>NW_028274821.1:68373439-70873439 GCF_037043125.1 Eumetopias jubatus
CCATTGTAGGGTGGAAAAGGATGTCTCAGAAATGACAGCTCACAATTTACTTCTATTAGTTTAGAGAATCTTACTTGAATATCTTTAACTTTTAAGTGAAAGAATATTTGATTGACATGACATAAAATATTGGTCAGGGAGTGTGGTGTGGTAGAAAGAGCTCATAAAATCAGGAGACCAGTGTTAAAACTCTTTCACTAACTTGGTAGTTTGGGATAAGAACTTAAAACCCAATATTTTTTTTTTTAATTTTTTATTGTTATGTTAATCACCATATATTACATCATTTGTTTTGGTGTAGTGTTCCATGATTCATTGTTTGTTCATAACACCCAGTGCTCCATGCAGAATGTGCCCTCTTTAATACCCATCACCAGGCTAACCCATCCCCCTACCCTCCTCCCCTCTAGAACCCTCAGTTTGTTTTTCAGAGTCCATCATCTCTCCTGGTTCGTCTCCCCCTCCGACTTACTCCCCTTCATTCTTCCTCTCCTGCTATCTTCTTCTTTTTCTTTTTTCTTAAAATATGTTGCGTAAAACCCAATGGAATATTATGCAGCCATCAAAAGGAATGAGATCTTGCCATTTGCAACGACGTGGATGGAACTGGAGGGTGTTATGCTGAGTGAAATAAGTCAATCAGAGAAAGACATGTATCATATGACCTCACTGATAGGAGGAATTCTTAACCTCAGAAAACAAACTGAGGGTTGCTGGAGTGGTGGGGGGTGGGAGGGATGGGGTGGCTGGGTGATAGACACTGGGGAGGGTATGTGCTATGGTGAGCACTGTGAATTGTGCAAGACTGTTGAATCACAGGTCTGTACTTCTGAAACAAATAATGCAATATATGTTAAGAAAAAAAAAGAGGATAGCAGGAGGGGAAGAATGAAGGGGAGTAAGTCGGAGGGGGAGACCAACCATGAGAGACGATGGACTCTGAAAAACAAACTGAGGGTTCTAGAGGGGAGGAGTGTAGGGGGATGGGTTAGCTTGGTGATGGGTATTAAAGAGGGCACATTCTGCGTGGAGCACTGGGTGTTATGCACAAACAATGAATCATGGAACACTACATCCAAAACTAATGATGTAAATATGGTGATTAACATAACAATAAAAAATTAAAAAAGAAACCCCAATATTTTATTTGTAGAGTGAGTGGGCTGGACTAGAACAACAGCTGAGCAGTGTTCCCTCCTTAGGAGTCCCAGTTTTGGTTCTTAAAGAGATGTTTGTTCACAGGTTTCTAAGTTTAAATAATTTCAACCCATCCTTTGTTTCCCCAGCAGTGGTAAACTGCTTTCTGTAGTTGATACTGCTGTGCTACCATAGGATTGACTTTTTACCTTTTCAACAATATAGTTAACAATTTTATACTTAACGTCTTTATAGTAAATTCTCTCTGTTAAAGTAACCATGTTTTTTCTCTTTCCTAACTGGACTCTGACTGGTACATAATCCTGGCAGTGAAGTTTAATTTCCTACTTTCTGGTTTGCCTATGTCATGTTAGGATATCTAAAGTACTGGCTACTTCCTGCCCGTAGATCCAGTAAGTACAGTGTCATTGGTGTAGTGGACCGTTGTGATGTATGGATTCCCAATATGATCACAATCTCTGTGGACTTTGTTGGAGAGTAGGAGAGTTGACATAGACCTAAGGCAGGACTGCAATAGTGTACTGTTCACGTAGCGGGGTAAAAGTAAAGTGTTTCTGGGGTTCCTTGCAAATTAATACGGAGAAAAAGGATTTGCTTACCAGGTTATAGGGGTTATGTTGCTTTGTTCCAGTAAAAATACTGCATCTTGAATACCAGCTGCAATCAGAGTCACTACCTGTACATTTATGATAATCCACATTTTCCAAGATCCATCTGCTTTACGTATAGACCAAATAAGCAAGTTAAATGGGATGTGATAGCTATCACCACCTTTTCATCTTTGATGTTTTTGGTTATGGCACCCATCTCTGTGGTATTGCTTTTTAAAAATACCTTGAGGAGGAGAAGAAACTCTAGGAGCTTCTACTTGAATGTTTCTACCATACTGATCCTTATTCCTTAGATAAGAGGATCAATATGGGCTTTGTGTCAGTTTCCAACTATGTCTCTTCTAGTTATACATTAAGGAACTGGGAAATAACCACAAGGTGGGTCTGTGGATTTACTTGGCCCATTATGATTCAGACTTGATCCAAAACGAAGTAGAATATGACTTTATTTTCTAGCTTTCATTTCATAATGAAAATATTTTGTTGTTAAAGACCATAGGTGCTTATGAGTGCTTCAAAACTCATATACTTTGCATTAGAGTAGGCCTCAATGTGACAAATTTTGCTGAGTTTGGGGGAAAATAATTCTATTGCTAGCATATCACAAATATCTTAACTCAAGGTAGGACAGTTTTTTGTCTTTTAAATATCAGCATGTTAAAAATAAAATAACATATCTTAACACAACTTGTTCCTTAGCTAAAGGAATACATCTTTGTTATAAAACTGAGAAAAAAATTAAAGCTATCATATTAACTATTTTTTCCTACTGAAAATTATTTATATGCTGGAAAGATATACAAGCTATTTCTGGTTAACTTTCTGTATTTTCACAGTTTAACTTCATGATAAACTAATTCTGGTACTGGTATGATATATACAAAGGAACATAACACCTAAAGAAATTTGTCATAAGATTGCTTCATACTGTAAAATGTGTACTGAAGAGAGCTTTATAGAAAGGCCAATTTGAGTTAGGGAAATTTTTCTAGCTGACATAATTTTGAAAATTAGGCAAAAAAGATTGATGTGAGGGGACCCTTCAATTCTGTTCTTTTCCTTTCTTTTTTTCTCTAATAAAATCTTAGTATCACTGATTAAGTCTCTTAGGGTTATGAGTACATTTTTAGAGCTGTGGTGTGTTTTCATCCCATCCTTGCAATAAGAACTCAAAAGAATTAGATCTTGGACTCAGAATAAAAGCATCCAAGGGTTGCATTTTGCCTACTTTTTCTGTGGGTTGTGATCAGTAAATAAAATAAATAAATCAACAAAGTGTCTCCCATGTACTAGGTAATAAGTGTGTTTTTATGTGTATTTCCTTATTTTAATCCTTATTTTATGAAAGTTGAAACTTAAGCCAAGAGGGTTTAGTGGTCCTACAAAGACGTCACAAAACTGGTATGTAATTACAGATGCCTCTTTGATTTGTGACAATACAAAGGGAAATTCATGGTAGTAAAATCATAATATCTGAGCTCTTGAAATACTTCCATATATTTTTCTGTCATTCAGTACATTTATAGAGCACCTACTCTATACTAAAGTGTCTTAGAATTTTAATAGGTAAGAACTTTATAATGGAGCTAACACTTAAAAACAAAATCTAGAATGTGATATGTCTTAAGAGGAAAGAATAAAATGTGCAAGTTGAGGAAAAAGGAGAGCTATTTTGACAGACTTAATCAGAAATGAATATTACATGAGCAAATCATTTGTATGAAATCATTTAGTAAATTTGATTCAGATTGTTTTAATGGTCAAAGGAAAAGCTGGGTACATTTGAATTTGGCTGAGTCAGTGAGTGGTGAGTATCAGATGGATGAAGGTAATGCTAAATCTCCATTAGAGTAATACCAAGGAACACAGAGGACGGACACCAGTGAGTATTCCTAATTGTATGTTTATTCAAAGTAATCAGTTACCTTCAAATGTGTTCTTCATAGTGACTGTGCTGTGATGGGCCCATTATGGCACACACACACACACACACACACACACACACACACACACACACGGTAGGGTTGGGAGAGAGTTAAGAGTAAGGGGGAAAAAGTGTGTGTGTGTGTGTGTGTGTGTGTGTAAATAAGCATAGGAAAGTCTGGAAGTTGTCTCAGACAACTCAGAATAGGAGTGTGATAGAATGGCAGAAATAGGAGAGGGTAATTTTGCTTTTTATTTTTATTTACTTATGTAATAATAGTGATAAGCTAATACTTAGTTGCTTACTATGTGCTTGGCCCCCATTCTAAACGATTTCAAAGTACTCACTTGTAATTGATCCTTAGTTGATCCTTATAACAACCCTGTGATGTAGGTTACTTTTTTCTTTACCTCTTCTGTGTGTATGTGTTTTTTTTTTAAGTTGTGGGAAAGCAAACAACTTGTTGAGTTCACATAGAGTATGTGCTGGTGCCAGGACTTATACCCTTAAGCCCTCTATATTGCTTTTTTTTTAAGATTTTATTTATTTATTTGAGAGAGAGAGAGACAGGTGCAGGCAAATGGGGGGAGGGGCAGAGGGAGAGAGAGAAGTGGACTCCCCACTGAGCAGGGAGCCAGGCCTGGGGCTCTATCCCAGGACTCTGGGATCATGACCTGAGCTGAAGGCTGACAGATGCTTAACTGACTGAGCCACCCAGGTGCCCCTCTGTATTGCTTTTCAACATGAATATGGTGCAGTATGGGAGCTAGTGACCATTACCTAAAGAAAAGATTATACTCATTTATTAGGCTGACTGACCAATGTTATAATTAGTCACCACTGTGTGGTGCTCTATTGCCCATACACATATTTAGGTAGGTCATAATATTTGGGTAGAGACATAGTGGTATCACATTTTATGTAGGGGTTTGGCTTTAAAGAGAGCATGATCATGTATTATCAAAATAATTCTTGAAAATTCTTAGGTTTAGGGGAAATTGCTACACTGAAGATTGATGTCCTGCCTTTTAGTACATTTCTCATAACTGATTTTTCTTCCAGATTGGACCAGGTCACCATTTCTTGAGTTAATCACCAGATGCATATCATTAAACCTTGGCATCACTTCATTTGACAGGATGGGTACACCACAGGAAATGCACATCTGCCAACTCATGTTCACTCCTGGGTACATTTTGTTGTGTGGAATGGTGGGTTGTACTATTTGACTTTTATCTCCTTTTTTTTTCCTGAGCACCTACAGATGAATTCCCGAGTATGATGATGTTACTCTACTGAACTCACACATACATTTATGTAGTTTGTTTTGTTTTTGCATAAATGTGCCTTTTCCTAAGAGATAACAACAGTTAATTGTTTGGTTATATATTCTTGCAGACCTTATTTTATGTATTACTTATATATGTACTGATAGAAATACATGGTTTTCTGTTTTCCCCCTGTAAATGATTTCTTACTGTACATATTATTTATATACATATGAATTTTTTTGTCATATTAGTGCATGTAAAGCTGCTACATTTTTTTAAATAGATGCATTGTATTCCACAGATTGGGAGTGACATAATTTGTTAAAATTTTGCTTAATTATACAATTAGTAAATGAACATTTTATTTAAAAGAATTCAAATATGATTAAACAATATAATCAGTATAATTAAATAAATTTAAATCCCCTTTGACCATCCTCCCAAATCCTAGGCTTTCTCAAGAGATAATAACAGTTAACATTTTGGTGTATTGCAGACCCTTTTCTGTGCATTTCATGTATATGCATGTACCTATAGAAATGTATAGTGTTTGCATTTTTCCTCATAAATGATTCTAAAAAATAAAAAAATAATAATTCCATGCTGTAATATTAGTGTTCAACATGATTGTATTTGGTTCTTTGTTTTTACTCAATAGGATGTCTTAGGGATCTTCTCATGTTGATACTGCTTTGTCACACTCTTGATTGCTCCTGTATAGTATTCCATAGAACAAATGGTTATGGTTTAACTGTTCTCTGATGATGGTTGTTTAGATTTTTTTCATTTTTTTCACAGCATTATAAACAACGCTGCTTTAATATTCTTGTATGCTATTTCTTGGGCACTTGAGTCCGTTTTAAATTAAAAATTTTAATTTATACTCCCAAATTATTCCTCAAAATGACTTTTTAATTCTGTTACAGGAGTATATGAATTTCTTCACAGCTTTTCCAGCTAATAAGTTAATATTAATAAGCTGTAAATTTTTTTTGCCAATTGGATGTGTGAGAAATATAACATCTTTTTAAATTTTGTTTTTCCTTGATTACTGATGACTTGAAGGAGGACTTTCTTTTTTTGGTATGTTTATTAGTCATTTATATTTCCCACTTTGTGACTTAGTCATTTTTCTCTTGTGTTTGTTGTCTTTTTCTGTTGATTTATTGGAATTTGCCTTATGTAGGTTGAAAAACACTATGCCAGACTTTTGTCACATAGAAGTTTTAAATTTTGGTGAGGGGAGACGAACCATGAGAGACTATGGACTCTGAGAAACAAACAGGGTTCTAGAGGGGAGGGGGGTGGGGGGATGTGTTAGCCTGGTGATGGGTATTAAAGAGGGCACGTATTGAATGGAACACTGGGTGTTATACGCTAACGACAAATCAGGGAACACTACATCAAAAACTAATGATGTAATGTATGGTGATTAACATAACATAAAATAAAATTTAAAAAAATTTTGGTGAGGTCAAAAAAGTCTATTCCTTTATAGCTTTATTCAGGTTAAGTACTTTTCTTTTTGTTCTTAGATTGCTAGATTTTTTTAAAAATCAGGAATATTGAATTTTTAAGTCTTTAACTGTCTAAGGGGAGATGATAATTTGTTAGCATAGTGAATGATTTAAATGAATTTTTAAATATTGAATCCTTTTTTAATTCTTTGGATAAAATCTACTTGGTCATGATTTATTATCTTTTCAAAAAACTACTGATTTCAATTTGTTATTAATATATTTGTGCATTATACTCATAAGTTAGAATTATAGTGTGTCTTCTTCCTTTCCTTCCTCCCTTCCTTCTTATCTCTTCCCTTTCCTCCTTCCTCTCTCACTCTCTTTTTTTTTATTTATAATTTTTGATGTTAAGATTATGTTGTTTCATAGAATGATTTAAGTTTTTCTCCTTTGCTATATTCCATAATGGTTATATAGCATAAAAATGAGTAATCCAAAATATTTGGTAAATGTTTTCCATTAATTTGTTGGGGTTAATACCTTTCTTAAGATAGATCTTTGCCCTATAGTTTTTTTTCCATAGTTATATGTACAAGTTTCTATCTATTCTAAGGGAATTTTGCTAATTGTCCATTTCAACTACATCTTCACATTTATTAGATTAAATCCATGTTGTTTTCCTATAATTAAAAAAACTCTGTAAAACTATTTCCTTATTTTTCCTTCTAATGTTTTGCATTATTTTTTTTCCTACCCTTTCTCAGACTTGTTGAACAATGGTTGGTTTTACTGGTCTTTTCAAGAACAGCTTTGTGTTGGCTTTATTGGTTGCCCATCTCCATCTCCCTATTCTAGCTTCTCTTTAGTGGGTTTCTACTTTTATTTTTATAAATTGTTTCTATTTCTCTGGCTGAGTTTATTTATTTTTTGTACTTTCCCTTTGATATTTCATACTTATAGAAAAGTTACCAGAATAGGTCAAGGAATTCTTGTATACTTAGATTCACCAACCATTTACATTTTGCCCTATTTATTTTTTTTCCAGCTTTATTGAGGTGTAATTGACAAAATTATATATATTTAAAGTGTACAATTTGATGGTTTGATATGCATATGAATTGTTAAATGATTATAACAATCAAGTTAATTAGCACATCCATCATCTCACATAGTTACCTTCTTTTTAATTGGTGACTTATGATTGACTGTCTTAACAAATTTCAAGTGTACAATACAGTATTAATAACTGTAGTCACTATGCTGTACATTAGATCTCCAGAACTTACTCATTTTATAACTAGAAGTTTTACTTTAACATCTCTGAATGTTTTTATTTATGCATATTATTTTTTCAGAACTGCTTGAATGTAAATTGGAAGCATTTGCCCAGTTACTTCAAATTACTTAAGTGTGTTAATATTTAAGAACCACAGAACTTTTACTAAAATCAGAAAGTTTAACAGTCATACAACACCATTATTATTATTATTTTTTTTAAGATTTTATTTATTCATTTGAGACACAGAGATAGAGAGCATGAACAGGGAGAGAGGCAGAGGGAGAGGGAGAAGCAGGCTCCTCGCTGAGCCAGGAGCCCGATGTGGGGCCCGATTCCAGGACCCTGGGATCATGACCTGAGCCGAAGACGGACGCTTAACCATTCAAGCCACCCAGGCGCCCCGATACAACACCATTATTATTATTATTTTTTTAAAGATTTTTTAAATTTATTTATTGAGAGAGAGAATGGTAGCATGAGAGAGAGGAAGGTCAGAGGGAGAAGCAGACTCCCTGCTGAGCAGGGAGCCCGATGCAGGACTCGATCCTGGGCCTCCAGGATCATGACCTGAGCCGAAGGCAGTTGCTTAACCAACTGAGCCACCCAGGCGCCCAGATACAACACCATTATTAAACCAGGGTCCGTATTTAGATTTCATCAGTCATCCAAAAAGGTCATTTATAAAATATTCTTTCTCACTCCAGGATATGATCTAGAATATATGTTGCATGTAGTTGTCTCTTTAATGTTATTTAATCTGGAGCATTTTTTTTTTTTTTTAATTTCTTGACTTTGACATTGCTAAAGTTTAGGCCATGTTTTTTTTTTCCAGAAGTGCCCTCAGTTTGGATGTATCTGATTAGATTAGTTCAGGTTGCATGTTTTTGGTAGCAATACTATAAAAATAAAGATGTGTTCTTAGTGAATCATAACAGAGTCATCTGATGTTTGCTTACAGTGATGTCTGCAAGGTTTCTCCACTCTAAAATTATTATTTCCCTCTGTAATTAATAAGTTGTTAGGAGGCATTTTAAGATTATGTATATATCTGTTCTTCATCAACCTTTCACCTCTGGGTTTATTTTGTTACTCTGTTTCTAGCCTGTCATGTTAAAAGCTTAGTTTGTTTATTTCAGCTTTTATTTTCTAAAGTACTTAAGATAATAAATTTTTCTTAAAATTTGCTGTGACATATCAACTGGAAGTACTTAAATAGGGCTGGGAATAAAAGGAGAGAGTAAGTAGGGAGATTGTTTATAATAATGTGCTACTAGGAAACTGGCAGTAAGAGCCTAAACAGAGTATTTTAAAGGTGCTCCAAATCATGTATGTCTTAAAATGTTTCCAGTCTTGCTTTAAAGAACAAAAGATAGAGTTTATGATGATTGTGATTGTCACACCTATGAGTAATAGTAAGCTTTTGAAAGTTAAGAAATTAAGTTTATTTCTTTAGTGCCACTGGGACTTTAGGATTTGTTTAGTATACAGTTATCTCAGACCACATTTTTACTTTACCATTTCAGGAGCTGCGGCAGTGGCATGGAAGAATCCTCTTTCAAGCTGGTTTACTGCTATGCTTCATTGCTTTGGTGGAGGAATTTTATCCTGTGTATTGCTTGCAGAGCCTCCGTTGAGGTTTCTTGCAAAAAACACTAATATATTACTGGCATCTTCAATCTGGTAAGCTGCCATTATGATGAACTGTGAGACATTTTAAAAATTGTTTTGTAAATTATTTGTAAATGAATTTTTTTTCTTTAAAACCTATTTTATGTTCTTGAAAAGTGAATGCATTTGCAAAGGAAGGAACCTAGATAAAGCCAATGTTTTTAAGTGCAAAGTTTGTCTCTTTCTCACCCTTGGCTTTTATCCTGTCCCAGAGGCAAGTATTGTTACCATCGTCTTATGTATCTTTAGTTGGAAGCTTGTCAAATGTGATAAAGGGCACCCAATATTTGGCCCCAAACAGTTTATCTAACTCATACACACAGATATACAGCAGGATAAAATCAAGAATGTGACCAACTACACAAAAATCCAAGTGATTATGATTCATATGTAATAATCGTTCTTATCATATTCCGCGTTGGATTTTTCAGAGCCTTACGGGATTTAACATTAATTTTGTTTTTAATTTGGTTTTGAAATGAAGAAAAAATGTTAGCAGGAATTGCTTTGGATTCTTACAGATTAAATATTTAGTTATCCTTAAGGTTGATCCATTAAGCTGAAAAAAAAAAAAACTATAATACAATCAGAGCGCTTTGCTACCTCTGAAGCAGAAACTATACTTTTGATTAAAAACAGCCTGGGTGGCTCAGTCATTAAGCATCTGCCTTCGGCTCAGGTCATGATCCCAGGGTCCTGGGATCGAGCCCACATCGGGCTCCCTGCTCAGCAGGAGCCCTGCTTCTCCCTCTCCCCCTGCTTGTGTTCCCTCTCTCTCTGTCAAATAAATAAATAAAATCTTTTAAAAAATATCAAATATATAATGTTAGGAGCACTTAAATTTCATTTTTATTGTGGTAATTTTTTAAATGAATATGTAACCAGTCTTAAAAGGGAATATTATAAATAGTAGTGGCAATGGGAAAAAGTAATAGTGGAAACCTGTGGCAGTGGAAACAAATGGAAGTAGAATAATAAATTTGATAGCTAATATTTACTGAGTTGTTAACTATATATCAGCTAAATTCTTTATATTCATATTTAATCATAAGAGTCATATAAGGTAACCATTTTTTGCATTTGACAAATGAAAAAACTGAGGTATTGAGAAACTTTGCTAAAATTTACATGTTTAGTAAGTGATTGAACTAGGATCAAAACCAGGAAATTTGACTTTAGAGCCTTGACATTTAACAGCCACTATCTCTCATAAATTAGGTTTGTTTGTTTTTTTTTAAAGATTTTATTTATTTGACAGAGAGAGACACAGCGAGAGAGGGAACACAAGCAGGGGGAGTGGGAGAGGGAGAAGCAGGCTTCCCGTGGAGCAGGGAGCCCGACATGGGGCTTGATCCCAGGACCCTGGGATCATGACTCGAGCCGAAGGCAGACGCTTAACGACTGAGCCACCCAGGCGCCCCTGTTTTTTTTTTTTTTTTTTTAAGTAAACTCTACCCCCAGTGTGGGATTCAAACTCATGACCCTGACATCAAGAGTGCATGCTTTACCCAACTGAGCCAGCCAGGTGCCCCTATCTCTCATAGACTTGTTTAACCATCTCTTAAAGTATAGTCTTTCACTTGCTATGTGTTTGTTTGTTTGTTTGTTTGTTTGTTTCTTTTCTTTTTCTTTCTTTCTTCCTTTCATTTCTTTTTTTCAAGTACAATTAACATATAGTGTTTTATTAGTTTTGGTGTATAGTATGTTTCAAGAATTCTGTACATTCATTACTCAGTGCTCATAATGATAAGTGTACTCTTAAACCCCTTTATCTATTTCAGCCATCTCCCTACCCAGCTGCCCTCTGGCAACCAGCAGTTTGTTCTCTGTATTTAAGAGTGTTTTGGTCTCTTTTTTTCTTTGTTTATTTGTTTTGTTTCTTAAACTCCACATATAAGTGAAATCATAATGTATTTGTCTTTCTCCGACTGACCTATTTTATATAGCATTATACCATCTAGGTCCATGTTTAACATCACTAATTATCAGGAAAATGCAAATCAAAAGTACAATGAGATATCACCTCACACCTGTCAGAATTTCTAAAATGAAAAACACAAGAAACAAGTGTTGGCCTGGATGTGGAGAAAAAGGAACCCTTGTGCACTGTTGGTAGGAATGCAAGTTGGTGCAGCCACTATGGCAAACAGAATGAGGGCTCCTTAAAAAATTAAAAATAGAATTACTCTATGATCTAGTAATTCCACTACTGGGTAAAATGAAAATGAAAATCCCAATTTGAAAATATACATGCACCGGGTGGGAGGGATGGGGTGGCTGGGTGATAGACATTGGGTAGGGTATGTGCTATGGTGAGCGCTGTGAATTGTGCAAGACTGTTGAATCACAGATCTGTACTTCTGAAACAAATAATGCAACATATGTTAAGAAAAAAAGAAAAAGAAGAAGAAAGCAGGAGGGAAAGAATGAAGGGGAGTAAGTCGGAGGGGGAGACGAACCATGAGAGACGATGGACTCTGAAAAACAAACTGAGGGTTCTAGAGGGGAGGAGGGTAGGGGGATGGGTTAGCCTGGTGATGGGTATTAAAGAGGGCACAGTCTGCGTGGAGCACTGGGTGTTAATGCACAAACAATGAATCATGGAACACTACATCAAGAACTAATGATGTAATGTATGGTGATTAACATAACAATAAAAAAATTAAAAAAAAAATACATGCACCTCTGTGTTTACTGCAGCATCATTTACAATAGTCAAGATATGGAAGCAACCCAAGTGTCCATCCATAGATGAGTGTATAAAAAAATACGGGGTGTGTGTATATATATACACACACATATATATACACATATATATATGGTGGAATATTACTCAGCCATAAAAAAGAATGAGATCTTGCCATTTACAACAACATGGATGGACCCAGAAGGTATAATGCTGTGTTTTAAAAGGCTTACTCAAGCCTTTAAAAGGCTTTCTTAAGGACTTTTATTTCTCTAACAGTATTTTAAAAAGATATTAGCATTTATTATAATTTTATAATTATATATTATAAATAAATTTATAATGCTGAAACTATATAAAAAGTTGGATCTCCAGAGTCTGACACTTACTGTCACTTCCACTTCTGCTCCTGTATACTAACCACCACTCTTTCTTGAATGGACAAAGTGATTATTTAAAAATAAGTTAGAGGGGTGCCTGGGTGGCGCAGTAGGTTAAGTGTCCAACTTTTTTTTTTTTTTTAAGATTTTATTTATTTATTTAAGAGAGAGAATGAGAGTCAGAGCACAAGAGGGAAGAGGGTCAGAGGGAGAAGCAGACTCCCTGCTGAGCAGGGAGCCCGATATGGGACTCAATCCCGGGACTCCAGGATCATGACCTGAGCCGAAGGCAGTCGTTTAACCAACTGAGCCACCCAGGCGCCCCTAAGTGTCCAACTTTTGATCTCAGCTCAGGTCTTGATCTCAGGGTCATGAGTTCAAGCCCTGTGTCGGGCTCCATCTGGGTGTTGAGCCTACTTAAAAAATATAAATATAAAAATAAGTTAGAATATATTACTCCTATGCTCAGTAGTTTCTTATCTGATTAAGAACAAGGTCTAAAACTCTTACCATAGCCTATAAAACCATACAATATCTTCCCTTTCATTCTTTCTGATGTAGTCTTTCCACGGTGCTCCTGTTCATTGTTTTAGCCACCATTGGTCTTACCATTTCTTGAATACATAAGGTGCTTTTCTACCTCAGTACTTCTGTGCTTGCAGTCTTCTCTCTGTAATACTATTTCCCCAGAAAGCTGGTTTTTTTTTTTTTTTTTTTTTTTTTCCGGAGAGGTCTCCCTGACTGAAATAGCACCTCCTCCCCCATGAGTATCACATCATCCTTCTTTATTTTTCTTCTTAGGCTTGTTACTGTCTGACGTATTATCTATTTCTTTTTATGTTGGTCTCTCTCATTCTACTAGAATAATAGCTTATCAGAACAGGGACTTTGTGAACTGTGTGATAAGTACTTTTCTAGGTTCAGTAAATACATTGCTAAAGAAATGAACTACTATGTATTGTTATAAGGGATTTCTGTAATTGAGTAGTAAGGAATTATGGCTCTTGATTATTTGATCCCTTAAATGAAAAAAAATTGCTTGTCTATAAATGGATGCTTTCTTGGCTTAAATGAAAAGGTATGTTAGAAATGGAAAATAAATGCATTTTCACATGGTGAATTAATAGTATAGTGTTTAATTATTTGTTAACCTCAGATCTTTTATTATCCCAGTTTTACATAGGAGGAAATTGAGGCTTAGGGAATTGGTGAATGGCAGGGTCTGAATTCAACTTAGCATTTGGACTATGATCTTAACCAAGATGAGTTTTCATTTTTTTTTTAAAGATAGATTTATTTATTTATTTATTTATTTGGAGAGAGAGAGAGAGAGAGAGAGAGCACACACAAGCAGCCCAGAGGGTCAGAGGAAGGGGGAGAAACAGACTCCCCTCTGAGCAGGGGGCCTGATGTGGGGCTCGACCTGAGACGAAGGCAGACACGCTTAACCCACTGAGCTACCCAGGCACCCCTAGATGAGTTTTCGTTTTGAACAGTTTTCTTTTTTTAGGACCAAATCTTTTTGTCTTTATTTATTATTACAATATGTTTTTTTCTTTAAAAATTTTCCAGGTACCTGGGTGGCTCAGTTGGTTAAGCGACTGCCTTCAGTGTGGGTCATGATCCCAGAGTCCTGGGATCAAGTCCCACATTGGGCTTCCCTTGCTCTGTGGGGAGCCTGCTTCTCCCTCTCCCACTGCCTGCCACTCTCCCTGCTTGTGCTCTCTGTCAAATAAATAAATAAATAAAATCTTTAAAAAAAATAAAATAAAACTTTTCAATTAATATTCAATAGGTACAAAAGAATATTTATAGAATATATGCAAAGTGTAAAGAACTGTGATATAATAAAAACTGCATTTCCATCATTTAGAATAAGAATCTTTTCATTATAAAGTGAAAATTCAGAAAACCACAAAAAACAAATATTTTGCCTAATGAATTATTATAAGGTATAACCTTGAAACCACTCTCCAAGTCAAGAGATAAGGCTTTGCCATTCGTCCGAGAAGCCCCTTCTGTGTGTCCCATTCCAATCAATGCTTTTCCCACCTTAAATAACCATTACAGTAGCACACCATTATCTTGACTTTTATGGTAATTGCTTGTATATTTTTATAATTTTATCTTCCAAATGTTCATCCCTAGACACTATAATTTAGTCATGCCTATTAAAAAAATTGATGTCTCAAGTTTTTTTAAAGCTTCCCTCTCCATTCCTTTTTCCCTTATAATTTATCTTTTTTTTTTAAATGTTGTGTTAGTCACCATCAGTACATCATTAGTTTTTGATGTAGTGATCCACGATTCATTGTTTTCATATAATACCCAGTGCTCCATGCAGTGCTTGCCCTCCTTAATACCCATCACTGGGCTAACCCATTCCCCCACCCCCTTCCCTCTAAAACCCTCAGTTTGTTTCTCAGAGTCCATTGTCTCTCATGGTTCATATCTCCCTCCGATTCCCCCCCCCTTCATTTTTCCCTTCCTTCTCCTAATGTCCTCCATGCTGTTCCTTATGTTCCACAAATAAGTGAAACCATATGATAATTGACTTTCTCCGCTTGACTTAGTTCACTTAGCATAATCTCCTCCAGTCCCTTCCATGTTGATGTAAAAGTTGGGTATTCATCCTTTCTGATGGCTGAGTAATATTCCATTGTATATATGGACCACATCTTCTTTATCCATTCATCTGTTGAAGGGCATCTCAGCTCTTTCCATGGTTTGGCTATTGTGGACATTGCTGCTATGAACATTGGGGTTCATATGGCCCTTCTTTTCACTACATCTGTGTCTTTGGGGTAAATACCCAGCAGTACAATTGCTGGGTCATAGGGTAGCTCTATTTTTAATTTTCTGAGGTACCTCCACGCTGTCTTCCAAAGTGGCTGTACCAACTTGCATTCCCACCAACAGTGTAAGAGGGTGCCCCTTTCTCCACAACCTCTCCAACACTTGTTGTTTCTTGCCTTGTCAATTTTGGCTATTCTGGTGTAAGGTGGTATCTCAATGTGGTTTTGATTTGAATTTCCCTGCTGGCTAATGATGAACATTTTTTCATGTGTCTGTTAGCCATTTGTAAGTCTTCTTTGGAGAAGTATCTGTTCATGTCTTCTGCCCATTTTTTGACTTGATTATTTGTTTTTTGGGTGTTGAATTTCAGAAGTTCTTTATAGATCTTGGAAATCAGCACTTTGTCTGTAGTGTCATTTGCAAATATCTTCTCCCATTCTGTGGGTTGCCTCCTTCTTTTGTTGACTATTTCCTTTGCTGTGCACAAGCTTTTTATCTTGATGAAGTCCCAAAAGTTCATTTTTGCTTCTGTTTCACTAGCCTTTGGAGATGTATCTTGAAAGAAGTTGCTGTGGCTGATGTCGAAGAGGTTACTGCCTATGTTCTCCTCTAGGATTTTGATGGATTCCTGTCTCACATTGCGGTCTTTCATCCATTTTGAGTTTATCTTTGTGTATGGTGTTAGAGAATGGTCGAGTTTCATTCTTCTGTATATAGCTGTCCAATTTTCCCAGGACCATTTATTGAAGAGACTGTCTTTTTTCCATCGCATATTTCTTCCTGCTTTGTCGAAGATTATTTGACCATAGAGTTGAGGGTCTATATCTGGGCTCTCTGTTCTGTTCCATTGGTCTATATGTCAGTTTTTGTGCCAGTACCATGCTGTCTTGGTGATCACTGCTTTGTAGTATAGCTTGAAATCAGGCAACGTGGTGCCCCCAGCTTTGTTTTTCTTTTTCAGCATTTCCTTGGTGATTCAGGGTCTTTTCTGATTCCATACAAATTTTAGGATGGTTTGTTCCAGCGCTTTGAAAAATGTCATTGGAATTTTGATCTGGATGGCATTGAAGGTATAGATTGCTCTGGGTAGCATAGACATTTTAACAATGTTTATTCTTCTGATCCATGAGCATGGAAGGTTTTTTCATCTCTTTGTGTCTTCTTCAATTTCTTTTATGAATGTTCTGTAGTTCCTAGAGTGTAGATCCTTTACCTCTTTGGTTAGGTTTATTCTGAGGTATCTTATGGTTTTTGGTGCTATTGTAAATGGAATTGTTTCTCTAATTTCTCTTTCTACAGATGCATTGTTAGTGTATAAGAAAGCAACTGATTTCTGTGCATTGATTTTGTATCCTGTCACATTACTGAATTGTTGTATGAGTTCTAGTTATTTGGGGGTGGTGTCTTTTGGGTTTTCCACATAAAGTATCATGTCATCTGCGAAAAGAGAGAGTTTGACCTCTTCTTTGCCAATTTGAATAGCTTTTATTTCTTTTTGTTGTCTGATTCCTGTTGCTAGGACTTCTAGTATTATGTTGAACAATAGTGGCGAGAGTGGGCATCCTTGACGTGTTCCTGATCTTAAGGGAGAGGCTCTTATCTTTTCCCCATTGAGGATGATATTCGCTGTCGGTTTTTCATAGATGGATTTTATGAACTTGAGGAATGTTCCCTCTATCCCTGTACTCTGAAGAGTTTTAATCAGGAAAGGATGCTATATTTTGTCAAATGCTTTTTTGCATCAATTGAGAGGACCATATGGTTCTCCTCTCTCCTCTTATCAATGTGTTCTATCACATTGATCGATTTGCGAATGTTGAACCACCCTTGCATCCCAGGGATAAATCCCACTTGGTTGTGGTGGATGATCCTTTTAATGTATTGTTGGATCCTATTAGGTAGGATTTTGTTGAGGATTTTGAAATCCATATTCATCAGGGATATCAGTTGGAAATTCTCCTTATTTTTTTTTTTTTAAGATTTTATTTATTTGACAGAGAGAGACACAGCAAGGAAGGGAACACAAGCAGGGGCAGTGGGGGAGGGAGAAGCAGGCTTCCTGCTGAGCAGGGAGCCCGATGTGGGGCTCGATCCCAGGACCCCGGGATCATGAACTGAACCAAAGGCAGACGCTTAATGACTAAGCCATCCAGGCGCCCCTGAAATTCTCCTTTTTGATGGGATCTTTGCCTGGTTTGGGGATCAAGGTAATGCTGGCCTCATAGAATGAGTCTGGAAGCTTTCCTTCTGTTTCAATTTTTTGAAACAGCTTCAGGAGAATAGGTATTATTTCTTCTTTGAATGTTTGGGAGAATCCCCCAGGGAATCCATCAGGCCCTGGACTCTTGTTTTTTGGGAGGTTTTTGATCACTGCTTCAATCTCGTTACTGGTTATTGATCTATTCAAGTTGTCAGTTTCTTCCTGTTTCAGTCTTGGGAGTTTATAGGTTTCCAGAAAGGCATCCATTTCATCCAGGTTGCTCAGCATATTGGCATATAGTTGTTGATAATAATTTCTAATAATTGTTTCTATTTCCTTGGTGTTAGTCGTGATCTGTCCCCTTTCATTCATAATTTTATTAATTTGGGTCCTTTCTCTTTTCTTTTGGATAAATCTGGCTAGTGGCCTATCGATCTTATTAATTCTTTCAAAGAATCAGCTTCTAGTTTTGTTGATCTGATCTACTCTATTTCTGGTTTCTAATTCATTAATCTCTACTCTAATATTAATTATTTCTCTTCTGATGGGCGGCCTAGGCATCGTTTGTTGCTTTTTCTCTAGTTCTTTAAGGTGTAGAGTTAGATGGTAAATTCAGGATTTTTCTGTTTTTTTGAGTGAGGCTTGGATGGCTATGTATTTCCCCCTTAGGACTGCCTTTGCACTATCCCATAGGTTTTGGACCAGTGTGTTTTCATTCTCATTGGTTTCCATGAATTGTTTAAGTTCTTCTTTGATTTCCTGGTTGACCCAAACGTTCTTGAGCAGAGTGGCCTTTAGCTTCCAAGTGTTTGAATTTCTGCCAAATTTTTTCTTGTGATTGAGTTCCAGTTTTAAAGCATCATGGTCTAAGAATATGCAGGGAATAATCTCAGTCTTTTGGTATTGGTTGAGACCTGATTTATGACCCAGTATGTGGTCTATTCTGGAGAAAGTTCCATGTGCGCTTGAGAAGAATGAGTATTCTGCTGTTTTAGGGTGGAATGTTCTGTCTATATCTGAGGTCCATCTGGTCCAGCGTGTCATTCAAAGCTCTTGTTTCTTTGTTGATTTTCTCCTTGGATGATCTGTCTATTGCTGAGAGTGGAGTATTGAGTTCTCCTACAATTAACATATTGTTATCAATATGACTATTTTGGTTAACAGTTGGCTTATGTAGATGGCTGCTCCCATGTTGGGGGCATAGATATTTACAATTGTTAGAACTTCTTGTTGGATAGACCCTCTAAGAATGGTACAGTGTCCTTCTGTGTCTCTAACTACAGTCTTTAGTTTAAAATCTAATTTGTCTGATATAAGAATTGCTACCCCAGCTTTCTTTTGAGGTCTGCTGGCATGGAAGATGGATCTCCATCCCTTTACTTTCAGTCTGGATGTATCTTTAGGTTCAAAATGAGTCTCTTGTAGACAGCATATGGATGGGTCCTGTCTTTTTATCCAGTCTGCAAGCCTGTGCCATTTTATGGGAGCATTTAGGCCATTCACATTGAGAGTGATTATTGAAAGATATGAATTAATTGTTCATTGTTCATGTTGCCTGTGAAGACCTTGTTTTTATAGATTGTCCCTGTAAATTTCTTTTCTATATCGCTCTTGGAGTCTTTCTTCTTTTATAGGACACCCCTTAATATTTCTTGCAGGGCTGGCTTAGTGGTCACATATTCTTTCAGTTTCTGCCAGTCTTGGAAGCTCTGCATCTCTCCATCCATTCTAAATGACAGCCTTGCCGGATAAAGTATTCTTGGCTGCATGTTCTTCTCGTTTAGTACCCTGAATATGTCTTGCCAGCCCTTTCTGGCTTGCCAGGTCTTTCTGGATAGGTCTGATGTTATTCTGATGTTCTTCCCTCTGTATGTAACGAGTCTCTTCCCCCTAACTGTCCTTAGGATGGTTTCCTTGGTTGTAAGACTTGAGAGTTTTACTGTTACATGCCGGGATGTTGGCCTGTTTTCCTTGATCTTGGGAGGGGTCCTCTCTGCCTCTAGGACACGAATGTTTGTTTCATTCCCAAGATTAGGAAAGTTCTCAGCTATGATTTGCTCAAATATATCTTCTAGTCCTCTCTCTCTCTCTCCACCCCCTCAGGGATTCCAGTAATCCTGAAATTGGAACGTTTCATGGTGTCACTTATTTCTCTGATTCTCTTTTCATGTATTCTGAGTTGTTTTTCCCTGGCTTCCTCTTTTCCCTTTTTCTCTATTATTTGGTCTTCTAGGTCACTAATTCGTTCTTCTGCCTCACTCACCCAAGCTTTAGATTATCTAGATTAGATTGGATCTCATTGATAGCATTTTTAAGTTCCTCCTCGTAGTAGTCATTCTGTTGAGCAATGGTTGAGGGAATGTATAGAGTCCAAATAATTGACCACAACCCAAGCAAGATGCATCTGTTTTGCAGGGACCTTAGGGTTGCTGGCCTCTTGTTTTCCCAGCCTGTCTTCTGGGGGAGGGACCTGCTGCGCTGTTACTCAAGACAGCCCTGTTTGGGCATAGTTGCCCTGCCCCCTGTGGTGGATGGGCTCAGTGAAAACCGGTTTTTGGGGGGCTTTTGTTCTCTGGCGGCTTTCCCTGGCAGCTTTCTGTGTCTCTTAGAGCAGAAGAGACTGTTTCCCACCCTCTACCTCAGAGCAGAGAGATCGCAGTCTGTTCTTCAGTGAGCTCTCAAGGCCACACTATTTCCGTTTCTGTCTGTGCTACTATAAACTGCAGTCCTGGGTTGTGCGCCCCTCAGCAGCGCTCCCAGTCCTCGCTTCCATGTTGGGGGCATATCTCTGCCCTTTGTGCTTCTAAAACCGCCAGCCGCCCCCAGTTCGCATGCGCCACCCAGTGCTCTGGGTTTCCCTCCCGGGGCTGCCTTAAAGTCCTTTCGCCATTGGTACTGGTCTGCGATTCTGTGCCCCCTCCCCAGCGTGGAAGGCTGTTGCTCACCAGAGGTGTAGGATCCCTACTGCCGGGCTCCCTCCCCCTGCCATTTATCCCCGATATCTGCCTGCGGAATCACAGCTTCCTGCTTCGTACCTTGAAACCAACCGCCTGCGATATTCTGTTTGTGGAGATCCAAATCTACCTTCTTACATCTCAGGCTGATTTTGTGGGTGTTCAGAATGGTCTGAACTCTGAATTCCAGGGACGAGTTGGAATAGGGTCCCCTACTCCTCTACCATCTTTTCCCTGTGGTCCTATCTCTTGAAGAACCAGAGCCACTTGACATGTAGAGTTTTTCATAGTCTGGAATGTGCTGATTGTATACTCATGGTGCAGACTGTTATATTTCTGTATTCTCTGTTTCCTGAAAATTGGTAGTTTGTTTCAGAATACAAATCAGATTCAGGTTGGATCCCTTTGGCAAGACCATAAGAGGCCCCAAATATCTGATTTGCTTTCTTTTTTGTAGACATTAGCACTCTTACCCTTAGTGACTGAATTAATTAACTAGGAATTGCAAAATGGTAATAGTTTAATTCTCTCTTGTCTTATGTATTAGATGGAGTAGTATAAATAAATACTTCCCCCTAGTCATCTATTATTTGGTGACCCAGTTGTAGGAACATATAGGAACAGCTGGATAAATCCTTGATTCTTTATCTTTATGTACCAGTTTTCATGATAGTTAATTGGTCCTCTGTCATCGTCCAAAGGTGGGACCATTTTTTTTTTATTTTTGAGTAATTATGAACTTACAGATTTAAGCATATTTTATAGGTTTCAGTATATTGCAGTTGTCATTATTGAAGCTCAAATTATTTTATCTTTGACTGGTGGGAGCGTCTTCAGATTGGTTCTTCAGACTGATTAGCTCCTTGCTACTTAATATAAGATTCATCTTGTACTTTTCCTCTGGAGTCACTCATTTCTCTTAAGAAGCTCTGGTTTCTCTTAGTGAGAAATGGCATTTTAAGACCAAAATTTGAGCACTAGTGATGTTCATTATTACTGGATTGATACGGTTTCTAAGCCTTTTCAGTGGACAGAGCTAGGAAAAATAAGGATGAAAATTACTCATGAGTTCATATTGATATTTCTAATTCAAATTCAAGACCACAGAGCCTTCATTAAACTTTTCTGTTACATATATTATATATATGTATCTCCTTTCTTTCACACTAAGAATTTTCTTTCTTGAGAGTTCAAGACATAATAGAATTAGAATATTCCAACATTACTCATTTATTTTATTCTTTAATATACACACAATACACAATAGCTTTGGAGTAACAGTACTAATACTACCACTGATGTGATTACTGAGAACATTAATTTTTTTGCATATATATTTCTTATTCTCTTCCCATTTTTAAAATAGATGTACTATTCTACATTGTCATAGTTCTAACTATTACATTCTATTACTTTTCCTTTCCTAATCCTCAGTCTTAGTTTTACAGCTAATAATATGTTTAATGCTTATCACCAGTACTTTATGTCTGTGTCTCTTTAGTAATTTTGTTTGTTTGAAGCTTATGCTCTAGGAGATTCATCACTGAATTCCCATATGTTGATGTTTGTCTCTGGATTTCGTACTTGAAAGTCAGTTTTACTGGGTATAAAATAATTGGATTACACTTTGTATCTTTGAAGATTTTAAAATGTTACTCCATTTCTTATGTCATAAAGCATTGCTGTGAAAAAGTCTGATGATCATTTAATTTTCACATTCTTCTAGATGCCCCAAATATTTTTTTTCCTGTTAAAGCCTAATAATTTAAATAAAATAAGTCTTGGTGTTGGTCCTTCTGGGTATTTTTAGGTATGTGGTATGTTCTTTTTAGCAGGTACTTTTTTTTTTTTAATTGAGAATAAATTATTTTAGTATTTGTACTCTTCAGGAAATTGTATGGTTGGTATAGGGCTCTTCGTCTTCCTTCAGTGGACTTTTAAAATCTCTTTTTTTAAATTTAAAATATTTTCCCCTTCTATTTCTTCCAAGGTATTGTTATATTTATTTCTCTTTGTTTTCATTCTAGTTTGGTTTTCATTACTGAAGTGATTTCTTTTCCTTTAATTTTCTTTTTTCCTGAGAATTGTATCTTCAGTTCTCAGTTTTTCTAATTCTGATGTCTGTTGTTCTTTTATGTGTTATATCACTTTTCTTAATGTCTTTAGCTTATTTTGAAATAGTAGGTCGAAGTTTTGATCTGTTTGGTGGACACATTTTCCTGAGTGCTTTCATTGTCTGTAGGGATTTATTCTGCTTTTTTTCCTTATAATAAATTTGTGTGGGATTTGACCTTGATACTTTTCTGTTGGTCATTTTTATGTTAACTTAGATTTCTTGAACTTTTAGGGTAATTCAGGAAAGGTGTTCCGACTTCATAGAGCTCCTGCTTCTGTTGTTTTTATAGTGTTCAAAAGATGAGGACCAGACCATTCGCGGATTTTCTGTGTCTCTTTCCCCGTAACCCAGTTTGGTCTGAACCTTTTGTACTGCTCAGTTTTGATTCTATACCAGTGTTTTCTTCACATGGGGCTTGTTCTGAGAGACAGCTTGGGTGGATCCGTTTTGAAAGTTCATGGGGACTAAATTGCTTCAACCCCTTAGGACCTTTTTACTATGGACCGTTTGTCTCATCTGGTATTGGAGAATGCCAGTTTCTCTCAGTTTCAGCTGTTGTTATTGTTTCCAAATTGGCCTGTTGTGCTTTTTAGTGATTAGCCATTTGCTATTTTGGAGTTGTTTTGTTCTTAGGTCCATTAGTTGCCACCTTGTTGCCTTCTTCTTCCTTCCAAAAAGTATAGGTCTTGTGGGTATTGGTGAATTGTCTCTGCCCATTTGCCTTTTGGGCTTTGAAGGGATACCTTGTCACATAATTTTATTTTAGGTATGTTGTGGATGGGATTTTGGTTTTGCTTTCTAGTTGCCCTGTTTTTATGTTGGGATTTGAAGAGATCAAAGTCTGTGTGGCCATTGCTGCCACCATCTTCCCTAAACCCTTGCCGTTAGTTTCGATGTCCCTTGTATGTTACCACTCCGCCGCCTGCTTGATCTGATCTCCTTTCTTCCTTTCTCAGGGTTAACCATTATTCTTAATTTTGTGCTTATGCACTCCTTTACTTTTCTGTGTAGTTTTAGCATATGTTTATATCCCTAAACAATATAGTTTTTGAAGTATTATATATGGCATCATGTGTATGTATTTTTCTGTGACTTGCTGTTTTTGGTCAGTGTTTGTTCTTGAGATTCAGTCTTATTGTGTCTGGTTGTAATTTATTAATTTTCCCTTACAGTATACTAGAATTAATTGTCATAATTTATTCATCCATTCTTCTGTTGACAGAGTTGTTTCTAGTTTTTTTCTATTGCAAACAGTGTTGCTAAGAACATTCTTGTATATACTTAAACTGGTGTACACGAGCAAGATTTTCTCTTGGTATTTGCTTAAGAGTAGATTTATTGAGTTAAAGAGAAAATGATTTTTAAACTATTCTACATAATGTCAAATCATTTCTCAAAGTGGTTAACTAATTTACATTTCTACTGTATTGCACCCAAACTAAAAACTGGACTTTACCAATAACTTACATATATTTCTTTTCCCCTGCCCCGTTTCTCTGCACTTTTCCTACAGATAACTTCTTTACTGTTTGTGTTTATCTTACCTTTCGAAAAAAAGAAAGCATAATAATAAATATGAATATCTACACAATAAGTTTTTAGTTTTACTTGTTTTGGGCCCTATTTTAACAGGGAGTATTAACACTGTATATAGTTTTCTGGGATGTGTTTTTTTTTTTTAATTTTATTTGAGAGAGAGAGTGAGCGGGGTGGGGGGTGCATGGGCAAAGTTAGAGGGAGAAGCAGACTCCCCGCTGAGCAGGGAGTCCGATGCAGGGCTTGATCCCAGTATCCTGGGATCATGACCTGAGCCAAAGGCACTTAGCTCGCTGAGCTACCCAGGCACCCCTGGGAGTTGTTTTTTTCACTCAACATTATATTACTAAGAGTCACCTGTGTCTTTGCATATGGTTGTAGTACATTCCTTCTCATGCTCTATAATTTATTAATATCTATATTTTATTTGTGCTGATGATCATTATTATTGGTTACAAAACAATAATAATAGCAACCACTGGTAGAGTATTCACTATGTCCTAGACATTTTTTTGTGTTTTATATATATTATCTCCCTTAAACCTTACAAGAACTGTGTGAGGTAGGTACTGTTTTATTCTCATTTAGCAGATGATGTAACTGAGCAAGATGGGTTAAGTAGCTTGCCCAGGGTATCACAGATATCTAGTAGTTGGGGCCAGGACTCAAATCTAGACTGTCTTTAGTCGGCTCTTATGCAGTGTGTTGTTTTGGATTCTGGAAATATAGACAATATTTCTGTCCTCTCAGACCCTTAAATATAAAAAATGATACTTGTTTAAAGACCCAGTATATTCTACTGTTTTATTTTTAAGGTTTTAATGTTGAGAAAAAATTTGTAATCTTTGCTTTTTTTGATTTTAATTTGAGAGATAAAATTATGTTTGGAATGTACTTCAAACTCTAGCAAGCTAAATTACGGGATTCTGTGAATGCACTTACTGGAAAGGCCATCTTTATTTAGTACACTAGCTCATAGTGCTCACATGTGGATATTAGCACCATCTACTGGCAACAGGAAACAATAGCTTGGTGTGTATAGTATTGTTTGGAAGACTGTGTATATACCTTCATAGTTTTTTTCTTTTTGAAAACTGTTCCTGGCGAAATTAATATTTTATAATTTTTCTGTGTAGTGGGTTTTGTGCCCCAGTTTGGTTTCCTTAAACTTCCAAGTATCAACTATTAAATATTGTATATTTGCATAATTGAGACTATTGCTTTGAGGAAAAATACAAGGGTATAGTTTTACAGGTCTGTCATCCTCCAGCAGTCTTTTTCAAAGCATACATAAAATACATAAACTTATTAATTTGTTAGACTAAGAAGCGCAAAGCTGTCATATTGGGTCAGTATGAACTGTATTTAATTTGTCATTCTGTTTTGGCTTAGTTAAATAATACTGTCTTTTGTAGTCAGAGGAGTAGAATTAATAATAGAGTGAAAACAAGGGTTCTCTGACTAACCGTGGGAAGCTTCTCTCTGCTCAGCTCTTGGTATTAACCTAAATTCTACTTTCATCTTTCCTACTTAAACTGGTTTAGCTTTCATTTGTCAGTGGCCTGATATCTTGTTTGTATCCTATTTTAGACTAACTTCTATTATTTTGAACTATTCTTTGCTATTTTTTCTCAACTTATGTGACTTAAAAATGTATGAGAAATCATTTGCCTTCTCATTCTATTTCTTGGCTGATATATTCCATTTCTTCTTCTTTTCCAATATGTTTTCTTTTCTTTCCTTTTTTTAAAGATTTTATTTATTTATTTGACAGAGAGAGATACAGCGAGAGAGGGAACACAAGCAGGGGGAGTGGGAGAGGGAGAAGCAGGCCTCCCGCGGAGCAGGGAGCCCGACCTGGGCTCGATCCCAGGGACCCCAGGATCACGAACCCAGCCGAAGGCAGACGCTTAACGACTGAGCCACCCAGGCACGCCTCCAATATGTTTTCTTAAAGACACTTTACAAGTTAAAGTTGCCCTAGATGTGACGTTAGTAAGCGGTGAAATATAATCTTTATAAAAGGAGGGACATGGTGATTGCTTAATGAGTGTTGGTTGAGTGGTTCATTAAGGGAATTTTAAAAAGCTTGCTTACGTTATAGAGCAAGAATGGCTGTTTAGGGAGCCATTGGTCTGATATGTTTACTTGTGAATCTACTGAGAACAATAAACAATTGTTTTTTTTTTTTTTTGCCCTGTGGCTATTTAACACTTGAAATGAGAGCTGCTTTCTGTTTAAAATGTTAGCTTATTGTAGGTATACTTTAGCAGTATCTGATTAAATAAAATAAAGACTTGTTTATTTAAAAATAGCAATAAACAAATTTTAGACCATATGCCGTAATGTAACATAGTTGAATTTAAAAAGTCCAAGTTGCTGGGGCGCCTGGGTGGCTCAATCGGTTAAGCATCTGTCTTTGGCTCAGGTCATGATCCCAGGGTCCTGAGATCGAGTCCCAGATTGGGCTCCCTGCTCCGCGGGAAGCCTGTTTCTTCCTCTTTCACTCCCCCTGCTTGTGTTCCCTCTCTCACTCTCTCTGTCAAATACATAAATAAAATCTTAAAAAATAAAAAGTCCCAAGTTGCTAATAGTTTAGGTTTTTAACTAATGTTAAAGATAGTCTTGGCATAGAGAATGAAAATGGGGTCATAATACTGTATTCTTTTAGTTTTTGTTGTTTCTTTGAGTATTTTACCTTTTTTTTAAAAAGATTTTCTTTATTTATTTGACAGAGAAAGACACAGCGAGAGAGGGAGCACAAGCAGGGGAAGTGGGAGAGGGAGAAGCAGGCTTCCCGCGGAGCAGGGAGCCCGATGCGGGGCTTGAACCCAGAATCCTGAGCTCGTGACTCTAGCTGAGGGCAGACACTTAATGACTGAGCCACCCAGGCGCCCTGAGTATTTTACTTTTGAGCATTCATTACTGCTAAAGGGAAACCTAATTCCCCTTTCTTAATCTGATCTGTGGTGGATACGGAAGTATTTTTATTATATTTAAAAATATTTTTTAAAATTGCTTATTTTAAGTGTAACTCCCCCCCCATCCTTAATCGACTTCCTTATTCTATATTTAAAGAGAGAGGTGTATAGAGGCTCTTAAAATACATGAACATACACAATTTTTAAAATGATATGAGTTGTTTTCAAAATACTTTTTATTACTCTCAGATAATTTATTCCTTTCTCTCAAACTCTTTATCAACTGATTCTTTGATTTGACACATTTATCTCTTCATTAACTGCTAATAATTATTTAATTCAGAGCTACTTTTCATCATGCTGAGTTTCAGGTGAGGGGATAACAAAGTGAATGATCACTGCCATCTAAGGACTGTTATAATTTATTATGAGCTTTGCACTCTTTATGTTATAGAGGAAAATATGTAAAGAGATCTGTTGAGGCATAAGAATTGATTGTTTTAGTTGTACAGAGCCATCAGAATTTAGTCTGAATTGAGAATATTAAAACGAAACTCCCAAAGTGAGACGTACATGGGAGTATTTGAGTGGGTTGTTGAAGAATAGGACGGAACTGGTGAGTGGAGTTGAAGGAAGGGTGCTTCAGCCTGAACGAACCGTTGCATCTTGCATTGGGTCTCTGACGTAGTGTTTTAACAAATCCATTTCATATTGCATGAATGCTTTTGGGAATTCTGACTTTATGAATCATGAATTGCAGTTCTTTTGGAAGACCATAGAATACTTCTTTTATGTGGTGTATTCTGTATCACTCCATTAGAAAGAAGGTTATGTTCCGTTTAAGCATGAAATTGTCTGCCAGAGTATTTTAGAAATGGGAGGGAGAAAAACTAGTGTGTTTTCCAGTTAATGCTATTGGTAAACTGTTTGAACAGATGCTTAGAAAAAATTAAGCTTCAGAAAATAATTTACCTGAGGAGGAGTGAGTTATTCTTAAACTAGTATCACAATTTAATTAGAGAACAATTTTCATATTCTTTTACCTGTATGTAAAAATATTTTTCCTCAACACAAATCTGTCTCCTTGAGAGTTATGATCTTTTTTTGTATAGGTCCTAGTTTCTGTGCTGCACAAAAGGGCACAGGTAAAGATGTTAATAGGGTTGAAATGCAGCCCTTCTCAGCTACTGAGGACTCTTCTCTAATTCCTTTTCCCAGAGGACAAACACACTCCAGTTAGAGAAGTCCCTATCCTAGAAGTGATTATACATTTGCCTTATTTAGTTAGTGGATTCAGCACTTACCTTCTAGAAGAGTATAGGCACAAATTAGGAACTCAGTAAACACTCTCCGCATATATAGAGTATTCAGAAGTCCAAACAAGATGAAATTCTCCTTTGATCATGTCTTTTGGGCAGGTTATTATATATGCCTCCTGTGATTTAGAGAAATTGACTACCCAATCTCTGGTCTTCTTGAAGTCAAATTCTTGGTTTATATGGATAATTCAGTTTGTTGTGCTTTGCCAAATTGTTATTGCCAATATGCTGGGTTTTTATTTTTATTGCTGTTCTTGTGATTTAATTGTTTAAAAATCTAAGCTAACTCAACTAAATTGAGTGTATATTAAATATTCATTAAATAATTTATAATTATATCTTTATTAACATGCATTATACTTAATATATTTAACATTTTATAAAATATTAAGATATTTTTATTATAAATATTTATACTTTATATGTTAAAATATTTACATTTTAATTTCAGGTATATTATATTTTTTTGCCCATGTGACCTAGTTTCCCAGGGCTATTCTTTCCTACCTGTTCAACTCTTGGCTGCGGGAATGAAAGAAGTGACCAGAACTTGGAAAATAGTAGGTGGAGTCACACATGCTAATAGCTATTACAAAAATGGCTGGATAGTCATGATAGCTATTGGATGGGCTCGAGGTAATATTAACATTATGTGTTTGTAAATATTCTGCTATTGATATACTACTGCTACTGAATGATTGTCTAGTTACATTAATGAGGATCGCATACTTTGGTAACAGCATTTTTGGAAGAAGGAAGTCTTCTCTTGGCTAGTGAAGTTAATTCATAACTAGCACTTTCGCTAGTACTCGTCATCAGCCAATATTTTGAGCCTGACTACCTTAGAGTATAAAATTCTTCTGATTGATTTGATTAGTAGCTCAGAACCAGAAGGATTCATAGTTAATTAAAGTGTAGTGCCACCATAAATAAAACAAGTTGACTTAAGAAATTATGTAAAAAGATTATATTAAAAATTGCTCTTTTTTGTGTTTTTTTCACCCTAGATAACTAGAAGTAGTAAATATGATTGATTATGGGTTCATCTTTATTCTATATCACTTACCTTTATTGTTGAGTTCTTTTGTATGTAGAAATTGAACAAATTTCTCTAATTTCTTATTGTACTGCATCTAAAACTAGTATCAGGGAATGAAATGATAAAACAGAAATTTTTATTTTTCAGGCCTGAAATAAGCCTTTAGGAACATCTCTGTGCTTGAGGCTCCTTAACCTTAATTATGGTACAATAGACAGTTGGCAACACTGATGAAAGGGAGGAATTACAATTGTCTCAGTACCATAAATGTACAAGAAAACTTTTTTCTTCCTCCTCAAAATTATATTTTGGGGATCTTCTTGGGTTGTTTCAAATATTTTCTCCATAAAATTTGGCTAAATATTCTTGTTTCATTTTATTTTTAGGTGCAGGTGGTACTGTTATCACGAATTTTGAGCAGTTGGTAAAAGGAGGTTGGAAACCAGAAGCTGATGAATGGCTGAAGATGTCCTAGTGAGTTGGTGTAAACTATACTGAGACCAGCTTTTTATTCTTAGGTCTTACCAGATTTCTAAATATGGATGGAATGGAGCTGAAAAAATAGTCATGATAAAGGGAGGAGAATCAGGAGAGTTACTCTTTCAAAAAGTCTGTTCTCTCAAATGTAGTTTTTAATATATGATTCTTTTCTCTGTGGGTTCCTCCCCTTAGAAAATAAAACCAAACCAAAGCTCCTGGATTGTTATAGAATTGTGGGAAGAGTGTGTATTTATGGAGAGAAAACTACATAGGAACATCCCTGGATGTAAATGAATCAGTTGCAGGTTCTTGGCATTTTCATTAATGACTACAACATTACTCAGATTTCAAATTCGCATAGTAGTAAAATGTTAAGCTTATGGGAACAAATCAGTCCTTTATAGGGTCTTGTTGCTTTAAAAATGAGAGTTGAGCTTAATTACACATAAAAATAAGAGAAGATTAGAGGAAATAAACCACTCTATTGATTGTAGGGTGCAGACTACCTTTTGCATCCATTTAAGAGAATCTGATCATTAAATGTTATCTAAAGACACTTACTCATTCTTAAATAAGTTCACAGATGTATCTCTGATGCTCCTGAGAATGAAATAGAGAGATGTAGTTACTATTTCCACAGTTCAAGAAGGAAAAGACTTAAGGAATAGTGGCCATAGTAAGCAAGCTGAGGAAAGACTCCATGTGAAAATAAGCTTATTAGAATAGATTAAAAATTTGAGAAGCAGTCTATATGATGAAGTCTATATGTTTGTGTGAAGCAACAAATTCTAGGATATTTAACTTGGAAAGTAACCCTTAAAGTGTGAATGAGGTAGTTTAGGAAGAGAACAAACTAGGTTTTGATTGATAAGTTATAAATAAGGCATTAATGAGATTCAAGGGAAATTTTTCTCATTTTGAGCATATGCCTTGAAATGTCTTTCATAAAACATTTCTTGGGCTGTTATAACCAAACTCAAATTGTTTCTCCTTTGTTCAAAACCTTGGAATGACTCCCCAGATGGTCTGTAAAACCCTCCAAGATCTGCCTTACTTCCACACCCTATTTGCTTTGACTTTATTTCTTACTATTCTCTCTTTTGCTTGTATCCTTGAACAAATCTACCACGTAGTAGACACTCAATAAATATTAAATGAATGAAAGAATTATCAGTTGGTCAGATGAGATCACTGGTTCATTATAATATTTTGTGTATGTGTATATATACAGAAATTTTCATTTATCTATTACCAAATACTTTTGCATAGTAGAGAAAGCCTATATGGTCTTAGAGAATACATATATTGTCATAAACACAATGTTGGTAGAACTATGAATGTTAGAGGTGCCGGTGAGGGCTCAGAAGAAAATGAGGAGCATGATACTGGCAATTGGAGGAGATGTGATATAGTTATATAGTGGGAGAAAACTTAGTTGAGTTGTGTGCTACAGTTACGTGGAAAGCATAATTTGTGAGCAGTGAACTTGGGTATTAGCTGAGGAGATTTCAAAGCAGTGTTAAAGGTCTGGACTTGTTTCTCCTTGCTGCTTTTAGTAAAGTGAGAGAGGAAAAGTTGAATTGAGGGAATAACTGCTGAACAAAGAAACCAAAATGATGATTTGGAAAATTCTCAGCCTATCCAGATTGCAAAAGATGATTAAATTAGGAGATTCATTTTTAGGAAAGTCTGTTGTGGAGACTTTCTAAGTCTTACTCTAAAGGTAAGGATTAAAGGTAAAGGGTGCGGCTGGAAAACTTTTGCTAGTGTTAAAGAAATTACGTGTATGACTCCTGGATCCACTCAGCCATCACAGCACAAACCAGGAATAGACATGAGACCATCCAGAAAAGATATGTGGAGGACCATCTTAACTAATGTCATGGATCCCTGTGTTGTATGCTGGAGACCCACAAGGTTTTTGAAAATGTTCTCTTGGTAGAAACTGCCAGCTTGCACTAAAAGGGACAGAGAGAAGGTGAAATAAAAGGAGGCTGTCAGACTCCCAGAAATCTATAGGCTGATAAAACTGCTCGGCTGCAAACATGTGTTACCCTTCAAAGAAAAGGAAAAATGGATTTTGGCCGGAAGCCATGGGCCTAGAGGTCTGAGGCCAGGCCCACGGTTTGGAGTCCAGGTGCAGAGGCCAGACCCATGAGTGCAGAAACTGGAGCTGTGGACTCGGAGGATGGAGCCTAATGTCACAGAGGGTTATTACTAAGCCTTGAAACCTTGAAACCTTGAAACCTAATGGAGTTGCATAGGACCAGTGACCTCTTTCTTCCTTTCCTTTTGTTTTCTCCCTTTTGGAATGGAAATGTCTCTATTACCATATACCTAGTCTACTATTGTATTTTGGATGCAGATAAACTCATTTTCTAAGTTCATAGGAAACTAATATAAGAATATTTTCTAAATGTATCCTGATCTTCCAAACCAGTCTCATTGACTAAATCTCAGCCCTTCAGTTCCCTGTCCCATTTTATTGTCTGCAGAATCCTTGCTTTTCAGATTCAGTGCCTCTGAATTTATGCTCTAAGGGAATGCAATCCCTTAGAGCATGTGCTAAGAGGAATCCATGATGAGGTACTGTGGTACAGAACCCAAACTGTTAGAAACCAAGAATAGCAAAATGAGGTTAAGATAAACCTAATTACTGGGGCGCCTGTGTGGCTTAGTTGGTTAAGCGACTGCCTTCGGCTCAGGTCATGATCCCGGGGTTCCGGGATCGAGTCCTGCGTTGGGCTCCCTACTTGGCGGGAAGCCTGCTTCTCCCTCTCCCACTCCCCCTGCTTGTGTTCCCTCTCTCGCTGTCTCTCTCTCTGTCAAATAAATAAATAAAATCATAAGGAAAAAAAAAAGCTAAACCTAATTCCTTTTTCTTTTAATCTCATCCTTTAAAAATGTCAGTTTGGTGTACATTTTATAATACATACATACAACATACAGTTGTATGTATATATAACTTATAAATTAATTGATAAACACATATTAGTGTCTTAAAACATTTTTTTTTTGGTACCAATAAAGATGCACAGTTAAAAAGTTTTAGAGACCACTGTTCCAAAACATGAGTGCTGGCCAGTCAGCTGTTAGGCAAGGTCTAAACCCCTGGTGCCCAAACCTAATCCTGTTTTGAACTCAGTCCTCAGCTTATAATAAATAAATAGGTAATTTTTCATGAAATGAAATTTGTCATATTTTGCAGTGTGGCATTCTAAGAGTTTATCATTTATCTTTCTGTAGTTGTAAGCACAAACTAGATAATGATCTGTTACTAAGATATACTTTAAATATGTGGCAAATATGTAATATGAAAGTAATGCTTCTTTTTGTAGATTAACATCTTACTGTAGATGTTAAAATTTCAGCCTTAATTTGTTAAGATACTAGCAAACACTAACATTCTGTGCTGGGCTTAGCAAAGTAATGTGCTGGATCTGGCTCCTACTGTTACATGGGAGCTGATTGTGTGCATCTGTCTCTTCTCTGTTCTGCATAGCACCCTGAAATTTACTGTGATGGAAGTATTTACACCATGGAAATGGGAAAATACTATAAATCAGGGCTTTCTTTTCCTTTTCCCACCTGACTGAAGGAGCTTGTTTTGTCCTATAATGACTAATCTTTTTCCAAGTCATACTGTGTGGAACGTGGGACTTTCAAATCTTTGTGAAAAAGTATTATATGGTCAGATGTGTTTCAGAAATACTGTATATAGAAATGAACTTTATCAGAGAGTCACAATATATGTATGAACATTCAAAGGTCTCTGGTATTTTATCAGAGTGAAACTATACTTTATATAACTTAGCACTTCTAAAACTTTATAAGTATGTTTACATTAACTTATGTTTGTCTATTAATAACTCATTAAATTAATATTTTCCAGAGTATTCTTTGAGAAATATAGAGATGGATCATGTTTATTACTTACTGACTTAAAATGTGTTTTATTTTCAGCCCTGCCAAGGTAACCCTACTGGGATCAGTTATCTTCACTTTCCAGCACATGAAGCTTCTGGCAGTATCAAGGCATAACCTTATGTTCCTTTATACCATGTTTCTTGTGGCCACAAAGGTAAGAATTCAAAGTAGTGGTAAATCAGTATTATAAATTCTGTATGACCAGAATTCTGCATACTTGGCAGGTAACAGGAACATTTATTTTTTATTCTTATTACAGTCTAAAAAGGTAAATTTGGGTTGTTTATTCAGTGCATCCATGACTTTCTGAAACAGAGCTCTTGTTTGATTCCTCATTTGACTTATGCTGAGGCTGGGTTGTTTATTCAGCGCATCCATGACTTTCTGAAACAGAGCTCTTGTTTGATTCATTTGACTTATGCCGAGGCTATCAGGAAAGATTTACAGATAGTCTAATAGTATATCGGACGTCAGAGAATGGTGGAAATAGCTATTAGCTGATCAGAGACTGCAGACAGCATTGTCTCATTTGTAAAATGAGGTACTTGTGGTAGGTGTTCTTTGAGGTTCCTTTAAGCTTTAACATTACAAAATTTTTCTAGTAGGTCATATTTGTGCTTAGTCTCTTGTATTATAATTGCCTTGTTGGAAGCTTTATTGTATCTTGAAGATAGGAGATAGTGTGGTGTAAGATCACAGGTTTTGTCGACAGGCAGTCTTAGGTTCAAATCCTAGCTTTGCTATTTAATTCCTGAATAGGCAAGTCACTTCATGTCTCTGAATCCTGATTTCCTCGTCTTCATTGTATGATTGTTGAAAGGATTGGGGATGGTGCATATCCTTCTGTCACTGTGACGCATCTTACGAATTTTATTTGGACCATGAGGCTAATGCTGATTATTGTTATTCTTAACCATTATTAGATATTGTTCCCTATTCAAAAGTAGACAGTTGGTGTTAAAATAAGATTGTTATTTAAGTGTAGAGGAATTGTATAGCTAATTCTGTCTTAGCCTAGGTATTTTTGGTTAAAAACCTACCTATGAAATTCTAAAAGGCAAACCATATATATTATATAAATTTATCTCTTAGAAAGAGCCAAGTTGCTATAGGGATCATTTACTATTTTATCAGTAGTCTCTGCAGTGGAGCTGATCTGTGGCTGTAATTCAAGTACTTCAGATATCTGAGGCAGTCTCTTCATATATGTCCTTCTCTTCCAGTCCTCACATTTTGAGCTGTATGTATTTTTTGTAACAGCTTATTGAGATATATGTTACATACCATAGAATTCATCCATTTAAGTGTACGTTTCAATATTTTGTTTCGTTTTGTTTTTGTGAGTCACAGAATTGTGCGGCTGTCACCATAATCAATATTAAAACATTTTCAGTACTCCAAAAAAAACTATCATGCCCAGTAGCAGTCTTCACATTTTCCCTCAGGCCCTCCAATTGTAGGCAACCGCTGTCTATTCTCTAGTGTTTTTGTCTCTATAAATTTGCCTATTCTGACATTTCATGTAATTGGTATCATAAATATGTGGCCTTGTGACTTGTTTCTTTCATTTACTGTAATGTTTTTGAGGTTCATCCATGTTGTAGTATGTATCAGTATATTACTCCTTTTTTATTGCCAAATAATAGTCCATCATATGGATATACCACATTTTGTTTATCCATCATTTGATGGATATTTAGGTTTTATTTTTTGGTTAGTAGGAATAATGAACTCTGAGCATTATTGTACTTTTTCTGTGTGGATATGTATTTCATTTCTTTGGGGTATGTCATATAGAAATGGACTAGATAATATAGTAATTCTGTGTTTAGCCTTTGGGGAACTAATAGACTGGTCTCCATGGTGGTTTCATCATTTTACATTCCCACCAGCAGTGTATGAAAATTCTCATTTCTCATGCCATCATCACTGCTTGTCTTTTTTATTAGAGCCATCCTAGTGGGTGTGAAGTGGCATCTTACCGTGATTTTTATTTAGATTTCCCTTATGACTGATGATGTTGAGCAGCTTTTTCATGTACTTGTTTATAGATCTTCTTTGGAAAAAATGTCTCTTTAGATCACTTGCCCATTTTTAATTGTTTCATTTGTCTCTTTAATGTTGAGTTGTAAGAATTCCTCATATATCTTATTTGCAGATTTTTTTTCCCATTCTGTGGATTGTCTTTCACTTTCTTGGTAATGTTTTTAGAAGCACTAATTTCTAAAATTTTGATGAAGTCCAATTTACCTATTTTCTCTTTTGTTGTGTATGCTTTTGGTGTCATACCTAAGAAACTATTGCTAAATCCAAGGTTAAAAAGATTACCTCTATGTTTTCTTGTACTAGTTTTATAGTTTTAGCTCTAATATTTAGCTCTATGATCTGTTTTGGGTTAATTTTTGGGTATCGTATGAGGAAGGATTCAGTTCAACTTCATTCTTTGATATCCTGTGGATATGTATTTTTACATTCTTGTAGATTCTGTGGATATCTAGTCATCTTAGTATTAATGTGTTGAAAAGACTATTCTTTCCCTCATTGAATTGTCTTGGCACCCTTGCTGAAAATCAGCTGTAAATGTGAGGGTGTTATCATTCTGCTAGTACCACACTGTCTTAATTATTTTAGCTTTGTAGTTAGTTTTGAAATTGAGAAGTGTGAATCATCTGAATTTGTCCTTTCTAAGGATTGTTTTGACCATTCTGAGTCACTTGCATTTCCATATAAATTTTAGTTTTAACGTCACAGTTTCTACAAATGAGGCCAGCTCATATTTTCTTAGAGATTGCATTGAATCTGCCAAATAAGTTTGGGAGTATTATCACCCTAACACTTTTAAGGCTATCAATCTGTCAATACAGATGTCTTTCCATTTATTAGGTCTTTTAAAATATTTTTTCATGATGTTTTCAGTGTACGAGTTGTATACTCCTTTTGTTAAATTTCTTCCTATTTCTATTTGATGAAGTAGTAAATGTAATTGCTTTTAGTTTTATTTCCAGGTTGTACATTGTAAATGTGTAGAAATAAAATTGATTTTTGATCTTGTATCCTGTAACCTTGCTAATAAACTTGTTAGCTCTAATAGGTTGTCATGGGTTTTTTTGGTGTGGATTCCTTAGGATTTTATGTATTTAAAATCACGTCAACCTCAAATAGAGATGGTTTTACTTTTTTTTTTTTTAAAGACTTATTTATTTGAGAGAGAGAGAGAGAGAGAGGCAGAGGGAGAGAGAGAACATCCTCAAGCAGGCTCCCGGCTGAACACAGAGCCTGACGCAGGGCTTGATCCCAGAACCTTGAGTTCATGACCTGAGCCAAAATCAAGAGTTGTCCACCTAACCAACTGAGCCACCCAGGTGCCCCTACTTCTTTCTTTACAATCTGCATGTTTTCTATCTAATTTTCTTGTGCAATTGCCCTGGCTAAACAATCTAATACAGTGTTTAATAGAAATAGAACAAACATCCTTGTCTTTTTTCTGGATCTTAGGGAGAAGTCATTTAGTCTTTCACTATTAAGTATGATATTAACGGTGGCTCTTTCATTGATACCCTTCATCAGATTGAGGAAGTTAGTTAGATCCCTTCTATTCCTAGTTTGTTGAGTGTTTTCATCATGAAGGAGTGTTGGGAGCTGTATAATTTCTGAGATTTTCTAACTTTAATCTTTAAAGAAAATGAACGTGTATTGGGGGTTTATTAGTAAGAAGAAGTAGTACCGGTATGTTGAATTTTTTAATTACGAGGATCAGTTTTTGTTGAAGACCTAATTTGTGGAATAAAAAAGAGTTTTTCTTACAGTATTTGCTGGACTTTTGTTCTTTATTATAACACCTAAACTTAAACACCATATTGCAATGCGATAATAACATAGAGTATTGAACTTGTCTCATAATATTTCCCAGCATTTTCCTAATTTTCCACCAACTTCCAAATAGAATGTGCATTTTAACCCATATTTTTTGCCTAAATTCCATTTAGATTTATATTGATTTTTAAATGGCCTGTCATTTGTTTCTGAGTAGCTACTATAGTTTTTCATTTCTTAGATATGAAAAATGGATTTTTTTATTTTGATATAGGGAAAAATTTGGCAGTAATTATTTATTTTTCTTTGCTATTTTCTTGTATTATGTATATAGTCAGGAAATGTGCATTGTCTCTTTGTTTTGGATAATAATCTAGTGTTTTGGCATATACAGAGATGCTAATAAATGTGATTTGTCTTTTCAAAGAGAATAACTCCCCAAAAGTAAAACAAGCACATAGAAGCTGTAATACAAGTTTAAAAATTGTGAATTCTGTAAGAGAAACAGAAAGTAAATGCCCCTACCATTGCTCAATCTGTAGTCTCTCTTTTGATATCTCAACCCACTAGCAGCCACTCTGTGGTAAGCCACGGGAGGTGTCTCTCTTGACATGTGCAGGCTAGTCCTGAGCCAAGGACTTGTCGCACCGTCTCAGACAGACATCTGGATTCTCCTCCCTTGCCCCCCGTGCCTACTCAGTTTCCTCCTATTTGATACCCTGCCCTGCAGATCCAAGTCCATTTAGCTTCACTGCCCTCAGTCTCTGCCACCTCAGTTTCAAGTTCTAGCTTTCTGTTTGAGAAATTGTCCTGAGGCAGAAGTGAGGGTATATGTATGAATCTCTTTATCAGTTACTCTCTTCTCATGATCAGTCTTACACTCTCTGTTGTCAGTGCCCAAAAGTAGTTACCTCTTTTTTTGGTCAAGTTTATGGTATTTATGCCTGGAGTCTAGAACTAGTTATTCTATAGTCAAGGATCTTACTTGATCAGTCTTGTCAGAGGTTTTTGTATATTATCATTCTTTCCAGAGGACCAACTTTTGGTTTTGTTGTTCCTCTCAATCATACTGTTTTACATTGCTGTGTCTCAGGTCACATGTTTTCATGTATATGCTTTTACTGTCATTCAGTTTAAATTCCTCTTTTTTTTTTTTTTTTTAAGATTTAGCCATTCATTTTAGAGAGAGAGAGAAAGAGAGCACGCAAGCGAGTGCAGGGAGGGGCAGAGGGAGAGGGAGAGAGAAACTTCAGCAGACTCCTCGCTGAGTGGGGAGCCGGATGCAGGGCTCACTTCCAGGATCCTGAGATCATGACCTGAACCAAAACCGAGAGTCAGACGCTTAACTGACTGCACCACTCAGGCGCCCCAGTTTAAATTCCTCTTAACATTACAATTTCTTTGATAAAAAATGTTTAAGAGTGTGTTTTAAAATTTCAGACATTAAAAAAATCTTTTAAACTTTTAAAAACTTTTCTTTAACTGCATTATAGACAGTATATGTGGTCTGTCTGTTACTCTCTGGTGTTTGTTGAGACTTCATTTCTATACAAGTATTGATGAGATTTTATAATTACTTGTATATATGAAAAGTAAGTACATTCTTTATTTTGGAGGTGTAAGGAGTCTGCATATATCTCTACATATGCTTGCTCATTATGTTTCAAATATATAGCTACTGATTTTTTCTAAGTCTGATGTATTAATTTTCTTTCTTCCAGAGAGAAGTATGTTAAACTTCTGCCTCCTTCTCTTCTTGTCTCTTTTCCTCCCCCTTATCTTCCTTTCCTTTCTTCCGTAGCCCAAGCAACTGAACATTCAGTGATGTTCAGCCCTTGTAGGGTCCTAGTTTCATTCAAGGAGGACTCACTACTTTTCCAGCTTTCACAAGTCATGTATGATTGTTAAAATCCAAGTCTCAGAGGAAAGAAATAGGTGCCAACTAAGACTGTTGGTATAAAGAAAAGCACACGGGCTTTGGAGTAAGAATGTGAAATCCAGGCTTCACAATTTTGAGCAAGTCATTTATGTTTCTTAAACCTAGAGTTACACATATCCTAAGGGATGTATGGCTCTCTTTTGGCACTAGCTGTACAAAGTCACATTATAAGTGTGATGTATTATGTACCATTGGTTGATCTCACTGTTAATTAGTATAAACATTTTTAAGTTAAACAGGAATATATTATGGGATAGAATTCAAAATTCACATTTTTTTAAGTTAAGATAAAATATGACATTTTATATTTGGCATGCCTTTGTTTTGAGCTCTGCCAAGTTCACTTTCTTTCATCGGAGATGATCTGAGAAAAGTTTGAGAAGCATGGATTATCTTTTGGCTCTTTGGTATAAGGAGTTATGGTGAAATAGTGTTATTGTGAAATAAAATACAGGGAGACTTGAGTGGTTTAGAGTGATTAAAACTGAAAAGAGGCTGTTGGACTTTGAAATGAAGAGGTATTTGGTGACCTTGGTAAAAGCAGTTGCAGTGGACTGGTAGAGTATAGAAAAATGATTATAATAGACTGAGGTAAATAAGAAGAATTGAAGACAAAGCATAGATATTATTTTAAAGGGATTTGGAGAGAGTATAAATAGAAATAGCTTGGGAAAGCAGTTTGGCAATATCTGACAAAGTTGAGGAGTCACATATTTTGTGACCTGTTAATTCCTTTTCTAGGTATAACCTACAGCAAGCAGTCTCCCAATGTGTGGTACAGAGCCCAACTTCATCATTATCTCTCTTTTTTTTTAATTTAAAGATTTTTATTTATTGAGAGAGAGAGAGAATGGTAGAGAGAGAGCATGAGAGGGAGGAAGGTCAGAGGGAGAAGCAGACTCCCTGCTGACCAGCGAGCCTGATGCGGAACTTGATCCTGGGACTCCAGGATCATGACCTGAGTGGAAGGCAGTTGCCCAACCAACTGAGCCCCCAGGCACCCCCATCAGTATCTCTTTTAAAAAATGTTTTAACAAAGTAGCATTTTTTCTTTTAGATCCCTCTAATACCCAAGCTACCGACTTACTCTTTCATGTACTCTGATTTCTTCTTATTATTATATGTGGTCTTTTATTCAGGGTCTCAGATCTTAAAAACTGGACTAAAAGATCTTATACAGAAAGTTAATCTGACTGATTGACAGTACATTTTCCAGAAATACAAAGGATAACTTCAAAGGGCTGTTACATTTACAAAAAACTTAGGAACAAGCTCTTTAAAAAAATTTTAAATACCTAACTTATTAAATTTAATTTTTTTAAAGATTTTATTTATTAATTTGCTATAGAGAGAGAGAGTGCGAGAGCAGGAACACAAGCAGGGGGAGTGGGAGAGGGAGAAGCAGGCTTCCCGCGGAGCAGGGAGCCGGATGCAGGGCTGGATCCCAGGACCCTGGGATCATGACCTGAGCCGAAGGCAGACGCTTAACGACTGAGCCACCCAGGCGCCCTTAAATTTAATTTTCATACAGTAAAATATACTCATTCTAAGATTACATTTTGATGAGTTCTGACAAATTTATGTACATGCTTAATCATCATAATCAAGATATGGAATATTTCCATTACTTCAGAAAGGTCCTTGTGTACTACTCCAATAAATCCCAACTATTGTTTCTAGCTCCATGGTACCACTTACCCAGTTTCTGTCACTATAATCTTTTTTCAAGTTTCATATAAATGGAATTGTAAACTATGTATCTTTTGTGTCTGGATTCTGTTCAGCATAATGTGTTTTTTTTTTAAAGATTTTATTTTAGAGAGCACAAGCACGAGTGGGGGGAGGGGCAGAGGGACAAGCAGACTCCCCGCTAAGTGGGGAGCCCAACATGGGGCTCGATTCCAGGACCCTGAGATCATGACCTAGGCAAAATCAAGAGTTGGCCGCTTAACCAACTGAGCCACCCAGGTGCCCCTGTTCAACGTAATGTTTTTGAGATTTACCCATGCTGTTGCATATTCCTTTTTATTGCTCAGTAGCATTATACACCCCAGTTTGTTTATCCAGTTATCTTTTGACAGATTTTGGATTGTTTCTAGTTTTTTATTTTTCCAATAAGGTTATTACGAATAAAGTTGCTATGAACACATGTACTTCGTGTGGACATGTATTTTCATTTCTCTTGGATAAATGACTAGGAGTGGAATTACTGGGTCATATGGAAAGCATATGTTTAATGTTTAAAAAAACTGGCACACTGTTTTTCAAAATGGTTGTACCCATCAACATTACTATCAGCAATGTATGAGAGTTCCAGTTGTTCTACATCCTTGCCAATATTTGTTGTCAGTTCTTAGCCGTTTTCTATATATGTAGTGGTATCTCACTGTAGGTTTTTTTTGTTTTTTTTTGCATTTCTCTGATAAACTAAAGATTTGAGCATGTTTTCCTATGCTTATTGGGTATTTATATTATTGTTAAGCAGTGTTTGTTCCAATCTTTGCCCATTTTTGAAAATTAGATGGCTTGTCTTCTTACTGAGTTGTAACAGTTTTCTTTATATTCAGGATACCAATCATTTGTGAGATATATGAATTGCAAATATTTTTCTCCTAGTTTGTGGCTTTCTTTTTTGTTTCGTTAATATTGTCTTTAGAAGAGAAGTTTTTAGTTTTGATGAAGTTCAATTTATGAAATTTTCCTTTTGTGGTCCTGCTTTTTGTGTACTATGTAAGTAATCCTTCCATACCCCAGGGTTGTGAGGATTTTTCACCTGTATTTTCTTCTTACAGTTTTTGCCTTTATATTTAGGTATGTGATCCATTTCAAATTAAGTTTTATGATTGGCATAAAATAAGGGTCAGATTTATTTTTTCCATATGAACACGAGTTTGTTCCAGCACTATTTGTTGAAAAGACTGTCTTTTCCTTCATTGAATTATATTGGCACCTTTGTTGAATATCAATTGCCCTTATATGTATGGGTCTATTTCTGGACTGTATTCTGTTCCATTGATTTATATGTCTATCTTTAACCAATACCAAATTGTTTTATATAACTATAATTTTATAATAAGTCTTGAAATCAAATAGTGTAAGTACTTAAAATTTATTCTTTCTTAATATTTCTTTGGATGTTTTAGGTGTTTTACATTTTCATATAAGTGTTAAGATTAGGTTGTCACTTTCTACAAAAAAAACCCAACATGGCTTCTAGGATTGTGATTGAGATTGTGTTGTGTTCATAGATCCATTTGGGAGAAATAATATCTTAAAAATATTGAACCTGCCAGTCTATCCATATGGTATATTTCTCTGTTTATTTAGGTCTTCTTAATTTTTTGTGTTTTCATTGTTTTACATATATTTTGTTAAATTTGAATTTATCCTGAAGTAGTTCGTATTTTTAGATGCCTTTATAAATAGTAATTTAAAAATTTTCAATTTTACAGTTTACATTGCTTGTATGTAGATATACTGTTGATTCTTGTATGTTTTTCTTGTATTCTATGACCTTTCTAAATTTACTTATTCTGGTATATTTTGTGTAGATTTCTTAACATTGTCTACATATACAATCTTGTCTATAATTTTTTACTTTTTCTTTTTTAATATGGATGCTGTTTATTTCTTTTTATTGCCTTATTGTTCTGGCTAGAACCTCTAGTACAACGGTGAATAGAAATGGTGAGTGAGAGTGGACATCTTTGTCTTGTTCCTAACCTTAGTGGGAAAACATTCATCATACATTAAGTATGATGTGAGCTGTAAGTTCTTATCAGTATACTTTATCAGGTTGAGGAAATTCCCTTATATTCCTAATTTGGTGAGAATTTTTATCATGAATTGGTTTGGAATTTTGTTAAATGCTTTGTTCTGTATTGGTTGAGGTGATCCTATGGTTTTTTTCCTCCTGTATTCTGTTAATATAGTAGATTACATTGATTTTAAAAAATGTTGTATCAACCTTTCATTTCCGTGACAAACCCCATTTGGCTATGATGTATCCTTTTTGTATGTTGCTAGATTCAATTAGCTGATATTTTGAAAAGATTTTTTTCCAGTGTGTTCATGAAGGATATTGATTTGCAGTTTTCTTTGTAGTTTCTTTGTCTGGTTTTTGTATCAGCATAACACTTGGCTCATTAAGTAAGTTGAGAAGTGTTTGATTCTCTAGTCTCTGAAAGCATTTATGTAGGTTTGATATTATTTCTTGGCTAAGTGTTTGATATAAGACTATTCAGATTTTCTATTTTACTTGTGTTCATTTTGGTAAATTGTATTTTTCAAGGAATTTGCCATTTTGCTTAAATTTTTTATTTTATTGGCATGAAATTTTTCATGGCAGTTCTTTGTTACCCTTTTAATGTCTGTAGAATTTGTAGTAATGTCTCCACTTTAGTTTCTGGTATTGGTTATTTGTATCTTCTCTCTCTCTCTTTTTAAATCCATCCTGCTAGATGTTTATCAATGTCATTGATTTATTGGAAAGACCCAGCCGTTAGTGTCATTGTTTTCTGTTTGATATTTCACTAATTTCAGGTCTATACTCTGTCCTTCCTTGTGCTTACTCTGGGCTTTCTTTATTGTTTTTCTATAAAGAAAAGGTTGATACGTTTGAGTCTGTAACACTTTTTTAAAAAGTTGCATGGAAGAAAGCACCATGGACAAAGTAAAAATATAGCTGTCAAACTGTGATGGAAGTACTTGCAACATATATCACAGAGGCGTATATTTGTAATACATAACAACCTCTTAAAAATTAAGGGATACTGGGCCAAAAACCTGATAGAAAAATTAAAAGGAAGCTGTCAACAGACAATTCACACAGAGCAGATACGATGTCTTTCAAACATGTGCAAAACGCAACACTCATCATTTGAGAAATATTAATGAAAATAACACTAGATATCATTTCTCATTTATCTGGCTGGCAAAATTTAAAAAGTCTGGCTCTGTGTTCTCTCTGCAAGGCTATGGAGAATCAGGCACTCTTGGAATTTTTCATTTTCAGTGTTTTTTGGATATTCTTGCATGTTTGTTTTTCTCTTCAACTTTTTCCAGCCATTTTTTCATATTGATATGAACTTTAATAGCAATTTGTCTTAACTCCATAAAAAAACTTGGTATTTTTTTATTGAGATAGTGTTAAATTTATAAATTAACTTGAGGCAGTTATATTACATAGAGAAACAGTGAAACAAGAGTGAGGACAGAGCTATGAGATTGTTTAATACTTAGAGAAAGAGGATTCAGAATGGGAAACTGGAAAGAAGTTGTTAGTCAAGCAAGGGAAAAACCAAGATATGATTTTAGGAAGGATGGACTGGGGAGTTGTGCTGAATGCTGTTGAGAGGCATATTCAGATATTATGTTACTGAAAACGTGAATGAGGGACAGTGTTATTAGGCCCTTTGAGGGATACATATGGGCATATAAACTTTGAATAAGACCCAGACTCTGTCCTTAAGATGTTATGAAGAGAAATAGGAGAAAGAGAAATATGAGACATGTACATTCTACTCTTAACCTTATGAGGATAGGGACTAGGTTTGTTTTATTTATCACTGCATCCCTGGCAGTGTGTCTAGTATTTGTGGTAGCTTTTAAATATATATTTGTTGACTGCTAAATGGTCAAAAGCCTCTTTTAGAGGTCTCTCTGTATTGAATTTTTCCATACTTAATTATCTAAGACTATACTATCAGAAATGAACAATTCATTTACCCAGTTTATTGAAAAGGACATTTATAAAAATGGGAATCTTAAAATTTTAATTTATTTGACAGTCATCAGGTTAATAATTACTGATGCCTGAGTGAGTGACATCACCAATGAAGAAAGCATAGATGACCAGAAAACATGGTTGAATATGCCACTTGCCATTGGGAGATCATTCAAAGACAAGGAGATTTTCATTGGAGGTTGTCCAAAGGGCTTAATGGAGTAGACACATGAGTTGCCCTGCAAAGGATTGTTTGGATCTGGGGACTTAAAGACAGGAAGTATGTTCTGGCTGGAAAGAGAGTAATAATGCAAATTTTGCTTATATAGATTCTTTCAGTTGTTCATGTGAGGTAGAAACTATGTTTATTCATTGTACTCTCTATTCTAGGCTCTGTAGAGGATCTAAAAGTACATTAAGTACTGTTTGTGCCTTTAAAGAACTTAGACTGTATGTCACATTTTTCTGGGCATCTTTGACATGATATAACATGAGATATTACATAAAGAATGTGGTGGAGCTTTAAACAGTTTCTTTACCTGAATTATATTATAGGATATTATAGGATATGTTGTAAATATCAGATTGTCTTTAGGGTTTCTACTTTCTTTTCTTTCTTTCCTTTTTAAGCAAGAGACTGGGAAGTCAAATGCTATTTAATTTAGGTATTATGCTTTTTCTGTTAATAGTTTGCTAAATAAGGAGACAGTTTTATATTTTATTTGTAAAAGAATAAGGGTTCATTCCATTTGTCACCATTATATTTGTGTCACCTTGCTGAATCAAGACCTGGTAAGAGGCTGAATTCACAGAAGTTTGTCCTTGAACCTCATAAGTCTATCTCAGCAGTAATTTCTGATGCCAGCAATACTTCTCAGCTGAGTGATGAGTCTACTGGGAGTGGAGATTCTATTAAAACACTTGACTTTGAAAAATACTATAATTCGTGTACTCAGGAAATACTTTAGATCCTGACAATCTTCTCTTTTAGTGTTTGTAAAAAGACATTGCTGTTTTCCTGACAGTGGGCCACTGTTTTTAACTGAATTCTTTTATTTGTTATTGACAGTCCATGAAGTCAAGCTATGATCAAGGTAATTATACTAGTACACCTTATTGTAACTATTTATTCTAAAGAATAATTTAATATAGAGAAGTTCTTCTTAGATCTTACCCAATAATGACATAAACTTGTAGATTAACATTATATTTAGACTCTTCTTTCTCTGTATTCTCTCTCCAGGTGACCACATTCATATTCATGCCTTTACCTTTTACTTGTATGGTAATGACTTCCAAATCTGTATCTCATACCTAAATCTTTGTGACTAGACCTCCATTACTGCATTTACTCTTTTACTGTTCTTTAATTACTGATTTACTCTGTCTCTGACCAGCCTGTCTCTGACTAGTCTGTAAGGACTTTCAGGGCACGGACTACATTCAACTTTTTTCTGGCAGCCAGGTGTAATGCACAAGCAGATTATTTTAATCCTGTTGATAGTTGCTTTTAGGTTTTGTTCATGCTGTTCTGTTTTGGGTTTGCCCTTCTAGAATGTGACCCTTTTGGGTCTCAGTTTAAACCTGAGGTATATTCCTTGGCAGTTCCACTTTGGCTGGCCTTGAACTCCAGCCTTCAGCGGGCTGCTGAAGTATCTGATCAGCTTTTAGCCTTCCAACTGTTGCTCTCTGCTAGGTTTTTGAAATCTCTTTTGCACAGTTTTGGGTTGGTAAACTTCTCAAGAACAAGTTATGTGTGGATCTTTGGGCTTACTTTTTTGTGATTCTCTCCTCTTTGAGTTGTATTGCCCTCAAGTCCCAGATGCTTTGGCCTTCTCACACTGCAGCCTTTGTCTCCTTAGCCCATTTGGGACTTGTGTTTGCTATGAATTGACACGTATCATTAAAAGAAAAAAGCCAAGTTGAATGTGGAGCTCACCTTACTCAGTTAACTTTCTTTTAGGGATCATAGCCCTATTAGGTTCAGCCTGATTTGTTATTCTCCGGTGCTTTTTAATGGTTGTCTTGTGTATTTGTTTTTTATATTGATTTTGGTGAGAGACTGGGTTTGATATAAGACATTTTTTTTAGTCATGGCTGGCTTGGAGCCCATGTGCATGCATTTTTTAAAAAGTTTGTTATTTTGTTTATTTTTATTGAGGTCAAAGTCACAAAACAATCAACTATTTCGTAGTATACAATTCTGTGACATTTTATACATTCATAACGTGTGTGCATGCATTTTTAATTTATCTAAATGTAGTACACTATAGCTCTTGTTCTTTGTCTCATTTTCACCTAACAGTATTTTTAAGAATTTTTCCATTTTACTTTTCTATTACTATTAACAGTTGCACAGTATGCATTTCACTTATGCGTTCTTCTTGATGGACACCTATTCTGTCTCCCAACTCCTCACTACCTAGACAACATTGCAGTTAGTAAGAATTTTATTCTTGATTCCATTTTCCTCAAACAAATAGATTAGGTAGGGGTCTCTTGTGGAGATTTGATTCCAAAAATTTCTAATTTGATTCATTATCTTCGATCTGCTAGAGGAATTGTCTTTTGGAAATTCTTGGGCTTTTTGGAACCATTTTAGTCCTTAACATTCTCCCCTCAGATCCATTTTGGTACCAATCTAATTTTTTGAGTAAATCTGAACATCTCTGAACACTGTGCATTTGCCAGATAAAGAATTGGTAGCACTTTATATTCCACCTCTTAATGTCTTGATGCTTTGTATATAAATATACATGTGGGAAAAATTGGATGAATTAGAGACTTTCTACTCTCCCTCCTAAGGGTAGTATTCTGCAATTTACTGAATGTCTGTGACTTTAGATAATGATAGAATGCAGTGTATTAGTGATTGAGCTCAAAATCTGGGTGTTCCAAACTGCTTTATTGCTTATTAGTTCTGTGACTTTGGGCAAGTTACTGAACCTATCAGTCTTGGTTCACATCTCTATGCTGAGAGTAATAGTGGAGTAATTGGTGGGTTAAATTTAAAGAGGATAAGATCATATAGACACTTATCAAAGTTCTGGCACGTGTTAAGAGCATAGGAATGGTAGCTGTTATTGGTTGTTTGGTATAGACCATAGATGATATTTTATCTTCCTATTTCCTATGAATACTAACTGTATTTTTGTGGTTATACTGCTCATTTGGCACCCAAAAATATGGTAACTTGTATTATTATTATTAATGAGTTATGTTCTTTTGCTTTGGTTAAGTATAAACTTGTAGAGAACAGAGATTTTCTAGAACCTAGCTGAGTTTGCTTCTTCTAAAGATTAAAGAATGTGTTTTAGCTCAGAAGTAAACCCATGCGTGTATAGTCAATTAATTTATGACAAAGGGGCCAAGAATATACCGTGGGGGAAAGATGGTTTCTTCAATAAATGGTGCAGGGAAAACTGGAGAGCCACATGCAAAAGGATGAAACTGGACCACTGTCTTACACCATACACAAAAATTAACTCAAAATGGATTAAAGAACCAAAACCATAAAACTCCTAGAAGAAAATATAGGTGGTAAGCTCCTTGACATCAGTCTTGGCTATTTTTTGGATCTGACACCTAAAGCAAAGGACATCAAAAGCAAAAATAAACAAGTGGAACTACATTAAACTAAAAAACACAGCAAAGAAAAAAAAAACTGCACAGCAAAGGAAACTGTTAGCAGTATGAAAGGGCAACCTACTGAATGGGAGAAAATATTAGGAAATCATATATCTGATAAGTGGGTAATATCCAGAATACATAAAGGACTCATACAACTGAATAGCAAAAAACCCAACAATCCAATTAAAAAATGGATATCTCTGAATAGATAATTTTCCAGAGACATATAGATGGCCAACAGGTACATGAAAAGATGCTCAGCATCACTGATAATCAGGAAATGCAAACAAAACCACAAAGAGATATCACCTCACAACTGTCAGATGGCTGTTATCAAAAAGACAAGAAATAACAAGTGTTGGTGAGGATGTGGAGAAAAGGGAACCCTGTGCACTGTTGGTGGGAATGTAAGTTGGTGCAACCGCTATGCAAAACAGTATGGAAGTTCCTCAAAAAATTAATAGAACTACCATATGATCTAGCAGTTCCACTCTGGATATTTATCTGAAAAAAATGAAGACACTAATTAAAAAAGATAGATGCACCCCCATGTTCATTCCAGCATTATTTACAATAGCCAGGATAATAGAAACAACGTGTCAGTTGATGGATGAACGGATGAAGAAGATGTAATATATGTGTGTGTATGTGTATATATATATTTATACAATGGAATATTCAATAAAAAGAATGAAATCTTGCCATTTGCGACAACATGGATGGATCTTGAGTACGTTATGCTAAGTGAAATAACTCAGAGAAAAGCAAATCCTACATGATTTCACTTACATGTGGAATCTAAAAAACAAAACAATGCGCAAACAAAACAAAACTTCTAAATATAAGGAATAGATTGGTGGCTGCCAGAGGTAGGGGGTTGGGGGAGTGAAATGGATAAAGGGACTCAAAAGGTACAAACTTCTGGTTATAAGTCATGGGGATGTAATGTGCAGCATAATGACTATAGTTAATAATAGTGTATTGCATATTTGAAAGCTGCTAAGAGTAAATTTTAAAAGTGCTCATCACACAAGAGATTTATAACTATATGGTGACCTATTGTGATGATCACTTTGCAATATATACAAATATTGAATCATGTTTTATACATGAAACTGTGTCAGTTATACCTCAATAAAATTTTTTTTTAAGAGTAAAAAATAAGAATGTGTTTTTAATCTTTCTCCCTTTTTAAATTTATTTCTCTTCTCAGTTTTGAGAAGTAGGAAACATTTGTATTTCAATTCAAAACTGAACTTTTTTTTCCAGATAACCATGATGATTACAGAGACTGCTACTGTGCCTTTCGCTCCTTTTGAGGATACATTGAGTCGGATGCTGTTTGGCTGGCAGCAGCAGTTTTCATCATGTGAAAAGAAAAGTGAAACAAAATCATCTTTTAATGGTACTGGTTCATCGACCTCAAAACCTATAGCTGTTGCTTCAGATACTGTTAAAAAGAAACATACTAAGAAGTCTGAGTAAATTTACTTTATGAGCTCTAAAGGAAGAAATTTTTTTTCTTATCTACCTGTCTGATTGTGATAAATATTTCTGTGTAAATGATGTGAAATAAAGATTACATATAAGGAATGGAGGTGACAAAAAGAAAGAACTTCATTCTGTTTCAGGGAGATTGTCTCTTTCTGGATTGTAATTCTTGAGTGTTTTGAGTGTATCATGTGAAATTGTTTTCCTAAGTTATATATAAAAGATTCTGTTGATTATTTTCATAGTTTTATATTGATAAAGGAGGCTAGATTTTTTCCTAATGTTAGAAAAAGTAAACTTACTATCATTGCAAAATAATAAAAATTAAAGCCTTTGTTTTATTTAGATATCTTCATACACATTTTTAATAGAATCTGAGCTTTAGTTCAGCAAAATTAAACTTATACTTAACATTACTATTATAATTCCTAGATATGAAATACAATTCCTATTTAACTTTGAGCACTGGGAAAAGTAAACCTTACCTGAACCACTTTATATTGTGAATGAAAATAAATGACTAGTTTATATTTCAAATATAAACATTGTATTTTTTAACCCACATTAAATGGAAAATATTTGAAATTTTACTTAACTTTTTAAATAGTATTTTTCAGCAAGAACAGAGTATTGGTATGAGTCATGATCTGAAGTCTATTTCATGCCCTTGTTTATAATGTTCCTTTTTCTCCAGATAAAATTAGGGGTATAATTTTTAATAAATTACTAAGCCCATGTTTTGCTTTGTAAGTTTCATTTTAGGAGCTTATTTTTTTCTCTCTTAAAACACATTCGTTTTAACTGTAGAAGAAATTCTTCTTGTCAGCATTTCACATATTCTTAACTTCATTCTTAGCTGGTCTGGATACAGTGATGGCAGTATCTTTAATGATTCGGCATTTCAGTTCAAAAATTTTCCCTTGTGTCTCCTTTCTACTGGGTACTTTTCAGTTTTCTAGTTGAATGTCTCTTACTAGTTTGCATATGTTTGTGTTATATTTTAATCTACATCTACATATATTATTTTATTTTAAATTAAAACTAATTACCCTTATGTGGAAATGTGCAGTTCTAATGAGAATTGTCCTTGGGCATTTGATATTAACCAGCTAACCAAGAAGAAGCATAAACTAAAACCTCATACAGTAGTCCATTTGAGTGAAGAATGATGTTAAATCTGTCCTTATTGGAGAAAAAGAAGAAGAAAGGATGATAATGTTAAATTTTCTTGCTTTATTTCTAGCTTAAAAATCTAGTTATAATTTTAAAATACTGTGACTAACATGATTTTTTTCTACCAAGACCATGAACCTACCTTCAAAGAGTTAGTATGTACATAAGGCATTTGGGGATGGCCTAGAAGTACTCAAATCACACTGAAATTAGAAATTTTTTGTTTTTAAAATTTTTTAATATAAACACCAGCAAGGTACTATACTTTTACTTGTTAAATCAAAAAAGATTTTGGAGGGGGGGAGGACCTTTGATAGCCTTGGGATGCTAAGAAGTTTACTTTTAATATTGTAACAGAAAGCATTAAACATTTGGGTTTTGTATTATATTTGATACTCTTGTAGTTAAAAACTTTTCAGAATTAACATGTTACTAAATATTGATTTAGCTTTGAAGTGTGGGTTTAACTATAGCTGAAATGGTAGGAGTGTTGTTTTGCACTTGTATTAAAGACAAATTTATTAAAATAAGTTATTTAGCACCAATGGAGTACTACATTATTTTTGTTTTTTGTTTTATATTTTTCTTGAGTTAGGAGTTCAGAACTCCTCTGGCATTTTGACTGTTATACAGTATATATCCAATGATTACTGTCCAAATGGAGTATTGGTACAAACTTTATTAATTTAAATGTGCATCCCTATAACCTTCAATTTGAGGTTCTTAGGAAAAAGCCACTGGAGAACGTGGCTTAGGCTTGAAACCTCCCACTCCAAATCTATTCATGTTGCCTAGACTAGAGACTTCACTAGGTTTGCAAAGCAGATTGTTTAGACTTCTTTCCCAACATGTAGCACGAGAGAGGCCTATGGCCCTGTTTCACACGACCGGTCATAGGCAGCAGTGAGAAAGTCAAGAGCTGGTAGGTCTCCTTAAGTAAGAGGAGACAAGATGCTGGTAAGAACATAGGCTGGCTTAGCCCAGTGGTTTCACCCTCTAGTGAAATGTGGCCAAATTAATATCAAACTCTGATTTATCGAATTAGTCACTCTTCTTTGCTGAGGGAGTAAAGGCTGGAGAGGGCCCAGATATGTGGAGTAGGTGGATTTCAGTGGAAGTTCCAGCTTCCCTCTAGGCAGAGACCAAAAGGTGGAAATGAGAGAAGAAGGGAGAGATTCCTCTTTTACTGTATTTCTTTGCCATTTCTTTGAGGCCAGACACTTCATTTAAATCTGCCTCAAAGCTCAAGTGGATTGCAGTTGAGTGATATCTTGGAAATGGAATAATGTGTTTCTTCTCCCCACTGTTCTCTTGGAGTTTACATTCCACTGGTGGAGAGTCTTACAATAAACAAGCAGATACGTGCTTGTGGTGATACCAAAGGTTGTGAATAAATATTAAGCAGGACACCAAGGATAGAAAGTGAGGGACTCGGGGGTGTTTGTTGAAATAGCATTTTTAGAGAAGGCCTTTCTGTTAAAATTGCATTTTAGCAGAGACCTGAAGAACACATGAGGGAGCAGGCCAGGCAGACATCCGGGTAATTGCAAGGGTCTTTCGGTTTCTCTACATACTTGAGTTAGATTATGTATTTTTTCCAAAAAATTATTGAATTTATTTTTCTTAATAAGTACGATTTCACTCTTCTGGTTTTTAATAGAGATATATTTTTTTTAAGATTTTATTTATTTATTAGAGAGAGAGAGCACAAACAAGGGGAGCGGCAGGCAGAGGGAAAGGGAGAAGCAGGCTCCCTGCCAAGCAGAGAGCCCGATGTGGGGCTCGATCCCAGAACCCTGGGATCATGACCTGAGCCGAAGACAGATGCTTAACTGACTGAGCCACCCAGGCACCCTGAGATATTTCTTTAATTTGTTTCTATTTTTACATTTTTTCTCTTGAGGTGAAATTTGCATACGATGAAATGCACAAATTGTAAGTGTACGTTTAAATAGTTTTGACAAATGCATACAACTAGATTTCCTAAACTTCTGTCAAGATATAGAACATTACCAGCATCTTGGGAAGATCCTTCCCAGTTAAATCTGCCTCACCACCCCAAACTATTCTGAATAGAATAAATAGAATCAGGCAATATATTCTCTTTTTCATAAGACTGCTTTCATACTCAGCATAATGTTTTTGAGACTCATTAATCTTGTTGCATTTATCAGTAGTTCATCCCTTTTTAATTTCTTATACCACATTTTGTTTATCCTTTTGATGGGCTATTTCTGGTTTGCGATGTTCTGAATAAGCTACTATGACCATTTTTGTATAAGTCTTTTGATGAGCATATGTTTTTATTTCTTTTGGGAAAATACCTAGGAATAGAATTATATTTAGTTTTATAAAACAAACAAACAAACCTGGTAGACCTTTTTTTACAAAGTGGTTTTACCATTTTATACTCCATAGCATTGTATGAGAGTTCCAGTGTTCTACATCCTTACCAAGGATTAGAGTTGTTAAACATTTTAATTTTTCCCCTTTCCAATGGGTTTTTTGTGGTTTTTATGTTTTAAATATGTGTTTCCCTGATGACTTATGATATAGAGCACTTTTTTTGTGTGCTTCTTGGCCATTTGTTTATTTCCTTCTGTGAAGCATCTGTTCAGACCTTCTGTCCATACTTTATTGGGTTTACGTTTTTATTATTAAGTGTAGGGGTTTTTATGTATTGTGGATATTGATCCTTTGTCAAATACATATTTTGTACATATTTCCTTTCTGGTTTGTGGCTTACCTTCTAGTTTTTATAATGATGTCTTTAAATGAGCAGAGGTTTTTAATATTGCAGAAGTCTAATTTCTCAATATTTTATTTTACAGTTACTGTTTTCTGTGTCTTAAGAAATTTTGCCTACCTCTAGGTTATGAAGATATTTGCCTGAGGAACTCCAAATAAAGTAGTACCTAGCTTTTATTTTAAGAAATACTTAGGAGGGAAATACTTTATGCTATTATGTAAAGTCATAATTTTGTTATTCAGCAAGTCACTCAGGCCTAATTTTTAGTTCTGCTTCTTGAAAATCATTGTACACCTTATATGTGTGGTCACTTTTTCTGTGCTCCTGTTACAGTTCGTATCTTACAGGAATTTAGTGCTTTTCTCAAGTGTCTGTTTAGGGACTGTGGACAGGCTTGACCTTGTTTCATCATAATCCTGAAAATATAGAAGAGATGGTAAATAAGAATGTGATAATAGAATATATTTTAAAAATGAAATAAATCTCTAAGCTCAGCGTACGTATGGGACTGGTTGGAAAGGTAGTGGTCCATATTGGAATATATAATCTTAGTGCATATTTGTGGTGACAGAGTGTGGACCAGTGATCTGGTATGAAAATCAGTAGACCTCAGATTAATTTACATGGCAGATTGTCAGGTTACCCATCACAGTACATTTATGTGGCATGGTTAACTAAAGATAAGTATTACTTTCTTCTATGTTTAATAAAGATACTTAAGATTTAATTGGGATCAAGAAGAAGTCAATTCATTTGGTGGGATTATTATCAGCAAACAGTAGTTTGGTTAGGGAGGCAGAGGATTGGAGGGCCTCCTGCCTGACAAATTTAGTAACTTCATAAGTATTTTTACCCCTGTAGAATTATAGTATTAGTAAAGAGAATAAAGTTGATAATGGACATTTGTATTTTTTATAAACATTTTGTGTGATCATGCAATCATGACTTACAAATCCATTCTAATCACAAAAATAGACTGTACTGAAACCTTTCTGGAAAATAATACAAAATGAAATGATTCCGTCCGTGGCTTATAAATGGCATTTTTATATTTTGACATCTTAGCTGTGAGAGGAAGTACATAGTATCTTAATTAAATTTGCAAAGGACATTAGATGTTATGAAAGCCCATAATGACAGGAGAAATTCAAAGGTCTAATAGTTATGTTTGGGAAATGATTTGGCTTAAAAAATACAAGTATGTAGCCAGGAAGAATTATATAAGACCTAAACCTAAGGAAATATACATGTATTTTGTAATAAACTGTGATTGACAAGAATTAATGAAACATTAACATGTTATAGTCTTTGTTTTGAGCAGCCTGACATTTTGAGGGTTACTTAACTGAGGAAGAGAGAAATTCATGTTAGAGGACATACAGCAGTCTTTGCCAAGACTGCTCACCTAAAAAGACTGTCTTGAAAATAATGTATCTGAAAATATTTTTAAAACATTATTTCACAGAGAAGAGTCTAGTTAATTTATAGGTGAAACCAGAGTTCCATACAGTTGGCAGGGCAAATAATGTGCCCCAGTCATTCATTTCTCGTGTGTAATATTTGAATCCCACAAGTCAGTAAGACTTGAACTTCGGAAGTCCGTTCTTATTATACTGTAACTATGTTTTATTGTTATGATGCTGTGATGACGTAATAGTATGAAGGAGCTGAGTCACTATGGCATTCTGACTCATACATTTAAATCTCTCATTTCTGTCGCTCCACTACTATGTCAATTATCACATTCACATTCTGTGTCTGATCTTTCAGTATTCTCAGTTGGATACATGTCCTCAAAAGCTTACATTATTCTTCCCTATATTTGCAGATTATGTATTATGATAAACTTTGTGGTAATTAAATCCATTTGAATACAGTCTTTTAAAAGTCCCTTCTCTCTCCCTACAATCTTTTACTCTGTGTGTGTGTTCAAGGGGCTTCAGGTTTGGTCCTGACCCTTTATTGTGAGCAGTGTTATTAATGTTACTCTTCTTAAAGGAGACTTCAAGCCAAACTGTCCAGCATCTTTAAAGTATTTTCCAGTCTCTCTCTGAGCCAAATCTGTGGGATTCTAGGCTGCCCCAGGACAGTGGGAATGGATGAAGCAGTTGATAAATGTGTGAGAGCTGTGGGCAGCCGGAACAAGGTGGAGAATTTCCTAGGAAGATCTGAGGCTCATTGGAAAGGCTTCAGGGAGGGCAAGTGACTTCTGTGCTGCAACAGTTATCCCCAAATATTAGGTCTGAAATAAGGTGGCAGAGAGGCTAAATTCTGAGCTTAGCTGTTATTAAAGTTGCTAAGGTAAAGTTCTTTCACAGCAGTTATTTAAAGGACAATCATCCTGGGTCTTAATAACCTAATAGACCTCGTAGAAACACTACCTTCCAGTACACAAACCTAGAACCCTTATTCCTGCTTCCTCCTCAGCAACTACTTCCACAAGAGATCATACTTTAAAGCCATTCAAATACTGTTAGTTTTGTTATTTTGCTAAGCCTTTCTCTGAGGACAGGAACCCACTCAAGAGATTCTTTACAGGAAAGGGAAGATCTGCTTCAAGGTTACTTTTAGTCTTTGTATGAAAATGCAGTTGACATCTCACGTGGAAAAGAAATTAAAACACATTTCAGTTCTGACAGGGCACTCCCCTCAAAGCACCCTACTACCTAAAAGAGACAAATGAGTTCAATTCAGGCAAGGATGAGAGGAAACTGGCAAGGCAAGTAATCTCCATTAGAAACAGGAACATTTCTTCAAAAGGAAATTTATCAGATTTGCATTTAAGAATTTTAATTGATGTATAACATTCAGAAAAGTGTACAAATTGTGTTTGTCTTATTAAATTATCACAAAGAGAACATACCCATGTAACTAAATCCCAGGCCAAGAAATGAAACATTATTAATACCTCTTTGTTTTCTAATCACCACTCTTCCCTCTCATAAGTAACTAGTATCCTGACTTTTAATATCAGATGTTTCTTTTAACTCTTTTTGAATTTTATATGAATGGAATTACACCATATTTGTCCTGGTGTGCCTGACTTCTGCATATGTTTGTGATATTCATCTATGTTACTTTGTGTAGCTTGTAGTTCACTCATCTTCATTGCTAGTATTCCATTGTATGATTATACCTCAATTTGTGTATCCAGTCTATTATGTTGGTGTGAACTTAGATTGTTTTTAGTTTGGGGCTATTGCAAATATTGCTGCTATAAAAATATTATTTTGCATATCTTTTGATGCACATATGTATACATTTTTGTTCTGTATGTTCTTAGGAGTGAAAGTGCTGGGGATCATGGAATATGAACATATTCAGCTTTTGTAGATAGTTCCCAAAAGTTTTACAACATAGTTGGCCTAATTTGCACTCCTGTGAGCAGTGTTTGAGAGTTCTGCTTCCTTACCAATACTAGGTATTCTCCATCTTTTACATTTAATAATTCTGGTGAAGTTAGAACAGTATCTCATGTTTTAAAATTTGTATTTTGGGTGCCTGGGTGGCTCAGTTGGTTAAGTGTCTTACCTTCAGCTCAGGTCATGATCCCAGGGTCCTGGGATTGAGTCCTGAGTTGAGCTCCCTGCTCAGTGGGGAGCCTGCTTCTCCCTCTTTCCCTCCCCACTGCTCATGATCTCTCTTTCTCTCAGATAAATAAAATCTTAAAAATAAATAAAATTTAAAAAATTTGTATTTCCCTGATGACTAGTGAAGTTGAACGTGTTTCAGACAAGTTTATTGGCCATTTGGATATCCTCTTTTGTGAAGTGTCTGTTCTAGTTTCTTGCCCATTATTTTCAGTTGGGTTGTATGTCCTTTCATTTGTGTATAGGGTAGTGTGTGTGTGTGTGTGTGTGTGTGTGTGTGTGTGTGTGTATGTACATACACTTTGGATATGAGCTGTTTCGCAGTTTCATGTATTGCAAATACATTCTTCCACTCTGTCAGCTTTCATTTTCACTCATAATAGTTAAGTACCATGAACAGAAGTTATTAATTTTAATGTCCAGTTTAACAATATTCTCACTATAATTGATTAATGATTAATGATTTTTTTGTCTTATTTAAGAAATCTTTACCTATGCCATGGTCATGAAGATATTCTCCTATATTATCTTCTGGAAGCTATATCATTATATCTTTTATCCTAAGAGATTCTAAAATTCCACCTGGAATTTATTTTTTTTTGTATGTTGTGAACATGGGGTCAGTTTTCCTTTTTTTTCTTTGTCTATATGGATATCCAGTTCATGCACCATCGTTTATTGAAAAGCGCCACTTTGTCATAAATTGGACATATATGCATTAAAATGTTCAGGACTCTGTTGAATTGTTCTCTTTGTCTATCCTTATGCTATATTGCATGTATACTATATGTTGATTATGTTAACTACGGTAGCTGTATGAGTCTTCATACCCAGTGGAATAAATCCTCCCACTTTGATCTTTTCCTTCTTCAAAGTTTTCTTGTCTATCCTTGGCCCCCTTTGCTTCTATATCAATTTTGGCATTGTCAACTTCCACAAAAATAACTTGCTTGAGGTCTTTTGAGATTTTTTAAATTGGGATTTAAAAAACAACTGTTGGGGCGCCTGGGTGGCTCAGTCGTTAAGCGTCTGCCTTCGTCTCAGGTCATGATCCCAGGGTCCTGGAATCAAGCCCCGCATCAGGCTCCCTGCTCGGCAGGAAGCCTGCTTCTCCCTCTCCCACTCCCCCTGCTTGTGTTCGCTCTCTTGCTGTGTCTCTCTGTGTCAAATACATAATAAAAAATCTTAAAAAAAAATTGTTGGTATTTTTTTATTTTACTTTCACTTCTTTTTTTTTTTTCTTTTCTTCTTTTATTTTAGAGACAGAATCTTAAGCAGGCTACACCCCCAGCTCTGAGCCTGATGTGGGGCTTGATGTCCCGGGGCTCAATCTCACAACCCTGAGATCACAACCTGAACAGAAACTAAAGAGTCGGTTGCTCAACCAGTTGAGCCACCCAGGTGCCCCTTTCACTTATTCCTTCTTGAATGCTCTTCCTTTCTTCATGTAGATCTGAGTTCTGACCTATTTTCTTTCTTTCTCTCTAAAGAAGTTCTTTTAACATTTCTTTCAAGGCAAATCTACTGGTAACAAATTCCCTCAATATTCATTCATCTGAGAAATTATATCTTATATGTCTTTCCCTTTTGAAAAATAATTTTGCAGGGTGCAGAAGTCCAGGTTGTTGTTTTTTTTTTTTCTCAGCATTTAAATATTTCATTCCATTTTCTTCTTGCTTCCATACTTTATGAGAAGTTGGATATAATTCTTATCTTTGTTCCTCTTACAAGTAAGGTGTTTTTCTCCCACTCTGGTTTCTTTCAGGATTCTTTGTCTTTGATTTTCTGTAATTTGAAAATGATATACTTCCTTGTAGTTTGTTTGTTTTGGGGGGGTTGGTATTTATCTGGCTTGGTGTTCTCTGACCTTCCTGGATCTCTGGTTTGGTGTCTGACATTGGTTTGGGGGTGAAATTCTCAGTCATTATCATTTCAGATTTTTCTTCTGTTTCTTTCCCTCTCTATTCTCCTGGTATTTGCATACATGTATGTTATACTTTTTGTGGTATTACCACAGTATTTGACTATTCTGTTCCTTTTTTCAGTCTTTATTCTTTTTGCTTTTTGGTTTCCAGGGATTTATTGATATATCCTCTAGCTCAGAGATTCTTTCCTCAGTCATGCCCATTCTACTAAAAAAGCTCATCAAAGGCATTCTTCATTTCTGTTAGTGTTTTTGATCCCTAGCATTTCTTCTGGTTCTCATTTATGATTTCTGTCTTCCTGCTTGCACTGCTTGCCCCCATCTATTCTTGCATACTGTCTGCTTTATCCATTATAATAGCCCTTAGCATATTAATCACAGTTATTATAAATTCCAGCCTAGAATTCCAACATCCCTGCCATGTTTGGTTCTGATGCTTGCTCTGTCTCTTCAAATTGTGTTTTGACTTTTGCTATGCCTTCTAATTTTTTCTTGATAGACATGATATATCATGAGGAAGAAACTGCTGGAAATAGGCCTTTAGTAATACGATGGTGAGGTGTGGGGAGAGGGGAGGCATTTTATAGTCTTGTGATTAGGTCTCTGTCTTTCAGTGAGCCTGTGCCTCTGGACTGTGAGCATCACAAGTGTTTCAGGTTGTGGGTTTTTTTTTTTTTTTCCTCCTGCCCCTTTAAGTGAGACAGAATGGCTAGCATGGGCTGATGTTAGGTATTTCCCTTCTCCAGATCAGTTAGGCTCTGATAATATCCAAGCAGTTCAGGCTCTGGTTAACTAGATACTCCTTAGGGCAGGCCTTGTTAAGAACAGAGTTCTCTGACTTATTTCAAAATGGTTCCTTTCCCCTGCTGGAAGCTCAAGGAGATTTTTCTCCTATATTTACTGTGGGAATCTAGTTGAGCTTCTGCAGGTAAATCTCACAATATGATTGGGTCCCCTGAAGTTTTTAACTCTCAGAGTTGTCCACACTGAGGCTTCAGTAGTTCATCAAGTACAGTTTAGGATTTCCTACCTAGCACTGATTTTTTGGCAGTTTCTACTGGTGAGTCTGCTCTAGTAAACTGTGAACTCCCTCTATTTGCCTGTTTATTTCTGCAATCTTGGGGGCAGTGGTTTATTCTTTGTGTTCTCCTTTCTTATGGATCCAAGAAGTGTTAATTTTTGTTCAGCTTTTCCTTGTTAGGACAGAATGGTGACTTCCAAGCTCCTTACATGTGGAACTAGAAATTGGAACTCTCTCATTTTTTTACTGTGTAAAATAAGTGAAACATAATATTTACCATTTTAACCATTTTTAATTGTACAGTTCAGTGGTATTAAATCAATCTAAAATGTTGTGCAACTGTCACAACCATCCATATCCATAACTTTTAATCCTACGCAACCAAAACTTCTGTATCCATTAAGCAATAACTCCCTATTTCCCCCTTCCCCAGCCTCTGGCAAGCACTGATCTACTTTATGTCTCTGTGATTTTTGACTACTCTACCTTATATAGGTGGAATCATACAGTATATATCTTTTTGTGACTGGTTTATTTTACTTAGCATAATGTCCTCCAGATTCATCCATGTTGAAGCATATTTTAACATTTCTGTCCTTTTTAAGGCTGAATAATATTCCATTGGTTGCATATACCACATTTTGTTTATCCATTCATCTCTCAGTGGACACCTTGGTTTCTTGCACATTTTCGTTATTGTAAATGATGCCACTATGAACATGGGTGTATAGATATCTCTTTGAGACCCTGCTCTTAGTTCTTTTAGGTATATACCCAGAAATGAAATTGCTGGATCATATGGTAGTTCTATTTTTAGTTTTATGAGGATCTGCCATACTGTTTTCCACAGCAGCTATACCATTTTATATTCCTGATAGTGGTGCATAAGGGTTCCAATTTTTCCACATCCTCTCCAACACCTACCATTTTCTGTTTTTAATTTTTTTTTATAACCAGTGTGAGGTGATTCCTCATTGTACTTTTGCATTTCCCAAATGACTAGTGATGTTGAGAATCTTTTCATGAGCTTATTGACCATATGAATACCTCCTTTGGAGAAATATCTATTCAAGTCCTTTGTCCATTAAATTTTTTTTCTTCATTGAGTTTTAGGAATTCTCTCCATATTCTGGATATTAATCCTTTATTTGATATATGCCTTGCGAATATTTTATCCCATCCTGTTGCTATTGTCTTTTGATGCACACAGTTTTTAAATAATCACAAAGCCCAATTTGTTTCTTTTTTCTTTTGTTACCTTTGCCTTTGGTATCATGTCTAAGAAATCATTGCCAAATCCAGTGTCACGAAGTTTTTGTCCTCTGTTTTCTTCTAAGAACGTTACAGTTTTAGGAGTTATATTTAGGTCTTTGATCTATTTTGAGTATACAGTGTTAGGAAAGGGTACAGCTTTTTTCTTTTGCATGTGGCCATTTAGGTTGAAAAGATTGTCCTTTCCCCATTTAATGGTCTTAGCACCCTTGCCAAAAATATATGTGAAGTTTTATTTTGGGGCTCTCTCTTCTATCCAATTGATCTGTATGTTTGTCTTCATGCCAGTACCATATTTTTTTGGGGGGGGTAGGTGAAGATTTTTTTTTAAATACTTACGGTAGGGTGCCTGGGTGGTGCAGTTGCTTAGGCATCCAACTCTTGGTTTCGGCTCAGGTCGTGATCTCAGGGCTGTGTGATTGAGCCCCACCTTGGGCTCTGTGCTCAGCGCAGAGTCTGCTTAAGACTTTCTCTGCTCCTCCCTCCTGTGCTGTCTCTCTCTCCTGGTCTCTCTTTCTTTCTCAAATAAATCTTTAAAAAAATATATACTTAGAGGTATTTATTATTTTATTTATTTAGTTAGTTTTTTCCCCTAAGTTTTTATTTAAATTCAAGTTAGTTAACATATAGTGTAGTATTGGTTCCAGGAGTAGAGTTTAGTGATTCATCATTTACATATAACACCCAGTGCTCATCACAACAGGTACCCTCCTTAATACCCATCATCCATTTAGTCCATGTCCCACCCACCCACCCCCCACAACCCTTAGTTTGTTCTCTATAGTTAATAGTCTCTTCTGATTTACCTCTCTCTCTGTTTTTATCTTATTTTATTTTTCCTTCCCTTCCATTATGTTCATCTGTTTTGTTTCTTAAATTCCACATATGAGTGAAATCATATGGTAGTTGTCTTTCTTTGACTGACTTATTTCACTTAGCATAATACACTCTAGTTCCATCCACGTCATTGCAAATGGCAGGATTTCATTCTTTTTGATGGCTGAGTAATACTCCATTGTGTGTATATATGTATGTATGTATGTGTGTGTGTATATATATATATAAACACCTCTTCTTTATCCATTTATCTGTCGATGGACACTTATGGGCTCTTTCCATAGTTTGGCTATTGTTGATAATGCTCTTATAAACGTCAGGGTGCATGTACCCCTTTGAATCTTTATTTTTGTATCCTTTGGGTAAATACGTAGTAGTGCAGTTGCTGGGTTGTAGGGTAGTTCTATTTTTAACTTGAGGAAACTCCATACTGTTATACAGAGTGGCTGCACCAAGTTTGCATTCCCACCAAGAGTGCATGAAATTTCCCCTTTTCCCACATCCTCGCCAACATCTGTTGTTTCCTGTGTTGTTAATTTTAGCCATTCTGACAGGTGTGAGGTGGTATCTCATCATGGTTTTGATTTGTATTGTCCTGATGATGAGTGATATTGAGCATCTTTTCATGTGTCTGTTAGCCATCTGGATGTCTTCTTTGGAAAAGTGTCTATTCATGTCTTCTGCCCATTTCTTAACTGGATTTGTTTTTTGGGTGTTGAGTTTGATAAGTTCTTTATAGATTTTGGATACTAACCCTTTATCAGATATTTGCAAATATCTTCTTCCATTCCATAGGCTGTCTTTTAGTTTTGTTGATTGTTTCTTTTGCTGTGTAGAAGCTTTTTATCTTAATGAAGTTCCAGTAGTTCATTTTTGCTTTTGTTTGCCTTGCCTCCAGAGATGTGTCTAGTAAGAAGTTGCTCCGGCCGATGTCAAAGAGGTTAGTGCCTGTGTTCTCCTCTAGGATTTTGATGGCTTCCTCTCTTACATTTAGGTCTTGCATCCATTTTGAATTTATTTTTGTGTATGGTGTAAGAAAGTGGTCCAGTTTCATTCTTCTGCATGTCGCTGTCCAGTTTTCCCAAAACCATTTATTGAAGGGACTGTCTCTTTTCCATTGGATATTCTTTCTAGCTTTGTTGAAGTTTAGTTGACCATATAGTTGTGGGTCCATTTCTGGGTTCTCTATTCTGTTCCATTGATCTATGTGTCCTTTTTTGTGCTAGTACATACTGTCTTGATGATTACAGTAATTGATGATTGTAATATAGCTTGAGTCTGGAATTGTGATGCCTCCCACTTTGCTTTTGTTTTTTGACATTACTTTGGCTATTTAGGGTCTTTTCTGGTTCCGTTCAAATTTTAGAATTGTGTGTTCTAGCTTTGTGAAAAACGCTGGTGGTATTTTGGTAGAGATTGCATTGAATGTGTAGAATGCTTTGGGTTGTACAGACATTTTAACAATATTCTTCCAATCCGTTTGGAAGCTTTTCTATTTCTTTGTGTCTTCAATTTCTTTTATGAGTGATCAATAGTTTCCAGAGTACAGATCTTTTACGTCTTTGGTTAGGTTTATTCCTAGGTATCTTATGGTTTTTGGTGCAATTGTAAATGGGATTGATTCCTTGATTTCTTTTTCTGCTGCTTCATTATTGGTGTGTAGAAATGCAACTGATTTCTGTATGTTGATTTTATATCCTGTGACTTTGCTGAATTCACGTATTAGTTCTAGCAATTTTTTGGTGGAGTCTTTCGGGTTTTCTACATAGAGTATCATGTCATCTGTGAAGAGTGAGAGTTTGACTTCTTCCTTGCCGATTTGTATGCCTTTTATTTCTTTTTGTTGTCTAATTGCTGAGGCTAGGACTTCCAGTGCTATGTTGAACAATAGTGGTGAGAGTGGACATCCCTGTTCCTGACCTTAAGGGAAAAGCTCTCAGTTTTTCTCCATTGTGGATGATATTAGCTGTGGGGTTTTCATGTATGGCCTTTATGATATAAAGGTATGTTCCTTCTATCCCTACTTTGTTGAGGGTTTTCATCAAGAAAGAATGCTGTATTTTGTGAAATGCTTTTTTTGAATCTGCTGAGAGGATCATATGGTTCTTTTAATTTAAAGATTTTATTTTTATTTGAGAGAGAGAGTGAGTGAGCACAAGCAGGAGGGGTAGAGGGAGAGGGAGAAGCAGACTACTCACTGAACAGGGAGTGCGACATGAGGCTCAATCACGGGACCCCAAGATCATGACCTGAGCTGAAGGCAGATGCCTGACTGACTTTGCCACCCAGGTACCCTGAGGATCATATGGTTCTTATCCTTTTTTTTTTATTAATGAATACCACTCTATTTTAATGATTGTAACTTCATAGGAAGTTTTGAAGTTCCAAAGTGTGTGTCCCAGGTTTGTATTAGTTGGATAGGCCAACTGCAGTAACCAAAGTTCCCAGAATATATAATGGCTCAAATATACTCAAGTTTATTTTCACTCACATGAGCCGTCTAATACCTTCAGGTGGTGGAACTATGTTCTGCACAGACATTCAGTGATCCAGGTTGATAAACTCTGCCATCTTTAATACATGGCTTCCAACTTTGCCCTGGAAATACCCAGCCACTGGAAGGGGAAAGAGGCATATCCAAGTTTTTTATGGGCAAGACCTGGAATACCATTTCTTACTTTCCTTTGGTAGAACTGAATCATATGGCCACATCTCACTGCAAGAGAAACTGGGCTATGAGCCCAGGAAGAAGAGGAAATCATTTTGTGAGGACTAGCAATGTTGGATAGATAGCCTCTGTTTCCAAGGGATAGGGATGTGTGTCTGGAACAGGGCAGCAGGAGCTAAAGCCAAGAGTTTGCTGGAATTCAGGCAGAAGGCAGCATTCTCTCTGAACTCTTCTGGCCAATTTAAAGTAAGGCGTTATCCAGCTGCAGGTATGGAGATGGTTTTGGTGGTGAAAGTGTTAATTGATGGTAGACCCTGGGAAAAGGGCCTCCAAGAGGGTGGCATTTTAGGACCCAAGCCAAGAAATAAGATTTTAAGTCCAAGCTCTAGTGGTGATATTAAAGACCAGTAGTATGGACAGAGATTTGGGAGAAGGCTTACATGTGAGGGTTTGCCTTGAAGATTCTTTGCCCTTAACTGCAAGACTTAATCCCAGGTCACCCCTGCTGGTGGGCCTGGGAGCATTTGAGTCAGGCATGGCTCTGGGATAGTTTGAGGATGGTCCTCCCGAAATTTTCTTTTAACATTGTCTTTTCCAGAAAGGCACTCATCTGTGCTCTTCAAAGAGCTTACTCTCCTTAAAAGAGAGTTGTCCTGCTACCTTTGGGTTCTTTAATCAGCCATATTCATACTCCCTAGCTTTTAGGAATTTACATTAGAATAATGCTGGGACACAGGTCAGAATTTCTGATGTCCTGTGGTCTCATAGGACACATTCTGTCTCACAGTTTAGGCATATGACCTAGAGGCTAAATAACTACTAGATAGATTCTTTATGGAAAACTTGCATGAATTACTTGCTTTGTTTGCTTTCTTTGGAGGTGGCCAAAAAAATCTTAATTGTTTAGGGCTTTATGAAAATTGTCTTTTAAGGATGTACTGTCTAGAGATGTTGTTGGAACAGATGTTGTGAGTCTCTTACACTGTAATATGCTAGAAATGCCTATGTATCCCCCAGGCGTTTTCACAGAAAGTCCTCAAACACATTCATCGCACTACAGGGCGTTGCCTTCCCCTTGACCCTTCCATTCTCTTGATTGTTCAATGCACAAGGGTTATTAAGAAGCTGAAAGATGATTATTATACTACATCAAGGTTGCCAGCTCTATGCTGGCAGATTTTTGAAAACAGATTCAGGAAACCACTGTAGGCTAATGACAGGATATGGAAGATTCTGGTCTTGGAGTAAACTAGCCTATTTCATGGAACAAAATACAGGATAGTAAAGGAGACAATATATATGCTAGTATCTGAGCACAGACTGAAGTAAATCTACCATTTAATGGCAACTTGATCTTGGGCTAATTTTAACCACTCAGTGCCTCAGTTTCCTCAGTTGAGAACTGGAGATTATAATAGTACTCACCTCCACAGAATTATTGATAGAGCTAAATGAGACAATGCATAGACAGTGCATATCACGAAGGCTGGCATATAGTAGGCCCTCGAAAAATAGGTTACCTATTATTATAGGCTAAGGTTTTTTAAAAACCTATCATTTGAGTAAGAAAAAATGAGATACTAAGCAGCCACCAAATTCAAACACTTGTTCTTAATGGTTAGAACTGAATCCTTGAAATTCTGCTGGTAATAGGGAACATCTTTGATCATCTCCACCTGCATCAGCCCTTTTAGTTACCCTCTCAGAGAAAATATCAGACCAAATAGGAGAATAGCCCCCCCAAAAAGTCTAGAGCAGAGATTCTTATATTGTGGGCCCCAGGTCAGTCATGCCAGCATCACAGGGAACTTGCCAGAAATACAAATTCTTGGGTTAGGTAAACTAGACCTACTAAATCTGAAAATCTGGGAGTGGGGCCCAGGAATCTGTGTTTTAACAAGCACTCTAGGTGATTCTTAAGCTCAGATTTGGGGACCACTGGCATAAGCTACCAGAGGTAAATCTGTTGACAAAACTCAGCCTGCAGTCATTGCAGAGAACTTGTGGAAGTTAATGAGCCTGGGCCTTCACTTCCAGTGCCTTCTGTAATCTCCACCTGAGCCCTTCCTGCCCCTACTCTGCCTCCTGTGGCATCTTGCTTAATAGTCCTGCCATCCATGTGCCCACTCTTCTGGATCCTTCTGTTCTCTCACGTGTCATCCAGACTGGCTCTAAGAACCCGTTGATTTCCTTTCCTGAGACTGTGTATCTGTTTGCTCGTCTCTCCCACCGCCTCTGCTTCATTCAACTCCCACTACTTCTCACTGCTTTAGGATGACAGCGCCACATTTTTGTTCTCACCTCTTTTTCTTTAGCTTCCTAGTTCTTCTCTCCACCCTGCCGTAGAGGGACTGTACTAGAGTATGGTCTTATTCCACATCTTGAAAGTCTTCAGATGCTATAAAGTTCCTTACCATGCTATTCCAAGCTCCTCACAGCTTAACCAGAGATTACATTTCCAGCCTGTCCTTCCTGCCCGTTTCTCTCATACCATGTACTCCAGCCACCTTACCTTCTATTCTGTCGACCCCAAGCTCTTTGCTCTGCATATGTATTTGGCCCCTGCCTTGCATGTTCTTCTTCATTATCTGCTCATTGAGGTTCTATTTAAAAGTTCAGCTTTAACCTCACTGGTCCTGGAAACTTCCTTGACTCTTCTAAGGAGATTTAGAATCCTTTTCATTTCACCAGTCATTCTCCATTCTCAAAAGCATTTACTAGTCCTATTGATGGTTTTCCTACTAGACTGTGAACTTCTTAAAGGGCCCCAAAATGTATCCTCTAATTCCTCTTTGCACATCCAGCCCTCAGCACAGTGCTTAGGACTCATTAAGTAGTTGCTTAATAAATGTTTGCTGACGGAATGAAGGAATGAAAGTAAGTGCATTGTTACAGAGAATTTTCCTTTGAAGGAACAAAACCTCAGCTGCCCAGGCACAGAATACTGCCTTTTGAGAGAGTATTTATGTTCTGGATCACGGCAGCCGTGGAAGAGGAATACACCTCTCCGGGGAAACCATGGAAGGGTCTGGGCAGGTGAAATGTAATTATCCAAGCTGGCCCTGGGCCAAAGATTCTCAGAGCCACCGAGAGGCCAGGGCTAAACACGAATGGGTACGACCTTCGTCTCTCATCCCTTCTGAAGAGCTGCTCCTCCGGCAGCGCGGAGCCCCCTAACAGCTTGCCGGGGCCTGGGGTCAGTCTCACTCACAGGGAAGGGGCAGCGGGGCCCCATGACCCAGCTGAGCTGGCTGCTTGGCGCTCGGCTGCCTTTGGTCTAAACCCAGCCCGGTGTGGAAGACAGAAGCTGGCCTATGATCTTTCATTCTTTGGGGCTGCACTGCTGCATTCCTCCCAGCTGAAGTTAGCAACATGCACCTGCCTTTGAGGACACAAGACCCCAGCATGCAACAGTAGCTTGACCTCAAGTTACTGGCAGCCAATTCCCTCACCTTGTGTGTGTGTTTGTGTGTTCATGTTTATTTCTAGAAACAATAAATCCCCCTATTCAAATTACTAGGCAACACGTGCACGAGTATACACAATTGAAAAGCCTTTTTGTGGATGACTTTAAGTCCTTCCTGGAAGGGGATGTAGGTTACACAAAAAGTGGCTGAGCTGGTATTTAAACACAAACTCCAACACTGGCGTCTGAGGCGTCCAAGCTGTGAGGCCACCTGACTTTGTGGCAGGTTGGGCTCTCAGAGGATCCACCTGGGAGGGGCGGCAGGTAGCAGAGGCCAAAAAACATAGCCAGGACTCCTGGGTTCTTGGTTTTAATATAACTAAAATCATAGAGCCTTGGAGTTTCCACAAGGAAATGACCTTGGAGGTGGCCACAGGAGGCAGGCAGAAGAATGCAGAGCAAAGAACAAGGCACGTCCTTTATACAAAGCAATCTCACGTTTAGTCAGTATTGTGCCTCTCAACCATTCTCCAGACAAGATTTTATGCCCAGAGCAGGGACTTTCCCCTAAACAGTAATATTCCTGTATGTTCTACTTTTCATTTCCTTGATTCTCCCTCCAAAGGTCTCCAAGCAATTTACAAACTGTAGGTTGTGTTTGCAATTCGGACCCTTGAAGTTTATCTATCTTTCTCTCTCCTCTCACTTTTCCTTTGTCTTTTATGACTGTGACTGAAAAAGAGGCAGAGTTGGGAGACCAAAGCTCATGAATGTATATGAAGCCATTACATCTGCTGGGTGAGATGCATGCCCAGGCACTCTCGTTTAAATGGTTGTCTCTGCATCACCAGAACTGCTTTGGAGCTTTTCCCTCCAATTGCACAAATTCATTATTTACTCTTTTACTGCATCTATTTACAAGTCCACTTGGCCCTCTGGGAACCCAGTTCGGGCCTCAGAGCTCCAGTAATGAAGCCTGGCTCACTCTACTTTGATATATCTCACCGCTACTGCTGTTTGGGGGATAGAGAGTATGCCCACCTCTTTTTTTGGAAGGTCAGCCTGACTGAGGACAAAGACTTTAAATTGTGCTCTGTGGAATCCTGGAATCCTGAGTAGGCTGCTAAGAGTTCTAGGAAATACCAGTAATAAAATCAGCGTGGGCATATTTTTTTAAAAATTATTTTTCAAGGCACTATGATTTTGGTGTGGTTGTTAAACTTTTTCTGGGGTTAAAATGTATATCTCGTGCAAACAGACTGTACTCCCTGAAGTTTGTAAGACTGTGGATCAAGGGTGTTTGGAGGAGCCAGGCAAGAATGGCTGCTGGGGGCCTTCTGTGGTTGTGATTCCTCCCAAATAGAGGGATGTCAGCTCCAAGAGGAAGACTACCTGGCAGTAGTGGACACTCAGTAAACATTTGTCGAGTGAATGAATTTTCTGGTTGCTCCATGTCCTCTGCTAGCCCTTCTTGCAGGCTTCCTCCTGCTCCTAGATCTTGTGTCCATTCTGACCAAGGGAGGAATTTTACCAGCAGCTTTGCTCTATGTGCATCACATGCTTAGAGTCAGGATCCTCAGGCCCAACTGGGACTGGGGGACCCCACTGTGACCTACTGGCTGATCCCATCATTGCTCCCCATGTCTCCTCTGCTGCACAACACTTGCCCCTAGGGGAGATCCTGGTTGTGTGGCTCACCTCCGGTCCCAGCTCTTCTCTCTCCCCTCCAGCGATGGCTCAGGGGGTAGTTCTGGTCTTTGCTCTCTAGTACCCTTGATTCAAGGGCAGGAGCTCTAGGCTCCTGTCCCCTTTGAGTTTTTCTCCAGGTAAATGCCTATTCTAACTCCAGAGTCTTGGCCACCAGCTGAGATGATCAGGTTCCTGGAACCAACAGCTCTGTAGCCTGACTGCTCCCTGGAATATGCTTCTCTAGCTGGTAAGATCTCCCTCTCGGAGCTGAGCTGAGCTGAGCACATGAGTATGAGGGTGAAGCTGTCAGGGTGGGATTCAGTTTCTCTTCTAGAGTCACCCATACGCTCCAGTCCTCCAGCCTCTCTTCTGCACAAAGGTCAAGGTTCTCAAACTAGAGGGAAGGGACATCTTTAACCTCTCCCAAAGTGGTTGTAGGTAAGTTAACAATAACACATGTGCTTCAACTAACAAACCCATATAGTGACTCTTTGGGAAAATCCTGGGGCCCTTGACCTCTTTGCTTTCTGAGGTTGCATTTGTAACAAATGGACAAAATTACTACCCAAAAACTTCTTTCTTATAATTACCTTAGGAAAAGCACTCAGAGTGAGAGAACTTTGTGTCTTGGGGGCATTTGGCCCATTTCCCTCCATAGTGAGTGAGGGAGAGTCTCATCCTACTGTGGCTCCGTGATGGTGGAAGCAGAAGTACTGGCAGTGAATTTTGGTGAGGCTGGGGGGATGGAGGGGGGGTGCTGGCCTGTGAGGAAGGTAAAGTGGAGAACCCGCATGGACAAGGCACTTGGGGAAAGTTCACGAAGAGACATGGAAGTGAAGTTTTTAGAGGAAACAGCTGCTGGAATCTAAGAAGTGCAAAAGGATGGAAAGACAATTTTGAGAAGGCTCACTTGGGTTATGATTATCACCTCCTTTAGCGGTTTATAAGAACACAATAAAAGGTCTGAATTATTTTTGGCTATTGAATTAGTTTACTTGAGTGAGACACCATGCTGGAATCCAACGATTTGAGAACCAGGGATTTCATTCAACAAATAATTCACTGCCAACTACCAGGCATATAGCAGTGAATAAAACAGATCCAAGCCCTTTTACTCATGAAACTTATTGGAAGAGATAGAAAGTAAATAAAATAAGTAAATTATGTCATATATTGTAAAGTGGTAAATACTATGGAAAAAATAAAGAGGAGAGAGAGATAGGGAGTTTCAAAGTGGGGGGGGGCATGTTGAAAATTTTAAATATGGTGGTCTGGGAAAGGCTCCGAGAGAGTGACATGGGAGCAGAGCTTGGAGGTGTGCTGAGGGGGTGAGCCAGGCCAGATATCTGAGGCTAAGTCTCAGAAGATTTGGTGCCAGGGCACGTGTGTGGAACAGCAAGGAGGCATTATGGCCATAGTCTAGAGAGTGAGGCAGGTGGATGAGCGCAGAGGCCTGTTCACTAGAAGTCTGTGGATTTGTTAGCATTATGCATCAATGCATTCATTCACTAATTATTTAATTTAATAAATCATTTAATAAACGATTTAATGAATATTTACTGAGTCCTCACAGAGATGACAATCTGAAATGGAAGACAAATAGTTAATTATCAGAAGCCCATCCAGCTCCAGAATTCTAGGAGAGTCTAAGAACCAGAGAAGGGAGGAACTCGCACTTTTCCATCATAGAATCTACTGAGAAACAGAACTTTCCATCATAGAATCTTTTGACAAACGTAAACCAGAAGTGTTTGGCAGATGCCATGCACATTCCGTACAGACGGTGGACAGAGCAGGGGGAGAGGCCCAGAGCCAAGCAAGGGGGAAGCTGAATGTGGTTGGTGCCTGCTGTATGAAGGAGGGTGGCTGGAGGTTATGCCCCAAGAGTAGGTGGGAAGCCACTGTGAAGGGCACGGTGGTGAGAAGGGGGATGGGGGCTGGAAATCCCCTTGGCAGCAGCCACAGCAGTACAAGAAGATCGGCTTCCCTCAGTCCCACCTGTTCTGTCTCTAGGGAGACAGGTAGGGTGACTGCAACCAAATGGGATGCTGAGGCAGAGGCAGGCCGAGCCAGAAGAGCACCCAGAGGTGACCCACTCACCTAGAGGTCAACATCCACTCAGTATCTAGAGGATGGTGTGGAAGCCCAGAGAGGGAAGGAGTTTTCCAGTCACCAGTTAGAAAATGGCAGAGTGGGCTCTTGAGCCTGGGCAGAGTTCTCTCTTATTGCACCTGAGTATGCCAGAAGGTGTTTTTCAGTCTTTTCTTTCTCTCCTTTATTCACTGGCATGTGGCCCTTTCACTCTGGCATTTATTGGTCAGGACCCATCCACGCTGAGGATCTGGTTTCTGTCTTGGAGGCCGATCATGGATGGTACAGGTGTTGCCTTGGAATCACGCTGGTCTTGGGCTCTTTCTCAGGAGTTTTGATCTGTGGCCCTTTCTCACCTCTTGTCATCTGTTGTCATCTGTTGGGACTCGTGACATGCTCTATAATCTCTTTCTTCTATGACAGCTCATCTCTACCTGATGACCCATCGGGGGCTGTGCCCAGTTCTGTTCTCTCTCTCTCTCTACGAATCTCTCATACAAGGCAACTATAACAAAGTCTCATTTCCCTCCCATCCCAAAGTCTAAAATATTCTCTTCTAAACCCAGCCTGTAAGGTCTCTTTCCATCTCTGTATTAATTCTTTTTCTCTTGTCCTTAGTTCTCTGTTTTTTTACTAAGGTTTTATCTATTTATTTGACAGGGAGAGACACAGCGAGAGAGGGAACACAAGCAGGGGGAGTGGGAGAAGGAGAAGCGGGCTTCCCGCAGAGCAGGGAGCCCGATGCGGGGCTCGATCCCAGGACCCTGGGATCATGACCTGAGCCGAAGGCAGACGCTTAACGACTGAGCCACCCAGGCGCCCTCCCTTTCTGTTTTAAATCCTGATATCTTCTCCCTCTTCTTGTATTGTTTTTCTTCTTGATTACCCCACTAGTCACAAAAACATCTAGGGACTGATTAGATAATTGGGCAAGAAAGAATCCTTTTGGGACTGAGTGGTAAGGAGGGAAAGAGGCTATGAATAGTCAAACTTTATTATTTTTTGTGTCACATCTGTGTCCCTCGTAACAAGTTCGACTTTCATGTTTGATCTGGACTGTGTGGGGTAGAACTATTATGTCTCCTCTCCTTCCGCATCCTTTTCCTGCTCGCCCTTCAGATTGTGACTTTAGACCGCCAAGGGTGTGAGCTCCCTTGTGTTCCTCTTACCTGCCATTACTAAGCCATACCATCTTAGTTTGTGTATTGGAATCCCTTTTTGTCATTTTCATGGCTCCAAGTCCATCAGTCTGTAACTTCAAATATTACCTCTATTTGGGTGGCTATCAATTTTATATTTCCAGCCCATATCTCTCTAGATTTAGGACTCTTTAGATAATTTCATCATTCTCTTATAACTGTTACAAGTTTGGGGTTGAGTCCCAATCTCATAATTTTTTGATTATCACCTAAGGTAAGTTCCTTAGCTTTTAGGCTGCTTTTTCTTCTGTGGAAAATGGAGAAAATATGAATATCCACTTGTCAAAGCTGGTGAGAGGATAAAATGAGATAATGGATGTAGAATTGTCTTGTAATTTATAATGGATGTTAAAAAAAAAAACCCTCTGCATAGATGGCCAACAGTCACACGAAAAGATGTTCTCAGCATCACTAATCATCAGGGAAATGCAAATCAAAACCACAATGAGATATCACCTGACACCTGTCAGAATGGCAAGAATGAAAAAGACAAGAAATAACAAGTGTTGATAAGGATGTGGAGGAAAAGGAACCCTCGTGCACCGTTAGTGGGAATGTAAATTGGTGAGCCATGGTGGAAAAGAGCATGGAGTTTCCCCCCAAAATTAAAAATAAGAATACCATATGATCCAATAATTCCACTATTGGGAATTTACCAAAAGAAAACAAAAACACTAATTTTAAAGATATATTCACCCCTGTGTTTATTGCAGCATTATTTACAATAGTCAAGATATAGAAGCAATCTAAGTGTCTATTGATAGATGAATGGGTAAAAAAGATGTGACACACAGACACACACAGACACACACACACAGTGGAATATTACACAGTCATAAAAAGGATGAGATCTCGCCATTTGCAAGGTGGATGGACCTAGAGGGCATTATGCTAAGTAAAATAAGTCAGATTGAAAAAGACAAATATGATGATTTTACTCACATGTGGAATCTAAAAAACAAAACAAATGAATACATAAAAAACAAAAAGCAGAATCAGTCCTACAATATAGAGAACAAACTGATGGTTGCCAGAGGGAAGTGGGTGTTGGTTGGAGGATGAGCTAAGTGTGAAGGGGAGGGGGGCAGATACAGGCTTCTAGTTATGGAATGAATAAGTCACGGGAATAAGAGAAGTTGAATCACTATGTTGTACACCCGAAACTAATTAACATTGTGTTTCAGCTATACTCAAAAAAAAAAAAAAACCCTCCACAAATCATTGTTTTATGAGTTGTATTTGCAACTTCAGCACATGCCAACTAAATTTAGAAATTGCCCCTGCAATAGACATATGTTGCCACCAGGTGGCAGGAGAAACCTGTGATGCAATCAAGGAAGGCGCTGTTCTAAGAGCTAAAATAAATCCTGATTGTTAAAGGCGGACAACTCTTCAATGATTGTTAAATAAAAAACAAAGCTTATTTATAAATCACAGCAAACCTAAATAAACCAAATATAAAGTCTGTAATATAGTGTGTTTCATTTTTTAAGGCAATGGTGATCATTTTCCAGATGAAATCTTATACAAAATTCCAAATATATAAAATAGATAAAAATGGCAAGGACACTGGGAATCTGTTCCCTCAACCTTCTCTTTTATTCTTGAGCCAACTCTGCCAAACCTCAGATCTTAATGGGACATAGTTTTATTATTATATTTTTGAATTTATTTTATTGAGGTATAATTGACATACGGCATTATATTAATTTCAGAGTACAACATAATGATTCAATATTTGTATATAATGCAAAATGATGACTACAGTAAGTCTAGTGAACATCTGTCACCACACATAATTACAGAATTTTGGGGATAGAGTTGTTTTGTTTGTTTTGTTTTTTAAAGAGAGAGAGCAGCTGGGGTGGGGAGGAGGGAGAGGGGTAAAGGGAGAGGGAGAGAGAGAGAATCTTAAGCAGATTCCATGCTGGGCATGGAGCCCGATGGGGGGGGTTGGGGGGGGCTCAATCTCAAAAGCCTGAGATCATCACCTGAGCCAAAATCAAGAGTCAAGGGTCAGATGCTTAACCTACTGATCCACCCAGGTGCCCTAGGGACAGAGTTTTAAACCGCTGTTCTTATATTTTCTCAACACCCTCTTAAAACATCCTTTTATCATTATGAAAAAATACACAGTAGTCTTTAAAAATAGAGTTTTAAAGTGTATATAAAATATAAATCATAAAGAGATAAAATGTATATAAATATAAATTTATAGAATTTGGGGTGCCTGGCTGGCTCAGTCAGTGGAGTATACAATTCTTGGTCTCAGGGTTATGGGTTTGAGCCCCATGTTGGATGTCAGAATTGCTTAAAAATAAAATATTTAAAAATTTATAAAACTTACAGAATATATAAACATAAAATTTTTATAAACTCTACCCAGAATTAGAACATATAAATATAAATTTTTAAATTTTAGAATAAAAGCATTTTAGGGCACTTCAGGAAAGTTTCTTAAAACAATATTCTTAATATTCTCAGCTGCTTTCAACCTTTATTTTAATTGTTGGAAAATTTCTATCTAGCTTTCAGTCCAAGAGCAGACTGAGCACAAACATTTCAACCCCTTTCACCCTTAAAGGTATCATGCTAAGTGAAATAAGTCAATCAGAGAAAGACAATTATCATATGATCTCACTGATATGAGGAATTTGAGAAACAAGGCAGAGGATCATGGGGGAGGGAGGGAAAAATGAAACAAGATGAAACCAAAGAAGGAGATAAACCATAAGAGACTCTTAATCGCAGGAAACAAACTGAGGGTTGCTGGAGTGGAGGGGGGTGGGAGGGATGGGGTGGTTGGGTGATGGACACTGGGGAGGGTATGTGCTATGGTGAGTGCTGTGAATTGTGCAAGACTGTTGAATCACAGACCTGTACCCCTGAAACAAATAATACATAATATGTTAATTAAAAAAAGGAAAAAAAAAAGTATCAACATGATTTCACAGAACTAGAACAAATCATCCTAAAATTTGTATGGAACCACAAAGACCCCAAACAGCTAAAGCAATCTTGAGAAAGAAGAACAAAGCTGGAGGTGTCACAATCCCAGATTTTAAGATATACTACAAAGCTGTAATAATCAAAACAGTGTGGTACTGGCACACAAATAGACACATAGATCAATGGAACAGAATAGAGAGCCCAGAAACAAGTCCTATACTTATATGGTCAATGAATCTATGACAAGGGAAGCAAGAATATACAATGGGGAAAAGACAGTCTCTTCAATAAATGCTGCTAGGAAAACTGGTCAGCCACATGCAGAAGAATGAAACTTGCTTACACCATACAGAAAAATAAACTCAAATTGGATTAAAGACCTAAATGTGAGACCTGAAACCATAAAAATCCTAGAAAAAAACATAGGCAGTTGTTTCTTTGACATTGGCCATAGAAACATTTTTTTAGGTAGATCTCCTCAGGCAAGGGAAACAAGAACAAAAATAAACTATTGGGACTATACTAAAGTAAAAAGCTTTTGCACAGTGAAGGAAATCATCAACAAAACAAAAAGGCAACCTACTGAATGGGAGAAGGTATTTGCAAATGACATATTGATGAGGGGTTGGATAACCAATGATCGCCAAACTCATGAAGAGAATAAGAAAGAGAAAATGAAAATGAACTAACACAACTGACTTCAGAGAATATACAGATAATTCAGGGAAAAGAAGAAAACTTTAGAAGGATTATTGAAGACATGAATTAGTCAAGATGATATTTTCATAAAATGAAAAGAGTATATTATAATAAAGAGGCAATTGCCTTGGATTAGTGACCAAAGAAAATTCCAAGCATTTTAAAAAATGTAATTCTTAAATCAAGGCTGCCGTGGTGCATAGCTCCAGGGGTGTAGCTACGTGAATGGAGTTCTCTGGATGGTGTCATGTAGAGCCTGTGTGGTCATATGCAATGGCTTGAGTTTGGAGGTCAGGCACCTCGATTTAAGTGCAGACTATCTCACAGCTGGGGAGAGAGCATGACTTCCCTGGGCTTTAGGTTCCTTCTGGCCCCGAAAGATAGTGGGATTAAGAATGTATTCAAGGCCTCTTCCTGCCTTTGGTTCCGACAGATGTTAAGAGACTCCCACAGGTGGTCCTGCCCCTCTCACGGTCATTTAATCTTTGCATTTATAACCTGTTGCAACTTTTCTCTCCTTTCGATCTGCACCTGGGAATGTGAAGGAGTTGGCAAGACACTCTCTTCTACTACCTCTTCGCCCAAATTCTGATCAGTCCTGAAGCAATTCTTTCTTGGTAATGCCTCAGTCTTGGATGAGTGTATATCTCCTTCATAAGGATGAGTGTATACATCCTTCATAATGGAACAAAATCAATATAAGGTTTGTGGAAAAATTCTGTTGCACAAGAGAAGCATGGTAATGTACTGTGACTAAGCAAATTCACTTTCCTCTGAGATATATTAATATAAGAAACTGAAAACACATTTAAAAAAAATACCAATTCCTAACAAGACATGCAAAGATACTTCTATTAAACTGACCGGGCTGTTCTTGGGAGGGAAGGGAGTAAGAAAACAAAAGGATGCACAGAAATGAGCAAATATAGTAGCTGAAATACAATCTACAGAGGAATCAAGAGAGGGGAGACTGGATACTATTAAAAAAGCAATTAAGTGAGGTAGAAGACAAACTTTAGGTGTTCTCAGAATGCAGAGGAAAAGGGCAAAGATATTAAAGCAGTATCAAAGGAGATGGCAACTCTCAGCGATAGAAAGCAGAAATTAGCTTCATGATTAATATGCATTCTAGAAAACGAATCCAGAACAAATGGAGTGGAGGCAATAAACATAGGAAAAAAAACCAGGATTTCCGACTTTAAAATATTTTTTAAAAATGTTTAAAAATTGGATTTCAAAGGAGAGAAATAACCCTGCAAGCATCCTGAAAAGAAAGTAAAAAACCTGTTTCTGACAAATGAGCAGAAAGCAGATTGATATTAGAATTCTTGGCAACACTGAATGCCAGGAAACAATGTAGCGATGTCTGTAGAACTTAGCGGAGAAGGCTATGGTTCCTATGTGAAGGAAATAGGAAGATACCTTCAGAGATGTTTGGCATCTGGAGAAATATCCCACCCACATAATATTGCTTAACAAATTGGTCACAAGGTGTCCCAGATCCTTGAGATGGCATACACTGCAGTGAGCATTGACTATGTTAAATACACAGATATGATTTAAGTAATGGTGACAGAAGGCAAAAGACTGTAAGTAAAGAAATTATACATGTTATATATACATTTAAAAGAGAAAATAATATTATCTGAATTCAAAATAGAAGAAAGCAGAATGGAAGGAATAGAGGCAAGAGAAAATGTAAGTGCTAATTTTCATATTTTCAATAGATTACAGTAAAAATTACAGTCTGTATTTGATAAAAATAGATTTGAGAGTGCTTTTGAAAGTTTTCCATGGAATTCATTACTGGAATTCCAAATTTTTGTAGAAGAGTGAAACAAAGATTAACCTATAAAGAAAACTGAAACAGAAAGGAATATCAAAGAAACGAAAAACAGAAAATATAAAATGGCATTAGAAAGACGAGCATAACAAATCTGAGAATAAATATAAGTAGTTTAAAATTTCCTGTTTAAAAAATATTAAACTTCCTCCAATTTGATCATAAAATTCAGTGGTTTGCTATGTTCAACTTTAAAATAAAAGGCAAGGATGTATTAGGAAAATGGAAACAAAAAAGAGAATGGTTATAGGAATCACTAATAACTCATTTTAGAATCATTTTATGCTGCTGGAAGTGCTGATATAGATCAGTGGTTCTCTAACTGGCACATCAGAATCACCTGGAGGGTCTGTCAACAAACAGATCCCTGGGCCCCACCCACAGAGTTTCTGATTCATTAAGTCTGGGATGGGGCATGAGGATTTGCACAGCTAACAAATTTCCAGGTGAGGCTGATGCTGCCAGTCACCGAGAAACACCGATTGAGAGTGGAGATTTTAATGGAAATACAAATGTATGTGCTAAGGAATAGCACCAAAATATACATAGCAAAAATCATTGGAAATATAAGAAGATAAGAGAATAACAAATTTCAACATATTTTTTTAAAAATAAAAATAAAATTATTAAATCTCAAAAAAAAAAAAAGGAAAACACAGTCCAGGCTAGAGGTGATTATGGATAATTCTTCCTCAGTTGACAAGAATTGTAAAAAATTTCACTATCATTGGTACTGTTCTAGAATAGGGAACCTGATGAGTTTAAAGCCAATCAAAAAGTAGCATAATCTAAATATTCTCAAGAGAGATGGATGAAAAGGAAACCCATAGACCATTCTCAGGAATCTTAAGTCTTAACAAAAAAAAGTGAGTGGAAAATGACACACTAGAACCAAGGAAGGCTTATCCCATAAAGGAAAGGATTATTTTTAGGAAATTATTACAATAAAACATTATATTCATAGAGATCCCTAAAAAAAAAAAGAGAACATATTACACCCATTTACTAGAAAACTTAGCATTATTAAGAGTTTCTGTGTAAACCCAAATCATCCTTGGTGGTGATCAATTATGGTGATCTAGAATTCCCATTAATCTCACGACATTAGTGAGAACATTTATAGTTCTCAAAAGAGAGGACTTGACTGGGTCAGTTTCCCCCCATTCATATGGAATACCTCGTAAGTAGTGTCTTTATCAAGCGATCTTCTAAGTTCCTGGCCTTCTTCAGACCTTTGCAACTGCTTCCTGGTGCCATCAGCTATGGCTCAAGTGGTGGATTATGTATGTGACATGTATGACTCCAGCCGGGGCATGCTTCCTCAGGAGGAAAGTGACCTGGAAGCCATTCCCAGGACTTCTTTTGCAATGTGGACAGTTCATGGGCATCTTTCTGAGACATACAGCATCTGTGATAGAAAAGAGTTCAGAAGGAAGGATGATGGAACATGACATTTCTCCATAAAGGAATCGTTAAAAATACTGGTGATGGCACTGAACTTTCTACAGCTATGTGGGCTGAGGTTTTGAATTATTTCTCTTGGATATTAAAGAACACAGTGACTCAAAGGGCCAGAAGTGGGGCTGGGACAACTGGATATCCAAATGCAAAAGAATGAACTTGAACCCCTATTGCACACAATGTAAGAAAATCAAGATGGATTAATCACTTAAAAGTAAGAGGTATTCCCCTAAGGATTCTTAAAGTAAACATAGGCATAAATCTTCATGATCCCAGATTTGGCAATGGTTCCTTAAATATGGCAATAAAAGCACAAGTATCCAAAGAAAATATAGACAAATTGGACTTCATCAAAGTTAAAACCTTTGGTGCTTCAAAAGGTTTCAGAGGGCACCATCAATAAAACGAAAAATAATTCACAGAATGGGAGTAAATATTTGCAAATCATATATCTGATAAAGGACTTATCTCTGGAATATTTAAGGAACTCTTACAATTCAATAATAAAAAGACAACAAAATTAAAAATGGGCACAGGATCTGAATAGATATTTCTCTGTAGAAGATCTACAAATGGCCAATAAGCACATGAAAAGCTGCTCAACATCATTAGTCATCAGAGAAATGCAAATCAACCCCACAATGAGGCACCACTTTATACCCACTAGGGTGGCTCTAATTAAAAGGACAGATAACAAGTATTGACGAGGATGTGGAGAAATTAGAACACTCATATACTGCTGGTGGGAATGTAAAATGGTACATTGCTTTGGAAAACGGTCTGTCAATTACTCAAAAATTTAAATGTAGAATTACCATATGACCCAGTGACAATTCCACTCCTAGGTACATACCCAAGAGAAATGGAAACATATGTCTGCCAAACAAACAAACAAACTTGTATGTGAATGTTCACAGCAGCATTATTCACAATAGCCAAAAGGTGAAAACAACCCGAATGTCCATTATTGGGTCATAAAAAGGAATATTGATACATGCTAAGTGAATAAATCTTAAAAATATTATGCTATGTGGAAGAAGCCAGTCACAGAACATCACATATTGTAGCATTCCATTTATATGAAATTTCTTGAATAGGCAAATTCATGGAGATAGGCAGTATTCTAGTGGTTGCCTATACTAGGATGAGGAGTTTAGGAGCTAAAGGGTATGGAGTTCTCTTTGGGGTGATGAAAATATTCTAAAATTGATGGTAATAATGGTTGCACATTTCTGTGCATGTACTAAAAACCACTGAATTGTGCACTTTAATGGATAAATTATACAGGATGTAAATTATATCTCAATAAAGCTATTATAAAGACTAGAATATTGTGGACATCGGGGTCATACATAGACTGAATCTCCTCACTGTATCCTCCATATTTTCTTACACTTAAAAAAATGTTTATTTTTCCTGCTTAGAGTTTTAAATTTCTCGTGTCTCTTCCACTGTGGTAATCCAATTTTCTGCAGTATCTGTCTGCTTCCATTACAGTTTTAATTCCAGTTTTATTTTCATGTTCATCCAATCTTTCTTGATGTCAAATTGTTACTTTTTCATGACTCTGTTTTAGTTTCATAGATTCAATATATTCTTGAGTCTTGCTGAGCATATGACTCATAAATGCTTTAAAATTTCTGCTGCTTCTCGGAGTAAATCTATTTCATAAATGCAATTTTTAAAAAAAGGATTTCCTCTTCTTCTTCTGACCTGCAGTATTCTTACTTCATAGATGGGGTGATTTTACTCTGAAGACTTGGGGCATCTCACCTCCAAGACTCAGCATTTTGCTTGTTCTCTAGAAAATAAATTTAGCTGTTTGCTAAATGTAGTACATGCCCTGGGGTGATACCAATGTTAGTAGTCTTCACTGGGGTCAGTCTACAAATTGTTAATGGATTGCTGACTAAATATGTTTGCCATTTTCATGGAAATTTGGGAGTGGAGACATTCAAATGTCTTTTCTAAGTTGCCATCTTAGCCATCTTTTTCTGGTCAAAAAGAAAAAAAAAGATTTTTTTAAGCATACACTTGGTTTATTTGGAAATTTCAAATAAAGGTGATTTTTTTTTTTTAAGTCAATAAACCCTTCAGAAGTCTTCCTTTTTGCCATGGGTCGGCTTGGGACTTGGGACCCCAGTCGCTCAGGCAGTGTGTGCTCTCTTCTTCTTTCTGGTCAAATTTATTTGCTAAAAAGTTTAATGTTGCATTACCTATACAAAGCTTAGGGAGATTGAGAATCATATTGGTAGGAATTCAGGTAATTGGAAAATCATTTGGAAACTTAAACTTTGAGAAAAGAACGACTTATCTTGTGTTAGTAATTGCAGGAAAAGGCAGTAAGGAGGCTTTTGTCAGAAATAGTGTTAGCTAGACCAGTGGATATAAAATCTGATTACTACCATACATCAAAATGAATTCCAGATGGATTCAAGAGTTAAAAGAATGCACAGTCGAAAACAGACTAATGTAAAATGGAGTTGTTATCATTTTTTCCCCAAAGAAGAATACCTTACCAAACACTGAAGTCACAGAAAAATAAGAGACAGGGTTCCAAGTTTGGACCCCCAAAATGAAAAACTTCTGTTCAACAACAAAAAGAACCAAAATTTAGAAGGTAAACATACTTTGGATGTATTTGTAATGATAATGACAAAGTCATGGTAATAGAATTGCCTATCTGCATGGAACCTTAGGAATTACTCTGGTTACATTTTTCCCAAGGTGAGGTGGGGTATTAGGTCCATACTGGACCTGTGACTAACGGGCTCTGTGAAGACCACCAGGTGTATTGGTGAAGAGCATGGCCTTGGGAATCTGTCGGGTGGACTTGGGTTTCAACTATTAGCTCTGTTACCTTGGGGAACTCATTTCTCTCTGAGCCTCAGCTTCTTCATCTGTAACCTGGAGGAAAATGGTAATCTCTATCTCACAGGTTACAGTAAGAATAAAATGAGATAAAGCATTGAGGTACCTAAGAGTGGCTAGCACACGGAAAGAGCACCACAGGTGGTATTCCTTTATTTATCACCACTGCCTTCATGTTACTCGTCATCTTCATCATCGGTCATTACCGTTCTCATCATCTTTATCCCCATCCCTACCTGTGTTTGGATCCTGAATCAGCATTTCTGAGCATCAGAAGTTTTTTGGAGCCTTCAAGTTACCTTGGAAGTCAGCGCAACAGGTGGATGAAATGAAAATGAGGCCAGATAGGGCAGAACCTCACAGGTCCCTGCTGTTGATCTGCTCTGCTCCCTTTCTTCCCTCTGCTGGTTTCCTGGTTTGGCATTATTCTCCCTAATTCAGACACTCCACCCCCTGGCCCATTTTGATTTTCCAGGACACTGTGTAACATTGGAAAGGTTCTAAAACTTTTCTTTCTTCCAGTTTCCTCAATTGGAAGTTGGGAATAACAATCCCTACATCCTCACGGATGCGATGAGAAGTTTTGAAAGGACATGATTGTGAAAACTAGCATAGCAGCAGACATTGTAGGTCCTCCAAAACTCTTAATTAATTTAGAGAGGGCGACTTGCTTGGTGTTACACATCTTATTGAACCAAGGAATGCCCTTTGGGCACAGTGTCTAACTATTGTTAGATTTATGGCCCAGTCTCACGTTAAATATGGAAGACAGGCTGTTGCTTCGATATGCTCGACTTGACCTATTTTTCTCTAAGCTCCATATCCATCCACTTTTGAAATTCCTGGAGTGGCTTTTCCTAGCCCAGTGGAAATAGCCTTTTGGCTTTCTGTGATAGCTTTCTTTTCCTTTTCTCTTTTCAAATTACTTATGACCACTTGTTTTTTATACATAATTTAAAGAACCAAAGCTGACACCCCTCCCCCATGTAACAGTTGGCAAAAACACTAAAAATATGCCAAAACTTAATTTTATGTGTGTACTTTTTTTTTTACCCCCTAAGAAATAATAAAAAAATTATACTTGCAAAACATGTAGTGTGGGTCTTGAATCAAGTAATCAAGTTACTTCTGCCAGATGCCTTTGACAGCACCCCAAAAGGTCTAGATTCCTGGGAATTACATTTCCTGTGTGTAGCCCTACACATGCCTGCACTTTGTGTGTGTGCAAGGTGGAGGCTGGATGTGGTCCGCCCCCAGGGACATGATTCCTTGTATTAAAAGGCAATACTAAGGACATTTTCTTGTGTGTTTCAAACAGCATATTTTTGTCTCAACAGTCTGATGCTGAAGCAGACCTCTGGAAAAGCAAGTCTGTTTCTTGTGCAATTCCTCCTCAACCCCTCCCACCCTAGCCATATGCTTTTTCTATCTAACTCCCATCTCTTGGATGCCATAAGGTTTGGCAGAATCTTGGCATGGGGCTCAGAGATCTGAAATTATGTTGGGTGTGATGTCTGACCATTCTCCCCTTGTCTGTCCAGCTTTACTTTTTGTGGTAATATGGATGTACATGGTAATATGAGTTTTGATGTATTCCTCTGGAAGTTGGAGTCAGTTGGGTCTCACTGATACTGATAATGCTCACTCTGATTTAAACACTGGCTTTTAATTTAAAGAATTTTATTGGGAAGGTGTTCTTAGCATATGTTCCCAAATGACATTATTCTCCCTTAGCTGTAATTCAGTGGGAACTGCATTCAGTAGGAGCTGCATCGCTGCCCCCTGGATAGGATTCCTCTGCCTACAAGTTGTAGTACCACAGTGCCAGGCACTGCTGACGAATGGTTGCGCTTGAGTTATTTAATACAGAAGATGGACTCACATTGTTATGGTCCCTATGCTATAAACACTCCAGGGTCAGTTGTGAAACACTCTAGAAAGACCACAGTATCAGCTGCCATCTTGATATCAGCTGCCATCCTGTTTTCCAGAGCTCTGCCTTCCTCAGCAACGTCCCACTGGATTTTCCAATATCTTCGCCTGATAGGACCTCTCCTTCCTCAAGTCCTGAGCACATCATGTTTGGGAAAGCTCTTGTACTCCTTTCCCTTAACACTATGGTCCTTAAAAGGAATTCAACATCTACCCTAGATCCAGGCTCCACCAGTTAGCCACCACCATTAGTCTCTTCTTTATCCACACCCTAACCTACCTGCTAACGTCTGTTCTGTGCTAACTAACTTTTAGACCTGTATGCCACCAGGACCTAGTCCAAGTCACCTATGTAGCTTTTCATTCATCCATTCATCCATTCATTCACTCACTCATGCATTCATTCACTTACACATTCACTTAGGAAACATTTAATGAATCCCTGCCAGGCCCTTTGATGCAAATAGAAAAGGGGACAATTATACTATATGTAATATAGTATAGTATAGTATAGGGACTAAATTAGAGGGAAGCACAGAATGCTATGAAAATAATGAGGAAGTTTTAACCCAGTCAGGGGCTGAGCAGAGAGGAGGTGGGCAGGTGGGGTGGGGGGGTGGGGGGAGGCTGTCAGGGAACATTTCCTAAGAAGCAAACTCATGGAACTGAGTCCCTGCACATAAGGAGCACTTCTGCCTCCCTCTATGGGACTAGTTTCTGTCTTAGTTCTCTGCCTTGTGCTTTATCAGTTGTACTTTCTAATTCTTCACTTCCATCTTTGGGTGGAAGTCAGCCTCCTGAAATTCAGTAAATTTGGCTAGAATCCAGGTACCCTGGTTAATTCCTCTGGACACTACCCTGCCCTCTGGGTGATGGAATATGCCTGGTCCCCTGTCAATTTTCTGAATCTTCCAGAACCAAGTCCACCGCCTCTTGATTTCTGAGTGTTTGCCCTCTGAGTCTTGGACCCCCATTACTGCAACATCCTTCAGAGCAGGTTGCCCAACACAGGCATGTGGATGATCAGACTTTGGGAGCTAGGCTGAGACCTACATACTGGTCCACACCAGCCTGGTCTTGAGCCAGGTTAGCTTCCCAAGATCCCTTCAGTTGGCTTCTCTTCCCATCTCAGAGTCCACATTGAATGCCCGCCTCCTCTAAGAGTCTAGTATGCCTTACATCTGAGCATATATGAATTACAAGTACAACTGATCTATAAGTTGAATGGGTTGAACTTGGTAGAGTAAAATCCAAAAATAATTTTATTTTATTTTTTTTATCAACCACTGCTCTTTAAACCAGCTCTGTTGGAAATCTCTTTCCTATTCCCAGCTAATACCTCAGAGGTACTAGCTTTTCTGGCAATTTCTTGTATCAGAACAGACTCATTTCTGGAGTATTGAAAAGCTCAGTTTGATTTAGATTAGGTTGGACTCAGCTTCCGGCCTTGGAGAAGAGAGACAGACGTGGTCTGTTCTTTTACCTCGCCTCCCAGCTAGCTCCCTTTCTACTGCTTCTGGATGAGTGGGAAGGAGGAATAAGAGGGAAATCTTAATTCTTATTTGACAGCTGTTGGCATAATTGGCCTTGGTGTTGTCTGTGTGGCAGATGCCCAACTGCTCAAGGAGAGATTCTGTGAGTCCTTGAAGCCCCAGCCCTGGCCCTCCCAGGAATCTTTGGCGTGGGCGATGAATTCTCTGGCTGGTAGCCAACAACCCCTCCTTAGCTCTGACTCAGAAGGAATACCTTCAGACTCTTCCTGCTGGCATCTCTTCAGCCTGCCCCATCCTCCTGCGTGGGGCTTCCTTGAAGATGGCTCCAGCTTAGCTACTCTGGGGGAAGACCACTTAACCCATGGGAAAACCCATGTCAGCCTTGCTTCACCTTCTGAGGAGGTGGAGCTCAGCCCTGCATGGCTCTCCACTCTGCAGTCACAGGTAGCTCTCTGTGGGCCAAGGTGGGATGAGTAACCTCTCTCCTGCCCACTTCCTTGCTTTGTAGGGAAGGGACGGGAGTGTCGGATGCTTTCTGCCAGATGGGCAACTCTCTTCGAAGACTCCCTTACTCTGACTCTTACAAGCTTGGAAGGTGGGTGACGAATTAGGAGATCCAGGACCTGTCAGCTTTGGGCTTCCATGAAAATTCAGAGATACCATGGAAATGCCCATTTAACAGAGACACCCTGTGGGGTGTTCTACTGAGAAAATGTACCGGCAAGAATCATCCAGACTTGGCGGGGGTGGGGGGACTTGAACTTCAAGTTGAACTTTATGGATTTGTGAACTGAGACTCCCTCACTCCCCGGAGAAGCTCCAGTAGCTGCAGCTGAGGTCGTAGTGGGCCCGGCTCACCCAAGCTCTGTGAGTCTCCACCAGCACATTCTAAACCCATGGGCTCTGGAGCAAAGCCAGCAGGGAGCAGAAACTGAAAAGAAAGGCTGCCCATGGTGGGGCCACAGACACGGAATAAAGAGGAAACAAGCTCATTGGCAAAAGCTAGCCCCGGTGACTGGCAAGTGTGTGCCAGCATGGTGCTCAAGTGTGCCAAAACAGCAGGTGTGACTCATCTCTCACCTGAGCCCCACCTGTGATGATGGGGAGAGAGAGGGAGGGAGGGAGGGGGAGAGAAAGAGAGAGAAAGACAGAGAGAAACAGAAAGACAAACCCCACTGGAAGAGCATTTGAGTCTGGGAGGGGAGGTGGGGGATAGAGAGAGAGGAAAAGGGAGGGAAAGAGAAAGCGAGAAAAAGAGAAAGTAAGAGAGAGAAGGAGAAAGAGAATACAACTCAGAGCAAGAGAGCCAGAAGGAGGTGAAGAGGTGTGAGTTCTGGCCAGCCCCCAGCGGCTGGGTGGAAGGCAACCTCCCAGAGCCGGCGGCCTCGCTGTGGGTATCCAGGGCACATCTGGGCCACGTCAGTGCGTCATTCAGTGCTGAGCTGCAGCGTTGTGTCTGGGCTCCTGCCCAACCACATGCGACTCAGTCTATGTCCCAAAGAACACTAATATGAGGGGTTCAGTGCCAATTAATTCCAAGGAAGTGCCGATTGGGGATCCTGGGACGTACTAACAAGGGCTTCCTAAAGGAGCAGGTATTTATCCTGGGGCTCCAGGAAAAGGGATTAGGAAATGCGGTGCCTGGAGAAAGTGTTTCAGGAGGAGGAAGCAACGACAACCACAAAGGGTGTTGCCCTGGGAATAGGGCCCCTCCCGTCCCACAGGAGAGGACACCGGACCAAGGCCAAGAGTGGGCAAGGGCTCAGGGCTTCACCACTACTTTGGCTGACCACTGCGGACTTGGTTCCTTGCCTTCTCTGACCTTTCATGATTTCCAGTTTAGTTTAGTGAGAGTCCAGGTCCTGGCCCCTCCTGAGTAGCCCCCAATGCTAGTTTCCTGCAGTGAAAGGAATGCATCGTCATCCCTGCCTGCTTCCTGTTTCGGCCGGGCTCCTCAGCCAACTTCCGGCAGCCGCATCCTTGCCTCGCCACCGCACCTGCCACAGGTGGAAGAGATGTCAGAGAAGCTTTGTGGCTCTTCTAGTCAGCACGGCCTGCCTTCCCACCCCGGTCATAGCCACAGGCAGAGGGGAAGCCCAGGATGAAGATGGGTCCAACGATGGAATGAAGGATAATGAAGGGGCAAGAGGGTAACTTTGATGTTGGGAAGCCTTGGCTTGATCTCAACTTTATCATTTCCTTGTGGTCGAGTTTGGGCAAATCACTTACCTTCCTTGTTTCCAGTTTCCACTTAGTCCCCTTGGTGACCGTGAGACCTGTATGAAATCGCTGTTAAGTAATGCCCCACGGCATATGCATTATATCAGTGTTTTCCCAGCCTTTTATGAAGGTAAGAATTACCTGAAGCTCTTCTTAGAAAATCCAGATTGGGGGGCTCCTTCCCAGAATTAGCATTTCTGGGGGAGAGGCCTGATGATCTGTATATTTAGCAAGTATTCCAGATAATTCACGTCAGCAGTCAAGTTTGGGAAATCGACACTATGATGTTATGTAATACTCAGGGGATGGGAATCCGGTAGAGGCAGTAAGAATGAGAAATGGAGGTTGAGGATGAGAAAAGAGAAGCACTCAATAATTTATTAGAGGTGAGTGCTGAAGTCTTATTTTCTAAGTATTGGGTATTAGAGTTATCATTTTTAGTCCTGGTTGTGAATCAGAGTCAGGAACCTTTGCACCGAGGAGGCTGACCTTCTTCCTGTCACTCTCAGCCTGAAGATTAACAGCTCCATTCTGCAGCATCTGCACCTGAGGTCCGGGGCACTGAAAGCATGAAGACAGGGAAGGACGGGGAGAACTGTTCACTTTTGTTGCTAAAGGCAGGGGCTCCTGCCTGTGGGAGAGGGACTCTGGTGAAGAACAGAATCCTTTGGGCAAGGTGGGCTTCAGCTTGCCACAGAAGGAGAGCTTGTCCAGTTCTTCCTCTCCCTAGTGGATAGAGAACTAACCTCACTGCTCCAGAATATATAGCCTGACCATTGAGACCGAAATAATGCCTCTTCTTCTCCCGGACAGCTGGGCTGGAGGGAAGTGGCCCTCCTCTTAACTTGTATCATACTTGACTCACCTCTTAGAGAACAGGGCACCGGCTACTTTGTTTTCCAGTTACTTCTCTAGCAGAGCCTGGCGGGATGGTTATAATTGTGTATGCTCTTCCTAGGTATCCTGTGGTTGGAAATGATGTTTTCCAAATCTACACCTGGGCATTACAGTTTCTCTGCAATATTCTTGGCTGTCTTTCTCTTGTCCAACCAACTGGAGGTGGAGGACTCTGATTTGGTGGAATGACACATGGAAGGATCCAGATCCTGGATCCTGGCATGAACAAAAACCTCACAGACCTGCATGGGACTGTGAGAGCAGTGAGAAATATACTACTGAGATTTTAGGGTTGTTATCATGGTTAATACATCCCTATAGACTGGAAATTTTGAGATGGAGATTGATGTCCCGTTCATCTCTATGGTCTCCATAGCTGGAGACAGGGCCTGGAGTTGAGGACATGGAGGTGAACATACTCTAGGTGCAGGAAGGGGAGAAGTCATGAATACTCCGGCCACTAAAGCAGAACTGATGAAACTCTGTTCTTTGGATGAGATGATATACTATTGAAAGCACAGGTTTGGAGCCAGATTTACTTGAGTCCAGATTGCCACTCTGCTACTGATAAAGCAGGCAATTTTACCACCTCTGTGAACCTGTTTCATCATCTGTAACATGAGCCTGAAAACTCCTTGATATGATTGTTTTGAGGATTAAATGAAGTGACATTTTTGACAGAGCTACAGGGCTATGAGAATGTTCATTAAGGTAATATATGTAGACTGGTCCCTACCTGTGACAACCCTGCATCCATGCATAGACTTTTTTTATGGTTGGATTCATGTAAATATCAATGTATTGGACCTGTCTTGTGCCCAGGGAGGAACCTGTTATAATAGTGCAAAAGTTTCTCATGAGCATGGAGGCTGGAGTGTACAGTTAGACCTCAGGTGTCCTACCCTTTAGGTCTGCCCTTTAGGATGGCTCCTCTTGGGGCCACTGCTTTATTCTTCTCTCCTCCTTCAGACCATCCTACTCTGGTTCCTGACCCTGGTTCCTTCTGCTGCTAGAGGTTCTCCAAGAGGTCAGCCAGAACACACCAAAGTCGAAAGTCTTGGGGAGGAGGGCTCCGTCCACTTTACTAGAACGTAAGCTCTGAGAGGACATAGATGACATTTTAATTACTTCGCATCTGTCTCCCAGATATACAAAATTGGTGCCATGAATTGGAAGAATTAACGTTGTTAAAATATCCATACTACTCAAGGTGATCTACATATTCAATGCAATACCTGTCAAAATCCCAGTATTTCTCACAGAAATAGAAAAATCAATTCTAAAATGTATATGGAACTACAAACAACCCACGGTAGCTGAAGGAATTTTGAAAAAGAAGAACAAAATTGGAGGCACCATACTTCCTGATTTCAAATTATATTATGAAACTACAAAAATCAAAACAGTATAAAAACAGACACACAGATCAATGGAACAGAATCAAGAGCCCAGATAGAAACCTAGCCATACAGAGTCAGTCTTCAGCAAGGGCACCAAGAATACTCAAAGGGGAAAGGATAGTTTCTTCAATAAATGGTGCTGGGAAAACTGGATATCCACAAGCAAAAGAACGACATTGGACCTTTACCTTACACCAAACAAAAATCAACTCAAAATGCATTAAAGACAAACCTAAGATGTGAAACCATAAAACTCCTAGAAGAAAACAAAGGGGAAAATCTCCTTGACATTGGTCTTGTCAATGATTTTTTGGACATGACACCAAAAGTATAGGCAGCAAGAGCAAAAATAAACAAGTAGGACATATCAAACTAAAAAGCTTCTGCCCAGCAAAGGAAATGATCAACAAAATGAAAAGGCAACCTACGGATTGGGAATAAATATTTGCGAACTATACATCTGGTAGGTGTTGATATCCAAAATATATGAGGAACCCATACAACTCAATAGTATAAAAACAAACAACCAAATTAAAAAATACGCAAAGAACTTGAATAGACGTCTTGCATGTAGAAGACATACAGACGGCCAACAGGTAGTTGAGAAGGTGTTATATATCACTCATCATCAGGGCAATGCAAATCAAAACTACAATGAGATATCCCCTCATACCTTTTGGGATGGAATTACAAAAAAAAATAAGTTAACAATTGTTGGCGAAAATATGGAGAAAGGGGCACTGTTTGTGGGAATGTAAATTGGCACAGCCATTATGGAATACAGTATGGAAGTTCCTAAAAATTAAAAATAAACCTACCATATTCCCCAAACAAGCCCATATACTTCTGAGTATATATCCAAGGGAAATAAAATCAATATCCTGAATAGAGAGCCATACTTCATGTTCATTGCAGCATTATTCACAATAGCCAAGATGGGGAAACAACCTAAGTGTCTTTCAATGGATGAATGGATAAAGAAATTGTGAGAATATATATATGATAGTATATAACATTATATGTAATATATTAATATATTACTTTATATTATTATATAAATAATATAAATATTACTTTATATTATTATATAAATAATATAAAGGTTGTTTTATATTTTTATGTGTATAGTATATATGTTACTCAGCCTGAAAAAAGAAGGAAATCTTGCCATTTTTGACAACTTGGATGAACCTAGAGGACATTATGCTAAACGAATTAAGTACAGAAAGGAAAATACTGCACGATCTCACTTATATATGGAATCTGAAAAAGTCAAATTCACAGAAACATAGAGTGGAATGGTGGTTACCGGAGTGGGGAAGTGTGGGAAAATGGGGAGATGTTGGTCAAAGGGTACAAAGTTTCAGTTTATGCAAGATGAATAAGTTCTAGAGATTTAAGATACAGCATGGTGACTAGAGTTAATAATACTACACTGTATACTTGAAACTTGTTAAGAGAGTTGACCTTAAGTGTTCTCATTATATACACCACACACACATGCACACACACACACACACACACACACACACACACACGAGGTAACTGTGTGAGGTTAATTAACCTGGCTGTAGTAATAATAATTTCACAATGTATATGTATATCAGAACATCATATTGTGCACCAGGGAGATAGTAGAAAATATATATTGGTCTCTGTCCTCAGTTCCTGTCACAGAGTTCTTAAACACCTTATAATTTCCTGGGTGGAGTGTCAGTTTGTTCTAACGAGACAGCTTTGGGTTGGCTCCTGGGCTCCTGGATGAGGGCTGGTCCCTGGGAAAACCAAGCCATGATTGGAAGCTTGGAATTTTCAGCCCACCCACTATTCTCTTGAGAGGGGAGAAGGGCTGGAAATGGAGTCAATATTCTGTCATGCTTGTGTGGTGAAGCCTCCATAAAATCCTAAATGCAGAGGATTCGGAGAGTTTCCAGGTTGGTGAATATACATGGAAATTTGGGTAGAGTGGTGTACTCTGAGAGGGCATGGAAGCTCTGTGCCCTTTCCCCACACTTTGCCCTGTGCATGTTGTCCATCTGTCTGTTCCTGAGTTACATCCTTTTATAACTAACCGGTAATCTAGCAGGTAAAATGTTTCTCTGAGCTCTGTGAGCCCCTCTAGCAGATTAATCAAATCCAAGGAGGGGGTTGTTGGAACTCCAGGTGACAATGCGGGCCCGGGACTGGCATCTGAAGTGTGTATGTGGAGGGGGGCAGTCTTGTAGGACTGAGCCCTTAACCTGTGGGATGTGATGCTATCTCCAGGTAGACAGTGTCAGAATTGAGTTGAATCATGGGATACTCAGCTGGTGTCAGAGCAATGCTTGACATGGTCCCCAGACCCCATGAACACAGCGGAATATGGTACAGAACCTTTTAACACCTTGAATATATACAAGTTTTATAGAAAAAAAGATGGAGATTCCCCAGCAGTGACAACAGTTTCTGGCTCAGAGTAGACTCTTAGCAACTGTTGAACAAATGGAAAACTAGTATTTGGAGACACAGAGTTATTTTGCGATAGCTGGGGGTCCATCCTACACTGGGACAATTCCTAGCAAAGGATGAGCTGGTCAAACACTCCAATTAAATCTCCTCGGGTTGGTGTTTTATAGAGCAATAATAGCCACTGTTTGCTGATCACTCACCCCTTGGAAGGCACTGTGCTGAGTGCTTCATTATAGTTGGTGAGGCAGGTACTATTGAGGAAGCTCAGAGAAGAGAAGTAACTTCTTAAGGATCCACAGCTGGTGGGAGGGGAGCTGGGATTTGAACCCAGGCAGCGTGACTCAAGTGCTGAAATTATTACCTGCAACACTTACCCATGTCTCAGGCATCCTGGGAGTTGCTGAATGTCTTTTGCTAGAGGAATGAGGCTGGGTCGACTAAGGTTGCCGTTTGAAATGGCACTTTGCAGAGAGTGAAGGAGGCTGGAAGCAGGGAGAACAATCAGGAGACCAGGGGAGAGGCAAAGTCATCTAGATGGGGCCAGTGCCAGGGGCTTGGAGTGGAGACCCTGGAGGAGACATCTGATCTCAGACCCAAGGGCTTCTGGCTCCGTAGGCTTGGATGCCTGTCTCTAATGTGTGGCCTTAAGGCCTAGGGCATCAAGTTCAGCATGATGAGCCTCTGGTGACCCTGTAGGTTGGCTGTACTCCTCGTGCTCTTGGGGCTGGCACCTGGGAACAATAATGGAAATATTCTCCCTCTTGCAAAGGACCTTTCCGTGTTGGGTCTGCCCTGACAAGCTTTCACTCTAGCACAGCTTTGGAAATTTATGAGGTTGATTTGCTGTCATTGGTCTCAATTGCTTTCTGAACTCTCGAATGCCCTCTCGACAACTGTGATAGGGCCCTCATCCTTTTCTTCCACTTATATTTTATTCTGCTTGATTTATAACAGTTGCCTTCTTCATTCCATTCCATCCCAGAAACCCCTTCCCTCGAGTTCAATATTGTCTGTCAAAGCAGCTCCGAGTGTTGAAAGAGCCAGGAACCTAGAATCTGGAAATCGCAGTGTTCAGGGACAATTTGATAAGTAGCTTGAGCCCTGATGTCCTCAACTGTAAAGTGAAGATAACTTACCTCACAGAGTTGTTCTGAAGGGTAAATGAGAAGATGTTTGTGAAAGGGCTCTGTAAATCCTGTGGCCTTATGTAAATGTTCATTAGCTTTCATTAAGTTCGGGTGTTCATAATTTCTTTTTTTTAAAGATTATTTTTTTATTTATTTGAGAGAGAAATAGTGAGCATGAGTGGGGGAAGGGGCAGGGAGAGAGGGAGAAGCAGAGTCCCCGCTGAGCAGGGAGCCCTATATGGGACTAGATCCCAGGACCCTGAGATCGTGACCTGAACCAAAGGAAGATGCCCAACTGACTGAGCCACCAGGTGCCCTGGTTGTTCATAATTTCTTCGCCCTTCATCTTCTGCCTGGCTGTGCGGTGATGCTCAGAGACAGGAGTTTCTCAAGCGCCCAAACAGGTGGGGTTGTATGTGGGCTCCTGGGCTCCTGGATGTCAGCTAGGACCTCATTTAAATCACTTGATCAAAGAGATCCATTGGAGCATCTTCTCTTCCCTACTCAAAGTGGGCTTCTCTGTTCTAATGCAGTCTGAATACTTTCTTCATTGCTAAGATGGGCCGACAGGTTTCATTTGTAGCAGTGCTTTCTTTTCTGAAATTAATTATAGCAGTACTTTATTAAAGGTTAATTGTCAGTCACATTAGGGAATTGTTTAATGATTTGGTAGTTGCATTGGCCAAAAATACTTGAGGCCAAAATTAGTAGCCTCATGGGGAGGTGAAACATCTTGAAATTTGCAAGGTGGGTTTGAATAGTATTTTCCAGATTTGCCTGGTTTTAAGAATAACCTGGAGTGATCTGTGAAAGCACAGCTTTCTTGTCCCCTTCCTGGAGCCAATGAATCAGCAGGCAACTTTGGAATGCACTGATTTTGTACATCTGGGAGATATTTTTAATACTCGTATTAGGATTCCTGTCTTAATCCCAAATAATAAGTCAATTTTAAAAGCTAATAAGCTCAACCTGTAGATTATTTTAACAAATCCAGTGTGTGCGGTTTTTTTGTTTTTTTGTTTTGTTTTGTTTTGCATATCCCCTCATATACAGCAAAAGTGAAATATATTCCCTGGTAGGTAAAAATAAGAAATTTATAATATTGGGTTATAAAGTTCAATCAGTGTCTACTTTCTTCCTGTTTATTCTTAACCTAGAAAAAGATGAACTCTCTTGCTTTTTTAATTCCACAAATGAATTTGCCCAAATAAATATTTCCTTACATCTACAAAAGTAACCATGGCTATTAGAAGTTAGATTATAACTTCAATGGTGTTTGACAGTAAGGGATTTCCAAACTATCTCTATAGGGCTGATTTGAAGATTTAGATTAAAAAACTGGGCACTTTGCTGGGTGATTTCCCATATATAATCTCATCGTGATTTTGCAAGGCATTGTTCTCTCCATTTTGCTGGTGAGCAAATAAAGGCTGAGGGTTTAGGGAATTCACCCCAGGTTATAACAGTAGTAAGTGCTGTGACTCTCTTGAAAACCCCATTAATAAGAGTCACTTTTATACCTAAAATGAATTGATATTGAGTCTGGAGAGTTGACTTCAGATGTGCTTCTTTGGGAGATTAATGATTAACATTAGTATTGAGAATAATAGCAAGGATATTGGTAACATGCAGAAACATTTTTCCTGTAATGGAAAGAGAACAGGTTTTTGCAGCTATAAAAAAAATACCACTTAGGAACTAAGTGACCTTGAGCAAGATACTAAACTTGTCTGAAGCTCAGTCTCTGAAAAATGAAGACAATAGTGCCCAATTCACTCTTCAGAGAAGGTCGTGAGAAATGAACGAGACAAAGGATTTAGGGTCTAAGAGTGTCTGTCACATGGTTAAGGCTTAATGAAGTTGAGTTCTTTCTTCCTCTCTCCTTCTGGTCGCAATGTGAATATCTGCAATTTAACCTTGTCATTATACATTTTCCTCTCAAGCTTTCCATGAACCCTTTTCTAACTGTAGTAGGATTCCTAATATTTAAATGTATAGACAAGAACTAACATTTATTGTGCATTTTATATGCATTCTCTCCTTGAACTCTCACCACAACTTTTTGAGGAAGATAGTATTATTTTTATTTTTTTAATTTATAGATGAGGAAGAAGGCAGAGAGAAGAAGGTGGTTGTCCAAGGACACACATATACTATATATATTTACTGCACATGGTAGAGATGAGATGAGAACCAGATCTGCCATGTATTCTTAACTACCATGTTCTATTGCTTCCATAAAAATAACCACTTGCCGTTTTTTCCCATGTGTGGAGAGATGGGTTCCTGGAGGGACAACCTAGGTTCTCTGGTTTTCCTGAGACCAAGACTGCCAACTTTGGTTCTGAAGGATGGGTCGACTTAATGATGTCTTTCTTTGGAAACTGGCATCTTGGGAGGGTTAAATTTGTGTGTCAACTTGGCTAGACCCATGGGGTGCCTAGATTAAACAATAATTTCTGTAAGGGTGTCTTGGATGCAATTAGCATTAGAATCAATGGACTTGGTAAAGCAGATTGCCTTCCCTAATTTGGGTGGGCATTGGCCAATCCATTGAGGGCCTTCATAGAATGAAAAGGCAGAGCAAGGGGGATCCTTTCTCTGCCTGACTGAGCTAGGACATCTGTATTTTACTCTCAGGCTGGAATTTGTACCATCAGTGCTCCTGGTTCTCACACCTTTGGATCCGGTGGGGACTGACACTACCAAGTTTCCCAGGCCCCAGCTCACAGATGGCAGATCATGGGGCTTCTTGGCTTCTGTAATCACATGAGCCAATCTTCATTATCTATCCATTTCTCCTCTGGGAAGTTCTATGTCTTTGGAGGACCCTGACTAATACATATCTAATCAGGCTAATTTCTAATATGATACATAATCTCCTATCATGATTTTTCTCAGAGTTTTCTTGTGAGTTTCCTAAGTGGCAGTAATAGTGATGGTAGCAGAACCAGCAACAGAATGGTTTTGATGAAGTATTTGCAGATTCTACAACTTCATCCAGTGTTTGCAGAATACCAAAAGGGCTCGTCAGAAAAAGGCTGCCAATGTTTATTAATGCCAGTGTTCTCTCACTGATTTCTTTTCTTCTCTCATAAAGGTTCTTTTTCCCGACAAAGCTACCTCCCAGATTCTTCCCCTTCCTTCACCATTTGCCCTAATACTTTTTGCTATACGTATGGTGGGTAATGACAGCAAGTGTGAATGGAGCCCTGTCTCCTTTGTAAAGTACTTTCACCTATATCATCTCATTTTGTCCACATTACATCATTGGCCCTGCTCTGCCTTCTATCTGGAACACCTCTTTTAGGTCTGGCCAACTCCGATTCATCCTCTGTAGCCCAGATCAGCTCTCCTCTGTTTGAGGCCTATGAACTTCCCAGCATTCTGCGGCTCGGACAGCCTTGCTGCTCTTAAACATGCCAAGCACATCCAGCTTCAGGACTTTCGCATTAGCTGTTGTCTCAGGTTGGAACACTTTTCTCCCCAGATTTATTCATGACATCGTTTCAGTTTAGACTTTGCTCAAAAATCACCTCCTCCAAGAAGCCTTCATGACCATGTGTTTAAAAATAAGTCTTTGGAGGCTCCATCTGTTAAGCCTCTGGCTCGTGAGATGGAGCTCTGCATCGGGCCTCTGTGCTCCGCGGAGAGTCCGCTAGAAGGTTTTTTTCTCTGCCCCTCCCCCCACCCACACTTCTTGCTCTCTCTAAAATAAATAAATAAATCTTTAAAAAAAAATAAGTCTTTGGTAGACATTAGCCCATTACTAATGTGCACGAATACTGGTTTCAATTATACCTCGATGAAGCCGAAAGAAAAAAAAAGGAAAGAAAAGAATATTGATTTCTTCTCAAGTTCTGTGGTGCAGAGGACTCACGTTTCCTTGAGTTCTGGAATTTAGGTCAAGCTGCTGACTAGCTCTGGCCCATGGTGTGGGAGCCGAAGTGCTGTGTATCACACGGCGGGGTTGTAGGTGCTTGCCTCTTGCTTCTTCCGGCACCTGCCGTGGGGGACGGGAAGCCTTGAGCTGAGGTGGCAGCACTGTAGTGGGCCGGCCCTAAGCAGCACTGTGTGCAAGTGCACAGCAGGGGCTTCTAAACTGGATGGAGGGACAGGAAATGATTTCTCAGCTGCATCTGGAAGGCCAAGCAGGAACGAAGCATTCAAGCCTCATAAGAGCAAACAGTAAACCCATGTTGTGCAAAGCCCCTGAGATGTTGCATTGTCTGTTTCCACGGTGCAAGCTCAGTGTATCCTGACAGGTCCAAGAGCACCACCCCCACTTTCTCTGACTCCTTATTCTGCTCTGTTGTTCTTCATAGCACTTCATACTCCTGGTATGAAGTTGTGCATTGATTGATTGATTTATCATCTATTTTTCTCTAGTACAGTGAACACTGCGTCAGGGTCAAGTTCCGTGGAATCTTCGTTTTGTCTACCGCCATATTCCTAGGGTTTAATAGAGTGGCTGGCACATAATAGATGCTCAGTAAATAACTTTGAATGGAAAATTGAATAAATGAGTGGCTATGCAGGCCTGTCATACACTTACCACATAGCCTTGTGGTGTTTTAATTTACATGTATCCATTTAACATGTAACATTCCTCGTGCATGCCTGTTATGTGCCAAATGGGCCCTGGGGATCGAGCGGGGAATTTCTCAGTGCGTTATGTATCTGTCCCCCACCTGCTATGAGCACCTGAAGGCCAGAGACTGTATTCTTCCTATTTCTGCCCCCGGTTCCTGCCCTTAGCAGATATCCAGTAGTGTTTGTTGAATCAAGGAATGGCTCAGTGCCCATGAGAAAGGGATAATTAGCATCTGCAAAAGAGGACACAGGCTGAGATGACTTTCCTGGGCTCACATAGCCAGTAAGAGTAAAGGCCAGGCTTGACTCTTGCCTCTGTATCATCCTGAAACACATGTTCTTACAAGGAGATATTATTCTCTTCAGTTACGACTCAGATACAGCATGTATATGGTAATAATCCATTATTATGAACATCCGTAGGGGCTGTAAGTCCCTTGAGGGCAGGGCCCTGTCTGTCCCTTTCATTGCTGTTTCATCACCTGTACCTGTACAATGCCGGGCGAATATAGCGATAGGAACTCAGCACATGTATGGAATGAATAAGTTTAATTTAGCAACTTTTGTAAACGTGTCCCTTTCTTTATGATAAACTTCCTTGAGCATTTTACCTTTTGAGATGGTTAGAAGGCCCGTCCCTGTCCTAAAGACTGTGCCAGACTATGACAGTCCTATCCTTTTCACTTAAAAGCTCATTTGAACTTCCTTATTCCTTTCTTCTCCTTTTTGTGGTTTGCAAGTTCAGCACTCACAAGTGGTGGCCCATCTTGCAGGTACCTTGAAAACAGTAATGGCACGTTGCCCTGATGGTGATGGGGTGTTAAGTTCTGTGCATATGAGGGTCTGTCTGCTGGAACTTACCCATCCACAGAGGACTTTGAGAGAAAAACTAGCTTGCATTCCTCCCAGTATACTTTTGTATCAAGAAACACATTGTGAGAAACTTGCAGACTGTCTGGATTCAAATCCTAGTTCCAGCAATTGCTAACTGTAATCCTGGTTCAGAAACCAAACTTCTCTGTGCCTCAGTGTTCTCATCAGCAAAATGGACATAATAATTATATATGCATAATTAGTATGGGTGTGGGTGTGTGTATCTCACATGGAACAGTGCCAGGCACACAGTAAACACGAAATAAATGTTAATTATTACTATAATCAAGCATATACCTATTATTTAATTAAACAAATTTTACTAGTGCCCATTAGGGCTCAGGCACTTCGTTCTGGGAATGAATAAGTGAATGAATGAATAAGACACAGTCACTGCCCTTAAATTGCTTGCAGTATTCAGTGGAGGGAAACATAGGAGAATGGACACTTATTGTACAGGGGATATGAGCTGGGAGAATGGAGGTTGAGGGTGGCTTGGAAGCACATGACAGGGGCTTCTAACCTGGTTGGTGGAATTAGGGAAGACTGCAGGAAATGATTCTAAGCGGAGTCCAGAATGTTGAACAGGAAGCAAGCATTCATTGTGTTGTGGTTGGGGATAGGTCAGGGCATCCCAGGCAAGGGACTAGCTGGTAACAAGGCTATTTGGAGGCTGGAGAGAGGAGGAGGCATTTTCAGCGGAGTGCACATGCTTCAGTATGGTTAGAGTTTGGTTTCTAGGGCAAGGATGGCCTGAGATAGGGCTGAAGAGTCAGGGGCTAGATCAAAAGGGGTCCTGAAGGTCAGTGTTTTCCAAAATGTTACGTGGTAACAAACCATGTGGAGATTTTGATCAAATGCAGATTCCAACTCAGTGAGTCAGCAATGAGGTCTGAGATTCTGCATTTTTCACAAGCCCCCAAGTGCAGCAGGTGCTGCTGAATCACTTTGACTAGTAAGGGGGTATGATATTGAAGAGGATTTGGTTATATTCTGTAAAAATGAAGGGTTTTAGGCAGGAGCATGAAGCTGTTGGAAAGAAGATAAGGAAAATAAGCAAAGGAAATCAAAAAAAGACCTCTTTCAGGGCGCCTGGGTGGTTCAGTTGCTTAAGCGTCTGCCTTCAGCTCAACTCACGATCCCGGGGTTTTGGGATTGAGTCCTGCATCGGGCTCCCTGCTCAGTGGGGAGCTTGCTTCTCCCTCTCCTTCTGCCGCTCCCCCTGCTTGTGCTCTCTCTCTTGCTCTCTTTCTCTCTCAAATAAATAAATAAAATCTTAAAAAAAGAAAGAAGGAAAGAAAGAAAGAAAAGAAAGAAAAGAAAGAAAGAAAGAAAGAAAGAAAGAAAGAAAGAAAGAAAGAAAGAAAGAAAGAAAGAAAGAAAGAAAGAAAGAAGGAAGGAAGGAAGGAAGGAAGGAAGGAAGGAAGGAAGGAAGGAAGAAGGAAGGAGGGAGGGAAGGAAGGAAGGAAGGAAGGAAGGAAGGAAGGAAGGAAGGAAGGAAGGAAGGAAGGAAGACCTCTTTCTTCCAGGTCCCAAGCCTAGCCTTTTCCCAAATGAGCTAGACTCTTCCACACCCCTGGCCATTGCAACTGTTTCTCCTACAGATGAATGTCTCCTCATCCACTAAGTAGAGACTTACTCTAGTTTTTGTTCCTAAATTAGATTAGCTTGTCAGGGTATTTCTCAGAGAATGTTAAGGAAACTTCCTGAATCAGAATCACTTGGGGATGCTTATTAAAGCTGCAGGTCCTCCTTGCTTATGGTAGCTGAGAAGTGCTGACCGGTGAAGTTGGAGGGGGTGCTGGGGATGGCCCAGCAATATTCTGCAACTGTCACTGTAAAGATTGGTTCAGGCAAGACCCATCAATAGATGCTAAATCTAGGGGAATTTTGATTAGGTGTAGGATATTTGCTTGATCTTAAATTGTATCCCCCCTTTTAATAGTTGGGTTATTAGAAGCAAAGGAAAATACAAGTTCTATACAGTGGAGAAAGACCATACCTCGACTGGATGTTGACAATTAACATCACCAGTATGAGGCAGATAGATGGGGTGACAGTGTATGCCTTTAGATATGATACTTTGAGAAGGCTGCAGCATGGCTTCAATGCTGTCCCAGCTAGGAATGCATAACCGGGATCTATTTAGGAAAAACCATCAGCACACAGTAAAGAGTTCGGCCTTGCCCAAAGAAATTTGGCAGTTGCCCTAAGCTCTGTGTCATCATTGACAGGAGTGGAGGTTGGCCACACCAGAAAGACCAATCCTGTGAAGAGAATGGGGAACTTGGGTCATGTGACACAGGTTGACCTGGGGACTGTGTTCAACCACATGGGTGATCAGTCAATCAGTCAGTCATGCCCATGTGATGAAACTCCAATATCAGCTCTACGCATTGAGGCTTGAGTGGGCTTCCCTCACCCAACACTTGTGAGTGTTGTCGCCTATCAATTCTTGGGAGGCCAATGTGTGCTAACTACCCACAGAGAGGAAAACAGAAAATTCCTGCTTGGAACCCTCCAAGACTCTGCCCTGTGCATCTATTCCTTTGGCTGATTTTAATCTGTGTCCTTTCCCTGCAATAAACCACAACTGTAAGTAAAATAGCCTTCCGTGAGTTCCATGAGCCCTTCTAGCAAATTATCGAATCTGAGGGTAGTTTGGGTAATTCCCTGAATTTGCAGTTGGTATCAGATGTGAGGACTATGCCTTCAAACTTCATAATTTGGTCAACTCTGGGGCAGTTGGACAAATCCCCAGTGAGGAACTTTCTGTTTCAAAAAGCAGATGATATTGTTCACAAAATGTCGGTGTCATAAAAGACAAAGCAAGGCTGGGAAACTATTCCAGATTACAGGGGGGTTAAAGGGACATGACAAGTAAATGCAATACCTAATCTTAGACTGAGTTCTGTACCAGCAGAAAAAAACTCCATAAAGGATATTGTTGGGTCCACTGACAAAATTGGAAAATGGGTGGTAGTTTAGAAAAAAGAATTCTACATCTATGTTGAATTTATAGAAATCAGTAACTCTTTGTGGTTATGTAAGAGAACATCTTTATTCTTTTTAGCAAATAGACACTGAAGTGTTTAGCGGTAGAGAGCCATGATGTCCCAAATGGCTTAGAAAAATTATATACAGAGAGAAAGAGCAAATGACACAGCAAATGGCACAAAATGCAATGCTTTATTGTAACTTTCCTGTAAGTTTACATAGAAAACTTAGAAGTTACATAAAATGCAGGCCCTCCACCCAGCACCCAAGTCTTTGTTACTAAAACCATTCTTCAAAAACAGAGCTTCCAATGGCCAACACTGGAACGGTTTGTGCAACCAAACACAACAGCATTGGATTGTAACCTGAAGTGTAAAATAAATAGCCATTAGTTCATACTGACATAAAAATGATTGAATAAATCAATAGGGAGAAGAGACAAATCTCCCATGCAGAAGTTTTCCAAATACTTTGTGTAGGTACTCTGGCCTCAAGGATGGGGAGGGCAGCTTCCTATTTCTTAGGTGCAGACTGCACACGGTGACTTCCTTCCAAAAAGTAGAGTATGGAAGCGACTAAGAAAAAAAAAAAGTAGATTTAGAGTGGAGAAAACTGACAAACACAACCTCGGTCCGTGACTGAAGTCAGTATCAACAGTGATAAGTCCTGCCGATTGTACGTACCCTTGATATGATGTGATGAAAATGGCATCTTCCTTCTGTGGTTGCCCTCCCCAAACCCACAGCCCCAGTCCAATAATGAGAAAAACATGCAGTCGAGGGGCACCCCACAAAATACCTGACCAGTACTCCTTAAAACTGTGAAAGTCACGAAAAACAAGGAAACTCTGAGGAACCGTCTCCACCAGGGGGAGCCGCCGAAGGAGATGAACTAAGTGTCATGTGGTGTCCTGAACGGGATTCTGGAACAGACAGAGGCATTAGGTAAAAACTAAGGAGGTCTGGGGCGCCTGCGTGGCTCAGTCGTTAAGCGGCTGCCTTCAGCTCAGGCGCTGATCCCAGGGTCCTGGGATCGAGCCCCACGTCGGGCTCCCTGCTCCGTGGGGAGCCTGCTTCTCCCTCTCCCACTCCCCCTGCTTGTGTTCCCTCTCTCGCTGTGTCTCTCTCTGTCAAATAAATAAATAAAATCTTAAAAAAAAAACTAAGGAAATTTGAATAAACGATGGACTTTGGTAAGTAAAAATGTATCAATATTGGTTCATAAATTTTAATAAATGAACTATACAAATCTAGGATGTCAATAATGGACAAAACTGGGAGAGAGGGTATATGGGGACTCACGGTACTGTCTTCTCAATTCTGTAAATTTAAAACTGTTCTAACAAATAAAGTCTATTTAAAAAAAAATGCAGGCCCTGGGTTAAGTCGCTGAGAGTGGGGCCCAGCAAGCTACAAACTGAGAGTCAGCTTAATTCCTATCAGTCAACATTTAAAGATCGCTGACCGATCACACTCGTAAAGTTCCTTGGTTGCTCAGTGGCTTCCCCAGCTAGACATGATTTAATCAAAGTCATGGAGCCCGTCTCCTAGTTTCTGAGACCCTGGCTAATAATAGAGCCTGGCTCAGGGAAGTACTCCATAGAAGCCAACTGAATAATTAATATTAACGACCGGTTCTGTATGTGTGATAGCACCCGGGGAGAGTAACAGTTAAAACAATAACCCCCTAGGTTCAATTTCAACTAATCTTAATGACTGAGCACTTGCTATCCATCAGGAGTCAACAGATATTTACCTTGGGCAGCCCTGCAATTGTTAAGGATTCCAGGTTCCCATAGACTGATCTTTGAAAGGGAGGAGCTGCTGCTTTCTGGCTCTGGGGTGTGTTCTCTGCTCCCTACAGCGCTTGGGGGGCTGGGGCGGGGAGTGAGGAGGAGGTGAGGGCCAACAGTCTGCAGACATCCAGGGTGCCTGCTGGGGGAGCTGCTTTCCTTGGTGTTGCCAACTGAGTAGAGCTGGGAAATGAGCCAGGCCACCGCCTGGGTGACCTGTCCCTGCTCATTCACAGACGCCAGTGGGGCACTGGCTCCCTGCAGCTTGGCTGGAGGCTGGGGCCAGAGGAGCTGGGTGACTAGGGAACCTCTGCTGAAAGCTTTGGGAGTGCTGGTATCTTCTCCCTCCTCTCCTGGCTTCCCTGGGGGGCTGGTCTCATTTCAGGTCATTTTCCTGCGAGATTTCATTGTTGGGGAGTGGGGAGCATCTCTGCAAGAGTGAACCTTTGCTAACAACAGCACTGCTCTGGGACAGTGCATCATGTTCTGCCTTTGGTAGGGGCCTGTCCTGGAGACTATGCAGACTAGGAGGGCAAATTCAAGGGTAGCTTTTGAAAAGTGCTCTTAGAAGTGAACTAAGTAGAGCAACTCTTTCACTCCGTGGCAGGCAGTGTGCTGGGTGCTTTGCAAGCGGCATCCCAGGCACCCTAAAGAAACAGCCCTCTGAGGAAGTATGAGCAGACCCATTTTCCAGAAGAAGAAACTGAGGGCAGAGAGGTTCAGTCCCTTGCATCTAGTAAGTGGCTGAGAAGGGCTTTGCACGCAGGCAATGTCACACTATTGTTGTGACAGAAATATATGCATTAAGAGACTAGATAATGGTCACTTAAGGAAATGGAAGTTTTCCTTTTCTCTTTCATAAAAGTCTAAGCTGGAATGAAGGAATGGAGAGGTGGGTGAGTATCACAGACACGTCTGTACCATGGGGTGGACATGTCCCCCGCACGGTCACCGTTTGTATGCACTTGGACCATCCATCCATCTTCCAGCACCGGTGCCTCCCTGCGGGCCCTCTCTGCCCCCAGAGCACTCTCTGCCTGGAGTGTCCCCTTCCTCCAAAATTCCCAACAATTTCTGCAGGTGTTGCCGTATAAATCCCTCAGCATCCTTGCCTCTTGGGCAGGATAATTCTGGGTCATGTTCCACATTCTCCCAGTATTCCCATTGTGATTAGGGGACATGGAGGACACCTCCCATGGAGGTAACGGCTTAGTAATGTACGCTTCATTGTTCCTTTCCTTTCTCTGTTTTACTCCCCCACTTCCTCCTGGTGTTGCCTTGGCATCATCTCTGTAATAAATGCACTCAAATTCTTATCTTCAAGGACGCCAAACCAAGCACAATGGTGGCATATTCTGTAAACCCTCAGGGAGCCAAGTTCCTTCTGTCTTTTTTTTTTTTAAGATTTATTTATTTATTTAAGAGAGAGAGAGAGAGAGAGAGAGAGAAAGAGTACTGAGCAGGGGGGAGGGGCAGAGGGAGAGAGAGAGAAAGAATCTTAAGGAGACTTTCTACTGAGCATGGAGTCCATCCTCACAACCTTGAGATGATGACCTTGAGATCATAACCTGAGCTGAAATCAAGAGTTGGACGCTTAACCAACTGAGCCACCCAGGTGCCCCACAAGAAGCTTTCTTTCAATGCTACATCCCATAAGTAGCCAACATCACTTTCCTTTACATCCCATTGGCCAGAACCTGGTTTTATGGCCACACCTAGCTGCAAGGGAGTCCTGGTGCTCAGCAAGAGCTCTGGGGTTCCATTAGGGGAATGAATTAGCATTAATTAGAGACCCAATACTACATTGCCTTGTTAAGCGATTGAGTAGGGGAGGGCGTGGTCTTGGGGTGGCATCAATGAGAAAACAGAGGCGGCCTGGGTCAGCACATAAAGGAGGCTGTTTTGCAGGTTAAAGGATTCTGGCTTTCTCTGGGAGATGATGGGAGTGTCTCTGTAACATTTTCATCAGCTATGTGAGTCCATGGAATTAATTTTTTGAAAAGAACCCTCTGTTGACAGCAAGGAGCTGGGTTGATGAGGCGGGAGATTTGGAGATTTGGACAGCAGGTGGCTGACTTTTGCAAGGATCTTGTTGAGAGCCAATGGAGGCCTGACTCAGGGCACTGGCCGTGGGGACAGAGATAAGGTGACTAATCTATGTTTAATCAGTATTGAGATGAGAACTCAGGAGAGCACTGAGGATAATGCTCCAGAGCTCTGTACTCGGAGGGCCAGAGTGCTGTGGTACCCTTCCAGCTCAGTCTAGAGGTAGTAGTGTCTGTATGAGAGAAGGTTGTTTTTCTGCACCTGGAATCCTCACTTGCCAACTGAGTGACCTTAGATAGTTAAGTCACTCCCAGCCTCAGTTTCCCTACATGTGAAACAGGCTATTCTTACCTTTTGTGGGGCATTGCGATAGCTAATAAAGAGGGTAAGGTTGTTTGAGGGTGGATTAAATGGAAACCATTTTATAACAGGGAAAACTCAAGAAAGACTTAGAAATTGAGATGCTGAGATCTAAAAAGGGGGCACATCACATAGGAACACTTTAAAGAGGGCAATTTCAGAGAGACTTTTATCGTATTTGTGAAAACTGACTTTGGTGTCTCACACAAAAGAGTTCCAGACCTGGCTCTCCCACAGACTTCGCTGTGTGACCTCCAGCAAGTTACTCAGCCTCTCTGAGCCTCAGGCACCTCATCAGTAAAGCAGAGACAAGCACCTGCCCATTATAGGATTGTGAGCATTACGTGGGAGTGTTAGTGACATGCCCAACACAGAGCCTGGCACACAACAGGTACTTTACAAATGTGAATTCCCACTTCCCTTTGTCTAAGAGAAATCAAAAGATCTAGTTGACTCTGTTGGTTTAGTAACAAAAAGGTTAATGCAGAGAGGAAAAATCACCCCATCTGAGATTTGGAATTCGGTCAAGGGAACCTGGTTGTTTGACTCAAATCTTCTTTTTCCACCAGTTGTGTTGGCATGGTTTCAGCACAGCCTTTGTCAGAGCCACTTGCTAGAAAACCAAGAGAAGGCTCTGTGGAAATACAAGGCAGGATTAATATGGTGATTTCAGAAATATAAGGTAGGGTGACATGAAATCGATTAAATAACATTTTCCCCCTCCCACCTCAGGGTAATGACTCTGGAATTGAAGGCAATGGCTCCAACAGAAGGAGAGGGAGCCCTAGTTTGTGGTCCATATGCCTGCTTCATTTTGCAGCTACTTCTAGCTGCCCATCTGTTTGTGACTGCCTCATCTAGCCATGGGGCTTATAAAACAGCATCTACATCTATGGATGCCTTCGCTCAACAGATGTGAGAATGAGGGATGCCCACATCTGACACCAAGAGCAGTCACCAGCCCTTCGTGCCTCTTTCCACTCTGTTTTCTCCTGTTTGCCTTTCAATTTCATTTAAATGTATTTCTCAATTATTGTTATTTGTAGCAAAATGTGAAAAGGAGAGGATTCTAGAATTTATGGAGTTCCTGTTCTGTGCTTGGTACTTGCTGGGCACTCTGTGTCCAATATCTCACATAATAATCATCTCCATTGGATAGGAATGATGAAGAAACAGGTTCAGAGAAATGAAGTCACTTGTCCAAATTTGTACACTAGGAAATGGTGGCCCTGGGATGGAATTCTAGCCTAACTGCAGAGTCTGAACTAATGATCAATAATGATTAAAATTCTGCCCCCACCCCCCAACCAACCAACTAACCTTCCCCAGCTTTCTGTGTCCTCTAACAGATGACCTCTTGAGAAGTTGAGCTTAAATGACTTTGATGCTAAAGGATGAGCTCCTTCTAGTGACAGAGTATGGTTTGGTGCAACCTCAATTTCTTGGGGATACCAGAATGTAAAGAAAGATGGGCCCTCTCTTTTATGCAGTACAATTTTGTCTAAAGATACGTTATTGAGACTCTCTCAATACAGTGCAAAACTGGAATCCAAATCTGGGTGGACCCCCATGGAAAAAGCTAATGCTGGGGGAAATGAGAACCCCTGTCTATCCCAATATAGCAGGAGGACAATGGAATTAGCATATTCACGGAGCTCTGTGATTTGCCAAGAGCTGTCACATTCCTGTCTCAGGGTCTTCACAACATCTCTGGGAGATGTTGAGAGCTAGGAATCAGAGACATGAAGTGGCTCTTTCAAGGTTACACAGCTGGTCAGTAAAGAAGTCATAATTCTAACCTGGGGTTTCCACTTCTAGACCTGGTGCTCTTTCAACTACACCACGGAATCTTTCCATTACAGAAGCAGATCTACATCACAGTAGATCATCTGCCAGGTGAGGGGTGGGTTATCGTGGTGTTGATGTCAGAGTTAAATGAGACAGATTAAATTATAACAGATAGTTCAAATTTCCTGCCATGTCCCTTTCTCCTCAGGTCCATCCTCTTGCTGCTCTAGAAAGATAAAAATGAAAATCACAAATTCCACTGGATCCTTGCCTGAAAACCCTCATTGCTCTCCATGAATCTCAGGATAAAATCCAAACTCTTAGGCTTGGCATGCAAAATCTTTTTCGATCAGAAGCCTCTTTACCTATACAGATTTACCTTTCTCTGCACCTTCACCTACTGCCATTTGGGAAACTCAGCTTTGTCATTTTTCCCTACAAATGTCAGCTTCTGTCATATCTTGTGCCACCTTCTCCATCTGGAGCAATTCTCCTAACCTCTTCTTTCCAGGTGATATCACCTGACTCTGAAGACTGCAGAATCCCACGGATGATGCTCTGTGCTTCCATTTCAGCTCTTCTCACATGTGATATGCAATTTTACTTTCTTTCACCTGTTGTTCCTGGCTTAGTTCATCTTTGGGTCCTCAACACCTAACACAATTCCTTGGCACACAGTAAGTTCACTTAATGCTTGCTAGATGGCTTCAGGGAAGGTACAAAGAAATGTCTTCGGGAATTGTAGGGCGAATCAAAGCCCAGTTCATGTGTGAAATGGGGTTTAGGGCTACTTGACCATTTGTAATTAAAACTCCTTGGGGAAAAAAAACCTTGAAAGCCTGCATTCAAAAACCATTGACCATGGTGTTAAAAAAAAAAAAAAAGTACTTTTAGGGAAAAATGATTGAAATAAGGGACACTTGGTTAACCTTGGGGTTTTTCTTCACCATACTCTTTTGAGCATGAGGAAGAGACGGAAGTTTGTGGCTTCTTGAATGACTCAGCCTTGAAAGGTCTGAGTTGTTTTGCAGCCCAAATGCAGATCAGTGGATCACCACAAGCTCTCTTGACATCCTTCTCTGTGGGCTATGCTGGGCCATCTCACTTGGCTCTCCAGGAATCTATGATGATCTGACCTAGCTGGTCTCTACCCAACCTTCTTTGAGTTAAATTTTGAGTTATTTAAATTACCATCTATAAAATCTTCTGATTAGATGAATCAAGGCAGGGTCTTTGACCTCCTGAAACTCTTCTACAGCATTCTTGACTAATGATCTTGTTGATCTTAAAAAAACTTATTTTATCCACAAAATGAGTTTATTTGGGAATAGCAGAGGAATTGCAATTTGGGACAAGCAAACAATGGTGAACCATAGGCAAGTCCAGAGAACAGAGGAGATGAGCTTGCTTTTGTAGGGGAAAGGAGGAAGCGGGGAGCAGCTGTTTTGCTGAGTTCTCATTGGCTGAGCTGTTGCTGGGCAAGGAGAAATTCTTCCTTTCCCCTGCTGGGCTATGGAAAGTAAGTCTTCTTCCAGTTGGATGAGGGGAGATACTCTTCTTGCTACAAGTGGTAGTGTGTGAGAACTCCCCTTGCAGGGTTTCATGACTCCATTGTACATGAGGTTTCCTTTATTTATTTTTATAGTTTTTAGCATCTGCTTGAATCTAGTGGGCTTACTATTCTGAAAACTGCCTATCAGTTGTTCTTACAAACACTTCGCTTAAATATCGATCTATACTCCACCTCTTCTAATGTCCCACTTACTAGTTGTTGGGACTGGGAGGCATAAAACCCTCTTTTCTTGCCTCCTAGAAATATTTTCCTCATTGCCAACTTTTGAACCCCTTTTGCTCAGAGACATAGCTAATGGCTGCCTCTGGACAATCTCTTAGCAGGCTTGGAGGTATGCCTGCAGTGTGGGCTGTGCACGGATGTCTTTGTAAGGATGAAATGGGATATGATATGGGCCAGCCGTATGCCAATATGAACGCATCTGTAGCCACCTCGTGGGAGGTGGTCAAGGCTGGAAAAAAGTATTTATGACAAACTATGGTAATAGGAATTAAAACCCATCCCTGCTCCCTCAGTCATAAAAATCAGTGGTTTTATTTTCTATTTTTGCTGCCCGTGTCTGTCCATATGCAGAGCTCATTTTCTATAGTTATACCGATGAGGTGGATATTTCACATTCTTTTCTTTGCTGAATGAATCCTAACTATTTTTCATGTGATTTAAGAGTTGCCTGAATTATTTGAAAGGATATAGAAACACGATGATTGACTCATTGGTTCCCTAGTGTTGGATAGGCAGGTTGTTTCCAGATTCTGGCAACTGTGGTTAGAGAACCACTGAATGCCAACCCCTCCCAGTCCCATGGGCCAGCAATAGGTGCCAGGGACCCTGGCCTGGACCGAGTCTGTCATGTTTGAGGGCAGTAGTCTGTGGGGCTTTGAACACTCCAGTGGGTCTGAAAAGAGTCCTGCTGCCCTTGGACTGGTACCCACAGAGCTGGAGGAAGGCTTGGCTTCCATGCCCCCCAAACCCCCACCGAGGGGCTCCATCTTACACCTGGGCTTTTGTTCTGGTTTCCAGTCCCCTCACCGGGAGACTGGTGCCAGCCCTGGTGCTTAACTCTGACATCCTCACTAGTGGTGCCTCAGTGGCCCCTGGGCTGGCCACGCAGATCCCTCTTTAAAAGTGCAGGACGTGGCCCCCCACCTTCTGGGACTGTTCTCTGCACACCATTGTACAGGATGGCCTCTGTTGAAGACAGTGCCTTGCCGAAGCCCCTTCCCTGAGCCAGCTCTGTGATGGATGCGGGATGTAAAGACCTGGCCCTCTCTCTCCGGCCTGGGACAGCTCTGAGGGGCCATCCCAGCCTCGGGGCTGAGACCCTCTGTCAGGGCACCATCATAGCCCTATTGCTCCCTCTGCTCATTCGGCTTCCTTGCCCTGCTCCTTCCTTCCACGGGCAACAATCCCAAGATCCCTAATAAACTTCCGGCGTACTCATCTCCATCTCAGAGTTGGCTTCCTGGGAAAACCTGTGACACCTTCCTGGTCCCTACTGCCTGGACCCCACTCTCCCCACAGCAGCTAGTCAGCGCCTGGGATGCTAATGCAGGTGGGACGTCCCCACTCCCCTGAGCCACAGGACTGCCTTCAGTGACACTCGGGGCATCACTGGCCTCTGGTGAGCTCAGTTTCCAGTTCTTCCTCTGAGATTGTTTTCGATTCTTCTTTCGCCCTTAAATCTCCACAAAGAATTACTAAATTCTGGTGACTGGGTGATTAGAATATGCAGAAAGTCTCCTGCCCTCCCTCCTCTCCCATCCGTCTCTTCCTCTCCTCCCACTGTCTCTGCTCTGTGGGAGCGTCCATCGTCTGCTCCCCCCTCGGACCGTGGCCACATCCCCCTAACTGGCCTCCCTGTCTGCTCTTGTGCATCTGCTGTCCTCCACACTGCGGCCTAAGGGACCCTTTCAAAGCTCACATATGTGCATGTCATTCCCTTGCCTAAAGCCTTCAATGCCTCCTTATAACCTATAGGACAAAGCCTAGACTCTTAGCAGAACCCTGAAGGTTCTGTGGCACAGACCCACCTGTCTCCAAGGACCTGCAGCCCTGGCTTCCCTCTTGCAAGCTTCCAAGCCTTGGCTCAGGCATTTTTCTATTTTTTTTTTTTTTTTTAGATTTTATTTATTTATTTGAGAGAGAGAGAGTGAGCGCATTGCGGGGGGGCAGAGGGAGAGAGATAAGCAGACTCCCTGCTGGGCACAGAGCCTGATGCAGCTGATCCCAGGACCCTGAGATCATGACCTGAGCCAAAGTCAGATACTTAACTGTCTGAGCCACCCAGGTGCCCCTGCTCAAGCATTTTTAGGAATCCTTTTCCTGCACCTCCAAGTAAGGCCAAGAGGTCCTCCTTAGAAGGTGTCATGATCCCCAGTGCTTACCACTTACCTTTAATGTTGAAACAAGCATTCACTTCTCTCACAGTGCACAGTGAGCTCTTTGAAGGCAGTGAGCAATTCTCACTTGTACCTGTATTTCCAACACTGGCACAAAGTAGGCCCTCAGTAAAGGACTCAGCCTGATGCTCTTCATTTATCATGCTGCAGTGGTTTGCAAGGTATTATATTAATTTAAATTGTTACATGCAATGTGCAAATGAATCAATTTCAGTATAACCTCACCCAAACTGCGTGTTGTTCGTCTTAAATTTGATGGCTATAAAATGTCCTACATTGTTTTGACTGCATTTTATAAAAAATAGGTATTAGGATTAAGTTGCTGATTAATAGCGCTTCTTCTTTTGTTAAAAAAAGATTTTATTTATTTGAGAGAGAGAATGAGAGAGAGAAAGAGAGAGAGCACAAGAGAGGGGAGGGTCAGAGGGTCTGCTTCTGCAGACTCCCTGCCGAGCAGGAAGCCTGACGTGGGACTCGATCCCGGGACTCCAGGATCATGACCTCAGCCGAAGGCAATCACCCAACCAGCTGAGCCACCCAGGTGCCCAATAGCACCTCTTCTTGTATGGATCACATATTCCTGTCCTTTACCCTTTGCATTATAATCTACAGTCTCATATCAGTTTCTGGACTTAGAATCATTGACACTGAAGTGAGCTTGTCCAAAAGTGAGCTGGTTTGAATATGACTATATGATTTTGAAATAGTTATGTCCCTCTATGAGCTTCAGTTTCTTTCTTTCTTTTTGTAAAAACTTATTTATTTATTTGAGAGAGAGAGCACATGTGAGAGAGAGGGAGGTAGGGGAGGGGCAGAGGGAGAGAGAGTCGCAAGCAGACTCCATGCTGAGCACAGGACTCCATGCGGGGCTCGATTTCACGACCCCAAGATCACAATCTGAGGTGAAACCAAGAGTGGACACTTAACTGACTGTGCCACCTAGGCACCCTCAGTTTCTTTCTTAAAAATAATAGGTTTGTTTTGTTTTGTTTTTTGGTTTTTGTTTTTTTACCTTCCCCCTGACAGAAATCACTTGGTAGCTACTAAAAAAAATATGGACTCCTGGGTTTACACCCACTGATTTGGGCTCTCTCCATGGAATTGGGGATTTTTAGAGCCTCTGGTGACTGTGGTGCAGCCAGGATCCACAAACTGATTTTTGGGGATCACTGGTCTCCCAGCTCTGTAGTCTGCGAGCTTCTGTTGGGCCCATGTATCTCTCAGGCCAAGGAGAAAAGAAGAAAGAGGAATCCACTGCTGTGTTCTGATACTTGAAGGCATCTCCTAGAGTGCAGAGCATCTTCACTCCATGAGGTTCCAGAGGGAGAACCAGCACGAAGCCATGGAAACTCCACAGAGGCAGATTTGCTCAGCAGCTGTGGCAACTCTGAGAATCCATATTATTCAACACAGGGACACACTGCCTCAGAGGCTGTGGGGAGAATTGGCGCAACCATGCTTGGCCCCAGCCCTCCCAGAGAGCAAGCCATCTGCAAGGTACCCTCCCAGGGGCAGGGAGCAGCCTGGGAGGCAGGTATCTTGGCTCTGATCCTTGCGAACTATGTGACTTCTGGCTGCTCTGGTCCCTCTGAGCCTCAGTTACTTCATCGATACAATGAAGAGTAGTAGCTCCTTTTTCACGGAGGGTTTGCTTTTGTTTTTAGAACAGCTTTATTGAGATACAATTTATATACCACACCATTCACCCATTTAAGGCATATGATTCAGTGGTTTTTGTTCACAGAAGTTCACAGAATTGCACAACCATCGCCCCCTCACTGGCTGATTTTGAAGGGACAGTGAGCTGTGCAGGGGAAACCTTTAGTGCAATGCCAAGGGCCTAGGATGCACTCAGGAAAGGGCAGATACTCTTGTTCTTGATGGATTCCTTATCTCTGGGACAGGTACTTGGGGTGACAACCTCATGGTCTAGTGCAGGGGACGACACTCAGGCATCAGGGAGGGAGCTTCGGGTCTCTTCTCTTCTGTGGCTTGGTGTGCCTGTACCAACAATTACTCATGCACCCATGTGTGCAAATTGTGGAAATTCTCTCATCCCAACATTAGCTCTGTGAGCTGGGCTTTTATCCTCATTCATTCCTGTTCTTCAAAGATGAAAAGTGAGGCTGAGGGAGGCCATGGCTTCTCCGAGATCACCACTCCAGGATCTCTTTAATACAGGGCAGATAAGTAAGTCTGACTATTTGCCCCCTACCTTTTTTTTTTTTTTTTTTTGGACATCGTTTAAGTTTGGAAACCAGTGCAAGTTTCCAGAAGAGAGAAGATCAGGTAGGAAAAAAATCCAAAGAGAAAAGGAATTGACTTAAAGTCTATGTGATGATTTGGGGTGGGGGGCTCCCCTCTCCCTGCACTTCCTCTTTTCTCACCTCTTCTGCCAGTCTCGCATGAGCTACAGGTCAGGGAGACACGCTAGACAATAATCGAAGACTAGAGGCTGCTCATTAGTGAGAGACTGACAGTGCAGGAAAGTCTGGAGGTGGTGTTCCAAACTCACTGGGAGCTTGGGCCCTTTGTGTGCATTTGGTTTGGGGGCTTTAAAATCCCAATGCTTGAGGGAATCCCTGACCACCCAGTTTTCACCAGGTGGGTTTGAATCTGTTCCAGCCTCACTTTCTGGGCTATTTTTCTTTTTGTCAACTTACAGCTGGATGCGCTGGTGTCCCTGTATCAGGACTCCTTTGCTCCTGTCCCATCCCCATCCAGGCTGGAGCAGAGACTGGGGCATCTGTGTCAGGCACCTGTCTTCCTCCCAGGTGGGTGTGCTCAGTGTGGTAGCCGCCCCCTTGGTAGAGCAGGGAAGGGGCACCTGGCTTGGACTACTGGGACCCCCTCCCCCCACTGTGGCCTGAGATGTGCCCCGCCCCACGCCTCTCCATCCCTAGTCAGGATAACCACTTACTATTCATAAGTTTGCAGAAACCTTGCTGGGTTCCCTGTAATTGGCCTGTGTTCTGCCTCCCTTTCTAAGTTCCTGCACTGGGGCCTCCCTGTTAGTAAGGCTGTCTCCTGTTACCCCCGCTCCTGAGCCCCAGTGCCAACTGTGGACCCACCTTCTGGCTGGGCCTTGTCTATTTCTGTTTATGGTTACATCCAACCTTATGCCTGGCACCCAGTAGGAACTGAATACATACTTCTTGAACAAATACATTGTAAACATTCAAGGGAAACGGCTCTGCAGGAATGGATGGTGATCAGCTGTTTGTTTTCAAAGCTGGGATGATTTGAAACGTTTGAACTGCTTATTTCATCAAAACCTAACCTGTTAGAGAAACTTAAGACTGATTTCCTCAGGTTTTAAAAGATGTCAGAGGACTTAATTTAACATGCTGAACCTCTTCAACTTTCAGAGCAGTTGCCCCATGTGCTCCTGCTGTATAATCCCAAATCCTGTTCACAATTCTGCCGTTTGGATTCAATGTGTATTCCCACCCACTTGGGGATAAACTGCTTTTTCATAATTGTGCAAGAAAATGACTCCAGCCATCTTTGCTGTTCAGACCCAAATCTATCCAGTTATTTATTTATAAACGCAACCCCTCATACATGTTGAAGAGATTCACATACTCTTCGGAGGTATTTCAAATTGAAGAATTAACTTTTTTGCAGAAATGAAATTTGTGGTTGTTTTGCTGTGGGGACCAACCACATTACTAATAAAATGAAGGGGAATAAGAATGGTCCAGCATCAGTTGCAGGTGAGGCAGGCTTGCGGAGTTGGTGGAGGGTGCAGGAGGTTGTCTACCCGGGCCTCCCTCTGCTGCTACCTGCTCTGGGGGTCCCCACTCCAGGACACTAGCTTGGGCTCCAAAACACCTCACTTGCCACGGCAGAGCTGTAGCTATTTGCTCTGGGCTCAAACACACTCTTCACGTGGCCTCTGTTATGGACTGAATTGTGTCCCCCTCAAAATTCCTATGGTGAAGACCCAACCCCTAATATGGCTGTATTTAGAGAAAAGGCTTTTATGGAGGTAATGAAGGTAGAGCTCTAATCCAGGAGGACCGGTGTCCTCATAGGAAGAGGAAGAGACCCCCGCGTTCTCTCTCTGAGCGCACACGCAGGGGAGGCTGTGTGGAGACCCGGTGAGAAAGTGGGTGTCTACCAGCTGGGAAGACGTCCTCACTAGACGTGCAGTCTGCTCACACATTGACCATGGACTTCCAGCCTCCGGGACTGTGAGAAACAAAGGTCGACCGTTGAAGCCCACCCAGTCTGTGGCATTTCGTGATGGCAGCTCAAACAAACAAATACAGCCTCCTCGTGGATTTTTGTTTTCCCTTTTCTTCCCCCAGGGACGACACATTCATTTGCTAGGGCTCCAGCAACAAAGGACTGTAAACTTGGTGGCTTTATTAAAGCGGCAGAAAGGTATTTTGTCCAAGTTTCAGAGGTTAGAAGTCTGAAATCAAGGTGTTGGCAGGGCCACGCTGCCTCCGAAGTTTCTGTGGAGGGCCCTTCCTGGCCCTTTCCCCTTTCTGGTGGCTCCAGCTGGTCCTTGGCCTCTGGCTGGTCCCCTCACATCTTCCCCGCGTGGCTCCTCCCGCTTCTCTTGGGGTTTTCTCCCACCGCTTATAGGAATGCTTGTCTAGGGCTCCCCCAGATAATACAGGATGGTCTCATCCTGAGAGCCATAATTGGATTACATTGGCAAAGATGCTTTTTCCAAAACAGGACACATTCCCAGATTCTGGGGGTTAGGATGTGGATATATGTTTTTCAATCCACTATATTCAATCCACTATACATAGGCTATTTTATGTCACAGAAATGATGACCACCGTATGTATGTTTCTTGATAGATAACCACGCCCTTTTGATACATATGAGCTTGTGTGTTCTTGACAAATGCTAGGCGAGGTAACTCTAGTACAATCTCCATTTACGCAGGAGGAAAGGAAGCTAGAAGTGACTTGCACAAGGCCACACCGGGAACAAATTATGTGGCTGTATTTTCATTTTGTTGTCCGCCTAGTTTTCCACCTAATAGGCTCCGCCATTTGAAGTACTTCTTTTTTTTTTTAATTAACATATATTATTTGTTTCAGGGGCACAAGTCTGTGCTTCATCAGTCTTACACAATACACAGCGCTCGCCACAACACATACCCTCCCCAGTGTCTATCACCCAGCTACCCTATCCCTCCCTCCACCTTCCACTCCAGCAACCCTCAGTTTGTTTCCTGGGATTCAGAGTCTCTTATGGTTTGTCTCCCTCTCTGGTTTTGTCTTGTTTCATTTTTCTCTCCCTTCCCCTATGATCCTCTGTCTTGTTTCTCAAATTCCTCATATCAGAGCAATCATATGATAATTGTCTTTCTCTGATTGACTTATTTCGCTTAGCATGATACCCTGTAGTTCCATCCATGTTGTTGCAAATGGCAAGATTTCATTCTTTTTGATGGCTGAGTAATATTCCAGTGTGTGTGTGTGTGTGTGTGTGTGTGTGTGTGTGTGTGTGTGTGTGTGTGTGTACACCAAATCTTCTTTAGCCATTCACCTGTCAATGGACATCTGGGCTCTTTCCATAGTTTGGCTACTGTGGACATTGCTGCTATAAACATTGGGGCACGGGTGCCGCTTTGGATCCCTACATTTGTATCTTTGGGGTAAGTAACCAGTAGTACAATTGCTGGATCGTAGGGTAGCTCTATTTTCAACTTTTTGGGGAACCTTCCTACTGTTTTCCAGAGTGGCTGCACCAGCTTGCATTCCCACCAACGGTGTAAGAGGGTTCCCCTTTCTCTGCATCCCTGCCAACATCTGACTTGCTAATTTTAGTCATTCTGACTGGTGTGAGGTGGTATCTCATTGTGATTTTGATTTGTATTTCCCTGATGCTGAGTGATGTTGAGCACTTTTTCATGTGTCTGTTGGCCATTTGGATGTCTTCTTTTGCAGAAATGTCTGTTCATGTCTTCTGCCCATTTCTTGATTGGATTATTTGGGTGTTGAGTTTGATAAGTTCTTTATAGATTTTGGATACTATGTGGCTGCATTTTCATCCAGGATTTCCTGTCTCCAAATTCCATCTTCTTCTGACTGTGCCCCACCGTCTCTCAATCACTGTTGATGAAATGAAGATGATAATGTTAAGAAAAGTCACTACAAACCTGTATTGGATGCTCACTCTGGCCCTGGTCCTGTGCCAAGAGTTTTATTTGCACTAACTCATTTTATCCTCACCGTGACTCTAAAGGCTGGTGCCATTATTATGTCCATTCTACAGTCAAAGAAACTGAGGCACAGATAGCTGACATCAGTCATCCAACCTTCCCAGCTTGGCAAATGGCAGAGGTAGGATTTGAATCCAGGTCTGTCTCAATCCATAGCTCGAAGTCTTAATCCATGTTAGCTACTTCCTTGAAAGAACGACGAAGTGACTTGGCATTTGCAAATACCTATGGAATTAAAACCCAAATGGCATACAAATTAACAGTCCAGATTATGGAATTAAGCTTGCACTCTCTTCTGTCTGCCTTTGAGCCAAGAGAGACAAAAGGACATAACAGTGAAGGGCATGGATTCTGGAGCCAGTCTAGGTTTGAATCCTTGTTCTACCAATGACTGTCTACATGGCATTGAAGGAACTTCACTCTGTGGTTGTCTCAGTTTCCCCATCAGTAGAGTGGAAGTGATATCCATTGTACCTACTTTATGGGGTGGCTACATGGATTAATGAGTTAATACCTGTCAAGCTTTTGGAATGGTGCCTGGTACATGGCTAGTACTCTGTGAGCGTTAAATTAAAACACAAATAAAATCATCAGCCTTCTAGCGTCTCAGGACAAGATGACACATACCTTAGGACACTCATGTGTGGGCGAAACACAAAAGCTCACGACACAGGCTTGCTTTAGGCTGCTAGACAACCAGTGGGGGCTTTTATTTTCATTGTATGTGGGGAGTTGAAGTTTGTCTTGATCTCTTCCCTGGCCCTTCTTTGGCAAAAGTACTGCAGCCAGTGTTCTGGAAGAGGAAGTCCTCAAACTTCCCACTCCCGTTGGCACAGAGAGGCAGAATCATCTTGGGTGATTTTCAGGGAGGCAGTTTTGCATCAGTCAAAATTCCTGGTAAAGGAGTGTACTTTACTGTCATGAAACAGTCAAGGGGACGTCTGGCTTTCTAAAGACCCTTCCTTCCTTACAGCACTGAGGCTAGCTGTCGTTGGCCAGATTTTCTCTAACTCCCCCCACCAAAATGCAGCCAGGCTTTTGCAGAGTGAGTAAAGTAATTTTCAGGGCACCGTGCATGAGACAATCTCCAGGGCATGTTTTCACTTTAGCAGGTCATCGTTCACCCCTGAGATTCTGGGACCTGGAAGGGAGCCCATCCTCCTCACCTGCCTCCAGGGGAGTAAAGATACACTGAGTTATTTTAGCAGCTATGCCCTGACTGCTTTTCTGCTCTCAGGCTCTGAGCTCTGTGAAGGCAGGAACAGGGCACCGGTGAGGTGTTTAGTAAGTGAATGTTTCCAGAATTCAATTGTATGTGGGTGGTTCTGGGCTGCCCAGTTTTCCAGGGTGAAGGAGCAGGACCAGCTTCATGGATGTGCCACCGGTGTAGTTACACAGAAAGGCCCTGAACTTGGCTGACGCTCTGCCGTCACTGCCTTGAAATTCTTAGTTTTTGAAGAGGCTCCACGGGTCATAGGGCTGCTCTGAAGAAGGAGGCTTGCCTACCCCAGGGTTCTCTGACTACAAGCCCTCAGGAGCTCTGAGGGCCTGATTTGTCCTTTGGGTGGTGAATATCTAAAAAGATGTACAGCAGGGTGCCTGGGTAGCTCAGATGGCTGGGTGTCTGCCTTCGGCTCAGGTCATAATCCCAGAGTCCTGGGATTGAGTCCCACATCAGGCTCCCTGCTCCTTGGGAGCCTGCTTCTCCCTCTGCCTCTCTCTGTCTCTGTCTCTGTCTCTCATGAATAAATAAATAAAAAGTTTAAAAAAAATAAAAAGATGTACAGCAGTTTAACAGTTTTACTTGGTCAGTGCTTTATTATGTATGCCCTTGGTACCACATGTTAAAATGCTTCCCCTGCCTTCCCGAGAAGACGTTCATGTCTGTTGGTCTTTTTCTTCAGTTAGTGGGTTTATTTCCATTCATCCAGGATTGCACGTAAGCACTGCCTTTTGCCAATCAGATCATTATCATCTTGCTCAAGAACGAGAATAGCACAGGCCTGCCAAGGTAGAGACAAATGCACAGTCTCTTCTGCTGAGTAGCCAGGGCTGATGGAAGGATGGGCTGGCTCGGATCATTCCAACCAGGGACTAACCTATAAGGTCAGGGGTCCTAGGATCCAGAAAGGACGAGTCCCCCTTCTTGGCATAGCCCTGCCAACTCTGTTCCCTCCGAGACATGGAGAAGCTTGTTGAATTAGGGGACACCATTTGGAGGCAGAGGGACCTGGCTTGAATATCATCTTCTCCAGCATGTGCAGTTTCTGGGAACTTGGGTATAAAAGAATAAGCAAGAGATGAGGTCTCTTCCCTGGCAGAGCTCAGAGCCTAGGGGACGGAGCAGACCGAGGGAAGCCACATAACAGCATGAGTAGGTCATTGCAAGTGCTGCTGTGTGTTATAATGGAACCACGGGGAGTTAGGAGTGTTTAGCAGAGAGAGATCAGGGGGCAAGAAAGGCATCAGGAGGAACTGATGTTTGAGGAGAGAGTGGAAGGCGGATTTTCTCAGGCGAGGGCATGAGGATGGGGGAGTAGAGGGAAGAGCATGTGCAAAGCGCCTGGTATGGGAGGAGGCAGCGGGCATTTGAGGGGATGAAAATGACCGGTGTGGAATGGCAGGCACCAGGGGCAAAAAGTAGGTGCGGGTGCAAAGCAGAGATTTGGATTTGGTTCTTGGTCCTTAGAACAAGAAGTCATTGAACCCAGTGAGAGACTTTCAGCTTTGTGTTGTTAAAACTGATCTGTTTGGATTATGGAGGGCAGATTGGATGGGCCGAGAGTAGGGAAGGGGCACAGGGAGGAGGCTGTGCTGCTGGCCCAGATGAAAGCTAAGGGGAACTTGGACCTGTGGGTGCATCCCTGGGGCAAACGGGGGGATATTTAAGAAGGAAAAGAATGGGACCTGGTGATGTCTTGTTATGGGAAGACCCCTGAGCCTCTCTGCCTCGCAGAGAAGGAAGAGCGGAACGAGCGTGGGAATGGTGCCCACACACATCAGGCAGCAGGCTGTCAGTGAGTGTGCGTTGCCCTCCTGGTCCTTGAACCTGGGCTTCCGAGGCTCTGTCAGCCCTTGAACCAACCTTTGGAGGTGTCTGCCTACAGCTTCAGCTTCTCAGACAGTTCCAGAGCGTCACCCCCCATCTTTGTAGACCCTGTGCCCGTGCAGCCGCGGCCCACCTTGCTCTGGGACTGGGTGGGCAGCACCCCGTATTGCCATCACGGCCAACCAGGGCCCTGGAATCTTTGTTCTCATGCTGTTGAGGCACACCTCTGTCACCACATGCTTGCTGTCCACACTCACAGGCCCCAGGTGAGGAGAGTTGCAAGCTGGCAGGTTAATCCTGTGCTGAGGTGGGGCTGTGGTCCTCTGAGGGGCCCCTGGTAACGGAGCCATGGAGTGAGCACTGCCTGCCTGCTAAGAGCAGGAGAGCAGAGGGGTGGAAGTCATGTGGGTTTCTGTCTTTCCCTAAGTGATGGCTGGGAGGAAGGGAATTGCAAAAAGGGCCCTGGGGAGGAGGGCCTCAGTCAGGGGCCAGTCAGGGGCTTTGATGTATATGCACTAATATATATGCACTTTAATGTATATGCAACCTGTGTGCCTGTAGGGGTGTGCAGGTGCACGCTTACGAGCAACATGTGATTCTGTTATGTCTGTCGGCTTGCATGCTTGAGCTCATGTCTGCATGTGCGTGTGTATGTATGCATGGCTCTCTGTGTATGCACACACGTGCTGGGGCATGTGGGATGTGTGTTTTTGTGTGGGCACATGCGTGCACACCATGTACTGGGGTGCCTCTGTGTGTGTGTTCCTGTAGGAACCCTGGGTCTATGCAACCTTCTCCCCAGAGTCACACATGCCCCCAGCTGCCAGCAGGTGGCCCCTGAGCACCGTGTGCTGGGCTCTGGGGAAGGGGGCCAGCAGTGTTCCTCCAGCCCTCTCCTTCCTGAGAATCACTGCAGTGAGCACCGCAAGAATCCTCCTCACTGCTCTGGTCTCTCCGGCTTTATCCCTGAGGCTCTGCCTACCCTAAGTTCCACCCTGAGCCCACCCAGAAGCAGAGGCACATCCGGTAGTCAAGGGAGCATAAGGAAGATGATTCTGACGTGTGGCAAGGTCTGGAGAATGGCAGGGACTTAACCTTTATGTAGAGTGAATGAGTAACTGCTCTTGGTTCTGCACGGGACTCTTGCTGGCCCTAGACCAAGGTAGACAGCAAATGCATAGGCAAGCCCCTGGCCTTGGCTGAGGCTGGGAAGCAGTGCAATCTGAGGGTGAGAACTATTCCCTCTGGGCCACAGGAGGGACACAAGAAAATGCCTAGGAATGCTTGCTAACCTCTGCTTGAAGTGGCATTGAGGCCAAGCAAGGCAGACAGATGGCATTTCCCTTTCTTGGAGGTGGCGTAGTTCCATCACCCATAGCTCATAAAGACAGCAACCCCGTGCATGAACAAAGACAGCCAGTCTTTATTTAATTTTGACCGTGTGGCCTCAGGACAATTGGGGAGGCTTCAGAAAGAACTAGGGACCGAGTTGGATTTGACCACATTCCTGTGAGAGCCACTAGGATGCCAGGGAATTGATGATGGCCTGCGTTATCTCCCACGTGCAGCTCCTGCAGGACAGGCCCCTTGTCTGCCTGTCTCTGGGTCCACCATACCCAGTGCAGAACTGAGCCAGGGCCAAGCCGGGGCCAGCACTCACGGGTGACTCCGTGAGCAGGCGCGGTGCGGGGCCAGCGGGCACAGCCTGGAGCACCTGGTAGGAGGGCGGCCTGTGTGAGGGCAGTGGGGCTAGTGGAGGTGACGTGGAGATGGGTGAGGCTTCCAGCTGAGTCTGGACCAGACCTGCTCTGGTGACCCTGGGTGGAAACTGAGGAGGTGGGGTTCCTGAGAAGGAGGGCTCAGGGCAGACCTTTGTAGAGTGTCTGAACTGGAAAAGATCTGAGCCATCAGACAGTCCTGTGGTTTCTACAGTTTCCTTCAGGGCCCTGGGGGTTCCTGGGACATATCTGAGGGCAGCCAGTGATGGTGGGAAGGGAGTGGAGAGAGAGAGAGGGAGAGAGAAGACTCTGGACCCCTAGCCTCGGTTCAACTGAAGCAGCTCAGCTTTCTATCCTGAGGACAAATTGGAGTTCATTTTTTTTTTAATCAAAGGAGTACTTATTGAGTGCCTACTGTATGCAACTCACTGTTCCAGATTCTAGAGCTATTTGGAGACCAGGGCATACAACATCCCTGCTCTTGACCATTATGTTCTAGTAGGGAAGACAAGTAAACAAACAAACAGACAAGTCAGTTTTGGGTTGTAAGGGATATGAACACAATAAAACAGGGCATGCAACAGTGTGACTTGGGGGAAGGAAGCAGTGGAGCTACTTTAGATCCTGTGTTAAGGATGGCTTCTCTGAGGTGATATTGGAGCTGAGGCCTGAATGATGACAATGGGAAGGGCATTCTGGATAAGACTTTGTTTGAAGAAAAACTCTGTGGAAAAATTTGAAAATCACTCAGTTAGTCTTTTATTTATATTCATTTATTTAAATTTCAAAGGTAATACATATCCATTGTAATGATTTCAAACCTTATTAATGTATATAAAGTCAAATGTAGAAGTAGCATCTTTCCTCTTCATCTTCCCTCCCCCCACCCCCAACTGCACTTCCGGGAGAGAGTCCCTTTCTCGGTTAGGTGGATAACCTCCCAGATTTTTCTCTGTGCATTTGCAAATATATATGTTAATTTCCCACTTTATCTCTCCTTGCCTGTCGCATAGAACATTCAAGCTTCACAAGTCCAAATGGACTCTGTACTTTCTCCACCAAACTTCTTTCTCCCCCTGGGCTTTCTCATCTTAGTAAATAACACCACCAGCCCACCCAGTTGTTCAGGCCCCAAGATTTGGTGCCATCCTCAGTTCCTTCTTTACTTACTGTCAGACGCCAAGGGCAATCCACTAGCAAATCCTGTTGGCTCTACCTCCAAAGTATGCCCTTATCTGGACACTTCTCTCACTCTCCTGTTCTCAGCCACCAGTCCATCTTGCCAGGACCTCCTACCTGCTCTCCATCCATCAATGTATTGCCTGCAGTACATTCTTCACCTGGCAGCCAGAATGATCTTTTAAAAATGGCAAACCTGGTCATGTCCCTCCTTGCTTACCACCCCAGTGGCTTCCCAAACTCTCCTCTCTAGTCTCAGCTTGGCCCTTTCTCCTCCTTATTGGTTGTCCTTTGTCTCCCTCCTGCGGTGTCTCTGGACCTTCTATGTGCTGGGCTAGTTCTTTGTCGTAGTTCTGATCTTAACTCAGTGTCGCCCTCCAGGGAGACACCCCCTAATGGCTTCATATACAATAGTCTCCCTTCTGCCTTGTCCACCTCTGTACCCCCAAACATGCTCTATCATATCACCTAATTTTATTTCCTTTATATAGTACTTATGTCACTGGAACGTATCTTGCTTATTTGTTTCCTTGTTTATCGTCTGTCCTTGTTTATCATCTCTCTCTGCCCCCAGCTGAACGAAGGCTCTGTCAGGGCAAAGATCTTGACTCCTGTTCTTGTTCACAGCTCGACTGGTGGATATATGAAAGTGTTTCCAGATTGTTGCTAATGAACAAGCCTCTAGGGAACATTCTTGCACATAGATCTTTGGGTAATTGTGTAAGGGATTCTGTGGGACAGATTCCTAGAAGTGGAATTTCTAGGTTGAAGAGAGTATATTTCAAATTTGATGGATATATCAAATTACTGCCCAAATTATCGTGCCAATTTGACTTTGAGAATGCCTTTCTCTAAGTCCTTGACGACACTGGATAATAAAAATCTTTTTCTTGTTTTGGCCTATGTTATGAGCAAAAACCAAGTATTTTACTTTGTTTAATTTGTATTTCTCTGATTATATGAGATTGAATATCTTTTCACAAGATTTTTGGTCACTTGTACTTTTTTGGGGGGGTAATAAACACAGTGCTGGCCCCACCCTCTAATAAGGTCCTTTTTGTAAGAAAGAATAGATTATAGGTAGACAATTACCAATGTTGGCCACATAGCATTTGGCTATTTATTATTTTTTCTGCTGTTTGTGTCTATCTTATTAATTGGTAAGATCTCTTTTAGTGGAGTTAATTTTGTTATGTATGTTGCAAATGTTTTCCTTATGTCTTTCCTTTATCTTTCAGTATTAAGAAATTAACATCTTTAAACAAAAACAGAGATGGATCTTTAACTTTTTTATTTCTGTTAATGTGAAAATTGCAACTGCAAAAATTTTAAAACAATCTATAAAAAGATATTACGTGAAAAGTGATTCTCCCTCCCATTACACTGAGCTAACCTTGGGTATCTTTTCAAATTTTTCGTGTTTACATGTACATTCATCATTTATTCATCAGCCATTCATTCCTCTAGCAAATAATTCTAAGTCATTTATACTTCCAATATGTATTGGGTATTTACTTTATTCCTGGCACCATACTAAGTATATTAAAAAGAGGATATATGCACATTATCTTTTATTTAAAATTTTTCTTGGAACATGTGCTTTTCTTTATTCATTTTTTTTTTTTTTACATTTCAGATGCTTCTATAATAACACATCCATATCTACCTCATTGTTTTTAATGTTTGCTCGCGGTTCTATTTTATGCATCTATGGGAACATATTTAATTTGGTCCTTACTGATGGGCATTTACATTGTTTCCTGTGTGTTTGCAATTACAAACAATGTTACAGCAAGTACCCCTGTAGCTGTATCTTTACAGCCATGTGCAAATATCTCTGTAGGGCAGACTCCTAAAATGGAATTGCATTTTAAGTTTGATAGACATTGCCAAATTGTCCTCCAAAACTGTGTTTCAATTCACACTTCCATCAGATGTGTGAGAGTGCCCATTTCTCTACTTTATTTGCAACCCTGGCTATTATGTCTTTTAAATTTTTGCAAACATAAGGCTGAGAGTGGTGTTGCATTGTTTCATTTTGCATTTCCCTAATTGTAAAACTGAGAATCCTTTCATATATTTATTGGTCACCTGTATTTTTTTCTATAAATTGTCCATATTCTTTCCTCATTTTTTATATTGAGTTGTCTTTTTAAAAAATTTAAATTGACTTGTAGATTCCATATAGTATGAATATTTAAGCTTTGTCTGTTACATGTGCTGCAAATATTTTCTCCCAAGCTGTCTTTAGTCTTTTAACATTGTTTATGGTATAAACCCAACTTTCTGACCCCGAGGTACGCTACAATTCCTGTGTAGACCATAGTTCCCTAACGTCTTTCTGTAGATGTCTCGAACTATGTTTAGCTACCTCTTCTTTTTCTTTCCAGCCAAGAGTCTTAGGTGATCCTAGTCTGGGGGACTGTAGGTGAATCCTGACCGAGAGGTGAGGAGTCATCCTTCACTGGTCTTGCTGTGGCCATTTCTCCTTTGTTGATAGAGCACTTCATCATTGCTTCGCATGTTGTCCTACAAACAAAAGCATTTTTGTTTGTGTAAACTTTAGGACTTCATGTCTTTCTCTTGCTTAAAATATTCTATTACTCAAAACATGGATGGCCCCTCATCCTAGGTTTAGATCATCATTTCTGAAATGACTCCAGGGAGTCCCAGCGATTCAGGGGAAATGACTCAGAGGTGGTCATGGGGTGTGGACTGAGAGGGTGGAGGAGAGGCCCGGCCCCTCTTCAACCTGAGTACTTCCGCATGACCTTCTCGGTGAAGAAAGCAATGTGCTTCTGTGCCTAAGCATTCCTGGAAAATGCTACTGTCAAGTGAGGCCTTTATTTTCTAAAAGCTGTGAAGCTCCAGGGCCTTCAAAGAATGCATTTCTTTTTTATTGTAATCACTCCCTCACCTCTTAATAATGAAGCCATCTTGGAACTCTTGTAGCAACGTACAGCTGGTTGCTCTTGGGTGTGTGCTGGGCAGATTTCGGTTAATAGGCCATCATGAAATTTTTCTTTCTTTGGTGAAGGTACTCAATGGTAAGATTCATCAGTATCTCTTATTTTTTTTTAGAGCAACATTAACCCGTGTCTTCTCAAATACATAAATGTGCCCATTTCAACCAAGAAGTTCATCTGGGGCAAGGGTGCAGCAAGAGAGGAAGTGAGTGGAGGGTCGTTTCTCAACATACCAATCTATAAGGATGATAATGACCTGTAGCAGAAATGCTGCTTTTGATTATAGTAATGGGAACCCTAGCTATGAGGAAAATGATGACAGTAGTGCCCCCTACCCCCCGAACAGTTTTGCTTTCCTCATTTTCAGTTATCCACCATCAATTGCAGGCTGGAAAGAGACGATCCTTCTTCTGACTTATCCTCAGAAGGCCAATAGTAGCCAAACATCTATCAAGCCACTCACCTCATGTCGTCTCATCAGAGAGGTATTCTGTCACCTCACATCATCACACAGAGAAGGGTGAGTGCAGTGACAGAGAGAGAGAGAGAGAGAGAGAGAGAGACCACATTCATATAACTTTTATTACAGTCTCTTATTATAATTGTTCTATTTTATTATTAGTTATTGTTGTTAATCTCTTACTGTGCCTAATTTAGAAATTAAACTTTATTGTAGATATGCATGGAAAGGAAAAAGCATAGTATGCACAGGATTTGGTACTATCTATCCACAGTTTCAGGTATCCACTGGGGGTCTTGAAATCCCCTTCTGATAAGGGCTGGGGGGACTATTGTATCTTTTTTTTTAAAACAAGAAGCCCAGGGTAGGGCTGCTTTAGGCTTGCTTAACTCAGCAGCTCAACAGGGATGATGACTTTTTGCCTCTTGCATACTATGACTGTTGGGGTCAGGGGTCATGTGTGGATCCAGCACTGCACAGTGTTTTTACTGCTGGTGGACTCTCCCTCAAACCTCTTCTCTTGAAGGCCCCAGCCCAATTCCCTCGTGTCTTGTTTGTCACAGTTGAGGCCCATGTCTGCTCTTGGACTGGTCACTGCCAAGAGAATGGGATTAGTTCAAGCAGTGACTGCCTGTTCATGATTTTACCCTAAGAAGTGGAGAGGGTTACCTTCTCTAGAGGGGTGGTTAACTGGTCAAAATCAGAGAGGGTGTTGTTAACAAGGAAGGAGGAATGGAGAGGCAACCAACGGTGGTTGCTAGGATACCGCTTTTATTTTAACCACTCTGTTAATTAATTAATTAATTAATTTTATTTTCCCCAAACCTTAACGTGATTATTGTTGGAGCAACCTGACCCACTCACTATTGTGAGGTTTTGCAGTCCAGTTCAAATGATTATACATAAGAAAGAGTGCTCATGCACATATCTTAAATCTGGTCCCACTTCTGGAAGGGGTACTTCGTAGGGCGGTGAATAAAACTCTGTCGCTCTGAACACAGTTGAGCATTCAAGAGACTGAAATAGTTGGTGTTAAGAAATAAAGATGGAGATTTATGAGAGGCAGAAGTAGGTGCACAGTTCCTTTATAATGTCCTCACAATCCCTTTGAATATTTAACACACACCATCCAATTTCATAATTTCATCTGTTTGAGTTTACATTTGTTGACTTTGGCAACAAAGCTGCCATTTATTAAGAAGAATTTCAATTAATTAGTTAATTATTATTACTTTTTAGATTAGTTGAGATGAGTTTGGACATGAGGCCAGTGGCTGAATAGTGCTCAGCTGGTTCTGGATATTTTCTCTCCATTAAAAGAAGCCACAGCTTTTGTTTTTTTCAGGTGAAAATTTGTAGGTTTCACATGTTGGTAAAAGAGAACAACGGTGTTGTCCAACTTGGATCGTGCTAAAAGTGTATTACATGCGTTCATCAAAGTTGGCTCTGTGGCAGGTGATGGTTGCAATGTATAGATTCCCATTGACAGAAATGAAATTGTATGTGTCCTGACTAGGGCTGCTGCTGGGCTCTGAAAACACTGGAAATCTAGTTAAGTCACACGCAGTGTGTGTCATTCCCCTCATGGCAAAGGTAACAAGAAGCATTGTGCACTGGGTCAGGATGCTTGTGGTACCCAGGGAATGCCACAGGTACCGGAGGACATGAATTATGCCATATGTGGCTCCGAGCTATTTAAGTGAAAATTGACCCTCCAGGGTCCAGGACCCAGTCCAAATTTCCTCCTGCTGTCATGCTGTGGTATGCAGGAAAGGGAAAAGAGAAGGCTCACCCCTTGCTATGTTTTTATATGCTTTCAAACATCAGAACTGATTCTCCAAAGTAATTTTTCTTTATGCATCCAGACATTTGAACGATGCAACCCAGAGTCAAATCTTGAGCTTCCATAGCAAGTCATCCTGAAATCGAATAGCGTTCTCAGCCTTGGCAAATATTTTCCCACTACCTCAGAACTCCAGACACCTGGTGATCATGTCCTCTTGGGGGGTGGGGCTGGAGGTACATACTGATGGTGGTGATCTCAGCATGGGGATGAGTAGCAAACAAAGGATGATGTGAGAGAGAGTGAGTGAGCGAGAGAGAGGGAGAGAGAGAGAGAGAGGAGAATGTGCTTGTTTCTAAGAGAAGCTCTGGTAACAGGTTTCTTGGGTAAATGAAAGTTGTATTGTCTTCCATCAGAGATGACTTGAAAATAAAGTGCTTTAATGTTAATACTGCAGATGTCTGCAGGAAACTCAGCACCACACTGAACACTGTAGTTAGATAGCTGTGCAAAAAAGTACATGAAGGAAAGGGCTAATGTGCAATACTTCTATTTAAGATAGAAGGAGGAAATAGAAATTGTGATAGCATGCTATTTCAAGTAATAATAGAAAGTACTTGATGTTTACATGGTGAATGGATCAATACTAATTCTGTAGTCAGTGCACATACAGTAGTTTGGATTATACAAGTGATAGATGCACTCAGTATAGCTGAAATTTCTACCCTGCAACACTTATTTCTTACTGTGTGTTAGATGGAATTTTCCACCCAACTATCTGGAAGGATTTGCATAAGAATGGTGATAGAGCAGTATTCTTTAATGACGTGCTTTTCTTTGTTAAACTTCAAAAATGTCTATGGTGCATGATGAGGTTTGGGTGAATTGCCAAGCTAATGCTTTTATATTTTCTTTAAAGAGCTTATCTTCCCTGTGTTGTGGGAGTTACTTTATATGGTAGTTATAAAGGCAGTGGCAGGAAAGCTGAATTTGTAGCAATCCCCAATAAATGCCTCCTCCTCCTCAAGGGCTTGGTCCTGCTAAAAAAGGGAATTTGGGAAGGCACTTGACTGCTGCCGGTTTAGTTGCGATGATGATTCAGTTGGACTTGTTCTATCTTCCCATACCTGGTTCTGCTCACCAAGAAGCAAGGATGCCATTCTTGCGCTCAGACAATGACCCCTTGTTAGCCTAAATCAGCACCATGCCTGTCAAACGGCTTGAGATCATCCCAGAGCCTGGTGCTCTCTCCAAGGATGAGTTGAATTATTCAGATCAGAGCCTGGGAGCAAAGGCTGTTGGAAAGTGACCTTTTTGTCCTCCCCACAAGAACCTAATGTTTACAATGTGAGGAGGAAAAGGGACTGGAATCTTGGGAATTCCAAGAATGCAGCCAACAAGCAAAAGAAGCTTTCCTTCCTGGGTTGTGCACTTCAAGACTCGCTCTCCAGATTCTGCTCCACAGCAAGGATTTGCAAGTACAAAGGTGGAAAAACAAAGCCCCAAAGCTGGAGCCTGCAAGGGTAGGTAGTCCAATAGAGGATTTCACATTAACCTCAGTTTCAGTGAAGCAAAGAATTTGAAAGCCAAGAATGGAAGGAAATTTAAGGTCACCTAATCCGATCCTTTGTCTAATGCAGGAATCTCTTTCCCAACACAGCTTCATGGCTTGTTGATCGCCAGTTGCTACTTGAATATGTCCAAGGACAAAGAACTTACTTCCTCTGAACAGTAGGGACAATGGATGACATCATATGGAAGACTTACTGTGTGTCAGGCTTTGTGATAAGCCCCTAAGATTCATGATCTTATTTAATGCTCACGACAACCTTATGAGATTGGTACTATTACTGCCACCACCATTTTACAGATGGGGAAACTGAGGCCGTATATGTTGCAGAAAAAGGATTTATAAGCCTGTGTTCTTAACCCCTTGTACCCTCCTGCCCCGCCTGTCCCATCATTGGCAGGCTTGGTTGTTACTTTTCTGTACCCTGGAAACATCTGAAATATACCTTACCTCTCTTTTACATGACAGCCCTTTGAATATTTGAGGCAGCCTTTCTATCAGTCCAGTTTCCCTTTTTTTCTATTCCATGTCAAATATTCCTTTGTCTCAGTTTGGTGAGTTCCTCTGGACCCATTCCTGCTTACCCATGCTCTTCTCAAAACATGTGTCATTTACTTCTTGAACATTTTGAAGAGACCTTATAATTGTTTTCTTTCATTAGGAGGCAGTGGGCTTTGTTGGTGACATCTAACCATGAAGGCATCTATTCTGGGTGCAGAGGCTTTCCAAAGAGCACATGATGAACTTTTTCCACAGCTCTTTTCAGGGAGAAGGCATTTAAAAAATCCGGAGCATCAAAATAAGCCAAGGTTGAGCTTCAATGTCATTGCTGGTGGTAGAGGCAATGCCAGAATAAAGGACAGAAGCCTTCTTGCAAAGTGTTTGTGGTGGTCCTACGAGGCCCTATCGGAGGCAGCGGCTCTTGGATCTAATTCAGTCTCTGACCTGGATTCTCTGTAGCTCACTAGCATGTCACGGTGTCCTTCTGCATTAGCCTCCTGGCTTGTGAAAAGTGATCATATTGTTGACACTCGGGCATATTTCTCATGGAGTTCTAAGCCTGATTCAGGCAACCTGGGGCTTGCTGTGTTACCTTGGGCAAATCACTCACCTCTTTGGGCTTTAGTATCCTCATCTGCTAAAGTGGGTAAGTATATCATTCTAACAGTATTAAATTAATTAAACAAGGAAGCCAGTAGACTGATGTGTCTCTAATGCTGTGGGCGGCCTACCTAAGTAAACCAAAATCTAAGCCCCTAAATGCCTCAAGGTTGGGAAATGGAAATGCTAAGGACAACCAGTGGAAAACAGCCAGTTGGGCTCTAAGCTATAGCCAATCAATAGTTTCCTTACTTTGCTTCTACTTTTCTAAGAATCTCTTCCCAAGCTCCTTACTGGTGGAGCGCTGCTAACCACTTACGGCTTCGTGCTGACTGCTCACAATCGGTTTTGCTCAAATAAACTCTTAACATTTTTAATAGGCCTCAGTTTATCTTTTAACACTCCTGGTGTCAGAAGAAGAGACGGGAGACCCCCACGCCCAGGAGCGGAGCGCCTGTTGGGGCCGCTCTTTCCGGAGGCCCCTGGAGGTGGTGGGTAAGTGCCGGGGCCTAGTCTGGCTCAGCAGCTTTCACTCCTTTTCAGGACTGAACATTGCTTTTTCAGGCCTGCGCCTGAGAACATCTGAAAACGTTCCATGGGACTGGGTCGGACTCAAAAGCCGGACTGGATTCAATTTAGAAACGGAACCGGTCTGGGGTTGGATTGGGTCTGACTTAGAAACCAGACCAGAGGGGGTGGGGTGGGAGTAGGGGTAGGAGTGGGGTGTGTGTGTGTGTGTGTTGGCGGGGGGACTCGGAAACCTGACCTGACTGGCTTCGGACTGGGTCCAATTTAGAAACTGGTTCGGGTTCAGGTCCGACGGGATTGGGGTCCCGCCGTGTGTCCGTCTTCGTCTGCACGAGGGCCAACGTGAGGCCTCAGGTGAAAAAATTTTGTTTTAAGTCTGAGCGTGTGGCCGCAGTGGAGAACTTTTAACCTCATTAAGCTTATCTATTTAAAAGGTGCCCTAGAGAGAGAAAGCGGCTTCAGCCAAGCACTCCCTATACGGGGGGTGGAACTTATTCTTCCTCTTCTGCAGTTTCTGGTGACTAAGATGGGACCTGCTGAGACGCCCCAGTCTTTCTGGAACCTGCAGCTGGCATCCTGAGAAACCCCAAGAAGCCGGAGCAGGGGCAGGCTTCTCACCAAAGTTCGCTCTCTGCGGTGCGTGGTCCAGAGAGGAAGGTAAGATTTTGTGGCATCCCTTCAGATTGCAAATTCAGATTGGCTGGAGGGAACGGTGGTTATCCATCCTTTCTCTCAGGGACAGTGGTTGCCTCTCGTTGGTCTGGTTTTGTGTCCGGAGAACTTGGTTTGTCAACCGTGGGGCGGCGGGGGGGCCCTCAAAAATATGGCTGGACAGAAATGTGAGTTGCGCTCCCTTTGTGGCTTGGGTTCTGATAATTGTTCCCTGCTCTCAGAATAATTGCGTCTTCCTTTTGGTTATGTTGGAAAATGGCTCTGGATCTTGGGAGGGTAGAATCTTTCCCCTTTTTGAGGAGCCCTGTTGTGTCCATGGGGTTGTTCAGTACTGCCAGGAATAGTTACTGCTTGTCCAGCTGAAACCTGGCGAGATGGTTGAAAGGATGTTTTAAAAGGTATGTCTGTGGTCAGGAGTTAACCAAATTGGAAGTTGATATTCAGAACCTGATAGGAACTCTTAAAAAAAAAAAAAAGCCTTCTCCCCTAAGCTAAAATGAAACTATGTACCCACCGGGAAAGAAAACATTCTGAAGGCATTGTGGAAAGATTTATTAAAACATTCCAAAGAAACACTGCTCTAAATCTAGAACATAATCTCTCTCGCTCTCTTTTTTTAATGTAAACTCTATGCCCAGTGTGGGGCTTGAACTCACGACTGTGAGATCAAGAGCATGCTCAACCTAGTTAGCCAGCCAGGTGCTCTTAGAAAATAAGAATTTTTTTTTTAAATTTTTAACTTAAATTCAATTTAGTTAACGTATAGTGTATTATTAGTTTCAGGGTAGAAGTTAGTGATTCATCAGTTGCATATAATGCAGTGCTCATTACTTCCAGTGCCCTCCTTAATGCCTGTCACCCAATTACCTCATGCCCCCACCTCTCCTCCAGCAACCCAGTTTGTTTCCTATAGTTAAGACTCTCTTACGGTTTGCCCCTCTCTCTGTTTTCCTCTTATTTTATTTTTCCTTCTCTTCCCCATGTCTCTCTGTTTTGTTTCTTAAATTCCACATATGAATGAGATCATGTGGTATTTGTCTTTCTCTGACTTATTTCGCTCAGTATAACACCCTCTAGTTCCATCCACGTCATTGCAAATGGCAAGATTTCATTCTTTTTGATGGCTGAGTAATATTCCATTGTGTATATATACCACCTCTTTATCCATTCATTTGTCAATGGGTATCTGGGCTCTTTCCATAGTGTGGCTATTGTGTACATTGTGGCTCTAAACATTGGGGTGCATGTGCCCCTTGGAATCACTGAAAATAGTAATCTTTTGACTTCCATCTTAGCTGAGGATCTCCCTGATGTAAAGAAGCAAGTTGAGGATAATGTAATTGGATGGCTGGGTCAGTGTCTTGGTATTTTTCTGGCTGCAACGCAATTGTTTGAGGAATTAAAAACAACTGTACTTGTTTTACAAATTGAGACTTTACAGGAACAGAAATGAGGCTCTACAAACAAGGCAAAACCCACCTATCCTTTTCACCAATCTCAAAACTTCCCCAATTCCAGCTAAAGTGACATCCAAAGAGCCTTCCCAGCCCTGATGAGGGGGTTTCTGATGGCCAAGACTGCATCGCTGTGGGCCTATAGAGACTCCCATTATGGTGCACCTCTGCATAAATCAAGATCCACACAAGTTGCCATTGAGCTAACAAAAGTAATTGACAACAGATGATCACATTGAAATAATTGTAAGTTTAAGACACAGACTTGCTAAATCAATGTTATTTTGAGTTAAAAAAATGCTCAACACTAGTAAATTGAGGGGGGAAAATCATTTTTTAGGGAGCAATTTACATGAATAGCAATTGTCTATAATCCTTGTACTTTTCTCCAAATACAAATTACTAAAGAAATTGTTTTCTTTGCTTACCCACCCATCTCTCTTCCCTTCTGATTCTGCAGCAAAGTTGGGATCGGGATAGGGAGTTTAATACCTTATTGGTTTAAAAATACTTATTAAGTATTTTATACTTATTTTTAATTTGAAGTTTTCATTTAATGAGGTAGAACAAGCCCTGGGCTGTGTTGGGAGATCTGGCTTCTAGTCCTGGTTCTGTGTGGCCTTAAGAAAACCACCTTCCGTCTCTGGGTCTCCTGTTCCTCTTCTGTGGGAGTTGAAGGTGATTTGTAAGGTTGTCCCCAGGTCTAGATTTGTTCAGTGCAGTTCAAGGCTGGGCAAGCCTAGTCAGTTTAGTCACCACTACTGGAGTCCCTATTAAGCATTTGACCTTGTGCTAGGCATGGGGATAAATCAGTGAAAAGACCTGAGCTCCAGGTCAGTGTGGATTCCAGCTGCTGGTTGTCTGGGATTATATCACAACACTGCTTCTTACTTGCTGGGGAATCCCAGTCCAGTTGTTTCTCTCCTAGCCTTCATTTTCCTCACGGGATTGTTATGCTAGTAAAAAAAAAATATGTATATCATGGGATTCCTATAGGGTCTGGCGCACAGTGAACATTCCAATGACGTTGGCTTTTATTATAATTCTTACTGGTGGAGGAGGCAGGCATTAATTCAATCATCACAGAAAGAAATACAACATTTCATCTGTGCTGAGTGCCCTGAGAGCTTTCATCAGGAGCATTCCCTTGGCCTGGGAAATAGTGATTAAGGTTGAGATCTGAAGGATAAATTCACTAGTTGGAGGGGAGTGGAACAGAGTCAGGGCAACAGCATATGCAAAGCTCTTATGGTAGGAAGAAGCACAGACTTCGGGGGACTTAAAGTAGGCTAGGGTGAAGAGGAACAGGAAGGTGGGGGAGAGTGGAGGTTGGAGGTGAGGCTGGGACCAGGCTGTGCTGAACTCAGTCTGAGCCTACGATTTCGAAAAACTGGTTTTGCTTGTGTCTCCAGGAGGCCAGAGTTCCCAGATGGACCCATGGCTCTGACACCTGGAAATGATGTTGCACAGGAGTTAGCTTTCTCCACAATGGAACCCAGCTTCTAAGGGACACTGGGAAAGTGCATGTGATGAGTTATGGGCTCAAAAGTTTGACATTGCCTGGGCCATCATGCACATAAGTAGGTCATGCTTCAGGGACCAAAGTCCCTGACTGTGCTCTGATCGTTTCAACATCCTATTCAGGTTGTCTTATGACTGGTCAGATTTGAGTAGGGTTTAAAGACCAAACTGAATTCTTCCCTGTCTACAGAGAGACAAGGCTTAATGGGTCTTCAGCTTTGGGGATCACATTTACCATTTGAGGATCTGATGAAACCTGTGGATTTTCTGTCTTGAGAGAAATGACAGTTTACTACCTGTTGTGCCTAGAATTGTTTACATACTTAAATCCAAATTTGAATGCATTTTAAGGTTGGGTTCTTGGGTCCCCCTGAAACCCATCCATGGTCCAGGTTAAATGTCCTTCCAGTGCAAGGTGATGTCTCACATTATGGATTCTCAATCTCTCTGCCCCTGTCTGTACCCTCCTTTCCTGCTCTATTGTTGGTGTCTTGATTTTGGCCCCTGGTAACTTTTCCCTTAGACTATTTTAACTTCCTCTGAATTTGTCTCTCAGCCTTTAGTTTCTCACCCCTCTACTTGTTTCTCCATGTATTCTCTGGAAAGAAAAAAAAAAAACTTGGGGGATGTGAGATGAAATGAATAAAGTTATAAATATTTCCAGAATAAAGTAAATCAAGCTTATGATAGAAACTTCAGAAAATACAAGCTAAAAAAAAAATCAATGGTATATTTTTTTCCTAGTATTTTACTATGGAAAATTTCTTTTGTATAGTTAGGATCAAACTATGCATGTATATATTTGCATTAAAATGCTTTACTTAACATTTACTTTTCCTCTAGCTTAAATGTGTATATGTATTGAATTTTTTTTATTATGGAATGTATGAAACATACACAAAAGCAGAGAATACTGTAATGAACCCTGGCCCCTATGTACTCAATCCCTAGCTTTGAAAATGATCAATATTGTATCAGTGAACTTTTGATGTGTAACAAATGGTCTCAAAATTTAGCAGCTTAAAGTAACAACCATTGACTGAGCTCCTTATTCTCTGGGGGAGTGATTTGGGCCAGGCTCAGCTGTGTGGTTCTTTTGCTAGTATCGGCTGGCCTTAGTCGTGCATCTGTGTTTTGCTGCCACTTAGATGACTCTGCTTCTGGGTTTGGCTGGCTGCCATGTGGGGCCACAGGAGGGACTGGGTCAGTGTATCTCTCCTCATCCAGCAGGTTATCCCTAGGCTTCTTCATATGGTGATTGAAGACTTCCAAGCAAGCAAGAAGCAAGTGCCAATGCATAAGTGCTTTTCAAGCTTCTGGCTGCATCTCCTTTACTAATATTCCTTTGGCTAAAGCAAGTCACAGGGTCAGCTCACACTTCAAGGGATGGAGAACTCGATTCGACCTCTTGACAAGAGATTCTGCAGCATCCTATTTAAGGGCATGGACCTAGGCAGAAGGATTTGTGGCCATTTTTATAATCTACCACAAGATGTGTTCTAATATTAACATTAGTAAATTATCGTTTTTTGATGTTATTGGTAACTTGTCATGAATATAATTTAGATGGCGGAGTAATGTGCCACCCAGTGGATGTACTAACCTTGTGTGACCATTCCCCTATTGTTGGGTAGTGAGGTCCTTGCCATTTTCCTGCCATTATGAATAATGCTTTGTGCATAAAGCTTTTTCTGGTTTTAGGATTATTTCCTCAGAGTAGTCACAAAAGTGATATTACTGTGTCAAACATTTTAGAGCTCTTAGTACACTTTGCCAAATTGCTTTCCAAAAGGATTGTATCAATTTACACTCCCACCAGTGTGTGTGAGAGTACCCCACAGGGATCTTTCTAAAATGCAAATCTGATTATCTCATGCCCAGTTTAAAAGTGATCTCTGCTGCCTTCACAATAAAGGCTAAACCACGTAAGAGAAACTATGTCTGCTACATGACTTTTGAATAACTAGAAGACCACTGAAGCTTGATAAGACTCTCTATGTCCAAGGGCCATAGGATCTAGTGTAGGCACAGAACCAAGAAGTGAATCCATCACTCTCCTGTTGTCCTCGAGTGCAAGTCTTGTAGGAAAGGAAACTGAGGGTCAGAGTATTCAGCGTGAAAAGTGGAAACCTAGTCCTCGCTTTCTGTCTGTGGCATGATCTATTTTAGCATCATCGAATATTTGCAAAGGAGTACACATACAAGTTTAAGTACATATTTAATCAATGCAAATAAATTATAGCACATTTGTTTTGTTGGTTAGAATTCTGTGGCTCCTGAAAACTACAGACTGTGAGATTTGGAATGAGACCTCTTCGTTTGAATCCACATTCTGTCATTTACTAAAATTTGAGCAAGATTTAACAGCTCCATGCCTCAGTTTTGTTATTTGTAAGATGTAGATAATAATGCCTATGTTTTAGGGGTTTAGAGATGATTCAACATATGTATCGAATGTATAACCGCACCATTCAATGGTAACTATTATTATTATGTGGAATGAAATCGTAAGCAGAAGGGAACCATACATGTAACCAAAACGAGGAGGCTTTGATAATCCAGGACTATAAATAAAGCTATGTGACTTTTAACACCAAGTTAACATGGTCTGGGGTTCAGTTCAGTCTCCTAGCTGAACTCTTGCCTTTTCTGAGGCTTCTTTTTCCCCACTGTTCTTGAGAATCCCCAGGTTCATGAGTCCTTGGTTCTCCTTGAGGCCCGCCTCTGTGTCCTGCCTGGAAAGGGAGAGCAGAGACCAAGATGCATTCCTGGAGGTGAAGTTCCTCTGCCAGTGATCTCCAGGCTGCCCTGTGTGTGCCGTGGGTGTGTCTAGGACCACATGGCTAGTGCCGGAGGGCAGCTGTTGATGAGAGCAGGGCTGAGCCTTGGTGATTCTCCACAGGGGGGTCTGATGAAGCTCTTCCTGGACCCCAAGAATTCTAGGACTTTTTGTTATCCCATTGCAAATATGTATGTACAGATTTGCTCGAGCCAACTTGGTTTTCCAATGCCCTGTATCCTAGGCAAGGATGTTCTAGTGTGGCACTGTCTAGTGGAAATCTAGTGTGGGCCACATATATAATTTTAAATTTTCTAACAGACACATTAAAAAAAAAGATGAAATGAATTTCAACATGTTATTTGACTCAATATACCTAAATATTATTTCAACATGTATATGAAATTATTAATGAAATAGTTATTTTTTTTTCATGGGAAGTCCTTGAAACCTGGTGTATATTTTGTACTAACATCTCAAGTTGGACGAGCCACGTTTTAACTGTTCAGTAGTCACATATGTCTAGTAGCTACTGTATGAGACAGCACAGTTCTAGAGTGAAACTACCTGTGCTCCACGTGGTACAACCCTATAGGAGTATAGGTCGTGATGCAGCTATTTTTCCTACAAATCTACTTCTGGCTCCAGTTCGATGGGTCTGTGAGGGGTTCAGTTTACTACCTGTTGTGCCTAGAATTATTTCCTTTAATCTAGTATTGTGTCTCATTTGCCAATTCTGACTCCATTTCCCTTACAATGAATTCCCTTTTAGGGGTCTCTTGTATTTTCCTACTTTGCTGCCACTCTGTCAGAGAAAAATGTTTTAAAACCTTGAACATCAGTAGGTATGGGGCGAGAAAGTTAGTTTTATTTCCTCTCCTCTCATGAGGTTCCTCTGCTCCTATGTGGATTTGTAGATACAAAGTACACGTGGGCATCTATAACCCAAGTGCACAAAGATATGATGGGGAATGGATATCTCTTAATGGCCAGCAGTGTCTGAGCCCCAGGCAATGGGCCTTCTAACGTGTTCTGTTGACTCCTGGAAGTTTTGCTAGGTGGAATCCAAAGGAGTGATGTGGAGGGGCAGAAAGCAAGTAATTCCACGCTGGTGCAGACTTCCTGGAGGAGGCATGCACTGGGGGTTATGGAGGTCCTACTGTGCAGAAGAGCTTCACATGCCTTGTTTCCCGAGATAGACATTATTTTTTTTTTCCAAGGTAGATGTTATCCCTGTTTTATGGATGAGCTAGTAAAACTCAGGTTAAGTAACTTAGCTGAGGCCACAAGAAAGCTGTGTGGGGTCTCCAGAGACCTTGCCTCTCCCAGTGTCTCACTGCTGCCCTTGAATGGCTAGGGATTGGCTCAAGGGACCACTGGAGTGTACCCAAGGAGCATTTGCTGGAGAGCAAGAGGTCTCTGCAGCAAATATTTTAAATTTCTTACAGATGGCATGGTTATAGTGCATCAATGCTACATTAACTATCACTGTGAAAGAAATTACTCCAAAATGGCATAAAATAACTCTTACTACACTCACAGTTCCATGGGTCAGGAATTTGGACAGGGAAGAGTAATGTTGACTTATCTCTGCTCCATGACATGTGAGACCCCAGTTGGAAGACTTGAAGCCTGAGGGCTGGAACGGTGTTAAGGCCCGTTTTCTCCCATGCCTGCTGGTTGAGGTTGGCTGTCAACTAGGTGCCTTAGTCCTCTCCATGTCATCTGTTGATGTAGACTGGTTTTGGCTTTCTCAGAGCATGGTGGCTGGGTTCTAAAGAACCAGCCAAGAGTTTTTTTTTTTTATTAAAGATTTTTATTTATTTGACAGACAGCAGGAGAGGGAACACAAGCAGGGGGAGTGGGAGAGGGAGAAGCAGGCTCCCCCCTGAGCAGGGAGCCTGATGTGGGGCTTGATCCCAGGACCCTGGGATCATGACCTGAGCCGAAGGCAGATGCTTAATGATTGAGCCACCCAGGCGCCCACCAGCCAAGAGTTCTGTTGCTTATCATTGCCTTGCCCCTGAAGTCGGGTACTTCATGCATTTTATTCAACAAGATGGTCTCAAAGTCTAGTATAAAGGAGAGGCGAAATAGACTGTACCTCTCGATGGGAAGTGGCAAGGCCTCAGAAGGGCAGGTAGGACCAGAAATACTGCTGTGGCCATTTTTGGAAAATACAGTCTGTTATGATCCTTATCAGTGTTGGCTCACTTATGGATGAGGAAGGAAAGGTAGAGAAGTAACGGGGAAGGAAATTTTTTACTGAAATGCCAGGGTCTCGAGTAAATGTCAAAATAATGAAAAGGATTAGGAAAATGACGAAAAGGCAAATAAGTTCAAAGGCAAATGGGGAGTATTTGGAAAGTCTTCCCCCAGCTGAAGATCCCTTCAAAGAAAGCAGTGATGTGGTCCTTGACTTAGTCCACTGGCCTGACTAATGCTCTTCCTTGCAGCCTCAGGCAGCCTCCACTGGCCAGAGCTCTGTCCTGGGTAACCTTCCATAAGTGAGACCCAGGCAGGGCCATAACAGCTGCCTTTGGCCCACCCTTTTTTTCCCTCATGGCTTAACCCCAAGCCTCCTTTTACTAGAGATTTGGAATTTCATTAAATCAGGGCTTGAACTGAGAAATAACGACTGCCTTTATATGCACTGGCTCTTTACTGGCAAGCTATTAGAGGGAAGATAAGGTTCTATAACACTGCAGGAATAAAGCCCAGAAAATTATGCGAAAAGCTCCACCATCCAGGATAAATGTTATAGGAGGCATTAACCTTCCATAAAAATCCCTTTGCTAGGCAGGAATTTAAATGACAGTCTCGGTGAGAGGAGATATTTAGCCTTAGAAACATATTATACTGCTACCCTCTCTTAGAATAGCAAGTTCTTTGGTTATCAGTCGTTGGGGATTCATCTTTTTCATAGGAATGCATGCTTAGTAGTATAGTGAGTATGTGGATGTGGTTTTATGCGGACACCCCTGTTTTGCACTGCATAGCTCCCCAGAAGTATATACATTCTACTTTTATTTTGGAAAATTGAATAAGAAATTGAGTAAGAATTGAAACAAACCTTTATGAGGGTCTCCAAATTACTTGTCTTGAGGGGAAAAATAATTTTTTCTCCCTAAAGTGTAAGTATGATTCTCCAATGAACGTGTTAGGCTAGAAATCACAATGATTACCCTCTCTTTTTATACGAATTTGGCTCTTCCAGCAAACAACCCAACAAAATCACAAGGCTTAAGCCTTTATCTACAAGTTTATGCATGTTGTAGATACATGTTTATATGTGTTGGGGGAAGATCTTAGGTGATAGCAGAATAGTCCTATTGATGCTTGAAATACTCAATCTCTGTGTCTCCACATTGAAAGCATTTGTTTGGTATGAGAAACCGGGTGCGTCCTTATTGTGTTAGAGTCTCAGCTGGAGCCCCAGAACTGCTTCCTGCTCTTCTACAGTTTGGTGCAGAAAAGATGCCAAATTTGGATTCCGGCGGGGTTAAGTGGATGCAAATTGTAATACCTACCCTCTTGAGTTCCATTGTGCCTCTGGAGTGGTTCCTCCCCAGGAATCCACAAAATGGGGCATTTTTTTTTTTTTTTTCTTTCCGTTGACTCAGTCACTTTGGAAATACTGTTTGGACCTAGAATTGAAACTTAATGTAATGGGTGGTTGAGAAATCCATGGTTGTCCCTTAGTTCATTTTATCAAGTTGACATAGTTTTGAGGCAATAACTTTAAGAATTTGAAGATTTTTCTCTAGATTAAATTACAATAAAACCAAACTGAAATTAACTTTGAGAGTCAAACAACAAAGAAATGAAAGAAAAGTAGATCTTCTGAAAGGCTTTATAGGTTTTCCTAATAAAATAATGATGTGTGCTAGTAATTTGAATTAGAAAATACTAATTTAGAACATTTAAAAAGCTTTCTGTCTTATAGTGGACTAAGTTAACCGCCCCCCCCCCCCAAAAAAAAACCCTTCAGAGGACCATCTCTGTTCCCAAATGAGATTTGTTATTTTTGGGAGAGTGAAACATTTATGGACAACTACTATGTGTCAGGCACTGTACTCCCTAAATCCCTTTGATCACTGGACAGTGTGGGTGTCATCCCATTTTTGTATAAGAAAACCGAGGCCTAGAGAGGTCTACCAACTTTCTTCAGATTACCTGGATTCAGCCAGAGTTTGTTACTCATCACCTCACATTCACTCTGGGTCTTTAGAAATTTCTCTAAATTCTAGGGTCGCCAGCCAGTATCTTAAATGACAAACCTAGGTAAAAGACCACCTTTTTCCTTCCAGTTAAATCTAATCCACTGACAATTTTTCTCAGTTCTATTTCTGAACTGATCATGAATCCATGTATTTTTTCTGTTGTCATCAGGGTCCTCACTAGAGCCCAGGGCACCATCCGCTCTCCTGCTCCCCCTCCCTGGTTTCCAAGTGAGCTCCCTGCTTCTGTGCTTGCTCACCTGGCATGGTGCAGAATAGCAGCTTCCAAGAAATGAAGATACAATGTGTCTCTCCTCTGCTTGGATTCTCTGTAGATTTGCTCTTGTGCCTCCGGTAAAATTTGAATTTCCTACCTTGGTTTAAGAGACCAGACTTCCCTGCTCGTCCCCTCTCCTACACTCTCTGCTTTGCTCTTCATGCTCCACGCCCCCACAGACTATTTCTAGAAAAGAGGAGAGCTCTTTCTTGCTTCTTTCTTTTTCTCTCCTTAGAATATTCTTCTACTGGCTCTTCATGTGGCTGGGGTTTTGCCCTTCAGGTCTTGGTTTAAAGGCCAGTTCTCCTATGAGACCTTCTTTGACTACCTTATTTAAAAAAACAAAAAAACAAAACAAAACCTCCCTCCACTGTGTTATTTGCCACCACAGTGCCCTCTTTGCTTCCTTCATGGCTCCTGTCACAAATGGTAATTACTTGGTGCATTTGCTTGTTATCTTGCCCCTCATCCTACTCAGACTGTAAGCCATTTGTGAGCAGCCTATCTATCACCTTCTTTGCTTTTACCTCCGTGCCTGATGCAAGGTTGCCACTAACCAAGCCTTTGATGCAAAAATCAATGCATACTTCAGTAGTCCTTCTGCTCTTAAAATGCTTCCCCTCACTAAATACCGAAGTGTATCCAATCATCATCATCTTCTCTGTGCCCTGTTGGGCAGAAATATTGGAGTTGGCTTCAAGAACACTGGTCTCTACTCCCATCTCCGTCATTAGCTTGCTGTATGACCTTGAGCAAGTCATTATTTCTCTCCAGATGATCTTTAAATTCCCTCCAATTCCTGACCTCTGATCGTTTCCAATTTCCCTACTGCTGCTCCCCTGAAGCAACCTTAATGGAAGCAACTTGGTTTTAACTCCTTATTCTGGGATGCAGCCTGCAATTTATTTAGGTGGACCCAGTGTTTCCCCTGTGTTTGGTGACTCTTGGGTGGTGGTAAAGGAGCGGGTCTGGTGATGATGTCTGGGGAAAGGGGTCCCTCCAGATGCACTTACAAGAGAGGCTGATGGATTTCATTGCCGGCAGCCATTGTGACAGTGGGGAGAACGTGGTTTGCCTTTTGTGACACTGCAGCCTGGCTGACCAACCATGGAGAAACCGGTACTTAATAGTATATGGTGTCTGTGGCGTCTCCTCTTCATCACCTCAGGAGTGTGAGCTCCTCCCTAGGAATCCCAGTCTGCAAAGGCAACTGCAGGCCAGAGAAAGCGAGTTCCTGCATGTGGGCTGGACCTGGACTGAGTGGCGGGGCCCAGCTGGCTGCCCGTCCTGTGTCTCCTGCTTGTGGGAACCTGCTTTCTTCTGTAATGTTTACCTGAGGATGAAGAAGGAGAGCAAGGTGGGTGACTATTTGCTGTGCCAAATGCTCATCATTTCTTGCTTCGCTAAATGCTGTGAGGCACTGATTATCTTCCTGTGAGTCCCCATTTTCCAGATGGGGCAGCTGAGGTGTATGGAGAAATGCACTTGCTTTGAGGTCCCAGTGTTAGGAAATGGCAAAGTTCTAGAGAGCTCACTGTGCCATCTCTACTCCTCTCTCATTTCTTTGGTCAGTTTCTGGTGTCACAGGGACCACTGAATTCTGCAGAAGGAGCCATTTTCGGGGCTTCTGAAAAGCCAGCGTGGTGGATCAAATATACTGGGATTAGATTGGGCCAACAAATTCCCAGCAACTGAGCTTTGGAACTTAAAAAACAGGCAAATTACATCAGATGTCAATGTAGAGTTAAATAAAGGACTGTAATGAAGAATCCTCTGCTTATTAGGAAAAAAAATTTAAAAGTTGAAGTGAAGTTAAAAAAAAAAAAAATATATATATATATATATCCCTATTGGCACTACGGCTTTTGGATGTTTCAAGAAAGCTGAAAATTTTCTCAAGCCAGAAAATTAACCTTCTAGAAGGTTATCTGGGGTCTAAAGGAGGAGATATTCCACAATGTTTATCGAATGGTGGTGGCGGGCCAGGCCCCACTGGTCACTGGAGATAAAAAGGTGAAGAAGATACAGCCCCAGGCTGAGGCTGGAGGTCAGGAATAGACAAAGTGGACAGTTTAATATGCTGTCGTTAGGCTGTGACAGAGCTGAGAACAGGAGCCTGGGGAAAATTCTCTAGAGGAGGCGAGTTTTGAGGTGAGGCTTGAAGGATAAAGGAGGCGAGTGTGGGCAAAACTACAGAACCCTAGGACTCGCAAGTGTCTGGGGTGGGGGGGGGGTGTCAGAGACAGGGCTGGAGAGAGTGATTACAACCGGCCTGTGGAGGGCCTTGCCCATTAGACTTCGGAGCTTGGATGTTATCCTGTGGTGATGGCTTTAGAAAGATCCCTCCGGGGGGCCATTTGAGCATGTTCTAGAGAGAAAGGACTGGAGGAAGGTTGCTGTAATAGTCCAGGCAAGACTGAAGCCGTCTTGAACTCGGCAGTGGCAGTGTAGGGGAGGGGAGGGGAGGGGAGGATAGACTCCATCACACAAGGAATTTGGTTTGCAGAATTCGTTTATGAAAATGGTCTATGATGAGAGGACCTGGCACAAAGGAGATGCTTACTGCGTGAATGGAAGTGGAGTATGCAGGTGGATTATATTACATAGGCACAAAGACCAGTTATGTAATTTTTATGATAAACATAAATACCTGGACATTTTAAGTGAAAATATTTACTTTCCTTATAAGGAATGAATGTGAATTATGGCCATTCTGTAGTATCTAACGTTCTGTACATTCAGATGACAAATTCTTTCCAAATACTCATATTTAGTAACAAATTTTTCTCCTTGATTGCTTATTATTTTGTACTGTTACAGATGTTGTATTTGATTTCAGAGTGGAGTTTGCTGTTCTGTATCATTAAATTCTCAGTGATAAAATTTTTTTCAATCCTCAGAGGATGGAAGGAATTCAGTAGTTTTGAAGCACGTACCTGTCTTCCAGGGAGTTAGAAATGCACCAAATGTCTTATCGAAAATTTTTTCCACAAATAAAGACAGGTGTCTTTTTCTGGGGGAAAGATCATCTAAAGAATTAGATATTTGTGGTGGACTAAATATGGCTGCCAGTTCTTCCGTCAGGAAGAGTGTGATCCCTGTGACCTTTCATTGAGTCTGGGCAGGCTCTAGGACTGCTTTGCCAGGAGAACGTGGCAGAAGATGATGTGGGATTTTCCAGGCTTAGACCTTAATAAACTGGTGGCTTCTGCTTCCTGTGTCTTGGAGCACTTTCTGGGAGCCTCGAGCTACTGAGCAGGAATCCTGATTACCCTGATTATGCCATGCCAGGGCATCCTTATAGAGGCACTTTTTCAACTGTCCCTGCTGAGCCCAGCCTTCCAGCCACTCCTGCCAAGGCATATGGCATGTCAATGAGCTGCCTTGGACCCTCCAGACTTCATCGTATATGCTAGTTGAATACGGTCATGTGACCTCCATTGACACCATGTGGGATAGAACTGCCTAGCTGAACCCTGCCTGAATTCCTGACCCTCAATGTTGTAAGATAGAATACAGCAGTTAATGCTTTAAGCCTTTATGCTTTGGAGTAGCTTGTTTTGCAGTAATAGACAATGGGAACAATACTCAATAATGTTTGTTTATTAATATGTGTCTTTTCCTTTAGACAGTAAGCATGATGAGGAAAATAGGGACACTGCCTGGCTTGTTCACAGTGTGTACTCAAACACTTAGCCCAGTATTAGGGCCCTGGAGGAACTTAGTAAGTATTTAAAGAATGAATGAAAGTCCCATGACTCAAGTTGAACAGAGTGGAGTTAGCCTAAAACGTAGGTGTGGATTATGTACTTGGACTCCTGAATTATTTGTGTACTCTTTTTAAAAAAATTTTTTTGTTATGTTAATCACCATATATTACATCATTAGTTTTGGATGTAGTGTTCCATGATTCATTGTTTGTGCATAACACCCAGTGCTCCACGCAGACTGTGCCCTCTTTAATACCCATCACCAGGCTAACACATCCCCCCACCCTCCTCCCCTCTAGAACCCTCAGTTTGTTTTTCAGAGTCCATCGTCTCTCATGGCTCGTCTCCCCCTCCAACTTACTCCCCTTCATTCTTCCCCTCCTGCTGTCTTCTTTTTTTTTCTTAACATATATTGCATTATTTGTTTCAGAGGTACATATCTGTGATTCAACAGTCTTGCACAATTCACAGCACTCGCCATAGCACATACCCTCCCCAATGTCTATCACCCAGCCACCCCATCCCTCCCACCCCCCACCACTCCAGCAACCCTCAGTTTGTTTCCTGAGATTAAGAATTCCTCATATCAGTGAGGTCATATGATACATGTCTTTCTCTGATTGACTTATTTCACTCAGCATAACACCCTCCAGTTCCATCCATGTCGTTGCAAATGGCAAGATCTCATTCCTTTGGACGGCTGCATAATATTCCATTGTGTATATATACCACTTCTTCTTTATCCATTCATCTGTCGATGGACATCTTGGCTCTTTCCACAGTTTGGCTATTGTGGACATTGCTGCTATAAACATTGGGGTGCACGTACCCCTTTGGATCCCTACACTTGTATCTTTGTGGTATATACCCAGTAGTGCAATTGCTGGATCGTATGGTAGCTCTATTTTCAACTGTTTGAGGAACCTCCACACTGTTTTCCAGAGTGGTTGCACCAACTTGCATTCCCACCAACAGTGTAGGAGGGTTCCCCTTTCTCCGCATCCCTGCTGACATCTGTCGTTTCCTGACTTGTTAATTTTCACCACTGTGACTGGTGTGAGGTGGTATCTCATCAAGGTTTTGATTTGGATTTCCCTGATGCCGAGCGATGTTGAGCACTTTTTCATGGGTCTGTTGGCCATTTGGATGTCTTCTTTGGAAAAATGTCTGTTCATGTCTTCTGCCCATTTCTTGATTGGATTATTTGTTCTTTGGGTGTTGAGTTTGATAAGTTCTTTATAGATTTTGGATACTAGCCCTTTATCTGATATGTCATTTGCAAATATGTTCTCCCATTCTGTTGGTTGTCTTTTGGTTTTGTGGACTGTTTCTGTTGCTGTGCAAAAGCTTTTTATCTTGATGAAATCCCAATAGTTCACTTTTGCCCTTGCTTCCCTTGCCTTTGGCGATGTTTCTAGGAAGAAGTTGCTGCGGCTGAGGTCGAAGAGGTTGCTGCCTGTGTTCTCCTTTAGGATTTTGATGGACTCCTGTCTCACGTTTAGGTCTTTCAACCATTTGGAGTCTATTTTTATGTGTGGTGTAAGGAAATGGTCCAGTTTCATTCTTCCTGTGGCTGTCCAATTTTCCCAACAGCATTTGTTGAAGAGACTGTCTTTTTGCCATTGGACATTCTTTCCTGCTTTGTGAAAGATGAGTTGACCATAGAGTTGAGGGTCCATTTCTGGGCTCTCGATTCTGTTCCATTGATCTATGTGTCTGTTTTTGTGCCAGTACCATACTGTCTTGATGATGACAGCTTTGTAATACAGCTGGAAGTCCGGAATTGTGATGCCCCCAGCTTTGCTTTTCTTATTCAGCATTCCTCTGGCTATTCGGGGTCTCTTCTGGTTCCATACAAATTTTAGGATTATTTGTTCCATTTCTTTTAAAAGAGTGGTTGGTATTTTGATGGGGATTGCATTGAATGTGTAGATTGCTCTAGGTAGCATTGACATCTTCACAATGTTTGTTCTTCCAATCCATGAGCATGGAACGTTTTTCCATTTCTTTGTGTCTTCCTCAATTTCTTTCATGAGTATTTTACAGTTTTCTGAGTACAGATCCTTTGCCTCTTTTGTTCAATTTATTCCTAGGTATCTTATGGTTTTGGGTGCAATTGTAAATGGGATCGACTCCTTCATTTGTCTCTCTTCTATCTTCTTGTTGGTGTATAGGAATGCCACTGATTTCTGTGCATTGATTTTCTATCCTGCCACTTTACTGAATTCCTGCATGAGTTCTAGCAGTTTTGGGGTGGAGTCTTTTGGGTTTTCCACATAAAGTATCATATCATCTGCAAAGAGTGAGAGTTTGACTTCCTCTTTGCCGATTTGGATGCCTTTGATTTCTTTTTGTTGTCTGATTGCTGTGGCTAGGATTTCTAATACTATGTTGAATAGCAGTGGTGAGAGTGGACATCCCTGCCGCGTTCCTGACCTTAGGGGGAAAGCTCTCAGCTTTTCCCCATTGAGAATGATATTCGCTGTAGGTTTTTCATAGATGACTTTTATGATGTTGAGGTATGTACCCTCTATCCCTATACTCTGAAGAGTTTTGATCAAGAAAGCATGCTGTACTTTGTCAAATGCTTTCTCTGCATCTGTTGAGAGGATCATATGATTCTTGTTCTTTCTTTTGTTAATTGTGTCACATTGATTGATTTGCGGATGTTGAACCAACCTTGCAGCCCAGGGATAAATCCCACTTGGTCATGGTGAATAATCCTTTGAAGGTACTTTTGGATCCTATTGGCTAGTATTTTGGTGAACATGGATGCAAAAATTCTCATCAAGGATATTGGTCTGTAATTCTCCTTTTTGATGGGGTCTTTGTCTCGTTTTGGGATCAAGGTAATGGTGGCCTCATACAATGAGCTTGGAAGTTTTCCTTCCATTTCTATTTTTTGGAACAGTTTCAGGAGAATAGGTATTAATTCTTGAAATGTTTGGTAGAATTCCCCTGGGAAGCCATCTGGCCCTGGGCTTTTGTTTGTTGGGAGATTTTTTTTTTTTTTTTTTAAAGATTTTATTTATTTGACAGAGAGAGACACAGCGAGAGAGGGAACACAAGCAGGGAGTGGGAGAGGGAGAAGCAGGCTTCCCGTGGAGCAGGGAGCCCGATGCGGGGCTCGATCCCGGGACCCCGGGATCATGACCTGAGCTGAAGGCAGACGCTTAATGACTGAGCCACCCAGGTGCCCCTGTTGGGAGATTTTTGATGACTGCTTCAATTTCCTTAGTGGTTATAGGTCTGTTCAGGTTTTCTGTTTCTTCCTGGTTCAATTTTGGTAGTTGATACATCTCTAGGAATGCACCCATTTCTTCCAGGTTATCTAATTTGCTGGCATAGAGTTGCTCATAATATGTTCTTATAGTTATATGTCTTTGTTGGTTGTGATTGCTCCTCTTTCATTCATGATTTTGTTGATTTGGGTCCTTTCTCTTTTCTTTTGGATAAGTCTGGCCAGGGGTTTATCAATCTTGTTAATTCTTTCAAAGAACCAGCTCCTAGTTTCGTTGATCTGTTCTGCTGTTCTTTTGGTTTCTAGTTCATTGATATCTGCTCTGATCTTTATTATTTCTCTTCTCCTGCTGGGTTTAGGCTTTATTTGCTGTTTTTTCTCCAGCTCCTTCAGGTGTAGGATTAGGTTGTGTATTTGAGACCTTTCTTGTTTTTTGAGAAAGCCTTGTATTGCTATATACTTTCCTCTTAGGACTGCCTTTGCTGTATCCCAAAGATTTTGAACAGTTGTGTTTTCATTTTCATTGGTTTCCATGAATGTTTTTAATTCTTCTTTAATTTCCTGGTTGACCCATTCATTCTTTAGTAGGATGCTCTTTAGCCTCCATGTATTTGAGTTCTTTCCGACTCTCCTCTTGTGATTGAGTTCTAGTTTCAAAGCATTGTGGTCTGAAAATATGCAGGGAATGATCCCAATCTTTTGGTACCGGTTGAGACCTGATTTGTGACCTAGGATGTGATCTATTCTGGAGAATGTTCCATGGGCACTAGAGAAGAATGTGTGTTCCGTTGCTTTGGGATGGAATGTTCTGAATATGTCTGTGAAGTCCATTTGGTCCAGTGTGTCATTTAAAGTCTTTATTTCCTTGTTGATCTTTTGCTTAGATGATCTGTCCATTTCAGTCAGGGGGATGTTAAAGTCCCCCACTATTATTGTATTGTTAATGTGTTTCTTTGCTTTTGTTATTAATTGCCTTATATAATTGCTGCTCCCATGTTAGGGGCATAGATATGTACAATTGTTAGATCTTCTTGTTGGATAGACCCTTTAAGTAGGATATAGTGTCCTTCCTCATCTCTTATTACAGTCTTTATTTTAAAATCTAATTTGTGTGATAGAAGGATTGCCACCCCAGCTTTCTTTTGGTGTCCATTAGCATGGTAAATGGTTTTCCACCCCCTCACTCTCAATGTGGGGGTATCTTTGGGTCTAAAATGAGTCTCTTGCAGACAGCATATTGATGGGTCTTGTTTTTTAATCCAATCTGATAGCCTGTGTCTTTTGATTGGGGCATTTAACCCATTTACATTCAGGGTAACTATTGAAAGGTATGAATTTAGTGCCATTGTATTGCCTGTAAGGTGACTGTTACTGTATATTGTCTGTGTTCTTTTCTGGTCTATGCTGCTTTTAGGCTCTCTCTTTGATTAGAGGATCCCTTTCAATATTTCTTGGAGGGCTGGTTTCGTGTTTGCAAATTCCTTTAGTTTTTGTTTGTCCTGGACGCTTTTTATCTCTCCTTCAATTTTCAATGAGAGCCTTGCTGGATATAGTATTCTTGGCTGCATATTTTGCTCATTTAGTGCTCTGAAGATACCATGCCAGTCCTTTATGGCCTGCCAGGTCTCTGTGGATAGGTCTGTTGCCAATCTAACGTTTCTACCATTGTAGGTTACAGATCTCTTCTCCCGAGCTACTTTCAGGATTTTCCCTTTGTCTCTGAGACTCGTAAGTTTTACTATTAGATGTCGGGGTGTTGACCTATTTTTATTGATTTTTGAGAGGGGTTCTCTGTGCCTCCTGGATTCTGATGCCTGTTTCCTTCCCCACATTAGGGACGTTCTCTGTTATAATTTGCTCCAATATACCTTCTGCCCCTCTCTCTCTTTCTTCTTCTTCTGGGATCCCAATTATCCTAATATTGTTTCATCTTATGGTATCGCTTATCTCTCGAATTCTGCCCTCATGATCCAGTAGTTTATCTCATTTTTTCAGCTTCTTCATTTTCCATCATTTGGTCTTCTATATCACTGATTCTCTCTTCTGCCTCATTTATCCTAGCAGTTAGTGCCCCCATTTTTGATTGCACTTCATTAATAGCCTTTTTGATTTCAATTTTGTTAGATTTTAGATCTTTTATTTCTCCAGGAAGGGTTTCTCTAATAACTTCCATGCTTTTCTCAAGCCCAGCTAGTATCTTTAAAATTATGATTCTGAACTCCAGGTCTGACATCGTACTAATGTCCGTATTGAGTAGGTCCCTGGCAGATGGTACTACCTCTTGTTCTTTTTGCTGAGGTGATTTTTCTCGTCTTGTCATTTTTTCCAGAGGAGAATAGATGAATGAGAGAACAAAATGCTAAGAGGTTAACATCGTCGCCAGCAAATATACTCTAAACAAATCAGAAAAGACCTGAACCCAGGGGAAAAGAAAGGGAAAGAAGGAAAAAAGGAGAAAAGGAGAAAGACAAAAACAAACAAAAACAGAACAAAACAAAAAAAAAACCAGAATATGATCCAATATGATCAGGCTACTGCATAGATCAGTGCCACACACTAGATTTTGGGTGTATTTTGGTCTTTTAGAAGAAAGTGCCTTCTAAAATTTTAAAGAAAGACTTCTATGTGTACAAAATAAGGGTTGATACAATGAAGGGATGGAAGATGACTGTAAAGTTGAAAATTATAAAAGATTTTATAAAAGGAATTTATAAGAAGTTGTTTGAAAAAGGAAAGAAGTTTAAAAAAAAACAAAAAAAACGGAGAGAGTGTGATCAGGCAGGAGACTAGAACAAAGCCATACACTAGTGATTTAGGGTATATTTTGATCTGTTAGAAGAAACTGTATCTCAAAATTTTAAAGAGAACAACTTATATATATATGCCAAAAATAAGGGTAACGATTAGGAAGGGATAGAATATGACTCTAAAAATGAAAAATAAAATTTTTTTTTTCCAAAAAGGGATTGATAAGATGTTGGTTGAAAAAGGGAAAAGGAAAAATTCAAAAAAAAAGTTAAAAAAATTAACTTTGAAAGACTAAAGAATCATGGTAAAAAAAGCCTTGAATTCTATGTGCAGTATTCCCCTAGTGCTGGAGTTATCCCGTTCTCTTTGATCGGTAAACTTGGTCTTGGCTGGCTGTTCCTGCTGATCTTCTGGGGGAGGGGCCTGTTGCCGTGGTTCCCAAATGTCTTTGCCCCGCCCTTGTCCATAGGGGCTAAGCAGTCTGCTCAGGTTTGCTCTCGGGAGCTTTTTTCCCTGGAAGTTTTCTGTACAGCTTTGGAGGACAAGAGTGAAAATGGTGGGCTCCCAGTCTCCCCCCGGAGGAGCCGAGAACTCGGGGCCCCGCTCCTCAGTGCGCCCCCAGAGAAAAGCAGTCAGTCACTCCCGTGTCCCCGGTCTCCGGCTGCACTCGTGCTCACCCGGCCTGTGACTGAGCGTTTCTATCTCTGGCACCTGACTCAGTGTGGAGTCTCCAAACCCAGTAGATCCCTGTGGTGCGCTCCCACGCCGCTCCTCCTGGGGGAAGAAGGGGAGTCTCCCCGGATCTTCCGCTTGTTGGGTCCCTGCTGGAGGAGCAGTGGCCCGACTGTCACCGATCACAGTTTATGGCAACCCCGAGATGAGAGCCCGCGCCTCGGCTCCGTCTCTGCAGCCGGCTTCCCCGCCCTGATACCTGGGAGCTCTGCTGCACTCAGGCACTTCCGGTCTTTCTGTGTCCCCGAGGGTCCTCAGACCACAGTCCTGCGAGGGTTCCACCCCCCGCTTAGCCACTGGAGTGACGTCCCTCAGCGGAACCGACTTCTAAAAGGTCCGATTTTGTGCTCCGCGTCTCTATCATTTGCCAGAAGCGGCCGAGGGAGGCCCCCTTCCCTGCGGTCTGTCCTCCCGAATATCGCCTCGGATTCACTTCTCCGCACGTCCTACCTTCCAGTAAGTGGTCGCTTTTCTGTTCAGAGAGTTGTTGCTATTCTTTTCTTCGATCTCCTGTTGAGTTCGTAGGTGTTCAGAATGGTTTGATCCCTATCCAGCTGAATTCCTGGGACCAGACGAAATCCAGGTCCCCTACTCCTCCGCCATCTTGCTCTGCCTCTCTTGTGTACTCTCTTGTTCATTCCTTGGTTTTCCTCCAACGTGCACCTGGGTCCTGATACTAAAACTCTTATTTGCATGCAATGCATTTTGAGGCTAAGCATGCTATTTGTCTTAAGTTAGGGACATGTATTTTTTCTATAACCCATCACATGCCCAATTTTCTCAGAGAGGTGATTGTAAAAGGGTGAGCATCATCTGGGTCTAAAAGGAATTAAGCAATATCTATATCTATCTACCCTTCCTTCCTTTTACCCTCCCTTCCTTCCTTCCTTCCTTTTACCCTTCTTTCCTTCCTCTCTTTTACCCACTCTTCCTTCCTTTCACCTTTCCTTCCTTCCTTTACCCTTCCTTCCTTTCTTTTACCCTCCCTCCCATCCTTCCTTCCTTCCACCCTTCCTTCCTTCCTTCCACCCTTCCTTCCTTCCTTCCTTTTGCCCTTCCTTCCTTCCTTCCTTTTACCCTTCCTTCCTTCCTTCCTTTTACCCTTCCTTCCTTCCTTCCTTCCTTTTACCCTTCCTTCCTTCCTTCCTTCCTTTTGCCCTTCCTTCCTTCCTTCCTTCCTTCCTTTTACCCTTCCTTCCTTCCTTCATTCCTTTTGCCCTTCCTTCCTCTCTTTTACCCTCCCTCCCTCCCTCCCTTCCTTCCTTCCTTCCACCCTTCCTTCCTTCCTTCCTTTTGCCCTTCCTTCCTTCCTTCCTTTTACCCTTCCTTCCTTCCTTCCTTTTACCCTTCCTTCCTTCCTTCCTTTTACCCTTCCTTCCTTCCTTCCTTTTACCCTTCCTTCCTTCCTTCCTTTTACCCTTCCTTCCTTCCTTCATTCCTTCCTTCCTTCCTCTCTTTTACCCTCCCTCCCTCCCTCCCATCCTTCCTTCCTTCCACCCTTCCTTCCTTCCTTCCTTTTGCCCTTCCTTCCTTCCTTCCTTTTACCCTTCCTTCCTTCCTTCCTTTTACCCTTCCTTCCTTCCTTCCTTCCTTTTACCCTTCCTTCCTTCCTTCCTTCCTTTTGCCCTTCCTTCCTTCCTTCCTTTTACCCTTCCTTCCTTCCTTCCTTTTACCCTTCCTTCCTTCCTTCCTTCCTTTTACCCTTCCTTCCTTCCTTCCTTCCTTTTGCCCTTCCTTCCTTCCTTCCTTCCTTCCTTTTGCCCTTCCTTCCTTCCTTCCTTTTACCCTTCCTTCCTTCCTTCCTTTTACCCTTCCTTCCTTCCTTCCTTCCTTTTACCCTTCCTTCCTTCCTTCCTTCCTTTTGCCCTTCCTTCCTTCCTTCCTTTTACCCTTCCTTCCTTCCTTCATTCCTTCCTTCCTTCCTCTCTTTTACCCTCCCTCCCTCCCTCCCTTCCTTCCTTCCTACCTTCCTTTCACCCTTCCTTCCTTTCTTTTACCCTTCCTTCCTTTTTTTTTTTTTACTCTTCCTTCCTTCCCATCAAACATAATTTTGGCTCTGATGCAAAACTTGAGAAACAGCTCTTGGGCTTATTCTCATTTGATACCACACCGCACACAGAGAAACAGGCATGTTTGTAGTAGGATGGAGGGCTGCTTTTCCCGACTTGCTTCCATAGCCAAACCTCTGCTTTCTTAGTGTCCAGAAATCCCAACTTTTAGTAAAGCTTTCATTCAAGTGGAATGATGGCACTGGATGCTTTGTCTTTTCAGTACACAATTCTCTTCCTCTTTGGTTGGGATTTCACCTTCCATTCCACAGCATATGGTGAACATTTGGTGACGCTTGAAGCAACTTTATTAATTTCTCTAAGAATCTTTTCTGTCACCTAGAAGATGAGCCTTTTGCATAGTGCCTAGCTGATGTGACAGGTGAGGTGGTTTTTAATAGTAGTATTTTGTTTTTTCAGGACAGCTCTTTGTAGTAAGTAAAAAAAAATGCTGTCATGACTTTTTAGCAGGCTTTGTTTTTACATGGGTTGTCCTGTCTGAGTGTGTATCATTAATCCTGCCCTTTGGATGGGAGGTGGGTGTGCACCAAGGTGATAGGATGATGGGCTGCGTGCTTACTTTCTCACAATCGGGCCATTTCACATTAGGTAAACCAGAGTCCTAAAAGCCCTCTTGTTTCATTTATATATATATTTTTCCTGATGTAGATTTTACAGAATTTAATGGCAGTATAGTCAGAGATAATGCAAAAAGTAGTGCCTGGTAATAATTTATTAATGTGATAAGTACTATGGAAGACTCAGGGAGCAATTCCATTTAGGGGGTCCATTGGGTATAGGTGTGTAAGTGGATAGGGGAAGGGGTGCTCATGTTGCCAGTGATTATGTTAAAAGCTGTGTTGCATCAAGGGAGTCTTAAAATTTCATTCATGAATGAAAGTAATTGAGAAAAGTTGGTGTATTAGTCAGGATTCATTTGGTCACAAATGACAGCACAACTCAGATTATCTTAAAAAGGTAAAATTTATTGGCACATGTAATTGAAAAGTCTAGGTCTTCAGACATGGTTGAATCCAGGTGCTCAAATTATGTCACTCTGTTGGATTCATTCTACAAAGGTTTTTTTGAACTAGTGGCAGAGATCTCCTTTAACCACTCAAGGCTTTGATATAGTCCTTACAGTTTACAATCCCAGAGAATACAGAGCAGATTCTTTCCTGAAAGCCCTAACAAAAATTCTGGGGTGATTCTCCTTGGCCTTATTTAGATCATGTAATTATCTGCAAACCAGTAACTGGCCAGCAGGAGGGTGTGTTCTAACGATCCGGGTTTGGGCCATGTGCTTACCCCTGGGACTGGAAGCACAGTCAAACCCAAGTGAGTTATGTTGACTAGAGATGGTGGTAAGGTGGTTTCTCAGGAGACAGCCTCAAGACCTATTCCATTATAGTTGCTTATTAGTCTCCAGGGATCCTAGGAGCAGAGAGTGAGATGCTTCCTGAACTGACCTCCGGATGGGAGAACTGAGTCTAAGATGTATTCTGCCATTCACTCACTAAATGACTTTGGGCTAGTCAGTTTCCCTCTTGGGGTCTTGGAAACCTCATTTATAAGGGGAGGTATTTGGACCAGGTGATTCTGATGATCCCATCCCCCTCAAAGATTCTACAGTTTTCTTTACCCTAGCTGGAGGGATTATTGTAAACATCCAGAGAGATGAGGTATGGTACTGTGCTACATAAACACAAGGCATTTCTGATTCTGATGTGGGTGGTATGGATGGTGACAGCAGTCCTGCATTCTATTAGGAAGAGCCCGCAGTCCTCTGCTCAGCATCTGAAGAAATACTGCTTCAGAGACCCTCCCCCCCTCCTCTCCTCAGCTCAGCAGCGATGCTGGTGAGAGATTTTCTGGCTGCTCTAAGGATAAATGGGAAGGTTGGCCCATTGCCTGAAAATGAGTTTGGCTTAAAAGTTCCTTGCCCAAGAAATGGAAAGAAAAAACCTGCTGGGATAGCCAAGGGGAAAGAGAAGTGAGTGACCTCTTTAGAAAGAACTGCAGCCCTGAAAATCTGACTAATGGCTGCAGAGGGTATGTGATGATAACTCACAGTGGCCACTTAGATTTAATTATAGCAACATTTGCAGACAATAAGTGGGTCTTGAGTGAAGCTGGCCTGATGATATGGCAGTGACAAAAGCTAATCTGGATTTCTGGCCAAAAGGATGGATGAGAAATGACTTGGGAACGTTTCCTTTAGGAGATACATATATGTGGTGTGTGTGTGTGTGTGTGTGTGTGTGTGTGTGTGTGTGTGTGTGTGTGTGTGTGTTATCACCATGGTCAAATATTAAGTTCCTAGGGTGAAGATGGTAATGTTCTGAATTGTGGAAAGAGAATTAGACTTGGGGTTTGGAGACACTGGGCTCACTTCTAGAGTTTCCACTTATTCACTGAGCCTCATTTTCATCATTTGCAAAATGAGGAGCTTTGTTCTTTGTGGTCTTAAAAATCAGTAAATTTGAGACTAGAGGTTTGCTAAGGTACGTTCTTTTCTTTTAATATTCTATGCTTTTTTAGTTCTGTGGCTTACCAATAATATTATTAATAATATATCCTGACTTACAGGTACTCTCAATAAAAAGGTCTTATTGGAGTAGTAGGAAACTCGAGAATTCTAAATGCTGAACTATCAGCAGGATTTAAGCAGAAAATACATGGTCTTAACTGAAAAGCCAAATGTTTTTCCAACTAGCTTCTGTTTATTGAGTGTCTACTATGTGTCTGCTATTGAATGTCAAGACTGTGCTTTGTGCTTTACATGCAGATCAGTGCTGTAGGGGAGATTTTAGTAAACACATTTTAAACGTTAGGATAATGAAGGTCAGATAGGTTAAGTAACTTGCTCAAAAAAAATACTGTGCTTAATAAACCTCTTGTCCCCAAATTACTAACTTTTAAGACTGAAAAGAACTCCTCATTTTGAGAAGGTAAGTGGAAACCCCAGAAGTGAATTAGGTTTCCTAAGTCCAAGTCCATTAAGTAACCTTGCAAGGAATGGAGCTGGATTCAGGTCTCAGTGCAAGAACTGTTCTCTGAGCACTCCGTTATACCTCTGTTCTGTCCTCTCTGGGTCTTGTTAAATGCAGGCACCTTTGGAATTTCTAGTCCTAGGAATCCTCCTTTAGCAGTAGGTTTCTGCCTGACATCTGTTGTGTCTGAAATCCAAGCTTTGTGAATTGTAAAGGCAGTAACACGGAAGTATGGAAGAGTCTGGGGAATGGGAACCCTAGATGATGCTGAGGGTTGTGGTTAGCATCTTGAACTCAGCTAGCACTGGATGCATGTTGGTTGGTAATGATTGTTTTTTTGCCTCCTTTGAGTGAATTGCATTTTTCATGAGGATAAGTTGCTTTGATTTGCTCCAATATGTGATGGAGTCATGGATTCCAAGATGATGGTCCTAAAAAGATTCTGATTATATTTCATATCTATATCGTATTCACAACTCTCAAATGATTATTTTCCTTTGAATTATTTTCCAGCCCTGTGAATGTTCTCAGCTACTGTATGAGTTGGCTTTTACTGCTTACAACATTTCCCCAGAGTGGTTTAAAACAACAAACATGTTTAGATTATGATTCTGTGCATTAGTACCTAGGGCTAGGCTCAGCCAACTGGTTCTTCTGGTCTTGGACGGACTTAGTCTTGCATTGGCTTCTACTTAGCTAGGTGGCTCTGCTTTTGGGACTTGACTGGAGAAGTAGGGACAACTGAATAACATGTCTTTCATTATCCAGTAGGGTAACCTGGGACTGTTCACTTGATGGCTGGATGGGATTCTAAGAGAGAGAATGGAACTTCTCAAGTTCTCTTGAGTCTCATAAGCATCATACCATTTCTTCTGCTGCATTCTGTTTACTCAGACAAGTCACAAAACCCACCTAGATTCAAAGGGTAGGGAAATAGCTTCCACCTTTTTGGTGGGAGTTGCTGTCAAATCACTTTGAAAAGCTGCATTCACACTGGGAAAGAAACCACTGTGAATTTTTGTGAAAAGTCTGCCATAGCCATTCCTATTGCTGTTGAGCTCATGAATGACCACATAGACTGTCATCGTTGCTCTGGAATCCTAACACTTTGCAATAAGAAAGCAGGGCATTATTTTTAGCAAATCAATGGAGCTTTGAAGATTTTTGTTCTTTTTCATTTCAGAAGGAGTTTGGGTGGCTTTTAGAGTTACATGGAACAAAGTAAAAGAGAAAATGGAAAGCATAGGGAAAAGTTTAGTAGAAAAAGATGAAGCCAGGAGCATAGTTAGTATAAGAATGCATGCTCAGAGGTCCTGTATAGTTGCTAGAAGTGGGCATATTTGGATCTGGGCTCCCAGTAGCCAAAGTAGACAGGAGAACATGATCAGTTATGTGAACCATAGTGGCCTCAAGAAAGAAGGAAGCTAGTGTCTGATGTCAGGTATGCTAGGTCAGTTGGTAGGAGTATAGCTCAGGGAGGGAGCTCTTCTTTGTGTCTCATGGGAAGACTAGTGGGGTAAAATGTACTAAGCAGAACTTGAAAAGAGGCCAAGAGTAATTGAAGTCCATAGGTGTATACTGAGTATGTTTGATAATGAAATCTAATAGTCACGTTTTACAGGTTATGGGTGCTTTATAGATTATAAAGTACATCATCATTTTTTGCCTCAAACAATGGTGTGAGATAGGTAGGGGAAATATGGTAATTTGTTTCTTACTTAACAGACAGGGAAACTCATAGGTCAAGTGACTTGTTTAAAGTCATAAAGGCAAAGATGTGAATGGAAAGGGAAGGCCCGAGAGCTAGGCCCAGCAGGGGGAATGGTACAAGGATAGGTGCAGAAACAGAAATGAGGGAGGCATGTTCAGAGCAGTGGTGGAAAAAGTTAGTCTGATTTATATTGGGCAGTTACTTTAAAAAATTTACCACAAATTTAATGAGGACTTGTTAAGTGCAGAAGGTGAAGACAAATTAGAGAGGACTTGGTCCTCAAAAAACTTAGTAGACAAAAACCCATAAGGAAAGTAGTAGAATCTAAGGTTGGGGTAATACTAGTTGACCAGATATTGGGAGAATTGTTAAGATATAAGGATCTTGGGCTTGTTCTACAGGGACTAATGAGAAAACCATGGACCTAACAATACAAGTATTCCATGAGCCAGGTCACAGATGTAAAGAGGAAATAGTCTTAATGTCAGCTATTAAATAGAAACTCTGGTAGAAAGACCCCTGGCCTGTGTGTCCTGGAGAGGGGTCGGGTCCAGGTCCTGGGGCCAATCCGTGGCAGAGTTCAAGCCTTGTGGATGCCGGAAATAGCACGTTACCTCAGCACCATTGTGAGCCCTTGCCTGCAGAGGGTAGCCAGAGCTAAAACATGTACTTACATGACTTTCTTTGGGGGGGGAAAAAGTCCTGTTGTTTTCTTTGATGATAAATGTGTGTTCATTGTAGGAAATTTTAAAAATGTAGAAAATTTAAAACAGATAATACACCACCCAGAGAGAAACACTGTGAACCTTTTGAAGAACTTCCTCTAGATTTTTTTTCCTAGTTATGGGTCTTACATAGATCTATTTATCTAATGTCACTTATGTGTGGATCAGTGAGCTCAGTCCTTGCCCCCATTTCTGATAATGTTTTTAGGACTCCTAGAAATGAAATCACTTGGTTGTATTAATCATCATATTACTAAAATTATTTCTAGGGAAGGTGTGGCAACTTTTAACTTACACACTATATGAGAATGCTCCTCTTAATGCCCCTTTGTCAGTCTTGAGTGTAATCATTAAAAATAAATCTGGTATTCTAAACCCATAAACCCAGTACCGTATGATCATTCATCAGGCAAATCCCAATAGAAGGACATTTTACAAAATACCTGACCAGTACTTCTTAAAACTGTCAAAGTCATCAAAAACAAGGAAAGCTGGAGAAACTGTGATAGTCGAGAAGAACCTAAGGAGACATGAAGACTAAATATAATACAGGGTGGGGTTCTAGAATAGAAAAAGGCTGTTAGGTAAAACTAAGGAAATCTGAACAAAATACGAACTTTCATTAATAACAATGTATTAGTATTAATCAGTTGTACAAACCTGCCATACCAATGGTGTATGGTATAGCTTCACAATTTTTCTGTCACTCTAAAGCTAAATTTAACATAAACTTATTAAAAGCTAACAAATAAGGCACATACAGATACAAGTGCAACAAATGAAGCAATGACGTGAATAGATAGCTATAAATATGTTTTAAAAATTTGCTAAAATTGTTGGCCCGTACCTAACAACATGACTCATTTAGGGTCTCTAAGGTTTTCTTGAAAAAAAACCAGAGATCACAGATGAAGTTGCTGAAAAGGATCGTATGTTAATCCATATGATATATCATGTTATATTGGATTGAGAGTATAGTGCTTAAGAGCATGGAGACTGGAATCAGAATGCCTTGGCTTAAGCCTTCATTCTATTATTTACCAGCTGAATGACTTTGGATTAGTTATCTCATGAATCTGCTCCTTAGTCGTTCAGTCTGTAAACTGGTGATAAAAATAGACTTTTGTAAGTTGCCCTGAGAATGATGTGTTGATATTTGTATAGCACAGAACTATGCCAGGCATTTAGTGTTATGAAAGTGTTTGTTAATAATTAAGTAATGAGAAAAAATAAATCTGTTAATTATGGAGTAAACATTTACTGATCAATCCTGCGTGCCAGGCATTGGGTTCAGTGCTAAAAACTGAATTCTAGAAAGACCGTGTCCTCAAGGAGATTAACATTTAGTAGGCAGACCTATGATAAACAGGTAATTATAGATTGCAGTAAGTGCTTGGAAGGAAATCTTAAGTCCAGATTGATTACTAAAAAATGTTTCATTGTTTTATATTTCTTTGATTACTTGTGATAGAGAATGTTTTATTCTATTTCTTAATGACTTAGTTTACTTTTAATTATGTGTGCCTTTTGTCTGTTTCTATTGGGTAAGAGCTCTTATGGATTTATAAGAGCTTTGATTAAGGGGATTAAATCTTTTCCTAGTTTTATATACATCTTTTAATCTTATTTCTACTTTAAAAATATACACTGCAAAATTTTAATTATTATATGGGCATTTTAGCCCACTTCCACTGGAGACTGCCTCCATTGTTTTTACGAGGAAAATGTAAAAGATTTCTTCAACCCCTAAAGAACACGTATTTCAATGTATTTTTCTTAATATTTTGAGTTCATTTTTTACCTTTACCTCTTCTATCCATCTGAATTTGATTTTTTTAATAAGGCATGATATAAAGATCTAATTGGATTTTTTTCCCTAAACCTGGTCAATTTCTTGACTAATGCTTTGTTTTTCTACTTATTTGTGATGCTGTTATCATTTCCTAAATTTTTTTTTTTTTACATAGTAGAGTTTTACTTCTGGAATTTCTATTTTTCTTTTTTTTTAAACAGTATCTTACTGTTTTGATTATTGTAGCTCTATGGTATGTTTTACTATGGTAGGTTTACTATTGGCAGGTGCTACGTTATTTTTTCCTTCTCTAAACTTTAGTCATTTCTATCTGTTTTATATTTTGGATGAACTTTAGAGTTATTTTGACAAATTTCAATAAATGTCCACTTAAGCTATTGACTGGGATGTTATTAACATTTCACGCTGTATTTAGTCTGTTTGACAATTTTTTTTCCTGTTGGTCTTTTTATAAGTGTTGACTAATACTTAATAAATCCTTTTGTTCAGTAGATAAGTTTTTCTTCAGTGCTGCAGAGTTCCCCCCCCCCCCCCCCCCGCTTATAGCTTTGATTTTTTGCTTCTTTTCCATTTGTCTTGGTCTTATTTTTAGATATATGCGTTGTCTGCAGATTTCATTTCTGGTCCCTACCCCCTGTATCCATCCATCTTCTCTTTTTCTGTTACCTTTTCTGTCCTTTGCATTCTTGAAGGACTTTTGAAATTTGTTTTTATGCCACAAATTTGATTTTTCTACAGTGTCAACCATTATATTTTCTGCTTCTCATAGATTTTGGTTCTGGTATTTTCATTTTTAGTTTCCTTCTCATCTCAGCAAGCTCATCTCTGCCTATATTTCACCCACCTGTCTTTTTATTGCATCTGACACTGGATACTGTCAGCTTTTACTTAATGGTGTCCTTATTTCTTTGAACCTAATTAATAGTTAAAATAATGCCATCTGCATTTAGTCTTCTAAGTAAATAATTTTTGGAAAGGAGCTGTTTGAGTCAGACATGGTTCTTAATGTAAAAGAAATGGACTTTGGGAAATTTCAGTAGAAAGAGCTTATTTATGGAAGAGATATTGGGTAGTTCATGGAATTGCTGGCATGGGGATTGTGTCCTGGAGAACTGGGCCTAAAGGCAACATGGTGAAAGTCTTGTCAAAATCACAATACAGAAATGGGCGGTAAGCATTCACCGTGGTCTTTGACAAGCACTGGTGCCTGCCTCCAGAAACTGGATATTACTGGTTTTAAGTTGGATTTGCTTAGATTACTTGTGATTTGAGCAGTTTTTTTGCCATGTGTGGACTATCCATTTATTTATCTTCTTTTTTAAAAGTGTCTATTCAAGCTTTTTGTCCACAATTGAGTTCTTACTATTGAATTGTTAGTGCTTTATTATTTATTGAGTTGTTAGAGTTCTTTATGTATTTGAAATACTAGTCCTTTCTCATATTGCAAATATTTTCTACCAGTCTGTGGCTTATCTCTTCATATCTTAAGACTGTTTTGGTGAACAAAAGTTTTAAATTTTGATGAGATCCAATTTACTCATTTATTTTAATAATGTGTGGGGTTTGTTCTAAATAATTCCCTACCTCAGGGCTGCAATTATTTTTTTCCTTTGTTTCTTTTTTGTTTGTATCACATTTAGGTCTATGGACAATTTTGATTAATTTTTGTTTATGGTGTTAGGTAGGGTCAATGTTTATTTTCCTACTGAGGCATATCTGATTGTTTCAGCAGGTTGGTAAAAAAAATTTTTTTTCTTTCTTTGTTAAATTATCACAGTATTTTTGTTGAAAATTGACCACAGTGGATGAGACCTATTCTTACTTCCATATTCTGTACAAATTGATTTACATGTCTGTTCTTTTGCCATTACTTCTTGATGACTGTGTCTTTAGAGTAAGTCCAAAAAATCAGATAGTGTAACTGTGCCAACTTTGTTTTTCAAAAATGCTTTTTATATTCTGAGTCATTGATTTATATATATATTTATATTGTATATACTTACATGAATATATGTATATATAAATTTAATAATCACCTTCTGATTTTATATTTAAAGTCTTGCTGGAATTTAAATTGGTGTTACGTTGAAATCATAGATAAATTTGGAGACATCTTAATTATATTGAGTTATCTAATCCATTAACATTGTCTATCTCTCCTTTTATTGAGATCTTTAATTAGTTTGTCTCAGCAGTATTCTATACTTCTTGGTGTAGGTATCTTGTATGACTTTTGTTGGATACTATCCTTTTTTGGTGCTATTATAAATGAGATTAAAAATGCATTCCAATTTGCTGCTAGTATAAAATCCATTAATTTTGATTTTCAGGTTTTCAATTTTTTGATTTTTAATTTTGATTTTAAAGTTTTAATTCCACATCCTGAGATCTCACTATATTCACTCATTAGTTCCAGTATTTGTTTTGTGTCTTCCTGAATATTTTCTACATAAATAAGCATATCATTTGCAAATAGAGACAGTTGTATTTCTTCCTTTCTGATCTTTATTACTTTTTATTTTTCTCAATTTATTGCAATTGCTAGCACCAACAATGTTGAATAGAAGTAATGAAAGCAGGCTTCCTTACTTTCTTTCTGATCTTAAGGAAATAACATTCATTATTTCATAATAAATATGATTTTGGCTTTAAGTTTTTTCCTAGATGTTCTTTACCACATAGAGGAAGTTTTCTTCTATTCATAGTTTGCCTTTGAGAATTTTTACCATAAATGGGTGTAGAATTCTGTCAAATGTTTTTTTTTCTGCATGATTTTTCTCCTTTATTTTTTAATATGCTGAATTACATTGGTTTCTTTTTAAATGTTAAAACAGCCTTGCATTACTGGCATAAACTTCACTTGGTCACAGTGTATTTTTCTTTTGATATATTGATGGATTTGATTTGCTGAAAGTTTAAGAGTTTTTGCATCTATGTTAATGAAGGGTATGGATCTATAGTTTTATTGTAACATCTCAGTATGGATTAGTATCAGGATAATGTCACTCTTCTCCCCTATTTTCTGGAGGAGTTTTTGTATAATTAGTATGATTTTCTTCCTTATATGTCTGGTAGAAGTCACTAGAGTGAGTAGAGATTTTCTTTATAGGAAGGATTTTTAACAAAGACTCATTTCCTTAATAGCTGTCAAGTTATCCATTTCTTCTTGATTGTACTTTGCTAGCTTTCAAGGAATACATTTATTTTATTATCTGTAGTATCTATATAATTATAACCTATTTTTTATTCCCAATATTGGTCATTTGTGTCCTCCTCCCCACTCCACTTCCAACTCAGTCCAGCTATACCTTTAGGAATTTTGTTTATCCTTATCAAAGAACAAGCTTTTGGTTTTATTAATTCTGTTTATTGTTTTTCTATTTTATTGTTTTTTGCTCTTAATTTTATATATCCTTCCTTTTACTTGCTTTGGCTTACTTTATTCTTTTTCTACATTCTTGAGGTTATTAAATGTAGATGTTTCCTGTTGTTCTCCAATGTAAATATTTAAAAACCATTATTTCCCCTCTACTGCTTTAGCTGCACCTCACAAATATTTATATGTTGTATTTTCATTATTCGGTTTCATATATTTTCTAATTCTTCTGTGGGGTCGTCTTTGCCGTTGGATTATTGTGAAAACTGTTGTCTAATTTCCAAACATTTGCAATCACCCTAGCTATATTATTGTTACTGATTTCTTATTTAATCTTTTGTATAACTTCAATCCTTTTGAAATTGAAACTTGCATTATGGTTTAAAATATGGTTTATCTTGGTGAATTTACCACATGCACTTGAAAATAATGTGTATTGGGCAGTTGTTGGGTGTGAAGTTTTATAAATACAAATTAGGTGTAAATCAGTGATATGTCCATTTATTCCATTCTATGTGTTTACTGGTTTTTGCCTAGCTTTGCTCTCATTTGCTGAAAGGGGGGTGTTAAATTTTCTCTGATTGTAGCATCATCTATGTCTTCTTTTCATGTTGTCAATTTTTAACTCTTGTATTTTAAGGCTTTGTTATTAGGCCCATGCCTAAACATTTATGATGTTTATGCTTATTCTGATGAATTCACCCTTTTATTATGAAACGTTCACTATTTTTTGTAAGAGATCTAGTTGAGATCTATTTTATCTGTTATTATTACAGCCATTTCAGCTTTACTTTGCTTATTTTTTTTACATGGTGTGTCTTTTCTTTTGTCCATTTACTTTTAAACATTTTATATTTAAAAATGTGTCTCATGGATAGCATTTGATTGGGTCTTGATTTTTTTTTAATTCATTTTGATTTGTGCCTTTTAATTGGAATGTTTAGCCCATTAACATTTAATATAATTATTGAGATGGCGGGTTTTAGGTCTACCATTTTATTCTGTGTGTGTGTGTGTGTGTGTGTGTGTGTGTGTGTGTGTGTTTTAATCCCTCTTCCTCCTTCCCCCCCCACCTTGCCCTCTTTTGGATTATTTTAATATTTTAATTTCCATTTCAGTTTATTTATTGGTTTAAAGTTATACTCCATCATTTAAAAAAATGTTTGGTCTATCCATTCCTAACTTTTCACAGTCTATGTAGTGTTAAGTAATAAAAAGAAGAGTATTGTAATGTATAGGTCCATTTACTGTCTATCCTACCATATTCTAAGTTATAGTTGTTGTATATATCATACCTACATGCATTATAAATCCCCCCAAGACAATGCTATATACTCTTTGCTGTGAACAGTCATGTGTATTCTACAGAAATTAAAAGTACTTTATATTTACTCATATATTTATTACTTGTATAGGATACTCTCCATTCATTCCTGAAAGTCCAAGATTCCCTTTGGTATCATTTCCCTCAATCTTTATTTATCTTAATTTTTTCTCTCTTTTTTAAAGATTTTGACAGAGAGACAGCAAGAGAGGGAACACAAGGGGAGTGGGAGAGGGAGAAGGCTTCCCACTGAGCAGGAAGCCCAATGTGGGGCTTGATCCCAGGACCCTGGGATCATGATCTGAGCTGAAGGCAGACGCTTAATGGCACCCCCTAAAAATTTTTTTTTTCTGATGTAATTTAGTACAGGTCTGGTGGTGGTGACAGATTCCATTTTTTTTTTTTTAATCAAAAATGTCTTCACTGATATTCTTGATGGATATTTTGCTTAATTTGAAATTCCACATTAGCAGTTATTTTCTTTCAACACTGTCTTCTAGCATCCGTGGTTTCTGGTGAAAAGTCTATAGTAACTTCTCTTGTTTTCCTATGTATAATGTGATTTTTTTTTTTTTTTTTGGACTGCTGTAAAATTTTTCTTTATGATTGCTGGTCAATATTTTGACTATAATGTGTTAAGGCATGGATTTCTTCAAATTAATCCTACTTGAGCTTCCTGAATCTACAAATTTATGTCTTTCAAAAATTTGGGATGGTTTCAGGTATTTTTTTTTCTTTAAAAATTTTTTTCCTGCTCTATTCTCTCTGTCCTGCATTTGAAGTTACTTGACAGGTATCTGAGGTTCTGTTAAATTTTTAAAATTTTTTTTCAACTTTTATTCAAATTGAGTGATTTCTATTGATCTTCAAATTCACTGACTGTTTCCTATCATCTCAATTTTGCCAATAGGCTCATCTATTGCATTTTTAACTTCAGATGTTCTGGGTTTCAGTTCCAGAATTTCCATTTAAAAAATATTTTCTTTCTCTGCTGAAGTTTCTATCATTCATTATGAGTATATTTTCCTTGACCTCACAATAGCTATTTTAAAATTCTTCCCTCATAAACCAATATATGGACCATCTTGAAGTTTGCATCTATTGTTTATATTTTCCCTTGAGATTGAGTCACATTTTTCATCTGTTGAGTATTTTTACATTATATCCTGGAGGACACTGAATATTATATTGTAGAGACTCTGGATTTTACTCTATTGCTCCAGAGAGTATTGATGTTTTATTTTAGCTGCAACCAACCTGGTTTGACTTAAATTGAAAATTGTAATGTTGATGAGAGTGGAATTTAAGACCTGAGATCAGTTCTGTATTTCTTAACTACTAGCTGCTTTCCATTAGGCTGACTCCTTTATGGTTCAGGGATCAGACAGCAACTTAGGCTGAGTTTAAGCGCAGAGTTTCATATTCTTTTTTCCTGGCTCTCTCCTCCCGTAACTTAACTCTCTGGTTGTGCAGTTTCCCTGGGCTTTTTCAGCTGGCTCCTCCAGCCAGAATAGTAGCAGACTTTTTCTTGAAATTTCAGCCATGCCATTTTGGCCATGATTCTGGCTGCCCTCAGGTCATACCTGGAAAAAACTGGAATTCACTCAGTGCTGGTTTCTTGCTACAATTTTGACTGCCTTCCAAAATATGCCTGCTTTTTTTGTGTTCCTGGAGCCCCCAAGGGTTTTTTTTTTTTTTTTTCTTTTCCCTCTAGCATTTATAGATGTTATTCATGGGTGGATAAGTTGTTGGACACTCACTACTTCTTGTTAAAAGCAAAACTCTGTACTTTGTTCCTGTCCTTGGAGGTCTGTGATTTGCTTCATGCTTCCTTCATTAATCCTCACTTTACTTGAGCTAGCTTGATTGGATTTGTTTCTTTCAAAACCAGAACAGAACCCATTAGTTATGGAGTGCTATAGACTTGGCAGAAAGGCATAGTGCAAAGGGCATAGGTTTGGGAAACAGACGTATCACTAAGTTCAGCTGTATGATGTAAGCAAGTATTTGTGTTACTTCTCTATTGTGTAAAAAATTACCTGAACACTTAGTAACTAAAAACCAGAAACATTTATTATTTCACATGGATTCTGAGGGTTAGGAATTTGGGAGCTACTTAGATGGATGTTTCTGACTCAGAGTCTCTCACGAGGTTGCAGTCAAGCTGTCAGACACGGCTGCAGTGCTAAAGACTTGACTGGGGCTGGAAAATCTATTTCTAAGTTCACTCACTGTTGGCAGGAGGCTTTTGGCAGGAGGCTTCCATTCCTTGCCACATGGACCTCTCTGTAGGGCTGCTGACAACATGGCTTCCCCCAGAGCAAGTAGGTGGGGTGAGAGAGAGGAAGATAGAAGGAGGGGGGTGGGGGAGAGGGAAGGAGGAAGGGAGGGAGGGAAGAAGAAGAAAGTGGTTAACATTTAATTCACATACATGAGCTTCCTTTCTTATGCTGCCCTTGCAATTGGCTTTGAATTGCCTGGAATCCACACTGCTAGGTGGCTGCTTTGCTTACTGTGGCTTTCATAGCTCTTGGTCATGGTGAAGCTATTGAGATGCCTCAGCAGCATAACCAAAAATTTTAACCCAATTTTAACCAAAAATAGTTCTCCAATAAATTTGGAGATACACAAGGATCTCAAGGATCAGGCCTTGACTCACGGATGTGCTAAGAGTCCATTTTGAATATTTGAAGACCCCAGATGGCGTAGGAGCAAGGAAGGTCAAGAGGAGAGTTAACTGGGCTCATTTTGGTCCTTATCTCATTTAACAGAATCCCCTCCACTCCTGTCCCCCCTCCCCACCCCACCTGTGCTGCAGTAGGAACACCTGTATCCTGCCCTTTTCTTACACCGTAGTCCGAATTTTCCATTCCTTCTGTCCTTATTCCTGAGGAGGAAGAGTTGGGCTTTAATGGTCAACTCCTGTAAGATTTCCCTGGCTATCCCCAGAAGTGGGAAGTTCTTTTGTGCCACCTTTGGAATTTTCTATCCTTAGTACTTTTTGAATCCCTGTTATTTGTACCATAGAATTGGTACAGAAGCTAGCATTTTGGTCATAGTTTGTTAACCTTAGAGTGTATTTAAATTCTATGGGGCTTTTCAGATTGGAAGATTGCTGAACACCTGGAAATATGCTTGCTTTTAACTCATACACTTGTAACAACAACAGATCTTCTCTGTGAGGGAACATGGAGAACCTGACATCTGAACCAAGTCTCCCTCTGTTTTTGGCCAGGATGTCTGACTCTGTTTCCACCCTAAAGGATTAGACAGTGAAGATGTCTTGACCTGTTCCTTTTATACATCTCCTTCAAAATTCATAGGTACCACTCAAGCAATAAGAACACTGAACCATACATCTCACTGATGCTAAAGACTAAAGAGGATGTGGGCGGTAAGGCAGGAACCAACGTGCTGCTAAGCTTCCTCAGTTTCCACAATAATTTGGAATGTGTTGGTCTGAAGAGACATAGGTGGCAGCAGGTGCAAGATTACCTGGGCACCTTTCTGAACTAGTGAATGTATTAGCACGGCTGTTTCTGCATTCTTCATGTCAGGACAGTATCCTTAAGCCCATGTGTTACTTGTTTTATATTCAAAATTACATTGTAGGAAAAAGAGGAGTGCCTACCCCTTAAAGCTCTCTGATGTTATTAATTGAGTAGGTTGCATTTGCTTCTCTGGGTCCTAGAAGCAGTTATCAGTAATGTACATTCTGGGGCCATCCTACCTGGGTTTGCATCCTGGCTCTGGAACTTACTATGTAGCTTCTGACAAATCCCATACTCCCCACTCTGTCCCTCAGTTTCCTTATCTGTACAATGGGGATAATTATGGTACCACCTTAAAGAATACTAAATGAGTTAATAAATATGAACAGCATAGAACAATGTCTGGCACTTCGTAAGCGCTATAGATATTAGCTCTTGCTGTTGGTTCTTACTTTCTTCTTTTCCTTTTATTTGTCCTCTTCTTTCTTCTTCCTGTGTCTTCTGGGTCCTTGCCTTTCCTGTGGTTCCTGAGATGACCAAAAGGTGTGCCAGCATAGGGAGGGGCAGACAGCAAGGCGGAGAGAGAGAGATAGGGAGAAATTACACTTCAAGCCTATATGTTTGTTTTTTTGGAAATACAAGTTAAACAAACAAACAAAAACAAAACTTCTCTGTTGAGTTCCTAACATATATTAAACACTTAACATGTATTTTTCTAGTTCATAGAGTACTACTTGGAGGTAGATGTCATTATTACTACTTTACAGTTGAAGAAACAGTGATAACTTGCCTGAAGTCCTACGGTTAGTAAGGGTAGCATTGAAAGTGACACCTGACCCTATCTTACTTTAAATCCCATGCAATTTTCTCTAGGCTATTGGGACTTTTGTGATTTCTTAGCTCCTTCCACTAAAATTCTCAATTCTAGTCCTGGGGATATGGATGGATGTCAGAGGCTGCATGTATTTGGATGATGCCAGGAGCTCCCTTTGCAGAGAAAGTGTAGAAAGGAGCTAAGCTTGTGTGACTAATTGAGTGTGCATCTCCCAGGTTAGCAGGGTGCAGGTGGCACCAGCAGCATGGCCAACAAATCTGTGGCATTTCAGCCTTGACAAACTTAATCTTGGCCTTGGTGGGTATATTTCAGACTAAACTGAGGACCTTTGCGTATATGTCTAGGTCTGTACAGCGCAGTACAATGGATGGGAGTATCTTCATTCCTAGTGCTATGGATACATTTTTGCCCCAATACATAGAATAGTCCCATCTCCACGGATTCCTTTCCTACTAACAAAATCAAGGGTCACGAATGGGCTCAACCATGTACCTCTCTACTGAAACACATAGTGTGGCAGTATTTTTTTGTGCCAACAAGGCGAGAAGTTGTCAGCTTTTCTTTTCCTTCTTGTTTTTCCTAGGGTTGTCACTTGGCATTCTGGGTAATGTGCCTATTGATTGGTGCATATTGATTGGGGGGGTGCAGCCATCCTCACAAAATGAACAAATGAGATGTAGAGTTTCTCTTTTATTATACAGATTTGGGAGGAGATGCTGCATTAGAGAATGCCTTGGTATAAAATAAAGTTAGTGAGCTGCCAGTAGAAGTGCTAAGGGGGAGACATTTTATAATTTATCAAGTTTTTTTTTAAAGATTTTGTTTGTTTATTTGAGAGAGAATGAGAGAGAGAGAGCACGAGAGGGAAGAGGGTCAGAGGGAGAAGCAGACTCCCTGCTGAGCAGGGAGCCCGATGTGGGACTCGATCCTGGGACTCCAGGATCATGACCTGAGCCAAAGGCAGTCGCTTAACCAACTGAGCCACCCAGGTGCCCTATAATTTATCAAGTTTTAAGTGGTCTCTGTTTCACCGATAAACAGTAGTGTTTATCAAGTGCTCAAAAGCCTTCTGATAGGGCTCTGATTCTGAGTTTGAAGATTCCTTGCTGATTAGAAGTTCAGGCTCGCAAATGGGTTTTTCTCGTTTTTCCCGGCAGAAAGGGGAGTTCTTGGCAGTTGTATTCCAACTCTGTAATTCCTTATTTTGCCTCTTTCCTCACTAATTCATTCTGAACGCCAGACACACTGATTTCCCCTTGCTTCAAACTGGGTTTACCTAATTATTAACCCAGCAGGAAGGATTAACTTTTAACCCCAGTGTTGTTTTTGTGTCTCTTGAGACATCTCAGCATGACTGAGCACCATGGAATCTGAGCGGTGATTTCTGGACCTGGAGCATGGTGTAGAGGAGGAAAGTTGAGGGGTGGCTTGTAACCTAAGGAAAGCATTTTGATGGGAGTTAAGTGTCTGCAAGTGAACATTCACTAATGAGGCTGAGAGCTTATTTATAGCAAATAATAACAGTTATTATTCTTTGCTTGCTATGAATCACCCCAGCACCAGGTCGTGTACAACATGCCAAGGTTTTTGCTGAGTGTTTCCACTTCAAGTCATATGGACAAGACAATTTAAACATGTGAAGGGTAATCCAATTAGAGGAGTGGAGAGTTTCCTTGATCTTTTGTGTCACTAAGTCAATAAATAAAGACAAACAGGTAATGTGTATATATGTGAAATAATAAATCTGCAGTCAGCATTGTCAAGGTAATGTGGGTAGAGTCCATTGACAGGGAGGGACAGCAGGTGAAAGAGAATAATAAGGTTAAAAGCTATTTGCTATGAATTTATAACAATAAGCTACCATATTGGCTCTTAGTGCCAGGCAAATACAGGTGCCGCCTGTTTTTGTAAACAAAGTTTTACCGGGACACAGTTGTGCCCATTCGTTCATGTGTCCTCCATGGCTGCTTTCATGTGATCAGAGTAGAGTCGCCACCACAGGTTAACTGTATGGCTACCATGCCTAAAATATTTATGGGCTGGTCTTTCCTAGAAAAAGTTAACGGACCCCTGTATTAACTCGGTTGGATCTCAGAATACTCTTAAGTGACTTTAATGATTACTGAAGAACCTGAAGCACGGAAAGATCCTATAACTTGCCCAGGGTCCCACAGCTAGGAGTAGCTGACTCAGGATTCGGAGTCAGGCAGTATGACTCCAGGGCCTGTGCTCCTCACTGCTGTACAACCCTGCCCTTTCTATTGTATAAGACACGATTCTATGATTCTAGTTGCAAACGGAAAACAATTTGAATTCACCACTGTGTTGTGTGTCTTTCACCAGCCTGGCTGAGACTCTGGGGGGAAAAAGAGCAATTTGAGTTTGTTAGAGGCTAGGATGGGGGAGTGGTTGAAGATGCTGTCAGGAGTGAAGGCACCGACTCTCCACCATTGGGCTCAGATACCTTTAGACTGAGTTCTGCCGAAGCAGACATTGGTCTTTCCTTTATTAAAATTTACCTTGGCACACAATAGGAATTCAAAGAATATTTGTAGAATAAAAGATTGGATGTCATTATGGGGTTCCTCCCCAGTTTCCAAGATCTCTCCTTCTTGATAACAGCACCTTGAATTTTCTTTGAGAAAGTACTTCTCCACCGTAGTTGTTTAGGTAGACTGGGTGGGATTGACCTCACCCCTGACTCTAGTGGCAGGTGTTGAGTAGCCTAAACTAACCAAAGGATCCCTTCCTTCTGCCTGTTATGATTGATTTGGGGATGGACACATGATTTAAGCTAGTCCAGTCATAGCAAAGCTCACCACCTGCAGTGGAACTGTGGAGGCTGCTCCATGGTTATGTCAGGATCTGAATCTTCTACCATAGGACAAGAACGTGTAGTTGCTAAGGGGCTGCCACGGAGGGAGAGCTAACTCCAGCTTTACCCTGGGATCCAAAACCCGACTTATCTCTGAACTATTTAGTTATATAAACAAGAAAAAGAAGAGAAAGAAAAAAATCACTTTATTGTTTAAGAAGATTTGAATTGGATTTCTGCTGTTTGTCACCAAAATTGATAGAGGTGGTGGTCTGATTATAGTTCAAGGAAGATGGAACTAGAGTGAAGAAATCTGTGTTTAAGACCTAGATTTTCAAACAATAAATTGTATTTCTGCATATGGTGCCTTATTTGTGATTCTTCAGTTTCCCCAAGTGAAGAAAGGCTGCTACCCCATGGTCCTCATAGGACTGCTAGAGGAGGAGGAACATCATGTGTATACATACGCTCAGAGTTATGTTTGAAGGTAGAGAAGGAGAGTACCCTCAGCAGGGTTGACATCTTGCAGACTGGAGTCACCTCTCTTTTGTCCACTGGGGTACAGCAAAGCCTTCCAGAGCTTTCTTAGTCCCGTTCCCCTGGCAGTCGCACAATGGTCAGATGATGCCATTTGTGTATCTGGTTTGATAGACATCTCATAGTGTTGGTTCTCAAGGGGAAAGTTTCTTTCACAGCTCTCCTGGATTTTCTACTTTGGATCAGGAATGGAGGACACAGAGGTAGGTAGATGACTAAAGAAAATGCCATGCTGACTCGGGGAAGGAATCAGGTGGTAGATATGTGACTACACATTAGGATGGAGAGAGAACACAAATGCGCTTGACTTGCATAAGTTCTTCATTTGTTTCCAGGTGGACATTTTTAAATAGTCAGCTCAGCATGCAGTTGGGATAGGAAGCAGACAACCAGGCTTTTTGGTCTGGGTACCAGGTCTCTGTGCAACACTGGGCTAGTGACCAAATGACTAAAGCTTCCTGAGACCTCAGGTTTTCTCATCTGTTAAATGGGCATCTTGTACCTTCCCTGGCAACCTCACATTGCTGGTATGGGGATAAAATGAAAGAATGTCAGTAAAAATGCTTTGTATTTGCAGATAGCCCAAGTAAGAGAACATACTTGCAAAAATCAGAAGCTGCCTATGCTTTTTAAGACTTAGTTCTTGCTCACTGAAGTACTTTGCAGAAAGAGAGTTCTTGCTTCTATGAATTATACTTTCCAGTGGTGTATCTCACAGGGCATGGTAACTTCTAAGCTATTTATGATATTCAGGATTCAGTGTGCACATGTAGCTCCTACTTTCTAGCCAAGGCCCGTGTGTCGTTGTTGTCATCATCACCATCCACCACTGTCCTCGTCTTGAGCATCTGCATCCTTATCATCGCTACTATAATTTATTCAATGCCACAGGTATATCAGGTATTATGGTTGGTTCTGTACATACATTTTCTAATGTAAACTTAGGCTATCCCCGTGAGATATTATCGCCTTTTCACATGTGAGAAAATCAAGATTTGGAGAGATTGAGTTGCCCAAGGTCACGCGGGAGTGGAGAGCTGTGCTGTAACCCAAGCCCCTCCCCTTCCCTGCAGCATATTGCCTTTACCAAAGGGAGCTTTGGAATCAGACCTGGAAGTTCTGATCTCATTCCATTGCTTCAGCAACTCAACACAAAGGCTCTGGTCCAAATCTTTTCCTTTTGTGTCTCAGTAAGTAAGTAATATTTCATTCCTCTCCCCTCTGATCCCACCCTCATTGCCAGATTCTGGAACCGTCTGTGTTTCTGGTCTATAGTTCAGCTTCTCTCCCCAGGCACTCGAGAAAGGCATTCTTCACAAAAAGGGAGAACACATTTTATTAAAGCAAACATGCAGTCCTCAGCGCTTTTACTTATCTCATGGATCCACCGCAGTGTGGCTCTCTGTGACCTAGTGATTATCATTTCCCAGAGCTATCATCATTTTAAGCTACCTGTTCATCCCGCTTCAGCAGATGGTACGATGCAAGGAGTATTGTAAGAGCTTTAAAGAAAGAAAACAAACAAACAAAGGAAAGATGTGCAGTTGGGTCAGCTTGAGGAAGAACTCACTGCCTTGTCTGCCGACACTGTTCCGCTTCAGCTGGGGCTGTGAGGTGGGGGGGTGACTCCTAGAGGTCTCCAGTCACCAGGGACGTGTAGATGGTGGGTTTTACTTTTTTTCTTTTTCTCTATCAGTTGGTGACCTGGAATGGACAGTCTGCATACGGTTGGTTTAAAAAAAATTCTTGTATCTGATCTTCCCAATGCAATCTGTTAGATTGAAATCCTTCATCCCTTCATTCATCCCCAAACACTTTCTGAGCGCCTTCCCCATGTAGGGTGCCATCTTGGGTGTGAGTTCCAGCTGCTGCAAATAGTTCTGTGTCCTTGGGAAAATCCTTTGCTTCTCCAGACCTCAGTTTTTACCTTCTGTGAAATGAGAGGGCTGGCTCAGGTTGCCAAGTCTTCTCTCAGAAGCAAAGGGATTGGGGCTCATAAAAAGTCTTTTATGGATAGAAAATCCAAAAGTTGTGAACAAGCCAGGCTTAACCCTCCAAGGAGAACTCCTCACACACAGTTAAGCATTTAAATTAGATGGGCTGCTCAGGCTGAATAAGGACCAGGCTATCCCTCTTCTCTGTTTCAAATTCTCTGAAATTCTTAATACCCTAGAACAATGTTTCTCAACTTTTTTTTCCCATTATCTGTCCCATAAAGAATCTTTTGAGACCTTTTCCCCCCTAATTCCCTCCCCCATCCTCCCTCTATGAGATCTTAATACCACAGAAATACTGGATACTTGTTTATGTATTCAATAGAAAAACCACTGTAGTTCATAAGATTTTTTTTGGCCCCTCAAGAACCAAATTTCACTCCTGGGGAGTTATATTGCCACCCTCCTGGAGAATGTATGCCCTAGAGCAGTAATTTTCAAACTTATTTTTTTTTACCTTATGCAAATTCTGTACAAAATTCAATATATGAAATTGATAAAAGCAGTCTTTAGTATGAGTGTATTTTAAATATTAAATTATATAAACAGATTCTATCCTAAAGTCAAGCCAATGAGAAAACTAGTTAATATCCTGGTAGTCTCCAAAGGGTTATCACCGAGTATACAACACTTATATACACTTCTTGTTTTTTATTATAGTTCTAAAATATTTTTTTAAGAGACTTATTTGATGAAGGAGAGTAAGTCGGAGGGAGAGACGAACCAGGAGAGACGATGGACTCTGAGAAACAAACTGAGGGTTCTAGAGGGGAGGACGGTGGGGGGATGGGTTAGCCTGGTGATGGGTATTAAAGAGGGCACATTCTGCGTGGAGCACTGGGTGTTATGCACAATGAATCATGGAACACTACATCAAGAACTAATGATGTATGGTGATTAACATAACAATAAAAAATTAAAAAAAAAAGACTTGAGAGTGAAAGGGAGAATGAGCAGGGGGAGAGGCAGAGGAAGAGGGACCCAGCAGACTCCCTGAGGAGCATGGAACCAACCTCGGGTCTGGATCCCGGGACCCTGAGATGATGACCTGAGCCAAAGTCAGGTGCTTAACCAACTGAGCCACCCAGGTGCCCCTAATTTTAAAATATTTTAAAATATATTTAAAAATTCAAATAAAACATTTGAGGTGCTTAAAACACCGAAACACGGTTTGAAAACCATTGCTAGAGAATCTTTTGGAACATGGGCTTTGGAATCAGATGGAATGGGTCTGAGTTGATTCTCTGCTCCACCACCTACCTGTTACCGGGTCATGGGCAAGTCTTAGAGCTTCAGTTTCGTCATCTGTAAAATGGGTATTTGAATATCTACCTCCTAGGGGATCTGTGAGGATTAAAAGAGCTCGTCACCTGTATCTGGCACGTATAGTAGGCAGTCAGTAAACATTAGGTATCTTTTGCCACACTCTATATCTTTGTATTTCCTTCCATTGACCACGGCAACTTGTGCCTGAACACACAGCACACAGTAGCTGCAGAAGAACTTGTGGCCAAATCAAACAAGGAGGGACTCCAGTATCCCTGTCAGTGACTGTTTTCCTTTTCCTGGACCTGGAATAGGGAAAGGTATGATTACTCTGCCTGAGATCATGTTTAACTGGCATGAAACCTGACTCTTTTTTTTTTTTTTTTTAAATGAAACCAGTAGGCCCAGGTAGTAACTCTTCATATTCTGAGTAATGTAAGTCTTGTAAAAAAAAAAAAAAAAATTAAATTAAAACTGGGTGGTTTCCACTTAATGATATGTATAGTTAGAGACACCAAATGTTTCATAACAAACTCTCTAATAAAGTATGCTCCATTTTGATAGAATTTAGCAGTGCGTATCATTTTTTTCTTTGGATGTATGAAGACTGTTTATGTTCATTTATGGATTGGGTACATCTCGAATGTAATGATAACCATTAAGTATCATTGGCCATATCCTTTTCAAACCTGTAGTTGGGGTTTCCCTCCATAAAGATGAGATGACTTCATGGGGTTTGCGATGAAAATAATTAGGAGTATTACCAGATATAGATGTTTTAAGGGCAATTCAGAGAGATGGGCTATGGTCTATTCCCATTAGAGTTGCTTTTGGGATTTTGCTGTGGTCATCTGTAGAAGACAATGTGAGTTCACACAAAGTGCACTCTTTCAGATCCATCAATGTGAAAACCAGAAATAATGATCGCAATTGCTCCCTCCCCCATTCTAACCTGTTTTGAAGAAGAAAAAATGATGGGGGTGGAGATGAGAAAAGAATGCACAGCTGGTTCACGGGGATAACTTTAAAATTTCTGCTAGGAAAAAAAATAATACGTATTTCTTCTTTTGTACATGTGGTGAAGCCTATGGTTGATAAAACTGAAGTTCTACATCCTGAATTCCCATTTGGACATTCAGTTCTGAGAACCTGCATCCAGCAGCCTTATCACTTTGAAGTGAAGTCACAATCACTAATGGAATCTGCTCGCTTTTCACATACTGAAATTAGCTTTGATTCTTTCTCCCAAATATATTTTGAAAAGCAACATGCACAAACTGTGTAGTGGCCCATCCAAGCAATCGATGCCATGGAGGAGGCTTGTGGACTTACCTATTGGGGTTGAGAGAAATAAATGTATTTCTTTCAGGAGTAGAAACAGGATTTCTGAACCCTCTTCTGGCCCCAAAGAAGGGAGAGCCTCCTCCTTCCATCCCTACGAAGAAAGAGAAAGTAAATGCCATTTTCCTTTGCGACTGTGAATAATAACATTTATGCTCTGAGATCGGTTTGCTTCTTTAATATGAAAAACGATATCCTGTTTGGATGAGACATTTCCTTGAATGCTTAGCATAAATTGAGCCCTTAAGCTTTTAACAAGAAATTCTGGGCTATCTTGCCTGAAAACTCAGAGTGGATCTTGGAAACACAGTGGGTTTCTTGATTTGCAAAAACTAGCAAAAACCAGCCTTTTTCGTGAGATTACTAATGGCGCTCTTTGTTTGATATTCAGGAAGAGCCATCTGAAATAATCCTTGTTTGTCTATCATTTTTCTTCTCACCGTCTTTGTCTCATTGTTACCCTGATTCTATCACTCTCTCTCTCTCTCTCTCCTTCTTGCCCCTTTGCTCTTCCTCTCTCTCTCTCCCGCTCCCTCTTTCACACACACACTTCTTTTCCTTTTTTTGGTCACACTCTCAAGTGACACGGGCCCAGTTAAGGTATTACAGAGCCGAGAGATAAGTATGTTGGAGAAGGAAATGCATTTTTTGTCACTCACAGTGACAATTAAAATAACAAGGCCAGACTCTTCCATCATTGTTTCTTAATGCTGTCAGCACCAACTTTGCCAGAATTATCCTGTCTGATGCATGAGTGGACTTAGTCATTTTTCACATTTTGCTATTCACTACCTCACCATCATTTAGGAGAGTAAATTAGCTTGCATCTCATTTAAATGAGCATTAAAAAAAAAAAAAAACAACTCAGCAACATACTTCCGTTAATTTGGTGGGCTGGGATGTGTCTATGGATATAAAATCTCTCTCTGTAGCACAGGTGATGGTTTGAATTCTGGTGTTAAGAGAGCAAAGGCATTTTGGTGAACCACATTCTGATTCACTAAGAGGACTCGCTGGGTAAGTTATAGCCACTGAAACCGGGATTTATGTATATTTATAGATCTCTATATCTGTGTATATATATATAGAGAGAGGGAGAATACATATATATGTATATATAAGATATCTAATATATACCTTGATTATTCAGTTCTGAAGAACACACATAGAATGATAGAAACCCTTGAAGTCCCATCTAAGCGAAAAGAGATGGCTACTTGTTTCACAGTATGGTTTGCATGCTTGTACCAGGCTGGGTGGATCCCCATGCTAGTCAGTTCAGCCCCTCTTGGAGAAAGGGCTTTTTTCTGTGGCCTGGATTCTCTGCCCTGCCTCTCGCTTCTCATTTAGACACCTAGAATTGATAGTTCACTGATGGACTGAATGGGGTCCAAGGAAGACCCGTATTCATGTTTGCAGCTGCCAGAGACCTCCAAGAATTTTATTCTTTGAGTGGTTTTCTGGAGAGGGAATGAATCGGAGAGCTGACTGCCGGGCGGAAGCTGCACCCATGAAAATCTCACTCGGAGAGACTGAAGTCTGACCTTTCTCATAACATGTAACCTTCTGAAGTAGGCCCTGGGGTGACATAAATCAATTCTTGATCAATAGAAAGCATGGATAATAGAAACCCAAATCTGACTTGGCAAAGTCAACATACTTTTGTGTTCCTGAATGTAGTTGTATTTCAAGCTCTATTTATTTGCTTGTCTAGAGATTGTGACCTCACCCTGGGTGTCTTTTCCTTTTGTCCACCTGTCCAGTGGTTACTGTCTTTAAGCCTTAACGCAAATGATCTTTTTTTTTAAATATTCAAAAAATATTGATACGTCTCCTTGTGGATAGTTTCTTCTCTTCACTTATCTCTAGTATTTGTTGTATTATGTTCCTGATACTTGTTTCTGTCTCTCTCTCTCTCTCTCTCTCTCTCTCTCTTTACTGGACATGAGCTCTCTGGGCGCAAGGGCCACACCTCTCTCATCTCTCTGCCCAAGTACCAAGCATATCATCTGACACAGATGCTTAGTGAATGCTGAATTGAACTCCATGGACCAATTTATGAAAACCTTTTGAGAAAAAGAAGTATGATTTTGTGCACTTGTGCCAAGCCTTTCCAACCTTAGTTCAGGTGCATGCTTGGAGAAAATTTAGAAACCATGACACAGAGAAGGGTTATAAATCATTTAAGTAAAGTCAAAGGAAGTTGAATATCCCTGGGAACTCATCAATCCTAATTTAATAGGAGTGGGAGATGTTTCACATTTCAAATGCTGGCTTTCTGGTTTTCGAGGGTAATGCCGTATTGACCAATTGTTCATGCCCAACATACCCCCCGCCTTTTTCATCTGTGAATAGCAATCTCATTGATGTTGGGAGATGTTCATGGACGTTGAAAGCATTTCACTTTGTTGTTTAAAGAAGCCTTTGTCCTGAAGGCATGAGATTATTCTTTCACATGAGGAGGAAAGGAAAATAAGAAAGCCTCCCTCTGTCCTTGGGTTCACATGGGTAGGAACTCTTTCTTGCAGCAATAAAAGCCTTTGGAGGAGACCTTTCATTATAAGGGTTTCGTGTTAAGTACTGCACATGGGGACAGAAGCTAAATCCCAATTTACTCAGCTGCATTTCCCAAGATTTGTTCCCTTGCGGCACAGGAGCTCTGTGCAAGCTCCATCAGGCCACTGCGGACCAAGCCAGAGGATTTGAATATTAATGCCATTCAGGTTTCCTTTCAGAGGAAGCTCTCTTAGTCGCAATAGTGAGACACTGCCTGCAAGTCTATGGCTGAACATGAAAATAAAGAGTTCAGAGTGTATCAAAAAAAGAGGGATCAGGAAAATGCACACAAATCATACCCAACCACCCAACCTGTCCCAACTTCTATCAGTGTGTAGAGAGTGCTTTCTCCAGGGACATGCTCATTGCATAATGAAGGCTTGTCATTTAGGAGCCAAAAGAAAATCAGTTTTCCTTGTAGTCAGATACATTCTTGATGAGATTCCGAGTCTCACAAAAGAATGTTGCAGATTCCTTCCACTCACATCAAGCATCTAAATGTTGATCTGGAGAAACAAAGAAATGGAAAAAGAAAAATGAGTTTGTTGTCAAATTGAAATACCACATTTTTGTATTGCTGGCTGATATATCTGTAATTCTCATCTGCCATTCATCTCTCTCTCTCTCTCTCTCTCTCTCTCTCTCTGTGTGTGTGTGTGTGTGTGTGTGTGTGTGTGTGAGTTTCCTCTCCAAACCTGCAAAATATTGCAAAACTAGATTTAAATATTTCAGACGGACTGCGCCCAGCATTTGCATTCCTCTGACTCATTCAGAGAAAAGACATCTGAGCAGAAATACAGAAGATAAAAGAGAAACCATTAATCCAAGGAAGATTACTGGCACAGAATCTTTATCCTGTATCCTTCCTGAAATGAGACAAAGATCTCACTATGTACATCCCTCTGGCTTAGCTTCAGATAGTAAGCAATATAGAAGTAGAGACATGGTCCTTTTTAAAGGCACACTGCATTTGTCTGAATTCTGAAGCAGAATCATCCTTTGGTTAGATTCTTGCTTCCTTGAGTGTCTTGCTTTCTTCACAGTGTCTTCCGCCCTTGCTTTCATTCCTTCAACTGTAGCTTTCTGACTGGGGCCCCAGGCTTCCCCGGGATGTTAGGCTTGACTTTTGAAAGATCCTTACATGAAGTCCAGGGTAGTACTAAGTGCCCTGGACTGTGAGGCAGGAGAGACAGGGTCTTGACTTAACTCATTAACTTATAGGACTCTAGGTATAACTGCTTTCTTCATCTGTAAAATGGGCAAATACCTGACCCTGATACCATTTATATGCAGAGATATATTGAGTTCATTTGGAAAAGCTTTGGGAGTAGAAGCAATATGAAAATACAAATTAAAATATTTTTAAGCATAATAAAAGCAAATTGAATACAGAATTAAATCATTTTGGGAGTATGAGCTCTATTTATTAAGGACATTTAGATCAGCCTTAGGAAGGAACGCTCCTGCCTTCTTAGTTGAAGCCAAACACAGTAAGAATCACTACCTTTGCAATTCTTGAGCATGTACTGCACTGTGCCAGGCATTTTTCAGGAATTACCTCATTTAGTTCTTACCGCAACCCTGAAAAGTGTTATCTGTTAACACTTCCATTTTGCAGATGAAGAAATGGAAACTTAGAGTAAGAAATTTTCCCTGAGATAGACAGCTAACACATGTCTGGATTTGAACTCAGGTTTCAATGTGAACTCTAAAATTATATTTAATATATTCTACTGCAGTTTCGAAGAGAACAATCAGGTTAATGTTCTCAAATTTTATGTTTCTTCATTTATATATTTCCCCTCCAGATGGATGAGAATATTACATATGTATATGTAATATAAATGTATTAACATACGATGGTTTAATAAGCAATTTAGAAGTCTAACATCCTCACCACTGGATTGGTTTCCTGATGGATCACCCCAATTTATGGGTCAAGCCCATTGCCTCTTCATCTTGATGAAAACCAGGAACACTGGTCCTCCCTCCCCACACACAACGTAACATCCTTATCCCAACTTCCTGTGATATGGGCAGTGCCACGTCTGAATCTCCCATGGAGAAATGACACTGGTCTAAGGTGTCCCTGGGCACTGCATTTGTCTCCATCTGTGTATCAGAAAGGTGTTATTAAGCAAAGTGTGTTAAAAACCCTCTGATACCATGACCTCTGCAAATGAGTGGGATGATGAAGATGATGATGATGATAATAATGATGGTGATTTAAAGCAGGATTTGTGAAGTGAGGGGTCAACTAGCAAATCTTTATTTTTTATGTTAATCACCATACATTACATCATTAGTTTTTGATGTAGTGTTCCATGATTCATTGTTTGCGCATAACACCCAGTGCTCCACGCAGAGTGTGCCCTCTTTAATACCCATCACCAGGCTAACCCATCCCCCCACCCCCCTCCCCTCTAGAACCCTCAGTTTGTTTTTCAGAGTCCATCGTCTCTCATGGTTCATCTCCCTCTCTGATCCCCCCCCTTCATTCTTCCCTTCCTCCTATCTTCTTCTTCTTCTTTTTTTTTTTAAACATATAATGTATTATTTGTTTCAGAGGTACAGGTCTGTGATTCAACAATCTTACACAATTCACAGCGCTCACCATAGCACATACCCCCCCAATGTCTATCACCCAGCCACCCCATCCCTCCCACCCCCCACCACTCCAGCAACCCTCAGTTTGTTTCCTGAGATTAAGAATTCCTCATATCAGTGAGGTCATATGATACATGTCTTTCTCTGATTGACTTATTTTGCTCAGCATAATACCCTCCAGTTCCATCCATGTCATTGCAAATGGCAAGATTTCATTCCTTTTGATGGCTGCATAATATTCCATTGTATGTATGTGTGTGTATATATATGTACATATATATATACACACACACCACATCTTCTTTATCCATTCATCTGTCGATGGACATCTTGGCTCTTTCCAGTTTGGCTATTGTGGACATTCAACTAGAAAATATTTTAAACTCCGTGGGCCACATGGGTCTCTATCATTAACTATCAAACTGTCATCAGAGTGCAAAAGCAGCCACAGAAAATACAGAAGTGGATGAGTGTGGCTCACTTATGTATATATAAAGTTAATAAAGCTTTATTAACAAATACAGGCAGTAAGCTAGATTTGGACCCTGGGTGTAACTTGCCACTCCTGACTTAGAGGATGAGCCAAGTCTTTTGAGCAGCAAGGCTAGTCAGGAGCTGCTCATCCCATTTTTATTTCAGTGCACTTCCTTGACTGCAGGTAAGGAGAGTATGGACAGTGGTTTTCCTCTCTGGTCATTGTTCTTTCCTGAGATTACTAGACAAACATAAGGCAGGATGACGATGATTAGAATTATAAAATAACAGCTATTCACAGCCGTCTGAAATCTGTGCAAGCACGACTTGTCTCCATTTCAAGCAATAATTGGAAGTCAAATTTTTTTCTGACCATTGTGGCTGCTGAGCTGGCTGTGGCCATTGGCTGTTTAAATAAAATAATTTATTTCCATGTTGCAACAATAGCAAAACCTACTGTGTCCAATTAAATCTCCACTTACAGCAACCCAGGGAGTGTGATCGCTTTCTGGAGATAGATCTGTGTTCCTGTGACCTTATCTTCTTATACTTTGCATTCAGCTATGAAATTAAATTGCAGGAAATGATTCAGTTTTGAATCATTCCATTCAAAAACGCAGAAGCATAAGTTCTCCGATGAACGACAAACATGTGGACTGCTTTTTAGATGGGAAACATCTTTAAGCAGGTTCTGTAAACTGGGCCAGAGGTTCAAACATCTCCAGGCCTGATGGGGCTTGAGCTTTCAGATTTGCCCCAGCTAGTTTTTATTTCTGACAAAGGGCCTTATTCAGATAAAGGGAGTTTGCCTTCCTCGTTTCCTAGGAAACTTTTTTTTTTTTAAGTTCCCTGGAAAAGACTCTTCTTGAGGCAGTCTCAATCTAACCTCTTCTCCTGGCTAAGAAACTGAAGGATTACATTAAAACTTGAGGTTATGGAGAGTTATGCCAACTGGGACTAAGCTGTGATGATTTTGTTGATTTAAACTGACAGAAAGGTGAGGTCAGAATAAAATCTGTTTCACCCATAATTTAGAAACTAAGAACCATCATGGCTCCCCCACCACCCCCACCAGTAATGCTGAAATTATCCATTCAGAGTGATTTGATTTCAGGTTTGAAGCTGGAGATCGCAGTAATAATCTTTCTCTGTATGAAGCACTTATTTATGGAGTAGTCTTTGCCATTTTTAATTGCACTTTCCCTCCTGCCTTTATTAATTATCTCTGTAGTTCCTCTTAGGTCTTGTCATGATGCCAAATATTGAAATAGAAAGGTTTATTTCCAAAGACATGCAGAAGAAGATAGGCTTTCCAACTTTCTATTTTGACTCTTAAAGGTTCATACTCTCAGAAAGTATGCTTCCTGCAAAGTGGGTACCCCCTGGATTTCCTGGGGATAATGGCCCCTTGGGACCCTTAATTGCTCGGGGTGTCCTTGGAATTCTCATGAAGCAAGGTGTTTTGAGAGCCTAGTGAAGTTGTGGTTTCCAGTTAGGATGCTTCTGGGCTCAAAAAGGTCAGCAGCTCCTCTGTGCTCCTGGGGTCAGATACCACCTCCTCTAATATGGCCCCATCCTAAATTTCCCTCTACTTTCCTCTTTGCAGACAGATCTCTCCAGGGTGACCAAATTAGTACCCACACTGTTCTGCGCTAGTGCTCATGTCATTTCCTGCCTTTGGAACATCCTCATCCGTACTCCTGTCTGTTGAAGTCTTAAATATAACCCTTCAAGGCTCATCACATTTTCCTTTTTTTTTTTTTTTTTTTTTTTGAGAGTCTTTTATAAACCCTTCTTTGACTCTGCAGGGTGCTTGGGTTATGCTTTTGTGATGTTGTGTTGTACCGTCTTATATTGTAACCGTTAGTAATTTTAACTGTCCCAGCTCAGTTGTAAACTGCTTGAGGACAAGAAGCTACTGTCCCCTTTTCGTAGTCCAGGGGCTTGCAAAGTGTGTTGTATGCAGTAGGTTTCCTGTCTCTCCTCGAACTCAATTGCCACTACATATTCCGGCTCAATTAGCGAGGATCTGTTCTTGACAAGGTTGACTTCTCTGAAAGCACAGGTCTGACTGTCCTACATGGGCTTTGAAATATCAGGGAATTAGGCAGGGTCTGAAACAAACTTGATTCTAAAACTTATTGGGAATAGCAACACCAGAAAATTCCATTCCTCAGCTCCAGGTGACAGGGACATGAGAAAATGAGACAATCATTGGCAGTAAACCGAAGAAATAAAAAAAAAAAATCTGTCTCGGAGAGGCAATATGGACTGAATATATGTACACACACACACACACACACATACATATATATATATATATATATATATATATATATATATATAAAGGGCTTATTCTTTTATTTGAAATATCTAAATTATAGAAGGAACATCTTGGGGTTATATCTATGTCTTTTTGAGAAAGATTACAACCTTCTTGCATAAAAGTACTCTTTGTGATGGTGTTAGAGATGAGTGTTGTTCAGAGAGATAACTTTTATGTTTTACTCTTTAAGAATAATTTGGAATCTCAAACTTACTCTCCTCTAACTTGGAGGACAGTTGAATATCTTCTAACTGAACGATCTCGGCAGGACATCCTGAGCTGCTTAGGAGGTTAGCGTTCCAGCAAACATTTGGCTTAGAGAATTCCTAAAACAGGAACATGTACTCTTGAAGGGCAGTTAAAATTTAAGAAGCCAGTAGAAGCTTACTCTGTGTGTGTGTGTGTGTGTGTGTATGTGTGACTCAGGACTGTGAGAGATAGTGTTCTCCCTCATAATTTGTTTTTCTCTCTCACGCTGATTGCACACTCAGATCCAATATGTAATAGAGTGTGTATTTTATGTTATTCTCAGACTATTTTAAAGGAAACTCAGCATTCCTTCCTTCATGAGTCAGTTTCCTAGTCGTGGTATAGAAAAAAAGCGATCTGTCAGAGAAGCTGATGAAATGACAGATTATTTTTTTTAATGGGCTTAAAGTTTCTGCGATATTCTGTGTCTGAATCATCAACTGAGTAGCTTTCCTTTTTGTGTGTGTATTTTAAAGTGCCAGTCATGGTTGAATGTTGTTAATCCATCTAGTCATTGATCTCTGAAGACACAGAGTATCTTTCCAAATGTGCTATTATGTTTAATACCATTTTTTGTTCTTGGTGTGGAGAGCAAAGAGGGGACCGTTACATATTTGTTTGTTTTTGGCATTTTGACGTTTTGAATCTTTCCTTGTACATCTGTTCCTCCATCCGTTGTCTGTCCATCCAGCCACCATTTAATGTGCATCTCTGCTATGTCCCAGGCTCTGTGCTAGGAGCTGGGAAGGGTCTGTGAAAAAGCAAAGACCTCGTGGGACACAACTAAAGAACAGTTTCTAAGGAAAAAAAAAAAAGGCTTCAGACAGTTCCCTGATAACTGCCCTTCTAGAGCCACTGTTGTCTGCTACTGGCCTGATACAAACCTTCTTCCCTCCTTTTATAACCCCCAAGCCCCGAAGACCTTTGTGTGCTTTAGAGGTCAGTCCACAGATGTGGCCTGGGACACCCTCCTCTTCATCTGTATTGTAGTTACAAGAGGTGGAGGCACATGGGTCTTTTATAATTTTTTCCCTTTTTCTTTTTTGATTAGCATCTGCACAAATGGCCTCAGTTCATTGCTTTAAACTAATCCGGCTTGTTAAGACAGAGATTGTCATCCACAAGTTGTTATTAGCAGGGTTCTAAAGGAAGAGGGTCTCTGTCAGAGCAGGGCGGGCTTGGAGAAAGGTTATATAATATAATATGTTCTTCAGGCGCCATACGAGAGGGAGACAATGCTGCCTTACAGGACCTGTTCTCAAGTGCTACTTAGAGGCTTACATAGTCCTGCCTATTCTACCTCATGAAAAGGGAGATCCAATCATTGCTTTCTGGAAACTATTCTTCTCATCTCTTTGGCTGTCATATGTATTTAACAGTAGTGCCCTCAAGGACAATGGGGTGGGTAAGCGTGCTAGGGGGCTCCAGCCTCCAGCCTGTAGTTTTTCAGTTCACATTGCCCGGTTTGCTAAGAATGGTCTTCTTTGTTTCCATTTTGAGTCATGGCTGAATTCTTATATGTTGTCTGATCTTCAAGCTCAAATACCCAAGGGACCAGGCAGCTGTGAATCAACCCTGTGTGTGTGTGTGTGTGTGTGTGTGTGTGTGTGTGTGTGTGTGTGTTTGCTTGCTAGCAGGTACTATAGCAAAAAAGACAGTATACTTTTCCTTATTTCTTTAAATCGATAGGGATTTGGAGGAAAAGACTTTAATAAAATAGAATTGTGACTGATTATTTTTCCCCTTTCTGAGCACTGCTGTAAAATAAGGTTATGAATAGCATGAGGAAAAAAATAATAAAAAAACCTTTTGTAATGTAGTCCTATGGGTTTAAACCCAAACCTTCAATTTATAATGAAAGCTCAGTGTCTATATACTAACCTCCACCTTATGAGACGGCTCTCCTTTTCTGATTGCAGAGTATAAGGAAATCTTCCACATGCTTTCACTTATTGGGAAGGTACACAGTTGCTTATCTGTTGTTTTTCCTCCACATAGTCTACGTTATGGTTTGGAAATTCGACATCATGTATTTTTTTTTCCCTAGGCCAGATGTTTTATCCTTCTATGTTAAGTCATCTTGACACGTTGCCATGAAATGGATACAACTGCTAGTTTTAATATTGCTCCATATCTTTATTACAAGATACGCCTCCTGCATCTTAATTCCTCAAATTCTCCCTCTCTGTTGTTCTCTGATCTTCTCCATCCCAACCCCCCTTTACTCCTGAAGAAGGCATATTGTAATTGTATGACAGTCGTGTCCCAGTAGCTAAAGAGGTTCTAGATAGCATAATGAATATGCAGCGCATTATCTCCCAGGATGTGTGCCTGTGTCTTTAATCACAGCTGGAATGCAAAATTGGGCTCCACCTTTCAACTCTATCTCCATCACGCTGAGAGAGTGAGAGAGAGCGAGACGGAGACTGCTAGACAGCTCGAAAGAGATTGCAGCTCAGATGTCCTGAAAAACAGCAAATCCCTCAGACCTGGCAGATTCCGTTACCATGAGAACTGCAGATATTTCCATTGTGATGGTTTGCTCCAGCAGCCATCTGTTACACCCATTTGATTAGGAAGTACAGTTCAGCTTGTATGGGATTTTCATCACACCTTATCCCAGGGCAGTATACAGAGGCTCTTGCTTTTTTATATGCTAAACTCCAAGGCTTCAAAGTACTGTAATTTACCGAGGCGGAGGGCACTTAATGAAACGGTAAGAGAACGTCACTAAAGACCGAAGCTCCAAGAAGAAATACACACAGGAGAAGGAAGAGAGGATTAGACGCCACAGCAGAAACGCATCCAACTCAGAAAATTAACCATATTTAGCAATGCCTTCTTCTCTTGGTGGAGGGGAATGAAATGAAGACTTAGGTTCTGCGAGCTGGACTCCCTGAGGGAGGAAGATGTTTGTGTAGTCCTTGCATGGAAGCTACAAGGCTGGTTAATTCTCTGCCTGGACTCAAGGACAGTTCAAAGAAAGGGAGGGAAGGGTAGGGCCTCAAACACATCTCATCAGTTGAGATGAATCCACTGTATCAAGATTACATTAGCTCTAAAAATTTTATGATGCCATCTAACTTTTCTGTAGACACAAAACGACCTTAAAAGTTCCTTGAAGCAGTGCTGTAATTTACAGATTTAAACCAGTTATTTGGACTAGTTGCCCCTCTGTGTATTTTTGTAGGGGAGGAAATGCTGATGGTACATCATAGAGACATAAAAATAGGAATTCCCTTCAATTAGGACTCTCCAAATATCCTTCCTGGGCAGTAGGCATACCAGGTCCAAGCTTGCGAGGGGGTTGGCGTGGTCTGGGAGGAGCTGCCTAGCGTGCCTTAAATTAACTGGGGTTTCTGTAAACCGGGGAAGCTAATTAAATGCTTACACAGCGACAGGAATTTGTGATTGCTGCAAGAGGGGCCTCCCTTTGTTTCCCAGCCTGCATTTTCTAGAATGGACTCTGATAATCTATCACTCTGGTTGGGCAGGGGCTGCCAGATTTTTCCAAACTTGCTAAGTTTGCAAGACCCATTATGTCCCGTTTTGCCTGTTGGTTTGGTTTTTGGGTAACTCTTTCGAACAGGGGACACGTTTCCTTATCTGATTGCACTGCTGGCTAGAGAACTTTCCCCCAGTCTATTTCCTGGCTTGGTGTCAGGTTGCCATCCGGGGAGGCTGGGATGTCAGGAGGAACTGGAGAACTCGTTCCCTGCGTTGATGTCAAAGATGTATTCCTGGTGAGATAAAAATCAGTGACCCAGGATCCCTGAGGTTAAAAATCGGGACAGGATGTTGGCCTCTCTCAATGAAATGGGGTGGATTTTTTTTTTAAACCTTTTACAGCAGAAAAGCTCAAGCTCTCATAGATAAGGACCTGTGTTTTCCTTGAATGAAGAACCTCCTTGCCTGGCCAGCAGCTGAAGGTACACCTGAATCACCATCCCTCCCTTGAGAATACTTAGTTAGAAGGCTCTCCTGCTCTATCCCAGCAGCCAACGCCTTTCACTGCACATCTTCCAGTGGTGTTGACTTTCCCATTAAACCCTCAATCCTACACCCTGGAGACTGCCTTTTCTCCAAGGCTTTTGAGACCCGGCCCTGGTTTTATGAACGCAGCGTCTGTCTCTGAAAGGCAGCAGATGCAGTGAAGGCCCGAGTGGAAACAATAAATACCATTCAGGTTTCCTGCACGGAACCTCTTATAGTAGTGCCTTTGTTAAAGGAAACATGGACTAAAATGCCTTCTCCCTCCCTCCCTCCCTCGCTTATCCCCCCAGTTCCCCTGCACCGTTAGGATCCCAGCCACCTTTGGAAAGTAAAGGTTAAGTATTCCGAGGCAGAAATCAGTTGACACACAAAAGAGACTCAAGCAAATGTATCACTTGCTTGCCAGCAAGAGGGTGGGGCTGAGCGCTTTTGGGGAGGGGAATGATTTTTACTTGAAACCAGAAGAAAAACAGCCCTTGGAGGGGAGTGCTAGCTAGAAATACTCTCCTCTGAGCTGGGATGTTAACAGTGGCACCTTCTGACTTAATGTGGCATCTTTCTTCATCGTTATCAATCTCCCGAGAGCTCTCCTGCCATCTGTACCATCCGTGCTTCGGGCTCCCATATGAAAGTCCAATCTGGCAGCATAAATACTGGCTAATGAAGAGTAGGTGTCTGACTGACTGGGAGAGAAGCGATCCTGTGTCAATGATGGAGCAGAATTCATTCATTTACAAAAAGAGCTGCATTTATACCGCCATTCAAGATGAAATCCTCTCCCCTTCTCTCTCTCTTCTCCCTCCCCCGCCCCCATCCTCCTTTCTCATTTTCTTCCTGTGTCATCCTACGTTAATGGAGTTCATGCAAAAGTCAGCGTACAAATGGTCTTTGCCTCGAATGTTATACCTCGGAGATTAAAAATAGGAACGCGATGTGGACTTGCCGACATGTGGCGGGTTATTTTTTCCCCTTCAGTGGGAAAGCTATAACTACATAGATTAGCGGAACTTGTGTAAGAATGGATGTAAAACAGATTTATCTCTGTGTCAGCTTTATCTGATCCATTTGGTCTTGCAGAGTTTGGATGGCTTCCTTTGTTACAATAACCAGCTTTCAAACATCTATATCCTTAGGGTATTAAATGTCAGCCTCCTGATGTACCAGTCAAGGAGAGAGGGTTGACAGCCTGTGGGCTGGAGAAGCGCTCTTTGTGTGAGTGGAGAGCGGCTTGCTCGTGCACCAAGGCCAGCGCCTCGTGTGACCTACGGGACTCCCAGCCCCTATCCGCGTCACCGTGGAGGGGTGCTGAAGCTTACCACTGCCATTAATATCCTTTTACAAAGAACTCAAAAAGATTTCCTGTCGCTGACAAGGACAGATTTGTTAGAGATCGCTCAAGGAAATGGACAATAACTAATTAATTGAGCTCTCCATGACTTTCTCTGCTGTCGTTTTTCATTTATCTGTTCTCATTTCTCACCACGAAGGGCTAGCCCTTGTTCTTCCTTTCCTTCCTTTGTCTACCTCTTTCAGTATTCTTCTCCCTCCCGTCTTCCCTCTTGTCTTGTTTTTCCCAGCTCTCTTCTTTTTCTTTACTTGACAGACTCTACTTAAAACAAAACCCAAAACGTAGCAGGGCACGTGTATGCAAAGATTTTCCTAGGAATGTGGGTACATTTCTTCTGAGTCTGAAGATTGTCTTCTTTCTGGGTTGGCAGGAGCTCAGAGGTCCCCTCTTTGTACTGGATATGTAAATAATCTTTAACATCCTTGATACAGGATTGCAAAGCTGTTAAAGACCTACAGTGGCCTACCGAAGTGGTGCGTTATTTTTATTGTTACTGTCCTTAGCATCCAGGAATGACCTACTATGGACGCTTGGAGAATAAGGAACCATGTTAATTGTCTCAATTTAGGGAGCAACAATCGAGGACCCATCTTATTAGGTGGAAACGGTTCTGTGAGATCTTGAATACAGATGTAGATGCTGCTTCATCTTCCTCCTTATAACTGGGCTGCGTGGCTCATTGGATTGGAGCAGGGCACCGATGAACTCAGGGTCTATTGTTCCCCTTTCAGTCACTCTGTCCCCAGAGAATCTGAATTCTTCAGTGTGCCTGCCCCGCTGCCTCTGTTCTCATGTCCATCTCTACAGAGGAACACAAGACGTGGTGTGGGCTTTTTAGAGGTGGCCTTCGATGAAAGCAAACAGATCTGGGATTGAATCCTGGCTCTGCTACTTTCTTTGTGTATGTGACCTGTAGTAGTCATCGGACCTTTTGCTGCCTTGGTATTGCCATCTGGAAAACGGAGATACCAATATCTTAAATCTCAGCCAAGTTTATTGTATAAGTCAAATGACCTAAGTCTGTGAAAGTGCTGGGCACTTAGTGCTGACTCTAGGGTAACTACTGTCCCTGTTTGTCCAGGAGTGAACGGTGGCTTGGGGCACAGGGCTCTCAGTGCTAAAACAAGGACAGTTCTGGGAAAACTGGGGTGGATGGTCATCATACTTAGAGCAGTTCACCCCTACAGGAGGGCCCTGACCCAGCTTAAGCAAGTACTCCAGTGGGTAATGGAACTCTCTTCATGGTTTCAAGAAGTCTTGTTTTCTTCTGTGACCTAATTGCCTGCTCTATTTTGGATCTATGGATTCTTAACTCTGGTTTTCTAAGAAGGTTTACTCACTCTCTTCTCAAGATCTCAAGGGGTGGCATGAAACTTTAAAATAGAAGTATGAAACATAAAATGAAGTAAGCACAAATTGCTTCCTCTGAGTTGGAACTTATTCATTCTTTAAGACCCAGTATGTTTGTTACTCTGTTCATGAGCCATTAGCCCATCCTGATCTCTCTCTTCAGAATGATTCTGGGCTTTCAGAGGGTAATGTAATTGGTTATTGCTTTATTTCCAGGTAGATTTTTAAACTCCTTGAAAGCAGAGAGCCTGCCTTACATTTTCTGAGTAACCACTGAATGAATGAATGAGAGAAGGAATGATTTATAGGTGGGGAAATGAGTCAGAGCAAATGGGAATGAGGGAGTGAATAAATGAGTAAATTATTGATTTTGTGCGCGTGTGTGTGTGTATTTCTGCACATTCCTTTTCAGTCTTGGTCTGGCTTTATTGTGGATCTTATGTCTAACATTTTGGAACTTCAAATCTGGGATCCCTAGCCCTACCTCTCAGCCTTAGGTGCCATATTAAATTCCTAGTATCCCAAATGACCCAGCTTATCTTGGGGGCACCGCTCATTGATAAATGGGGAGAATATAACTTTTTTTCTCTAAAATTGTAAAGATTAATTTAAAAATTAAAACCTACATATGTCAACAGAAAGAAACCGTTCAAACTACACAGGAGTTTAAAAGGGAAAGGAAAAATCTGTCTTGTGTGTTCCCCCACCCCGCCCTACCTTTTGTATGCGTTCCTCTGAAATTAAAATTTTTGCTTTTAGTTTTTTTGGTGGCTACAATGGAAATTCTAAATAGCAGGAGTTTGTTTTGGATATATCAACATTTGAAAGCATATCTTGACATCCTGTTCTGGAAATTTGAGGTGTTGGGTCATTTTTAGTGTTGTCTACCTTTCCTCTCTTCTTTACCTCCTGAGATACATAATTCTAATGGGTAGTTTTATGGGTTTACCAATTCTCCCTTTTCTATTTGTTGGCTTATATTTATTATTTTATACTTTTTATTCTTTTTTTGTAAGGTTTTATTGTTATCCCAGCTATCATATGGTGTAATATTAGTTTCAATTGTACAATATAGCGATTCAACACTTGCATACAACACCTGGTGCTCATCATATAAGTGCACTGTCTCATCACCCATTTCACCCATCCCCTCCACCCACGACCCTTTGGTAACCATCTCTTTGTTGTCTAGACTTAAGAGTCTGTTTTCTTTTTTTTTACTCTCAAAATTATTTTTCTTCAAATTTTTATTTAAATTCTAGTTAGTTTACATACAGTGCAATATTGGTTTCAGGAGCAGAATTCAGTAATTCATTACTTACATACAACACCGAGTGTTCAACACGACAAGTGCCCTCCTTCATACCCATCCCCCATCTAGCCCACCCCCCCCATCCTCCATCAACCCTGTTTGTTCTCTATCCTTAAGAGTTTCTTATGGTTTGTTTCCCTCTCTTTCTTTTTCCACCCCCTCATATGTTCATCTGTTTTGTTTCTTAAATTCACATATGAGTGAAATCATATATTAGCATAATACCCGCTACCTCCATCCACGTCATTGCGAATGGCAAGATCTCATTCTTTTTGACGGCTGAGTAATATTCCAGTGTGTCTATATACCACATCTTCTTTATCCATTCATCAGCCAGTGGGCTTTTGGGCTCTTTCCATAGTTTGGCTGTTGTTGATAATGCTGCTATGAACATCGGGGTGCATGTACCCCTTTGGATCTTTTTTTTTTTTTTATCCTTCAGGTATATATCTAGTAGTGCAATTGCTGGGTGGAGGGTAGTTCTATTTTCAACTTTTTGAGGACCCTCCATACTGTTTTCTGGAGAGGCTGCACCAGCTTGCATTCCCACAAACAGTGCATGAAGTTTCCTCTTTCCCCGTATCCTCACCAATATCTGTGGTTTCCTGCTTTGTTAATTGTCGTCATTCTGACCATTGTGAGGTGGTATCTTCTCATGGTTTTGATTTGTATTTCCCTGAGGAGGAGTGATGTTGAGCATCTTTTCGTGTGTCTGTTAGCCATCTGGATGTCTTCTTTGGAAAGGTGTCTATTCATGTTTTCTACCCATTTCTTAACTGGATTTGTTTTTTGGGTGTTGAGTTTGATAAGTTCTTAGATTTTGGATACTAACCCTTTATCAGATATGTCATTTGCAAATATCTTCTTCCATTCTGTAGGCCGCATTTTAATTTTGTTGATTGTTTCCTTCACTATGCAGAAGCTTTTTATCTTGATGGAGTCCCGGTAGGTTCATTTTTGCTTTTGTTTCCCTTGCCTCCAGTGATGTGTCTAGCAAGAAGTTGCTACGTGTTGCCTTATGTTTAGATACTGTTTATGGAATTCCCACTATTCAGTACACTTACATTTACTTCTACATCTACCTTCTCCTGATTTTTGTTGTATTTGTGTTTATGTTGTCAGGTTTTACAATACTTACTTTTTGTTCTGCCACTGTAATTGTCTTTAGTAGTGCTTTATCTACAGGCTAATTCTAAATATTAACCAAAGAATAATAATATTTATAGAACTCGACCTTTAGGGAACTTGATCCAAAGAGAAGGAAATGTAATCCTAAATCACTCAGAAGAGATCCTAAGCCACAGGGGCCAGAGGTTTCTCTCTTGATTTCTTTGGAGCTGTCTTTCCTTCTGGGCCATGCTCAGCCCTTTTTTCTTCATATATTTGTCTTATCTCATTTTCTTCTTATATTACATTTTTATTTTACTGGATCCTCTCATCAGGACTTTTATCATATGGAGTATAAGGGCATAGCATTTAAAAACCTTTGTATAGGGGCACCTGGGTGGCTCAGTCGTTTAGCCTGCTTCTCCCTCTCCTACTCCCCCTGCTTGTGTTCCCTTTCTTGCTGTGTCTCTCTGTCAAATAAATAAAATCTTAAAAAAACAAAACGAAAAACCTTTGTATGTCTGAAAATGTCTTGAGTTTGAGTTTACAGTTGACTGTAGTTTAGCTGGGTATAGGTTGTTAATTTCAAACATTTCCCTCAGAACTTCAAAGGAATGGCTGTTGAGCAGTATGCTCATTGTGATCTTGTTACTTTGTAGGTAACTTTTGTTTAAGATAATTTTTAGGACTTTGTCTTTACCCTTGGAGTTCTGAAATTTCACCAAAATTTGTTTAGATGTATGTTGTTCCTATTCGTTTTGCTTTTAATTTGGTAGGTCTCTTCCTTACAAAGATTTGTCTCTTTATTTACCTCTAGGATTTCTACCCCCACCCCCATTATTTAATTATTTCTCCTCTCTAATTTTTACTTCTAGGATTCATTTGATATATCTAGACTTCCTGGCTCTCTTCCACAATCTTATGTTTTTTCTCTCTCTTCATTTTTGTTCTCTTGAATGGAGACTTTCCCCATCTATCCAGTCTTCAACCTTTATCCATTGTTACTTTCTATTCCATATATTAATTTTTTTTTTTTTTTTTAAAGTAAGCTCTGGGCCCTACATGGGGCTTCAGCTCATGACTCTCCACTGTTAGGAGTTGCATGCTCCACCGACTGAGCCAGCCAGGTGCCCCCCTACATTGATTTTTTTTTTTTAAATTTTGGTAGTCCTATCTTTAATTCTAGGATTTTTTTGTGTGATTATTATTTCATAGCAGCAATTTCAATTTATTCATTAATTTATTTTGATGTATATTCAACTCCAATATATCCACTCAAATATCTCTGAAGACACATTTTAGAACATTTAAAAATTGCTTCCATTTTCCTTAATCATTTCTGTTTCTTTTGATGTCATATTCATTCATCTTTTTAATGAAAATCAATTTTCTCAAATGTCTTGTGATCCTGATTATAAATGAGAGAGTGGTTTGATTCATGTGGATAGCTTACATGGGTTTTCTGTGCAGTTTAAAAATGTCTGTTTCCTCAGTAGGCTTCTTCTACCTTGAAGGTCTTACTTAGGGCTCCAGTAAAGGTGGGTAGCTAGGCAGATTTTTCCGTAGAGTCCTTGAACAAGGATTAGTCATGTAGATTGGGGATCCTTAACCCCACAATCTCCAAAGTAATAGAACTTTACTCTGGGGTTAGCCCTCTTTGTTTTATGCTTAGATGGAGCCGGTACCTTCTATACCTCCCCTCCGCCTGGTCTAATGTGGAAGTCTACAGTCAGTCAAACTCTTTCAGGCCCTACCTACTTCCTACACTAACTTCCTTTCCCAGTCAATTTCTCATTATTCCCAGAGAGAAGTTGTTATGCTTTACCCTGGGGGCATAAAATGCTGCTGCCGTTCTCATAAGCTCTGTAAGTCTGTGGACAGAGCAAAGGTCTGATTAACATGATGATTCTTATTACAGTTTTGTAGTTTATTACCCTGATGATGAACACTCTGCCCACTCAGGCTCTGTTGCACTCTTTGGGAAGGACTGCTCTGTTTGTCTTTTGCGCTGTAATTTTTCTTACTCTTACTCTTTATTGATCTTATCCCAGTAGTTCTCTATTTTTCAGGATTTCCTTAATATTTCAGATGACAGTTGGCACCCTTTCATATATTTGGCTAGGTCAAGAAAACATTTTTTTCCTGTCATATCAATACAGTAATAAGACTTCAGTAGATGGGGAGTTGATGCACATGCTTAGTCTATTAGCTAGGAACAGAAGGCAAAATAGAATTTCTGGGAGATTGTGTATAGGGATGGTGGGTTACCTGATGAGGTTAAAAATGTGTTTCATTTAAATCTACCTTTTTCCTCCATGCCTTTCCTCCTGCCATTCCCCTTCCTGGCATGACTTTATCTATTCTTTCCCATCTCCAAACCTTTTCCAGTGAGCAAGTAACCTCTCCAGGCTGTCCCTCAAAATCAAAGAACTAAATTATTTCTTACAGAGATCCTGTTATGTTCCTTGTACTCTGTTGACTGTATAGGATGTAGAGAAAGATTTATAATTAACATTTATTTAGCACCCACTATGGGCCAGACACTTGATGGGGCTATTTGCATGGAGCATTATCTGACTCAACTCTCATATCTTACATAATTTCTAGTTTGTAGATGAAGAAACAGATGTAGAAATTATCTAGCAAGTGGAAGAACTTACTTTGAGCCCGTGCCTGTCTTATTCCCAAATTCGTTGTTCTTTTCTTTACACCACGATGTCCATGCCAGTGGGTTTATAATCTAGTTGGGGTGGAAGGTGGAGATATATGGAATCATAAAATATTAGAGTCTCAGAGTTGGGTTTTTTGGCATCCTGTACTTCAGCCATTTCCTAAAGACTGAGTATTCTATATAATGTCTTAAGAATGGAAAAAACAAAACAAAACAGTTTCTATCTGAAAACCTTCAGTGACATGGATCCCCACCCCTACCAGTCATGTTGGATGAATGGACCTGGGTGAGACACCTTAAATTTGTCCCTACTGAATGTCTTATTGCCAGTGTTGACTCTCTTCCCAATTAGTTCAGAACAATTTTTAACTTTATTTGGTCATTAGATATTCTTTTTTTTTCTCTAAGTTGTTTATTTTTCTCTGAGTGCCGTAATTATACCATTCTGCCATTGACAAAAATGTTCTTAGGGTCAGTCTGTGAGCACACCACTATTTCTCTCCCTGCTAGTTGACAACTGCAATGATTGGCATCCTTTAGATGTGGTCACTTCATCATTTAGAAAGTTCATCAAGCTTATTGCTCTTAAATTTGTGGTAAGGAGAGTGTTTGTTAAATGCTTTGATGAAATGCAGGAGCATTGCATTTATTCCATTTTCCCATTTTGCCTTTATAAAACCCCTGAACAAACAGGAATGAAGCTAGTCTGGTGTGACTTGTTTTTGCTGGGCTCCGGTTGACATTGTGGTATCTTCTCATTTCTTTCCAAGTCTGAATAAGCTGCCTATTTGCTAATCTGTACTAGAATACATCCCAAAATGATACAGATGACTTGTGACATCCAAATTCTTGCACTTTTGAGAAGTTGGGACATTGTTTGTGAAAAACAAACAATGACCTAGTTGCAGTCTATAATGAAGCACCCTACTTGACATAGACCCATATATACTTGTGGGAGAACAGAAGAACATGGTGTAATCATGAAAGTCTTTTGGAGGATGGTTAGAATTGAGTCACAGAGTGAGCAGATGAAAGAGAATGGGATGGGAATGGGATGAGCAAAGGTAGGGAGGTCTAAGATACGCGTGTTTGGGGGGCCTAAGAGGCATGGGTTTGGTAGGAATGGTGAGTACATGCCGGGGAGTTTCAGGAAGGCAGTGGGACAGGCAAGGTGGGGCTTGCTTGTGGGATAATCTTGAAGGTGACACAGAAATGTTGGCTGTGAATGTTGTAGTAGGACAAAAGGCGTTGAAGATTTTTGAGTAGTGACCTGGCAAGAGTAACACTTAAAGAGGATGACCCTGGTTGCTCTGTGTAGGAAAGCATACATAAGATGGAAGAGCTGCTGGAATCCAGGAGGCCTAATTAGAAATGACACAGTGATCCCAGCATGAGAATGGAAGAGTCTTGCCTTAGTGTAGGAACTTCGCAACAGAATAGGAGTGGACATAGAACCATTTCAGTGGGAAACGGGCCGGATTGAATATAAAGGTTGAATTTAAGTGTCAACTTAATTTTAAGTGTTAGTTTTTTCGGGCCATGGGATGCCCAGATATCTAGTTAAACATTATTTCTGGGTGTGTCTATGAGAGTGTTTCCAGAAAAGATTAGCACTTGGATCTGTGGACTCAGTTCAGATTGTCTGTCCCATTGTGGGTGGGCACCATCCAAACTGTTGAGGGCCAGAGTAGTACAGAAATGCAGAGGAAGGAGAATTCTCTCTCTGCCTGACTGGTTAAGCTGGGACATTATTCTTTTGCCCTCAGACTGGGACTTAGACCACTGGCACAACCGGTTCTCCGACCTTCGGACTTGGACTGGAACCATTGGTTTTCCTGGGTTGATCTCCAGCTCTGGTGGCGGATGGTGGGATTTCTCAGCATCCACACTCACGAGCCAATTCCTCATAATAAATCTCTTTAGATTTCTGTCCTCTTGGTTCTGGTTTTCCTGAGAAGCCTGACCAATATGGGATGCTTGACCAGCTGAGTGATGGAATGATTGAATGAGAGGATGTGGAGAATAAAGGGGGGTGGTGAGTATAATTTTCCAGCCTTGGTGCCTGGGAGGAATCTGTTGTCATGAAAATAAAATGGTGTAGGGGAGTAAGGGTGGGCATATATACTTTGGTTGTGAAACTGGATTAATTAGGAACGAAATCCTGTATAGAAATGTTATTTTCAGAGGTATTCTAAACACTTCCCTACCAAAACTTACATTTGGAGGTTAATTCATTATAGGTATCTCTTTAAATATACCTGTAGAGGCAGCAAAATAACCTCCCACCTCAGATCTTTAGAGAAAATAAGAGGCCCTGTAACTATTGAGGAAAAATACATTCACCTTCAAATTATATTGTTTTAGAGGCTAAAAGTATGTAATTTCCCGAGGAACACATCGAGATTCAGCCTGCTGGGAGGCTATTGCTGAATTACTCCCGGCAGAGGCGAAGGTGCCTACAATTCCTCCAGCTCTGCCTAAGTTAGTGGGAACCGAGGCCTTGCCCAGGCTGCAGGCTGGCAGGGCAAATTCGGGCCTGCCTGGGCACATGGTCCTGCCCCTTGGGCCGTGGTCCCCGTGCTCTGATGTGTCAGGAGCCTGCCTAATCGCAGGTTGCCTGCACGGGTGGCCCTGGCCTCTGTTCCCCAGGCCTGTTAGTTAATTTGTCTGGCTCGCATGTCCCTGAGCACGTTTGTGTTCCAGGCTCTGTCCCTTGGGTGTGACCAAGTGGAAAGATTAGTGTAGTTTCTTGTCTCTACCAAAAGAGGCCAAGTCTGAGCTTAGCCATTTGGAGAGGTAGGGTGACTGCTGGAGGTGACCCAGCCCTTGCGGGTGTAGACTGTGTCACCTTCAAGCTGAAAAGGCCCTGCTGGGCAGGATGAGCTGCTAAGGGCTCAGCAGGCTCAAGGCCTGATGCCAGAGGATGCATCTTATTAGAGATACAGTTATTTTGTTACAAGGCTTGTGAGCGGCTGTGACCACCTTGAATTTCTGTTAATTTAGTAACTTAGCATCTGGTACTTTCAGTGGTTTTCAATGTGACACAAGGGATCATCACATTTATATGTACCAAATGCATAGATCATCTAGAAAGAATTTGCTTTTCTGTATTTTTGCCAATATACACAGTATCTTGATGTTCTGGTAATCTTGAAAAGCATAATTGTCGAAACTCACTTAAGGATTTTGGGTCTTTCTTCCCAACACCCTTCCTTTTGCCAATTCGAATGTCAGTTGGCATGAGCAGAAACAGTACTTGAGGGGCACCTGGGTGGCTCACATTGGTTAAGTGTCTGACTCTTAATCTCAATTCAGGTCTTGATCTCAGGGTTGTAAGTTCAAGTCCTATGTTGGGCTCCACACTGGGTGTGGAGCCTACTTAAAAAAAAAAAAAAAAGAAAGAAAGAAAGAAAGAAAAGAAGAAGCAGTACTTGACCTGGGAAGAGGGTGGAGAAGAGTGAACTGGTGGCTCCAAAAAGTAGCAGAGAGAAGAAAATAGTCCAAGCAGGAAAAGTAGGAGTGGGTGTGAGTGCCTGGGAAGCTTTCATTCCCTCACATCCTTCTTCCCACTGGCAATCCTGGAAAGATTGCTCATTAAAACTCCTGAGAATGTGCAACCAAAACAAATTCACTGTAAGCAATTCAAAGGTTGATTCTGGTCTGCAGTTTGAAGTTTTGGAAAAGGATCACTGGCTCATGTTAAAGATTTATCAACAGGCCCCAATGTCAGTCAAAGGCAGAGCATCAAGAAAGGGAAATACTAGAAGCTTTGACTCATCAAAGGGAGTCTGTAGCTTTTCTAGCTCGTCTTTTTCCTTTCTCAGCATCTCTCCTGGTAACAAGGAGAGTTTGGAAATTGTTTTTTAGCAAATGCATTAGAGTGAAGGTGGCAGAGATAGGACACGTTGACAGGTGACTGAGGGAACAAACCTGGGGAAGGGTGGTAAATAAGATGGCTGTGGCAAATGAGGGTCTCCCCAAATCCCTGCTTAATTGCAGGTGTGCAGCTGACCCATGTACACTGGGCACTGGAAGGGATGGTGCAGCAGATCTTCTTCCCTTCGAGAGCCCAACAGATCTTAAAAAAATAGCCCCAGAACAGAAACAGTAGCCCTTGCCCAAATTGTTCAGGCCTGGTGTTGACAGTATCCTCCATCTGCAGTTACATTTATGTATCTCTACTCCCCACCTTTGTGCAGGTTTCCTAGAGTGTATCACCACCACCACCATCATCAACCTCTTCATCAGAATAGCTGCCAGCATGTGCAGATGTTTACCCTGTGCCAGACACCATACCCAGGGGTGATTTTCTCCCTACAAAGCCAATGAGGTAATTCTTCTTCCCATTTTGAAGAAGAGGACAGTTGATACTTAAGGAATGGAGTGCTTTGTTCAAGTCACACATCCAGTAGGTTGTGGAGTCAAGGTTCAACTCAGGAAGCCTGTCTCCAGTGCCTCCATGCTATAAATGCACAGAAGGACGGACAAATGCACAAGTAGATAAATGACATTCCAGGAAGCTCTCCAGCAGTGTTCTCTTTGACCTGATTGGGGACTGGCCTGTGGCATCTCTCTTCATTGGTGGTGGTACCATTCCCCCGGGGGGGTGTGTCCCCTGCTCAGACAGCCCTCCTGGGGCAGGTTGCTGATATCTGTGTGTACCTAAGTGAACACTACCACAGCTGTGTATGTCTGTACTGGGCAGGGCACCTTTGAGAGTCCCCAGGAGTTCCAGGGAGAAGAGTATCCTCACCTTACGTACTAGAGATACCGTCAAGCCTCTTGGCAACACCCAAATTCAGAGGGACCAGGTCAGGCACCTTCTCTGTGGATGGAGATGAGAAGGGAAGGAGGAGGTAGGACCAAGAGCCAAAGTGTGATTTCCCCCAAACCACCCAACTCTGCTTTTGCTCTGAAGATACCCTCTGTAATGGGTTGAATCATGTCCCCCAAAAGATTATGTTCAAGTCTTAACACCTGTTGGTTGTGAATGTGATCTTACTTGGAAATAGGCTCTTTTATTTGCCAACAGAATTAGTTAAGATGAGGTTATATTGGATTGGGGTGGGCCCTAAATCCAGTGACTGATGTCCTTATGGGAAGAGGAGAAGACACACAGGGAAGATGTCTACATGAAGACACAAAGGAACATCAGAGTGATGCAGGGACAAGCCAAGGAATGGCAAGGATTGCCAGCAGGCTTCAGAAGTGAGGAAGAGACAAGGAGGGAAGTAAGGGAGGATTCTCCCCTGTGCCTTGAGGGGGCTCATTGCCCTTTTGATTTTGGACTTCTATTTTCCAGAACTAGGAGAGAATACATTCTATTGTTTCAAGTCACCCAGTTTGTAGTAATTTGTTACGGCAGCACTAGGAACCTAACTCCCCTTCTATTTTCTCCTTCCCCACTTGCTTTTTATCTTAGGATTTCACTTCTGCCACTCTTCCCTATGTCTGTCCCACTCTGCAAAGTCTTCCCTGGACCTAGCCTTCAGTAGTCTGGTTGAGAGAGAATTTAGAGAGAAAAAAGGAATTTTGACATTTCAAATTGTTGCCACAAAGAAATACATCACATCACTAAGTGACACCTTGACGCTTAATAGGTGCTCCGTAATGTCTAGTGAATCAAAGAATGAAAGAGTGAATAAAGATTCAACTCATAGGATGTAGCTTTTCATTTTGCTTTCTGTCCCTCACTGCCTACTCTGTGGAGTGAATTTTTATAAAAAAAAAAAAAAAAGACTGCTTTGTTTCAGATCTCCAAAGTATAGACTTGGACCCTTGGGAGCTCAGGCCAAGAAGCAATTACTCAGTGCATTAGTATTAATTGCCTCCATTTATAAAAGAACCTAGTGTGTGCCAGGCACCACAGTGGGTCCTTACATGCATTATCTCATTTACTTACTATAACCCAATGAGGGATCTACCTTATTACTACTTAATTGATGAAAGAGCTATGAGGTAATTAATTAGAATACAAATTATAATACTAATAAAGCAAACATGTTTTGAGTACTTATCATGTGCCATGCTGGGAATTTTCCATACATTATTAACGCTCCCAGTGACCATCCAAGGTTGGTTCTTTTTCCCCGAATTTTACAGAGAGGCTAAGTGACTTGCCCCATGTTGCATAGTATCATGCCTCTTCTTAGTACACACACAAAATCTGAAGATTTGGTTTTTGTCTTCTTGGAACTTATAATACAGATGGAGAGAGGAGACTGATCATGGAACAACATAGTTTGTGTTTACTGATAGGATTACCTGAGGCCCGGGTTGGCTTTGAGAAACAACTTCAATCTATGGGAAAATGAGGAGGAGCCTCCGGGGATTGTTACTGAAATGCCTCATTTTAATTGGGTTGGAAGAGTTAAGAGTAAGATGTAGGGCGTGATGGTAGGAGGTCCTCAAAATTTGGAAGAAGGTCCCCTTCTGAGAGGGGCAGTTATACACATTGCTGCACAGTAGCTGAACTTGGCTGCCTTCATAAGAAAAGAGGTTCAAGGATGGTCCTTAGATCTGTTCACTTAACATTAGAAATGTTCAAATCCAATTAAGATCAGTGTGTGTCCTTAGGTATGTTGAGAATCCACTCTCCTGTTACCTTCCTGTTTGGGAGAATGTACTTCATGGGGCTTTGGCTATAGTCCAAGGGACTCATTCTTAAGATATTAAATACTCTGGGGTTAGAGCTGGTGTCCTTAGACATCTGATTATACCTGGTTTGGGGATGTGGGTGGGACAGACGACTCTTGATAGAGGTTATTTTGTCATTGCAGTCTGCTCCCTCTGCCTGGAATGGTCCATCTCCTCATTCTCTACCAACCTGTGAGGGTCACGGAGCCCAGGGCTTGGGTATAATGCCCTGGGAAATGACACACCTGAATGTTCCAGAGGGTAGGGCAGAGAAGGGTGACCAGAGAGACTGCACCTGTGGTGGAAACTAAAAGTTTGGAAACCATTCACCCAAAAGGGCTAAAGAGAGGTTGAATTTACAATGAAAACAGGAGAAATAGGAAGAAAGTGAAAAATTAGGGGACATCTTTAGAGATGGACAGCAGAGAACTTCTGGATTCAGAGAAGGGACTCTTTGTTCAGAATCCTCTGGCCCTGGGCTTGGGCAGGGAGAATTCATAAGGACGTCAGTTTTTTCCTGTTCTGGAGTGTCCTAAAGGCTCACCACTCACTTGGAAGACTCCTATGCATTCTTCAAAACCCAACACAGGCATTACATCTCCCAGATGACTTCCCTGATCCCCCTTCATGCATTGGGAGCCTCTCTTCTGTGTTACTGTAACATTCTCTTCTTACCTTTGTCCTAATGTTTACTAGCCTATCCTGTAACCATTGATTTTTTCCCCCCCTTTCCCCCCACTGTGTGCAACTTGGTTAGGACAGTGTTGGGACAGTGTGCAGTGTTATTTGCCACATTTCCATCTAGCACATGGCCCATAGTAGAAGCTCAAAGCATGTTTATTGATCCCAATTATAAATTTAAAAATGGCCATTTTATTCCACTTGATTTTGCCATGAACCTAAAACTGCTCTAAAACAATAAAGTCTACTAAAAAAAAAAAAAGCCAGTTTGTTTTATACACCAGTCTCTTGTGAGATTAATTGGAACATGAGTTCTGAAGAGCCCAATTAACTTTGGCTACATGGGCAAAATTGTATTTTTGAATCCAAAAAGGTAAGTAGATACACTGAGCACCCTCAGACCCTGGCCCCAGGGAGGTCCAGCCGATGTTGTCCGTCTCTCTCTGACATCCCCGTGCTTTAGATTCAGTGGGGTTTGAGGCTGCCTCTGTCCTCTGTCCTCTCAGGCTGTGGGATTTGCAGATGGTGCTGGCAGATGCCCAGCTTGGTCCTCCTCAATGCTCCTTTTTCTTTGCTGGCGGTCACTGCTTGGTAGGCCTGGCACTGGCAGAGGGGGGTGGGAGTCCGGGGGGGGGAGAGGAACTGGGAAATGTGACTTTCATGCCTGGAATGAAGAGTCACCCACGTGATCTGGGGCAAGTGTTTGACCCTCTTTGGATGGCCTGTGCTGAAGTGGCCGTGGTGCTGCGATGCCCGGCTGACCCTGTGGAGAAGCTTGTGGGCCAGGCAATACCATCCCCAGGGTGGAACATCTCCTGCTTCCGCCTTTGGAGAGCCTTTCTCTGTGCTTCTTTGTGAGACGTTTCTGAGAACTGCCTGCATCTCGTTTCTGGTGGTGAATTGATTTACAAGATCCTTTGTTGATAGCTCAGCTTCAAAAGCCTCGGAGTCTGCTGTTTAGCGTCCTTCTCCCTTACAAGCGAGGAGATTCTCTTACAAAGGAGAGGGGGGGAAAATACAAATGCCCTTGTTATTGACTTATAAGCTCATTAGGCCCTTTTTGGGGGCCATAGTGTAACTATTTTGTGGGTAAATAGTGTGATTTCTACGTGTGTTATACTCAGTTAAATGTGGGTAGGTGGGTAAGGGTAAATCCAACCTTGCTGTGTCTGTGAAGAGTATGTGAGTTTCCATATTAAGCGTGTCATAGCTTTCTTTTTGTTTCAGATGTCTATTTAAATTTATTTCAGCAAATATTCATTGAGCCCATAATATGTGGTAAATATAGATAAAGTAAGATTTGGGGGAGTCACAGGCTCCTGGAAGAGAGACAGACACAGAAGTTTTTTTTTTTTTTTTTTTAAATGTGAGTCACGATATAGTACATCATTAGTTTTTGATGTAGTGTTCCATGATTCATTGTTTGCATATAACACCCAAACACAGAAGTTTTTAGGACAACCAGGGCACCAGACACTTTCAGATACTCACTGTAGTGGTCCTCTTTCCCCAACGGCACTGTGCAGTTCTAAATTATGTTTTTGCAAACCTGAGTACAGGCAGGTCCCACGCCATACCTTCTTAGCTTTGACTCGGGGGCAGAAAAAGATTCTTAGCTCCAATTTGGAAAATTCTAGGGCTGGACTGGGATTAGTCTGGCTGGATCACATGGTCCCTTCTGTGGCTTGAGGTGGGGGTGGGGTGGGGAAATACGACTGGCCAACCCCACCACAGAGTAGGTGGTTGGAGAAAGACTAGGCACCATCCTCCTTAGAAAGGAGAGGGCTGTTCTTAGGAGGAGGAGTGCTTGGGCGAAGAGGCAGTAGCTGTCCACTACAGCGGAGGAGTGTTGATCAACATTGATTCCTGTCTGGAGAGAAAGCCAAGCCTTACATTCATCCACGTCAAATGTCTTCATCTATAGCCAACCCTTCTGGGTAGGGACATCATAGGCTATCTTCCAATCCTTTATCATTATCATCATCATACTTATTTAGTGAGCACCTGTTACGTGCTAAGCACTGGACCAGGGGCTTCATAGAAATTATTTTTACAACGATCTTATAGGGCAGAAATTATTTGCTACTTCATTGAGGCTTAGACACATTAAGTGATTTACCTAAAGTGGGGAAGATGGAATTTCAATCTAGTCCCTCTGGCTTCGATGCCTGTCTTCTTTCTTCTACCCTATTGCTGTTTGGGATTTGTGCATCTCTAGGATGAAAGATAGCCTGCAATGATAATATGTAACTGAACTCAAAGACTTTTGACTGTCAGCCACGGCCTACAAAATCTCTGCTGGGAATTCTCTGTTTGTGATAATTTACTGTTGTTTTATGAGGGCTCCAGGCACAAGGAGGGGTGTTCAGAACAATCTTGGAGCAAACAACTCTTCTAATATGTCCCCTAGGGCAAATCTGCAGGTGGTCATGGTCAGCCTACTGGCAGAGCAAAGAATGTGCGATGGAACACATTAATGATGGGTTGCTGATGGAAACAATTATGATGTTTGTGATGATTATTCTTTTTTGGAGTGTTTAGAAAAAACAAGGAATGCCATAAAAATGTTATGTTCCAAGGAGAATGTTCTGTGTTTAAGCTGTTGCAGAGTCTCAATTTTGGTTGACTAAAACAATAGTAAAAACAATGATAATACTAAATACCCATAGTCTGGCATTGGTTCTTTTTAAAAAAATGTGTATATAGTATGCTAATTTTCAAAAAATTTTTTGAGATATAACTTACATATAATGTTAGTTTTGGTGTACAACATAATGATTTGACATTTTTATACATTGTAAAACTGTCTAAAACTGTCTCTATAAGTCCAGCTACCATTTGTGACTGTACAAAGTTAATACAATGTTATTGACTATATTCCCCATGCTGTACATTACATCCCCACTACTTTATTTTATAACTGGAAGTATGTACTTCTTAATCCCATTCACCCATTTTGTACACCTTCCCCAACCCCCTCCCCTCTGGCAACCATCAGTCTCTTCTCTCTGTATCTATGAGTCTGGGTTTTGTTTTGTTTGCTTGTTTTGTTTTTTAGATTCCACATATGAGTGAAATTATGTGGTGTTTGCCTGACTTATTTCACTTGGCATAATACCTTCAAGGTCCACCTATGTTGTCAAAAATGGTAAGATTTCATTTTTAATGGCTGAGTAGTATTCCAGTGTGTGTGTGTGTGTGTGTGTGTGTGTGTGTGTGTGTGTGTGAGACATCTTCTTTGTTCATCCACTGATGGACAGTTAGATTGTTTGCTTATCTTGGCTATTGTAAATAATGCTGCAATGAATATAGGGATGCATGTATATTTTCAAATTCTTTTTTTTTTTTTTTGTTTTCTTCAATAGATACCCAATAGTGGAATTGCTGCCTCACATGGTAGTTCTGTTTTTAATTTTTTGAGGAACCTGTTTTGCACAGTGGCTGCACCAATTTACATTCCCACCAGTGGTGCACAAGGGTTCCCTTTTCTGCACATTTTCACCAACACTTATTTCTTGTTTTGTTGATAATCGCTATTTCGACAGATATAAGGTGATATCTCATTGTGGTTTTGATTTGCATTTCCCTGATGATTCATGATGTTGAGCGTCCTTATGTGTCTATTGGCCATCTGTATGTCTTCTTTGGAAAAATGTCTACTCAGAATCTGTGCCCAATTTTTAATATAATTTTTTTTTGTTATTGAGTTGTAGGAGTTCTTTATATATTTTGATATTAACTCGTTATCAGATATATGATTCGCAAATATCTTCTGTTTAGGTTGCCTTTTTATTTTGTTGATGGTTTCCTTTGCTGTGCAGAAGCTTTCTAGTTTGATATAGTTGCATTTGTTTCTTTTTGCTTTCGTTTCCTTGCTTTTGGAGTCAGATCCCAAAAAACATTGCTAAGATTGATGTCCAGGAAATTACTGTTCATGTTTTCTTTCTGGTTTTATGGCTTCAGGTCTTAAATTTAGGTTTTTAATCCATTTTGAGTTGATTTTTGTGTATGGTGTAAGATAACGGTCCATTTCCATTCTTTTGCATGGAGCTATCTAGTTTTCCCAGCACCATTTATTTAGGAGACTGTCCTTTTTCCATTGCATATCCTTACCTTCTTTGTTGTAAATAATCAACAGTGTATGTGTGGATTTATTTCAGGCTGTCTATTCTGTTCCATTGATCAATGTGTCTTTTTATGCAATGCTGCAGTGTTTTGATTACTGTAGCTTTGTAGTATAGCTTGAAATCAGGGATTGTGACACATGCAGCTTTGTTCTTTTTTTTTATTATTTTTTTAATTTATTTTTTAAAGATTTTTATTTATTTATTGAGAGAGAGAATGGTAGAGAGAGAGCATGAGAGGGAAGAAGGTCAGAGGGAGAAGCAGACTCCCCGCTGAGCAGGGAGCCTGATGCGGGACTCGATCCTGGGACTCCAGGATCGTGACCTGAGCCGAAGGCAGTCGCTTAACCAACTGAGCCACCTAGGCGCCCACATGCAGCTTTGTTCTTAAGATTGTTTTGTCTATTCAGGGTCTCTTGTGGTTCCATACAAATTTTAGAATTATTTGTTCTAGTTCTGTGAAAAGTGTCATTGGAATTTTGATAGGGATTGCATTAAATCTATAAATTACTTTGGAGAGTATGGGCATTTTAACAATATTGATTCCTCTAATCTATGACATGGAATATCTTTCCATTTATTTGTGTCTTCTTCAATTTCTTTCATCAGTTTCATAGTTTTCAATGTATATGTCTTTCATCTTCTTGGTTAAATTTATTCTTTTTGATGTGATTATAAATGGGATTATTGATTTCTCTGATAGTTCATTATTAGTGTATACAAATGCAAGAGTTTTTGCATATTAATTTTCTGCAACTTTCCTGAATTTGTTTTAGTTCTAACAGTTTTTTGGTGGCGTCTTTAGGATTTTCTATATATGGCATCATGTCCTCTGCAAATAGTGACAGTTTTATGTCTTCCTTTCCAATTTGTATGCTTTTTAATTTCTCTTCTTGCCTGATTGCTGTGACTAGACTTCCAATACTATGTTAAAAGTGGGATTAGTGGGCATGCTTGTCTTATTCCTGATCTTAGAGGAAAGCTTTGAGCTTTTCAGTCATTGAGTATATTAGCATAGTTATGTCCTATATTGCCTTTATTATGTTGAGATGTGTTCCCTCTGTACCCACTTTGTTGGGAGTTTTTAATCATAAATGTATGTTGAATTTTGTCAAATGATTTTTCTGCATCTTTTGAAAGGGTCATATGATTTTTATCCTTCAGTTTGATTGACTCACCATTGTTGAGTCAACCATTGACTTACCAATGTTGAACCATCCTTGCATCCCTGGAATAAATGCCACTTGATTAATAATGATCCTCTTAATGTATTGTTGAATTTGATATGATGTATGATCCTCTTAATGTCTTATTGAATTTGGTTTGCTAATATTTTGCTGAGGATTTTTTGCATCTGCGTTCATTAGGAATGTTATCCCATACATTTTTTTTTTTTTTTTTTTTTTTGTGGTATCCTTGTCTGGTTTTGGTATTGGGGTAATGCTGGACTTGTAAAAGGAGTTTGGAAGCTTCACCTCCTCTTTAATTTTTTAGAAAACTTTGAGAAGAATAAATGTTAAGTCTTCTTTGAATGTTTGGTGGAATTCTCTAGTGAAGCCATTAGGTGCTGGACTTTGTTGGGAGGTTTTTGATTACTGATTCAATTTCCTCACTAGTAATTGGTCTATTCAGATTTTCTATTTCTTTATTATTCAGTCTTGGAAGATTGTAAATTTCTAGGAATTTATCCATTTCTTCTAGGTTGTCCTATTTGTTGGCATATAATTGTCCATATAGTCTCTTGTGATCCTTTGTAGTTTTGTACTTTCGGTTGTAACTTCTCCTTCATTTCTGATTTTATTTATCTGAAACTTCTTTCTCCTTTGTTTAGTCTAGCCAAGGGTTTGTCAAATTAATTTTTCAGAGAATCAGCTCTTCATTTCATTGATCTTTTATAGTCTTTTCATCTCTATTATATTTATTTCTGTTCTGATCTTATTTCCTTCTACTAGCTTTGGCTCTGTTCTTCTTTTTCTAGTTTCTTTAGGTGTAAATTTAAATTATTTGATGTTTCTCCTCTTTCTTGAGGTAGGCCTGTATTGCTGTGAACTTCCCTCTTAGAACTGCTTTTGCTGCATCCCATGGATTTTTGGTGTGTCCTATTTCTGTTTTCATTTGTTTTTAGGTATTTTTTGATTTCTCTTTTAATTTTTTCTATGACCCAGTAGTTGTTCAGTAACATGGTTTTTAATGTCCATGTATTTGTAGTTTCTCCAGTTTTCTTGTAATTGATTTCCAATTTTTGTACCATTGTGGTCAGAAAAGATGCTTGATACAATTTCAGTCTTCTTGAATTTTTTGAGATTTGTTTTGTGGCCTTACATGATCTTTTCTGGAGAATTTTCCACATGCATTTGAGAAGAATGTATATTCTGCTTTTGGATGGAATGTTCTATATATATATTAAGTCCATCTGGTCTAATGTGCCATTTAAGTTTGTCACTTCCTTATTGATTTTCTGTCTGCATAATCTATCCATTAATGTAAGTGCAGTGTTAAAGTCCCTTACTATTATCATGTTGCTATCAATTTCTCCCTTTAAGTCTGTTAATATTTGCTTTATATATTTTTGTGCTCTGATATTAGGTGCATATATATTTATAAAGGTTATATCTTCTTGATGGATTGATCCCTTTATCATTATGTAGTGCCCCTCTTTGTCTTTTATTACAGTCTTTGTTTTAAAGTCTGTTTTGTCTGGTAGGAGTATAGCTATACCAGCTTTCTTTTTGTTTCCATTTGCATGAAAAATCTTTTCCCATCTCTTCACTTTCAGTCTGTATGTGTCTATACTTCTGAAGTGAGTATATGGCAATATATGGCTGTCTTTATTTTTTTTAATCCATTTAGCCACACTAAGTCTTTTGATTGGAGAATTTAATTTACATTTTAAATAATTATTGATAGGTATGTACTTAATGCCATTTTGCCAGTTATTTTCTGCCTGTTTTTGTAGTTTCCCTTTCTTCCCTTCTTCTTTCTCATGGTTTGATGGCTTTCTTTGGTGTTTAGATTCCTTTCTCATTTTCTTTTGTGTATTTACTGTAAGTTTTTGATTTGTGGTTACTGTAAGTTTCACATATATGATCCTAGGTATATCAGTCTATTTTAAGTTGATAGCAACTTAAATTTGAACACGTTCCAAAACTCTACATTTTTACCCATACTCCCCTTGTTTTGTGGTTTTGATATTACTTTTTATATCTTTTTTATTTATCCCTTAACTAATTACTGTAGCTTTATTTAATTTCAACATTTTGTCTTTTAATCTTCTTAATAGCTTTATAAGTGATTAATCCTCTATCAGGTACATTACTTAACTTCATATCATTAAGGTCTTTTTCTGAGGTTTTTGTCTTGTTCTTTCATTTGGAACATATTTCTCTATCTCCTCATTTTCCTTGAGTCTGTTTCTGTGTATTAGGTGAAACATCTACCTCTCTCTCTCTTTTTTAAATTTTTTAATTTTTTCATTCTACCTCTCTGTCTTAAAGGAGTGGCCTTGTGTAGGTGATGCTCTCCTTTTTGTTCAAACTTGCCCTAGTTCTTGGTTGTCTCTTGAACCTTTGTTGATTGTCTAAACCACCTGATTTATTCTTGATAAGTTCCCATTGTTGGGGGTGTGCCAAGACTTGTCAGTGATCCAAAGGGAGGAATCTCATTTAGCACCTAGTTTCAGGCTGATTGGAAACCAGACCCTCAGGCAGCAGCTTTTAAAGTATGCAAATATATACAGTCCTGTGGGTCCACAATTGTAATCTCTGTTGGACTTCAGACCAGGAGATCCAGAGGTGACAGTTGCAAAAATTGGGCCTCCAAATGAGTGTATAAGCTCCTTTCTAGGAAGTCTTGTTAAGCTGTAGCGGGACCAAGGGGGTGTGGGGGAATGATTTCTTCCTGCTTATGTTCCGTGGGTGTGCTTCTTCAGCCTCAGGGAAACCTGAAGCCTGTCCCTCAGGCTGAAGCTCCAGGCTAAGTACATAGGCCTTTTTCACAGGAAGATTGGGGTTGTGTTTCAGTCAGCTGCCCTGGGCGTGGTGGCCTGCCAAGTGTTGTCTTTCCAATTGTTACAGCCCCATGGAGCTCTGGAATGCCGGCCCTCTTGGCCACCAGGGCCAGTTGATCAAGTGGTGTCCCCTCTGTGATTTGCGTAGGCCTGCTGGCTTTGGCAAGGCAGCTGGAGAGTGTAGTGGCCAGGGCATGCTTGCTGGCTTCAGAAAAACATTGGGAAGCTGTTTTGTCTAAACGTGCCTGTGGATTTCAGCAATGCAGGGAGCGTAAGCCTTATTGGTGCATGTGTGCTGGCTTTAGGCTGGGTGTGGGTTCACACTTGGCATTCCTAGTCAGGGGGCATGGATACCACTGGTTCTGATTTTCCCTAAGTAGTCAAATACATGAAAATATGGTAAATTTCAGACTTATTTTCTTATTTTTATAATGTATTTTTATTATGTTGTGGTAAAATATGCAAAACATAAAACTATCTTGATCGCTTTTAATTGTACAGTTCAGTGATAAAGTACCATCATATCGTTGTGCACACGTCACTACAATCCATCCCTAGAACTCTTTTCATCTTGCAAAGTGAAACTTTTCTATCCATTATACAGTAACTCTCCATGAACCCCTTCCCTCAGCTTCTATCAACCACCAGTCTACTATTTGTTACTATGAGTTTAGCTTTTTTTTTTTTTTTTAAGTCCACATATAAGTGAGATCATGAAATATTTGGCTTTCTGTCTGTGGCTTATTTCACTTAACATAATGTCCTTCAGGCTTAGCTATGTTGTCACAAATGGCAGGATCTCCTTCGTTTTAAAGGCTACATAATATTCTATTGTATGTATACTTATATGTCATATTTTCTTTATTCATTCTTATTTTGAATAAAAATATCAAGAAATACTAAAACCTCTTAACATGGTATGTAAAGGTTAGTGTACCATTCTTGTTTCAGAATAAATGAAGTTGTACCGTGTTATAACACTGATGATGAAGATGAGGGTAACATTCATCCTTCAAGCATTTTCTGCCCTTGTGAGGAAAAGATATGCCCCTGCCATAAGTAGAGGAAACCTGCACAAAGGATGGTTGGGATTGTTAAGACCTTAGAACTTGTTAAGACCTTAGAACTGAGCCTGGCAGGGTTGCCTGGGTGGCTCAGTTGGTTAAGTATCCGACTCCTGATTTTGGCTCAGGTCATGATCTCAGGGCCGTGAGATTGAGCCCCGCATCCGGCTCTGTGCTGAGTGTGGAGTCTGCTTAAGATTCCCACCCCCCCCATGCGCTCGCACGCACTCTCTCTAAAAAACAAAACAAAAAAAAATCCAGAGCCCAGCACACAGTGAGGACTACATCAGTGTTACTTAAATTGCACAGGACTTGGCAGCCTATAAGCCGTTTCATGAATGTTGCCTTATTCCCTCTTGCAACAACCCTGGAGGTTTGGTAGGACAGGGATTATTATTTCCACTTTACAGATGAAGAACCCATAGTTTAGAGAAGTTAAGGAATTTGCTTAAGGTTACTCAGTGACTAGAAGGGATTAATCTAGAATTCAGGATTCTGTTTTCCTTTCGGGTGTTCAGGAGTAATGGTCAAGTAATTGGGTGCTCTAAAGCTATAGCTTCTTCTGGGTGGCCTTTTCACCATGGCTCTAGCTTCCCCCAGGCTCCAGTGACACCATTTCCTCCCCTTGACCCTTCTGGGCATTTCGCTGCCCTTGTTTATCTCTCTACACTTCAGCTCTGTGAGTAGTCCCTTTATATTAAAGTCTCTTTATTTGAACCATCTGGGGTGAATTCTGTTTCCTGCTGAGACCCTGACTGTTATAAAGACCAATATTGACTTGCTTATTTTTAGATTGCCAAGTGAGGGGATAAACAAATAAGCAAAACCCAAACAAAACTGCTGTTTACTACTGCTCCATTTATATGATTAAAACAAAGCTCTAACGCAAAGAGAGAGAGAGAGAGGGGATAATTGTAGCAAACCTCACTATTTTACTTTGTTCTTATTTTATTATGACCTGGTAAAAACTGTATCAGAGATTGGATGGTGTCCATGGGCCAATATTTGGAAGCAAATAGGTGAGATCACTTTACTGCTCTAGCAATTTGTTCCCTTGGTACTTAACATAGTTAGAAAGAGAGTACAATACATCATACATGCATTTCCCAATATACGGTATAATGTACTTTTGAAGTTTCATATAAATGCTCCATGGCTCTTTTCAACAAACCTGCACTGAACATCTATTTTGTGTACCTCCCCCCTCCCCCAAATTGGGGATATACAGGTATATAAGACACAATCCCTGCCATCACAGTCTAGTTGATGTGACAGACAAGAGGAATTGTAATATATTGAGGACAATGCCAGGAGAAAGGTCAGCATGAAGCTGTAGGAGCACATTGCAAACACAGCAACTAAAATTCTTGGGGATGGGGGTGGAGTGGTGACGTCTAGACCAGGTGACATTTGAGCTGAAGCTTTGAAGCATTGTAAGAGTTTGCCTAATGGACAAAGGGAAGGGGCATTTCAAGCAAGAAGTCCAGCTTGAATAAAGGTGTGAGGGTGTGAGAGAACATGGTACCCATGGGAGTGTGTCCTGAAATTAACCTGGTGTGGCTGAATTGCGGGGTTGAGGGTGAGACACAGGATGGAGCCAAAGGATGAAGAATTTTAGATTTAGCACTGAGGGATTTAGCCTTGATAAAGGCAAGCAGCTTTGATTTATTGGAGGTTTTTTTCCTTTTTAATAAGTGGTGTGACATGGTCACATTGGCATTTAAAGATCACTCTGGTTATCATTTAAGAGATGGATTGGAGGGGACTAAGATTAGGGGCTCAGATTCCAGTTAGGATATCATGGTGATGGTTTAGGAAATAAAAAAGTGAGGTTCTTGGTTAAAGTGACAGAGTAGATGCAACATTCCCAGTTCAAATCCCCTCCAATCCACCTGCTGATCCAAGGGGCCAGTCAGGGAGAAGCTTCCTTTGAATTTTCCTGTTAGCTTTAGCCGACAATTGGCTACCTCAAACCCTAAGCCCCATCAGTCTATGAAAGGTGGCAACTAAGAAATGCCCACCTTCAGGGCACCTGGTTCAGGCATTTAAGCATCTGACTCTTGATTTCAGCTCCATTCATGATCTCAGGGTTGGGATCTAGCCCCGCATCAGGCTCTGCGCTTAGCATGGAATCTCCTTGAGATTCTCTCCCTTTTCCTCTGCCACTCCCCCCCACTCGTGCACACACTCTCAAATAAGACCTTTAAAAAATTTTCCACTCTCTCATGAGTTTTTGGCTTCACATAGAGTTCAGAGTCTCATGAATGCTATAATTTTACAAAGTGGTGTATTGGTGAAATAAAAGGCAGACTGTGTATCCCAGGAAATACTTCCAGGTAATTGCCACTTCCTTTGATTTATGAGTATTTTGCCTGTGTGTTTGTATACTTAGGGCCTAAGGGTTTGGGGGATCTTGTGTGTGTGTGTGTGTCCCCTATTCTCTCTATGCCTTCTTGCCCACTATCACCTTGCAAAATGAAGCCTTGTTTGCCATCTGCCTAGGAGCAAATCTCCTGATTGCAAAGTTGGATGTCGTGAATTTTCAGATACTGCTATGTGACTGGGGCTACATTTCTCTGGCCTTTCTGTCAGGTTTTTCATTCTAAAACAATGAAAATTTTATACACCTACACTAATCATTTTCATGAGCTGTGCAGCATGGGAGTTTCGCTTTTATTTATCACGTGCATCACTTTGTCTATGTATTTGTATATATGTGTTTGAGAAATTTTCTTACTAGTTCCATGGGAAACTAAGAAATTTGCTTTACCTAAATCTGACCTAAGCATCCCTGTCTTACTGGGCTGGGGAGCATTAAGCAAATTAAGTTTTCTGAGACTCAGTGTCATCATGAATAAAGTGAAAGGATTTTATAAACTCTAAAATGCATCAAGAATACTATTATTATTATTAAGAACACAATTTGGGTATATTTCAAATGTCAGTGTAACCTTTTTAAAGATATTCTTCTGACAGTGGTTATGGTGAGTCTAGATGGCTCTTAGAAATTTCAGATCTGGTATCTTTTACAGCTGAGTACAAGAGAACCTACTCTTGACTGAAAAGAATTGATTATGTGTTTATTCATATGGTTTTTTTTATTTTTTAAAATTTTATTTATTTATTAGAGACGACGAGAGAAGGAACACAAGCAGGGGGAGTGGGAGAAGGAGAAGCAGGCTCCCTGCTGAGCAGGGATCCCGATGTGGGGCTCCATACCAGGACCCTGGGATCATGAGCCGAAGGCAGATGCTTAATGACTGAGCCACCCAGGCGCCCCTATTCATATGTTTAATTCTGGAGAAGTTTTTACTATGGTTCCTGCCCTGTAGCTGGCTACTATTAATAATTTATTATAAAAAGTAAACTTTTAAAAGTACTTAATAGCTGATACTGCATTTTCACTTACATCAGGTAAATTGATCCTCACAATAACCATGTAAATCAGTTTAGATGACCATCATTATCCCCATTTTACAGATACAGAGACTGAGATTCAGAGAGGTAAAATTGTATCTAAGTTCATGTAGTAAATAATTAGAGCAGCAACCTGAGTTGCATTGTTCTCCAAATTCCCTTGTCTTCTATTATAGCACCTGTGTTAGGTTGTAATATTTATTGACACGATTTGTTTTCCATTTCCTGGCCCTGTTCCCCTGCCATATTTTCATGTTGCTGGAATATACTTTTGTGCCTCATTGACTTTGAACTTGGCCATGTGACTTGCTTTGGACAATAGATCGTGAACAGATGTGATATAAACCTTGTCTAAGTAGAACTTGTACATGAACTTGCATGGCTTGGTCCTACAACTTGAGTGTCTGTGCTCTGCCGTAAGAATAGCATGCTCCAAATAAGATTGTTCCTTGTGCCTGGGTCTTACTAGGAGAGAACATTTGGAGCTTGGTGGAGCCCAGTGGGACACACTGGAACCCAGGCAAGCCCAGCGGAAGCCAGTAGAACCAACCTTTGGCCCTCAGGTAATGAGGGCAAGAACTAAATGTTTGTTGTTATGAACTACTAAGATTCTGGGAGTCTTTGTTGTTGTAGCAAAAACTGACTAATAATCCACCCTGTTTTTCTTAGGAGCTAATTTGGTTCTGAGACTTTGATGGGTTCCATTCCATTCTTCTTGAGCCTTTTGATACTCCAATAAAAATCCTGTGTAACCCTAGGACTAAGCCAATTATCTGGCCCAAGCACAAAGCCTAGAATATGCGAGTCTTCAGTAAATGTGTGTGTTGCTAAGAATGATGAAAACCTGAAGCTCTAGTTCAGTGGCCCTGTATTGACCCAGAACAGAGAACAGAATGCTGCATACTGAAGGACTTTTTGATAAGGAAGTCTGTGGGTGAAATGAGGTAAGCAGGGGTAGGAACTAGGACATGGAACCAAATCTACTCAAACATGAGAGGAGCCTTGGGGAGAAAGCTCAGTTGTAAAAGGATGTTCAGCTAAGCTGTCATGGTGTGGAGGCAAGTTTGTAATATCACTAAAAAGAAGCAAATTTTCTTGGAACTTTGCAGCCAGCTCATGCCCCTTTTGGTCTTATCAACCTCAGGCACAGTCAAACCTCTTATCCTTCCAGAATGTAGAAAACTGTCACCCTAGGAGTAAGCCTTGACTGCCTTACTCTACGGAAGCTATGCCCCAGCCATACTCAAGGCACATTTGGCATCATTGTAACTATAATTTGTTCTCTTATAGAAAATATCTCAAATGACTGGAACCACATTTGTCTTATTAACAGTAGGAACTCCATGAATATTTGCTTCATATATAATGAGTCAGAAACTTCTTTACCTTATCCGAAAACTGGATGTTCTTGGACAGTAAGTCTTTTTTTGCAGTTCTTTCCAGTGAAAATTATGCTGCCTTTTTCCTGGTGGCTCCATGGAATGGAGAGATTTCTATATAGTCCTTGGCCTCTTCTGTTGCTCTCCTGTCACCCTTCACAGTTTCTCACCAGGCTCTTGGCTTTTGTAATCTGTAGTTCTATTCACACTGCCCTCCACTAGATTCAGTCAAGAGATCTGCTGACTTCCAAATTGCTCTCATCTTCATTGATCACCTTAACCCAAATCACAGCATTTCCTTATATCTTATCCGAAGTTGCCTTTCTTGGAAACTTTAGTATCCTTACTACAGATTAGTTTCACAGTTCCTCAGCCTCTTGAAATCTATGGTCTTCATCTATACTCCATATATCAAATATTTTTAAACCTCAGAAAAAATAGGATTTTAGCCATTCAGTGCAGGAAGTACCCTTAGAGATCATCTAATTCAGTGCCATTATTGTTCAGATGAGGTGATGTGAGCAAGGACTTGGTCAGGTGAGTTAGCATAAGATCAGAGAATAGAACCCAAATGTCTTTCTTTTCTTTCTTTTCTTTTTTTTTTTTTTTAAGATTTTTTAGTTTATTTGAGAGAGAGAGAGAGATGGAGATAGTGACAGAGAGCATAAGTAGGGAGGAGAGGGAGGAGCAGGCTCCCTACTGAGCAGGGATCCTGACACGGGGCTCCATCCCAGGACCCTGGGATCATGACCTGAGCCGAAGGCAGATGCTTAACCAACTGAGCCACCCAGGCGCCCCCAGATGTCTTTCTTCCTGATCTAGGATTCTTTCAGCTGCACCATCTTACCTTCCCAGGCATACTTCTCTTGTCTGCCCATCAATATTAGTGTGTAATCGCAGCGTATGACATACCTGGAAGTGTTACTACTATGAACGTGAATCAAAACATGCAAGGTTCAGTCTGAATTTAGAGAATATGTTCATGCTTGAATTTTCTTCTTGTTTAAGATCTATAGGAAAAACAGAGACTTGGTTCTAGTTTAAATTAACCCACGAGACTTTCTTAAAGAAAGTTACTTCACCTTGCTCCTTAGCAATAGAATGAATTTTGTTAAATTCAAAAAACATTTGTTGGAGGACTACATGCCAGGTACAGAACACACAGTGCCTGTTTTCAAGGAACTTACAGATTAGGAGGGGAGAGAGCGACGTAGAGTTAAATGCAATACAATGTAGGAAGAGGTATAATAGAAGTATGTATAAAGTACTGAATGAATGCCAACAGGGAGGAGTCACCCTTGGCTATAAAGGCTTGGAAAGTCATAGGGGATGTGACTCTTAAACCGTATCTTCAGGATAAATAAAAAGAATAAATATCCTTAAGATAGGTAAGGATACATTTCCTAGATAATTGAGCCTGTGGTGGTGCTGGGGGCAAGAGGTGAGGAAGGGCACGGGGTTGAAGATTAAAAAGTAATTCATTGGATTGTGCAGTGTGGAGCTCACAGGTATTCTTGGTGAGAGCATTTAGGGGGGTGAATTGAGAAGTGAATGATAGTCTGAGTATATTGGAAGTAGGCAACTCTTTCTAGATTCTTAGCTTTGAAAAAAAAAAGGAAAGAGAGGGCAGTAGCTACTAGATAGGGGTATGGGTAGAGGGGAGTAGGAGAGAGCATTAATGTTAGAAGATAATTGCTTATGTTTCTTAATAGTGGTGGAAAGATCCAGTAGAGAGAAAGGATTTAAACCACCAAAAGTTGAAGGACAATCGATGAGAAAGGATAAGACAAAGAATGAAAAGGAAGAAGTTAGAAGGAGGAACATCTCTTCCTTGGATATTGGATATTGAAGGGAGAAGGTCAGGAGAATATGGTTGTTAGTGAAGAGGATAGACGATAGGGAATCCAGACTAGAGCATGTGTTTTGTCCATGAGATAATTTTTTTGTGAAATTGTCTGAGAGGGAGGGATTTAGGGAAGACCTAGGAGGCTTGAGGAGGGATTTGGAGGAGTCACTGAAGGGGATAGAGAGTGAACTGGCCACAGACAAGTAAGAGAGAGCAATGCTAGTAAAAGCATTTTGAAGGCTCAGCTGGCATTAAAAAGCTCTAGCCTATCCTGACACCAATCTGAAACATGGTGTCACCTTCTTGAACTCCATCTTGGATGATATCTGAGTATAACCAGGATGAAATGGCATTTTGTTCTGTTGGGGTCTCTATAAATTTGTGTTTGGCTTAGGGTTTTGTCAATGTTAGGTTCTAAGCACTGGATTCGTACTTTATCTCTTGGTTCAGCTATTCCATATGCTTTTATGGCTCTGTAAATCAGGGTTGCCCAGGAGAAAGGATCACAGCGAGAAATTCCCTGAATTCCCCAAGAAGCCACAGGACTTGATTAACACTTATATATGGAAATGCCACATTCCTAATAAAAATAAAACCCAGAAATCTCCAAGTTGGCACTATAATTAGAATTCTGTGAAAGGGGAGGGCAAATGAATCAAGAAATCTGTTTTTTTCTCCCAAGATTCACTTTCCAACTGGAGTTTCTCAAGTACTATTGGTGCCACTATGATGCTTTCCTCCAAAGAACACCTTCTGCCTATAACATTTGGGGTAACTACATAGGTAAAAGACTTATCCACTTGTCCACCTGAGTTGTTCAGTAAGACTTGGTTGGAGGTGGCAATGGGAAAATAAAGATAGGAATCTAGATCTGCGTTTAAATTACACGTTTCTAGCTTGAGGTCCTAACAGGGCTCCCTGCCTTCCTAGTTGTCTCTCCTCCTTCACAAAGGGGGCACACTTCTGTCATCCACATTTTAGTAGAATAGGTACAGACATTTTTACTTCTTGTTGTTAGATTCAGAAAGAGAAGTGGAACTCTGTCACCCACCTCTCTGGAACTTACCTCATGATTTTTCTTTTCTGAGACCACTTTCTTCTATAGGCGGCCTCAGCTTTGGGGATATCCCCACGTTAGCCACAGTGGAGTAGCCTTCTTTGTAGGTCTTGATCAGATAATGGTAACAACCGACAGCACAGTGACCTCAATGGTCACAGAACAAAATTAATTTCCAAGAAACTTGTTTCCTTAGAGTAAACATGATAGATATGTGGTAACAGTAGCAGCAAGAACCTCCAAATTTTTTAGTTTCATTTATTAGGTGCCTGTTATGTGTTTTATGATTTACATATATTATCCTTGATCCTTATATAAACTTTGTTGAGAGCAATATTATCTCACGGGTGTGAAGAAATGAGGCTCTGAGACAAGGTAAGGTTACAGAGCAAGTGGCAGAATTGGGAATCTAATTAGAGCTGTCTGACCTCAAACTAATGTCCCTTCCTGTTTCTTCTCACATTTGGGCCTCATGCTTAAGATCTACGTGCTGAAGACCTTAGGAGGAATGGGAAGTTTTGGGTGTGTCTGCGGGAAGAGAGAAGCCAGCCACGTTTGGCCCTGCCCAGGGCAAAGTTCAGGGAGAGAACCATAGGGGTGACCTGGTCCAGAAAAGACACTAGAGGAGACAAGTGTTGAATCTGGATTCTTAAGTGGTTTGCTCTGGGGAAGAACTGGCTAGTATCTTCCTCCAGAGTCTCCACAGATCTTTAGTGAAGTTGACCTTGCTCATTGGTCATCTTTGGAAGGACTCTGAAGAGGTTTCAGTCTTGCATTTGAGCGGATATGAGGTGAGAAGAGAGAGCATTGAGGAGCTGGGATAAAGGCCTTTGGGGATAGTGATTATGTGTGAGGAAGATTATTCGTGCCTTCGTTTGAGACCTGGATGGGTGGGTGGGTGGTGGGTGCGTGGGGAGAGAGAGAGAGAGAGAAGGAACTGTCCAGGAGTATAACGTATAAGGGCCAATTAAAGAGATGATGAGCTCTAAACCCAAACAAGGCAGTGGGAATAGTGAAGAGGGGCTAGGTTTGAGGACGATTCTGAGGTAGAAGCAAAAATCCTTGGAAATTTACAATGAGAAAGACAGTGGGGTCAAGGCTAACTCCAAAATTTAGGGGCTGTATGTATCTTGAGAATACTGAAGGAGAGAAGGTTGAGAGCCCCAAAAGAAAAAGTAGGCAAGTATTGTATTATAAAAAGAAATAGCAAAAGATATTTCTAGTGGGTGGAACTGTGACTTTCATACTTACTGAAGCTTCAGACTCAGAATCCTTTTTGGTAGTTTAGCTGAAGCCCAGGAAGTGCCAGATGCAGTTTTTTGGTTGGAGGTTGGGGAAGGGCGAGCCCCACCTGCTGCCTCCTCCATGGCCCTTCCTGGGGTTCTCAGGAGTTCCCACTGATTCTCTGAGCACAGTTTGAAAAATTCGGCCTCCACTTCCTCATCTGCACAGTGAGATACTATGGAGTCCATATGTCAGGCTAAAGTGAGGGTTATATGAGTTACTTCCTAATGGGGAGTAAACCTTTAAGTTTGCTTTTGTTCTTATTCTTATTAGAGCAAATTAATTTGTTTCTGTCCTTTTCTGCTTTTTAAGCTACCATGTTCCTATTATAAGAAATGTGCAGAAAATATTTCAAATTCTGTTTTAGATGTGAGCATTTTGGTCTAGGGACCTGTTTTAATCACACAGGAAAGAATCCTGTAACGTTAACTTTGCCCTTTTAAATGGCTCGAACACACTCAGAGGGCAAAAGAAACATCTGAGCCTAAGTTTTTGGAAGCAGATGTCGCAGATGATGATATTGGGGCTGATCTTCCTCTGGAGCCGGGGCACTCAGTGGCAATAACCAACCACTGAGAGATTTTCAGTTTGGTGCTTTTTCCATCCCTGTTGTTAAATGCTCATAGATTCCTAGTTATTGTTCAGATGTTAAGGGTGAGAAAAACAGAGCCTTAACCTGTATCCATGAAGAGGCAAGATCCCTTCCAGGTCCTCTGATTCCACATCCTGTACTCTTTCCGCTCTCCCACATCGGGTAGGAATTAAGTGGAAAGGCTCATTTTTCCTTTGAGGTCGTGGAGGTCCGAGCTGGCTACTTACTGCATTCCTTGTTTGAGAGTTCAGGGAAACGTTGGCCAGTGTGAAGCTCCTTCCTATACATTTTCCTAAGCCCAAGTGGGAAGATGAGTGGGACATGGCCTCGTTTGTTGTCTAGAATCCAGCAAGTTTCCAGTAAACATCGTAAGTTCCCACATGCATTTGCCAAATGTGCGCCCTCCTGGTGGGTTGGAGAAAGTGGACTTTGAGTTCTTAAAAACCTTTCTGCCTCTCCTACCTCTCCTCCCAAACTTTCCATTTTACACAAGTATCCTTTTCATTTTTAAACCTCCTGATCTTGTAGCCTCAGTCAGTCATCTGTTTTGAATCTGACCACATCTAGTCGTGTTGCATACTTCAGATAAAAGCTCCTAGGATGCTGACTGAAGAAAGGGGGTGAAGCAGTGGGAGAGATGAGACTGTGGCAAGGAAGCTTGTAAACCACGAAAGGGAAGGTTAAAAATTCTGCAGCCGCTCTAACATCCTTTCCATCCAGAAAACTAGTAGGAAAGAACAGCTGTGCTGTCCTGCTAAGCTGATTGTTCCAAGACAGAACAGCTCTTTCACTTCACACTTTCCCTCCATTTCCTCTCCCCCTTCTTGGCAACACCCTTTCTTGTTCTTCCATTCCTTAACTCCCTCTCTTGGGTCATCCACTACCTTGGATATTGTGTTTCTTTTCCATGAGTACCCACTGGAACAAAAGAAACCAAGACCTACAAATAGCGGTGAAAGAATGAAAACTGCTTAGGAGAAAAAGCTTTCTGTCTTTCTGTCTTTCTGTCTTTCTTTCTGTCTTTCTGTCTTTCTTTCTTTCTTTCGGAGAAAGAGTGATGTTTCCCGAGGGAATTAAAAAAAAAAAAATCAGCTCGTGTCCACCTCTTTGCAAAGTTGTGGATCAAGGTGGTGTTACTGCTTACAGATAATGTGGAAGCAACACGTAGGCTTGAGAAATGAATTATTCCTTCCTGGGTGAAGCTTAGCCGATCCCCCTCTATCATAATCATCGACAGATTGAGATGGAAGGGATTATGGAACGCATTGTCCTTAAAGATATCCAGGGGTGTGACCACGAACCACTCTGTTGGAAAAGACTGGAAGTGGTGCAGTTCATCATCACCAGCCCCTGGAATGGCTGAGATATGCAAAAGTGCTGGTTTGATCCAAAAGGTATAAATAGCACACGAGGGGGGAGGGTGAGCAAGGCTTGCAGGCTGCTGTGTTTGAGGAACAATTTGACAGAGACAGAGCAAGATGATGATAACTTGGAAAAAGGATAATTTTTCATGATTACCTCTTTTCCCCCCTCCTCCCAGAAAAGAATAGCTCACACCCATTGGAATTCATGTGTGGGTTAAAGAGAGAGAGAGAGAGAAATGCAAATTGGCCTCATAACAAAGAAAACATAACATTTTATCTTTTCCTTTTTCTGGGTCAACACTTTGGGGGCATGGGCCCTCTGACTGTGAAGATTCTGCTAAAAAGGTGGGGCATGTTGCTAGGGTTCCCCTAAGGTTTTAGACCTTTTAGAACGAGTCACTTCTTCCTTACTAAGTGCGCCTCCTTAAGCGCAAGTGCTTGGGGTCTGTGAGTGCTTCTGCAGACTGACCATGTGGCCTCCACCAGTTTTGCTACAAATGCATCTGCCCCGTAAATGCAAACGGTGCTAACTGCCATCAAAGGTCTAAAGATAAATCCTGAAATTCTCATAGCAAAAATTTCAAATAGCCTGCCTACTTTTTCTTCTAAGATAATGTTCACTGATTTTTTAAAAGTTTGATTGTAAAAGTAGCACATAGTCAATGTCGTACTTTTGAAAATAGGTAAAAGTGTGAAGGTGAAGGAATAAGTGGTATCTGTAACGACATCCCTCACGCGTGTTCACGTTAAGACTCCCCGAGGACCTCGTAGTCTTCTGTCTGACCTGTCGTAGAGGTAGTTTTCTTTCACTCCTCCTCTCCTTCCCCTTTCTCTGCTCTTCTCCTGTCCCACACTGTGTCTGGGGATTTGGTGCATTACCTCTGCCTTCTGGCTAATCCTCTGGTCCTTTCAGGAACTCCTCTGGTGGAGTGGGGTGATAGTTGCTTCACACCAAAATCTGATGAGCCCCAGGAATCTGTTACTGAAAGACGATTCCATTTATCTGCCAATAGAGGGGCACTCCAGAACAACACTCGCAGATTCCTGCCCTGTGGTAACACAGTGCCTCTTCCAGTCCCCACTTCTGGAGCATGCCTCGGATCACACTGGGGAGTCCTGGGTGGGGGGAGTGGGCTGAAACTAGGGTGGCCAGATTTAGCAGATAAAAATACAGATGTTTCATGGGACATGCTTAGATTTTAAAAACTGTTGTTGTTTATCTGAAATTCAAGTTTAACTGGGTGTTTTATTTGGCAAACCCGAGCTAAATAGTAGCTGAACCTCCAGAAAGACAAGGGATTAAAAAGACAAAAGAAAGAGACCAAGGAAAGTGGACTCATCAGGGTTCAGCAGGTTCATGGAAGAAGAGCTGTTTGTTTCCAGCACTGGATGATTCTACCCCCAGGACTTCAGTCTGCCCCTCTTTCTCCCCTCTGTACCCTCAAAGTATCACCTAGTCCTGCTGATTCTGTCACCGAAAAACTATTCACTATCCCACCACCATTGTCCGTTCAGGAGTTCATTGTTGATCACCTTGACCACTGTGATGCCTCTCTAGACCAGACTCTAATATTTTTGTTTTGTTTTGTTTTGTTTTTTTGTTACAGTGCTGCTGAGAGATCTTGCTAAACATAAATCTAGGCGAGTCCATTCTCAGGCTTAAAATGCTTCAAAAATTTCCCGTTGCCTTTAGGATAAAGCCGAAACTAGAAAATCTTGCCAGACCTTCCTGATGTGGCCTCTGCCCATCTCTCTAACCTCATGTCAGGGTCCTCCTTGCTCCTTTATGTTCATCCTAATTTTCCCCCCAATTCCCTGAATAAGATAAGTTCTTTCTTGCAACGTAACCATGGTACAGCTTTCTTAGGAATTCAAAAAACATTTATTTCTCCTCTACTAAGCACAAGACATTGTGCCCGGTTCTACCCTTACAGAGGTTTAGACCAGGGCCTCAACACTCAAATGGGCCCGGGGCTGGTCTGGCCATACTATTGAGGGCAAAGAGCTGGATGAAACAGTTTCCTAGTTCTAGGCTACCTTTTCCACTTTTGGTAGAAACATGGATGTAAGAAGCCTTTCTCTTGAACTGTCCTGTTGGAAGGACAACATCACAAGCTCGATGATAAATGGCAGCTGACTTGGGCCTCAATGTTAGGGGCACAAGCGGGAGTGGTGAGGACTGGGGCAAACCAGGCCCTGCTTAAAGGGAAAATCACTACTCCGTCCCACCAGTGGTTACCGTGAGGGAATTTCAAGAGAAATCAGAAACTTGAACTTTAATGTGAAATCTTCATTGTTGGCCAGTAATTAAGAACAATAACAACAAACTCACAAAACTGTGGGCCAGACAAAATATATTTGTGCGTGTGCTTCTTGGCTCTCTAGGGTAAGAGCTCTATTCCAACTGCCCGATTCACACATTGTATCCTGCCTACCTAGCACACTTGCTCATCCTTTAGGCCTCAGCTTAAAAATGACTTGTGGCAGTCACCTTCCTTAACTGTCACTCTCAACCCTTGACTCTATCAAGTTCTTCTCCTGGGTGTTTCTATAACAGGGACCCTACAGGGAAGCTTCCTTTTTGGATCAAAGCACTTACTCCACTGTATTGTAATTGCCTAGGTAATTCTTTCTCTCCTAATCTGATAGTAACCTCCAAGAGGGCAACAGGTCCGTGGATGGTGTTAACTTCCGTTCCCACAGGGCACTATGCCTGGGGCATGAGGGTGTGTAGACTTGAACGGTCAAACAGATGGGTGACATTTGTGTTCTCCAACGTGGATGCCGGTGCACCTGCTGCATTCTCTCTACTCCCTTAGAATTTAGAGTGTTTGTCTGTTTGCAGGAATCTGCCCCCTCTGCCTTTTCCTCATCTTCACGCTCCATCCAGGCTTTGGTCAGCCATCACTGTGCTCAGTTCTCACTGCAGAGATGTGAAGGGGGTTTAATCCTGCTCGCTTCTTGCCAGAAAGATCCGAGTATGAATAAAAAGCAGATCCCTGTTGATGCTCACTGTCTGTGTAACACCATCTGACATCCCTCTCCCCTTCACCAACTCGGTGGGAGTCAGTGTTTAACCATTCCAAACCCAGGGTCATCTGGCTCTCTAAGCGCTCATTGATATAAGCAAAATGTGTCAAACACTTTTGGTAAATAAAGATGCACTCAGAAAATATATATTACAATAACTACTTCAATTAAGACCTGGATATTGTTCTAAGTAAAAATTTCAGAGGAAATATTCTGTTGTATTTCAGAAGGCCATTTTTAGCTCTTAAAAATTTGCATTGATTTATCAGCTTAGTTTCTGATCTAAATGTAATGGGTGTGTGTGTGTGTGTGTGTGTGTGTGTGTGTGTGTGTGTGTAGGACCCTACAGGTGCCCTACCAAGTGACCATTTTTGACATGGAGTAGATTGGATGAGGTGCGGAGCAAAGATGAGGTGAACCTCTCTGCTGGGTAACTCCTGGGTCATGTGCTGGTTGCTACTGAGGGGCTGTTGTCAGCAGACAACAGAGAGCGAGCCAGGTTTCCACGGGCCCCTGGGCTGATGATGCTGCCCGATGGCGCCTGCTCAGGTTGCTGCCTGATGTCTCCCTCATCTCACTCTGTTTCTGTCCATGTGACCCCTCTTCCTCTTTTTCTCAACCCATCGAGTCTTGAGTCTTTAGTGGGAGAACAACTCACTCTCAAAGTATGCTTTAAATGTCTTACACCTGGGCCGGTGGCTTTGAACTCAACATTTAAGAATATCCTCTTGTGGTTTTCTGGTTTCTCAGTGTCCCCTTTCTTTACATCCAAGTATTAGGTGACTCACCTCTAGGTGTCTGGACTATGGGGAGGCAGTTGTCTTTGGAGGAACAGTAAAGAAATTCTATGATGGCAGTTGAGAAGGAAAAACACACTAACTCCTACTCCAAAATACAATTTTGTACCCATAGGTGTATCTTATATCCTACTTGCTTCTAAGTACATGTCTAAGAATTTTTTTGTAGTTTTTTATTGTTATGTTAATCACCATACATTACAGCATTAGTTTTTGATGTAGTGTTCCATGATTCATTGTTTGTGCATAACACCCAGTGCTCCACGCAGAGTGTGCCCTCTTTAATACCCATCACCAGGCTAACACATCCTCCCACCCTCCTCCCCTCTAGAACCCTCAGTTTGTTTTTCAGAGTCCATCATCTCTCATGGTTCGTCTCCCCCTCTGACTTACTCCCCTTCATTCTTCCCCTCCTGCTATCTTCTTCTTTTTTTTTTTTGTTAACATATACTGCATTATTTGTTTCAGAGGTACAGGTCTGTGATTCAACAGTCTTGCACAATTCACAGCGCTCACCGTAGCACATACCCTCCCCAATGTCTATCACCCAGCCACCCCATCCCTCCCACCCCCAACCACTCCAGTAACACTCAGTTTGTTTCCTGAGATTAAGAATTCCTCATATCAGTGAGGTCATATGATGCATGTCTTTCTCTGATTGACTTATTTCACTCAGCATAACACCCTCCAGTTCCATCCATGTCGTTGCAAATGGCAAGATCTCATTCCTTTGGATGGCTGCATAATATTCCATTGTGTATATATACCACTTCTTCTTTATCCGTTCATCTGTCGATGGACATCTTGGCTCTTTCCACAGTTTGGCTATTGTGGACATTGCTGCTATAAACATCGGGGTGCACGTATCCCTTCGGATCCCTACATTTGTATATTTGTGGTAGATACCCAGTAGTGCAATTGCTGGATCATATGGTAGCTCTATTTTCAATTGTTTGAGGAACCTCCATACTGTTTTCCAGAGTGGTTGCACCAGCTCGCATTCCCACCAACAGTGTAGGAGGGTTCCCCTTTCTCTGCATCCCCGCCAACACCTGTCGTTTCCTGACTTGTTAATTTTAGCCATTCTGACGGGTGTGAGGTGGTATCTCATGGAGGTTTTGATTTGGATTTCCCTGATGCCGAGCGATGTTGAGCACTTTTTCATGTGTCTTTTGGCCATTTGGATGTCGTCTTTGGAAAAATGTCTGTTCATGTCTTCTGCCCATTTCTTGATTGGATTATTTGTTCTTTGGGTGTTGAGTTTCATAAGTTCTTTATAGATTTTGGATACTAGCCCTTTATCTGATATGTCATTTGCAAATATGTTCTCCCATTCGGTTGTCTTTTGGTTTTGTGGACTGTTTCTTTTGCTGTGCAAAAGCTTTTTATCTTGATGAAATCCCAGTAGTTCATTTTTGCCCTTGTTTCCCTTGCCTTTGGCAATGTTTCTAGGAAGAAGTTGCTGTGGCTGAGGTCGAAGAGGTTGCTACCTGTATTCTGCTTTAGGATTTTGATGGACTCTTATCTCACGTTTAGGTCTTTCAACCATTTGGAGTCTATTTTTGTGTGGTGTAAGGAAATGGTCCAGTTTCATTCTTCTGCATGTGGCTGTCCAATTTTCCCAACACCATTTGTTGAAGAGACTGTCTTTTTTCCACTGGATATTCTTTCCTGCTTTGTCAAAGATGAGTTGACCATCGAGTTGAGGGTCCATTTCTGGGCTCTCGATTCTGTTCCATTGATCTATGTGTCTGTTTTTGTGCCAGTACCATACTGTCTTGATGATGACAGCTTTGTAATAGAGCTGGATGTCCGGAATTGTGATGCCGCCAGCTTTGCTTTTCTTTTTCAACATTCCTCTGGCTATTCGGGGTCTCTTCTGGTTCCATATAAATTTTAGGATTATTTGTTCCATTTCTTTGAAAAAAGTGGATGGTATTTGGATGGGGATTGCATTGAATGTGTAGATTGCTCTAGGTAGCATTGACATCTTCACAATGTTTGTTCTTCCAATCCATGAACATGGAACGTTTTTCCATTTCTTTGTGTCTTCTTCAATATCTTTCATGAGTATTTTATGGTTTTCTGAGTACAGATCCTTTGCCTCTTTGGTTAAATTTATTCCTAGGTATCTTATGGTTTTGGGTGCAATTGTGAATGGGATCGACTCCTTGATTTGTCTCTCTTCTGTCTTGTTGTTGGTGTATAGGAATGCCACTGATTTCTGTGCATTGATTTTCTATCCTGACACTTTACTGAATTCCTGTATGAGTTCCAGCAGTTTTGGGGTGGAGTCTTTTGGGTTTTCCACATACAGTATCATATCATCTGCAAAGAGTGAGAGTTTGACTTCCTCTTTGCCGATTTGGATGCCTTTGATTTCTTTTTGTTGTCTGATTGCTGTGGCTAGGACTTCTAATACTATGTTGAATAGCAGTGGTGAGAGTGGACATCCCTGCCGTGTTCCTGACCTTAGGGGGAAAGCTGAGCTTTTCCCCATTGAGAATGATATTTGCTGTAGGTTTTTCATAGATGGCTTTTATGATATTGAGGTATGTACCCTCTATCCCTATACTCTGAAGAGTTTTGATCAAGAAAGGATGCTGTACTTTGTCAAATGCTTTTTCTGCATCTATTAAGTGGATCATATGATTCTTGTTCTTCCTTTTGTTAATGTATTGTATCACGTTGATTGATTTGTGGATGTTGAACCAACCTTGCAGCCCAGGAGTAAATCCCACTTGATCATGATGAATAATTCTTTTAATGTACTGTTGGATCCTATTGGCTAGTATTTTGGTGAGAATTTTTGCATCCATGTTCATCAAGGATATTGATCTGTAATTCTCCTTTTTGATGGGGTCTTTGTCTGGTTTTGGGATCAAGGTAATGGTGGCCTCATAAAATGAGTTTGGAAGTTTTCCTTCCATTTCTATTTTTTGGAACAGTTTCAGGAGAATAGGTATTAATTCTTCTTGAAATGTTTGCTAGAATTCCCCTGGGAAGCCATCTGGCCCTGGGCTTTTGTTGGGAGATTTTTGATGACTGCTTCAATTTCCTTAGTGGTTATAGGTCTGTTCAGGTTTTCTATTTCTTCCTGGTTCAGTTTTGGTAGTTGATACATCTCTAGGAATGCACCCATTTCTTCCAGGTTATCTAATTTGCTGGCATAGAGTTGCTCATAATATGTTCTTATAATTGTTTGTATTTTTTTGGTGTTGGTTGTGATTTCTCCTCTTTCATTCAGGATTTTGTTGATTTGGGTCATTTCTCTTTTCTTTTTGATAAGTCTGGCCAGGGGTTTATCAATCTTGTTAATTCTTTCAAAGGACCAGCTCCTAGTTTCGTTGATCTGCTCTGATCTTTGTTATTTCTCTTCTCCTGCTGGGTTTAGGCTTTATTTGCTGTTTTTTCTCTAGCTCCTTTAGGTGTAGGGTTAGGTTGTGTATTTGAGACCTTTCTTGTTTCTTGAGAAAGGCTTGTATTGCTATATACTTTCCTCTCAGGACTGCCTTTGCTGTATCCCAAAGATTTTGAACAGTTGTGTTTTCATTTTCATTGGTTTCCAAGAATTTTTTTAATTCTTCTTTAATTTCCTGGTTGACTCATTCATTCTTTAGTAGGATGCTCTTTAGCCTCCGTGTATTTGAGTTCTTTCCGACTTTCCTCTTGTGATTGAGTTCTAGTTTCAAAGCATTGTGGTCTGAAAATATACAGGGAATAATACTAATCTTTTGGTACCGGTTGAGACCTGATTTGTGACCTAGGATGTGATCAATTCTGGAGAATGTTCCATGGGCACTAGAGAAGACTGTGTATTCCGTTGCTTTGGGATGGAATGTTCTGAATATGTCTGTAAAGTCCATTTGGTCCAGTGTGTCATTTAAAGTCTTTATTTCCTTGTTGATCTTTTGCTTAGATGATCTGTCCATTTCAGTCAGGGGGGTGTTAAAGTCCGCCACTATTATTGTATTGTTGTCAATGTGTTTCTTTGCTTTTGTTATTAGTTGCCTTATATAATTGGCTGCTCCCATGTTAGGGGCATAGATATGTACAATTGTTAGATCTTCTTGTTGGATAGACCCTTTAATAGGTTATAGTATCCTTCCTCATCTCTTATTACAGTCTTTGTTTTAAAATCTAATTTGTCTGATATAAGGATTGCCACCCCAGCTTTCTTTTGGTGTCCATTAGCATGGTAAATGGTTTTCCACCCCCTCACTTTCAATGTGGGGGTGCCTTTGGGTCTAAAATGAGTCTCTTGCAGACAGCATATTGATGGGTCTTGTTTTTTAATCCAGTGTGACAGCCTGTGTCTTTTGATTGGGGCATTTAGTCCATTTACATTCAAGGTGACTATTGAAAGGTATGAATGTAGTGCCATTGTATTGCCTGTAAGGTGACTGTTACTGTATATTGTCTCTGTTCCTTTCTGATCTATGCTGCTTTTAGGCTCTCTCTTTGCTTTGAGGACCCCTTTCAATATTTCTTGGAGGGCTGGTTTCGTGTTTGCAAATTCCTTTAGTTTTTGTTTGTCCTGGACGCTTTTTATCTCTCCTTCTATTTTCAATGATAGCCTAGCTGTCATATCAAGGATATAGTATTCTTGGCTGCATATTTTTCTCGTTTAGTGCTCTGAAGATATCCTGCCAGTCCTTTCTGGCCTGCCAGGTGTCTGTGGATAGGTCTGTTGCCAATCTAATATTTTTACCATTGTAGGTTACATATCTCTTCTCCCGAGGTGGTTTCAGGATTTTCTCTTTGTCTCTGAGACTCGTAAGTTTTACTCTTAGATGTCGGGGTTTTGACCTATTTTTATTGATTTTGAGAGGGGTTCTCTGTGCTTCCTGGATTTTGATGGCTGTTTCCTTCCCCACATTAGGGAAGTTCTCTGCTATAATTTGCTCCAATATACCTTCTGCCCCTCTCTCTCTTTCTTCTTCTTCTGGGTTCCCAATTATTCTAATGTTTCATCTTATCTTATCGCTTATCTCTCAAATTCTGCCCTCATGATCCTGTAGTTGTTTATCTCTCTTTTTCTCAGCCTCTTTATTTTCCATCATTTTGTCTTCTATGTCGCTGATTCTCTTTTCTGCCTCATTTATCCTAGCAGTGAGTGCCCCCATTTTTGATTGCACTTCATTAATAGCCTTTTTGATTTCAACTTAGATTTTAGTTATTTCTCCAGGAAGGGTTTCTCTAATAACTTCCACACTTTTTTCAAGCCCAGCTAGTATCTTTAAAGTCATGATTCTGAACTCTAGGTCCGACATCGTACTAATGTCAGTATTGAGTAGGTCCCTGGCAGACGGTACTACCTCGTGTTCCTTTTGCTGAGGTGATTTTTCTCGTCTTGTCATTTTGTCCAGAGGAGAATAGATTAATGAGAGAACAAAATGCTAATAGGTTAACAACGTCGCCAGCAAATATACTCTATACAAATCAGAAAAGACCTGAAACCAGGGGGAAAGAAAGGGAAGAAAGAAAAAAGAAAGAGAAAGAAAAAAGATAAAGATAAAAACAAACAAAAACAGAACAAAACAAATAAAAACAGAATATGATCAAATATGATCAGGCTAGTGCATAGATCAGTGCCACACGCTAGATTTTGGGCGTATTTTGGTCTGTTAGAAGAAAGTGCCTGCTAAAATTTTAAAGGAAGAAAGACACATGTACAAAATAAGGGTTGATACAATGAAGGGATGGAAGATGATTGTAAAGATGAAAATTATAAATTTTCATGAAATTTATAAATGAAATGAAATTATAATAAATATAATAAATAAATATAAATAAATGAAAATTATAAAAGATTTTATAAAAGGAATTGATAAGAAGTTATTTGAAAAAAGAAGATAAAAAGAGAGAATGTGATCAGGCAGGAGACTAGAACAAAGCCATACACTAGTGGTTTAGTGTATATTTTGATCTCTTAGAAGAAACTGTATCTCAAAATTTTAAAGAGAGAACAACTTATATATATATGCCAAAAATAAGGGTAACTACTATGAAGGGACAAAATATGACTCTAAAAATGAAAAATAAAAATGTTTTTTTAAAAAAGGGATTGATAAGATGTTGGTTGAAAAAGGGAAAAAGAAAAAAAACGTTAAAAAAATTAACTTTGAAAAACTAACGAATCATGGTAAAAAAGCCATGAATTCTATGTGCAGTATTCCCCTAGCGCTGGAGTTCTCCTGTTCTCCTTGATCGGTAAACTTGGTCTTGGCGGGCTTTTTGTGCTGATGTTCTGGGGGAGGGGCCTGTTGCTGCGGTTCCCAAATGTCTTTGCTGGAGGCGGAATTGCCCTGCCCTTGTCCGGGCTAAGCAATCTGCTCGGGTTTGCTTTCGGGAGCTTTTGTTCCCTGAAAGCTCCTGGCACAGCTTTGCAGGACAAGAGTGATAATGGTGGCCTCCCAGTCTCAGTCCCGAGGAGCTGAGAACTCGGGGCCCCGCTCCTCAGTGCGCCCCCAGAGAAAAGCAGTCAGTCACTCCCTTCTCCCTGGTCTCCGGCCACACTCCGTGCTCACCTGGCCTGTGACCGAGCATTTCTGTCTCTGGCACCTGACTTGGTGTGGAGTCTCCAAACCCAGCAGATCCCTGCGGTGCATTCTCACGCCGCTCCTCCCGGGGGAGGAACACCTTCCCCAGCTCTGCCGCTTGTTGGGTCCCTGCTGGAGGAGCAGTGGCCCGACTGGGCCGCGGATCACAGTTTATGGCAACCCCGAGATGAGTGTCCGCACCTCGGCTCCGTCTCTGCAGCCGGTTTCCCCACTCCGATACCTGGGAGCTCTGCTGCACTCAGGCACCCCCGGTCTTTCTGTGACCCCGAGGGTCCTGAGACCATACTGTCCCGCGAGGGTTCCACCCCCGCTTAGCCACTGGAGCGACGTCCCTCAGCGGAGCCGACTTCTAACAGTTCTGATTTTGTGCTCCGCGGCTCTATCACTTGCCAGAAGCGGCCGATGGAGGCCCCCTCCCCCGCCGTCTATCCTCCCGAATATCGCCTGGGATTCACTTCTCCGCACGTCCTACCTTCCAGTAAGTGGTCGCTTTTCTGTTCAGAGAGTTGTTGCTATTCTTTTCTTCGATCTCCTGTTGAGTTCGTAGGTGTTCAGAATGGTTTGATCTCTATTCAGCTGAATTCCTGAGACCAGACGAAATCCAGGTCTCCTACTCCTCCACCATCTTGCTCTGCCCCCCCTCCATGTCTAAGATTCCAATGGGAGCACACTGTGAGGGGGAAGACTTTTTAAAAATTCAGGCATATATGCTAAGCTGACTAGAGGATAAACCTTTGAAAAAGTGGAATAAGGATGGGCAGCTTGTATCACCCTTGGTTTGCAAAGTGCTTCATTACTCATGCCCAGAATGTGAAACAGACAGAATGGGTGGTATTTTCCTGTGTAACAGATGAAGGCTCAGAGTGGTTATGTGACTTCCACAAGACGCAATGCAAGTCAATGGCAGAGGATCCAGGCCTTTGGACTGCATTCTGAGCCTCATTCTGCTGTCTGCAGGCTGACTCTCCATGATCTGGAAGGGTTAACCCTGTCACTGAGGAGTCTCTGCACTGGGGGTGCCTGAAGGGCAGAGACAGGGTGTATCCCCACCCATAGCACTTTACACACCGTCCTACGTTCTATGGACATACAGCCCTAGACAGACAAACTTCCCTAAGTGAGCTTCCATGCTGAGGACGTCTTGGTGCCTTTTCTTACCGTGGATGACAGGACTGCAGAAACGTCTTGACTTGTTTTTAAGTAAATTGTTCACTTAGTTAATCCTCTCATCAATTTTTATTTATTAATGCCTAGTCCTGGGCTAGACTGGGGGAGAGAGATGCACAGATTGTTTCCCCTCTGGCCAGAATGCAGAGGCATGAGGAGTGAGGCTTGTGCCAGTAAGTGGCTGACGGTCCCCTGGCACAGTGTGGGTGTCTGGGCGGTGCTGTGGGACAGCTGGTGGTGGGACTATTAGCCACAACCAGGGCCAGGGAATATTTTCATGGAGTGAACAGAGATGTTGACCAGGCTGCAGTGGGGGGAGGATATCCCAGCAGAGGGGTCAGTTTGAAGAAATCATGGAAGCCTGAGAATTACTAGGTTAGTAGGTCACCTAGGGGTTCACCAGAGATGGCGGAAGCAGCTTTGGAGATGCACAGAGGAGCCCTAAAACCTAGACTGGGTCTGGACTTGAGGTGGAGGCAGGAGAGAATCACTGGGGGATGATGATGAGCACACTCCTAATAATAATTTAAAAACCACCCTTCCTGCCGCAGTGCAGGAAATGAGACTTCAGGTGGTCTCGTCTGTTAGAGATGGGTGCCGGTGGATCGTGGAGGTGAACAGGGATCCATTTGAGAGGGGGTCAGCAGAGAGAAGTGACTGCCGGAGAGATGGATTTGCTGGGGTGCGGTGGGTGAGAGATGAAGACTCTGGGCCAACCACCTGTTCCTGGACTCGTGGACTCTGGTGCTCATGAGAAAGGGCCGGGGGATGAATCTGGTTTGCCCAGTAAGCCGGTGGGTTGTGGTGGGCAGGAGGGGATACTAGTGTGGGGCTTCAGAGTGGGGTGCCAGCAGAGGTGCACGCTCCCAGCCTTGAAAGAAATCTGGCCGCAAAACTCTTGCTGCCTTCTCTCCTCCTGCTGCAACATGAGCTGCCCATCTGAGAGAGGGCCCGCAATAGCCCTGAGGAGCTGGCTCAGCTGCTCCAAACTTCATCTTCACGGCAGGACCTTTATCTCCTGAGCTCAAGGTCTGCCGAGGCCGTGAAGAGACAGAAAAGAGGGGAGCAACTTGCAATGCAGCTGCTATTAAAATCCAGAATTAAAGAATAATGCCCTTCCAGGCCTGTCAGGGAAGAAGAGGAATAAGTTCAAATTAAAACTCAGTTGATCTGGATCTGAAATAGATTTAGACCCACTCCTTAAAGCCAGGGCAGGTTTTAAAATCAAAACCCATGCTTTGGGTTCCTTTTGTGAAAGAAATGCCCTTCCTGGATGGAACACCCAAACCTCATTAAATTGCAAACACTGGACTATAAAAGATGGAGAATGAGCAATTCCACTTATAGACGCTGCAGCTCTCCACATGTTGCCCCAGAAGGACAATGAGTTCTAAAGGTCAGGGTCACACATGGCATGGTAAGTGTTTTTCCCCTTCTAACACTAAACAGGCTTGGAAGATGGCCAGGGAGAGAGAGAGAGAGAGAGAGAGAGAGAAGCATGAGCAGGAGGGACAGCCTGTAGTCAGCCTCCTTCAGGAATGGAAAAAACTTTTCCCCCCGCCATGAGGGGAAAAAAAACAAAAAAACAAAACAAAAAAAAAAACCCAAAACCCTGAAGAAAAGCAGACAGCTGCTAACTAGTTGTCTAGCTGTCTATTTGTGGACACTTCCTTTCATCTTGTCATATCTTTTGTGCTGTTTGAAATGTTTGGAGCTTAAGAGTAGAAGAACACTCAGTGGAATCCAAACTTTTATTAAAAGAAAGGGAAAAGGAGGCAGCAAAGTTCTGACAACAAGTGTGTGTGTTCAGATGTCGGGGCCATATTCTGCCCAAATACTAAGCCGAGGAGCAATTTATTTCTAGCTAAACGAAGCCAAAATACACACTTCCATTTAAAAATACGCAAGAAGATAACGTATAAGAAACCAACCTATTTTGTAGCGGAGGCTGTGGAGAGATACAAATGGACCTGAAAAAAGGGGCCGGAGGAATGGGGCCTCCTTCCCTGCCTTGGTCTGGGTCTCTTTGTGCTGGTTCATTGGAATGCTAATATCTGCTCCATTGTCCTGAAGAAGCCACTCTGCTTTCTCTCCCTGGAAGCCGTTCTCACTCTCTTGTCTTTGGTGGTCTTCACCAGCTGCTCCTATTAGCTTAGAGCCTCAGGAGATTTTATTTCCATGAATGTTGTTTTGCCCAGACCCCCTTTTTTTTGGGGGGGGGGTTGATTCTCCAATTTGATTTTCATTCCTCTTGCCTTTTTCGTCAGGGGTTAGCCCACCAGATTATGGTTTCCTTGTCAAAATTAGAAACCCAAAGTGGACTGTCACAAGGATCCCGGAGTTTTTGCCTTTGACAGCCATTTCGGAGGAAATGGAAATTGAAATCATAGCAGGAGCATCTCTTCAGGGACCCTTTGATTTTCCTTTAAAGGGAATGAAGTCCTGAATTAAAATAAATACCTAGACTTCAGATGAGGTGACAGAGAATCAACAGAGGGCCCAAGTCTTTGTTTCTCTGGCTGGCTGTGCACACCACAATTCGGGGAAAGGGCTCAGGGAATTATCTACGGCTCAGCTTCCACAGCTAGCTTTCTTTTCAAACTGGATCCTTACCATGACGCTTGGGAAATGTATTTGAAGGACTTCTCTGGGTGCCCATGGTAGGCTGTGGCAACGGCAGGTGGCAGAGGCAGGAAAGAGGGGCCCTGCTTGTGTTCAAGTCCTGAAATACCAACAGCTTTCGGTCTGCGCATTTCCGTGGTACTTGTGGCTTTTCACCTGGCATCCGAATGAGTCGAGCTCCTCTCTCATTTCTTCCCCTGCATTAGGAGGCAGCTGGTGTCCGGGGACAGGGTGGTGTGATGTGGAAGAGCCCAGGCAAGGTTCAGCCAGATCTACGCTTTTGCCCTGAGCCTCAATTTCCTTACCAGTAGAATGGGGATAATCTATGGTTGTGAGGATTACATGAGATCACTTATGTAACGTTCCTAGGATCTGGAAGGCATTCAAGAAGTATTAATCATTCTCTGTAGTCGGCGGCCACTGCCTCCGTGGAAGATTGGGGTAGGATTCTAAACTTCAGAAAGTTTGATTCTGTGCCTTGAACATGCAATGCTTTTTCATGACTCAGTAATTTATTTGGAGCTGCTGCTCTTCTGACTGGAATGGTCTTTCCCCACTTTTTCCCATGGCTTGCTCCTACGCCTCCTTCAAGGCTTAAAGCAAATGTTCCCTCTTTCAGAGACCCTTCTTGAGCTGACTAAGGTCACCCTTGGCTGGTTCCTTCTCATAACCCTGTTTAATTTTTTCATAGCATTAATGGCTATCTGAAATGGTCTTATTCTCTTGTTTTGTCTTGATGTGTATTTTTTTTTAAAGGTTTTATTTAGTTATTTGGCAGAGAGGTAGAGAGAACAAGTAGGCAGAGGCAGGCAGAGGGAGAGGGAGAAGCAGGGAGCCCGATGCGGGCCTCGATCCCAGGACCCTGGGATTATGACCTGAGCCGAAGGCAGCCGCTTAACCGACTGAGCCACCCAGGTGTCTTAATTACTTCCCTCTCCTGGAATGCAAGGACCACAGGGTTAGGAACTTTGTCTTGTTCACTAGAATACTGCCTGGCATAGACATATATATACTTTGGTTTAGTGCTGGCTGGGGATATAGGCGTGAATGAGACCCAGATCTTGCTCTCCAGGATCTTGCACACTTGTAAGCGAATAATTATAATGTGTACAGGATTCTTGTGACAATACTTTTGGCTCCCACAGAGACCTATACACACCTAAGTGTATAGTACTCCGAGGTTAGTGTATCAATGAAAGTGTGTTTTAGGTACAGTTGTGACACAAAAGAAATATTTGACTAATGTGCCTGGATGTCCCAGGTGAGGCTTTGAAGAGAAGATAGTTCAGCTAGGTTTTGCAGGATGGATAGCAGATCCTGGCTAGGTTGTCTAGGGTGGAAGGGCATTGTAGACAGGGCACTGTAGACCTGGAGACACAAGGCAGTACGCAGCATATATTAGGGCATACCTTGTTCAGGTTTTTATATTAAACCTATACAACTTAATCATATTGGCTTCTGCTCTGCGTTCTAACCTGGTAGGGTTGTTCTCAATTCTTCCTCCTGACATCTGTGATATTCATAGTCTCTTCTGACTTAGTCATCTGAAATGTGTCCATAAAGCCTTATAAAATTGGCCAGCATCTGGGATTGAAGAGGAAGGATGAAAATGGGCATAGCAAGCGAGAGATTGACCCAGGGAGGATGTAAAATTGAGCCAGTCCCAGTAGGATGGAATGTGGGGTCTGGATCTGAAATGGGAAAGGTGGACGCTCCCTCTTTTGTGTAGTCTTCTTGTGTCACTTCCTGTCTAATCTTAGGTGGGTCATTTAATCTCCTAAACCTCAGTTTCATCATCTGTTTTTTAAAAAAACTGTAGCTAATAATACCTGGTAAGAAATGGGAATCAGAGGAAGAAAGTTTGATCTTCCAAGGAAATGACCACAATTAAAGGTAGGGTTAAGGGCTGAGAACGCCTGGGGTGCTAGGATTCCGTGGGCTGTAGGTACTGCTTTTTCTTCATTTGCCTCTTTTTTTTTTTTTTTGACCATTTCCATGTGTAGGTTTAAAAGGTATTTTCACTTCCCTTTTTTCTGATCGCCCCTACATTCATTTGTAACCCCGAGTATTGGTGTTTCTTCTACTTTCTCAGTCAACAGGTCAGCACTAGGGAGATTTCCATCCCAGATACTTATCCAAGAAGTGGATCAAATACACCCCCCCTACTTTTTTTTTTCTTTGCCTATCTCCTCACAGAGATATTGGTGAAGATTAGAGAGAGTCACTAGGCATCTCACCTTGTGTCAGCATGTTAAATCCCTTCTTTGGATTGCTTAGGGTGTGGGTCTCTCCCCCCCACTGTTTTTATGATACGAGGTGGGGTTCTGCCTCCTACTGGCCATGCCATAAACACGTATCCAGCGAGAGTGCTAAGGAACTCTGGGCATCATCTGATTCAGCTCTACCATTTTACAGAAGAAGAAACTGAGGCCCTGAGAGAGGAAGGTATTTGTTCAAGCCTGCCAGTCAGTCAGTGAGCCAAACAAAGTAAAACAGACAATAGAAGAAACCGAAAATCGCGTATGGCACAACCTTCACCATTCCATTCATATTTAAAATCTGTGTAAAAACTACCAATATGTTAATTTGTCCCCCAAAAAGATCAGGGTGACTTTTAAAAATTTACACTACAAAACTATTTCTATAAAGTGAAGACAAGCCACAGATTGGGAGAAAACATGCAAAAGACGTTATCTGATAAAGGACTGTTATCGAAAAATATACAAAGAACTCTGAAAACTCAACAATAAGAAAACAACCCTATTAAAAAATGGGCAAAAGATCTGAACAGATATCTCATCTAAGAAGATAGACAGATGGCAAATAAGTGTATGCAAAGATGTTCGACATCATATGGCAGTCAGGAGTTGCAAATTAAAACAATGATATACTAGTTACACACTTGTTAGAATGGCTAAAATCCAAAACGCTGGCAACACCAAATGCTGGATACAATGTAGAGCAACAGGAACTCTCATTACTGATGGGAATGCAAAATAATGTAGTCAGAAGACAATTTGGAGATTTCTTACAAAGCTAAGTATACTCTTACCATAAAATCCAGCAATTGAACTCCTTGGTGTTTACCCAGAGGAGCCTGGTATTTAATCAGAACTGTGTCCACACAAACACCTGCACACAGATGTTTATAGCAGCTTTATTCATCATTGCCAAAACTTGGAAGCAACCAAGATGTCCCTCAGTGGATGAATGGAGAAATAAACGTGGTACATGCAGACAATGGAATATTATTCAGTGCTAAAAAGAAATGAGCTATGAAGCCATGAAAAGGCTTTAGATGTATATTACTAAGCAAAAGAAGCCAACCTGAGAGGCTACCTCCTGTATGACCCCAACCATGTGACATTTTGGAAGAGGTAAAACTATGGAGACAGTAAGAGTATCCGTGTTTGCCAGGGCTTGAGGGGTGAGGGATGAATAGTGGAGTACAGGTGATATGTAGGTCAGTGAAACTATTCTGTATGATACTGTATTGGTGAATACATGTCATTATCCATTTATCCAAACCCACAGAACATACACCACCACGAGTGAACCCTAATGTAAACTACGGATTTTGAGTGATATGTGATATTGGTAATGGGGGATACTGTGCATGTGTTGGGGAGGGGGGTATATGGGAATTCTCTACTTTCTACTCAGTTTTGCTGTGAACCTAAAACTGCTCTGAAAATAAAGACAATGTATTTAAAAAGTAATCGAGAAAATTAGGGTGAAATGAAAAGAGTGACAAGGAAATAAGTTCAAAACCTGGGTGAGGTTAGTGGATAAAGTGTGGGCCTTAAGATTTTACACACTTGCTAGAGGTGGGGCACATGTTTAGTTTCTCAGCAGCTGATTCAGAAAAAGGAATCATAGTATCCATAAGTGAGAAATAATTTAGTACAGTAAATCCTGGGACTAAGACCAGAGAAGAATTTCTCTTGTGTTTCTTCGTACTGGGGACAGGGTGGAGTAGTGAACAATGTCCTCAACAACAATTGCCATGTGAGTAAAACAACAGGTTTCATGGGATAGAGGCCTTACAATGCAGTTTCCCCAAAGGGATCCTAGTCTCAGGGACAACCTGGGGCATTCTGCTCCGGCAGTGTGGGTCTGTATGAATACAAGGTAGGCAGGCCTCCTGAAAGCAGTGCCACCGTGGGTGCTGGGGCTGGCTGCTACCTTTCAGGAAAGAGGAGGATGCTTTCAAGTTCTCAGGTGGCGGACGGGACATTGGCAAGGATTGGCATTCACCGGCCATTAATTAAATGCCAGGATGGTGGAGTAATTTCAGATACAGCACTGTACTTGTGTTGACCTCCTTTCCTCTAAGGAACTTGTTTCAGTTTCTAGAAGAACATTGGATAAAATTGAAAGAGTGGGGAAACTTAAAAAAAAAAAATCAACTTCATTGAGGTATAATTTGCATACAATGAAATTTCTGCCTGCTAGTGTGCAGGTTACTAATTACCACCCCAATACAGATACAGAACATCTCTGTCTTCTCAGTTCTCTTAATGTCTCCTTCTTCTCTGTCAATCTCTTCCTCCTGCCTCACCTCCCCACCCCCTGCCCCAGGCAGTTGTTGATTTGGTTTATTAGGTAAACTGATTAGTTTTGGCTGTCTGCTATTTCATATAAATGGATCATATAATATGTGTTCTTTTTTGTATCTTGTTTCTTTCACCTTGCATAATGTCTGTGAGATTCAGCAATATCATTGTGTATATGAGTAGTACATTCCTTTTTATTGCTGACTACTATTCCCTTTCACAAAATATACCACAGTTTATTTATCTGTTGACCTGTTGATGAACATTTTGGCTGTTTCCAGTGCTGGGATATTATGAATAAAGCTTCTATGAACATCCATGTACAAGTGTTTGTGTGGCCACGTGTTGTAAGTTCTGTTACTACTATGACTAGTGCACAGTGTCCTGTGTTAAAGACTCGTATCTCTTCCTGCCTGCTTCCTGCTTCCTCTTACCTTTCTTGAATTCAGCTAAGAGGGTTCCTCTTATATTTCTTATTCCCAGGTTGTAACACATGCTCAGGTAGTACCTGTCCTTTATGGGGATGTTCCTCTTTGTCTCTGTTCCACCTGTGATAGACTTTTTCACTGAAGCTCCAGAGTGTTCTCTGGAGGCATGCCTGAGCATGCAAGTCCTCTCTTTTGGCCTTAGGGCAAACCTTGTTCTAAAACAGCTATTTCCAGAGAGAACAACATTTTGTAGTGCTTGCACTGCTTAATAAACCCCACCCTCCTGTTATTTTCTCTTATAAAATCCAGTTCCTTTCCTTCATTATATTTATCACAGTTGGTAATTATATGTAACTTGTTAGTGGTTTATTGATTAGTGCTTGTCTCTTTAGCTAGATTGCTGTTTTATTAATCACTGTGTACCCAGCACTCAGCATGGAGCTTGGCTTGAGTAGGTGCTCAAAAATATTTGTTGAATGAATACAGGGGTTCCAGCCATCACCTTGATCAGACTTTGATATGTATGATTATACTGCAGTCTCCATTATTGCACATCTCAGGATAGGATGGCTAAAAGTGTGTCACTTCCATGTAGGTGTCAGCTCCCTGACTCTATGAGAAGGTTTGTCCAAGTTAAGGGCATTCAGATCTCCTTTCCTTCATTTAATGTAAGTATAATGCTGAAATCTTCAAAGCACCATTGGCAGAAGTGATGTAGACTCATCCTTGTATTGATGAGTACTTGAGATCCAGAGGGGTTTTTCTAAGATCTCAGGACCTATTTCAAGCATAATGGTTTTGGGGTTTAGAATAAGACTTGAGTTCCAACCCAGCTCTACCACCAAGTCACTGTATGATTTTGATTAAGTAACTTAACCTCCTTATGTGTAGTTTCTAGTTTATTAGGACTTTTGGTATGTCACTTCAAGCCATCTCCAGGCCAAATGGTTTCTTTGACTGTTGAAGTCTGCTTATCTTATGGGTACTTTTCAACTGAACACAGCCGGATGTTTCATTCTCTTCTTAGAATGTGGGGTCCAGAGGTGAGAGTAGCCACCACTGAAGGTGTGGCCTGACTAGTGCAGGGGTGGGCATGGGGTGTTTTTCCCTTGTTCTGGGTCCATGTCTTCCCTTTGCAGCTGAGAGTAGACACATTATTCTCCTGATTGGCAGACACGTTGTTCTGAGCAGGTTGGGATCCTTATTGATTAACACCCCTACCTCCTCTCTTCATGTCAGTTGTTGTTGTTGTTACTGTTCTTTTAAAATTTTAAATTCAGTTTTTTTTTATTATGTTCAGTTAGCCACTGTATAGTACGTTATTAGTTTTTGAAGTTCCCTTGCCATCCTGATAGGTCTAGAAATAGAGAATCAAATCCCTTTGTTTATTTTCCTGTTGGTTCTCAATTTATCCTATTACCTTTGGGTGAAAGCAGAAGCCTACGGTATTGCCCTGATTTCCAGGAAAAATAAGGCCCGAACCACCAAACTCTATTATTCTCTTTGCCCATTCATCTCCATGGGAGAATCCTCAGGGCAGGGTCATGTAAGAACATTCCTGAGTTCTTATTATGGGCCGATGTCACATTCGGTAGGGAGGGTAGAAAGGCAGAAGTTTACACTGCAGTGTAACGAGTGTATTGATAGAGGGAAGTACACCAGAGTAAGGACCCCAAACCATGGAGTTCACTGTATTGGCTGGAGGGTTATTTGGGGTTGATCTCTGGGGGATTAGTGTCTAGTTCTTCAAATCCTTTGCAGAACAGACCTCTGTTCTTTCTGGTCTTCCCATGCCGTAAGCCAGCATCGTATAAAAGAGGTAGTCTACACCCTGATGATTCATCCACTTATTCACTCAGTGAATACTGGGGGACCTTCCAGGTTCAGGGTTCTGTAAGGGAACAAAAGAAACAAAATCTCTGTCCTCATGAAGATGGCATTTCATAGTCTTTGGGCTGAACTGCTTGCTTGAGGCCGTTGTGTACCTTTCTTCCTGACTTGTTCCTAATATTCTTGGTTTCTGACCTTTTGGCTTTTTGCCTGTTTATGGCTTCAGGGTCACCTTACAGCAGAGACCTAAACTGCTTCTCTGGAGTTTCCTCACTGATATAATCCAGGCTCTTTTCCTGGCTGTGGATGTGAGTTTTAAAAAAAAATATTCTCCACTTGATCAGAGCCCTGAGACCCGTTCCCTTCACACACGTGTGTCTGGATGCCAGCAGGTGGCATTGGCTTCATTTCAGCAACACAAGTCAAACTTAGCCGAGACGCTGGGTCGGTCCAATCCAGGGTGATGCTTGATATCAGATTTGTTGTGTGTGGTTCATAGCAGAACTGGGAATACATTTCAGGGCTGGGAATAAAGAGAACAAGTTGAACCTTACTGGGGAAGGGAGCTAGCAGGAGCTTTGCCGTGTCTGGGCCCTAGTCAGATGGGCCAAGACTGGGGGCAAGGGTCTGGGCTCAGGAGGGAAACCAAGCCAGAGCCTCTCATATAGCCTGTGACTAGTAACGATGATGGGGGAGGAAATAAGAATAATGATAAACACTGACATGGTTTTTATAATGGGCTGAACACTTAGTATATATTTACTAGTTTAATCTGGGACTAATTTAGTCTGGGACTTTTCAGGGCAGGGGGGGTGTCTTGTAAGGACCGTTCAGAAGAAGCTAGATGTTACCACTGAGGACGGAGACCTCTGCAAAGGGCTCTCATTGCTCCTCTGTTTCTCTTGGAAAACCTATCCTATGCTTATCATGGTTGACTTTTATGATGCTGAGTTAAGGATATGGAAAAAATGTTGTCCTTATGGGATAGCGTGGTAGGGAGCGGGTTTTAACTTCTGGAAACCTTTGTTACAGCTACTCCTTGTAACCCAGCAGGAGGCCTGACACGACCTGCTGCTATCATGCTGAAGAAGATAATGAAGCCAATAGGAATTCTGAAAAGTCCATGAACCAGACTACTCTTTGCTCTTCTCTTTGTTGTCTGGAACCCCAGGGAGGCTGAGCATCAGGTGGAGGTGCCGGTAGTGGAAATGCTAGGGAAGGCAGAAACTGAGCCAATAGGGCTGCTTTTATAAATGTGCAAGGGGCCCTCCATTTACATGCTGCATCATCTAAGGCCGCCTGGAGAACAGGGTCATGCTTGTGCTTCTTGGTATCCTCCACGGTATCTTGACTGCAGGAAGTATTTATTGACTTAGGTTGAAGAGCTGACTTCCTCTCTGCACGGGAGATGGGTAAGATGACCTGAAGGACTCTCGGAAACTGAGTTCAAGTAGATGAGGGAAATGAAACCTCTAACCCTTAGCATATAGTAGGGGCTCATTAAGTACATGTTGGATAAAAAACCCCTTCCCTCGCTGGATGCCAAATTATAAAATCATGTTTAAAAAAAGCTCTGAGAGTTATCTTGTTCAAGCGATATTACTTACTTTCAGCCTTTTCTAGGCAGTGAGGAGAGTCCTAAATCCCTCTAGTGGACAATTCATATGGTCTGAGTAACTGGGCTCCTGGCCTGGAAGGACTCCTGCAGTGTTCTTTTAAGCAAGGACACTTGATAAGCATTAGGAAGACCTACCCAAGAATATCTGGACCAGTGCATTAGCAGGTTTCCTATTGCAGAGACAGGAGGACACACAAAGATGGTGCCCAGAAAGGCTTACTTTTCTCCATTCCTGGTAGAATTGAAGACCCTCCAGGCTTCCTGACTTGTGAGAAGCATGAACTGATTCCACAATCAGCTTTGAATTCGCAGGTCTACAATTATTTTCCTTACTGATCTTCAAAAAAACTCTTTCTCAAGCTTTCATTAATGGAGATTAGCCTTAATGTTTGGTACTTTGTGGAAAACAGGCTTGTTATGTTCAAGAGGTTTGGGTATGGAGTTAGACCTGTCTGTCTTCTAATCTAATGCGATGTGACTTTGAGCAAATTATCTTTTGTGAGCCTTAGTTTTATTATCTCCAAAAGTAGAACAAGGGGTGCTTGGGTGGTGCAGTCGGTTAAGTGTCCGATTCTTGGCTGCAGCTCAGATCATGATGTCAGCGTCCTGGGATCAAGCCCGGCATTGGGCTCCGCACTCAGCGTGGAGTCTGCTTGAGATTCTCTCTTTCTCCCTCTGCCCCTCCCACTTGTGTACTTGCTCTCTTGCTCAAATACATAAATAAATAAAATCTTAAAAAAATAACAAAGTAGAACCATATTACCTTACTGGATTACTGTGAAGGAAAAAGTGAGGATATGTAACACTGGGCAGCTAGTAGGCATTCAATAAATATTTGTAATATTCAGTATCAGTCATATATATTCAATAAATATTTCCTTCCTTGTTACTGCTTTGGTTTTTGTTTCTCTGGCATTTTCTGTCTTTGTCATTTTTAGGCAGAGCCAATCCTAATGAGCCTGTATGAAAGCCTGGGAGCCTGTTTTTAGTTCTAGATCGTCTTTGCCTTTTCCCCTTAGAAAAGAAGCATCACTTCCTGGTTCCTTGTTGATTTTCAGAGACATGACTGTTTGGCAAACCATTTCAGGTGCTGTCTGCAGGCTGCCTAATGGGTCTTCATCTTTCACATCACTGACTGACTGACCAACTGATTTAGGGAAAGTGCCCCCCGCTGATGAGTAAGAAACAGTTGTGGCATAATTGTTCTGCATTTTTCCCCCCTTCTTTCCTTCCATCTCCACTTCCCTGCAAGCTTTCCCAGGAGGCCTGATGGCTCCCCTTACCATTTCCCACCTGGGAATATATTCTAGTACTGTAATTTATTGCTAATTAAGGTATTACATTAGCATTTATGGAAACTTTTTCTTAATATATTTGTTGTCATTTCATCTAATGTTTATTATTTTATGGCCTGGTGTCCCATTTCTAGATTCCTTTAAACCTTAAAAATGCTTTCAGTTTGTCTTTGAACATCACCTCTATTTCTGCCTAGTTTGGTGGCTCTTCCCTTCTTGTCCTTTCTTAAGAAGATAAATAGAAGTACTTGTGTGCCTGTAGTTGAACTGGTACATAAGTGCCTTTAGCAAGCTTCTCTAGCTGTGTGATTCAGAGTGGCAGCACTCGAATAGAACTTATGCATTTTGTTATCAATCCAGTTTCCTCCATCGACTCAGGTGGTTTGTATCTTGGAATAGCAAAATGCACATTTGAATCGTGGGCTCCTGGGGCTGAAGGGGACCTGAAAGAAGGTCTAGTCCAAATCCCTATCTGATGCTGTGCGTGACTTCCTTAGGCAACATAGAGATATCAGAACCTCTCACCTGCGTATGTGCTTGGACAGGCTAGAAAGAGAGGAGTGTGGTGCTGAATTCAAGAGACAAATTTCATTTTTGGTGAATAAGTCTGTGATTGTGTTAATTTTAGTCCAGAAGACCTTTTGTGGTGGTTTTCATCATTGTTGAATTAGAATGTGTTAACTGTTATTAGTCTGTGAAAATTGGTGGTCCCTTGGTGATTTGTGGATAAAGACTTTGCTGTTACATGTGTTGCATGTCTATGGTAGCAGTCTTCCTAGAGTTGCAAGAGGAACTTGGTCAGAGCGATTCCATTAATCCTGTTTTGTAACTAGGATGGAAAAATTCAAGGGAAACTCAACTGTCTCTGCCAAAACCCAGAAACTTGATGCTGAGGAGCTGCTTAATTGTGGTGGTTATTTTAGGTGTAACTATATAAACCCAGGATTCCCATCTTCTCTGAGAATGCATTTCTATCCTGATCTATTCCACAAAGGACTTGAGATAGCTCAAACATTGTATTTCTTTATACAGTAACCCTTCTCAAAGAGCTGAATGAGATATATATTTATTTTCCAAATTAACCCAAACTAAATTGTATTTTGGACATTTTTCAAAAATTTGAGGGGAAATGCAGTAGGAAAAGCTCTGGAATTGGAACCAGATGAACTCAGTTTTTCTTCCAGTTTCACTGATTGATAGCTGGATGGCCTTGGATGTGTCATTCTGATTTTACATCCTATAAAATGGGGAAGATCATATAGATGATATAATAGTACCAGCTTTCATTTATTAATTATTAACATGTGTCATGTATGAATTGTAGCTTTAAACCTCTCTATGTCCCTGCATAGTATGTTATGATGTCCCCTGGTTTAAAGATGGAGGCAGGCGAGGTGATGTGACTTGTCCACCTAAGTCCTATTTTTACCACTTGTTTGCTTAAGCCTCTTCTGTGATGCCAGGGTCTCTCTGGATAGAGGGAGGAGCCAGATGAATGAGAGTCTGTTCATCATATGTTTTTCATGCTCCTGGAGAGATGGCCTGTGAATGTAGCTGCCTTAGTGCAGGAACCATCTTACTGGGGCTGCTGAACTCCCCGCCTCAGATAGGTTCACATTTCATAAGCTTGTTCTAGCTAAATAACTTGTTTCTTACCTGTGCAACTGACAAAGTTTATGACAGGATAACCTGGGTTCAAGTCCAGCTTTTCTTGTATTAGTTGTCTAGACTTAGTTGCTTTAAACAACACACATTTATTATCTCACAGTTTCTGTACATCAGAAGTCCAGAAGTCCACAGTTTCTGGCTGAGTTGGGTCCTCTGCTCAGAGTCTTAGAGGGTGCAATCACGGTAACTGCCAAGCTGTGTTCTTTTTTTTTTTTTTTTTTTAAGATTTTATTTGAGAGAGAGAGTGAGAGAGAGAGAGAGCACATGAGAGGGGGGAGGGTCAGAGGGAGAAGCAGACTCCCTGCTGAGCAGGGAGCCCGATGGTGGGACTCGATCCTGGGACTCCAGGATCATGACCTGAGCCAAAGGCAGTCGCCTAACAAACTGAGCCACCCAGACTCCCCCAAGCTGTGTTTTTATCTGGAGGCTCGACTGGAGAAGAATACACTTCCAAGTTTGGTCACGTTGTTGGCAGAATTCATTTCTTTGTGGGTTATGGGAGCTGAAGGCCTTGGTTCCTTGCTGGCTATTGGCTGGAGGCCACCCAAAGTTCCTAGAGGTCTCCTGCAGTTCCCTGCCAAGTGTCCATTTCCATAGGCAGTTACCACGTAACAGCTTCCTTATTTCAGGTAAGCAGGAGAGCCAGAGTGAGTTGGCTAGCAGAACGGAGTCTTACATAAAGTAATATAATCATGAGATTGACACCCCATCTCCTTTGAAATATTCTATGGGTTAGAAGCACGTCACAGTTTGCTCCCACATTCAGGGGACTCCCAAATCTATTTTGGAGTTCTCTGTGGGAGCTGTAGATATTTTTTCTCTTACTGAAGGGTGGTCTTTGACCTGGGAAGGGGTGATCATTTGTGGAGCCTCAAAAGAGAGGAGTGATAGGAGAAGGTGACACCTGCCTGGGTGATCACATTGGCCAAATCAATTTGGGGCATTGATGTGGAAGCCAAATCTTGTCACAGTGAACTGATGTTTGGGAAGTCACTTACCCTTTTTGAATTTTCTTAGTTGTTAGGTTGTAATCTTAATTACCTTATAGGGTTATGGTAGGATGATGGATGTCAAAAAAGCTATTTGCAAAAAGTAACATAATATGCTTATTAGTCACCTTCCTGCCCAGATTCTGTATCCCTACACACATCAGCTTCTGAAAGATGGCATAGTGCCAGCTTCTTTTCTAGGAATTCATCTGCCCCTGCCCCACAAAAATAAAAATGCAAACACTTTCTGGTATGATGAAAAATAATGCAGCGATTTGCACATTTTGGATGCTTAAAAATCAACAGGGGCCATTGTAAAGAGTCTTCCAAGCGTCTTTTAAAAGGACTGACATGTCATCATTTTGCTGGGAGTTTTCATCTCTTTTTCATTCTACCTTGTAATTTTCCTTCTGGACCAGTTAGGGGGGAAAAAAAAAGTTTAAAAAGCAGCTGTAAAAGAAAGCCTTAAGAAAACACTCCCATGCCCCATAGTTAGCCAGAGCTTTCTGAAATGGTCACTTCCCGCCTAATTCTGGCCTTGAATCCTTGTTCAGATGCCTGGGTTAGGAATCCCTGGTTAAGAAAACAGGACCATAATGATATCTTGTGTAAACATATGCTCATTTCTAAAGGGATTCTTACGATTACCAGAATATAATTTTCATCTGAAGAATTGGCTGAATTGGATGGTTTAGTTTTTGATGGTTCCAAAACTCAACATGTTTGCTCTGACAAATGGCGGATGGACTTGCCTTTAGCAGTCACTCCTTATGCTTATGAAATTAGATGGTTTAGCTCAGATTGGACTATTATCGTTATCTCTATTTCTTCTGGGGTTCTCATAAACAGTGCTTAGCAATTTTTACAACAATTTTTATCGTACTTTTGTGTATAATAGTAGCTAACTTTCACTATTTTTGCCTTGTCATTATATTCACATTACTCATTTTTGAGGAGGTCATTGATATCCACTCTTTCTTGGCTTCTCCAATTCCTCTGTAATCCATAGATTTACTGGTCTCATTTATCTTGCATGGGTCACCCTTAATGCCCAGTCTAGTTATCTAATTGTTGAGTTTAATTTCTCTAGGAGAATCTTAGATTCTCCTAGTCACTAAATCAGAAAAATCCCCAAACAAACACAACAGTATTTTAAGTGAACCTTTTAAAAAATTTGCATTTTGGAAACCATTCTCTCAGAAAACTTTTTTTTTTAAGATTTTATTTATTTATTTGAGAGAGAGAGAATGAGAGATAGCATGAGAGGGAAGAGGGTCAGAGGGAGAAGTAGACTTCCTGCCGAGCAGGGAGCCCGATGTGGGACTCGATCCCGGGACTCCAGGATCATGACCTGAGCCAAAGGCAGTCGCTTAACCAACTGAGCCACCCAGGCGCCCGATTTTTTAAAATTTTTTTTAATGGACTATCGTCAGAAAACTTTTTCTAAGAGCCGACTATGTGCCAGGCATTCTGCTTGATTCTAGAGTATAAAGAGAAATAGAATTGCCATAATATCGGTTGTAAGTTCCTTGAGGGCAGTGGCCATGTTTTACTCATCTTTTAATATAGCAAATATGAGCACTTAAAACATACCAACAACCATGAAAAAAATAGGTAATCTTATAGAATTATTGATAATATGCTCTGAGATCAGATGGTTTTAGTGGTAAGTTATTTCATAGTTCAAAATGACATATACATAATTTTCTATTGCATAGAAAATAAGGGAATTCTTTATATAAGAAGTATTTTTTGTTGTAAGGGAGGTGGCATATCTTCCAAATTTTCTCCATATGTTTGTGTGAGTTCTCATAAGAGGCATGACCCACATCTCATAATATAAACTGAAATGGCCATATAATTGCTTTCCTTGGACTAACAAACTGGGCCTTGTGCAAGCAGCCATCGCAGGGTTTTGAATCTAAATGTATGGAGCAAGGAAGCTGGGGGAGTTTAGAATATTCTGGAATGGTGGGAGTGGCATCTGGGGTCCAGTGGCAACAGTGTCAGTGCTCATGACAAGATACTGTAGTCCAGTATGCCTAGTTTCCTTTGGTTTATGGGCTTGTTCTTCTAGCTTTGTTATTAATTGTATGAGCTATCAACTATCTTACTTACAGGGGTTTACAAATTCTCCCATTCTGCTAAGAAAATAAATTCAAAGTAACAGTCCCATCTTTGGGGGAATTTGCTGTGATTAGTTTCCCCATCAAAGAAGTGAAAATGGGCCTCATCTGGAGATGGAGATTTCTCTAACATCACATTTAATTCTCCAATATGGGCAGTGCACAATATAAATAGATCTTGTGAAATTTTTGGAGCAGTATGATACTGATAATATACAAAAGAAAACTGTAGACCATTCTCTAATGAATTGATACAAAACTCCTAAATAAAATGGTAGCAAACTGAATACAATAATATAGCAGAAGAATCATCCATCACGACTAAGCATGGTTTATTCTGGGAAAATGAAGGTAGTTCTTTTATTAATTCCAGGATGGGAGGAAATTGATTAACATAATACATCATAAATCTAGGTAAAAGAACAAAGAGCTATATGATCTTAGTAGATAGTGAAAAGGCATTTTATACCATGCTATTCCAGATTTTAAAAATATAAATCTTAAGAAACCTAAATCTTAAGAGTAGTTTCTTTTTCTGCCCAACATCGCTCGGCATCAGGGAAATCCAAATCAAAACCTCAATGAGATACCACCTCAGACCAGTCAGAATGGCGAAAATTAACAAGTCAGGAAACGACAGATGTTGGCGGGGATGCGGAGAAAGGGGAACCCTCCTACACTGTTGGTGGGAATGCAAGCTGGTGCAACCACTCTGGAAAACAGTATGGAGGTTCCTGAAACAGTTGAAAATAGAGCTACCATACGATCCAGCAATTGCACTACTGGGTATTTACCACAAAGATACAAATGTAGGGATCCGAAGGGGTACGTGCGCCCCAATGTTTATAGCACCAATGTCCACAATAGCCAAACTGTGGAAAGAGCCAAGATGTCCATTGGCAGATGAATGGATAAAGAAGATGTGGTGTATATACACATGGAATGTTATGCAGCCATCAAAAGGAATGAGATCTGGGTGCCTGGGTGGCTCAGTTGGTTAAACCGCTGCCTTCAGCTTGGGTCATGATCCCAGGGTCCTGGGATTGAGCCCCACATCGGGCTCCCTGCTCATGCAGGAAGCCTGCTTCTCCCTCTGCCTGCCGCTCCCCCTGCTTGTGCTCTCTCTCGCTCTCTCTCTCTCTCTCTTGCTATCTCTGTGTCAAATAAATAAAAAAAAAAAGGAATGAGATCTTACCATTTGCGACGACATGGATGGAATTGGAGGGTGTTATGCTGAGTGAAATAAGTCAATCAGAGAAAGACATGTATCATATGACCTCACTGATATGAGGAATTCTTAATCTCGAAACAAACTGAGGGTTGCTGGAGTGGTGGGGGGTGGGAGGCATGGGGTGGCTGGGTGATAGACGCTGGGGAGGGTATGTGCTATGGTGAGCACTGTGAATTGTGCAAGACTGTTGAATCACAGATCTGTACTTCTGAAACAAATAATGCAATATATGTTAAAAAAGAAGAAGATAGCAGGAGGGGAAGAATGAAGGGGAGTAAGTCAGAGGGGGAGACGAACCATGAGAGACGATGGACTCTGAAAAACAAACTGAGGGTTCTAGAGGGGAGGGGTGGGGGGATGGGAAGAAAAAGAGTTTCTTTTTCACTGTGCCAAAAATGAACTCTTTAAAAATAAACACTGATACTTAATAATGAAACATTAGGCTCATTGCCATCAAAGTCAGGAACAAGATATTTTTATAACTTTGTTCTGGAAGTTCTGAACCACACAATAGAACATCAAACAGAACTAAAAGACTATTGTAAAGGAAGACACAAAGATCTCACTATTTGCATATGTTTATATTCCAGAAAAGCCTGAGAACATCACCTGTGAAACTCTTGGAAGTAAGGAGTTCAGTAATGTATATGACAAATATATAAAAAGTACAGTTTTCTCTGTATAACAAAGTATTTGGCAATATGATAGAGAAAAATATCTAACTTACAACTATAACAATAAAAGTAGTAACAATTTTAAAGCATGAAGGAACTATTTAACAAAGTGTATGGAGCAATATAAATAATATTTGGATAAGTGGAAAGATACAGCATATTCTATATTCTTGAATGGAAGACTGACTAGTGTGAAAATGTCTTGTCTTCTCATGGACACCATGCTCATTTCTTCTGAAGTCTTGTCAAATAGGAGATATATAGTGGGGCCTAATCATAGACTAAACATCATTACCTTTTTGTAATACAAGTGCCATAATATAGCTTATGGGCAATATAGCACCATAGTTCTCCTAGCAAAATAGCAAACTATTCAGGCCCTAGACATCAGATTCAGATGTGGCTTGCTAAAAATAGTTTTAAAACCATAAAAAGGCTCAGGGTGACAAGATAGGGAGATATGAGAGACTTAGCATCTCCCACTTAGGTGTTTCCATCCCTGTCTGTATGTCACCATGGACAGGCAGATAACTCTCCTGTCGCGCAGGGAAACTGAATCTCTGCAACTCAGGAAGCCCCAGTCAGCTTGATACTTTTGGGTAACCAAGGCTTGGGGAGTAGTTTGTGGGCATGCCACTTTGTATAGTTGCACACAGTCCTCCACTCAAAAGGGGTCTGCATTTGGTTTGATGCTATGCTATCATGATCTTGAAATTCTTAGTAGTTTTTGAACAAGGGGTCCTGCATTTTTATTTTGTACTACATTTAACCATAAAACCTAACTTGTATGAGATGTCAGAGTATTCATCTTTGTTCTCAAACCCAGCTGCTGCAGGGCAAATTCACATTTAATACTATCTCAATCAAAATTCATCTTTTTGGACCCCTGCCCTCCTCACCATACCCTGGGGCCCTTTGTGGGCACCTGTTGAGTCTAAGATTCTAAGCCCATGCTATAGACAGAGATGAAAGGGATCACTCCCATCCTCAAGATACACACTAATGTTGGAATGAAGTGATAGGAACACAAACAAATACAGTACAAGGTGATGTGTGCCCTAAGAAAAGTGTAAACCAAGAATCCTGGGAGGACTGGAGGAGCAGTTCACTGATTTTCATGGAGATGTCATGTTTGCTCTGGTCTTTGAAGATGAATAGCAATAAACAGGTAGAAGAGTGGGGGAGGGCAATCCCAGCTGGGGAGGCAAGGGAAGAGGATAGGTAAAAAGGTCATGAAAGAACAGAGTGCATTTCAGGAACAGCTGGGAATTCATGGTGACTGGAAGAGGAAAATGGGTGGGGATAATGGGTAGAGGGTGTGCTGCTGGAGAGGGTAGGTTGGGGTTAGACTGAAGAGGTTTGCGTGTAGGCAGTTTGGATTCTGTCTGGTAGACCATTACAATGACTTGAAAGATTTTCTTTTTTTAACTATATAAAAAAATTCAAACATACAGTGAAGTTGAAAGACTGACAGCACCTCTGTACCCACCACCTAGATTCCATTATTAATATTTTACCACATTTAAAAAAATCCCATAGCTCTGAAAGGTTTTTGGCAAGGAAGCAGAATCAATGCGAAGAGTATGGAAGATAGACTAGAAGTAGAGAGATGGGTGGGAAGGTGATCAGTTAGGAGGCTCTTCCCATATTATATACACAGGATAAGAATCTCAAATGGAGAATGATTTCTTTGGGTTCATAATTACATATTACAATATTTTCCCCTCAAATCTGTAGCTTTATTATCTTTTGCCATTTTGGTGTTCCAGAGTAAGAATCTGAGGCCAACTTGAAATTTGTTCCTTTCAAGATAATTACTTTTTTTTGTCCTTGAGTGTTTTTAGGATTTTTCTCCTTTAATTATGCAATTGACAAGAATTCCAGATATCTGGATTTAGCCTTGTTTTTCTTAATTTTAGTGGATCAAATATTCAAACAATAGTCCAATTTTTTTAAGCTCTGGGAAGTTTTCTTCAGTTGTGTCTTTGATTATTTTTTCTTAAGATTCCTGGAAGCATCTATTATTAGATTGCTTTTTTATTATTTACCAAATAAAGTAATTTTTTTTTCTCTTTGAGTTCTTAGGGACCTCGGTTTTCCCTCCATATGTGTCTTGATTTTTCACAATGTCAAGTCTATTTCTGATGGAGATATCATTTCTGTTATTATTTTTCTAGGTTTGTCTGGCATGCTCTATGTTGGATTTGTCTTTTGTTCATCTGCAGATAAAGGAATGCCTCTTACGTACTTGCATGAGCACAGTACATGGATTGGCTTTTACCTTATTGTCTTCTTGGGTATAGATAAACCCTTTCTCACATTTAAAACTGGGGGCACATTGTTGTTGACATATTCTGGTCCACATGCCAGTAGGCACTGGTCTTTTATCAACTGTCAGTGATACAGGCTGAGGTGAGTTCATTTTCTACACAACTGCCTGATTTTTTGATACTTTGTACTAATGGTATATATTAAAAATGGGCGCCTGGGTGGCTCAGATGGTTAAGCGTCTGCCTTCGGCTCAGGTCATGATCCCAGGACCCTGGGATCGAGTCCTGCATCGGGCTCCCTGCTCCTTGGGAGCCTGCTTCTCTCTCTCTCTCTCTCCCTCTCTCTCTCATGAATAAATAAAATCTTTAAAAAAAAAGACTGCAAATTGTGCAGCCTTTAAAAAAAAAATGACTATTCTCAGCATGTGCTGTCTGCATTCATTGCATAGTACTTTACCTCCCAAGATGCAATGGGTCACAGGTATGCTCCATAAGTGAGAGTTTGATTATTAAGCTGAAAATCAGTGACCACATGTACCACTGTGTTGCCCAGCTTATTATCATGATAAAAGAAGGCTTAGTAAATACTGAATATGTTAATGTTGTTGACTATATAACAGATCTCTTCCACTACATAAGACTTTTAACAAGGCCCTTGCACTTAGGATTTGTGGATTTCACATTCTTTAGTGTGTACCAAGTCTCCTTAGTCTAACATCATAGGTGATTCAAAGGTTAGGAAATGCATGCCCAGTGAGAGGGATTCCTATGCATTTTACATATGGATATTCCCCTCCAACCCCCCCGCCCAGTGTCTTGCAGGTGGGGGTTGCCTCATCCACCTTTAAGGCTTCTCAGTCTTAGCTGTTCTGGAAGGTCCCCAGGTGTCTGCAGTACTGCTGATGGGCAGTCATGTTTCTGATTGATTTCAACAGTCCTGTTTTTTGTATAGGCATCAGATGTGTCATAGGGGTGGGGCCCATAGCCTAGGTGTTAGTATGGGGGTGTAGAAAACTCAGGGTGTAGGGGTAAATGTACAGAAAGGAAGGAGACTTAAGGGAACATGTATAACTTGGATCTCAGAGCTTTTGGTGTGCATTTATGTATCAGGGCAAGGAAGACTTAAGGAGAATAATAAGCCAATTTCTTTAGAAGATGTAGTCCATCTAATTATTCTTCCACATGGCTATCTAAAAAACTTTGTGAAAGAAAGGATTGTGTTAATATTATGATTGAAAATCTTCTCCAGTTCTGTTTCCCAGAGGACAAAGTGCATGTCATTTATGGTTCTTCACAGTTGGGTCCCACTCATTGTTCCCCTATACACAAGTCCTATGCTTCAGCCACTCTGGGTGATCTTCTACATCTCTAGACCTTAGTTCATGTTGTCCCTTTTGATTGGAAAGCCTCTCTTCTCACCTCCATCAGGAAAATCTCTATTCATCTTCAGTCAACAAATAGTGACTCCAAGGTCATTATTTCCATAAAGTCTTCTCTTATTTCTGCACTATTTATTCTTCTGTGCCTCCATAATATGATAAGAGGACTCAGTTACAGTTGGGTATATGCCTTTGTCTACTCCAGTAAGTTGAGTATAATTAGAATGCCATTTGAATATATGTGATCTATAGTACAATAGCTGATAGTCATTCAATCAACTAAATATTTATTGAACACCGCTCTATGACAAACACTGTGCTGGGCACTTGGGATATAGGGGTGAACAAGACAAAGCTCCTGAGCAAGACAAAGCTTCATGGAGTTCACAGTTCAGGGAAGGATGAGAAGTGATTAGTAAATGAACAATTTCAGTTGGTGACCTGAGGCAGCCACTTAGGAAATGTTTGATGAACTCCTTTTTTTGAATGAATGTTTGCTGCTAGCATAGAAGAATAAAGTACAAATTTTGTAACGGTTATCTTTCGCTTCAGAGCATTCAATAACCACAAAAATCTCAGCATTATGCAATAAGCATGTTTTTAGCTCATGTGTCTCAGGGTTAATTCATGGATATCTGAGGTGCATCTTCTGTAGCATCCCCAGAGTTCCCCAGGGGAATAAAATTCCTTGTGTAGCAATAAACCCTTGAGTGACTCATGTCTGCACTCCCCCACTGCTGTTCCCTGGGATTACTCTCAAACTACCTGCACTCCTATCCTTTCCTGGAAGTCTGCTTCTGTGGGAAGACAAGTAAGAAAACATGCATTGAAAGTCTACTGTGAACACAAAGCACCTAGAAGTCCACTCTTATGCTAGTAAGTGAATCCTGAGAAGTTGTATTATTGCTGATATTAGTTTATAGGAAGAAATCAAATAGTGGGAAGAACATGAGCTTTGTAATCAAACAAACCTGGGATCCAGCACTGTCTCTACCACTTACTTTCTAAACTTCCTGAGCCTTCTCATCTGTAAAATGGGGATAATGCCCATCTCATAGTGGGAGGACTTGGTGCAATAACACATAGAGAGTGCTATCTATGGTACCTGGCACATAACAGGTGCTCACTAAGTAGTAGCTATCTTTATTGTCAAAGTATCCTTTCCTTTTAAATAATGGCTACATTTGTACAACACTGTGAGTGGATGTTATTTAATCCTCACTACAAGTCATGGGGCAGGTGTCATTATGATCAGGCCCATTTTTAGAAAAAGAAACTAAAGCTCAGGGAAGCCAAGAGGCTCTGGGTCACTCAGCCAGCACTGGGCATCAGAAACAAATCTTGCAACCTCAAGATCCATATTCTTTCCATTTTACTTTATCTTCCTTCAGCTCTCTTGGTTATTTATTCTGTGTCTTGCCCAGTATAAGTTTGCAAAGGTAGGAATAGATAGATTTCCCCCCATGGATTCTGGGGATCCACTCAGGGAACTTGGTTATTGAGGAAGGAATTAAATAACTGTCAAAGGAAAAGACAGCTTGTAGCAGAGTAGGATAAATTCAATTGAGAAAACGCCAAGGGCAAAGACACATTCAAAGCTGGCTCCAGAGCTCAGGCCTTTGGGCTGTTCCTTAATGATATTAACAACTAATATTTGTCTAGCATTTTACAGTTGTCAAAGTACTTCCTGATGTTTAGTGTCACTTGATTCTCACAGCGGCCTTGTGCTCTGAGGTGACTTCCTTTGTCAATACTTTCACTGCAGGAAACTGAGGCTCAGATAGGGTGAGGCACTGGCTTAAAACAACTCAGCCTGGAAACATTAGCTCCAGAGGGTCTGGGCTGGGGGTGTCTGGAAACCAGATCTTCTGTTGTCAACTGCTGGGGTTTATGAGAAAGAACATTTTCCTACGCTCATATATTACAACTAGAATTTGCGTAGTGCTGAGCAGTTAAAACATGTTCACAAATATCCTCTAAATTTCTACAGCTACCAAGGCATTATCCCCATTTTATGGAGGAGGGGGCTGGGGTTCAAAGAGGTAAAAGTACTTGCCCCAGGACATTATAGACGATTGCCTGAGTCAGGATTCAAATAGGAGTCCTTTAACTACAAAATCCCTCCACCATTCTACTCTGCTCTACCCTAATCAAGATGAAGAAATCACTTCTCTTAAGTGATTTCCAGCTTCTTGTCAGAGAAAACCTTCCTTTTTGCCCTTTTCCCATTTTTAGTCCTTAGTCAAGATGGGAATAGTCCTTATAAGGGGCGGTAGCGAGTCCAGGCAGAAGGTCCTGGTAGGAACGCTTGGCCCATTTGCTAATGATGGTCAGCTGGGCCTCTTGAGCTCCCCTCCTTCTCACAGGAGACGTCTCACTGAGTTAAAAGTGCAGCCTCAGAAGCAAACATTTCTCACAAACCAGGAACTGATGTGGCTTGCTGGGTAAGGTATTCTCTTCATGTATTGTCCATCCACTTCTTGTCTGTCCACAGGGAAACGTGGTAATGAAGACACATGGGGGTGGGTGGGAGAGAAGCCTACGCCATATCCTTTCAGAATGAGAAACAACTCCCTGCTTGGATAGAGCAGAGGGTCTGGGGGAAGACCAAGCTTTGGTACCACATCAAGCCAGGGAACTTCTGTATCAGTTGCAGAATCTGGGTGTTTATTTTTCTTTGCTTGTATTGCAAATTTATAACAAGCTGAGAAAAAAGCAGATCTCGCTCTCTTTTTTTTTTGGCCTCTCACTCTCTTCTCAACAATGTCAGGGTTTCCCTCAAAGCTCCCAAGTGCTAATTTGAAAAATATGTTGCCGACAAGTGGGAGAAAAGCAGCCATCCAATGTGAAATGCCCTCTGAGGCAAGGAGGAGCTCCCAGAGACAGAGAGAAGGGGAGAGTGCCAGGGCAGCGTGCTCTGAGAAACAGGAAGAAATGTGTACTGATGGAGGCCAAGACTTCTGAGCTGCCTGGTGGAACTCTCCACTGCATTTACAGTACTGAGCAAATCTCACTGTAAATATTATTCACTGCATTTCTCAGAGTCACTTGTAGCACACTTCATAAGAAAAACAAAAAAATTATTTTTTTGAGAGCAAGAGAGTGCATATGCACCTGCGTGAGGGGGGTGGGGAGGGGCAGAGGGAGACAATCTCAAGCAGCCTCCATGCCCAGCACGGTGCCCCAAGTAGGGTCTTAGTCCCACGGCGCTGAGATCATGACCTGAGCCAAAATCAAGAGTCGGATGCTTAACTGACTGAGCCACCCAGGTGCCCCCCAAAAAATTCATTTTAGAGTTAATTACTGGGAAATACTTCGAGAGGAGCTTATATGTTTTCTTATAGTGGTTAAAAGGACACATTAGGTTTCTGATTTTGCTTTGTCCGCCAGGAAGCTTGGAGCTAAATTTACAGCTTAAACAGAGCTGTGGTAGCGATCCCATTGCTCACTTAACCATATCTTGTTTTTCCCTTGCCTTGTCTCTCGTGTTCTAAAGTAATCTTCCTTTATCCCCCCCCCTCCCTCCCTCCCTCCCTTCCTTCTCTCTCTCATAATGATTTTTAAATGAGTATTTCACCACACATAGAATGGTTTCAGATTCTTTGGAATGAGGCAATATGTAAGTAAATAATAAACACATAAATAAACCTTGCTGGAACCAACTTTGGATGAGCAAATTAAAGGAATGAAGGAGCCAAGGAAGGAAATCCTGAAATTGAGTTCAGCCTTTTTTTCCATCTCCATCACATTCCATCATTTTATTCTCAGCTGCTACCACTCTTGAGAGAGGCACCATGGATCTGGATAGAACTTTCAAGGAAGGGTTAGGAGGAGTGGCTTATGGTGGGTAGCTGCTGGCCCTTTGCTCCTATCTGCAGAGGGCCAACAACCAAAAGCATAGAATTCAATTCAGTTTGAACGTTTCAGAGAGATCTTCCCCTAGGTTCTTCCCTGCACTTTCCAACCTCCCCGTGGCAGTCTGATTTTTTTCAAGTATTAGAGTATGGGATTTAGAGGCCTAAGACCATAAAGGTTCTAGCTCTGACTGTGAGGACTTGGGCCTAACCTCTCTTACCTTCTGAAAAGAGTAGAAAATAGTAGCAACTCTACAGGGTTAATTTAGGTACCGAGCGAAGGTGAAAGCGCCAGATTGAAACACTAGGCAAATCTCATGATAGTCATGAACGTAGGGTTCTTCGTAGTCGTTCCCTGTAGCTGTGTGCTGTCTTATTTCAAAACGTGCCCTCCGCCATATTCAACATACCTTAGGATTCAGTCATTCCTTGACTGTGACTTTGCCTGGGATGCCCTTCTCCTCCCCTTGAGTTCAAGGGTAGACTCCTAGACCACCTTCAAAGCCCAGCTCAAATACTACAACCTTGATGAAGTCTTAGCCCTGCCATTTGCAATGAATACATTACTTTTTCCTTATTCTTGGTCACCAAAGCACTTGGTTTATACCATTAATCTTGTACTTATTGTGTTATAGTTGGTTGCCTCCTGCCTGTCACTTCTCAGTGCAGGTCCCTAATGAAGAGGAACTGTTTTGTTCAGTTTTAAATCTTTAGCACAGTGTAGGCACATCTAGCTTCAGGATGTTAAATCACAAACCAAATAGGTGAATCTTGAGACCTGTAAGTGGAAAACAAAATGTTCTCAAATCCATCTCTCCTCAGAAATATTTTGTGCTGCAAAAAGCCAAGTTGATTAAAATGACATAACAGACAATAGCATTGCAATGGACTGTTGATTTTGTGACTATCAAATGGTGATGGGCAGATGCTCCCAATTTCCTCTGAGAAGTCCTGATTTCCAAGTGTGAGGACATATCAACTTTGGACTGGGGTAACATATGACTGTCAGGAACCATTTGCGGACATTTTGTTTTTAGAAGGGGTATGAAGCAGATTGGGTATTGGTGGGAACTGTAAAGCAGGGAGATTTGGAGCCCTGGTGTGGCATCAGCTATCTGAGTAAGCAGTTTAATCTCTGTTTCCTTGTGATGTTCAATTGTGTGTGTCAACTACAAGATGCCCAGACAGCTGGTAAACCATTATTTTAGGGTGTGTCTGTGAGGGAATCTCTGGAAGAGATGAGCATTTGAATCTGTAGACTGAATGAAGACTACCCTCCCAATGCGGGTGGGCATCATCTAATCCATCGAGGGCCTGAATAAAATAAAAAGGCAGAGGAAAGGCAAATTTGCTCTCTTGCTTGAGCTGGGACATCCGTCTTCTGCACTTGTACATCAGGGCTCCTGGTTCTCAGGCCTTCCAGTTTGGACTGACATTACCCCATTGGCTTTCCTGAGCACCATCCTGCAGATGGCAGATCATGGACTTCTCAGTCTCCACAGTAGTGTGAGCCAATTCCTCATGATAAGTCCAATATCATGATAACCAATATCCTATTGGTTCTGTTTCTCTGGAGAACCCTAACTAATACATTCTTCATTTGAAAATAGGGATGATAACAGCAACTACCACATTGTTTTGAGAATTACATGAGCTAATACATGGAAAGTAATAAATATAGTACCTGGCACATGGTTTAAGTACTCAACAAATGTCATTTCTTGTCACAACTAAAATGTAATCCATTTCACACAGAAGTCCTATGTGTCTCCTGAGCTTTCAAAGTTCTGACAGCCCTGTGCAGCTGGTTGTTGCCTGCGTTCCTCCTAAGTAGACATGTGTGCTTGTATTATGTAGGCAAGATCAGAACGTTAACTGGGCTTCAGTGGATGATAGAGGAGTGACTGGGACCTGGATGTACCTTGACAGGAGACACATGGCTTTGCTGTGCTCTGCTCGCATCACAAACAAGGTGATTGATCTGGATGCAGCATTTGGGGAGGCTCATCAACAAAAGAACCATGTTCAAAAACTGATTTCCCTACCTGTACTATGAAGATGACAATATTAATATAATATCTGGAAACAACCAATGATAGGAAGTATATCAAGGTGACTTACAAACCAAAAAGGACTGTATCTTTATTATGATGGACTAGTGTAAGGTTGAATTCAATTTGATGGACAAGAACACCAAAATGAATTTGAGTGTGCTCAGTGGCTTACCATATTGTATAATGAGACATCAAGCCCATGTGTGGGGATATAGTCCTAGGCGTGGAAGAGACATAAGGGAAAATAGATTGCAGTGATGCCTTTCAGTGCTTTGTGCTAAGGTGTGGATTTTATCCAAACACAAAAGGGGACAATTCTTCCCAGTTAAGAATGAAAATTTGGAGTGATCTCTCCTGGTTGACAGGGAACCACTATCACCTCTGCTGACCTAAGAGAGCTGCTCCTTGGATTATGGAAGGTTGTCACAGAAATATTGTGTTCACTTAGCCAAGGGAGCTGCATCAGCATTTTAGAAGATTGCTGAACTCAACTATTTAGAGAGCCCTAGATCTTCTCCCTGACAGGACACCACAGCAGTGATGAGGACAAGAGGGAAAGAGACTATTCTGGCAGTGACATGGTGATTTAAATTCAGCCCCTATTCACTTTGGTAATGGGCATCAAAGCAGGGGAAATCTTGTTCTAACTGTGTTACTCATTTGGGCAGTAGTTGTGTTCCTGAAGATTTATCTGTCAGGCAGATTTCTGTAAATCAGATCACTGTTTGATGGAATTCATTGAAAAGTCTGAGAATCCTTTAGTGGTGGGAGTTTTAGATGTTTTGTAAATTTGAAGTTTTGTAAGTTGAATTGTTTTAGAAACGTGGGCAATGCGTTTCACAAAAATGTGCTTGTTTAAAGCTTTGCCACAGATTTCTTAAATATTACGGATTACTCGTATTACCTTGCATTTGGATAAGACTGTCCTGTATTGCAAAGTTTTGAATTTCATTGGAAATTAATTCAATTAAAAAAACCTGGACAATTTGCTCTGCTTAGAACACTGGGTAAATCTAATTCTGTGGCATTTTATGAAGCAAAGGCATTGGATATTCATGGATGTCTCCTATATTTACACCTCCTGTCTCTCAAGTATCCTCTTGAAGAGTGGAATGGGCTCTTAAATATTCACGAAGTGTTTCTGTGAAATAGCTAAAGAATATGGGGTGTTGTGTTTATATAATATTTAATTTTATATGTTGGGAAATGGACTTGCCTGTCAGTTTGCCCTGTGCCATCACAAACCCAGCATTTGTACTCTGCTAGCTGTTGCATCAGGCACTTCCATGTTCATTATTTCACCTAATCACGACAGTAGGTATTATTTAACCTACTTTACTGTTGAGGAACCTGGGGCTGAGAAAATTTAAGTGACTTAGTGCAGAGGTCAAGTAGTTTGCAGATGTAGGACTTAAAACCAGAGATTTTGTTCTACATCATCATCTAACCAGAGAGCAAAATTGACTAATGATTTAAATAAAGATTGAAGGATAAGAGAGTAGAAGGGACCAGTGACTGAAGATATAGTTGCAAAGAATGGAAAATCTTCTTAATATGGATATCATAACCATATGGCTACCATTTATCAAGTGCTTATCACGAGCCTGGCATTGTGCTAAGTGTTTCTTATTGAAAATCCCATGAAGTGCTGTCTTGTTATCCAATTGTACAGATGAAGAAATTGAGGTAGTGAGGTTTAAACTGACTTGCCTCAGGCCATATGACTTAATAAGCAGGGGCATTTGGACTTAGACCCCTTTCGATCTTTCTCTGAAGTTTGTATTTCCATAATGCTCTGCTGCTTACCATCCAAACTCTTAAAATGTAAATGCTTTTGCGGGCTAATAACAGCTGGGATTTAGGCCCCAGTCCAAGACTAGTTCGGTATTATACAAGACCATGAAGCCTTACAGCAATGCACTTTGAAACTTAAAGACCAGCATTTTCTTAGAACAACCATGAGAAACTATGGACTCTGAGAAACAAACTGAGGGTTCTAGAAGGGAGGGGGTGGGGGGATGGGTTAGCCTGGTGATGGGTATTAAAGAGGGCACGTTCTGCGTGGAGCACTGGGTGTTCTATGCAAACAATGAATCATGGAACACTACATCAAAAACTAATGATGTAATGTATGGTGATTAACATCACATAATTAAAAAAGAACAAAAAGTCTTTGATGCTGTGAAAGTAGTAAAAATATAGAAACTTATCTTCTTTAAAATATGGCTATATTTTATAAAAGTTGTAAGTACACATAGTTCAAGTCAAGTAGTTTTACATGACTTAAAATGGAAAACAGAAATCTCCTGCTTCCCCCATCTCCCATCCCTATTCCCATTCCCACTTCCCAGAGGCAATCAATTACATTTATGGCTGCCTCCATGTTTAGGACATCATGTATATACTAATATTTCTTTATCTACTTATCTAGCTATTTGCATTAATTTTTTTAAAGATTTTATTTATTTATTTGACAGAGAGACACAGTGAGAGAGGGAACACAAGCAGGGGGAGTGGGAGAGGGAGAAGCAGGCTTCCCGCTGAGCAGGGAGCCCGATATGGGACTCGATCCCAGGACTCTGAGATCATGACCTGAGCTGAAGGCAGACGCTTAATGACTGAGCCACCCAGGCACCCCTATTTGCATTAATTTTTGAGGGCTGCTTTAGCAAAGTGCCACAATTTGATGACTTAAACATCAGAAATTTATTCTGTAGTCTGGAGATTGGAAGTCTGAGATCATGGTGTCAGCAAAGTTGGTTTCTTCTGAGGGCTATGAGGGAGAATCTGTTCCATATGTATTAGTTTTATGGTTGTTTGCTGGTAATCTTTTGAGTTCCTTGGCTTATAGATGCAGCACCTTGATCTCTGTCTTCATCTTCATATGACGTTCTCCCTGTGTCTTCTGCACACAGCCTTCTCTCTCTGCATGTTTGTCTCTGTGTCCAAATTCCTCCTTTTTCATAGGAACACTAGTCATATTGATTAAAGCCCAACTTAATGATCTCACTTTTACTTGATTACATCTTAAAGACTCTATTTCTGAGGTACTTGGGGTTAGAACTTCAACATAGATTTTTGGCCTTTGGTGGGTGGATCGTGGAGGGAGGGGGGAGCAACTCAACCCATAAGAGTTTTCTATTATCTTCCTAACATAAAAGATGACATTTAGCTTTTATCCTTACATTTTCCTTCCATTCACTTTTCCTCTTTCCATCTTATAGTAATTTTTGTTAGATTAAGATGCAGTGTTTATGTTATTATGACTATGCAAATATTATTTACATCTGAGTCATTTAATGAGTTTGATTAAATTTCCTTTCCCGTGTAACTTCTAGTTTTCATGGAATTACTAATGGTCTTGTGTTCTTGTTTGCTTGGTTAAAAGAGTTAAGTTAAAAGAGACCAAGTTCTAGACTATAAAAGGAATTTCTGCAAATCAAAAAAGAAGAGATAAGAAAGTAGTAAAAGCTTGGGTAAAAGTATGAATAGGTAATTCAAAAAAGAAAAAAACCCACATGGTTCACAAACAGATGAAGAGATGCTTAAACTTATTGGTGATTAGAAAAATGAAGAGATTAAAATACTATATATATGCCTTTAGGATTGGCCATAATTGGAAAGCTGGATAGTACTAAGGGTTGGGAGGTATGTGGCAGTACAAGATCTGCAAAGTACCACTGGTGGGCATATAGACCAGGTTAGCAATTCTGGACGGCTCTCTATCACTACTTAGTCAACTCTGTCACACTCCAAGATGTGCATCCTACAGAAATTCCGTTTCCTTTGAGGTAGCAAGAAGTTGTAAACAATAGAGTTGTTGATAAGTACATATGGTGGCTATACATTAAGGAATATACTTGTGAATTAGGAGCAATGAATTAGATGTATACCCAGCAATATACATAGATCTAAAAAATAGTGCTGAATGAAAAAGGTGAGAAAAGGAATAGGATATATAGCAAAATACAACTTCTGTAAATTAAAAATGTATGCAAATAATACCCCATTTCAAAAGAATGTGTAAATGAAATGATACACTTCAAACATATCAAAGTGTTTGCATATGGGGGAAATGGAAATAAGGGGGAATATACAAATAAGACAGGGGCCACACCAAGCCCAATACTGGTGAGCCAGGGATTGAAGAGTATGGTTAACTCAACCATCTGCACTTGAGATCTAAAAACAAATTCAGTGTTTATACAATTATGACTAAATGAACATTATTTATACCTGAGTCGCATGGTATATTATGATTACATTTCCCTTTTGGGGGATGGGGGAAGTATAGCTCCCCCCCCCCCACTTCCCTGGATTTAGTCACGGTCCAAACCTTTTTGTTTAATTAGTTTTCTGTGTACATATCACTAATTCATCCCTGAACTCTTTGCCAAATGAATGTATCTCTTCCTTTTATATTTAGATTACTCAGATAATCTATCAGATAGATATATAGACAGATTTGTGTATGTGTGTGTGTGTATGTATGTGTGTATATGTAGATATATGTGTGTATATATGTAGATGTGTGTGTATATATATATATAGATGTGTGTGTGTGTATATATATGTGTGTGTGTGTGTGTGTGTGTGTGTGTGTGTGTGTATGTTTGGATGCATCCCTCTTAGAGATTTCTGTCCTCTACTATTTAAAGCCCTAATCCCCAGTGTGACTGTAGTTCAAAGATAGTTTTTAGGAGTAATTAAGGTTAAATGAGCTCCTAAGAGTGCAGCCCTAATCCAACAGGACTGGTGGAGAAGAAGAGATTTCTCTTTCTTTTTGTCAAGTGAGGACATAGTGAGAAGGTGGCCATCTGCAAGCCAGGAAGAGAGGTTTCACCAGAAGCCAACCCTGCCAGATCTGGAACTTGTAGCCTGCAGAACTGTGAGAAAATAAATTTGTTTTGTAAGTCATCCAGTCTGTGGTATTTTGTTATGTTAGCCTGAGATGAGTAAGACAGATTTTGGAAACAAAAAGTGAGGTGCCACTTTAACAAATACCTAAAAATGTGGAAGCAGCTTTGGAATTGGGTGATGGGTAGAAGCTGGACGAGTTTTGAGGTTCAGCTAGAAAAAGTCTAGATTTCCATGAAGGGACTGTTGGTAGAAATATGGACGTTAAAGGTGATTCTGTTGAGGACTCAAAGGAAAGAGGAAAGCTAGGAGAAAGCCTTCATTTTCTTAGAGAATGTGTAATAAATAATTAGGATCAGAATGTTAGTAGAAATATGGATGTTAAAGGTCATTTTCGTGAGGTATCAGGTGGAAATGAAGAACATGTTATTGGAAACTGGAGGAAATGTAAAACTTGTGTTCCACTGTTTTTTTGAGAGTAGAACTTGTGATTAATGAAATGAGATATTTAACTGAGACCCTCTCTAAGCAAAATACTGAAGACGCATCCCGGGTCCGCCTGACTGCTATAATAGATTGTGAGAAGAGAAAGATGAATTAAAGAAGAAATTGTTGAGTGGAAGAAACCAGAACTGGAAAATTTAGAAAATTCTCAGCCTATTTATATTGCAAAAACCCCAGCAAAACCAAAAACCATAAACTAGAGAGAAAACTTCTGAAGGGTGTGGTTGGACAACCACTCGATAAGGAAATTAGTATGGATATGAACCATGAATTTAATCAGCCACTTCAGCAGAAGCCAGACCTAGAGGCAGGATTTTCCCAGCAGAAACACTGCCAACTTTAACTGAAAGGGGATGGAGATGGGACAAAAGGAAGGAAGGCTTTCTGACCTCTTAGATTCTACAGGACAGGACAATGGAGCCATTTGGCTGTAATTTTGTGCTATTCTTCAGGAAAAGGGAAGAATGACCCTGAATTTTCTCTCCTCTGGTTTCTCTATTCTCTTCCCTAGAACTTCCAAACTATGGCTCTATTTTGCTTTTCTTTTCCCCCTAGTTTCCTCTCTTTATTTTATACTTTCTGAGAGAGATTTTCAGTGTTACCTTCCAACCCTTCTATTGATTTTATTTCTGCTTACTTATTTTTAATTTCAAAAGCTTTCATTTTATGCAGATTGACTCTTTGTTAATAGATGCATACTCTTGCTTTATTTTTTTCTTATTTCTGTGGAGAGGGCAGTGTTTTGGAGATGTTTTCTTCTGTCTCCTGCATTATTTTTCTTTCCTCTGAGATCCTTTTACTTTTTGTTGTTTTGGTCTCTTTCAAACCAGAAATTTTCCCAGAAGTATCTGGTGATGTGGGCTGTTTGCTCAAAGAGCAAGACACTAGTCACTCCTGCCCTTCAGCTCTGTTCAGTGATCTCAAGACAAGAGTCTCTGGTTCAGTCTCTTTATAGAACGTACATCTAGTTGTCTGCTGGGATAGGAATAGAGATCACTACCCAGCTGCAAATTCTAATCCAGACTTCAAGCTAAATCCCTTGTTTCCGTCCCAACCACACCCCAACTTTCAAAAGTACCTTGAGCCACAAATTCTTGAGTTTCCTCGAGTTCTTCCACATGCACAGGCTTGATTCTGGGCCACCCTCATAGTCAGTTTAGGATTCAACCATCATGGGTCTGATAGGTCAGCTGCTACCTTTCTATCTGCTTTCTACTTTCCAAAATTTTGTTGCTGTTATCTTCCTAGCCATTCTCTTGGCATTCGGTGTTATGCCTTTTTGTACTTTTAAATCATTGTGATGTTTGGGAGGGAGAAATGACAAAGCACTTCTGTAGAATCTTCAATTTGATCAGAAGTCCTCTAGTAAGTTTTTGAGAGAAATAGTAAGGGATATTTGGGAGACATTTATTATTTATTGAAGCTAAGGATTTCAGAACTACAAAATTGAATTTTAAGTTATGGTTCAGATTCTGCATAGTCCTCTGACTTTGGGCATGTTACTTAATCTTTTTTGACCTCATAATGAAAAAAAGGATAACATCTATATTACAGAGTTGTTAGAATTAGAAGCATGTGTGTAAAGCATGTGATATGTAAAACTGATACATAATGAGTACTCAATAAGTGGCAACTTATTTTATTGTTGAAGGATAGAGATGTCATTTACTTACTATTTCTGTCCTCTAGGGAAAAAAATGAGAAATAAAAAGCAATCCAAGTGTCAGTTTTATTAGTGGTGTCAGGGAAATGTCAAGTAAACCTCTTCCATACTTCTCTAATGTAGGATTCTCTAACAACAACTAGATTGGAGAATGGGGTAAGGTCTCCTTTTTTCCAGCTAGAATGGAGAGCAGTAGGAACAATTTAGTTTACCTTAATTAACTTATTACAAGTAGATGAAGAAGCTGGGAAGTGGTTAGCGTCCTCCATGCTCCACAGAGTTGCTGCTCAGGAACTTTTATCCTGTTTGGAGTTTGAAAATACAACCAAATCACAATCCATCTAAATGCAAGTTCAGGAGGAAGCAGAAGAGACATCCCAGACAATAGTAGCGTTTTTAATCTATCAACCCCACATTCTGGTAAGACTATAGCCATAGGATGATAGACTCTCATCAACCAACTTAGTTCCACAAATGGTCAAAAATTGGCTAAATGGTTCTAAGAGAAACTAGAAGAGTTTACTCCAGATCCACCTCCCAGGCTTGTTTCATGAGGAGGGGAGTGAAAATCCCTCACAATGGTAAGGACAGAGGAGTAAACTGAATTCAGTTTAATTCTTTCTTTTGAAAGAATTATTGACACTACAAAGTCCAAATCCCATGCTCTACCATACTTCACTTGATGTTCCTGTCACCTTCAGAACATTGTTTATTATTTCTTTATATACATTTTTGATTCTCACCTTTAGAACATTGTTTATTATTTCTTTATATACATTTTTTGAGTTCTCTGTAATTAATTTATATTGTCTGTAGCCTAAAATATATCTATTTGTCTTAAGTTCTTGAGGTGGATAATACAGGTACTGTTTATCCCCAAAGTAATTCATTCATATCAATTTGCCAAACAAAGAGGATTTTAGACAAGTCAAGAACCAATCTTTAAATTATTGCTTCCTTGATGGGCATGTGGTCCATACATGTCCAATTTGGTAATAACCACATATCCAGTCTTCTCCCTATCTCCCTCATTAATGTGAGGCTTCTTTCCTGGGGCTAGAGCACACAGTTGCACTATCCTACTCTGGGTTCTTGTAACTTCTCTTTGAGATGAAGAGATAATTTCCCTGTGGGATTGGAAAGCAAAAAAATCTTCCCCAGTGGCTTCCCTTTCTTTGGATGGTTATTTTGAAGTCTGGATTTTGGCCAAAATTAGCATCTGTAAAAGTGAAATTTCTATACAAAAAAGATCCCTGTTATGAAAATAATGCTAAAACAAACAGCAGTCCTATTGGGATTGAGAGGTTTTTATTCACCACCATGACAGAATTCCACTGTCTTACTCCTTCATTTCTCTCTTATTTCTCCCACCACTTATTTTTTCTTTTTTTTTGTTTTTCCTTTTTTCTTTACTTTCTCTGCCTCTTTTCATCTTTATCTCCTTCCCCTTTTAGTTTATGTTCATTCTCCTACTTTTCTTTGTCTTCCTCTCCCTCTTCTTCCTCTCTCGCCTTCATCCTTCTCAGATTGTCACCACCTCAGCTGCATTAATTCAGCAGGATATCGAGCAAAGGCTTTCGAGAGTCACTAAAAATAAGTGACTTCGATTACTCATGGAGCTTACATTTAAGAACATACATTTGTGAACATAAGGGTGCATAAGACCAACTTAAAGAGGAGTCTTAGGCCAAATCTATGGGCTGCTGTTGGAATTGTTATTCCCCTGTGAGCCTGTGGGTATCAATCATGGGGTGGTGACTACAAAGCAGTGACCTCCTTTGGGACCTCCAGCTCATTTCTCAGAGGGCACTGAGAGTCTACAACCACCACAACTTTGTGCAACTTTCAACCTCCCACAAATCTGAACTGATGACCTGAGGGTGAGGGGCTCTGTATAACTTGATTACATTTTTTAAAAATTCCATTTTTCTCATGAAAAGACACCTTCAGAACACAATGTCAGTTTATCTCTGCAATTTTAGACATCAAATAGCTTATTTTTTTAGTTCTCTCTGGGTCAAAGAATGTTATTAAGAAGAAAAATGTAAAAAATATTGGTTTTGTAACAATTCAGTATCCAAACTGAAGGCTAATAAACTCACAGAAATGTTCTTGCTTTGAAATTCTTTCTAGTATAAAGGGAAGATAAAAATATTAGGAAGGGCAAGAGTGTCCTAAAATTTACATTAAAAAAAATAAAACCAAGCAAATAAAACAGCCAACAGATCTTGAATATTAATGTGCCAAAATACCTTTTTGGTGGGAATTATCAAGTAGGTTCTAGATGTTATGAATATGCGATTTTGCTACTTCTGTGGGAAATCACTTTAGAATCCAGAGTGTAGGTTTTGCACAAGTAGGAAGGGAGGAAATGAGAATTACTCCTTAACTTCTCTATTGATGCAAGAATCTGTCAACTGAGATATTTGCCCCATTTCTCAGGGCAGGCAAAAGGTATTGGATCTTATTTTAGCACCCTAGGATTAGAACTTCCTCTCTAGATACTGTGAAGTTGCTTCATCAAAATAGACACTAAGAAATTAAAACAACTGGCACAGTGTAATGAAAATGAATAAGCCATTCTTTTTTTTTTAAATGCATGGAAAAAAAATCAATATTTTGTCTTCAAGTGCTTACACCTATGCAGGAAAGAGGTGGAAAAACGAATTGTTCCATCTATAATTTCAAGCAGGGAAAATGAGTTACAAGCATATCAGCAAAATACAGACAGAGGTAGACCCAGCGAAGCAGAAGGAAAATGACTAACCACCATTTCCCCTTATTCCCATAACTGATTGGATGTAAACAAAACATTCTTCCCCAAATGAGAGGCAGAAGTCTGATACTGAGCAATGGCTACTTCTCAAGATATCTTTGTCAGCAAGATGGGTTCAAGTTATGATTTCACCGTTTCTATGATTGACATTGTTACGGTTCTTAGAGCGGTTACCATGGAAACAGAAGGACCTTGCATGTATTTGAAGTAATTCACCTGACCTAGTGCTCAAAATGAGGGAGGGCTGAGCACTAGTATTTCTCCCAAGTATTCCCCATGATCTGGCCAATGCAGGCTGCAGTCTTGGCTCTGATCTGAAGAGGCTGTCAAGCAATGCACATGAGGAAGGATGAGAAAAATGGCAAATTCCTGCAACTGCTTAGACAAATTTTAGCCTGAGATTTCCCCTAGGGAGTTATGATGCTGTCAGTAGCCTCTGGTGCCTTCTCCTTCCTAAATATGGACTTGATTTATGCCCTTTCACTTCTGATATCTTCTGGGGAGGCCTACAGGAGGCTTCAGTCAATTTGTAGCAGGACATTTGTGTCACCTCTGGGCCAGAGGAAAATGGGGAGAGAGATTTGAGATTGAGAGAGGCATTGAGCAAGCTTAAGGTGGTTCTCTGCCTTGGGGCAGATGCATCACATTCTACCAGAAATGGTATCTGGATTATGTTAAAAATGAGCCTGTGGCTCCCCATACTTTTTAGAACAGAGGGCAAAACTCAGGGGGTTTGACTATCACACCATCTTAGAATCTCTTCAACTCTGACATTGGTCAGACCCATCCAAGACCCAAACACTCTCCACATTCTGCCTGCCCCTTTCACTAATATATTCCTCTGGACTATCTCATGTGTCATCTCTACTTCAGGATGTTCCCATTTCTTTGAACTCACGAGACTTAGAAGGAGTGCTGGCAATTTTTTTCACTCTTTGTTGCTGCTTTGTATGATTTTTCTGCCAACACTCCTCAGTCTTCTTGAGAAACTCAAAGTTTCTACTTCTGTGGAAACTCAAAAGGTGCCACTTGGGTCATTTCTTTCCTATCCTCATTGCTGTCACTACCTGTCACTTCTCTTCTCAGTGACTTTAATACCTTGCCTGGCATTTTACTTTCTGAAGTCCTTCTACCTGATACACAAGGAATATAATTCCATACCACTAACTCTTCTGCTACATTGGTCCTCTCCTTTTCTTGGTTTTCTCAACTCTGATCACTCCCATCTGCCCTGTAACCATGGTCACCAGGGTAGAAATAACTGCATTTTGATTTCAACTTCACCCGAGGCTGAGATGCTTCATTTACTATCATAACTTCCCATCCTTTCACCTGATAGACTCTCACCCTCAGTGAGCCTCCTATGGATCCTTATGATGGCTTCAATCTTGGGAACTGCTCTGTTCTGCCTCTCAGACCCTTCTTGGCCTTTCAGACATTCTTGCCTAGCTGTATCGTTATGGTTAATCACTTCAGCTTTTTTTCTCTACAACAGCATGGCCTCTCTTAGACCCCACACACTGAATTGGATATAATATAAAGTCATATGTTCATTCTTCCATTCCTTAAATGTTAACTGAGCAACTGGGCAACTGGCATTGTTATAGGTACTAGGGTTATGGACCACTTCTCTGTCCTCATGGAAATAGTGGATGAACCAACTCTCTGCCTTATGAAACAGTAGGTGAACAGTAAATATGATACACAGTAAACATGAAATACAATGTTTGATGTGTGAACATGAAATAGTAAGTAAACATGAAACACCAAAGTACAAACTGAGGTGTTAGAGGGAAATAAGTCATTACTGAGCACGGAAAGGACCAGGCACTCTGAGTTCTTATGCTTATTGATTCATTTAATTGTCAAAACCAGCCTCTGTTTAACTATTTCATGTTATTCCCATATAGTGGAGAACAATTAAGTTACTTGCATGGGGTCATACAAGTGATGAAGCTGAGACTGGAAATCAGGCAGTTTCCTCAGTCCACCTAGTGCTCAAAATCCCTGCTTTAACTGCTAAATCCCTGTTTTAGAGCAATGTTGGGTATTTCCTTGGACAAGCTGGTCGGTGAGGACTTTTTTGAGAAGACATTTAGCCTGAGGCTTCAGAAAGAGAAGGAACCCTCCACACAGACATAAATCAATGAAAGAGCCAGGAAAGAGCATTTAGGTGAAAACAAGTAGGATTCAGAATGACCTGAGTAATAAGGAGCATGGTATATTTGAAAAATGGAAAGAAGATCAACATGACTGGACCACAGATAGGGGGAGAGAATGACATAAAATCAGGTTGGAGAGGAGAGTTGGGACAGATGATATAAGAGAGTTTGGCAGAGTAAGGGATTTTTATTGTATTCAAGGAGCCATGAGGGAGCTGGCATCAATTTTCACTTATGGAATTTCTTTTTTTTATTATCTTTTTAAAAAATTTTTTATTGTTATGTTAATCACCATATATTACATAATTTGTTTTGGTGTAGTGTTCCATGATTCATTGTTTGTGCATAACACCCAGTGCTCCATGCAGAACGTGCCCTCTTTAATACCCATCACCAGGCTAACCCATCCCCCTACCCTCCTCCCCTCTAGAAACCTCAGTTTGTTTTTCAGAGTCCATCATCTCTCCTGGTTCGTCTCCCCCTCTGACTTACTCCCCTTCATTCTTCCTCTCCTGCTATCTTCTTCTTTTTCTTTTTTCTTAAAATATGTTGCGTTATTTGCTTCAGAAGTACAGATCTGTGATTCAACAGTCTTGCACAATTCACAGCGCTCACCGTAGCACATACCCTCCCCAATGGCTATCACCCAGCCACCCCATCCCTCCCACCCCCGACCACTCCAGCAACCCTCAGTTTGTTCCTGAGATTAAGAATTCCTCATATCAGTGAGGTCATATGGTACATGTCTTTCTCTGATTGACTTATTTCACTCAGCATAACACCCTCCAGTTCCATCCACGTCGTTGCAAATGGCAAGATCTCATTCCTTTTGATGGCTGCATAATACTCCATTGTGTATATATACCACTTCTTCTTTATCCATTCATCTGTCGATGGACATCTTGGCTCTTTCCACAGTTTGGCTATTGTGGACATTGCTGCTATAAACATTGGGGTGCACATACCCCTTCGGGTCCCTACATTTGTATCTTTGGGGTAAATACCCAGTAGTGCAATTGCTGGATCGAATGGTAGCTCTAATTTCAACTGTTTGAGGAACCTCCATACTGTTTTCCAGAGGGGTTGCTCCAGCTTGCATTCCCACCAACAGTGTAGGAGGGTTCCCCTTTCTCCACATCCCCGCCAACATCTGTCGTTCCCTGACTTGTTAATTTTAGCCATTCTGACGGGTGTGAGGTGGTATCTCATTGAGGTTTTGATTTGGATTTCCCTGATGCCAAGCGATGTTGAGCACTTTTTCATGTGTCTGTTGGCCATTTGGATGTCTTCTTTGGAAAAATGTCTCTTCATGTCTTCTGCCCATTTCTTGATTGGATTATTTGTTCTTTGGGTGTTGAGTTTGAGAAGTTCTTTATAGATTTTGGATACTAGCCCTTTATCTGATATGTCATTTGCAACTATGTTCTCCCATTCTGTCGGTTGTCTTTTGGTTTTGTGGACTGTTTCTTTTGCTGTGCAAAAGCTTTTTATCTTGATGAAATCCCAATAGTTCATTTTTGCCCTGGTTTCCTGTGCCTTTGGTGATGTTTCTAGGAAGAAGTTGCTGTGGCTGAGGTCGAAGAGGTTGCTACCTGTATTCTCCTTTAGGATTTGGATGGACTCCTGTCTCATGTTTAGGTCTTTCAACCATTTGGAGTCTATTTTTGTGTGTGGTGTAAGGAAATGGTCCAGTTTCATTCTTCTGCATGTGGCTGTCCAATTTTCCCAACAGCATTTGTTGAAGAGACTGTCTTTTTTCCACTGGACATTCTTTCCTGCTTTGTCAAAGATGAGTTGACCATAGAGTTGAGGGTCCATTTCTGGGCTTTCGATTCTGTTCCATTGATCGATGTGTCTGTTTTTGTGCCAGTACCATACTGTCTTGATGATGACAGCTTTGTAATAGAGCTGGACGTCCGGAATTGTGATGCCGCCAGCTTTGCTTTTCTTTTTCAATATTCCTCTGGCTATTCGGGGTCTCTTCTGGTTCCATACAAATTTTAGGATTATTTGTTCCATTTCTTTGAAAAAAGTGGATGGTATTTGGATGGGGATTGCATTGAATGTGTAGATTGCTCTAGGTAGCATTGACATCTTCACAATGTTTGTTCTTCCAATCCATGAGCATGGAACGTTTTTCCATTTCTTTGTGTCTTCTTCAATTTCTTTCATGAGTATTTTATGGTTTTCTGAGTACAGATCCTTTGCCTCTTTGGTTAAATTTATTCCTAGGTATCTTATGGTTTTGGGTGCAATTGTGAATGGGATCGACTCCTTGATTTGTCTCTCTTCTGTCTTGTTGTTGGTGTATAGGAATGCCACTGATTTCTGTGCATTGATTTTATAGCCTGCTACTTGACTGAATTCCTGTATGAGTTCTAGTAGTTTTGGGGTGGAGTCTTTTGGGTTTTCCACATAAAGTATCATATCATCTGCAAAGAGTGAGAGTTTGACTTCCTCTTTGCCGATTTGGATGCCTTTGATTTCTTTTTGTTGTCTGATTGCTGTGGCTAGGACTTCTAATACTATGTTGAATAGCAGTGGTGAGAGTGGACATCCCTGCCGCGTTCCTGACCTTAGGGGAAAAGCTCTCAGCTCTTCCCCATTGAGAATGATATTCGCTGTAGGTTTTTCATAGATGGCTTTTATGATATTGAGGTATGTACCCTCTATCCCTATACTCTGAAGAGTTTTGATCAAGAAAGGATGCTGTACTTTGTCAAATGCTTTTGCTGCATCTGTTGAGAGGATCATATGATTCTTGTTCTTTCTTTTGTTAATGTATTGTATCACGTTGATTGATTTGCGGATGTTGAACCAGCCTTGCAGCCCAGGGATAAATCCCACTTGGTCGTGGTGAATAATCCTTTTAATGGACTGTTGGATCCTATTGGCTAGTATTTTGGTGAGAATTTTTGCATCCATGTTCATCAAGGATATTGGTCTGTAATTCTCCTTTTTGATGGGATCTTTGTCTGGTTTTGGGATCAAGGTAATGGTGGCCTCATAAAATGAGTTTGGAAGTTTTCCTTCCATTTCTATTTTTTGGAACAATTTCAGGAGAATAGGTATTAATTCTTCTTTAAATGTCTGATAGAATTCCCCTGGGAAGCCATCTGGCCCTGGGCTTTCGTTTCTTGGGAGATTTAATGACTGCTTCAATTTCCTTAGTGGTTATAGGTCTGTTCAGGTTTTCTATTTCTTCCTGGTTCAGTTTTGGTAGTTGATACATCTCTAGGAATGCACCCATTTCTTCCAGGTTATCTAATTTGCTGGCATACAGTTGCTCATGATATGTTCTTATAATTGTTTGTATTTCTTTGGTGTTGGTTGTGATCTCTCCTCTTTCATTCATGATTTTGTTGATTTGGGTCATTTCTCTTTTCTTTTTGATAAGTCTGGCCAGGGGTTTATCAATCTTGTTAATTCTTTCAAAGAACCACCTCCTAGTTTCGTTGATCTGTTCTACTGTTCTTTTGGTTTCTATTTCATTGATTTCTGCTCTGATTTTTATTATTTCTCTTCTCCTGCTGGGTTTAGGCTTTCTTTGCTGTTCTTTCTCCAGCTCCTTTAGGTGTAGGGTTAGGTTGTGTATTTGAGACCTTTCTTGTTTCTTGAGAAAGGCTTGTATTGCTATATACTTTCCTCTCAGGACTGCCTTTGCTGTATCCCAAAGATTTTGAACAGTTGTGTTTTCATTTTCATTGGTTTCCATGAATTTTTTTAATTCTTCTTTAATTTCCTGGTTGACCCATTCATTCTTTAGTAGGATGCTCTTTAGCCTCCATGTATTTGAGTTCTTTCTGAGTTTCCTCTTGTGATTGAGTTCTAGTTTCAAAGCATTGTGGTCTGAAAATATGCAGGGAATGATTCCAAACTTTTGGTACCGGTTGAGACCTGATTTGTGACCTAAGATGTGATCAATTCTGGAGAATGTTCCATGGGCACTAGAGAAGAATATGTATTCCGTTGCTTTGGGATGGAATGTTCTGAATATGTCTGTGAAGTCCATTTGGTCCAGTGTGTCATTTAAAGTGTTTATTTCCTTGTTGATCTTTTGCTTAGATGATCTGTCCATTTCAGTCAGGGGGGTGTTAAAGTCCGCCACTATTACTGTATTGTTGTCAATGTGTTTCTTTGCTTTTGTTATTAGTTGCCTTATATAATTGGCTGCTCCCATGTTCGGGGCATAGATATTTACAATTGTTAGATCTTCTTGTTGGATAGACCCTTTAAGTAGGATATAGTGTCCTTCCTCATCTCTTATTACAGTCTTTGTTTTAAAATCTAGTTTGTCTGATATAAGGATTGCCACCCCAGCTTTCTTTTGGTGTCCATTAGCATGGTAAATGGTTTTCCACCCCCTCACTTTCAATCTGGGGGTGTCTTTGGGTCTAAAATGAGTCTCTGGCAGACAGCATATTGATGGGTCTTGTTTTTTAATCCAATCTGATAGCCTGTGTCTTTTGATTGGGGCATTGAGCCCATTTACATTCAGGGTAACTATTGAAAGGTATGAATTTAGTGCCATTGTATTACCTGTAAGGTGACTGTTACTGTATGTTGTCTGTGTTCCTTTCTGATCTTTGCTGCTTTTAGGCTCTCTCTTTGCTTCGGGGACCCCTTTCAATATTTCTTGGAGGGCTGGTTTCGTGTTTGCAAATTCCTTTAGTTTTTGTTTGTCCTGGAAGCTTTTTAACTCTCCTTCAATTTTCAATGAGAGCCTAGCTGGATATAGTATTCTTGGCTGCGTATTTTTCTCGTTTAGTGCTCTGAAGATACCATGCCAGTCCTTTCTGGCCTGCCAGGTCTCTGTGGATAGGTCTGTTGCCAATCTAATATTTTTACCATTGTAGGTTACATATCTCTTCTCCCGAGGTGGTTTCAGGATTTTCTCTTCGTCTCTGAGACTCGTAAGTTTTACTAATAGATGTCAGGGTGTTGACCTATTTTTATTGATTTTGAGAGGGGTTCTCTGTGCCTCCTGGATTTTGATGCCTGTTTCCTTCCTCACATTAGGGAAGTTCTGTGCTATTATTTGCTCCAATATACCTTCTGCCCCTCTCTCTCTTTCTTCTTCTTCTGGGATCCCAATTATTCTAATGTTTCATCTTATCGAATCACTTATCTCTCGAATTCTGCCCTCGTGATCCTGTAGTTGTTTCTCCCTCTTTTTCTCAGCCTCTTTATTTTCCATCATTTGGTCTTCTATATCACTGATTCTGTCTTCTGCCTCATTTATCCTAGCAGTTAGTGCCCCCATTTTTGATTGCATCTCATCAATAGCCTTTTTGATTTCGACTTGGTTAGATTTTAGTTCTTTTATTTCTCCAGAAAGGGTTTCTCTAATAACTTCCATGCTTTTTTCAAGCCCAGCTATTATCTTTAAAGTCATGATTCTGAACTCTAGGTCTGACATCGTACTAATGTCCGTATTGAGTAGGTCCCTGGCTGATGGTACTACCTCTTGTTCTTTTTGCTGAGGTGATTTTTTTCGTCTTGTCATTTTGTCCAGAGGAGAATAGATGAATGAGAGAACAAAATGCTAACAGGTTTGCAACGTCCCCAGCAAATATACTGTATACAAATCAGAAAAGACCTGAAACCAGGGGAAAAGAAAGGGAAAGAAAGAAAAAAGAGAGAGAAAAAAAAAAGATAAAAACAAAAACAGAACAATACAAAAAAAGCAGAATGTGATCAAATATGATCAGGCTAGTGCATAGATCAGTGCCATACACTAGATTTTGGGCGTATTTTGGTCTGTTAGAAAAAAGTGCCTCCTAAAATTTTAAAGGAAGAAAGACATATATGTACAAAATAAGGGTTGATACAATGAAGGGATAGAAGATGACTGTAAAGATGAAAATTATAAAAGATTTTATAAAAGGACTTGATAAGATAAGAAGTTGTTTGAAAAAAGAAGATTTAAAAAAAAAAAGGGAGAGAATGTGATCAGGCAGCAGATTAGAACAGAACCTTACACTAGTGATTTAGGATATATTTTTATCTGTTAGAAGAAACTGTATCTCAAAATTTTAAAGAGAGAACAACTTATATATATATGCCAAAAATAAGGGTAACTACTATGAAGGGATAAAATATGACTCTAAAAATGAAAAATAAAAAATGTTTTTTTTTTTTAAGAGATTGATAAGATGTTGGTTGAAAAAGGGAAAAAGAAAAAGAAAAAAAACAGTTAACAAAAATTAACTTTGATGAACTAATGAATCATGGTAAAAAAAAAGCCATGAATTCTATGTGCAGTATTCCCCTAGCGCTGGAGTTCTCCCGTTCTCCTTGATCGGTAAGCTTGGTCTTGGCTTGCTGGCTGTTTGTGCTGATCTTCTGGGGGAGGGGCCTGTTGCTGTGGTTTCCAAATGTCTTTGCCGGAGCCTGAATTGCCCTGCCCTTGTCGGTCCGGGCTAAGCAAGCTGCTCGGGTTTGATCTCAGGAGCTTTTGTTCCCTGCAAGTTCTCCGTACAGCCTTGGAGGACCAGGGCAAAAATGGTGGCCTCCCAATCTCCACCCGGAGGAGCTGAGAACTCGGGGCCCCGCTCCTCAGTGCGCCCCCAGAGAAAAGCAGTCACTCCCTTGTCGCCGGTCTCCGGCTGCACTCCGTGCTCACCTGGCCTGTGACCGAGCGTTTGTATCTCTGGCACCCGACCCCGTGTGGAGTCTCCAAACCCAGCAGATCCCTGCGGTGCGTTCCCGCGCCGCTCCTCCCCGGGAAGGAAGGGGAGTCTCCCCGGATCTGCCGCTTGTTGGGTCCCTGCTGCAGGAACAGTGGCCCGAATGGGCCGCGGATCAGTTTATGGCCACCCCAAGCTGAGAGCCCGCGCCTCAGCTCCGTCTCTGCAGCCGGCTTCCCCGCTCCAATACCTGGGAGCTCTGGCGCACTCAGGCTCCCCCGGTCTTTCTGTGACCCCAAGGGTCCTGAGACCCCACTGTCCCGCGAGGGTTCCACCCCCGCTTAGCCACTGGAATGACGTCCCTCAGCGGAGCCGACTTCTAAAAGGTCCGATTTTGTGCTCCGCGGCTCTAGCACTTGCCAGAAGCGGCCGACGGAGGCCCCTCCCCCGCCATCTATCCTCCCGAATATCGCCTCGGATTCACTTCTCCGCACGTCCTACCTTCCAGTAAGTGGTCGCTTCTCTGTTCAGAGAGTTGTTGCTACTCTCCTCTTTGATCTCCTGTTGATTTTGTAGGTGTTCAGAATGGTTTGATCCCTATTCAGCTGAATTCCTGAGACCAGACGAAATCTAGGTCTCCTACTCCTCCGCCATCTTGCTCCGCCCCCCACCCCCCACTTAATGGAATTTCTATCAGTTGCATGGAGAATGGCTTGGAAGTTAATAGAGGAAGTAGGTAAGCAATTGGAAAGCTCTTGCAGGGATCCAAGCTAGGGACCATTGTGGCTTGGATTGTAGTGGTGACAATGGAAATGGAGAGATGTAGCTTTATTTTAGATAAACTTTGGAGGCAGGATCAACAGGACTAGGTGGTGAGTGGACGTTGGGAGTAAGAGAAGGAACAAAAGCAAGGATGTGGTGAGCTAATGAGGCCGTCAGAAAACAGCTCTGAGCAGCCTTTCCTTCACTTACCATGCATCTTTTTCTCTTTTTTCCCCATATCAGGGGAAGTGGTCTCCTTATTCCTTTCCTATAAAACATCTTCAGTCACCCATCTTGAGCCATTCATCCTATGGAGTTGCTCAATCTCTTAGCCTCGTTCTGTCATAGATCTTCAAGTCCCAGCCCCCCCCCCCCCCAACTCCTGGCATCCTTCTCAGCTTATACAACCAATACAAGTTTTATCTACCCTGAATTAAAAACCCTTCTCTCAGTGTCAATTATCTTTTGAGTTGCTCCTTCAGTTCCCTGTCTTTCTTTGAGAGCAAGTTGTTTTAGTAAGTTGTCTATATTTTTCATGGTTGTTTCCCAGAATAGATGTTCTCACCTTGATGTCACATGAGTAAAGAGTGATGTTGCACCAACTTGGGTGCTATCCAGGCATGTGATTTAGCTAGCCAACAGTCCTGAACATTTTGCCTCACATAATTCTTTATTTGTTGCATTCCTATAATCTTTGTTGGAACAGATTTAGTGAAGGGCAAAAATTGCCTGATGCAGACACATTAGAAAGAGCTAATGCTTATTTCCTTGAGGTTTCCTCTCTAGGAATCTCCTAAAATCTACGGCTTCCAAAGTTCATTAAACTGAGCATCTCCCTTATTTGTTTCTCGCTTCCACCCCTCATAAAGTGCATGGTAAATTGGGTATTGAGATAGTAAATAAATTATAGTGTAGCCTCTTCTGTTATGGAAAACATGTGGCCTTCATAAACATATGGCCAAATAGTCGGGATCATATTTTCTTTTAAAGATTTACCTATTTATTTGAAGGGGGGAGGACACAAGTGGGAGGCGTAGAAGGAGAGAGAATCTCAAGCAGATGCCACGTGGAGCACAGAGCCCCACATTGGGCTCGATCTCACGACGCTGAGATCATGACCTGAGCCAGAACTAAGAGTTGGATGCTTAACTGACTGAGCCACCCAGGCACCCCTACTTGGGATCATTTTTAAATACCCAATGTTGGGTGGTCATCCAAATAACATCAAACAGTTGGTATTTTAAAGCACATTATTTATCCAAGATGGATAAATGATTATCCCTCAAAGAATGTTTGTTCTGATGAGCAATAAGGCTAGCTGTGGAATTAAATAAAGGGGACCAAAGAGGAAGATAGAAAATTGACTTTGGAGATACAGAAATGGCCATTGAAAGGAGCCCCAGTTTAATAGAAAAGCTGGGAAGGAATATTAGGGAGAGTAATTTAACACACAACTTTATTAGCCTTGGCTTCTGCTGGTTTTTGGTCTGTTTTCCCCATTTGGCTACCCACATTGCTTGGTTATTGTCAAACACTTAGCTTCCATACCCTGGTTCTCTGTTGAGTTTCCTGATCCCCGCTTCTCTGGCTTGCAAACTGCTTATTCTACAAGGTCTGTTTCCAGTGTTGCCTTCTCTATAAGGCATCCATCAGTGTCCTCAGTACACTGCAGGGTTTGAAGTGTGGGTCCTGGGGCCATAATGCTTGATTCAAATTGTGGCTCTGATCTTGTTAGGTGTGACCTTCAACAAGAGGCTTGAAACCCCTATGCCTTAGTTTCCTGCTATGCAAAATGGAAATAATCATAGTAACTATTTCATTGTCTTATTGTGATGCTTACTGAGTTGGCCCATGTAAAGTATTTGAAATATTGTTTGGTACGTAGTAAGTACCAATAAATATAGGCAATGAATGTTTTCTTGGATAGAATTACTTGTTCCTTCTTCTGAACTCTCAGTGCATTCTTCTATGGTTATAATTATCTCAGTGTGGTGATTATTTATTCATATGCCTGTAGGCTGTGGGTTTATAGAAAGAAGAAGCCAGAAACAATATTGTTCTCTTCATCTCCTGTAGAATTTCATGTGTTACATGGCCTGTAGTTTAAGTTCAATAAATGTTTATTGAATTAATGATTTGTGAGAAATTTTGTGGTTCATCTGAAATTGAATTAATAGGGGACTCAAGATAATAAAACCCTCTGTGGTGATTAACCCAGTCACACAGTCATTTGAAATTCTGTAATTTTTAAATCATTGACTATATTGTGATCAAGTCTCTATATGCACTAAGGTGAAGGAAGAAATTGAAAACTTACTGAGCACGATCTACTACTCTATGCATCATAATTACCATCCACCTTGAAGTTACTATTCTACAGTTGAACAAATTGAATCAGAGTAGTTTAGTAATTTATCTAAGGTCATAAAACTAATGAGTGGCAGATGGATTTCTAAGCCACAGAGCCACACTGTAGACTCTAAGGTACAGTTAACCCTTAAACAAAAGAGAGGTTAGGGGTGCCGATCCCCCCATTACCCCCCACTGTGGAAAATCTGCATATAACGTTTTGGCTCCCCTAAAACCTAACTACAAAGAGCCTACTGTTGATTGGAAGCCTTATCAATCACATGAACAGTAGATTAAAACATACTTTGTTACATTATATACTATTTTATTTTTTTCTTTAAATTTTTTATTGTTATGTTAATCACCATACATTACATCATTAGTTTTTGATGTGTTCCATGATTCATTGTTTGTGCATAACACCCAGTGCTCCACGCAGAACATGCCCTCTTTAATACCCATCACCAGGCTAACCCATGCCCCCACCCCCTCCCCTCTAGAACCCTCAGTTTGTTTTTCAGAGTCCATCGTCTCTCATGGTTCATCTCCCCCTCCGATTCCCCCCACTTCATTCTTCCCCTCCTGCTATCTTCTTCTTTTTTTTTCTTAACATACATTGCATTATTTGTTTCAGAGGTACAGATCTATGATTCAGCAGTCTTGCACAATTCACAGCGCTCACCATAGCACATACCCTCCCCAATATCTATCACCGAGCCACCCCATCTCTCCCACCCCACCCCCCAATCCAGCAAACCTCAGTTTGTTTCCTGAGATTATGAATTCCTCATATGATACATGTGAGGTCATATGATACATGTCTTTCTCTGATTGACTTATTTCACTCAGCATAACACCATCCAGTTCCATCCACGTCGTTGCAAATGGCAAGATCACATTCCTTTTGATGGCTGCATAGTATTCCATTGTATATATAGACCACATCTTTATCCATTCATCTGTCGATGGACATCTTGGTTCTTTCCACAGTTTGGCTATTCTGGACATTGCTGCTATAAACATCGGGGTGCATGTACCCCTTCGGATCCCTACATTTGTGTCTTTGGGGTAAATACCCAGTAGTGCAATTGCTGGATCATATGGTAGCTCTATATTCAACTTTTTGAGGAACCTCCATACTGTTTTCCAGAGGGGTTGCACCAGCTTGCATTCCCACCAACAGTGTAGGAGGGTTCCCCTTTTTGCACATTCCCGCCAACATCTGTCATTTCCTGTCCTGTTAATTTTAGCCATTCTGAATGGTGTCAGGTGGTATCGCACTGAAGTTTGGATTTGGATTTTCCTGATGCCGAGCGATGTTGAGCACTTTTTCATGTATCTGTTGGCCATTTGGATGTCTTCTTTGGAAAAATGTCTCTTCATGTCTTCTGCCCATTTCTTGATTGGACTATTTGTTCTTTGGGTGTTGAGTTTGATAAGTTCTTTATAGATTTTGGATACTAGCCCTTTATCTGATATGTCATTTGCAAATATGTTCTCCCATTCTGTCGGTTGTCTTTTGGTTTTGTGGACTGTTTCTTTTGCTGTGCAAAGGCTTTTTATCTTGATGAGGTCCCAATAGTTCATTTTTGCCCTTGCTTCCCTTGCCTTTGGCGATGTTTCTAGGAAGAAGTTGCTGCGGCTGAGGTCGAAGAGGTTGCTGCCTGTGTTCTCCTTTAGGATTTTGATGGACTCCTGTCTCACGTTTAGGTCTTTCTACCATTTGGAGTCTATTTTTGTGTGTGGTTTAAGGAAACGGTCCAGTTTCATTCTTCTGCATGTGGCTCTCCAATTTCCCCAATTTGTTGAAGAGACTGTCTTTTTTCCACTGGACATTCTTTCCTGCTTTGTCAAAGATGAGTTGACCATAGAGTTGAGGGTCCATTTCTGGGCTCTCGATTCTGTTCCATTGATCGATGTGTCTGTTTTTGTGCCAGTACCATACTGTCTTGATGATGACAGCTTTGTAATAGAGCTGGACGTCCGGAATTGTGAGGCCGCCAGCTTTTCTTTTCTTTTACAACATTCCTCTCGCTAATCGGGGTCCTTTCTGGTTCCATACAAATTTTAGGATTATTTGTTCCATTTCTTTGAAAAAAGTGGATGGTATTTTGATGGGGATTGCATTGAATGTGTAGATTGCTCTAGGTAGCATTGACATGTTCACAATGTTTGTTCTTCCAATCCATGAACATGGAACGTTTTCCATTTCTTTGTGTCTTCCTCAGTTTCTTTCATGAGTGTTTCATAGTTTTCTGAGTACAGATCCTTTACCTGAGTACGGATTCCTAGGTATCTGTGGTTTTGGGTGCAGTTGTAAATGAGATCAACTCCTTCCTTTGTCTCTCTTCTGTCTTGTTGTTGGTGTATAGGAATGTCACTGATTTCTGTGCATTGATTTTCTATCCTGACACTTTACTGAATTCCTGTATGAGTTCCAGCAGTTTTGGGGTGGAGTCTTTGGGTTTTCCACATAAAGGATCATATCATCTGCAAAGAGTGAGAGTTTGACTTCTTCTTTGCTGATTTGGATGCCTTTGATTTCTTTTTGTTGTCTGATTGCTGTGGCTAGGACTTCTAATACTATGTTGAATAGCAGTGGTGAAAGTGGACATCCCTGCCACCTTACTGACCTTAGGGGGAAAGCTCTCAGTTTTTCCCCACTGAGAATGATATTTGCTGTAGGTTTTTCATAGATGGCTTTTATGATATTGAGGTATGGACCCTCTATCCCTATACTCTGAAGAGTTTTGATCAAGAAAGCATGCTGTACTTTGTCAAATGCTTTTTCTGCATCTATTGAGAGGATCATATGATTCTCGTTCTTTCTTTTGTTAATGTATTGTATCACGTTGATTGATTTGCGGATGTTGAACCAACCTTGCAGCCCAGGGATAAATCCCACTTGGCCATGGTGAAGAATCCTTTTAATGTACTGTTGGATCCTATGGCTAGTATTTTGGTGAGAATTTTTGCATCCATGTTCATCAAGGATATTGGTCTGTAATTCTCCTTTTTCATGGGGTCTTTGTCTGGTTTTGGGATCAAGGTAATGGTGGCCTCATAAAATGAGTTTGGAAGTTTTCCTTCCATTTCTATTTTTTGGAACAGTTTCAGGAGAATAGGTATTAATTCTTTTTGAAATGTTTGGTAGAATTCCCCTGGGAAGCCATCTGGCCCTGGACTTTTGTTGGGAGATTTTTTGATGACTGCTTCAATTTCCTTAGTGGTTATAGGTCTGTTCAGGTTTTCTATTTCTTCCTGGTTCAGTTTTGGTAGTTGATACATCTCTAGGAATGCACCCATTTCTTCCAGGTTATCTAATTTGCTGGCATAGAGTTGCTCATAATATGTTCTTATAATTGTTTGTATTTTTTTGGTGTTGGTTGTGATCTTTCCTCTTTTATTCAGGATTTTGTTGGTTTGGGTCATTTCTCTTTTCTTTTTGATAAATCTGGCCAGGGGTTTATCAATCTTGTTAATTCTTTCAAAGAACCACCTCCTAGTTTCGTTGATCTGTTCTACTGTTCTTTTGGTTTCTATTTCATTGATTTCTGCTCTGATCTTTATTATTTCTCTTCTCCTGCTGGGTTTAGGCTTTATTTGCTGTTTTTTTTCTCCAGCTCCTTTAGTTGTAGGGTTAGGTTGAGTAGTTGAGACCTTTCTTGTTTCTTGAGAAAGGCTTGTATTGCTATATACTTTCCTCTCAGGACTGCCTTTGCTGTATCCCAAAGATTTTGAACAGTTGTGTTTTCATTTTCATTGGTTTCCATGAATGTTTTTAATTCTTCTCTAATTTCCTGTTTGACCCATTCATTCTTTAGTAGGATGCTCTTTAGCCTCCATGTATTTGAGTTCTTTCTGAGTTTCCTCTTGTGATTGAGTTCTAGTTTCAAAGCATTGTGGTCTGAAAATATGCAGGGAATGATCCCAATCTTTTGGTATCGGTTGAGACCTGATTTGTGACCTAAGATGTGATCAATTCTGGAGAATGTTCCATGGGCACTAGAGAAGAATGCGTGTTCCATTGTTTGGGATGGAATGTTCTGAATATGTCTGTGAAGTCCATTTGGTCCAGTGTGTCATTTAAAGTGTTTATTTCCTTGTTGATCTTTTGCTTAGATGATCTGTCCATTTCAGAGAGGGGGGTGTTAAAGTCCCCCACTATTATTGTATTGTTGTCAATGTGTTTCTTTGCTTTTGTTATTAATTGCCTTATACAATTGGCTGCTCCCATGTTCGGGGCATAGATATGTTCGATTGTTAGATCTTCTTGTTGGATAGATCCTTTAAGTAGGTTATAGTGTCCTTCCTCATCTCTTATTACAGTCTTTGGTTTAAAATCTAATTTGTGTGATAGAAGGATTGCCACCCCAGCTTTCTTTTGGTGTCCATTAGCATGGTAAATGGTTTTCCACCCCCTCACTTTCAATCTGGGGGTGCCTTTGGGTCTAAAATGAGTCTCTTGCAGACAGCATATGGATGGGTCTTGTTTTTTAATCCAATCTGATAGCCTGTGTCTATTGATTGGGGCATTTAGCTCATTTACATTCAGGGTAACTATTAAAAGATATGAATTTAGTGCCATTGTATTGCCTGTAAGGTGACTGTTACTGTTTATTGTCTGTGTTCGTTTCTGGTGTGTGCTGCTTTTAGGCTCTCTCTTTGCTTCGAGGACCCCTTTCAATATTTCTTGGAGGGCTGGTTTTGTGTTTGCAAATTCCTTTAGTTTTTGTTTGTCCTGGAAGCTTTTTATCTCTCCTTCAATTTTCAATGAGAGCCTAGCTGGATATAGTATTCTTGGCTGCATATTTTTCTCGTTTAGTGCTCTGAAGATATTCTGCCAGTCCTTTCTGGCCTGCCAGGTCTCTGTGGATAGGTCTGTTGCCAATCTCATGTTTCTACCATTGTAGGTTACATATCTTTTCTCCCGAGCTGGTTTCAGGTTTTTCTCTTTGTCTCTGAAACTCGTAAGTTTTACTATTAGATGCCTGGGTGTTGACCTATTTTTATTGATTTTTGAGAGGGGTTCCCTGTGCCTCCTGTGTTTTGATTCCTGTTTCCTTCCCCACATTAGGGAAGTTCTCTGCTATTATTTGCTCCAGTATACCTTCTGCCCCTCTCTCTCTTTCTTCTTCTTCTGGGATCCCAATTATTCTAATGTTGTTTCGTCTTATCGTATCTCTTATCTCTCGAATTCTGCCCTCGTGATCCAGTAGTTGTTTATCTCTTTCTCAGCTTCTTTATTTTCCATCATTTGGTGTTCTATATCACTGATTCTCTCTTCTGCCTCATTTATCCTAGCAGTTAGTGCCCCCATTTTTGATTGCACCTCATTAATAGCCTTTTTGATTTCGACTTGGTTAGATTTTAGTTCTTTTATTTCTCCAGGAAGGGTTTCTCTAATAACTTCCACGCTTTTTTCAAGCCCAGCTAGTATCTTTAAAATCATGATTCTGAACTCTAGGTCCGACATTTTACTAATGTCCGTATTGAGTAGGTCCCTGGTAGTCAGTAGTACCTCTTGTTCTTTTTGCTGAGGTGATTTTTTCCGTCTTTTCATTTTGTCCAGCGGAGAATAGATATATGAGAGAACAAAATGCCAACAGGGTAACAACGTCCCCAGAAAATATACTCTAAACAAATCAGAAAAGACCTGAAACCAGGGGGAAAGAAAGGGAAGAAAGAAAAAAGAAAGAGAAAGAACAGAAAAAGATAAAAACAAACAAAAACAGAAGAAAACAAAAGAAACAGAATATGATCTAATATGTCAGGCTGGTGCATAGATCAGTGCCACACACTAGATTTTGGGTGTATTTTGGTCTGTTGGAAGAAAGTGTTTCCCAGAATTTTAAGGAAAGAAAAACTTATATATGTACAAAAATAAGGGTTGATATGATGAAGGGTTGGAATATGAATGTAAAGATGAAAAGCATAAAAAATTTTATAAAAGGAATTGATAAGCTGTTTGAAAAAATAAAGAAGAGGACTTAAAAAATAAAGGGGGGGAGAGAATGTGATCAGGCAGGAGACTAGAACAAAGCCATACACTAGAGACTTAGGGTATATTTTGATCTCTTAGGAGAAACCATATCTCAAAATTTTAAAGAGAGAACAACTTTTATATATATACATATATATATATACACACACACACACACACACACACACATATATATATATATATATATATATGCACCAAAAATAAGGGTAACTACTATGAAGGGATAGAATATGACTCTAAAAATGAAAAACAAAAATGTTTTTTTTAAAAAGGGATTGATAAGATGTTGGTTGAAAAAGGGAAAAAGAAAAATTAAAAAATAAAAAAGTTAAAAAAATTAACTTTGAAAGACTAAAGAATCATGGTAAAAAAGCCATGAAATTCTATGTGCATTATTCTCCTAGCGCTGGAGTTCTGTTCTCATTGATGGGTAAACTTGGTCTTGGCTTGGTGTTCGTGCTGATCTTCTGGGGGAGGGGCCTGTTGCCATGGTTCCCAAATGTCTTTGCTGGAGGCGGATTTGCCCTGCCCTTTCAGTCTGGGCTAAGTAATCTGCTTGGGTTTGCTCTCGAGAGCTTTTGTTCCCTGCAAGCTTTCCGTACAGCTTTGGGGGACGAGAGTGAAAACGGCGGCCTCCCAATCTCCACCCCAAGGAACTGAGAACTCGGGGCCACGCGACTCATTGCGCCCCCCGAGAAAAGCAGTCAGTCACTCCCGTGTCCCCGGTCTCCGGCCGCACTCCGTGCTCACCCGGTCTGTAACCGAGCATTTCTATCTCTGGCGCCCGACCCCGTGTGGAGTCTCCAAACCCAGCAGATCCCTGCGGTGCTCTCCCACACCACTCCTCCCAGGGGAGGAAGGGGAGTCTCCCCGGATCTGCCACTTGTTGGGTCCCTGCTGGAGGAGCAGTGGCCCGACTGTGCTGCGGATCCCGGTTTATGGCAACCCCGAGCTGAGAGCCCGCGCCTCGGCTCCATCTGTGAAGCCAGCTTCCCCGCTCCAGTACCCAGGAGCTCTGCCGCACTCAGGCAACCGGGTCTTTCTGTGACCCCGAGGGTCCTGAGACCACACTGCCCTGCGAGCGTTCCACCGCCCGCTTAGCCACTGGAACGACGTTCCCTCAGCAGAGCCGACTTCTAAAAGTTCTGATTTTGTGCTCCAGGGCTCTGTCACTTGCCAGAAGCGGCCGATGGAGCCCCCCTCCCCCGCCGTCTATCCTCCTGAATATCACCTTGGATTCACTTCTCCGCACGTCCTACCTTCCAGGAAGTGGTCGCTTTTCTGTCCTGAGAGTTGTTGCTATTCTTTTCTTCGATCTCCTGTTGAGTTTGTAAGTGTTCAGAATGGTTTGATCCCTATCCAGCTGAATTCCTGAGACCAGACGAAATCCAGCTCTGCTACTCGTCCGCCATCTTGCTCCGCCTACCTATACTATATTCTTATAATGTAAGCTGCAGAAAAAGAAATGCTATTAAGAAAACCATAAGGAAGAGAAAATGTTTTTAGTACCATACTGTAAGTGTGTTTATACTGTATTTATTGAAAGTAAATATTGAAAATACCGTATTTATTGAAAAAAATTGGTGTGTAAGTGGACTTGTGCGTTTCAAATGCTTGTTGTTCAAGGGTCAATTGCATCTACTCTTTACTTTTCTATGTTGTACTTGCCCCTTTCCATTGTTGGTAACTTTGACCATCACCTCTACCTCCAACCCCATCAAAGATTTTATAGTTTAGCCATCAGTGCCCTCAGGTCATTGAGGCTTATGCATTACTTGTTGCTGGTATTTTTCTTCCACAGAAAGAAAACCATTGTACCTGTTTTGTCAGTCATTGGTGGTCTAAAAATAATTTTGTGACCAGATAAAGGAATTCTGGGTATGAGCAGGGAGTTGAGGTATCCAATTCAGTGTGATAAAAATAACAGACTTTAACTGTTGGCTCTGTTTAGCTTCACAGTCCTCCACTGGCATGGTATAAACTCAGCCACAAAAGAGAGCTCTCCCTGAAGGCATTCCTAGTCATGAAGGAAATGAGGCTTTCTCCTTCTAGTTTCTCCAGCTCTACCATCAGATTCAGATTGGACTCTGTTTAAAGCAGCCCCCATGCTCCTGAGTGGTGAAACTCTCTTGGTGTTCTATACAGAGAAATCTTCATTATTGAACCTTTCTCTTTCCTGGACACTTCTTGCCTGAACAGTTTCCCAACAATGACTGTCTTGTGCTCTCAAGTTCTTTCTAACTCTTAAGTGAGTTACTTACTACATCTGCATTTTTATTCTTCCTGTGGTCTTTCAATTGGGAAAAGTCATTCTGTCTCTGAGACTTAGATTTTGTGCACACTGTATTCCTCCTGCCCTGCAGAATAATTCAACTATTAAGGCTGCCCAAGCTTTGTTTCTACCAGTGATGAGTTTGGCTCCTCTATTCTCTGTTTTTATATTTGAGAACTTAGTCAGTTGGAAATAGATCAGATCGCCCCACCATTGGAGGGGATTTGTTTTTTTCTTCCCTTTTTAGTTACAATACTTTGATGTATGAAAAACATTATACAGTGTTTAATAGCAAAAACTTGAGGGTAAATTTCAAAAGATCTGGTAGGTTAAATAGATTACGTACACATAGAAAAGAAAAATATGCTATCTCAGGAGCAAGCAGTAACCTAGTAATTAAATGATGGACTTTTGTGCAGAATTCCCTTCCTCTCCCCACCATTTTTTGAATGATGGTGGATTTTTAGGTGGTGAAGTCAATTTAGGGAATTCTACTAGAGGCATGTTTTTTTCACTAATTCCTCCACAGATTCTCTTATAATATTAGGCAAATAAGTCACTCGTTTATGCTCTAGCTTTTCTATCAGTGGCGAAATGGTAATGGACTCCCAATTTATCTTCTTTTTAAAATTATTTTAATTTGTTTTTTAATCAAGTATAATTAACATACAGTGTTATATTAGTTTCAGGTGTACAATATAATGATTCAACAATTCTATACATTTCTCGGTACTCATCAAGATAAGTGTACTCTTGATCCCCTTTTTGTGTTTAACCCATCCCCCACTCCCTTCCCTTCTGGCAACTACCAGTTCTCTGTATTTAAGAGTCTGGTTTTTTTTTGTTTGTTTGTCTCTTTTTTGTTTGTTCATTTGCTTTGTTCTTTAAATTCTCCATATGAGTGAAATCATATGGTATTTGTCTTTTCCTGACCGACTTAGCATTATACTCTGTAGGTCCGCCCATGTTGTTGCAAATGGAAAGATTTCATTCTTTTTGATGGATGAGTAATATTCCATTGTATGTATATATTCCATATCTTCTTTATCCACTCATCTGTCAATGGACACTTTGGTTTTACACAGTGAAGGAAACCATCAACAAAACAAAAAGGCAACCTATTGAATGGGAGAAGATATTTGCAAATGACATATCCAGCAAAGGGTTAATATCCAAAATATATTTAAAAACTTATACAACTCAACACAAAAAAATCCAAGTAATTCAATTAAAAATGGGCCAAGGACCTGAATAAACTTTTTTCCAAAAGAAATACAAATGGCCAACAGACACAAGAAAAGATGCTCAACATCACTAATCATCAGGGAAATGCAAATCAAAACCATAATGAGGTATCACTTTAACACCTGTCAGAATAGTTAAAATAAACACAAGAAATCACCAGTATCGGTGAGGATGTGGAGAAAAAGGAACCCTCGTGCACTGTTGGTGGGAATGCAACCTGGTGCAGCCACTGTGGAAAACAGTATGAAGTTTCCCCAATTTATCTTCTTGCTTTCACTCTTATCTTCCTCTTAAGAACAACAACCAGAGTTATTCTACGAACGCGGAGATCAGAAAAATCTCACTCCTTTTCTCAGAACCCTCCAGTGACTTCCCATGCCTTATCAAGTGAAAGCCAAACTCCTTATGAGGTCCCCAAGACCATCCATGATCTGGCCCCGTGTCTGACCTTACTTCCTCTTACTCTTTTCTTTGATCCCTCTACTCCAGCCACACTTGGTGCCTTGCTTTTCCTTGGAGTTAACAGGAAGTTTCTTGCCTTAGGGACTTTGCAGGCTCCTCCTGGCTTTCTCTTCAGTATCCTTCTGGCTCAATTCCTTTCAGATCTTTACATCTTCTGTGAGAGCTTCCCTGACTACCCTATTGAAAAACCACAAAACCCAACTTCTCCAATTCTTTTCTACTTTTTCTCCATCATAGTATTTTTTTGTGCTCATTTAAATATTTTGTCTTTCTTCATTGAAAAATAAGCTTGAACAGAAACCTTATCATTTGTTCACTGCTTTATTCACCACTTCTAGAACAGAGTCTGACATATGGTAGGTATTCAATAAATATTTGTTAAATGAGTGGGTGACAAAGTCTATGATTTTGGGATTCTTTCTATTGATTTCCCTCGAGTTCTCTGATAAGCTGTATATAAGGGCATGGGTCTGGCTTCTTTCTCTCATTGAGGAGACTGCCAGCAATTTGAGTCTGTCACAAAGATCTGGGAAATGCTCAGATCTGGACCCCGGAGGGTTCTCTGGGGTGGGCTCTTGTTCTTTAAATTCCTTTTTTCTTTTATCTCACATGCAAATAAAACTCCAACTCAATGATCTCATTCAATCTTCACATTAACCCTGTGAGACAGATAAAAAAAGGAAAGAATGGAACCAGCAATAATTGAGCATCACTTTGTGCCTGGAATAGAGCCAGAAACTTTCACAATAGTCATTTAATTTGTGCATTAATCCTAGGATGGAGATATCTTTATCTCTATTTTATAGATGTGGATCAGAGATGTGGTAACCTGCTTCACTCATACATAAGTGTTTGTCATCTTCCATGCTCCCAAAGCCTCTTTTGGGTGGGCTTGGTTTCATGTAAGTCATATCATAGGTTTGCTTCTTCTGTAAAGTCTTCTTGGCTTTGGTAAAAACAACTTGTAGGTTCTTCATTTTGGTTACTATTTGTCCTGGAGCATGAACCCAGGGACCACAGCAGACAGACACAATTTAATGAACTGCAAACAATAAATAAACTGCTTAAGGTTTTAACTCATTGGAAGAAGGTTATCCCATTAATTCAGGGCACTATAGGCTGCAGAAATGAAATTGTCTTCAACATTTGGCTTGGCTTCTTGACCATGAGCACTGGGGGTTTTATTTGGGAAGAACATTGAAGGTCCTTCATCCTGTGAAGGGAAGGTTTGAACTCTTTCAAGGCAGCATCTGAGTTTGTTTTCTGAAAAGAGAAAGTTGATTGGGAGGAAGTAGATCTATCCCTAGCAAAAGTGCACACAACTTAACAAATAAAACATCTAGTTCAGCCAAGTTTTCTCTGTTGGCAGAATTCAAGACATATCCTCATCTTATAATCAGTCCAGTCCTGGGAGAATTTCTCAAAGAAAAAAAAAGTCCCCAAATTATCTGAATAATGAAGCTTGAAAAGCAGCCAAGGAGAATTGCATCTTTTCTATTACTACCACATGTGCTTCCCTGCATACCCCATTTCACAAGAGCTGAATAATGGTATATTGTGTTCCTAGCAAGAACACAGACAGTCCCACATCATCCTATTGGCATGATGGTGTTCTAGAGCAGAAAGCCACAAGCTTTTGGCTTTCCTTGCACTGGGTTCCCATCCTTACTTCCTGCTTTATTCTCAGCTCATGTGCTTTGAATTTAAGTTTTTTTTTCCTGTGTAGGCTACATGTGGTACATTTACACATAATGAGGGGATTTTACTTTTTTATCTGAGTAATCTTGCTTTAGTACTTTCAGGATACTGCAAAACATATAAAATGATTTACCACCCCAAATAACATTTTTAGAAAGTGTTCAAGTACAAGCATATCTGGAGGAAACTTTTATGGGGAGCCAAACCTGGCCACTGGATATGCAAAAATATTTGAATTGGTCTTGCAAAATGTGGAAGGCATGGGACTTAATGCAACATATTAGTGACTTCTTTGTCATCTTATTTTGGTCACGATTGCTATGATTGTGGATTTTCTGTTTAGTCAAAAAGAAGAAGAAAAGTAAAAGCAAAAGGAAAAAATGCTATCTGATTTAGATCCAGAAAGGTCTGGGTTAAAATGTCATGCCTTGTTTTCTATTTGCTATGTGGTCTTCAGTATGCTCTTTAACTTCTTTGAATCTTGTTTGCCTTATCTGTAAAACAGGGATGACAATCTCTTCCTTACAGAGTTTTATAGGGAATAAATGGTATCTGTATAACCATGATATACATAATATATTTCTTCCCTTCCTGCACAATTCTGCCCTACATCGATGGCTTATTAGTCCTCTGAGTGTAACTGGGTGGGTTTTCCCCTCCATTCCATTTTATAATTAAGTTAGATCATTCCCTCCTCATTCTTTCTCCTTGAAGACACTTTCAATGATTTCTGGAGTGGATGCCCTACAGGTTAAATCCCGAGGGGATCCCAGCACTGAATGTTACACAGTAGTCCACTGTTACATATTAAAACTAATATGTTCATAGCACTTTAGATTTAAGAAACACTTTCAAATATGTTGTCCTGTTTAATTCTTAAAATTATTTTGTGAGCTAGTTGTTAGTATCTGTTGTTACTCCATTTTCCAGGTGAGGAAATTGGGGCTCTGAACTGTTCAGGGATTCAGCCATGGTCACACAGCTGGAGACATTGGAGTAGGCATGGCTTCCCCAAGTGCACCCAAGAGTAACAAATAGTATTTTTCAGGTACTGACCCTACCTCTCTTTTCTGCATCCCCTCACCTGCTTGCTGCCAGTGTCTCTGGTCCCTTTCTATTCCTGGGATCCTTAGGGGGCTCCTTCACAGGTCTTCGTGAACATACCGTTTTAGCTGTTGTTTGGTGTTGGCCATTTTCTTCCTTTCCAGGATTGGTTTCTTTTGGTGAGGTTTGTGGTTTGCCACTTGAAAAGCACCGTGAAGGTGCCTCTTTGTTGCCATGGCCACTGGTGCCTGCCACCAAAGGAACTTATGTTGAGGCCCAGTCTCATTGTGCTCCCAGAGTCACCAGCGTTTCTGCTCACTACTGACACTTCCCTAAGCATAGTGACCTTGCTGTCTGGTACCCCTTTAGTAAGGCCACCCAAGAAGGGAGAAACTGTCTCCCTATTTTGTGTCAAACTCCATTCATCAAGCCCTAAAGCAGTACTACCTTGCCCCTACCCCAGTGGCTTATAAAATTTAGTGAAAACTATTCTTAGTTTTATTATAACCCTCTTGAAAATCCCAGTGAGGTCATCTATTAGTTGAGACTCTCCAGAGAGACAGAACTAATAATAGGATGCACGGATAAATAGAGACTGGCTGACTGGCTAACTTATTATGAGAGATTGGCTCATGTGATCAGGGAGGCTGAGAAATTCCACCATATGCCATTTGCAAGCTGGAGCCCCAGGAAAAACTGATGGTTTAGTTCTAGTCCAAGCCCAAAGGTCTGAGAACCAGGGGATCCAATGGTGTAAGTCCCAGTCCAAGTCCAAATGCCCAAGAACCAGGAGCTCTGATGTATGAGGGCAGGAGAAGATAAATGTCCCAACTCTAGCAAAGAGAGTGAATTTGCCCTTTCTCCATCTTTTGGTTCTATTTTGGACTCTCAACATGTAGAATGTTGTCTACCTGCATTGGTGAGGGTGATCTTTATGGATTCAGATCTCTTCTGGAGACACCCTTACAGACACATCTAGGAATAATGTTTTACAGCTGTCTGGGCATCTCTTAGCCCAGTGAAATCAATACATACAATTAACCATCACAAGCATTATTCAGGAAAAGATAAATTCAAGGGACAGATAACATGCTGACCTTGGAATTCCTCATGGCTCCAACCAATAATCATTAACTGATATGCCTGAGAGACTATTTCTTATCTCTCAATAAGTTTTTTCCTCTGAATTTTCTAGTTCATCAAGCAAATAAGCTACTTTCTGGTGGTCCCTACTTGTCTTCAAACACAGCTGATTCTTTCCATGACCATAGCTTACATCCATGCAGGGACCTCTGTCATCCATGTATTATGTTAGTAGTACTCTGACTTTTGGGTTTCAAAGATCAGCAACAGTTCAGAAACCATTTGTGGAAATCACATTGAGTTGCCTACTGTTTATTTTACCAACTGAGGAAAATAACGAAACAGTAAAACCAAAACAATAGCCATTTACTAAAACCATACAGAGAGAAAGAGCCAGATCTTTGCCACCTCTTTAATTTAGTTTAATAACACAAAGATGATTTTAACACCAGAAAAGTAGGAAAGGTATAATATCCAGATAAAGGATAGACATGTTATTGAATAAATAGCTTCATCAAAAATCCATACATTGTTCTCTCATTTTGCTACAGACTGAAATATTTTTAACACTCTGGCACCTTGGAACTATTATGTTGCTTTATTTGCTATACACAACAACACTGTAAGGTAAGTGTTCTTATCATCCCCATTTTACAACTGTAGAAATTCAGGACCAGAGAAGTTGGGCATCATGCCAAAAGTCACAGAGATCATAGAGTAGCTAGGACTTAAATACAAGCCCTCTGCTGCCTGACGTGTCTTTGTTTGGCTGGTTGACTAAGCAGCTGAAGATGATGGGGATACTCAACTGGAATTAAGTATGCTCAGATATTTATAATATTTTGAGTATTTAAAATGATTATTTATAATTTTCCCCCAGCATGTTATTTGGCCATGTGATATTTATTAACAAACATGCGTATATATCTATAAAATTTATCAGTCTGAATAACTGGCATTATAATTTGTGTGCAAATTCTTTTGTCTCTATAGTCCCCGAAGAATCTACTATAGAAAAAAATACGGGATTATTACTGTAAGTCAGTCTTTCAAAGGTCCAGCTCTTTCTTTCTCTATGCTCACAAAAAAATGGACACTTATGAAATATTTCTAGATTTCATTTTGCTTACCTTTCCCTTTTCCTCTCTACCTAATTCTTCCTGCATCTTTCTCTTCCCTTGAGTTTTTCCTGTATTTTTCTTCTTTGAGATTGTTACTGTCTGGGCATTAGAAACATCTCCAGGTAATAAGTTCTTGATTAATCAGCCTCTAGATTTCTTCTTGTTGGGATGGCTCCTTTTGTCTGGATTAATCTTCAGTTTACATCAACCGTAAACATGTACAAATTGGTTTATTTTTAGTGGGGGTGGGCTGGAGGGATGGTTTTCCAGTGAACTGAATAAAGTTAAGAGCGATGGAGTGAAGATGTGAAGGGACAGAACATTGGAGAAGGTGGCACCGACAAAGTAATGTGAGATTTTGAAGGTCATGCTCATTAGTTTGCATTTACTCAGCATCTCATATTTAGACATCTTCTCTTGGTTTGACCCTCCTGCTCTTCTTGGTTTATTTTTCTTTTTTCTGAGAATGCTGCTGGCTTGATTTTACCTCAGTCCCTGGAACCCATCTTTATTATCTGTCTGCTTTCCGGGTATTCTTGAATTGGGCTGCCTTGGGAAAAGGGATTGGATAATAGGGGTTTGGACTAATGGAAACTATTAAAATACCCAGGGACTTATAATGTGGTCTTGAATGTTTTCATGAGATAAATGTACTGAACATCAAAAAGGATGAAGAGTTGGTCTTATCTGAACTAGAGTAGTAGGGTATTGGAGTATAGTCCTAGAGATGACAGAACTTCCAAAGGCAGGTGGCCAAGAAGCTTGTCTTCACTGCAGTTGTTATATTTTAGCCTTTTTGCTTTCTGAAGATCAAGTACCTAGGGGAAAACTGAGGCAGCTCAAAGATAAATGTTGGTAAATTTGCTTCCTTAATCTTCCTAAATCCCCCATCTTTCAGGAGTAACCAGAGTTACAAGGGATTTCATTTTGGTCCATAGCCGCCTATCTGAAATGCTTGGAACCAAATATATTTCATAGGTCAAACGTTTATGATTCGGGGAAAGTAAAATGGAGCACCCCCCAGTGGGTCTAGCGTGGCACCTTGTAATCATCACATTAATGTTTCTGCAGCAAAATATATGCACATCTACACAAAGCTAGATAAACCAAGATTTAAAAAAGTTTCTAGTGAATTCAGGTCAGGGTTTGCCCCAAATGAGTTAAGTTCACAATGGGGTTGATGCTAGATGAATTATGTGAAGATATTTAGATTTCAGAGCTTTTGGATTTCAGAATTGTAGATTAAAGCGTGTGGATCTGTAGCATATCAATTTGTTAGGCATGATGGAAAAATTTATTCACTAGAGGAATTGAGAAACTCTAGAAGATTCTTAACCAGGGGTGTACAGTCCTGGTTGGAGACCTACTAAATCAGACCATGTGGGAGTGGACCAGGAAAAGATACTTTTAACAAGCTCCCCAGGTTGCTCTGATTCACATCAACATTTAAGAATCTCTGCTCTAGAAGAAATTTCCAAGGGAGGTGGTAAAAATCTTCTCCCCTATACATTTAAGAAAGTGTTGATTTTCTTTAGATCTCTGTGAACTGATAAATGTATTGACTTTGCATCAAACAGGTTCCTGCTAGAACTAAGATGGGGATTCAGGTAGTTTAGCTTTTTGGGTTTCCCTGTCCCTCCAGAGATAAAGACTGTCCCTCCAGAAGACCAGAAGGTAATACACATGTGGAATGTACTTAGATGATGACTCTGCAGTTCCAACCTCAGGCTCCCTAGTCACTCAAGTGCTTTGACACAGATTCTCCTGTATGACCAGCCTCTGGTAGACACTGTGGAAAGAATGGATTCCTCTTCGTAAAGAGCTCACTGTTGCCATAAAGAAAAAACACCTAATGTTAATTAATGCCAGTGCTTTTAATTTGGTCACATTTCACTCATAAAGAAAAAACACCTAATGTTAATTAATGCCAGTGCTTTTAATTTTGGTCACATTTCAACTCTGAAGTTACCACTTCAGAGCTGCATTGACACATGTTCTTTTAAAACTTTTAATTAACATTTACTTTTTGACTTTTGGGGCCATAATAAACTTACATGGCAGAGATACTTGAGAGAAAGAGGGAACCTATTAAGAAAGAGTATGGGAGAGACATTTTGCAGTGAATCAAGGTATGAACAGGATTACACTATTTTTATAAACAAGGGATTAATTGGGAGTGGTGTGAAAGAACAAAGACTTTGGTGTCAAACCAGTCCTGACTTGGAATTTTAGTTCTGCCCTTATCAGCTTTATGACCTGGGTGTATTACCTAAATTTCTGAATCTCAGTTGCTCACATATAATATAGAGACAATTAACACATACTTCCTGGGCTTGCTGTGTGGATTAAGTCAGCTTCTCTCTAGGGAATCACCTGGAATAGTGAACATTGGTTTCTTCATTCTCTTTGCCCTCGAACACTTGGGTCCTTTGTGTTTTGTGTACCTGTTCCTTTGACTTGTGCTATTTATCTATTGTTTCTTGGCCATAATCCTACACTGGATTATGAGCTCTTGAGGAACATGGACCTCATCTTTCTAATTCCCTTGTGTCTGGCATGTGATAAGCACTTAGCAAAGGTTTGTAGAGAAGGGAAAGAGCACCACAGATTACAAACTCTATGAGGGAAGTAGGCTGTGAGCAATGGTATAGTGATAAGTGTTTAACAACCACCTTGCCAATACAAATGTATGTGTCTGTTATTTTTATTATACATTTTACTGACATAAAGGCTGTATAGCACAAACTTACAAATCATAAAATGCACAATACCCTTTGTTGTCAATTTATATAGTCAGTTGATTCTTTAAGAATGCTTTCCTTAGTGGGGATCAGGGGTTGGCCTGTGAATCAGATCTGATCCACCACCTACTTTTGTAAATAACATTTTGCCGAGGCCTAGCCACGCCCAATGACTCTCATTGTGCTACCATGGCAGAATTGAGTAGTTGTAACAGACTGTACAGCTCACAGATCCTAATATATTTGCTATATGGCCCTTTGGAGAAAAGGGAGTCTCTGTATCAGCTTCACTTATCTTCTTCCTGTGCTTTTTTTTCTTTCTCCTCCTCCTCTTCCTCCTTGTTCTTTTGTAACAAGAACTTTATAACCTTTAAAAGTATAAAAGCCACTTTTAGCTTGTGGACAATACAAAAATAAGATAAGGACTTGGATTTGTCTATTGAGCCATAGATCACTGAACCCTGGTCTGGACAACCAGAACAATAAATAAAGCTCTGATTTGTAGCATAGCCAGTTTCTGTGGTGTAAATACTCCCACCATGGCTGATTTGAAGCTGAACACAACAGTATTTCAACCATACAGAATCAATTTAATAGTAATACAGTAGTAAAATTATCAACACAACAAGTGAGAAACACAAAAATGTAGTAAATTAGAAAGTGATGAGTTTTGAATATTTATTACCCTTGTTTCTACTATAACTTATTTAATGATAATTTTATGTAATTTAATTTTTAATAATAGCAGTGATTAACAACTGGCTTGCAAAATTCCTGAAAATTAAATTGTCAGGTTTTGCAAACTGATAAAACTGGCTCCATCACATTCCTGGGCCTTTGGGTTGATTCCTGTTGGAGGTTTGGGTCTTGATAAGTGTAGGAGGAGAGAGGCAGGCATCCAGCTTTGCACCTCATTTCTTTGTTCCACAGCTTTCATCTAGTTAAATTGCAGTGACACTAATTCAGAATCTGATCCAAGTTAGACTTTCTCTCTGCAAAGGTTTAAACTGAACTAGCAGAGATACGGATGAGGGTGAAACCTGGTGAAGGAGCCACATAGGGGTTCAAGTTACTAAAAGAGTGTCCTATACCATTGGTCACTCTTGTCAGTCCCGCCAACTCTAATGATCATCCTTATGACTCTGTTCTTATGAATAGGCTCTACTTGATTGTGTAAATAGAGCTTTTTGGGGAAAGAGATGAATTTTTGTAGTTGGTTGACCTCATTTATTGTTGGGTACATATTAGTAACTGGACATTTGGCTTCTATACTTGGGAGGCTTATCCTGTTCTCTAATGGCAATGTGATGCCCTATTATTTGCAATATTACACTTTTAGGGAAGAGCAGAGAAGAGTCAAAGCCAGCTGATGTAGTCATTATCATGAACTGACAACAGGGCAAAGCCACCATCGTACCATGCCTCTCATGCCGAGCTCGCTAATGGGTGTAATTTTGTTAGTCTTGCAGGAAGGATTCTTTAGGTCATTCACACTGTGAGAGGCAAGAAGGAAAAGCTAATTTAACAAGGTTGTCACCTTCTTGAAAGCATATTCAAAGGCTTGCTAGCTAAGAAATTCGAATAAAAGGGAGGGGTCAGTGCTGAAAGCTTTCTCTTCTCCCCATTTTACTTTTCTTCATTCAACAGGGACTTCTGGAAATAAAATATGTCTAAGGAATGGAGAAAGAACGGAAAAAAGAGAAAAGCTACATTTCTTTTTTTTTTTTTTCCTTTGAAAGCTGTACATGAAGGATCTGTGGCTTGTGTGGAGTGGGTGAGGAGCTCTGTAGCTCTCAGTGACATTACCAAGGGGAATCTGGGGCCAGAGGTGTGCAGGTGGGGCTGTCAATCAGCGACAACATCAAGGGCTCTTACAAAAACAAAAGGAAAGAAAATGGATGTTTAATCAATACAGTTGCTCTCTGCTTAACCTTTTGTGTTTTAAGCAACATTCACTGGAGCCCAGCAACAGAGTCCAATATTTAACACATAAAAGGTACTCAAAAAGGTGAAGCCTTGGAGAGCAGCGAGAAGGCGAAGGTGGAACTGAGGGTTAAGAAATGGAAAGAAAAAGACTTGGAGGAGAGAGAGGTCAAATGAATGTTTAAAGGCTGGGATCCATTAAGAACAGCCCCGGGACCACCAGAGGGACAGATCGGAGAACCCAGTGTTAAGAGTACATGCATGTTGGGCACCTGGTGATCCTGAGCTGTATTCACTTTACCTTTCCTTACTCCTGGAAGGTAATCAGCAACAACTCAAGCTTTGGCTGAAAAAGAACAAGAAACAGCTATGGTAGGTTCAGCTTATCATTTAGTGTACTATTACTTCTGATGGCATCTGGTCAGCTCTCTCTATCCAACTCTGCCTTCGGGTACCTAATTCATGGTGGTGGAGGAGACAGAATCAAGCAAGTGTCTGAGAAAAGAGTCTGGTAAGAGGCTTTTGGCTCTTTGGCGGTATCCAAGTTAGGCCACTCAGAATCTCCTATTTGACTGATTAAAGTAGCCTCTTAACAATTAGCCATCTCCATATTCAGGTCTGTGTTACACACTGTCACCAGTCTTGTTTTTTAATTAAAAATTATAATGCTAATTTTGAAAATGTGAAAATTATAGAAAAGTGTCAAGGAACTAAGAACCATGTATATCTCATCCATCACATTTTTATTTCCTTCCTTTTGTCTTTCCCTTTGTTCTTTCAACATTTATTGAGTACCTATTATGTGGAAGGAACTGTTTAGGAAATATAAAGATGACTATAACTGACTCCTTGTCTCAGTCTGGAAGGAAAGATGTGTAGACAAATGACTGTAGTATTTCATCTCCGCATATGCACATATTTTAGTTTTATTTTTGTAATTATTTTGATTATTCATTTTAAGAAATAGATACAAACAGTATAAGATTTAAAAGTTACAAAAGGGCATACAGTAAAAGTAAAGACTGTCGGGTGCCTGGGTGGCTCAGTCGTTAAGCGTCTGCCTTCGGCTCAGGTCATGATCCCAGGGTCCTGAGATCCAGCCCTGCATCTGGCTCCCTGCTCTGCGAGAAGCCTGCTTCTCCCTCTCCCACTCCCGCTGCTTGTGTTCCTGCTCTCGCTGTGTCTCTCTCTCTCTGTCAAATAAATAAATAAAATCTTTAAAAAAAAAAATACTGTCTTCCCTGCCCTTTAGCCCCCCAATTTCCCATCCCAGAGGCAAGCACAGGTACTAGTTTCTTAATTTTCTTCTGTGTGTGAGTATATAAAAGCATATATATATGTTTATATGTATATAAGTATATATATTTATAAGAATATACATATGTACACATACATAAGTATATACATTTGTATAACATACAGGTAGCATGCTATATACCTAATTTTATATCTTACATATTCTACTTAGTATATTTGGGAGGTCATTCATCAACACAAAGAAAAGCTTTTTAAATTGTGTGATATTCAATTATATATATTAAGAATAGTATGAAAATATGTTTCATATATATACATATATGTCAACCATATAAAAATATCAAAAACATATATGTTTAAAAATCTACACTTGACTATTTAGGCTCTCTGTTGGCAAAGTGTTGAATTAATTGTACTCCTAAACTCATTGAACATCATCAACAATTGTCCCTGCAAAGTTTTTTCTTATTTTTCAGTCAGTACTGTGTTTTTAGATCTATCATTGTTGTTTTGTGTGTATATAGTTTGTAGCTTCTAAATACTGCTTAGTATTCCATAATATGCAACCAATACATTTTACTCATTTCTTCCTGATGCGAGGGACAGCCAGCTAGATTGCTTCCAATTCACCACTGTTAAGAATAAGTCTTACTCTGTTGGTAGGAATGCACACTGGTGCAGCCACTCTGGAAAACAGTATGGAGATTCCTCAGAAAGTTAAAAATAGAACTACCCAACAACTCAGCAATTGCCCTGCTAGGTATTTATCCAAAGGTTATGAAAATAGTGATTCAAAGGGTCACATGCACTCCAATGTTTATAGCAGCAATGTCCACAATAGCCAAACTATGGAAAGAGCCCAGATGTCCGTTGACAGATGAATGGATAAAAAAGAGGTGGTGTGTGTGTGTGTGTGTGTATTTAATGGAATATTACTCAGCCATCAAAAAGAATGAAATCCTGCCATTTGCCATGACATGGATAGAACTAGAGTGTACTATACTAAGTGAAATAAACCAGTCAGAAAAAGACAAGTACCATATGATTTCACTCGTATGTAGAATTTAAGAAACAAAACTAATGAACATAGGGGAGGGGAAGGAAAAAAAGAGGAAAACAGTGAGGGAGGCAAACCATAAGAGACCCTTAACTATAGGAAACAAACTGAGGGTTGCTGGAGGGGAGGTCGGTGGGGGGGAGGGATAATTGGGTGATGGGTATTAAGGAGGGCACTTGATGTAATGAGCACTGGTTGTTATATGCAACTGATGAACCACTAAATTCTACCTCTGAAACTAATAATATATGTTAACTAACTTGAACTTTAAATAAAATCTAAAAAAAAAAAAGTCCATGAAATAACTCAACCGTGTTCTCTTATCAATCTGTGTGATTCTTTTTATGAGATATAAACTCGGGGGTGGGATTGCTGGGCCAAAGGATAGATGTGCGTTTAATTGAAGGACTGCTAGATTGCACCTAAGAATGGTTGTACTTTGCAACATTCCTTACACCATTGTAGGAGATGTCCTGTATTGCTATATCCATTCTAATACTAACAAGCTTCCTATTTTTTTTTATTTTTTGGGTCATTTTATTAACTTTTTAAGAAATAATTAAGACCTTGTTTTAGGACAGTTTAAGGTTCACAACAAAAATGAAGTGAAGGGGGAGACGAACCATGAGAGACGATGGACTCTGAAAAACAAACTGAGGGTTCTAGAGGGGAGGGAGGTGGGGGAATGGGTTAGCCTGGTGATGGGTATTAAAGAGGGCACGTTCTGCGTGGAGCACTGGGTGTTGTGCACAAACAATGAATCATGGAACGCTACATCAAAATGTATGGTGATTAACATAACAATAAAAAATTTTTAAAAAATGAAGTGAAGGTACAGAGTTTCCATATTCTCCCTGCCCCCTCACATGCATAGCCTCCCCAATAACAAAACCCCCCATCGCTATAATCACCCAAAGGTTATAGTTTACCCTAAGGTCAACTATTGGCGTTGTACATTCTTATGGGTTTGGACAAATGTATAATGATATAATCTTGTGTGAGTTTGGCAAATTGTATCTTTCAAGAAATTCGTCCATTTCATCTAGGTTATCAAATTTGTGGGTCTAGAGTTGTTTATAGTATTTCTTTTTTATCCTTTTAATGCCCATGTGATCTATAGTGAAGTCACTTCTTTCATACCCCTCATTGTTTTAATATGCATTTCTGTAAATACAAATGAATTTGAATATATTTTCATAAGCTTGCTAGCCTTTTGGAATTCCACTTCTGCATATTGCCAGTTAACATCTTTGTCCAAAATTCTGGCTAGATTTCCTGTTCTTTCATTATTGATTTTAGAAATTCCTCGTATATCTTACGAATTCTAGATACTAGCATCCCGTTTTTAGCCAATAAAATTATTTTCTTCCATCTGTCATATGTCTTAACATTGTTAAGGGTCTTCTTCATTAAATGGTTGTCCATAATTTTTATGTAATGAAATCTGTCATTTTTTCCTGCCTTAGGGAGTTTGATTTAGATGTTCTTTCCCATCTTGGGTATACAACTATTCTCCTACATTATTTGTATCAATCTCATTATATCTCATCTACATCTTTAATCCATCTTTAATCAGTGTTGTATATGGTGTAAAGTTAGGGGTCTGGTTTTTAGTTTTTTTCATATATTAGGCTATTTCTAATACTATCTATAATTAGGCTTTAATTACTGCTCTGTAGTGCTACCTTTATTATATATCAGGTTGCCATACAGTCATAGATCTGTTTCTGAACTGTCTACTGTTCTCTAATGGTTTATTTGTTCTTGTTATGTATTAGTTTTATTACAATGGCTTTGTATAGATTTTAATATCTGAAAAGCAAATCTCCATTTCAATTCAGCTTCTTCAAACTTAGCTTAATCATTGGCATATTTTCTTTCATATAAATTTTAGAAGAAATAAGTAAATTGATTTCCTTAAAGACCTAATTGAAATATAGTTTGGGATTTAATTTTAGGTTATTTTGGATGAAATTGATATTTTAATGATAGAAAGTATTACTATCCAAGATTATGAGTTTTCTCTCCATTTATATAGATCTTGTTTTATTCCACTCAAAATACAAATTAAAAATACCTCCATGAAGTCCTTTGTATACTTAAGTAAATTTCTAGATAATGATAATTTTTCTTGTTACTTTGAATGGTATCTTATATTTGATAACTTTTTTTTTTTTAGCATTTCCTAGGGAAGAAAAATGCTATTTATATTTATTATGTTTGCATTATATTTAGTAACCTCATTGAACTTTTATAATTACTCGAATAGCTTGATGATTTCATTGTATTTTACCTCTATGTAGATGATTACACTATTTTCAAGTATTGATGACTTCATTTCTTTCCTTGCAGTCCTCATATCTGTTATTTTTTTTCTTATTGCATTAGCTATGACCTAGTATTATGGTAAATGGTAAAAACCATCTTTGTCTTGTTCATGTTCTTAAATTTTCTCTAATAAGAAAAATACACATGGTGAGTTTGCAGATATATTTTCCATATTAATGAAGTTCCTTGCAATTCCTAGTTTGCTAAGAGTTTTTGTCATAAATAGGTGATAAACTTTGTTTTTTGCTGTTTCTAGAATTTTTCTAAGAATTAGAAAATTCTTAGATTTTTCTAGCCTAGCCTATTTCTTTTTAAAGATTTTATTTATTTATTTGACAGAGAGACACAGCTAGAGGGAACACAAGCAGGGGGAGTGGGAGAGGGAGAAGCAGGCTTCCCGCAGAGCAGGGAGCCCAATGCTGGGCTTGATCCCAGGACTCTGGGATCATGACCTGAACCAAAGGCAGATGCTTAACGACTGAGCCACCCAGGCGCCCCTCATCTATGCTATTACTATATTACATTTCCTTGAAATATTTTTTGATATTGAACTGTTTTTGCATTCTTGGGATAAACTTACCTGACCCTGATGTATTTTGTTTTACATATACTATTAGATATTGCTAGCTAATATTTTTGCTTCTGTGAAATTAATTTGGCCACTCATTTCTTTCTTTAGGAGAAGTATGACGTAGTGCTTAAGAGTATTCTGGAACAAAACTACCTAGGTTTCAATTCCAGTTTGGCCACTTACTAGCTGAGTGATCTGAGGAAGCAGTAAACCTTTCTGGCATTATTTTTTTTCCATATAGAAAGTGGGGTTAATGTTTACGATACCTAACCTATAACTGATAGTTAGGAATAAATGAGTTAAAATATGGAAAACACTTAGAAGAATACCTAGCACATAGTTAAGTTCTGTCTAAATGTTAAGTATGATTATGGCACCAAATTTATTTTGTTTGGGCATGCTAGTCTTATAAAAATAACCTAGACATTTTTTATCACTGGAACAATTTGTATAAGACTAGAATTATCTGTTCCTTGAAAATTTGGTAGGATCACCAATAAAACTTTGTGAGAACAGAGTTTTTTTCAGTAGAGTGGTCTGTTTAACTTATTATTTTAACTTCTTTATGCTTATTAGTCTGGCCAAGTATTCTGTTTTTTTCTTGCACCAATTTTGGCATTTAATAAATTTATTTTGGCAGGAATGTATTCATTTGTTTAGATTTCAAATTACTTAATGGATAGTTGTTTATAATACTATTTTACAGTTTTAAAAGTTTTTTATTGTATCTGTTATTCTTTTTACTTTTATATTTGGTTATTTATATCCTCCTCTTCTTGCCTTGCTCAATCTTGCTAAAGGACTATCTTATTATAATTTTTCAAAGAAGGAGATTTAGTTCTGTTAAGTTCATCTTTCCCCCTTTCATTTCTTATCTATCTTATTGATTTGTGCACTTTTATTATTTACTACATTTGTGTTTCTTGGAATACACATTCTGTTGGGGCTTTTTTCCCTAACTTAAGTTAAAAACTTAGCTTTTTTCCCTTAATCATTCTGTTTTTACTGATAAAATGTATCTCAATCTATATATTTCCAGATACTACTTTAGTTGTGTACCACAACATATTGGCATATTATATTTCATTGCCATTAACTTTTAAGTATTTCCTAATTTCTAATATCCTTTAAACTCAAGGGCTATTCAATACCATTTGTTTAATTTTCAGGTATATCGGATATATATATATGTGTGTGTGTATATATATATGTGTGTGTGTGTGTGTGTGTGTGTATGTGTATATATATATATATATATATATATATATATATATATATATATATATATGAGAGAGAGAGAATGTGTGTGCACACGCAGGTTGGGAGAGAGAGAATATCTTAAGCAGGCTCCATGCCCAGTGCAGAGCCTGATGAAAGGCTCAATATCACAACTCCGAGATTATGACCAGAGCCGAAATCAAGAAGTTGGACACTTGGGCGCCTGGGTGGCTCAGTTGGTTAAGCCACTGCCTTCGGCTCAGGTCATGATCCTGGAGTCCCGGGATCGAGTCCCGCATCGGGCTCCCTGCTCGGCAGGGAGTCTGCTTCTCCCTCTGACCCTCTCCCCTCTCATGTGCTCTCTCTCTCTCTCTCTCATTCTTTCTCTCAAATAAATAAATAAAATCTTTAAAAAAAAAAAAAGTTGGACACTTAATGGAATGAGGCACCCAGGCTCCCCAGATATATGGTTTTTTTTTTTAAATGAAGGCTTTATTTTATAATTGAAAAAGTTTTCATACTTCGAACATTTGGTATGTACATTAGGTACATGAAATATAAATAATTCCAAGTAAACCTCAAACCAAAAAGCATGATGGGGAGAAAAAGGTTACCATTGCATAGAAACTATCACAAAAACAAAACAACAAAAACCTAGAAAATTGATTCTGATAATTTTTAAATTCGGTTTAGGTTTTTAAAATAGTTGTCTTCTTGATCTTATTAAGATCAAGGTTTTTAAAATAGTTGTCTTCTTGATCTTATTAAAGAAATATTTACAAAAGAAATGTGTGGTTTTGGTATTTATAACCAAAGTGAGGAAATTTTCAAACCATGAGCTAATAATCTGTGAATGAATCCATGAATCTTCAAATCTCTTTTCTTCTGGTCTAACAGGTAGTGACGAAAATCACCACCTTCTTGAGTGCTTCCTTCTTGGAGATACGAAGTTGTAGCTCTTGCCTTAATCCCACCCACTTTGGAGGGAAAGACTCCAGTCTGGTTGGAGGCTCAGAGCTGTCAACTACCAGCTGTGTTCTTGTGAATTTCTAAGTCGTGTTTGAGGTAACATTTGGATAAGTGGGAGAAACATTTTCTCATTTCTTACAGCTCCTGTGGAGACAATATCCTCAACACTAAGGCTGTCAGGGACTTCTGTCTCTGAACATGAACTGCATGTATAGGTGGCCAAAGATGCTTTTTGGTGGGATATGGACTGCCCACTTTGAAGGCATATTTGTATGAGGCAATAGTTTCAGATGCAAGAGAGACTATGGGGGAATGAGTTGCAAAGCACGGCACATGGTAAGAACCTTGACACTCTGTGGCAATGTAGAGAGGCCCAGAGACTGTAACATTACCAGTTGGATCCAGAGACAAAGGTTGGGCATCGCTGAGACTAGTATATAGCATTAGCATTTTCTAGAAGTCTTGAAGTCTATTAGGTTTTATCATCAGAGTTGAGGTCTCACATGAGCTAGTCAATCATGGAGGTCTTCCCTGAGCCTGTGGAACTGCTTTGGAAGGCAGCTCCCTCATTCTTGCCATCCCTGGATGTACTGGTTAAGAGGCAGTCCTTTCTTCTTTCCTCTGGGCTAAAGAAACATATTTGAGTCCACAGTTTACTAGTTCATGTCAATCATGGTTTGAGGGCCTCTTTGGGACAAGAGACAAATCCTTTGTTTCAGTCATTCTTCTGCATTATCTTGGCACTAGTTACTGATCCAAATAAAAAAAAATTCCTTAAATTTTCCTCATAAGTAACATCATCCTATTTTTCCTCAAATGTCTAAAGGCTGTGAAAATCAGATTCAGAGAGATCACATCTCCATTTATTTAATTTAAATTTTCTGACAAAATCTCAATAATCTAGTCTGGCTGGGGGATTTGTAGTTTTATTCCATTCTTGCTTAAGTTATCAAATTATGAAAGAAAAACCAAATAGGTAGTTTCCTTCAAGTGTGCAAAAAATCTTTGAGGAACAATCAAATGCTGCCCACAGAGGCTTTCCAGCTACCATTTCTCTGTAACTAGAGTGATTAGGAAGGTTTCCAGTTTCCTAGAAACATTCTGGATTATTTCTGCAATCCTGGTTTCTTATCTAGAAGTGTCTTGGTTTGGCTGTTAAATTATATGGTCAACATATCTACAACTATAGGTGTCAGGTCTTTGGCAGTTGGAATATTCATTGGTTACCACTATGCAGGCCCATGGGTGGTCCCTGAATTAGGACCTCAAATGCCAGGCTCCAAGGGTACCCTGAAGAAAACAGGCAGGTGGTGGGAGAAAGGACAGCTCAGACATATTGGAACATGTGAGCTTCTAGATGCTGAGAGGGAGAAAGTCTGCCATACAGCATATGAAGTCAGAGAAGGACGTGCGTGTGATACCAATAGAAATACATTGAATCATGATAGAAGTTCTCTGGACAAAAAACACTTACGTGCAGGCAGAAAACAGGTGAGCATGAACAGCTTACCCTGAGACAAACTGCAGTGGGAACTCAAGAGGGAAGCATGTGAATTCCCTGTTTTCAAAGAGGAATTACAGTATTTTTTTCTCAAGTTTTGAAAATCTATCCCCCTTTAGTCTATGGATCCTAAAAGTAGTAGAGGCAGTGGTGATTGGGGTGATAAAGACTTTTGTATATTTTATCTTTGTTGTTGATTTCAATTTTTTTTGTTTTTGTTTTTTGTTTTTTATTTTTTAAATTTTTATTATTATGTTAATCACCATACATTACATCATTAGTTTTTGATGTAGTGTTCCATGATTCATTGTTTGTGCATAACACCCAGTGCTCCACGCAGAATGTGCCCTCTTTAATACCCATCACCAGGCTAACCCATCCCCCCACCCCCTCCCCTCTAGAACCCTCAGTTTGTTTTTCAGAGTCCATCGTCTCTCATGGTTCGTCTCCCCCTCTGACTTACTCCCCTTCATTCTTCCCCTCCTGCTATCTTCTTCTTCTTTTTTTTCCCCTTAACATATATTGCATTACTTGTTTCAGAAGTACAGATCTGTGATTCAACAGTCTTGCACAATTCACTTATTTTTTTTTTTTTTTTTTGCTGTTGATATGTATGATACTAATTACTTGGGACTTATTGAAATTTTTTTTTTTTGTAACCCAGTACGTGGTTAATCTATGAATTTGAATTTGTACTTGAAAAGAAAGTAGAGTCTTTATAATGTGAAAAGATCTCTATATATCTAATAATATAAGCTTTCAAATTACATTATATATTCTGTATATCTGGGTTTTTTTGGGGCTTTTTGATCTATCTGCTTTTGAGGGCAGTATATTAAAGTCTTCCAAATCTTTTTTTTATTATTAACATAATGTATTGTTTGTTTCAGGGGTACAGGTCTGTGACTCATCAGTCTTACACAATTCACAGCGCTTACCATAGCACATACCCTCCCCAATGTCCATCACCCAGCCACCCCATCCCTCCCACCCCCGCTCCACTCTAGCAACCCTCAGTTTTTTTCCTGAGATTAAGAGTCTCTTATGGTTTGTCTCCCTGGTTTCATCTTGTTTCATTTTTTCCTCTCTTCCCCTATGATCCTCTGCCTTGTTTCCTAAATTCCACATATCAGTGAGATCATATGGTAATTGTCTTTCTCTGATAGACTCTTTTCACTTAGCATAATGCCCTCTAGTTCCATCCACGTCATTGCAAATGGCAAGATTTCATTTTTTGGTGGCTGCATAATATTCCATTGGATATATATACCACATCTTCTTTATCCATTCATCTGTCGGTGGACATCTGGGCTTTTTCCATAGTTTGGCTATTGTGGACATTGCTACTATAAACATTGGGGTGCAGGTGCCCCTTCAGATCACTACATTTGTATCTTTGGGGTAAATACCCAATAGTGCAATTGCTGGGTCATAGGGTAGCTCTATTTTCAACTTTTTGAGGAACCTCCGTACTGTTTTCCAGAGTGGCTGCACCAGCTTGCATAAAATTTCCCAAATCTTCTACCACAATTGTCAATTTACTTACTTTTCTTGTTAAGTCTATTAGTTGTTGCATTATATCATTTGAGACTATGCTGTTAGGTTCATATAAGTTCATGATTTTTGTTTTACAAGAATATAATATCTCTTTTTGTTACTTATAGTTTTGTCCTTAATTATATTTTGAGAAATTTTCTGCATTGTTGATTTTTTTGGTTTTGTCTATTTAGAGATTTTCCTTTCCCCAAACTTGGGGAAAATCACCTGGAAGTATTTGAATGGGATTTCTCAGTTGGTACTATTAAAGTTTTAGCCTAGATCATTTGGTGTGTGTGTGTGTGTGTGTGTGTGTGTGTGTGTGTGTCCTGTATATTGTAGGCTGTTTAGCAGCATCCCTGGTCTCTAAATACTAGATTCCAGTAGCACCCTCCCCTGATTAAGAAAACCATAACTGTTCATAGATATCGCTAGATGTTCCCTGTGATGGGATTGCCTCTGGTTGAGAATGACTAGATTAGAGGTAACAATCTTTAGACCTCAGCCTATACCAGGAATATTTTTGTGTTTCCACCGGCCCAGTGGAAGGAAACTTCATAATTCCTGGGCTAGGAAGTAGAGAACTCAGAGGGGTATTGCCTCAAAAATGTGGTATAATTAGCCCTCAACTAAAGGTTGCTCTGCTCTTGCCTGTCAAAGCTTAAAATAAAATCTCAAAAATATCACACTGTTTCCAAAGAACTTAATTGCATCCCAGGGAAAATTTCAGGAATGCTTATAAGAATACAAAGATATTTAGGACTCAGTAAGATAAAATTCAAAATGTAGAGTATCCAATTAAGAAATTACCGAGTATGCAAAGAAGCAGAAAAATACTGTTCATAAAGAAGAAATCCGTCAATAGGAAAACAATCCAGAAATGACACATATGATAGAATTGGTATATAAGAACATGAAAACAGTTATTATAACTCTATTTCATATGCTTAAGAAAGTAGAGGTAAGATTGAACATAGTATGTGGAGTCATCAAAGATTTTAAAAGATTCAGATTGGAACTTCCATGTTTGTCCAAGGTAGAGTGAACGGGGACAGAGCATGGTCTCCACCTGGAACAAATAAAAAATTAAGAAAATGCATGAACCAACAGTTTTCAAGACACCGAACAATGAGACAACAAAGGACAGTGATTGTGAGATGGAAAACAAACAAGATGAGGCTATGTTTTCCTGAGTTTACTACAGTGAGAGGGTTTCCAGGTTGTATCAAGGGAGGAAGAATCCAGACAGTTTGACCAATTCCCTGAGTTGAGAGACCAGGGTAGCTAGAATTTGTAGGATGGAGTACCAGAGAGGAAAAAGCTGAACTCAGAACTCTGGAGGTCTGCAGGGGATCTCTTGAGTATTGAGCAGAAAACTGATAAACATGTCCTGTGAGGAAACATGAGTCTAGATAAAGAACTATATAAAGGATTGGAGGTAATAGTGCCCAGTGTTGACACAGTTCAGGAATACTGCTATTCCAACCAGCCAGATTGGAAAAGCCTCAGGATTCATGGGGCATTGATTAGACCGCACAGAGGGCTCTTCCTTGGCTCAGTAGTGGGGAATAAGGATCTCTAGACTAAACATTGGCTCTGGCCTGCCAAACAAAGCACAAAAGCAAGACCAGATTTTGTCTTGATCTAAGACAAGAGGTTCATATCCAGAAAGTCCAATAAACTCGAAGTAAGGGAATGAAAATGACACTAGTGAACATCATAATCAAATAGCCCAATATCAGTGAGAAAAAGAAAATCTTAAAAGCAGCAAGAGAAAAAAGACACATTATATATGGAGAACAAAAAAAAATTTCTCTTTGGAATGAATGCAAATGAGAAGACACTAGAACAACCTCTTAATATATTTGTATTAGTTTCCTAGGGCTTATGTAATAAAGTTCCACAAACTAGGTGGTTTTAAAATAACGGAAGTAAACCTTTCTGTATAATAAGAAAATGAGTGTTAGAAGATCTTTTTGCTCTGTAATCATTTTTTACTTCATCAGAGTGCATCTCTTGAGTATCTGATCTAGGATTTCTCCACGCCCCCAGCCCCTTCCTTCCTAAGATTGCTACATCCTTCAGGCTCTCAGCAGGCTCTCACAGTACTTAGTTTCCCAAAACGTTTGCTCTCCTCTCTCTTTTTTAGTGTCCGTGTGATTGATCTTTGGGGCTGGGAGAGAGATCTAGTCATACTAGATCATACTAGTCACTATTCAATTTTTTCGCAGCCTAGAGACATACATTTTGAATATTTGTTATTAAGTCCTATATTAAATTCAGGATCGTGCATTTTTAACATAATACTATAATGCACATTTTCCTTTATTGCCAAAAGTCTAAATGAATGCAATTTGAATGGCTATGTAATATTCCATCAAATGATTTTTGCCATAATTTATTTAAGCATTTCTCTATTGTTGGACGTTTAGATTACTTTCACTTATTTCCACAATGAAATAGAACTCCTGGGAGAAAATTTTTATGGCTAAATCTTTGCCCAAGGTTCAGATCAGAATGACCTTTTAAAAGTTACAAGCCTGACCACACCACTCTCCAGTTTACAAAGAGCTCATTTTTCCCCCACTGATGAATTGTTGTAACCGAAAGAAAAATTGCTATTAAGCAACAATGAAATAACTTCTGCATTCTTTGTTGAGGAATTATTCTGAAGAAAACTGATATTTTGTTAGACATAGCAATGGAACTTCTGCAAGGAAAGTCAAGATGATGTGAAATGATGTGATGAAGAAGTGTAGATTAAGAAAAGTAAACTTTTCTGTATGATAAAATGAGTGTTAAAAGATCTTTTTGCTGTGTAATCATTTTTGGCTTCATCAGAGTGCATCTCTGATCAATACTCTGCAAGGAGCCTTGACATTAGGAAGAGGAGAGGAACGGGAAGGAAGGACCTGGTTCTGAGCAAACACAGATCCTAGGAAGATGGGAGGAGGTGAAAGACTAGTGAGAAGGGAGGGTTCCAGTAGGAGATTGCCTGTGACAATGTGTGTGGGTGCAGAGTGGATGCAAAGATGTTTGATATCCACTACTTCTTATTTTAATTTTCTTTTTCCTTTCTTCTCTCCACTCATTAAAGTGTTAATAGAGCTATATTAGTGACACATTTAGAATTAGTCTTGTATTATAAATACTGCCTTGAAGAATGAAAGACCTGTCTTATGGTTATGGTGAGCCCAATCAGAGGGAGCTGGAGCGCATGAGAAGCACTGAAGAGGCCCAAGGGGATTGAGAGGAAAGTTGGGCTGATCGACAACTATGACGTGTAATCACCTGTCCTAAGACTTCTCAGGAGGATTCATGCAGGGACAGGCTTTGCAGACAAGTGCGGGAAGGACCTGGGGTGGTTTTATTCAGGTGGCAAAGGACAGAAGTCCTCAGAAGGTGAAAGAACTTGGGGATGTTTGGCCAACAGTGCTTTCTCAATACCCTACACTTCTTTTTCTTGTCACCCACCTCAGTTGTGGTCAAATAAGTATGTTTAGTTGTCCAGTGTCTGACACTTTCCCTTTAGAATATGAAGTATGCAGAGCTGGGAGCAGGTTTGTTTGCCAGCACCTAACACAGTCTTTGGTACAAGATAAATGAAATGCTTGGTAAACATTTGTGAAATAAAGGAATGTAATCAACATGGTTCTAGTGTTACTAAAAAGAAGCACCCAGATATAATAATTATTATGCTAGGATACTGAGATCATGAGCAGTATCCCTTCCATTTTTTATAGTCCCTGTATACTTTTTGCATTATTTTACTTAGGTAGAAAAAAAGAATTGACTCTTGGTAAGACTTCTTTACCTGGGTCTTATATTCTTTAGAGTTTGCCTCTGTTTCTGCCTTCTGTCTGATAACAAATTGGTGAAAAGCTGCTAAAATGCCCAGATTTACCCACCAGAGCTAATTTAAGTCATTTAGTGGCATTCCTTTACCGTTTGGACCTCCAGGTTTTGTCCTTTCGTCTACTAGTGTGGATATTTATGTTCAATTCTAATTATTCTTGTATATGTCTCGATAAATGATGAAAATATTACCCTTTTGAAAAATATTATAAATCTAAGATTTTTATATTCATAGGCTCATGCTATGTCCTTAGAGTAAAGGGAAGGTTTCCATAAATCAAATAAACACATACTTCCCTTATTTTTGGTTGCCTTCATTAATAATTAGTTGACCTTCTCCTACCTTGAAAATGTTATAAATTATTGACCCAGCTAATCCCTTTGAGAACTGAGAGGGGATTTGGTCCACTGAATGTAATGAGCAGGCCGGTAAGTTCAGTCTCTTCAGTCCCTGGCATTCTATCTTGAAGTTGACATCCTGTGTTTGTTCTAGGTCTTCTCCTTGGCCTTTTATGACATGCTCTTGTAGAAACAGCTGCAAGAACCAAAGGGAGAATGAATATTCTTTTTTGAGACTAGGCTGAGAATAAAACAGAATCCTGAAAACACAATCTAATGGGATGGAATTATATAGATCACTTTTTACCACCTCATACTAATAGCACTTAATCTTTTTGCTGTTCTTCACTTTCAAACTTTTGGTCAATGAAGTCTACCCTTGTGTTCACTCCCTTACCTCTCTTTCACCCTCAACGTACTCCATCCCACATCACCTTACTACAACACTTAGGTGATTAATAATCTCCTAATTGACAAACATGAAATATAATTTTCAGTCTGCCTTTAATTTGATGTCTCTGCATTTTTCTTTTTTCCATTTCTTTTTTCTTTTCCCCTTCCTGCCTGCCTGCCTGCCTGCCTGCCTTCCTACCTGCCTTCCTTCTTTTCCTCTTTTTCTCTCTTTTTTCCTTTCTCTCCCTCTCTCCTCCCCACCCCCCTTTCTTTCTTTCTTGAATCTGTTGATCTTCTTTGAAAATCTTTTCTGTGCGTTTCATGACCCTGAAATCTCTCGAATGTCGTCTTCCTCTTTTGGATTCTCCTTTTCACTGTTTTTCATGCTTTCTCTTTCTTCACCACCTTTTGTGTGTTGGTATTCCCCAAGGTCCCACTCTTAGGTTTCTTTTCTACTTTACAAGCTCTTTTGATGATCTCCTTCAAAACTATGAGTTTAACTAGCACAGGAATACTAGTATTTCCAAAATTTATATTTCCAGCTGGGACTTTTTTCTTGGAACTTCAGTTGCATGTTTCTTACCACCAGTGTGACACATCCTTCAACAATGTAGCTAAAGGCAATGCAAACTCAGTATATTTAAAACTGAACTTATTTCATTTTCTTCCCCACAAAACACCTGGACCCTCTTCCTGTGTTTCTTATCTTAGTTAATGAGACCATCATATAACCTCTAGAAATCTAGAAGTTATTCTTAACCTTTTTCTGCCTAAGTAATTAATCACCAGGCCTTGTCAATTCTACCTAATAAACATCTCTCAAGTATATTACCTCCTCTCCATTTCACATGCCATTGCTCATATGCCCTCTGCCAATTCCCTCCTCTCTATTGCCATCCTAATTGTCTTTCTTAAATACAGATTTGAATCTTGGCACACACCTGCTTAAAAACATTTGTTGCATAGAAAATAACATCCAAAATCTTTAACAGGGTAATGAGGTCCCTCTCATGAGAAAAATTAGTCTCCTCTGTATTACCATGCACTTTGTATATAATTCTATTATGGCCTTTGACATATTGTATGTGATTATTATATGGGCTTATCAAGTGGATGACAAAGTCCTTGAAAGGAAGGGTCATGTCTTTTTTATTTTTATATTTCCAGTGCTAAATACACAGAAGAGAACTATATTGAAATAAAATGAAGGAATGGATTAACTGAATGAGAAATGTTGAAAGATTTTCTCTTCAAAATGACAGAGACTAAAGGATCAAAATATAAGAAATAGATGGAGTGATGTGAAAATTGCAAAAATAAAAGAGGTCGCCAGGTTATAGAAGTCCATTAACTAGGACATTGGATAACATGTCATTCCAGAACCTGCCCTATATGTTCCTATGGGCTGCCTCTGTGGTCGTTTTAAAATATGTCTCCAAACTCTTTTTTTTTTTTTTTTAAAGATTTTATTTATTTATTTGAGAGAGAGAACATGAGAGGGGGGAGGGTCAGAGGGAGAAGCAGACTCCCTGCTGAGCAGGGAGCCCGATGCAGGATTCGATCCTGGGACTCCGGGATCATGACCTGAGCCGAAGGCAGTCGCTTAACCAACTGAGCCACCCAGGCGCCCAATATGTCTCCAAACTCTTGACACTCATCTCTTCAAAAGGTGGAGTCTAATTCCCCTCCCTTGAATGTGAGTCAGTGTTAGTGACTTGCTTCTAATAGTATGTGGCAGAAGAGATGCTATATGATATCCAAGTCTAGGTCATTAAAAAGATAGCTTGTGCCTGGCTTTTTGTCTTTCTATCTTGGGCTACTCTGGGTGAAGCCAGTACACACTTACACCACCTATGGAGAGGCCTTTGTGGGGAGAGACTGAGGCTTCCAACAACCTCAACTTTCCAGCTGCGTGAATGAGACACCTTGGATGAGGATCTTCTTGCCAGTGTAATATTCAAATGACTGCAGCCCCCACCAACATCATAATGGCAACCTCATGAGAGATCTCAAGTTGAAATAACCTAGCAAAGTTGCTACTGAATACCAAACCCAGAGAAACTGTAAGTATGATAAATGTTTATTTTAATCTACTAAATTTTGAGGTACTTTGTTATGCAGCAATAGAAAATCAATACACCCGATTAAGATTGACTTTCTTCTAGATTCTTTAAAATCCTATATATTGGGAGGGCGGAGCAAGATGGCGGAGGAGTAGGAGACCTGGATTTCGTCTGGTCTCAGGAATTCAGCTGAATAGGGATCAAACCATTCTGAACACCTATGAACTCAACAGGAGATCGAAGAAGAGAGTAGCAACAACTCTCTGAACAGAGAAGCGACCACTTACTGGAAGGTAGGACGTGCGGAGAAGTGAATCTGGGGCGATATTCAGGAGGATAGACGGCGGGGGAGGGGCCTCCGTCGGCCGCTTCTGGCAAGTGATAGAGCCGCGGAGCACAAAATCGGAACTTTTAGAAGCCGGCTCCGCTGAGGGACGTTGCTCCAGTGGCTAAGCGTGGGGTGGAATCCTCCCGGGACAATGTGGTTTCAGGACCCTTGGGGTCACAGAAAGACCGGGGGTACCTGAGTGCGGCAGAGCTCCCAGGTATCGGAGCAGGGAAGCCGGCTGCAGAGACGGAGCCGAGGGGCGGGCTCTCAGCTCGGGGTTGCCATAAACTGTGATCCGCGGCCCAGTCGGGCCACTGCTCCTCCAGCAGGGACCCAACAAGCGACAGAGCCGGGGAGACTCCCCTTCCTCCCCCGGGAGGAGCGGCGCGGGAGCGCACCACAGGGATCTGCTGGGTTTGGAGACTCCACACAGGGTCGGGTGCCAGAGATAGAAATGCTTGATCACAGGCCGGGTGAACACGCAGTGCGACCGGAGACCGGGGACACGGGAGTGACTGCTTTTATCTGGGGGTGCACTGAGGAGTGGGGCCCCGAGTTCTCAGCTCCTCCGGGCGGAGATTGGGAGACCACCATTTTCACCCTGGTCCTCCAAACTGTACCGAGAGCTTGCAGGGAACAAAAGCTCCTGAGAGCAAACCAGAGCAGCTTGCTTTAGCCCGGACTCACAAGGGCGGGGCAATTCCGCCTCCGGCAAAGACATTTGGGAACCATGGCAACAGGCCCCTCCCCCAGAACATCAGCACGAACAGCCAGCGAGCCAAGACCAAGTTTACCGATCAAGGAGAACGGGAGAACTCCAGCGCTAGGGGAATACTGCACATAGAATTCATGGCTTTTTTACCATAATTTATTAGTTTTTCAAAGTTAATTTTTTAACTGTTTTTTTTTTTGAATTTTTCTTTTTCCCGTTTTCAACCAACATCTTATCAATCCCTTTTTTAAAAAAAATTTTATTTTTCATTTTTAGAGTCATGTTTCTATCCCTTCATAGTAGTTACCCTTAATTTTGCCATATATATAAGTTGTTCGCTCTTTAAAATTTTGAGATACAATTTCTTCTAACAGATCAAAATATACCCTAAATCACTAGTGTATGATCACTAGTGTATGGCTTTGTTTTATTCTCCTGCCTGATCACATTCTCTCCCTTTTTTTTCTTTTTTTTTCTTTTTCTTTCTAAATCTTCTTCTTTCTTTTTAAAAACTTCTTATCTTATCAATTCCTTTTATAAAATCTTTTATAATTTTCATCTTTACATTCATCTTCCATCCCTTCATTGTATCAACCCTTATTTTGTACATATATAAGTCTTTCTTCCTTTAAAATTTTAGCAGGCACTTTCTTCTAGCAGACCAAAATATGCCCAAAAGCTAGTGTGTGGCACTGATCTATGCACTAGCCTGATCATATTTGATCATATTCTGTTTTTTTTTTGTTCTGTTTTTGTTTATCTTTTTCTTTTTCCTTTTTTTTTCTCTTCTTTCTTTCCCTTTCTTGTCCCCTGGTTTCAGGTCTTTTCTGATTTGTATAGAGTATATTTGCTGGAGACGTTGTTAACCTGTTAGCATTCTGTTCTCTCATTCATTTGTTCTCCTCTGGACAAAATGACAAGACGAAAAAAATCACCTCAGCAAAAAGAACAAGAGGTACTACCGTCTGCCAGGGACCTACTCAATACTGACATTAGTACAATGTTGGACCTAGAGTTCAGAATCCTGACTTTAAGGTACTAGCTGGGCTTGAAAAAACCGTGGAAGTTATTAGAGAAACCCTTTCTGGAGAAATAAAAGAACTAAAATCTAACCAAGTCGAAATCAAAAAGGCTATTAATAAGGTGCAATCAAAAATGGGGGCACTAACTGCTAGGATAAATGGGGCAGAAGAAAGAATCAGCAATATAGAAGACCAAATGATGGAAAATAAAGAGGCTGAGAAAAAGAGAGAGAAATAACTACAGGATCACGAGGGCAGAATTCAAGAGATAAGCGATACGATAAGACGAAACATTAGAATAATTGGGATCCCAGAGGAGAAGAAAGAGAGAGAGGGGCAGAAGGTATATTGGAGCAAATAATAGCAGAGAACTTCCCTAATGTGGGGAAGGAAACAGGCATCAAAATCCAGGAGGCACAGAGAACCCCTCTCAAAATCAATAAAAATAGGTCAACACCCCGACATCTATTAGTAAAACTTATGAGTCTCAGAGACAAAGAGAAAATCCTGAAACCACCTCGGGAGAAGAGATATGTAACCTACAATGGTAGAAACATGAGATTGGCAACAGACCTATCCACAGAGACCTGGCAGGCCAGAAAGGACTGGCATGGTATCTTCAGAGCACTAAACGAGAAAACTATGCAGCCAAGAATATTTTATCCAGCTAGGCTCTCATTGAAAATAGAAGGAGAGATAAAAAGCTTCCAGGACAAACACAAACTAAAGGAATTTGCGAACACAAAACCAGCCCTAAAAGAAATATTGAAAGAGGTCCTCTAAGCAAAAAGAGAGCCTAAAAGCAGCATAGATCAGAAAGGAACACAGACAATATACAGTAACAGTCACCTTACAGGCAATACAATGGCACTAAATTCATACCTTTCAATAGTTACCCTGAATGTAAATGGGCTCAATGCCCCGATCAAAAGACACAGGCTATCAGATTGGATTAAAAAACAAGACCCATCCATATGCTGTCTGCAAGAGACTCATTTTAGACCCAAAGGCACCCCCACATTGAAAGTGAGGGGGTGGAAAACCATTTACCATGCTAATGGACACCAAAAGAAAGCTGGGGTGGCAATCCTTCTATCACACAAATTAGATTTTAAACCAAAGACTGTAATTAGAGATGAAGAAGGACACTATAACCTACTTAAAGGGTCTATCCAAAAAGAAGATCTAACAATTGTACATATCTATGCCCCTAACAAGGGAGCAGCCAATTATATAAGGCAATTAATAACAAAAGCAAAGAAACACATTGACAACAATACAGTAATAGTGGGGCACTTTAACACCCCCCTGACTGAAATGGACAGATCATCTAAACAAAAGATCAACAAGGAAATAAAGACTTTAAATGACACACTGGACCAAATGGACTTTACAGACATATTCAGAACATTCCATCCCAAAGCAACGGAATACACAGTCTTCTCTAGTTCCCATGGAACATTCTCCAGAATAGATCACATCCTAGGTCACAAATCAGGTCTCAACCGGTACCAAAATTGGGATCATTCCCTGCATATTTTCAGACCACAATGCTTTGAAAGTAGAACTCAATCACAAGAGGAAAGTCGGAAAGAACGCAAATACATGGAGGCTAAAGAGCATCCTACTAAAGAATGAATGGGTCAACCAGGAAATTAAAGAGGAATTAAAAAAATTCATGGAAACCAATGAAAATGAAAACACAACTGTCCAAAATCTTTGGGATACAGCAAAGGCAGTCCTGAGAGGAAAGTATATAGCAATACAAGCCTTTCTCAAGAAACAAGAAAGGCCTCAAATACACAACCTAATTCTACACCTAAAGGAGCTGGAGGAAGAACAGCAAATAAAACCTAAACCCAGCAGGAGGAGAGAAATAATAAAGATCAGAGCAGAAATCAATGAAATAGAAACCAAAAGAACAGTAGAACAGATCAACGAAACTAGGAGGTGGTTCTTTGAAAGAATTAACAAGATTGATAACCCCTGGCCATACTTATCCAAAAGAAAAGAGAAAGGACCCAAATCAACAAAATCATGAATGAAAGAGGAGAGATCACAACCAACACCAAAGAAATACAAACAATCCTAAGAACATATTATGAGCAACTGTATGCCAGCAAATTAGATAACCTGGAAGAAATGGGTGCATTCCTAGAGATGTATCAACTACCAAAACTGAACCAGGAAGAAATAGAAAACCTGAACAGACCTATAACCACTAAGGAAATTGAAGCAGTCATCAAAAATCTCCCAAGAAACAAAAGCCCAGGGCCAGATGGCTTCCCAGGGGAATTCTATCAGACATTTAAAGAAGAATTAATACCTATTCTCCTGAAACTGTTCCAAAAAATAGAAATGGAAGCAAAACCTCCAAACTCATTTTATGAGGCCACCATTACCTTGATCCCCAAACCAAAGACCCCATCAAAAAGGAGAATTACAGACCAATATCCTTGATGAACATGGTTGCAAAAATTCTCACCAAAATACTAGCCAATAGGATCCCACAGTCCATTAAAAGGATTATTCACCATGACCAAGTGGGATTTATCCCTGGGCTGCAAGTCTCATTCAACATCCGCAAATGAATCAACGTGATACAATACATTAACAAAAGAAAGAACAAGAATCATATGATCCTGTCAATAGATGCAGAAAAAGCATTTGACAAAGTACAGCATCCTTTCTTGATCAAAACTCTTCAGAGTATAGGGATAGAGGGTACATACCTCAATATCATAAAAGCCATCTATGAAAAACCTACAGCAAATATCATTCTCAATGGGGAAAAGCTGACAGCTTTTCCCCTAAGGTCAGGAACGCGGCAGGGATGTCCACTCTCACCACTGCTATTCAACATAGTATTAGAAGTCCTAGCCACAGCAATCAGACAACAAAAAGAAATCAAAGGCATCCAAATCAGCAAAGAGGAAGTCAAACTCTCACTCTTTGCAGATGATATGACTCTGTATGTGGAAAACCCTAAGGACTCCACCCCAAAACTGCTAGAACTCATACAGGAATTCAGTCAAGTAGCAGCCTATAAAATCAATGCACAGAAATCAGTGGCATTCCTATACACCAACAGCAAGACAAGAAAAACAAATCAAGGAGTCGATCCCATTTACAATTGCACCCAAAACCATAAGATACCTAGGAATAAATTTAACCAAAGAGGCAAAGGATCTGTACTCAGAAAACTATAAAATACTCATGAAAGAAATTGAAGAAGACACAAAGAAATGGAAAAACGTTCCATGCTCATGGATTGGAAGAACAAACATTGTGAAGATGTTAGTGCTACCTAGAGCAATCTACACATTCAATGCAATCCCCATCCAAATACCATCCACCTTTTTCAAAGAAATGGAACAAATAATCCTAAAATTTGTATGGAACCAGAAGAGACCCCGAATAGCCAGAGGAATGTTGAAAAAGAAAAGCAAAGCTGGCGGCATCACAATTCCGGACATCCAGCTCTATTACAAAGCTGTCATCATCAAGAGAGTATGGTACTGGCACAAAAACAGACACATAGATCAATGGAACAGAATCGAGAGCCCAGAAATGGACCCTCAACTCTATGGTCAACTCATCTTTGACAAAGCAGGAAAGAATGTCCAATGGAAAAAAGATGGTCTCTTCAACAAATGGTGTTGGGAAAATTGGACAGCCACATGGAGAAGAATGAAACTGGACCATTTCCTTAAACCACACACAAAAATAGACTCCAAATGGTTGAAATACCTAAACATGAGACAGGAATCCGTCAAAATCCTAAAGGAGAACACAGGCAGCAACCTCTTCAACCTCAGCCACAGCAACTTCTTCCTAGAAACATCGCCAAAGGCAAGGGAAGCAAGGGCAAAAATGAACTCTTGGGATTTCATCAAGATAAAAAACTTTTGCACAGCAAAAGAAACAGTCCACAAAACCAAAAGACAACCGACAGAATGGGAGAACATATTTACAAATGACATATCAGATAAAGAGCTAGTATCCAAAATCTATAAAGAACTTATCAGACTCAACACCCGAATAACAAATAATCCAATCAAGAAATGGGCAGAAGACATGAAGAGACATTTTTCCAAAGAAGACATCCAAATGGCCAACAGACCCATGAAAAAGCGCTCAACATCGCTTGGCATCAGGGAAATCGAAATCAAAACCTCAATGAGATACCACCTCACACCAGTCAGAATGGCTAAAATTAACAAGTCAGGAAAGGACAGATGTTGGCGGGGATGCGGAGAAAGGGGAACCCTCCTACACTGTTGGTGGGAATGCAAGCTGGTGCAGCCACTCTGGAAAACAGTATGGAGGTTCCTCAAACAGTTGAAAATAGAGCTACCATACAATCCAGCAATTGCACTACTGGGTATTTACCCCAAAGAGACAAATGTAGGGATCGAAAGGGGTATGTGCACCCCAATGTTTATAGCAGCAATGTCCACAATAGCCAAACTGTGGAAAGAGCCAAGATGTCCATCAACAGATGAATGGATAAAGAAGTTGTGGTATATATACACAATGGAATATTATTCAGCCATCCAAAGGAATGAGATCTTGCCATTTGCAACGACATGGATGGAACTGGAGGGTGTTATGCTGAGTGAAATAAGTCAATCAGAGAAAGACATGTATCATATGACCTCACTGATCGGAGGAATTCTTAATCTCAGGAAACAAACTGAGGGTTGCTGGAGTGGTGGGGGGTGGGAGGGATGGGGTGGCTGGGTGATAGACATTGGGGAGGGTATGTGCTATGGTGAGCGCTGTGAATTGTACAAGACTGATGAATCACGGATCTGTACCTCTGAAACAAATAATGCAATATATGTTAAGAAAAAAAAAAGAAAATAGCAGATAGCTATTTTCTAAAAAAAGAAGATAGCAGGAGGGGAAGAATGAAGGGGAGTAAGTCGGAGGGGGAGACGAACCATGAGAGACGATGGACTCTGAAAAACAAACTGAGGGTTCTAGAGGGAGGGGGCTGGGCGGATGGGTTCGCCTGGTGATGGGTATTAAAGAGGGCACATTCTGCATGGAGCACTGGGTGTTATGAACAAACAATGAATCATGGAACAGTACACCAAAACAAATTATGTAATATATGGTGATTAACATAACAATAAAAAATTTAAGAAAACTAATGATGTAATGTATTGTGATTAACATAATAAAAAATTATTAAAAAAATAAAATTCTGTATATTGTTTAGGTCTGGTTTAAATACTTCTGTTGTCCTGGATTGTTCCGTTTTCTCCAATTAGAATTAATGTTTTTCTCTTGTAGTTTTGCCTCTTTCATTGCCTCTTTCATTGCTTTCATTTATTCTTTTAGCAAAAATGTATTCATTACACTGTGTTATATTCTATACTAGGCATTGGGACCAAAAATGAGCGATTCAGAACTTTTGAAGATATTTTTTTCTTTCTTCAGTATATACAGCTTCTTTGAGAAAATAAATTTGTTCTGATTGTTCTTCATCTTTAGATCATCATTGGGCTTAAGAATGTGAACTCTGGGGTAAAAGCTGTCTGAGTAAGGATCTGGGCTTTGCCTCCTTACTGTCTTGGCTAACTGTGTGCCTGACTTTGGACAAGTTACCTCTTGAGGTTTAAGTTTCTTTGCCTGTAAAATGGGCATAACAGTATTCCCTGCCTCATATGGTTATTGAGCTCAACATTAAATGAGTTCATGCACGTGAAGTGCTTAGCATGGTATCTGGCATGACGTAAGTGTTCAGTAAATACTTTTTAGTATTCTTGTTGACTGTCCCACTCAGTATCTAGCACAGTAACTAGAATACAGTAGATATTCAGGTAATGTTGGCTGAATTGAGGTATAAATGGGGTAGGTTAGTGTTAATGATGTTGGGGTAAACAGGCAGTCAGAAAAGAGTATCACACATGGGGTGTCAGTCATTGGAGTACAGTCAATTCAGTTATTTGTTAATTGGTTAATTTGTCAAACATTTATTTGTTTCCTATTATATGCTATTAACTAGGGACATAGGAAGATGTGTGAAAGACATTTGGAAGGGAAAATGCTTGCACTCTGGAGAAAATATTTATTCAGGGGCTTCTGCAGGAAAGCAACAGATTCAACAAACACTTACTGAGCAACTATTCCATACCAGGCGCTGTTAGGGAGTTAAGGATAAAGCGAATGATTTCTTTTCATTTATTCAATAAATATTTATTAAACACCTACTATGTTCCCGTCATTCTTCCAGGTTCTTGGGATTTATCTGTGAACAAAGCAAGGATTTCAGCCTCCATGGACCTTTCATTCTCATAGGGGGAGACAAGCAATAAACGATATTCATCATAGCTGATTCCATAATATGTTAGAAGATGATAGAAGCTATTAAAAAAAACAGAAAAAGCAAAGCAAGGTAAAGGGAGGTCAGGAATGCCACAAGCAGTCAGTGTATGTGGAAGACTGTTCAGTTTGGTATATTTGTGATTAAGAAAATGAGATGTGGAAAGAAACTAGAAGGAGATGAGGGAGTTAACTTTAATGACCAGCAAAGCAAAGCCCTCCTTTTACCATCTAGTAGGAGTGTCAGACATGAGTAAATAAATTAGTAATTTAATTTCAAATAGTAATAAATGCCTTGAAGAAAATAGGATAGCATGAGAAATTCATGGCCCTAGCCCTGGATGTCTGTGCTCTTGCATGAGAGAAGCTCAGGCTGCTGCCAGGCTTGGTCACCCGGCTGTTAGAAGTCTCTGTCATGAGCACACACCTGTGTGGAGGTGGTCACATCCTGTGTGTGTTAACAGGACAGCAGGACTGTTACGTGTCGTGGCAGGTATCACATTCTAGCTGATTACAGAAGAAGAAACATTTATAATCTATTAGTCATACTTTTGGTGGCAGGAATGGGTGATGATGGATTATGTGGCTGACACACAGACTCTAGCCTCTCTGCAAGGGATAGGAGGAGAAACTAGGCAAAGCTTGCCACCACCAAGACAGGGGGGTGTTATCGTGGAGAAAATCCCATTATCACCTTTGTTCTTCATGGAAACAGAATCTCTCAAAGGTCTGAATCTGATCTTTAACTGAGGACTATTAAAGGAGATGACTTCCAGTCTTCTGACATGGATTTTTCACGTCATTGCTGACAGATGAGATATGTTTATTTCTCATTGTAAGAAAGCTAAGCTTCTTTACTGGGAGTGAAGAAGTGGGAGTCTCTTCTGTAGGATCTCCAGGGAAGATCTACATTGGTCTGGTCTACTTTGTCTTGACTTTAGTAAATATTTTGCCCAAGGTGTATAGCTCTGTCCATCCCATTCAGTGCTTTCAGTTGGTGAACTGAGAATATGTATGATGTCTGACAGCCACATTATGCTGAAGAAATCTGATCTTAGTGTCAAGTATAGAATTTCTAATTAGAATGTTCATTTGTCCTTTGTGCCACATACTTTGGGCCCTGGGCTAATTTAAGTGGAATATTTTCAGTGAGGTCCTGTTTAGAGACAGGAAAATGGTCTCGGGGGCATCTCCTGCTTGCTTTTATTCCCCACATTCTGTGGGAAACACTATTTATTCATTTAAAACTATTAAGGCTCCAATTAAACTAATATTTTTTACTCAACTAATGTTGCTTGACACTTTTGCATATGATCTTTAATATTCTCCACTTAAACAGTATGTATGAATAACCCTATTTATATAAAATGTAAAATCATGTATATATACATAGATACATGTAGAGTCATAAACATGTATGAAAAATGGCCAAGAACATGTTAATGGTGCTTACATAAAGTGGAATTCGTGTAACCTTTCCATCCTATTTTTATAGAACCATGTAGTCTTTGAATTTTTTACAATGAGAATGTGTCATCTATATAATCAGAAGAAAAACAATTAAGCTATAATAAAGCTATTGAGGAATAATACTACCAGCCGCATTCTGAGGTTATTATGATGTCTCAAGAGGAAGAACAATTTGCTCAGGATTCAAACCCAACCTCACTCCAAGCCCTGTGACTGGCTTGACTAGTGTATTAGGTAATCTGGGGGACACAGAAGAGCCACTAGGGAACGAAGAGTCTGATTGGGAAAAATAGTCGCATGGGCCTGAGACATGAAACAATAAAGATAAGGAATGCCTTAGGAATTGTGCGTAGAGGTCAAGGAGGACTTCCTGGACAATAGAGGGATAGCAAAACTTGGATAGCTGGGGGAGAAGGGGAAGAACATTCCTGGTAGAAGGCACAGCATGAACAAAGCCCCAGGGGCAGGAGTCTACAAGACAAGAGTGGCAAAATAATTTGTTGAGAGACTAATTTGTGTATTGTGATCTCTTTTCTCCAGGGGTTTAGCTGTAGGGCTAAAAGCAGAAGTTGCTGGAAGACAACGTACTTTGTTGGCTTTGGTTTCAGGAGCCTCAGTGTATGGAGGGGATTACAGGAAGGGGGAGGGAGTGGCTAGTGTGGGATGCAGAATAGTGAGAACAGAGGAGAAGCCATTTTCCCCAAGATGACGTGTGGGCTGCAGTTTAGGTTTGTGAAGGCAGCGGCACCTGTCCCCTACTCCTTCACAGCCCCAGGGAGGTGGGGAGACTGTGGCAAGAGAGGGTTGCTTGGTACTTCCAGTGCTCAGTCTTGGCAAAGACCCCGTGCTAAGTGTGAGAGTCCCAATACATACCCAGAAAACAGAAGAATTCCAAAGTGCTACGGAAAACACATAAATATACATATACAGCCACTTGTGAGAATATATTGCCTTGACCGGGTCAGGTACCTTCTAAGATCTCAGTTTGTCCTGCTACAAAAAAAATGGGTATATCAATCCCTTCTGGTTAAAAAATTCATTGAATCTATGAAATTGGAATGTCTGTATCTGGCATCAGTTCATTTCTACCTGAAATGCAGGGAGGGTGGTGTGGAAACTTCATTTTCAAAAAGCCACCACAAGAATCTGCAATATGCATACTGTTTTTCAGCGGGAAGTAGGAGTACACTGCGTGGTAATTGAAACTGCCTTTTGAATCTTCTAAGCCAGCAGGATCTGATACCTGATCGGATGAGCATTGTTTCTTCCTTCCTGTAAAATCAGCTAGAACGGGAAGACTCAAGTGCAAATTTCCATCACAACTGGAGAAACCTTCCCTCCGCTGATCCACCCACACTATCTCTTCACCTGCGCCCTTTATTTGTATAGATTCTTGTTTTCAACCAAAGGGGCTCCGTTCCAGAAAGAGACAGATCATGCACAAAGAGGAAAGAAAATCGCTTCCTAGACCTGAGTATTTAGTGATGAACTAAACCTTCCGAGAGGGGAAAATATATGATTCTGCTGCGAAGGGAAAATAAATGTCCTCCAAATCAACGTGAAAATGGAGACCCAGGGAAGTGAGGTTCACATCTGTCCTTAATGCAGCTTTGGAAGGATAGAGGCAGAGACAATAAATGATATATCAGACATGGCGCTCCGCTTAGAAATTGCAATTCTAAATGTCATATGCAGTGAGCCTCTCTCGCTCCCCCCATAATTCAAGACAATTCACCAGAGATAACTTCTTTTCTCTGCCATAATAGTATTCTCTAGCTCGTATCCCAAATAAACAACATTGGTTACTGCTTTAAGCAATACCTTCTCCATTTTCCCATACCACTTAACAACCCCTTTCTCTGTGTGATCTGAATCCCAAGCCCCCAACCTTGTACTTTGCTGCAATAAGCTCCCCATTCTGAATCGCTGTTGTTTATCGCCAGCGTTATGAAAGAGCAGGTCAGCATTGCCCTGCTCCTATGCTAGTTTTTCACTACTCTAGATAAGGGGAATATTTTATATCTTCCTTTTTTTTTTTTGAATCATCTTCTTAATCTTTATCATGATCTACTTTTTTTTAAAACCATTGGTTTTTCTAAGTGTGGACTTTTTATTAATCTTCACAGTCTCCAATCTAGTCATCTCCTTACTGAAATGAGAAGTGTGGCATTCACATCACTCAACACGGTTGGTTTTGGAGCTCGACGAAGATTAAAAACACAGGAAGGCTTGCAACCAACCTAGAGGGAATAGAGAGGTTGCTGTTAATGTGTTTCTTCATTGAATGGGGCTCACACATGCAATTGGAAATAGAGAGTGACTGTTCAAAGATGCTGGGAAAAGTGTTATCTGGGACATTTTATCCAAAAGTAAAATGTGACATCACTGTAGATGATCCTGCTAATGCTCCTGCTAGTGCTGCCTAAGAGTAGCAGGGGAAAGCAATCGTCCCTTCAAACTGGGGCTGGTCTCAGGGAAGAAGAAGATGCTCTGGGCAGAAAAATAGAACTGGCTACAGTTTATGAGGCCAAAAGTGCTTGATGTTCGCAGAATAGTTGGTCCTTTGCATTCCTCTGGGCCTTCAGAGTGCCTCTTCTTTTCCCTGTGCATGTCAGTTATAGTGAGATGTCCCCAGACTTAGGCAATGAGGTCACCCTCGGAAGGTGAAGTATCTAAGAATCAGTGACTTGAACTATCTCCAGACATGGCCAGCCCTGAGATGTGCTATACTTGTGTGATTGAATGGACATGGGGATGGATGCAGAACAGTTGTAGATCACTGTGTTTAGGATTTGTCTTTAGAGCTAGGATCACAGAAATTGAAGAAAGAGTGGGTTTAACGGAATTAAATAGTAGCTACTATAACAATCACACAGGCACTGTGCTAAGTATTCATATACATTCTTGCTAAGCATCATGATAGCCTATGAGGTAGGCTGTTATCACTATTTTATAGATCAGCAAACTAAAGTTCAGAGAAGTTGAATAACGTGTCCAAGGTCATACAGCTTGGCAGCAGTGGAGCAGGGAATCAAATCCAGGTTTAGTTGACTTCAAAACCTTTGCTTTATGGAGGGCAGTGTTCTGTGTGGATTTTGGAAAAAGGGGAGTAAGACTTCAGCTCTCTACATTGGAAGGAGACATTATATTTGGTAGCATCACCTCATAATGGCCAAGAGCATACAGATCTGAACAGAAATCCTGCTGCTCTGCTTAGAATTGTGTGGCAACCTCTCCAAGCCTCTGTTTTCTGTAAAACAGAAGGATCTGAATGTCATGTAGTTGACATGAGTGTCAAGTATTCAGATCAATTAGGAGGTGGGGTCTATGGTGGGAGAGAATCTATTGAGCTTTGCCATACCTGAATAAATATCCCACTGGACTCTCCAGTTTTCTATGATCTCATGCTCACCAAGTCCTCTTTCAATAGCTAATTTGGTTTCTTGCGTACTTGATACAGCTTGGTTACTGGAAATGGACATCTGAATCTATAAATGAATATATTTGTGTCTGGTTTCTGTATCAGTGTCTCCTGAGTTGAGGAAGTTTGTCCAGCCTGATGTAATTCCTTAAAGGATGTTGTTGACCTTCCCTCACTCAGCATACTCATGACCAGATTATGGAACATACAGGGGAAACTTCATCTAATCAGCTGACTGGTCTGTTCCTTTTTTCCCTCATGCTAGCCTGGCTTTTCCACACGTTTTTTTTTTTTTTTTTTTTTTTGAATAATCAAAATAAAAATACTAGCCTCACAATAACTACAGTGATGATTACTATCATTACCTGAGGGCTTTTGTGTCAGTTGCTGTGCTAGATACATCAGGGACTCTATCTTCTTTAACCCTTACAGATCCCGTCTGAGAGCCTTCTGTTTGTCCTGGGAACAGAGCCCTGGAGAGGTTGCCACACGATTCTAAGTGAGCCAGCTGGATTCCTGTCCAGATCTGGATTCTCTTGGCCTTTATGATGTGATGCTAGTTTTGTCTTCATCTCTCCAATCTCTCCAGTCTTTTGCCTTTGGGGCTAAAACTGTGGCTTGCTGAACAGAGTGTTTTGTATCAGGCTGCCATAAGGAAACCCCCTGCCCAGCTTGCCTGGCTCTCTGGGACTTCCCTGCAGGGGAGTGCCTTTAAGACTCTAATAGGCTTAGATGTATGGACATGTTCGAGTTCTTGGGCCTGTGAAATTGAAGATCAGAACCTAAGGTCCGGTGTTCCTGGAGACCTGGTAGGGACGTTGTATGAAAGGGACGTGTGGAGGGTGGGGAGGCAGAAGGATGTGGAAGAGAAGACCCTCTTTAAATAGCCAGCTTGAATTCCCTTTTTTTATTTTATTTTATTTTATTTTATTATATTATGTCAATCCCCATACATTACATCATTAGTTTTTGACGTAGTGTTCCATGATTCATTGTTTGCGTATAGCACCCAGTGCTCCATTCAATACGTGCCCTCCTTAATACCCATCACTAGGCTAACCCATCCCCCCACCCCCCTCCCCTCTAGAACCCTCAGTTTGTTTCTCAGAGTCCATCGTCTCTCATGGTTTGTCTCCCCCTCCGATTTCCCCCCCTTCATTTTTCCCTTCCTACTATCTTCTTTTTTCCTTTAACATATAATGTATTATTTGTTTCAGAGGTACAGGTCTGTGATTCATCAGTCTTGTACAATTCACAGTGCTCACCATAGCACATACCCTCCCCAATGTCTATCACCCAGCCACCCCATCCCTCCCACCCCTCACCCCTCCAGCAACCCTCAGTTCGTTTCCTGAGATTAAGAATTCCTCATATCAGTGAGATCATATGATACATGTCTTTCTCTGATTGACTTATTTCGCTTTGAACAGACATTTTTCCAAAGAAGACAACCAAATGGCCAACAGACATATGAAAAAGTGCTCAACATCGCTCGGCATCAGGGAAATCCAGATCAAAACCTCGATGAGATACCACCTCACACCAGTCAGAATGGTTAAAATTAACAAGTCGAATTCCCTTCTGATTTCTCTCTGTAACATCACCATCTTCCTTCCCCTATTTCCATAGATTCGAAGCCTCAGGCATCAGCTGCCACTGTGTCATTGAAGGAGGCCTTGATAGGCTTCCCTTGAGGAGTCATGCATGATGAGTTATGATTTCTCCAATACCAAATTTATTATGATGATGATGATCATTAATAGCAACCTCTTAGATTTATAAAGCACCTTTCTCCTAACAATCTCTGTCCTAGAGACTGTGTCATTTATCCTCACAGATCCCCAGGGATGAGGAGGAGGCCATATTATCATTTTTACATTATGGATTGCTGTGATCAAGAAGTTTTTATCGCAGTACCTATTTCCATGTGGAACTGTGTTAGGTACTATGTGAAGAGAGTCCACTAATTCATCAAGTATTTTCTGAGTGTCTTTTATGTGCCATGATAACTCTGTGAAGTTAATATTCGTATTATCCCATTTTACAGATGAAGAAATGAAGTGTCAGAGATGTTAAGTGACTTGCTCAGCCACATAAATGAAGAAATGAATAAAATGTTCCTGCCCTCACCCAAAAATAATACATAGTCTTTTTTGAGCATTTACTAGGTGCCACGGGTTATGCTGAGATAAAGACAAGAGGTATCTTTGTTAATCCATTCAACAACCCTATAAGTCTGTTATATTTTCAGTGATCTATAACTCTCTCTATTTACCAGATGAGGCATAGAGCATTTGAGTACTTTGCCCATGTGAAGCCACCCATCTGGTAAGTAGCTGACCTTGAGAGGGAGGAGAGCAGAATGGAGCCAGGTTGTCATAGTTGGATTCTGGTCCTAATAGTTGCTATGTGTTCTTGGGCAAGTCTCTTGATTTTCTGTGCCACAATTTTTTTCACTTGTAAAATGGGAATAATACAGGTATCTACTTTATAGCATTGTTATGTGGATCAGATACAATTTTATATGTACATACATATATCTGTGTTTGTATATATGTATGTATGTATTTGTCTGTCTTAGTATTCTGCCTTGCATATGTTAGCTATGAATATCTGAGATCCAAATCCAGGCACTCTGCTACTGGAATTTTATACTATTTTGCTTCAAAAAATAATGCTTTCGGGGCAGAAGCAGTGACATTTGAGCTGAATTTCCAAAGGACACACAGTCAAAGGCTTGGTTCTAGTGGTCTGGTTCTAGCTCAGTAGATGAAAGCTACATGTAATAATTGAGTTATTAGCAGGTGGAGTAGGCTTTTGTTATACCTTTGTGATTTCCCCTAAGAACTGGAGCCCTGGGGCCTGAGCATCTTTGGATTTCCTTTGTCTAGAGGTCATTTAGCTTATTTCCTTAGAAGGTACATGGAAATTCTGCCAGCCGTGAAGGTTGTCTGCCCTCTGGTTATTGAAAGATTTTTTTTTTTTTTGAGAAGATTCCAAAATTGTACTTGACTATGTGTTGACAAACTGATTTTTCTTTGAACATTCAGCATTATGAATGTGGGCCAATCTCTTCATTAAAAACAAACAAACAAAAAATCCCAGAATATGCTGCATTACCTTCAGAGAATATAGAACTACTTAGATATGGAAAGCTTTAAGCTTTGCCTTAAACTAAAACTTCCAACTGAATTCATAACAATTTCTTTTAAAAGACAATTATTGAATAGTTTATTTTTCTTCTGAATCCTTGAAACCTGTTTCAATAGACAAAGTCCTATTGTTTTCCAACATAATGCAATAGAAGTTTACTAGTATCATGTGTATAGTGAATTTATCTACTTGACGCAGAAATATAATCTATGTTTATTATCTAGGGTAGGTAAATCTAGAAGCCGTTACCAAATTGGCACCAATACAAAAAATAAAAAGGATAAGGGACGATGTCCAACCAATATTTTTATTGGAAAAACCTTATATGCTATAGCTGAGCTATTTAAGTCCCAAGGTTTGCCATTTAGGCAAAGGATATCATAAAATGTATTTCCACTGAAGAATAGATATACCTTAATAATAATAGTTACCATTTGTTAAGCATAATCCAGTAAAACCACTATACAAATGGTGAGATTAAAAATTTTGAGAGGTCCAAATAATATTCCTAAGATAGTAGGACCAGGATTTGGACCTGGATCAATTTGAACCCCAAATCTACACTCTTTATTACTGTCTTATCCATGTTATACTGTCCACTAAGTGGTAGAGACCAAATTTGAGCCCAGGTTCCCTGATTTGACAGCCCATATCATTGTACAGCACCTCATTATCTTTCTAGAGGTGTTATCTCTTCTGGCTCTCTGAAGAGCTTTATTCTTTGGAGATAGTCAATCGCTATATTTCTTTAATGTGGAAGGCACACATCCAAGAGATGTGATTTGAAGCCAAGACTTTCATGCTTGATTTAGATCACGTTTCTCTAATACATACCATTATGGTACAGATCTCTGTAAACTAAACAAAAATCATTCTAAGTTCCTACTCTTAACCCACCCTAGCTTAATCAATAAGGCGATTGGTTCATATTCCAATATAGATCAAAGAAGAAGGACAGCCCCTTGGATTTTTTACTATTTGGTAATAGAACGTTCATACCCAAATTCCTGTTGCATTGTGGAAATAAAAATCCTCATTCAGTATGTTTCTGTGATTGGAGAGGTAGCATGATATGTTCAAAAGAATACTGGAGCTCTACCTCCTGGGCCTGTGTAGCTCTAGGGGATGTAGACTGTGACCTGCTGTTTACAGAGTAGGAGTCAAAAATCACAGGCTTTACTGGCCCTGGGTCTGCTAGTTGGACAAGTGTCTCAATTTCTCAGAGCCTAATCCCTTCCATGCTAAAATGGAATTGGTCCTCTCTGCCCTGACTCCCAGGAAGGTAATGAGGATTCAGTGAGAGAGCATACGCAATTGTTTGGAAAACTACAAAGAGCTACATAAACTTAAAATGCAATTATGATTATGCCAGGGAGGAGAGTACCCCTAACGTAAGGAGGTGTGCTTGTCCTTCACGTACCCTCTCCCCTTCCTCCCCCTTGTTCTGTCTTCATACAGTCGTCTCCCTTTCCCTCCCTCACTTTTACTGCTGCCTCCTTTTCTCCCTCCTGCTGAAGTTTATGACCTAGGCTAATGAGACAAATATGGCTCCTCACATCAAGGGTGGGGAATTAAGGCCTGGTTATAGCCCAATTTAATTTTCATGATCTCTTGAACAAGTGAAGGAATGCTTGGGAAGCAGGCTGCTCTTGGCCTGATGCCGGCCCAGCCTGAGTCGGGGCAGCCGTTACCCACGCTAGCTCATCACACTCTTGGTAGACATTTCAATTAGAAGTCATTACCCTTCCTTCCATGCCTTCCTCGGCAGAGGCAGTGCCAGCCCTGGGTTTTGGTCCCAGTTCTGTCACTTAGCGAGTAACCTAGAGTCAGTCATTTAACTTGTCTGAACCTTAATTTCCTCACTTATAAAATGGGGGTATTAATGATATCTGCCCTACTTTTCACACAGGACTGTTTTAAGGATGCTTTAAGTCAGGTAAGAAAAGGTGATTTTAAACTGTCAAGTTCTATACATATATATTATTTTATCATGCCTGATCATTCACATTTTTTATGAATTGATCCAAATAAATATTTTCATGGAATATTTTTGGGTAGCATCTTTGCCTTTCCTTGTTCTCCTGTGATTATCTGAGATAGAAAGAAAGTACCCTTACCAGACTCTTCAGAGTTTAATAAATCTAAAATATTCTATATCCCATATGTGTAGTGCTAAGAAGTACAGAAGCTGGAATTCCATATAAACTCACTGTTTTCCTACTCTTCAAACAGGGGTTCTGTCCTTTTACCTGATACTCAGGAGGGCCTTGGTGATACCCTTATTCCTGTCTTTGGACTTCTAATTTTATCGGGGTTTCCCTATATTCACTGAGTCTTGCAAATGATTGGGTTCCCTCTCCAAGACCTGTCCCACCTCTTGTCTGTGTGGACACAGGCTCTATCCCCCAAGTTGCTTGGCTGATGTGCTCTCCACTCATTAAATGCATGAGCTATTTCCTTTGCAGCTTGCTTTTTCTGCCAAGGGAAGGTAGCTGAATTAATTTCACTGATGGTTGCAGTTTTGTTTCTCCTCATTTCTGTCTTGTACTGTCTAAGGTTGAAGAGTCACTTACTGTATTAATTGAGTCCTCCAAGGACCTCTTTGCTGACACAATTCTCAACACTACCCCCCTCTGTGTTTTTTTTTTTTTTTAAGATTTGATTTTTCGGAGCAGTTTTAGGTTCATAGCAAAATTGAGAGGGAAGTACAGAGATTTCCCATATACCCTTTGCCCCTACACATGTGTACATGTGCATAGCCCCGTTATCCACATCCCCCACTAGAGTGGTACATTCATTATAATTGATAACTACCTCGACTCTGTAGTTTAAGGTTAAATGTTGGCATTACACATTCTATGGGTTTGGACAAATGTGTAATGACATGTATCCATCATCATAGTATCATATAGAATATTTTCATTACCCTAAAATTCCTCTGTGTTCCACCTATTCATCCTTCCCCCTATCCCCAACCCCTGGCAGCTACTGATCTTTTTATTGTTTCCATAGTTTTACCTTTTCCAGAACATCATAAATAGTTGGAGTCATACAGTATGTAGCGTTTTCAGATTGGTTTCTTTTACTTAGTAATATACATTTAAGGTTCCTCTATGTCTTTTCATGGCTGGATAACTCATGTCTTTTTTAGCACTGAGTAATATTCCATTGTCTGGTTTGTAGTACAGTTTATCCATTCACCTACTGAAGAATATCTTGGTTGCTTCCGAGTTTGGGCAGTTATGAATAAAGTTGCTATAACACCCATGTTCAGGTTTTTGTGTGGACATAAAGTTTCAAGTCTTTTGGGTAAATGCCAAGGAGCACCTTTGTATGATTGTGTAGTAAGAATATGTTTAATTCTATAAGAAACTGCCAAACCGTCTTTCAAAGCAGCTGTACCATTTCACATTCCCAGCAGCAACAAATAAGAATTCTTGTTGCTCCACGTCTTCACCAGCGTTTGGTGTTGTCAGTGTTTTGGATTTTGCACGTTCTGTTAGGTGCATAGGGATATCTCGTTGTTTTAATTTGCATTTCCCTGATGAGACATGACATTGAGCATCTTTTCATATGTTTCTTTGCCATCTATATGTCTTTTTTGGTGAGGTGTCTGTTAAAGTCTTTGACCCATTTTTAAATTGGATTGTTTGTTTCTTACTGTTGAACTTTAGGAGTTCTTTGTATATTTTGGATAACAGTCCTTTATCAGATGTGTCTTTTGCAAACATTTTCTCCTAGTCTGTGGCCTGTCTTCTCATTATTTAGACATTGTCCTCTGTAGAGCAGACATTTTTTATTGTAGTGAAGTCCAGCTTATCAATTTTTTTCTTTCATGGGTCATGCCTTTCATATTGCATCTAAAAAGTCATCACCATACCTAATGGTGATGTTTTTCAATAAACTAGTTTATTTCTAGGTTTTTACCTACGTTGTCTTCTAGGAGTTTTATAGATTTGTATTTTACACTTAAGTCTGTGATCCATCTTGAGTTAGTTTTTGTGTAAGGTATGAGGTCTGTGTCTAGATTTACTTTTTGCATGTGAATACCTAGTTGTTTCAGCACCATATATTTAAAAAGACTGTATTTGCTCCACTGTATTGCCTTTACTCCTTTGTCAAAGATCAATTGGCTATATGTATGTAGGTTTATTTCTGGACCCTCTCTTCTACTTCATTGATCTATTTGCCTATTCTTTTGCCAATACCACACTGTCTTGATTACTGTAGTTTTAGAGTAAGTTTTGACATTGAGTAGTGTTAATCTTCTAACTTTGTTTTCCTTTGATAGTGTGTTAGCTATTCTGTGTCTTTTGCCTCTCCCTGTAAACTTTAGAATTAGTTTGTCAAGATCCAAAGATAAATAACTCACTGGGATTTTGACCAAGATTGCATTGAATCCATGAAGTTGAGAAAAACTGGCATCTTGACAATATTGAGTCTTCCTACCCATCAATATGGAATATCTCTCCATTTAATTCTTCTTTGATTCCATTTATCAGAGTTTTGTAGTTTTCTTCATATGGATCTCATACATATTTTGTTAAATTTATACCTTAGTAGTTCATTTTGGGGGTTACTAATGTAAATGGTGTTGTGTGTTTTTTATTTTAAATTCTATTTGTTCATTGAATGGTATATGAGAAAGCAATTAACTTTTGCATATTAACTGTCTATGTTACACTAATTAGTTCCAGGAGGGTGTTTTTGTTTTATAGATTCTTCCATATTTTCTACACAGATGTTGTTATCTGCAAGCAGATTTTTATATTTTCCTTTCCAATCTGTGTAACTTTTATTTTCTTGCCTTATTACACTAACAAGGATTTCCAGTATGACATCTAAAAGGAGTGGTAGGAGAGTTCCTTGTGTGCACCTGATCTTAGTGGGAAAGCTTAGAGTTTCTCACCACTAAGTGTGATGTTAGCTGTAGGTTTTTTTGTAGATATTCTTTTTTTTTTTTTTAGGTATTCTTTATCAAGTTGAAGAAGTTCCCTTTTATTTCTAGTTTATTGAAAAACAATTTTAAATTATGAATGAGTGTTAGATTTTGTCAAATACTATCTATATATTTATATGATCATGTGATTTTTCTTCTTTAGCCTGTTGATGCTTTTTTATTAACTTTTTAAAATAAAATAGAATTTTGTTAGAAATATTTAAAAATTAATTTAAATTACAGTATTGATAACTTTTTCTTTTTCTGTCCCCTAAATGCTTTCTCGTTCCAGAACCCCTCAGGCCTCCTTTTATGAGTATTCACTCTGTAGATGATTTCTTCTAGTCCGAAGGCTTACTTATCATCTATAACTGAGAGAAGGGCATTTTGGAAACATGGTGACCTGAAAATGTCTCTAGTTCCTTCCACTCCAACTACAAGTACATTTATTTCTTAGCCAAATAGGTGCCGAAATCTTTCAGTGACTGGGCATGGATAAGGCTGTAGACTTTGTTGAGGTCCCTGAAAAAGACCTGGATGGGACTTTTCCTAATTGCTGGGCAGTCAACCCAGAGAGAGCATCACAGATCAAGGATGAGGAAAGGAGATTAATTCTGGGAAGAGGGTGGTTTTCAGCGATCTTTGGACATTAGAAGAAAGTCAGTGCCAATTCTTAGGACTTTGCTCATTTCCTTAACCTACAAAAGGGCAGGAGGAAGTTGAAAGAATGGGCAGTCTTTCCTTTACTCCACGTTGAAAGAATTTAGGTAGAACTGAGAGTAGAGAGGTTTCTCCTAGCAGCCTCCATGGAGGCTGATACCCTGCCCTTAAAACACAAGCCCACAGGATAAGACATACCCTGAGCTTTTACCTTCTTTCAGGTTCCCACGATTGAAGATATCCTAGCATTTAGGGTTAATGGGCCCCGATAATCAGGAAAAAGGAGAAGAAATCAAATTGAACAATTAGGACACAAAAATAGTGAAATAAATCTATTGGAGGAGATGGATGACCATTGAACGAGAGAGATTGAGAGAGAGAGAATGACAGAGGGGTAAAATATAACCTTCTTGGAGCTTAACAACTTAATTTTTGAAGTAAAAATTGGATTATGTGAGTTAAAGGAGAGGATGATTAATGCTGAGGTCCAGATTAATGATCTGGAGAGGTAAGTACAAGAACATCTGAAAACATTTCTTTGGTTTGGCTCTCCCTCTCTCTCCCCTCCAACCCAGTCATTCTAAATCAGAAACTGGGTGCAGGCAGTGTGTTTTAAAGATGATTCCTGACAGCAGGAGTAAGAGAGGATGGAGAATAAGACAGGGAATGAGTAAAATCCAATATAAGGATGCATTGTTGAAGTCTCTGCTGTGGGCAAAAAGACTCAGTTCCATTGAGACCTCTTGAGAATTGCACAGGATTCTTCCTGGAATTGAGCCCCTGAAGGACAGGAGTCTGGAGCATTTATCTACTGTCTCCCATTTTGCATTGATTGAGGGATGCCCCTGGGAACATTAATTCCTCTGCATTTCAAGATGTGGGCAGTGGTGAAATGGATAGCTTGTCAGCACAAGGCAAGTTTGAGCACAATGGCACTGTCCATTGCAGCTGCATTTGACATCAGAGATTGGCCAGGTGGATGTGAAGGAGGGCACCAGTCATTCCTGTTATAAATACTTAGGCAGAAAGATAAAAATAAGGAAATCTTGAAAGAAAAAGTGACAGGGGCGGAGATTCAAGAGACCCAACATACAAATATATGCTTTTGCAGATGGAGAAGAAGCAATAGGTAAAAATAACCTTGGTAATGCTTTTCTATTTTCTGTTTTTTAGAATTTGACTCCCTTAGATCCTTCATGTGACTGGAATCATACAACATGTGTCCTTTTGTGACTGGCTTACTTTGCTTAGCATAATGCCCTTGATGTTCATCCATATTATGGCATGTGGCATGATTTCCTTCTTTTTAAAGGCTACATAATATTTCATTATATGTACATGCCAAATTTCTTTATACATTCACCTGTTGATGGACATTTGGATTGCTTCCTGCCCTTGACTATTGTGAATAGTGTTGCCGTGAATATGGATGTGCAAATATCTCTTTGAGATCCTGCTTTGAAATTTTTTTGATATATATTCATAAGTGGAATCCCTGGATCATATGGTAATTGTTTTTAATCTTTTAAGGAACCCCTCTGTATTGTTTTCCATAATGGTTGTACCATTTTATGTTCTTTTTGCCAACACTTATTTTCTCTTCCTTTGATTGTGGCCATCATGATGGCTGTGACGTAATATCTCTTTGTGGTTTTGACTTCCATTTCCCTAATGACTAGTGATGTTGAGAGAAATAAATTTTTGTTGAACACATGAATACATATCTATCCTAGACAAAACCCTTCCTTAATGCCACCACCACTCTTTCCTGACTCATCTTGGATGAACTTGGCATGCTAGGAGTTGATATCAGAGAGTCAGAGAGGTAAAAGAATATCTAGGCTGAACTCAGTATCCAAGTGCTCTAATCTGGGGTGGGTGGGGCAGCAGGAGCCTCCAGGCACAATATGTCAGATTATGTGTCATCATTGTGTTTCTGTGTGTCCTTTTGTCTGAAATAGGAAGCCAGATAGTGGTTGATAGGCTAGGGGGCCTGGTTCAACTGCCTCCAGGAGAGGAGTTTGAGTATTCAGAGTCATGCAAGGTATCAAGCCCCACCCATTCTGGTTGAAGGTCAGGGATTGCTTCCAGGCCCAGTGTAGGGGATATGGATTGCAAGCTAGAAAGTCTCTGGTAAGGCAGGGTTTGCTAGGTTAGTGTGATCCTAAAGATGATTGATTTCCAAGCTAGGATGTATTCTTTTTTACTTTCTGACATTTCTCTCCTTCCTTGTGTTCAAACTAGGATTTATGGAAAATTATTTCTATGACTGGTAAAGCTAAGGCTGGGGGAAGGTCATGTCACCAGAGTTGAATAAAGCGGTCAAACTAAAAAATAGCTTCAGCCTAGAAACTGAGAAATGGAAAAAGTTCTTAGTGGCCTGAACATCAGAAGGTTTATGTTCCACACCTGTTCTGACACTAAATTCTGGGTCATTGCAGGGTTTTAATTTTTTTTCATCTGTGAAATGAGGGGGGATGGAAAGGTTAGTCTTAAAAGATCTTATCAATTCTGGGGGAAAAAATCAACAATTTAGCATCTGATGATTCTTTTTAATTCAGGAAGTATTTATCAAGAATCCTTCATGGGGACTGTACTAGGTGCAGGCTAAGCAGAAGTAAAAGAATTATAGTCTCCGCCCTTAAGAAGCTTTCCTCTAGTGAGGGAGGTAGGCAGGTAAACTGTCAAGGCAGATGAGCACCTAAGCACATGTTAAGAGGTTTTTTACAAGGCTTGAGGGAATATAGTTAATTCTGCATGCCGGAGTTGGGAGAATACGGGAAGGGGTGCCATTTGACCTGAGATCCTTTAGGAAGACTTCGATGGAAAGGGGAGGAAGAACAGTCCCAGGAGAGGATGGACATATGTAATTTCAGGGAAGCATAATGGTCCATGGTAAACCAGCGAACAGGTTTTAGTTCATTATGGGGTATGGGTTCATGAGATGAAGACAGTGGCTGAAGGTGAAGCTGAAAAGGAAGATTGGGGCCAGATTGTTAAAGAACCTGAAGGCCATTTTTTTTTCTTTAGGTACTTGTAGTTTATCAGTTGGGAATGTTTTAGGCCACAAGTAACAGACTATCCAACTGACAGTGGCTTAAGCAATAAAGACATTTAATTTTCTCATAGAGCGAGAAGTCTTAGGCATCATTCCACTTAGGTAGGTGTAGGGTCTGAACAATATCTTCAATGGTTCAGAATCTTCCTATTCTTTCTCTTGCATCACCTCTTATGAAACTATTTTTAAGATAGGAGGAAAGGGGAAGGAATAGTGCCAGAAACCTCTCTTTTTGAGTTTGTATCAATTTTCCTGGAAACTTTCCGGATGACTTCCCTTACATCTCCCTGACAAAAGCTACATCACACGCTTGCTCCTCGCTGGCTGCAGTGAGGTTGGAAAAGTAAGCATTTAAATGGGGAGTGATTGACATAAGGTATTTTTAATCATATCCTGGAATTTGGGAGGGATGTGCTCTTCTAATAAAACCTGGGTTTGGTTAGCCAGGACGAAGAGGAAAGAATGGAGATTGAGTAGTCAACCAAAAGTGTCCAGCAAGGAAGCCCAGGAGATTTTTAAGCAGAGCGAGTGACATGATCTGATTTGTGGTTTAGGATGGTTTTTCTGGAAAATAGATTGAGAGAGCCTTCCTATTCTGAGGCATGTGCATCAATTTATCTCACAGAGTGTTAAATTCTAATAAGGTCAGAGCAGAGTAAATCTTACAGGGCACTCAACAGAGTGAATATCTTAAAATTTTTACCTTGTGAAGAAAGATTCAAATCTTTGATTCCAGAAATAAAATTTCTTTTTAAATAATTAAAGCCTATGTCATTGTGATTGATGGGCCAGGAAAATGTTTTAACATTTTTTCATGAAAAAAAAAAATGTTTCCTTCCCTTTGAAACTTTGGATATTTTTCTTACACAGAAGGGGGTGTTTAGCTACAAATGCCCTTTACTATCCAGAAATGAAAGGCACCATGTTAGACAATAATATGACATCCTTTGGGCTCACAAGAATGGTTTCCAACAACTGCATATGTGAGCTTAGGAAGCATGACATTACCTGTGGTGTTAACCAGCATTTTGGTTTTGTAAAGAGTAGAGATTAGTACGACAGAAAGAAGGTAATCTGAGCCAAAGAAATTTTGAGATATAATTAAGTGCAGAACATAGAAAAATTATTAGTGATATAATCATTCATTAATGTATGATCTTGGACATGTTGTTTAAACTCCCAGAGCCTCACAGAGTGAGGCCCAAGTGATCATGTGTTAGTGCTCACCAAATACCCATGTTCTCATCTACAGTCATTTTTTTGCAGATAGGTTCTGACCATGAGACTAATTCCAGCCAGTGAAATGTGAGCAAAACTAAAGTCAATCCTTTTGAGTCAAGGCCATTAAGAACAGTATACCTCCTCTATCTCTCTTTTCTCCTGTGCTGACCTTGGATGCCAGGTGTCTCAGATGGCATAACTACAGGATGGAGGAGAGCAACTTTGCATAAGCAAGAAATAATCTTGTCCGGGTAATATAGATAAGAAAATGCTTTGAAAATGGTAGTTACTACTACTGATCTCATTATAATAACAAATAATGCTTTCACTGCCACCTCAACTCATAGGGGTTAATCCTCATCTGGCTTGGTAGGGTTCCACTTTGTTCAGAGAGCAAGGCTTTCCTTTCAAGCCTTTCAAGGTGTCTAAGGTAGAATAGAGGCTACTGTCTACTCAGGAAGTTTACAAATACCTTGGACAATGGACACTGGAGTGTCCATACTGGAAAAGAAATCAGTGCTGAGTCTCACCTGGCTTTCAAGTTGGCAGGTCCTCCTTCTCCCTCATATTTAACTGCCTCCACTCCTGCCTCTCCAGTTTCAGTTTCTCCTCTGCCTTCTCATCCTTCTTTCTCTATTGCAGGCAAATACAGTCTTTAGAAGTAGAAATACATGCATGCAAAAATTTCTCTCTTGTATTTAGATTGGGGATTTCTTCGTACGTTTATTTGTGCTTTGGTGAAGGCAGAGTCAGGGGAATTGCCCTCAGCTAAGAATGAGGGAACAGAAGCACAGAGAAATATACTAAAACACATAGATTATGATTTTGAGTTATAACCTGTTACGTTATTATCTTTGCTGACATGATTATTAATAATGAATAGATGAAATATGGGCTGCTGAGAGACAATGTCATATAACAAGAAGAGAATTCATGGAAACAGATTTTGAGAAATGTATTATATGGTTTGCAATCATCCCGAACCATCAAAACATTTTTCATCTGCTTCTAAGAGGAAGTAAACAATAAGCTGTATTTGGGTGCACATAGGTGCCAATACAAATGAAGAAGCAAAACTACCAACAGTTTCTGGAAAAGATTTCTAAAGCTACCTATACTGTATCACCTTTTCTTTTTTTTTAAATTTTTATTTTTATGTTAATCACCATACATCATTAGTTTTTTTTTAATTTTATTATGTTATGTTAGTCACCGTAAAATACATCATTAGTTTTTGATGTGGTGATCCACGATCCATTGTTTTCGTATAACACCCAGTGCTCCATGCAGTACGTGCCCTCCTTAATACCCACCACCGGGCTGACCAATCCCCCCTCCCCCCTCCCCTCTAAAACCCTGTTTGTTTCTCAGAGTCCATAGTCTCTCAAAGACTCCACCCTCAAATTACTAGAACTCATACAGCAATTCAGTAATATGGCAGGATACAAAATCAGTGCACAGAAATCAGTTGCTTTCTTATACATTAACAACGCAACTGTAGAAAGAGAAATTAGAGAAATGATTCCATTTACAATAGCACCAAAAACCATAAGATACCTCGGATTAAACCTAACCAAAGAGGTAAAGGATCTCTACTCTAGGAACTACAAAACACCCATGAAAGAAATTGAAGAAGACACAAAAAGATGGAAAAATATTCCATGCTCATAGATTGGAAGAATAAACATTGTTAAAATGTCTATGCTACCCAGAGCAATCTATACCTTCAATGCCATCCCGATCGAAATTCCAATGACATTTTTCAAAGTGCTGGAACAAAGAAGCCTAAAATTTGTATGGAATCAGAAAAGACCCTGAATCGCCAAGGAAATGTTAAAAAAGAAAAACAAAGCTGGGGGCGTCAAGTTGCCCGATTTCAAGCTATATTACAACACTGTGATCACCAAGACAGCATGGTACTGGCACAAAAACAGACATATAGACCAGTGGAACAGAGTAGAGAACCCAGATATGAACCCTCAATTCTATGTATCACCTTTTCTTAATCTCATTTGTGGTAGGCATCTTCTGAAATGGTCCCAGTGAGCCTTGCTTCCTAGTACACATGCTCCTGTGTAATCCCCTCTTCTTGAATATGAGCTGGTTCTAGTGACTTACTTCTAATCAATATATTATGACAAAAATGATAGCTTGTCACTTTCAATATTAGGTTATAAAAGATTGTGACTTTCATTTTGTTAACACTCTCTCTCTGGTCCTTTTCTTGGACCACTCTGATGAAGTCAGGTGCTATATAAGGATACCCTCATACAGTGCTGGAGACACAAGTATGGAGAAGACTAATTCCTTTCTTTTGAGGAGTTCATAATCTACAGAAACGATGCACGTTTTAATAGAGCCATACAAAGAAAGGGCTGTGGCAAAAGAGATGCAGGAGCAGTTAATTGAAATTATCAATAAATAACATCTCTAGCTAGAGCAGTCAATGCAAATTTTCTGAAAATGATGTATTGCAAGACAGACTGTATAGCCTACAGATGGAGCATCAGAGAATTATAGGCAGAGAGACTGAGACCTGATAATATTTTGGCTCTGGTCTAAGGAAGTGACCAGCTGGATGGAACCAACATGGATCATCTTGGAAAATACAAATGACTCAGAAGATGGCAGAGAACACAATAACAGCAGAAGAGGTCTGAGGAAGACCCAGATGGAAACCCTGACCTTAGGTACTCCCGACTGAGGATTTCCCTGATGGTCATTAAGGATGGTTTGAAACTTGACAAGATTACTTCTGTAGGAATCCCTGCATGTTATTTTCTGTTACCATATCTTTGACAGCTAAATTATCCTCAAACAATATTTATAAAGCTCTTTTATCTCCTTTTAAAAAATCTTTGCTAAAGCAAAACAAACAGAAAAATATGCAAATCATAAATATATAGCTTGATGTATTTTCACTAACTGAATACACCCATGTGGCCAACACCCAGATAAAAATAGAACATTTCCAGTGCTCTAGAAGCTGTCTTCATGCTCCCTTCAAGTCCCTCTTAACTTTTGAAAAACTTTTTATTTATTAATGGAAAGGTTGCAAAAAATAGTATGAAGTTCCTGTATATACCCCTCACAATTTTCCCTTATGTTAACATTTGACCTAATTATAATAAAATTATCAAAGAGACACAGGAACCAACTTGAACTAACTCCTAATGCCCAAAAAACATCGATTAAGCAATACCAATAACCAATTAAGCAATGGATTTTAACCTATAGGATAAAGTAAATATCTATGAGTCACATGTATATAAATAATTGCATAAACACATGAGAGGGGAAAGGGCAGCTCTTTTGGAAGTAGACTTCCAATTAATAAATGTAACAGAAATGATAAAAATAGAAAATCACCATTAGGGAAACACCACTTCAATGATCGTGGAAGGAGAGAATCCTCAATAGATGTTAATAGTGGGCAAAAGTATGCTGAGAAGCAGGACATTTGCATAGTCTCAAAGTATTCCCCTCTAAGATACTTATTAATTACACAGGGGAAACTAGTCATTTTCCAAGTAGAAAAACTTGGCAGACACTGTGTTAACCTAGCAGTAACCTAGTATCACCCCCTAGGGATAAGACCTATTGATGTCCTCTGCCTCCTGATGTGAGGCACTGAGAAGGGCACAACATCACTTCTGCAATATCTTGCCCAAATAACATAACCTCGATTTAATCATTAAAAATATTGAACAAACCAAAATTGAGGGGCATTCTGCAGAATAACTGCCCAGTTCTCTTTAAAAGGGCCAAGGTTATGAAAGGCAAAGACTGAGGAGTCTGAGGAGACAGGAAGGCTTAATGCAACGGGGAATCCTGGATTGGATCCTGGACCAGAACAAGAACAGTGGTGGAAAACCTGGTGAAAGTCAAGTAAGGTCTGCACATGAGCTGATGGTAGGTCAATGTGAATGTCCCTCTTACTTTTTGAAAGTTGAAGGAATAGCAATAGCTAATACATACGTACTGCTTACATTATGCCAGGTTGCAGTTCCATTTTGTGGATGAGGAAACAGGAGGCCTGGACAGATTAACTTGCGTGCAGCTCATTACACATCTCGTGAGCAGCGGAGCAGGGATCACATCCAGGCTATCTGGCACCCAGAGTCCTTGTGTCACCTCCCTGCCTTCTGCCTGTCTAGCGTGCTTCCTTCAGGGACTGTTGAGGGCTCACGCCGTGGGCCCTGGGCTCTTGAGCCAGCAGATCAAAATGCAGCATTTCCCCACCGTCTTTGGAGTGGGTGTGGAGCCAAGGCCTTCCTTCCTGGCTGGGATGCCCCTTTACAAAGGCACTTTTTTTTTTTTTTTTTTCCCAGAGATTCTAAAATAGAAGCTCGGGACTCTGTCTTCCCACAGAAAGTGTCGACATCTATATTTATCCTTTTTCCAGAAGCTGAGGAGACCCAGTTCATGCTAATTGCAGTTTACCAAACAAGCTGATTCTTAACCCCACGAATATTTTTGCCATTGAAAGTGCCTACAGCTTGCGAAAATGAACAAATGGCACACTGCTCTGCTCTTTTCGCCTCCCACATAAGATTATATTTTGTTGCCCGTTAACTCTGCAGTGGTACCACAGGCATCATGGAGATGTGACCAAGGGTCCCAGCCACCCCCAGTCGGAGCCCAGCATGGACTTGGGGTTGGTTTGTACACAACATTCAGGGATTGGCTCAACCTAGCAGGACACTGCTGAAAATGAGGTCCTCTGAGGGTTCTCAGGCCAGTAATGACTCGGGATTTAATTACTTATTTTTTTTTAACCTTTTATACACTTTGTTCTTAAAACCATTTCATAACTAACAAAGAGCAGGGAGATTAGAATAACGAACCAACAGATATCCGTCACCTAGATCCAACAACTGTCTATATTTTGCCAGATATGCTTTACACGTACATGCTCCTGTCAGACACATCCACACGTTGCTGAATGCTTTCCAAGGAAACTACAGATTCCGTGTATCAGAGGGTTCCATGGGGTGGTGTGTTGCAGGATCTGCAGTCTAAAGCTGGCCGTAGGTACACCCTGCCCCCCCCTTTTTTTTTTGGCAGGGTTGGAAGATGAATGAATGGTATAAATGAGCCAACAGGGTAGGGTTTAGCACTCACTCGTGGAATCATAGAAAGTAAATGCTGGAAGTTCTGTTCCATTCTCTGACTCCAGGATCTCCTTCCTCTCTTTTTGCTCTTCTGCCCCAGGCTTTTGTTAAATTGGTTCACTTGATTATCAGAGCACATGCTCTGAGCTTTGCTACCCTTGTCTTCGTTGATGATTTTTCCTTCATTTGCTTCTTCCCTCTGTCACTCTTTACCACCACCTTCCTCTTCTCTTCAACTGTCCAAATCCTACTTATTTTCCAAGATCGGACCCCATGGCACCTTCTTCCAGAATGCACTTCCTCCTCTTCTTCCACAGTGCAGAAGGATTATTTCCCCACTCTGAGCTCTTATTTGTTTTATCCATAGTGCTTCTGTGTCCCTTCCTCCTTTAGATTTTGCCATTTTTAAGTGGTGTGCCTGATAACTCTTTTCCCATCGATTATAAGCTTCTTGAGAGCGCCTGCCACACCTCTCGATCCTTACAGTTCTCAAGGGGCCTTGTACCTAACGGTGCTTAATTACTGCTTCAGTGTGAAGGCCTGAAAGCCCCATAGTGATGGCCTTGCTCATTAAAGTTCAGAAATTAGTGTGGTCCCTTGGGGCCAACCTTTCCAGTCTATCATTATTTGGTTTGAATGGCTGGGGAAAGCTAGAGAGTATCGAGACCCTTCTCAGGGCTGTGGTCTTTGGGGACAGCTTCAATGGGTACCATTGTCCCCTAGGGCAGTGGAGGTCCTTGCGATGCTGCTCTCTGGCCCACTGGAGCCAGGGGGAGAAGACCAGTATGTTCTACTTCAAGGGCCAGGGCGCTGGCAGATGGCAAGGATTTTTGGTCGTCTTGGACAGGCTGGATTCTCAATGCAATTGGAAGAATAAAAAAAAAAAAAGAGCAAAGAGACCAATTTGGGAAATACATTCTTCTTTATTCAGATAAGATACGTTTTATGTGCTTTATGAGGTTAATGTCCCCTGCTCCTGATTACAAAAATCTGATGGGCATATTAATCAGGTTATAAAAGTGAGAGAAGGAAGAACCACAAACGAGACAGCAGCTGCTCTTTTGCTGCCAAATCCATTCAGGATATAAAATTTTTGCTGAGATATTTATTGTAAGATAGTTTTTTTTTTTTCTCCCCTTGCTTTTATTTTTAGTCGGCATTACCCCAGCATCTGTTCCATCTCATGTGAGAAATGTATTGGAATAGGGGGTGAGAGGAATGTACTGACAAAATTGAGAAGGCTTCTGCAGAGTACGAGAAGTGAGGCAACACATCTTGCTCTAATCAAAGACTGAGAATATTGGGAGGAGCTTCCCTTCCTCCCCTTGACACTATCTTCAGATCCCAGAGCTTTGAGAGATACCTGAGAAAGACTTAAATTTGGTCAGCAACATCCCCACCAAGTGCTGGTCCAACTTTTGCTTGATATACTTTCAACGATGAGGAGCTCATTACTTCTCAAAGCAGCATTACAGAGGAAAATAAAACAGAGTGGTTTCCTGGATCTTGTTGCAAGAAAGCAAAACTCAGATAGGAGCCAGTGCAAGTCACAGGGAGCAGGAATTCACAGGCTTGTGTGGTTCTATGACACCCATCTATTAGAAAGGTCTTCCTTGTTTCACGTTTGAAGCTCCCATTCATGACTCCACTGTTGTTCCACTGAACCACGCATAACAAATCTACTGCCTTTTCAGGTATTTAAAGACTGGATTTCTCTGCTGCATGTTCTCTTCTCCAAGTTAACCTTCCCTTGTCATTTCATCAGTTCCTTCCAAGGCATCATGTTGAGGGTTTTTTACCGTTCTAGGTACTCTTTCTCTGATCACCTGAGTGTACTCAAGGTATGGGTTCCAGACTTGAATTCATTGCTCTCCCTGAAGAGATACTTACTTGCAGGTGTAGGGAAGGAAAGAGATGCTACTGTCTTATCTGGGTGCCACTCTCTGTCCCCTCAAGTCAGCACTGATAACCTGGACCCTCGTTTGCAGGTTACAGGGACTTGTTACTAAACTGAATTGATTTGTTTCATAAGGAAAACACCATATCACATGGAGTCTGAAAATTCAGGGCTGAAGGTAAAACACCAGTTTATTAAGATATGTATTTTACCTCTTGCAGAAAATAATTTATGATGGACTATAAGGTTAAATCATACAGAACAGGTTAGTTCAGAAACACATCAGAAACAACTTGGGAAAAAAAATGAAGAGGTAATTGTACTAGGAGCCTGAAATGAATTACAGGAACTAAGCTCTAAACGCTGTTCAAGTGCCCTAATAATAAAGACAAAAATGAAAACGTAGTCTTTTGTTTTTTTCTAATAGAAGAAAAAGTGTCCATTTGGTGGGCAAATTTTGTTCTACCAAAAATTTACTGAATAATCTATTTATATTCCACCTCATTCCCTCTGAAAGTAAGCCCTGTGGTGCCAAGGAGCATGCCTGTCTCGGTCACTGTTCAATTCCCTTTAGTGAATATAGTTTTGACATTTACAGACACTCAGAATGATTTTCAGCTGAATTCCACAAAAGATCTGAGGCAGGTGATGATAGGGTCACTTGCAATAACCCATTATAAAATAGAAATAAAACATTATAAAATAGAAATAAATATCAGAATGAGGAGAACATAAGAATAAAAAGAAGCAAAATATGAAGTTCGATCACAGAAACAAATTTGCTTACTGTGAGATTCAGAAGACTCTGACTGTGGGTGAACTTCCTATTTGATGCCAAGCTCATGTTGGCAAAAGTGAAAAAGAAGATATGATCAGCATCATAGATGATAGATGATAGAATAGTATTTCAGTCATTCAAAACAAGCAAAACTTTTCCAAACACTGTTTTGGAGCAGCGGCTCACAGGTATTGAATCCTATGTGAAGGGCACAGAGAGTGTAGTGAGCAATGCTTCCAGAAACATTCCCTATGGCAATTCCTAGTGGCTGTCCCTGGAACATCCTGGAATCAGATGGTAGAGGGACCACAGGGACCTGTAACTCAGTTGGTGAAGGGGAAGGCCTGTCTCCCGTGGCTCCCTCACAGAGGGATGCTCAGGAATGTAGGAGGTGTGCTCTTGAGTTTTTGCTTGGTTACTAAGGATTAAAAATGAAGTCAAGTTTAGCTCTTAGAAGGAGGAGGGAATTGATCAGGGACCAGGATGAGGCCACTTGCTTTGCTGGGGATTTTTACCCTGAATCCTGTAATGCAGATGAACTTGTTTTAATGAATCCTGAAGGGCCTATCAACTTGAGTGAACTGTAAATTATGTACCCAGGAAACTGAATGAATCAGCCTGATGGATGTCATCTTAGTTTGGGTTCCCCTGGAGAAGCAGACTCAGAGATCAGCCCTTAGGTACAGGTAGTTTATTTGGGAGGTGATCCCAGGAAGCTCAAGTGAGGGAATGGGGAATGAGGGATAGGGAAAGGGGAAAAAAAAACAAGGTGGTGTTTGTTAATGATTGACTTGCCTTTCATCTGGAAGATAGATGCTCCGTTTTTACCTCTATTGGGGAGATTTCTTTGATTCTCCAGCCAATTATGATTTTACCTTTGTTTGCTCCTGTCACATTTTGTACTTGGCCCTCCTGTAGCACTAATAAGGTCACGTGATGTCTTGGCCTTGTGATACGTTTGTCTTTTCTACTGGACTGTGAGTTCCTTGAGAAAAGAAACAACAATATTTTAACGTCTTTGGTCCAGCACATAATAAGCATTCGAAACTATTTATTGATTGTATTAAAGTACAACCCTCACAGTCAAGTGGAGCAGTCAGATCTTTGAGAATCCATTGCACAATTCTCTTCCGTGTGGCTAGACCTGTCCTGAAGAAACAAATTCTTTGATAAAGGGTCAGCAGGAACCTCTCTCTTCTTTGTAAGTAATACCACCAGAGGTGATTTTAGATTTTTGTTGCTATAGAAACCTCAGAAAGTACATTAACTTCAATGCAAAGGCATCTTATTCCTTAAAAATTTCATGTTTGAATGATTTAAATGCAGGTCCCAGCGGGGTGATTAAATGCGCTTCATGTGAGGGAAGGAGTATAATGTTGTGGCTAAACGTGTAGGCTTTAGATTCAGACTGCCTGGGTTCGAGTGCTGGCTCCATCCCATAATACCTGTGTGACCTTGAACAAGTCAGGTGAAGAAATTGAAGCTTAGAGACATTATGTATCTTTCCTGAGATTTCACAGCTCTACCACTTAAAACTTATCGTGATAGTTAATACCAGCTTCAGAAACTTTTCCAAGGGCACACTCTTAGTTAGGTGACAGAGTTGGAATTTGAACAAGGTGGAAGAAAATAACTTTTCTTTTTTCTTCTCCCCCTCTCCCTTCCCTTTTCTTATTCTTTTCTGCAAGAAAGGTTCACTTTAACTCTTGTTGGAAAGGGGTTTAGTTACATTTATATAGGAAAAAAGAGTATATTTCTAGTAGCAGGCAATAGCTTGTTATCATTGCCCTTCATAAATATTATAATACCTCTTGAATGGAAATGCCTTAGTTTATTTTAATAGCCCGCATTTACTGGGCACCTACTACACACCAAGTTCTTTACCTGTATGATTTCTTACCCTCAAAATAATTCTGCAATAGTTCTGCAAAATCCATTGTCTCCGTTTGGTTTTCCTGGAAGTAGGCCCTAAGACAATGGTCAAAGGCAAGTAGTTTATTTGGGGGAAATGGTCCCAGGAAATACTGAGGAGTGGTGAAGTGAGCAGGGAAGGGAAGGTGGCCAATTAAGGGCGCACTGTGAAGTAAGTTAACAGTGTGGGCAAGTGGCGTCAGTCCTGCTGGGCAACTCTAGAAGCCAGTATGGAACAAGTGTCTTGGGGTTGTCCCAACCAAAGTGTGAGGGCACTGGAGTGTTTCGTGCACTGGTTCCTATTGCTCGTTTGTTGAGGGCTGCACTCTGGGCATGTTAATTATTCAGTACTTGGGGCTTACTGTGGGTGAGCAGAGTGGGCTCCTGGGGACAGAGAAATCCTTAGGCAATTAACGAAGATGCCGGCAGGTGCGAGGTTCAAGAGAATACGGGCGGGGCACCTACCATGTTTGCTGCAGTTACTTACTATCTACATTTTAAGGATGGGGAAACTGAGGCTCAGAGAAATCAACTGACTTGTCCCTACTCCCTCGTATAAAATGTCAGACCCGGCTTGGCATTAGAATGCAGGTTGTTCTGACTTCTACATCCAGACTTTTCCTACTCCTTGCGTCATCTTGCTTTCCATCACCAGGCTGGGGAGTAAATAGCCTGTGTGAAATCAAACTAGTCTGAGGACTGTGACTCCTTCTGAAGGGGCATGTACTTTGGGGATGTTAGGGAGGTTGGAGTCATTAACTGTTGGGTTGCTTAGTATTTGGAATCCTTCCTGTCATGACTTGCACTGGTCCTCCAAAAAAAGATACGTTCATGTCCTAACTCCCAGTACATCAGAATGTGACCGAATTTGGAAATAGGATCACTGCAGATGTAAGTAGTTAAGTTGAGGTCCTACGAGGGGAGGGTGGGCCCCTCGTCCAGTCTGACTGGCAGCCTGACCAGAAGAGGGCTGTGTGAAGATACCCACGGGGAGAACATCATGTGATGATGAAGGCAGGGTTGGGAGTGCTGCAGCTGAAGCCAGTGACCCCCAAAGACTGCCAGTGGACCACCAGATGCGATAAAGGAGTCCCCTGCTGACCCCTCGATTTCAAACTTCTAGCCTCCAGACCAGTGAGACAAGAAATTGCTCTTGTTTTAAGTCACTCAGTTTGTGGTATTTTGTTATGGCCGCCCTAGGAAACTAATACACACCTATTTTTTTTTCTTTAATAAAGCTTTTACTGACACTAGTGATTGTGCAAGAGGGGGATCTGATGCCATCTTGCAGAATCGTCTGAGTTGGGAGCTCCAGCTGCAGTCTGCATGACTCCCTTTCAGAGTGGTGTGGGTATCTTGAGCAATCAGTGCCTCTGACACAAAGACTATAAAACAACCAAGTTTGGATAAAAAGAATTTCTTCCTTTAGTACTTACTAGGCTCTACTCTGATTGATGTACTTAGCACTGCTTCCAGCTAAGGTAAAATAGATCCTATTTCATAGACAGGGAAACAGGAAAATAGGGCAGTAAAGGAATTTGGAATGAAGCCATCTGATGTGGCCTCTTACAAGCCTTTTTCCCTCTGATCCCTCAGGATCCCATCAGCAGCTTCGCTACTCTGCTTCACTGCCAGGATCTGAGCAACTTGCCTCGGACAAAGTAAGACAGTGAAAGAAGACTTATCTTTAGAAATTACAGTCCTCAGACTTAGAACTGAGCACACTCTCCAGGGAAGAAGAGTAACAAACTGGTACCCAAATGTGTTAGGAGCACCCCGAGATGGTGGGTGAGATGTCCCATGTGTTGATGGAGAATCCTAGCCCACACCCGGAGGGGTATGCACAGCCCACTTTCTGCTTCTGTCATCTTCAGACAAAATCATTTCAATGTGTCTTCCATTCCCATCACTTTGCACACTGACACAGAAACCAACTTCAAGCTCCAATGAGTCTGATTTCAGAGTATTTGAGGTTGGTGCTGTGGGCGTAGCCTGCCCATTAGCAAGAGGCCCCTGGGAACTGTTATTCAAGGAGATGCTCACCCTTGCGTCCACTTTGGCTGTTGTCGGACCACACAGTCTATTGGGGAGAATGCAGGTACCGGAGCCAGGGAGGTCTGGGTTTGAATACAACAACTTCTTATGATTTAATTGCTGTTTTCTCATATATATATATACTTCTTCTGTAATATATCTGTAACTGCATAAAAGTATCCATGTCACAGTCTTGAAGGATTTAAATGAGGGTAAGAAAAGAATCTATGTTACAGGGTTCTTAAGAGGATCAAATGCGGAAACTATGAGAACTGTGCCTTTAAGCACCGCATGCCTATATTTGCTGTATGGCTGTTAGCTCTTCTTATTGTTGTTACAGTTACCGGTATGAACAGTGATAGTGTAAGCAATATATCTGGCAATCCATAGTTTTTCCCCAGGCTGCTGACTTGACCACTGCAAATTGACAGAGTCCAACAGAATGGGAAAGAACTCTCTCTCTAATAATAGTATCCAAATACGTTCTTTCCTTGGACATTTGTGAAAAGAAGAGTTGTGGCAGATGGAATTCACCCTTCAGAGTGACAGATAAATAACAAACAGGCATAGCCACAGGGGGATCTAGGGGTAACCACCAATTCCTCTTCACTATGGTGGTGATGATCCTCTTGGTGTCATGTTTGGCTTTAGTATTGCCTGTCCTGCTTATGGTCTAGATTGGTGCTCCTTTAACCTTAATGGGCCTACCAGTCACTTGGGAACCTTATTAAAATGTGAAATCAGATTCAGTGGTCTGGAATAGAGCATGAGGTTCTTCATTTCTAACAAGCTCCCAGGTGATGCCAGTGCTGCCCATGAACCACACACACTTTGAGTAGCAAGGCTATGGATGCTCTTTTTATTTTCCTTACCTTGTTCTATCACATCTGTGGATTTAACTCTGGATTCCATTGCCCCTTCTTAGTTGACATAGGCTGATTATTTTCTTGGCTTATTCATTCTTTCAGCATCCATTAAGTCATTACCATGTGTCAGGAACTGTGTTAAGCACTAAACATGACAGTTGATAGACGTGGGTTTTGGTGTCATTGATACGAGTTCCAGCATTCTCCATAGAAACAGACCCTGGTCATGAAGTCTCCATTGGATATTCCCCTGCATCTTTCCACCTATCAGAGCAGTGGGCCGGGTTAAGAGCAAGTGGTAGGGAGAGAAGTTATTCTTTCCAGTTACAAGTCAGATGGCTCTAGTCCCTAGTGTCTGCTTGGCCTGACTCTTATTTAGTTCCCTGCCCATTTTGACACAACATTCCACTCCTTTGTCAGATGCTACTTGAAGTAGAATCATAGGGCCATACTGAATTGTGCACAACAGGTGACTCAGATAAAGTCTTCAAGATGTCAGATCCTCTCAAGTCTTTCCATGTTTATCATCAAAGAGGTTTCTCCCAGCCCAGCCTTTTGCCCCATCTCACTGCTCCTTTCTTCCCCTTCCTGGATCTTCTCTCATCTTCAGATTCTTACTGCTTATGCTGAGCAGTTTGGCTCTGGCCTAGCTAATATTTGGGTACCAGTTTTGGCAACTAATGGGTTCTTCATTTGTTAGGCCCCATCCTCCATAGATGGTAGTGGGATATTAAAAACAATAAACATTCCTTCCTTATTAAGCATAAAATCTCAGAATCGACCAGTAAAAGACCAGTAAAAGAGCTTAGTACTTTGGTGTCCTATAGACAGACAGAGTTGTTCTAAAGGAAATGATATAAATTATAATGCACAGTAATACATCACCAGCGCCTCTTGCCACACTCATTCTGTAGATGGCTGAGCCAATCTTGCAATTGCATCAGTTTGTTTCTGTTTTCAGTTTCAATGGAGAAACAGAAGCGGCTTGGCAGATTCTCAATACTGATTTCACAGTTTTTAATGCTTATGAATGAAATTGCTTAAGTTCAATCTATACAGTAAAGATCTCTTTGTGTATTTCTATTTCTCCGATGATTTCTGTTTTTATTTGCCATTGCACAAATCTATGAAAATGCTAGAGGCAGAATATTCTTTCAGGAAAACTTGTTTTGTAAAATTCTTATTACAAAATGCCGCCTTCTCTGCAGTGTTGTGATTGGGAGGGTCTTTATAGCTCTCTCTGGCTTTCAGTAGATGAAACAACTTCTGGGCTGAGTGTTGGCTAAAATAATTTTTTCCTCACATTTCTTAGAAATCATTTATTCTGTGATTACTTCATGATTCCCACTATCATGTATGTTTTCTCTGGCCACTCTCCACACCCCTGTCTCTGCCTATAGCAGCTGGTCTTAAACACTGTGCACTTGCTTTATTGTCTGGTTTTGTGCTTAACTGATTCATGTCCCCCTTCCATGTGGACCACATACGTCAAGGAAGGAAATTATTTTTATGTTCTACATGTTTACTGAGGGTTTTGTCTTTTCTTCCTTGACCCAAACTCCTGGTTGCTGGTGTGTGAGCTTGTTTACTCTGAGTAAAACACAACTTCCAATTTAGAAGTGATATGGCTTAACAAGTCTCATAAAAAGAATTGGAAAGATCTCTGAACATCAAAGAGCTTTTATGTGCTGACGTTTTGTAGAATGTAAAAGAATCTGGAACATATGGATTAAATTCCTCTTAAAGCACATTCCTCTTTAAAAACTGCTTGAGACAAGTCACAGTTTGGATTTCCTCAGCCTGTGTATTTTCTCTCCTTCTGACTAGTGTCCTGTCCCATTCTGGGGACTTTTACTTGAGTAGTCAGAGACAATGCCTTGATGAATTACAATTATCTATCCTAAAAAGGTTTCGAAGACCGGCTTTTTATTTTCAACTACTTTCAGCCTTTCTGGTGGATGGTTCTGGAAGTCCAAGTGTGGATTCTAGAGAAGAACTTTTGAGCAATAATGGTACACCTTGAACATGCATAGTTTCATTTTTTCTGGTGAGAAGAATGGACTGTAAGTTGCTGTGGTTGACCGCCAGTTCCTTTTTGAAACTTATTGAACTGATTATTACAGCATCCTGGCTTTTCCTCTACCTCTCTCGTTATTCCTTCTCAGACTCTTGTGAACTGCGGGAGGCCTAGGGCTTTGCTCACTGCTGTATCTCCAGGACTCCGAACAGTGTCTGGCATATAGCTCATGTTCAACAGACATTTATTGACTAGATCACTGAGACTTCTGAATGGAGTTATGCTTGAAGGGTTTATCCTTGAATTCCTTCTCTACCCTGACTTCCTTAGAAATCTCAGCCACCCATCTGATACCCATTGACCCATCTATCTTCCTGCTTCCTATGTCACAACTCCAATGATTTGCAGACAGAGCAATTAGCTCTCTGCTCACCACCTTAGGAAAAATAGTCTAAATGCAATTCAAAATCCTTACCCCAGCCTCAAAGCTGATCTTTGTCTCCACTTCTGCTTTTCTCCCCCATCGTGTGTTTATAGAATTCTTTACCATTTCTCCATTTATTCCATTTCTACTACCAGTTCTCTAGGGTCTTTTTGGGGTGGGGTGGGGTATTTTTTTGGGGGGGTCACAACACACTATTTCCTTTGAGCTAGTCTCCTTGCCTTTCTTATCTATCTCCATACTGCTGGTAGATTTATGTTCTACAACCTTCCTCAGAAACTTTCAATGTAATAGGACCCTCCAAAATAAAAAGATAATTTTTTAGCTAAATTCTCAAGGCCCTTCACCACTCTGCCCCAGTCTATCTCCCCACCCTTATCAGCAATTGAAATGGTGTGCTAAGGTGATTTATTTAAAAATAATGTATCGGATGGCTTGGTGAGTAGAGGGCATGTGTGACTTGGATCTGGAGCAACTATCAGTGAGGCTAACCTTAGAAAGAAAGCCAATATTTCACACAAAGAAAGGGGCTGGAGGTTAAGAGACAATTCAAGAAGTCCTTAAATGCTTCTTGCTCATGTTTTGGTACTTCTCATGTATGTCTAGACTGAGAGTTCCTCCCTTAAGACTCGAAAGTATATGTTATCAAGGTAGAAATTATTCCTGAAATTGATAGTGTAATAGTTTCTGAAAACAATCAGATTCAAATTCTGATTTCCCTTTCTCAGGTTGTGACTTTGGGCAAGTTATCTGACTTCTCCAAGACTCAGTTTTTTCATCTGTCAAATGGAGGTATAAAATATTTAACATACAGAATTTTCATAAGATCAAAGTGAGATAATCCATGTACTGTACCGGATATAGTCTTGAGACATCATAGCTACTCAGTAAATGGTAGATATTTTTTATCATTACTGTTCTTCTTTTTCTTAGACCCTTGAGATTTTTTTTTGGTTCAGAGAATCTGGCTACTTGAATATCTCAGTGTGTCTAGCACCCATTATAATAGAGATGAGTGTTTTACAACCCTCAATGTGTTTGTTGAATGGTGATAACAATGTTACTGACATTTATTAAAGTGGCTATTTTGGGTTTTGGAGAGTTTTGTTATTATTATGAAGATACTAACCCCAAAAATCTAGCATTGACCAGCAATCTGACATCATTATTGACATCACTGGTGCTTTGTGACTTTGAGCATTCTATTATTCAAAGTTTTCTATGTGGATAATATGATCTTCCAAATATTAACTTGGACTAATACTTATTGAGTGTTTGCTAGGTGCCAAAAATACTAAGCCAGATCCTCCTTTGGGAAGCACATATTGTAGGGACATTCCACCAAGTATAAAGTGTTGTGAGAATGACTGAATCTGCCTGCAGAGTCCCAAGAGCCTTCTTTGAGGAGAAGATAATTGAGTTGAGTCTAGAAATGATAAATGGGCATTATTGTTGATGGTGGGGTGGAATCCCAGGGAAAGGAAATCGCTTGGACAAATGATAGGGAGGTCTGAGAGGAAATGGCTTGTTTTGAAAAGTGGGAAGGCAATTAAGCATGATGACTTCAGAATTTCTACATAGGAGAGGTTTGGGGGAGGTGATCTAGTTGGAAGAAAACCAGAGAACTTACATTGAAGCTGAATCTGCATAGCATCTTGACACAAAATTGTTAAGCTTTCTATTGCCCATATCAAAGACGAGGATATATGGCTTCTGGACATTATTGGAGGGGATGGGTTAATCTCTCCCAAGTCATCTCCATGGCTCTGCAACCACAGCAGCCTGGAGAATTGTCTGAGATGAGTTGCAGAAGAGCAGCTGCAGAAGAAGGTGAAGCCAGGAAATGGAAAGCTGTAAAGCTGGTTAAGGGAACGTTGCAGGTTTTAACACGATCGGCTTGATGCCTTAGAAGGTTGACTAGTTAGAACCCGAGGGTGCACTGGGAGAGAGGACAAGAATGGAGGTAGAGAGGTGAGGTAGGAGCAGTGGGATGGATTCAAAGAATGAATAATTGAGTACATTCTTTACTACAACATTTTTCTTCCTGACTCACACAAAGAACTATTTCTGAGGTAGTTATCCTGAAAGAGTATAATAATACCTATCACTTATTGAACAATTTGTATGTGAGTAACACCATTTGGGGCTCTTTCCATGGATTAATTTGCTTAATCCTTATGATAAGCCTATATTTAAGGATCTACCATTTTTGTCATTTTATGGGTAAGAAAACAAAGTCACAGACAGAATAAGTAACTCGCCCAAGGTCACAGAGGTCTAAAGAATTGGAATGAGGTTTAGAGCCTAGGTGATCTGATTCCAGAGACACTCTTCTGATCACTCTGTTGTCCTGTTTATTCACAGCGGTGTTTTAATATTTCTTCTGTGCATTATGTAGGAGATGAATAAAGTATTATATCCATCGTGGGGTTTTGCACGTAATGTGTGCCTAATTCAGATCTGCTAAATCAACAAGTAAATTTCAATAATATTATCATTCTCATTAATTGAGCATTTATGTGCCAGGCCCTGGGTTGAGTGTTTACATCAATTACTTAGTCCTCATAGTAACCCTCAGATATAGTAGGATATTAATACTTAATGTTTATATAATCAGTTAGGATTACAAAGCAGGGTTAGCCTGGTGATGGGTATTAAGGAGGGCATGTTCTGCATGGAGCACTGGGTGTTATACGCAAATAATGAATCATGGAACACTACATCAAAAATATGTGGTATTAGTTTTGACAAAAGTATAAAGGTATTAACTCATAAAAAAATACAATAAAACAAAGTAGGGTTATATATAACATCTCTTTTGACCTACATAAAAAAGTTGTATGAAGTATATAACAATTTCACTCCTATTTTGTGGTTTAAAGATCGGCCCAGGTCATAGAGCTAGTAAATTGTAAAACTAGTATTTGAACCTAAGTCTTCTGGTGCTGAATGTTGCTGACTTTCCATACTACACTGTCTATCAGATCTTTATACATTATGAAATACTATTCACTCGTAAGGGCTAAAATAACCAGAGAGTGTGCTACAGGGAGGGAAATTCTAAGCTTACCCTAAAAATGCAGGAGCACAGATGTTTTGGGAGAACATTCCAGGTAATAGGAATGGTTGTCAGAGAAGTAAAGAAGGTTGGAAAGTGTGAGGTATTTTTTGATAATTAGCAGCTCAGGTGTGTGACAAGTACTTAGCAAACTCTAAAGGCATTATGTAAACAGTAGTAGTTATTATTATGGAGTTCATGAATATTTTCTATTGCAGTGTGCCAATTTGGATTCTTGACACATGTTGTGTTTTTTTTGGATGAAAGGAGAAATCATAAACCGTTCAAGCAACTGGAACACACATTATACATACATACGTCGGAGGACTGGACCCCTGCCATTCCTATTTTTATATGTTGAAATCTCTAACTGTCTAATCGTGGTGGTACAAAGTTCACCCCTCAGCAGCCAAGATTGATTTTTCCTTTGAGTAGACATGCTTCACAGAAGTACCCTTTCCCGTTACGTTTTGAAAGTCATCAGACATGCTGTTATAAATGATCATGGAAGATTACTGGAGATGCTGCAAAATAATAGTGAACCAAGTAGCATCTGTAATTTCCAAGGATGGCTCGCAATCATCACTCAAAATGAACCCTATCTGAGTGCAGGGCTGAACTTTTCTTTTCCTCCCTCTTTCTTCCTTTTACTACTTTATAACATAGCTGAAATGGATACTGCACCTCATGAATTTTTATGCAAAATATTAAGTTACCAGCCACTGCTGTGCAGACAAACTCTCCTTGTGATGATGAGAGTTAGCCCGCACAGTTCAATGGCTGACATCCTTGGATAAAAAGACTCCATGTCAAACCGGCCAACTGAGAGTAAAAGTCCATGCTGGTTGCTGACCCAAAAAGTGTTTTGGATGCTTCTTGGTTCAGACTCTCCTACAGACTGGAAGGAGAATGATTTCATGTTTGTTGACGGAATTGCCACTTGCTCAAGGTATCTGTTTTTGTAACACATTTTATGTATTTCAACCTCTCATATGTATAAATCGTGAGAGAATGAAGTTCTCTGAGCTGGCAACTGCTGAGCCACCCTTTCCAGTTCCTTCTGGGCTAGATGCAACTGGTTCTGGTACAATTGATCCCCAAGTCCTGTTGATTCTATTTCATTAATATCTCCTGAATCTACATTGTATCCCTCCATCGACCCTGCCACAGCCTCGCTGAGCCCCTCTTGACTTTGCTCAGCTATGTCATTGTAGCTGTTTTTGTCTTGATTCCCCTTTTATTGTGTCCTCCCGTTTCTTTGATCTCTTTCTCAGCTGCCAGGGTGATTTTCCCATCTTCCAGACCTTGTTGTGTGGCTTTTTTTTGTTGTAAAATCTCTGATGGTCTAAAATCTCTGATGAGACATTGTAAAATCTCAATCTCCCACATTGCCTATGGGAGAAAATCCAAGCATGGCAATCATGTCTTTTCACAGCCTTGCCACACCAGCTTCTACCAGCAAGCCTTCCAGTTACTTCCCTGGCCATGCTACCCCTGAGCTACAGTTGTTTCCCAAATATGGCATGTACTTTCCTGTTTCTGTGCCTTTCCTTTCCTTGCTTCCAAAGCTTTTCTTGATTTCAACCCCTCTTTCCTTCCCGTGGAAAAAAAATTTTTTTTTTCCTTCTTCGGTATCCTCCAAATAGAGTAAGTGCTTCCTCCAAAAAATTCTTAAGTGCTTCCTTCAAAAAATTTTAATCCAGCAAAAAAATTCTTGAGGGCCTAACAGGTACTAGACATCATGTTTTGTGTTTGAGACTGTGATACGTCATTTTTCAGTTGGAGCATTCGGAAGATAAATGTAGGAGAGATCATCATAATAATAATTTAATAATAAAGAAGTGCTTAAATAGAGACCAGAGGAGACCTTTTCAGACACCCTATCTAAAATTACCCACCTTTACATATCCAGTTATTCTCTATCATGTTATCCTGTTTCATTTTCCTCATAGGATGTATTATTTAAGCTTATCTTATTTATTCTGCTCTTTCCTTGTTTATTTTGTCTCCACTGGGATGTAAGCTCTGTAAGAACAGATCTTTCGATTCATTCACTCTTGTAATGCTGTGTTTAGAACAATGCTTGGCATACTGAAGGTGCTTAAGAAATATTTATTGACCAAATAAATGTGGTTGGAGACAGCTTCCTGCTCCCTTTTCCCTATTATCCTCCTTTTTATCTTTCTCTTAGATGAACTAAGAATGGCTCGAACTCATTCTAATTGCCGCCATTGAGTCATTATAATGTGATGTGCTTGATGTGAAGTGTGAGTTTTATATTGTTCTGGGGACTTTACTGACCATCCATTACTCATAGTCATTTTTAAAATTTCATATGTGTATTCATTACCTTTACCACAAATGTTCTAACCACCAGGCTAGATCTGAGAAAAGAAAGATGAATAAAATGACGACCCGTAAGTAACTCATTACTGTACAGTAAAAACATGTTTTTAATTGCAGTGAACAGGAAGGTTTTGAAGAAGGCACAAATTGCTTTCATTGCACCTTGGACAATATTAATGCTAATCAAAGCTCTATCTTTAGGGTGTCTTTTGTTTTCTTAAATTTTCTCAAACATGGAAATCAATAGATATTTATGAACACCTACTTTGTGCTCTGTACTATGCTTTGATATGGTGTATACAAATGGGAATGGCAGGCACCTTGCTACTAAGAAACTTGACAGTAGAGGAGTAGACTCATTCCAAAAATGACCTTGAAGCTTTCTGCAGCAGAGTATCACAATCCTAGTATTAGGGAGGTGAAATAAATACATTAGCCATGGTCAATCAAATACAAGCTGTCATCACGTTTAGATTTGAGACTCCTTTTTACAAAGGCAAAGTGGGAACCAGGTTAGATTACAGAGCTCTTCAGTGTGACAAAGCTATGACTCTTGGTAGGTACTCTATTTTCTTGAAATTCTTAAGAACAAATTTCACGGAAGACCTAATATCAGAGACATCAGATGTTTTAATATACAATGTCCTACATAACAGTTTTTGTAAGCACAATTAAATCTAATAACTTGCATTTATTGAGCTAGGAGCATATATTCATCTCATTTAATTCTTACCCTATGTGGTGAAAGCTGTAATTAACCCCAGCTTGCAGATGGAGAAAATGAAACCCAAGAGGTCAAATAACTTATCAAAGACATACAACTAGTAGGTGGTAGAGGAATACTGACACCCAGGAAGCCTGACTTTGGAGCCTGTGCCTTTAACTCTTCCTCTGACAAATATAGCAAGAAGTGGAATGGATATTCCTGGCTGTGTTCCTTTCAAGTCATTGGAGGGCCACTCAGGACAAACTGGTAATTGATTGTAGAGCCTCTGGTCATTTCTTGACCTATGGAAAAGTAAAATGTCTAAAGGAATGGTTGTGTAGTATGAATATCTTCTTTACATACTTAGAGGCTTCTGTTAGGGGCCAAACTCTGACCAATGAGACTGATACTATCTGATCAGGCTTGGCGTATTTGGTTGAAGGCAGAGCTTTATGTCTGGGAAGCCTCAAGAGCAGATGGTAGAGTTGACATTCCACATGAAGGCAGAGAAACCCAACAGACCACCTTCAGTGACAAACTACTTCATTTCCACATGGAGGGGGACCTGCAGATAAAACCACACTTTTCCTTAGAAGCAGCTTTTGATCAGTTCCAACACAGTTTCAAGTTTTGACTGGCTAAAACCCCTGGCTTTCTATTGCTGTTCTTGGAAAAAAAATTGTCAAGGTGGTGCCTTCTGGTTTTGTCTACCAAATTGAAGAGAACATGGCTGAAAGAATATGCTGAAAAAAGCCAATTGATAGAAATAAAAACACAGCCCAGGTTCAATTTTATACATTTTTTGGCTTTTTTTTTTTTTTTTTAATACTGCAGGTGAACTTTACGATGAATGCTCTGAACTAGTCTTTAAATGACTCTATAATGAGAAAACTCTTTTGTATGAATTTGTGCAGTTCACTGTCAATTCAGATCAATAAATCCTGCACCAGTTGATTTTTTTAAATGCAATTTATTGAGGCGGGGGAAGGCTGTATGGATTGGATTGCTTGTTCCAGCTTTGAAAGATAAAGAACAGATTCAATAGCAATGAAACTAAAGTGTCTCTCCATGCTGCCTCAACCCCCTCCCTCTCACTCCTGCTTTTCTTTCTTTAGTGCCCTGTCTGCAATCATCCTGGCTGGGGCTGCTGCAGATTCATTAAGAAGTGGTGCTTTGAAAAACTCAGAGAAGAGATATGATACTGCCTAGACAGTGGACATAGAATTCCAGCAGCTCTACTCATGAATTTCTTTCCTACCTTCTACTAAGTCTGTAACCTGGGAGAACGCCATTCTCAGGGGCTGTGGGCTCCATCCTCAGCTCTAAGGTCCCTCGCTGCCCAGGTGAAATGGACCTATCATCCCTTTGAAATATTTTGGGGGAACTTCTTTGTTTAGGAGTTTGTTTCTTTCACTGGAATAGACTAGAGCATGGATATCAGAACTTGATCGCCTTCAAGTCCTACCTATATTACTTAGACCTTGGGAATATTCCTTAGGCTCTTTGAGTCCCAGTTTCTTCATATATAAAATAGGGATAATAACTGTGCCTATCCTTGTAGGATTAATTAAGATGTAAAGTATTTATATGTAAATTATAGTGCTTTTTCATGTCAATTAATATTTCTTATAAATATGAATGAGTGCGTATGTGAGAGAGAAAGAGAGAGACTATATTTGGATTGCTCTCAAAATAAGAATTATATCTTTTCCTTTTTGGTTCCCAGAATTAGTATTGATTTTTGCACATGGTAGGTGCTCAATGAATGTTAGTTGAATTAATGATGGTAATGAAACCTAACGGTGATGAGTCCATACATTGTATTTTTTTTTTCAAATCACCTCCTGAATTCATTTTCTCCTTTGCATTTTAGTCTTGGCTCTGCTGTGAATTCAGTGTGTCCTCAGGGGAGGGATGGTTTTCTTATTTAGAATGAGGAGTTGGCATGCTGAGGTCTTTGGAGTTCTGAGTTCGGAAATTCCTTGTTCCCTTCCCTTTCTCTTCTCTTTGGTCTCCTTTGTCATTGTAACCAGAGGTCAAGCACTGTCAGCATACAGGCTTTTGGCCTGGATACTATGTATGAGGCCATCAGACCCAGAAGCCCTGGCCAAACAGTCGGTCAATTCCAAGTAGAAGAGTTCAAACTTAGGAGAACTCCTAAGAGGCATTACCGGAAGTTATAAGACCTTCATTCTAGTTCTGGTTCTGCCTTTCCCTGGCTTGTGACCTTGGACAAGTCACCTAAACTCTCTTGGTTGGCTTTCTCAGTAGGCATGGTAACCCTTGTTCTGTTTATTACTCAGTGGTGGTAAGGTTCCGAGGAGATTGAGTACCTTGTCAATTGTAACATGCACACAGTGGTAGCCACTGCCATGGTTTTTGGTTTAGTATGCAAAGATAGCTTTGCTTTGAGGTTTTACAGATATGGCAGTGCAGAGAACTTTCAGACAAAGCTAATAGAGGTTTCTGTGGAGAGGTCAGATCATATTTAATTTATGGGGTTAAAAAAAGATTTGTGAATTATAGGCCACGAAGAGGACTGGACACTCACCACCTGTCCAGTGACTCTAGGAGTAATAATCATAATCATAGAACGATAGGAGAAACTTCCTTTAGTTAAGTGCATATTATGTGAGAAGTCTACTAAGCCCATTAGTGTCTTACCTTATTCATCTCACGATGAACACATGAAGTAATCAGTACTCTTTTATTTAATTTTTTATTGTTATGTTAATCACCATACATTACATCATTAGTTTTTGGTGTAGTGTTCCATGATTCATTGTTTGTGCATAACACCCAGTGCTCCACGCAGAATGTGCCCTCTTTAATACCCATCACCAGGCTAACCCATCCCCCCATCCTCCTCCCCTCTAGAACCCTCAGTAAGTAATAAGTACTCTTATAACTCATATTTCAAATGAGCAAACAGGTTCAGGGAGGTCTTAGAGTTAATAAGTGGAATTGAACACATCTGCATAATTCCCATACATGTCCCCTCCAAGAGAGTAGAGTTAGAATGAAGTTAGGCTAATTCCTAACCCAGTGTTATTTACTGAAGCTTTATGCTCTCTGGTCCCTTACATTTTAAGTACCTCTGGATGCTAACTGCACAGCCATTTTCTTCTTCCAAGGAAGAGGCTATGAAACTGGAACTTTGGAAGATGAATTAGATGATGGGTCCCTAAGGAAATGAGAGGTGGGGGATTGTTGAGAAGGAGCAGAAGGATGGTATAACTGGTCAGGGGAGCTAGGAGTCCAGAAAAAAGGTGATGAATATGATAGCCAACATACTGGTAGGAATCAGTTCAATTAGGGACGCAGGGAGTAGCCCAGACAATGGTGGTACCATGAGACAATCTGGGACATATCTGAGGGGACAAGGCCTGCGCTGAGGCTCACTTGTCCTCAAGGTCTTGAGGTCCTATGGTCACAACCATACCTGGGAACATGCTAGGCCACTTTCAGAGAGAGAGGAAAACAGCTTCTCAGGCCACCTAGAGTTGACTGCAGGAAAATTAAGGAGGTCTTGGCTTGGCAGAATCTTATTCTCTTGGTAGTGAGTATAATGGATTTTTGAAAGCAACTTAAGCTTGCAATTATCACCGAGAGTAACCACCATTCCCACTGTTTACTGAAGACTGTTGGGCAGCAGGCACTATGCTAAGCATTTTACTTTCATTAGCTATCTCAATTATAATGAGCTGGGTTATTATTCACCCTGTTTCTCACATGAGAAAACTGAGGGCCAAAGAAGTTACATGACTTGTCCAAGGTTACATGGCTTTTAAGAGAATAGAGTTGAGATTCAAATCCAGGACTGTGTCACCCGCCTCCCTCTCCTGCCTCCTAGAACTGAGATGAAGGGAGCCTAAGTACTGTTAAATCTACATAACATCTGGTAATCTTTTATCTGTATGCTGAAGCATTGTTTGAAATATAAAAGAAAACAAATACTTTCGTGCTTTTGTGTTCTATCATTTTCTTGACAACCATCACCCTCCTACATAGAGTCTTTATTCTGGCTGGTTGTCAATTATGCAAATACACTGATAGGGACATGTTACCCTAACAGAGCAGAGTGCAAAGTCTTCACTTCCTGAGTTTGTTTTTCTTTGCCAAGGAGAGTGCATCTGGACTGATTGGGATAGAATGAGCAAACAGTAGTCAGGGGAACTGAAGCTCAAGAGAGGTGGGGAAATAGTGCAGAAGCACTAGCCTTGAAGAGTGAATGCCAGGCTTTTGATCCAACAGAACATATATCAATGTTCTGAGAGAATTTCTGTTTAAGAGTGTCAGTCTCACAGAGAATAAAAGTTCTGTCATTTCTAGTTCCTAAGTATCTTGATTTCTATCAACTTCTATCTCCCTCATTGCTATTTTTCCTTGTGCAGGCCACCATCATCTTGAACCTGAATTACTGCAAAAGCTTTCTAAAAGGTCTCCCCTAATTGTCTTATATATCGTACCCTCATCTAATCCATTCTCCACACCACAGTGAAAGTGGTCTTCTTAAAATGTCTATCAAGTTAGTCCTCTGCTTGAAACAGGTCTGTGTTCATTGGCGTTCACAGGGTAAAATTCAAAATTCTTAGAAGTAGCTATAAGCACCTTTATAATCTTACCTCTTTAGGCTTATTCCTTGCCATCCCCTTTCTTCACTAAAATCCTACAGAAACAGTACTCTTGCAACATTAAACATCTTTCAGTCTTTGGAACTTGCCACACTCTTCCTTGTTTCTGGGCAGAAGCATGTACTGTTCCCTTTGCTTCTTACAAGGTCTCTTTCTTCTTCACATGACTTACTACCACTTATAAAGTATCTGCCTAGAGGTGCCTTTCTCTGGGAAAGTGAAGTTGATTCCTCCAGTCTTCCAAACAGTTGGCCCACAGGGAGGGATCAGCCTGATTGTGGTGTCAGGGATTAGAGCTAGGGATAATATGTATGAAAAGTTCTGGAGCACAGATTGTAGCTAAATTCAAGGAAGACAATTCCAGCTGTCACAACTGTCCAAAGACAGGGTGGGAGAATGGGTTCCCTGTCACTGGGAGTGAGCAGTAGAGGATGTCAGTCCCTTGGAAGGGAGGATGTAGAACATTTTGAACACTAGTATGGGAGTTTGTGGAAAAGGATGATTTTTTCTGTCTCTCCTGAGGCTTTGTAAGTTTAGTCTCTATAATCACATTAAGTAAACACGCAATTTTCTCTTTGGTCAAAGTTTGTATTAAATAAATTTGATGTATTTTTTCTCTTCTCTTCTATCTCTTTCTCTCCTTCCTGCCTCCCTGCCTTCCTCCCCTCTTCCCCCTCCGCCCCCTCCTCTCCTTTCATTTCTTTCTTGAATCCAAACAACTTCCTTGAGAACCACTAATCTTGTTGCAGGTGAAGAACAGAGAGTTTAGTATTCACCATTAATAAAAAACAGGCCCGAAGCAAAGATAGTATGCCTTGTGCCCCATGTGGTATTTTTATGTCCCTATATAAAGGAAAAAGAACTTCCTTGAGCTTGGCTCAAGTAAAAATGAGGATCTTAGATAGGAAGACACTCCCAGGTACGAGAACTATACCTTCTTCTGTTGGTACGGATCAGAATGGGATGGATACCCCTTGGCTGTCCCTTGTCAGGGATGAATTTATCCAAATACACTACTCCATAAACACCAGCATGGGGCAGGAAGTTTGGGATGGAAGGATGCTGATCCTTAGAGAAGCAGTTGTTGGGTTAGCATTCTCTGTATACTCTTTCCCTTGAGAGAGAGAAACCTAGCAGCTCCACTATAGCTATACACACAGTGTAGATATATGTTGGAACCACCAGCACTAGCTGTCCTAAAAGCACAAAGCTTCACTAATAAATTCCACAAATATTTATTGAGCCCCTACAGGTACTGTTCTAAGTGATGGCAATATTAAAAAAGTCCCTATCCTCATGAGTTTACATTCCAGTGGCAGATATTCAACAAGTAATTAAACAAAAGCATATTATAATTTCAGGCGATGATAAATGCCATGGAAAGTAAAGGGCTAAGTTATGATGCAGTAACAAACAAGGTCCAAAATCAATAGCTTATAAGAAGACGCTTATTTCTCACTCCGGCAACATGTCTCTTGCCTGTTCTGAGGACCTTGGTGACCATTGATTTGCCACACCCCTGGTCCACATTTTTACTGCAGGATCCAGACTAACAGAGCAGCCTCAGTCTGGAACATTTCTGGTCATTGTATCAGAGAGAAAGGAAATGTAATAAACCACTGGCTGGTTCTTAAAGCTTCTTCCTGGAAGTGGCACACATCACTTCTGTTCATATTTCATTGATGAAAGCAAATTAAATAGCTGCTCCTGACTTTTATTATTGCCCTACTGGGTGGACAACCATAGGGAGGGAAATAGGTATTTGATGAATAGTATTACAATCTAACAGAGAGCACACACTTAACGGAGGATCTGGAAAGTATTCTCTGAATGCAGTGAGGAAATATGCCATGTGAAGATATGGGCAAAGCCTGTCCTGGGTAAAGGGAAAGCAAGCACAAAAGCCTGAGGGAGGAATGAGAGTGATGTGTTTGAGGAACAGCAAGAAGGCAAGTATGGTTGGAGCACAGAGAGTAAGAGAAGAGTGATAGGAGATGAGGCCAGGGAACTAGGCAGGGGCATAGTCACCAGGGCAAGGTAGAGCCATCATCATCATTCAGTGTCTGTTGAGTGCTTATCATATGCCAGGCACTCATCTAGGCTCTCAGGGCATGTCTGTGAATAAGATAGACAAAAACATTATAGAACTCCACATTTTAATGGAGAGCAAGAGACTATAAATAATATAATACATAAATTATGTAACATCTGAGATGGTGATAAATGCCGTGAAAATAATAAATCAGAGTTAGTTGGATCAGGAGTAGAGGGATGGGGGGACTACAGTTTTGAAGGGAGTGGTCACTATAAACATCATTTTAAAAGAAGCATTTGAGTAAAAATTTATAAGGAGGTGAGAGCATCAGTTATGCAGGTGTTATGGTTAAGAAGACCAGAAATTTGGAGTTTAGTCTAAGTGAGATGGGAAACATTTAAGTGCTTTGATCAGGGGAATGCCATGGTCTGACTTATGTTTGAAAAGGATCACTCTGTTTGCCATGCAGGGAATAATTGTACTGTACTGCAAAAGTAAGGGCAGGCCAGAGGAACAGATAAGGGGCAGGTTGCAAGGTGCTAGAGCAAATGGGAATCAAAGTTCTCTTTTGAGAAAGCCTACTAGATAGCCAGGTAGGATTCTAAGAAGCTTATTAGTAAGGGAGAGTTTGGAGCTCAAGAGTCCTATGTAGGCATCATAGACATGATAGATATTTAATTTTGAAACCTGATGAGCAGACCTTTGACATGCATATGAAAAGAGAAGAAATGAGAGCTGAGGATCTAGCCCTCAAGCGTTCCAAAATTTAGGGAATAGAATGAGGAGGAGTCAGCAAAGAAGCCTGAGAAGAAACAGCCAGCAAAACAAGAGAGAAATCTAATAAAACAATGAACAAGCAAACAACTAAAAATGAAACAAAACAGGATGTGTGCTATTCCAGAAACAAGAGAGACAAGTATTTCAAGAGGGAGAAGGAAATTAACTCTGCCAAATGTTACTGAGAAGTCAAGTATGCTTGAAACTAAAAGTTATCCATTGTCCTCATCGAGGTGGAAGGTGTTGGTGGTCCTTTATAGGACCTTTATAGGACAGTTTGGTTGGAGTGGTGGGGATGAGAGCTTGACTGGAGTATTTTCAGTAGAGAACAGAAGATAGGGAAATAGAATAGTCAGTCCTTCTTAGAATAATGTGACAGTGACTGGAAGGAGCTATGGGACCAACAGAAGTTCTTTTTTTTTTCTTTTTGTCTGTTTTGTTTTCATTTGGTTTTATCTTTGTTAGTTTAAATGGTAGATATCATATCATTGTGTTCTAATGGGAATGGCCCTTTGAAGTCCTCGATCTGTCATACAGGCCAGAGCTGTGTAGCCCTTCATAGTCTACAAGCCCAAATGGCATTAACTCTGCCATTTTGGCTTAGTTTGGTCCTTCCTCAAAGCCACTAAGTCATGCAATAGAGGCAAAAGTTAACGTTTGGGGTCCATCTGTGTCAGATCATTCTGACTCATCTGATCTTACCTGATACCAGCAGTGTGAGAGCTTTCCTCTTGAGTAACATTAATTGGTACTTCTCAGTCCTCTTGGTGTTTGGTGGCACTGACTTCTGAATTTTAATTCCTTCCTGGTTTATATTATTTTATTTAGGTCTGGATCCCCTTATACTAGAAGTCAACATTAAGTCATAGGGATAAATGGTCAGCATGAAAGACTATGTCTTCTTTTCCTCAGACCTGCCTTAAGACTATTTTCCAAGCCCGTAAAGCTATTGCTTCCTTTAAGAAATGCAACCAATTCTCAAGGAAGTTTTGGGAAGCAGAACTGAAGAGTCATTCATTTTAGGTTCATGATTTTGCTTTGCTCTGACTTCTCCCAATTTGGTGTCACCTGGAGATATGAAGTACATCCTTACATCTGCAAAATTAGCATCCAAGTCCTCTTCACAACTAATTAGCTAGCATGGTTCTCATTTTGCTGGTTACTCTACCTATTAGATTTGTCTTCCCATCTTAACAATGGAATCTGTGGATTTCTGGTAATCTGTACCTATAAATGAGTTTTCACTCAGCAACTTTGTATTTTAATTTTGGTCTTTTTGAGCCAAGGCTAGGATCTTTGTCAGCTCTTTAGAAAATAATGCATTATATGCCTTCTCTTGCCTGTTCTGAGGACCTTGGTGACCATTCAGGACATTTTAGCTTCCTGTAATAGGAGGGCTACTTTTCCTGAAAGCCTCCACGAGCCCCTGGCTTATCTCCAGAATCTGCACAGCTTCCAGAGTTCATCTGAGCATCTTCTTGGGAAAATGCTCAAGGCTTCCTTTTATTCTAAGTAAAATGTTAAATGCCAAGATTACTTAGATTATGCTCTAGTTGAGGAGTTTTATATTTGTCTACCTAGCAGAGGTTCTTGGCTTCTAAGGAGACCATGTGATTTTATTGGAACATTAAGGAAGAAAGAACAAGAGAGTTCTGGAATCTTCTTTTGCTGACTTCAGAAAATGCTCTACTTTTCTTTTGTCACTCTGAAAACATATTAGGATGAAGTGAAAATAACTTAAGATTTGTATTTAGTCAAATAGTCTTGAATTAAGATAAAAGTTTATATAGCACTATTTGTTGACTCTTACTTTGGACACAATTTCAGTCTCAATCTTTTCCTCTATAAAATAAGGGTAATAAGACCTATGCCATTGAATTTTACTGTGTATTAATAATAATGTTTTAAGTGCTCAGTATAAATACTAGCTCTAAAATTGATATTATTCATATAGATAATAACAATAATACAGCAGAGTATATGCCATATACTGTTAGGCAGTAGGTAAACAACAGTGAATAAGAAGTAATCTTTTACTCTCAAAGGTCCCCTCGTCAAGTAGGATACATAAAGGAATAATTGTAACACAACATGGCAAATGGAATGATAGATTAAATGGAAAATCTTAAACAATCCTAAAAGAAAATATGATTGACTCTGTCTAGGATGTATGGGAGAGATATCATCTGAGCTAGGGTTTTATAAAGAATAAAGGATATTTTGATCAGTAAGTATATTATGAACAAAGGGAGATATGAAACAATATTCTGGCCTTTGAAATGATAAGTGGATGAATGGTATTCATCATACCCCATGCTGGGGTAATGGTAATTGTTTAAAGCCAAATCTTTTCATATCCTCTCCAAAAAACATAAATATCAATAAGGGGAACAAATAAAACCACCCACAATCCATATGTATCCCATGCTAGAAGGCATAGAATATTATAAATTCCATTTCTGTTCAAGTAGAATGTGGTAGGCAGCATAATGCTCCACTCCCCCCAAGATATCCACATCCTAATCCCTGAAAACTGTTGATATGCTAGCTTAAATGGCAAGGGGGAATTAAAGTTGTAGAGAAAATTAAGGTAACTAATCAGATGATTTTGAGAGGGGGAGACTATTCTGGATTATCCAGATGGGCTCAAGGTAATCACAAGGGTCCTTATAAGTGGAGGAAGGAAGAAGAAGAGAAAGAACCAGATAGATGGCTGTATGAAAAGGGCTCAGCAGGACCTGGAGGGCTTTGAAAATGGAAGAATGTGACCATGAGTCAAGGAATGTGGATGGCCTCTAGAATTTGGAATAAGCAAGAAAATATATTCTCTCCTACAGCCTCCAGAAAGAACTCAGTTCTGTCAGTACTTCGAATTTAGCCCACTGAGACCCACTTTGGACTTCTGATTTAGCCCACTGAGACCCACTTTTGGACTTACAACTGTAAGATGACAGATTTGTATTGTTGTAAGTCACCAAGTTTCTGTGTTATAGAACACAGCAACAGTGGGAAACTAATACATAAGGAAATCAATGTTCCAATGCCCAAGGACACTCTAAAGTCTATGCCAGAGAAGAGGTAGGTAGAGACTTTATCAAAAAGAAGGAAGAGTTGGGATGAGGGGATCCTAACAATGGTGGAGTCAAATGAAATCATCCTTATAAAGGAGGAGAGCTACACTTAGTGGGAAATTACTGAGAATGGGTCTGAGACATAGGCATTGGAGCACTAGTTACTGGAGAATAAAAAAAAAATAGAGAATTTTAAGTACATGTGAATAAGAGCAGCAATTTGAGAAGCCACTGCTTTTGAGAAGGAGGGAGTAGATGTTTTTTTGGAGACTTGGTAGTAAATGGAAAGAAGAAAGCAAGCTGTGCAAATAAAGAATACTACAGAAATAAAAGATAATCATAAAATCAGAAGACACACCAGCTCTTATCCTCATCCAAATAAAAGCAACCTTTGATTAAGGGAACATTGTTAAAGAAACTGACTTCACTCTAGCCATAGAAGAGGTACTCTTGAACTAGGAAATTTGATGAACTATCTAAACCCATTGCTTCTGCCCACATAAACCAGTTATTGCATGTCAGGAAAATATAAGACATTGAAAAATGAATAGAAAATAGATAAGAAGAAAACCAGAAAAGAAAATTCTTGCCCCAAACGAGTCATGAAGCACAGGCAAGCTATGTAACACATTACCCCAACCTGAATTGAATATCCATAAGCAAGTAGATATGAGAATCTTCCTCATATCAAAAATTCAAAAACTCGGAATTGAAATGGACAGAACATCCAAGAAGAGAGGAAATTTGTATTGAATAAACTCAAAAAGCATTTGAAGAGACAAAATCTTCTCAGAAATGAAGATAAAATGCAAGGTTCTTAAGGAGAATAGATTCAACTGAAAATACAGTAAGAGGAGTACGGAAATGGAAAGAAAATAGCCAAGAAAATCATAGCAAAATAGTAGAAGTTTAAATTGTTGAAAGAAAAAGTAATAGATCTAGAAGATAGGCAAAAAAGACCCAAAATTTCTATAATTGGAGTTTCTGAAGAATTAAGACAGTGGAACTGAACAATTATTTGAAATTATAATCAAAGAAAACTTTCTAAGGAAAAAAGACCTAAACCTATATATTGAAAAGACTGATTACATATTTGGGAAAATTGACCCAAAATAGTCAACTCTGGCTCAAAGTCTTTAACAGCACATTTTAAAATATAGGCCTCCAGGCAACTGGCAAAGTCACTTGAAAAAGGAAGCATTCAGGGCATCAGAATTCTCAACAGCGAAATACAGAGAAAGATAATAGTGGAACATTATTTTCAAGGGACTTAAGGAAATAAAGTGTTAGTGAAGGCTTTTATATCAAGCCAACTTGTACTTAAAAATCAAGGCTAAAGGAAAACTTTTTTTATCTTTTTCTATCCTTATTTTTCTCTCCAAATTTTTATTTAAATTCTGGTTAGTTGATGTATACTGTAAGGGAAAACAGTTTTAAACATGCAGCAACTTAGGAAATAGTACATTTATGAGTACTTTCTGAGGAATCTTAATAGAAGATGAACTTCATTCAAGCAAACTATGACTAGGGTAAGTTTGGTATATTGGCAAGCATTAAATATATCTAATTGTAGATTTCAGATTTAAAAAATATAGAGCAAAATCTAAAGCCAAAAAAAAGATGTAAGAGACTATTATGTAAATTTTATACATTTTTATAAAGAAGAAGCAACATAACTAAAACATGGGAGAAGAGAAAAAAAAAGATAAAGAAAAAGGCTTGATAATTGACCCATAGGTAATCTGAGAGTCAGAGGATATGTTGAAAGGTGAAAAACCAATTAGTGGACGCATAGGGAAGGAAAAAGGTGAGAAGGGCATTCATTATATGATGGTAGCTACAAGAACAAAAATTGAAAACCTCTTAAATACCAAAGAAACATCAAAAAAAAAAGAGAAAAATATATAAAGAAAAGTAAATATTTTACAAGACAAACCATATACTACTTTTTATATAGAAAGAAGGGAAAATTGAGAAAATTGAGATACAAGTAGGTTAAGTAACTTTTCTTAGTTCAAACATACACAGTGAAAATATATGTTAATTAATGTCATTTATACTAGAGAGAATTTAGATATAATCTATTCAACAATGGAGAAATTGATATGAAAACTATAATAAATTGATTTAGAAGGCTATTATATGATAATTATACAGAGCAATATATAGACATTCCAAATATGTAATAAATAAAAATAATGAAAAATTATGTACATCCTCAGGAAGTTAACTATGTCTGAATATTAGACAAAGGCAAGAAGGGAACAAGAAAGTAAAAATGCTTTGTTTTGTTGAAAATGTGAGATTTTGTAAAGTCTGTTTTATTTTTTAATTTTTATTTTGATATCATTGTACAATATATTATTTAACAATCATCACTACATTCTCTCTTTGGGCTCCACAGCTTAGTTCTTTTTCTGTTATAGACAATTGCTTATCATATTTTAATTGTATGCTTTTCCAGTTCTTCCATTAAATAGTAAGCTTCCTGAGGGCATCTCTAGCACTCGTATAATGCCTAGCACACAGTAAGTACTCATTTACTCTTCAGTGAATCAGTGATTATAGTTATAGTTAATAGTAAACTGAGGTATGGAATAATAGAAGGAACAAATCCCCCTAAAATGAAGGAGACAATGACCACAGTGTCCTAATCCAATCAGAGGTCCATTTCTTGTGTAGTACCATAAAATATTTTTTATCCTGTTGTGTTTTGGTGGGGGAAAGGGGTTAGCAATTGGAGAGAACTAAAGCAGCAAAGGAAAAAAGAAGAATCTTAGTATGAATTTGCTTATGAACCATTTGAATGAAATTGGTTTGGATTCTCAACTTTCAGAGCTTGATAACAGTTCTAGCCACAAATTTGGCAACTAAAACATAATGGATCTTACTTCCATCAGTAACACAGAAAACCCTGTTCATGCGTCTGTGGGAATGACTTCGATTAAGCTAGGCTGTGAAATGTAGGATCTATGGAAAATAGGGTAAAGGGACATGTTTTCTATCCACTGCTCTATATTTTATCTTTGGGGCAAATTAGCTCCTCTAAAATGCTATGTCCTTGGGCTGTGTTAGCTTAGGTACTCACCAAGAGATCTGACTGAAGCCCAGTGTTATGGAGATGGGAATATTTTGATTTTGAGAACTGTTGTCTGAAAACAACTTTCATGTTATTGAGAAAATAACATAGAAGGAACTCTTGTTTTCTTTTGTGTCCTGAAAACTTCAGCATCTGGCCTAATGACAGTTGTATAGGACACTCAATAGTGTTGAATAAATTGATAAATTTGTTGACAGCCACATTTTTTTTTTCAGCTCATTATCTTTTATTTAAAGTTTCATATCAGAAATTTTACTTTTTAGAAACTGGGTGCTTTCCCTTTTTCTGATATAGATGTTAGGAAAATCAGTTTCCTCTTTCTTCTCTTTTCTTCCTTCCCTCCCCCGTTGTCTTCCTCTCCTCCTTTTCCTCCTCCTTTGTGATGCCTCAGCTATTAGATTTTTTTGAAACCAAAAACATTTGTAGCCAATTATAATGCAGTTGTAGAAATTCTAATGGTCCTTATGATTTTCATATTTTCCTCCTATCAGGGCCCTACTTAAATCCATAGCTCTGGGATAAAACCAACATGATTTGAAGCCTGATCTTTCCACCTAGCTTCTCTTAGCCTGGTTCCTCATTTGTAAAATGGGCATACCCTCACTCCCTCCCTGGACCACTGTGAAGACTAAATAATCAAAGAGTTATACAACAGGTCTTGATCAATAAATCCTTGTTTCCATCTTTTTTTTATTATTATCTCAAATCATTTTTTGGAAAACAATGGGACTTAAACAAGTCTTAAAATACCTGGTTGTTGAGGGCCCTCAGGTTGCATGGCGCTGTACCAAATGTGTGTTGTGTGTTTGGGAGATGGGGACGATGATGGAGGCTGTGCTATCTACCTTCACGTACTTCCAGGCTTGCGGCAGAGAGAGTGAGGTGCCTTTTGTTTTTGGTGAAATGAGATTACCCTGTTCCATGAGACAGTGTGAGGAGGAATTGTGATTTTTTTTTTTTTTTTTACTGTGGTCCAGAGAACATGAAGTAAACAAAGGTTTCCTGGCTACACTTTGGCATTGTCAGATATTTGGTAGCTTCTGCATTTCAGCAGTGTTTTGTCTGCCCACTTCCTGTGTACAACTTCTGCCACTTAGCAGGAGCTCCCCCCTGTCTGCCAGACCAACACAGGAAACAGAAGACTCCCCTCTGGGCATGGACCATGGATGTGGTATGTGCGAATGGCCAAAAGGATGGAAGTGAGTCTGAGCCAGGTAACAAATAGGCACTGGTCCATGGGATACCATTGAGGTAAACAATAAACAAATGAACAAATGGGTATATAATAGGTCAGGTAATGCTAAGGGAAGAAGCAAAAAGGTACTCCCATGAATTGGGAGGGAGACACATACCAGTGTAGCCTAGGGACTCCCCAAGAGAGCTCTCTGTGACCACTTATTCCCTGCTTATTATGTGCTTGCACTATTAGTTGTTTTTTTTTCCAGGTATGAAAATATATAAACTTGTAAGTTATGCATGGTATGTATCTTGCCTGCACTGTTGGACTTTCATATTACTGCCGTTTGGTTTTTGCATGTTTCTCCTCCAGTGAATTGTAAGTTCCAGGAGGGCATTTTCTGTGTTCTACTTAAGTTTGAGTCCCAGAGATCAGTACAGGGCCAGGGACATAGGTGCTTAGTGAATCGTTGATAAATGTAATCCTGCTCTCTCGGAGCTCACAGTCCAGGGGATGAAGTAAACCAGCCTCTTTTGGACAATCTTTGGTGAAAAGATGTTTTTTTCCTGTTTATTTTTTAATTTTCCAACCTCTTATAGTCTGATATTTTGAAAAATAATTTTGAAGAAAATAATAATAAAAAAAGCACAAGGCCTAACTTTTATTAGATTCTACAGACGTAAACTTCCTCTGTCAAATTGCTAAATGAGTTTGAAAGCATTTTTTCTTTTTCTCATTGCAGACTGGCAACAGTTTGCAGACTGGCAGCAGTCCATGAACCACATGTACCCCTGAAATATATACAAATACACAAATAATGTGCAGGTGTTGTTTAAATGCTATTGAGTGAAAAAAAGCCCAGCAGTGGAAGAGAGAATGATTGAGTTGGAAGGTGGTGGTGCTACTTTTGAAGGAGGGCAGAGGGACTTCTCTGATGATGTGAGGTTTGAGCAGAGAATGGGACAAAGTAGGAATGTGAGCCTTGCAGATACCAGAGGAGAGTTTCAAGGGAAAGGAAACCATATGAGCAAAGACTCTGAGCCAAAATTCATGCTGTCTTCTAGGAGTGGGGGGTATGCGAAAGGTGGGGCAGATTACTCCAGCCTACTAGATCATGGAAAGAACTTTGGATTTTTTTAAATTTAACTTTTAGTTATTGAACATACAGTGCAATATTGGTTTCTGGAGTAGAATTCAGTGTTTCATCACTTACATACAACACCTAGTGTTCATTACAAGTGCCCTCTTTAATCTCCATCACCCATCCAGCTCATCCCCCCCCACCTCCCTCCATCAACCCTTAGTTTGTTTTTGATCATTGAGAGCCTCTTATGGTTTGTTTCCCTCTCTCCTTTTTTTCTTTTTCCCCTTCCCATATGTTCATCTGTTTTCTCTCTGAGCTGAAGGCAGTCACTTAACCAACTGAGCCACTCAGGTGTCCCTGTTTTCTCTCTTAAATTCCATATATGAGTGAGATCATAGGGTATTTGTCTTTCTCTGACTGACTTATTTCACTTATTAAAATATACTTTAGCTCCATCCATGTCCTTGCAAATGGCAAGTTTTCATTTTTTGATGGCTGAGTAATATTTCATTGTATGTATGTACCACATCTTCTTTATCCATTCATCAGTTGATGGACATTTGGGCTCTCTCCATAGTTTGGCTATTGTTGATAATGCTGCTATAAACGTTGGGGTGCATGTACCCCTTCAAATCTGTATTTTTGTATCCTTTGTGTAAATACCTAGTAGCGCAATTGCTAGATTTTAGGGTAGCTCTATTTGTAACTTTTTGAGGAACCTCCATACTGAAGAACTTCGGATTTTATTCTAAGTCTTTGGGAGGGTTTTGATCAAAGGAGTGACATGAATTACAAACATGGCCATACTGGCTACTCATTGGGCAATAGATTACAGGAGGGAAAATTAGAAGGCTCTTGTAACAATCTACAGGACCAGTGATGGTGGCTTGGTTAGGTAGGTGGCAGTGGAGATGGTGAGAAGTGGTTGCAGTGTGAATTGACCTTGAAGGTAGTAGCTGATGGGAGATTGGATACGGAGTGTGAGGAAAAGAGAGTGTCAAGGGTGACTCCAAGAAAGTTCAGAGCAAATGGCCAACTGGTGCTGCCATTTATGGAGATTAGGTAGTCTGAGAGTGCAGTGGGTTCTGTAGTTGGGGCATGGTTAAGAATCATTCTGAACATGTTAAATTTGGGATACTTACTTGACATACAAAGAAATTATTGAATAGGCAGTTGGGTATATGATATTAAAGTTCAAGAAAAGAGCTAAAACTGGAGATATAAAATTGAAAGTCATCAGTACATGGATGGAATTTAGAATCATGAGACAATGATTTCACGTTGGAAGTGAGCACAGGTAAAGAAGTAAATAGGTCTAATTGGACAGCCACGTGCAGAAGAATGAAACTAGACCATTTCCTTAACCACACACAAAAATAGACTCCAAATGGTTGAAAGACCTAAACGTGAGACAGGAGTCCATCAAAATCCTAAAGGAGAACAGGGGCAGCAACCTCTTTGACCTCAGCTGCAGCAACTTCTTCCTAGAAACTTTGCCAAAGGCAAGGGAAGCAAGGGCAAAAATGAACTCTTGGGATTTCATCAAGATAAAAAGCTTTTGCATAGCAAAGGAAACAGTCAACAAAACCAAAAGACAACCGACAGAATGCGAGAACATATTTGCAAATGACATATCAGATAAAGGGCTAGTATCCAAAATCTATAAAGAACTTATCCAACTCAACACCCAAAGAACAAATGATCCAATCAAGAAATGGGCAGAAGACATGAACAGACTTTTTTCCAAAGAAGACATCCAAATGGCCAACAGACACATGAAAAAGCGCTCAACATCGCTTGGCATCAGGGAAATCCAAATCCAAACCTCAATGAGATATCACCTCACACCAGTCAGAATGGCTAAAATTAACAAGTCAGGAAATGACAGATGTTGGCGGGGATGTGGAGAAAGGGGAACCCTCCTACACTGTTGGTGGGAATGCAAGCTGGTGCAGCCACTCTGGAAAACAGTATGGAGGTTCTTCAAAAAGTTGAAAATAGAGCTACCATACAATCCAGCAATTGCACTACTGGGTATTTACCCCAAAGATACAAATGTAGGGATCCAAAGGGGTATGTGCACCCCTATGTTTATAGCAGCAATGTCCACAATAGCCAAGCTGTGGAAAGAGCCAAGATGTCCATCGACAGATGAATGGATAAAGAAGATGTGGTCTGTATATACATGGAATATTATGCAGCCATCAAAAGGAATGATATCTTGCCATTTGCAATGATGTGGATGGAACTGGAGAGTGTTATGCTGAGCAAAATAAGTCAATCAGAGAAAGACATGTATCATATGACCTCACTGATATGAGGATTCTTAATCTCAGGAAACAAACTAAGGGTTGTTGGAGTGGTAGGGGGTGGGAGGGTGACAGACATTGGGCAGGGTATGTGCTATGGTGAGCGCTGTGAATTGTGCAAGACTGAAATCACAGATCTGTACCTCTGAAACAAATAATACATTATATGTTAAAAAAAAAAAGATAGCAGGAGGGGACGAATGAAGGGGGGAAATCAGAGGGGGACACGAACCATGAGAGACGATGGACTCTGAAAAACAAACTGAGGGTTCTAGAGGGGAGGGGGGTGGGGGGATGGGTTAGCCTGGTGATGGGTATTAAAGAGGGCACGTTCTGCATGGAGCACTGGGTGTTATGCACAAACAATGAATCATGGAACACTACATCAAAACTAATGATGTAATGTGTGGTGATTAACATAACATAATAATAAAAAGAAAGTAAGTAGGTCTGATGCTTAACTCCTTGGGCTCCTCCACATTTAAGAGATCTGAAAGGTGAGTAGAGGAGAATGAGAAAGAGTGGCCACATGAGGATAAGGTCACAACATAAACTCTGTAATTTACTCAACAAGTAGATAGTAAGTCTAAATCTTGCTCTGTAACAGAAACAATAGTTTGGAAAGCTTTCCGTGCCTACAAATTGGTTACAATTTCAGAAAAAAAAATTTTCATGCTGAGAGGAATAAACTCTCCACTGTGTTTCAGTTCCAGGTACCCAGAATCATTTACCCTTTAGGAGTATCAGATAACTGAATGGCTGCTTTCAAATTTTACCTTTAAAAGATATGTTAGAGAGGTGCCTGGGTGGCTCAGTCATTAGGCATCTGCCTTCGGCTCAGGTCCTGATCCCAGGGTCCTGGGATCGAGCCCCGCATTGGGCTCCCTGTGCCACGAGAAGCCTGCTTCTCCCTCTCCCACTCCCCCTGCTTGTGTTCCCTCTCTTGCTGTGTCTCTTGTCAAATAAATAACATCTTAAAAAAAAAAAAAACAAAAAATAAAAGATATGTTAGAGTATACAAAATATTTTCCTATAAACCATCTCCCTTGAGCTTTACAACAATCCTCTTAGGTAAGCAGAGCATTTCTTTCAATTTCATTTTATTGATAGAGAAACTAAGGAAGCACATGATGAGGCTTGTAGGCTAGTCAGTGGTGAACCTGGGTCTAGGTCCTAAACTTCTTTCCCTTGTGCCCAGGGCTTTTTCCTCAACACCGTGCTCCCTCCCACAGAAATGTTAACTATATGTTGTGGCCGCTGGAGAGTCTACAGCCTTTAGGCCCGATCAGGATCTATAGTGTTTCTTTGGGAAAATACATTTCAATTTAGAAGCACTTGAAATTTGTAAACAGTTGGATTCTAGCCTGGTGGTAGTACGTTAGAGACTGTCTCTATTTCTCTGTGTTAGCGCAGCCCCTCGCTTTCCAAAAAAAAAAAAAAAAAAGTGCTGTTGGTAGGGAACATGTTAATTTCTTTTCTCACCCAGCCCAGTTCTTCCTCCAGGAGTCCCCTTTTCAGTCACTGGCATCACCAAAAACTAGAAACATCTGTCATTTAAGGCTATACCTTTTTTTTTTTTAATCTGCAGCATCTCATGAGTTACCAAATCCAGACCATTCTACCTCCGAGAAGCCTCCAGCTGTCCCCTCCTCTGTGCCAGTGCCCTGGTTTCAGTGCCCCACCCCCCATCTCTTACCTGGGAGCCTGGGAGACCGCAGTAGCCTTCTCACCAGCCTGTCTGCCACCTGGCTTCCTGTCTCTAATCTACTTTCCACAATCCAGCCAAAGGGCTTTCTAAATGCAAATCTAGTCCTATTAAAAACTGACCTTATTTAAAAGCCTCCAGTGCTTCCAATTGCTCTTGGGATAAGATCCAAGCTCTTTAGAGCGGCATACCAGGACCTTCGTAATTGGCACATGGGATACAAAAATGAAAAAATGCAGTCCCATCTCCTGAGCTCACAGTTTGATTAGGGAGGCCAGTGCATACACAATTTTAATGCGCTACGAAAAATGTTCTCATAGTTATGCGCAAATAAAAACAACTATAACGAAGTGTGATATTTGTAATACTTCTATTACCCTGTAGGATGTAGCACTGCAACAGAGAAGTGTGGCTTGTTAAGAGAGCATTCTCTGAAGTCATCTGTGTACTTCGTTTACCCACTCGGTGCAGCAAAATTTAACACATATTGTCTGGCAGGTGCCTACCAATGCAGACATAAACTTCCCTCCCACAATACCTAGATGGGTTCTTTCATTTGGGACTTTGAGAAAGAACAAAAGGACTTGTTGAAAATGTCTTCTTGTGGCGAATTATGTATATTTTACTACACAGTCCTACTCAAGCATAATTCTGAATATTTTGTGGGATTCTAATGTGCATCTCCAGTTCTCCTTCATGGAAGGACCCTAAGCCAGTGGGACAAAAAAAATGTGTCTTTGCTGTTTGCATTGTTCCAGTTCTGCTTTTTCTCTCCTGTATGTCATTCTGGACTGAGATGTCCCTTTTCTCACTTCAGGGTTCTTAACTAAATATTTTCAGAGTTCTTAGATTTTGCTTATGCATTTGTTTAAAGGAAGTTGTTGATTTTTAAAATCAATTCATTTTTGGGTTTCTGTTCTTCGTACCTTACAAAGCCCTCACCCAGTGTCTCTGGGAATGATTATGGTGCTGTAATACTGGATTGTGTGCTTTAAATCACTATATGTGAGAAAGTAAAATCCTGTTCAGACTATGAGCTAAAAAAGGCATCCCCCCACATACAGTACACCCGGCACTACCTGAGTGACCTCATTACATTTCTGCAGGACAGGGGTGCCTGGCGCAGATAAGCATCCGACTCTTGATTTCGGCTTTGGTCATGATCTCAGGGTCCTGGTTTTGAGCCCCGCATCAGGCTGTATGCTCAGCGTGGAGTCTGCTTGAGATTCTCCCTCTCTCTTCCTCTCTCTCTCTCTGCCCCTCCTACTCATGCTGTCTCTCTCTCTCTCTCTAAAATAAATAAAAAATCTTAAAAAAAAACCAAACCATTTCTGCAGGACAGTGGTAGCTCAGGAATTAATCCTTAATCTAGCATCTTCTGCTGTCCATTCTGTAAAACATGTATGCTGAGAAATGCCCAACGAAAAAAAGGCTTACACTCAACTAACCCTGGAAAATTCTGCACATTATATCTGATATAAGGTACAGAGAACATTATAGAGGTATCAATATATGAAGCAGTAAAGAAACATGTTTAACTCAATGTTTACCAAACTTATTTGACCACAGACCTCTTTCCGTGATGCACCCATTAATAATCATTAGAAAAATGATGGCACACTCACTTTGGGTTAAGTGCCAATAGCACTTGTCACTTACAACTTATTTTTTCCACATTTTATTATAAAGGTTTTCGAAATTACAGAAAAAGTGAAAGCAATATAAAGCAAAAGCAAATATCCCTAGCGTCTAGATTCTACAATTAAAATTTTGCTGTATCTGCTTATTATTTGTTTCTCTTCTCCCACTAGACTGGGGGACCTCAATGATTATTAATCTAATTTATCTTATTTTCATCAGCACTTAACAGAGTACCAGGCACCTATTGGTAACCAATAGATGTTTGTCCAATAAATGAATGAATGCATGCATGCATGCATATTTTTTACTCCCTCAGACATCTTCCTAGTGCATCCCAGACACTGAGCTTCAAGGGACATGAAAGACTAGACAGAGTGTCCCATGGCCTTTCTAGTCTGTCCCATGGCACACATCCTGAGATAGGCCTTCTCCTGGGATAGAGGGAACCCTGCAGCTTGCCTGCCGTGAGCTGATGAGCTACTGCCCAGGGTCTCCAAGCTCATCTCTGTATGTACAGTTCATTTCGAGATGAGGCAGCTTTTGCCAGGCCAGTGAACTTGGATGAATGAATTCAAGGCCGGTCTGTCAAGTCTTGTCCACGTGTTGGATTCTCCTCCCTTTACAGGTTTTTTGCTTTCGTGTGATCTTGGGGTCTTCTTAATTTCCAAAGACGTTTAATTTCCACTCTGATTTTATCTGCCCTCATCTTTCATTTCTCGAAACCTGATCATTGGTTTGTCTGATGATCCACCTTCTCCATTTGTCACTGCAGATGGATAACAGTTATTTAATTAGCCTTTGTCCCTTTATTCCCTAGTGTCTGATTACCTACCACAGGTCCTAAGAAAGGAACTGCCCTTCTCCTTTTATTTCTTTTTGTTTTCTTTTCTTATTGTTATGTTAATCACCATACATTACATCATTAGTTCTGGATGTAGTGTTCCATGATTCATTGTTTGTGCATAACACCCAGTGCAACACGCAGAATGTGCCCTCTTTCATACCCATCACCAGGCTAACACATGCCCCTACCCCCTCCCCTCTAGAACCCTCAGTTTGTTCTTCAGAGTCCATTGTCTCTCATGGTTCATCTCCCCCTCCGATTTACCCCCCTTCATTCTTCCCCTCCTGCTATCTTCTTCTTTTTCTTTTTTCTTAACATATGTTGCATTATTTGTTTCAGAGGTACAGATCTGTGATTCAGTAGTCTTGCACAATTCACAGCGCTCACCATAGCACATACCATCCCCAATGTCTATCACACAGCCGCCCCATCCCTCCCACCCCCCACCACTCCAGCAACCCTCAGTTTGTTTCCTGAGATTAAGAATTCCTCATATCAGTGAGGTCATATGATACATGTCTTTCTCTGATTGACTTATTTCACTCAGCATAACACCCTCCAGTTCCATCCACGTCGTTGCAAATGGCAAGATCTCATTCTTTTGGATGGCTGCATAATATTCCATTGTGTATATATACCACATCTTCTTTATCCATGCATCTGTCGATGGACATCTTGGCTCTTTCCACAGTTTGGCTATTGTGGACATTGCTGCTATAAACATCGGGGTGCACGTACCCCTTCGGATCCCTACATTTGTATCTTTGGGGTAAATAGTAGTGCAATTGCTGGATCGTATGGTAGCTCTATTTTCAACTGTTTTAGGAACCTCCATACTGTTTTCCAGAGTGGTTGCACCAGCTTGCATTCCCACCAACAGTGTAGGAGGGTTCCCCTTTCTCCGCATCCCCGCCAACACCTGTCGTTTCCTGACTTGTTAATTTTAGCCATTCTGACTGGTGTGAGGTGGTATCTCATCGGGGTTTTGATTTGGATTTCCCTGATGCCGAGAGATGTTGAGCACTTCTTCATGTGTCTGTTGGCCATTTGGATGTCTTCTTTGGAAAAATGTCTGTTCAAGTCTTCTGCCCATTTCTTGATTGGATTATTTGTTCTTTGGGTGTTGAGTTCGATAAGTTCTTTATAGATTTTGGATACTAGCCCTTTATCTGATATGTCATTTGCAAATATGTTCTCCCATTCTGTCGTTTGTCTTTTGGTTTTGTGGACTGTTTCTTTTGCTGTGCAAAAGCTTTTTATCTTGATGAAATCCCAAGAGTTCATTTTTGCCCTTGCTTCCCTTGCCTTTGGCGATGTTTCTAGGAAGAAGTTGCTGCGGCTGAGGTCGAAGAGGTTGCTACCTGTGTTCTCCTTTAGGATTTTGATGGACTCTTGTCTCACGTTTAGGTCTTTCAACCATTTGGAGTCTATTTTTCTGTGTGGTGTAAGGAAATGGTCCAGTTTCATTCTTCTGCATGTGGCTATCCAGTTTTCCCAACACCATTTGTTGAAGAGACTGTCTTTATTCCATTGGACATTCTTTCCTGCTTTGTCAAAGATGAGTTGACCATAGAGTTGAGGGTCCATTTCTGGGCTCTCGATTCTGTTCCATTGATCTATGTGTCTGTTTTTGTGCCAGTACCATAAGGTCTTGATGATGACAGCTTTGTAATAGAGCTTGAAATCTGGAATTGTGATGCCGCCAGCTTTGCTTTTCTTTTTCAATATTCCTCCGGCTATTCGGGGTCTCTTCTGGTTCCATACAAATTTTAGGATTATTTGTTCCATTTCTTTGAAAAAAGTGGATGGTATTTGGATGGGGATTGCATTGAATATGTAGATGGCTCTAGGTAGCATTGACATCTTCACAATGTTGGTTCTTCCAATCCATGAGCATGGAACGTTTTTCCATTTCTTTGTGTCTTCTTCAATTTCTTTCATGAGTATTTTATACTTTTCAGAGTACAGATCCCTTGCCTCTTTGGTTAAATTTATTCCCAGGTATCTTACGGTTTTGGGTGCAATTGTAAATGGGATCGACTCCTTGATTTGTCTCTCTTCTGTCTTGTTGTTGGTGTATAGGAATGCCACTGATTTCTGTGCATTGATTTTATAGCCTGCTACTTGACTGAATTCCTGTATGAGTTCTAGCAGTTTTGGGGTGGAGTCTTTTGGGTTTTCCACATAGAGTATCATATCATCTGCAAAGAGTAAGAGTTTGACTTCCTCTTTGCCGATTTGGATGCCTTTGATTTCTTTTTGTTGTCTGAGTGCTGTGGCTAGGACTTCTAATACTATGTTGAATAGCAGTGGTGAGAGTGGACATCCCTGCCACGTTCCCGACCTTAGGGGAAAAGCTCTCAGCTTTTCCCCATTGACAATGATATTCGCTGTAGGTTTTTCATAGATGGCTTTTATGATATTGAGGTATGGACCCTCTATCCCTATACTCTGAAGAGTTTTGATCAAGAAAGGATGCTGTACTTTGTCAAATGCTTTTTCTGCATCTATTGAGAGGATCATATGACTCTTGTTCTTTCTTTTGTTAATGTATTGTATCACGTTGATTGATTTGCGGATGTTGAACCAGCCTTGCAGCCCAGGGATAAATCCCACTTGGTCATGGTGAATAATCCTTTGAAGGTACTGTTGGATCCTATTGGCTAGTATTTTGGTGAGAATTTTTGCATCCATGTTCATCAAGGATATTGGTCTGTAATTCTCCTTTTTGATGGGGTCTTTGTCTGGTTTTGGGATCAAGGTAATGGTGGCTTCATACAATGAGTTTGGAAGTTTTCCTTCCATTTCTATTTTTTGGAACAGTTTCAGGAGAATAGGTATTAATTCTTCTTGAAATGTTTGGTAGAATTCCTCTGGGAAGCCATCTGGCCCTGGGCTTTTGTTTGTTGGGAGATTTTTGATGACTGCTTCAATTTCCTTAGTGGTTATAGGTCTGTTCAGGTTTTCTATTTCTTCCGGGTTCAGTTTTGGTAGTTGATACATCTCTAGGAATGCACCCATTTCTTCCAGGTTATCTAATTTGCTGGCATACAGTTGCTCATAATATGTTCTTAGGATTGTTTGTATTTCTTTGGTGTTGGTTGTGATCTCTCCTCTTTCATTCATGATTTTGTTGATTTGGGTCCTTTCTCTTTTCTTTTGGATAAGTCTGGCCAGGGGTTTATCAATCTTGTTAATTCTTTCAAAGAACCAGTTCCTAGTTTCGTTGATCTGTTCTACTGTTCTTTTGGTTCTATTTCATTAAGTTCTGCTCTGATCTTTATTATTTCTCTTCTCCTGCTGGGTTTAGGCTGTATTTGCTGTTTTTTTCTCCAGCTCCTTTAGTTGTAGGGTTAGGTTGAGTAGTTGAGACCTTTCTTGTTTCTTGAGAAAGGCTTGTATTGCTATATACTTTCCTCTCAGGACTGCCTTTGCTGTATCCCAAAGATTTTGAACAGTTGTGTTTTCATTTTCATTGGTTTCCATGAATGTTTTTAATTCTTCTCTAATTTCCTGGTTGACCCATTCATTCTTTAGTAGGATGCTCTTTAGCCTCCATGTATTTGAGTTCTTTCTGACTTTCCTCTTGTGATTGAGTTCTAGTTTCAAAGCATTGTGGTCTGAAAATATGCAGGGAATAATCCCAATCTTTTGGTATCGGTTGAGACCTGATTTGTGACCTAGGATGTGATCAATTCTGGAGAATGTTCCATGGGCACTAGAGAAGAATGCGTATTCCATTGTTTGGAATGGAATGTTCTGAATATGTCTGTGAAGTCCATTTGGTCCTTTGTGTCATTTAAAGTCTTTATTTCCTCATTGGATCTTTTGCTTAGATGATCTGTCCATTTCAGTCAGGGGGGTATTAAAGTCCCCCACTGTTATTGTATTGTTGTCAATGTGTTTCTTTGCTTTTGTTATTAATTGCCTTATATAATTGGCTGCTCCCATGTTAGGGGCATAGATATTTACAATTGTTAGATCTTCTTCTTGGATAGACCCTTTAAGTAGGATATAGTGTCCTTCCTCATTTCTTATTACAGTCTTTGTTTTAAAATCTAATTTGTGTAATAGAAGGATTGCCACCCCAGCTTTCTTTTGGTGTCCATTAGCATGGTAAATGGTTTTCCACCCCCTCACTTTCATTCTGGGGTGTCTTTGGGTCTAAAATGAGTCTCTTGATGGGTCTTGTTTTTTAATCCAATCTGATAGCCTGTGTCTTTTGATTGGGGCATTGAGCCCATTTACATTCAGGGTAACTATTGAAAGGTGTGAATTTAGTGCCATTGTATTGCCTGTAAGGTGACTGTTAGTGTATATTGTCTCTGTTCCTTTCTGATCTATGCTGCTTTTAGGCTCTCTCTTTGCTTTGAGGACCCCTTTCAATATTTCTTGGAGGGCTGGTTTCGTGTTTGCAAATTCCTTTAGTTTTTGTTTGTCCTGGAAGCTTTTTATCTCTCCTTCAATTTTTAATGAGAGCCTAGCTGGATATATTATTCTTGGCTTCATATTTTTCTCTTTTAGTGCTCTGAAGATATCATGCCAGTCCTTTCTGGCCTGCCAGGTCTCTGTGGATAAGTCTGTTGCCAATCTAATATTTCTACCATTGTCGTTTACATATCTTTTCTCCCGAGCTGGTTTCAGGATTTTCTCTTTGTCTCTGAGACTCGTAAGTTTTACTATTAGATGTCGGGGTGTTGACCTATTTTTATTGATTTTGAGAGGGGTTCTCTGTGCCTCCTGGATTTTGATGCCTGTTTCCCTCCTCACATTAGGGAAGTTCTCTGCTATTATTTGCTCCAATATACCTTCTGCCCCTCTCTCTCTTTCTTCTTCTTCTGGGATCCCAATTATTCTAATGTTGTTTCATCTTATCGTATCGCTTATCTCTCGAATTCTGCCCTCGTGATCCTGTAGTTGTTTCTCTCTCTTTTTCTCAGCCTCTTTATTTTCCATCATTTGGTCTTCTATATCGCTGATTCTCTCTTCTGCCTCATTTATCCTAGCAGTTAGTGCCTCCATTTTTGATTGCACCTCATCAATAGCCTTTTTGATTTTGACTTGGTTAGATTTTAGTTCTTTTATTTCTCCAGAAAGCGTTTCTCTAATAACTTGCACGCTTTATTCAAGCCCAGCTAGTATCTTTAAAGTCATGATTCTGAACTCTAGGTCCGATATCGTACTAATGTCCGTATTGAGTAGGTCCCTGGCAGACGGTACTACCTCTTGTTCTTTTTGCTGAGGTGATTTTTTTCGTCTTGTCATTTTGTCCAGAGGCGAATAGATGAATGAGTGAACAAAATGCTAACAGGTTAACAACGTCCTCAGCAAATATACTCTATACAAATCAGAAAAGACCTGAAACCGGAGGAAAAGAAGGGAAAAAAGAAAAAAGAAAGAGAAAAGAAAAAGAAAAGAAAAAAGTAAAAACAAAAACAGAACAATACAAAAAAAAAACAATATGATCAAATATGATCAGGCTAGTGCATAGATCAAGCCACACAGTAGATTTTGGGCGTATTTTGTTCTGTTAGAAAAAAGTGCCTGCTAAAATTTTAAAGGAAGAAAGACTTATATATGTACAAAATAGGGGTTGATACAATGAAGGGATGGAAGATGACTGTAAAGATGAAAATTATAAAAGATTTTATAAAAGGGATAGAGAAGATAAGTTGTTTGAAAAAAGAAAGAAGAAGATTTAAAAAAAAAAGAAAGAGAAAAAAAGGTAGAGAATGTGATCAGGCAGGAGAATAGAACAAAGCCATACACTAGTGATTTAGGGTATATTTTGATCTGTTAGAAGAAACTGTATCTCAAAATTTTAAAGAGAGAACAACTTATATATATATATGCCAAAAATAAGGGTAATTACTATGAAAGGATAAAATATGACTCTAGAAATGAAAAATAAAAAATGTTTTTTTAAAAAAGGGATTGATAAGATGTTGATTGAAAAAGGGAAAAAGAAAAATTAAAAAAAAACAATTAAAAAAATTAACTTTGAAAAACTAATGAATCATGGTAAAAAAAGCCATGAATTCTCTGTGCAGTATTCCCCTAGCGCTGGAGTTCTCCCATTCTCCTTGATCGGTAAACTTGGTCTTGGCTTGCTGGCTGTTCGTGCTGATCTTCTGGGGAGGGGCCTGTTGCCATGGTTCCCAAATGTCTTTGCCGGAGGCAGAATTGCCGCACCCTTGTCTGTCTGGGCTAAGCAAGCTGCTCCGGTTTGCTCTCAGGAGATTTTGTTCCTTGCAAGCTCTCGGTACAGTTTTGGAGGACCAGGGTGAAAATGGTGGCCTCCCAATCTCCACCTGGAGGAGTTGAGAACTCGGGGCCCCACTCCTCAGTGTGCCCCCAGAGAAAAGCAGTCACTCCCATCTCCCTGGTCTCCGGCCGCACTCCGTGCTCACCCGGCCTGTGACCGAGTGTTTCTATGTCTGGCACCCGACCCCGTGTGGAGTCTCCAAACCCAGCAGATCCCTGTGGTGCGCTCCTGCGCCGCTCCTCCCAGGGGAGGGAGGGGAGTCTCCCCGGATCTGCCGCTTGTTGGGTCCCTGCTGGAGGAGCAGTGGCCCGACCGGGCCACGGATCACAGTTTATGGCAACCCTGAGCTGAGAGCCCGCGCCTCGGCTCCGTCTCTGCAGCCGGCTTCCCTGCTCCGATACCTGGGAGCTCTGCCACATTCAGGCACCCCCGGTCTTCCTGTGACCCCGAGGGTCCTGAGACCACACTGCCCTGCGAGGGTTCCACCCCCCCGCTTATCCACTGGAACGACGTCCCTCAGCAGAGCCGACTTCTAAAAGTTCTGATTTTGTTCTCCAGGGCTTTGTCACTTGCCAGAAGTGGCCGATGGAGCGCCCTTCCCCCGCCGTCTATCCTCCCGAATATCGCCTCGGATTCACTTCTCCGCACGTCCTACCTTCCAGTAAGTGGTCGCTTCTCTGTTCAGAGAGTTGTTGCTACTCTCTTCTTCGATCTCCTGTTGAGTTCGTAGGTGTTCAGAATGGTTTGATCCCTAAACCAGATGAAATCCAGGTCTCCTACTCCTCTGCCATCTTGCTTCGCCCCCCTCTCCTTTTATTTCTTTTCTGTTTTTGTATGAACAAAACCAACAACAACAAAATCATTATTACCCGAATTTTTAACTTTGCTTTCACTTTGGACTTTGCTTCCAATGAACTGCATTCTAACTTTTCTAAGATGCTTTATCTTGACACCTCTTCTTCTCTCTTCCTTCTCTTTTTCCCCCTATTCTGTTCTTTTGCCATCCCTTTGGATTTTCTTTCTTTGGTAGAAAAGAAGTCAGTGCTGTATAAATGTAGAAGACACAGGACGGAAGGTTATAACCAAATCAATAAAGTATATTGAATGAGCCTTCAATAGTAAGGCTAAAGCCTCCCATTTATTTTTTCAAACACAGTTTCCAGTGCCCAATTTCCAAACATGGCCCAGGTTCTCCTTAGCCTGTATTTGCCGTGTCAGTTCCTTTATTTGGGTACTGCTTCTGTTTCATTCTGTTTTATTCTTGTCAAAATAGGACTCTTGCTTCAAAATTCCATTATAAAGCCTCCCTCCAGTATGAAGCTTTCCTTGATTTTCCATCAGTATAGAAACTCATCTCTTTCTCTTTGAGTATCCTTAATACTTAGTTCTGATCTCTCATTTGAAACATATTCAGTCTCATGTCTAAAAATGATGTAAGTACATTTTATCCTGTAAGAGTTTTTTTAAAAACATAGTAAAATAATTCATTACTTTAAAAAATAGAGTACATATGCTCACTGATACAAGTTCAGATACAGAAAGAATAAATACCGAAAATAAGTGTTTCCTACTCCAGGTATGCTGGACAAGGGTTTCTGATCTCTTTTGTATCTTTCTAGATATTTTTCTGTGTACTTATAAAATACATGCTGTAGCATATTATATGCATTGTTCTGTACTTTACCTTTTAAACATAACATTTTATATATTGAAGCTCATTCTTTATCAATTGTGGTGCCTCCTCCTTCTTTTTAATGACCTCACAGTGTTTCATTGTGGATATTTAGAATTTTTCCAGTGTGTTTTGGTGAACACTATACCTTATCTTTAGGATAAACTCTGGGAGGTGGAATTTGCAAGATCAAAGTGTATGTATATTTTTTTCACTTCATTGGTTGGTTTTATTGATGTAAAGTCTATATATAGTGAAATGCAAATATATTAAGAGTACAATTTGGTAAGTTCTGATAAATGTATGTACCCTTGTTACTCACCACTCTAATCAAGATATGGAGCATTTCCATCACCTCAAAGTTCCTTTTTGCCTTTTTTAGTCCATCTTTATGCTCTTAGTAGTCAAACGCTGTCTTATTTCTAACCATAGATGAGTTTTGCCTGTTCTTGAACTTCATATAAGTGGAATCATACACATGCACGCTTCTGCTCACTGGATAGTGTTCAGTTTTATGAATATATCACAACTTATTTATGGACATTTCAGTCATTTACAATTTGAGAATATTATGAATAAAGCTGCTAAGAACATTCTTGTAAAATTTTTTATTGGGTATATGTTTTCATTTCTCTTGGGTAAACATGTAGAGTAGAACTTCTAGGTCATAGGCTAGATGTGTGTTTAACTTTGTTATAAACTGCCAAAAACGTTTCTACATTCCCACCAGTAATGTATGGGATTTCAAGTTTTTCCACATTTTCACCAATGTTTGGTGTTGTCATTTTAAATATTATTTGCTTGAATGAGTATGAAATGGTATTCTCACTGTGGTTTTAAATTTCATTTCCTTGATAGCTAATGGTGTTGAGTACGTTTTGATGTGCTTATTGGCACATATATTTCTCTTTTTGTGAACTGTCCGGCTTTTTGCCATTTGAAGAATTTGGAAAGTTTATCTTTTTGCCATTGATTTGTGTGCTTTAAAAATATATATTCTAGGTACAAGTGTCTTGTCAGATAATGTTTTGTGAATATTTCTCCTAGTCAGTGGCTTGTCTTTTTATTTTCTTATCAATGTTTTTTGAATAGCAGATGATTTTATTTTTGTGAAATTTAGTCTATCCATATGTTTTCCTTTATGATTAAAACCGGTTGTGTTCTTACTGAAAAATATTTTCATATCCCATATGTGCGATAATATTACCCCTATGTTTTCTTCTAGGTATCTTATAGTTTTGCTTTACATTTAGGTCTGTGATCCATCTAAAATTAATTTTTGTATATTGTGTGAAGTGCTTTTTACTCCCATATCTTTTTTTAAGGTTTTTAATTCCAGTTAGTTAACATACAGTGTAATATTAATTTCAGGTGTACAATATAGTGATTCAACACTTCCATACATCACCCTGTGCTCATCACAACAAAGGCTCTCCTTAATCCCCACCACCTATTTCACCCAACTCCCCCATACCCCACCCACCCACCCACCTCCCCTCTGGTACAGTTTGTTCTCTATAGTTAAGAGTCTGTTTCTTGGTTTGCCTCTTTCTCTCTTTTTTTCCCCTATGCTTGTTTGCTTTGTTTCCTAAATTACACATGTGCATGAAATCACATGGTATTTGTCAATGGAATATTACTCAGCCATAAAAAAAGAATGAAACCTTGCTATTTTCAATGATGTGGAGGGAGCTAGAGCTCTGCTCTGCTCCATTTCTTTTTAACTCTATTTATGCCAATACTACACTGTCTTGATTGTAATTCTGCAACTTAATTCTTTATCTTCAAAGATGTCTAGTCTAGCTTTGTTTTTCCACATAGATTTTGAAATTAAAAAAACCTCATTGCCTTAAATTTATACATCAATTTAGGGAGGGGTAACATCTTAATATTGAGTTTTCTAATCCATTGACAAGGTAAATCTATTCATTTATTCAGGTCTTCTTTAATTTCTCTCAGCAATGTTTAGCAATTTTCATTTTAGAAATTTGTTCCCCAGTATTGTGTTTTTTAAACAGGATCTTTTTAATATATATTTTCCAATTGTCTGTGTGCTTAATACCTACCAACAAAATAGGAGAGTTTCCCTATTTTCCCGTCCTCTGAGAAATAATAGATTTTTAGAAGGGGTTTGGTTTTTGCCAGTTGAATGCTATCTCATTTTAGTTTTGCATTTATTGTGAATTTGAGCATCCTTTCATATGTCTGAAAGTTTTGTACTTCCTTTATTGTGAGCATATTCATGTTCTTTGCCAACTTTTATATTAGGCTGTAGGTAATTTTCTTCTTGGTTTTCAGAAGCTCTCTTTATATGCACGAAAATATAACCTTTGTATGTGTTACTTATTACCCTCCCCAATTTTTTCTTAACTTTAATTTTTATTTTCTATACATAAAAATTTGAAGATATAGCAATCTTTTTTTATTTTAATTTTTTAAATTTAATTTAATTTTATTATGTTGGTCACCATACACTACGTAATTAATTTTTGATGTAGTGTTCCATGATTCATTGTTTTCATATAACACCCAATGCTCCATGCAATACGTGCCCTCCTTAATACCCATCACTGGGCTAACCCATCCCCCCACCCCCCTCCCCTCTAAAACCCTCAGTTTGTTTCTCAGAGTCCATAGTCTCTCATGGATCGTCTCTCCCTCCGATTCCCCCCCTTCATTTTTCCTTTCCTTCTCCTAATGTCCTCCCTGCTATTCCTTATGTTCCACAAATAAGTGAAACCATATGATAATTGACTTTCTCTGCTTGACTTATTTCACTTAGCATCATCTCCTCCAGTCCCATCCATGTTGATGTAAAAGTTGGGTATTCATCCTTTCTGATGGCTGAGTAATATTCCATTGTATATAGGGACCACATCTTCTTTATCCATTCATCTGTTGAAGGGCATCTCGGCTCTTTCCACAGTTTGGCTATTGCAAACATTGCTGCTATGAAAATTGGGGTGCATATGGCCCTTCTTTTCACTACATCTGTGCCTTTGGAGTAAACACCCAGTAGTGCAATTGCTGGGTCATAGGGTAGCTCTATTTTTAATTTTTTGCAGTACCTCCACACTGTTTTCCAAAGTGGCTGTACCAACTTGCATTCCCACCAACAGTGTAAGAGGGTTCCCCTTTCTCCATAACCTCTCCAACATTTGTTGTTTCTTGCCTTGTCAATTTTTGCCATTCTAACTGGTGTTAGGTGGTATCTCAATGTGATTTTGATTTGAATTTCCCTGATGGCTAATGATGATGAACATTTTTTCATGTGTCTGTTAGCCATTTGTATGCCTTCTTTGGAGAAGTGTCTGTTCATGTCTTCTGCCCATTTTTTGACTTATTTGTTTTTTGGGTGTTGAGTTTGAGAAGTTCTTAATAGATCTTGGAAATCAGCGCTTTGTAGTGTCATTTGCAAATATCTTCTCCCATTCTGTGGGTTGCCTCTTTGTTTTGTTGACTGTTTCCTTTGCTGTGCAGAAGGTTTTTATCTTGATGAAGTCCTAAAAGTTCATTTTTGCTTTTGTTTCATTAGCCTTTGGAGATGTATCTTGAAAGAAGTTGCTGTGGCTGATGTCGAAGAGGTTACTGCCTATGTTCTCCTCTAGGATTTTGATGGATTCTTGTCTCACATTGAGGTCTTTCATCCATTTTGAGTTTATCTTTGTGAATGGTGTTAGAGAATGGTCTTCATTCTTCTGTATATAGCTGTCCAATTTTCCCAGCACCATTTATTGAAGAGACTTTTTTCCATTGCATATTTTTTCCTGTTTTGTTGAAAATTATTTGACCACAGAGTTGAGGGTCCATATCTGGGCTCTCTGTTCTGTTCCATTGGTCTATATGTCTGTTTTTGTGCCAGTACCATGCTGTCTTGGTGATCACTGCTTTGTAATATAGCTTGAAATTGGGCAATGTGATGCCCCCAGCTTTGTTTTTCTTTTTCAACATTTCCTTGGTGATTCGGGGTCTTTTCTGATTCGATAAATATTTTAGGATTGTTTGTTCCAGCACTTTGGAAAATATCTAGCAATCTTTAATGATTCCTGGGTTTCATATTATACTGCGAATATCTCTAAGATTATTTTTAAAATTCTGTGTTTTCTTTGTGGAATTTTCTGGTTTCGGTTTTTAGAGTTAAGCCTTTATCCACCTGTAATTTCTTTGTGGTAGGGATCCTTGTAAAGTATTTATGTGGAGAGATCTTTTTTTCTCTAGAAGGCACTCATTTATTGAATTAATCTGTCATATCTCCACACGACCATATCATCATATACTAAATTCCTGTATGTATTTTTTCTTTTTCTAAACTCTCTGTTGAGGCCCTAGTACCACACCAATTACATCATACTGGTTTAAAATATGTTCTAATACCTTTTGGGGTAGCTTTCGCACATTACTTTTGCTTTTCAGATTTTTTTTTTGTTATGATCTTGCATATTTATTTTGCCACATGTAATTTAGAATTTGTCTCATTCTAAAAATAAAAGTTCTGTTGATATTTTATTAAGATCAGGTCAAATGTGGGGAGCCTCAGTTGGTTAAGCGGCTGACTCTTGATTTGGCTCAGGTCATGATTTCTGGGATCGAGCCCTGTGTCAGTCAGCCTCCATGCTCAGTGGGGAGTCTGCTTGAGGATTTTCTCTCTCCCTCTCCCCCTCCCCCCACTGTACACTCACACTCTCTTTCTCTCTCTCTAAAATAAATAAATAAATCTTTAAAAAAAAACGTTTAAAAGAAGATCAGGTCAAATTTATAGAAATTTAGAAAAAAATAGACATCACAATATTGTGTCTTCCTATTTAAGAACAGGGTATTCCTTCCATTTATTACAGCCTTCTGGATTCTTCAGTGAGTTTTAAAATTACCTAAGTTTCGGATATATTTTACTAGGTTTCTTTCTTTTTTTTCTTTCTTTTTTTTTTAATTCACCATTTATTTTTAAAGGCATTAATAAAAAGCTTAACATACTTTATACTAAGAAAGTTACAATATACAAATGGGCTGAGTTGAAATTTTCACAGATTGACTTTTCTGTACTACACGTGACTGAGTTTCTTTAATTACTCACATTTCCATTGTTGAGTTATTCAAACTGATTATTCCCTTGAAACACATGGCTGGTTATTTAAGCATGAGTCACGTGCAACAAGGGGAAATGCAGGTGATTATACCACCCAACCAACTGTTCATGAAGAAGAAGATGAAATTTTGTTCATGTTGACCATGGTGCATCAAATACCGTTCTCCCTGGGAGAGAGCTGCCCCTATTAGAGAATACTGTATGAATTACTTCTTAATTGAAATGTGAGCACCTTCCTTCTTTTTGGTTTTGTTTGAAACCCATATAGTAACCAGTATGATAGCCACTCATGTACCAAGAGATTAACATACTTCCCAAAGCATCAGCATCATCAAAAGAATCTGGACATATGGGAGGTGGTGGGGGAATTATTGGTGGTCCAGAAGGAAATGGAGGCAGCCAGCATGATAAGAAGTGTGGTGGTGGTGGAGGTGGTGGTGGGCCACTGAGTTTTAGACCAGGCTTTCCTGGTCCCAGTCCTGATCCTGGCATGGGGGCTGGTGGAGGGAGAAAAGAGTTCCATGGCGCAGCTTTTGACTTGATGTTATCTGGTTTATTTCCAGGAGACCTAGAGGAATTCTCACTTTCATCTGTTGAAATTTGACTTTCATTTTCATTCTCCTGAGCATTCTGTTCTACATTATTAGCTACTTCAGAGGCTGGGGAAAGTAGATCAGACATATTTTGCTCCTCCCTATTTCCATATCCAGTATAAACCACAATGCAGGTTTCCCTCTTAAAATCAATTGATGCAATGGTAGCTGAGTAAACGCAGCCGTCTTCTGACCAAATGGCAGAACATTTGTCACCAACTTTCCACTGCTTCAGGGGTGTTGTAGCATTCTGTTTTTGGCTTTTATTCTTCTTAGCAGGTTTTCTTTAGGTGTGCCTTTTGGTTTATCTGAAGCTTCAGAAATGTCACCATTCTTTAGAGCATGCTTAAACGAAGCCACAGCTTTATCATAAGCTTTTATTAATGCTGTATCATCCCAAATGTCAGAATCATCACTCTGGCCGGTGCCACGGCGGAACAACACCGAGTCCTCCTGCTCCGGGATGCCGCCACCTCCGCCCATCGCCATGGCGATTACTAGGTTTATTTCTATATAACTTGTGTCTGTGGTTATTTTTTGCTATTGTAAATAAGATCTTTTCTTCTATTATAACATGATAATTTTGTATTTATACAATTGATAGCATTCTGTAATCCTTGCCTTATTTCATCTTTTTTTATTATTTTATGTTAATCACCATACATCACATCATTAGTTTTTGATGTAGTGTTCCATTTCATCTTTGATAGGAATCTTTTTAGTATTTTACTTGTAAATTTGATGGTTGCTCTCTCTTGATCTTTCTTGCTCTCTCCCCCTTCTCTCTCTCTCTCTCTCACACACACATACACACGTCATGTCTTACAAGTATAAATTGATTTATATTTTACTAAAAGTTATAAAAATTAAGAGTAGGTGTTGAATTTGATTAGATGCCTTTTTAGCATCAGCAGAGATGATCATGTGATTTTTCCTTCTTTAATATTTTAATATGATGAGTTATATTTCCTAATATTGGACTGTCTTTGGTATGAACTCAGTTTGTGGTGTATTTTGCATGTATGTGCTTCTGAATTCTGTTTGCTTATACTTTAGGATTTTTTCTTTTTCATTTTCTAAAGATTTTATTTGTCAGAGAGAGAGAGAGAGAGAGAGAGAGAGCACAAGCAGGTGGGAGCAGCAGGCAGAGGGAGAAGCAGACTCCCCACTGAGCAAGGAGCCTGATGCGGGACTCAATCCCAGGACCCTGGGATCGTGACCTGAGCTAAAGGCAGACACTTAACCAACTGAGCCACCCAGGCGTCCCTATATTTAGGATTTTTTCTTAAAGACTCATCAGTTGGGGTTATCATTGTCAGATTTGATATTAATGTTTTTCTGACTTCATAAGAAAGAATTTGGAAGTGTGTATATTTTCTTTACTCTGGAACAGTTTAAAGAGTATTTGAGATAGATATTTTTTAAAGGTTTGGTGGGACTCAACTGAGAGACTTAACCTGACTCTGGGGAAACGGGGTGAGTAGTTCTTTGACAACTTTGTCTGTGTCTCCTGTGAGAGTTTATTTGTTTTGATTTTCTAATTTGTAATTTTTATTTTCCTAGAAAGCCATCCATTTCATTCAGGTTTTCAAGTTAGTTTGTTGAGTCAAGCAAAATAGTCTTTTATAATCTTTTAAATTCTTCTATATGTAGTCATTTCCCCATTCTTATTTCCCATTTATATACTTGTGTTTCTCCCTACCCTGTTTTCAAAAACTAATTTAACTAATGGTTTATCTTTCTTAATGACTTTATTAATATGTAACTAGCACACCATATAGCCTACCCATTTGAAGTATACAGTCAAATAGTTTTCAGTGTGTTCAGAAAGTTGTGCAGCCATCTCCACAATTTTAGAACATTTCATCATCTCAAAAAGAAATCACATATTCATTAACATGACTTCCCATTTCTCTCCAACCTCCCCCACTTCCTGGTCCTAGGTAACAATTAATCTACTTTCGGTCTCTATAAATTTGCCTATTCTTGACATTTCATATAAATGGAATCCAGTATATGATCTTTTGTAACTGGCTTCTTTCAGTTAGCATCAGATTTTCAACTTTTATCCATCTTGTACCATGCATCAGTACATCATTCTTATTGTCAAATAATATTCATTTTATGGCTATACCACATATTATTTGTTCCTCAGCTGATGGACATTTGTGTTGTTTCCACCCGTTGCTATTATGAGTAATGCTACTGTGAACATTTGTGTATAAGTCTTTTTATGGACATATGTTTGCATTTCTCTTAGGTAGATACCTAGGAGTAGAATTGCACAATCATATGTAACTTTATGTTTAACATCTTGAGAAGTTGCTAAACTGCTTTCCAAAGTGGCTGCACCATTTTAAATTCTCATAAGCAATGTATGAGGGTCGCAATTTCTCGACATACTTGTAAACACTTGCTTGTGTCTCTCTTTTTTATTATAGACATCCTAGTGAGTGTGAAGTGATAGCTCACTGTGATTCTAATTTGTATTTCCCTATAATTGCTAATGGTGCTAAGCACTTTTTAGTGTTTACTAGCCATTTGCATATGTTCTTCAGAGAAATGTCTATCCAGGTCCTTTGCCCATTTTTATTTGGGTTATTTGTCCATTATTGAGTTTTAAGATTATTATATAAGAATATATATGTATGTACATTATTAGGTTATAAGATTATATATGTGAATATATATGAATATGTAATTGACACATAACATCTTCTCTGTATATGGTGTATAGTTGTATTTTATTGTGTTTTAGTTTTTTTCTACTTAATATATGACTATATTCTATTTATATAATAGCTTTAATAGTTTTAATTTTGCAATAAAATCTTGTAGCATGCATTCTTTTTTGTTTTAAAAATTTTTTTCTACTTAATATATGACTATATCCTATTTATATAATAGCTTTAATAGTTTTAATTTTGCAATAAAATCATGTAACATGCATTCTTTTTTATTGATTCTTTTTAAAAATCTTTTTTTTAAATCTGTTTTTTAAATATTTGGGTTTATATTCTAAGTTCTATTTGTTGTCTTCATTATTATAACCTTGTGTAATATACTCAATTCTTTATTTCTTAAAGACAGTATGTATTAAACAATGATGAAAGTATCATTCTTCATTTTCTCCTACCCTTATTCATTTTTCTTTTTTGGTTCTTCTGGTGTTTTAAAATATATACATCCATTTTATATAAATGTAATATACACACACACACACACAGACACACACACATATATATGCTATATATTTATATGCTATATATATGCTATTTATATTATTTCTACATTGTAATAGTTTATAACATTTATATTTCACACTTTTCATTACCAGAATTGTTTTAGACTTAGGTTTGTGGCTGCCTGAATCCAATGATCACTGCCAGACTTTTTGTAATAGTTTTAAATTCATTTCTTAATTTCCTTAGTTTTTTCCTCTGTATAGTTTATATTCTTTGGGTTTTGTAAGTTCAAAATGTTTTTCTCTTTTCTTTATACCTCAATATTTCAAGTTTTGCCTCTGGGATTTTTTAAACATAGTGTTACTGTATTCTGTTCTTGAAAATTGCCCTTGAGAAACCTGAGATTAGCTTAGTATGTTTTATTCTTTTTTAAGTACTGTACTCCTAACATGGGGCTCAAACTCATAACCCCAAGATCAAGAGCCAGCCAGGTATCCCCCTAGTATGTTTTAGTCTTAGGTAATACTTTTGTTTGAATGCCTATAAGTTTCTTTTGTTTTGAAATGTGATAACATTATTGAGATATGTTTGTAGTTAGTTGTCCTCTAATATATTCATTTTCTCAGACAGAATGGACTATCTTAATCTTTTGATTCAAGTATGATTTTCTTGAAATTTTCTTTATAAATTTATATATCTTGATTTTGTGTGTGTGTTTTGTTTTCTTTAGGAACACTGATCATATGTATAAAAGATCTACTTAGTCTATTTTTCATTAACATAATTTTTCTCCAAGCTATTTTAATGAACTGTTTCCATTTATTTTATTTTTTGTAATCTCATCCTCCTTTACTGTGTTTACATAAAATTTTATTCATTTTTTGTGCACTGTTTATAATGTGGTCTTTATGACTTTAAGGCCTTTTTTTTTTTAAAGATTTATTTATTTATTTATTTGAGAGAGAAAGAATGAGACAGAGAGAGAGCATGAGATGAGGGAGGGTCAGAGTAAGAAGCAGACTGCCCACTGAGCAGGGAGCCTGTTGCGGGACTTGACTCCGGGACTCCAGGATCATGACCTGAGCTGAAGGCAGTCGCCCAACCAGCTGAGCCACCCAGGCGCCCAGGCCTTTACTTTTTCCTTTCTTTTTCTTAGGTCTGACCTCTTATATTTTACTTTCTTCTATCACTTCACCACATATTCCCTAAGCTCTTGTATCTCTGCTTTGGGTTCTTTGATTTTTTTTTTAATGTTCTTTGATTCATTGCAGTAAGTTTTGTCATGATTTTGTTCTGCCTGTTAACAACATTTTCTAGTGAGTCTTTTATATGTTCATTCTTTGTGAGAAAGAAAATGCAATTTTTGTCCATTATTTCCTTTTTTCAAAGGTTCTTTAAGAATATAACTTGAATGAAATAAATTATTAAGTTCTTGGATTGTGTGCATAGAAGTTTATGAGAAAGAAACCAACCTAAATTGCAGCTGAATAGGAGTCTCCTGATTTCACAGTGAAGTGAAAGTCTGTTTCTTCCTTTTTTTCCCTTTCCTCCGTGTGTGTGTGTGTGTGTGTGTGTGTGTGTGTGTGTCTGTGTCTCTGTGTGTCTGCATGTGTGTCTGTGTGGGTGTGTGATAGTTGTTTGTCCTTATACATTTTTATTTTCTCAGTGTTTGACTTTTCTTCCATTAAAATTCATCAATAGGCTGTTGCAAAAATGGAATGTCTATCTATTTCCTTGCTTATTTCCTGCTACTTTACATTGTGTAGGCATCTCAGTCCATTTTTTTTCAAAGATGTGATTATTGTTTTTTTTTTTTTTGCTTTTTTTAGTGCACCATCTGTTTTGTTGATTGTACTCCCCTGACATGTTTAAGATCTGCTCCTGCAAGCTTCTTTTCTTGAGCTAATCCCACATCTTGACACCTCTTAATCATATACAGTGGTTTGGGATTATAGATGTTCCTAAATTTTACCAAAAAAAAAAAAAAAGACTTTGAATTCTGTTGGTCACATTTCTTATTATTTTGGGAGTGATATCTGAAAGAAGAGGGCATCTTAACACGAGAAGTCTCTTTGTTATGTTGATTTTAATGTGTTAATCTTTAAATAGATGTGCAAAATAGAGAATAATTGAGAAATTAAGTGGAAGCAAATGTTAAAAATAATTGTATTAATAAAAAAAGAACAAAAGACTGTTAGTGTTAGCATTTTAGACCCATCCATTGTTGTTTTGAAACTTACAGAAAGTTTAGAAAAAATGAATATGGGGCACAACATTGGAATACTTGAACTTAATTTATATCTTTGTTAAATATTATTTTCATCATCTTGAACAAGTGCCTTAGCCCGTCTAAATCTCAGTTTCCTAATGTGTAAAATGGGTATAGAAATGGATTTTTTGCAGTCACTTGTCACCTAGAACACATTCAATAAATAGCCACTGTATTTGAATATAGTGTTTCTCATTCCAAGTGCCTTTAGCCACCCTCCCTCCCCTTTTTTTTAAAGTTCTAGCTTTTTAAAGATTGAAGATATGAAGAAAGCTGAGTCTGAAAATATGAAGAATGATCATGTTTTAAGAGGATTATGTCTGGGTAAATCTTTGATTTTTGTAATGGACTGAATCCCTGAAAGTTCTGTGTTTGCAATATTTGACTGTTCCTTTAAACATCAAATGCCAAACTTTCAATCCATTTTTCAGTATAGTCTGATATAATAGTGCTATTACCAATTATATTTGTCTTTGAATTTTTGGTGTGCAAAATGTACAATAATACATATTTTTTTTTCTGACTAGACAGTTCTTTCTTTCTGTTATAAAAGAAGCCCTTTATTTCACTGTCTTCTATGTTTTTAAGAGAAATACATCTCACGGATAACAGCTAATATTAACACAGTGCTTTTCAGTTTGCGTATATTCTCATTTGACCTCATTTAATTATGGAATCTGGGCCATGAGATAATGGATGTTTGACAAAAACAACTTATTCAGACATATGGATCACTCCAAAAATCCAGATTTTAATTCTTCAGGGGCTCTATTCTAGAAACCAAAATTAACCAAATCCAGGTTTTCTGACTAAGATGGTTAGGCATTTTAATGGAAAAATACCCAATTTTGATGTGTATCATATGGCCTAATGTTACTCTGTGATAACAATATGGAGTTGGATGGTTTCTAAAAGATCCACCAAAGAGTAGAAGAACTTAATAACATGTAACAGCTTATATTTGGTAACTGGCAAGTCACTTAACCTTACTGAGCATCTATTTTCTCGTGTTTCCTAGAGGATAATAATTCTTAACTCTGTTCAGTTTAGTTCATTGCAATAAGCATTTACTGAAAGCCTCCTATGGGCAGAAAATGGGATTAAAATGTTTTATAATCTGAAAATCAAATGAACTTTATGTGTGAAAAAAGTGTATGTAAGTCTCAGTGACTATTGTACTTGCCTGCTGAGCTATTGGTTAACAAGGAAAATAGTTCATTGCTCCTTCTTGGGTAAAAGCTCATACGTTTTATAACAACTGCGCTTCTCAGAGTGTCTGTGAAAGTATTGGCTGGCATGCTGTTCTCCTTCAGTACACAAGTTCTTCTACTTACCCAATTTTCTGTCCATTTGCAAGTAGTTCTCAGCACAGGGCCTCATTGACTCTACATGTCTTTTCATAACTTGATCCTCAAGGATATTGCTTCTAAGAATGACTCTGGGTTGATGGCATAAAGGACATAGTTATTTGAAGTTATCCTGGCAGTAGACATTCATAGGCATGGCCAAATGCTTTTAGAATGAGCCAACCAGTTTCTTCTTCCTTCAGGTACAATTTTGACTCTATGGAGAGATTTTTGACTACCTTTGCTTGTTCTATGTTGATACTTAAGGGTAGTGATTTAGAACATTTTTGTGATCTAAACTAGGAGTTTCCAAATAGAAAGTTCTGTTAAGAGCTACTTGTACTTTATCACAGTCTTCTTCACTTTGAATGACACTATGTGTGTGTGTGTGTGTGTGTGTGTGTGTGTGTGTGTGTGTGTAACGTGCAGTTATATCAGTGTCTCACACTTTTGGGTTGGAATCAGTTCCAACACTGATTAACTTCAACCTCTGTTAAGCCATTGTTTATACATCTCTAAAATGGGTCTACTTCCTAGTTTTCAGGGTTGTGATGAGGATTAGAACTCATATATATAAAATGCCTAGCAGATGAGAAACTAGGTACAAAGTAATATTAATTCCTTTTTCCTGAACTCTGAGGTAGTAAATAGAACACATATTTGGATTCAAAAGACTAGGGCTCAAATGCTGGCTCTGCAGTTATAAGTTTTGTGACTGAATCTCCTAGGGTTTCTTTTTTCGCATTGTGAAATAGTAACATCATTCTCTGCCAGGCCTTGAGTGTTGTTATTAGGATCAAATGAGATAATGTCCTTAGTAAAAATGTATTTTTCTTTAAGAAATAGTGGGCTGTTGGTATTAATTATTAAATGATACTTATTTAGTATTAAGAAGAGTGACAGAGTGGAAGGAGCACTGAATTTGCTGTCAGGAAGTCCTGGCTTTACTTCTTCCTTGCTCTGTGGCACATTATCCAACCAATCTCTTGGTACCTCAGTTTTCTCGTCTGTGAAACAGAATTAAAATTACTTATCTCATAGGATTGTTCTAAAAAAATTTTTTTTAAAGATTTTATTTATTTATTTGACAGAGAGAGACACAGCGAGAGAAGGAACACAGCAGGGGGAGTGGGAGAGGGAGAAGCAGGCTTCCCGCGGAGCAAGGAGCCCGATGCGGGGCTCAATCCCAGGACCCTGGGATCATGACCTGAGCCAAAGGCAGACACTTAATGACTGAGCCACCCACGCGCCCATGGAGTGTTCTAAAAATTAAATGAGATCACATATGAGAAAGCACCCAGAAAAGAGTTTGGCACACGGTAGGTTTCCAATAAATGTTGGCTGATTTTAGTTACAGAGGGATTTAGGTCTCCTAATGGAATTTTTTAAAAATTTAAATTCAATTAGCCAACATACAGTACATCATTAGTTTCAGATGTAGGGTTCAATAATTCATCAGTTGTGTATAATACCCCATGCTCATCACATCACATGCCCTACTAAATGCCCATCACCCACTTACTCCATCCCCTTAACCCCCTAGCAACCCTGTTTGTTTCCTATAGTTAAGAGCCTCTCTTTGTTTTTCTCCCTCTCCGATGCCTTCCCATTCAATTTTCCCTCCCTTCCCCTGTGATCCTCTGTGCTGTTTCTTATATTCCACATATGATTGAAACCATATGATAATTGTCTTTCTCTGATTTATTCCAGTCATCATAATACTTTCCAGTTCCATCCATGTCGATGTAAATGTTAAGTGTTCATCCTTTCTGATGGCTGAGTAATATTCCATTGTGTGTGTGTGTGTACACATACACCACATCTTCTTTATCCATTCATCTGTCGATGGCCATCAGGGCTCTTTCCATAGTTTGGCTATTGTGGACATTGCTGCCATAAACATTGGGATGCAGGTGCCCCTTCGGATCACTTCATTTGTTTCTTTGGGGTAAATACCTAGTAGTGAAATTGCTGGGTCATAGGGTAGCTCTGTGTTTAACTTCTTGAGGAACCTCCATACTGTTTTCCAGAGTGGCTGTACCAGGTTTCATTCCCACCAACAGTGTAAGAGGGTTCCCTTTCTCTGCATCCTCACCAACATTTGTTGTTTCCTGACTTGTTAATTTTAGCCATTCTGACTGGTGTGAGGTGGAATCTCATTGTGGTTTTGATTTGTATTTCCCTGATGCCAAGTGATGTGGAGCATTTTTTCATGTGTCTGTTGGCTGTTTGTATGTCTTCTTTGGAGAAATGTCTGTTCATGTCTTCTGCCCATTTCTTGACTGGATTATTTGTTTTTTCGGTGTTGAATTTGTTAAGTTCTTTATAGATTTGTGATACTAGCCCCTTATCTGATTTGTCATTTGCAAATATCTTCTCCCATTCTGTAGGTTGCCTTTTAGTTTTGTTGACTGTTTCCTTTGCTTTGCAGAAGCTTTTTATTTTGATTAAGTCCCAATAGTTCATTTTTGCTTTTGTTTCCCTTGCCTTTGGAGATGTGTCTAGTAAGAAGTTGTTTTGGCCGAGATTGAAGAGTTGCTGCCTATGTTCTCCTCTAGGATTTTGATGGATTCCTGTCTCACATTTAAGTCTTTTCATCCATTTTGAGTTTATCTTTGTGTATGGTGTAAGAAAAAGGCACATTTAAACTCTCAGTATTTACAAGTCTTTCTTGTTTTCTCTAGTTCCCATACAATTGGGCACATGAAAATACTTCCATGTGCTAGAAGTTGGCCTTCACATTTTTTTTGTAGGATTGAAAACATCCACTGGAAAACAGCATAGAGGCTAGTTTGCATATAAATACAGGGTACACCATGTATAAATGTTTTAATGCCATCTCCTTGGAGACACCTATAAACAACATTCTAAGCCCATGACCTTATTCCTGAAACTGAGTGAGGTATTTTACACACAACATTTGGATTAGTATGAATTCAATTTTGGCTTATATATTTTTGGTATCTAAGATATGACAAGATGCTAATATAGCTTAAAAACATTATGCATTTTGGGCCGAGTCTCAGTATACTTTCAATCTCAGCTCTGTTGTGACCCTCAGGTTCACAAGGCCACAAAGTAGTTTCCAACTATATTTCTACTTCACAACTTTTAGGCCTCCATAATAAGCTGTTGGAGGTAAATTTCTGTAGGAATTACTGGGAGTTTTCACTATACTCTGAGTCTAGACTCTATAAGCATGGGGACCTCTAACAAAATACAGATAAGTGTTTCCACAACTTTGTAATTCCTGCTAATGCAGAGATTCTGCTTCAGAGTTTGGGATGGGGCCCAATAATCTTTATATTAACAAATGTCCCAAGTGATTCGATGAGGGTATTGTGCAGGATGTATTTTGAGATACATTGATCTATATCCATCCATGCTTCCAACCTGAAACTACCATTAATAAAAATACAAGGCACATGAGCAGTTTTCAATATTGAAAATACCCAGTGGAGCCTGTGCTAAACCTTACTGAATCCAGTAAAATGACAAGTTTCTATGCTTTTCTCTGCATTTCTGGGTCTCTGTCCATCAAGTTCATGATAACACTAGTTTTCTGAGGTCATTCCAAGTCCTCGAGCAGTTCTAGGCCATTTGGCATGAAGAGGGATTTCCAGATTTAATAACCAGATGCCTTAAAAAGCAACTTAGTTTCCAAATCTGATGTTAATGTGGTAGATGCTATAGATTAGTTTACTCAACATCTACTTCCAATACCTTTCTCTCATACTTTTCTTTACTCTAGGGGCTGGAAGCCAAAAGCTACATTCTGACATTACCATGCAGTTAAGTCTTTTATAGGTTACCTAGATTCTACTAAGCTGACACAATTATAGGAGATTTGGAGAACATGTATGAGACCAAATCTTATTGCAGAAGCATTTGTTTCTCATAGGGCATCTGTGCTGGAAAATCTACTTTCTGGTCCCTTTTGGCAGCAGCAACGCAGTGTCTGCTGCAGAAATTCAGTAGTGTGGTTGGACATTTCTCCTGGCAATATAATTCCAAGGTGGGTAGCATTCAATTTTATTGCCCTGGCCATCCAATAAGTTCTGTGAGCTATTTACTGCCCTCTAATATAGATCTTTCTCCTTAAGCCAGATATAATGGCTTTTGTTGTCTGCAACCAAGCTGCCTTTAGGGTAGCTAGGCTTGAAGCATATAATGAGTTTAAAGCTGAAACATTTCTTCCACCTGCTTACACAGACTAGTTGTCTCTCCCCTTTCTTGGTGCAAGCCACCAAACTCTAGGTCACTCTGTAGTCCACAGTTTACCAATTCTTTGATGTGTGACATGGTCCCAGCCCAGGCATTCTGATTTCTTACTTTACTTGTCTGAACTTGGATATAAAAGATTGCTGACTTTCCTGAGTGTTTGTTGTAAGGGTGTAGTCTATACTTTTCTAGGCAATTTTCTTTCTATATACCTTTTGTTTAGGAAGGAGGATTCTCTTCCATCATTTTCCCCAATTCATCCCTTGGAAATGAACCCCTATAAAATTGGGATAATTTTATAATCATGGATATGCAATGGCCTCAGAAATCATGTGGAACAATAATCAACAGTAATAATAAAATACCAATAGCTATAATATCTTGAGTAGTTACTCATCTCCAAGCAACATACTAGAGTTTTGCAGAAAGTATCTCATTTAATAACTGGTAAAATCTCAGATGGTCTCATGACCTCTAATCAGTTTCATTTGTTCTGTACATCTTTGTTGCAACCAGAAACCTAAAGTCATGGAAATGTAATTCTATACTATCCATAAATGTTATTCTCTAATTTCTGTTTCTTCTTCTCATAGACACTGTGTGAATATACTTTAGGGAATTAAAAAAAAAAAAAGTAAGCAACAGTGTTATGTGAATATAACTGGCAGGCAGCCTGCCCAAACATGCCCTGACAAAGCAATGTTCTTTAAGTGTCTGTCTTCCTTGGGAATCCGTCTCAGTTGCTTTTGTTGGTTGGCATCTATCAATGCAGAATGCAAAGAGAATTGTGAGTGCTGTGGTCCAGGATGGATTGACGATTTTATTGCACAGTGCCTGGTACATAGTAGGTATTCAACTTGAATGAATTATCCTGGTTCCACTGGGTGTAGCCCCAAGGGACATGAGGTTGACTGCAGCCCACTATCAAGGACACTGTATGACCTCAGCTGTGGTTGCCCCAAGTAGGTCTGCTCTGGGATGTCACTCCCTTCTATGAGGCATTTATTTCTATCTTGCAGGAACTTTTCACTCTCTCTGTTACTGTTCAAAGGTCACCTAAAATGTAGAGCTTTTATTAGCTGCCGTGAAAGGATGTACTTTCCCCTGAATCCTCTCTGCCAAGTGCCTTTCCCATTCTCTTATTAGCAAGGGAATGGATTATTTCTTCACTTGCCTAGTCTGTGAATCACTCTCTCTCTCTCTTTCTCTCCCTCCCTCCCTCTTGCACTTCCCTTTCTTTCTGTTTCCTTCCCCCTCTCTCCTCACACTTAATCCTCCTCTTCTGTTCTCCCTTTTCCCCAAGGGGAATGATGGAAGGGTCTTTTTTTTCCTGCTTTTGATTTTTTCAGGTAGGGGGTTCACCAAGTTGCAGATGGGGATATAAACTCAAGGGATTTCCCCCATTGCTGAAATCATGGCTGCCATCCTTCTTCTGCATAGTACTATTAAGTTATTCTGGGGTGTATGTGAGAGATTGTGTTTAGCTACTACCTTCCCTGTCACAGAGATGACATGGGAAGGGAATGATTATGATAACACAGGAAAGTGGAGACAATGGGACAAGACGTGTATTTGGCTTCCACTCTGCAAGCCTGAGAGTCCAGGTGAAAAGAGGTAGACCCAGGCTGACTTTAAGCTATTAAGATAAGAGTTTTTCAACTTCTGGTTGGTCCCTCATTCATGACCCAAGAACAGGGGAAATATATATATATATTTGAGAATTTGAAAACTTCCCAAGCTATGGGTCACATTTATTTGCATCTTTTTTCAGAAGAGGAGAATGGAGCATAAGAGAAGCCTCTGTTGTTGAGGATCAAACTCACAAAACAGGATGATTTCACGTAATTCCTAGAGTTATGCCAATATTACCAGCTATTAATATGGAGTATCACTGGCACCAGCTTGCTTTGGAAACTTCTGGGCTGTATTAAGCTGGCATTGGCTAATTACCTGCACAGCCATTCTTACTGTCAGGATCATTTTTATACCATATATTAAACAAAAGAAAAAAGAATGCAAAGGAAAAAAATTAATCCTGATTTTTTTTTTTTTTAAATCATGGTTTCTTTTTCTACTTTCTTCTAAGCAATGGATGTTATACTTGGAATCCTACCTGGGTTCCTACAAATTATTCTTTTTTTTAAAAAAAATTTTTATTGTTATGTTAATCACCATACATCATTAGTTTTTGATGTAGTGTTCCATGATTCATTGTTTGTGCATAACACCCAGTGCTCCACGCAGAACGTGCCCTCTTTAATACCCATCACCAGGCTAACCCATCCCCCCAACCCCCTCCCCTCTAGAAACCTCAGTTTCTTTATCAGAGTCCATTGTCTCTCATGGTTTGTCTCCCCCTCTGACTTACTCCCCTTCATTCTTCCCCTCCTGCTATCTTCTTCTTCTTCTTTTTTTTTCTTAACATATTTTGCATTATTTGTTTCAGAAGTACTGATCTGTGATTCAACAGTCTTGCACAATTCACAGCGCTCACCATAGCACATACCCTCCCCAATATCTATCACTCAGCCACCCCATCCCTCCCACCCCCCACCACTCCAACAACCCTCAGTTTGTTTCCCGAGGTTAAAAATTCCTCATATCAGCGAGTCATATGATACATGTTTTTCTCTGATTGACTTATTTCACTCAGCATAACACCCTCCAGTTCCATTCATGTCATTGCAAATGGCAAAATCTCATTCCTTTTGATGGCTGCATAATATTCCATTGTGTATATATACCACTTCTTCTTTATCCATTCATCTGTCAGTGGACATCCTGGCTCTTTCACAGTTTGGCTATGGTGGACATTGCTGCTATAAACATTGGGGTGCACGTACCCCTTCAGATCCCTACATTTGTATCTTTGGGGTAAATAGTAGTGCAATTGCTGGATCGTATGGTAGCTCTATTTTCAACTGTTTGAGGAACCTCCATACTGTTTTCCAGAGGGGTTGCACCAGCTTGCATTCCCACCAACAGTGTAGGAGGGTTACCCTTTCTCCACATCCCTGCCAACATCTGTCGTTTCCTGACTTGTTAATTCTAGCCATTCTGACTGGTGTGAGGTGGTATCTCATGGAGGTTTTGATTTGGATTTCCCTGATGCTGAGCGATGTTGAGCACTTCTTCATGTGTCTGTTGGCCATTTAGATGTCTTCTTTGGAAAAATGTCTGTTCATGTCTTCTGCCCATTTCTTGATTGGATTATTTGTTCTTTGGGTGTTGAGTTTGATAAGTTCTTTATAGATTTTGGATACTAGCCCTTTATCTGATATGTCATTTGCAAATATGTTCTCCCATTCTGTCTGTTGTCTTTTGGTTTTGTGGACTGTTTCTTTTGCTGTGCAAAAGCTTTTTATCTTGATGAAATCCCAAGAGTTCATTTTTGCCCTTGCTTCCCTTGCCTTTGGCGATGTTTCTAGGAAGAAGTTGCTGCGGCTGAGGTCGAAGAGGTTGCTACCTGTGTTCTCCTTTAGGATTTTGATGGACTCTTGTCTCACGTTTAGGTCTTTCAACCATTTGGAGTCTATTTTTGTGTGTGGTGTAAGGAAATGGTCCAGTTTCATTCTTCTGCATGTGGCTGTCCAGTTTTCCCAACACCATTTGTTGAAGAGGCTGTCTTTATTCCATTGGACATTCTTTCCTGCTTTGTCAAAGATGAGTTGACCATAGAGTTGAGGGTCCATTTCTGGGCTCTCGATTCTGTTCCATTGATCTATGTGTCTGTTTTTGTGCCAGTACCATACTGTCTTGATGATGACAGCTTTGTAATAGAGCTGGAAGTCTGGAATTGTGATGCCGCCAGCTTTGCTTTTCTTTTTCAATATTCCTCTGGCTATTCGGGGTCTCTTCTGGTTCCGTACAAATTTTAGGATTATTTGTTCCATTTCTTTGAAAAAAGTGGATGGTATTTGGATGGGGATTGCATTGAATGTGTAGATTGCTCTAGGTAGCATTGACATCTTCACAATGTTGGTTCTTCCAATCCATGAACATGGAACGTTTTTCCATTTCTTTGTGTCTTCTTCAATTTCTTTCATGAGTATTTTATGGTTTTCTGAGTACAGATCCTTTGCCTCTTTGGTTAAATTTATTCCTAGGTATCTTATGATTTGGGGTGCAATTGTAAATGGGATCGACTCCTTGATTTGTCTCTCTTCTGTCTTGTTGTTGGTGTATAGGAATGCCACTGATTTCTGTGCATTGATTTTATAGCCTGCTACTTGACTGAATTCCTGTATGAGTTCTAGCAGTTTTGGGGTGGAGTCTTTTGGGTTTTCCACATACAGTATCATATCATCTGCAAAGAGTGAGAGTTTGACTTCTTCTTTGCCGAAGTGGATGCCTTTGATTTCTTTTTGTTGTCTGATTGCTGTGGCTAGGACTTCTAATACTATGTTGAATAGCAGTGGTGAGAGTGGACATCCCTGCCGCGTTCCTGACCTTAGGGGAAAAGCTCTCAGCTTTTCCCCATTGACAATGATATTCGCTGTAGGTTTTTCATAGTGGCTTTTATGATATTGAGGTATGTACCCTCTATCCCTATACTCTGAAGAGTTTTGATCAAGAAAGGATGCTGTACTTTGTCAAATGCTTTTTCTGCATCTATTGAGAGGATCATATGACTCTTGTTCTTTCTTTTGTTAATGTATTGTATCATGATGATTGATTTGCAGATGTTGAACCAACCTTGCAGCTCAGGGATAAATCCCACTTGATCATGCTGAATAATCCTTTTAATGTACTGTTGGATCCTATTAGCTAGTATTTTGGTGAGAATTTTTGCATCCATGTTCATCAAGGATATTGGTCTGTAATTCTCCTTTTTGATGGGGTCTTTGTCTGGTTTTGGGATCAAGGTAATGGTGGCCTCATAAAATGAGTTTGGAAGTTTTCCTTCCATTTCTATTTTTTGGAACAGTTTCAGGAGAATAGGTATTAATTCTTCTTTATTTTTTTTAAAGATTTTTTATTTATTTACTTGAGAGAGAGAATGAGATAGAGAGAGAGCATGAGAGGGGAGAGGGTCAGAGGGAGAAGCAGACTCCTTGCTAAGCAGGGAGTCCGATGTGGGACTCGATCCTGGGACTCCAGGATCATGACCTGAGCCGAAAGCAGTCGGTTAATCGAGTGAGCCACCCAGGCGCCCTAATTCTTCTTTAAATGTCTGAAAGAATTCCCCTGTGAAGCCATCTGGCCCTGGGCTTTTGTTTGTTGGGAGAGTTTTGATGACTGCTTCAATTTCCTTAGTGGTTATAGGTCTGTTCAGGTTTTCTATTTCTTCCTGGTTCAATTTTGGTAGTTGATACATCTCTAGGAATGCACCCATTTCTTCCAGGTTATCTAATTTGCTGGCATAGAGTTGCTCATAATATGTTCTTAGAATTGTTTGTATTTCTTTGGTGTTGGTTGTGATCTCTCCTCTTTCATTCATGATTTTGTTGATTTGGGTCATTTCTCTTTTCTTTTTGATCAGTCTGGCCAGGGGTTTATCAATCTTGTTAATTCTTTCAAAGAACCACCTCCTAGTTTCGTTTATCTGTTCTACTGTTCTTTTGGTTTCTAGTTCATTGATTTCTGCTCTGATCTTTATGATTTCTCTTCTCCTGCTGGGTTTAGGCTTTATTTGCTGTTTTTTCTCTAGCTCCTTTAGTTGTAGGGTTAGGTTGTGTATTTGAGACCTTTCTTGTTTCTTGAGAAAGGCTTGTATTGCTATATACTTTCCTCTCAGGACTGCCGTTGCTGTATCCCAAAGATTTTTGAACAATTGTGTTTTCATTTTCATTGTTTCCATGAATGTTTTTAATTCTTCTTTAATTTCCTGGTTGACCCATTCATTCTTCAGTAGGATTCTCTTTAGCCTCCATGTATTTCAGTTCTTTCCAACTTTCCTCTTGTGATTGAGTTCTAGTTTCAAAGCGCTGTGGTCTGAAAATATGCAGGGAATGATTCCAATCTTTTGGTATCGGTTGAGACCTGATTTGTGACCTAGGATGTGATCAATTCTGGAGAATGTTCCATGGGCACTAGAGAAGAATGTGTATTCCATTGCTTTGGGATGGAATGTTCTGAATATGTCTGTGAAGTCCATTTGGTCCCGTGTTTCTTTTAAAGTCTTTACTTCCTTGTTGATCTTTTGCTTAGATGATCTGTCCATTTCAGTCAGGGGGGTGTTAAAGTCCCCCACTATTATTGTATTGTTGTCAATGTGTTTCTTTGCTTTTGTTATTATTTGCCTTATAAAGTGGCTGCTCCCATGTTCGGGGCATAGATATGTACAATTGTTAGATCTTCTTGTTGGATAGACCCTTTAAGTAAGATATAGTGTCCTTCTTCATCTCTTATTACAGTCTTTGTTTTAAAATCTAATTTGTCAGATATAAGGATTGCCACCCCAGCCTTCTTTTGGTGTCCATTAGCATGGTAAATGGTTTTCCACCCCCTCACTTTCAATCTGGGGGTGTCTTTGGGTCTAAAATGAGTCTCTTGCAGACAGCATATCAATGGGTCTTGTTTTTTAATCCAATCTGATAGCCTGTGTCTTTTGATTGGGGCATTGAGCTCATTTACATTCAGGGTAACTATTGAAAGATATGAATTTAGTGCCATTATATTGCCTGTAAGGTGACTGTTCCTGTATATTGTCTGTGTTCCTTTCTGATCTATGCTGCTTTTAGGCTCTCTCTTTGCTTAGAGGACCTCTTTCAATATTTCTTTTAGGGCTGGTTTTGTGTTTGCAAATTCCTTTCGTTTTTGTTTGCCCTGGAAGCTTTTTACCTCTCCTTCTATTTTCAGTGACAGCCTTGCTGGATATAGTATTCTTGGCTGCATATTTTTCTTGTTTAGTGCTCTGAAGATATCCTGCCAGTCCTTTCTGGCCTGCTAGGTCTCTGTGGATAGGTCTGTTGCCAATCTCATGTTTCTACCATTGTAGGTAACAAATCTCTTCTCCCGAGCCGCTTTTAGGATTTTCTCTTTGTCTCTGAGACTCGTAAGTTTTACTATTAGATGTCGGGGTGTTGACCTATTTTTATTGATTTTGAGAGGGGTTCTCTGTGCCTCCTGGATTTTGATGCCTGTTTCCTTCCCCACATTAGGGAAGTTCTCTGCTATAATTTGCTCCAATATACCTTCTGCCCCTCTCTCTCTTTCTTCTTCTTTTGGGATCCCAATTATTCTAATGTTGTTTCGTCTTATGGTATCGCTTATCTCTCGAATTCTGCCCTCGTGATCCTGTAGTTGTTTCTCTCTCTTTTTCTCAGCCTCTTTATTTTCCATCATTTGGTCTTCTATATCGCTTATTCTCTCTTCTGCCTCATTTATCCTAGCAGTTAGTGCCCCCATTTTTGATTGCACCTCATTAATAGCCTTTTTGATTTCGACTTGGTTAGATTTTAGTTCTTTTATTTCTCCAGAAAGGGTTTCTCTTATAACTTCCACGCTTTTTTCAAGCCCAGCTAGTATCTTTAAAGTCATGATTCTGAACTCTAGGTCCGACATCGTACTAATGTCCGTTTTGAGTAGGTCCCTGGCAGACGGTACTACCTCTTGTTCTTTTTGCTGAGGTGATTTTTCTCGTCTTGTCATTTTGTCCAGAGAAGAACAGATGAATGAGAGAACAAAATGCTAACAGGTTAACAACGTCCCCAGCAAATATACTCTATACAAATCAGACAAGACCTGAAACCAGGGGAAAAGAAAGAGAAAGAAAGAAAAAAGAAAGAGAAGGAAATGAAAAAGATATAAACAAACAAAAACAGAACAAAACAAAAATAAAACCCAATATGATCAAATATGATCAGGCTAGTGCATACATCAGTGCCACACACTAGATTTTGGGTGTATTTTGGTCTGTTAGAAGAAAGTGCCTCCTAAAATTTTAAAGGAAGAAAGACTTATATATGTACAAAATAAGGGTAGATACAATGAAGGGATTGAAGATGACTGTAAAGATGAAACTTATAAAAGGTTTTATAAACGGAATTGATAAGAAGTTGTTTGAAAGAAGAAAGAAGATTTAAAAAAAAGAAAAAGGAAAAGAAAAAAAAATGGGAGAGACTGTGATCAGGCAGGAGACTAGAACAAAGCCATACACTAGTGATTTAGGGTATGTTTTGATCTGTTAGAAGAAACTGTATCTCAAAATTTTAAAGAGAGAAGAACTTATATATATATGCCAAAAATAAGGGTAACTACTATGAAGGGATAAAATATGACTCTAAAAATGAAAAATAAAAAATGTTTTTTTAAAAAAGGGATTGATAAAATGTTGGTTGAAAAAGGGAAAAAGAAAAATTAAAAAAAAAACAGTTAAAAAAATTAACTTTGAAAAACTAACAAATCATGGTAAAAAAGCCATGAATTCTATGTGCAGTATTCCCCTGGCGCTGGAGTTCTCCCGTTCTCCTTGATCGGTAAACTTGGTCTTGGCTTGCTGGCTGTTCGTGCTGATGTTCTGGGGGAGGGGCCTGTTGCCGTGGTTTCCAAATGTCTTTGCCGGAGGCAGAATTGCCCCACCCTTGTCGGTCTGGGCTAAGCAAGCTGCTTGGGTTTGCTCTCAGGAGCTTTTGTTCCCTGCAAGCTCTGGGCACAGCTTTGGAGGACCAGGGTGGCCTCCCACTCTCTGCCCGGAGGAGCTGAGAACTCGGGGCCCTGCTCCTCAGTGCGCCCCCAGAGAAAAGCAGTCAATCACTCCCGTGTCCCCGGTCTCTGGCCGCACTCCGCGCTCACCCGGCCTGTGACCGAGCGTTTCTATCTCTGGCCCCCGACCCCGTGTGGAGTCTCCAAACCCAGCAAATCCCTGCGGTGTGCTCCCATGCCACTCCTCCTGGGGGAGGGAGGTGAGTCTCCCCAGCTCTGCTGCTTGTTGTGTCCCTGCTGTAGGTACAGTGGCCCGACTGGGCCGCGGATCACAGTTTATGGCAACCCCGAGCTGCAAGCCCGCGCCTCGCCTCCGTCTCTGCAGCCGGCTTCCCCGCTCCGATACCTGGGAGCTCTGCTGCACTCAGGCTCCCCCGGTCTTTCTGTGACCCCGAGGGTCCTGAGTCCACACTGTACTGTGAGGGTTCCACCCCCCGCTTAGCCACTGGAGTGACGTCCCTCAGCGGAGCCGACTTCTCAAAGTTCTGATTTCGTGCTCCGCGGCTCTATCACTTGCCAGAAGCAGCCGACGGAGGCCCCTCCCCCGCCGTCTATCCTCCCGAATATCGCCTCGGATTCACTTCTCCACACGTCCTACCTTCCAGAAAGTGGTCGCTTTTCTGTTCAGAGAGTTGTTGCTATTCTCTTCTTCGATCTCCTGTTGATTTCACAGGTGTTCAGAATGGTTTGATCCCTATTCAGCTGAATTCCTGAGACCAGACGAAATCCAGGTCTCCTACTCCTCCGCCATCTTGCTCCGCCCCCCTCCTACAAATTATTCTTATCAGTGATTTCTCCAAACCTGTCTATCAGAGGAAAAATTTCAAAACCCATAAAAGTGAGAGTGATTGCATAGTATCCCAGGACACAATCCAAGTTCCAATTGATGGAATAACAGGCTGGAAACCAAGGTAAGGTACAACATAGCTGTACATTACATCCTTCAATTAAGTGAAAAAGTCAATTATCTAAGTTCAGAATGATGCAAGCATTACTTCATTGTTCTTGTGAGAAATACCCAGGAGGATTGCGTTGACTATAAGGTCATTATGAATCAGCTGTCTGATGTGGGACTAGACTTATAAACTCCTTGAAGTTAAAAGTCATGTCGTCTTTGAGTTATTGCCATTACCTAGCATCATTTTGGGAAAATATCAGTAATAAATACATATTTGTGAAATGTGATTGCTAAGTGTGATCTGAGAGATATAGAACAAGAACTCTGTGAGAGAAACATTGGCATAAAAGAGACAAGAAGATGTGACAAGGATGCAGATGTATGCAGAAACCACATTACAGAAGAAGCAAAAAAATGGAGGGTTGCTTTTCTTGGCAAAGTAAAGATTTAGTAAGGGGAAGCTACATGACAGTTGTATTTAATTTTTTGAAGAGAATAAGTTTGTCTATTTTATCTCCAGAGAATAAATCATTTTCAGCTGCAAAAACAACAGAGTCAATTTAAGTATGAGGAAGAGTTTCCCACCATGCATGGCAGAAGCTGCCAGTTGTCCTCCGGTATTGTCTCTTATTTTCATTGTAGTAGAACCTTTGTTTTTTTTTTTTGTTTGTTTTTGTTTTGATAAGTCTATGATGGTCTAGAATAAAGACTTCCTGTTAGCCATGTATGGAATGTAACTGAGTTCTGGTCGGCTGGAATTGAGCAGGAATTATGATTGCAGCTTCTGGTTGTACCCTCAAAAGGAAGGGGTGTGCACCCCCCTGTCCTCCTGTCTCCTCCTCGCTAGTGGGAATGTAAACTCATATGACAATAAGAACTGAAAAAGCTACCTTGTACCATGAGATGGAAGCTGCATGTTGAAGACAGCAGAGTGAAAGAAAAATAGAACCTGATGTTTCCTGATTGTAGAGCTGCTCTATCAGACTTGGACCATCTGCTCAGGAAAATAAACTACTAGATTGTTAAAGCCAGTGTTATCTTGGGTTTCCCTGTAATGGCAGAGGAACCAACACCTCATCTGTCCATTCTTTCCAACAAGTGCTTTGGAAGATAGTGACCTCTTATTAGCAGGTGAGGTTCAAACAAAATTACTGTGGAGGAAAGTATTTCACTGAATGAGTGACCAGACAAAATATCTTACGTGATTCCTCATAGTTTAGATATGGAGCATTTGAATGATACTGGAATTGCTTAAGTCAGTCCATACATTTCAAAAGCTACTTTTTTTCCCCTGATATAAATTGTGAGAGGAGATAGAAAAATTGTGTTATGTGAGGACTAGCTGGAGGAACTGGGGATATTTACTTCTGGAAAGGATAAGCCTTAGAGGTTTGGGTTGGCAGCATGTGAGAGCTCTCACCAGTTTGCTGGTGGGCTGTGATGTATATACAAAGTAATTACTCCTCTTGGCCTCCAAGGGACAGAATTTGGGTCACTGGGTGGAAACATCAGGATCACAGTTGGAACTATAGCTGCTTATGCAGGCTTTTTTCTGTTTAATATAAATGTCAACCAAGCTTTGGACTTTTTACATTGAATCTTCTTTTGTTGGTTTGAATTCAGTCTGTTAAGGTCTTTTGGAATCCTGGTGGTGATATATGATCTAGCAAAGTTTTCCCAGATATGGCCCATTCTTCCTACTTATTAAGGCTAAGAATTAATGAGGTGATATTTTGGAAGGAAATTCTAAATGTTGCTAGAGTTACTTGAAAGCATTATCTTTATCCCTTCTGTTAACTGCTCCAATTTAGAATTTTATGAGTATCTCACTGGGTTTAGTATGTGTCCCACCTTGGAAAATCTGAGAGTAATCCATATACCGAGCATGTCTTAGTCATATATCTTTCAAGAACTAGATGCAAAGAATTATGGTAGTGAGCTTTGCTGACCAAATTAAAAAACAAAACAAAACCAATATTAAGACAGTAGCTGGAATAAGAAACTGGCAGATTCTCATTTCTTCTTCATAGCCATATTTCTGGTCTTAATGTGGGGCTGAAACTGTGAGAAGATACTTCTCTTGAGTACTCTTTCACTGCTCCCATTTTCCTGGAGCCCATGATGTTCAGGGAGAGAGAACTTAGGATCTCTCCTTCGCTCTCACCATTGACTTTGTCTACCCTTTTTATCCATTTTTCTGTGTCTCTTTAGGTCCATTTCAAGTTTCTATGCAAGTTTCTTCTCTTATGAGATGTTCTTTCATTCAACTACCAATTCATCCAACAAACATTTAGTGAGCAACTATTTCCAGTGCACATTCTCTGTAATGTCTCACAGGGATGAATAAGATTCATTTACTCATTCAACAAGTGCTTATTATGCTAAGCAGAGTGTATACAATAGGGAGCAAGAGAGATTCTCAAAGAGCTCTAAGCTACTAGGGAGCTGTAAGCCAAGGGAAGAATACAGACTCATCAGCAAATAATAGTTACTATTTATGGAATGATTACTTAGTCCTAGTTACTGTTATAAGTGTTTTACCTTCATTGTCTCATGCAGTGGAACTAACTAGGCAGATGGTTTTCTTGTCCCCGTTTTACAGAGGAGGGAACTGAGGAAGAGTAAGATAAGTAATGTGCCCAAGGTCATATGTGATGTTAGGTAATGGAGCTAAGTGTTTCATTCCAAACCCTACATTATTAACCAGAGGTAGAGGTGGGAACAGATTGCCCTGGTGGAAGTGAGTATTTTATCCCTGAGATTGTTTAGAATTGCGGGTGCATAAAACTTTTAGTGCTTTTCTCTCTCTCTTTTTTTAACTGATTTTACACACTCTACATACAAAACACCTTTTATTACCTGTACCCAGGGCAGACCACTCCTACTACTCACCTTGGTACTTCCTCTGCTCTTAACCTCTGTATGCTACTGCTTTCCCAGATCACTGTAAAGCATGTGGAAGAAATATAAAAGGACTAGGGGAGCCTGAAAGAAGTGAATTAATCCAGAGGGTTAGAAGAAGCTGGAGGAGTTGATGCTTTAGCTAACCTTTTAATAATAAGTAGAAGTTTGCTAAGCAAAGTGGGCGAGAGGCGAGGGGTATAGGGAAGAGTACTCAGGCAGAAGGAACTGCTTGAGCAAAGGCATGGATACAAAAACACTACGTGCAGAAACTGACAAGTAGTTTGATGTTTGCAGGATCCAAACATCAGAAACAAGTGGACGAGTAAGCAGAGGCCACACTACACATAGGCACACATGCTAGTCTAAGAAGCTTGAACTTCATCCTGAGTACAACAGGAATCACTGAGGTAATTTAAACAAGGGTGATACGTTCAGTTTGGCATTTTAGCAAAACACACTGGAGGATGGATTGAAGGCAGATAAGACCAGAGACAGAGACCTCTTTTCCAACTCTCTCTGAATCCCACACTTGTCCAAATTATCCTCCTTTGCCATCACCATGTAACAGCTGAGATGGCAAAGTCAGAAAGTGGATAGCAGATAGGAGACTGCCTTCAAAAATGCCAGAGCACTGGTCAAGGAGCTGTTGCTCAGTGTTTGTGTCGCCAAGGAGACAGGACAGTCATGGTTAATCTATGGAAGGCTGCACATCTGAATATAAGCATCTCTGTGAGGTAACTGTGTCAGCTTCTCACTCCAGCCGATAACAAATTACTCCATCTCTGGCAGAGGTGTACTTGCTGACTATTTCATGTGGTAACACTGGATTTACAACATGAAACACTAGTGTTAGCTAAGGGTATAGCCAGCAATTTGAAATTTGTACACACAGCAGTCAATCTATTGCTCCCCATCTCCATCGTCCCCAAAGTAGGCTTGCCATTAAACACAGTGTGAGATCTTGCCCAGTGGGGACACTTCTACCCACAGCCAGCTGCATGCCCTCCACCCTCTCCCTTCTCTCTGCTTCTCTGTCTCTCTCTTACAGACATGGAAGAAATAATACAAACTGGCAGTTGGATAGGGCTTTTGAGTGTGCTTTTTCATCCAGCTCTTGCTTTCTCATCTCTTCAGAGTGCATAGGAGGGGAGGAGAGGAGATGGAGAGAAAGAAAGGGAAGCGGGGAGGCAAGCAGTAAAGGAAAACCCATTTTCTCTACCCGAGAAGGCCAGTTTATTATCTTGATTGAGGACTAGTAAGGAAGAAACAGAGATGTCAGCTAAATTCATTTTGACAAGCACTTACTGAACCCTTATGCTAGGCTCTGAGAACCCAAAGTGATAAAGACAGAGTCTCTACCTTGAGATTGCCCCAGTTTGGTTGTGAAGACATATGTGCCATGCAAAATGACAGAGGTATATGATTAGGACAAAGGCAGCCCAAGGAAGGACTGGAACTCTGAGGGTTTGAAAAAGAGAGGATCTTAAAGAGGGGTTATCTTGGCTAGAAATTCACCAGACATACGTAAGGGGAGAGGAAATATCCCAGCCAGAGAGAGCATTGTGAACATAGATACAGAGGCAAGAAACAGCCTTGCATAATCTCAGAACTGGATGTGGTCCAGTGTGGCAGGAACAGAAATTATGAAGGGTGGTAAAGAAGCGGCATGGAACAAGATCCAAGAGATTGTCACGTGGCAGAGGAGAGGCTAGGAACATAACTCTAGAATCCACGGGCATTTTCCTAAAGAAAACAGGGAGCTAGTGAGAGTTTTCAAGTGGGGGAGTGACATGATTATATCCATGTTTCTAAAGGAGTCCTCCTGTGGCAATGTGGGGAATGGGTTGTAGAAGGGAAGGACATAAGATGATGTCTAGGGGAGGCATGATGGCCCTGAATTAAGGTGTTTTAAGTGGAAATGGACAAGAGGGGTAAGTTTAGGAACAGATAGTTGATAACCATTATGGGCAATGATGTTAACACCTTGCAATTTTCTACTGTTTTACAAATTACAAAGAGAAACTGGTCCTATATTTTTCTGTCTTCTCTTTATCATATTAGGCATCAGCTGTAGGGTCATGGTTAATTCCACCAAATCTGGGGTCAAACAACCTGAATGCAAATCTCAGCTCCACTGCTTACTGGTTGTGGGTCCTTTACACAAGGAGTATAACTTCTTATCACCTTTTTTATACAGTGGAGACATATATAATGATGTCATCTATTTTGCTGGATTGTTACGAAGTGGCTCTAACTGTAGTTGCTGGAGACTAATTGCTGGAGTTTGCATTTCTTCTTCACCATCTTCTAGATTTGTAAGTTTGGACAACTCATTTAACTTTTAAAACAGGCTTTAGAAAAGGCAATAATGTCTTAAATGGATAACTGAGTATTTTATCTTTGCAATATTTTCCAGTAGCCATCTTTGAACTAATAACTATAGTTTTGGGCACCAAGCAAAAAGAATCCATTATTAAAATGATAATAATTGCTTTTATTCGCATATCACTTTATAGTTTTTAATATACTTTAATAATCATTTCCTCGTTGACATTGGCCTATCCTTCTCATGTGTCTATGAAGTTACCAATGGATTAGTGGTCACTTAAATATCCCAGCAGCTGGAATTGACAAATTAATGGTCAGTGTTTATCTTGCATCTCCTTGTTGAAGGCACGTGTTGTAGAGACAGCTATTATGCAGTGAAAATTGCTTAGAATGAAGAGTTGGAAGACCTGAGTTTAAATCTCAGTCCTGTCATTTATCAGTCAGGTGGCTTGATAAATTGCTTAAATCCTTTGACCCTGTAGAGTTTCATGTATAAGCACCATATGTGAAAGTGCATATGCAAATAACTCAAGTGGAGCCTCAGAGAGCAGGGAAAATCAGAAAAAAGGGGAGATGTGAAGGGAAGGTTTTCTAGGAAAGAATGGTTGTCCTGTAGGCTTTCAATTAATTATTCAAGCTACTCTCTATAAGCCCAATTCAGGGACTGGGAATTCTCTGATGTTGGACCCTTCCAAATCCTCACTTTTTTTTTTTTTTTTTTTTTTAAATCTAATAGGGTCTCAGGAAGCCTTCTCTAAGGCAGTTTCCAATAACACTTCCTTCTTTCCCTCTTTTGGGGTGCAAAAGAATCTAGTGAAAGCATGCTAATTTTGGAGTCATTGAATCTGAGTTCAAATTCCAGCTCTCCTGCATTCTAATTATGTGATCTTGGGTATGTTAATTAAACTCAGGACCTCCAGTTTCTCCATGCATCATGACATTGTGGAAAGACTTGATAGGAAAATGAATGTGGACCTCCCAGCACAGATCCTGGCATATAGCAGAGGCTCAATGTTCCTTTTGTTCAGAATTTCCTTCTTTCTTTCCTTCCTTTCATCAGTTGGTCTTTCCTTCCTCTCTCCCTCCCTGCTGCTGGCTCCTGTAACCCTCTGCTCCTTTGACTAAGTGGATTCAGTTCTGGAGACAGAATGGCTTACAGTTCATTTCAGGACACAGATATTTTGAGCTGTTTGTTTTCCAGCTTACACTCATGTTTTCCAATTCAGGTTACGTTTCCTGCTGGAAAACTGGGCCCTCACAAGAGCTTTTGGCAGCCACAGACTGATTTGGTTGAGAACCATCCCTTCCTTGGCAGGCAGTCGAGGAGAGCCACTCTGTGTGTGCGGGCGGTAATTCACACTCCTCTGAGGTTGGACTGCTCGCCAAAGTCACTACCCACACAGCTCCATCTCCCCTGAGATGGAGACATCCTTTTCCAGCTTAATAGTTATGTGCTCTCTTGGAAATGGAATACAGAGGCACTGGAATAAAGCTGAACTTTGCTCATATCCTCTCTCAGAAGCTGGGTATGGACTACTAGGTCTTTAAGATCCCAGAAAGGGGATGAACAGCAGAAAGGCCCAGGTCACTAGGGCAATTCTGTGGAAATTGGTCCTAACCTACTGGGATGTTTCCTTGCTTCTAGGCCTTGCCTCTTAGTAATCTCCACTGGCCTTGATACTGGATTTATCTGAAACTTAGGTGGCCACACTTGGCACTACCTCTACTTTATGTCTTGTCTCCCTTTTGATCTGCTTAGATTGTCATCCCCTCCAGAAGCTTACCAGTATTTTATCTTGGTTTTTTTCATTTTTTACTTTTGCCTTCAGTGTTACCATATTCAGCCTAACTTAACATGTTTAAAACCAAACATTATAATTGTACCCCTGCTTTTTTTGGGCTCCCGAGTTCAGGGAAGACCATCATTAGCTCTGCAGTATAAGCTGGAGGCCTGGGGGTCATCCCAGACTCTTCCATGTCCTTGTCTGCCCTCTCTCCACTCAACCAGTCACTTAGAACTCTCTCCTAAGTGTCTCTTGAATTTGTTCTTTGTTTTCTTAGCTACCCAGTTCCACTACTCTAGTATAGACTTTATCATTTCTCATTTTGATTATTGCAAAGATCCTCCCTCCCCCTTTTGATATAGTCTTGATGTAATATATTGAAAACTCAAATGTGATTGTGTATTTCCTTTGCTTAAAATGTGTCACTGGCTCTTCCACCATTAGCCATGGGATTAAGTTGAAAGGAGGGAAATGAGTTCATTCTTCACCTTTCACCTTTCCCTCTTCTTCTCTTGAAACTTGGCTTCAGTATTATCATGACTCCGATATCTTTGATCCTGTAGTTTCTCATACTTGAAAAGCCCTATATCACATATTTTGCCTTGTTTATTCATTTATTCACTCAAGAAATCACCAGTTTCAAAAAAAAAATCACCAGTTTCAACGTCTAATGTAGAGAGCTCTTCTGTTTAAAACAGGTTTTGCAAACACTGGACTCCGTAATCCCTAAAGTGCTTTCTGGCTTGAAAATCCATGATTCTGTGAAATCTTGTATTTCACATTTAGAGTCACCTGCTTTCTCCCATCCTTATTTTTTTCCTGGATGCCAGAACAATATCTGTTTTAGAAACTGTGTTGTGGGCTGACAATGCCCTTTAAAAGAAGTCAGAAATTGAAGATCAAATCCATAGACACATTGCCGGCACTGTTTGTGGAAATGAGGCTCAGAGCAGAAATGGTAGGGAAAAATGCCCCAATTCTAGTAGAAAGAGAATGTAAGCTCAGAGATCTCATGGGACTTGACATTTCCATTGATCATGGCCAGCAAGCATGGAAGGGGAATGACTTGGTTTAATGCAAATCCTCTGGATCTAGTTAACCATTTGGAAATCATGAATAACAATCACCTTCTCCATTAAGACCCAATTCTTGTCACCAGCCATAATAAATACATATCATATTGCCCATGCCTCAATGTTACAGTGTTCTTCTGAAATAATCCCCTGAGATACACATCCACGTATGTGTGCACTTGCAAGCATGCCCGTGTGCACACACGAACTTATTTATATACCACTTGCCCTCTGAAACACAAAATAAGGCTGACTGATAAATAGGTGAATAAGTGCTATTGCTCTCTGTCTCAATTTATAGCACCCTATCCGAACCATACCTTTGACCTTCCCATCAGTGTACAGCCATCCCAGAGAGACTTTTGACAACTAGGTTCTGCAAATTTCTGTGTCGTCTTGTTTCATTACCATCTATGCTCCCCATTCCTTGCGTGCTCCCAGATTTACCAGGCTTCTGCAGTTTCCTCCCCCAGCACTAGCTCCACAGTCCCTCTTGTCCCAGTACGAAGTCTGACTTCCCAGTTTGTGGTCCTGGCACACTCACTTGGTCTCAATCTCCCTTTGATTCAGTTTGCTCCCAAATGTTCTAGGAAAGACTTTTCTCCAGTTCCCATATCAAGTTCTCTGCCTGGGGAATCGACCCCAGTTAGTCACTGCTGGAATTGCCATGGCCTAGCTGGGTCAGATATTAAACTGTTGTCTCTTGGCTCCAAACTCGGTCTTCTGCACTCAGATTTGTGAAGTTGGGACCGGCAGCCTGTACACCTCTTTTCCTCTTTGCCACCAGGCTCCTTAATAGGTTTTGTCAATAGGGGGAGCCAGAGTCAGACTCCAAGGTAGGAGTCTCTTCCCTGTGGGCTTTTGGTGGGTCACCTCAGGCTTCCTTTACTTCTGCAGCAGCTGCTGAATCCAATTTTAACAGCACAGCACTTGTAGAACCAGCAGCATGGCACCTTTTTCAGAGACACAAACGCAGCCAAGCAATGGGCACCCCTACCCTCAGAGACCTGAGGGTCTGTGGGACCCTAGTCCATTCAGGGGACCCTCATCCACACTTCTAAATTTTAATTTTCCCTTTTCTCTTTGTTCCTCCTGTCCTAGGGGTAGTAGCTCTTTCTGCATTTGCTATCTCTGTGTATCACTGTGTGTCTCTTAGTGTATCTTTTTGTCTTTTGAGATATTTAGTTAATAATTTTTTTTAGTTGGAGTACAAATTTTTATATTAAATTCTTCCTGTTAAAAAACTGGTGTAATTCTTTCTGTGAGGTACCAGCTATGGAGGAGATGACTTATAAAGGAGTTCTCTTAAAACTCCAACACCGTGCCCATGATTATGCTGGTGTAAGACCCTCTCTCAAATGCTTAGGGAAGTTATAAACACTAATGCTAGATTCTAAAGGGTTGAGCTAGGCCACTTGCCTATCCCTCTGACAGCTAAAGAAAGACTAGCATTTCCAATTTATTTTGGACCCCACTGATTTGTGACAATGCCAGCCTCAGTTCAGGCATGAATATCCTTGGGGACTGGACTTGGCACAGGAACCATGGGCATAATGCACCCTATATACTGTAGCCGGCTCGTGGACAGTGGGTGTCTGGTGTATAAGAGACTTTAAGCTCTTTCCTTCTCTTTACCAGCACTGATAGTACCTATCTGCAGAATAGAGCTTATGTTCACAGATATTTGCTTTTACACTATCTGACACATGCTTAGGATGCACTTTTGCACTCACCTCAAAGTTTGGTGTGGCCATGGGATTTGCTTTGCTCTATTTGTATCTTGGTATTAAAAATTGTCTTTTGTACACAGCATATAGTTTATGTTGACTTTTTATACAATCTAACAATTTATGCCTTTTATTTGAGGGTTTAGTCCATTTACAGTCCAATACTGTAAGTATTGATATTATTAAATTAGATCTATCATGTTATTACTTATTCCAACTATTTTTTTCATTTTTCTATTCTATCTTTCTTGCCTTGTTTTGAGCTACTCAGAAAATTTTTAGTATTCAATTTTACTTTAATAGCTTTTTAACCGTACCTCTTTTCATATCTTTAATTGACCGTTCAACTTTTAAATAGTACCAGTGCACCTTTAACTGCACAGTGCTAACTTTTTACTGCTTCACATGAAGCACAGGAACCTTGCAACATTGATTTCATCATCCTTTGTGTCATAAACATATATAATATATACACATTTTTCAATTCATACATACTAATAACACCAAACAAAATATTGTAATTTTTGTCTTGTTTAAACAGTCATATTTTTGAAGGAAAGGAAGACTCTCCCCCATATTTGTGCGATGTTTATTATGTTTAGTGCTACTCATTCTTTTTTATCTGTCAGATAGCCAGAAGAGCTTCTTTTAGAATATTTGGCACAGTAAAAATTCTGACTACAAATCCCTCAGTTTTTGTTCATCTGAAAATATCTTCATTTTGCCTTTTGTATTTTTATTTTTTTTAAAGATTTTATTTATTTATTTATTTGACAGAGAGAGAATGAGACAGTGAGAGACGGAACACAAGCAGGGGGAGTGGGAGTGGGAGAAGCAGGTTCCCCGCAGAGCAGGGAGCCTGACACAGGGCTTGATCCCAGGATCCTGAGATCATGACCTAAGCTGAAGGCAGAAAACTAATGACTGAGCCACCCTGGCACCCCCATTTTGCCTTTATATTTTTAGAATAATTTTACTGGGTATAGAATTCTTGATTGTCAGTCTTATCCTTTCATCATTTTAAAGATGTCATTCCATTGCCTTGTGACCTTCATGATTTCTGCTAAGAAGTCAGCAGTATTTGTACCATTATGCTTCTGTACGTAATGTATGGTTTTTCTCTGGCTGCTTTTAAGATTTTCTTTTTATCTTTGGATTCAGGCATTTTGATATGTCATTAGTTAATAATTACATTTATTCTGCTTGGGGTTCACTGGACTTTTTGTATCTGCACATTGAACTTACTGAAGTAATTTGGGAAGTTTTTGACCCTCATTTTTTTTCTTGCTCTGTTCTTTTTGACTTTTTTTGGAACTCTGACTGTAAATGCATTGGACTGCTTGATATTGTCTCACAGGTCATTGAAGTTCTGTTAATTTTTTTATTCATGATTTTTCCTTTCTATTCTTTAGTTTGGATAATTTTAGTTCATCTATTCTTGAGTTTACTGTTTCTTTCCTCTGACATTTTTAGGGTTCTGTTTCATGGTTTCAGTTCTAAATTTGCTGTTTCTTTTTATTTTTTTAAGATTTTATTTTTTGAGGGAGAGAATGGGAGAGAGAGCACAAGCAGGGGGCGAGGGGCAGAGGGAGAGGGAGAAGGAGGCTCCCCACTGAGCAGGGAGCCTGATGCGGGACTTGATCCCAGGACCCTGGGATCGTGACCTGAGCCAGAGGCAGACCCTTAATTGACTGAGCCACCCAGGCACCTTGCTGTTTCTTTTTTATAGTTGCTATTTGTTTGCTAATATTCCCCATTCTTCACTTAACTATGACATATTTTCATAGAAGTTCTTGAACATACCACTTTTTTTGAAGTATAGGTCATACATTCTTTTTACTTTGAATATCTAGTAATTTTTTTTATTATATGTGTACAGTGTGGAAGATACATTGTAGAGATTCTGGATTTTGTTATTTCTTTTTTTTTAAAAAAAGATTTTATTTATTTATTTGACAGAGAGAGACACAGTGAGAGAGGGAACACAAGCAGGGGGAGTGGGAGAGGGAGAAGCAGGCTTCCCGCTGAGCAGGGAGCCCAATGTGGGACTCGATCCCAGGACTCTGGGATCATGACCTGAGCCGAAGGCAGACGCTTAACAACTGAGCCACCCAGGCACCCTTTTTTTTTTTTTTTTTTTTTTTGTGAAGAGTGTTGTTATTTGTTTAATTAACTTGGCTAAACTTCAAACTGTTTCTTCCTTGAGAGGGAAATAGTTGAAATCCATACCCAATTATTTCAGCTTTCAGCTTCTGTATTTTTTCCTTGTTCAGCAGTCAACCAGTACTTTTAGCAGAATTTATTTGCAGATTTTTGCACTCCCTCCTTCCAGAGCTCCCTCCTTTCCAGGATCTCTCCTGCCCCACCCCCTAACACACACACACACACACACACACACACACACACACACACAAACGCACACACTTCAGCAGTTTTGCCAACTGAGCACTTCATTCTCTAACACCTCAAGGTAGCAAGACTAGTTTCCTACCATCCTGAGCTATAGGGATTGGGACATGCCCTCAGGTAAAAAACTGCTAACTCACAGATCTCAGCAGTATATTTCTGTCTTAGAAGGATTGATCTCCCATCCAATTTCTGCCAGCTTGTGTTATTCTCCAGTGCTCTTAAAAACTATTTTTTAATACATTTTATTATTGTTATCTGTAGAAGAGTTAGTCTGACTGAACCAGTTTGCCATTATTGGAAGCTAGAACTTTATTAAATTCACTTTGCCTTTTATAATCTTAACAACCTCTCTGGGAAGTCAGCTATAAGTAAATATTATAATAATGTATTGCGGTTTCAGTTTATGAAGGATTTTTTTATATATTTTCTTTTTTAGAACTTGACTCACTCTAGTTAGATATTTTACTATTCCCATTTTACAGATCAAGAAACTGAAATTCAGAGACATTATCTTATGAAAGTTCACACATCTAATAGAATTGTCTTTTGAACTCAGTTTTGCTAATTCTAAGCCCTGTTCTGCTTTCACAACACCAAAGCTGTCTCCATGTGGAATCTTTGCCTTATAACCGAGGCCTGGATAGCTTTGATGACCTGCTCATTGGAAATTTGTGGCTGGATGTGGCTGAATGGAAACTGGGGAGGTAAAGTCTTCTCTGAGGGCTGGGCATGCATCACTGAGCAGGTTCTGCCAATTCCCATGGATATTCAGCATATGGAATTCTCAGGACTGCATATTTGTTTCTTTGCCATGAACTGGTTCCCTAAAGGTTGATGGACCAATGCTTGATTAATGCAGTTTCCCCAAAGCATCACTCTAGGGGGCTTATCTGAAGATTTAGATTCAGAGAAGACATGAAAGTGGGATGGGTCTGGCATGAGATGAAGACCATTGAGGAAACTGTCCTGGCTACAGAGATTGGCTCTGGAAGTACAGCCAAGCAGGAAGGCACTGAGCCCAGAGTGTTTGGCAAGCTCATCATGTACCAGGCCTGGCTGAGCACAGGGGTGTGGGGTATGGAGGTGAGAGGCACCTAGGAGTCCCATGGAAATAATCTAACCCAGACCAGACCCCAGAAAGAGCAAGACCTTACCGTAAAAATCCCACTGAAGCTTTGGGAGGTCTGGGATGCCTGGCAGAGTCAGATGTGGGGCATCCATTCAACTCCTTGCTCAATAACAAGCCCTATGCCATGTATATGATTTTTTGGCCTTTTTTTTTTTTTTTTTTTAAGCAGGAACTTACAACCATGCCTGATAACCAGCCAAAACAGAGAAAAAGAATTCTATTTGGAGGGGGCCCTTAGGAGTCTCCCCAAGGGCTCTGGGGAGCCAGGTTAGGATTAATATTAGAGCTTCATCACAAATACGTGAAAAGCCTGCCAAAGTTTCTATCCTAGGCATTCAGTGACCATAGGTCACTAAAGCCCAGATTAATATCTATTTTGAATGAGTCTCTTATTCTCTGGCCTCTCCGCTCACCCATGTCCCAAGAATTGATTTTCTGGCCCTTTTGGGTTATTGGCAGCTGGAGAAAGCATGGGCCCCTATTCTGCTTGACAGACACTGTCTGTGCAGAGCTGGATTATAGCTCTCATAGGCTGCCAGTCTGACTTGGAGGGGGCTTGATGAATTCACCATCCAGAGAGTGCCCCTAGCGAGCTTGTTCCTAGAGACTGGGGTTTGCTCCAGAACAGCAATTCTGACAAATTGACAGGGCAATGGGAGATCATTAGACTGCCAACTACCTCTGCAGGCAGAGAGTGGGACACTAGACCCATTCACCACCTTTCCATAGAAGTCCTAGATGTAACGTTAATGTCCACACTGACCCACTGAGACCCAGTTGCCACATCATTCTGTACAGATGGCCAGATCAACTGTTATGTGGGCATAAGAACTCCTGTGAGTGGCTCATCATAGAAGGACTGTCTCTTCCCACTGAACTTTTCTGCATGTACTCTGAATGGCCCAGAAAGCCTTATATCGTAGACTTTGTGTGCTAAGCTCACTCTTGATTTCATTTTCTCTCTAGTACTATTAAAACCTTCATTTTCTTTGTCCCACTTTCCTCATCACTTATTTGAAATTCAATTTTATCTTTTATACTGAGTATATTTTATATATATTTATATTGAGTATATTTTATATTTTATACTGAGTATATTTTACTGAGTATATTTAGGTAATCCACCTTAAAGTCTTTTACTGAAAAAAGAAGGTATAAATAAATAAACAGGCAAATAAACATAATCTCTGAGTGAGATAGGCTTGAGTTCCCTACAATGGTGAGAATTTTAGAAAAATTCTAAATTTTATGGAGACCATAGCTCTAGGTAGCAGAGAAAACTACATGTGAATTTTAAGCATAGGTGGATTTTCTTGAGTTCCTGCTGTGGCTTATTTTGGGGGATGATGGTTCATTTTGGGGGATGGGTATTCCAGTCCTGTGCTGGAGCTTGTTTGTTCTAATGAGAGAGAAGTTTGTTAAATGTTACAGAATTTTTCAAGTTGGTTGATGACACTTTGGTAGCTTTAAGTCAGCCATGGTAGGAGTATTTATGCAATAGAAGTGGTGAAAGGTTACCAAATTAAAACTTTTTTTTTTTTTTTCCCTGAGAATTTGTTTACCAGCATACTTACTGGGCGTTGTCCTCTCCCCTCCCCCCAGTTTGGATTTGAAGTAGTAAAATTGTCTTTTGAGACTTAAATTACAGATTAATATATTATGGATCAGAATAGAGAGTGATAAAGTTCTGCTGCTTTCAAGTGCCTCATGGAGAGAGATGTAGGGAATATAACCAGTCTTACAGAAGTCTCAGTGTTCTGATGAGTGAATGCCATGTATGATGCTGATCAGCAGGGGTACAGAATGTTTTATTTACTGTTGAGGTGATCCTGCTGTTATTTCAGGGTGTATGTATGACTGTGCATGTGCATGGGAGTACGTGTGTATATACGTGCAGGAATAGAAGTAGTCTCTCCGTAGTGTTGTCCTGACTGTGGTCACCAAAAACCGCATAAATCCTGAGCTTCTGATGGTTTCTTTAGGTTCCCAGAGGAAGAATGACTTCATTTTCTCAGGATTATACTTGGAGGATGGTGTTTCATACTATGTGTACCCTGACTTTCCCACAGGGAGCTGTTTAGATTCACTTGTTTAGGTAACTTCCCCAGGAGTCCTGTCTCCCTTGGGAGGAGGGCTGAGGAGAAGCAGTTCTGGGATCTTCCTCACCTAAAACCATGCGCATTACCTACTGAGGAATGATTGATGCTTTTTCTGATGACAGAGACCCAAAGCAACTGTGTATTCGTTGGAACAGGGGATGGTCAGCCATGGAGGTATAGGTGAAGCAGTCACAGAGCTGGATGTGGAAAGTCCCTGTTCTAGTACCCCCCAGGGAGTGGCCACTGGACTTGGAGACTTACTGTACATTTCATGAGTGTAGGAGCTATCTCTCCCATTGATATGAATTTCCCAATAAGTTATCACTGGCAGATTGTCAAGGCTATCTCTAACGGCGGCAGTGGATTCTGTGGACTCTCGGAGCCTGATGCTATTCAACAATTAAACACATAAGCTCCTCTGATTCTGGTGTTTCCAGATTACCCTCTCATTGTGAGTAGGCTTCCATGTAGGTCTTCTGTAGGAAGAAACTGTGGGTCCTGTTGGCAAGATGGTTGTGGTCCACATGACAGTTCTATTTCCTATCAGAATTTTTAAATGGATATTGTGATTTATTTTTCAAAAGCTTACTAGTTTAGGTATAAGTGTACTTGCTAGAGTTTAAATCAACTTCGGGTCCCTGACAAGAGTGAATTTTTGGACCAGCTAGACCCTGGAATGTGGCGCAGCTTCTGCGATGCTGCTGCTCTATGAGACCACTGTGAGCTCATCCAAACCTGTGCTGGTTACAGCCAACTCTCGATGTGGTTGTATCAGCTAGCGGCCAACCAGGGAGGAAATCACTCCAAGCATTAAAAACAGAGGGAAATTAATGGAGAGAAGTGCTTACATAGATAAAAGAAAAGCTGCAAAGCCAAACTGAGGATAGCAAAGCAAACCCACCTTCCAACACAATATGCTTTTTCCATCTGGATGCTGCAGTGACAGGAGGATGGAGGCAGTGCTGCTGGAGTGCAGGGGCTGGGGTCACCAGTGGAAAGCTGGAGCTATGGAACGGATAGCACTGATTCCAGAGACCTTTTTCCCTTTAGTAAAAAGAGAGCAATGGGGAGAAATATCTGGGCTTGTCTGTTCCTCCTGCTCTTTCATTTCCTGCCAATGCTTTCCATTGGCCAAGTACAGATCACACAGGTGCTGGGGAAATGTAGGCTTCAGGGTCAGCCCCCTACCACAGCCTGTAATAGGGAACAGAGCAGGTAAAGGCAAAGGGACAGATCCCACTGGCCACCTTGCCCCTCTCTCACCAGAGATTGCTGGGGTCTGTATACATGCTAGACTAAATCAGTGTTACATTAAACAATCCCCGAGTTCCCCTTAGGGCTGTGGTTCTCAACTGGTGTTAAAGGAACTCCCGGTGAGGTGATAAGAGGTCTGGGTAGGAGTTAAGGATTACAGAACAAGAAAGCACTCTTCCTCAATTCTTAGGTCAACTGTTTGAGAGATTTTGCACCTAAGACCCTTGCTTCTTTAGGAGCAGCTGTGGAGAGCTTGAACTTATCTTTGTCCTTTCCCCTGAGCTAGTATCTTTAATATGCTGTTTCTCAACAAGATTATTGTAGTTTTCAACTTCTAATGGAATTCTTACATTTAATTTTTAATTTAAAATAACATTAATAGCTACCCCCCCCATTTTAACACCTTTAAGTGGTAAAGGACCTGCTTAGCATTTACTGTATGCATTTTTCTCTAATGCTCACAATAACATTATTGAGTAGACACTAATATCCCCTATTTATAGATGATTATATAGCTCCAGAGAGGTGAAATAATGAGGTCAAAGTCACATGGTTATTATTTTACATTTGTGTATTTGCGCTCTGTCTTATTCTACAACAGGATTTACAGGGGTCTACATAACCAGTAAGAGATGGAATTGAAACTAAAACACAAGTCTGTGCTCTTATCACTAAAGTGAGTTTCTTTTCCTGCTCTGTAATATCAGAATATCAGGCTACATAAAATCCCAGAGGTTGAAGATTCCTGCTTTGTCCTCCTTTGCCCACATGCCTGACTATTTATTGAATATATCTGAGGCCTTTATTTCAGGATAGAAGTACAGGTCCTCCAGCCAAAGACCTTGAAGAGATCAGATGATCTCTTGGAAACAATAATCCTCCTTTCGTCAGTTTGGACACTAAGACTTAGGAAAGTTAAGGGACCCATCCAGGACCACCTGTGGTGCCATCATTGCAGTGGGTATCATCTAGTTGCAAGTTGAACAGGATTCTTGGTTTGTCTCTTTTCGGGCAAATGTACATTGGGGATCCAAATTTTCTCTGTTGGTGTACTGGCTAATCTGGCTTTGATCCATGAAGAAAACATGGAAAACAAGATAGGAATTTTTTCATGCAAAGCACCCACATTGTAGTCCAGCTGGATTTGGGTGGTCCTGAGGTGGCATATAGCTCAGCTATGTTTCTTGTGTTCTGCTGAGTGGGATTCCTTTGGGTGGGTGTGATGGGAACTTCTGATTTGCCCAGGATGAATCTAACACCTGAAGCTGTAGGAGAAGACTCCTTACTCTCAGGTCTTTGGCTCTCCACTTGAACAGCTTCCTAGTCCTATCAGTCCTAAAAGCAGAATGAATTTATTTTATTTGGCAGCCCAAGTTTTCACAAGAATCTATGAGGCTGTCCGACAGATGCCCCTGCTCCATGTCTCTGACCTCAGCTCCCACCATGCACACCTTTGTTCACTTCCCTTTACCCATACCCGCCTCCTCACTTTACAGAAGATGTAGACTTCTATTATTCGGTTTACTTTCAGATTGAATGTACTTCTATTTCTGTTCTCTGCCAGGAAGGCTTTGCCCCCAAATATTTCCTGGTTCTCTTTTTCTCTTTCAAGTCTGTGCTCAAGTATCACCTTCTCAGAGAGGTCTTCCCCAAAGTACCAATGTCCGCACCTGTCACTCTCTAGTCTTCTTTCCCCATTCCAGTTTTCTTTAGAGATCTTATCACCCCCCTAACATAGTATATACTTATTTGTTTATTGTTTCTCTGTACCCATTAGACCTTAAATCCTGAAGGGAGGATTGCAATATCAGCTATGTTCTTGCCCATGTCCCCAACTTCTACAACAATGCGTGGCTCATAGCAAACACTCAAAAATAATTTGTTTAATGAATGAAAGCATCAGTGAATGAATGAATGATTCCTCTTATCTCATCCCACTCTACTGTTCTCCCTGAGGCCTTATCACTCTTGCCTAAGTGATCCTAGTAACTTCCTGATATTCCTGACTTGCTCCCTTGATTTCTCCTTCACACAACTGCCACAATGGTCATTCTTAAATGCAAATCTGATCATGTCTCTCTTTTTTAAAAAAAACTTCAGTGGCTCCCTTATTGCCCATCATAACTAGATTCTTGCATGCCTCCCAAGCCTCATCTCTTCCTTTGTGGACGTTATGTTATAAAAAATAAGATTAAATCTCCATCCTTCTACTGTGTGATTTCTCCTGTATTAGTTTTCCATTTGCTGTTGTGACAAATCACTACCAACTTAGTGGCTTAAAACAACAAACATTTAGGGGCACCTGGGTGGCACAGTCAGTTAAGCATCTGACTCTTGGTTTCGGCTCAGGTCATGATCTCAGAGTTGTGAGATAGAGCCCCAAGGGGGCTCTGTGCTCAGTGCAGAGTCTGCTTGAGATTCACTCCCTCTCCCTCTTTCCCTTCCCTGCTCGCTCCCTCTTAAATAAATGAATAAAATCTTTAAGCAACAACAAACATTTATTATCCATCAGTTCTAGAGGTCAGAAATCTGCCACAGGTCTCCCTGGGGTATGATCAAAGTGTTATGTTAACAGGGCTGTGTTCTTTCTGGAACTTCTGGAGGCTGTAGGAGAGAATCTATTTCCTTGCCTTTTATAGTTCTGTATTCACTGACTCATAGCTACCTCCTTTCATCTTCAAAGCCAGAAATGCAGCACTTGCTTCTGTAATCACATCTTCTCTGATTCTCTCCTTGTGCCTCCCTTTTCTACCTTTAAGGACCCATGTTGGATCCACCCACATAACCCAAGATCATCTCTCTATTTTAAAGTCACCTGAATACCAACCGTAATTCCACCCTCAACCTTACTTCCCCTTTGCCCTACAACCTAATATATTCACAGAATCTGGGGTATTAATAGGACATGGCTATCTTTGGGTGTGGTCCTTATTTTGCCTAGCACAGAACCTTTGCCATGTTCCTTTCTCCTTTATTTTTGTATGTCTATATTCTATCCATTTATTTCATTCATCCTTTAAAGCCCATCCTCCAGTTAAAAGTAACCTGATGCTTCCTTTTACCCCCCACAACATATTTTTCTAATCTTCTCTTAAGGCAAGTAATAATTTTCATCTTGTATTATGTATCTGCCTTATTATTCAAATCAGAGTGGTAGTTCTTGGATGGCAATAACTGGGCATAGTTAATCACTGTAAAGAGAAGACTTTGATGTGCTTGTAATGTTTAGTAAGAATCTGTTGCTGAAGAATGAATTAGAGAAAAAGTAAGAAAAGAAAAAAATAGAAGAATTCAAGAAAGAACAAAGTGAGAAAAGAGAAAGGAAGAGAGGAAAGGATGAATGGAGAATTTTTGTAGATAATATACTTTCTCTGCAGACAGGAAAAGGAGATGATGGCTAGATCTTCAGGCGACACTGTCTCTATTCTATAGTTATTTCATGGGCAGTCAAATTTGCTTTGATTTAATCACTCATATGCCTCTTTGTATTCATCTCAGATGCTGTGGAGGTGATCTGGGCAAAGGCTTGGAATAATTGAGGCTTTCGGTTGTTTACAAACTTCTGCATACTATCATATAAAATGTCCCACCACCCAGAAATCCATCAACTAGAAATCCTGAGTCCTCCATACCCAGAAGATCCAAACAAAAGGCTTTACCCAACAGGTCCTAAAGTTTCTGAGATCCAACTGTATTAACCATCCCTGAATTAAATTATGAAGAATTACAGGGAATACAGATGAAAGCATAGGTTTGGCATGAGTTTCAAATTCAGGTCTTCACTTAGTAGCTGTAGGACTCGGGCCAAGTTATTTACCATTTCTGAATCTCAGATATTGCTTCTGCAACAGGGAGTTGATACCGTTGACCTCACAGGGTTCTGGTGAGGGTCGAAGGAAATTTTTTATCTCTACACAGTACCCATGTAGTAGAGGTTTAGAAGAGGTTTCTTTTTTGAACTTCTGCCCACAAATAAGGAAATGTTACTATTGATGGGATACTTGCTCATACCTGACAATGGAGTGAAATTGGGTCTCAGAATTATCTACATTCAGGATGGTATTGATTCCATGCAGTAATCTCAGCCTCCAGGGTACAAAGGTACCAACACTTTTCAACCTCTGAGGCACCAGCTGTTGTATCAAAGGCAGCACCTGAGAAAGCAGGAGCAGCTGTGGCTCAAAAGTGCCCTTGCACCAGGCTAATGACAGTGGCCAAGGGTAAGACATGGAACTTTATCAGCTGAGTGACGTAAACAGATCAGCCCAGTGATACAGCAGATGTTTCCTTTGCCTGCATCCAGCTCCTGAATCTTATCACAGATAAGTCCCAGCTCTCCTTCTGATGGCTGTTGTTGTCATTTCTCTCTCAACTGTAAGTTAAGAGGAGTCAAACCCAAGCTAACAATAAATGTATTAACCAATTGATAACCACCCTCTACTTTGAAGTGTCAGGCATCATAGAAACATGGGCTTTTATTTTCACTGGTCTCACACCAGGAGTGTTCAGCTACCAGGAGCCTTATTTGTTATCATGATGGAAGCTGGATGTGGGGATACAGTTAGGGAGGAGAAGACAGCCATCATTTCTTGATGCCTTTTTAAAGGCTTGCTTCATTTATACTAACTGAAGCCGAGGCCAGGAATGGAGAAATTATCGAGCCCCTCACTTGAAAAGTGAGGAACTGTCAGACGTAGTGCCTGGCAAGAGAGCACATTTGGAGAAAAGAGATTTTATAAAGGTTTATGATGAATTGTGGCAACTCAAAGCTTCCCTTAATAGGGAAAAGTATTGCTTAGGGCCAGGTATGTGATGACTTGTGAGCAATCATTCTCCCTTGGTTCTTTTACAACTTTGGGGCAACAGCTTTTTACTAGGAAATATTCTGACTGTTAGTATCACTTGTTTAGATTCTGGACATGGTAGCAATGGTATATATACTGACCACAGTCATGCACTTGCAGATCTAGAACACTGAAATGGTTCATATTCACGGAAAGCTCATTGATCTATAAGGAGAAATTACAACTCTTGAGAACTAAGAGTGAAAAGCTGATCTGTGCTTTACTCTTTTGGGTGTGCCTGAACTAACCTATTTTGCTAAATCCTGCCTTGCTAAATCTCCCCCTTGCACAGGGTTTTCACCTGAAATGTTGCTAGCTGATGAGCATTTATAATATAGGCATAGCTAAACTTTTAAACATGGCCTTGGCAATTTAAGTGTGATAACTGTTGAGGGTTGTAAAGGATAAGTAGGAATTAGGTAAGTTGTAAGTGTGAAGGTATTATAGGTAGAGTGTATTGCATGTGCAAAGGTATAGGCTACTCTCCATTCTCTCCTTTATCTCTTCCCCCCAAAAATGTAGTAGGATCTCTAAGTAGCTCAGAGTGGCTGGAAGTTAAGGGACATGGAAGGGGATTTGTGGGAGATGAAGTAGGAAAGGCACAAAGGGCATTGGTACCAAGATACACTTCTCTTTCAGAGGGGAGACATGGAAGCCTTTTGGACAGGTGATTTTCATCATAAGATGTTTATTTCAGGGAGTAAGTTCTGACCAAAGGGTTTTTGTGGGTGGGTGCTACCTAGAGGTGGGGCAAGCAGTCAGCATCAGGTTGCCAATGTTGTAGTGTAGTCTAGGGATAAGGGCCATGTCCAGTTTTAGTGTTGTAGATGGAGAACTGGAGTACTAGTATGATTACTAGCCCAGGGATTCAAATACAGAGTCCAAAGCAGAAACCCAAATATCTGCCCTCAGGCATGAGGCAAAGGCAGGTTAGCAGCCAAGATATCTGTGTTTTAGGTTCAGTGATGTCCGGGCCTCTTTTTATCTCTCATGACTGTAGCAGAATATATGAATGGCTGACCCAGATCTGAAAAGCCATAATCTGGCATAAAGTATGCTGAGTGCTTAAAAAGAGGGTCAGACAAAAACTCCCAAGTTATGGAAGGAAGAGGGAGCATATCTTATTTGGGGATGTGGAATTCATGGAGAATAGGGCATCTGGATGTTTATCTAGATGTAAAAAGTTAATGGAGGAGAGGAAAGTGAGGCCAAAGCCTGAAATAGGATTGGGAGAGGAGTCCACAGCAAGGACAAAGTAATCTAGTTAGGCCACAGTCAGAGGGAAAATGACAAAAGGAATAATCTTAGAATTCCTTAATGATTGTGACTCCTGAATTCAGTGAGTTTTTAAATCATCTAGGAAAAACTCATTTATTCAATGTATCTTAAGCATTTACTAAGATATAAACATTCTATTAGTTGCTGAGGATATAGGGATTAATAATAGTAGCAGTAATAACAAACATTTATATAGTGATTCCTATGCACCAGACAGGGAGGGGGGTGGGAGGATGGGTTAGCCTGGTGATGGGTATTAAAGAGGGCACGTTCTGCATGGAGCACTGGGTGTTATACGCAAATAATGAATCATGGAACACTACATCAAAAACTGATGATGTAATGTATGGTGATTAACATAACATAATAATAAAAAAATAATAGCAGTAATAACAAACATTTATATAGTGATTCCTGTGCACCAGACATTATTCTAAGATTTTTACACATAGTAGTTTGCATCATCTTTGCAGCAGTTCTTTGAAGTAGCTACTGTTTTTATTTTCCTCATTTGGTATATGAGGAAATTGAGGCACCGAGAGGTTATCTGCCCAAGCGGTTGATTGTGGAGCTGAGATTCAGGTTCAAGTGTTTGGTTTTTAAGTTTGGGCTCTGGACCACTGTGCTATGCTGCCCTTTCAGAATAACTCATTGGTTCTCCTCTCATACAGGATCAACTAGAGAGACTAATATATGAACCCAGTTATATATACCACAATAAAGTTGATTAAAAGATAACCAGCCACCAAAATGAAAGTGAAATAAAGGCCTTTTTAGATAAACCAAAGCTTAGAGGATTTGTTGCCAAAAAACATGTCCAATAAGAAGTGCTAAAAGAACTTCAGACTAAAGATAAATGACAGCAGATGAAAACTTGGATCTACAAGAAGGAGTGAAAAACATCAGAAATGCTGAATTTGTTGGCAAAGATAAAGGATATTCTCCTTTTTCCCCATTGAAACAGTATGTCATAAACCCAAACTTCTCTAAGGAAAGACAACCTGAATATGTCATGTGTACCTGTTTAACATACAATTTGCCAGTGGAGACTTTTCCTGTGAAAAACTGGGAAAGATTTGATCCAGTTAAGTCTGCAGAGATACTAAGGGATTTTTCTCTGATAGCATCCCAAAGCTCTAGTTCATTTATGACTAGAAAGTCTCACTGGGCAATGTGCCAGTCCCACCTGCTCAAAACTTTCTTGTTAGACAGCAAAATCAAGTTGCGGAAAGGATAAAAATGCAGTCTGGGAATTCATTATAGTTGGAAGAAGGCTCAGGACCTGTATAAGTTCTCTCCAATCACTCAGATGTACTGGGACATGGTACATAATTTAATAACAGTAGCTGATCATATTATTACTTTAAAAGCCGGTCCAAGGATGCCATTGATTTTGAAAAGTGCCCCAAACTTACAGAAACCACTTGGTTATTAGGAAATCATACATATATGGTCTTGGAATGACTATAGTAGGTTGCCTATGATCAAATGAATACTAGGTGCAATTATCAGATCAAAATATTTTGAATGACTTATAGGTCCTATATCATAATGTGGGGCTTATCTTAAATAAGGTTCCCTAAGAAGCAGAACTTGAGATGGGAATTTGAGTACCCAAATTTATTGTGCTCAGTGTTTGCATGTACATATTTTTTATGTTTTTACTTTAACTTGTCTGTATCTTTGTACTGATAGCTTGTTACTTGTAAACAGTATATTCTTTTTATGTCTTGCTTTTTTTAATCCAGTCTGACAGCCTTTGCCTTTTAATTACAATGTTTTGTCCATTTATAGTTGATGAAATTACTGAAATATTTATGTGTAGGCCTATCATTTGTGATTTATTTTCTATTTGCTTCATCTGTTTTGTAGTTTTTCCTTTTTTTTTCCTACCTTATTTTGGTTAATTGTATTTTTTCTAACATACCATCTTAATTCCTCTAATAGCTTTTTTGCCATGCCTCTTTGTAAAGTTTTTAGTGGTAACTAAAGGGAGGACTATTTATAGAGTATACCCTTTCTCATTGGTTGGAGTATTACCCAGAAAGGTGTTAACTCTCCCATACTCTGGTTTGTACATGAATGAGTCACAAGTAGGTTCCCATGAATCTCAGAACTCTGAAAGGCAGGAAGTAAGAGGTACAAGATGCTGTTAGGTTCCACCTGAGGGAAGCTGGTTAAAGTCTTCATTGAAACTGGTTGATAAAGCAATTGCTAGAAATGGAGGTGAGGCCCAGAGAATCTAAAGTGCTGCATTAAGAGGTATCCAGTATGGTACATTTGCTCACTGTATCTCTAAGCATATTTCTGAGGGAAAAGGGAAGCAACTGCTAACTAAGATTAGGGTTCCCCTATATAAAAAACAAAAAACAAAAAACCAGACAAAAAAACCCATGTCAGATAGGCCATAAGAACCACAGGCAATGGGAATACCTAAATCCAAAATAGCTTTCTCCCCCCCATTCTTTGCTTAAGTCATAGAGTCATGGATCAAGAATAGTAAATTTCTCAACCCAGATGAGTTAACATATAAGTGACTAAACATGTTCACATATACAGAAGTGATGGGGCCTTTAAAAGTAGATCATGTACTTCTAGCAGGTCAATGGAGAATTGCCAGAAGAGAAATTTAGATGTTGGATTGTGATCCTTGTTCTACTAGGCAATTAAAAATACTTTGTTCTATTATAAAATAACGTATGCTGTTATAAACAATTTCAAATATGCAAAATGTGAAAAAAAGTTCAATTATAATTCATCAGTTGGAAGCAATCATTTTTAAGATTTTGGTATATAAAACCATATATATCAAAAATCAACTTTTTTCAGTGGTTGTATAATATTTCATGTGGCAAAATTATCACAGTTTATTTAACCACTCTATAATTTCTTGAACTGCTGGCATTTTTCATTGGCTCTTACAAATAATATCGCTGTATCATTTAAGCACATGTCTTCTTTTAATATTTAGGTGGTCAGTTATGCAACACCAAAAAGCTTTGTGGAAATACTAGGAAATATTAATGTTTTAAAATTTCAAGTGAAGAAATAAAATGGCTTAGGGACAAACCATTAGTTAGAATCATTGTCATAATTGAGTAGATTTAGATGAAATCTAAGTGATGGAAGTCCAGGGTAATACTGGGAGTGGATTTTTTTTTTTTTTAAACACAGTTAAGTATATTGGGGAAGGGCTTCATTTACAAGGGGGTATTAAAGTTGAATGTTGAAAGATTAGATTTATTTTTCCAGACAGAGAGGAGAAGAAGGAACGTTTTAAGAAGAAAAACACATGGAATTGTAAGAGTATGACACACTAAGGAAATAGGCTATTTAATGGAGTATTTGGTGCATGGAGGAGAGAGAAAGGTAGATGTTGAGTTACAAAAAAAGGTAATTGGGATCAGATTGGTCAGAGCCTTGATTTCATGCTGAGTCATTTGGACTTTAGCTCATAAATTATGGGGAGTCACTGAAGATCTTTGAGCAGGGACCATTGATGGATAACAGCCCCATCATTTAAGATGGAAACATAGCTAGATGGATAATTGAATAAAAGTCAGCATCATCCGAGCACACTAGTCCCTGATGCCCCCTAGAACCACTTAATTGTGCATTTGTCTTACTCTCTGCTTTCTGTCCTCAAATCCACATTTTTCTGAATTCTCTCTAGAACTTTTTGTTGCCCTTTGATTCTTCAAACACGTTTAACTGCTCTTTCCTTATTCAGTGACTTCATTTTCCTGCTTAGCTATCAGTAGCTAGATTTTAGTGTCATCTGCAGGTTGAAATAACATATGCTTCCTCCTCAAGCCTCATCACTGTAGACTCCTTCTCAGTTTATTCATTCTGGTAGCAATCCCAGCAAGAAAACTGCGGTGGTGTGAAGAAAGGCTTTGAATTGGCAGAGTTGACTAGTTGTGACAGACCATATGACCCTCAAAACCTAAAATATTTACTATTTGGCATTTTACAGAAAATATTTGCTGATGTCTGCCCTAGGTCAAAATAAGTGAATGGTTATCAGGCAGTTAATGAAAAGCAATTAATATGTAGACACATTCTTGAAATGTTTTAAACTTTCAAGTAAAGACAAAAAAGCCACAAATATTTATATAAAATAAAAGGTCATCCAAAATAAATTCCAGGCTGTTCCAACACATGATGTTTTATAACAGTAGAGAAACATCTATATAACTATGGAAGAAAAGTTTGTGGCCTACTCAAGTTATGACATTTGTTTGAAAGCTATAGAAACACATTATCAAACAGACAAAGACATAGGAAATATTCTTCTCATTTATCTTTCTTAAGGAATTACTTGGAGATATATTTCAGATATCTCTGAGATGAATCAAAAGAAAAAGCTTTAATGTAAATAAATGATTTTTGAAAGGGCAGATACACAGAGTGGAAATAATAATATAATGATAGTAGCCTAGGACAAAAATTCTATATACTACTGAAAACTAGGGGGTTGCCTGGGTGGCTCAGTTGGTTAAATGTCTGCCTTTGGCTTAGGTCATGATCTTAGAGTCTTGGGATCGAGCCCCCCTCAGCTGGGAGTCTATTTCTTCTTTTCCTTTTGCCCCTCCTCCCTGCTCATGTGTGTTCTCTCTCCCCAAAATAAATAAATAAAATCTTCTAAAAAATAAGATTTCATAAAAGGATATCATATTATGCTGATTTCCTCATCATACATTGAGTATATGTGTCTGTGTGTGTGTGGTGTGAATCTTATTTTTAATGCTGAAAATTAGAGCAATATCAGTAAAACATTTTTATGAAACTTAAAAATAACCACTGGTATAACTTCAAATTGAATATTCACCTTCTAAATAATAGGAGAAAAAAGAAAAGAAAACATAATCTATATGGTAAAAAAAATTGTGGGAGAGATTATTGCTCTTTGTTGCTCTCTGACTGTAACACTATAAGGGAGACTTTGAGAAATTAGATTATATGCATTCAGGGAAAAGGAACCTGGATCGATACGGTAGATACATATTATTTTATGGAGAGATGGCAAAGTGTGGTTGTTAAGAGCCTTTGAATATTTTATTTATTCATTAAATTAACAAATATTTATTGAACATCTTACTATGTGCCAGGCACTATTCTAGGAACAAGGGATAAAGTGGTAAATAAGACAAACAATAATCTTGTTCTCATTTAACTTACATCCTAGTTGGAAAGAGAAAAGAGACATAAAAAACAAGTAAATGAATGAACAAGATCATTTGAAACATTATTAACTTTTACAAAGGCAATTGGGAGGGATTGTGAGCACTTTGTATAAAGTGTGCTGAGTGATCAGAGAAGACCTCTCTGAAAAGACACTTGAGCTAAGACTTGAATGTACCAAAGAATCCAACAATGACAATATTTGGGGGCAGAGTATTTCAGGTATAGAGAAGACCAAGTGCCAAGGCCATGAATGTAAGACTGCACTTATATTTGAGGAGCAGAAAGAAGGTGTATACGTGGTATGGTATAGTGAACTTGGGGCAAAGTGTTTCCAGATAATGTTGGAGAGAGAGAGAGAGGAGGGATTCTGTAGGGCTTCATTGACTATTGCAATAAGTTTGGATTCACAGTTCAATGGTAAGTTATTAGAAGTATGAACCATGACAATTATATGATCAGATCATTCATAGCAGGGAAAGGTCATTCTGGTTGTTGTAGAGAAAGGATACAGGGAGCAAAGCTAAATGAATGGAAGTCGATTAGGAGCTTACTGCAGTTGTACATGTAAGAGACTGGGGAACCTTCTAATTAAGATTGTAGCAATCAGGATCGAAAAAAGAAAACAGATCTTGGGTATATTTCAGAGGTAGAGGAGAATTGATTTGCTTATAGATAGGATTTTGTGTAGGGAGACAAATCAAGGGATATCTGTATGGTTTAGTCTTACACATTGGGTAGAGAAGCATGTTTTGTAGAAGGAATCATGAATGTTGTTAAGGCCATGTTAATTTAAATTCAAGAAGTTCATTTATGACCAAAGTGAACATGTCAAGTAGGCAACTAAATATAAGTGTCTGGGTCCTAGCGGAAAGGTTTTGCTAGATGCTTAGGTTTGAGTTCTAGCTGGATTACTTAATGGCTGTGTGACTTTCAACAAGACTTACCTGTCTATACTTTGACTTCCAAATCTGAAGAAAATGGGAACAATAATAGTACTTTTTTCTAATGGTTGTAAAATGTTGAAAGTAGATACTATACGTGACTGCATTTATTATGGGGACTGCCACATGGTAAGCTTTTGTTGTCTGCTACTTCTATTAAAATACTTTTGTCCACAGATTATAAAACCTCAACTGGTTTAACCAATAAGAATAATTTATAATTGACATAATAAGAAACCATTAGGTAAGATGGCTGTACCATTGGTTAATTCAGTGGCTCAAGAAATCAAGGACCAGGGGCGCCTGGGTGGCTCAGTTGTTAAGCATCTGCCTTTGGCTCAGATCAGGATCCCAGGGTCCTGGGATCGAGCCCCGCATTGGGCTCCTTGCTCGGCGGGAAGCCTGCTTCTCCCTCTTCCACTCCCCCTGTTTTGTTCCCTCTCTCACTGTCTCTCTCTCTGTCAAATAAATAAATAAAATCTTAAAAAAAAAATCAAGGACCAGGTTCTATTCTGTTTGTTGTTTTCTATGCTCTTCTTGATATATCACTGTAGTTCTCCTGATTATGGCAACTAAATGATAAAATCTAGTGGAGGAAGAAAGATTCGTTTTTTTTTTCCTTATTTTTCTCTCCTCTACTTCATGAACCTTTTACTTTGAAATTTTCAAGAATACAGAAAAATTGAAAGTATAGTCTTTTTGGCCAAACCATTTGAAATTAAGTTGTAGATATCATGACACTTCCTTCTAAATACTTCAGCGTGTATGTCCTCAGAATAAGGATAATACCCTACATAAAGACAATACAGTCGTCAGACTTAAGGGGATTAACACTAATTCCATAATATCATTTCAAATCTAATACATATTCAAATTCTCCATTGGCCCCCAAATATCCTTTATATCTGTTTTTTAAATCTAGGATCCAATGATTATGTGCCATTGTATTTGTTTGAGTCTTTAGTCTCTTTTAATCCAAAACATTACCCCAACCTTTTTATTTTTTATGACACTGATGTTTTGAAGAATTCAGGCCTTGTAATAAGTACCACATTCTGTATTTATCTGATTGTTTCCTATGGGGTCATCTAATTTTTTTCTCTATTCACTGTATATCCAGTTATCAGGCCTAGTGCCTTGGGTAGATTTAGATTATTTTTGGCAAGATAACTTTATGGGTAAAGCCATGTACTGCATGTTGCAGCATATTAGGCACAATGTCAAGATGTCCTACTATTGATGATATTAAGTTTGATCACCTGGTTAAGGTGATGACAGTCCTATCTCCCCACTACAAAGGTATATATTCCTTTCAGAGTTAAGTAATTAATATCAGGGAAGAGGCTAATACTTGGTCATCATGTTCTTCCTCAGCTAATGATTTTAGCATCCATTGATAATACTTACTTGAATTGATTATTAATTACATTGGGGGTTATAAAATAACAAGGTGCTAATTCTATCATTCCTTTCACATCTATTGTGTTTTTCTGTAAAGAGAGACACCTCTGCTTTTACTTAAGTGTTACTATGGATTCATACATTTAGTTGTGTTATCAATTATAGTGGTTATTCTTTTTGATGCTTAAATTGTCCTAGATTTTGCTAGTTGGAACTCCTTCAAGTTGGTTCCCTGTGCTCTTGACAGTATCCCTTTGTATCTGGCACAATAAGGTATCTAAGATTAACCTGTTCTTTTTTGTCCCAGACATAGATTAGCCATTTCTGCAAGAAACCATTGTTCCCTTAGGTGGGGACTGGTATTTAAAAACTAAGATATGTTGCTGGGTGTGTTTACTGATGATGATTCATCATTCCTTCTATCTTCTTTTAGTGGAAAGAGCTAGGGTATATATTCACATGAAAACATATATAATCTGTATAATTGTAAGTTTTCATTGATATTTCCAATTCAAATCCAATATTATACTATCTTATTTTACTTTATGTTTGCATTTTTTTCCTTAAAGTGAACATCTTGATTTCTAATTACCGGTATAAAATATATATGTATACGCACACGCACACGCACACACACACACACACACACACACACACACAGTTGACCCTTGAACAGCATGGGTTTGAACTACACAGGTCCACTTATACCTGGATTTTTTTTTTTTTTACAGTACTATTAAGTGTATTTTCTCTTTCTCATGATGTTCTGAATAACATTTTCTTTTCTCTAGCTTACTTTATTGTAAGAATGCAGCATATGATACATATACAAAACATGTGTTAATCAGCTGTTTATGTTATTGGTAAGACTTCTGGTCAACAGGCTATTAGTAGGCTGTTAGTAGTTAATTTTGGGGGGAATCAAAGGTTATGTGCCAATTTCTGACTGTGGGCAGGGGGTATCAATGCACCTAACCCCTATGTTGCTCAAGGGTCATCTGTGTGTATGTGTGTATAAACTGAAAACTATAAACTGAAAACTATAAATGTTAAATACACATTTAACCCTGTGATTAAAAAAAAAAAAAACTAGGTAAATTTCAAGAGTTTTTTGCAGGTCATTTTGTTTTTATAATATAAAACATTAAGAATATAGTCAGAAAAGTATATTCAAAAGTTACATGATATAATGGTACTAAGTTTGTTCAGAGTATTGGATATGTTCAGTTGTTTTATCTGTCTTTTTTAGGAGTAAAGAAACCCTTCCCAGAAGCTCTGGGGTGGGCTTTCCAAGTTTCATTAGCACCAAAACGGGATTTTAAAGATTGCCCTTGACTAATCAGTATTTATTTCTGAATCACACGGAGGATGGATAGAAACCAGGACGAAATCTGGGCTCTGTAGCAAGGAAGAAGGGAAGAGCTGGTTGATTGGCAATATCACTGTTACACCTATTATTGTGACAGTTGTTACAAATTTCCAGGCCACTTAACTAGATACATGCACATCTGATATCCTATACCTTTTAGATTAATATTAAAGAAATAAAAATCCCCAGGGTTGACATGGCCATGGTGAAAATGGTATTTTCATATGTTGCTGATGAATATGTAAATAGGAATTTATCATTGTGAAAATGGAGTTCAAAAAGATATAAAGAATTGTATTCATATAGTTTGGTTTAGAAATATGACTCCTTTGGGGACTCCTGGGTGGCTCAGTCGGTCAAGCATCTGACTCTTGATTTCAGCTCAGGTCATGATCTCAGGGTTGTGAGACTGAGCCCCAAGTTGGACGTCATGCTGCGTGTGGAGCCTGCTTGGGATACTTTCTCTCCCTTTCCCTCTGCCTCTTCCACCACCGCACTCACGCACTTCCTTTCTCTCTCTCTCTCTCTCTCTCTCTCAATAAATAAATAAATAATATGACTTCTTTGAATTTGTCATGTGGAAATGACTCATATAAAAGGACAATTTAAATGTCTATGTAGTGAAATGGTTAATTCAATCATACTGCAGTTGCTTAATGGAAGTGTAACTCCATCAAAAGTGATAATTATAAAAACCATGTGGTAACCATCGTAGGAAGAGTGTTTATAAAGCTGAGTGGAAAAACCCCAGAATATAAAATATGCCTATGCAATAATTGTAATTTAAAAATTATGTTTTTATATGGACATGGACACAGGATCAATTTGATGGGGATGGGTCGATGGTGGACAGACAGTAGGTGAGTTTCTGATTTTATTTCTAATTTTGTTAATTTTTTTCAATTAAAAACAAAGGCAGTTGGGGGAAAAAAATCTCTCCCATGTCCTGAAGTCAAGAGATTTATCCAAGCTCTTAAGCAGATCTAAATCTTCTTTTTAAGAAAATTTTGATTGTATCTGCCAACATTTTCACAGCCTACCTTGCCCCTTCATCTGGGAAAGTATAAGTCAGATTCCACAATTACCCTAACAGAATGCCAATTGTGCCACTGGAATGTCTCATATCAAAAGCCGATGGAATTTGCTTCGTTCAGCCACAAAGAGGAACTGCACCCTCAGAGCTGCCAGAAAACTCAGTCTGGAATTGATTGCTATAGTTCTCTCCCAGAGCACTGTTGAATTGATTGCTTTTTGAGAAATTCTCTAAGGGATTTGCTGACCATGCGCCTACTGGATTGCCTACGTCTCTGGCTGGAGCAGAACCCGAAGAAGGAGGATCCTAGGGCTCATCAAGAAGGGTCTTTTGGGAGAGGATCCATTCTTAGAAATGCAGTACCAAGAGTTGAAATTGGGAACTTGGAAAATATGATACAGAAAAAGATCAGGACTAGTAACCATTTGGACATCTAAACTAAAAGGCCAGGTAATGGAAACATTCAACCCAGCAGAAAATGAGATTATCAAAGCATGTATGTGAGGACATTTCTTTTCTATAGCTCCTGGCCAGAGCAGGGTAAACCTCTCACAGGTTCTAACTCAGTCTGGATGAGTAACAGGAGCCCATTCCTTAGTTTTTCTGGGCTCTGTTCTTATATGCATGTTTGTGGATTATGGTGGTTTTGTCCATTTAGAATTGCCTTCACTGAATAGCAATTTAGTATTTTCCTCTTTGCTTTAATAAGAATCTCTACAAGAAATAGCTGTGTGAAGACTGTTGTTTTATCTTCTGTAAAGCCACTTTGAAGACATCATCTGTTGTTTTACTCAACATCTAAGTGATGAATTCTTCTTACAGCTATGTGATAAATGCTTTTTAGAATTCATTTTAGAATGCAGTGCCAGGAAAACATTTCTCTTTCTCATGAACTGGTTAGTTGTTTTTTTTTTTTTTTTTTAATGTCCTATGGTGAGAACTTTGAAACTATAGTTTTATTTCTCTTTTTGCCATCAGTGCTAGGAAGCTCACAGCTAAATGTAATGCTTAAATGGAGTGTAATAGCTTTTCTTGTGGTTGATATCAGGCATAATTATCTTCCTTCCTTAAAAATATGTTTTTGTCATCATATATATCGATGATTTATAGATATATATGACTGTCCAATTTACTTAAGTGTTCTTTGAGTCACTTAAAATTTAGAAGGGGAAGAGACTATCTATAAATAAATATCCAATGAGAAAGTTGAAAACAGTGATTTGTAATAGAAAAAATAGGAGTTTGGGTATCATGCAGACCTGAGTTCAAATTCTTGCTCCTTTGCTTATGAGCCTTGTGAGCTTGGATATATTGTTGACCTTAATTAATACTCCATGTCTTCATTTGCAGAGTAGAGGTAATAGGTCAGATAAAAATACACAGTAAGTTTACTGTGTGTGTTAAAGGTTGTTCTTTCTGCCTTTGAACAAGCCCTATCATTTTAGCCTGGAAAAGATTGTAGGGAGGTACAAAGGCTGTAATGAAATATAGGAAGGGGTATTATGTTTCAAAAGATTAGCGGAGATAGGACTAGTATAGATGAATGTCCTGGAAGGCAGATTTTGATTATAAAAAAAGCAGTTTTCTCTTAGGTTATTCTAACAATGGAATGAGGTTCTTGTTGCTGCAAGTGGTGAGCAGAATCTAGAAGAGCAGATTTGCAGTGCCTGGGACAAAATTCGGATACTGGATGGAACACTGTCCCAAGTTTAATATGAAGTTCTGCCTGGCTTTATGTGATCTCATTATACCACCCTTAACCTCTTCAAACTTGTTCTTACCAACCATACTGATCATTCAGACCACGGTCTAACCAGGAACACCAAAAAACCTTAAAAGTAAGTTCATGGTTCTGAGGGTCATTTTTCATTTCTTTAAAGAGTTGCTTTTATCCAATGTCCTGGAGGTACTGTGAACCCTGAAAACCTTAACCAAGTATAAGGAACCTAGACTTAATGGCAAGAGTTTCCAGTTTCCCATCAAACTTACTATGTCTATCAGTAAATTCCTTTCTGATTGAAAGTGGCACGCCTTTCACACTTGTTGCATTCTTCCTAGGTATTCTGATCCAAAATTTAAGGGTAAAATTTGACCCCTCCTTACTGAGGTCAAACCTATAACCAAGGCTTATCTAGTCTTCTTTGAAATGTTTTCACACCTACCTTTCTTTTCTAGCTTAGCCCTGTGGGAGGATGGACACACTGGAACCACCCACTCCTTTCTTCAAACTTCAGTTGTAACCTTTTCTAGCTACATGGCCTTGGGCAAGGTTTTTAACCTCCGTGAACCTCTGTTGATTTATCTATAGGATGGGCTTACTCATAGGGTTGTTTTAAGGATTAGATAAAAGAATGCAAGCAATTCACCTAGTATAGGGCTGAATGTGTAATACTTGCCCAGTGAATCTTGATTCTCTTTCTTCTCCTTCACCTTCTCTAGGGGTTTCTCTGACTACATTAGTCCAGAATGCTAATATCTTTCATTTGGCAATGAATTACAGATTTTCCTGAAGTAGTCCATAGTATCTTATTATGTAGCTTCTGATGATATTACACCTCTGCTCCCTAACGAGACTGTAAGCCCTACCTCATTCGTTTATTCACTTATTTACTTATTTACTTAATACCCACGTATTTAAAAGTGACTAAGTACCAATCACTGATTGACACTTTAAGTAGATATGGGAATTCTGTTCTTAAGGGGTGTATATCCTGGTTCCTGGCACATACGCTCATAAGTATCAAATGAATGAATGCATACTTCAAGTATCACAATTTAATCCTGTAGCTCAAGGCAAAATAGAGAAAGAGAAAGACTGGAAAGCAACAAGATCAACTAGATGATTATAACATTAGGCTATGTGAAATAAAACGAATTTGTGAAGTCGGGAAGGGACAACAGAGAGGGAAAGCCTAGGAGACAATTTAGGTAGGGTGTAAAAATTTTTGGATATGAGAGTGATTCTGGAAGTGGACACATCAAACATGATCCAGTGACTGACTACCAGGGTGTTAGAAGAGAAGGAATAGGCAAATGTAAAATCAGTATTTTGAGTGTTAGTGACCTTATGGTTAGTGGCACCTTAAGTGCCATTAACAGGGATTGGGGATTACAAACTGGAGGATGTTTGGAAGGAAAGATGAGTTAAGCCATAACTATGTTTGGTTTGAGGTGTTGTTGGGACATTGAAGGAAAGATACAAAGTGTTAGCAAGAAATCTGGGACAAGATCCCACAAGATAAGTAAAGGAGGTAGTCAGAACTTTTCCTAGAAAGACAATGTGGTGAAGAAAATTTCAGAGAGAGGGAACAAAGGTGCTGAAGCCCTTGAGCCTGTTACAAGTGGCGTGATAAGAGCAATGTCAGGTGTAGGGGGAAAGATGGAAGCTAAATCCGGATCTCTATGTCAGGGTCAGGTGATTAAGGACCACGTTGAATGAGGAAGGATTCCTAGAATATGTTTTGTAGGTGACCGAAGCCATTCGATATGCACATGGGCCGATCATGAGATGGGGAAATACAGACTGGATGAAACCTACAAGGTGAATTTAGAAGTAGATTACACAGGCCTCAAGACTTGTGTTGAAATGATCATGTTCAAACAAGCTTTTCTGAATTCTGGTACTTGAAATTCTATCATCAAGTTCTTCCCTATTATTAAGTTCGATTAAGCCTCCTGCTCTGGATAAAAAGCCTTTCCTTCCTATTCCTCTCCTACTTCTCCATCTTCTTCTAAGAAAGAGAAAGAAAATGACCTTTTTTGCTCTAAAAACCTTAGCAAACTCCAACTCTGGATTCCAAAGGAGGGGAATCATTTTTCAAAGTCATCTAAGGGAGATTCTGTAAGTGATGTTGCCAGCTGGGGAAAGTCACCCCCTACACTGTTTTTTGAGTATCTCTGGGGGGAGGTAGTGGAGGATTTCTGCAGGAAGATACAGTCATGGATGTCTCTTCAGACAGGAATTCTCTGGCACAAATCCTGGAGTTCCTATTTCCTAGGAACACTTCTTCCTTGATTGTGGTCACACCTGATCTAATGATTCTGTAATGAGAAACAGCATGACATTGCCATCTTCTATCTCTGACCTGCATGTGAATGTGTTACCAAAAGGAAGGAAACCAGGGAAATCAAAACAGGAAGGATTCTATTATCAGGCCAACATGCCCACCATTGCAGTGCTACGAACGCCTTATTGGCATTCCTATTCACGTCCAACCCCAGCGTAATTAATCACTGGTGCATTTGCTATCCCAGGCTACAAAGATATGTCTTGAAGCCTTTTCAAGTTTCTTCCAAGCTTCTTGCCTTGGCATTTTCCCAAGCTGCTTCTTGAAGAACAGCAAGCTGGTGTTTGGAGCATATGGCGATGGTCTGTTTGTGTGTTCATTAAATCAAGAAACCAATGAAAAGAAAGCAGAAAGCTTTCTGTCCTTTAAATGAAATTGTCAACCCAGATATCTGCTGCCTTTCCCAAACCCTGGCCTGAAATGCCTGGCAAGTGGGGTTGTGTTATAATGACAAATTAATTCATATCATACTTTGATCATGGCCTGAAATTTTTTTTGACATCAGTTTTCGGGAGTTGCATTTTTGAAAACCAGCATTCACTTAAAGGGCCTCCAATTCCTAACAACACAGCAGAGACCTCATGCTCCACCTAGAGTGTCAACCTCTAAGAAAAGAACGGGAGGGGAAATTTCAGAGCTGTCGCAGCTGTGTAAAAAGAAGGCGATGTTGGGGGCCATTCTGCGTGCGTGGTCAAAACCCAACAGAAGGGGGCCGTCTTGCTGACTTGAAGACAGTGCTCAGGGCAGGGACTGCCTCTCCCCTTCATTTTCCCTTGCTCTTTCCTCCTGCCATGTAATGTGTCAAAAGCAAATGAAAATTGAGAGGATTCGGCTGAAAATAGAATTGAATTCTATTAGTCAGCCTAATAGTGAAGGTGCGTTTGGAAATACAGTGCAGTATACCTAATGTTTACCACTTGACTACTCATGCCCCAGGCTCAAAATGCATAACGATGCAAATTAAAACCCGGCAAACAGAGGAGCTGGAATCTCAAAGATAACCATACCTAACGCAGGGTATGACAGAACATCTGCTCTTTAATTAATCTTACGTAAAGACCGAAGCACTGCATTAAGATGCGCAGTGTTTATGACAACTGTTTTTTTGTGGTTAACATGCTCCTGGACTCCCTCATGTAATTGTTGCTGCTTTGTAACTCACACAAAGCCCAGCCGAACAACCCCCGTCAGCTAGAAGGGAAAATCTGGGCAGGAAGGGTACTGAGAAGGGAATATGATGATTTTAGAATATAAATTGGGCCAGGCACCAGTCACAACTTTCATTCCTGACTTGCGGGGTTGGAATTGGTAGTAGAAACTTATTCAGAACGTTCCATTGTTTAATATGGGAAATCAGCTGTATGTTTATGTATATATTATACACATACATAGAGGCACAAAAATACATAATACGTATCCCTATATATCACATTTTATATTACATCAAGAGCTTTTACATATAACACAGTGGTTAACATTACAGGTTTTGGGGCCAGACTCTCTGAATCTTTCCACTGTTTGCTAATCCGCAACAATGGATAAGTCGCTTCCCATTTCTGTACCTCCATTTTCTCATCTGGGTAAAAGGCCTCATCACAATTCCATTTTTGGAGGGTTGTTGTGGGGATTACATTATTATCATTATAATTACCATTTATAGTGCATTTGCCATGTGCTAGGCATACACATAATTCTTCATTTACGTGAATTAACTCATGTAATCTTCCAATAACCCTATCTCATAGTTAATAAGCTAATATGTGTAAGACTCTTAAAACAGTGACTGATACATTTTAAAGTATGCAGTAAATGTTAGCTATGATAATTATCATTACTTTTTATGTCATCGATAATGCATATTATTATTTAATCCTCACCACTGCCCTGTACAAATGGGTCTGTTGGTTTCTCTATAGATACTAGCTGAAGCTCAGAAAGATTAATTCAGGTTCCTAAAGCTACACATTTGGAGAGTGAGAGACAGGGATTCTAGCCCCAAATTATCTGACTTCAAATTTTGTGCTTTAATTAAGCCCCTTCTTATTCTACACTTGGGGTGATGGGTAATCATAAAAATTGAAGGGGTAAAAAGAAAAAAAAGAAGAAAACAGTTTGAAATTCGTTGTAATAATGCATTTGTTCACATCAGTCCCACCAAATCAGGCGTGCCCGGCTCCGAAGGAAAATGGAGGTTATCTCAGATGTCAAAACACTTCCCTGTGAGCATTACTGCTCTGGACACTGGCCATTTTATAAATTTCAATATTCATTTTGGCTCAGCCGCTGTTTGGTATTCCTGTGGTATTTATTCACCAGGCATGATGGTAATATTATGGAAACGGTGAGGCATCAAGATCTTAATTTTGTTCTGACATGGAATTTATTCCTATTTCATACACAGGTTGGCTGTTACTTTCTAGCAGATGCTTTCAGGTTGATACACATAAAATTCACACCCTGTTTAGAATTAAGTGGAGGGGGACAGGGGAACAACGAAGAAGGACGAAGGGAGAAGTGAGATGCTTCTGTGTTCTTTTTGGTTTTGTTTTTGTTTTTTGACGCTGAAATGGAAACCTTTAGGTGTAAGTCTTTCAAAGCACCGGCACGAATTCTCCCGTTTCCTGGGTGAGCTTCGTTCAGTGGTGCTATTTCCCCATGGATATTAAGAGTCTTCCTGAGAGGAGCACAAGAAGCTAATCACAGACAAACAAAGAGAAGACTGACAATGCTTATCCCCAACCACCTTGTTCCTTCCACTGGAGGGGGCTCTCTCAAGCCCTTCTCTTAGGATGTGAAAACAAACCAGATGGGTGTGCTATCTCCATCTTTTGGCCTTTAGCAGAGTCTCTGGAACAAAGCAGGGCAGCAGGGCTTCTTGAAGACTTGCTTGGAGAGAGAGAGAGAGGCTGGGTGGAATCTTGAATACAAATGATAGGTTATGCTTTAAGCTGAATAAAAATAAGCTATCTGGAGAATATATAGAAGTGGCATGCATGCGGCCTTTGGAAAGATTCATTTTTATTTGTCTATCTATGTATAAAGGAGGAAGATAGATAAATTGACAGGAAAAGTGCCATTTCTGTAATGTTCACTGTGGCAAAGGGTTTGCAAACAATATAAAAATAGCGGCTCTTCCAAAATGACGGCTTCCCTGGAAGTTTATCCACCTCTCTCTCCATTCCTTGTCACCCCCTGCGCCCCACCCCAACGCCCCCCCACCCCCCAAATATTCAAAGCTAGTATAGTCACTGTGGGGAAAAGACAGCGATCTTTTGTATGTTGTTATAATTAACCAGGCCCGATTCATCATCAGATTATAGAATGGGATGCAGTGTTAAAAAAAGAACTAAAGGAAGAAACCAGGAGAAATGACCATTTTAATTGCATGTTTATTCTCTCTTCGCTTTCCCAAATTGGTTTCGTTTCCTCTGAGTGGGGTAAGTGCCAGGGTATTCATATGAGCAGGGGGCCAGGGTGGATTCCAACATTTACCAGCATTTGAATTACCTCCGGATGGTTTGGCGGCCTCTAAATTTATACCCTTGAAGGCACAGCAACAAGCCTTCATCTCCTATGGAAGAGACTTGAAAGCATGCCAAAACAGGACCTCCGTCCTCCCTTCTTAGAGTCCTGGCACGTAGAATCACACAAGAAAACAAAAGGCATTTGTGAGGAGCCGTCCAGGAAGAAAGATTAACAATATAAACCGAGGGGGAAAAGAGAAAGAAAAGAAAAAGCCCTTTAAAATGGTTTTGTGCTTATTTTAATAGAACTTGCACAGTCCCTGAATATCCTCTAATCAAAACCAAATGCTTGTTGCTGTACAGCACTCTTTCTTTGTTCCCTGGTAATGCCCACTCTGCTCCGGTGGGGGGGGGGGGCGGGTCTGGCTGGCTTATCTTTCCACCAGGAATAAACAATGTCCTCAAGGTTAGGGCATGCGGCTGACTTGAAAAACCCTAGGAAAAACACCCATTGGCAGCTGGACCTTGTGTGCTTCCATCATCCCAATGCCTGATGAGAAACTTGAAGATTTTTTTTATTCCTTTTGATCCTCAAATATGTGAAGAAGCAGGAATAGGAAAAGGAACACCTTTTTTTTTTTTTTTTTTCCCCCCATCTCTGTCTCCCATTCCCCCGTCAGTCCATCTGTTCACCTCTATCCGGGTGCTTTTCTCCTCCTTTCTCCGCTCTTCCCCCCCTCATCCTTCCTCCGTCTACCTCTGTCCTTCTGTCAGGCTCTGACTCACTTCAGAAAACCGATCAGCTTTCAACTTGATTGGGTAATGTTGTCTGACCTTGACTTTATGTGGGCTGGAAGGATTTCAGTCTTGGTTTTATCAGGATTAGCTTTTTATCTGCACAGAAGTGCCCGAGCAAGTAACTCATCTCCTCGTCTTTCACCTTAGACTTGCTGCTTTCTCCTCTAATTTCTCAAACAACGTGGAGAAAATAAACAGAATGATTGAGATGGTGATGGCGATATGACTTTTACTACAGGGCAGAAGGGACGAAGCCATAATCTAGTCCTGGGCTTGGGATCAATGTCTTTGGGTTACTGCGGGTGATGTTATTAAGGGAGTCGGCAGTGCGTTTTGTTTTTAACGCCAGACCTTTTCAAATGCTTATAGGGTGTCCAAGGCATTCTGCATGGGAGGGAAACGGGAAGGAAGTGGAAGACCATGGAAACCCAGATATACAGGGTCTGCACCTTTTCATGTTGCCCCAGCTCCTAGCAGCACAAATTGACTTTGTAAGATTGGCTCTGAAAATGAATACCCAGGACATCACTCTGTGTTACTTTCTGTGAAATTACTTTTCTGAATGAAAATATTGAATTCCTTTGAAAGCAAGTAGTATAATATCTCTGGAAATGAAAATCCTGTGGAAATCACAAAGGAAAGAAGACTGAAGGATATGAAAGCTTTATATCTCTAAATGTTAGTCAGGCCCTGGATTTTTTTTTTCTTCCTTGACAACAATCATAACTGCTCTTTCTGATGTTGATACACTGGGCGCTGGAATCTCCTAGATGCTTCTATTACAGATTTATGTTTTATCTACAATAAACAGCCAATGTCATTATCTTAATTTACTACAGCGTTTGTATGCACTCGGCGCTTTTTGTAGTCTACTGGCCTAGCAAGTCTGACCTACGGAATTTTCCTTGTCTCAAGGGGAACATATTGACTTACCGCCAGGCTTCTGCTGAACTGACAGATGAACAGGGCAGATCCTTCCGAGGAGGAAGAAGCATGGACGACAGGCCTTCTCACACTGCATCAGCTACCTGGTTGCTTACCGTTATTCCTCAGATCATCTTGGGAGGGACGGCCTCCACCCTTCTTGTTACATTGACAGGTTCACCAACTAACTGTAGGAATTTTCTTGCAAATGGAAGTACTCTCTCAAAATACATTCCCCTTCTCATCTTCTTACTCAAATAAGTTCCCTTGTCTGGATTAGTGTAATCACCTTTGGTTTTTAGGTACATTAGTTTTGGTGTCATTTGTTCTTTTTTTTTTAAAGAGTAAGGTGTCAAGTGCCATTTATTCTTTTTTTTTTTTTTTTAAAGAGTAAGGTGTCAACTGAATAAATCACAAAATGCTCCCTCAACTTCTTTCCAAATCAGTAGTTTAAAAAAAAAAAGAAAGAAAAGAGAGGAATAAATATTAAGGGGAGGATCTGGAAGCCCAATCAAGATAAAGTGATTCCAAAGGAGTATTACCTTTCTAGAAAGGACGTGGAGCCCTCTGCCCAGATGGAACTGCAGGCCTGCAAGACGGGTGAGCTGGGCAAGCCTGCGGATGAGATTGCCGAGACGCTGTCAGCCACTTTTGAGGAATGTGCACAGAACAGAGGTACTAGGTGACTGAGCCAATAGCTTGATTTCCAAAAGCTTTAGAGTGCTTGAGGATGCTTCTGATGTTTAAATAGATTAAAAGAAAAATTGTAAGCCATTAAAAAAGGTACGGTGATCTCTGGGCGTAGCAATAATCTCTAAGAATACATTATGCCATATCACCTCCGTTTCATTTTGCAAATAAAAACTGGGCCACTTCTAAAATTCTGTAGTCACAATAGTAGAATATTTGACCTAGGTGCTTTGTAAAATCCTAGAGTGAGGATGAAAACAGAGGTCAATGGTTTTCAACTTGGTGGTTGTATAATGGATAGTCCCGAAGAGTATTGCAGTGGCTGTTGGGAGGGGCATCTCTGATGAAATGGCGAAGCTGCGGGTCCTTGAGCTGGCCTGGGCCAACATCTTTTTTGTTAAGAGATAGGTTATGACTCATTTGTTAAAGTTGCTGATGACACAGATCTTGAAGGAATAAGAAAGACTCTGTTTTCTAACAACATTAGATATAAAAAAATCTCAAACTAAAAGGATGTCATTTAACTTCATAATGGAAAGTCCAACGCTTGAATAGAAGGATGGTTTAAGGTGAAACTGAAAATTTCGTGAAATAGATGATCTGGGTAAATGCAGTCAGTGTGAAAAGCACCTGATTCTTCTGCCCTCACCCAAAAGTTTCCTGAAAAATGTTGTTCAGCCACAGTTCAGCCCCTCTGAGAGGTGGCCAAGCAATCCTTTGGATCTCCCACACTTTAAGTTGCTCCAAAAGAACTCATAATTATACCCCGTGTTTATATATGCTACTATATGATTTTATACACGCACAAGTTGGAGCATATAGTGGGTGCTCAAAAAATATTCTTGGATTGAGGCTCTGAATTGTTTAAATTCTGTGGCTTCCTTGTGTACTCCATGACGCCTTTATCATATGCTCTTCTGCCCAGGGGACATTCCTTCTCTGTATCTCCATTTGCAGAAATCTGTCAATGTCTTGATAAAATATTAGTGATAATTAATATCTGAAGTTGAACTTCAGATATTAATGTTTCATACCGAGTATTCTTAAAGCCATTTGGCAAGGTGAGGCTCATCACCGATTAATGTTCCTCAAGCCTCTAAATATACTTCTGGTGTCCTATGCATTGGAGATCAAAAACTCAGGGGTACAACCATTCCTTGACAGGACCGGTGGCTGAATTCTTTGAAAAGGGTGCCAGCCAAAACCAAATAAGTCAAAAGCAGTTTTCCAATACAGTAATGCCATGGAAGAGGTTTAGGCTATTTCAACTACTCTAGGGGGCCATCACTACCTCTACTCTATAGTTACTTAAAGCTGAACTCATGTAATAAGTATCTAGGGTGAGAGGTGGAGTGAGCAGAGAAAGAGTTGGAGATGATAAATCAGCATCCCTGATACTGCCACAGGGGTGATGGCTATGGGTCACATCTCCTCGTAGGGTTTTCTTTTTCTGCTTAAATAAATTAAAAATCGTTAACCCTGAACTATGTACCCCAGGCTCTTGTGTAGCTGTGGAATCACAAGCAGCTAATATAGAGGAAGGAAACTGCAATGCAGAAAAATGCAAACAGCACGAATTCATCTCACTTGATGGGCAATGGAGAAACTAGAGGGGGCAGATGGTAGACACTGGAGCATTGTCATTCGTGGGCAGTTAGGGCCCCAGGTAGTATGGTGCCCACCTGTTATGGTACTTGCCACACGTTACATTACTGCATTGGTTCACTTAGAGGCCTAAGTAAAATTATGTGCTGTATCAAATATGTAAAACTAATGTATCTAGAACCAGGAATGCCCATATAAGCTTTTATGAAAATTGTTGTAGATCCATGAAATGTTTATTTTTATTTGTCCAGGCTTGAGGTGTAATGTGTGTGTAGTTAAGTGAGCATCATACATTTTCAGTCTCAATTTAGAACATTCTTTTCTGGTGTCCTCATAAACCAGCAGTGTGCATGGAAACCTAGTTTTGACACCCAAGCTATTAGTCTTTAGGTTACTCTTAACCAATTAGCAGCAAAGAAATGTTTTGCTAGACTCTGTGTCTTGAGTTAGTTTGGAAACTATGTGCATCAAATATTTCCTACCTCCTCACTGTGTTGGGTACTGAGAACCTGGTGGGAAAGAAGAGACATGTAAAACGATTATCAGAATACTGTATGGTTAGTGCTATCTTGAAGGTATGTATGAAATACCACAGAAGCACAGATTTGGGGAGCGTGTTTGTTCAGAACTAGTAACTAGCTTGAGTCTTGAAGCTAGCTCATCATTTTCAGAATTTAAATGAAAACGTCAAGCTATAGGAAGATTTTTCCAAACTTTCTGGTCTTTCTTTACAGTAGAAGCAAAGAGCTAAAATTTACTTTTGTGGCTAAGTTGGATCATCCCCTCTTGCTCTCTATCTGTCAACTCTGCTTTTCATTAGAAATAAATTTGAAAATTTGAAAATAAATCCCAAAGTGTCTTGAGCTGGTTGCTAAGCTCAATTATTGAAAAACGGTAAGTCAAGATCTTCTCATATGAAGTACTGCACAGATAAATGAAAAGGAAACAAAGCTTTTTAATGGTGTGGTGGTAGTAAATCTCTTTTGGTGGAGGGAACTCTTTTTTTTTTTTTGTCCGGCATAGGAGTTTAAGTGGGAGTGGAAGATGCCAAAACTGGGTATTTGGAAGGCCTCATGTATAGCCACATAGCTAAGTCACCAGTGGCAGTGTGAGAAGAATTCTGGGGAGGTAGATGGGGCTCAGATGGGGGAGGAATATCAGGTGAGTCATTAATATCATCGGTATATTACAATAATACAGTTCAAAGCTCTGGCTTGAAGCACTGAATGGGTATCACTCCCACCTTAGGTTGGCACAGTATTGGAAAGGACTGGGCGAGGTGGGTAGAGAAATGTGGTAGGAAGATAAAGGGATGTTAGTACAGGTCTTCATTCATTGCTGGTTAGAAGCATGACCTTTATTGCCTACTAAACCCTTAGGATTCACTCTCCTCATCAATGCAGTGTTGGGGGGCAAAGGAACAGGTTTGTAATAGATTAACTCTAAGGGCCTATATAATCTGAAAGTTTTTGACTGAATTTACAACACAAATTGTTTCCCCTGCCCTGCCCCAAAGGTTCTTCTTCCCCAGATTGTGGTATGTGCCATTCTCTCACTTCCACCAAATCTCTGCTCAGGGAGGCCTTCTCTAATACCCTGTAGAAAATGGCAATTTTGTAGAACTCTCTTTCCTTGTCTCTTTTCATTTTTCTCCATAGTACTCAGGACCAGCTGACATAATATGCATATATTTATTTACTAGCCCATTTGTTGCCGCCATCAGAATGGAAGCCCCAGGAGGGAAGGGTGTTTGTTCATTGCTTTCTCCCCAGTGCCTAGGACTAAGCCTGGTGCATAGTAAACTTTGTGTTTCTATCTAATGAAGTAAACTTCATTCTTCCAGCATCTGCTTACTCTCATCAGTGTGTTTAAGGTTTCTCTAGACTCATGCTAGCTTGAAATCAATGCTGCTTGCTTTCTTCTGGGCCCTTAGCTCTACTTGTAGGAAGCCCACAGTCTCTCTTTATACTGTAGACCTTGTGTCAAGAGCTTCTGATCTAGTGGAACAGAAAGGTCTGAGCCACAATAGTAGCCACAAAATTAATGAAATATATTGAAAGAAAGGGAAGAGATAAACAATCGAAGGAAAAAAAGTAAAGGTATGTGTTTTTTATAGAGGACCTCATAATCAGAAATAGAGTTGCATGAAGGTTATTAATTTGTTATTGATAATAAATTTTAGTTAAAGAGGGCTAATGACTTAGGTTTAGTTTGGCCATGTGACTCAAGTGAGATACTTTGGTAAGTAGCTTCCATGTGTAAAACATGGTAGGAACTTAAAAAGGGGCTTTGTGGATTCTACTGTTAAGAATTATGTTAGGGATGCCTGGGTGGCTCAGTTGGTTGAGTGTCTGACTCTTGATTTCGGCTCAGGTCATGATCTCAGGTTATGAGATTGAGCCCTGCATCGGGCTCTGTGCTGAGTGTGGAGTCGGCTTAAGATTCTCTCTCTCCCTCTGTCTTCCATCCTGCCCCCCACCCTGGCCTCTCTCTCTCAAAAAAGAAAAAAGTTTATGTTAATGATATGGTAAGAAATCCTTTGGAATGATTCATCAGACTTTATCTTGATCTTGCACAGGAATTTAATATGCACAGATTAAAATTATACCTAGAGTCAATGACAATTACTCCTGGTTCACTTCTTGTAATATGACCCTTGTCTGCACACAGACGCATAATTATTGGGAGCCACTGGCCTCTTAGTTTCTATTTCTGGCTGATTATGTGTTGTTCTTTTTTCCCTGTAAAAAAGTCTTAAATAGGCTGCACCGTGATCAGATGGGTCATATTTGGCCCTTGGGCCCTCACATTGTACAACTCAAATGGCAAGCACTTTGAAGAGAGGTGGTACATGGGTAAAGGAGAGGGAAGATGAGACAACTTGTAAATCTATTCATGGAATAAATATTTATTGAGCATCTCCTCTCTACCAGCACTGCCTAGATACTAAGCCTATAAAGATAATTAAGGCACCCTTCCTGCCCATGAGGGAATCAATGTCTAAGGCTGTTGGCAGAAATGAAGAAGAAAGCAGAGGACATTAGGTGGAGAAAAAGATTAAAGGTCAAGACTTGGGCTTGTCAAGTTTGAGATGAGAGCGAGACATCCAAATGGTCTTTACTGTGCTTTTGAAATGAGTAAAAAATCTAAGTTCTGTGGGGGAAAAGCACTGAGTAAACGGAAGACCAGCATGACATGGATGTAAAATCTGTTTTGTATTGGGAAGTATACATTTGATACTTCATGGATGGAAGAAGGTTTTGTTTTGCTTTGTTTTGTTTTTTTCCTAATTTAAGTTAGGACTTCTTGCCAAGTTTCTGCTTAGGAATTCTGAACTGAACTTCAAATGTTTAGGGGCTTCTGTTTGAAACACATTTGGAGTTGTGGCTTCTTGTTCAAGGAAGAAAACCCCTTCAAGTACATCAAAGAGCTGTGAAAAAAGATACAGTATGTTGACAATTTGTGTAAGGGCATCAAAACCAGAAAAACTTCTTTGCTGTACACACAAATTTCAAAGTTAGGGGGAAGGTTTTTGGTGAGAGGCTTCTATTGCTCTATTAAACCCCAAATATTTGGGAAATAATTTAACACATTCACTGTACCGAAAGTGTGACCTGGCTCACCCAGCAATTTCTAACCAAGGTCTAGAAGATGTTTTCTCTGGTGGGTGACCTTTAAATAAATTGTGAGGCTTCTCACTGCGGTGCCCAGGTGAGAAGTCAGGGAATAGAAGCAGGGGGAGAAATCTTCCCAGAACATCAGAAGCCATTTGACCCGGGGCCTTGGGGAACCTGCTTAAAAATTCAATTTAAATCACAGTGGCCAGGATCTAGTGAGAGGATGATGGAAGATTGCCTGTGCTGATTCAAGACTCATTTCACTCCTTAATCCTATTGAGGACCTGGTAAAAGCAGGTGCAGAATAAAATCCACTCCTGCAAGGGGCAAGCCCACTATTAAATTCTTGGCAGAGGAGCCTGGGTGTCACGTTCACACAGATAGGGTCTAGAGCCCCAGCTCCATCACTTACTCTCTGGGTGAGCTCAGACAGGGCTCCCTAACTTCTGTAAGCCTCTGTTTTCTCATTTGGAAAGTGGAACCAGTAACACCAAGCTCAAGAGATTGTTGCTTGAATAAATGGATGTTGGACATAAAGTACCTAGCAAACTACTGAATGCTTAAAAAGAGCTCAAAAAATGTTACCCCTCCTCACCTTTGTCTCTCTGTTTTCTTTCCCTTGAGAGGATAAAATAATCTTAGGACTAGTTTAGGTTAAAGTAAGGATTTCGAGTTAAGAAATCAAGGAGGTGGTGATTTGGATCCCACTTCCAGCTCTGCCACGACTCATCATAGGACCTGAGGTGAGTCACTAACCCTCTCTCACCTCTGTTTCCTCACCTATGAATTGAGGATGGGATTGCAGTTTACAAATATTTGTAAATTGGGGTAAAAGACTTAAGCTCTTACATAGGAAGACGAAGCTAACAAAAATGGTCAAGATGGTGCTGGAGTTCAGCTTCCTAAGTTGCCCCCTGGGCTCCAAAATGTACTTGCTATGTGACTTAGATCATTGTGTCTCAGTTTTCTTATCTGTTGAATAATAATAATAATAATAATAATAATAATAGCAGCATATGCCCTATAGGTATGAAGAGTAAATGAAATAATGTATATAGAATACTTAGCATATGCCTAGCACCTAGTAAATGCTCAATGCATATCTTTAGTTAGTCAGGCAATTTTGTTGGAAACCTCACTGCTTGTGACCAGAGAAGAAAAACTGAATTAGCAGAGAAATCTTAAAGTGTGATTTTGAGCTACTCTGGTTTAGAGACCCTGAATACACTTTTCAGATTTCTGTTCCATAGTGGAGTGTAGACTACTGGGTTGTCCCAGTGTTTGGGAACCATTTTGGGAATGGCAAGAACTTATGTTGTTCCTGGAACTGCTCACTCCTCTGAGCCTCTCTTTATGGAGTTGACCTTCCCCTGGAAGAAAAGGGCCTCCAATCACAACCTGATGGAAGAGGGTTGGGATTGCTCTGGTTTGGAGTAGTTTGCCTATAGCTTAAGAAGCCTGTCCTACAATAATCACCATGACCTTCCAGCACTGAAAGTATAGAGGACCACAATTTAATCCTGCCATTGGGGAATCAGAGTCTGATAAACTGTGGTTCCAATTCTGTTGCTCAAGTAAACTTTGTTCAAACCTGAATTAGTAAGAGTTTTGCTCGCAATATTCCCTTGTGCAACCTCACTAAGGGGAGAGGTGATGTCCTCGGGGTTGCTGTGAATGATGAATCCAATTAATTACAGTGTCTAAAAACTCTTTATAAAGGAGTTCCAAGGAAGGAAATGCCTATGGCAACCAGAAATACCAGAGAAAAGAGGGTATCATCAGGGCCAGACCGAGATCTTTGGAAGAGTTTAAGTGCTGAAAAGATTACAATGTCCCACCTCCACCTCCATCGCTATTCTCCACGTTATATGCAATTGAAAACAAAGGTAGATTACAAAGTAAGTGTGGCCAAGTCCAACAAAATTCTGATTTTTCCATGATGATTTAAAAATATGTCTATACATACTTTTTTTTTTAAACCCCTCCCTTTTTGGTGCTCAGAACACATGTTAGTTTGCCATGGATAATCAAGCCTGGGCTGATTATCCTGGTGATCCTGACCTAGAGATTGCTATACAGAGAGAGTATCTGAGAGATCTGGGAAGTGATTGTCCCACTGATGAAAGAATATAATCAACTACATGAGTGGGTCATTTGTGGAGTGTTTGCTTTTCCCAGAGGAAAGGCAGAGTTGACGGAGGACATAGGAGGGATGCCTCCCTAGGAGTACAAGTCCTCAGCAGTAATAGCACACATACAATATTGGAGTAAGTGCACGTTCATTCAGAATTCTGGATTCGAATTAACCTCTTAACTGGCTTCCTTTAGTCTTATTTACTTCCAATAGACTCTTTATATTGTTGCCAGAGTGATGTCTTTTAAAAAACTGTGATCATGATAGTCCTCTGTAACACTTTATGTAAAACCTCACCATTGCCTGCAGAATAAAGGTAAACTCCTTTGTACCTTAAGTTTCTTTACAATCCACTTCCTACGTGCTGACTTTCATCCCTCTTCATTGCTCTAACCAATCCGGTGCTTCAGCTGGGCACAAAAAATACTCTTTCCAGCCCCTACATTGTTTCTACCACTGCTCCTTCTGCTCCGCTTTCAACTACCTGGTACATTCCCAGTCATCTCTCAGAATCAGCCTTTCCGGATTCTTCCCGCAAACTCTGTCTCTCTCCCTTCTGTCCCCTACACAGTTGGTTCATTCTCTCCGGTCACACTTCTGCTGTAACCTTTCAGACATGGCGGTTCACATGTCAGCATCCTCTTTGCAAATGTGAGCAAATTGTGGGTAGGGATTAGGCTTTGTTCATTTGGGTATCTTCATGGACTTGTTCAGTGCCCAGCACACAGTCGATGCAAAATATTATTTACTGAATAAACATAATCACTAGTTCATAAATTGGCAATAATACAGTAATACCTACCCCCATGGAGGCAGAGATCATACAGCTGGCACTCTCTTAGTTGAATAAATGAGTGAGTGAGCAAAAACCTCATAGAGCTATTGTGAAAATCAAAGTGAAAACTATGGAGGCTTTATGAACTATGAATGGCTGGGCTTGAGGAACTATTACTATGATTGCAATGAGCACAGTCCCCTAGCTTTCATAGCAGGGTGGCCATGGGCAGAGGGCCTTAGGAGGCAGCTTTCAGCTGCCTGACTGTCACCCCAGGTAAGGAAAAGGCAGTGTTCCATCGACTGGACGTGTAATGGGGTGAAAGTGAACCTGCTGCTATATCTTTCACAGCTTGTGAAGGCTGTAATGAAAAGATCTGAGAGACTCTTTCTCCCTGGTCCTGGAAGAAGAGTGTCATAAATGTCCAATTTACCACTGATTGCCACGTTGGCCCAGGGACTCCCCATTGAAACATAGCTAACCAGAAGTGCTCATGTTGAGAAAATAACTTAACCTCTTTTATCACCCTAATTGAGTAGCAAATTTGAATAATAAGAACTGCCATTAATTAAACAACTTCTCTGTGTCACGTGTAGTGCTAGCATCTCATTTGATCTCTACACAATCATACAAGTGGATGTATTGTCACCATTTTGGGGAACACAAAGCTCAGTCGGGTTAAGGGGTTTTTTTTTTCCAAAATCACTCTGGGTATCAGTCAGCTTTCATTATATTATACTGAGGTAACAAACACCTCCAAGGTCTCAGTGTCTTGGAACAACAAGACTTTAATTCTTAATCATATTAAATGTCCAGTGCAGTGCCTGATGTCAGCTCTGGCTCAGCTCCATGATTCTTCTTTATTTCAGAACCCAGGCTGAAAAACAGTCTGTATTGGGGGCATGTTATTCTCATAAAAGAGAGAAAAGAGAAATGGCCAAACTTCCAGAGACTCTTAAAGCTCTTCTGGATTGTGGCATACATTACTTCAACTCACATTTCATTGGCCAAAGCAAGTCATATGGCCAAGCTTGAAGTCAAGGGGATCGGAGTGAGTGCTTTTCCCATAGAGAGACATCTCAAGTCCCATGGCAATGAGCAGGGATGAATAATTGGGAAGGAATAATTAGGGGCAATAGTAAAATCACCTAGTAAGTGATGAGTTGGGATTAAAACTGAAGTTCTTCCTTTTTTTTTTTAGTTTTTTTAATTATTATTATGTTATGTTAATCACCATACATTACATCATTAGTTTTTGATGTAGTGTTCCATGATTCATTATTTGTGTATAACACCCAGTGCTCCATGCAGAGTGTGCCCTCTTTAATACCCATCACCAGGCTAACCCATCCTCCCACCCCCCCTCCTCTAGAACCCTCAGTTTGTTTTTCAGAGTCCATTGGCTCTCATGGTTGATCTCCCCCTCTGATTTCCCCCCTTCATTCTTCCCCTCCTGCTATCTTCTTTTTTTTTTTTTTAACATATAAGGTATTATTTGTTTCAGAGGTACAGATCTGTGATTCAACAGTCTTGCACAATTCACAGCGCTCACCGTAGCACATACCTCCCCAATGTCTGTCACCCAGCCGCCCCATCCCTCCCACCCCCCACCACTCCAGCAACCCTCAGTTTGTTTCCTGAGATTAAGAATTCCTCATATCAGTGAGGTCATATGATACACGTCTTTCTCTGATTGACTTATTCCACTCAGCATAACACTCTCCAGTTCCATCCACGTAGTTGGAAATGGCAAGATTTCATTCCTTTTGATGGCTGCATAATATTCCATTGTATATATAGACCACATCTTCTTTATCCATTCATCTGTCGATGGACATCTTGGCCCTTTCCACAGCTTGGCTATTGTGGACATTGCTGCTATAAACATCGGGGTGCACGTACCCCTTCGGATCCCTACATTTGTATCTTTGGGGTAAATACCCAGTAGTGCAATTGCTGGATTGTATGGTAGCTCTATTTTCAAGTTTTTGAGGAACCTCCATACTGTTTTCCAGAGGGGTTGCACCAGCTTGCATTCCCACCAACGGTGTAGGAGGGTTCCCCTTTCTCCGCATCCCCGCCAACATCTGCCATTTCCTGACTTGTTAATTTTAGCCATTCTGACTGGTGTGAGGTGATATCTCATTGAGGTTTTGATTTGGATTTCCCTGATGCCGAGTGAAGTTGAGCACTTTTTCATGGGTCTGTTGGCCATTTGGATGTCTTCTTTGGAAAAATGTCTGTTCATGTCTTCTGCCCATTTCTTGATATGGTACTGGCACAAAAACAGACACATAGATCAGTGGAACAGAATAGAGAGCCCAGAAATGGACCCTCAACTCTGTGGTCAACTAATCTTCGACAAAGCAGGAAAGAATGTTCAATGGAAAAAAGTCTCTTCAACAAATGGTGTTGGGAAAATTGGACAGCCACATGCAGAAGAATGAAACTGGACCATTTCCTTACACCACACACAAAAATAGACTCCAAATGGTTGAAAGACCTCAATGTGAGACAGGAGTCCATCAAAATCCTAAAGGAGAACACAGGTAGCAATCTCTTTGACCTTAGCCGCAGCAACTTCTTCCCAGAAATGTCTCCAAAGGCAAGGGAAGCAAGGGCAAAAATGAATTATTGGGACCTCATCAAGATAAAAAGCTTTTGCACAGCAAAAGAAACAGTCAACAAAACCAAAAGACAACCAACAGAATGGGAGAAGATATTTGCAAAAGGGCTAGTATCCAAAATCTATAAAGAACTTCTTAAACTCAACACCCAAAGAACTGAAGTTCTTCCTAATCTGAAATCCAGGTTCTTTCCACCTTACCAAGTAGTCTACTACTGGAACCTTGCAGAAGGTTTACAAACTTTGGTAATGGGAGACCTGAGGAAAATCCAAGGCTTTGATTCTGGAAATGCAAGAGAAGGAAGAACTAAGGACCCTGTCTTGTCACTTAATAAGATTACAAGTGTGTGTCAGGAAAGTCTTGGTCTGTTGTCTGTCAGTGTAACTGGCATGAAAAACCTACTCTCTCTCTCTCTCTCTCTCTGCAGGCCTTACTGCTTCAGTAAATCTCCTACTGTACCTCCCATTACTCCTTGCTTAAAGCCCGATTATTCCTTTATTAGAGCTCAGCCACAAGTAGGCCATGAATTTTTATGGCTTTTCCAGATCTCATAAGGCAATGAGAAGCATCCATTTAAACTCAGTCACTAAACTATCCCACAGGTTTATGACCTGATATAGCATTTCACCACCGTTTAAAAGAAGCCGCACCCACTCACCCCTTCTTTGAACGTTTAGCTTTCTTCTTGAAAGGAAAGAAAATTTCAGTTTCCCACTCTCAATGCCCCTAGCGGTTACCTTGGGATGTGGCCAGGTTGAAATGCGACCATTGACTAAAATCTGAATGTCCCACTTCTACCTAGAGAATAAAAGTTCTTTCAGCCTCCTCTAGGTCTGTTGGGATGTTTATTTATGTGTGCTTTTATTATTATTATTAATTAAACATTAAGTGCATAACTCCTCTCTGACACTGTGCTGGGTGACTCTCGGTAGGCCACTCAACTTCTAGTCATATTGCTGTGGGCTGCTCTTCTATAAGGAAACCAGGAAAGAGAGAAGAAACTACTGTTTCTTGAGGATCTTCAAAACAATTTCATGTACACTGTCTCATTTGACTGTGTCTGTATCCTTTACCATCTCACTCTGGACATGGCATAGCTGAAATGCCTTTGAGTTTTGTTTGGAGCCTCCAGAATGTGGTTGAGCATCACTGGGTGTGTGGATCTGAACACCGAGCTTAGTTAATGAGGAAAGAAACATGGTCCTCAAAGCAGTCCTGAAAATAACCACTGTATTTGCTATTAACAAACTTCTAAGAACATCCTGACATCAAGTCACTACTCTTAGCTTCCACCTAATGAGATTCTTTTCTCCTGAGTTTTTCCCCAATAAATTGGAGGCATACATGTCCATAGTTGCTGAACATTCTGGATTCTTACGGGTACTTTTAAACTCAACAGGTCTCAAACCAAATTCACTATCTCCCATATCCACTCACTCTTAAATTTGCTCATCTTCTTTTCTTTCCTCCTGGTCAGTGTGCAAATCATTTACTTTTTCACCTGCACTTGCAACCTGGGAGACAGCCTTAATTCCTCCTTGGCCTTTACCTGCCCCATCCATTCAGTCATTGGGTCCTGCCTTTTTTGCCCTCTTGGTGTCTTTCAAATAAGTAGCATCCACTTCATTGCTACTGCCCCTACCTTTTCTTGCCAAGATTCCTACAACCGCCCCTCCAGCTGATCTTCTTGCCTCCAGTCCCATTCTGCTCCAGCCTGTCCTAACTGGTATTTATAGAGTGACCTTCCTACACCCAAATCTGACCATGTCACTCTCCATCATAAAGCCTCCTTTGGTCCTTTAGAATGTTTGATGGAAAGGCCTTTCTTCTCAGTAGAGTTACAAAATCCTTCATTAGCAGTCTCCTCATCTACCACTTCTATGATTAAACTTCCTGTTCCTCAAAATGCACATTTCAAACCATGTCAGTTGGCATGTCGGATTCCTGAAATCAGGATCCTTTTTTTAAAAATTCCTACCTATGTTTCCTTTGAACTCTTAGAAAACTGGTACTCACCCCTAAAGACTCAGTTCAAACCTTTCTGAAGGAAAATGCTGTATGATGTCTTCAGGCAGGACAAATCCCTTCAAGCTTTGGGATTCCATAGTAATTTGAACTTTACTTGATTTCCTAATATTTCATCTCTTCTACTAACTGCCAGCTCAGGGGAACACAGCACCATGTCTTATAATCCACACCCTGTTTGTGGTGCTTACTTAGACCTTCCATGTCCTTTGTCTCACTGATCCTCCAACCCTCTCAGATGGGCCCCTGTTCTCCCATTTCACAGGTGACAGTTTAATGTTTCAAGGTTGTGCAGTTAGTAAACAGAAGGCCCAGCCAAGTGTCCCCACTGCCACACACTATCTGCTGGTACACTTCTTTACTGTTTGTCACAACAGCAGTAGCTTCTCTTATGTAGATACCAGGGGCTTAGGGGGCATCTGGTTGGAAAATGTCTAGCTGACTTACCTTAAAGCTGCATTTGCAAATACACCAGAGGTTGTATTTGGATTGTGTTATACATCATTAAAAATTGTAATGGTTTCTGAAGCCATTTTTATTTCATACATGGTATAAGATTGAGAAAATCCAAGTTGTCTGTATTGAAGAATACTATCATCATTGTACTCTTTTTTTGGGAAGGGTGTTTTAGCTACTGCATGAGATTGTGGGGAGGGGCTTTGGCCTCTCTCTAGTGGGGCTGCTATCACCCTTAGTGCATTGCCGGGCATAGATTAGAAAGAAGCTCAGCCCAAACTGGTGTAGTCCCAGAAGAAATGCTTTCACCAGGTACATGCTTCGGGTGCTGGCCTCAGGCTATTTGCAGGTGGAAGGAAGATGTGTCCACCTAAACATTTCTGCATCTAAGGAAGAAAACTGCTGCCAGTTTTATCTACTGCCTTTATGCCCCTGAAGAAAGACACATATGTGGCAAATTCTTCCTGGATTTCAGAACTAAGGAATTGTTTCTCCTAAAGATGTACTCAACTTCTTTTTATGGCAGCAATAGTTACAGAAACCAGTAGAGCCCAAACTGACTGACTCAGAATTCTGTGGGAGCATAACAAATATACTGATTCCTCAATTCCATCCCCAGAAGTTCTGACTGAGAGACCCGGAGAGGGCTGAGGAATCTGGTTGGTGCAGATTCCCCAGCTCTCTGTGGTGCACTGACGAAGCCCCTGTTGTCAGCGTGGGCCTCCAGCAATTCCAACCTGAGGCGCGGCTGCTCCCAGGGCTGTCGGTGCTGAGCTGAGGAGGCTCCCTCCTGATCTCTGGCTGTAAAGTGTTATACTTGGTACAGAAGGCAATGTATGCCTCAGAACCTTGGTAGCTTTTCTGCTCTAGCCTGAGGGCATGACTCTGTTCTGGTGAAAGGTGATCCCCAGGGCTGAAGGAGCTCTCCCCCGCTTGCTTCTCTGTCTACAGACACGGCAGTGGGGCCTCGAGGTCCACAGGGAAGAGCGTCATCTCCGTTTCCAAGCAGGCATGTATGGGTCAGCAGAGCACTGACTGGGGGCCTGAATTCCTCAAAAGTAGGCTTGCCCAAGGTCACTGAGAGTTAGTGGAAGAGCCTGCATAGCAATCGGAGTCACTTAACTCTTAGACCAGTGCCTGCCCCACCACAGCCTGTGGCTGCCATGGACATTGGAAAACTGTCCCTGCCCCAGCTCCGGTAGGAAGGGACAGAGAACATGGGATTAGAGTGACTGCTGCATATTAAAAAATCAGCCCTTTGTCTGTCTTTGAACAGATCCACTGCTCATGCTGCCATTATTAGGACAGAAACTTCCCAGGAGACAGACAAGAGGAAAATGAGAAGGATTCACGGAAGCTCTGCATTGAGGACAATTTTTTTTTCTTTTTAAATTTCAAGTTAATATGAACCTGCTTATTTCTCCTCTGCATCCTTAGTGACTGCCAAACGCAGTTGATTTATGCCACTTTCTCTAACTGGCGTTCTAATGGGTCCACAAGAGGAAAATAAAATATTTAATAAAATAAAATGTGACAAACGAACTCTTTGAGTGAAACAAGCCATATTAGTGAGAGTTGCCGATGCAGCAGAAGGAGGAAGGAGGTCCCGAGAGCTGGAAAGAGGCCCCTGTGAAGACTGGGATGGGTTTTGAATATTTTTAAAATTTTAGATTGGAGGGATTTGACCATATTATACATAATCTGATGTATACATGTATACATTTCATCTCCACTCGCCATCCTTTTGTCGTTCCTCGTTTGCTGCAGTCTGAGCAGGGTTCCCTATTATGTAAATAAGGGAATGAGACAGATGGTGCCACAAAGCAATGAATTCATTTGGGGGGAGGGCTTTAATTATGGATGGGTGGGCCCGGCTGTGTTTTGGGTTCAGCAAACGTCCCAAACGTTATGGGATTGGCAAAACCCCAGATGCAGTTTTCCAGGCACATTTTAAAATCCTGTCATATTTGCAGGGGAATTGAAGTTGGGATTAGTTTCTTGTTCTTTATTAAATTCCTCAAGTTGCTGGCCCTGATTTTTAGCCTCTGAAACTGTGGAGGAATTTGAGCAGTGTTTTAAGGAGCTGGTCTACAATTCTTTAAGACTAAGGTACTTCATAGGTACTACTGAGCTTTTGAATAATCTGTTTTATTTTTTTGGTTTGTAAGAAAATTGGGGATCCAGAGTCCTAGAAAAGGAGAATGAAAATTATTCATATACCCAGGAATGATTGCTATTAATTTGTTGATATATGGAACTTTAGTATTTTTAGTACACTATTGAAGTCTCACTATACTTGCCATTTTATATCTTGCATTGTTACTTAATAGTACATCATAACCATTTCCCTATATCACATTTTATTCATAATTTTCATGAATATATAATAGTTCATTGCATTTATGAATCACCCGAAAAAATTAAAACCATATATTTTAGTGGACATTTGTTTCCCCCAGAATAATATAAACTAGATCCTGGGTTTTGTTTATGTCCTTGGTCACATAAAATTTGTGTGGTAGAAACAGATGAACAGAATAATCAGAAATGGCTACAGGGATTTTTGGGGGGGGTGCTATTTAAGGTCAGTGTCAAGGATAAATTGATTTAAGTCATGTGGCAAATTCACAGTCAAAGGCAGAAGCTCAACGAGAGACCCAGGACAGGCTGAGTTGGGAACATAGTATACACAAAGGACTTAGAGCTTTGGATATTATTACATAAAAAGCAGAACGCAAGTTAGGTGAAAACTTAGGGGAACAGAGTAGATCATTAGCATTTGTGAATTTAGTATCCATGAATTCAGCTATTCACAAGGGACTTTACAAGGCCAGGATAGGGGGTGATTTATCATTTTGCTGCAAGAGCACTTTTAAATCACATGGGTTTGTAAAGCTTGCGTTTTGACCAAGCCACTCAGTCTATGAACCTAGCCAACCAGCCAGCTTTTGTGTTTTAATCAGTTTTGTGGCTTCGCGCTCCTTGACGAGAACTTAGCAATTCTCATAATGTGATAAATTGTATTTCTTTGTGAAAAAAACTAGACAAGAGAAGAACATCAACTGTACGAGCTGGTGCTGAAAGCGAATAGAAAATAAGAAGCCTCAGAAAGTGATAGTCCCTTGCCAGAAAGCTGAACCCTTGGATTCATTAAGGAATGGAAAATGTCACACTTGGCAGTGCTCTGGCTCCATGACATCAACAAGTCCACCATACGCTCTGCACAGCATTAAGTGAAAGATATTTGTGACTCAACTTGAGGCAGCACACTACTCTGCAAATACTGCTCGTTAAGTAAATTATCAAAGTGCAACTTAAATGTTTCAGTTTTTCATTATTTTTCCCCCCTAGGAGAAATTAAATTAGGGCAATACTTGTGAGTGTGCTGATTCACAAAAACCTTAGATGTACCAAGGATTTATTTTAACAAAATCTCTTTTAGTGAGAAGTTGCAGCAAGTCCGTTTCAACTCTGACAAATGTTGAGTTCTCAGTAAATCCCAGAGAAGTGAGCTAGGTTGAGAATAACCTGCTGAGGAGAGAGCAGTGAACTTACTAGGCAAAATGTGACTGGTGGGGACCAGTAATTCACATCCCAATTGAGCCAAAAGAAAGAAAGCTGTCTGTACTTGAATATACCTGTGACGGATGGGGGTGACCAGAACACCATTTTAAACCAACCATGCAAATTTGCTTTGGTCCTGGATTAGAGATCCGCAGAGAACCTGGGCCTAAAGGAAATCATGCTGTCAATTTTAAAAAGCAACACAGATGGAAACTATTGCACACAGAATCAATATACATAGCCCTGACTGGTCACAGGCAAAATTGTGGAGGAGAAAAAGTTGGACGAAGTCTTCCCACAGACAGAGTCCATTAGACCAACGTTGATGTCCTATCTGTTCATTACAACTTAGACCACCTTGTTCACTTCACTTCTCTGAGCCTCAGTTTCCTAATCTGCAAATTAGGGCAGCGCGAGATCTATAACAAACCAATGCTTCACATTTTCTATCTGTGTATCCCCAGTATCGGGGGAGAAGATGTGTGTGTCTCTGGAAGGACCAGAAAGTTAACTGCAGAGCAGCCTGAAACAAGCACTCACTTTCGTTTTATATGACGAACATGCTCACAAAAATGCGTGCTGTCTGGCCCCAGTGATCTCTCCAGCCTGGTCCACCACCTCTCCTTTATCCCGTGTGCATCAGGATCATTGACCTTCTTTCCATTTCTTGAGTATGTCCTAATCTCTACCTACTTCAAGGCCTTGGCTCATGCCGTTCCATCTGCACCCACCTCCCTGTCGCTTCTACTCCCTGCCTTTTACATCCTTAGCTCTTCTCATCCTTCAGATAATGCTCCACTTGCCTTTGTTCTGGGCTTTGTAAGAACTCTGATGCTTTTGGGGCGCCTGGGTGGCTCAGTCGTTAAGCATCTGCCTTTGGCTCAGGTCATGATCCCGGGGTCCTGGGATCAAGCCCCGCACCGGGCTCCCTGCTCCGCGGGAAGCCTGCTTCTCCCTCTCCCACTCCCCCTGCTTGTGTTCCCTCTCTCGCTGTGTCTCTCTCTGTCAAATAAATAAATAAAATCTTAAAAAAAAAAAAAAAAAGAACTCTGATGCTTTTCCCCCAGGGTCAGCTAGTTACTAGCAAACACCTACAACCAATATGACTGAGAAAGGGTGTTTCAGGAGATTCCTCTTATGCCCCTGTTGAATCATTACCCTATTTAAATAACAGACCTTCCTCAATCTGTTTTACTAAAAAGAAGCTAGATCTTTAGAGTAGATTCAGTTCAGCCAATAAGCACGCAAGGATGGTGCTTACTGAAAAGAAATTTTTCTTTAGGTAGAGCTGACGAACGGGCCACTTCCTCTTAGATTTCAATTTTATAACTTATGGTTTGGATGGCGTATGAGTCATGTTTGTAAAGGAATGACCTCAGCTGACTTATGGCTTTTTCTCTCTGTATATAAAAGTCAGAAAGCTTAGATCCTTGGAATATTATACAGATCATTATTCTAGGGTGAACCTTGTTTCATTCTGTGCCCTCCGTCGTCCTAGAAAGAAAAGGGAAGTATTTTCACTATAGTGAAGGCAATCTTTGCCATCCACCAAGTTTCTTACGAGAGGAATTCTCTAAACAATGATGAGGGCTCAGATGGGAAGGGGATAAAATAATAGACACATGTTCACTGAAGTTCTTCTACTTTCCCAATGATTTTCAGACTCATAAGAGCCATTCTTTCAGGGATAAAGCTTTTCAAGCCATTAGAATACATACGTTTTGGGGAAAAAAAGCAAAAATACGTGTTTTGTTATAGGAGATGTTGCGGTATGAGAGTTGTATATCTCTGAATCGGACTTCCTGGGTTCAAATCTGATGATGTATGAGCTGGTTTTATTTAGCTTTTCTATGGCTTCATTTCCTCATCTGCAAAATAGGGTTATAGTAGAATCCATCTTAAAGGATTTTGTAAAATGACAGATTTGGACTAAACCAATGGGTACTGTGCTTGGAATCCCTTGTTTCTTATAAGAGTCTTCAAGGGGTGCTGATGAGGGCAAAAATGGGATTCAAGTCTAGGATGGAACACACAAGGACAAATAATAATAAAAGTAGAATTTTGTAGTGAAAGAGTTGGAAACTCTTAGGAATAAAAAAAGATGAAACCCCTTTCTTGCCTATTTATCTAACTTTATTTAGTCATTTATACCTTAGTCTCTTCCTAAGAGCTACTTCTGAGAAAGGAAGACAAAAATTTTGCTTTTATATAATGCTGTAGGAAACATCTGTGTATTTGACATTTTTCTTCTTTGTATGAATTTTTTTTCTAGTTTTTTAAAAGAAAATGATAAATTATTTTAGTTTTTACAAGTTGGGTATCCTCTTGTATGAGTAATATGTAATTATTAAAATGGTTATTATGAAGGCATAGCAAAATGAAATTTATATTTTAATGATTCATTCAAAAAATATTTGTTGAGCTCTCACTCTGCTCTAGGCTCTGTGGATACAGACATAAAATGTAACCCCTGATAGAGCAGTTTATATAAAACGGAGGAAACAGTCAAGTAAATAGACACATTCCTGAGGAAGGTGATGGCTGAGAGCATCTTAAGGACAAAGTATGGTTTACTAGGCCAATGGGTAGATGAAGTCAGTTGGCAAGAAGGCATGAATCACGGAAGAGCACTGTCGTGTTTGGGAAAATATAGGTGGTTGGGCAACAGGGAGAAAGATGAGGAAAGACAGGTGAGCAGATGAAATCATAAATGTGAGGATGCCGTGAAAAGGAGTTATACGTTTACAGTGAAGGGTCATAAAAAGCCATGGAAGGGTTTTCATTTAGGAAACTATGAACTGATTTGCAGTTTTGAAAGCCCAGTCTAATAATAGTTTTAGGGAAGAAGAGGAAAGGAGAGGTAGTGGAGTTATGGAATTCATAAGGTAATTGATGGAGGCCTGGCAAGGATGAGCAGAGGTCTCAGGTATCCTATATAATGTAGTGTTTTCTTCTCTTACCTAATGCAAAAAAAGTATCCCATTTTTGATAGGCTTATTCTTCAGCTATGCCACTGTTCTTATAGCCACTCTGCAATGGAAAGAAGGAAAATAATTATTTAAAAAGTATTTCTTAGAAATTAAGCACTGTGCCAATTGCTTTCACATATTAATAATATTGTGGAGTAGGCATTATTTCTAACCATTTCTAGCTGAAAAATCCCTGAATCACATTTTTTTGTGAATATATTTCCTCCAGTATAAAGATTTTCTGAAAGTGGAAACAGCATTGATTTCAGAACTTTGGAATGTCATTAAAATAGCAATAATTCTGCCCCATATTATTCTTATATCCTGCCCTCCACTCCTCAAACTATTCATTTGTGGTATTCATCATATGTACCAGTTCTTCCCGGATTGGGGCATATATTAGAATTACACTTCCTAGCTTCTCTTTGCTTGGGTGGGGCCATGTGAGTAGTTTGGGTAAATGAGCTTGAGTGCAATTGAAACACGTCGCTTCAAAGCTGGATCATTTAATTGCCAATGTGAGACACTCCAAGCTCTCTCTTCTCTTAGCCATGTTCCTTTGTTAGCCTGAATTCTGGACTGAGGATGCTGATGACCCCAGAGCAAAGGCGTAACCTTATACATGGTGGACATGTTGCAAGAGTGAGTAATAAACCTTTGTTACTTGAATCTAGAGTTTCTCAACTTTGGCACTGGGGACAATTTGAGTGATTCTTGATTCTAATATTGAGCAGTAATCCTGACCTCTACTCACTAGATGTCAGTAGCACCCCTCCCCCAGTTTTGACAACCTAAACTGTCCAACATTGTCAAATGTTCCCTACGGAGAAAACTGCTCCTGGTTGAGAACCACTGTTTTAAGCTGCTGAAATTTTTATTCATTAGTGCTGTATAATGTAGCTGAGATTGGCACATACCCCACACTCTTGTTTTTATCTTTACTCCTTCCCTTGTAATTCTCCATATATACTTTTGATCTGTAGGACATTATATTTTATATCCTCACAATTTTTTTTTACCTTTTTAATGTATTTAAAGCTATTCAGTTCAAATGCAATTAAAATTTGTCCTTTCATGGTCCCCACTCAACCTAGTCAAAATGATTTCTAATAATATATGTGTCCCTTGGTAACAGTTGTCATTAAAATAAGTAGGAAATTTTTTATCGTATTCCAGTTTAGTTTATTTACAATTCCAGGCTTGCCACCATGAACTGGTTCATTTTGGTTTAATTGGGGATATACATAAGGAAAACAAAACACTAAGGAGGAAGATTCCTATTCTCAAAGAGTTTGCAAAGCATTTGGACAGGTACTTTGCATTCATAAGAAAATATTCATCATGTACTCTGTGCATTCTTTTACCATACATGTGAAGTGCTTATAATGGCGCCTGGCATATAGTATGTACTCAGTAAATGTTAGACATTAGTGTTATAAACAATACTATTTTTGTAACATTTAAAAAATTTCCCTGTGCCCTGTACTGCACAGTAGATTCTTCAAAAGCAAGAACCATATCTTACTTAACTCTGAATTCCCAATGCTTGGTACTTTGGTACCAGAAAGATATTTTAAAAAGTGTTGAACGAATGAGCATGAGTTAAAATCAAAGTGGAAATATACAATACATTTTACTTGGATTTAGAAGAGCAAGAGATACTTTTGGACAGAAGTATTCAGAGCTAATTTATGATGTTACCTTCTTTAAGCCAAGGGTGAAGAATTTAGGAGAAAATTTTGTACTTAGAGAGTAGTAATTTCCATACTAGATTATTTTGTCTGTTTCTTTTTGGGAATGAGTAGTACAAGTAATACCGTGTGAGGTAAATGAAACAAGAGTTTGGATCCGAAGACTCACATGGAGTCTTCCCCCTACTGCACACAATCCATGTGGGAAAACATAATCTTTCAGAGCTATGGTTCCTCCATCTGTAGAAAGATAGTTAATAATATCTGCTCCCCATACATCATGGAAGTTTTAAAGGATCTTCACTGTGTATATAAAACACTTAATTAAAACTCATTCACACAGAATATGTCATTGCTACCAGTTTACAAGTGGTAATGAGAAATTCCTGAAGATCAGGCAAATGTGAGCATCTGGAAATAGGTATGCAAAGACTTGATGGAAATGACAACTATTTCATACCCGAGCAACTAAGAATGAGATACCCAAATGAGAGAATAGATGGACTGGCTTAAAAGTAACAGGAAGCCATAGTCCACTTATTAATAGCAGTTAGTTAGAAGTACCTGGGATTAGACAACAGGATTGTGGTTCCCTGCAGAATCCAACAGCCTTCCCATGATCAAGAAGCACAGTGAAAGAGGGGTTCTACTGTCCAGTTATGGTTTTCTTCCTGAGGCCATCTTGATTATATGTGTGTTCCATGCCATTTTCTCACCTGATATGAGGAAAAGATAAAATGGTTTGGGAACCTCTCAAATGGTTTATTAGAAAGGAAGGAAGAAATTATACGGTGAGAAAATTAGGAATGAGAAGGGATTGGAGATGAATACCAAAATGTTGACAGACAGACACTTGAGCCTGAGAGGGGAAAAAATGAGATGGAGTCATAATCCCTATAGCTAGCCATTCAATATGTAGGAGGTTTTTTCCCACAAAAAGCAAGCCTTTTCCAAAGTGTTACTTAATATGCCATAGAAAATGACTGGGATTCATAAGTATGAGTAAGGTCAAGAGAATTTCAAGAGAAGGGGCAGACTTGGGTGGTTTTGTGTCATCCTGTGGCTTCTTTGGACTTTGTGTGGCCAATCAGGATATAGCCTGTGGCTCCAGAGGGTTTTGATAAAGTCTGTCTGAGATGCCCCTCAACCCCTGACCACCTTTCCCTCGTGCTCCCTTGTGTGATGAGAAATAACATGCTCCAATAATGAGAGGCTTGACCTCTGTCTCTGAATATTTGAAAGCCTTACATTTAGGATGGAAGAGGCTGGTTTTGATGGCTCCAAAGGAGAGAATGTGGGCCAAGCAGAGGTAAGTTTTAGCACAATATAAAGAGGATCTTTCTAAAAATGAAGGTGCCTGGAAAATGGAATGACTGGAAGTACTTGAGCAGCAAGTAGATAAATATCCACTTGGTGTGGTGAGAGACTGGCATATAAATCCTTTCCAATTCAACATTCCTATTACTTTAGTCCTATCTTCCACCCAGCATAGGCATTTTCTTTAGAAAATGGAGCCCTCCAGCCAAATTTTTTTGAGTACTTGTTAAGTGTGCACACTCCTTGCTGTAGTTTGATCTTCTATGGGTGGCAACTCATTGATTTATAGAACAAATTTCCTGCACAGGGTAAAGGGAATGATTTCCAGAGTGCAGGTGGAAGAACCACATTTAACCAAAACAAATTAAAATGAAAGAATATCCTTCATTTTGAGAACTGAGAAAACCTCAAGTTCCAGCACTTAATGTTTCTATTGTATCTTTTGTTGAAGTTACATAAATGCATTGTTTTCTATTGAAGATGTTAATCAACATTTATTTAGCACTTTATAATTTGAAAAGTCTTCACATTTAGGAATTTTTATTTAGACTTCAGAAAAACTGCATTACCCCAGTTCATAGGGGAAGGACACTTAGAGAGTAATAGACAGTAAAAGTTGAATGCGCATCAATGTGTCAGAACTGCACTGAAGACTTTAGATGCATTACTGCTAAGTCTCATAGTACCTGTACAAAGTAGTTCTCATTCTCATTTGATTCCCAGGAAGCAGAGGCTGAGAGTAGTAATGTAGCCCAAGTGGTGAAGCAAGAGGTCTTAATAAATTGGGCTATCACCAACAGAATAAAGGGTCAGCTATTCAAATCAAAGAATATAAGAAACAAGAGTTCAGGGCTTGTTCAATACTCAACAAACATGAGTTTGACCCTGTTTCTGGTCTCAGGGAGCTCATGGTCTGGAATGATCTGGAATATCTAGTGTAATGGCCACAGTAACCTCACCAGAAAGGTATGGAGATAGTAAAGATTTGCCAAAAGCACATAGTTACTAGGTAGCAAAGCTTGAATTTGTAGCAGTTCTGTTGGAATTCAAAACTTCATACTCTTCCAAAGTCTGTAAACTTAGCCCAAACTTTATCTCACTGAATTATATGGTCATACTTGATAGACTCTTTGCCTACAAAGGCTTTTCCCACCTTTTCCCACGCAACTCAAAACCCCACATTTTCAATTAAATAAAGTAACCCCTACTTAAAAAAAAAAAACAAAAAAAACAAAGAAACAAACCCATACAATTTCTGACTACTGTCCACATTCCATCTCATAATTTATTTTTCTTCACCCACGCTGGGCTCCTGTCTCTTTCCCCTCCTTGTAGGGGAAGAAGCCATATGCGTCCTTATCCCAGCATGAGCTTGCCTGTCGGGTTCATGGCTTGCTAGTGGAATGAAGAGAACGTTAGAACTAGTGCTTGGGCTGTGCTGCTGACTTCTGTCAGAGGGGGTGTACTGGACCACTTTCCCATGCAGGGCATTTTTCTTTCTTTTTTTTTTCTTTTTAAGAGAATTCGCTCTATCTAATTTAACCATAATAACAGCTTTTGAGATAGATACTATTATTATCTTCACCAGATAAATGATGAAACTGAAACTTGGTGAGCAAATAAGAAAGATAGTCAGTGGCACACAGAAAATAAGTGGTGGAGTCAGAATTTAGTCCCAAATCTGTTAGAACCCAGAGACCATGCTCTGAAGTATGGCGCTCATTGTCTCCTTGGTTGCAATCCTTTTTCTGTAAAATGGAGTTGAATCCATCAGCTTTGTGTCCTTTCTGGTGGCATTTTCTTTTCAAACAAAACTATATGAGGAACCCAAATGTATACAAAGAAAAAGCGGTTTTTAGTGTATTTTTTTAGTTCCAACATATTATTTATATATATTTGTATATGCACATGTATTTATTTAATGCATGCTTATTATTATTATAAAGGCACTAAAATATTTCTCACATAGAGAAGTTTTTTCAAAAGATAACAGTTTTTCAATGGATAAGCTTATTTTTCCATTAACAATTAGAGAAAATTGAAAGAGAAGCAATAGATATTTTTATTTCAAGATTGAGTCACTAACATGATCTGATAGCTGCTTACTTTTGGGCCTTGGTAAGTGTCTTGTTTGGGGACTGTTAATAAACTGGCTCCTATCTAGCTGGTTGAAATGTCTTTGGCAGGAAATACTTTTCAAATATATCTGATAACAATATAAGATGTCTCGGTGATTTCATTTAAAAAAAATCTCAGATGTCTTAGCACACCTCCGTGTGTCATTTTTCAAGGGTGTAAAAATCTACTTTGTTTTTTATTCAGTAGAAATTTGAAGTTTCAGTTTCCTTGCTGACACCTTATTTGCAATTATAAGCATGAAAATACCAGGATTCTGAAAAGCTGTTGTATTTTTGTTAGCTACTTAATAAATGGAATCTCTTCACTGACAAACACAATTTTTTCTCCTCTCAAAATCTTTGAAATAGTTGTACTAGCACCTTGCCTTCAGTTCATCATATAAGTTTCCTGTAAAAAAGGCAATTCTGGAACGTACTGCCAATATAATTACCAACAACTCTGAAAGTTTGTCGTTTTAAGGCTGCACCTTAATATAATCGATTATTTCTATGGCCTGATACAACACTATTTAGAAAGACATTTGCATGTTTCTAAGACGTTAACACCTAATATTTGACTATACAGTATTATTAAAGCTTCATTAGACAGCTGAACACATAGAGCCATTACTTCTATACTTTTCCCAGATACTACTTTCACATCATTTGTATAGACATTACTACAATTTGGCCAGTTTGAGATAATATATATTTTTTCAAATTTCTTCTGCATGAACCCTAGCATAGAAAAATAAGAAATATGTGGAGAGGCACATTATTAGTAATGAAGTTCATTAAAGAGTTCACAAACTGACCACTTGTCACTAACCCACCATGTATCTTGGGTGTTAAAAAATTTCACTTCTCCCTAGACATATCATCAGAAATGGGAAAGGGTATATACATATTTTTATTTTTACAATACTTTCCCCTCTTACATTTGAGTTAGATTTTTGCAAAGTACTGGATTTTAATACTTTCCCTCCCTGGAATCTGATTCTGTTATGGGAGGCAGTGTGTATTCATATCACTAAGAGGCACTTCCTGTCAGATTTGGAAACATTAAAACTGTTGAATTAATATTGAAAAAAGCAAGTAGAAAGACCTATTAATTGCTTATTGTTTTTTACTTAGGTAAGACTAACCTGTCAGTGATGATAACACTACGTGGAGTAGTTGGTTGCATAGAACATACACAGACATGGGATGAATTTATGATCATAAACATGGATTCCTCCAGTTTTTCTATCCATCATTTAGTTTCTTGATTTTGAGTGAGTTCGTGTGTTGTCAGCACTTGCCTTCATTCTTTATGTTATTCTCAATGGGCTGGCATTAGTTGATACATCAGTAAATGCTAATATGCCGTATCTAATTTACCTTTTAATTCTTCTTTCTTCCCTTCCCTTCCCCTTTCCTTTCCTTCCTCCCCCCCCTCTTTTATCAGATATCGCCTTCTAGTTTTAAGGGTATTTTTTACACCTCCTGAAAAAAAAGAAAACATTTATAAATATAAAAATAAGACAGAATAACTCAGTATTTTTTACTTTACTTTATCAATAGAGAGTCAAACCAGAAGTCCCCAAGATTTAAAATTAGCACTAAAACTATCACATAATAGTTTGACTCTATGCATTTTGTGCTCCCTTCTTACTGCACTATCGACTATTAATTGAAGATGGGAGCATGTGCCAAGCAGATGTAACAGAGTCCTGCCTTGCATGGGCACTGTGTACATGAGCTGAGGTAGCAGGCTTGCTTTTGTTCAAATTTATGAGAATTGACATATTCAGTCTTGAATTTTTTTAAAAAGTTCAGTGCCGAGCTATAACTTTCCTGTCCAGTGACACATTTACCATAAGTCCTCTCCCCCCCGTCTCTCTCTCTCTCTCTCTCACACACACACACACACACACACGTGCGTGTACACGCACATACACACACACACACACACACACACACACACACTCCTACGTATTGGAAAAATGTTGGAATCTGCCTCAAAAGAAGTTAAAATGGTGAAACGGGTTTAAAGTTCCAATGACCTACAATGTGTTGAAATTTGGGTCTGTGCATTTTTACTTGTAACACTTAAAATGCATTTAAAACAGATTTATTATACCTTAAAATATCTAGATTTGAGCATCTGTACAGAATTCCAGGGCTTCACAAAATAGAATTTGGAAACTGTGACATCCAATCATTTCCAAGCTTTCTTTCAGCCCTAACTTTCTCTGTGGTGTTTTTTCTGTAATCATATTACTTTCTCAATTTTCTTTCTAGTTTCTAATTACCTGTTTATTCTCTCATATCATTAGTCTCTTCTCCACTGCCTCCTTTCTATCAGAGAACATATGCATTTGAAATGTGGCTAGTGTGACTGAGAAACTAATTTTAATTAATTTACATTCAAATGACCACATTTTCCTAGTATCTGTGGACAGTGCACATGTGGACTATCTATGCTTCTATATGTTCATAATATAAAACAATAGAAGAAGAGATGCTGAAGCTCAACCGCAGTCCAAAACAGGTATGGTGTTTCACCTTTTGGACTGACAAGAAACACAGAGGTTGGCAATATGTTTTAGTGAGGGTGGAAGAAAATGAGTTCTCTCATACACTCTTGGTGGGAGAATAATGATAGGGTCTTTTTGAGTCCCTCTGGAAGTATCTGTCACCATTTAAACTGTCCGTACCCTTTTCTGTGCAATTCAAGTTCTGGGTATCTGACTTTAGAAATTCTGGCACAGAGATGGACAAGTACATTCATCACAACACCATTTGTATCATTGAAAAATGCAGAAATTGTTTACATGTGGGACCACATGGGTGATAGACTCCACAACTCCAGTGGGTGCCATTCACCTGTGACTCCTAATGAATGGTGCCCTCTGTACCATATTCTTTGGAACCACTTCCTTGTCCCATGTCTCTATTGAAACTGAGAATATCAAAGATGGACCCCCCAAAAGAATGTAAAACTGGTCTTTATTACACCAAGCCTACTTTTCTCATGTATATTGCCATGTGGCTCTTCACAGCATCATCTGAATTTTTGATGCATTGATCTGTATGTCTATCCCTGAGCCCATATCACATCCTTGAATTACCATAGTGTTATAGAGTATTTTCTTTGCTCTGGAATAACAGATGTAAATATAGATTATCTATTTTTAACATTTTTTTCTCAACCCACTTAAAAATTCTATACTCGTAGTCCCATTTAAAGAGTAATAACAGCATTTGGAATATTAGTCAGCCATTAAAAAGAATGAAATCTTGCAATTTGCAAGAAAATGGATGGATCTAGAGGGTATAATTCTGAGTGAAATAAGTCACTCAGAAAAAGACAAATAGCATATTATTTCACTCATGTGAAATTTAAGAAACAAACAAAGCAACAGACAACTAAACTCTTAAATATAGAGAACGAGCTTATGGTTACCAGAGGGGAGGTGGTGGGGGAAATGAGTGAAATGAAGCAGGTGAAGAGGATTAAGAGCACACTTTTCATGATGAGCACAGAGGAATGTATAGAAGTGTTGAATCACTATATTGTTCACCTGAAACTAATATAATACTGTATTTTAATTATACTGGGATTAAAATTTTAAAAACTTTACCAAAAAATGTGTTTATTAATAGCTTACTACAGGCCAGATCCTCACAATAATCTTGTGAGTCGCTTTAGATTGAGAACTGGTATCACAGAGAGAATCAATATTTGTTTTTATTGAGGTTCAGTTTATACGCGATGTTACATTAGTTTCAGGTATACAATATAGACATGCTACATGTTAATGCTGTTCATGCTCATGGCAGGTGTAGCTACCATCTGTCACCATACAACGCTAAGAGGTTAAATAACTGGGCCAAAGTGACCTGGCTCATATGACATTTATTAGTCCCTCAACCTCTATGCGTGTGCCTCCTACGTTGTTCATAATATTGTTCATAGGAATCCATTCTTTATTCCCTATAATCCTACTGGCCCCAAATCTGTCTATTTCATCAATCTTTACAAAGAACACATTGAAAATTATTAGTATGATCTGCTTTAAAAATATATTTTATTTCTTTAAATCTTCAGTAATTCCTAGATCACATCTCTGTTGTGTTATTTTGCTGCTTAAGTTTTTTCTTTCTTTTTTTATTGAGGTATAATTGACATATAATATATTAGTTTCAAGTATACAACATAATGATTGAATATTTGTACAAACTGCAAAATGATCACCACAGTAAATCTAGTTTAGAGCTGTCCCCATACATAGTTACAATTTTTTTTTCTTGGGATGAGGACTTTAAAGATCTACTCCCTTAGCAACTTTCAAATATGCCCTACATTATTATTAGCTATACTCACCATGCTGTCCATCACATCCCCATGACTTATTTATTTTATAACTGGAAGTTCGTACCTTTTGATCCACTTCATCCATTTCTCCTACCCTCCCCCACTCTGCCTCTGCTGATCAGCAATGTGTTTTTTGTATCTATAAGCTTTGTTTGTTTGTTTTAGATTCCACATATAAGTGAGATCATCTTACTTGTCTTTCTCTGACTTATTTCAGTTGACTTATTACCTTCAAGGTCTACACATGTCACAGATGACAAGTTTTCCTTCTTTTTTATGGCTGAATAGTATTCCATTGTGTGTGTATATATACACATACATATATATACACAATGTCTTTATTCATTCATCCATCAATAGACACTTAAGTTGTTTCCGTATCTTGGCTATTATAAATAATGCAGTGAACATGGGGGTGCATATATCTTTTTGAATTAATATTTTTATTTTCTTCAGATAAATACCCAGAAGTGAAATTGCTGAATCATATGGTGGTCCTATTTTTAATTTTTGAGGAACCTCCGTACTGTTTTCCATAGTGGCTATACCAATTTACATTCCCACCAACAATGAACAAGTGTTTCCTTTTCTGTACATCCTTGCCTACACTTGTTATTTCTTATCTTTAAGATTATCAAGTGAAGGTCTGGGTTATTTATTTTTAGTCTACCTCTTATAAAGAGTTTTATGTCTTTGGATTTCCTTAAGAATACGACTTGGGCTTATATGTTTGTGTTTTTTGAATGAAAACATAAAAAATATTTATTTTTTTGGCTTTTGTGTTTGGCTTTCTTTTTCCATTTCTGAATCATTTGTATGTTTAAAACTGTTTTTTGAGTATAACTGACACACAATATTACGTTAGTTTCAAGTGTACAATGTGGTGATTCAACTTCTCTATATGTTATGCTGTGCTCACCACAAGTATAGCCACCATCTGTCACCATTGTATATTTAATTTTGATTACTTCTTTAATAGCATTATATGAAGAGACATTCTAGACTTCCAAATGAGTAGATTATTTTATATTCTTTGTTTTTGGAGTGTGTGGCAGAAAAAATGCCATAGATTCACTCAACCCTGTTTCAGGTCTCCTCTATTCTGAGCAGATGGGAGCCTGCACTCCCCAATCCTCGCAGTTAGGCAGGACCACATGACTAATTACAGCCAATGAAATGTGCACAGGAGTGACATGTGACATGCCCAGGCTGATCTCGTTGCACAGTTCTTCTTGTCCTCCTGAGTGATAAAGATGGAAGCCTTTGTTGAGATGGCTGAATCACAGGATGAAAGGTGAGAAAGAGAAATAACCTACAATGGATTTTGTGTGAGTGAGAAATATACTTTGGTTGTTTGGGGCCATTGAGGTTTTGGGGTTTCTACCTCAGCATAGACCTGGCTTAACCTGATGAAAACAAACTATTATTTTTGCTTCCATCAACATCCTCATAACCATCAGTACGGCTTCCTGTTAGTTAACTTGACTAGCCACATAGTCAAACAAAAATGTTCTGTATTGGGGAAATGTAACAGAAACTTCTCAGTTCTATCAGTTTGCTGCGGTGGCTGTCCTTGTGTTCTTAGTCCTCTGTATGCAGATAGAGTGTCTTCCATTTGCTCATTCATTTACCTTTCCCAGGCCCCTGTTCCATACAGGATTTTGTGCTGAGCTCTCGCAATATCCTCCGTGAAAAAGCACATACAAGGGGAGAAAAATGACAAGTTTTCCTGAAAGTTTGAAATAAGGATGACTGGAAGCAGATGCTCTTTTGGCCTTTGATTCCCAAAATCGCCACATCACCCATCTTCCTCACTTCCCCCATGATCATGACTCATTACTGAATTTTTCTTGTTTTGATCACTTTCCTAATTATCTTGTGTTTTGTGGGTTTCATTATTAGATAGCAGCCCGACTGCCGCTTCTGATTTGTGCAGTTTTTGCACATGCTATTGTTTGCAGACACATTTTGGCTAGGACTTCATCTGATGAGCCATTTGTTAGTTCTGATTGAGTAGGTCACTTGTGGGCTCAATTAACCACTTGCCCTTCATCTGATGGTGCAAGTGGCCAATTGCACCTGCAATTAGCTAATTAAGGGTTTGGTCATTTCCATAGGCAATTTTGCCTTTATCTAATTGTGGGGCTGTGTAAGATTTCTTTCATCATGTGAGCATCTACCAGCCAGTGTAGGCAGAAGATGACCCTTGATGATGGTACGGTTGCAAAAAAGGGAAATTAAAAATTTTTTGTTTTGTTTTTAATTTCCTCATATGGTTTTTTTTTCAATTTTTAAAATTGTGGTAAAATACATATAAAATTTATCATCTTATCTATTTTTAAGTGTACAGTTCAATGGTATTAAATACATTCATGATGTTGTGCAACTGTCACCACTGTCCATGTCCATAACTCTTTCATCTTGTAAAACTGAAACTCTGCCATTAAAGGGTAGCTTTCCATTCCCCACCTCCCCCCAGACCCTGGCAACCACAATTCTACTTTCTGACCCTATGATTTTGACGACTCATAGAAGTGGAATCGTATAGTATTTGTCTCTTTGTGACGGGCTTAGGAAATTTTGAAATTTTATTCTCTAATACAGTTATCCAAGGTAAGCAAAAATCACAGATTAAAAACCTGGAACTTGCTCTGTGCAAATTAAAAAGATCTCTATGTAGATGTTTTAAAAATATTTTGCTTAATGGGTATTTCGCTGGCTAACATCTTGTCTCACGTTACAAGCTTAGAGAATTCCTGGAGAGAGAGTGAGAGAGAGAGAGAGAGAGAGAGGAAGTGAGCGCATGCGTGCCCTCGCACGTGTTAAGGGTTTATGTACATGAACTCATTTCAAGAATTTGCATTCCTGGTCTGAAAGAACTGAAGGTGCAACAGGAGCTAGATCAGGCTCTCAACAGAGAAATCAGAGAAAAAGAGGGCTCTGAATTCAGGAGAAGGGGGGATTTATCACTTCCATCCTTTTGATAAATGTTCTACGAATGGCTTTTCGTGGGTTGAATAGTTCATTTAAGAACCAGGAAGCAGAACTGGAAGGTTTTTTTTTTTTTTTTAATGTCAGGACAAAAGAACTGCAAACATCTCAGAACCCCTCTTCTATCTGTAATACTAACTGAAAACAGTTGAGTTCTTCCCTTCTAGAAAGTGACCAGTACATAGGCAACAAGCAGAGAAAGCACTTATTGTCCAGATTTTTCATTGTATATAATCTGTTGGAATCATAGCCACACAGTCAATTTCTATGGCCCATCTGTCAGGACATTGAAATTGCTTTATTATACAGAACCCGCTCACAGATTCCATGGACTCAGTAAGGAATATTTACCGAGTGTCATCTGAGATCTCAGAGGTTCCATAAAACACTTAATTAACATACAAAAGCCACTTCAGCTAAGCCTATCCCTACTTTCTGAATATCAGTTACTGATTTGATTACTCCTGAGGCTCAGGTCGGCATGGGGAGAAATTGCAGAAGCTGGAGAGCGAGCTGGAGGCAAAGCAAAGTGGGCGGCTTCTGACAGCCGCTATTTTCTCCCTGGGGGGTAAAAGCTGGTGACAGAGCTCCACCAAAGAATCACAGAAAGAAAGGTCTGTAGAACTTCTTTTGTTTGTTCTTCATCTTTTTGTTTTATTTGTAATAAGCAACAGTGCTGCCATTGCATTGATCATTAGTTGTTCCTGTCATTTTACCTCACTTGCTTCGCTTGTCTTCACTGCTTACAAGCTCTGTGACCTTAGGCAAGTTACTTAACCTCTCTGGACTTCAGATTCCCTTCTTTTTAGAGGGAAGATAAAATCTCCTTCATGGAGTTACTGTGATGATAAAGATAATAGTTCTTCTAGCACTGTCAGCCTGTGGCGCGCTAGAGACTAGACCCTTAGGATCAAGGATTATTGCTCACAACATTGCTCAGCATGTAACAGAGTTATTTGCATAGAGTAGGTGCTGGATGCGTAATTGTCAATTGATCAGGTAAATACTAATGGGGCTACATCAGCAGGAGTAATGCTGGTTCTGTAGGGTTGGGCCTCTCGTGTGCCCATGACCTCATCTCCATGGAGTTACTTTACAAGTGTTTATAGCAGTTTCCAAGAGTACTCCTTCCTGGTGCCGTCTTTGCTGCCCTGTCTCTAGCAGGGCATTTGCTCAGGGCTACTAGCAACAGGAAAACAACTCCTAGAACCAAACAGGGCCTGGGGCCTATGAGATGTTGTAGGGCAGATAGAGAAGAAGGCCCCTATCCCTGCTTGGTGTCACATTCTATTATAGGGGTCCCCTTGCAGGACTGCGTGAGACTCGATGTTTCATCAACCTTTACGAAGGCAGTTCATTAGGGGTTTCCTTTAGCTTCCTTGTTCCATAGGACTCAGATATAATGAATCCTGTGGGGGCTGTGGGTGGAGATAAATCCAACGGCCACCACACTGGTCCCAGAATGATAGTACCCTCCATTGGGCTGCTCCTTCTTCCGTTCTTCCCTGAGGCCTCTGCAGGGAAACTCCTCATGCCTTTGTACAAAAAGGCATCTGGCTGGCCTGCCCCATATTTGTCAGACGTATCTGGACATGTCTGAATGCACATTTAGGCTCATGCTGAGACCCATGTTAAGTATAGTGTTTGGTGCACAGTAGAAACTTTTAAAGTGTAGATATCTTTCCTTGTCCTGAAATCACATCATACATTGGGATCATGGAAGTTTTTACAGATTTTCAAGTTCTTTCTTTCTCTCAGATATAAGGGAATTCTCAAGCTAAAGTTTTTTTGTTTTTTTTTTGTTGTTGTTGTTGTTTTTTAACTACAGTGTTTTGAATCATGATGAAGGGGTTAGATTTTCATGCTTAATTGCCCTAGTTACTAGTTCTGAGAAGGCTTACAATAGGCTTGAACCTAAGAGAGGATTGTTTAAAATTATTTCTTCTTGAAGACATAATTGGCCCTTAATTGTTCTCAAAATGTCATGTTATGTCTCAAACAAGATGACTTCAGAGAAACTTCAGAGTTTCACTCGTTTTGGCTAAGTTTGACTGAGGTAGTAAATGACGGTTTCATGTGCCCATCATGGGTTGGCTGGGACTCCATGTCTACATCATACCAGGACCCAGGATGATGGAGCAGCCCCTGTCTGGCACCTGCCAAACAATTAATCCTGTAGTTGATTGGGAGCCACTGAGTGTTTTAAAGCAGGAGAATAACATCGTTAAGTCTGAGCTTGAAATGATCACTCTTATGCTGGAGTGGAAAGAACATGCATAGAACGGATCTGGTAGCAGTAGAACCAATTATAAGGCATGCACCAAGTGTTATGGACAGGGTGTGTAGTAATGGTATCTGCTGAAGGTTGTCTGTGGCATGATGGAGGCACCAGGCTGCGGGTAGGGAGAAGAAAGAATTTGCACCCTTACTCCCAGATGGTCTATTAAAGAGAGAGAAAAGGCAGTCCAGCTTAGTGACCAGTTGCCGTAGAGACAGGCTAACTCCTGGACTGCACGGTGAATGCAGGGCACAACACAAAACCCAACAAGACTTCTGGCTTGTGTAAAATGACCCACCACCCCTGAAATATTTTCGGGTTCTTGGAGAGAGAGAACTGGCCAGCCGGGGGCCTGCAGCAACCGTTTAGCATCTTGGCAAATGAATTTTTGTCGTCTTGCACCTGTCAGTGTCCCAGTAATGTCCTGCTAATCTCTCAGTCTCATTTGTCCCAGGGCTTGCTTTCCGTCGGATGCAACAACTGGCAGCTCAGGCAATTAGGATGGAGAGGCACCCTTTTCGAGATACATACAGGGCTTCATTTTCAGGAAGCTCCCCGGGTTATCTCCTTGGGTTATATTTTTGGCTTTGCCAGCCATCTCATTGAGGCCACCATTTGTAGATATATTCATTGAAATTTTGAGCAAGTCTATGCCTGAGGAGGAAGGGAGCTGAGGGGCCTTAGGTATTTAAATGGGCTCTTTGTAATCTCTCTTTCTCTGTGGTTCACTGAGCAAGCTAGCCTTGAAGCACAGCATTGATCATTCTCCTCACAGCCTCCAGGAGAAGAATGAGCAAGCTGTGAGAGATTTATCTTCAGGCTGGACCCTCCTCCAGCTGTGAGTGACACCGTCAAAGAAAGGCTGTCAGTGCCTCCCCCAAGGTGGGGCAGGGGGTGGGAAGACATAGCCTCCATCAGAAAGTGCTAGAGGTGAGAGAGCCCTCTTGGCTGCCAAACCCCTTCCCCCAAAAAACAAAATGAAGGGGGCCTTGAATAGAAGGGGATCTCGGGAAGGGCAGAGCAGGAAGCACCATCCAGATAATTTGACTGTGGTTCTCCCCTTTCGGTTTTGGGAGCCAGGCGGCAGCCACATCTGCGAGCCTTCAGCTCAGCTCAACATGTCTCTGGTGAGGAGACTTCTCAGATTTCAGGAGCCCTGCAAGGCTTTGGAATGCCTGCCAGTGAGGAATTTGAACATCAAAAGGTTCAAAGGTGGTTGGAAAATCCAATCCTCAAATTGTCGGAAGCAAAACATGTCTTCTCTGTCCTATTTTTATGACTTTAATAGTGACAACCGGTGGTACTAAGAATCCAGGGGAGTCTCAACATTTACCTAGTGGATGCTTTCTTTTAAGGAAATCAACACTGCAGCATTATCTTAATTTTTACAAGCTGGGGAAGGAGGAAAAGTAGTTATTTTATTTGGAGACCCAGAGCAGTTTTTTTGTGATATTCATAATGGAACATTGTAAATCTGGGGAGTCAAGGTTCAAGTGTGGGTCTCTTTGCATTTGACATGTTTTTATTTTGGGTCCAAGTGAAGTATATTTTTAAATAGGCAGGACAATACTTCCTGCCTTCAGTCAGAGATAATACCAGACTGAGATAATATTCTGAGACAGCAAGTTGCATTTCAACTTAAGATAAATATGCCTCCAGTAAAATTTCACTCATTGTGGCTTTAAAACATGTCATGTCCAAGGTCAATTAATTGTACTTGCAACTTAAAGCCAATCAGGAGGACGAGCTAACATCAAGGGTTTCTTTTTTTTTTTTTTTTCAAAATGAAAATTTATCCTCAGTTAGTGTTTTTTTTCCCCTATGTTGTCTCTAAAAAAAAAAGTGCATGCATTATTCAAAAATTAGAAAGAAAAGAAAGAATGGATTAGCAGTGGAACATGACAATGTACAAAGACATTTAAAATAAGTTTTTCCTAAATGGAAATGTATCAACTGAAGAAGCTTTCCATAGCACCTGGGACCTTGAAATTTAATCTGAGAGTCTGCTTTGAACAAAATGAGCCTCCTGAATGAGCAGACTTCAGACTAATGCACCTCACTCAGCACTTATTTTTGAGAACCTTTTGGAAAGATATATAAGAAAACAAGGTATAGACGCTGGCCTCAAGGAGGTTACAGCCCAAGGGGCTTTGATTTTAAGGTGGATAACTGTGCTTCCTTTTCTCAGCTTCCTCTGTCCCTCAGTTTGATCATTTATAACACTGGAATGAAAACATCTCTTATCTTCCTCCCTGGGTACTTTGAGAATTGGGGGAGGGAGGGAGGAAAGAAGAGAAAGAGGAGGGGGTGTTGGGAAGAATTTTGAATAATTTTGAATTATTAAAAGGTTCTCTGTGGTCGTTGATAGTTGTATCCTACTTTTAAAACCGGACAAGGGAGTCTTTTTGTGAGGTAGCCAGTGTAGTACTCTTATGAGAAATGCCCCTTGTATTATTCCTTTTCTGTGGTTGCCTAGAAACAATAATAATCTGATTTTCCTGGTCCTCACTCTTTTGTCTTCTCCTCTGCCTTTTGAGGGCCTGATTCAAAACTGCCGTAGCTGAAGATGTGTCTGTGGTCTATGTGGCACTTTGGGTATGAGCACCCTCTATGTGCCGACTTTGAGCTGGGCATTTTCATATTCATCATCTCATTTAATCCTCTCAGAAACCCTATGAAGTAATACTGCTCTCATTTTATGTAAAAGGAAACAGAGAAGTTAAGGAATTTTTCCAAGATCAAGATCATAAGCTAATAAAGAGTGGGGTTGGATTTCAAATTGTCTGCTTTGGTTTTGATTTTCAAGTAGACATGAAAGCATGTTCCAGTCCTGGGTTCTTCCTGTGAATCTCTGAGCTTCTCACCTGTTCTTATTCCTTGACCTATTTAATAATGTATGTCTGTTGCCCAATCTCAAACCAGGCTCTGGGATACTTGTGGGGTGTGACTAAAGGGTCCGGTGACTTGAGTTCAAGTCTCAAGTCTAGGACTCACTAAGCTGAGCCCTCCTTTTCTCATTTTCAAAATGGTGGTACTCACATGCATCTCTTTTGAGGATTTGATAAGAGAATGTATATTAGAATGCAGTCAGGGCACCTGCCCTATGTTAGTAGGTACCCAGAAATCTCCATTTGCATCTGAATTTTGATTCCAGTCTCTTTTGAGACTGGTCCAGAACTAGTTGTGTCCTGTGAACTAAGGGTGTTTTGTGACATGTTTGGTGTCATGGCTGCCTAGCTTCCCCAGGGCTTCATATGTAGACAAGTCTGCTAGAAGATGGTGTAGCTTCAAATAAAATGGTTCACTGAAAAATACATTAGAGTCCCTCTAGGTCAGTGGTTTTCCCAATTGTTTTTATTACTGGATTCCTATTTTTAAAACAAATCTGAAAAAGAATCACATTATGCAAAACTGACAAAAGGAGTTTCTCTACATGGAGAGATGCAAGGAAGCCCAGAGCTGGTCAGCTCAGATGCTCATCACAAAGCTTCCCCCTCCATAACTCTGAGGTTGTTCAGAGCACTGTTTGAAAAGCACTGATACATCCAACAATCTTATTCTATAGATGAAGCCCAGGAAGAGTTACTTACTAGAAATAATCCAACCAAAACCAAGGCATCATCTGTAACAGCTTGGCTTGATCTTATATTCAACTGTAGAGCAAGGTGATAGAAAAATTGATGTGTTCTATTTCTCTTCATAAGGGATTTAAAAATCTTTTTTCCTTTCTCTGTGTTTCTTGGAGATTGTATAATAATGACTGTTTGCCTAGGCCACAAAAGAGAAAAAAGTGGAATATCTGAAAAAGATGTTTGTAATTCATCTTTAAGAAAAAAGTTACTCAGTATGTATCAAGAACCTGAAAAATGTGCACGGCCTTTGACCCAGTAACTTCTCTTCTGGAAATTTATATAAAGAAACTAATTTTAAATACAAAAAGTGATTTATGCACAAATGTTTATCACCATGTTACTTATATTAGAATAAAAACTGTAAATCACCTGTATAGTCAACATTAGGTAGAATGGTTGAGTAATAATAGCCCTTTAGCTCAGTGGAATATTATATAGCAATTAAAATTGATTTTATATATGAAATACTTACAGATAAAATTAACAAATATGTTCAAAATCTATATACTGAGGGGAGCCTGGGTGGCTCAGTCAGTTAGGTGGGAGACTCTTGGTTTTGGCTCAGGTCATGATCTCATGGGTCATGGGATCAAGCCCCGCATCATCAGGCTCCATGCTCAGTGGGAAGTCTGCTTAAAGATTCTCTCCCTGTGCTCCTCCCCCGCTCGTGATTGCACACGCGTGCTCTCCCTCTCTAAAATAAATAAATCTTTAAAAAAAGAAAGATCTATATACTGAGACCTACAAAACATTGCCGAGATCAATTAAATAACAAAATCAAGGAGAGATCTACCATCTTCGTATCAGAAGATTCAATATTATTATTATTATGTGAATTTCTCAAAGTTGGTCAGTAGAGTCAATGAAATCCCAATCAAAATCCTGGCAGACTTAAAAAAAAAAAACAAATTAGTTCTATGATTGACTTAAAATTTACATGGAAATGCAGAAAACAGAATAGCCAAAGCAATTTGAAAGAAGTTGGAGGGCTTACAGTAGCTGATCTCAAGACTTCTTATAAAACTACAGCCATCAAGACAGTATGATGTTAACATAAGAATAGACATATAGTAGTGACACCACAATAGTAGCTGCAAAATTAAAGAACAGAAGAAACAGATTTTTATTCAGCAAAACTGGATTTTGAAAACATTTTTTAAAAAGTATTACTGAGAAAAATGTCTCAGAGTCCTGTATAAACCAGATTCTTATGAATCATGATTACAAATGTGTACTCTTGAGTCAGTTTGAGATCTTAATGGATTTTGGTCTTGTCTTTAGAAACCCAAATAGCTTAGGGACATCCAAAAGTTGAGAAACAAGATCCCTCTGTATTGCAAAGATAAGATCAAATAAGCAAGTTTGTTTCCCCAGGAAAGTCACATTTCACATTATATCTCATCTCAGGGTGATTTATTCAAATCCTCCCAATCCAAGGTCTCTTGCTTACTGCACATAGGAACAAACACTGTACAGTTTTACAGAAGAGCAACATGAAAATGTTATTAAGGGAGATGTATGTGTGTGTGTTTAATTTTAAGTAGTCCATTTAAAGTTTTAAAGTTTTTGGTATGTAAAAATCTCAGCAGCATAGCAAAGTATAATCTTTGGGCTATATAACTTCATTCAATTCACTCTATTTATATAACTACCTAGGGTTAACATCAAGCATATTTTTTCAAAACGTCTTCTAATTCCAGGTTTGCAATTCAACTGAAAAAAAAAAGGCACCTAAGAACATTTATGACTTAAAAAGTTTTCTTTTCTTGAAATAAAAACTACTGCTGGAGACCTCTCCTTCCATAACTTATCAGCTCAACTACCTAGTGTGATCTGAATCACCCAAACCTTACTTAAAAAAAAAAAAGAGAGAGAGAGAGAGAGAGAAGAAAAACCTTTGGTAAAGTAGGTTCCTTTGATCCTTTTCTGCTACTTACGAAAACTCACATTGTATGTTTAACACATTCCCAACAAGCCAGGATAATGAAGCACATGGGACACTGAGACTTAATTCCATGTCTGTTTCTTTATTTAAGAAAAAAAAAAAAAACATGCTCTGTGGGCTGAAGGAAGAATGGAGTAGACTAGGTAGGAGCGAACAGTAAGAACTGGTTGTGATTGCCAAGCTGGGAGATATCATTAAAAAGCAAACTGGGGAGCTCCGGTTTTAGATCTGAGGAGATTATTGATTCAAATCCTTTAAGGCATTCTTCAAAGGACTTCTTAAAAGTTGTATTGTCTGAGGAGTTTGGGGTGAGTGGGAGTGTGTGAGTGTGAGTGTGTGTGTGTGTGTGTGTGTGTGTGTGTGTGTGTGTGTGTGTGTGTGTTATACAAGGGGGAGATTAGTGGTTGGGAGGGCCGTGCCTACATGAGGTACTGGGTGATGAGTTGTATGCATGGATTGTGATTATCTTGAGAGTTGGTCTGAGTAAATACAGGTAATTGCATAACAGGTTTTCTGGGTACTGACGTGCATTTTTGGTTCCTTGAATAGTCAGCTTCTGTAGCTATAACCAAGGCCCTCCATGAGTTGGACTTCCTTCTCCTCCTTCAGCTCCTCAGAGTGCTGGAGCTAAGTGCCGTCAGATCACACATGTCTGGGTTCAAACACAGGCTGACTTACCAGCCACGTGACGCTGGGTACCTTAGTGAACCATGCCAAGTCCCAGTTTCCTCATAAGTAAAATAAGAATCATAATATCTACATCATAGTGTTGCTGGATTAAATTAGATTGTCACACATGTTAAATGTTCAGTATGGGTCAGCTCTGCAATTCACAGACATTTTGATTTGGTCGATATTTGAAAGCTTTCTGTGTACTAGGTATACACCGTTCTTCCAATCTGAACATCAGGTGCTGTATTAGTTTGGTGGGGCTGCTGTAACAAAATGACACACACAGACTGAGGGGCTTAAGCAACAGATTTATTTACTTATTTTCTCACAGTTCTGGAGGCTGGCAATCCAAGATCCAGGGCGCTGGCAGGGTTGATGGTTTCTCCTGAGGGCTGTCTCTCTCTCTCTCTGACTTGCAGATGGCCCCATTGTCACTGTGTCCTCACATGGCCCTTTCTCTGTCAAGTATCCAGGGCACCTCTTCGTCTTCTAAGGACACAGGGATCATTTCTATAGTTTGTTACTAAGGACACCAGTCCTATTGAATTAGGTCCCTCCCCAGTGGTCTCATTTTCAATTAGCAATAATCGTGCCTCGGATAAACCCAATGACTACGATACTGCCACTGCGCAAAGCTCCCAATGGTCTCATTTTAATTCAATTCCTTCTTTAAAGATCTTACTTCAAAATATGCTTACATTCTGAGGTATTGGGGGTTGGGCTTTCCACGCATGAATTTAGGGAGACACATTTCAACCCATTATAGGTACTAAGTCAGAACCCTGCTTTTTCAAAAGAAGAATTATGAGGACCTAGAATACTTTCTTCTACTTTTCCACTTGGTGATCTCTCCCTTATATTCAGCCCTGCTTAAATAGTTTTTCCTCTACAGAGTTCCTGTTGAATTCACATACACAGCTAGACATAATTTCTTAGATATAATCTGTTGTAAAAGTTAGTATACCACAATCCACCCCATGTAATACATATATATGTGTACACACAATATGTGTATGTATGTATATACATATATGGAGAGAGAAAGAAATGGGTTTTTAATCATCCATATACCCAGTTAGAATGGAAGCTCCATGGGGAAAATGGCTATTTTGATCACTACTGCATCTCTAGAACCTAGAACAGTGGCTTGACACAGTAAGTGCTGTCTCTTATTCTTATTAGCTCAAAGGTCAGAAGCCCCCTCCTAAATGCTCAATAGCTTCTTAAATAAGCAGGGAATATGTCAACTTTATCTTCCTATTCTTCATAACTTACTCAATAAATTCACTGAACAAAATTACGAAGGTTTTCACAGGCTGACATTCAGGTCTTCGAAATTATTTGTGTGGACTATAATCAGAGAAGTGAACATGCTTGTTATGATCCAGAAGGAAGGATATATACATAGATCCTTTTGATTATGAAACCATGATTAATGAAAAGAAGGGTTTCTGAGTAAAAATATCGAGCAGAGTTTGGGACCAATTGCTAACAGTGTATTTCTCTCTTTGAGAGTTTCTTTTCTGCACACAAACTTGGTTTGATGGTTTTGACTGACTTGACCATGCCTTGAGGCAAAGAAATATGATAACTATGTATGTAGGGGTGGAGTAAGACCAAATAAAGGGCCATCACAGGGCTCTATCCAATTCTGGCTCTCCACAACTCCCTCTGGGTCAATCCTATAGCTTACACCTGTCCAAGGCAGCAGAAACCTAGACCGTCACATCTGTCAATGGCTGCCCAAATAATTAAAGCCATCTGTGCCCAGTGTCCCAACACGTCTCTGAATCAGTACGCAGCTCCATAATTTTGCCAACAAGAAATAACTCCAGAACCACTATGGTTAAATAATTTTTTAAGTGAAAGGAAAAGAAACTAAAAAGATAAATTCTCTTTGATTCCTCTTGACCACATCGACAAAAGGTCCCATTAAATACAGCAGCTGAGATGTTAGGGAAGTCTTCAAGATGGAGATTCTAAATCTCCAAATTGAGTTAGAGGTCAGTGCATGTATATGCCTGAATTGTTTTGTTCACAGGGAATCCAACCTACCTCTCTCTTTGTGCATCTAGTGATGAATGTGTTGACTGATTGGAATGCAGCCAAATGCTATTTCATGTTGAGTCTTCTCCTCAGGGTATTATGAGGCCGCGCAGGGCAGTGTGAGACAGAACAATGAATGGTTAAGAGCTCAGGCTCTCTAGTCAAACACAACCAAGTGGGAGTCCAAGCCTTGTCACTCTCTTGACCTTGGGCAAATTACTTGGCCTCGCTACATCTGTTTCTTCATCTGTAAAATGGAAATGATAATAATACCTACTTCATTAGTTATAGCGAAGATTACATGAGAAAATGCATGTTACACACTTAGCAGACCACTTGGCACATGGTTGGTGTGCAATAAACGTTAGTTACTATGGTTTTTGTTACTGCGGTTGTGAAGACTCCCAGGTCACACAGCCCCCTGCTTTCAGTAGACTTACAAAGGATGACTGGAAATGGGCTCCCGATTCTATTTCACATTCAATAGAATTGCTGTATTATTCCACTGGACTTGGTAACTGATAAAGTCTCTGGGATGAGAAGGTAGAAGTAACTCGGAAGCACCTACCTTTGATTAATCAATTAGTAAACAAGTATATAAGACACTTTCTATCTGCTAACTGTGTTAGGTACATTTTCTCTCCAACTATTGTTTATCCTCAGGGGAACCCTATGAGGTAGCTGTTTGTGAATGTCTCCCCTCTTCCGTAGGTTAGCTTGCTGGCTTTTCAGTGTCCACACACCTCTAATACCATCAAAGCAGTGACTATATTGTATTCATATGTTTTTTGTTTGCCCAGAACTCTTTGGTTGTTTCATCTCTCTTTACCCATTCTACAACAATCCAATTCAATCTCTCTTTACCCATTCTACAATAATCCAATTCAATCCCTTCGGGATTTAGCCCCATCATTCCTGGGGCTAAAGGGAGGTAATAAAGATTCAGGTCTAAATACAGAGATTGCTGTGGTATGGCCAACTTATTTCTCAGAGATTCACATTGAGGGAAAGAGGGTCTCTTTTTTTCTTGAGATTGCAAGAAGTATATTCATGGAAACTTGAGAACTTGAAAGTTACATATATTTACCACTTGCCTAGAGCATACTTAAAAATAAAGACAACACAGAGAAAAGGAGAGAAAAAGAGAGACTGAGATTTAATAACGTCTTTGAAACCCCTGGATGCAGATGTTCCTGAAACTAGTTATGTAAGGCAATAAATTCTCATTGTCTTGGGCTAGTTTAAGTTGAAATCCTACTAATACAGTTCTAGCTAACAGTTGGTTCTGTGGAATCCCATGCTGCTTTATCACACTGTGTAAGAATATTATGTTTGAACAAAGGATATTTCCTTTTTGTGCAAATGGCTTTTCTATACACTAGCCTTATTGGGGATCAGTAATATTCTTCTCCTAAATAGGTTAATCTAACTCCTATATTTAAATGTACAAATGTCTTTAAAATGTTTACATATTTTTAGAACTTGTTTTTATTTATCTCTTCCCTAGATTTCAAATTCATTTCATAGTGAAGCAACTTTATAATTTGTGAAAAAAACATGTAATACTTGTGTTAAGGTAACTTTAATATGGTGAGAGAAGTATTATTTTTGGTATTCAAAGACATATGATGGACTATTGGCTCTGTGACTTTGTAGTTGCATGAGCTTGGGCAAATTGCCTAGCTTCTTGGAGCCTCAGTTTCCTTATCTATCAATAGTAGGTATCTACCTACTTCACAGGGTTAACACAGAGTTAAATGAGATCGTACTTGCAAAACTGGGCAAGAACAGTTTTTGCTAAACCAATTTAGCTTGGTGTCTAGTGCCATTATCAGGGATTTTATGAGTATCATTATACAATGATACTCATAAAAGATGGTGATCATTTTCCTCTTTGGGAAATTTTTTTTAAGGTATAAGGATGTTCAAAGAAGAAACAATAATCCATACTCTCTCCTTGCCTTCTCAAAATGAATCCCTGTCAACATTTTTGGGATATTTGCATCTTTTTAAAGTATTTTTATGTATTGATTTTTAAATTTATGCAAACAATAAATCAGTTGTAACTTAAAACTTTTAGACCATTATAGAAGAAGCTATAGTCTCCTGAAATCTCCTGTCTCCATATTGATGTCCTCCCACCAAACAGTGCTAAGAGCATACTCTGATGAATTTGTCTAATGAAAGACTTTCCAAAATTCTTTATAATTTTCATACGTATCTATGTATTGGAAGAAATATAAAATACTGGTTTCTCATTATTTTTGTGAGTGATTCATGTTAATATGTGGAAATCTACTTGATTCCTTTGAACATTTTATAGTAATTCTTTGTGTTCATGGAATTGCTTTCATCTGTTTCTCTGTGGATAAGTATTAAAAAATTTTTTTCATATTACAAACAATATTACATTATATCTTTTGTGTGTATGTGCAAGTCTTTATCCAGAATAGATATGTAGAAAGAAATTGTGGGGTAATCTAATAGATACCACCATCTTGCCCTTCAGATTGATTGTACTAATTTCAAGGTCATGAGCAGCTACGTTTAATTTTACTCTCCCCACCCCCAGCCCTGCCCTTGCTTGTGTACACTTGATATTATCAAACTTTTTAATCTTTGTCAAACTGGTAGCATAACGGTAATTCATTGCTATTTTAATTTATATTTTCTGATTACTAATGAGGCAGATCCATTTTTCATAGGGCAATTCTGATTTCATCTTCTGTAATTACCTGTTTGCATCCCATAAACTATATCATTGGGCTTTTAGACTTTTTAAATAGATATGTAAGAATTATTTGAAAGCTTTAGATGTTTATCCTTGGTCTGTTTTGTATCTGAATATTTTACAGCTGTGACTATTTCCTCCCAGATTGTCAGCTTTTACCTTTGTTCATTTTCAAATTTCATTCTTTTTCTATTTTTGCTGCATATAACTGATTTTAAGAAACTCTCCTCAACTCTAGCATCTTGTTATTGTCCTTCATTATCTTGGCATAAAATTAGAATTATTTTCCTAAATATGGGCCTTTAATTCAACTCGATTTTATTTTTGCCTGTGCATAAGACAATCTTTTAGATTCCCATTCTATACCATTGATCTACCTGCCTGTTCTCGAAACAGTGCCACACTGTTTTAAGTACTGTGGCTTCGTTGTATGCCTTGATTTCTGGGATGACAGAAATGATAAACATGACTTTTATTGTATTTGTAATGTTTTTTATAGGCAGAAAGAAAAGTTAATGAGCTCAGCTGTGTGCTGAGCACAATGGGAGGCCTTTTCATATTTTATCTCATTTTATCCTCATGTCAGCCCTGTGAAGGAAGTGGTATTGACTGACTTGCAGATGAGAAGACAGAAGTTCAGTGAAGATACCTAACTTTCTCAGGGTCACATAGCTTGTAGGTAGTGAAGATTTGAGTTCATGTCGGTCTGACTCTAAAATTCAACCCTTTCCTTAACATCTCCCACATTCCCGGATTCAGACCACCCATAAGGAAAACAGTAATATCTGCTGATTCCTTTCATTTTTTTAAGCTGTTTTATTCTGCAGATAAGATTCTTAATATTGCAGGAAGCTGAGAGATGAGGCTGTACTTTAATCAGCTATGTATAAGTTATGTTGAGGACAAGAAAGATAAGGAGAAGCAGAGCCTTTGGTGAAGTTGACCAACTATTTTTTTATTTTAAGGAACAGTACAGTCCTGACCCCACCCCCACCTCTTAGCCTTAACTTTTCTTACTCCTGCTAATTAGTTCCAAATGTTCTTCAGTCTTCTGTCTTCTCCTCTAGACAGAAACCTAATGCCAGCAGTGGGTACCAAGCCTTCCCTTTGGCCTTTGCTCCTTATGGCCTGGTCACTGCCTTCAGCAATTAGTAAATCATGGACAATTTCAGCTGTCACACAGTCTTGGATTTGACTCTGACCCCTCTCTGGAATCTGAAGTCTCTTGAACCAATCTGCCATTTTACCACATGGGCTTCCTTCCTGGAGAGGAGCATGAAAAAGACTTTGTCCTGGTGCTGCAGAGGTTCCTGGCTGCAGATTGCCCACTTGGGCTTTAAAATCTTTCCAGTTTTTACCTGAGAAGCAGGTAGTTCAATTTATCAGGTTGTTCACTTTGCCACGGAATAGGAGAAGTTGAGACTTTCCCCCTTTTCTTTTAAAGAAGAATGAGGACCTGTCTCTGTTGATTTATGATCTTGGAAAGAGGAGAAGGGCACAAGATAAAAGAAGAGATGAGGAATGCTATGATAGAGTGGGTAACACCTAAGGAGTCTCCCCTGCCTGGAGACAAGAGAGATCTTACAGGCTATTGAAGACAGGCAGGGGTTTTTATTTATTTATTTATTTTATTATTTTTTTTTTCAACTCTTAAAATGTGAAACTACATCTACTCTGACTTTTCCATGCTGAGGACTTTGATGTCCCACCTAGCTGGTAGCTGAGTCTTAAGGAAGGATTTCTGAACATGGAGAAGCTTTTCTTCCCTGAATGGCTCAGTTCCATTTCCTGTAGCATGATTGAGGAAGGCTGATGAGTAAAAACATGTTCTTGTATTTTTAGACGACAAGGAAATGATTGAAATTATTGCATATGAAAAACCAAAACACTTCACAGGGAAGGAAGTTTATCATTCAGACCCAACCTGACTTTGGCCCGGCCAGATCCTTTTGCAATTTGACTTACATCTTGACTAGTCCCTTTGCATCTGAATCCTATGAAATACACACAGATTAAGAGCGCAGAGCCACATAGATGGGAATGGGAAAGAAGAAGATGGGGAGGCCAGGAGAGCAGAGTTATAAGAGAGAGTTGTAAGAGAGACCACATGCCCTTACTTGCCAACTGATTTTGGAGAACAGCCAACCATTAAATGCAATGATCACACTGTCATACTGCTGAATTCAGGAGATTGTGATCACATCACTGAACAAACTGTTTTCTTCCACTCAGAACACTGTAGAGTCTAACCTTGAGAAAGGTTGAGGACATGCCATATAACACAGTATCTAAGAAGCACTGAATGTGTAGCTGAGTCAGCCTGCAAGAATGAGAATCAACTTAACTGCATTCTAGTTACAGCTTTGCCCTTTCCTAGGTTATCCTAGGTGGTTCTTCCCCATTTTGGACTATGGGTTTCTAATAAATAAAGTGATGAGTTAAAAAAAAACAAAACATAAGTTCTAACATCCTTTCAAGGTGAAAAGGAATATGGAAATCTTGACAAATACCTGTTAGCTGCAAAATATCATATTTCCTTGTGCCGGGGAATCATAGATGAGTGATTATTGCTAAGCATGAAGTAGTGCAAATGGAAAAGCCATCAAGGAGTCAGATTAGATTAGTCCTCCCAGTCATTGATCCTTGTTCAAATTCAAGAAGAAAGTGTGAAGCCAGCATTGAATTCTCTGTGGTCAGAGCCTCTGCTTATGGTCTCCATTAGCCAGTTGAAGAAAATCCCTTTCCTACCTCAGATTTAATTGGTTCCCAGGCACTGTAGTCCCCCAGTGCCATCGTTATCTCGTTCAGTATGAGCTCAGGTGCATTTTCTGTGTATGCTTGAAGCTAACTACACAGCTCTAGTCACCGGAAGCAACTTTTATAGGACATATTCCCCAAATATGTTCAAAGAGAAGGATTGGAATTTTGAGAAACTTAGCTTTCTTGAGGTATGCTTGGGAATTATCACATCTTAAAAAAATATTTTTTTAAAAGAAGAGGAAGAAAACCTTTGTGGAAGTGAAAATTAATGATCTGTAGTCCTGGGGGTTTTCTTCTAGTAATGTCCAAGTAAGCTAATATCAGACTACTTTTCTACAGATAACAACTATAAATTCCAAAATAAAAATATAAAAAGTAACAATCTAAAGGCTTAAGAGTAAACAAACAGGCAGATTTTAAAGGTAAGTTCATATCTGGAAAAAGAGAATAGCACTTGGTGATTTTTCTTCCTTTTGTGTGTATCTCTGTATGTATGGTTTTTAACCAAAAGACAGGTCCTAGTCTGTGCCATTCAGGTTGGCTAAAATGCAAATATAACAGCTGGAATTGATCTTTCTCGAATAACCAGTAAACAGAGTTCAAGGCAACCATAGGTGCTAGAAAGTGAGGGTTAGGGGGAATATTAGAAAGGAGAGAACCAGGGAAGGAAGCCTTAAGTTCTGTGCATAACTTTACCCAGATATCTGGTTGACTTTTGAACCGTGCATGCACAAAACAGATTATAAGCCAACTAGTTAAGGCTAAATAACTGGACTGTGATTTAAGTTACAGCCCAAGGACAGAGTTGCAGTTTGAGGCCATGTTAATTGCCTGCTTAAAGAAGTCAACACTCTTTCTTTCTTTCTTTCTTTCTTTTTTTTTAAGATTTCATGTATTTATTTGGCAGAGAGTGAGCGAGAGACAGAACACAAGCAGGGGGAGTGGGAGAGGGAGAAGCAGGCTTCCCGCGGAGCAGGGAGCCCGATGTGGGGCTCGATCTCAGGACCCTGGGACCATGACCTGAGCAGAAGGCAGACACTTAACCGACTGAGCCACCCGGGAGCCCCAGGAAGTCAGCACTCTCTGGAAGAACACAAGAGTCTCTATAGTATGACAATCACAGTATCCATGATATAATCCAAAATTACTCAGTATATAAAAAAGAGTAGAGGAAATACAGATGACAGTAAAAATATGAAAACAAATTCATCCCTACTGGCAATAAAAAAAAAAGCCAAAAATATAAATTAATTTTAACTTATCAAATTAGCAGAGGTTTTTAAAATAACCTATGCTAGTGGGGGACCTGAGTGGCTCAGTCAGTTAAGTGTCTGCCTTCAGCTCAGGTCATGATCCCAGAGTCCTGGGATTGAGCCCCACATTGGGCTCCTTGCTCCACGTGGGGCCTGCTTCTCTGTCTCCCTCGGCCTGCTCCTCCCCCTGCTTGTGCTCTCTCTCTCTCTCTGTCAAATAAATAAATAAACACTTAAAGAGTGATGTTGGCCATCTTTTCATGTACCTGTTGACCATCTGTATGTTTTCCTTGGAAAAATGTCTATTCAGATCTTCTACCCACTTTTAATCTGATTTTTTTTTTCTATTGAGTTGTATGAATTCTTTTTTTTTTTAGATGCTCATAGGTCTTTTTTTATTTTTTTTAAAGATTTTATTTATTTATTTGAGAGAGAGAGAATGAGAGATAGAGAGCATGAGAGGGAGGAGGGTCAGAGGGAGAAGCAGACTCCCCGCTGAGCAGGGAGCCCGATGTGGGACTCGATCCCGGGACTCCAGGATCAAGACCTGAGCCAAAGGCACTCGCTTAACCAACTGAGCCACCCCGGCGCCCCTGAGTTGTATGAATTCTTTATATATTTTTGGATATTAACTCCTTAACAGATATATCATTTGCACATATCTTTCCCCATTCACTAGGTTGCCTTTTCATTCAGTTGATGAGTTTCTTTGCTGTGTGAAAGCCTTTTAGTTTGATGTAGTCCCACTTGTTTATTTTTGCTTTTGTTGTCTTTGCTTTTGGAGTCAGATCCAAAAATTCATTGCCAAGACTGATGTCAAGGAGTTTACTTCCTATGTTTTCTTCTAGAAGTTTCATGGTTTCAGGTCTTACATTTAAGTCTTTAATCCATTCTGAGTTCATTTTTGTATATGGTGTAAGATGATGATCAGTTTTCATTCATATGTATGTGGCTGTCCAGTTCTCCCAACGCTATATAAATATAAATATATAAATATTTATTAATATTGAATATATTAAAATTAAAAATTAAAAATAAATATATAAATAAATAGACTATCTTTTCCCATTGTATATTCTTGCCTCCTTCATTGTAAGTTAATTGACCATATTTGTGTGGGTTTGTATCTGGGCTTGTCATTCCATTGATCTATGTGTCTGTCTTTATGCCAATACCATACTGTTTTGATTACTGTAGCTTTGTTACATAGTTTGAAATGAGGGAGCAAGAGGCCTCCATCTTCAAATACCCATTGTGTTTTGTTTTAATTAAGTGATAATAATTTTGTTTTTGGAGAGGATTCCAAAAATAATTTTTTATCATTGTAAAAAGAAATATTAAGACAATTGAAGAAGTTAGAAAACAGGAAGCAAATATCTCTTCTTTGTCTTGCTCCTCAGACATAATCCTGCACTCTATATTAGTAAGTAGATAGGTTAGTAGGTAGAAAGATGGATGGATGGATGAACAGTTAGTTTGGGGATAAATGGAATCATACATTATACTTAGGAGTGTGATAAAAAATAATTCTAAAGTTATTCTAATGGAATAAACAGAATAGTTAGAAAACTTTTAAAAGAAAATGTAATGGAGGAGGAAGGGGCCTTCTAGAAACTAAAATAATTATAATAAATTTAAATATTGAGATATTACCTGATTATTACCTGCATTTTTCATAAAATTTAGCATATTGCCAACACTTTTCCATGACAATAAATGTGAATCCACATATCATTTTAATTGTGCCTAGTTTCTATTTTACAAATGCTCTTAATTTTAAAAATGCTCTATGGAATGAATATTTAGCTTGGTTCCCAGATTCACTATTATAAGCAATGCTTTAATAAATGTCTTTCTATTCATATTTTTGAAAGTTTTCTCATGATTTCCTTAGAAACAGATTTGCTGGATCAAAGTCATGTTTTAAAATTTTGATATAAATTGCCATTTTTCTTTCAGAAGTAGGCTGATTTATATATTTCTACCAGCATTTTGTAAGAGTGCTCATTTTTCTGCATTTTACTAACTCTTGATATTATAAATTTTGTAAATTGTTACCAATAGGTGAAAAACATTTCCTTGTTTAGATTTGAATACTTGATTATTTATTGTTTTGCATCTTTTCATATGCTTATTAATCTTTCAAATTTGCTTTTCTAGTTCATATCTTTTGACTATTTATTTTACTTTTTAGCAAAATGATACATATGCACAGTTTAAAAATTCCACTATGACAACAAGGATTATTAGCAAAAAATAGAATTTCTCTATCTTTCTTCCCCTCCCCAACCTGGTATGCAAAGGTAACTGTGCTCAACTTTTTAAATGGTTTCTTCTAATATTTAATTTATTTAATTTTATGTTTCTGAATTATATGCTTCTTTACTACTTCTTCATTTTTTAATATCAGGAATTATTCTCAATTTCCTATGAGGTAAGAGGAAGATTTAGGTCTTGTTCCACATTCCCCCATTCCACCCTGTCTCTACAGACCCATTCAGTTCTCTTTGATCATCCTTTTAGTATAGATATATAATAAATCTGGGCTAAATTTATATTCACTTTTACATCAATATTGCCTAAATATTACCCACAACTCAGTAAGTATTGTACATAGTTTAGATTTTCTTTCTGGTTCGACTTTTTGTTTTCCCTGTAGTTAATTACCTCCTTTGGGGGTTTGCTTAATTTTCTATGTACAGAAGTCTCTATAACCAAATTCTCTGCCAGAGTGATAAAACTCTTAATGGTTTGAACACTTTAGGTGATCTGTAATTTCCTTTTTAAAAAATATGTCTCCACTGGGGCACCTGGGTGGCTCAGCCATTAAGCGTCTGCCTCCGGCTCAGGTCATGGTCCCAGGGTCCTGAGATTGAGCCCCACATTGGGCTCCCTGCTTGGCGGGAAGCCTGCTTCTTCCTCTCCCACTCCCCTGCTTGTGTTCCCTCTCTTGCTATGTCTCTGTCAAATAAATAAATAAAATCTTTAAAAAAAATATGTCTCCATCATCTTGCTCCAATCTCAAGTAGTTGATGTTTAACCTGCTGCAGAAATGTCCTATGACTTCTTGCTATTCTGAAATTCCTTTTGTAGGTCCCTTGTGTTTCAGCCCATTTTCCTGGACCTCATTTCATCCTTTTCCCTAATTTTGCTATAGGACATAACTCCAGTATAATACTGACAAAGAGTATGTGAAACCATTTTATTTTTGAAAACTTGTATTTCTGGGGCGCCTGGGTGGCTCAGTCATTAAGCGTCTGCTTTTGGCTCGGGTCATGATTCCAGGGTCCTGGGATTGAGCCCCGCATCAGGCTCCCTGCCCCATGGGAAGCCTGCTTCTCCCTCTCCCACTCCCCCTGCTTGTGTTCCCTCTCTCTGTGTGTCTCTCTCTGTCAAATAAATAATAAATAAAATCTTAAAAAAAAAAACTTGTATTTCTAAAAGGTGGGTTATTTTTTTCCTTTCATATTTGAGAATTTACTTCTATATATAATTTTAGGTTGGAAACCATTTTTTCCCCTTCAGATTTTTAAGGGTATTTTTCTCCATGTTTGTAGCATTCATGGTGGTGCTGGAGAGTCCAGTCTGTTCTGATTCTTGATCTATTGTGTTTTTGTTTTTCTTCCTGGAAGTTTTCAGAATCTTTTCTTTATTCTTAAGACACTAAAATTTCTTGATGTATTTTCAAACCCTTTTGCATTACTTGGACTGATCGGTAGGAATAGCCTTTAAGTAAATTTGTGTCCATTGGTTTTAGGAAATTTTTTGTATTATTTCTTTGGTAGTTTCTGTTGTTGGTCTCTGTTTTTCAGACACACACACTTTCTCACTCTCTTTCTGAAACTCTTACTGGTTAGATCTCTTAAATTATTCCTCTGATTTCTCATTATGTTAGTTCCCATTATCTCTCATTAGCTTATTGTTCTTTTTTCTAGGAGATTTTTTTAGACTTTCTGGACTCTGAGATGTTTCAGTTTTTACTGGATGTTTTATTTTAGCTATTATTATGTTCTAGTGTTTCTTTTTTATTCCCTGCGTTCTCTCTTTTTATAATGTCCCTTTCTTTTTTCTTCATGGATGTCATGTCTTCTCTTATTGTTACGAAGATATTATATTTTTAAGCTTTCTTTTTCTCCTTGTGTTACAGCTTTCCTTCTGTGTTAATTTTGCTTTCTGTCTTTCATTCTGGAGGCTTTCCACATGTATCTTGTGATCTTTATATTTTGGAATCAGGCGCCAGAATCTAACTGAAAGCCATATGTAGGGATAGGGCATCGGTTTGCTTACGGAACTGTGGGCCATTAGTAAGGCACCAGAGTCACTCAATTTTCTGTTCTCTACACTAAGATTTTTAAAAATGTAATGGACATCTCCCACTTGTCTTATCTCCTCTGTTATTCTTTTTGTCTTCGGGTCTATACTTTATCATTCCTTTACTGTCATTATACTGGAATTCCTGAAGGGAACCAAGATAAATGTATACATTTAAGCTGTGATGCCTAACTGGAAATCTATACCCATTTTTTCCCCCTTTGAGATGTTTGTCATTTTAATAAATCTATCTACAGTAAAAATATTTGTTTAAATATGTTTGATTTTATTCTCTTATTTTATTTGCTCTTAATTATTTACTTTTATTTGCAAAAATTTTAATCCTTGTGTAGTCAAATTTCTCAAGTATATATCATGTTTAGGAAAAACAGGGGTGCCTGGGTAGCTCAACTGGTTAAGCATCTGCCTTCAGCTCAAGTCGTGATGTCATGATCCCAGGGTCCTGGGATGGAGCCCCACATCGGGCTCCCTGCTCAGTGGGGAGTCTGCTTCTCCCTCTGTCCCTCCCCCCTGCTTGTGCTCTCTTTCTCTCTCTCTGTCAAATAAATAAATAAAATCTTTTAAATAAATAAATAAAACTTCCTCATTCTAAAATATTCTGCAACATGTTTTTCTATTCCTTTTATCAAATTTCTAATGACTGAATTTTAACTTTGAATATAATTTTGTTTATATTGAGATATGGATATCAATTTATTTTTTTGTAAAATGAAAATTATTAAAGTGACTCCTGGCAGTTTTTTCCTAACCAAGCTCATATTACATCTGTATCATATTTTACATTCTTATATATCTGTGGATCCATTTCTAGATTCTCTATTTTATCTCCCTAATAGCCATGCCCATTGCTGGACCTGTACTACACTTTAAAGATTATATTAGTTTTGTAGGACATTTTGATATTTTTAATGGCAAATGTCCTCACTTCTTGGTCTTCTCTATCTTATGTTCTTTTTGTGGCTCCCAACTATAATATTTGAAATGAAATTTGAGTCAATTTTCAACTTTGAAAAAAATTTCACTGAAATTTTTATAGTCTATAAAATTTTAGATTAAATTTGGAGACAACTCACATTCTTAATTATTTGAGTCTTCTTATCTAGAAACCTGAATATCTCCAAAGATATTCAAATTTTAATTCATAGTTTTCTCTATAGAAAACTGTACATTTCTTAATTTCATTCCAGCTATTGTTGCTTTAAATGAATACCATAGATTTTCATGTGTTAATCTCAAAATTGCTTACCTTTTTCTATCATTCTATTATATTTAAACAATTTTAGTTAATCCATGTTTTGATTTCTTGTTCAATAACTATTTCAACTCCCGTTATGTTCCAAAGTATTGGGCACTGAGGATATAATGTTAAATAAGAAAAGACATGGTGCCTGCCCTTGGGTAAATAATTATATCATTTGCAAATAATGATAACACTTTTTCCTTTCCAGTATATATTCTTATTTATTTTTATTTTCCTATTGATTGACTAAAATCTCTAATCCAATATTGAAAACCGATAAAGATAAGCTTCATCTTTATCTTGGTTATAACATTTGAATAAATATTTGAATAAATTTTATAGCATTTGAATAAATTTCACCAGTAGGTATAATGTTTGCTACTAAATTCTGGTTTTTAAAAAACTCAATGATGTTTAGGAATTTCCTTCTGTATTGTATTTATGGAAGGTTTGTAACACAAATAATGTTAAATTTCATCAAAGTCCATTTAATTGCTAATGTAATTAACTTGTTAAACCATCCTTGAATTACTGGAATAAACCCCACTTGATAATTAAAGAGTGTTCTATTTTTATTCTGCTTGATATAATCTAATCATGTTTCTTTTAAGATTCTTACATTTATAGGAATAAAAAAATGATCTATAGTTTTCTTTTGTGATCTTTTCTGATGTTTGATATTAGGATTACACTAACCTCAAAGTAAATGGGAAGTTTTCCATAGCTCTTTATGTTAAGAAACATTTTTAAAAGCACAGTAATTTTTCTTGCCTTTGAAAAGTTTGAAAGAATTCACAGACAAAATTAGCTAGATTTCTTTACTGATGTTCTGTTGATACCTGTTCAGTCTTTTATATATGGGTATTGGTCTGCTCATTTTTTGTTTTTTAAGAACCAGTTTGGAACTTTTTCCTTAAAAGTCATCCATCTCTTTTATCAAATGTATTGGAATAAAGTAACATTTATTATTCAATTGTGAGTTTTTAAGTGTCTTCTGAATCTGTGATAAAATCACTCTTCTCATTCGCTTATTTGTGTTTTAATCCTTTGGAACTTAGTTAAATTTTTCAAAAGGCTGTTTATTGCAGTTATGCTTTTCAGTGGTAAAATATACATTTTCAACATCTATAATTCTTTGATCGATGGTATTTTTGGTAGAGAAGAGGAAGACCCTTGGGTCTGATTTTCTGTCTTAAAAGTAGAAGCTAAAATGTGACTATTTGAAGAGATGACAGAAAAAAACAAGATGTAATAGGAATTATGAAAGGGGGTTTCTGACAGAGTTGGTCAGAAACAAATAATTTGGGGGTCAAATGTAGATCCATTATATCTGTGCATAGGATCGCATTTACCAGATCACATGTCTGACTTGGTAGGACCTATTATATAAGATCATAGATACTTACAGTATGCAGGAATTGACCAAAGCATTATTTCAAGTTTCTCATTGTTTTGATGCAGAAACTGAGCCACAAAGAGTTGAAGTGACTTACTGAAGGTTGCACAGCATGCCAATAAGATGTTTGAGGTCTACTTAATCCAATAGAGTTCTTTATACTATACAACACTTTTTTTTGTTTTAAAAGAAAATATGTTGATGTAGATTAATAGGAAGAAATGCAAAGAGGCACTTCTGTAAATGCTTCATACATATTTTTTTGATATGATGCCGGACTCCATCTTCATTTCCTCGGTGAAGAACCCCAAACACCAGGAGATTAAAGAAGAACAAGTTATGATCCAAATCAAGTCTGGAACTTCTTTCAATTGATTGCTTCTCCTGTCAGTATCTCAATAAACAACACTACTTCTTTCAAAAATCAGCAAACAGAAGTGCTATGAAGAAACAGATTGGGAGAAATTGTCATTCTTGTAAGTATTCATAGAAAAGATCTTTAGTTGTTGTTACCCTTTTACTTATTAAAATAGGAAAAATAAAAAGAATGATAATATGCAATGCTTGCAAGGGTCCAGGAAAATTGGGGCTCATATACTATTATAAGATAATAATCCTTGGAATGACAAATTAGCAAACTAAGGGAAAATGCTGTATGTATGAAGGTATTTATTGCAGCAGTATCTAATAAAAGACTTGAGCAACAGAATTAATCAGAGGGGAAGGTCTAAGTAAATTGTGGCACACATGAGAGTATTGTATAGCTAATGAAAATATCATTATCATTAGGAATACAAGTGTGAAACAATGCCCTTACTTCTGTGTCCTCACTTGTCTATATGTGGCTCAGTTGGCTCCGTACACACTGAAATCAGAGTGAAGGCCAGCTGGACTCTTATCTGGGGACTCTGGGAAGAATGTGCTTCCAGGCTTATTCAAGTTGTTGGCAGAATTTAGTTCTTGGCAGTTGTACGACAGGGGTTGCCATATTCTTGCTGGCTGTGGGCTGGGCTTCACTCTCATCTCCTAGAAGCTTTCCTCAGATCCTTTCATGTGGCTCCTTCCATCTCAGTGTTGGAGATTCTCTCTTGTGTTATGTTCTTCTCACGCCTTAAATCCGATTTTCTCTTTTGCTACCGACTGGAGAAAACTCTCTGCTTCTCTGCAGTTTGTGTGATTAGGTTAGGTCCATATGCATAATCTTCCTATCTTAAGGTTAATGTCTACAAATCCCTTTTGCCATGTAACTTAACATAATCATGGAAATCAAACTAAGGGGCAAATAGGGTCTTGGGGTCATCTTAGAATTCTGCCTGCCACAACACAGATAGCCACAGCTCCCACTCTCCCTTCCTTCAGGTCTTTACTTAGTTGTTAACTTTTCAGCCAAATGTTTCCCGGAATCTATCTAAAATTTCAGTTGTACCTGTAATCCTCACCCAAATGTCTACCCCCTTTGCCTGTTTTTTTTCCCCCCCACCTCTCTTTAGCACTTACCCTCTAACATACAATATATTTTACTTATTTATGTTGTTTTTTTATCTGTCTCCTCCAGCATATGTAATCTCAATGAGGTCAGGGACTTTGTTGTTCTTTGCTGTAGTTTTTGCTGCTAGGATGGTGCTTGTACTATAGCAGACATTCAGCAAATAGACATTTAATGAGTGAATAAATAAATGATACAAAATTACATGTAAAGTATGATTACAATTACTTAAAAATATATGGCATTGTGCTTTCTTTAGAGTCAGTTGTTTTAGTAGTATCCCTATCCTGTCATGGGTTGCATGGAGTCAGCTCGTGGGTCTCTGTGACCCCAAAACTGAGAGCTTCTTTGCACCCTGGTGGCTATACCTAGTGGTATATACCTATAGTGGCTTATAGTTACCACCATAAAAACTAAACTAAAATAAAACAAAAGTATGAATGCATGGAAACACAATTAAAATGGTATTGTTAAGGTGGTAAGATTTTAGTAGCTTAAAAAAATCTACTTCCTAAACTTTGCACTGTTGTTATACTGACATAACAAAGAAAAAGGCTGTTCTCTGGGGAGTGGGAATTAGCCAAGTATGACATACCTAAGTAAGCAGTTAGTTTTGAGGTAATGCTAAGGACTCTGTGGCTCATCAGAGACAGAAAAACATGCCAGAGGCAATGTGGTGGAGGAGAAAGAGCATGGGAAATGGAATCACAAAGACCTGGATTTGAGTCTCCTTTCTGGTATTTACCAGTTGTGTGACTTGAAAAGTCACTTAACCCCTCTGAGCCTATTTCCTCACTATAGAAACGAGGACACTAAATACTTTCATCATTGGGCTGCTGTGAGGATCATGTGAGATACTATTTCTATTACTTACCACAGAGCAAATGCTCAGTCTTATTTTATTTCACTTCATCCAGCCTATTCACCCTTTTGATTGCCAAGAGAAAGGCTGCTTGTGCTCTACCAACTTCCCTTCTTCATCTAACCTATATTCACTTACAGAGAAGGACCTTCTTAATAGGTTAGGACAATTATTTGATGAAAGGAGTATCACCAAATTTAAAAAAACAAGATTGGTTCACAATGATTATAATTAGCCTAAAATGACAGAAGCAGAAATTCCTATGTGGATATAAAGGATTTCTTGAGCTCCAAAAGACGTCCCTGTACTGTCATGTTATTGTACCTTGAAGTTGTTTAAATAACTGCATCTATATGACACGAGTTTCAATGTCAAATATTGGTCACTACCAGATAGAATGTTAAAATTCATTTTTTAAGATTTTATTTATTTATTTGACAGAGAGAGACTGCGAGAGAGGGAACACAGGCAGGCTCCCTGCTGAGCAGGGAACCCGATGTGGGGCTCGATCCCAGGATGCTGGGATCATGACCTGTGCTGAAGGCAGATGCTTAATGACTCAGCCACTCAGGTGCCCCAGAATGTTAAACTTTTAATTGAAATAGGGAACAATGTCTATAAGTTCTGATCCTGTCAATTTCTCATTATTTGACCTTGAACCATTCACTTTATGTCTTTTGGCCTTCTGGTACATTCTGAGAATCCTTGCATGCATGAAAAATGACTCTTTGAGGGAAGGTAATTCCCATAGTAATAAAAGCTGTTATATTTTGAGCATCTAGAATATTACAAGCATTGTGCTATATTCTTTACTTACATTATCTTTAAAGCTCAAAACAAGTCAAACAGCAGATATCATTGTCTCCATTTTATCTACAAGGAGTCTCAAAGAGATGAAATAAATTTTCAAGAGAAGCACAACTAAATGTTAGAGTCAATCTACAGCTGTAATCTGTTATTTTGAATTTGGATCGTTCTTTTCAATGCATTTACTCTCTGGCCACTTTTTGTGTCAAAGAGGATTTGGCTCAACATTCTATGCCTTCATCTAAGTCCTCAGTTTTAAAAAATTAAGAAAAGTTGGTTTGTTCCTTGCTGTATGCCCAATACCTAGCACAACACCTGTTACATAATAGGTGTTCAATAAATAACTTTTGAATGAATGAATGAAAAATATAGGGCCAAGACAGAGCCCTGTGTCATGCCTCCATAGACATATAGTGGTATTGGTCCTTTCAGTTACAAATCCACTAGACTATATTATTAAGATATCCTTGTTTCTGCACTTTTATCTATAATTATTAAAAGACACTGTGAAATGTTTTGGTGGGGTTAGATATACTATATCTGTAGTTTTCCCCCAAATCTGATAATTTTTCCCCAGATTCTGACAATCCCATTTTAAAAAGTAATGCTTAAGGTATGTCTTATGTTTTAGGACCATATTATTTCTTTCATCTTTCTTCTCTCTCTTAGAGTTCACAAATATTAAATCTTATCCTTTGTCCAAGAAAACTACTTGGGATAGACATTAAATACATTGTATATTTTTGCAGCACACTCCTTTTGCTGAGGCAAGATAGTATTTTCTAGTTTAATTCTTACAAAATTTCTGGCAGAATTTTTTTTTTTAAAGATTTTATTTATTTATTTGAGAGAGAGAGAATGAGAGACAGAGAGCACGAGAGGGAAGAGGGTCAGAGGGAGAAGCAGACTCCCTGCTGAGCAGGGAGCCTGATGTGGGACTCGATCCCCGGACTCCAGGATCATGACCTGAACCTAAGGCGGTCGCTTAACCAACTGAGCCACCCAGGCGCCCCAATTTCTGGCAGAATTTTAATGATACATTTGGGAAGTTCTCTTAACCACAAGCATTTTTTTTTTTTGAAAAGTTGCAATGTATAAACACTGCATACACATCTGACCTACATTATCTTACTTAATTCCCCCCAAATCTATGAAGTAGGTATGAATATCTGAAATTTATAAATCAGGAAGCCAAGACTAAAAGAGCTAAATATTTGTTCAGGGTCACCCTGGTTAAGTAATATGGTCAGATTGCAAAGCCAGACCTCTGAATCTAAAGATTGTGAATATGAATTTTTAATGAATATATTCATTGTCTAAAATATAACTTTTCTAGGCAAGGAAACGCCTAATGTGTTCTGTAATCACCTCACCTGTTTTTGACTTCAATTTTCTTGTTTTAGTTGAATTAGGCTAGGTTATGCTGCCGTAACAAATAACATTAGTAATTTCAGTTTTGCCCTTATGTATCAAAATGGGTTTGCATGACTGCAATGACTGGAAGATGATGATGGAAAGTCATGCGCAGACAATTAATTAACTCTTTCAAACTGAAAATGATACAGTTACTTCTGCCAACATGTCATGGCCAAAGCAAATCACATGGCCAAGCCAAACTGTAAAGAGTGGGGAATTACAACCCTCCAGCGTATCCAGAAGGAGAGAATAAGCTATCAGTGAATCATGGTAGTGTCTTCACAAATCCACGTTTTTTTCTGCCCTTGTTAGAGTTGAAAATATTCTTCTTCATAGTAACAAAATATGGATTGTGAAGTTCAGTTTTCATTAAAAGTTATATCATCATATATTTTCATATAAAATTTTTTGCCATTAGTTCCAATACTTCCTTCTTGCATATTACAAAACTAAGTAAGCCCTTTTGGTTGTCCTTCACACTTATTCCAAGAATCATATAAATCTAATTATTATTTTATGACCAGTTGGTCACCTTCATTGTTTATCTCTTTTGTACATATCCTTTAAAACTACACTCATTAGAGCTTCCTGTGCAGTTATGCTGACCTCACGAAATTGTCCCCACTTTTTTTTTCAGCATTATGAAAACTTGCTGTTGTAAAGTCGTAATTTCAATTTTGTGTGCCTGATGTCCCTGGAGATTTATTTTGGAGATTAAAGATGCTTTGAAAAGAAGGACTCAAAATGTTTATTCCTCCCCTACCTTTATTAGCAAGCTATTGGACATGTGCAAAATAAAGGATTTTGAAGAAAAAGGAAGAAAAGAAAGAAGTATTCAGGAAAGAGAAACCCAACACAGAAAAGTGGTGAAGCAAAGTCACAAGATGACAGGTACATAGTACATCTAGGGAGAAGCCAGTTCAGATTGCAGCAAGAGGATGGAGGATAGAGATCTCTGGGAAGGAAGTTCTCCTGGCAGTCTGGAGTATTTGAAAAGTGCACAGAGATCGATCTGTTGGAAGAACCAAGGATAGGTACATTAAAGGCTACTCATGCTGAAAGGTAATCGTTAACTCTAGGAAGAATAAATATGTTGTCAAGAAATGGAATTATACCTGTTGAACTTGGCTCTACCATGTAAAATCTTTAAACAATAACTTAAATGCTGATATTGATTAAGTGAATTTAGATATAGCAGTGGTAAATTATGTCCAAATATCACCCATTTTGCATGCCTCTAAAAAAAGATCTTATTTTTAAGTAATCTCTACATGCAACGTGGGGCTCAAACTCACAACTCTGAGATCAAGAGTCACATGCTCCACCGACTGAGCCAGTCAGGCGTGCATGCCTTTTGCAGTGAGACTTTGCATCAAGAGGTGGAGATGATCTCCCCTTCCCTAGAGTGTAGGCTCTCCCTCTCCCCACTTATGTTAAGTAATACAATGCGGTAGAAGTGATGCTGGAGCCTTTGGGGGCTGGACTTTAAGAGATCTTATAGCTTCCATTTGCAATATTTTGGAGTGCTTCCTTTTGGAAGGTTGTCTTGCAGCTACCATGCTCTCAGAAAGTACAAGTGAGCCATGTGGAGGAGAACTAAGAACTCTGAAGGAAGCCCCGACTGACTCCAGCTCGCACTCAGGCCAGCTGCTGAACCCAGACACACAAGTGAAGCCAAGTAAGATCAGCAGAAGAACCACCCAGCAAATGCAGAGAAGCACAAGTAATAAATCATTATTTCCTTCAGCCACCAATTTTGGGGCAATTTGTTATACCCAAATGAAAAGCTGAAGCGGTATCTCCATTGTGAGGGTAGAAGAAGTGGGGTGATACAAGAGACCTAGCTCATCAACTAAAATGCCAGGAAATTACTAAATAATATCTTCAAAAGATAAACCAAGAAAAAGAGCACTATAAGTGTATTAAGAAAGCTGTGGAAATAGATGTCAGTAGAAACAACTGAAGTGTTTCAGACTGTTGCCTGGGGGCCAGACTGTGGGGTGGGCCAGGGGAATACAGTTTTTCATTATAGCCCTTGTAGTGGTATTTGATTTTTAAAATGTGAACATGAATTGCTTTAATAAAAGTAAAATTTATATATTTTTAAATTGTCCTTGGGATATGCAGTCATATGAAGATAGAGCATGTGAAAGCCTCAGGGTCTGGCAGATGAATGAGAAGACAGCTTTAATTTGGTCGATAGCTCTCTGTTGACCTTCTGGCCCCTAAAGGTTTGTCCTCCCTCCTAAGCCTCCCTTTTCTGCTTCAGTTCTTGGAGACTAGTTCAAAATGAGGATGTATTTTATCATACAGGTGAAGACTCGAAAGTAACTTAGAAGAAAGAAAAAAAAAAAACTGGGGGCAGCAATGAACTGTCCCTTTTGTCTTCAGCTAATTTCTCTCATGACCCCGTGTCTTAGAAGAAAATGTAGACGAAAAAGCCCAGAAGGCCTTCAACTACTAAAACCTAAAACAAAAGAATAATATCTTTAAATTACTGGCTCTGAGAATCTCTAAATAGCCCCAACTCTCTGCCATCTGATTGCCAGACAACTGTTGTTATTCTGATGTGTTCTTTGGGATCCCTCCTTACTTGTGTTCATCTTAAAGAACTTGGGGTTCCTTCAGTAACACATGTAGAAATAGCTTTGGAATATCTGCTTATTTTCATTTACTCCATCTTTCCTTTTAGAATTCTTAATGCCATTCTTTGGCCCCACTCGAAGTGCTTGCTTCAAGCCATCTATTATTTCTTAGAGAAACATTGTCTATGGCTTCAGCTACACACTCCTGACAACTGGACTACTTAGTTCGTTCAGGCTTTTAAAAAAAATCAATCAAAGCAGCTGTTTGGCAAAGCGTATTGAATGATTTTCTCATTTTTCAGCAAGCTGTTGTGGAATTGTATCACTTCAACTCAAGTGTTCTCCCATCCTCCCAAATATCTCTCTGCTCTTTCATGGGCTTTCCTTTTTCCGTCCTATCCTCACCCCAGCCTCCAGCTTAATTTACCTTCAAAGGAAGCACCATGGGATTATGCTTTCTGGTTGGGTGATTCCAGTAATGAAGGTGGAGCAATTCTTGGGGAATGGATCAAAGAATATTTGTATGGTCAATTTGTATGCAAAAATGTTAAGATGGAAGGGCTGAGTGAAACCCCTTCCTCTGCCTTCTCTGCCCTTGCCAGCACTAGTCACCAAGTCCATCCTTGGCCAGGCCGACATCATCCCAGCTTGTTCCCGGCCCACCGGACTTGGAATCGGATCTTCTGCTCGCAGCCCATTCTCTAGCCTGCCAAGCTTAGCAGTAACAAAAGTAAAGGGCAGCTGTTGATCTTCTGCTGTGGGTCCAATACTCAACTGGCTACTTATCGCTAATCCTTCCACCAATCCTGTATGTTAGGTGTAATTATTCCCATTTTACAGATAAGCTTATACGCTGGCTCAAGGTCACATAACTAGCCACATGTGGAGATGGGATTTTAATCCATATTTTTCTGACCACAAAACCTCAGTCTACTTTGTCACATTGCTCTGGATATTATTGGCTGTTTGGGCCCTACAAACCATGTTCATACTATTGTATTGACTTTAAGTAGATAGGTCCAAAATAGCTTAGCTCTGTGTTCATTGAGTCTCTCTTTTTAGGGGCTTCTCACTGCTACTCCCTTTTTAATAGATTAAACTCCCTTGAAGGTGACACTTATCTGAATCTGGCCAATTCATTTAAATCTATTCCTTGAACCCCTGGCTGCTTTGGTAGAGGCCAATCTAGAGAATAGTCCGTTCTCTCATTCCCCATTGCCAGGTCTTACCTGCTGCCCAAGACCTCAACCCTTAAAATACAAACATCTAAGAAAAAAAAAAGGATGATGGTCATACTAATTATTTACTCATATTCTAAGCACTGTGCTGTACTTTGCATGGGACAGTAAGACAAATACCTCAAGGAGCAACTATCTATTAGAGTGGTTCATGTATAGGTGTATACCACTAGTAATAGTAACTGTAAGTATAAGCACCTCTGTAGCTCTTACCATGTTCTAGGCACTTTACAAAAGTTACTTTACTTTGTCCTCCTAACAGCCTGGCAAGGTAGATTCTGTACTATCCCATTTTACAAACAATAAACCTACAATACGTTGGTAAGGTTATAAACCCACATTGGCTCCAGATCCAAGCTTTAAATGCTCCTGAGTTTAATGAAGATGCTGCACAAGTTGCTGGAGGATAGATCACAGGAATGAAGAAGAGAGGGAAATATCACCCAGCTGCATAAAGCTAGGATGGCTTCCTGCAGGAAGTAGCCCTTGAGCTAGGCTCTGAAGGATTGGTAATATTGGGCTATAAGGGGTAAAGTATGCAAGAAGGGAGTTTCAGAAGGAGAGGGGAGCAATCAGCTGGTTCTTCATGGGCTCTATTGCTAAGGCCCAAACTGCCTCCTGTCTGAATTGTCACATGAGTCATCAGCCTCGCATTGAATGCCTGGCAGTGTGCAAGAGTGGGTGGCCTTTTTGTTCATAGTCTAAATATGTCTTTGGAAAAAATACCTTTATCACCCTTTAGCAGGACTCCTGATTTCTCTCCTGGTTTATTGTCACCTCTCGGATGGTAGAGTCCTTCCTTTAAGAATGTCAGTTGGAAAGGACCTCGAGTGAGGCCATTGACCCAATGGGAGAGTAGCTATCAGCTGCATCAGGGGGCTGGATTCACTGCCCAGCCTAAGGAAATGCTTTCAGTGTTGCTCCACCCCAACAATTGTTCCTAATGGGGGACAGATGGTAGCAGGCTATTTAACCTCAGTGCATTTCCCAAATGTGACATGTCTCTGCTTGTTGATGACTGAACTGAGAGGGTTGGGGAGAAAACTGAAGATGGAATCCTCACCCTCTGCACCTTTCGCCATGCTCCATCTGCTCCCAGAGAAAGGTCGTTGTAATGATGAGTTTGTACCCTGTGTTTTCTATTGAGGGGACAGCTCTGAGAGAAACTTGAGGGGGAGTCTAATCTTCACCACACATAGCAATGCCCTTGACCACAAGCAAAAATTGTTGTGGAGATTCCTGGGTTTTCTTAATATTCAAACGTTAAGTCCTTTTCAACCCAATCTTATTGCTCATGTATCATCATCTTGACTTAACTTGTTATTCACATCATCTGCTTTCTCCCCTCCAGATGTGTCATAATGGGTGGACTTTTCGAGTTGTAGCCACAATAGTTTCTTGTTGTTTTTTCTTTCTTTTTTTGTTTTGTTTTGCTGAGTTATTGTTTGCTTACTCCTGACATTAGGAATGTACCTGTCCTTTCTCTTTCTTAAGTCTGAACTCCAGCCTCACTGATTATATTCATTGTGTTCCAAAATAATGAGTCACTTGATTTGGCAGATGAATTTTAGTGTGATTTTTTTTTTTCTCAAGAGATACTTCCAGAATTCTTACAACAAAAAAACTCAAAGTCCTTTAGTTTCACAGATGGATTTTTATACTACTTCTCTGTCCATGTATATATATGTGTGTATTTCACTTTCTTTATTCTATTTTGGTTGTGTATCTCAGTGGTTGAGGCAAAACCTGGTGCATGACTAGCCTCCCTCTGGAAGTTCTAGAAGTCCAGGTCAGGCCCATGGAAAGAAGATGTGTGGTTCTGAGGTGAACAGTGCCCTTGCTTCTGTGGTGTAATGATGCATGGGGCAGACTTTCTCAATAAAATTATAATGCCCAATAGGAGAAAACTGAATTTTAAAAAAGCTGGGGTGAGAAATATCCTGTAACAGATTATTCCTCTAGGGTACAGAATGCCACAATGCAAAAATTCTCCGATAGTCTTAAAGAGTCGACTAATTGAAGAGTTCAATAGAATGGTATGAAACCATCCTTAATTACAATGGATGATTTATGTTCCCATGACTTGTGTTAGTAGTTCAGGTGTGTCTTTCCCTCCATCTTTCACCATCCACTTGCCTTTTTATTTTTATAGGGCTGCTATGATGTATCTTATTCCCAAAGAATCCAAAGCCATTTTTTCCAAATGCACTGGACTCTAGGCCAAGAGCATCTTTGAACTCCTGGTAGTGTCTCCGGCTATTTGTTGGTGTGCTGGTTGCATTAGTGTGCAGCTTTGAATTTTCTTTCCAGTGAAGTAAGGTTTTAAGGCTCTTGCAGATTCTCTTAATCTTTTGCAACACATGAATGATCCCTCCATTCTAAAGGCCACATGGTTGATTTGGTAATTTCTATAGATCTGTCTCTCACTGGTTTGCTTTTGTCTGCTCATTCCTTTTCTGTTACTTAATTATTTCATGAGATTTTGCTCTACCTTATTTACCATCACCAATTCAGGCCATCCCTTATTCTTTTCCTCAACTTTAGAGCTTTATAGCCTAGCCTCCAAGAGCCTGGGGTTTCATCTCTACATATGGCACACCATTTCCCCTCTTGTTAACTGAAACAGAGACTAGGAATTATGTAATTCCACACTCCATTGGTCATTTGTAGGGTTAGCTTTATGAGGATTTTGTCTCTGAAGACCTCATTCCATGAGAACTATGGTATCCTGAAAGATGGGAGAGCAGAAATTCAGGTCACTGGATGGAGTGAGAACCTGTCTGCTATTACTTCTTCACATTCATTAATTTGGTTGGAAAATACTGGTTTTTTAGAATTCTGTGCAGGAAGACTGTGTGTGTGTGTGTGTGTGTGTGTGTGTGTGTGTGTTTGAATTACATGAACTCTGTATTTTAATAATAATATACTGAGGGCTTTTAAAATATTTCAGTTTTTATCATAAAAGACAATGAGATTTTAATTGTTTAGAATTTGGTATTTTTATTTTAACTTCTTTTAAAATAAACTAGCTTTTAAAACTCACAGTTTTGATTTAGATTTGAATATAATCGATTAAGCTAATTCTAATACATTTTGCAAACTCAAGGCTTATAAAACATTAAAAAAAAGTAATTGTAGATCTCTTTTGAGTACCTATGTTCAAAAGTTTACTAATTCAGCCCTGGAAACTTTAGCCAAAATATCAAAATTAAAGAGATAAGAAACAACAGTATGTGGAGTTCAGGAAATCTCAAACCTCCATATTTCCAGTCTTTCCATCTTCTAATTCATCTGTTTTTATTGCTGCCATAATGCTCTTTCTAAAATATAACTGAAATCAAGTGGTTTCCCTGGTCAAAAGTCTTCAGTGATTTATGTAATTTCATAAATTAAGTTCAAATTCCAAGAATTGACAGTGCAAAATCTCCACAGTGTGCTTTCAACTTCCCTTACCCTCATATTTTTTCCATTTGCTTTCTCGCTCTCTTCCTCTCTCCCTCCTTCCCTTTATCCCATCCTCCCTCCCTCCTTCCCTCCCTTCCAGAATATTAAACATCCACCAGACAAAGTAGTAAATACCAGACAAAAGGGAATGAGTCATTCCTCAAAGACCGCCAGTCCACAATCTTCTGAAAAGATCCACGACACATTCTATATACTCTGGTCTTATTGTCTTTGCTCCACTATGTTCCCACCACTCATTCCACTCTGTCTTTCCTTTACCTCAAATGCCATCTCCATCATCATCTCATCCCTTTCTACTCCTTTCATCCAAACTCATCTCCTTTCTGAACATTCCACAACCTAAGGTGCCCACCTTCTCTATGCTTCCTATAGTATAGCTTTCCTTCGTTAAAAATTTTTTCTGATTATGAAAGCAATACACACTCATACTCATTCTATAAGACTTTAAGAATGGAGGTAATTGTAAAAATAAAATATACATGGTCTAGTGTACAAGGTTTTCACTGGGAATCTGGATGTTCGGGTTCTAATTTCACTTCTGCTTCTTAGGAGCTGGGGGCCATTGAGCATGGAACTTATCCACTCTAGGTCTTGTATTTTTCTCCTCAAAAAGGTGGGAACTGAGTTTCCTGGTCTTTAAGAACCGTTCTGGTTGTAGAATTCAATGTCTAATTTCCATGTCTATAAATTGTGTATCTCGTCTTCACCCCTACATCGGGCAGTGATGTGCTCTTCTTTGTCCCACCCAGTCACTTGGCACAGAGCGGGTCTTCTAGCCATCTTGGAAGAACAGAGGCATGCATCAAGAGCCTCATAATTTTATCTCCAGGAGACTCAATTTGTAATAATTTTCAGCCATTATATCAAATTTGTTACCTAGCTTATTTAATGGTGAGAAACATGCTGGGTTTGAGTTTCATTATTAGTTTTAGGATTTATTGAACTATGTCTCTGCACCTCTATGCCTTCTTTTTTTCCCCTTCTAACTTAAAATGATAGCACCAAGCAAAACATTAAAATTCTATCCATTCAAACAGCACTGTAAACATTATTTAAATTAATTTTGTTCAAAATGAGTCTGTATTTAATGCTATCCCCTCTTCTAAAACTTGACAAGCTTTTTTTTTTTTTTTTCCTAGCTAGAACTCTGTGATTTGAAGAATTGGGAAAAAGTTAAAACCAGGAAGGTAGCAACTTTATCATAGGATTCTTGCCAGCAGGATCGAAAACTGGATTGGAGTGTAGATTTATAACTCCATATAATTCTTTGGAGTTTCTACACATTTTTCCATAGCGTATCTCCTCTTTCCTAAATATGGTATCCAGGAAGCTCTTCATTAGTGTTTGCTACCTAATTACCCAACAGAGCAGTCCCTGAATCTTTATATAAGCAATTGATGGATGTTTCGTTTCCTCTGGGCTTCCCCATGTGGGGGATGGGTTGGGATGGAACCAGAAAGATAGTCTTGGGAATGCCACTTGTTGGCTGGGTGAAGGTGACCAAACAGCAACTTCCCTGTAACTCTATTCTCATTGCTTTAAATTGAATTGCTTTTCTTTCCAAATTGTGGTGAAGATCAAATAAGGTGATATGAGAAAATCTTTTGAAATTTACAAAGTCCCTTAGGAGGTGGCAGGGGTAAGCTCCTAGGTAAGCAACCCAGGGTTCATGGGAAAGACGTCCTATGCCCTGTCTCGTGTAAAATCTCTGTTTCTTTGCTGGAGATAAATAGAGTTCAGGGATCGATCCACTTTATACTTCGCTTTAGCACTGTGGTAATATTAACATATAAGCAGAACTTCTACACTGATAAAGTAATTGCTCTCATCTACTGTTTCCTGTTACTTCCTGTTACTTCCATTTTTCTATGCCCCCTAGAAATGGATTAAAATTATTTGATTAGAATTTTACGCTCAGGGTAATTAACACTTTCATAGAGTACAAGCATGTAAGCACCCCCACAATATGAGGTCCCTTTTAACATGCCAGTATGTCCTCTTGTTCCAGAGGGATGACAAAACAAGTAAACAAACAAAAAAGCGTTTGTTACTGTCAAAATGTGAGAGAAGACAAAATCAGATACCACAGGAAATCAATTGCCTATACTGTGAAACACCACCCTCTTATTTGCTATCTTATAGTATAAAAATACACCACACATAACATTTCCTCCCCTTATCAGAATAGAAGCAAACCAATCAAAAAGGGAAACTCTGAGTGTTATAACCTTTTTTTTCAGTTTTATTGAGATACAATTGACATAGAACATTGTATTAGTTTAAGGTATACAACCTAATGATTTGATATATGTGTATATTGTGAAATGATCACCACTGTGAGTTTAGTTAACATCCATCACCTCACATAGTTACAGATTTTTTTTTTTCTGATGAGGACTTTTAAAATTACTTGCCTAGCAACTTTCAAATATACAATGCAGTATTGTTAACTGTAGCTGAGCATCATCTTCTGAACTGGTCTACCAATATCATGTTAGATTATTCCACTTGCTCCCTTCCAACTATTTCTTAACCAGAAGCTTCTGAGGCAAAGCAACTATTTTCTGCTAACATAGCAGGTCCTTGGCATAAGCTCTGTGTTTTGAAATAGCAGTGTACTTAGGTCAAATAGGTTGATATGTTTGAGTTGCTGAATTTTTATTATATTCTAAAATATATGGATAATAGCTCACATAAATGTTTTTCCATATGTATTATCTTATTCATTTTTATGGATTTTATGGAATGGGATTCCAAAACCGCGCTCCAGAGAGGTCAAGTCATTTGCCCAAGGTCATGTAACCATTGGGGGGAATTGAGTTGTGACTTGCTCTTAAGCCCCAACCTCCCCCTGTTTTCTTTTTGCCATTCCGAATCATTCTCTCTCATTTCTTAGCAGTAGCAACTTTTCTCTCATCAGTACTCCTGTAATTCTTCTTCCTGGACCACGTTGCTTCTCACTTTGAAGGAGGCAATTCTATCAATGATTTGGGAGAATCAGTAAATGTCATGGCAGCTGGTCATGGATGGTGCTTTTTCACAGAAATAACAGGAAGAAACAGTGTTAAAAAAAAAAAAAAGACACAATGGCTATCTATTTAAACTCTACCCTTGAGACCATTTCCGCTGAGTAAGTTTCTAAATTCCCAGCTTATTTCCTTGCACAAGAAACTCATCTTTGGGAATGATGCTGTCCTTCGTGAGTTTCATGGGGAACAATAAGATATTTCAAATCTCATTATCTGACAGATTCAGGCCTCCTAATAGAAAGAGAACAAAGGCAATTTATGTGGGAGTAAAACGTGAGTCAGTTTTCTCTCTGACTAAAAGATGAGAGAACACCAAACCATAAATCCCAGGTAGACCTGTTTCTTCTCAGTTCAGAGGCTGCCTCCTGTCTCAGTCTATACTGGGAAAAAATATTTTATGGAGGACAACTGCAACAGACCATTTCCACTGGACTCATGTAACTTTCTGGACCCTCTCATGATTCTGCCATGGATGCAAGCATGTCCTGGTTTCTTAGAACTTCTACCTTTGCAGAACATCAAATAGCTGTTATTTTACAGGATCAATATAGTGTCAACATGGCATCTAAAAGACAAAATGAGCCAAATATATGCAGTTCTGTGTGAGGGACTGGAAATGAATGTCAGAGATTAAATTTGTGTTAAGCTCTAACCATGGGTTGGGTGCTGAGCTCTGTACTTTTTTTGTCCATAGTCTTTCTTTTCATTTGCATAACCACTCTCCTCTAAGGTTGGTAGACTAAAGACCAACCTAGATCTGGCTTCACTGAAACTATAACTGAATTGTTTTATTGCTGTGTGTAATTGAGCTTCCTAATCAGTCTGAGCCAGTTCCTGTGTGAACCAGTTTTAAAGACAACTGATTCTCATGGAGCCTTTTTAACTGGCAGGTTCACTAATCTCTCTTGGCTTTGCATTGGCTGTCAGCTTAGGGATGAAGGGTTATTTGCATGTTTCATTTTCAGATGAGAATCTTCTGTGTATCTGGAAAATAACTAGCCACCTTGTACAATATGGTGGCCTAAGTACAAAAAAAAAGCATACCGTTTGGAGCCAGACAGACCAGGGTTTGAATCCCAGCTTTACATCATGGCTGTGTTGCACTGGGCAAGTTACTTTACTTCTCTGGGGCTTCCTTTACTTATCTGCAACTTGAGGGTGACAAAACCTAGCTCACTGAGTTGTTGCGAAGGTTAAATCAGATAATGTTTGCTAAGTGCTCTGGAGATAGTGGATGGTCAGCAAGAAGGAGGGAGGGGCAAGAATTGAGGAGAAGAGCTCTGAGAGACATGGCCCATTAACCAAACATGTAATACCAGAGTGCAAAGAATACAAGGAAAGGGTGAGTGGTCGAGATGTTTCCAGGCATTATGACCCCTAAATTAAGGCTTTGATGAGGGAAAACACTAACTACAACTGAAGACAACAGCTTTTCCAAGATGGCCTCATTAAATGTTTAATTGGGTGAGAATATTTTGTGGGTTTCCACACATTGCCAGGAACCTTATGCAGTGTCTTATTCTTTCTCTAAATGTCTTTGTCACTATGCAGAGACACAGACTTGAGGCTTGCTGGAAAATCTACCTGCTGGCTCTGACAGAGAACACAAACTGATTACTGAGGTTAAAGTATTTGCTTTGCTTTGATGTGTCTCTTTTAGGACAATCTCTCCTGCTTTCCCTGGGAGGGTGGTGGGAACAGTGAGTGAAATGATTTACCAGGAAGATAAGTGAAGGAGGCTTCAGGTGATCTACGAAGCTGGAGGTCACTAAGAGGTCAGACTAGAAGGCTGCATTCCAGAGAGCTAATATTGGGTGAATTGGGTTGTTCTTATTTCACCCAAGAGGTAATTGTCCCCCAAAATGCATTGCCTGCAATATTTCAGATTGTCTTGATTATATATGAACTCACATATATTGTATTCTCTCCTCTGAGTGGCCCTGACCTAGTTAAGTCCTGTGGGGACTGCAGAGGAAGCACAAGATGTGGTCTCTGCTCTCAAGGAGCTTATTTAGCTAAAAAGAGAGGATGGAAAACTTATGAAATAATACAAGACATATTCAGTATGCTCTTGATCCTGAATATAAGTGACGTAAGAGACCAAATCCTTATGTTCTAGCAGATGTTGATCACTGATGAAATATTCATAAAACCATCTGAAAATGGAGAGAAAAATAAGGACACTATTTTAACATCAATGTACAGGTGTATGTATATGTTACAGGGCGTGTATAATCTGATTATTATACTGTATTTCATTTCCATTATATACATATACATATGTATCAACTGTCTTGTGACTTTTTAATTTTCATCCTATTATTTTTCCTTTAGTTTTGTTTTTCTTCAATCTTTTCTTTTTTTGGTGAAATGATCATGAGACTATAAAGCCACTATTTCTTCAAGTTCCATATTTGGCAAAAAAATTTGTGGGTTGCCAAAACTTTGACTTTCTAATGCCATTGGTCCCTGAGAACCACTGGTTTGAAGCAGAGAGAGGTGCATGTGTCAGGGGTGGCGGGAGGAGACTTCTTGGGGAAAAGAGGAGCTTACTGGTAAAGAATGTATCAGAAACAAATAGGTGGTTTGTTGAGGTGGTTAAGTAAAGGCCAGGTTAGGAAACTAGATTTCATATCGCAGGGAGTGAGGGACCATTCATTGTCTTGAACTGGAAAATGGCATAATGAAAACTGCATTTAGGAAGGTGAGTTTGTCATGAGATATGATGAGTTAGAGGAGGGTGAAATTAGCTATTTATTTTAAGAAAAATTACTTAACAGAAATTCCATCCAGAGTTACTAAAGGCCAGGTGGTAGTCAGGAAATTTCCAAATGGAAGACTCAACTAAGAGGGAAAAAAATCAAAGAGTGCAGTACTTAATCTGTAGATTAATAGATTAGATTAATAATAGATAAGTCTATTATCTATCTATTATCTATCTCTATGGACAATAGATAGTCTATTATCTGTTAGAGTAATCTATGTATTTCCAAGCTTTCGTTGCTTTTAAAGTCATAATATGAGAGGTGGGATCTTTCCATTCTTTGGTCACTTACTGCATCACACTGGACAGCATAGCAGAGTAGGCCAGAGAGCAGGCTCTGGTCTGAGTGTTAATCTTGGCATCGTATCTTAGCAATTGTGCAACTCTGGGAAATTTAAGCTTCACTTTTCTCATATGAAATCTATGAAACACAATATTACCTACATCATAAGGCCTTTGTGAAGATTCAAAGAGATAATGCAAGTGACAATGCTGAGCAGAGCGTATGGTCCAGAGCAGGCTCCGAATAAGCAAAGCTCTGTTTTTTTTTATCTGTGTGTTCTTTGGCAAGACACTCTTTCTGAGCCCTGGTACAGTCAAATGTGAAAGGAGGTGAATCAGAACTACCTTGAGCAGTTATTGCAAGAATTAGAAGAGATGGATGTGAAGGCACTTTGAAAACTGTAATTTGCTGCATGGATGCTAGCTTTTATGGTTATGGTTGTTCATAATAACTGGTGTCATGTATAAACCATGTGTCCAGACCCTGAGCTAAAATAGGTTCTTTTACATTTAAATGGTCTTTGGGTTTACCAGGGATGTGATCATCAACTCAGTGTTCTTAGGTTAAGGGCCTGGCCCTGGGCTGTTAAATGCTGAGCAGGTTGAGGGCAGGTGACAGAAGTTCATGTCAGATGGACCCCAGACCACGTCAAGAAGGCCTTTCAGGTTAGCCAGAGCTCCAGATGCCCTGACTGTTCTGATGCAACTGAAGAGGCTTGTCCTGAGTCCATTGCTAGGGCTCAGTAACCTGTCTTCTGATGAATAATTCAGGCCATGATCATTCAGTCAATCACAGTTTCCAAACACCATGTACTATGTTCAATGGTAGGTGCTCTGAATGGAGGGAGGAATCATTCAGAGGTCCTTCTTGGGGGTGCTTACATTCTAGTGAGGAAAATAAGCCAAATGATGGACAGAGCAGCCCATGTGAGGCTTCTGGGTGGTTCTAGGTCTCCCACTGAGCACTGTGTAGTGGACACAACTCAGGGCACAGTGTCAGGATACAGACTCAGCCAATTACTAGCTGTGTGATATTAGTCAAGGGACTTAATCATTCTGGCCATTGGTTTCTACATCTAGACAATGGTAACTATATACACTTCCTATGGTTGTTAAAGATATCAAGAGAATCAGCATCTGGCCAAGAGTAAGCTTTCAACATATGGCAGCTGTTTTTACTAGAGGGAGGGAAGAACATGCACACCCACAGGACAAGCTCTCTTCCATGTGACCATACTTCCCTTTAGGTGTTGTCTACAGCTCAAGATAAAAAACAGGATCGGGACCAGACTTTTGATTAGTGGAAATTAACTTTTGTTCTATTCCAACAGCTAAACTCTGAAATACATTTTTTCATATGTGCTATTTCTGTAATCCCTAAAACAGCCAAAGGGGGGATATTATATCCCCATTTTCTAGGTAAAAAAGCTGAGGCTCTGAGAGTCTAAAATTTCCTGCCCAGGGAACATAGCTAATCAGGGACAGGCTGGGATTTGAGCTCACGTATTTTCTATCTTATGTGTAAGAGATTTACCCATAGGTTTTCTCCTCTCATTCAAAGTAAAGTCTAGATATCTGAACTTTTAGATTATTATTTGCTACTGCTACACTCATGCAGATTGGATTACATATAAAAGCATCACATGTTTCCTTATTTTGACTAGAGGACATATCCAGATATGTTTTGGATGGCCTTTGATTCTATAAATAATACTGTATGAATCATCCATCTATGAATTAAGACGAATTCCTCTGGGAATTGCTTATGTTTCCATAGTGATATGCCATTCGAAACAATTAACTATGGCAGATATTGTATTGAATCAATATATAAGAATGGGTGAGAGAGGCGCCTGGGTGTCTCAGTCAGTTAAGCGTCTGACTTCAGCTCGGGTCATGATCTCAGGGTCCTAGTATCAAGCCCCACATCTAGCTCCCTGCTCAGCGGGGAGTCTGCTTCTCCCTCTCCCCCTAACCCCCCATCCTCTCTCTCTCTCTCTCTCTCTCAAATAAATAAAATCTTTAAAATATATATGTAAGAGAGAGTGAGGATAGAAATTAATATTTGTTGAACACCTACCATTTGCCATATATACTACATACATTATTCCATTCAATCCTCAGATTTGTTCGATAAATGGATATTGGGTGCCACTTCTATTGCAAGTTTTCTAAGTAGTGAGGGTACAGGATCAAACAAAACAGACAAAACCCATGCCTTTGTGGAAATTTAACATTCTCTTGGGAGATGTAAACAATAAGTAAAATATATATTCCAGATGGAGAGAAGTGCTATGGAGAGAAATAAGACATAAAAAGAGGATGGGGAGTGTTGATAGGGTAAGTTGGGGTTTGTCTCGACTAGGAAGGGTCTCACTGAGGCAAAGACATTGAGTAAAGACATAAAGGAGACAAGGGAATGATCCTGACTGATATCTAGGAAAGAGTGTTTCAGGCAGAAATGAATAGCAAGTGCAAAAGCCCTGAGGTAGGAGTATGGCTGATGCATTTGAAAAACAACAAGGGGGGCAGAATGGTGGCAGTGAAGTGAATGAGCAAGAGACCTACTGTCTATATACTGTCTATACTCTCAAAGAGAGTATAGAGGCCTGATCAGGTAGAGCCTCAGAGACCATTGTAAAGATGTTGGCTTTTATTCTGAGTGGGATGCAAGCCACTGGAGGATTTTAAGAAGAGTGACATGATCTGACTTATGTTTGAAAAAGGTCATTCTGGCTGCTAAAAGCATAGAAAATGTGTAGAAAGCTTTCACAATAATCTAGGTAAGACAGGACGGTGACTTAGACTTGAGTGGTGGCTAAGTGAGAAGTGGTTGGATTTATGATGTATTTGAAAGGTAGGCCTGACAGCATTTGCAGATGGATAGGATGAGGAGTATGAGAGAAAGAGAGGAGCCAAGGATAACTCCAAGACTTTTGGAACTGGAAATGGAAGAATGGGATTGTCTCCAGTGGGGATAGAAGACTACTGAAGGATCTTCTAATTAGCAACTTGTTCACATCCACACATCTAGGCTCTCCCCCTTTCAGCCCTGCCTTTTTCCACTTGGGCAAAATCCACAAAATGACAGAATCACTCCAGTTCATAAGCAGACACGGTGCGGACAAAAGACTTGCCAGGGGCTCTGAAAACAACTCTCTTTCTTCCCCTTCAGACTAATTAGGAAGCAAATTCTTGTGAAATTAGAGTGCTCTAGTAAACCCAAGCCAAACTCTTGGTCAACTTGTTGATTATGGAAAATGGGGTTTTCCTGGCAATGATTCCAATATATTACCACTGCTTTTCCCTATCCAAGAAATGGGCCTAGATGCCAAATTCTTTCTTTTTCTCCAAATTATATCTCCTTGGATAACCTCTCTGATGGGTGTGGAGCCACCACAAGTGGTTATGTATAGTTGGTCTTTAGACTAAAGAGCACCAACCAGAGGAGAGAAAATATGATTGTCTCACTGGACTCATAAAAAGATAACTTCAGTGAAATTGTAAGACACGACACCCCTGGCAGACATGGGCATAGCCCCGCTTCCTATAAGGAGGATACTTATCTGGCTGCTCACCTCTGGGCCCCAGAGTAACCAAGGCAAGACTCAAACCTCCCAGATAAGACATCTCTCTGTTCCTGCACCAACAAAGGTTTTCTAAGTCAGAGTGTTCCAGCGGATTAACAAAGGGATTAGTTGAATATGATTGAATCCCCACTGTGGAGTGAGAACTATGTAAAGCTAATTCATAGATGACTTGGGCATACTTACATAACATATGCCGTATATAACATAGTGCTAGTATAAAGTCTCAATTTTTTTCTTCAAGGAACAAGTGAAAATATTAAGCCAGGGCAGCTAGCGTAAGATTAACTATGTTGGTGTGTTCATTAATTCACTAGTTCATTGATTTACTCATTCATTTATTTATTCATTTAATGTTTTTAGCAACACTTATGTGCCAGGTATTGTGCTAGATATCACTAGGGTAACTTCAAGAAGTTCACAATCTATTGTGGGATAGAGCAGAAGGGAAAACATGTAGGTCTCCAATATTGCAGGCACTGTATTAGGCCCTGGGGTACAGCAGTGACCAGACAGATAAAGGCCCTGCTTACATAGGTCTTATAGGAATTAAGTAAAGAAACATACATGTGATTAGATATGATTATTCAGAGAGTGGTGTTATACAGACAAAAAAATAAAAAAGGGAAAGTCAGTGATAAGTCGATAGAGAACAGACAGAGTAGAAGTTTGAGGTATTTTAGAAAGAGTGGTTAGGACAGGAATACAATGATAAGCAGGAAAAAAAACATGCCAGAAAGAAGGAACACGAAAACAAGTTGAGGTGAGCAGATATGGAAAGAGAGAGGAAAAGAATAGAGGGAAGTCTAGTGAAGTTCAAGCTTCACAAGTGAGGGAACTAGTGGAATGAAATGAAGTTGAGGAGAGAGGCAGATCACTGGAGTTTTGTAGGTCATGGTTAATGAGTTTGATTTTTATTCTAAATGTAATTGGAAGCTATTGGAGGGTTTTGTGCAAGGATTTAATACAACTTAATGTATGACGTAATTTAACTTTATGCAAGGCAGAGGTTGGACAAGAGGGGCCAAGGTGGAAATCGGGAGACAGGAGGCCATTACAAGTGCAAGAAGTTAGTTTCTAGGGCTGGTGTGTGGCAGTGGAGATGATGTGCAGGGGTCAGATTTAAGGTGTATTTAGAGAGAATATAAGAAATTGAACATCCAAATGTGGCCCCTAGGTTTGGGACCAAGCTAATGGTGGATAATGTTGCCATTAACTTAGATAGGCATGACTAAGGAAGGAAGGAGATTATGAATAGAATACTTGAGGAACCTGTTAAATTTGAGATGGTAATAAGACATCCAGGTCTGAAGCTCAGGGGAGAGGTCAACACAGGAGATATAGGTGTGAGATTTATCACTTATACTTGGTATTTAAATATCGTGAATGATACTGCTCAAAAATATATATAGAAGAAAAGAGAGCTGAAGACTGAACTCTGAGGTGTTCCAACATGTATACTGGAGACAGTGGAAAAGTGACCTACAAAAGAAACCAAGAGGCATCAACCAGTAGTAAGAAGAAAAACAAAAGACTTATGTTTCAGAAGCCAAGAGAAGGTATTTCAAAAGAGGAGAAGTGTTTATCTTTTCTAAAGGCTGCAGAGTTTAAGGAAAGTGATGATAAATAATTGATTGCTGAATTTAACAAGATAGAGTTCATCGGTAATCTTGACCATGGCCATTTTAGTGGAAATGTGTATAAGATACATGAAAATACAAAGAATAAGTTACCTGGAAATGTATCCTAAGGGGAATAATATAGAATTCGGAATTAGAAGTTTCAAAGTGGTTAGGCAAAGACAAGTGTTAGGGAGAAGCATTTCAGCAGAGAGTCCAGTATAATTAAAGAATCAAAGTTAGAGAAATAACATTGTGTAAGGGGAACTATAAATATTTGGTATTGTTGAACGATGAAGTACTAAGCTAGAAATAGGGGGGCGGATTCTGTTAGAGGGCTAGATCATGAAGGATGTGGTAGATGTTATCTGTAGGAAATGAAGAACTACTGGAGAGTTTAATCAGAGAAGTGGCATTATCTCATCTGTATTTTCAGGAAGGTCACTCTGCAGTATGGACTATGGCCGGCAAGATTGGACACAAGGAAACCATAGATGGATTATCTCAGGGTTATAGGCGAAAGATAATGAGGATACAGACTTGACTAGCTATTCGAGATGGAAAAGAAAGAACATATCTTAGAAATATTGGGGATATAAATTTGGCATGTCTTGATTATAGATTAATCAAAATGCCTCCTAGGTTTTAGTGTTCAATGACTAGATGAATGGCAATGCCAGCATTTGTGATGGGCAAAACTGAAGAAAGATCTGGCTCAAACAGAATTAATAAGCTCAGTTTTGCACCTGTTGACCTTAAGGTGCTTGTGGGACATGCTGAAGGAGTTTTCCAATAGAAGTCTGGATATTAATTTGCAGCTTTGTGAAGAGGTGTGGGTAGGAGATACACACACACACACACACACACACACACACACTCACACTCACTCACATACATTCTGGAGTTACTGAAAAACATCCAAGGCATTTGACAATTCAAAGATATTAGTGAGTGTAGTAGTGAGTAGTGAGCGTAGACTGCTCTTCAGAGGGGTTTCAGAGGTTTGGATTTAGAAGAGGAGGAGACAGATTGGACAGTCACTAGAAAGATATGTAAGATTGAAGAGATATTCTCATTTTTTTAAGATGGGATAAACTTGAAAATACTTATTAGCCCAGGATGAAGAATTCAGGAGGGAAGTGGGATGATTGAAAAATTGAAGTGCAAACAGAGGTCGAGGGGGATGTACTCAGGACTCAGATGAGTGATTGGCTGTGGTCAAGAGCAAGGACAGCTGTCTCTTACACTGCAGGAGAGCAGTTGGTGTGAATGTAGGTAAGGTAGGTAGAAGAATTGAAAAGACTCAGTTTTCTAGGACTCTTGCAAGGCACAAGATCATTGCTGAGAATGAAGATGTGGGCATTGGGTAGGGCACTGAGACCAGTGAAGGTTTGAAAGAGCATCAGTGAGAGACAGAAAAGGGAGAAGACCAAGAGCTGATAAAGAGACGCATGAGCCATACTTGGTTCAATTTAGAGAGCATGAGTTTATAGAGTTATCAGTCTGCCTGGTTGCTTGCTTTTTCTAGAAGCATTAAACAATTCAGGTAGAGAAGTGGGAAAAAATGAAAAATTATGCTAAATTAAAGTTAGGTTTATGGGGCGCCTGGGTGGCTCAGTCGGTTAAGCGGCTGCCTTTGGCTCAGGTCATGATCCCAGAGTCCTAGGATCGAGTCCTGCATCAGGCCTCTTGCTCAGCAGAGAGCCTGCTTTTCCCTCTGCCTGCCTGCCACTCCCCCTGCTTAAGCTCTCTCTCTCTCTCTCTCACTCTCTCTGTGTCAAATAAATAAATAAAATCTTTTTAAAAAATAAAGTTAGGTTTATACTAGATAAAGTGGAAATATTGGGGAGGACTATGAGTACTAATAAGCAAGTAGTTCAGTGGTCCATTATGGGACCATGGTTGGAAGAAAAAGATGAGAGTGTATAGAATGAGAAGAAATGAAAAATTCTAAGTACCAAGTAGGTTGAAGGACATTTAAGATGGGAAGATGATATTGAGGGATCTGGAAGGTGGTTTATATGAGATACTGAATCTTAATATTTCAAAGGAGGAAAGATTCCAAGTGATGATAAGGTCTAAGGAGTGGCCACGAGAGTGAATGCCTGGGTTGGAGTGGAATGGAGTGGAGATGAAGGGTACAAGGACTGATGGTGTTAGAAGGGCTCATCAGCACGGAAATTAAAGCCACTCTTGTAAGATAAAGGTTGATACAGTTCTAGAATCTACAGTGAATGAAGGGAAGCAACCATGAGGCCACTGGGAGACAGTGATGGGTGAGGATAGAGACTGTAGGGGGAGTTTCTACAAGAAGGTGGATGAACAAAAATCCGTAATGAGCACTGAGAAACAAAGAAAGCATCAAACTTACTTCCTGATGTTAAACAAGATTAAATGTGAAAGAATGAAGAGCTTTCATTTGGGAAGGCTGACAGGAAAACCATATTTTCAGGGTGGAGAGGTAGAAGGATTAATATATGATAAGGTTAATATGAGACAATTTGTTTATAATGAAGGGTTCCAGAGGTCTTACTGGGAATGTTTGAAAGACAAAGGAACAATGAGATTGGGACCCAGGACTAAGAAAAGTGGAGCGGTAAGGAGATGCAAATCTGAATAAACAGGGCTGACTGTGGGGCTTTATCTTTATGTTTCGGACAACAACCACTGCAGGAAGCTGGTAGAATGTGCTGGCTACAGAGTCACAGAGAACATTGGCCTTTGAGGTCTGGCAGCACTGGTGTTTGGGCAGCCTGTTCTAATGACTGGTGCAGGAATAACCAACCCTGCAAGGTCAGAGACTGGGCTGGGGGCCAGATGAAGCCTCCCACTGGCACAGAGACAGGAGGCTTCATCTGTGTGCACTGTCTTCTGCTAACATGGTCAACTTTCTTCTCTTTTTCTTCCATCTGCCCTTTGCTGTTCTTCTCCCTTGCCATTCAACTGTGAAATGTCAGTCTCTTTATCAAACTTTGCTTAAACCTTCATTCAATGCTCACTGTGAGTACAGACCTTATCAATTGATTTCTATGCTTGCATGTTACCTACAATGTATGTATTCTAATGTCTGTTCTTCACTCATTAAGCAGGTATACCTTGTCTGTCTTTGAGGGGTTATGATGCTTTCGGTAGGAAGAATAATGGCTCGTTGGAACTCAAGATAAAATTTGATATCTTCTTCATTCCTCTCACTGGCAATAATACTGAAACTTGGATGCTTCCTGTGTAAGTCCATTTAATTTCTTCCTGTGCTGTCCCACTTTCAAACTTGTTTTACCACTTCACACTAACTCTTATTTGGGCTGTATAATAATTGTTGATAACTTACAAAAGGGTAGGTGTTCTTCCCTGTATCTTTCTTCTCAGGCATAATTTCCACAGCCTTGCAGTCATCTAGGATGCTCTGTGTAAGCATGAATAATGTAAGAACCACCTGGAAGGCCTGGTAACTCTATACCTTTTTAATAAAAGGCAAAGTGCAATTTAGAAATTCTGTCTGCAGACGCGTTCCCCAGAACCGTGTTCTCACCATGCAGATCTGGGAACATAACAGAGGGCAGGAAGTGAATAGCCTTTGCTCTAGGATCAGAGGTTACTTTTGTGTGACTTGCTACAAACATCATTATCTCTGATGCCCTGACCTGTCCAAATGCTGGAAATTCCATCCAGAGACCTACGTTTGGGACCTACCTGGCTCAGACTGCCTCTGCCTGCTATTTAAACCTAACCTGAACAACATTCATCCAGTTTTGTTGGTTGCTCTGGGCTCAACCTGTTGCCCTGCATTTCTAAAAGATGGAGAAAATGGGCCTTAGTGGGAGACATAACTGGTCAGAAGGGCTTGAAACTGAATCTAGAGGGAAAGTAAGAACAAGTCCAGATAAAACTACAAACCCATACTCGGTGATAAGGAGCATGGCCGATATCCCTACCCTTTGTTCTGCCCCTGCAAAACCATTACCTATTTACACAGATCTGATCATACCATCACCCTACTCCAAGGTCTTCTAGGGTTTCTTAATAACCCTGGGAACAAAATTCAAAATCCTTAGCAGGACCGTTGAGGCAGTTTATGACCAAGTTTTCATCCGTCATTCAGTCTCATTTCTTGCCACTTTTCATCCTGCCATTATGTTTCAGCCACGTTGTAGTGGTGTTTCCCTAACACAGAGGGGTTTTTCACACACTTTTGTCTTCTTACATATGTCAGCACCTAGTTGTAAATTGTCATTCTACCATCTTTTGCTTGGAGAACACCTCTACAACCTTCAAATCCCATCAAGTCCCAATATAACCTTTCTTGGAAACTTTCCTCAATACCTACAGACAAAGAGAATGGCTCCCTCCTGTGTGTGTGTGTGTGTGTGTGTGTGTGTTTATTTATATTTATATTTATATATTTGTAATTGTTAAATTTTTAGGATAGGTTGGCAGGCTAGAAAATCTTGGGCAGGAGCTGAATCTGCAGTTCACAGGTAGAATTTCTTTTTCTTCAGTGAAACCTCAGTTTTACTCTTAATGTTTTCCTCTGACTGAATGAAGCCCGTCCAGCTTATCAAAGATAATCTCCTTTAGTTAAAGTCAACTGATTGTAGATGTTAACCACATCTACAAAATATTTTTTTAAGATTTATTTATTTATTTTAGAGAATGAGAGAGCACAAGCGGGAGGGGCAGAGGGAGAGGGAGAGAGAATCTCAAGCAGACTCTGCACTGAGGGCAGAACCTGACGCAGAGCTGGTTCTGAGATCGTGACCTGAGCCGAAATCAGAGTCAGATGCTCAGCCAACTGCCCACTCAGGCGCCCCACATCTACAAAATATTTTTACAGCAACATCTAGGTTAGTGTCTAATTGAATAACTAGTATAGCCTAGCCAAACTGACACGTGAAATGAACCATCACAGAGAGAGAAAGTTATTATTATCCCATTGGAACCAAATTTTCCAAATATTTTGAAGCAGCTGTAGCACGAGGATCTTACTGTGGGGTCATATGGAGCTTCTCACATAAATATTTTTTCTTTATTGGTCACATACATTAAATATCTAGAAATTATTTTAGGGATGTATACCTTACTTTTTCTATTAAAATATTAAAGAGAAGTGAAAATTACTGGGACTTATAAATATGAGGTAAATATAAAAGTTCATTTTTTCTCTTAATCTATATATACATATATATGCATATTTGTTTATATAATTGACATCCAGTGTCCTATTAGTTTGGGGTATATAATATTGTGATTCAATATTTTTTATACATTACATAAATGATCCCCATAATATGTCTAGTTACCATCTGTCACCATACAAAGTTATCACAATATTATTGACAATATTGCTTATGCTGTATATTACATCATGCTTTATTTTATAACTGGGTGTTTGTACTTCTTAATCCCTTTCATCCATATTGCCCACCCTCCTAAGCACTCTCTACTCTGGTAACCAATAGTTTGTTTCCTATATCCATGAGTCTGTTTCTGTTTTGTTTTGTTGTGTTTGTTCCCTTGTTTTGATTTTCACTTAGCGTAATACCCTCTAGGTCTATCCTTGTTGTCACAAATGGCAAGATTCCATTCTTTTTTTGTGCCTGAGTAATATTTCATCGTATATATACACCACATCTTCTTTATTCATTCATCTAATGATGGACACTTAGGTTGCTTCCATATTTTGGCTACTGTAAATAATGCTGCAATGAACATAGGGGTGCGTATCTCTTCATATTCATGTTTTTGTTTTCTTTGGATAAATACCAAGAAATGGAATTGCTGGGTGCCGTGGTACATTTATTTTTAAACTTGGGAATCTTCATACTGTTTTTCATAATGTCTATACCAGTTTGCATTCCCACTAACAGTGCACGAGGGTCTCCTTTTCTTTAAAACATCCTTGCCAACACTTACTATTTTTTTGTCTTTTTGATAATGCCAATCTGACAGATGTGAGGTGATATTTCATCATGGTTTTGATTTGTCATTCCTGATGATTAGTGATGTTGAGTGTCTTTTCACATTCTTGTTAGCCATTTGTGTTTCTTTGGAAAAATGTCTAGTCAAGTCCTCTGCCCATTTTTTGATTGAGTTGTTTGTTTTCATAAGTTGTGTGAGTTCTTTATATATTTTGGATATTAACCCCTTATCTAATAGATCATTTGCAAATATTTTCTCCCATTCAGTAGGTTGCCTTTTTGTTTTGTTAATGATTTCCTTTGCTGTGCAAAAGCTTTAGTTTGATGTAATCCAATTCGTTTATTTTAGCTTTTGTTGCCCTTGCCTGAAGAGGCTAGTCCAAAAAAAATATTGCTAAGACCAGTGTCAAAGAGCTTATTGCCTATGTTTTCTTGGAGTTTTATGGTTTCAGGTCTTATATTCAAGTCTTTAATTAGAATTTATTTTTATATATGAGGTAAGATAGTAGTCCAGTTTTGTTCTTTTGCAGATAGCTCTCCAGTTTTCCTGGCACCATTTATTGAAAGGACTGTTTTTCCCATTGTGTGTTCTTGCCTCTTTTGTCATAGATTAATTGACCACACATACATAAATATACATCAGGCTCTCTATTCAATTTCATTGATCTGTGTATCTGTTTTTGTGCCCAGTGCCATACTGTTTTAGTTACTGTAGCTTTGTAGTATAGTATGAAATCAGGAAGCGTGATACCTCTGGCTTTTTCGTGCTCAAGATTGCTTTGGCTAAATTTGCATGATTCCATACAAATTTTAGGATTCTTTGTTTTAGTTCTGTGAAAAAAATGCCATTGGTATTTTGATGCAGATTGCATTGAATCTCTAGATGGCTTGCATAGTATGGACATTTTAACAATATTAATTCTTCCAATCCATAAGCACAAAATATCTTTCCATTTATTTATGTCATCTTCAGTTTCTTTCATCAGTGCCTTATAGTTTTCAAAGTGCAGTTTTTTCACCAGCTTGGTTAAATTCATTCCTAGGCATTTTATTCTTTTTGATGCAATTGTAAGTTATTTTCTTAATTTCTCTTTCTGATAGCTCATTATTAATGAATAGGAATACAACCAATTTCTGTATGTTTATTTTGTATCCTGTGACAAAAATACATGTGATAAAAATATATGAATAATAAAGCAAAACTTGTAACATTGTTTCACAGGTTGTATAACACATGTAGATGTAATGTTTATGATAACTATAGCCTTAAGGATCAAGGGGACTAAATGGACTTTTACAGTTGAAAATTTTTTACAGTAGACCAAAAAAACTAAGAATGAACGTTGTCATCCATAGGGCAATCACCAAAAAAGTGCAGTGATTTATAGCTGAGACTCAGTGATCCCAATCTTATTTACCCAAAATATATTAAAAGAAACTTGTACAAGAATGTTTATACTAGTTTTATTCATAATAGCACAATGTAGAAATCCCAGATGTCAATCAGTAGAAGAATGGATAAGTAAATTAGTATCTTCATCCAATGGCATACTACTCAACAATGAAGTAGAAGGACTTACTGATATGTGTATGCATCAATTTGGATAAATTTCCAAAACACTATGCTGAGTGAAAGGAGTCTTATATGAAGGATACATACTGCATGATTCTATTTATATTATAGTCTAGAATAGGAAATCTGATTTTTGCTGGGAAAAATCAGAATAAGGTTTATCTCTAGAGTAGTAGGGGAATTGACTGGAAAAGGAAAAGAAAACTTTCTGGGGTTATGTTCTATATCTTAATAGATTCCTAGGTTACAACAGATATATGCTTTATCAAAACTCCACAATTTGTGCATTTAATTGTATGGAAATCTTACATCCAAAGAAAATAACTATCAAACAGATATTGAACTCTAGTGATATGCATGGTGGAGTATTTAGAGGGAAATAGTCAGATGTCTGCAATTTTCTTTGAAATGTCTTAAAAATAGGATGATGTATGTATAGAAGTGTGAATGGATAGGTATGTAATAAATGCAAGTCTAGTAAAGATTGATTATATAGCCTAGGTGATTGGTATATAGGTGTTCATAGTAGGATTATTTCAATTCTGCTGTCTGATTGAAAATTTTTACAGTAGACTTTGGGGATTGGGAAACTGGATGAGCAAGTAATCAGAAATTTTCTAGAATTTGGTTATTTAGCTGCAGTTTCAGAAACAAAAGAGTTTTATTTGTTGTTAAATATGGTACAGGTTACCATATTTATCTATCTCAAAGCATCCTATGATGAAGAGATAAAGGAATCCAGAAGTGTTTTCAGATATTCTTGAAGAATCGGCTTCTGCTTGGACAAAAGAATTCCTAAAGTCTGGCTTTAAGAACCAAATATTTCTTTTAGCATGGAAGTAGATTAGGTTAACTTCTCCTTTTCTCAAAACCCGAGGGCTTGGAGCAGGTGGAGTGTGACTTTCAGTCTGAAACTGAGAAGTGCCTTCTTTATTCACTAGCCGTATCTGGAGGAATCAGTCACTTGATTGACAGAGCCCTTAATGACCTGGTACTTTACGTAGCATAATAGTACTGCAGGTGTCTTTGAAAAGGTTGTTTCAGATAGGACAGTGAGCCCCCTTCCTTGGTAAATCATACTTGATCATATACAAATAAGATCTTTGTTTGGCCTGGAGAGTGTGTTTAAAAATCTACCATCTCCACTTGGACTTACAAATGTCTCAAGTGTATTTTTCTTTTTCACAATAGACACATTTATACTTGTTCTTTACCTAAAAATCTTTCTTTTGCCTGAAATAAGGTAATAGTTTTATAGTTTAAGAATTTCACTTTATTCTAACAGGTAAAGCTTATTTTCTAGCTTCTGTCCGGTTGATTCACAAATTAGGGGATGGTGTCTCCTGAGACATGGATTTGGCTTGGAGAAAGGCTGTGGTCTTCTGAAAGTAATGGTGATTAGCTAGAAGCGTTCTGAATTGAGCTCCCTTCTCTTAGAATAAGAACAGAATATTCACGAACAAAGTCATATGGTGGACAGGAACCAATAAAATAATATTGATGGGCAGAGGTACTGTACTGATGGGAATGATTCTTGACCCTTATGAAGGAAGGAACATTGAGAAAATGTTGAAATGGGTACAAAAACTCTTAGGAAGAAGGTAATGTCTTCCTCCAGGTATACCTTCTCCTCTTCCCCCCTCTCTTCCTCCTCCTTTTCTTCCTCTCCTTTCTCCTATCCTTTTGCCAAGAAACCGTAGTATATGGATTGCTATACATAATATAGCATATCTATTATTATCTTTTTATAGGTAGGCAGATGGGAATATTGCTGATTTTTAGATAATAAATCATGAACATAGGAGGTTAGAACCATCACTAAACTCCGTTTGGGTGCAGAATTAAAGAGGAATGTTGCGAAAAGATTGAATGAGAGTCTTTCACCCAAGAGGCAGTATGTTTGTAGACAAATTTGTTATTTTTTAAAAATTATATTGGCTTGTTTGTTTGTTTAGGTCTTACCTTCTTCCAAAAAAATAATTTGATGTACCTTAAAATATAACATACATATACCATAATATCATCAAATACAAATAAAAATCATGTACAGGGAAATAAAAAAATATATATACAAATACTCCTTATAATGAAACATTACAGTTAATTGTTCATTCCTTATAAGTTAAAGCAAAAAAATTAAATCACAGTGAGTTATATACTTCTTTTCAACAGAATAAAGATAGCGCAGCACATCTTTAGTAAAGAAAACCTTTGTGCTAAATTTTTGAAGAAATGTAATATACTCATACTATGCATGAATATTTATGGAGCTCTTTAATTTGAAAAGCTTTCTCCCTTTTTTTATTAATACAAGTTTTATAAGTATTTGTGTCTCATTTTACAGAAAAGTAGATTGAAGCTCAGAAAAATATGGTTTTGTGACTAGTAAGGTATGGACCAAGAGTTACAGCCTGTATCTTTTACCTCCAAATCTTGTGCTCTTTCCATGTCACCATGTCAGAGATATTGGCCACAATAATGGATGCTGTTTTCAGTGGTACACTTATTGAGGATGCAGGAATGGAGATAGCATATGACTGGTTCCTGTATTGACCCTTGGTTAAAAGCTGAGGGCGTAGAGGTTAAAGCAAAACTCATTGAGTGACTTGCTATTTGGAATAATTCACTGAAGTCTAGGCATTTTGCCTTTCAATAATTTAAATTTATGCGAGTTTAAGACTTAAGAATAACTGAAGGAATTGAGGCAAAATACGCCCCTAGGACTAACAATCTCATTAGTATTTTCTTGATTGGAAATTGTATCAATCAGGGTCCTGGCAGGAAACAGATGGCACCACTCAAACTGGGTGATTGACATGATTTTAATAAAGGGACTATTTACAAAGGACTGGGCAGAGTTTAGGGAAATCAACAAGGGACAGTGCAGGGCTTGTAGAGAGGAACCAGTCAAGGAGTAGCACCCCTACAGGAAGGGAGCTGGAAGAATAAATTTCTTGATAAACTATCAAATATCCTGCTGCAGCTCCCATTGACCAAATGCAACAGAAAGGCAGAGGATACTGGAGCCCTTTGATACACCCCACATAGGTCAGTGTCCACAGGCAAAGAGCAGAGTGGAGAAGGGTGAAGAGCAAATCTGGAGGTGTGCACTAGCATGAAAATGGATGGAAATTGGTACAGGCATGACTTCTCTAGAAGAAGCAAACAGAACAGAAATTTGGTAAATGCTGATCAAAGAAAAATCTATTTGCTTTCAATTATAGCTAGGATGGTTATAGTATAGATTAAGTTAAAAAGAGAGAATGGAATGAACTTTTCTTGAACACCAGTATACTCCACGTACTGTGTAGTTTGCTTTCCATATATCAGTTTGTTAAATTCTTGCAATAGTGACATTGGATATTATCACCACATATATGTGGGAAATTAAGGCTCAGAGAGGATAAGAGATTTATCCCACAAAATAGCTAGTGAATAGCAAATCTGAGATTTGAATCCAGGATTTTCTTTCTTTTTTTTTTTTTAAGATTTTATTATTTATTTATTTAGATATTTGAGCAGAGGGGAGAGAGAGGGAGAGGAAGAAAGAGAATCTCAAGCAGACTCTGTGCTGAGGGTAGAGCCTGACACGGGGCTTGATCTCACGACTCTGAGATCATGACCTGAGCCAAAACCAAGAGTCAGACATTTAACTGACTGAGCCACCCAGATGCCCCCAGGATTTTCTAACGTCAAAGCTTGGGTGTTTTTACTTTTATAGTTTTCCTGCCCACTTTATTTAAGTTACCAGTGGAAAGCCATAATACATCTGCACTGAAATAGAACCTTAATATTTCTGAAGAAGCAGTTTTAGATTACTTACATATACAAAACCAGTGTTCAATCAAGACCAAAAGTTACCACTCAAGAGATAGTAGAGAGTATTCAAATTTGAAATATTCAGAGACAATAACTAGTCATAAACTGATAGCTGCCATTTACTGAATATTTAAAATATAGACTCTTTACTTTCTATGCATTAAATCAATTCTTCATCATCATATTGGTCATACAAAGATGAAATTAGAAAGTGAAGCATAGAAAGGGAGTGAACAGTAAAAAGAGTGAGGTAAGAAGCTAGATTTCTCTGAATAAACTTGTTTCCACAATTATAAAGCAAAATAAATTTTAAAACAAAAAAAATTCCCCAGAAATAGAAAAACATTTTGAAAAACTTGGTATAGATTTGTTGTCATAATCCTACAGAGAGGAACATTTTCTTTTATTTATTTTTTTAAGTTTTATTATGTTAGTCACCATACAGTACATCATTAGTTTTTGATGTAGTGTTCCATGATTCATTGTTTGTGTGTAACACCCAGTGCTCCATGCAATATGTGCCCTCCTTAATGAGAGGAACATTTTCAAGTTATTTAAAACAAAGCAATTTGTCTATACATCCTTAGTGGCATGTACAATAGATGAATGAATGAATGTACCAAAACTATAAAAATAAAATCCAAAACTCTTTGGTGTAGTAATCTTTTGAGTCATAATATTGATACTGTTATTCTGAAGCTATTATGTACATAATGTATTATATATATAGTTAATATGATATAATAAAGCAGTATCACTTTAACATAATCATTGTCATTAGGACATAAGATTTTTAATATAGGAGGAAAATATATAAAATCAAAAAATTTCATGCAAATCAAAACCACAGTGAGCTACCACCTCACACCAGTCGGAATAGCTAAAATTAACAAGTCAGGAAATACCAGATGTTGGCAAGGATGCAGAGAAAGAGGAACCCTCTTACACTGTTGGTGGGAATGCATGCTGGTGCAGCCACTCTGGAAAACAGTATGGAGGTTCCCCAAAAAGTTGAGGAACCTATCACCCAGTAATTGCACTACCAGGTATCTACCCCAAAGATATAAATGTAGTGATCTGAAGGGGCACCTGCACCCCAATGTTTATAGCAGCAATGTCCACAATAGTTAAACTATGGAAAGAGCCAACATGTCCATCAACAGATGAATAGATAAAGAAGATGTGATATATATACCCAGTGGAATACTACTCAGCCATCAAAAAATAAAATTTTGCCATTTGCAATGACGTGGATGGAACTAGAGGGTATATTATGCTAAGTGAAATAAGTCAATCAGAGAAAGACAATTATCACATGATCTCACTCATGCGGAACTTAAGAAACAAAACAGAGAAGGGAGGGAAAAATAAAACAAGATGAAATCAAAGAGGGAGACAAACCATAAGAGACTCTTAATCATAGGAAACAAACTGAGGGTTGCTGGAGGTGAGTGGGGTAGGGGGATGGGGTAAGTGGGTGATGGACATTAAGGAGGATGTGATGAGCACTGGGTATTATATAAGACTGATGAATCACTGAACTCTACTCTGAAACTAATAATATACTGTATGTTAATTAATTGAATTTAAATTAAAAAACTAAAAAAAAAATCAAAGAATTTCAATTAAACCCCTATAATTTGTAACTGGAAATATCAGTATGTATTTATGACATAGAGCATTGTACATTGAAAAGACTTAGAAGTAATAGTGACTCCAGTAGCAAGAAGTACCACCAGCATCCAAATTATGTCACGTAAATATCTTTTTCTACTGGAGGAAGCAGGGCTGTTTGGAGAAATAGCTGCTTCCTGGTCTGTGATAGGAAATATACAAGATGAGCTTGAAACACCTTATATCAAAAAATAAGGAAGCTACCAGAAACTAGTGGGATGATGCCAAAAGGACTCAGGAGCCAAAGTGAAGAGACTCTCACTGGACCAAGATGAAGCGTCTATAAGAATAATAAATTCATGGATTAAAATACATCAAAAATGTGGAAAAAAAAAACCCAATGTAATATATGATATTTTAAAAGGAAAAAAGAGTTACTGGCAACTTTGCAGTATGCTAAAGAACCAATTCTCATTTCTCTGAAAACTGGTAAATAGAGAAACAATCAAATATACTACTTGCTTTTTTTGAGAGAGAGAGAGAGAGAGAGAGAGATGGTGCCAGAGAGGGAGCAAAGAGGTGTGTGTGTGGGGGGGGTAGGGACAGAGAGAGAGAATCTATTTTTTTTTAAGATTTTATTTATTTGTCAGAGGGAGGAAGAGAGCACAAGCAGGGGGAGCAGCAAGCAGAGGAAGAAGCAGACTCCCCACTCAACAAGGACCGCCCCCCCCGATGTGGGACTCGATCCCAGGACCCTGAGATCATGACCTGAGCCGAAGGCAGATGCTTAACCGACTGAGCCACCCAGGTGTACCAAGGGAGAAGAGAGAATCTTGAGCAGACTCCACACTCAGTGCAGAGTCTGACTTGGGGCTCAATCTCATGACCCTGAGATCATGACCTGACCCAAAACCAAGAGTCAGACACTCAACCAACTGAGCCACCCAAGTGCCTCTCTACCTGCTTTTCCTATAAAACCTCAGGATAACCAAATATCTTGAGGTTTATTTTTTTTAAAGTATGCCAGGTAGCAAATGAAAGAGGAAAGAATGATAAAAATCACCATTTTGTAAACCCCTAATAAAATAGTGGATCTAGGTAATTATAATCAATGCCTACTAACATCACAAAAAGCAGACACTGTGTGCCTCCTGTTGGAATTATGAAATAATAAAAATGAGGGGTTTTTTTTGTCAAAGCATTGACCCTAAGTCAGGTCAAACTTCTGGAACTATCAGTTTACAAGAAATACAGTGGTAGGGGTACATGTTAAATAATGCCATAGAGTTAGCAGTCAACAAAATCCAGAATGTAAGAAATGCTGCAGAACAGCGCAAATGACTTGGTTTCTTTACAAATAAATTATAAGGAAAACAAAAGGGAAAGGTGAAGCTAAAGTTTAAAAAAGACCTAAGAATTTGAGAAGTTATTTATAGATCTTAGATACCGGCCCTTTATCTGTAGTGTCATTTGCAAATATCTTCTCCCATTCTGTGGGTTGCCTCTTTGTTTTGTTGACTGTTTCCTTTGCTGTGCAGAAGCTTTTTATCTTGATGAAGTCCCAAAAGTTCATTTTTGCTTTTGTTTCACTAGCCTTTGGAGATGTATCTTGAAAGAAGTTGCTGTGGCTGATGTCGAAGAGGTTACTGCCTATGTTCTCCTCTAGGATTTTGATGGATTCCTGTCTCACATTGAGGTCTTTCATCCACTTTGAGTTTATCTTTGTGTCTATTGTTAGAGAATAGTTTCATTCTTCTGTATATAGCTGTCCAGTTTTCCCAGCACCATTTATTGAAGAGACTGTCTTTTTTCCATTGCATATTTTTTCCTGCTTTGTCGAAGATTATTTGACCACAGAGTTGAGGGTCCTTTTCTGGGTTCTCTATTCTGTTCCATTGGTCTATATGTCTGTTTTTATGCCAGTACGAAGCTGTCTTGGTGATCACTGCTTTGTAATACAGCTTGAAATCAGGCAACGTGATGCCCTTAGCTTTGTTTTTCTTTTTCAACATTTCCTTGGTGATTCGGGATCTTTTCTGATTCCATACAAATTTTAGGATTGTTTGTTCCAGTGCTTTGAAAAATGTCATTGGAATTTTGATCGGGATGGTGTTGAAGGTATAGATTGCTCTGGGTAGCATAGACATTTTAATGATGTTTACTCTCCCAATCCATGAGCATGGAATGTTTTTCCATCTTTTTGTGTCTTCTTTAATTTCTTTCATGAGTGTTCTGTGGTTCCTAGTCAAAAAATGGGCAGAAGACATGAACAGACACTTCTCCAAAGAAGACATACAAATGGTTAACAGACACATGAAAAAATGTTCATCATCATTAGCCATCAGGGAAATTCAAATCAAAACCACATTGAGATACCACCTTACACCAGTTAGAGTGGCAAAAATTGACAAGGCAAGAAACAACAAAGGTTGGAGAGGTTCTGGAGAAAGAGGAACCCTCTTATACTGTTGGTGGGAATGCAAGTTTGTACAGCCACTTTGGAAAACAGTGTGGAGGTGCTGCAAAAAATTAAAAATAGAGCTACCCTATGACCCAGCAATTGCACTACTGGGTATTTACCACAAAGACACAGATGTAGTGAAAAGAAGGGCCATATGCACCCCAATGTTCATAGCAGCAATGTCCGCAATAGCCAAACTGTGGAAAGAGTGAAGATGCCCTTCAACAGATGAATGGTTAAAGAAGATGTGGTCCATATATACAATGGAATATTACTGAGCGATCAGAGAGGATGAATACCCAACTTTTACATCAACATGGATGGGACTGGAGGAGATTATGCTAAGTGAAATAAGTCAAGCAGAGAAAGTCAATTATCATATGGTTTTACTTACTTGTGGAACATAAGGGATAGCATGGAGGACATTAGGAGAAGGAAGGGAAAAACAAAGGGGGGGAAATTGGAGGGGGAGACCAGTAGAGACTATGGACTCTCAGAAACAAACTGAGGGTTTTCTGAGAAACACTGAGGGTTTTAGAGGGGAGGGGGGTGGGGGGGGATGGGTTAGCCCGGTGATGGGTATTAAGGAGGGCACGGACTGCATGGAGCACTGGATGATATACGAAAACAATGAATCGTGGATCACTATATCAAAAACTAACGATGTATGGTGACTAACATAACATAATAAAAAAAAATACCAATGGGGGGGAAGACCTAAGAAACCCATAAAATGCTATGTATGGAAATTGTTTGGATCTTGATTCAAAAAAATAAATGTAAAAATACATTTATGAGAAAATTAGAAATACTAGATGCTGGATTTTTAATGAAATTAAGGAATTATTACAAATATGTGGATTAATGGTATCATAGTTGTGTTCTTTAGAGGAATCCTTGTTTTTAGGGATACTTACTGAATTAAAGAAATAATATGATGTCTGGGATTTGGCTCAAAATAATATAGAGGCTTGTGGCGTGGAGTTATGTGGGAGGGTCGAAAGAGCAAGAATGACTCTGATTTGACATTTGTTGAAGATGGGAAATGGGCATGTGGGGATTCATTATATTTCTCTTTACATGTATATTTGGACTATTACACAATAAGATTTTAAAATTTGTTTCAATAAGTGGGATTACTAAATTCCACATGTGGATGGTTCAGAGATGTCTGTAATTTAAGACAATCACTTTAAATTAAAAACAAGTAGCTCATCCAGTCATCAATTTAAAACCGTACTGTATTTAAATCCTTTTACATGTAATGGGTATGAATCTTGATCCATAAACTCCAGTGTGTAAGAGAAAGAACTTTTTCAAAAATTTTCTGAAACCCAATTTAGGTTCTCTTTAAGGATCCAAAGAGTAGAAATTTAATTTCAGCAAATTACCCACTCTTTTTCCCTGAGGTGCATCCAAGTTCAGGGGAGTTACCGTATCCCTGTGGTCTGAGATTAGGGGGCATGTGGTCCTCAGCATCATCTGCCCTTGCCGACATCTGTTGAAACATCCATTGGGCCATCTGATCCTTGAACTTCAGTCCACAGAGATCACCAGGAGTCATTCTCTCTCTCTCTCTCTCCATCTTTTTCTTCTCAACTCTCCTCAGGTCTGGCTTTTTCTAGTTGATAATTTGGTCTCCCTGTCAGATGCAAAGGAAACATTGTCTCTACCAAGCTGTGGTATGGAGAATTCTTGTGAAGTTCTCCCAGTCCTGTCTGCTTGGATACACAGCCCAGCTGCTCCTTCTTCAGGGTCTGGCTTCTTCCAAGAATTCCACCCTGAAAGGAAGCACAAGTCTCCTCTGCTCTTGCATTCCACAGATGTTTGGATTTGTTATCATTCCTTCCATCACTGGTCCTCAGCCTACACAGGGTCCATGAAGTCAGGTGGTAGGGTGTGTTCTAGATGCCCGCTAACGTCTGCTCCCCCCTCCTCTCCCTCCATTATCTTCTCTGTTCCACCTTAAGAACACTGTTCTAGCCTTGCAGCAGGAAGCCTTGTTCGTATTTTTGACACTGCTCTGAGTCATTTCTCTTTCCCTGACAGCGAGGCATTTTCTTTTCTTTTTTTAAATTTTATTGTATTTTATTATGTTATGTTAGTCACCATACAGTACATCATTAGTTTTTGATGTAGTGTTCCATGACTCATTGTTTGCGTGTAACAGCATATGACAGCGAGGCATTTTCAAATCAAAGACCAACAAGAGACTTTATTTCCATTCCAAAACAGTCCCTTCCCAGTGGGAATGAGTGAATGGCCTAGGTGTGGAGCTAGGCAAGGGGAGGGATGGTAGAGATAATAATATTAAAATATTTTTGAAAATAACAACAGTAAATGACACCAAGTGGCAAGAACTACTCTAAGTGCTTCACATGTATTAACTCATCTGATTCTCCTACCAAAGCTATGAAGTCATGACTGTCATATCCATGTTGTGGATCATGAAACTGAAGCACAGAGAGGCTAAATTACTTGTCCAAGATTGCACAGGTAGTAAGTGGTAGCAATAGAATCCCAATCTAGGTAGCCTGGCTCTAGATCTGTGCTCTTTAAACTGTTAAGAAAAATAGCCTGGAAATAAGACCCAGTGCATTTGAAAGTTCTTGGTGAAGTCTTCTCTTTTTTTTTTTTTTTTTACATGGCTCTTCCATTTTTTAAATCACCATAATCATAAAACCAGCTGCCTCTTTTTAATTTTCTTTCCTTCATCCACACACAGCGTAGATAATGTGGAGGAAGAAATGTAATACCTGCCAAAGTCCCACAGATCCGTCTCAGTATAGCACTGGAACTGATATTATTAAATTTCCATTTTATTTCAGATAAGGACACTAACCTTTAGTTTAACTAATGTTCTCGTGGCCCCCCAGCAAGGAAAGTGGGCGTGCTGGGAGGTAAACCCAAGGCCATCTGATGGAGCAAGGTCATGCTTATTCCCTGACCACACGAGAGGGCTTAACTGTGTTTTGACCTGAAATCGAAGGTGGACATTTGCACAGCCCTCATGAACATCTGACCCTATGAGGGGAGAGGAGAGTCAGGCCTTGGGCCTGTCAAGCAGATACCTTTTCACCAGCTGTGACTCTTGCTTGCCTTTGTGCAGCATTAATGGAAAGCTAGAGGAGTAACAGATGGAATACACTCGAACCTTCCAATCAGGGGTCTTGGATCCCCTTTGGCTCCTCTCAACATTGTGCATCATCTGCATTAAAAAGCCCAGTGGATCTTTTTTCAGCTGCATCCCATCAGCCCACATAACGTTCTTTCTGACACTCCTCTGGGAAAGTCCCCGGGTCCTGCAATAACAGACCGAGGAGGGTGCAGATAATTAGAACTTAGATTGTCAACTCGGTCTCCAAAGTCAGTCACACAGAAAATGTACCAGCTTGACATATGATGCATAGTGCCATTTTATGGAAATAAATGATCTAAACTGCTTATTTTTGGGTAAAAGTTAATAGCATATTTTATACGTCCCAATCACTCATTTTTATGGGAGCTGAGGCAATAACATTGATTAAGATGAATTCTTGGGAGCCAGTGTCCGTTAACTCAACTTTGGTTGTTCATGAAGTACCCTTCATTTAATTTTTGCTTTTCTTCTCCTCCCCTCACCCACCATCAGAGATGATACATTTAATTTAGAAAAGTCGTTTGCAGACCAAATGTATTTAGAAATAAAGATGCTCAAGTACATAAGTGCAGTGGTCTCTGTGAGAAATTGCTATTGATTGCAGACTTGTTACAGGAATCCGAAATTGATGCACAGAAAACACACACACCCAGACACACACACACCTTGACTGAGGTTAAACTGCTCTCCTCCCCTTGTCATAATAACTTAACATAATGATAGTGCTGTCATTATAAATATTTGGAGGCTTCTGCATCTTGATAATCGATGGATTCTGAATGTTGGAGAACTCGGAGAATAATTTTTAAATCAGCACGAGTATCATGTTCAAAGTGTTTCCTTGGATTTTTCAGAATGAAAACCAGAACCATCCTCTCTATCTTAAGAAATGATTGGGAAGCGTGAGAGAGGCAAACACACCCAGCCCTGTTATTTCCCAGGTCTCCCTCTGGTAAATTGAAAACGGTACCTCCCCTCTGTGAATCTGCCACCCTCCACGTGCTTGGCCCGGACGCCACACACCTGCTCAGCGTCAGGCGGAACCCGCTAGAGCATATGACAGCTTACATATTGCCTCGTCCCGGGACGGATTGGGACTGCTGGTCACCTGGGCTCTGTTTTCAAGTGGTGTGACAGCAGCTGTGGGAAGCCCAGAGAATGACAGGCTCTCACTGCTCTTCTTACGAGTGGGAAAGAAGAGTGAGGGGAACAGAAGGGAGATGTTTTCATATACCCAGCAGCTATGACTTGAGTTCTGTACAAGAACATACTACTCTCTGGCTTTCCCCACCGTGAGCAGCTGCGGTAGAAGGGAAACCCTGATTTTTTAATTTAAAATTGCTAGTCAGTTGTAGTAGACAGAACTTTGGCCCCTAAAGATGTCCATTTTATAATCCCAGAAACTGTGATTGTGTTAACTTTACATGGCAAAGAGGAATTAGGTATCAGATATACCTAAGGTTGCTCATCATCTGATTTTAAAATAGGGAGGATTATCGTGGATAACCTGGGTGGGCCCAGTGTAATCACAAGGGTCCTTAAAGGGGGAAAGGGAGGCAGAAGAGGTCTGAGTGATGCTATGTGAGGAGGACATGACCTGCGTTGCTGGCTTTGAAGATGGAGGAAAGGGCCAGTAGCTGAGGAATGTGGGCAGCCTCCAGAAGCGGGAAAGGGCAAGAAATGGATTTTCCCCCAGAGTCTCCAGAAGGGAACACAGCCCTGCCGACACCTTGATTTTAACCCAGTATGACTTAGGTGGGACTTCTGAACTACAGAAACCAATCTAATGAATGTATCCTGTTTGGAACCACTACATTTGTGGTAATTTGCGCCAGCAGCAGTAAGAAACTGAGATATGGAGTGATGGTTTGAGTTGTGGTTCTCAACTTAGGAGTACATTAAAATCATCTGGGGAGCTTTTACCAGTCCTCATGCTTGGGCCCCACCCCAGACCAATCATCTCAGAATCTCTGGGAGTGAGACCCCAAAAGTCAGAATTTTATAAACTCCCAGGTGATTTCACTGTGTAAGCAAAATGGAGAGGCAATGATCTAGTGGCTAGAGCCCCAACAGTGTCTGGAGGCGAGCAAGCTGTGTTCAAATCCCATTTTTTCATTTTAAGATTGAGCTCAGATAATTTATTTCACCTACACACTAAATAGGTGCGCATATACAGATACAAATATATATGTGTGCACGTATACACGTACACAAACCAGCCCTTCTGTAAAATGGGAAGCTAATTGTGAGGTTTTATTTTTTAAATTTTATTTATTTATTTTTGTAAGTGAGGTTTTCTATGTGAAGAATCTAGCACATAGTAAATGCATGGACTGAAAGTTTTTGTGGTATAAGTAATTGAGAGCTACGGAAGAGATTTTTAATAAAAAATCATTTTCTGGTAACATCAGAATGTGTTTATATTCCTATTTTGTTTCTCTGGGCCCATGAGTCTCAAAGTATGTTCTAACGTGGGAGCCATCCTTAAATTTATGTCAGATCACCGACATCTTGGGAAAGGACTATTTTGAAAGTATCTTGTTTTTTTTTTTTTTAATAATACATGTAACCAGGGACACAGGAGTAGCTCAGTCGGTTAAGTGTCTGACTCGTGATTTCGGGTCAGGTCATCACTTCAGGGTCATGAGGTCGAGCCCTGCATAGCGGAGCCTGCTTGGGATTCTCTCTCTTCCCTTCTGCCCCCAGCTCACACACGCTCTCTCTTTTTCTCTCTAAAACAAAACAAAACAAAACAAAACAAAAAAAACACGTAACCAGTCCTCCCCCTTCTTTGGGATTTGTCTGCACTTCCCAATTAGCTGTCAGGCTCAGATTGCCTGCCGTGACCTCAGGCAGTTTTCTTCACCTTGCCTTGGGCCTTCAGTCCATGTTAGCAGTATAGGGACTATGATTCTCCTCATTCCCTTAGCTGCTGTGGGGAGAGAGTAAGTATAAAGTATCGAGCACTATGCCTGACCTGTAATCATGACTTAATAAATGAAAACCTTATAGCACTATCGGTCAAGTCCAAATCCAATGAATGAAGTAGAAGAACAAAGTGGCAATTCAGTGGGTGTGAGAAGGGAAGAGAGTGAGTGGCCGGGTGTGGAATTAGTGAGGAGCTTGAGGGCTTCGGCCAGATACCCATCATTGTGCAGGTGCCCCGCAGGTGTGGTGGAGATGGCCCCGGCTGTGTGCAGGAGCTCTGGCCGGCTGAACAGCGGACATTGAGCCAAGCCTCTGGAAATGTGGAAACATAGGGGACTTGGTTGGCTTCAGGGACATTTAAAAGTACAACAGGCCAGCTTGGGCCCAGTTAGCCCAGATGATTTTATTTATTTTTTATTTTTTTTTAATTTTAATTTATTATGTCATGTTAGTCACCACACATTTAATCTCAGGAAACAAACAGGGTTGCTGGAGTCCAGCAATTTTTAGTTACGCCTGCCAGATACGTTGTTAATCCCTAGAAGGCAGGGGTTGTGGCTCACGGTTCTGTCGTCTAATTCCCCAGTTCAGTTCTGGGCACACAGCAAATGCACAATAAAATCTTGCTGTTTCATTAGCCCCATAGTAGTACATAAAAATGATTAAGAGAAATGTAACACATTCTGTCCTCCTTTCAATTTCCGTAAGTAGAAAGTATAATGGTTCTTGAAACCTCAAGCATTGCTTTGGATTTGGGGCCACAGAAGTGACTAGTGCGTGGGTCAGCTCAGGCTCACAGTTTGATCGTGGCTACATCACTGGTTTTCCTTGAGGTTGGTGCATCTATTTAGTGGTGATGGAGTGATAGCAGTATCCACAGTGCTAATCCACAGGATTAGTGCCCCAACCAAATGTGTGTGAAAGTGTTCCATAAATTTCTGTAAATCCATAAATTTGAAATAATAACATGAGGCTCAAAGGAGCAAATGCTCACATCTGGCTGTGGAGAAAAGAGAAAACCTTTTAAAGAAGCTATCTAAGGGTAGTAGCTAAAATAATTTTTTTTTAGGTTGTTTAGGATTCAGACTTTCCTGTTTTCCATATGCAACTTGTAGAAATGTGTTAATGGTGAAGATAGATTGAATGGGGCACACGCTCTTGCCTGGGCTCAAATCCCAGCACGTTTGCATTTGCTCACTGTATGTGGGACTTCAGCCAAGACACAAATTCTCTGACCCTTAGTGTCCTTTTTTACAAACAGGAGCAATAATCTAGATATGGCAGGACTGACTATTATGAACCTCCACTGCACCCCTCTTACAGTGCCTGTGACATGGTATGTGAAAACTGGGTGTCCCTCCCCCATTTCCTGAGGCTCTCTCAAGAAGCCCAGTTGTCTAGGGGACAGATTATAGTTAGAAGCCTTCTCCTACTAAAAGACAGTAATTGTTTGTTTGGGTTATAATTTTTAAAGACTCATTTATAATTATATATATAATTTATACATATGTATATATTTGTGTTTGTATATATGTACATATGTGCATACATATAGAGACACATTCTTACAGTAAAAAAAAAAAAAAATACCAAGAAAGCAAAAATTCTACTAATCCCCTTCTCAGAGGTAGGTTTCCTTTTTAAAAAATCAGTTTACACCAGCAAAATATAAAGCCAGATTATTGTCCTATCTGACTTCAAAGATCAGACAGCTGGAATTTGTTCCCTTGAGGCATAGTCAAATCTAAAACCACCCTCAGGAGGCTCTAGAGAAATGCACTTAGCAGCCCTAGTGATTTGTGGGTTGGCAGTCTCTTCCTGGGTTCTGACTGGGGCCAGATCAGCTGTCTCTAGCTACTCTTCAAACGCCCTCCTTACTCTGCCCTTTACCCTTGCCAGGAACACACCACGCTGGTGTGGTGTAAAAGAATGGGCGTGGGACCAGGAAGCAAAAGATGGCAACGTTCAAAGCCCAGTGCTTCCTGCTACCAGCCAGTAGCACAAGGCAGGTTATGGAAACTGCTTCTCAACTTCCTTCCTCATCTGTGAAATGGGAATGGTGGTCACAGGATTGCTATGAACTTTGAATGACATCGTGCTTTAGAATCTTGAAGTGCTTCTAAAATACGAGCCATTATTATGACATATATATAACAAAGAATGAAAGAGAGTTTGGAAGATAGAAGAATGGAAAGTAACAGGTTTAATTGCTTAGTACTCCCTCTTAACCATGCCCTAATTTCATAAAATCTCATTGCTTTCACCCTTTGCCGTTGTACAGGATCTACTCACACTGCAGTCTGTAGCTCTGGAATGGTTTGTAATGAAGCCCTTTCATTCCACAAAGGTTTATAAAGCACCTACTTCGTGCCAGCCCCGACCACACCATTGAACAAAGCAGACAACAAGATCTGCCCTTGTGGTGCTGAACCGAACTTAGGAAATCCCAGGAATGGTCCCCAAGCAAGTTCTCTGACCCACAGCTGCCATAGTAAGGTTCCAGGGTCCTGTTTCCTCATCTTATGCCCAATATAATCCTGGGGCCCAGGTCTCTCAAAAATCTACTACTTGGCTTTAGTCCAGGGCAGACATTTGGAATTTTAAGCCGGGCCAATGTTTGGTGCTCAGAAGTTGGACAGGAACCATGTGCTGAGTGCCAGCAATGCTGTTTGAGAACTAGTATCTGGGTTTAATTTCCACTGTCTGTCAGAGGGGAGCTTTGATCAGACCCTGCATTTTTTTCACTTCTAAGTGACTAGAGGCTACTGCCGGCCCATTACCACAGCCTCTGTGTGAGCTCTAGGTTGGCCATGATAGCAGAGATTTATTTACATGAATTTCCTCCGAGTTGCCCTGTCCATCGCCTCCCTCTCTCCCCTTCGGTCAGGGTCCAGGGAGTGCTGGGGGCTCAACAGGAAAGTGAACGCATGTCCAGGAAACTAAGGGATGGGAAATGGTGGGGGGGACCCACACATATTGCAGAAGGAAGTGCAGCACAAGTAAGTGACTGCAGCTGGCTCTTAATGGCTTTTCTTCTCTGTCGTCATTTTCCTTTAAGCCCAAAAGAAACTCTTTGTAATACGTGTTAAAATTATGGTTCAGATTTCTGATGATCAAGTTACATAGATTAAAGTAATGGATACCAGACTCCGCATCAATTCAGGTATAAATATGGATGAAATGAATGTACATTATCCACTGTTATAAATCTGTGTGTTCAAGGAAAGATATAAATCTCCTGAACCTTTCCTACCTCAGGGTATGAGGGTCTTTTTTTTTTTTTTCAGTGTTTTCGATGAAATTATGATTTGGAGTAATTTGCTGGTTTTGCAGAAACCCCTGGCTTTTTTTTTTTTTTTTTAACAAGAAAGGGTAGAGTATATTATTTATAATGGCGAGTCATTAAAATGCTCCAGGAAGTCATCATTGCAGAGGGGGTTGGAGAAGGAAGGGGTTATATGGCATTCCAGATGTGCATGTGTGGAGAAGGGCCATGCATTTGGAGAAATTTATAGCACCTGGCTCCATTGTAAAGGGTTCTTGGCCGGGGGGCATTTCTGCTCTCTCCCCCTGCCCTTGGCCCTATCAACACTATACATGCAGGGGCTCAAAGGCGTCAGTGCATGATGGACACATGGCCACAGGATGTTGTGGTCTGGAAGAGAAGCCTGAGTTCTCACTCCTGCTAAGCCACAGGGCTGATGAAAGTGAGCTCCTGCAGCTTGGGGCCCTCACAGGAGCACGAAGAGGCCTTGCCGTGAGAGGGAAAGAACAGAGCCACATGCTCTGCAGAAATGCATTACCCCAGCATGCTGCTCAACAGCTACATGTTTGGTCACCTTAGTTTACCTTCCATAACTTCACAGTCTGTAAAATGGAGGTATTAATATACATTCCAGAAGGTTGGTGTGAGGACTAAATGAGATTCCGAGTGTGAAGGCACCTAGTGCAATTCCTTCCTTTTCCCCCTGATCAGGCTCCTAACTTGTAGGTTAATAGACTCGTGACCACTGTTGTCCCAGATGGGATTGCATCATGGTCTCCCAGCCACTCTCCAGTTCTCCTCAGCTAAGGCCACTACACTGATTGCACATGGAGGTTCAGCTGTTTCTAAAGTCCTGAGTAGTCAATGAAGAACTCAACGAGTTAGCCCAGGTCTTTCTGTGGTTTTGCTCCACTGTCCCTCGTCTGCAGCATCCAAATGAGCAAACAGCCACTTCATCCTCATCCCAGTGAGCAAAAGGGAAGATGGGAAAACCAGGGCATGTCCTTTCCCTCTAGGGACCAGCCTACAAAGGATGTACATCACTTTCCTTCATATTCCACTGGTCAAGAACTGTCTGGCCCTACCTAATCATGAAGGGGACTGGACAAAGTATTCTTTAGCTGGCATAGCCGTTGACCTAGCTATATTCCCTTACCATGGAGGAAAGTGAGATGGATATTGGGGGATAATTAGAGTCCCTCCAGAGGGAAGTCACAGGGAGTTGTGCCAGAAACTCAAATAGAACCATATGCTTGAAGAGAGAGATTTGGATTCTGTGGGGGTAGAGAAAGGAAGATTGTTATCCCATGGATCATGAAATGTGTTTATGTCTCATAATCAGATTAATCAGGATGTAGTTATGTGGCCTGCTTTGTCAATGTGCAAATTCCAGAGGCCAAGGTAACTGGGCCTGTCCCATTATAGGTCAAGTAAGGTTACTTTCCTCTGCAGCTGTAATCAGTCAGCCTGTGCCCACCCAATGCCCAACATGTTTCTCAACTCTATACTTGCAGTGCATTTCTCACGGTCTGCCATATAGCTAGCTAGCTATTCATTCAATAATTGTTAAGTGTGGATGAGTGAATGAATAAATGAGTTAGAGAGCAAAGTGAAGGACAAGTGGGAATAGGGCTACAGGTTGACAGTGGTATCAGGGGGCACTTTCAATAAAAAGAACTAAATCATCTCTACTCTCCTGAGCCACCTCCTCCCTTACTCTTTTTTTTTTTTTTAAGATTTATGTATTTATTTTAGAGAGAGCATGAGCAGGAGGGGCAGAGGGAGAGGGAGAGAGAATGTCAAGCAGACTCCGTGCTGAGCAGGAAGCCCGATGTGGGGCTTGATCTCATGACCCTGAGAGCACAACCCTGAGATCAGGACCTGTGCCGAAACCAGGTGTTGGATGCTCAACTGACTGCACCACCCAGGTACCCCACCAACTCCCTTACTCTTCTCAACTCATTACTCTTCTGTCCTTCTCATTGATACAGAGAAAAGAAAAAACAAAAATTCCTTAGTGCCTACACCAGCCCAGCAAACTTACTAGCCTGTATGTATGTCCATCCTTTTTCTTCCCTTCTGTTAAATTGAGTGAGGTATTCCACCGGGACCTGCTCTTCTTCCCTTCTGTTCCTCAGGGCCTTGTTCCACCACCGTGCCCTCTCCTATGCATTTTCATATTCTTCCTTCTCTTCTGGCTCCTTCAGACTTTAAGTGGGTTCAAATTTCTCCCAGCTTTAAAAACCAAATACTCAATCCCTATCTAGAGTTGTATCTCTCCCCTCCCCCTTCACAGCCAACTTCTTGAAAGAGTTGGCTAAATGCACCGTTCCTCTGTCTAGAACTCTATAACGTTGCCATCCGCAGAAGTTTGACTTCTCTTCCTGCCATGACACTGACATTGCTGGTCAAAGTCACTGATGACCTTCCTGGTCAACAGATTGCCAAGGGCATCTTGCAGTTCTTATCTCACTTGACCTCTCAAAAGCATTTGACCCTGTTGATCATTCCCTTTTTGATCTTCCCATGGCTTCTGTAAAACACCATCTATCCTGTTTTTCTCCTACTTCTTGGGTCTCCTATGGACTCTCTTTCCCTGCTCATGACTAAATGTTAATGTTTCTCAGGTATCTGTTCTGGGCTGTCTTCTATTCTCACTCCACACACAGATCCCTGAATATGTCATCCACTGCATTACATCTGCATCCATCTTTCTATGCAGATGTAATCTATATACATATGATATCCAAATATGAAATATTCTCTCTTCTCTCTACAGTGCAGATCTAACTACCTCTTTTACTTCTCCATTTGGATATTCTAGAGGCACCTAGGACACCCCTTGTCTAAAATTAGATTCGGGCTCTGCCACTTCCTATTCTTGTGCCTTGCTTGTGTCTCATCTCTAAAGTGAGGGCAATAATAATGCAGGATTATAGTGCGACCAGATGGATTGATATGTAAAAATGTGATGTGTATACTGTGAAGTGCTCTTTGCATGTAAAGGATAACAGTTACTTTATGTCAACCAACAAGGCTTCATTGAGTACCTACAGTGTGTCCTGTATGGTTCTGGTGATTACAGAATAGAACGAGCCATGGCTCCTATCCTAAGGAGCTTACAGATTTGATTGGGTAAGGGGAAAATAAATGATGAAGCACTTAATGTGATTTCGGCAACAGGAATGGAAAGGCCAGTGGCATCACCATTGGAGTTCTGGAGGAGTCCTCTCTTTCCTTCCAGCCCCACTCATCCTTTTTTTAAAGATATTACCCTGCCCATAGCCTGGAAGACACAGCGCTAGTTATCAAAAGACCACTCACCCACAGCCATAATCTTTTCGATCGGTAGTCATCTGACCTAGGTTCAGTGTATCAAAATGTTTCTCCCAAGGAGATGTCATTCAGGCAGGGCTGAGAAATGGTAATGTGGAGATCATTCCAGATTTAATGCCATGGGACATGTAAAGTAAAGGTTATAGGTAAAAAAAAAAAAAAAAAAATCTGGTAGTGAAAGCCTGTACATTAAAGGGAGAATGGAACAGATAAGCAGGGAGAAGAGGAAAGAGAGACCATGTAGTCCCAGGGAGAGCAATAGAGAATAGAAGCTGTAGGATGGCTTTCCAGTTCTCTTCTGACCTGGCTGGGTTTCCTGCAATCATGTTGACTTGCAATTCTAATTCCTGTGCTCATTCTACTATCATATGGTACCATATCACATTTATGTTTATTTTTAAAATTATAAAAAGATATTCCAATATTATGCTCTTAGTCACTTACCAGTGTAGATGTAAATTGCAATTTGATTCAAGTTGACCAGAATATATGGGGATTTGATGTTTTTCTACCTCTGGTTTCTAATGGAAATTACCTTCCTTCATACATCATCATACATTAATTGCTTTAATAATAATAATAATAATAGTTCCTGTGTTTTGCTTTTACAGTAGTTTACCATTTACAAAGGTATTTCACATACATTATCTCATTTGAGCCTCACAATAACTCAGTGAGGCTCAGAAAGAGTAAGTGAATTATTTAAAGTTACACAGGACTGAGACATATATTGAGGTCTCCTGACTCTTAATTCAGTGCCAAGGCAAATTAAAAGTATAAAAGTTCAATCCGTGCATTCTCCAACTTAGGCCTGAGATAGGATGTGTGCAGATACCTCTTGGAACATTGCAAAGCCTCTTAAGTCATTCTTGTGTGCCTTTTATATTCAAATTCCCAGAGTTCCAACAGTGGAGAAAGTCCAAATTCAGTTCAGCTCACCAACATTTTGTGATTTCTGATTATGCGCTGGCCCTGATTCTTTGTGAGTAGACTTGCTGAGTCTGAAACATCTGTATATTAGGGCAAGTAGACAATCAAACCTGACCTGTTAAAACATCAAGTTTTAACTTTCAAGAGGTCTTCTTTACAGTGATAGAGGTTGTGTTACCCAGGGATGGTAGTCAGCTGTTTTGTGGAAAATTCCCATCTATTCAGCTCTGACATCTGGTTCCCAGGATACCTGATATAGAGGATGCTGAAAGCAAAGTAGCATGGTAGCTCAAGGCTTCTGCTACTAAGAGCAAGAGCTTTCACATGCTCTCATAAAACTTGCAAAAGCTGCTCAATCATTCCCGGGATAGCCATTCTCTCTCCCATCTCTTTGGAGAGGAGGAGGAGGAAATACAGTTTGGGGCACCCTTTCCAAAAGGTGGCCTGAGGAAATGCTCCCAAATATTCCCCCAGACTCCAGAAAGCAGAGAATGTCCCGGGAGGAAGAACAGGTGACCTCTTCGCCGCATAGTCTAAGAATAGGCTTGGCTGATAGAATGCCTGGCAGCCTGTCTCCGTCCTCCACATGCTTTGCCTCTTTCGGCAGTTCCCCTGCCCCTCCTCCCTTGCAGATGAAGAGATGGAGGGCAGATTACATAAAACGAGTGTCATGTGGTGGTTAGACTGGAAGGTGAGCTTAATGAACAAAAGGACACTAAACTACCCATCATACCCCACCAGCATTTCTGCCTTCTCCCAAAGTCCCCCCCCAAAAAGGAATCATTTAGGTACCAAGTCCCTGGGTAAAGAAGCACGAAACAGGCCCCCCAAAGCTTAGGTTTTGATCCAGTTCCCAGACAGAGCATCAGCTGCCTTCTCAAGAAGTAAGTTGGTCTTGGGTCCAATAGCTGAGACCCTTCCATCTAAGAAATGGGTAGTGGGACTGTCAGGCAAGGAGCCACCCTTGAAGCCTCCTTTGTGTGTCCCAATCTCAGAGCAAACCTCCAGATCCTGGATAGGCCCAACATGTGGCCCTGTCTCCTCTCAGGGGAAGCTCCGAGCTCCTCTCCCTGGGTCCTCTTGCCACGGCTGGGCTGCTTGGAATTACCTGCTCGTGCAAGCCCGAGGGCTCAAGAGGGGCAGCACTCTGGGAGGGGGGATTACCTGCTACTGTGCTGCATTTTCAGTTAGAGCAGAGGCCGATCTTGCCCAGCAGTGCCTCCAATCCTATTCCTTCCCAACCCAAGCTGCTTGGGAGGTGCCTCACACAGCTGCACGTAGTTTGTAATCCCAGGCGGGCTATCGTCTAATATAATTGGCTCTCAGAGGCCCTTCCTTTCTACTCGGAGGTCCAAAATACCAACAGTACCTCCTCAGCCCAAAGGAATCAGAAGCCAACAGCCCTTCCACTAGTAGGAGACATCAGACCTAGGGAACGTGGCACTGCCGTGAGGAGGGCAGGGTGAAGTGGCGTCTGTCCATAGCCCACACCCAGGATGGACAACAAAATCATAGGTAGAGGCAGATGTGAGGCATCCTCCAAGAGACACTGCATAGATGTGGGTAAATTCAGTGTGCCCAAGGCCTGGAACTCAAGGAAGAGAGAATAAATCTCCCAGAGGACCTATCGGTTTGCCCCCTTGTGGACCGCCCAAAAAAGGTAACCTTGAAAATCCCATCTTTCATCCAGTATAATCCAAAAAGAATCCCATTTTCCTCTGTGGCTTCCTTTGCTATTTCTAAGATACATTAACTCAACCATCTTTTACTGAGTTCATGAAACATGCATGTCTCTGGGCTCTACACTGGGAAGGCAAGGGTGAGCAAGACTCGGTTTGATATTGCATTGCCCTTACTCTTTTGGGGGAAACAAATAAGTCAATTGACCGTTACAACTTAGAGTGATGGGAAAACACTGGTCCTCTTTAAAAAAAATTAAAAATAATAATAAATAAAAGTTTATGTTTGCATGCTTCTAAGGTATGTACCTCTTATTGTGTAATCTTTTGCTTCAAGGGGCTTAAACTTGGGTGTCTCTTATGTAAGAAGACTTTTAAATATAAATGCATAAATACGTATGCATTTGGCATTAATTTTTTTATTCCTGCAAATATTGGAGGACAATTATCTGAACTTTGTGAACTCAAGGGAACAATTTAGTTGGGACCAACATGATGAAAAGTCAAGCAAACAAAATATGCTTAACACTTCTTTTGAGTTCAACATCAAAAATCATCTTGAAAGGCAAAATGTAAGTAATAGGGGTCAAGAGGGGGGTATAGCCGAATCTAGTTAAGGTCAGTGAGAAGCAGCCATGCTGAAATAAGATGTCATTATTGAATGACACTGCTGCCCACTGCTTTTTTATGTGCTCAAACACATATTCTTGAACAATTAGTTGAGAACTGGAGTTAATTTCATTCTTTAATGTCTAACTCTTAAAATACTGATGCCAGCTCTGTAGTTGTTTTATTTGTCTTTCCTATATTATTTTCAGATCGAAAGTATTGGTATTTTAAAAAAAGTATTGATATTAAAATGTTTATTTGCAAAGTAGTGACATGATATAAACATTTTGAAAATGATACATAAATTTAAAAGTGTTTGTGTATGTGTAAAATAATATACACATACACATATACGTCTATGATTTCAGTGCTCAGATGGGGAAAGATCGAGACCACTGGGCACTCGAGAATTAGTCACCTTTGTCTTATTCTCTGAGAATGCATCACCTTAAAAAATACATTTCTTGAATTTCTCAGTATGTTCAATGCGGGCAAAAAACTGATAAATCTTATTTAATAAATAGAGAAGAGAGAAGATTCATCTTTTAAGATAAAGCTAAAATGAAATGAGATGTGGCTTAGAAAACTCATCCTACTCTGCAAAACGTATATTTGTTTAACCAAAGATCACTGAGTCATGATTTTCTAATGAAGGGCTAAACAGCTCTTTCTGTCATGGAAGAGAAAGACACATAACAAAGAATAGGAACTTGTATAAAGTGAAGGATTTCATTGTCCTTCTCAGTGATTAAAAGGTGTCCACAAATTCTGGTTCTCTGGAGGTATTTCAAACACTGTATGAACAGATGAAAAACAAAATTGAGTTTTTTGTTGTAGCAGAGTGATGCTTGGCAATTGAATGATGAGGATTAATTATGGGAATTTGTTTTTGAGACCCTTAGTCCATTTACATGTCATGAAAGTTACAGCAGTAATAGGAAAATGAAGAACACTATCAGTCATGTTTCTCTAGAGTGACCATATACTTTATCATCCAAATCCATAATGAAAGTGGTCCTATTAATTGAGAATGAAAGTTGGCCCTATTTATTAATATGCCAGGACAATGTTGTAAACCAGGACTGTCAGAGGACTCTAATAAATGTTGTAACTGTATATTTTGCCCTATATCCCCAGACACCCCCATACACATGTGTGCACACACACACAAACACACAAGTGAGAAGGAAAAGCAAAGGACAATATATGCAGCCCTATTTCCCTATGTGTGGTTAATTTTATTTGTCAACTTGACTGGGACACAGGGTACCCAGATGTTGGACTACACATTATTTATGGGTGTGTCTTTCAGGGTGTTTCTGGACGAGATTAGCATTTGAATCAATAGACTGAATAAAGCACATTGCCCTCCGCAATGTGAGTGGACCTCATCCAAGTTGTAGAGGGTCTGCATAGAGTTAAAAGGTGGAGGAAGGAACAGCTGACCCTCTGCCTGACTGTTTGAGCTGGGACTTCAGTCTTCCCTTGCATTTGGACTAGGAAGTATACCATTAGCTCCCCTAGTTCTCAGGCCTATGGGGCTGGACTAGAACTAGATCACTGGCTTTCCTGGACTCCAGCTTGCAAATGGCTGATTGTGGGACTTCTTAGTCTCCACAGTCACATTAGCCAGTTCCTTCTAGTGACTTCTCCCCACCCCTCCCAAAGTATATCCTTTTGGTTCTGTCCTTCTGGAGAATCTTAATACACCCTAAGATAGTGAAAGAGATTGACAAATGGACTACTGACATAAGTACAATGTATGCCACAGGTGACTTGAGGTTGAGATGGGCGCTTCCATCCCTTCCATCTCTGATCCCAAGCTACATGCTGTATTTACTTCCTTCTATACTTGTTAGTATTTCTCTGGAAGAGTTTGAAAGGAATACTGTAGGCAAACAGGAATTTACTGAAGGAGTATGGACCAGAGGCCTCAGAAGATTTGATTCTAGAAGGACCACTCACTGTTGCAGCAGAGAAGCTAATAGAGCAAAGTGGGCTAAAAACCGAGACATAGATTCAACCAATGTAGTCAGTTGCCCAGGTGAGAAATAATGAAAGATGGAGCCCAGACCCTGAATATGAATAGAGAATATGAAGAAGCTTTACCACTTCAGGTCATAAGTGGCTTTGGTCAACCTTGGAGACTCCTTCTAACCTGGCTCCATATAACTTGATGTGTAAGCTACTCATAATCAATTGAGTCATTGTTTCAAGGCTATAGTACCAAATTTCTATTTGAGAGGAACTGAAATGGCAAGGAATTTCCACTCCATTCAGCTGAGGCCAGACTATGAGTTCACCAGATACAAACATAGCCACCTAGACCCATTTCCCAGTAATCTGGTAGTCAGAAAATAGAAGTATAGCATCTTTTCTTTGATAAAATCTGCATAGGAAATAGGAATTAGATTCAAAGCGTGACAGGGGAGGAAGAAGAAAAGTAAAATAGAGGGAGATGAACATTTGTTAAAAGATAGCAACATGGTAGTCACTGTGGCAGGCACCTCGAACATCTGCCGCTTGGGATACTCCCCCTGAGGTAGGAACAACTCCTCCTGCTTTATAGTTGAAGTGAGGTAAATTTCCCTTGGTCATATAACTGTTGACATAGGATTCAAGATTCCTAACAGATATACCTACCTTCAGAACACACGTTTCTCCTGGCCTCTGCATGATGCTGTTTGATCTAGTGTGTAGGTGTGACTGGCTTTTGGAACCACCCCTCTTAGAATAACATTTGCTTCCTGGCAAGAAAACAGGAAGCCCCCAATATAGTCTAGCCTCTTTCTGGAACAAGTAGGTCTTCCTCAAGTTCTTTCCATGATTAAATTTTATCCCTAAAGGCCCCTAAATTAGGTCACTGATATCTGTGAGTTCCAGTTCCACTTCACCTACTTAATGAACAAACTTTAATCCAGTGCTTTCAATAGGCCAAGCCCAAGGCCAGGCTAGAATAAAGGCTGACCCTGCCCTCAAGAAGCTCTCAGCATAGAAGAAATGAGACATGTATATAAAGAGTCATAATGTAAGATAAACATAGATGATTATCATATGAAAGACACATTTTAGAAGAGATCATCCAAGTAAAACTGGATAGATGAGGCCTTTGGGTTGGGACACACAGAAGTTAAATGTGTGGCGTTGGTGTAAGGAGCCTCTTGGGTCAGGGCCAGGAGTGGGGGTGATGCTAAACAGAAGCCCTGACACTGGTAATTAGGAGCATGGACAGGGAACAGCAAGAATCAGTGTGGTGATGAGAAGCCCCATCCAAAGGCAGTGAGGAGAGGGTGCTGGATGTTTTTCTCTATTCGGACACTGACATTTGAAGAGTTTGATTGGGTTCCTGGCTATTCTCAGGAGCAGCTGTGGCAATCTTCGAGGTTGGCACAAGGCTGAGTACCTCTATCTTTGTGCAGTCTTTTTCCTTTTGATGAGTCCCTGGACATATGAAATCCACCTCCTCTCCTGGTACTGTTATCAAACCTCATACTTGCATTCAAAATGGGGTCAAAAAAGAAGAGAAGAAAAGGGCAATTGATTTGTATGTTTCAGTCATTTCCTTGGGAACACGCTGAGCTTTTACTCTGGGGTGACTGCGAAAGAGACCCTGCCTGTGATTAGATCTGTCAGGCAGTGGCTGTGTTACACTAGGTACCTGGGGAAATAAAACCACGGGCAACTGCCAGTGCCTGCATGCTCAGAAAGCTGTCTGCATGCAGTACAACAATGGTCGAGAGTGTGTGTGTGTGTGTGTGTGTGTGTGTGTGTGTGTGTGTGTGTGCGCGCGCGCGCAGGCGCGCGCAGGAACCACGTGGCTAGGACTTGGCAGGGGGATTCTAGGTCTGAATTCTTGCTTTGAATTTGGACAGATGATCTCTAAGGCTCCCACTCAAATCTCAGATTATAGGACTCTGTATAGGACACAATGAAATGATGCCTAAGGATATGTAAAGTTGATAGGTAAGTCCCCATTTTACCTCTCATCTTGACTCTATCTGTTCCAAATACCACGCAGCTACTGGAGTGGTATTCCTAAAATATAAATATGACCACATCACCCTCCTTTTCTTGCTTAAAAGCCTGCAATGTCTCCCACTTATCTAGAGGATAAAGCCCAAGCCACCCAAGACTTACTATGACCTGACCTCAGCTTACTTCTCCAGCTTCAGCTGCCAACAGTCCCCACGTTACCCTTTATGATCCAGCAGCAATGGATTGTGTGCACATATCTTCCAGCTTATATTGCTTCCCTCCACCTGCCTCCTCCTCTCTCTCTCAATCTCTCTCTCTCTCTCTCTCTCTCTCTCTCACACACACACACACACACGCACAGGTCTAGACTATCCTTCTCAATCTTCCTTCCCAGCTAACATTCCCTCATTTTTTTTTTAAGATTTTATTTATTCATTTGACAGAGAGAGACACAGTGAGAGAGGGAACACAAGCAGGGGGAGTGGGAGAGGGAGAAGCAGGCTTCCCGCTGAGCAGGGAGCCCAAAGTGGGGCTTGATCCCATGACCCTGGGATCACAGCCCCGAGCCAAAGGCAGATGTTTAATGCCTGAGCCACCCAGGCGCCCCTCCCTCATTTTTTTATACTCAGCTCAGTTCTTGTTTTCTTCAGAAACCCTCCCTAACAGCACTCATCTCAGAGTGGTACCCATATTTCTTTCTCATCCTTAAAATACTGAATTCTAAACTACCTACTTATATGATTCCTTCTCTAAACCATAACCTCTGCAGGGTCAGGTACTTGATTTTATGGGTCTTCGAATCTCTCACGCCTAAGTCAGGGTGTAGCACAATGTTGCACATAGTGAGTGTTCACTGCCTAAATACTGGATGAATGGGGTAGATGGGTAGTAGATGGAAATTTACTTAAAAAGTAGATCAATTCCAGGATTCTGTTTCCAATCTTGATGTGATGATTGATTTTATGTATAAACTTGGCGGGGCCAGGGGATGCCCAGATAGGTAGTTAAACATTATTTCTGGGTGTGTCTGTGAGTGTTTCTGGAAGAGATTAGCATTTGAATTAGTGACCTGAGTCAGGCAGATGATGTGGGTGGGCATCATTCAGTCTGCTAAGGGACTGAATAGAACAAACAGGTGGAGGGAGTTTGAATTCTCTCCCTGCCTGATTGCTTGAGCTGAATCAAAGATCTCCTCCTGGCTTAGTGTTCCTGCTTCTCAGACCTTCAGACTCAGGATGGCATCTACACTATGGGCTCTCCTGTTCTCAGGCCTTCAAACTACATCACAGGCTTTCCTGAGTCTCCTGTTCGCAGACAGCAGATTATGAGATTCTCTGCCTCCATAATCACAAGAAGCCAATACCTTATAATAAATTCTATATAAATAAATAGGAGATATATATATATATATTTTATTGGTTCTGTGTCTCTGGAGAACCTTGACTAATACACTTGGCAAGGTGTTATTTTCTTTAATTTTACAGGAGTTGCTACTGTGCCACAGAATGGCAAATGTCACACAGCTAAACCTTTAAAACTGCAATCAGAGTCCCTTATTCCTAATATAGTGCTCATTCCTCTGTTCTTTAGCACCTCTCAGTGACTAAGTACCCATTGCTTTTTGAATCCTGAATTGCTTAGACTTAGAATTCTATAGCTCAAAAGAACCCAAAGGAAAATTCATCCTACCACATCACCCTATTTTCTCTTTTAGTAAATAATTAAAAGCTAGAAGTGGTCAAGTGACTCAACACCTCATTCATCCTTCAAAATCCTACTCAGTCATAATCACTGTTGTCATCATGAGTAACTGTAGAATGACGACAGTGATCGATGCTACAGAGAAATAGGCGGTATAACAAAGGCCGATGATACAATAAAGAAAACTAACCAAATCAGCAGTCTGATGATTAGCTAATTAATCATTAAATAAATATTCATTGAATGAATACTATGTGCTAGAAACTCTCAAGTGCTGAGTACATAGCAGTAAGTAAATTATCTAAATCCCTGCTATATGGAGGTTACATTTTAGTAGGAGGGAAGAGACAATGAATACAAGGAAATAGAAGCTATCTTGGAGAGTGATATAACAGACATTAGGTGGTAAACAGAAAAGAGTACTCCAAGAAGTAGAAAGAACATAGACAACATCCCTGAGGAGTGTGAGGTCATAGAATGTTTGAGGAACTGGAAGATTCCTATGATTCGAACATGGAGATAAGAGTGTCACAAAAAGAGACCAGAGCTCATTAGTCATGTCTCAGATCATGCTGGGCCTTGAAGGTCATGTTGAATTTGGATTAGATCCTTGGTGCAAGAGAAGTCACTAATGATTTTTAAATAGTAAATAGTATGATTAGAGGTGTGTGTGTGTGTGTGTGTGTGTGTGTGTGCGTGCGTGCGTTTTAAATATCTGGTCTCCATGTAGAAAATTATTAAGAAGAGAACAGCAGTTACTCTGGAGAGATAAGTTAAGAAGATATCCCAGTTACTTAGGTGGGTAATAATGGTGGCCTATACTAGGGTGGCAAGGAGAAATGAAGTCAGGTGAAGAGATATCTTAGAGTTAGTGGAGAAAGAGATGTCAGGATCGACCCCTCACTTTCTGTCTTAAGCAATTATAGTTGAATATGACACTTAATGAGAGTGATAACACTGCAAGAAAAATTTATTTGGGATAGGAAGAGTCAGGAATCCAAAAATTAAGTTTTGGACGTGTCATGGTCAAGATGCTTATGAAGCATCAGAGTGGAGGTATTAGGTAATCCACTGGATTATATGAATCCCTAGTTCACAAAACCTTGAGGCTGGAAATTTAAGTCTAGAAATCTTGAAATATGTAGAAAATATATGAAGCCATGGGAATGGATGAGTTCCCCTAAGGAGAGGTCAAGATGTGCAGAAACTGAAGAAATGCAACATGAAGAAGAGTCAGCAAAGGAGACTGAGAAGCAGAAGTAAAGGGGTAAAAGAGGAGATTGTGATGTTTTAGAAGCCAAAAAAAGAGTGTTAAATGCTGCTGAGATTTCAGATAAGGTACTGGCTCAAGATTATTTATTGTGTTTGTAACAAGGTGGTTATCAAAAGCAATTCTAAAGAACTGAGCCAGATAGAATGGGTTGAAGAGTGGATGGGAGGTAGGGTATGTTCAGACACCATGTGTTACAATTTTCTTTTTGAGGAGTTGGCTGTGAAAGAAAGAAGTTTCTATCACAAATGTGCTTAAATGATGAATTTTGGTTTTTTATTCAATATCCATGTTGCTGGGCTCTAAACTTCTTAACATCAGGTAATACATCTTTCTTGTTTTCTTCTGTATATTCAAGACCTAACACACTTCTCAGTTCATTGCAAAGTTTAGTAACACTTGATAAGTAAATGAATAAAAATAAGTAAATAAAAATTTAGAGAATATCTCGGACAACTATTTTCAGAAAAATGATAAAGTTGCATTTAGAATATATTCATGACATTGGAAGTTAATTTGTTGGAAACAACTATATTGTCATGCTCTGTCACTGTCAAGGAGAGACTTTGGGCTGAAAAAACCATAATCCTTGCTCTGCTATTTTTTGCAAAAGAATTCCACTGGGACTGTTGTTTCCTTGAGCCTTGCCTTTTCTTGGTCTCCAAAGCTGTTGCCTTAATTCCAGCCCTTATTGCTTTTCATTTATTCCAATGCAATTTTTAAGTGCTCTAGGCATTGCAATCCCTTTGCTGCAATCTGTAAATCAAAATCAAAATAACACCAAACTATAAAACCCAAAGTTTATGCATATACTGATATTAAAAGATCTTTTCTCTATATTTCACTGTTTGCAAAATTCTGGATAAACCATGCAGCTAGCACAGGCTCATTCACCCCTGCATCACTGGAGCCCTAAGCATGAGTTTAACCCACCTACTCAGGAATTCATTATTCCTTCAGGCTAGTTTCTAGTTCACCCTCTTCTGAGTGATCTTAAAACACAGATGTGATCTTTTCATGTGAAATCCTTCATTAGGTCCACATGGCTTACAGGACAAAATTCGTTCTCCTAGCCTGACTTACAAGGTTTTTGGTTTTATCACCCCCTGAAAATTCCCTGGTCCCATCCATTGTCACAATACACATGTGGTCCAGCCATTCTGGATTGTCTGTAGTTCTTTGATCACCTCTTGGGATCTCACAGAATTCATACATTTGCATGGCCTGATCTCTCTGCCTATAATATCTCTCTCCTACTTCACCCAACTAATTCTTCCATCTCTTCCATCAACTAAAAATCACTTGCTTTTCTAAGCCTTCACACAGTCTTAGTTACATGCCTGTCTGTGCAACTGTTGCACACCCTGGTTTTGCCTAACCTGCACGGTGTATTGAAACTGACCTCATCTCTTTCCAGCACAACTCTTCCTAATGATGACATTTATTGATTCTTTAGTGAGCTCTATGTGAGTTATCTCATGTAATTCTCACAACAACCCTATGAAATACATATTATAACATTGTATTCCACGTATGACAAAATTAAGACCCAGTGACTTATCCAAGGTCGCACAAGTAAAGAGATAGAGCAGATATTCAAACCAAATTATCTGACACTGGAATATAGTTGGCCCTTGAACAATGTAGTGGTTAGGGGTACCAACCCCCATGCAGTCAAAAAGCCACCTACAACTTTTTTTTTGTTTTTTTTTGTTTTGTTTCATTTTTTTAATTTTATTTTATTATGTTACGTTAGTCATCATACATTACATCATTAGTTTTTGATGTAGTGTTCCATGATTCATTGTTTGCATATAACACCCAGTGCTCCATTCAATACATGCCCTCCTTAATACCCATCACCGGGCTAACCCATCCCCCCACCCCCCTCCCCTCTAGAACCTTCAGTTTGTTTCTCAGAGTCCATAGTCTCCCATGGTTTGTCCCCCCTCTGATTTCCCCCCCTTCATTTTTCCCTTCCTACTATCTTCTTTTTTTTTTCTTAACATATAATGTATTATTTGTTTCAGAGGTACAGGTCTGTGATTCATTAGTCTTACACAATTCACAGCGCTCACCGTAGCACATACCCTCCCCAGTGTCTGTCACCCAGCCACCCCATCCCTCCCGCCCCCCACCACTCCAGCAACCCTCAGTTTGTTTCCTGAGATTAAGATTTCCTCATATCAGTGAGGTCATATGATACTTGTCTTTCTCTGATTGACTTATATCGCTTAACATGATACCCTCTAGATCTATCCACGTTGTTGCTAACAGCAAGATTTCAGGGTTTTGATGGCTATATAATATTCCATTGTGTGTGTATATATATACCACTTCTTCTTTATCCATTCATCTGTCGATGGACATCTTGGCTCTTTTCATAGTTTGGCTGTTGTGGACATTACTGCTATAAACATCGGGGTGCACATACCCCTTCAGATCACTACATTTGTATCTTTGGGGTAAATACCCAGTAGTGCAATTGCTGGGTCATACAGTAGCTCCATTTTCAACTTTCTGAGGAGCATCCATACTGTTTTCCAGAGTGGCTGCACCAGCTTGCATTCCCACCAACAGTGTAGGAGGGTTACCCTTTCTCCACATCCTTGCCAACATCTGTCGTTTCCTGACTTGTTCATTTTAACCATTCTGACTGGCCACCTACAACTTTTAACTCTCCAAAAACTTAACTACTGATAGCCTTGTATTGACCCGAAGCTTTACTGATCACATAAACAGTTGATTAACACATATTTTGAATTATATACTGTATTCTTACAATAAAGTAACCTAGAGAACATGTATGTTATTAAGAAAATCATAAGGAAGAGAAAATACATTTACAGTGCTGTGCTGTGTTAATGGAAAAAGAATCCATGTAAAAGTGGACCCATGCAGTTCAAGTTGCAACTGTACTTACTCTTAACCCACTATACTAGACTGTGAGCTTCTTGAGGACAAAGAGTGATCCTCATTCATCTATAAGTTCCCAGATCTTTGCACAAGGTTTGGAAAAATGAGAAGTTGGTATATGTTCATTGTATGAATGGAATGAATAAATTATTATGATCTATTTCTCTTATCTCTTAGACATTATTAGGAAAATTAGGTTATGTGCATTTTTATTTTTCCTATTGTGTTCTAATGAGAGAGTCCAAAATAAAAAGGAGTCTAGCATAAAACAAAAGGGTAGAAGCATTGGAAGGCTTTCCAGGTGGATGAGAGATAAGATTTGTTTGGTCTCATGTCAAGAGCTTGAATTAGGGCCAAGGAAAGAAAGCATCAGGGAAATAGTTCTTACTCACTGGGATTAAAATATTTTAACTTACAGAGCTATGTAAAGATGGAATGGGCTGCCCAGCAGGGTGATGAGGTCCCCATTCCTGGGGGTATGCAAGCAGAGGCAAAAGGACTATTTGGTGAAATGTGACAGAGGAATTTTAATCATCTAATGAGGCATTTTTTTTGGATGACCTTGAACCTCTTTTCCATACCGAAATTCTGTGAGTCTATGAAATAGAAAGGTGAGGAGGAGGGGGAAAGAACTGAAATCTGAACAGATTGGGTGATACATTTTAATTTTCCTATTGGTGTAACCAAAAGTCTAAACTGATGGAAGAGCAACATTTTTTGGAATTTATGTACTAAGTCAAAGAGAACAAGCAGATGGAAATAAGCCAATTTAAAGAAATACTCCAAGGTATCAGTTCTGCCCTGGTCGTCCTGTACCTTTGAACCTCATCATTTCTACCACCACGTGACTTTCCTGTGAGTGATAGATTTTTGTGAAATGTGAACACAGAGAACTAGAAATGCGTGCCCCCGCTAATGGGCCAGTTTTGAAAGTAGAAGAGACAGGCAGAGGGAAGAAATGAAGGGGAATCTCATGCAAGCTGGTGGGGCAGAATCTTGTATGTAAATTCTCTACTTCTGTGCGAGTAACAGAATTACGGATGATATGGCTCTAGCCCCAGAGGCAGGGATGAACGCTTTCACCTATTTATAGGATTTCAGGTTTTCCTGGGCTTATGGGAGAAAAAGAAAAGAACTGGGAGAGGCCCATGAATGTAAACAGTATCTGATGGAGCCACAGCAGTCTTGGCTTGCCAGGGAGGCTAAGCCTTGAAGAGGGGACCAAGGCTATGGCAATGGGAAGGGAAGGCAGCAGCACCAGAGGCTGCTGGAGGACCCAGCACCAGTGTCCAGGCCTCACACTGGAAGGGTGAATTTGGGAGGCCTTCTAATATCACAGAGCAGCAGGGGTTAGGAGATGGAAGCTGACATTCTAGTAGCTTGACTGGTGTGGCTAAGCCAGGAAATTCCTCTTTGTTACTCTTTCCTTCCTGGAACCATAACTTATTAGCAACTCCTTCAGGTTTTACTTAAGCAACTTGAGGAGAAAAATCCTACGTTGTTTTTATTTGTTTCCCCAGAGTGTAGCTTAGTGCCTGGGACACCATGCACTAAATCAGTGTTTCTTAAATGATTGAATGAATGAATATATCAATGAAGAGTAATCACTAGTTTTGTAGAGGGACTATATTATATATTAGAGACTGGATAGAGTAGGGGATGGAATCTGCCAACGAGGAAGACAACATCCATGTTCCTAAGAAGATGTATGTCAGGTAGGGAAGCTGGATATACACACACTTAATACAGTGAAATAAGCGTTGATGAAGGAGAAGGAAGTGCTGAGTTTACACTGAGTCTGGAAGTTACTTGCCTGAAATTCTATATGAGGACTTTTGCATTTTGATACCAGAGGGTCTTTTCTTTTTCTTTTCTTTTCACTTCTCCTGATTGTTGACGTAATAGGCCAGCATTTTGAATAATTTAGAAAATGTTAAAAGGCAGGACAAATATAAATCATAAGGTCACCGCTCGGCAGCAAACTACTACTATTTTGACATACTGCTTTCCAGACTTTTTCTTTGCATTTTTTTCTTCATAATTGAGATCATATTGCACCTAGAATGTTATGTTATTCTTTCCCCTCCCCACTTACCATGTCATTAAAATATTGTTTCTAAGCATGATGTATGGCTTTCTTGTAGTCTATTTTATGTCTGTACCACAACTCATTTAATAATTCTCTTTCTGTTGGACTCTGGTTTTTCAAATTTTTAATACTATGAAAATTAGACTAGATTCCTGGGAAAGTAATTCCTAGTCAAAGGGCAGAAATTATTTTTTACAGTTTGTGATGTGCCTTGCCCAAGTGCCCTTGTCTTAGTACATTTGGGCTGCTGTAACAAATTAGCACAGAGTGGGTGGCTTATAAACAACAGAACTTTATTTCTCACACTTCTGGAGGCTGGAAGTCCAAGATCAAGGTGGCAGCAGATTTGGTATCTGGTTCACAGACAACTGTCCTTCCTCACATGGCAGAAGGCGGTTAGGGAACTCTCTGGGGCTTCTTTTATAAGGGTGCTAATCCTATTCATGGGGGCTCCACCCTCATCCCAGACTCACCTCCAGATTCCCTACCTCCAAATACTGTCACACTGGGGATTAGGTTTTGACATATGAATTTTGGGGGGGACACAAACATTCAGTCTATAGTAGCTATCCAGGGTGATTGAACCAATTTATATTCTCACTGGTTCTTTGTAAGTACCCACCTTACCACATGGAGGGGTATGTTTTTTAATTCCAGTGTAGTTAACATGCAGTGTAGAGTAGGGGTATTTTTAAATTCTGTCTTGGCACTGGATTGTTTTCAGAGAGTTTTTCCTAGCTCTCTGGCTAGAAGAGAAACTAGATTAAACAGCTACATTTAAATGTATATCATACTACTTTGTCAAATTACCAAAGCATTAATATAATGACTGGCTGGTACTGGCAAGTATTGAGATGGTCCTCGTAGATTGTGGATGGCAAGATAAAATTATGCAACGCTTTCAAAAAGGTAATTTGGGAATACTTTTTAACAAACATCAATGCCCATACAATTTAATGTCTGAAAATGCTTCCCAAGGAAACAATCAAAAACAACAACAACAACAAAAAAAGAAGAAGGATGGTTATTTTCATCAAGGGGAGTTAATGCAAGAAATGTTACTACTTTTGTAAATATTTAATATATAAGGGAATGTTTAAGTAAATCATGGCATATCTTCTCAATGAACTTGTGATGCACGCATTGTATTTTTAAATTTTTATTCCAGTATGTTAACATACAGTATTACATTAGTTTCAGGTGTACAATATAGTGATTCAACAATTCTGTACATTACTCAGTGCTCATCATAATAAGTATGCTCTTAATCCCCTTCACCTATTTCACCCACCCCTCACCCACCATCCATCTGGTAACCATCAGTTCTCTATAACTAAGAATCCATTTTTTAGTTTGTCCCGATTTTTCCTTTGTTCATTTGTTTTTTTAAGTTCCACATATGAGTGAAGTCATATGATACTTGTCTTTCATTGCCTAATTTCGCTTAACATTGTGCCCTCTAGATCCATCCATGTTATTGCAAATGGCAAGCTTTCATTCTTGTTTATGGCTGAATAGTATTCCATTGTATATATAAATACCTCATCTTTTTTTTTGCAATTTTATTTTATTATGTTAGTCACCATATATTACATCATTAGTTTTTGATGTAATGTTCTGTGATTCATTGTTTGTGTATAACACCCAGTGCTCCATGCAATACGTGTCCTCCTTAATACCCATCACCGGGCTAACCCATCCCCCTCTCCTCTAAAACGCTCAGTTTGTTTCTCAGAGTCCATAGTGTCTCATGGTTCGTCTCCCCCTCCGATTTCCTACCCTTCATTTTTCCCTTCCTACTATCTTCTTCTTCTCATTTTTTTTTTAACATATAATGTATTATTTGTTTCAGAGGTACAGGTCTGTGATTCATCAATCTTACACAATTCAAAGCACTCACCATAGCACATACCCTCCCCAATGTCCATCACCCGGGCACTCCCTCCCTCCCACCCCCCACCACTCCAGCAACCCTCAGTTTGTTTCCTGAGATTAAGAATTCCTCATATCAGTGAGATCATATGATACTTGTCTTTCTCTGATTGACTTATTTCGCTTAGCATGATACCCTGTAGTTCCATCCACATTGTTGCAAATGGCAAGATTTCGGGTTTTTTGATGGCTGCATAATATTCCGTGTGTGTGTGTGTGTGTGTGTGTGTGTGTGTGTGTGTGTGTGTGTGTGTACATACCACTTCTTTATCCATTCATCTGTTGATGGACATCTTGGCTCTTTCCATAGTTGGCTATTGTGGACATTGCTGCTATAAATGTTGGGGTGCACATACCCCTTTGGATCACTACATTTGTATCTTTGGGGTAAGTACCCAGTAGTGCAATTGCTGGGTCATAGGGTAGCTCTATTTTCAACTTTTTGAGGAACGTCCATACTGTTTTCCAGAGTAGCTACACCAGCTTGCATTCCCACCAACAGTGTAGGAGGGTTCCCCTTTCTCCACATCCCCGCCAACATCTGTCGTTTCCTAACTTGCTAATTCTAGCCATTCTGACTGGTGTGAGGTGGTATCTCATGGAGGTTTTGATTTGGATTTCCCTGATGCCGAGCGATGTTGAGCACTTTTTCATGTGTCTGTTGGCCATTTGGATGTCTTCTTTGGAAAAATGTCTGTTCATGTCTTCTGCCCATTTCTTGATTGGATTATTTGTTCTTTGGGTCTTGAGTTTGTTAAGTTCTTTATAGATTTTGGGTAGTAGCCCTTTATCTGATATGTCATTTGCAAATATCTTCTCCCATTCTTTTGGTTGTCTTTTGGCTTTGTTGACTGTTTCCTTTGTTGTGCAAAAGCTTTTTATCTTGATGAAGCCCCAGTAGTTCATTTTTGCCCTTGCTTCCCTTGCCTTTGGCGATGTTTCTAGGAAGAAGTTGCTACGGCTGAGGTCAAAGAAGTTGCTGCCTGTGTTCTTCTCTAGGATTTTGATGGATTCCTGTCTCACATTTAGGTCTTTCATCCATTTGGAGTCTATTTTTGTGTGTGGTGTAAGGAAATGGTCCAGTTTCATTCTTCTGCATGTGGCTGTCCAATTTTCCCAGCACCATTTATTGAAGAGACTGTCTTGTTTCCATTGCATATTTTTTCCTGCTTTGTCAAAGATGAGTTGACCATAGAATTGAAGGTCCATTTCTGGGCTCTCTATTCTGTTCTGTTGATCTATGTGTCTGTTTTTGTGCCAGTACCATAGTGTCTTGATGATGACAGCTTTGTAATAGAGCTTGAAGTCCGAAACTGTGATGTCGCCAGCTTTGCTTTTCTTTTTCAACATTCCTCTGGCTATTCGGGGTCTCTTCTGGTTCCATACAAATTTTAGGATTATTTGTTCCATTTCTTTGAAAAAAGTGGATGGTATTTTGATGGGGATTGCATTGAATGTGTAGATTGCTCTAGGTAGCATTGACATCTTCACAATGTTTGTTCTTCCAATCCATGAGCATGGAACGTTTTTCCATTTCTTTGTGTCTTCCTCAATTTCTTTCATGAGTATTCTATAGTTTTCTGAGTACAAATTCTTTGCCTCTTTGGTTAGATTTATTCCTAGGTATCTTATGGTTTGGGGTGCAATTGTAAATGGGATCGACTCCTTAATTTCTCTTTCTTCTGTCTTGTTGTTGGTGTATAGAAATGCAACTGATTTTTGTGCATTGATTTTCTATCCTGCCACTTTACTGAATTCCTGTATGAGTTCTAGCAGTTTTGGGGTGGAGTCTTTTGGGTTTTCCACATAAAGTATCATATCATCTGCAAAGAGTGAGAGTTTGACTTCTTATTTGCCGATTCAGATGCCTTTGATTTCTTTTTGTTGTCTGATTGCTGAGGCTAGGACTTCTAGTATTATGTTGAGTAGCAGTGGTGATAGTGGACATCCCTGCTGTGTTCCTGACCTTAGGGGAAAAGCTCTCAGTTTTTCCCTATTGAGAATGATATTCGCTGCGGGTTTTTCATAGATGGCCTTTATGATAGTGAAGTATGTACCCTCTATCCGTACACTCTGAAGACTTTTAGTCAAGAAAGGATGCTGTACTTTGTCAAATGCTTTTTCTGCATCTATTGGGAGGATCATATGTTTCTTGTTCTTTCTTTTATGTATGTATCACATTGATTGATTTGCAGATGTTGAACCAGCCTTGCAGCCTAGGAATAAATCTCACTTGGTCGTGTTGAATAATCCTTTTAATGTACTGTTGGATCCTATTGGCTAGTATTTTGGTGAGAATTTTTGCATTCATGTTCATCAGGGATATTGGTCTGTAATTTTCCTTTTTGATGGGGTCTTTGTCTGGTTTTGGGATCAAGGGAATGCTGGCTTCATAAAATGCATGTTCTACCAAACATTTAATAATTTAATAAAGATCAGAGCAGAAATCGATGATTATGAAGATGATTATTAGTAATTCTTTCAAAGAAACAGCTCCTAGTTTTGTTGATCTGTTCTACTCTTCTTTTGGTTTCTATTTCATCGATTTTTTTTTTTGGTAGTGTCTTGTCTAGTTTTGGTATCAGGGTATTGCTGGCCTTATAGAATGAATTTGGAAGATTTCGTTCCTCTTCTATTTTTGAAATAGTTTGTGAATAACAAGTATTAACTCTTCTAACATGTTTGTATAAATCACCTGTGAAGTCATCTGATCGTAGACTTTAATTTTGAGGGAATTTTTTTGATTATTAAATCAATTTCATTGCTCATAATCAGTGTGTTCAATTTTTTTTATTTCTTCCTGATTTAGGTTTAGGAAGTGATGTTTCTAGGAATTTATCCATTTCTTCTAGGTTGCCCAATTTGTTGACATATAATTTTTCATAATATTCTTTTGTAATCCTTTGTATTTCTGTGGTGTCAGTTGTCATTTCTCCTCTTTCATTTCTGACTTTGTTTATTTGAGTTCTCTCTCTCTCTCTCTCTCTCTCTCTCTATCTCTGTTTCTTCATGAGTTTGGCTACAGGTTTATCACTTTTGTTGATGTTTTCAAAAAACCAGCTACTGGTTCCATTGATCTGTTCTAATTTGTTTTAGTTTCTGTTTCAGTTATTCTCTAATCTTTATTATTACCTTCCTTCTACTCATTTTGGGTTCTGCTTGTTCTTCTTTTCTAATTCCTTTAAGTATAAGGGTAGGTTGTTTATTTGAGATTTTTCGTGCATCTTGGGGTAGGCTTGTATTGCTATATACTTCCCCCTTAGAACCTTTCGCTGCTTAGGACACTTTTGCTGCTTACCAAAGATTTTGAACCATTGTGTTTTCATTTTCATTTGTCTCCATGTATTTTTTTATTTCCTCTTTGATTTCTTGGTTTACCTATTCATTGTTTAGTAGCATATTATTTAATCTCCATGCATGTGTTCTTCCCAGATTTTTTTCTTGTGACTGATTTCTAGTTTCATAGTGTTGTGATTGGAGAAGATACATGGTGTGACTTCCATCTTTTTGAATTTGTTGAGACTTGTTTTGGGGCCTAATATGTAATCTGTTCTGGAGAATGTTCCACGTGCACTTGAAAAGAATGCATATTCTGCTGTTTTAGAATGGAATGTTCTAAATAGATCTGTTAGGTCCATCTGGCCCAATGTGTCATTCAAAGTCATTGTTTCTTTGCTGATTTTCTGTTTGGGTGATCAATCCATTGATGTAAATGGGGTGTTAAAGTCCCCTAGTATTATTGCATTACTATTGATTACTTCCTTTATGTTTGTTACTAGCTGCTTTATGTATTTGGGTGCTCCCATATTGAGTGTGTAAATATTTAGAATTGTTGTATCTTCTTGTTGGATTATTATGATTATATAGTGTCCTTCTTTGTCTCTTGTTACAGTCTTTGTTTTAAAGTCTATTTTGTCCATTATGAGTATTGCTACCCTAGCTTTCTTTTCAATTCCATTTCTATGATAAATACTTTTCCATCCCTTCACTCTTAGTCTGCATGTGTCTTTAGGTCTCAAATGAGTATCTTACAGCTGATGCATGCATTTTAAAAGATCACAAAATCTTTGTGGGAAATAGGAGAAAACAATACAATTTTATCTAGATTTAATTATAACTATATAAATATTGTCAATAGCTGGGCAGAATGGAAAGGGTTAAACAATAGAAAAAAATAGAAAATTTGCCTTTGTTGATGAATTTAGAGGTAAACACTGCATTTATAATATAATTTTTTAATTGCAGGTAACATTGAATAGTTACTATATTTCACATATTATCTCTGCCATATGCAAAGCACTTTACATGCAACTTTTTTTGAGAACATCACCTCCCAAAAGATCAAGAGAGTGACAAAGAAAATAACTACATCATGCTCAATTGGGAGCAAGAAGGGAAACATTAATATCAAAGTAGATTTGGTAATTGGGGAAAGTGTGTAGGGATACTTGATATAGTCATATATCCATGAGGCTACAAAGTGGATTTTTGAAAAAGTTTTAAAAAGTAGAACTTGTCTTCTCAGAAGAGGAATGGAAGAGTCAAATGTGAATTTTTAGAATATTTCTCATGACATCTCTATTAGGTTCTTATTATCACTGTATCTATTTAAAAGAGGAGGGAATTGAAACTTAGAAAGATAAAGTAACTTGTCTAAGGTCACCTAGCTAGTAAAAGGCAAAACATGTGCTCACATTCAATTCTCTAACATAAGTGCTGGCACTCTTAACCATCACAGTATGTTGCTGGAATTCCTCTTTTTTAAAGATGATAATTTTTTTTAAAACTGTGGTAAGAACATTTAACATGAGAGCTTCCCTCTTGACAAATTTTCAATGTACAATACAGTGTTAATGTAATTTTTATTAAGTTTATCTTTTTTTGATCCCTCCTTATTTTTAGCTCTGGAAGCAGCTATTTCCCTTTTCATCCCAAAGCAAAATGGTATATAAATGGCCCCCTAACGAAAAGGCATATAGTTGATGTTTTCAGGGTGAGATCAAGGTCATGAGTAATATGAGATCTTTACATATGACCTCAACCTGGGAGAACCAAGGAAATCATATAGCAGTTTGTTTTTCAAGTTTCAGCAAAAACCCCACCACTCTAGTCAGTTGAAGGAGGATTCCTACAGGCTTGGAGGAACTTCACAAAGATTGGAAAGAATGTCTTTGGCAAGAGAGTCCCTGGCCTGAGTAGCTGATTTTTAGGGAGAGGGAAGGAAATCCCAGATAAAATTGCAAAAGCAGATGTGACAGAGGACAATAGGTATGAGAAAAAGAAGTAACGTAGTGTGAAGTACCACAGGAACTCTCAGATAAAAATATGTTCAGAAATAAGTCCTATAGCCACCTTCCATACATGCCAACACATTCAGGATAAAGATCAATCAAGAGAAGCAAGAAAGCACAAAATTGTCAAATAAAATTTCACAGGCATCAGGGCAACTTGAGAGAGTGGGGATCAAGGATGAAAAATGACACTTGAAAGTTACGTATAGTTACATATATTTTAAAGAAATAGAAATATAGAAAAAGAAGAGGAAATGAAGAAGTAGAGTATGTCTGGACAGTATTGAGTACTAAGGTAATTTAGGACCTGAACTAGGATGAAAAGAAAGAAAAGGAGAGAGGAACTAATGTGATATTGCCTTAGAACTATAGCACCAACCACCTGGTGAGAGGGAAGAAACTGATGGTGCTCTCCTGCAAAGGGTAAAAAGCTGGCCCAGGACTTTGGGAACCTGGGGAACTCTACCATTTCTCATATCTTCTGAGAATCTCCATTTTTAAAAAGCCAATCATACTTATTTGCAACTTTTTTTGAGAACATCACCTCCCAAAAGATCAAGAGAGTGACAAAGAAAATAACTACATCATGCTTAATTGGGAGCAAGAAGGGAAACATTAATATCAAAGTAGATTTGGTAATTGGGGAAAGTGTGTAGGGATACTTGATATAGTCATATATCCATGAGGCTACAAAGTGGATTTTTGAAAAAGTTTTAAAAAGTAGAACTTGTCTTCTCAGAAGAGGAATGGAAGAGTCAAATGTGAAATTCTGTCCTAGAGATTAAAATGGAAACTGGCTACAAGTCTTGTCACAGCCTGTCCCAAAATTCTACTAGAATCCCCATAAAAATATAGTAGATGAAAATTGACCAAAAAACAAATTATTAAGAATGGCAAGAAGATATATTTCCAGAATCTAGTGGAAATTTCACTCATACAACAGCTTTTGGACCCAGATTAAGAGAGAGAAAATGGTAAGCTGTCCATGTGTGACCTCACAGAAAGGCAGAGCAAGTAGATACACTGTATCTATTTGCATAGCTGCTTTCTGGCCCAGAGATATGGAGATCATATAGAATTAAAAGCTTATAGTCAGGGACAAATGGATATAACATTGAACCCCATGTCATCAACTTATTATTTTGTCAAGTCATTAACTTTCCTAAGCCTTCTTTTTATCATCTGCTAAATGGGCTTCCTATAGTGCTTTCCTTAAAGAGTAGCCATAAAGATTAAATTAAAAGAGCTAATTTATGTGAAACAGTAAGCACAGAGCCTAGAACATAGTAAATATTCAATAAATACTTACGATTTTTACTCCATCCTCTTGAAAATTTGATCTCTCAGAGAATAGGGTGTTTACCAAGGTGGTGAAAAGGAAGTTGAAGGAGGAAAGGCAAACATACATAATATCCCAGGATATGGAGTCCCCTCCAACATTGTAGACAGGGTGGGGAAAAGAGAAGGAGCAGAGCTCCCAGTATAGTACAACCTTTGTAGAGAACCAATGGACAGAAAAGAAAAAGAACTCCCCTCAGTAGATCTGCACCAGATAAAAACCTGCTACACAGAGGGAATTGGGCTGGGTTTGAAGTGTGTCAGCCTAATCAAGGGTTGTCAGATAAAACAGGGAGTTAAATTAAATTTGAATATTAAATGATTTTTAAATAAAATTATCATAAGTATATCCCATATGATATTTGGAACATATTGATAGTAAAAATGGATTATTTATTTAAAATTCAAATTTAACTGAGCATCTTATATTTTTATTTGCTAACCTAGCAACCCTAATTTACCCTCTGGCTGCAGTTGTTAGGAGGAAGTTTGATTTGCAAGGAAATAGAGAGTGAATGAAGCCACAGGAAATGCTCATACCCTGACACTTGGTAAATTCTGATTGAGTCTGGATCTCTCCTCCTCTTAGAATGAATAAATAGAAAATACAGCAATAGCAACAATAGAGGCCCTATCAAGAATTTAGGAGGAGAAGGGAAGAAAGTAATTCTGAAGCTTCATGAAACAGGACTTTGAAAATATGAACTACTTTAGAAAGCAGGAAAGTTCAGAAATTATATAGTGTCCACAAGAAAGCTTGCATTCTGGGGAAGGAACTGAAAATTTTAAAGAAAAGAAGTTTACAAATAAAGTTAATTAGGGGATATACAATAGATAGTAGAAAAGGTAGTCAGGCAGAATTCCAAAGAAAGTAAAATGTGAAGGACAAAATTTAAATAATCAATTTTGGAGGCAGTCTGGAGCAGAAATGGTGTTGCAATAAAACAAATCATGAAATGAGGTTGAGACTGGAGAAGCATCTTTATCCTCAGAGGAAAAGAGCAAGAAGTAGAACTAGAAAAATATAGGGTGAGACACAGGGAATGGAGATCAGATCTCAAACTATATTAAATCAAAACAGTTACAGTACAAGCAAAAGCAAACTCTCATTTAGAGAAAACTTTCTCAACTCCAGACCAAGATGGCAACAAAGGAGTCTCCTGAATTTCCCTCCTCCCATGGATGAGCCAAAGAGAAATCCAGAAACTAGATGAATGACTCCTACACATCAGGCAGCTGAGAAAATACCCTAGTCAGAACTGGTGGGAAAGTCTGGGACACATTCTCACCACAAACCCCATCCCCAACACAGTGCCATCCTATTGAGAGGGGATGCCCAATGCCCAGTTTCTCTCTGAGGAGCAAAGGTCTTGAACTACATCTAATGCCCCAACCTTTAAGGCTCCCACATGAGACACAGGTCCCCAAATCAACTAGCTCTGAAAGTCAGCAGGGCTTACATTCACAAGTCCCACAAGACTATAGCAAATGAGGAAACCAGTTGTTAATGGGCACACAAGCACTTGTCGAGGCTCTCTGCTGAGAAAGAGAACAGAGGGAACAGGCAAAATTGTTCATCTTCTGGTCTTTCCCTGGAAGGGTTTTGATTTCATACTGCATAAGCTGCTTCTTCAGGGTCTGACTTCTAATTAGCATACATCCAGGTACTGACTGTGATCTTCCTTGGAGCCCATAAGAGCCAGTGGACACTTTCCCTGCTTTCTCCCTCTGGCCCATTCTAACAATAAAACCAAGTCACCGTTATCTCCTTGGAAGAAGCTGTCCACACATCTAGCACTGCAAATTTTATGACTACTACCTGAGGGATGTGTCCCAAATCTAGCTCTGATAGCCAGTGGGGTCTGCATTCAGGGGTACCACAGAACTACAGCAAACCAAGTTTTTGAATGGACATAGGAACACCTCCCCCACCATGGGTATACATGTGGGCTCAGCACAGAGAGAGCAAGCAAAAACACCCATCTCCCAGTTTCTTCCTGGAAGAATTTTGACTACATACTTTCCTAGAAGCTGCTTGATGGTTTAGCTTTTAATCATCCTGCAGCTAGGTGCTGATAGCAATCTTCCAATTTGGGGCACTGATGGGTGTTGACACACCCTCAACTACTGGAAGCAGGTTGAACAATCACAAAGGTTTGAAAGGCAGTCAGGAACTTGGGCCAGACTAATTAGCAAGTTTGAGCTCCCACATGAGACCATGCGGTCAAGACTACGAGGGGTGGCTCTCCCAGAGAGAGCCAAGGAAAATGAGGAAATGGGAATATATTTTAACCAAAAGAACAAAATCTCCAGAAACTGATCTTAATGAAATGGAGATAGGTGATTTACCCAGTAGAGATTTCAAAATAACAGTTCTGAAGATGCTCACTGAGATAAAGACAGCAATGTATGAACAAAGAATTTCAACAGAGAGGTAGAAAATATAAGAATACAATAACTAAACTGAAAAAAATTCAGTAAGAGAGTACAACAGCAGACTAGATCAGGCAGAAGAAAGGATCAGCAAACTTGAAGGCAGGCCAGTGGAATTCATTCAATCAGAAAAAGAAAAAACTTATGGGACATCATCAAATATACCAATATGTGCATTATAAGGGTCCCAGAAGGAAAAGAGAGAAAAAGAGGCAGAAGGCTTATTCAAAGAAATAATGGATAAAAACTTTACTAACCTGGGGAGAGAAATCAACATCCATATCCAGAAAGCTCAAAAAATAGTAAATAAGACAATTTGAAGAGACCCATTTCAAGGCACCTTTATGGATACACAATATACAACCACATAAGTTGTAATATGAAAAATATAATTGTGGGAGACAGGGAGTGTAAAAATCTAGAGCTTTTGTATGCATTCAAACTTAGCAGCTTAAAATAGACTGTTATAAAGTATTTTATGTAAACTTCATGGTAATCATAAAGCTTAAACCTATATTAGATACATAAAAGATAAAGAAATTAAAGCATACCATTACAGGAAGTCATGAAATCCTAAAGGAAGAGAAAAAGAGAGGAAGCAAGGAATAAAAGAACTGCAAAATAACCAGAAAATAATTTACAAAATGGCAATAGTAAGTCCATATCAACAATTACTATAAATGTAAATGGAATAAATTCTGCAATCAAAATACATAGAGTAGCTGAATGGATTTAAACAATAACAACCAACCCCAAATATAATACTGCACATAAGAGACTTCAGCTTTAAGGACATACACAGATTGAAAGTGAAGGAATGGAGAAAGATATTCCATGCAAATGGAAAAATAAAAAGAAAGAGAGGTAGTTGTATTTATATCAGACAAAATAGATGTTAAACCCAAAACTAATAAGAGACAAAGAAGGTCACTATATAATGATGAAGGAGTCAAATTTGTCAAGAGGACATAACAGTTGTAAATATTTATGCACCCAACCTGGAACACCTAAATATATAAAGCAAATATTAACAGATCTAAAGGGAGAATTGGACAACAATGAAATAGTAGGGGACTTCAGTCCTCCACTTTCATCAATGGACAGATAATCCTGACAGAAAATCAATAAGGAGACATTGAACTTAAGCTACACGTTAGGCCAGATGGACATAACAGACATAGTCAAAAAATTCTATGCAACAGCAGTAGAATACACATTCTCCTCAAGCACACATGGAACATTTTTTAGGATGGATAATATGTTAGGTCACAAAACAAATCTTAATAAATTTAAGAAGATTGAAATCATATCTAACATCTAAAAACTAGGTATCAATTACGAGAGGAAACTGGAAAATTCACAAACATACCAAAACTAAACAATATGCCCCTGCACAACCAATGAGTAAAAGAAGAAATCACAAAACAAATAAAATACCTTGGAACAGACAAAAGTGGAAACACAACATACCAAGACATGAAATGCAACAAAAGCAGTTCTAAGAGGAAAGTTTATAGGGAGAAATGCCTACATTAAGAAAGAAGAAAGACCCCAAATAAACAACCTAACTTTATACCTCAAGGACCTAGAAAAAGAATAACAAGCTAAGCTTAAAGTTAGAAGAAGGAAGGAAATAACAAAGATCAGAGTGGAAATAAAAGAGATAGAGACTGGAAAGCATACATAAGATCAATGAAAATAACTAGTTTTTTTTTTTCAAAGATAAACAGAATTGAAAAATCTTTAGCTAGACCAACTAAGAAAAAAGAAGACTCAAATAAAGATAAGCAGAAACAGGAGACATTGTAGCTGAAAACAGAAATACTAAGGATCACAAGAAACTACTATAAACACTTATATGCCAACAAATTAGATAACCTCGAAGAAATTGATAAATTCCTAGAAACATATAACCTACCAAGATTGAATCATGAAGAAATAGAAAATCTGAACAGACCAATTACTAGTAAGGAGATTAAATCAGTAAGCAAGAATCTCTCAACAAAGAAAAGACCAGGACTAGATGTCTTCATAGGTACATTCTACCAAATATTTAAAGAAGAATTAATACCAATCCTCTCAAACTCTTCCAAAATTAGACAGGAGGAAACACACCCAAACTCATTTTATGAGGCCAGCATTACCCTGATACCAAAGCCAGACAAGGACATGACAACTAAAGACAATTATAGGCTATCCTCCCTGAGAAAGTAGATGCAAATTTCCTCAACTGAATATTGGCAAACCTTTCAACAGCACATAAAAAGAATCATACACCGTGATCAAATGGGATTTATTTCTGGGATGCAAGCATGGTTCAATACATGCAAATCAATGATTATGATATACTACATTAATAAACTGATGGATAAAATCATGTTATGATGCAGAAAAAGCATTTGACAAAATTCAACATCCTTTCATGATAAAAACCTTTGACAAATTAGGCATAGATGGAATTGGTTGAAATGATTCATGGAAAAGTTTGAAAACTTTTCCTCTAAGATCAGGAACAAGACAACAGTATCCACTCTCACCACTTTTATTCAACATAGAACAAGAAGCCCTAGCCAGAGCAATTAAGTAAAAAAAAAAATGCAACAAGAGGCATGCAAATTGGAAGGGGAGAAATAAAATAGTGTCTTTTTGCAGTTGAGACTTCACCAAAAAGACTGTTAGAATTAATAAATGAATTAAGTAAAGTTGCAGGATATAAAATCAACATAAAAATCAGTTCTGTTTCTGTACACTGACATTGAACTATCAGAAAAACAATCCCAGTTATAATTGCATCAAAAAGAATACAATACTTAAAAATAAATCCAGCCAAGGAGGTGAAAAATCACTACACTGAAAACTATGAAAAATTGATGAAAGAAATTAGAGAAAACACAAATAAATGAACAGATATTCCGTGTTCATGGATTAGAATAATTAATATTGTTAAAATGTACATACTACCCAAAGCAATCTACAAATTCAATGTAATTGTTATCAAAATTCCAATAGCATTTTTCACAGAAATAGGTAAAAAACAATTCCAAAATTTGTTGGAACAACAAAATATCCTACAGAGCCAAAGCAACCTTTAGAAAGAAGAAAAAACCTGGAAGCATCACATTTCCTGATTTCAAATTATATTACAAAGGTATAGAATCAAAACAATATATTATTGGCATAAAAAAAGACATACATCAATGGAACAGAATAGAGACCCTAGAAATAGACCCATGCATGTATGGTCAATTATTTTTTGGCAAAGGAGCCAAGAGTATACAATGGGGAAAGGACAGTCTCTTCAACAAATGGTATTGGGAAAATTGGATATCCCCATGCAAAAGAATGAACCTGGACCCCATATCTTACACCATACACAAAAATCAACTCAAAATGGATTAAAGACTTGAATGTAGGACCTGAAACCATAAAACTCCTAGAGTAAAACATAGGGAAAAAGCTCCTTGACATTGGTCTTGGCAATGATTTTTTGAATTTCACACCAAAAGCAAAGGCAACACAAGCAAAAATAAACAAGTGGGACTCTATCAAACTAAAAGGCTTCTGCACAGCAAAGGAAACCATCAACAAAACAAAAAGGCAGTCTATGAAATGGGAGAAAAAATACTTGCAAACACATATCTGATAAAGGTTTAATATCCAAAACATATAAGGAACTAAACCAACTCAATAGCAGATACCAAATAATAAAAAATGGACAAGGGACCTGAATATATTTTTTCCAAAGAAGATATATGAACAACAGGTACATGATAAGCTATTCAACATCACTAACCATCAGGGAAATCTAAATCAAAACAATAGTGAGAAAGCACCTCACACCTGTTAGGATTACTATTCTCCAAAAGGCAAGAAATCAATGGTGGTGAGGATGTGGAGAAAAGGGAACACTGTGCACTGTTGATGGGAGAATAAACTGATGCAGCCACTATGGAAAGCAGTGTGGAAATTCCTCAAGAAATTAAAAATAGAACTAATGTGTGATTCAACAATCCCCACTTCTGGGTATATATCCAACGGAAACAAAATCTTTATTTCAAAGATCTGTCTGTACTCCCACCTTCACTGCAGCAGTATTCAACAGTAGCCAAGGTATGGAAACACCCTAACTGTCTGTCAGTGGATGGATGGATGAAGAAAACGTGATATAATATAAAACAGAATATTATTCAGCCTTAAAGAAAGAAAATCCTGCCATTTGTGACAAATTTGATGAAGCTGGAGGACATTATGCTAAGTGAAAAGCAAGCCAGACAAAGACAAATACTGCGTGGTACCACTTTAATGTGGAATCTGGGGAAGAAAAAAGAAAAGAAAAAAAGATCAAACTCTTGGAAACAAATAGCAGAATGGTGGCTGCCAAAGGGCTAGGTATGGAAGAAACAGAGAGTGGATGGTAAAAATGTACAAACTTTCAGTTATTAGATGAATAAGGCCTGAGGACCTACTGTATCACATGGTGACTGTAGTTGATACCACTGCATTGTATAATCGAGATTTGCCAAGAGAATAGAACTTAAATGTTCTTGCTTTAAAAAAAGATAAATATGTGAGGTGATGGATGTATTAACTCTATGTGTTTAAAATGTTTTGCATATTATATATTGTCTAATTTAACTCTTACTTAATTCTCAGAGATACCTTGTGAATTTATGTAATCATGTTAAGCTAAACCTTTGGTATTATTACTTATGGCAACATAATTAGTCAAATATATTGTTAGAATTTTCAGCTCAGAAATTTAAAATACCTAATAAAAAGTCAGTAGACGTTTTCAAAAAAATAAGGAGGAAACTTTTTTTTTTAAAGATTTTTATTTATTTATCTGACAGATAGTGAGAGAGGGAACACAAGCAGGGGGAGCAGGAGAGGGAGAAGCAGGCTTCCCACCGACTGGGGAGCCCGATGCAGGGCTCGATCCCAGGACCCTGGGATCATGACCTGAGCCGAAGGCAGACGCTTAACGACTGAGCCACCAGGCGCCCCAAGGAGGAGACTTTTTAAAGCTAAAAAAAAAAAGAAGAGAAAAGGATAGTGGCCTAAGAGGTGCTTACTAGACACTCAGGCTAAATGTCCTTTTAGATACTTTACCTTTATTAATTTTTTTTTTTCCTGAAACAACAGAAATCTGTTATCTCACAGCTGTGGAAGCTAGAAGTTTGAAATCAAGGTGCTATGCTCTCTCTGAAGGCTCTAGGGGAGGATCCTTCCCTGCTTCTTTCTAGCTTCTCGTGTTTGCTGGCAATCTTCGCTGTTCTTTCTGCCTGTAGATGTATCACCCCAGTCTCTGCCTCAGTCTTCACATGACCTCCTCACCTATCTGCCTGTATGTCTGTGCCTCTCCTGCTTTCTTATAGGGAACACAATTTTGGACTTAGGGCCCACTCTACCCTCATAGCTACCCAATGAGGCAGGTACTATATTAGCCTCTTTTTGCAAGTGGGGAAACTGAAACAGAGGGAAGTTTTTAATCATGGGCTTTCTTTTTAAAAAACTTTGTTCAAGATCATAAGCCTAGTGAAGGACAAACCTGGGACTTGAATCCTGCCAGCCAGACTCTATAGTCAATGTTCTTCAATCTAAAGCTACCTGGTATCTAGAAAAAGCAACCCCCCTTGAAATTTGCAAATGCAAATTTTAAAAAAACTTTACTTGATCACTTTAAGACAATGAAAAGATAGCCACACCCACCAAGTTTCCTGCAAATATTTAAACAGACAAATATTTAAATAGACAAAAAAGAGTTTTATAAGCATCCAAGCTGAAAACAAAACAAACAGAACAAAAGAGATTACTTAAGAGGAACAATAAGCAGAGTAACTGGAGACTTCTCCTCTGTAATGCTAAATGCAAAAAAACAATGAAATAATCTTCCAGAGTTTTGAAGAAAGCTGGATATAGGCCAAGAATTTTGTAACCACCCAGGTTGTTGCTCATGTGTGAAGTCAGCAGCACTAAGACGTTCCATGACATGAGCAGGTTCAGAATATATGCCTCCACACACCCTTCTTGAAAGAATTAGTTGAAGACACATGCCTATTCTATATGACCAAATTAATCAAAGTTGAAAGCATGAGCATGGGGAATTTGTGGTAAAAGGGGGCTCAGGAGGAGTAGGAAAGCAGGTAAACATACAGTTATGGAGCCTAGCCTAAAATGACTATTGAAAATATTGTTTCAAAATTGATTACAAATGTCAATTAAAATTCCTGACACGGAAGATACATGCCACACAAAAGAATAATTTATTAAACACAGTCTGGTGTGCCACATCCAAAATTATATTTTAAGACTGAGAAGTGTTAAGTGGGAAGAAAACTATCACTTGATTCCTCATCTAAACTGCTTGGTAGTGGAAGAATCAGAACGTCTAGTTTTATTTCTAACTTTGAGATTTAAAGAGACAGGAGTTGATGAATGTGGATCAAACTCCTATCAGCCTCATCTCAGACCAAGATCCTGCCAGCTCTCTAGGTTCCAGCTGGTGTACTTTTAAAGAAATGTTGCACATGGTTTGTTTTGGGGATTGTCAAAGCCTTCCTTCTGCTACAGGTCCTTTCTCCCTACTATTCTTCTGGATGGAATGCTTTCATCTTGATCACCATCCTGCCTTTAATGAGTTAACTCCTACTTAGTCTTCATGTTTCACACGTCATGTGTAAATCTTGAGAAATTTTCCAAGACCTTCCTAAGTCAGCTGTCTTTCTCATATGCCCTCATAGAACTTCATTCCTTTTTTTGTGGAAGATTTATTAGTGTATAATCATGATTTGTAATGCACTTATTTGCAACTATTAATAATGAAATTATTTTATTTATATTTATTTTCCCCACTAATCTGCTGCCTCACCCCAGCAGGGACTGAAGCTGTTTTCTCTCTCTCTCTTTTTTTTTTTTTTTGTGCCTAAAGCCTAGCAAAGTGCCTGCCACATAAGAGGCAGTTTGTTTGTTGAGTAAGTTAATAGAAAAGATAAAACAAAACACAGTCCAAACAAAAGAAGACATAAAAATAAACCCCAAAGAAGCATAAAAAACAGAAAGCACAATGCAGATGACTGAACTACGGGTCTATATTTCAGTCATGACATTCGGCATATATAGGTTAAGCTGCCTCATTAAAGTTAAAAACTCATCTAAGTAAGCCTACACATTGAACCTACCGCATTGAACAATAACAATTAAGTGGTAACCAAGCTTGAGAAAGCTAACAATCCTGTCTCCTAAGCCTTTGACTCCACATTCCACAGGAAAGAATTGTAGAAGCCTCAAGGACTCATCCACAAAGTTGGAAAGTGTGGCTAGAAAAATGCCAGGCCATTATACAAACTACACAGTTATAAGTATTATAGCTATGATTTATCAAACATATTCAATGATTTAACATTGAACTAAGCGCCTCATGTTCTTTATCTTAGTGAATCCTCACAGAGACCCTACATGGTAGGTATGTTAGTCATTAGGACTGTTCATAAATAATCCAGTTCTTTCTTTCCAGGCATGTGGTATGATTGCCCCTCCTTACCCTCTTTGAAGTTTCAGCTCAGCCTTGTGACTTTTTGCCAATATAATGTGAGATGAATTGACAAATGTCACTTGGGGTAGAAGCTTTATGAGATAAATTACATCCTTTTTTCCTGTCTCACCAATTATATAGTAACATATGTCAAGATGGACCCTCCATCAGACTGCATTCCCAAGTGACTACAAATAGGGCTCCCATGCTGACTCCCAGTGACCATGTGGTAAGGACAAAAATTAAACTCCTGTTGTTTAAAATCTGTAATAGATGGCAATATATTCCATTACCCATGTTCTTACTACATTGTGACACTGACATTCTCCCATTGAGGGAAGGGGTCTAAGTTCCCCTTGAATCTGGGCCAGCCTGAGATAGTAGCAGAAATGACACTGACTTCTGAGTCTAAGTTATGAATTGTAATACAGCTTTTGTCTGTTCCCCTGGAGCTACTTGCCCATGGAATCCAGGCTCCATGCTGTGAGTAAACCAACCAGACACATGGGAAGGCCACGTGTAGGAATTCCAGCCACATTCCCAGCTGAGGTCCCAATCAACAGCCAACATGAACCACCAGACACACAAGTGAGTGAGCCTTCATACTACCCCAGCTAATGCTGACTGGAGCAGAGATAAGTTGCCCCCATCAAACTCTGCCCAAAGTACAGATCTGTGAGCAAAATAAATGTAGTCGTGTTAAGCCACTAAGTTTTGGAGTGGTTCATCACAAAGCAATAGGTGACTGGAATAACCACTACAGTTTTGGAGTTGTTATTGCAGCGTAATTCTACATCCTGATGGATGTAGTAGGAGTTTTAATGTTTTCTCCATTTTGCATGTGGGTAAACAGAAGTGCAGTGAGATAAAGTAATTGGTTCAAAGCACACAGCCACGGACAGTTTGATCATATAGAAGAAATAGGAAAAGGGAAGTAACACTAACATTTATGATACGAACAAACTATGCTGTGCTCTTTTAAATAGTAGCACATAAATTTTCAAAACAAATAACTGTGAGGAAGGTGTGGTATTTCTCTCCATTCTATAGTTCCTTAAGGATTGAGACTGTTTTTTCACACTCCAGGATTAAGCACGTTTTTTAAATGCACTCAGAACCTCAATTAATGTTTGATAGATTAAGTTTAGTTGAACTGAGTGACTGAAGGTCAAGAGGGGCTTGGAGAAAGCCTAGGGTTGCACAGCTGCTGAGTGGTTGATCTCATAGTTAAACTCAGATGTGATTCACTCCAAAACCTGTACCTTTGTTTGTTTGTTTTTTAATCACTGTACAGTGGTAAGGGTACTGACATCTTCTCTCTTGGGTATTGGTAAAGTCCTAGCAGTGTGTCCTATGATTGAGGCTGACCCTTTAAAAAAGTCAGGGCAACATGGACAATGACCCTCAGGTAGAAGAAGCAGAGATTCAGATATTTCTGAGTGGCTCCGGCATCTTGACAGAGCCCTGTTCAATATCCAGCCTATCTCAAAAGAGTAGACTTTGAGGAATAAAGCTTCTATTTCACTAAGACCTATTTTCAAATAAAGTCACATTCACAGGTTGTGGGGTTTAGAACTTCAACATATTTTTTTTGAGGGACACAATTCATAACACTAATTATGTGGGATAATTTTTGCTATAATTATTGACCATTTGGATATCTCCTTTTCTGTAGTACCCATTCCAAAGATTGAGTCACTTTAAAAACTGGATTCTCTCTTTCTTATTGATTTGTGGGATTTTTTTTATATTTCTGGATATTAATTCCATTGCTTATCATGAAATTGTATTGAATTTTACAAATGCTTTTCTGAATCTCTTGAGTTAATTAATTTTCCCTTATTCATGAAACTAATGTGGTGAATTACTTGTTTCTAATGTTAAACCAATATTGAATTCTTGAAACAAACTCTATTTAGTTGTGATGTATTACCTTTTCCATATATCCCTGAATTTGATTTTCACTTATTTAAGATTTTTGCAATTATGCTCTTGAGAGAAATTGGACAATAATTTTATTTTATTGTAGTGTTCTTGTCATGTTTTGGTATCAAGAATGTACTGACTTAATAAAATAAGTTTTTCTGTTCTCTGGAATTTATTGTAATTTTGTGGTATTTTTTCCTTAATAGATTATAAAAATTCATTTACACATTCATATGTAAAGCCGTGTAGCCTAGTTTTTTCCTTCTCTGCTTTTCTATTTTTTTCTATCAGTTACTGAAAGATATGTTGGTTATCACTTTATATCTTTTGACCTTGTGTTACTAGATGCATATAAATTTGGGATTATTATATTTTCCCTTTGAATTAATCTTTTAGTGAAATATCTTACTTTATCTCTAGTAATGCTTCTTGCTTTCAAAATTACTTTATTTGCTATTGGTATAGGTATATTACTTTCTGTGTTTTTATATTTAAGACTTGTCTCATAATGTACGCATAGTGGATTTTATAACTTAGGTATTTATAATATTTAGTACACTTATATTTAATATAACCCCTAATATATCTGAGTCAAAATATACTACCTTTTTAATCCCTTTTAATTTGTATTCTGTTATTTTTCTTTTTTCTTTTCTATTGTACTAATTATTTTAAAAATTATTGTATTTGCCTTTTTTTGCATATATATGCATTTTCTTTTATTAATTTTTACTGGTTATCCTGCAGATTTCAACATACATCATGGACTTATTAATGTTTCCTTTGCATTAACTTTTATCATTTCCTAAACAATACAAAGATTGTACAGAACTTTAGCTCCATTTTTCCCCTTCTTATCTTTGTGCTATCATCATATATGTACTCATGTCTCTTTTCATTGTTCCTGAATTATCTGCTTCCATCTGGAACAGCATTTCTTCTGCTTGAGGAACACTCTTCAGTATTTTTTTTTAATATAGTTTGGTTTGTGATGAATTCTTCTACTATTTTTTGTCTGAAAATATCTTTATTTCACCTTAGTTTTTGAGGAATATTTTTATTGGGCATAGAATGTTAAACTGGTGCTTATTATTTTTTTAGCCCATTAAAAATTCTATTCCATTGCCTTAGCCTTCCATCGTTTCTGCTGAAAAGTTAACTGTAAATCTTATTATTGTTCTTTTGAAAACAGTATGCCTGCCCCCAGTAGCTGTTCATCTTCTGTTTATCTTTGGTTTCTAGCAATTTTTCAGTGATTTGTCTAGGTATGTTTTCTTTGTGTTTATTATGCCTCAGGTTTATAGAGTTTTGAATCTGTGACTTGCTATCATTTATCAGTTTTGGAAAATTCTCATCTAATATCTCTTCAAATAATACTTCTGCTCATTTTCTCTTTTCTCTCCTCTTAGGCCTCTACTTGCATGCATATTAAATCTTGTCAGCATACCCCATATATGTCTAAAGCCATTCTTGTATTTTCTGTGTATCTGTCTGTGCTTCAGTCTGTGTATTTGTACATTTTGTGCTTCAGGCTGTATATTTTGTACTGACCTATGCACAGGTTTGGTAATCTCTCTTTTGCTGTGTCTTATGTTCTATTAAAGCAATCTTATTTTATTTTCATTCTTAAATTTTCATTTGCTTATCTTTGTAATTTATAGGCGCTTATTAGAATTCTCCACCTTTTAATCTATTTTGTAAAGCATGGTAAACATACTTACTTTAAGTCCATGTTTGATAACTCCAATAGCTAGATTACCCCTAGGCTTCTTACTATTGTTTATTTTTTTCTTTGGGTCATTTGGCCCCAGTTTGGCACACCTCAGAATTTTGGATTAAATGTTGGATGTTTTGTTTGAAATATTGTAGAGGCATCGAATGATCTTATTTTCCTCCAAAAATAATCTTGCTTCCTTGACCATTGACAGATTTATTTCAGTCCAATCAGAGAATAAGATGATTTGAGGTTGTGGACGGTCTATCAGGACCCCTTCTCCCTGAAGCTAATTTTAATTTTGCTAGCTCTGTTAAACTAATGAAATCTCTGCTTAGCTTTCTAGCTCTTTTAAGCTGTTTTAAACATATATACAACTTTGACATTGGCAAATACCTCTAGAAGAAATTGTGCTCAGAATGTTGGGTTCGGTTTTCTTCCCACTAGAATCTTGTTGTGTTAATTGCTGGCTACATTGGTAGCATGCTTGAACTTCAGTTTTGTTTCTCCAGTCTGTTAATACTGCCATAATATTTATTTTCCCAATTTCTTTTTTAATGCTATGTCCTCATTGCAAATTGGCAAATGGTCCAAGAGGAGAAGGTAGTGACAAATGTATATACAGTTTGCCTCAATTCTTCTCCTTTTCTCTGGGATCTTGGTCTCTCAAGTCCTGGATGCTTTGGTCGCTCTTCCTCAAACAGCTGTTTTTTATATGTTATATATCTTTTATAGTTGTTCATTGTGGGAGTGTTAGTCTGATATAAGCTACTCCTTCATAGCCAGAAGTACACATTTTGCATTTAATTTTATATATACACTTTACACCAAATGATATATTTAGGACATTTCTCTATGTTATTGAAAAAATGTAAAATTTACCATTCAGGGGCTATATAATATGCCATTGTATGAACGTATCACAGTTGACTATACCAATTCCCTGATATTGAGAGCCTTCAGGCTACTTCTAATTTTTCACTGTTTTCAGGGAGACTTTTGATATGCTTCCCTAGATATATTTATGTTTTCTGCATACAGTATTGCATCTTGTACATGATATAACATATATAGATGAGTAACTGCTAAAAATTGTGTGAGAAGTTGGGGCACCTGGGTGGCTCAGTTGATTAAATGTCTGCCTTCAGCTCTCTGGTCATGATCTCAGGGTCCTGGGATCAACCCCACATTGAGCTCTCTGCTCAGCACTGAGTCTGCTTCTTCCTCTCCCTCTGTGATCTCTTTTGCTTTCACCCTCTCAAATAAATAAAAAATCTTAAAAAAAAATAAAAATTGTGTGCCAAGCAAATAAATAGGAAGGCTATGTGAGATAAGCAAATTCTACGTGATCTTCTTTGAAAGATTAATCTGTTATTCACAAGAAATTAATGAATTCACTGTGGGCAAAATAGTTATGGGTTTAAATCTGAATTCTATCAATTTACTAGCTGAATGACCCTGGAAAAATTACTTAACCTTGCTGAGTCTGTTTCCTTACTTCTTGAAGATGGATGACATATCCATCTGACAGAGTTGCAATTCTTAAAAGAAATGATCATCGAGGCGCCTGGGTGGCTCAGTCAGTTAAGTGTCTGGCTCTTGATTTTGGCTCAGGTCATGACTGCAGGGTCCTGAGATCAAGTCCTGCATAGGCCTCTGCACTCAGCGCAGAGTCTGCTTAAGATTCTCTCTCCTTCTCCCTCTACCCCCACCCCTACTTGCATTCTTTCTCTTGCTCACTCTCTCTAAAAAAAAAAAAAGAAAAGAAAAGAAAATAATTATCTATTTGTGTGTTTATATACACCAGAAACTCCCCCAAGAACAAAGTACAAACATTCATTTATTCACTCATTCAAAAAATATTTATTGAGGATTTATGGCATAAGTCATTGGAGATACAGCTGTGGATAAGTCAAATAAATTCATACTCATATGAAGTTTACATTCTAGAGGGGTTGAGACAGACAATAAATAAATGCCATAATTTTAGGTAATTACTAGTGCTGTGAAGAAAAATATAGAAGGATAAAGGATAGAAAGTGATGGTGGTAATGATGCTAATTTGAAATGGTTGCAGGAAATTCTCTCTGAGAAGATAACTTTTAGCTGAGATATATGAAATGAGAAAGCAAGCCATTTGGAAATGTGGGGAAGAGATTTCCAGATAGAGGGAATAGTAAGTGCAAATGTCTGAGGTAGAGAAGCTCGGTGGGTTCATGAAGGCAGGTATAAAGTCCGTGGGATGGAAATGGAATGAATGAGAATACCAGGAGTGAGGACACAGAAGTAGGCAAGGGCTAATTCAAGTAGGGCCATATTGGACATGATTGATGGGAAACTATTGGAAAGTCTGATCAAGGAAGATGTATGATTTTTTTTTTTTCATTCAAACACTCACTCTGGCTGCTGTATGGAGAATAATTCCGAAGGACCAACATGGAAACAAGGGCTATTGTCATCCTCTTTATCTTAAACGCCTACACTCAACACACTCTCTGGTGCATAACTGTGAACAGTTAACTGTGGTTGTTATATATATATTTTTTTCAATAAGGAGTATTTCGGCTAGGATATGTACAACAGTCTCAAAATGTCTGCTTTTGAATTAGGAGCTCACCAGTGAGTATAGCACAAAGCAGAGACAAACCACTTTTCCAGTTAATTGAAGTTCATTCAACAGCATTTTGAGTTCACAGGTAGACAGTGCAGTGTCAGGATTTTCAAATGATTTTGAAAATAAACATCAATCAATATCCATCCATTATGGCTTTGAAACTGACTGCCTGGTGAACCAACTGCAATACACAGCAACAGCTTCTCATCCTTGTACCAAAGCAAGAAGATTAGGTTTGGTAGTAAAACCCTGATCCAGATTTCTAGCTGTGAAGAAATATCAGAACATTTTAATGTTTCAAATTTTCCAACTTATATTAATAAAAGTACTTTTTGTGAACTTAAACAAGGAAGCTCTTTCTTTTAAATCTGGAAGACATGGGGGATATCAAACTTGAGAGTCTCTTTTGCATCATGCCATGTTTGGGCTACTAAATATTGAATATTTTTGATCTCCAGAGGGATCAGGTTGGATGCCGTATGTAGCTGTTCTTAAGTGGCCTTTGTGAAATGTCAGAAGGTTAAGAAACAGGCATTCAAGTGTTTGGAGGAATGAATAATCTATACTCAGAGGTACTAGGAATAATCCTCCTAATAGACTTTCTAATTCTCATCAATGGAATGGTTTTTGGCTTCTCTGCTATCTCCCTCAGCATTAGTCAGTGCATAATAAATATTGGCTGAATGAAATTCTCATCTGGTAATAGAGCAGAAAGGCACTAGGATCTCTAGAATGGTCATTTATTTGTTCATAAACAATTTCAATATATTAAACACTGTGTTAGAAATAAAAACGTGAGAACAATTAATCTAGTGAGAGAATCAGCCATTTAAAAAATTAATTGTAAAAACAATTGGACTGGTGCTGGAATGAAAGATTCCACTATAGGGGCGCTTGGATGGCTCAGTCGTTAAGTGTCTGCCTTCGGGTCAGGTCATGGTCCCAGGGTCCTGGGATCGAGCCCCACATTGGGCTCCCTGCCAGGTGGGAAGCCTGCTTCTCCCTCTCCTACTCCCCCTGCTTGTATTCCCTCTCTCGCTGTGTCTCTCTCTGTCAAATAAATAAATAAATAAAAATTTTTTTTAAAAGAAAGATTCTGCTATAACAGACAGAGTGGTGGTACAATTAAATGGAAATTCTGGAACTGGTCATGGGTGCTTATCAGGATGGGTGGGCAATATTAAGGACCTACAGAGACGATAGTTATCCTTGTGTAACAAGAGAGCTTATCTGATTCTGATACGTCTGAGTTTACCTTGGGTAACAGACTGTTCCTACACCCTCACCCTTCCTTACCTACTTGCTAGTTATTCTCACACATATATTCTTCAAGATAAACTTTTGAATAATTTCATCAACTTCCAAAAGTAAATTCCATTGTAATTGTGATTGACATTTTCTTAGTTCTATGCACTAATTTGGGAGAATTTATAGTCTTAAAATACTTGGCTTTCTCGTAAAGGAACACAATCTGCCTCCCCATTTATTCAACTCCTAATTTGTATTTCTCAGTACAGTTTTATAGATTTTCTTTATTTTTATTCTAAACATTTCCCATTCAGATTATTGTTAGGATTTTTTTGGCTAATGACAAATTGAATACTTTTGTATTTATGTTTCCAATTGATACTTTTTGGTATATAGGGAAGCTATAAAAAAACTATCTTACATTCAGTAACTTCATTAAACTTTCTAGTGGGTCTTAATTTTTTTCAGTTAATGCTCAGTCAGTGCATAATAAATATTGGCTGAATGAAATTCTCATCTGGTAATAGAGCAGAAAGGTAGCAGAAATGAAAAATAATTTTCCTCCCTCATTGTTCTGTTTCATTTCATATTTCATCTGCTGGAATTCCCAGAACATTTCTTATCCAAGGAGGAGATACTCTTTTGCCTTGGTATTCCTCAAAGCTGGCCCTAGACCTGGCTAAGTTCCTTTTTTTTTTTTTTCTTCTGATGTTGACCTTGACCTGCCTTAATGCTCTTTCCCAACTGAGAATGACTGGACCATCAGCCATGGAAGGTCTAGTGTATGCTGGGACAATGTCTGTTTCCTTGACCTACTAGACCTAGATTCTAGTCAGGTACTCTTCCCTTTATTCCTTTTCTCCTAAACTTCTAGATTCAAAAGACATTGACTCTGCCCCGTCACTGTAATGAGCTAAATCGTAAGGCTTTAGAGATGTTGCATCCTGCCTTGAAGATACTAACAGCTAAAGACAGCCAATGATATTTCTCCCATGAATCCTAGATAGCATGTCCATCCAACCACCTGATAACATCTTCTCTTGGATTTCTCACAGAAATTTCAAACATAATAAGCCTAAAACAAATATCTTGGATTCTGTACTCAAACCCACTACCTAACTTAACCAGTGCCACCAACTTTCACTATGTTGCTCAAGCAAGAAACGTAAATTATTCTTTTTTTTTGAAAGGCGGGGGCAGAGGGAGAGGAAGAATCTTAAGCAGGCTCCACGCCCAGCACAGAGCCCGACATGGGGCTCGATCTCACAACCCTGAGATCATGACCTGAGCCAAAATCAAGAGTCAGACACTTAACTGACTGAGCCACCCAGACGCCCTAGAAACCTGGAAATTATTCTTGATTCCTCTATTCCCCTCACCGACCTTTCACTCTTATCCCATCCATCTGCAAGTCTATTGAATTTACATCCAACATGCATTTAAAGTTTGTTTACCTCTATCTATAGAGTTACCACATTAGTTTATGTCACCATCATCTCTTGCCTGTATTACCATGACGGCCTCCTACCTGGTTGCTTCATTTCCATGCCTTCCCAGCATGATTCCCTCATCCAAACACAGCTAAAGGAATTTTCTTAAAACTTCTACTCTATTTCATCATTGCACTACTTAAACACTTACAGGCTGTGGTAATTTTACTAGAATAAAATATAAACTCTGCCACAGTCTCCAAGGTCCTCAGTGACCCTGCTCTTGCTTCTCTCTCCAACGACATCTCACATCACTCTTTCCTCTGCACTGTTTACACTCCAACTACCCCAGCCTTTCCTTAGTTCTCCCACAGGCCTTTGCAGATACTATTCCATCTGCCTGGATTGTTTATTTCCAGGCTTGTCACATGGCTAATTGCTCTCATCCCTTATATCCATTCAGTCTTCAAATGTTTTTTGATTTTCTATTGTAGGGAAAAACGTTTAACCTTAATTTCCAATATAGGTGTATTTATTTATTTGAAAACTATATAACTACTTCTTTGCTAATATGTACATTATGAGATATATGTAAATATAGATTTATAAGGAAAACAGTAAAGATCAAATAATATTGTAAGTAAATCATGTCACTTTATTAATAGTGCATTTTTCCCCTCAGCTTTATTGGGATATAATTGACAAAAACGTTATACAAGTTTAAGGTATATAATGTGTTGATTTGATACATGTATATATTGCAAAATAATTACCACCATAGCATTAGGTAACATCTCTATCCCATCACATAATTACCATTTTGTGTGTATGTGGTGAGAATATTTACTCTTTTAGCAGCATTCAAGTATGTAATACAATATTATTAGCTATACTCACCATGCTGTACAATAGATTCCCCAGAACGTGTTAATCCTATAACCAGAGGCCTATACCCTTTGACCAGTATCTCCCCATTTCCCCCTACCTCCCAAACTCTGAATACTGCATTTTGATAATAGTTGCTATAAATCCATATTTCAAGTCATTTTAATAACTTCTGTTTTGGAGAACATTCTTGTTATATCTATTTTTCATTATAATTGTATTTAACTCCATAATGAAACAAACACAGATTTTACACAAGGAGTAGATGTATCGGTTGCTGTTTTCTTAATGTTGCTTGTATTTTACCTTATTACTATAATTTTCCATCCATGGTTTCTTTGGAGGAATCTTTTAAAGGCACTTGTTAATTTTGTCAGTGTTCATTTATTTAAAACTAAATAATGTCATATGGAAATTTACTTAATCAGGCACTCATGAACTGTAATGCATTACTGTCCATGGACAGAGAAAGAACAAGTGAGGTACCACTGTCTGTTCCTAGATGTTGTGGAATTCCATTTTCCCTCTCAAGAGTTCTAATCTACTGTGTGTGACGTGTGGTCATCTGACAAATGGATGGGGGTGGGGGAGGGAGTATCATCAATAGATATGAAGGGAATAGAAGTTCTTATTTATAGATTTTAAAATTTTTAATACTTTTCTATATATATTTATATTTTTTTCTATATCTCAGATCTCTGGCACAGCATTTTGTCTGTGGGTCCCCACTCTGGAGACCACTACTTTATCAGTTAAATGTCACCTCTTCTAAATTCCTTCCATGGCCACCTACCTAAAGCAGATATCACTACCCCTGCCCCATGTGTTTCCTTTGAATTATTATATCATACATATATTTTTATATAAATATCATGTACATTTGTAATTATATATTTACAATTATTTTCACATCTGCAACTATTTATTAATATGTTCCCTTGATTTGAAATCTTCACAAGGACAGAAACAACTGCCCATTTTTTTTCAACGTTTATTCCCAGCCCTCTACAAAGTTCTGGGCTCTGTAAATATGTATGAAAGTTCAGCAATTCTCAACTGTAATTCAACGACACATTGATGTGATATGAATAATTGTAAGGCAAGTGGCAAATTATTTGTTACTAATATAATTAAAATAAATATTATTTGTATTTGGTTTTTATTTATTTATTTATTTTAAAGATTTTATTTATTTATTTGACAGAGAGAAATAGCAAGAGCAGGAACACAAGCAGGGGGAGTGGGAGAGGGAGAAGCAGGCTTCCGGCTGAAGAGGTAGCCCGATATGGGGCTCGATCCCCGGACCCTGGGATCATGACCTGAGCCGAAGGCAGATGCTTAACGACTGAGCCACCCAGGTGCCCCTCCTCTTAATTTAAAAGCCATATGCAGGGGCACCTGGGTGGCTCAGTTGGTTTTAGTGACTGCCTTCGGCTCAGGTCTTGATCCTGGAGTCCTGGGATCGAGTCCCACATCGGGCTCCCTGCTTGGTGGGGAGTCTCCTTCTCCCTCTGACCCTCTCCCCTCTCGTGCTCTCTCTCTCTCTCTCTCTCCCTCCCTCTCTCTAATAAATAAATAAAATCTTTTAGAAAGATAAAGTAAGAGGAGCCAAATGTATCCCAATAATATTACTGTGGGTTGCATTTGCTTATGATTTTTTATTTGTTTTAAAGACTTCATTTATTTATTTGTCAGAGAGAGAGAGAGAGAGAGAGACAGCATGGGAGCAGGGGGAGTGGCAGGCAGGCAGAGGGAGAAGCAGGCTCCCGCTGAGCAAGGAGCCCAATGTAGGACTCAATCCCAGGACCCTGGGATGATGACCTGAGCCAAAGGCAGACGCTTAACTGACTGAGCCACCTAGGTGTCCCTGCTTGTAATTTTTTAAATGGAGGAAAATAAGTGGAATTTCTCCTGTTGCCGAGAGAACTGTGCATAATCAAAGCTTATCCTGTGTATGTCCCATCTCATTCTTACTTATCAACATGAACTTCATCTTTCCTGCACATCATGGGACACTGTAGGTTAAGAATTGGTGACGGATGGGGGGCGAAACATATGAACATGTACAACATGGTGCATAATCTGATATAGGAACGGACCAAGTGCTATGGAAAAGACAGAAGTGTGCCCTGATTGCTTTTTGGGTCAATAAATCTTGGTGGAGAAAAATGCCTTAGAAATAGACCTTAATTCTAGTCTTGCCTCTGTCATTTACTAGTGGATTGACTGTGCACATAGCTTCTGTGCTTGGAACCATCCAATGTGAGGGACAGGCCTATGTGCAGGTAAATATACAGAATGTGGTTCATGCAACAATAGACACAGACTGTTGTAGTCCAGAAGAAAAAAGCACAGAAATTGGACTGGTGAATTCTATTGTGCTGGGAGACAGTATTGTTTGTGAGGGAAATCAAGCCTCAAGGGAAGTTCACAGGGGATGAAGTCTGAGTGGTGTTTCAAAGACATTTGGGAATAGGAAGGGGCTTTGTAGGCAGAGGAAGTAGTATGTGTAAAGGCACAGAGAGCCCTGTAGGCTTGCACCAGCATCTCCTCCCATCGTGTGCATGCGTGTATGTGTGTATGTATTGACAAGAGAATGATGGAGAGGATGGCAGGAGACCCTAAGAAGTTCTCTGTTGTTCAAGAATAAAATTAGGGAGAGAGAGGCAGTAGATGGGGCAGGAGTGATAGGGGGAGTTTGGTTTGAGAGGTCTGGAAAAATATTACTAGCTTATACATAATGAGTATTTACCCTATAACAGGCTTTTCCATGCACTGCCTCACCAAATATGGTCCCTTTTATTATGAACTCATTTTACAGATGAGGAAACAGGTTGAGTGAGGTTAAATGACTAGCCCAGGATCGCATCACTGGCAAATTGAGGAGCCTGGATTCACACCTGGCTCCGGGACTGCAGGGACCGAGCTGATTCTCCAGAGAAGACTGGGTTAAACTAGGGCCAGCATTTAGAACTCGCTTTGGTATGTGCTGTAAGTCACGTGACACCCCCGTCCCCCCGCCCCCATAATTGTAAACAAAGCAGCAGAGTCTGTTTTCACCTCCACCATGCCAACTTCTGGAAGGATTTTCCTACCTTGATCCCTGATCATGGGCCTCTTGACCCTGCATTACAAGGGCGTGTTTCTTTGTTCAATTCCAAGTGGAGCTGGAGCCTTTCAGCCAAAGAGGAGATACCAGGTTTCTTTCCTGCAACAACATGCCCACAAACCAACTTGCAAAAATGCTCCTTTCCCCTTCCCATTACTTAATTTGACCAGGGGACTTCTATGGAGACTGAGTTTATAAATCTCACTTCCTGTACCATTCCCCACCCCACCCCCATTCCCTTGCAGGAATCAGCCTGGAGCTCTGAGCCCCCTCCCCTCGGAATCCAGACAGCCTGAACTGCAGAAACCTACATAGAGCTCCTTCTGAATCGGGTCTTTGCACAATAGCAACCTCATTGGGTTGCAGCCCTTGCAAAGGTCACTGGGTGATGAACCCATGATTAACCTTATTCTCCAATCAGAATTTTGATCTAATCTCCAGGACAGTGTGGTTAACACACATGGTCTTTCTGTTTTTGTGGAACTGGAGACCTGAAATGTGACAGCCTGGGCGATGCCAAGTGCCAGAGGAAACCACAGAGTTCATATTACATATATTAGGCTTTGCTTTTTTTTGAGCTGTGATTCTCAACAGGCTCAAGCAGACCTTGGGCGGTGGAAGAGCTTCCTCCAAAGGAGGGTCTCCCCTTCTGTGGCCTTGCTGTGCAAAGGACACTGACACAGCAGAGTGTATTTTGCTTGGCTGTAATGTAGCGCCCTCGCATTTTGTCGGCAGGCTGGAAGTGGCCACCCTGGAGCTGGGAGCTATGGAGAACATTCATTTCTGCCACCGCAGACAGCTCAGCCACAGACATGGATGATGAAAGGGAAATTGGCATTGACCTTATTGCTTTGCAAGGAGCAGATGGGACCTGGAGTCTGGTTAGCAAAGAAAAAATGAACTAAGCTGCTTTGGTGGTGTATGAAGAGAAAGATCTGGGCCCAGCAGAATTCTTGGGTCTCTTCCTCACTGTGTGTGTGTGTGTGTGTGTGTGTGTTTGCATGTGCATATAGATGCACACATGCTGTGTCTGACATGAACAGGAGAGACACAAGTACCCTTGTCTATGCTAGAGCTCCCTTTGCACATTAAGCATTTGACTGACAAAACTCGCCTGGACATCAATAGGACAGTAGCCCAGAATGCAGAGGAGGTTTTTTGCTTTGATATGAAGACAGTTGGAGAGAATGTTGCTGAGACTACTTGCCAATCCCTCCAAGGTCCTCCTTCGGAAGGAGTCTCTCTTAAGAGAGTGACGCCATGGGAGGAATAAGGAATGATGTAGCCAAGCGTACAATGCGCATCACCTCAAGTCATATGAGGGTGGCCTTGTTCTTTTGCTTTGACTCCTGTTGGTTTTCTGCACCAGGAATGTGCTTGCCCTCCTACTTCCCACCTGGCGAAATCCTTTTCATCTTCCAAATCCCAGTTGGATTTTCACTTCCGTCAAAAAGCCTTCTCTGCTTTTCCCCCACTCAGCACAAATGATCCCTTCCTCTTACCTACAGATTTCTTGAGAGAAGGGAGGCTGTGCCCAGCACATACATCCCAGGAGCCCAAAGGTGATGCAGTGAATGAACACAGACCTGAATGCAGTAGGTCCTGAGTTTGAACCGGGCTCTCCCACACGGGAGCTGTGAGACTTTGGCATAACCTGCCCAAGACTCAGTTTCCTCATCTGTAAGCATGGATGGAAATAGCCCCTGCATGGGATGAGTGAGAGTATTTAATGAGATAAAGTGTATGAAGAGCCTAGCCCATGATAAGTAACTCAGTACATGGATTTTCCTTGCCCAGACACTGGTTTTGATTTCTCTTTGTGTTGTATATTGTACAATTCTTAATAGGTTTTAAGCATGAAATAAACCTTGATTAATTTAAGTAGAATATTTTTTCTACTTGTATTTTAAGACATTGATACAAAATAATAAAAGTAATACTATTAAGGAAAATAATAGCGAGCACTAGTACACAAAGTCTTTATCTTTGCGTGTGTCATTTTATCTATATTAACAACTGGAGGTAGATGTAATACTCCCCCTTTGCAGATGGGAAAACTGAGGCTACACAGCTGATGGTGACAGAATAAGATTTCAAGCATAAACTTAGTACTTCGCTGTCATTTAGTGGTCTCAACCATTACTGTGCAAGTATGTGGAGCTCAGCATCTGCGGAGCTTTTAAAAATGCCAAGGCCTGAACCATACCTTCAGATCTGGACTCAATTGCTCTGAAGCGGAACGCACAGATTGTTTTTTAAAAAGTTCAGGTGATTCCATGTGCAAACAGGGAAGAGAACTTCTGACTTCAGACAATGCTGCAGTGCAGGTAAAGTGTTTTTTTTTTTATTTTTTTATTGTTATGTTAATCACCATACATTACATCATTAGTTTTTAATATAGTGTTCCCTGGTTCATTGTTTGTGCATAATACCCAGTGCTCCACGCAGAACGCGCCCTACTTAATATCCATCACCAGGCTAACACATCCCCCCACCCCCTTCCCTTCTAGAACCCTCAGTTTGTTTTTCAGAGTCCATCTTCTCTCACGGTTCGTCTCCCCCTCCGATTGCCCCCCCTCATTCTTCCCCTCCTGCTATCTTCTTTTTTTTTCCTAACATATATTGCATTATTTGTTTCAGAGGTACAGATCTGTGATTCAACAGTCCTGCACAATTCATAGCGCTCACCATAGCACATACCCTCCTCAATGTCCATCACCCTGCCACCCCCTCCCTCCCACCCCCCACCACACCAGCAACCCTCAGTTTGTTTCCTGAGATTAAGAATTCCTCATATCAGTGAGGTCATATGATACATTTCTTTCTCTGATTGACTTATTTCACTCAGCATAACACCCTCCAGTTCTATCCACGTCGTTGCAAATGGCAAGATCTCATTCCTTTTGATGGCTGCATAATATTCCATTGTGTATATAGACCACATCTTTTTTATCCATTCATCTGTTGAAGGATATCTTGGCTCTTTCCACAGTTTGGCTATTGTGGACATTGCTGCTATAAACATTGGGGTGCACATACCCCTTCGGATCCCTACATTTGTATCTTTGGGGTAAGTACCCAGTAGTGCAATTGCTGGATCATATGGTAGCTCTATTTTCAAGTTTTTGAGGAACCTCCATACTGTTTTCCAGAGGGGTTGCACCAGCTTGCATTCCCACCAACAGTGTAGGAGGATTCCCCTTTCTCCGCATCCACGCCAACATCTGTCATTTCCTGACTTGTTAATTTTAGCCATTCTGACTGGTATGAGGTGGTATCTAATGGAGGTTTTGATTTGGATTTCCCTGATGCCGAGCGATGTTGAGCACTTTTTCATGTGTCTGTTGGCCATTTGGATGTCTTCTTTGGAAAGATGTCTGCTCATGTCTTCTGCCCATCTTTTGATTGGACTATTTGTTCTTTGGGTGTTGAGTTTGATAAGTTCTTTACAGATTTTGGATACTAGCCTTTTATCTGATATGTCATTTGCAAATATTTTCTCCCATTCTGTCGGTTGTCTTTGGGTTTTGTGGACTGTTTCTTTTGCTGTGTAAAAGCTTTTTATCTTGAGAAATCCCAATAGTTCATTTTTGCCCTTGCTTCCCTTGCCTTTGGCGATGTGTCTAGGAAGAAGTTGCTGTGGCTGAGGTCGAAGAGGTTGCTGCCTGTGTTCTCCTTTAGGATTTTGATGGACTCCTGTCTCACGTTTAGGTCTTTCAACCATTTGGAGTCTATTTTTGTGTGTGGTGTAAGGAAATGGTCCAGTTTCATTCTTCTCCATTGTGGCTGTCCAATTTCCCCAACACCATTTGTTGAAGAGACTGTCTTTTTTCCATTGGACATTCTTTCCTGCTTTGTCAAAGATGAGTTGACCATAGAGTTGAGGGTCCATTTCTGGGCTCTCGATTCTGTTCCATTGACCTATGTGTCTGTTTTTGTGCCAGTACCATACTGTCTTGATGATGACAGCTTTGTAATAGAGCTGGAAGTCCGGAAGTGTGATGTCGCCAGCGTTTCTTTTCTTTTTCAACATTCCTCTGGCTATTCGGGGTCTTTTCTGGTTCCATACAAATTTTAGGATTATTTGTTCCATTTCTTTGAAAAAAGTGGATGGTATTTTGTTGGGGATTGCATTGAGTGTGTAGATTGCTGTAGGTAGCATTGACATTTTCACAATGTTTGTTCTTCCAATCCATGAGCATGGAACGTTTTTCCATTTCTTTGTGTCTTCTTCAATTTCTTTCATGAGTACTTTATAGTTTTCTGAGTACAGGTCCTTTGCCTCTTTGGTTAAATTTATTCCTAGGTATCTTATGGTTTTGGGTGCAATTGTAAATGGGATCGACTCCTTCATTTCTCTCTCCTCTGTCTTGTTGTTGGTGTATAGGAATGCCACTGATTTCTGTGCATTGATTTTATAGCCTGCCACTTTACTGAATTCCTGTATGAGTTCTAGCAGTTTTGGGGTGGAGTCTTTTGGATTTTCCACATGAAGTATCATATCATCTGCAAAGAGTGAGAGTTTGACTTCCTCTTTGCTGATTTGGATGCCTTTGATTTCTTTTTATTGTGATTGCTGTGGCTAGGACTTCTAATACTATGTGGAATAGCAGTGGTGAGAGTGGACATGCATGCCGCATCCCTGACCTTAGGGAGAAAGCTCTTAGTTTTTCCCCATTGAGAATGATATCCGCTGTAGGTTTTTCATAGATGGCTTTTATGATATTGAGGTATGGACCCTCTATCCCTATACTCTGAAGAGTTTTGATCAAGAAAGGATGCTGTACTTTGTCAGAGGCTTTCTCTGCATCTATTGAGAGGATCATATGATTCTTGTTCTTTCTTTTGTTAATATATTGTATTATGTTGATTGATTTGCAGATGTTGAACCAACCTTGCAGCCCAGGGATAAATCCCACTTTGTCATGTTGAATAATCCTTTTGATGTACTGTTGGATCCTATTGGCTAGTATTTTGGTGAGAATTTTTGCATCTATGTTCATCAAGGATATTGGTCTGTAATTCTCCTTTTTCATGGGGTCTTTGTCTGTTTGGGGATCAAGGTCATGGTGGCCTCATAAAATGAGTTTGGAAGTTTTCCTTCCATTTCTATTTTTTGGAACAGTTTCAGGAGAATAGGTATTAATTCTTCTTGAAATGTTTGGTAGAATTCCCCTGGGAAGGCATCTGGCCCTGGGCTTTTGTTTGTTGGGAGATTTTTGATGACTGCTTCAATTTCCTTAGTGGTTATAGGTCTGTTCAGGTTTTCTATTTCTTCCTGGTTCAGTTTTGGTAGTTGATACATCTCTAGGAATGCACCCATTTCTTCCAGATTATCTAATTTGCTGGCATAGAGTTGCTCATAATATGTTCTTATAATTGTTTGTATTTCTTTGGTGTTGGTTGTGATCTCTCCTCTTTCATTCATGATTTTGTTGATTTGGGTCATTTCTCTTTTCTTTTGGATCAGTCTGGCCAGGGGTTTATCAATCTTGTTAATTCTTTCAAAGAACCAGCTCCTAGTTTCATTGATCTGTTCTACTGTTCTTTTGGTTTCTATTTCATTGATTTCTGCTCTGATCTTTGTTATTTCTCTTCTCCTGCTGGGTTTAGGCTTTATTTGCTGTTTTTTCTCTAGCTCCTTTAGGTGTAGGGTTAGGTTGTGTATTTGAGGCCTTTCTTGTTTCTTGAGAAAGGCTTGTATTGCTATATACTTTCCTCTCAGGACTGACTTTGCTGCATCCCAGAGATTTTGAACAGTTGTGTGTTCATTTTCATTGGTTTCCATGAATTTTTTTAATTCTTCTTTAATTTCCTGGTTGACCCATTCATTCTTCAGTAGAATGCTCTTTAGCCTCCATGTATTTGAGTTCTTTCTGACTTTCCTCTTGTGATTGAGTTCTAGTTTCAAAGCATTGTGGTCTGAAAATATGCAGGGAAAATCCCAGTCTTTTGGTGCCGGTTGAGACCTGATTTGTGACCTAGGATGTGATCTATTCTGGAGAATGTTCCATGGGCACTAGAGAAGAATGTGTATTCCGTTGCTTTGGGATGGAATGTTCTGATTATGTCTGTGAAGTCCATTTGGTCCAGTATGTCATTTAAAGTCTTTATTTCCTTGCTAATCTTTTGCTTAGATGATCTGTCCATTTCAGTCAGGGGGGTGTTAACGTCCCCCACTATTATTGTATTGTTGTCAATGTGTTTCTTTGCTTTTGTTATTAATTGCCTTATATAATTGGCTGCTCCCATGTTAGGGGCATAGATATTTACAATTGTTAGATCTTCTTGGTGGATAGACCCTTTAAGTAGGATATAGTGTCCTTCCTCATCTCTTATTACAGTCTTTGGTTTCAGATCTAATTTGTCTGATAGAAGGATTGCCACCCCAGCTTTCTTTTGGTGTCCATTAGCATGGTAAATGGTTTTCCACCCCTTCACTTCAATGTGGGGGTGTCTTTGGGTCTAAAATGAGTCTTTTGCAGACAGCATATCAATGGGTCTTGTTTTTTAATCCAATCTGATAGCCTGTGTCTTTTGATTGGGGCATTGAGCCCATGTACATTCAGGGTAACTATTGAAAGGTATGAATTTAGTGCCATTGTATTGTCTGTAAAGTGACTGTTACTGTATATTGTCTGTATTCCTTTCTGGTCCATGCTGCTTTTAGGCTCTCTCTTTGCTTCGTGGACCCCTTTCAATATTTCTTGGAGGGCTGGTTTCGTGTTTGCAAATTCCTTTAGTTTTTGTTTGTCCTGGAAGATTTTTATCTCTCCTTCTATTTTCAGTGATAGCCTAGCAGGATATACTATTCTCGGCTGCATATTTTTCTCGTTTAGTGCTCTGAAGATATCCTGCCAGTTCTTTCTGGCCTGCCAGGTCTCTGTGGATAGGTCTATTGCCAATCTGTTTCTACCGTTATAGGTTACATATCTCTTCTCCCAAGCTGCTTTCAGGATTTTCTCTTTGTCTCTGAGACTCGTAAGTTTGACTATTAGATGTCGGGGTGTTGACCTATTTTTATTGCTTTTGAGAGGGGTTCTCTGTGCCTCCTGGATTTTGATGCCTGTTTCCTTCCCCACGTTAGGGAAGTTCTCTGCTATAATTTGCTCCAGTATACCTTCTGCCCCTCTCTCTCTTTCTTCTTCTTCTGGGATCCCAATTATTCTAATGTTGTTTCATCTTATCGTATCGCTTATCTTTCGAATTCTGCCCTCGTGATCCAGTAGTTGTTTATCTCTTTCTCAGCTTCTTTATTTTCCATCATATGGTCTTCTGTATCGCTGATTCTCTCTTCTGCCTCATTTATCCTAGCAGTTAGTGCCCCCATTTTTGATCGTACCTCATTAATAGCGTTTTTGATTTCAACTTGCTTAGCTTTTAGTTCTTTTATTTCTCCAGAAAGGGTTTCTCTAATAACTCCCATGCTTTTTTCAAGCCCAGCTCGTATCTTTAAAGTCATGACTCTGAACTCTAGGTCTGACATCATACTAATGTCCGTATTGAGTTGGTCCCTGGCAGACGGTACTACCTCTTGTTCTTTTTGCTGAGGTGATTTTTTTTTTTGTCTTGTCATTTTGTCCAGCGGAGAATAGATGAATCAGAGAACAAAATGCTAACAGGTTAACAACGTCCCCAGAAAGTATACTCTAATCAAATCAGAGAAGATTTGATTCTTTTCCCCTGAAACCAGGGGAAAAGAAAGGGAAAGAAAGAAAAAAGAAAGAGAAAAAGAAAAAAGAAAAAGATAAAAACAAACAAAAACAACAAAACAACATAAAAGCACAGAATATGATCAAATATGATCAGGCTGGTGCATAGATCAGTGCCACACACTAGATTTTGGGTGTATTTTAGTCTGTGTATTTTAGTCTAGAAGAAAGTGCCTCCTAAAATTTTAAAGAAAGAAAGACTTATATATGTACAAAATAGGGTTGATACGATGCAGGGATGGAATATGACTGTAAAGATGAAAATTATGAAAAATTTTAAAAAAGGAATTGATAAGAAGATGTTTGAAAATAGAAAGAAGAGGATTTTAGAAAAGGAAAGAAAGAGGAAGAAAAAGGGGGAGAGAGAATGTGATCAGGCAGGAGACTAGAACAAAGCCATACACTAGAGATTTAGGGTATATTTTGATCTGTTAGAAGAAACTGTATCTCAAAATTTTAAAGGGAGAACAACTTATATATATATCTGCCAAAAATAAGGGTAACTACTATGAAGGGATAGAATATGTCTCTAAAAATGAAAAATAAAAATTTTTCCTTTTTTTAAAAAAAGGGATTGATAAGATGTTGGTTGAAAAAGGGAAAAAGAAAAATAAAAAAAAAAACAGCTAAAAAAAATTAACTTTGAAAGGCTAATGAATCATGGTAAAAAAGCCATGAATTCTATGTGCAGTATTCCCCTAGCGCTGGAGTTCTCCCGTTCTCATTGATCGGTAAACTTGGTCTTGGCTGGCTTTTCGTGCTGATCTTCTGGGGGAGGGGCCTGTTGCCGTGGTTCCCAAATGTCTTTGCCGGAGGTGGAATTGCCCCGCCCTTGCTGGTCCGGGCTAAGCAAGCTGCTCGGGTTTGCTCTCAGGAGCTTTTGTTCCCTGCAAGCTCTCGGTACAGCTTTGGAGGACGAGAGTGAAAATGGTGGCCTCCCAATCTTCACCCCGGAGGAGCCGAGAACTCAGGGCCCCACTCCTCAGTGCGGCCCCAGAGAAAAGCAGTCAGTCACTCCCGTGTCCCCGGTCTCCGGCCACACTCCATGCTCACCTGGCCTGTGACCGAGCGTTTCTATGTCTGGCACCCGACCCCGTGTGGAGTCTCCAAACCCAGCAGTTCCCTGCGGTGCGCTCCCGCGCCGCTCCTCCCGGGGGAGGAAGGGGAGTCTCCCCGGCTCTGCCGCTTGTGGGGTCCCTGCTGGAGGAGCAGTGGCCCGACTGTCACCGATCACAGTTTATGGCAACCCCGAGCTAAGAGCCCGCGCCTCGGCTCCGTCTCTGCAGCCGGCTTCCCCGCTCTGATACCCAGGAGCTCTGCTGCACTCAGGCACTCCCCGTCTTTCTGTGACCCCGAGAGTCCTGAGACCACACTGTCCCGCGAGGATTCCACCCCCCGCTTAGCCACTGGAGCGACCTTCCTCAGCGGAGCCGGCTTCTCAAAGTTCTGATTTTGTGCTCCGCGGCTCTATCTCTTGCCAGAAGCGGCCGACGGAGGCCCCCTCCCCCGCCGTCTATCTTCCCGAATATCACCTCAGATTCACTTCTCCGCACATCCTACCTTCCAGTAAGTGGTCACTTCTCTGTTCAGAGAGTTGTTGCTACTCTCTTCTTCGGTCTCCTGTTGAGTTCGTAGGTGTTCAGAATGGTTTGATCCCTATCCAGCTGAATTCCTGGGACCAGACAAAATCCAGGTCTCCTACTCCTCCGCCATCTTAATGAGTGGAGATTGCAGGTAAAGTTTTATATCTTAACACAGCTCATGTGCTCCAGCTTTAACTTGCCCAGAGTAAGCAGCCATCCACTATCCAATTTGGGGACAAAATATCCCACCTTCATGAAATTGCTCTGATAAGGGAATTCTGTCAACCCTGTCTAGCAGGTCTGGATTTCTGAAATAGGAATGTGTGATATAACGTTCGTTTCCAGTCATAACTCTTGAATAGTTCATTCATTCATTCATTCATTCATTCAGTTGGTCATTCTTTCAGTTAGCAAGCACTCTGAGCTCCTATCAAGAGCAAGGGCCCAAGCTTAGCCCTGGGAAATTAGAAGCAGGTAAGTCAGAGGAGCAGTGCTGGACCTTCACAGTGCTCAAAGTCTGATGAAAGAGAGAGAAATGAAAGCAAAGAATTGGGGTTCAATGCCCTTGGTATTGGGAGAGGGACGTGGTAGTTGTGGAAAACTGTAAGAAACTGTGAAGTACTTCTCCATCCTCTTCTCATGAACTTCCTGTCTTACCCCAGCCCCTAAATCCTGTCTACATTGTGTTTATAGCCAGCCATTAGAACCTCAGAGCGGTAGGTGTCCCAGATATTCCACAGATGTAGCAGAGCTGACTGTGGGCCTGAGTCCCTTTCCAGGGTCCCACTGTAAAGGAATAGAGGGGCGCCCAGGCTGTAGGCCCTCACCTACCTTGTGGGGGTCTGGAGGGAGGAAAGGAAATCTGGGAATACTCACTCTTCCCTGGACCTGGGAGCTTCAGCCAAGTGTGCAGGTCCTGGGTTGAGTTCTGCAGCCCAGGGCTGGAATGTACTATTCCTTATCCTGAACAGGCAAACATTGATGGACAGAGGGTGAGGGGAAGCCATGGCACAAAAAGAGAGCACAGATGCCCAAACCAGAGATGCTGTATCCTTCATTGCCTACAGGAGGCAAGTAAGGCCTAGGGGATTGACGGAACCAAGGTTAGGCCCTAGGACCAAGGAGAAATGGAGCCAGGTGCTAGGAACAAAGCAGGAGTGAAAAACTTCTGCCAGAAGTCAGATTGCCATGTACTAAGCTCATTTTGGTGGTCACTGTCTCTGTCATATCTGAGTAGAGCAATCCAAGCAGAGGAAACAGCATAAACTAAGTCTAGGATTCACTTTCAAGGTAGACATTAGAGTACCAAGCTATTTCACCCTCAGGGATCTGAGCTTTATGAGGATTATCTCTATTAGTCTTAAAACATGAAACTCAAAACTGCTAACAGCGCCCTAGGTGTGTTTGAGTCAAGCACAGATTGGCTGGCCGGTCCCTTCCTTCCACATTCTAGACTTTGTACCCAGACAGTGCCCTTTTGTCAACTACTCTTCAGGTGCATTCACAAGATTAGACTGTGCTATGGCCATTTAGGTCCTGAGCCCCAGCTAATTTTCATGTTGTTATATGTCTCAATGATACTATGATATCTGGACTCCTTTACAACTATTTCTGAATCCATACGATATTCATGTGGCATTGGTAGGACAGGCACACATCCCCGAGAGGCTCAGAGAGGTCAGGACTGGTCCAAAGTCCCAAAGCTGGACCTAGGTCTCACATCTCTGGCCTTATGTTCTAGTGTCCTTTTCATCACTCTGTTAATTTTTTTTAGAGAGGTGCCCTATTGGTTTTGGCTGTGACCACACTTTCTAGAGGAAGTCCAATCTAGCAGGATCTTGGGAGATCTACAGGGCAACAAGGGAGTTCTAGGATGAGAAAAATCTGGGTGCCCTCCTGCTGAAGGCCCCTCCCCCCCCAGATTTCTCTGTAAGGAGTTTGATTCACACCACCTGTCACACAAGCTGTAATACCTGTGGACTCCTCAGCCCTGCCCCAATCAGAGTCATAGCATGGGTGCCTTGTCCCAGGGACCTGGCCGAATGTGGGGCAATGCACTCTGGCCCAAATGCTGTGCCTGGGAGGGACTGCCAGGAGCCAGAAGGGGGAATGACCTCTAGCCTCCGAGGAGCCTAAAGAGTCTGGGAAATTGACGCTGGTATCTGACCAAACCCCTGAGTGATGTGTGGACAGCTCCAAGCTTTCTCATACATTTTCTGGCCATCAGTGGCTTAAACAAGGTAGAATGGTTTTTGTGCAGTCTGCCTTAGTAGCCATGTTGGTGTAAGTGAAAAAGTAATGCTGTATTGTTGTAACCAAACCAACATGAGTTCACTCTGTGGTGACTCAGAAACTGTACTAAGCTGAGTTGTTGCACAAAGAAAACTTTATTTGCAGTAAATAAAGAGATCACAGGAAATGGCTTCCAAAGCCATGACTCGTCTCACGTAAAGATGAATGGGTTACTTTTATTTAGGGTTAGGATGAATATTTAGATAAGGGAACCTTGGCATCCTATGTAGAGGCGAGCATAAGATGGTACACGTGCCTTAAGGAAACATGCCTATACATACATTGTATGTTATGTAAATGAGGTTTGTGCTCCTCCTTGGGCAGAGATTTTAGTATTATAATGAGGCAAAGGTAGTTATCAGTCATTCCAGGGGTCACTCCATGGTCCTTCTGTGCAGTAATGAGTCTGGAGTGACACTCAAGCTGGTCTGGTGGGTCTGGGCTGGCTGTAGGTCCTGTTGGGCAGTTGCCATTGCTCGAGGGGTGGTTTCGGTTTCCATCTGCCTGAGTTAAGAGATAAGCTGCAGAGAAGAGCTTAAGGAAAAATGTGGGAAATAGGTCAGTGAGTCCAAGCAGGTGGGCAGTAAAGGTCAGGTCTTAGGGTCTAGCTGATGACAGTGTGACATGAGTTTGGTGACTATTCCAAGTGATCCCAGAACAGCAGCGAGGATGCTAAGATTAGAACCGGCAGACTCTCACTTGAGTCCTAATTCTGCTGTATTAGTTAAGGGACCTTGGGCAAGTCCTATGACTTCCCTAAATCTCCCTTGTCTTGAATATAAAGTAGAGTAAAACCTCTTAAGTATAATATATAAAGCTAGTGGGCCTGAGAGGGTTGTATAAGCTTTTGAGAATTATACAAATGTGGACACTTTTAATGCAGACTCTAAAGCCAGTCTGGATTAGAATCCTGACCTAGCTTAGGCAAGTTCCTTAATGCCTCTATGATTCAGTTTTTTTCATCTTTTCATCTGTAAAGTGAGGATAATAATGCATGTTCACAACCGTGGACTTGAAATCTTTAGGTTTGAATATGATTTGGAATGTAGAATTTTTCAAATTTTTATACAAGTAATAAAGCATGTCTACTATCTAATACATAAAACCCTTAGAAAGTTCTGAGGGTTATCATCAAACACAATTTTTTTTTCAGTGAAACTTGACTATTCATAAGTAGGATAAATAAAGACTATGAATAGCCTCATCTCAGATCAGATGAGGTTTTGCTACCAAAGGAGTTTGTACCAAACTTACCAAAACATTCCTATTTTCAGAGCTTTTTGGACTGTGGAATTGTAGGTAAGGGATTATGGACCTGTAGTACCTGCCATTTAGGGTAGTCATGAGGATAAAATAAGTTAATATGTATAAAGGGCTTAGATCAATGCCTGGCATATAGTAAGCACTGAATAAATATTAGCTATTATTACTTTTATTATCTTAAAGAGTAAAACCAAGAGAGAATGAGGCTTCATAGGCCCTCACTGACATTTCTCAGATTTCTAATAATTAATGAACTAATAGATTTGCCGGGGAAGTAATCTCCTATCCCTTTGCCTGCTGAGAAAATATATTTCCAGGTCTGAGCTGTAGTCAGCACTTAAAGGGACAGTATTATACTCTGAGGATATGTGAGTGTATGTGTAAGTTGAAAGAAAGAATAAAGAAAGGCCCAGCAAAATGCTAACAGGTTGCAAAAATGAAGTATTTTAATTTTCCTCTTACTACTTTCATACATTTTCTAAATTTTATGTTTTAAGCTTCAATTACTTTTATAATGAGAAAAAAAAGTATATTCTCTTTTAAGCCCTCTCCTATTTCCTCTTCCTTAGAGAATTCGTTCCCACACTCGGGCTCCCATTTACAAGACAAGCATCAAGCAAGAAACTTGTATTGATTTCCACCTATATGCCAGACACTGCAGAAAGTGCTAAGAAACAAAAGGACAACCCAGAGACATTATTTGAGAAATCTTCAGCAAAATCACTTCCTATTTGTATAGCAACTTATAGTTCATACCATGCTTCAGTATAAATTCAATTGGTCCTTCTCTCTATATTGGGGCAAGTACAGATTTTGGTCAATGTTTTATGAATGAAGAAACTTGCCTGAAGTCATTCAGTCCATTAGGGATGAGGTTCAACTCAAACTTCTGAATCATGTGAGTGGTACAGGTAGAAGCTGTATTCCTAAAAACTTGGAAATCAGTGACACTTTTAGAAGGTAAATATTAGAATATCAAGTTGTGAGTGACCAACTACATGTAAAATATTCACATTGGCAATAAATGATAATGAAAGCTAAAAAGATTTGGGCGCACCAAATGATATCCTTAGAGTGCCGTCAGAATAGTTCAGCTTTCTAAAGCTGGGCATTATCAGATATAAGGGAAAAAGCTTCAACCAAAGACAGATGTTTGGAAGAAAGTAGTGGAAAGAGAAGGAAAGAGGATATGGTCTTTATGTATTTAACATAATCGAAGGGGCAAAGCTAAGGTAGAGGCACCCTCTCAGATTAGGGGGATCAATAAGAAAAATAAAGTCCCTTTGTTCAGATTCTACTCACAGGGAACCTTTGGATTATCTTTTGACTTCCCAAAGTAATCAGAGTATGGGCTGATGGGCTGCTAACAACACCCTTAACTTCTTGAAAATTCTTGTTTTGAATTTGTTTCTTTTGACTTTTGTTAGAAGGAGTTGGTCCCTGAATGGCTGATTGGCATTAACTGCACTGCCCAAAACAAATTTGGGAGCCCAGAAAGCAAACATTAGACCCTGTCCAAGCAAGGTCATATTAGCTCAGAGCCTGGCAAAACCTCCTGCCCACCTTCTTGAGGACAAAATGACTCCATGCTCTAGCCCCCCTCAATCCAAGTCAATGCTCCATCATCTTCAAACCAGATCTTCTAATCTCATACAGCTTTTTTTGGGCAAAAGGGGGTGGGTCCGCCTGCCCTTGTTAAAAGGAAGGGAATCATTCAACATTTTTGTTCTGCATTCTTCTACCCCAGATAACCTTCTCTAATTCGAGGTTGGCTAGAAATCTGGAAATCCTTATTCTTATCAGAAGAATTTCCATTGCTAAAGGGGAGGGCGCACTAGGCCACATCCTGTGTTCTGGGAGAGGCTCAGAAGAGTCCATTGCAATGCTTTGGACTCAAACAAAGTCAGGGACTTTCTTAAGTGGATTCAAAAAACAAGCTGGGACAACAGGCTCACTGTAATTTTTCTTGTTCCTTCCTCCTTTGCTTGCAGAAGTCCCATTGCCCCAGGCACCATAGTGGACAAATTATCAGTTTGCAAAGTTCCTCCCATGGACTAGCAAAACTCCTTGCCTGGCTCCTGACTTGAAAGTCTTTGGAGCCTCAGGTGATCAAACTAATACTTTATAGACCTGGAGTCCTCAGTGTCTACAAAGCACAGCCCTGGGGGCCTAGGAGATACTTGCTTGTGTTTTGGAACGTGTAGAGGTAGACTGCACTCAGGGGATTTGTTCATTTTAGCAAACTTGGCAGAACTTCCCTGCGTGACCTAAATAGAATATCTTCCTCTACATAAAGCATGCATCAGGGTATTTCCTGATTTATTCATGAAAGGTTTGCTTTACAAAGGCCTCAGGAACTGTGCAATCTCAAAATACATGATACATAGAGCTGGATACGAGAGTGGCATTTGCACAAATTGCTGTGATAGATGGGCTGTGCAGTGTGGCAGCAGAGGTGGATTAATTTAAGTACTCACTGTTGGGGGTTGTTCTTTCAGTAGAGGAAGTGAGACCCAAACTGCAGATTGTTAGCAAGAACATCGGAAGGTGTTCTGTCTCTGCAACAGAGAGTAATTGATCAAGGAAGAGAAAAAGAAGTGGATAAAACTCATGTGCACTTAGTGGGGATATAGAACCTTTATCTGCTAATCATCATGGGTTCATTCATTCATTCACAACTAGAGAATCAACCTGTCACCAGCTGATAGGCTGAGTTCCATTGAGGGTTCAGAGGAATAGATACATATGGGCTCATAATGACACTAGGATGCAGTATTTGAAATCTGATCAGTCTTGGGAATTTAGGGATTACCTAAATTTAGGGGTTACCATGGGGGTGGAGAGTAATCAATGTCCCATCTAAGAGAAAGAAAGATGGATTTCTCCCGATCAAAGGCAGGCATTTTCAGGTGAGTCTGCTATGATATCTCTGATCATGGATTTATCTAAAGCTTCAGTATTTTCATGCTGGGGTATTTTTAACAGAGCAGTAGATGGACCTTGGTTGTTTGCAAAGAAGTTTTATTCTGGAGCTTGTGAAGAGATTAGGGTTAATGTACAATAAAGTGAAAGTGACATTTGTAAAGATGGTGTGAGCAAAATGCCAGGATCCATTACCCTGATAACCCCACAAACAGACGGGCATCCTCCATTGGTGAACTGCTGCTCAAATTCCATCAGCATTACGTGCAGGACACATCACCACTTTGTGGCACATTTCCAGGGCTTTTCACATGCCAGGCAACTTGTCCTAAGTAGGACAAGGAGACGCTGCTCAACAAACTTTCCTTTGGGGCCCAGAGCTTTGGTGAGGGCCAGACTTGGTTCCTTCTCCTTGTTTTGCAGTCATGGACATTCACTGGTGATGATAAGGAAAACCCAGGTGCAGGCTCTTGAATCAAGTGCCCCACAGCTAAGGTGTTAGAAGGAGGCGGTCTGATGATGCAGAGTACGATGAGTGTGGGCTGCACTATGTGGGCTGATTTCTTTTTGGGGGGGGCGGGCATTACCCAGGACAGTTTGGATCCCTAACGAGAAAGTAGAGGCTTTCTGGGAAGTATCTTCCAGGAAAGGAAAGCAACTGGAGGACAGAATTTGAATGAATTAACCTTCAGTGATTTCCCATGACCCATAGGATCAAGTCCAAATCCTTAGTGCAACTTCTGGTTCCTTCCCCCATCTGGTCCCTGACTAACCTTGGGTCTTTCCATTGTCCCCAGACAGCATGTTGTTTCAACCATTCCAAACTGCCCTTTGTTCCCTGATGGTAATGATAGCCAATATTCATCCAGGACTTGAAAATGCCAAGAACTGAGCTAAGTGCTATAGGCGTTTCATCATTTACTCTTCAGAGCAGTCTCGAAGGTAGACTCCATTATAGTCCTCAGTTTACAGACAAGGAAACAAAAGCAGAGGTTATAAAACTGGGTCACAAACTATGGAGAAGGGCAGGGTTAGAAGGCAGTATGATTCCCCCACTTTTCCACCCCTGCCTCCTTTTCTGCAGGAGAAAATAGCACTAGACCTTGCACACACTGTTTCCTCTGCACAGGACTGATCTTTCTTCTTATGTGCCTGATTTAAAAAGCAATCTCTTTGTCCATCAAGACCATCAAGGCCAAATATCCCTTCCTCTGGATGCCATTCCTGGAACCCCCAGGCAGAGTTAGTGGTTTTCTCCTTGGAGCTCCCTTACCCCTTGCACAAACTCACAATACACACTTGTACTTTAGTGCCCTCCTCCCATGCATTCATTTTGTGCCTGGCCTGTGCAGACTTCTTAGACCATTCTCCTAGATGAATCAAAACTCTGAGAGAGCTGAGCAGGGAGCCAGGAGAAGCTAGTTCCATGAATCCAGAGGTAGCTCAGCCTCTAGATGAGTACACCCAAATGCCATGTGACATCTCATGAACAGCTCCGCAGACAGGTCTAGACGAGTGCCCGCCTGCCACATTCCTGCCTTTATCGTTAACCACACCCCATGGTGACTACCTTCAACATGTGAGGCAGTGCCTGCCTGTCTGATAACCCAGCCTCCTTCTGGAAATTATTTCCTTTGGCCTGGGTGCATACCTGGCCCTGCAAGAGTTAACCCACACAGCAGCCCAGATCAGGAGAACATGAGGTTTCCATTAACTGGTGGTATGCGGACAAGTGGCACGAGCATGGATTATGCAGCAATAAAAACACACTGCACAGTATTTATGTCAGAGGCCTCACTCCTCTCCTTCCCCCACCTCCTGCCCCAGCACAAAAAGACCAGGCCCTTGCTGCTCTGGTGCAAGATTAGAGCAAAAGTTGGTATCCGACTTCTCTCCCAACTTGCTTGAATCGTGCTGGGAGTGCTCATCATGCTCCAGAAAACACAGATGGGAAGAAAGAGTGCCAGAGGAATTCAGTCCTTTTCCTGGGATGAATCCTAAGTGAACCAGTTGTGAGACAAACTAAAAAAGTGAGGAGACAGGAAAAAAAAGGAAAAGGGTCATGACAGGGGGAAGAAGTGAGGGAAAGAAGGAGGGAAGATGAAGGGATGGTGAAAAGGATCACAGAGATTAAGTTCACCTGGGAGCAGACAGTTGGATAGAACGTTGGGGGATTCTGAAACCCTATCTTCGGGAAGGAAGGGAATTCACATGTATGGTAAATTTGCTATATGGCTGGTACGATTGCTAATTCTATGTGTCAAATGGACTGGGCCAGGTGGTGCTTAGACATTTTGGTCAAACGTTATTCCGAGTGTGTCTGTGAGAAGGTTTCTGAACGAGATTAACACTGGAATCATTGGACTGCGGAAAGCAGATTGCCCTCCCTCGTGTGGGTGGGCCTCATCCAATCAGTTGAAGACCTAAATAGAACAAAAAGGCTGAGGAAAAGGGATCTCATCCTGTCTGATTTCTTGACTGACTCATTGACTTCTTGACTCATTCTTTTCTTGCCTTTGGACTCAAACTGAAATACTGGCACTTCTTGGGTCTGGAGCCTGCTTGCTCTCAGACTGGATCTGAACACCACTGGCTTTCCTGGATCTCCAGCTTGCCAACTGCAGATCTTGGGACTTCTCAACCTCCATAATCACATAAGCCAGTTCCTTATAATATAATAAATCTTTCCCCCTCTCTCTCCCTCTCTCTCCCTTCTACTCTCTCTATATAATTGGTTCTGTTTTTCTGGAGAACCCTGACTAGTACAGCAGGCAATGTGATGAACTCCTGATATATTATTTCACAGAGGCTGAGACACTCTCAGTAACTTGTTACATAGGAGAGGAAGTTTCCAACCTAAGGCCTCTCTGGGTCTAAATAATCCCATCTACCTCTTTTTAGCTATTGAGTTGCCCAGATACCTAAAGGTGAGATTAGCCTCCCATTTCCAGATGCAGGTGAGTAGAGGCTCTTTGATAACTTCCCTTCCCTGGAGACAGATATTGTAAAGGACTCATTACTAGGACACAGTACCGTAGGGATCTCTCAGAAGCTCTGCCCCACAACTCAACACCATAGGAATGTGGGCAACTTTCTGAGCAGAGGTCCTTCTGGGGTTCATAAATTCTTATTCAGACCACAATTATTTACTAAACACCTACTATGTCAGGTCCTATAATTTTGGCAATGAAAAAACATATAGAACTGTCTTCCTTCTGAAGAGCACAATTTTTTTTTAGGGTGCCCAAAAGACATATAAGAGGATAAGTAAAAGAGGATAAATGTTATGGTGGAGGTGTGTGCAAAGGTCCAAAGCAAATGGAGAGATTCATCTTGGCAGTTTGGGGGAAGGGCGAGGTGGAAAAGTAGGGACAAGGCAGAGTAAAAAATCCCTGCCGAAAGCCTTGGAGAGGACAAGGCAGATTTGGGTAAAAGAATGTAATTAGCTATGGGTGAGTAGTGGTTCTCCACTCGGGTTGCTCATTAGAATTGCATGGGGAGACTTAAAACGTACAAATGCACGAGGCCCACCCCCCCACCTTAGGCCTCTAGAGGTACAGTCTCAGTCTCAGGATTTTTTGTAAAACTCCCCAGTGATTCTAATATGTTGCCAGGATTGAGACCCACGGGTGGGCTGTCCAGAGTAAGACTGGGTTCGAGAGATGAGTATGGAGACTAAGGAACTACATAAACATGAAGGCCTTGGATGCCACCCTCAGCAGTTTGAACTTCCCCTGTGGGCATGCAAGGTTTTTAAACAGGGAAGTAACCTTACTTATAGGAAATGAGTCAGCATAATAGTCAAGACTTAGGAGGCCGAGCCTCGGGGAAAATTCTGGCTTCATCTTCTCAGAGAGCTTGACCACCTGTGCTTACTGAGACACAATTGATTTCACTTTTCCTTCTGCACACACAGCCAGAGACCTTGTGTCACCCTGGGGAAACCAGTTGCCTGGAAGTCAGGAGACCCAGGTTTTCATCCTATTGTAGGTGCTAACTTGCTGAGGGACCTTAGCCAGATCCTTCCCCATCTCTTGTCCTTAGCTTCCCACATCAAGCACATAGTAAATTAAATGAATCAGTCGCTTTCTCTGAGGTTGGTAGTACCTGATGGCTTTGATTTGTTTTTAGCCAAAATGCTACATGCACTTTTACATTTAACAGAGCAATAAAGGAGATAGCAAGGTTTCTGTGAATCAAAGAGAATAGGTCTAGGTTAGGAGAGGTGGGAAACGTGAGCCAGGGAATTTCAAATGGTTAGTGCTTTCTTATTTCTGACCTCTGACAGGATGTCAGTTGTTTTCCTGATATATTCCATCTGTAGGGGTACTGCTTAGGTCAAGGTGTTCCCCATGTAATCTGCTTGTCCCTCATCAGGATCTCCGTAAGTCAGTGACCCAACCTGTTCTGTTGAGATGGAGGAGAACACAGATTTGGAGGTGCCCTGTTCATTCCTGCTAGCCTTGAGCCGAGAGTAGCACCAGCCTGGAGAAGGCCCTCTAATAGGCGTCCCTACTTGGGGCATTTCCTGCCCCAATCCACCCACATCAAGCCTGGGAGATTCTTTCAAAAGTTGCTATGATGTACCTTCAGCATTTCCTCACTGCTACACATCAAACCCAGATTCTCCGAATGGCACTGAAGACTACTTACAATCCTCTCTCCATCGGATTCTCCAGCCTCAGCTCCTATAGGTCTTTACAGTGCCCTACACACCAGGCACGCAGAACTGCATACTCTTCCCAAAGATGGCTAAGTTCTTTCATGCTTATAGGTCTCAACCCATATAGTTCCCTCTGTTTGAAGTGCTTTCCCCTTACCTTTTACTCACCTTTAGGTCCAGCTAACATGTCACTTCATTCATTTATTGAGGAGCTAACCTGTGTATTTTAGGAAGAATGTCAGATACTTGGAGAATGAAAAAAAAAAAGAATCCTTTAGTAATGACTCTGGTGTCTGACTCCTCTTCACTTTTCTCCTAACTTTGCCACTGTATGGTGATTATCCATTTACATTTCTGGATCTCTATCTAGAGTATAAACTCCTTGGGATCTCTATATCCAGAGCACTGAGCACAGGGCCTATCACAGAATAGGGGCTCAGTGGGTATTTACTGAATGAATGAATGATTTATTCGATAAATGAAGGAGTGGGTGTATGAATGTTCCAAGTAGAGTGAGGATTGCTTTAGCTCTTGGGACACCACCACAAGAGGCTATAACAATGAAGAGACCCCTTAGATCCTTTAGTCTGGCTTACAAGAGCCTAGAAGGGACCATCAGGGATCACTGACATCTTATAGAAGGGAAACAGACCAGACAAGGAAAGGGGTCGTAACCCTGTCATCCTAGCACTATGGGAGCCCTTAGTTCTCTCTAGCTCCACTCACAAACAGCACGCAGCCCTGGCATCATTGGCTTGGAATCTGATCACCGGTTTGGTTGCTCTCTTCCTCTGTCTATTTGATATGGCCAGCCAGGAAGACAGTGCTGACGAGGCACTCTTAAGCCCTGCACTGACAGAAATCAGGTGTCCTCACTTCATAAAAGAAACATTAACCGATCCGATGGGAGCTGGAAGCAGAAGTGCTGACAAAGATGTAACTCCCAAGGATTCTGTGGGGCAAGGAGAAAGCCTCGTTCTCTCCTGATTTAGAGGCATTCTGGGGTTTGCCGACAAGACAGAGAAGAATGGAAAACACCAGGGAGGAAGGCCACTGGGGAGGAAGTCTCAGTTGCTCAGCTAAGGGGATCAAGAGAGAAGAAATGATGAGGAAGGCCACTGTCCCCTTCTTTCCATCTCCACTGTACCATCCAAGTCCTTATGAGCTCTCTCCTGGACCCAGCTCTCTCCATTTGTTCCCCACTGTTTGCTGTCTTCAGCCTCAATCTGTCCCCAGCCCAGTCTCCACACTGCCGTCTGGTGGTCTTTCTAAATTACCCGACTGTGATTTAGATACCCTTGATTAAAATCCTTCAATGGCTCCCTGTTACTCAGGTGACATGTAAGACTTCCCTAAACCCTTTCCTGATGCCCAAAGGCTGCCATTTTCCCCCACAGAGGAGATTCTGTTTTCACTCACCGTGGCAGTCAGAGAGCCTCTAGCAAGGAAAAGATTCAGGAGAGAGATGGTGGTTTGATGGCAGGAACGAGCCCTCTTTCTAGAAGAACCACCTTCATTCCTATACCCACACAAGCACCCCCATTCCTCTTATGGGAAAATCAATTCTAGGGAAACTCAGTGACTGAGACACTCCACTCCATGCCCAACCTTATTTGAGGCACAACTGGGAACTTGAAGATCATCAGACACAGTCCCTTTTTTTTCAAGGAGTACACAGTCTGATGGAAGAAGAGGAAGTAGAAACAAATAATTATGGAAGGAGGACAATGCTATCCTGGAAGTCTGCTCAAGGTGATCTGAGGGAGGGAGGTGGGGCTTAAGTGCAGGCGGGAGGGACTTGCAGGGCTTAAGTGCAAGGCTGGAGGGACTGGAAACCAACTATATGTGGTGGGATTGGGAAAGAATATTTTGGGCTAGTTCTTGGAAGATGATTAGTCATTTCCCAGGAACAAAAGGAGGGAAAGAAGTAAAAAGACTTTTCCTATGTTATAAGCCATGTTGTGCAAAGACTCATAGAAGGCAGTTGTGGAATGTTTGGAAACAAGGTATAATTGAATAGAATGGGTGGGGCAAGAGACTTGAGGGGATGTAAGACCTCACCTTGTGTCATCAGACTTCTCTTTCTCTCTCCCTCCCCTATTTCTCTCCTCTTCTCCCCCCTTGTCTCTTCTTTCCTGACATTGGTCTCATTTGCTCTTATTTGAAAGAACATCTTCCATGTAAAGTGGCAGGGAGGAAGGTGGCGTGTACTGCACCTTCAGACTTCATTATCCCAGCTGAAGGAACTCAGAGGGAGAAGCTTCTTTCTCCAACTTCAGCATATGCTAATCCCAAGGAAGGTCCCAGATTGACAAGTCTGAGCCATGTGCCCACCTCCAAGGCTACCTCCGTGGTCACCGCCATGGAGGATGTATTTGAGCAGGCCTGGGTAATGTGACTAGGGCAGGGCTCTAGGACGGCTGCTCTCTCCAAAATCATATGCTTACAGTAAGGGAGGAGCAGTTCCCCCCCCAAAGGATGGGTTGCTGTAACCAGAAAACAGGAGAAGGTTTTAGACAGATAAAACTATAGCCATCTGCTTCATTTGTGGATTCTCCTCCTCCAGGGATACCTTGGTAACTCTCTGGGAATACCAGGGATTTCCTGACCTTCTCTTTATCCAGGGGGACTTGTACATAATGTCTCCTCAAGGAGGGTTTATTGATAATTACTTTGGCACATCTAAAAAGGAAAAATAAAAAAATAGATTAAAGAAAAAGAATATAATGTGGCAAGCTGTGAATTTAGACACTATATTGGCTTTGAAACAACTCATTTGGATGAAATGTCTTGCTACCCTTGGTGAGTCTGAAGAAAGAATAAGAAGACACTCAAAGAACATGTGGAGTGTACGCAGCTGCGTTTGCACCAGGAAGCAGAGCTCAGCTGAAGAGCTGCCGTCGGCATCCGAGATAGGAGGAGCCTGTCCTGGCTTTGATGCTGTTGGGATAATGGAGCCACAGTGCAAGCACAGGGCCTTTTATTGACAGGCTAAAAAGAGGCCAGCTGGGGTTTGTCTATAGCTGAGCTTCTGATTCTATCCCATACTTCTGAAGAATACCCTCTTTGTTACTTTGCTGCAGGTGGCACCTGTCATTACAGGACGTGGAAATAGGATAAACAGCCCTGAGCTCCTTAAGAGATGCCCCTTCCTCAAATGAGTCTCAAACAGCTCTCCAAGTTCATCTCTTGCATGCTCTCTCATTCTGTCTCTTTCTCTCAATCAGAGGATTCAACTGAACAAGGAGGGTGGTGGTTGCCGCAAAACTCTCTTCCAATAAAGTGTCACTAATTTTTGTTACAAGATGAAAATCTCAACTTTGCTGCAGCTCCTCTCCCATAACAGGTCCCTAAAAGTAATAGGAAATAAAATAAAAAATAAATTCCAAATGAGGCCCCAAATCAAGAAATGAAGCCCTCAGTGTGTCCAGAAATAATGAAGATTTCTTTAAAAGCAAAAAATGAGTGGGATTGGCATGAAAGGGGAAACCATAACCCAAAAGCATGGAGGAAGTTCTACTGAAAAATACCTACTTGCCTGGAAGGGGTAGAAAGAGAGAAGAGAAGACCCAGGGTGACAGAGCAGGTGCCATCAGGTGACTCCCATTCCCTCCCCTGATGGTGACCAGCTATTACTGGGGTGATTTCCTCCAGGAAAAAGCGATGTTGTGGGAATCTGGAATGGAGAAATAGGCAGGACACAGGTGGTTGAGAACAGTGAGGAGGAAGGAGAGCATCCATGCCCAGAAGAGAGTTATCTCACAAAGCTATCCAGAGGCAAGTCCCATCACTTCCCAAACCTCACTGAAAAGGGCAGATCCATCCAGGAAGTGCATCCCATTCCTGTTCTGAGACAGGCCAAGTAATCAAATAGAACAGAGCCAAACACAGAAACTCAGCTGCAGGGAGGGGTGCACAATCCATTCCCACCAGTAGTTTGAGGAAAGCTAACACCACGAAAGAGAAGCAGCAAACTTAAATCCAGAATCTATACCTGGTGACTTGGAGGGATGAGAGTAACAGAACTTTAGAATAAGAAAAATTAAAATCACGCAGAGGTAAAAGGACTTCTATTGGTAGAACACCAACTAGAGATCATGAAAATTAGAAACTTAGTGAGCAAAAAGAAAAAAAAACAATAGATCAGTCAAATGGTAGAACGCACAGAATTGAAAATGGAATTAGTGAGCTGGAAGATTGAGCCCAGGAATTCTCACAATGCAGCAAAAGGGACTAAAGAGGTGAGATAAGTCAGACAGAGAAAGACAAATACTGTGTGATCTCACTTATATGTGGGATCTAAAAAAATGAACTAGAATCAGAGAGCAGACTGGTGGTTGCCAGGGCAGAGAACAGCATGGAGAAGGGAATGGGTGAAGGTGGTCCAACAAGCTTCCAGTTATAAGATAAATAAGTCCTGGGGACTTAGAGTCAACAATCCTGCACTGTTCATTTGAAAGTTGCTAAAATAGATCTTAGAAGTTCTCATCACAAGGAAAAAAAATTGTAACTATGTGAGGTGATGGATGTTAACTAGACTTATTGTGATGATCATTTCACAATATATACGGATATCAAGTCGTTATGTTTTTATTTTTTTCTTCTATTTATTTTTTTTAATTATTTTATGTTAATCACCATACATTACATCATTAGTTTTTGATGCAGTGTTCCATGATTCATTGTTTGCATATAACACCCAGTGCTCCATGCAGTACGCGCCCTCTTTAATACCCATCACCAGGCTAACCCATCCCCCCACCCCCCTCCCCTCTAGAACCCTCAGTTTGTTTCTCAGAGTCCATTACGTTTTTAAAGAATCATGGGAAATTGATAAGAAATTTCTAATATCCATTTAAAAGGTGTTCCAAAAGAAAGGAATATGTAAAGAAATAATAGAAGACCCCGGAACTAAAGAATGATAAGACTCTGCAGATTTAAGGTGTTCAGCAAGAATCAGATAGCACAACACATCCAAATTACAGAACGCCAATGGGTCAAGGGAGAAAGAAAATCAGAAAAGCATCCAGAAAAAGAAAAGGAAATCTGTCTACAAAGGGAAAAGAGTCAGAATGCCATCAGACGTCACTTTAACTACAAGAAAAATTAGAAGATCTAGTGAAAATTACTTCAAGTCTAACAGTTTGTAGCTAGCCAAAATTTCACTCAAGAGTGAAAGCAAATGATATTTTCAGAGATACATGGCCTTGAAAAAATGTATAGTTCACATTCTCTAATAAATGAGTAAATAAGTAATTAAATAAATAATCACTAGAGGATGTCTTATGAGGAGAGAATTAATCCAGGAGGGAAAGGTGAGATGCATAAAGCGGTGATGAGTAAAGGAAATGAATTAGTAAAACTCATATTAAACCTACTGGTGTTTTTTTTTTTAAGATTTTATTTATTTATTTATTTATTTATTTATTTATTTATTTATTTATTTATTTATAGCACAGGTAGGGGGAGGGTGAGAGGGAGAGGGCGAAAGAGAAAATCCCAAGCAGACTACTTGCTGAGCTGCTGAGCACTTAGAGCCAGAGAGTAGGGTGGGGGGGGGATTGATCTCGCACCCTGAGATCATGACCTGAGCCAGGAAATCAGGAGTTGGTTGCTTAACTGACTGAGCCACCCATGTGTCCCCACTGTGTTGATTGTTTCAATGTAGATGATAGATGGGAACATGGAGTAAGAGAAGGAGCAGGGAGTAAAATTACACTAATCCTCTTGTTTTCAAAGAGGCAGGATATAGATAATTCATGTGTGTAGTAGTTCTTCAGAAAAATATGTTGATTTATGTTTTAAAATATCCTTAAAATATAATGCCTAACACCAAAACTACAGAGAAACATCACAAAAACACTAGGTACCAATATCCATCATGAATATAGGTGCAAAAATCCTCAAAAAAAGTTACTAATGCACTGAATACAGCAACATTTAGAAAGGATTATGCACCTTGACCAAGTAAGATTTATCCCAGCAATGTAAAACTGGCTTAACATCCTCAAATTAATATAAGGTACTATATTATATAAACTGAATGACACAAATTTTGTAATAATATTGATAAATGCAGAAAAGGCATTTGAAAAAATCTAACACCATTTCATGATCAAAAAAACACTCAGAAAACTAAGAATAGAAGAGAAACCTCCAATCTGGTAGAGTATTTGAGAAAAACCAATAGCTGACATTATAGTTAACAGTGAGAGACTAAATCCTTTATCCCGAAGATCAGAAATAAGGACAAGGATGGCCTGTCTTGCCATTTCCATTCAACATTATACTGCATATTTATTATATTAAGTATTCAGAATAGACAAATCTAGAGAGAATGAAGGTAGATTCGTGGTTGCCTTTGGCTGGTAAGGGAGAGAAAGATTGCCATTGGGTGCAAGGTTTCTTTTTGTGGCAGTAAAAATATTCTGAAATTAGATTATGGTAGTGGTTGCACAACTCTGTAAATATAGTAAAAAAGCATTGAATTGTACACAATAAATGGGTAGCACTTAGGGTGTGTAAATTATATATCAATATGGCTATTAAAATGTCATGATAACAACTAGAAGACAAATCAATAAATTCAAACAAATAGAACATATTTTTTTAAAACGAGTAAAGAAAACTTGAAGACAAGAGGGAAAGAATTGGAGAGATTGTATAAAATAAAATCAGGTAAAACAAAATTCAAGTTGAAAACCATGGAAAGAAAGATGTACATACACTTCATAGGGATAAATGCAGCCAAGAAGTAACTGTTATGCACCTAAAATAGTGCCATGAAATAGTTGAAGCAAAAATAGACCAAATTACAAGAGGGTCAATTAAAAAAAACCACTGCTGAAAGCCTGAACAAACCCCTCCAGAAAACAAAATCAAGCAGACAAAAAATAAATAAGGATATGAAGAATCTTAGTAGTAATGCATCAATATGCTTGATATACTAGTTAGAGAATTTTGTACCCAATAAAGAGAGTCTCCATCATTTTGTAACACATGTGCAACGGTAAAATTTGTCTTAGACAAGGCCACCAATGAAATACCAACAGATTCCAAAAAGTTAACTTTATTAGCAAAATCAAATGGTATTTGTCTTTATCTGACTTATTTCACTTAGCATAATACCCTCTAGGTCCATCCATTTGTTGCAAAGGGCAAGATTTCATTTATTCTTTTTATGGCTGAGTAATATTCCATTATATATATATACATATATATATAATATTCCATTATATATATATATATATATATATATATATATATATATATATATATAAAATCCCTTCTTCCTTATCCATTCATTTATCATTGGACATTTGGGTTGCTTTCACATCTTAGCTATTGTAAATAATGTGGCGATAAACATAGGAGTGCATGTATCTTTTCAAATTAGTGTTTTCATTTTCTTTAGGTTAATACCCAGTAGTGGAATCATTGAATCATATGGTAGTCCTCTTTCTAATTTTTTGGGGGAAACACCATACTATTTTCCACAGTAGTTGCCCCAATTTACATTCTCCCTGACAGTGTACAAGGGTTCCTTTTTTTCCACATCCTCATCAACACTTGTTATTTCTTGTCTTTTTTTTTTTTAATTTTTTATTGTTATGTTAATCACCATATATTACATCATTTGTTTTTGGTGCAGTGTTCCATGATTCATTGTTTGTTCATAACACCCAGTGCTCCATGCAGAACGTGCCCTCCTCAATACCCATCACCAGGCTAACCCATCCCCCTACTCCCCTCCCCTCTAGAACCCTCAGTTTGTTTTTCAGAGTCCATCATCTCTCATGGTTCGTCTCCCCCTCTGACATACTCCCCTTTTCTTCCTCTCCTGTTATCTTCTTCTTTTTCTTTTTTCTTAAAATATGTTGCGTTATTTGTTTCAGAAGTACAGATCTGTGATTCGACAGTCTTGCACAATTCACAGCGCTCACCGTAGCACATACCCTCCCCAATGTCTATCACCCAGCCACCCCATCCCTCCCACCCCCAACCACTCCAGTAACACTCAGTTTCTTTCCTGAGATTAAGAATTCCTCATATCAGTGAGGTCATGTGATACATGTCTTTCTCTGATTGACTTATTTCACTCAGCATAACACCCTCCAGTTCCATCCACGTCGTTGCAAATGGCAAGATCTCATTCCTTTTGATGGCTGCATAATATTCCATTGTGTATATAGACCACATCTTCTTTATCCATTCATCTGTCGATGGGCATCTTGGCTCTTTCCACAGTTTGGCTATTGTGGACATTGCTGCTATAAACATTGGGGTACACGTACCCCTTCGGGTCCCTACATTTGTATCTTTGTGGTAAATACCCAGTAGTGCAATTGCTGGATCGAACGGTAGCTCTAATTTCAACTGTTTGAGGAACCTCCATACTGTTTTCCAGAGGGGTTGCACCAGCTTGCATTCCCACCAACAGTGTAGGAGGGTTCCCCTTTCTCCACATCCCCGCCAACATCTGTCATTCCCTGACTTGTTAATTTTAGCCATTCTGACGGGTGTGAGGTGGTATCTCATTGAGGTTTTGATTTGGATTTCCCTGATGCCAAGCGATGTTGAGCACTTTTTCATGTGCCTGTTGGCCATTTGGATGTCTTCTTTGGAGAAATGTCTGTTCATGTCTTCTGCCCATTTCTTGATTGGATTATTTGTTCTTTGGGTGTTGAGTTTGATAAGTTCTTTATAGATTTTGGATACTAGCCCTTTATCTGATATGTCATTTGCAAATATTTTCTCCCATTCTGTCGGTTGTCTTTTGGTTTTGTGGACTGTTTCTTTTGCTGTGCAGAAGCTTTTTATCTTGATGAAATCCCAATAGTTCATTTTTGCCCTGGCTTCCCGTGCCTTTGGCGATGTTTCTAGGAAGAAGTTGCTGCGGCTAAGGTCGAAAAGGTTGCTCCCTGTGTTCTCCTTTAGGATTTGGATGGACTCCTGTCTCACGTTTAGGTCTTTCAACCATTTGGAGTCTATTTTTGTGTGTGGTGTAAGGAAATGGTCCAGTTTCATTCTTCTGCATGTGGCTGTCCAATTTTCCCAACACCATTTGTTGAAGAGACTGTCCTTTTGCCATTGGACATTCTTTCCTGCTTTGTCAAAAATAAGTTGACCATAGAGTTGAGGGTCCATTTCTGGGCTCTCGATTCTGTTCCATTGATCTATGTGTCTGTTTTTGTGCCAGTACCATACTGTCTTGATGATGACAGCTTTGTAATAGAGCTGGAAGTCCGGAATTGTGATGCCGCCAGCTTTGCTTTTCTTTTTCAGTATTCCTCTGGCTATTCTGGGTCTCTTCTGGTTCCATACAAATTTTAGGATTATTTGTTCCATTTCTTTGAAAAAAGTGGATGGTATTTTGATGGGGATTGCATTGAATGTGTAGATTGCTCTAGGTAGCATTGACATCTTCACAATGTTGATTCTCCCAATCCATGAGCATGGAACGTTTTTCCATTTCTTTGTGTCTTCTTCAATTTCTTTCCTGAGTATTTTATAGTTTTCTGAGTACAGATCCTTTGCCTCTTTGGTTAGATTTATTCCTAGGTATCTAATGGTTTTGGGTGCAATTGTAAATGGGATAGACTCCTTGATTTGTCTCTCTTCTGTCTTGTTGTTGGTGTATAGGAATGCCACTGATTTCTGTGCATTGATTTTATATCCTGCCACTTTACTGAATTCCTGTATGAGTTCTAGCAGTTTTGGGGTGGAGTCTTTTGGGTTTTCCACATACAGTATCATATCATCTGCAAAGAGTGAGAGTTTGACTTCCTCTTTGCCGATTTGGATGCCTTTGATTTCTTTTTGTTGTCTGATTGCTGTGGCTAGGACTTCTAATACTATGTTGAATAGCAGTGGTGAGAGTGGACATCCCTGCCGCGTTCCTGACCTTAGGGGAAAAGCTCTCAGCCTTTCCCCATTGAGAATGATATTCGCTGTAGGATTTTCATAGATGGCTTTTATGATATTGAGGTATGTACCCTCTATCCCTATACTCTGAAGAGTTTTGATCAAGAAAGGATGTTGTACTTTGTCAAATGCTTTTTCTGCATCTATTGAGAGGATCATATGATTCTTGTTCTTTCTTTTGTTAATGTATTGTATCACGTTGATTGATTTGCGGATGTTGAACCAGCCTTGCCGCCCAGGAATAAATCCCACTTGGTCGTGGTGAATAATCCTTTTAATGTACTGTTGGATCCTATTGGCTAGTATTTTGGTGAGAATTTTTGCATCCATGTTCATCAAGGATATTGGTCTGTAATTCTCTTTTTTGATGGGGTCTTTGTCTGGTTTTGGGATCAAGGTAATGCTGGCCTCATAAAATGAGTTTGGAAGTTTTCCTTCCATTTCTATTTTTTGGAACAGTTTCAGGAAAATAGGTATTAATTCTTCTTTAAATGTCTGATAGAATTCCCCTGGGAAGCCATCTGGCCCTGGGCTTTTGTTTCTTGGGAGATTTTTGATGACTGTTTCAATTTCCTTAGTGGTTATAGGTCTGTTCAGGTTTTCTATTTCTTCCTGGTTCAATTTTGGTAGTTGATACATCTCTAGGAATGCACCCATTTCTTCCAGGTTATCTAATTTGCTGGCATAGAGTTGCTCATAATATGTTCTTATAATTGTTTGTATTTCTTTGGTGTTGCTTGTGATCTCTCCTCTTTCATTCATGATTTTGTTGATTTGGGTCATTTCTCTTTTCTTTTTGATCAGTCTGGCCAGGGGTTTATCAATCTTGTTAATTCTTTCAAAGAACCAGCTCCTAGTTTCGTTGATCTGTTCTACTGTTCTTTTGGTTTCTAGTTCATTGATTTCTGCTCTGATCTTTATGATTTCTCTTCTCCTGCTGGGTTTATGCTTTATTTGCTGTTCTTTCTCCAGCTCCTTTAGGTGTAGGGTTAGGTTGTGTATTTGAGACCTTTCTTGTTTCTTGAGAAAGGCTTGTATTGCTATATACTTTCCTCTCAGGACTGCCTTTGCTGTATCCCAAAGATTTTGAACAGTTGTGTTTTCATTTTCATTGGTTTCCATGAATTTTTTTAATTCTTCTTTAATTTCTTGGTTGACCCATTCATTCTTTAGTAGGATGCTCTTTAGCCTCCATGTATTTGAGTTCTTTCCGACTTTCCTCTTGTGGTTGAGTTCTAGTTTCAAAGCATTGTGGTCTGAAAATATGCAGGGAATGATCCCAATCTTTTGGTACCGATTGAGACCTGATTTGTGACCTAGGATGTGATCAATTCTGGAGAATGTTCCATGGGCACTAGAGAAGAATGTGTATTCCGTTGCTTTGGGATGGAATGTTCTGAATATGTCTGTGAAGTCCATTTGGTCCAGTGTGTCATTTAAAGTCTTTATTTCCTTGTTGATCTTTTGCTTAGATGATCTGTCCATTTCAGTCAGGGGGGTGTTAAAGTACCCCACTATTATTGTATTGTTGTCAATGTGTTTCTTTGCTTTTGTAATTAATTGCCTTATATAATTGGCTGCTCCCATGTTCGGGGCATAGATATTTACAATTGTTAGATCTTCTTGTTGGATAGACCCTTTAAGTAGGATATAGTGTCCTTCCTCATCTCTTATTACAGTCTTTGTTTTAAAATCTAGTTTGTCTGATATAAGGATTGCCACCCCAGCTTTCTTTTGGTGTCCATTAGCATGGTAAATGGTTTTCCACCCCCTCACTTTCAATCTGGGGGTGTCTTTGGGTGTAAAATGAGTCTCTTGCAGACAGCATATTGATGGATCTTGTTTTTTAATCCAATCTGATAGCCTGTGTCTTTTGATTGGGGCATTTAGCCCATTTACATTCAGGGTAACTATTGAAAGGTATGAATTTAGTGCCATTGTATTACCTGTAAGGTGACTGTTAACTGTCTGTTGTCTGTGTTCGTTTCTGCTCTTTGCTGCTTTTAGGTTCTCTCTTTGCTTAGAGGACCCCTCTCAATATTTCTTGGAGGGCTGGTTTCGTGTTTGCAAATTCCTTTAGTTTTTGTTTGTTCTGGAAGCTTTTTATCTCTCCTTCTATTTTCAATGATAGCCTAGCTGGATATAGTATTCTTGGCTGCATATTTTTCTCATTTAGTGCTCTGAAGATATCCTGCCAGTCCTTTCTGGCCTGCCAGGTCTCTGTGGATAGGTCTGTTGCCAATCTAATGTTTCTACCATTGTAGGTTACATATCTCTTCTCCCGAGCTGCTTTCAGGATTTTCTCTTTGTCTCTGAGACTCGTAAGTTTTACTATTAGATGTCGGGGTGTTGACCTATTATTGATTTTGAGAGGGGTTCTCTGTGCCTCCTGGATTTTAATGCCTGTTTCCTTCCTCACATTAGGGAAGTTCTCTGCTATAATTTGCTCCAATATACCTTCTGCCCCCCTCTCTCTCTCTTCTTCTTCTGGGATCCCAATTATTCTAATGTTGTTTCGTCTTATCATATCACTTATCTCTCGAATTCTGCCCTCGTGCTCCTGTAGTTGTTTCTCTCTCTTTTTCTCAGCCTCTTTATTTTCCATCATTTGGTCTTCTATATCGCTGATTCTCTCTTCTGCCTCATTTATCCTAGCATTTAGTGCCCCCATTTTTGATTGCACCTCATCAATAGCCTTTTTGATTTCGATTTGGTTAGATTTTAGTTCTTTTATTTCTCCAGAAAGGGTTTCTCTAATAACTTCCATGCTTTTTTCAAGCCCAGCTAGTATCTTTAAAGTCATGATTCTGAACTCTAGGTCCGACATCGTACTAATGTCCGTACTGAGTAGGTCCCTGGCTGACGGTACTACCTCTAGTTCTTTTTGCTGAGGTGATTTCTTTCGTCTTGTCATTTTGTCCAGAGGAGAATAGATGAATGAGAGAACAAAAGGCTAACAGGTTTACAACGTCCCCAGCAAATATACTGTATACAAATGAGAAAAGACCTGAAACCAGGGGGAAAGAAAGGGAAAGAAAGAAAAAAGAAAGAGAAAAAGAAAAAGAAAAAAAAAAGATAAAAACAAAACCAAAACAATTCAAAAAAGGCAGAATATGATCAAATATGATCAGGCTAGTGCATAGATCAGTGCCACACACTAGATTTTGGGCGTATTTTGGTCTGTTAGAAAAAAGTGCCTCCTAAAATTTTAAAGGAAGAAAGACATATATGTACAAAATAAGGGTTGATACAATGAAGGGATGGAAGATGACTGTAAAGATGAAAATTATAAAAGATTTTATAAAAGGACTTGGTAAGATAAGTTGTTTGAAAAAAGAAAGAAGATTTAAGGAAAAAAAAAAAAAAGGAAAAAGGGAGAGAATGTGATCAGGCAGGAGACTAGGACAAAGCCATACACTAGTGGTTTAGGGTATATTTTGATCTGTTAGAAGAAACTGTACCTCAAAATTTTAAAGAGAGACAACTTATATATATATGCCAAAAACAAGGATAACTACTATGAAGGGATAAAATATGACTCTAAAAATGAAAAAGAAATAAAAAAAATTTTTTTTAAAAAAAAGGGATTTAGAAGATGTTGGTTGAAAAAGGGAAAAAGAAAAATAAAAAGTCAACAAAAATTAACTTTGATGAAATAATGAATCATGGTAAAAAAAAAAAAAAGCCATGAATCTATGTGCAGTATTCCCCTAGCGCTGGAGTTCTCCTATTCTCCTTGATCGATCAACTTGGTCTTGGCTTGCTGGCTGTTTGTGCTGATCTTCTGGGGATTTGCTGTGGTTTCCAAATGTCTTTGCCGGAGGCGGAATTGCCCCGCCCTTGTCGGTCCGGGCTAAGGAAGCTGCTCCGGTTTGCTCTCAGGAGCTTTTGTTCCCTGTAAGCTCTCGGTACAGCTTTGGAGGACCAGGGCGAAAATGGCGGCCTCCCAGTCTCCGCCCGGAGGAGCCGAGAACTCGGGGCCCCACTCCTCAGTGCGCCCCCAGAGAAAAGCAGTCACTCCCGTGTCCCCGGTCTCCGGCCGCACTCCGTGCTCACCCGGCCTGTGATCGAGCGTTGCTATCTCTGGCACCCGACCCCGCTCGGAGTCTCCAAACCCAGCAGATCCCTGCAGTGCGTTCCCGCACCGCTCCTCCCCGGGAAGGAAGGGGAGTCTCCCCGGATCTGCTGCCTGTTGGGTCCCTGCTGGGGGAGCCGTGCCCCGACTGGGCCGCAGATCACAGTTTATGGCAACCCAGAGCTGAGAGCCCGCGACTCTGCTCCGTCTCTGCAGCCGGCTTCCCTGCTCCGATACCTGGGAGCTCTGCCGCACTCAGGCACCCCCGGTCTCTCTGTGACCCCAAGGGTCCTGAGACCACACTGTCCCGGGAGGATTCCACCCCCCGCTTAGCCACTGCAGCGACGTCCCTCCGCCGAGCCAACTTCTAAAAGGTCCGATTTTGTGCTCCGCGGCTCTATCACTTGCCAGAAGCGGCCGGCGGAGGCCCCTCTCCCGCCGTCTATCCTCCCGAATATCGCCTCGGATTCACTTCTCCGCACGCCCTACCTTCCAGTAAGTGGTCGCTTCTCTGTTCAGAGAGTTGTTGCTACTCTCCTGTTCGATCTCCTGTTGAGTTCGTAGGTGTTCAGAATGGTTTGATCCCTATTCAGCTGAGTTCCTGAGACCAGACAAAATCTAGGTCTCCTACTCCTCCGCCATCTTGCTCCGCCCCCCCGCATCCATGTATCTATTTCTTGTCTTTTTGATACTAGCCATTCTGATTGGTGTGAGGTCATAGCTCATTGTGGTTTTGATTTGCATTTCCCTGTTGATTAGGGATATTGAGTATCTTTTCACATTGTCTGTTTGCAATCTCTATGTCTTCTTTGGAAAAATGCCCTGTGCCCATTTTTTAATCAGATTATTTTCTTGATGGAGAGTTGTATAAATTCTTTATATACATTTTGGGTATTAACCCCTTACTGGATATATCATTTGCAAGTATCTTCTCACATTCCCTAGGTTGCTTTTTTGATGGTTTCCTTTGTTGTGCAAAAGCTTTTTATTTTGGTTTAGTCCCAATATTTTACTTTTACTTTTGTTTCCCTTGCCTAAGGAGACCTATTCATAAATATGTTACTAAAGCCAGTGTCCAAGAGATTAATGCCTATGTTTTATTTTAGGGGTTTATGGTTTCAGGTCTCACATTGAAATCTTTAATCTATTTTGAGTTTATTTTTAGGTACGTGTAAGAAAGTGGTCCAGTTTCATTCTTTTGCATGAAGCTCTCCAGTTTTCTCAGCACTATTTACTGAAAGACTGTCTTTTTCCCCATTGCATATTCTTGCCTCTTTTGTCATAGATTATTTGACCACATAGGCATGTGTTTATTTCTGTGCTCTCTATTCTGTTCCACTGATTTATGTCTTTTTTTGTGCCACTACCATACTGTTTTGATTACTTTAGCTTTCTAGTATACCTTGAAATCTGGGATTGTGATACCTCCAGCTTTGTTCTTCTTTTTAAAGATTGCTTTGACTATTTGAGGTCTTTTGTGGTTCCATATAAATTTTCAGATCATTTGTTTTAGTTCCATGAAAAATGTTATTGTTAATGATATTGCATTGAGTCTGTGGATTGCTTTGGGTAATATGGACATTTTAAAAACATTAATTCTTCCAATCCATGAGCATGGTATAGCTTTCCATTTGTGTCATCTTCAATTTCTTTCGTGTCTTACAGTTTTCAGAGTATAAGTCCTTCACTTCTTTGGTTAAATTTATTCCCAGGTATTTTATTCTTTTGGGTGCAGTTGTAAATGGGATTGTTTTCTTAATTTCTCTTTCTGTTACTTCATAATTAGTACGTAGAAATGCAACAGATTTCTTTTTATTGATTTTGTGTCCTGTAACTTTACTGAATTCATTTGTTAGTCCTAATGGTTATTTTGGTGGAATCTTTAGGGTTTTCTATATATAGTGTGTCATCTGCAAATAGTGACAGTTTTACTTATTCCTTACCAATCTGGGTGCTTTTTATTGTTTGACTTTTAAAAAATGTGTAATGAAAGACTTTTTTAAAATAAAAACAGATATTAATGAAATAGAAAACCTGTTAGGTACCACTGGTGGTTGCTCTGGCCAGTTTTTCCCAGGTGGAGTCGGGACTCAAATGAATCTGGGTACATCCTTTGTGACTTGGTATTGGAAAAATGGCATATTTTAAATGAACACTGCCCTTGATCATCTGAACTAGAGACCCCAGACTTTGAAGGATATCTCAAGCAGGTCACACTTTTACCATAATTCCTACAGTACAGGAAGTATAGGCTCTCATTTTGGGCAATTCTGTAGATTGTCTTCTGACCTTGAGTTGACCTTCTCCTTAAAATAGACATCAGAATATCTCTCATTCTGAATGTACTATCTGGCTTTTCTTTCTTTTAAATTGCCTTTGTGGAATAAGATATTTCATGACCTTCTCCACCACTATAGTAGATTAAAATGATTTGAAAGTATTAGAAATGGAATATGTGTGAAGGAGTGCCCCCCTTTCTGAAAAATGGCTTTCGGAGTAAAAAGTTGTATGTAGTATATTAGAATGTGTAGATTTTTTAATCACATTTTGTTCATATTTATTATTATAAAAGGATAAGCCACTTCTTCTTGGAAGGGCTTGTTAGGATTGCTAAGAGTATGTGATATTATATGACAAATATTAATTGAGTGCCCACTGCATGCCTGGCACTGTGCTAGGTGTATAACACATACAGCTTCTAATCTTCTGGAGCTTCTAGTCCTATTTCCTGGAGCATGCCTACCATTAAAAAAAAAAGTATTATTTCATTGTGGATTGGAGAGCTGAGAGATTCCGCTAGGACTAAAGTGTAGCCTATTGAAGTCTGAATACAGTGAAAGAGCATAGTATATGATAAAGCAGAAGCAATGGTCCTGAGGCAAGACAGACAATGAACCCACAGAGGAGTGTAATTTTCACAAATTCACCGTGGTTTAGGGGCTTGGATCCAGTCTTCAAAGTCCAGAAAATTATCTCATCAGTACATCTAGAAAGGAGAGATTCTAAGTGACATGCTGATAATAATTTCACATAAGATTGATTTTAAAATGCCAATTTGCCACCTTCCTGTGGCCAGAGTCATCCTGTTCTCTACCTGCCACACTGTTTTCCCAGTACTAAGGTACCTGGAAAGTTGAATTAGTCCTCAGAAGATTGCTTGGAGTGCATAGAAACATAGTGAAGAGAGATGACTAATTTTGACATTTTCATCTGTGGAGAAATTGCCACACAACAATGAATGCTCTTGGCAGAATAAAATTTAGTTTGTATCTGCTATGAGCCATTTCTTTTTTTTTTTATGTTTTATCAGTGTATGAATGTATCTTTTTAAACTACTACTTCTGTATCTTCATTTCCTGGTACTCCTATATGACAGCTAGCGGATACAGGAGTTACAACTATTCAGGCACTGTACTAATAACTTTCCATATGTGAACTCACTCAGTCCTCGAAATCTTCTTATGAGGTACATACATTTATAATTTCCCTCAGTTTTCAGTTGAAGAAAATGAGGCAGGAAAAATTTATGTCACATTGCTCCAAGTTACCCACTGTTAAGTGCCAGAACCAGAATTCAAATCCAGGTTTTCTGGCCCCAGATCTTGATTTCTCTATCTTGTCTGATAGTCTCTCTCATTCATCTTTCAAGATAGATTTAATCAATAACTGTTTATGTGAGTTGTTAGACTTACTAGATCATAGACAACTAAGAACAGCAAGATGAAAAAAGCCAGCTTTCTTTAAGCAGCTGTCCTTTCCTCTTTAATCCCTAGAACCTCAAATGGGGGAGGGGGAGAGTAAAAAAAAGTGGGGGTCCTAATATCTGATAGAGGAGATGAGAATGAGGTACAGAGCCAGCTATGAAAGGGCAAGGCCCCTGGGAGATTTGTGTAGGTTTTGTAACTGCAGTGCTTTCTCATGGTACTAGAAGGTGCTTAGGTTCCTAACTTCTCTTATTCACAAGTGGCCAAGTTTCTGGAAAGTTCTTCAGATGTTTAATGGGCCCTAAACTTTCCCTTTGGAATAAGACCTGTGAATACCATAAATCACCTCTTGAATTAGACTGTGACCTTCAAAAAGTATTTCAGCTCCTCTTTGCATTTGGTCCAATAATTTTTGTTGTTGTTATATTTTAAGAAAAAAGAAAAAGAAGAAGATAACAGGAGAGGAAGAAAAGGGGAGTATGTCAGAGGGGGAGATGAACCATGAGAGATGATGGACTCTGAAAAACAAACTGAGGGTTCTAGAGGGGAGGGGGGTAGGGGGATAGGTTAGCCTGGTGATGGGTATTGAGGAGGGCACGTTCTGCATGGAGCACTGGGTGTTATGAACAAACAATGAATCATGGAACACTACACCAAAAACTAATGATGTAATATATGGTGATTAACATAACAATAAAAAAATTTTAAAAAAATAATTTTTGTTGTTGTTGTTCAAAAGCTTACATGGGGTCTGCTTCAGATAACTATACCTATTTTCTATGTTTGCTGATTTAGGAAGCAAGAAATATTTCAGGATATTTCAACTCTGTAACAAGTCAGATTATGATTCATCATCGTGCATTTACCATCTTCAAAATGAACTCTTGAGCCTCAGATGCCTTTTGAATTCAAAGTTCTAAACTGAAATATAAAGAGAAGTGGGGGTCCTCATATCCAATAGAGGAGATGAGAATGAACTACAGAGCCACCGATAAAAGGTCAAGGCCCTGGGAGACTTGTGTAGGGTGCCCTTTGATGGAGTGAGGGCACGAGGTGATGGTGAAAATGTAGTTCCATTCAGATAAACAGACATTCATTGAGTTCCTGCTATGTGGTAGGTCACTAGGTGTTGTAGGTGTGGAGGATACAAATGTAACCCTTGTTTCACTGACTCTAGTTACCAAAGATTCTGCCATGATTTCTTCTGCACAACCCAGGTGACATCTCATATGCTCATGAATGCATCTTATTCTAGGCCAGATCAGTGAAATGTCTTGACAAGGTCTCCTCCACCTGCTACCTTGTGAGAAATATATTTTCTTCCAGTGCCCACCATTGAGTGACCCCACAAGACGTAGGCATGACCACTCATCTCCTTTGTGGTATGTGATGTCTCTTGAATTTCATAAGGGGCCAGTGTTCTCTGCAGCCTTTAGCATACCAAAGCCGTTGCTTTCCACATAAAAGTGAAGACAGGGTCCCACTCCAAAGTCCACTTTTGCCACATCTTTTAACCTAGGACCAAAGAAGTCTCATGAAGTTGTAATTGGAAATTACTCCTTCACCTCCTGCTTGTGATGGGCTCTAGAAATTGTCCGTGAGGAAGCGTTGGAGGACCAATCTCCGGGACAGGCTTTATGCTCTCCTAATTGTCATTCTTACCTATATATGTTCTTCTCTGTCCTTCCTTCAGAGTCCTTGTGCACATTGTCACCAACCCATTACAAGTGCCTTGACCTGTCCAAATTTTTCTGTTTAGAGACCTCTTCGGTCCTACTGGAATTCCTCAGTACAAAGATAAGTAAGACCTGGTCCCATCTCTCAGAGCAGCTGGTGCACCCTCGATGAATTTCTGTTGTGTCACTACTTGTCTGAGGGTCAGGGCTACTGACCCAAAAGAGGCAACAATTTAGTGCGATGGAGACACCATCACACCAGGCATCCAAATGGCCCTTTTGCACTCCTTGGCTCTGTTTCTTGCCAGCCACATGGCCTTCAGAAAATCACTTTACTCTTCATGTTCAGTTTCCTGATTTAAGAGAGGAAACAAACAAAACTTCTTCTCTACCTCATGGGAGGGCTGTGACAATTGAGAGATGAGGCATGTAAAAGGGTTTGGTAAACAGCAGACTCTGTATGCTGCTCACCTGGGCAGTTAGTACCTCCTCCTTCCCTCGCAAAGCATTTGGAGCTGCTCTCTAACATAATGTTTATCACACTGCAGGGTACCTGTTTATACATGTGATCCCCACAGTCTACCATCAGCCACTAAAAGGCAAAGGTGTCCTCCTATTCATTTTTGGATTACTGCCCCTGGTGTGGTGTCAGTCATAACACATTCACAAAATACATGTTGACTGACTGCATGAATTAATGTATTGAGTGCAAAAATGATAATTATACTCTGGTGTTCTGAATAATTTTGGACAAATCACATCACCTTCAGAACTCAAGTTTTCCTAATTGCGAGTAGAAAAAATATATTAGAGCAAGATGGCGGAGGAGTAGGAGACCTGGATTTCGTCTGGTCTCAGGAATTCAGCTGAATAGGGATCAAACCATTCTGAACACCTACAAACTCAACAGGAGATCTAAGATAAGAATAGTAACAACACTCTGAACAGAAAAGCGATCACTTTCTGGAAGGTAGGACGTGCGGAGAAGTGAATCCGAGGAGATATTTGGGAGGATAGACGGAGGGGTAGGGGGCCTCCATCGGCTGCTTCTGGCAAGTGATAGAGCCGCGGAGCACGAAATCAGAACTTTTAGAAGTCAGTTCCGCGGAGGGATGTCGCTCCAGTGGCTAAGCGGGAGGTGGAACGCTCGCAGGACAGTGTGGTCTCAGGACCCTCAGGGTCACAGAAAGACCAGGGGTGCCTGAGTGTGGCAGAGCTCCCAGGTATTGGAGCAGGGAAGCCGGCTGCAGAGACGTAGCCGAGGCGCGGGCTCTCAGCTTGGGGTTGCCATAAACTGTGATCCGCGGCCCAGTTGGGCTACTGCTCCTCCAGCAGGGACCCAACAAGCAGCAGATCCGGGGAGACTCCCCTTCCTCCCCTGGGAGGAGCAGTGCGGAAGCGCACCTCAGGGATCTGCTGGGTTTGGAGACTCCACATGGGGTCGGGTGCCAGACATAGAAACGCTCGGTCACAGGCCGGGTGAGCACGGAGTGCGGCCAGAGACCGGGAACACGGGAGTGATTGACTGCTTTTCTCTGGGGGCACACTGAGGAGTGGGGCCCTGAGTTCTCAGCTCCTCCAGGTGGAGATTGGGAGGCCACCATTTTCACCCTGGTCCTCCAAAGCTGTACCGAGAGCTTGCAGGGAACAAAAGCTCCTGAGAGGAAACCTGAGCAGCTTGCTTAGCCCAGACCGACAAGGGCGGGGCAATTCCGACTCCGGCAAAGACATTTGGGAACCACGGCAACAGGCCCCTCCCCCAGAAGATCAACATGAACAGCCAGCCAAGACCAAGTTTACCGATCAAGGAGAACGGGAGAACTCCAGCGCTAGGGGAATACTGCACATAGAATTCATGGCTTTTTTTTACCATAATTCATTAGTTTTTCATAGTTAATTTTTTAACTTTTTTTTTTGAAATTTTCTTTTTCCCTTTTTCAAACAACATCTTATCAAGCCCTTTTTTAAAAAAAAAACATTTTTTATTTTTCATTTTTAGAGTCATATTTTTATCCCTTCATAGTAGTTACCCTTATTTTTGGCATATATATGTAAGTTGTTCTCTCTTTAAAATTTTGAGATACAATTTCTTCTAACAGATCAAAATATACCCTAAATCACTAGTGTATGGCTTTATTCTAGTCCCCTGCCTGATCACAGTCTCTCCCTTTTTTTCTTTTTTCTTTTTCTTTTTAAATCTTCTTCTTTCTTTTTAAAAACAACTTCTTATCTTATTAAGTCCTTTTATAAAATCTTTTATAATTTTCATTTTTACAGTCATCTGCCATCCCTTCATTGTATCAACCCTTATTTTGTACATATATAAGTCTTTCTTCCTTTAAAATTTTAGCAGGCACTTTCTTCTAACAGACCAAAATATGCCCAAAAGCTAGTGTGTGGCACTGATCTATGCACTAGCCTGATCATATTTGATCATGTTCTGTTTTTTTTTTGTTTTGTTCTGTTTTTGTTTGTTTTTATCTTTTCCTTTATCCTTTTTTTTTTCTCTTCTTTCTTTCCCTTTCTTGTCCCCTGGTTTCAGGTCTTTTCTGATTTGTATAGAGTATATTTCCTGGAGACGTTGTTGACCTGTTAGCATTCTGTTCTCTCATTCATCTGTTTTCCTCTGGACAAAATGACAAGACAAAAAAAATCACCTCAGCAAAAAGAACAAGAGGTAGTACCGTCTGTCAGGGACCTACTCAATACTGACATTAGTACGATGTTGGACCTAGAGTTCAGAGTCATGACTTTAAAGATACTAGTTGGGCTTGAAAAAAGTGTGGAAGTTATTAGAGAAACCCTTTCTGGAGAAATAAAAGAACTAAAATCTAACCAAGTCGAAATCAAAAAGGCTATTAATGAGGTGCAATCAAAAATGGGGGCACTAACTGCTAGGATAAATGAGGCAGAAGAAAGAATCAGCGATATAGAAGACCAAATGATGGAAAATAAAGAGGCTGAGAAAAAGAGATAAACAACTACAGGATCAAGAGGGCAGAATTTGAGAGATAAGCCATACGATAAGATGAAACAACATTAGAATAATTGGGATCCCAGAAGAAGAAGAAAGAGAGAGAGGGGCAGAAGGTATATGGAGCAAATTATAGCAGAGAACTTCCCTAATGTGGGGAAGGAAACAGGCATCAAAATCCAGGAGGCACAGAGAACCCCTCTCAAAATCAATAAAAATAGGTCAACACCCCGACATCTAATAGTAAAACTTACCAGTCTCAGAGACAAAGAGAAAATCCTGAAAGCAGCTCGGGAGAAGAGATATGTAACCGCAATGGTAGAAATATTAGATTGGCAACAGATGTATCCACAGAGACCTGGCAGGCCAGAAAGGACTGGCATGATATCTTCAGAGCACTAAACGAGAAAAATATGCAGCCAAGAATAATATATCCAGCTAGGCTCTCATTGAAAATTGAAGGAGAGATAAAAAGCTTCCAGGACAAACAAAAACTAAAGGAATTTGCAAACACGAAAACAGCCCTCCAAGAAATATTGAAAGGGGTCCTCGAAGCAAAGAGAGAGCTTAAAGCAGCATAGATCAGAAAGGAACACAGACAATATACAGTAACAGTCACCTTACAGGCAATACAATGGCACTAAATTCATACCTTTCAATAGTTACCCTGAATGTAAATGGGCTCATGCCCCAATCAAAAGACACAGGCTATCAGATTGGATTAAAAAACAAGACCCATCGATATGCTGTCTGCAAGAGACTCATTTTAGACCCCAAAACACCCCCAGATTGAAAGTGAGGGGGTGGAAAACCATTTACCATGCTAATGGACGCCAAAAGAAAGCTGGGGTGGCAATCCTTATATCAGACAAATTACATTTTAAAACAAAGACTGTAATAAGAGATGAAGAAGGACACTATATCCTACTTAAAGGATCTATCCAACAAGAAGATCTAACAATTGTAAATATCTATGCCTCTAACATGGGAGCAGCCAATTAGATAAGGCAATTAATAACAAAAGCAAAGAAACACATTGACAACAATACAATAATAGTGGGGGACTTTAACACCCCCCTGACTGAAATGGACAGATCATCTAAGCAAAAGATCAACAAGGAAATAAAGACTTTAAATGAAACACTGGACCAAATGGACTTCACAGACATATTCAGAACATTCCATCCCAAAGCAACGGAATACACATTCTTCTCTAGTGCCCATGGAACATTCTCCAGAATAGATCACATCCTAGGTCACAAATCAGGTCTCAACCGGTACCAAAAGATTGGGATTATTCCCTGCATATTTTCAGACCACAATGCTTTGAAACTAGAACTCAATCACAAGAGGAAAGTCGGAAAGAACTCAAATACATGGAGGCTAAAGAGCATCCAACTAAAGAATGAATGGGTCAACCAGGAAATTAAAGACTTAAAAAAAATTCATGGAAACCAATGAAAATGAAAACACAACTGTTCAAAATCTTTGGGATACAGCAAAGGCAGTCCTGAGAGGAAAGTATATAGCAATGCAAGCCTTTCTCAAGAAACAAGAAAGGTCTCAAATACACAACCTAACCCTACACCTAAAGGAGCTGGAGAAAAAACAGCAAATAAAGCCTAAACCCAGCAGGAGAAGAGAAATAATAAAGATCAGAGCAGAAATCAATGAACTACAAACCAAAAGAACAGTAGAACAGATCAACGAAACTAGGAGCTGGTTCTTTGAAAGAATTAACAAGATTGATAAACCCCTGGCCAGACTTATCAAAAAGAAAAGAGAAATGACCCAAATCAACAAAATCATGAATGAAAGAGGAGAGATCACAACCAACACCAAAAAATACAAACAATTATAAGAAACATATTATGAGCAACTCTATGCCAGCAAATTAGATAACCTGGAAGAAATGGGTGCATTCCTAGAGATGTATCAACTACCAAAATTGAACCAGGAAGAAATAGAAAATCTGAACAGACCTAAACCACTAAGGAAATTGAAGCAGTCATCAAAAATCTCCCAACAAACAAAAGCCCAGGGCCAAATGGCTTCCCAGGGGAATTCTACCAAACATTTCAAGAAGAATGAATACCTATTCTCCTGAAACTGTTCCAAAAAATAGAAATGGAAGGAAAACTTCCAAACTCATTTTATGAGGCCACCATTACCTTGATCCCAAAACCAGACAAAGACCCCATGAAAAAGGAGAATTACAGACCAATATCCTTGATGAACATGGATGCAAAAATTCTCACCAAAGTACTAGCCAACAGGATCCAACAGTACATTAAAAGGATTATTCCCCATGAACAAGGGAATTTATCCCTGGGCTGCAAGGCTGGTTCAACATCTGCAAATCAATCAACGTGATACAATACATTAACAAAAGAAAGAACAAGAATCATATGATCCTCTCAATAGATGCAGGAAAAGCATTTGACAAAGTACAGCATCCTTTCTTGATCAAAACCCTTCAGAGTATAGGGATAGAGGGTACATACCTCAATATCATAAAAGCCATCTATGAAAAACCTACAGCGAATATCATTCTCAATGGGGAAGAGCTGAGAGCTTTTCCCCTAAGGTCAGGAACGCGGCAGGGATGTCCACTCTCACTACTGCTATTCAACATAGTATTAGAAGTCCTAGCCACAACAATCAGACAACAAAAAGAAATCCAAGGCATCCAAATCGGCAAAGAGGAAGTCAAACTCTCACTCTTTGCAGATGATATGATACTGTATGTAGAAAACCCAAAAGACTCCACCTCAAAACTGCTAGAACTCATACAGGAATTCAGTCAAGTAGCAGGCTATAAAATCAATGCACAGAAATCAGTGGCATTCCTATACACCAACAACAAGACAGAAGAGAGACAAATCAAGGAGTCGATCCCATTTACAATTGCACCCAAAACCATAAGATACCTAGGAATAAATTTAACCAAAGAGGCAAAGGATCTGTACTCAGAAAACTATAAAGTACTCATGAAAGAAATTGAAGAAGACACAAAGAAATGGGAAAACGTCCCATGCTCATGGATTGGAAGAACAAACATTGTGAAGATGTTAGTGCTACCTAGAGCAATCTACACGTTCAATGCAATCCCCATCAAACTACCATCCACTTTTTTCAAAGAAATGGAACAAATCATCCTAAAATTTGTATGGAACCAGAAGAGACCCCGAATAGCCAGAGGAATGTTGAAAAAGAAAAGAAAAGCTGGCAGCATCACAGTTCCGGACTTCCAACTCTATTACAAAGCTGTCATCATTAAGACAGTATGGTACTGGCACAAAAACAGACACATAGGTCAATGGAACAGAATAGAGAGCCCAGAAATGGACCCTCAACTCTATGGTCAACTCTTCTTTGACAAAGCAGGAAAGAATGTCCAATGGAAAAAAGACAGTCTCTTCAACAAATGGTGTTGGGGAAATTGGACAGCCACATGGAGAAGAATGAAACTGGACCATTTCCTTACACCACACACAAAAATAGACTCCAAATGGTTGAAAGACCTAAACGTGAGACAGGAGTCCATCAAAATCCTAAAGGAGAACACAGGCAGCAACCTCTTCGACCTCAGCCACAGAAACTTCTTCCTAGACACATCAACAAAGGCAAGTGATGCCAGGGCAAAAATGAACTATTGGGATTTCATCAAGATCAAAAGCTTTTGCACAGCAACAGAAACAGTCCACAAAACCAAAAGACAACCGACAGAATGGGAGAAAATATTTGCAAATGACATATCAGATAAAAGGCTAGTATCCAAAATCTATAAAGAACTTATGAAACTCAACACCCAAAGAACAAATAATCCAATCAAGAAATGGGCAGAAGACATGAAGAGACGTTTTTCCAAAGAAGACATCCAAATTGCCAACAGACACATGAAGAAGTGCTCAACATCGCTCGGCATCAGGGAAATCCAAATCAAAACCTCCATGAGATACCACCTCACACCAGTCAGAATGGCTAGAATTAGCAAGTCAGGAAATGACAGATGTTGGCCGGGATGTGGAGAAAGGGTAACTCTCCTACACTGTTGGTGGGAATGCAAGCTGGTGCAACCACTCTGGAAAACAGTATGGAGGTTCCTCAAAGAGTTGAAAATAGAGCTACCATCCGATCCAGCAATTTCACTACTGGGTATTTACCCCAAAGATACAAATGTAGGGATCCGAAGGGGTACATGCACCCCAATGTTTATAGCAGCAATGTCCACAATAGCCAAACTGTGGAAAGAGCCAAGATGTCCATCGACAAATGAATGGATAAAGAAGATGTGGTATGTATACACAATGGAATATTATGCAGCCATCAAAAGGAATGAGATCTTGTCATTTGCAACGACGTGGATGGAACTGGAGGGTGTTATTCTGTGTGAAATAAGTCAATCAGAGAAAGACATGTATCATATGACCTCACTGATATGTGGAATTCTTAATCTCAGGAAACAAACTGAGGGTTGCTGGAGTGGTGGGGGGTGGGAGGGATGGGGTGGCTGGGTGATAGACATTGGGGAGGGTATGTGCTCTGATGAGCACTGTGAATTGTACAAGACTGATGAATCACGGATCTGTACTTCTGAAACAAATAATGCAATATATGTTAAGAAAAAAAAAAGAAGAAGAAGATAGCAGGAGGGGAAGAATGAAGGGGAGTAAGTCGGAGGGGGAGATGAACCATGAGAGACGATGGACTCTGAAAAACAAACTGAGGGTTCTAGAGGGGAGGGGGGTGGGGGGATGGGTTAGCCTGGTGATGGGTATTAAAGAGGGCACATTCTGCGTGGAGCACTGGGTGTTATGCACAAACAATGAATCATGGAACACTACACCAAAAACTAATGATGTAATGTATGGTGATTAACATAACAATAAAAAATTATTAAAAAAATATATTAGTGAGGGTTAGGAAGATATATGACTTTCACATCATATAATTTTAACCCAGAGATTCCTTAGAGTGTTTGAGTTTAAATTCTTCCATTGTATAGATGAGGACATCACATCTAAGAAAATGTGTGTGGTGTGTCAAAGGGCATGTGGTGACCATCTGAACCAGAATCCAGATCTCTTGACCACCAGTTCAGTGTTCTTTATACCACATTTTTAGATCCTCAAAAAAAAGTGACACAGTTAACATAGGATGGTTTTATCATCCAGAGCACTGTGTTGTGTTCCAGATAATAGATCTGTTCCTGGCAGAAAATAGACACTCTAGTCAGTGGGAAGATACTCCTTGGGTAGAAGGAGTCATGAAGTGGGAACAAAACTACACAGTGTTGGTCAAGGTGGGTATTAGTTACTCTGAATGAATCAAACTCAAAGAGTGGCAAATGGATTCCCATGTACAACAGCTCCACACTGAGATTAAATAACTTTGTACAGCAGAGAAATACTTAAGAAACTTAACAAAGCTGGGTAGCCTGTAAAGCACTGCATTGCAAAGAGAAGAGGTTGAGTAAATTAAAGCAGTGCCCTGAAGTAGGTGTCAATTCCAGAATCAGTCATCCAGTCAGCATTCATTCTTCAAGCTCTTACTGTAAACCCTGCTGTTTGGTGCTGGGCTGCCAAGGGGGTGAGGTGTGGTCTCTGTCCCCCACCCTCCTCAGCCTAGTGTGTACCATCTAGTTGAGAAGATGTGAGATGGTTGAACAGATGAGCATATGGAAGGGTTGGCCTGGCTGACAGACTGTGGAAATGATGCCCTGAAGGGCATGAAAGAAGGTATGGCCTGTCATACCTGTGGGGCAGGTGGGGAGATAGTAAGAAGTTGGTCAAGAAGAGAGCAGATTTTTAAAATGAGTCTGCAAAAATGAATATCTGTTTGCCTGTCAGACAATGAGAGTTGAAGGAGAGAACTATGAATAACATGGAGGCTTAAATTGGCTTGGCATATTTGGACAACTGATGGGAGTTTGGTGTGGCAGAGGGAATGGTGGGAGTTAAGGCTATGACGAAGAGGTAGGCAAATTCTTCCCATTCTTCTCATTTTATCTTTGTGACCAAAGTGTCTTCTATGTGATTCCATGGATGATCTTCAAGGGATCCACAAACCTCTGGAAATTACACATAAGTTCTTGGGCATCTATGTGTATATAAATGTTACTGGGAGGAGTATCTTCATATTTATTTATTCTTTAGTGCATCCCTACCACCACACTCTCCCTACACACAGACAATATTAAAAACCAGCAGTCTAGGAGATGACGAATTAGTGAAGGATTTTCAGAAGGTTGTTGTGAGATCAGAAACATGTTTAAGACTGAGCTTTCTGATACCAGTGTGGAGAGTGCATGGGGGAGTGAGGCTGGAGGCAGGGAGACAGTGAGGAGAGTGCTGTAATAGTCCAGGCGAGAGATAGTGAAGCCTAAACTATGATGGTGCCAGGGATTTGGAGAGCAGGTCCCTTAAGTAGTTGACTTTTAAAATAGCTTATTTTCTTTCAGCTACCCTCTAACCCCTAAAACATAATAAAATATAATCCTGTATTTAAAAATAAAATGTAATCCTATATTTAAAAATAAAATCGCTTATTTAGTATTACTTTCAGACTTGAAGATGGTGTATGAGTTTTCTATTGCTGCTGTAACAAATTACCACAAACTGAGTGGTTTAAAACAACGCAGATTTATTCAGAAGTCCAACATGAGTGTCAATGAACTAAGGAAAATATGTCAGCAGGGCTGCATTCTTTTCTAGAGGCTCTAGAGGCTCTAGAGGAGAGTTATTTACTAGTCTTTTCCAGCTTCTAGAGGCTACTTAACATTCTGGGGCTTGTGGCCCCCTTTCTCTGTCTTCAAAGCCAACAACCCTGCATCTGTTTGCCCATTCTTCCACAGTCACATCTCTCTCTGACCACAGCCAGGAAAGGTCCTATTTTTAAGGGCCCATGTGATTATGTTGGGTCCAACAATGTAATCTTCCCACCCCTTAATCACATCTGCAAAAATCTCTTTTGTTGTGTAAAATAACTTCACAGATTGAACATCCTGGTTGGGGGGGCACATTATTCTTCCTACCTCAGATGGAGACTCAGAATCAGAAAGGGGGAGTGTATTGCCTGAGGCCTGAAAACGTGTAAGCAGTAGAGTTGGGATGAGAACCCAGATCTCTTGATCTCAGATCTCAGTCCTGGGCAGATTCCAATTCCTGGTGCAATTAGGTCATGTGTAGATTAGTTGCCACCACACTCAGTAGAGAGTGACTGAGGGGATGGCACTTGGCTAGGTCCTCTCCACCGTATGATGCCTAAGGGATGTGCTGATTCCCATTTGTTGGCCAAGGTGGCTGTGATATGGTCCATAGAGGGGAAGTAGGCACCACTTCTATGTTGCCTGGTCTTGGTTAGCACTGACCAGTTCTGCCAATCCCCATCTTGAGAAAGCTTAGCTTTTCATCTATGCGTCACATTTCAGTGATCAGAATTCATCCAGGGTGAGGCTCTTGTAGGTACATGGCATGGTGCAAGGGAAAAGTTCCAGAGCTGGAATTGGGAGCCCAGGGTGCTGTCCCCCTTCTGTTGACCTGAAATATGTGATTTCCCCTCATTCGAGACTCATTATTCTCCTTTTTGAAATGAGATGGTTTGGGTTAAATATGAAGGTCCCTCTAACAGTCCCAAAGTGTAGACTGTAGGGATAATTTCTGCATTGATTGGCAAATAAATTAGGATGGATATATGGCAATCCTAGTAAGAGATCCTTCCCTTCTTTGACTCTCAGTCCTTGATGCAGCCTTGGAACTTCGCATTCAACAGTTCAACTGTACTGGACTATAGCAGCCAGAAATACCAGATTTCTGTAGGGAAGTTTGTTGCAGGCTCCGAAGAAGCATTGAAACCACAGCCTATTATGAATTCTACACACCATCCATGTCAGATCACCAAGAATTTCTGGATAAGCTAAGAGATTTCTAGAGTCTCTACACTACTAGAACAGATTTACACATATCTCTCTGTCTCTGAGTGGCAAACATGAACACAGTTTCAAAAATCTAAAAATAGCTGTGGCAGCTTCTCAAACAGTAGCCCATCAATCTCAAGAACTAGCCAAAAGGGAAGTGGAAGGAACAGGAAGGAACTGGAATAAACTCTTTGGGCTCTGGCTTTGTAGTAACAAACAGGACATTCAAGAATTTTAAAAAGTAGAGATTAACAAAAGGTGGGAAGGGATTAGAGAGAGGGAGAACATTAAGCTTTTCAAAAACCTATAGGTCCAAGAAGATGAGGGAACTCCAAACAGGATAAGATGAAAGAAATTCATCCCAACATTCATTATCATCATCAAACTTCTAAAAACTAAGGACAAAGAGAAAAGTTTTCAAACAACAAGAGAAAATAGCACCTTACTTGTAAGGAAAAAGAAAAATTTGCATGAGAGCAGTTTTATGTTCAGAAACCATAGTGACTAGAAAAAAAATGGTACATTTTCCAAGTACAGAGAGAAAGGAACTTTCAATTGAGAATCCTATATCCCAAGAAAATGTCCTCCAGGAATGGAGGATAAATCAAGACATGATCAGATAAAGAAAAATTAAAAGAATTTGGAAGTTATTATCTCTTTTAACAAGAAGAAACTAAAGTTCAGAGTTATTTTGTACTGAGGACACACAGCCAGAAAGCAGTGAAAGTGAAATTTGAACCCAGATTTGTTTGATTCTGGAATTCACATTCTTTCCAAGATAATGTTTCTCATAATTTCCATATATGTCAGTAATCATTATTGAATTTGAACGTTATCCTCTCATTTTGTTTAACACTTACCATGTATGAGTTTATTTTCATTATTTGTGTCATGCCAGAATATAGGAGAATCATTCATTCTTTTCTTCATTTAGTATTAAGGACTGTCTCTATGCCTCTATAATTAAGAACTATCATTTGCTAGAGGAGAATCAGACAAAGCATAGAACCAGGATGTATATGACACATGTCCCATCACCTTTCTAATACACACTAGTCGCAGGCAACACAAATCAATCTAGTATTCATCCTTCTCAACCTAGATACCCAAGCAGGAAATTACAGTCGGTCAGAGCTGCTGTCAGGTGATACTATTTGCCATTCCCAACATAATCCTGCCCTCCAAGAACCTACAGTCCAATAAAAGAAACAATTTTCCTACCTTCTAATTCCAATATTTTTCTATAATAGAGTACAGGCAAAATGCATAAAACTAAATGTTGAATAATAGAGAAACAATATAAGTTTATTGCATGTTCACTCTTTATCAATACTGTGTTAGTTATTTTACATTTATTACTTTATTTAATCATCACAACTACTTTATGATATAAACTATTTTTAACAGCTAAGGATGCTAAAAAGCTCAGTGAAGTGAAGTGTGGTAAAGCTAGTCCATGACAAAACGTGACTTGGATCAAGGTCTACTCAAATTAAAAATCCGTGCTTTTTCTTTTATACTTACTATGCTGTTTCTCTTTGAAAGGATCAAATTCATACACTAGTTATATTTAAACTACTTTCATTGCTATTAAGAATGTATCCAATTATAAAGGTAGAAGCTTCAAGAATAAATCCTGAAATACTCAAAGTAAAAAAAAAAAAAAAAAATAGAATTTAGAATCAAGGTAAATATCCAAAATCAATAGCTCTTTTCCTGACAGCAAGTGAAAGGATATAGTGGATAAAAAGATGATATGCATAAGAACAGAATAAAATATAAAATGCTTAGAAGTTATCTTAATGAGAAATTTGTAAGGTCTCTATAAGGAAAACTATAAAATATTACCAAGGTGTAATATCTATATCAATATCTGTCTGTCTGTCTGTCTGTCTATTTATTTATCTACCTATCTATCCAGTGGAAGGGAGTACATGTTTCCAAATACTGTTAAGATTTTATTTTTTCCATGTTAAGCTATAAGTTTAATACTACCCTTCTCAAATTCTTAAAGATGATGACGTACATGTATGTTATGTATACTGACCAAAACAATCTAAAATTGGGTAAATATTAAACAGAAAGTTACAAAGGGGCTTTTTGATCATTAAACAACAAGAGAAACCATAAAGAAAAAGAGATCATACTAAGAAACAAGAATTTTTCATATATAAAACATCAAATTCAAACTCACAATGTGGAAAAATAATTCCCATCTATTTAGGAACTAATATCCTTAATTTATAAAGAGTATTTGCAGTTCATTCAAAGTGGTAAAATGATACCAGCAGCCTTTGATCAGTTATGTATGTAAACTTTAATACCCAGATCAGAAAACTTTACAAAATGATATATTCAAAATCATGGATAAATCAAAATGGATTCCTAAAAAACTGTTCATGTAACCCATAGGAACAACAGAAAAAAGAAACAAGGGAACCAGAAAGAAAACAAAGAGAAAACAAATAATAAAATGGCATACTTAAGCCCTGAAGTAACAATAATTATCTTAAATATAAATGGTCTAAATATACAAACTAAAATGCAGAGATTGGTGTAATGAATAAAAAAATTATCAAACTATGTGGTTTCTAAGAGAAACTCACTTCAAACACAACAACTTAAATAAGCTGAAAATGATAGAAAAAGTTATATCATGCAAACATTAATTTTAAAAGATATATACATTGCCATATTAATATCAAATAGAGTATACTTCAGACAAAACTATTGCTAGAAACAAATGGGAATATTATGTAATGATAAAAAGATCAATCCATTAGGAAGAAAACAATTCATAATTCTAAATGTTTATGTTCCAAGGAACTGAGCCTGAAATACATGAAAAAAAAAAATTGAGCCGAAAGGACAAATCCACAATTAAAGTTGGGGACTTTGGTTCTCCACTGTCAGCAATTGATAGAACTAATAGTAAATCAGTAAGGATCTAGAACTGAACAACACAATCAACGATTAGGCTCTCACTGACATATGTAGACCATTCAACTGACAATAACAGAATACATATTTTCTTCAAGCACACATGGAACATTCACCAAGATAGAACACATCCTGGAGTATAAGACAGACCTCAAGAAATTTAAAAGAATTAAATCATATAGATGGTGTTTTCTGAACACATTGGAATCAAATAAGAAACCAAATCAACAGAAAGTTAACAGGGAAACCTCCAAGCACTTGAAAACTAAACAACACACTTCTATTTTTTTTAAGATTTTATTTATTTATTTGAGAGAGAGAAAGAGAGCATGAGTAGGGGAGGATGCTGAGGGAGAGTGAGAAGCAATTTCCCCACTGAGCAGGGAGCCCAACATGGGGCTCGATCCCAGGACCCTAACACCATGACCTGAGCTGAAGGCAGGTGCTTACCCGAGTGAGCCACCCAGGTGCCCCTAAACAACACACTTCTAAATAATTCATGGATCAAAGAGGAAGTCCAGTGGACAATAAAAGAAATATGTTAAACTCCATGAAAATTAAACTATGACATATTAAAATTCATGAAACACAGCTAAAATAGTGCTGAGAGGAAAATTTATAGCACGAAACACGGTAGAAAAGAGGAAATATTCAATCAGTTATTTAGGCCCCCATCTCAAGAGCCTAGGGAAAGAAGAGCAGTATAAACCCAGAGCCAGAGAAGGAAGGAAATAATAAAAGTAAAGGCAGAAATGAATGAAAATGGTAACAGAAAAAAAATAGAGAAAAGAGTGAAACAAATAGCTTGTTCTTTGAAAGCAGCAATAGCGTTGACAAACCCATAGCAGAACAGACAAAGAGAGAAGACACAACTTATCAATAGAAGAAGTGAAACTGTCTATCACTATAAACTCCTCCCACATCCAAAGAAAGATGAGGGAATGTCAAGAACAATTGTACATACATACATTTGACAACTTGGATGAAACAGGCTACGTCTTAAAATGCGCAAACTACCACAACTCACTCGGTATAAAATACATAATTTGAATGGCTTTGTATCTCAGAAAAAAAATTGAATTTGGAGCTTTAAAACTCTCCCTTCAAAATCTCTAAGTCTAGCTAGTTTCACTGGGGAATTCTGCCGAATGTTTAAATAAGAATTAATACGAATTCTACACAATCTCTTCCAGATAATAAAAGAAGGAATACTTCCCAATCCATCTAATGGAGCTAGTATTACCCTGACACCAAAACCATCTAACAATAATACCAAAAAGAGAAAAGAAAAGAAAACTACAGACCAGTATACCTCATGAGTATACATGTAAAACTCCTTAGCAAAATATTAGTAAATACAAGTCAGCAATGTAAAATTATTCCTCGATACTTTGTTGCCATTTTATGTTTTTTCTATTATATCTTACATTTTACTGTTTCTGGTGGATCAGAATGGTGGTTCTTTCTGGTACTGATCTTTTATACAGATACATACACTAAATTTTTTATTAGTTCTAAAAATTTGTGGATTCTTTATCGAAAGATGAGTATCATTTTCAGGTAACGTCTTCCTCTCCTTGTTTAATGTTCTCAGATATGAGCTAGCAGTATTACTGAGATAGCAATATTGCATCCATACATCTAAAAGGAAAGGCAGATTTGTGTTATATATCCCATCCTGAACACTGTTAGGGACCATTACAAACAGAATAAGACAGAGAGCACCTAGACTTTGAGTCAGGGTCCTGGGTTTGAATCCCTTTCCTGCTGCTGGGTATATTCGTTTACTCAGACTGCCGTAACAAAATACTATAGACTGAGTGGCTTAAACAAAAATTTATTTTCTCACTGTTCTGGAGGCGACACTCCAAATAAGGTGTCAGCAGGTCTGGTTTCTCCTGAGGCCTTTCTCCTCGGCTTGCAGGGGGCCACCGTCTTCCTGTGTCCTCACATGGTCTTTCCTCTCTGTGCAAATGTGTCTGTGTCCAAATCTCTTCCTATAGGGACACCAGTCAGATTGGATCGGGGCCCACCCTAAAGACCTCATTTTAACTTAATTACCTCTATAAAGACCTTATCTCCAACTACAGGCACATCTTGGGACATGGGTTCAGGACATCAACACATCCATTGTCAGAGGACACAGTTCAGCCCCTAACACTGGCTGGTCATTACCATTCTGCTTAGCTCTCTGTCTCTCTGTGCTCTCATTTCAAGTGAGCAGGTGGATTATATGTCCTCTATGTTTCCTTCCAGAGTCAGCTTTTCAAGATTTCATCATTTTCAGCTTGCTTGTAAGCAACCTCTCTTCACAGGTCTCTTCATTCCTCCCACCCCCCGCCCCCAGACTAACGTGAATAATACTATGTAGTATCCCTAAGTGAATAGCTACATTTTCCTGGCTCAGAGGTAGAAGTCAGTTCATAGACATGAAACTAGTTTTCTGGAGGTTCTGGGACTTGAAGTTGTTAATTTGACTGAAACTCCTTGCTGAGAGAGAAGAAAATAATTGAAGTTGCAGAAAAAGTAAAACTGAACACATACGGGGAATTCATTGGAGAGGGGCTTGAAGGCGGGAGGGAGACATGTGCAGAAGCACCTCGAAGGCAAGAAAGAAGGAAAACCTGTTCCATTGTGCCTACCACCACTGTCAAGTGAGTGATGTAAGTCAGTTCTCCTCTTCCATACATTTTTTTTTTTAATGTAAAAGATGTGTGCTTGGTGTTCAGGGGCCATCCTGATTTCATGTAACCTGATTCTTTTCAATAAAGAAGGTGATTCATTAAATGTGTAACTAAATGTGATTCCGTTTTTATAACCTTGCTAGGCTTATATAAAAATAGTCACAGCTCAGGAAAAAAAAATCTTTTGTCAGATCCAGTATATAAATTCTTGGTTCATAAACCACAATCAGCTGTGGAAAGGCTTATGGAGAGAGATCTGAGGGCAGCTTTAGAAAGAATGGAGAATTTGCTCTCTGGAGACTAGGTTTATGTATCTGTTCTGATACTTCCCCCCAAAGCAGGTGCACCTCTGTAAGCATCATCTGAAATGAGTTTAAAAGGACCCCTCACCTGACCAGCGGGGCATCTCTCCTGGCAGAACTTCTACCAGAAGGGAATTTCAGAACCAGAATGCAGCTCATTCTTCTAGAAACAAAATCAGAGTAGCTGGTAAAGGTGAATCATGTCCAGAGCATGGAGCAATAGGGACCAATATGTGGTGTTTGCGTTACCACTCCCTCTCCCTCACACCCTGTCAGACATAGACATCATTCACCAAGCGTGGCAGGCTCTACCTCTGAGTGTGAATGTGCCTCACCATCCTTCTAGCCATTGTGCTCCAGGCAGGCACTATCCATTGATTAGAGAGAACATGTGAGGTGAAAACAGTTTGCTATCGCTGGCCTAGAGCTCAGTCAGAATGATGGAACCAGATGCACTGAATTTTATTGAAATAAATGTCAGAAAAATTAACAGGGTGAACTCAGAAAGGAGAGCGGTCTGCTGAAAAGCAAAGAAAAGGTCAGGTCAGATGTAAAGGATTGCTGGCACAGTGGCCCCGTGGTAGGAGAAAACAACAGATGAGGTGGGGTGAGGTGAAGTCACAGGTACCACGAAAGCTCGGAAAGAGAGTGGACAAAGCGTGAGTGTGGGGAGGTGTCTTGGAATTCTGACCCAGTTGCAGGGACATATGTTTGGTCATTGCTGCCTAAAAGAGGCAGTGCTAGGCCAGCTGTTTGGGTACATGCTGTTTCCGTGAGCCTCAGGTCCTGTGGGCGCAGTTGGTTGAGCTGCCCTGCCACCTTCCTGCCATGTTGGCGGGGGCGCTGGAACCTGGCGAGCCAGAAGGCGCTAGTCTGGTGACCTCCCAGGCTCTGCAGACACAAATGAGTCAGATCTGATCTCAATCCTGTACTTCTTTTGTGGCCTTGGGCAAGTTATTTAACTCCCTGAGACTCCGTTTTCTTGATAGGTAATTGGGGTTATAATGTTATGTCTTTCATGGTGTAACAGTAGGAATCTGATACATAGTAAATGCTTACTGAATAGTAGGGAACACTGTTATTTTTCTCACCTTACCTCTGCCTCTGGAGAAAGCAAAGCTGTAGGATCCAAGGAAAGTAATCAAAATAGTCTAAACTAATATTAGTTAGACTACTGGGAATGCACTTTATTACAATCAGACATTAAGCTGATTTGGTGGTGGTTTCAGTCATTGGGACAGCTGATTTATTTCTGGCTTACTCTTACACCTGCAGCCCTTCTGCAGTTCCAGCGGAAAATCCACAGTGTTTATGAGGCCTCGAACTCTGACTTTCTGTCTCACTGGCCTGTGAGTCTGCTGGATGTTCTGATCGACACCTGCTACCTGTGAACTGGTAAGTCCCTCAAGGGGCAAATTGTCCCAGAATGTCTCTGTGCTCCTCTTTTCTTTAGGATCCTGGACCTGTAAGTCCTGATTTTGAAATACTTTTATCTGGGCAACTGGTTATTCTCAGTAGCAGAATTAGTCCATAAAACCTAGTTTGTCATAATCTAAAGTGGAGACAAACCCTTACTCATTTAATGTGTATTTGAAAAAAAAAAAAAAAACAACAACTAGCACATAAAAAATATGATGACAATTTTTATTTAAAAAGGAAGCTATTTTTAAAAAATATTGAGTAAAAATGTTATAGGTGATATGAGATGATGTTTTCAGATTACTGGTTAGTGTATAGTAGACTTTCAATATATGTGTTCAAGTTTTTATTTCTTTTGCTTTGATTACCAAAAGTTTTCTTATTAGGAAACTGCCTTCTGTCTCTCACTCCCCCATTCAAAACATATGTCATACCCTAATGTGGAATCTTTAAAACAAAAAACTGGTCATGGTTGAAAGCCTTCAATGGATCTTATATTGGTAAAACTTCTTTCAGAGTAAAAGTGGCTTGAAAATAAATATATTTGTTTTCTCACAGACAACGGAGTAAAGTTAACCGGTTTGAAAGTTGGTAAGTTAGTTTAGTAATGTCAGAGCCCTGGGTTGGTTTCTCTGAAATTCTTTTGGTTTTCTACTCTTGGACTCAAGAAGGCTGCCATGGCTCCTGAAATCATATTTTCATGCACTGACAAAAGAATGAAATAATCAAGGAGGTGGCCTAGCTCTCCTTTTATCATGGAGGAAAATCTTTCCCACGAGTCCTCTAAAATCTTTCCCTTACGTCCCAGGGTCTAGACCTCAGTCACATGACCCTTCCCTTGCTGATTTATTTCTGATTTACTCTTGAGTTACTGAGACTGGGACAGTGAGTGTCTGGAAAGCTCAGCTTCCACAATGGGAAATAGACTGTGGCTGCAAAGTTGCAGCAAAGAAGAATGGCTGTCTTTAGATGAACATTAGTATCTGCACCAGCTACCCATTTTTTTACATGATAAAGTCCAAACCTTTTATCATGGTGTGTTAGTAATTTTTCAGGTTGCAAAATACCCACATGACATTCAAATGTTGTTAAATTTACTGAAGAGCTATACTGGGGAATAGGGAAGCCCGGGAAAACAATTCAACAAGTCTCCAGGATAGTTAGACATCATCAGCCTATCCCACAGCAGCTCTGGGCTTATCTGGTACAGATGAGCAGGAATGAGAGTCTCATGACCCTGCTTAGGTGTATCGGTCATTGCGTTGAATCAGTTCATCTCTGACACCCCTCAGTGTCTCAAGCATTTCTTTCCTTTCCTCCCACTCCTGACCATTGACTGTGTGGATCTTACGTTCACACTTCCAGTGGAAAAAGTTGATCTCTTTCCTAAAGAGGCCATGTCCCACGCAATCTGCGGTATTTGGCTCAAGCATCATGGGAAGTGTCCATTGACGCTTTAGCAGTCCTTGCCTATGTTTCCTGGCCCCTTTGCTTCCATACCACAGAACCGACATCTCTCTGTTAAAGTTGCCTCGCCCTGGGAGGCTTATTAAGAGAGATTTTGGGGCCCTGCTCCCCAAGATTCTGACTCCATAAGTCAGGAATGGACCTAGGGATGTGCATTTTAATTTACATGACTCTGTATGAGTATAACACCCAGTGCTCCATGCAGTACGTGCCCTCTTTAATTAAAATAAATAAATAAATAATAAAATAAAATAAAATATCAATCCTGTGTGTTAGGCCCTTTACATAGCAAGTTTTGTGAATCCCCTCAAAGAGTTCTGCCTAGTTATTATTAAAAGTCTGAATTCACAATTGGGGAACTGGAGCCTCAGAGAGGACAAAAGCACACAGTGAAGAATAATGAAGCCAGGATTCAAAATCAGTTCTGCTTCTTCCAGAGCACCTGCTCTTGAGTCATACCCAGCCACCTTGTTAGAGTTCAGCACCTGGGCACCCCCGAGGCTTCCTCCTTCCTCATTAGCAAAGCTGGGCCAGGTCTGGGCCTCAAAATGGCTGCTAAGGAGAGAAGCACATGACCCCCCCATGAGAAGGCATTGATGGAGCCCCAGTGGCCCTTTTCTAATGAGTATAGGCTGTGCTACGAAGGTGGTGGGACCCAATCCACCGAGGTTTCCCAAGCGGGTAGTCTGAGAAAAGGAAATTATAAAGGATGTGCTGATTTCCCTTTAGCAGCTGCCCTTTCCACAGCCATAGGAAGTCCTTTGAAGACTTGACAGCACCGTACATGGGATCTGGGCTTTTTTTCTGACTCACTCAAATTGATGGCATGGTAGGAAAGCAGGGCCTTAGGTAGCTGCAGGTTAGAGCAGGAAGGAGGGACTGTGAGTGGGGAGGAGGAGAGATGAGGAGAAGCCTCGAGGTGGGGCTGGCAGTTTCCCTTAAATGGGAGCCACACTGTGGGATTCAGAAGATCTGAGTTCAAATCCAGACCCTGCCACTCAGCCGAGTGAGGTTGGGGAAATTAAGTCATTTATCTGAGCTGTAGTTTGCTTTTCTACAAAATGGGCAAATGATCCAAGCCTCAGCTTCTGTTGTTGGGATTAATTGAGATCCTTGACTTGAGCGTGGTGCTCTTTTTGGTGTGATCAGGAGACACCTCCTCCCTGGAGTTGGAAACAACCCACTTGTACCCAGGGGGCACTAGAACAGCTCCCTGCCCACATGCATTCCCCAGACCCCAGAGGCCCATGCTGCTCCTCACTGAGAATCCAGGACTTTTTAAAGGATGGTTCAGGAATAAATGTTGGAGTCCTAGGGAGAAAAAAGTTTGCTAGCTTTTTCCCTGCTCAATTTCCAGAGCATACACACACTTCATGTAACAGAAGCAAGCCAGGGTACATCTAGGTCCCAGAGGACCCCAGAAGTGGCAGAGCCAGGCAATTAGCTGAGACTAATGCAAAGGTTCTCAAAACGTCTTTCTTACATTTCCTATTTAGGCCTTCCTCCTGTACCTCCACCATGCCTGTGCCTCCTCATTGCTTCCTTGGAAAACCCACCAAACAGAAAAAGGGGGGACCTGTCCTGTTCTGTAGCCAGTGTTGATGGAGTAGAATTCCAAGGCACAGAGAGGGTAGTGGGAGCCTGAGGGAGAAAGAGTGTGACACACACCTGCCATCTGACGTGTGTGTGTGTGTGTGTGTGTGTGTGTGTGTGTGTGTGTGTTCAGTTTAGTGCTCTTATCTGGGGGAAAAGTTTGCAAGTATTATTATTTTTCAAATTTGTATATCCAAGCATCACATACCTACAAAGAAGTACACCATCATTAGCATGGAGTCCAGTGGTTTTCAGAGTGAACACCAGTCAAAAGATCAGCAAGCAGGAAGTAGAAGCACTCCAGAAGTTTCTCTCAAACTCTCTCTGGGCACTAACTGCTCTTCTCACTCCTACAGCTTGGATTTGTTTTTCCAACTTTTTGGAATCCCACCTACCTTCTTCTGTACCTCACTTCTGTTGCTTGGCCTTATGTCCATGAGATGTGTCCCTGTTGTCGCATGTGGTGACAGAGTCTTCTTCCTTATTGTGCTGTGTTATTCCATTACGTTAATATTCCACCAGGTATTGGTCCACGGTGAAGTTGGCAAGTAGATTCCTATCATGAATAGTGCTGTTACACACATTCTGGAACATGCATATCTTTTGGTGGATATCTGCACTCTTTTGGGGCCGAAATGCTGGGTCAGAGTATGTGTATGTTGGATTTCCAGACCAGTTATGCGATTTACATTCCCACCTGCCACCTATGAGAGTTTCAGTGGCACATCTTTGACAACACATAGCATTTTTCTTTCTTTTTTTTTCCTTTCCATTTTAGCCCTTCTGGTGGGCATACAGTCAGCCCAGTGACTTTTAACAAATAGAATCTGATGTCTTCAGAAGCCCTCTTCAGGTCTCACGGTCCCTGTCAATCCCTGCGGTCTTATGTGAGGCCAGCCCACACATTTATGCCACCTGCCATGTTCCGAGAGGCATCTGACTTTGAAAGCCCTGAGATGTACTCTCTCATCCAACTCTAAAAATAAATACATTATTATTCCCATTTTACTGAAGCAGAAACTGAATAAGTGGGCCCAAGGTCACACAGCAAGAAAGTGACAAAACCATGGGCCATCAAAAGCTGGACTTGTGCTCCTGTATGCCTTTTCTAAGAGGTATAATTAGCTTATGACAAGGAAAGGTGGAAGGAAAGCAGCACACTCTATTGTAGAAACCAGATTCTACTTCCTGGATTCATTTTTAACTAATTGTACCAACTTAAATTAATACACTCTTCTGAACCTCCATTTACTTGCCTGTAAAATGGGGATGCTGACAAAATATCTTAAAGGGGTATTTGGTGGGTTAAATGAGAACTAAGTGAAAGAGACTGGCACAACACCTAAAAAACAATAACTGTAAGTTAAAGACTTCAGTGGAAGATGGTGACTTGAGTACAGGTCTCTCCTATCCATATTGGCATAACCAAAGGTAAATAAAATTACCAATAATTCTGCACTGGCATGGCAAAATAGGGAAAGTTGTTGACCACATTCCTCAAACCTTGCGGACTTTCTCATGGGAAGAGTAGAGTTGGACAAGAGCAAGGGGAGTTGTCGAGCACAGTGGGAAACCCTGGTAGAAGCTGTCTGGATGAGACACAGGAGGACCGGGGACGTAGGAAAGCAATGGCACAGAGAGGACATGCCGCACTGGGAACCCTGTCCACAGTGGCAGATGGATGACCTTCCCAAGTGGGTCTGCAGAGGTGCTACCAAGGAGAGGTCAGACAGTGAGTCTTCTCCGTGGTACACATGCAACAGTGCAAGGCAGGAGACAAGACGGGCACATGTGCCCCTACAGTGGCCCGGAGAGGGAAAGCAGGAGCAAACGCTGACTTCTGGGTATGGCAGGAGCCTCACACACAGACGAAGTTCCCTCAGGAATGACCCAAGCTAATGTCCCCACCTTCCCTGCTCAGGGAGCCACCATACAGAACTAGAAGGTAACTAGCTCTCTAGTCTAGGATTTGAGATGGAGCTTCAAAAGCCAAAAACAGAGGAGGGGAAATCAACAAGGATCCACCCCTCCTGTTTATAAGAAAATGTCAGTCTTGTGTACAATATGTCCTCTTTCTACTTGACCCAACACTGATAGAACCAAGATGGAAGCAGTGAAGAGATGCTGCCAAAAAAAATTTTTTTTAAAAAAGGAGGAAAACCTATCACTAAGGAATCAGAAAAATATATTTTTGGAAAAACTTCACGAAAACATACAGAAAAAAATTAGGGACAACCTTTTTGGAATTTAAAATGTTGACTAACAGCCTTTTCCAACATACTCATAAAGACAGTTAAAAAAAAAAAACAAATTCTCTAAACAGCCTTAAAAGCTGAAACTGAGAAATGTTGTATTAAAATATGAGAGATATTGAACCTGTAAGACACAAAGAGATGGACTGAAGAAAATGTATCCAGCTGCATTGCACAGACCATAATTGCTTCTTGTTCTTGTAAAAAAAAGAAAGAGAGAGAGAGAGAGAGAGATCTAAAAATAAGTAGGAAGATACTTTGTGTCTTTTCCAAAGTGTTATTTAGAATAAGTCACTCAGGATCACAAGCAAACAGGAAAACAGGAAATAGCCAGGGTCTCTCTCTGCTCTGTGTGTATTAAGAATCACGCGTTGTATTCCTTCCTCTGTGTTGATTCATCTAACCATATTGGCCATGTCTGTCCATTCATGGTCAAGAACAGGGCAGGAACGGAGAGGTAGGTAGGAGCACTGTGTGCTGGAAATGCAATACCTATAAGTAAAGCACTAAAGTCAGGTGGGAGCAGGAAGAACCCCACAGCACAGTAGGGAATACAGGTGTGAGGCAGGTAGACAGGGAGGTCGGTGTGGTGCTTGGAAGAGTGAACACAGCAACCAGACTGCCCTGAATCTCCCACCTAACCAGTTGGGTTATCTTAAGGGTCCTGTGGTGCCTTAGTTTTTTAATCTATAAAATGGGGATAATAATAGTTCCTATCTACTTAGCAGAATTATTGGGAGGATTATTGGGAGGACACATTCAAATGTGTCATGTGCTTAGGTAGGACCTGCAATATAATTTTAATAATGATAATGACATCTATTTATCTATCTTTGCGAGGAGAAAGGTGGTTGGGAAAGTAAAAGCACTGCTAGAACAGAGTGTATTGTGTCTGGACTTCTGGATTTCATACATCAATAAAATTTCAGATAAAATTTTGGAAATCAACATTGGGTGGCCATTTATTTTACAAGTAAAAGCATTTAAAAGATAAGGGCAAAGGGGATGCCTGGGTGGCACAGTCGGGTGAGTGTCCGACTCTTGATTTGGGCTCAGGTCAGGATCTCAGGGTTGTGAGATCAAACCCCACATTGGGTTCTGTGCTGGGCGTGGAGCCTGCTTGGGATTTTCTCTCTCCCTCTGCTCCTCCTAAAAAATGAAAAATAAAATAGATGTCAGGCTCTGTGCTCATTGGGGATTCTGCTTGAGATTCTCCCTCCCCCTCTCTATCTGCCGTTCCCACTCATACTCTCTCTCTCAAATAAATAAATCAAGTTTTAAAAAAAATTAAAAAAAGAAGAGCAAAGGAGTTTATTTAGCAAAAATATAGAAAAATAAATCTCAAAGAATTTTCCCTTCAGTATTCTCAGTACATTGCCTGCATTTTTCTCCGTTTGCAGTAGACCAGTGAACACATCATCTGAAATGTGCATTGGTCTGAAGACTGTAGTTTGGAAACTGTTGCAATAGGTGATAAACTGCTAATAACAGAGAAGTAGAGTAGGAATTGTGCCCAAAACTTGCCCAACAGTGATAGATATGAGGAAGGATTATATGTACCACACAAAGGCAGAAATGGAAAGAAAGGCAAGTCATCATCCTGATCTCCATAAGGCCTGTGTCTTTTATTCCAAAGACTCCTAATAGCCAAGAAAAGTAAATTTACACTCTAGGGAAGAGAGGGACATCAACTAAAGTGAGCTGATTAGTCTGAACGTGTACCTAAAGCAAAAGAAGACAAACATAAAACACTGCAGAGTAAAAAACTGAGAGTAGTCAGAGAAGGACAATATTTCTGAAACTAAAACCTCAAAAATAACCAAGAAATGGGGCACCTGGGTGGCTCAGTCAGTTAAGCATCTGACTCTTATTTCAGCTCAGGTCATGATCTCAGGGTGGTGAGATCAAACCCCGCAGAGTCTGCTTAAAATTCTCTCTCCGCTCTCCTGCTGCCCCTCCCCCCCCACTCAAGTGCATGCTCTCTCTCTCTCTCTCTCAAATAAATAAAAATAAAATCTTTAAAAACATAGCCAAGAACTACTTTAATGCAATGAGAGGAAACCAGCCTATTAATATTTTATATAGATATAATATTATATATCCTCACATACAGAATCAACCCTCATTATTTGCAGATCCTGTATTTGCAAATTCTTGTACTCACTAAAATTTATTTGTAATTTAAATCACTGCTCACAGTCATTCACAGATGAGTTGCAAAATCTGTGAATTGCCTGATTTGTATGTTCCCAACTCAGTTCAAATGAGGCACTGCTCTGCTTTTTGTTGGATTTCTCATGCTGTAAACAAGTATGTTTTTTTGCTGTATATTTAGTGCCACTTTTCACATTTTTTTGTGTGTTTTGTTGTTGGTTTCACTGTTCAAAATGGCCCTAAGTGTAGTGCTGATGTGCTGTCTGATGTTCCTAGGCACAACATGAATCTAAGGTTAATGAATCATATACATGTATACATATTAGAAATGTGTGTGTGTATTTATACAGAAATACACATAAAAACAAGGTTATCTACTGATCAATTGATAAAAGCATTGTGACCGGAGTCTTACAGGAACATAATCCTATATTTCTTTTAGGAACAGTGATTCAATATTGCTAATTCAGTGTTTGCAGTGACTTTATAGAACATAACAGCCATGAATAATGAGAATCTAATTGTATGCGTGTGTATGTATATGTATGTATATGCACACACACAGTGTGTGTGTGTGTGAAACAGTAATTGAGGACAAATCAAGGAAATGAAATAGGAGAGCCAGAAATAGACTTTAGCTTAGTGTAGTGTAGTATTATTTAGTGTACTGTTATTTACTATGATCTCATTTTTTTACTATTTAACTTACTTTAATGTATATAATGCAATATAGTATTTAGGCACAGGAAAGCAGAGATGAGAATAATATATATGATAGATGGTGACTCAAATTAATTGATGTTATGCAAACTAAAGAATTGGAAAAACATTTAAGTTTGATTTCTATCTCACACTGATAAAATTATTACCCCTTCTTTGAATTTTTAAGTAATAGAAGGTTGAGGGTATTCATCTGTATTTTCTAACTTTTACCATAACCACAAAGTGTTTGTATAATAAATAGGAAATAAAAACTTTGAATGATTATTAAAATTCATAGTCAAATTGGAATAATAAATAATCTGAGTCCAAAATTCTAGGTAAGACCAACCAAATTGAAAAATGTGGTGGGGAAAAGGGGAAAGAAATTTAAGTGTGCTAGTTTCCTTAGTTGATAGAGTGGAAATTCAAGAAACACTATTTTGTTTTTTACTTTGAAAATTAGAAAATATAGGTTCAGGGATCAAAAGTAATTTTAAAAAATGGACACAGATGTTCTCAAGTGTTTCCACATAAGTACAACTAACATCAGAGAAAGTGAATGTATACCCCAGGGATCTGTGAACATAACCGAGAATGGCCCAATCCCAGGCAGAAATTTCAGAACTGTCATGTGAATTTTGTATTTTATCACATTATATATCAGTATTGATTTTAATAGCAAAACTTATTTCCTTACCATTTAATGCAATTGATACTTCAAGAACATGTATTTATCCTGTGTCGTGACATATCCTGAGTGCATTGCTGTATATCCTTCCCAGGGGTACATGAACTAGTGAAATAAAGAATATGATCTAAAACTTCTAAGTTATTAGAAAAAAATATATATATACATATATGCATAACAGTGTTGAAAATATAAAATATAAATCAAGATAATAGACGTAAGACAAAACAGCAACTGTGATTATAACTAAATAGGATGTCTCTCTCATCAAGAGACAAAACTCTTCAATATGGGGCACCTGGGTGGCTCAGTTGGTTAAGCGACTGCCTTCGGCTCAGGTCATGATCCTGGAGTCCCAGGATCGAGTCCCTCATTGGGCTCCCTGCTCAGCGAGGAGCCTGCTTCTCCCTCTAACCCGCCCCCCTCTCATGTACGCTCTCTCTCTCTCTCATTCTCACTCTCTCAAAATAAATAAATAAATCTTAAAAAATAAAAGAAGGAACTTAAAAAAAAAAAAAACTCTTCAATGTGGACAAGAAAACCAATTCCAACTACAACCACTGGATATGCATAAAGGAAAGTGTTTTTGATAGGTTAATATTTAAAGGATAGTCCAATATCAGGCAAATACAAATGAAAAAAAAAAATCCTAGGGATAGGATGTTAAAATAAAGTGGAAATCAAAGGCAGGGCTCCTGGGTGGCTCAGTCGGTTAAGTGTCTGACTCTTGATTTTGGCTCAGGTCATGATCTCAGGGACGTGAGATCAAGCCCCACATCAGGCTCTGTGCTGAGCATGGAGCCTGCTTAAGGTTCTCTCTTTCCCTCTTCCTCCCTCCCACATGCAGTCTCTCTCTCTCTCTAAAAAAAGAAAGAAAGAAATTAAAGGCAAAGTCATTAAAAAGATGGAAAAAATGTTTTATGTTGATAAAGTCCATAAGCCAAGGTAAAGTATAGAAGCCATGAGTCTTTGAATAATAAAGCATTAAAATATATAAAGCAATAATAGTTAGAAACTTAAGAATAAATTAATAGAATTTTTAATAGAATATAGAATATCTAATTTCTGGGATTAAAGTTTCCCTTACAGGCACATTTGAAATCTAAGTCTCCAAACGGAAAATGCAACTCTTTTCATAGGTTTATGAAACATTTACAGATGTTAATTATGATCCTCCAAGAAGAGCTTAATAAACTGTAGAGGTTTTGCAGGTCAATTCTATCTTAAGAGTTACAATAAAACTGGAAATCAGTAGCAAGGAAATATCATTAAAACCCAATCACCTGGAAAAGTAAAAAATAGTCTTGTAAATAATTGTTAAAGAGAAAAAAATTTTAAACACTATTTGAAGTATTCTTTACCCAAATAAAAGCATTAAATATAAAAGTTCACAGGATCCAGCCAAAGTCATATAGAAGATAAGTTATTACTTTTCATGCTTTTATCATGTACATGCTTTTATCATTGTACATTGAAAGAATGGAAATAAATAAACTAATTATAACTCAAGAAACTAGAAAAAGAACCCATAAATCAACAGAAATTTCAATGAAAATTGGAAAATATTTTGAAGTACATGATAATAAAAACACTATATAGCAGAACTTATGGGGTGAAGCTTAAGCTGTTCTCAGAAGGAAACTTATTGCCTTAAATGCATGTAATAGAAAATTTTAAGTAACCATCTCAAGAAGCTAGAGAAAGAAAAGTAAAATCAAAAGAAAGATGAAGTAAATTATTTTAAAGAATACAAATTAATAAAATAGAAAATAAGTGAGCAATTGAAAACCAACAAAAAGAAATGCTGATTATTTGAAAAAATTAGTAATGTTTACAAAGTTCTAAGAAGATTAATGAAGTAAGAAGGAGGGAAATAAAATATTGCCAAAGTTGGAAAGTAAAAAAGGGCCTATGAAGCACATGGGTGGTTCAGTCAGTTCAGCATCTGCCTTTGGCTCAGGCTATGATCTCAAGGTCTTGGGATCAAGCCCCACATTGGGCTCTATGCTCAGCAGGGAGCCTGCTTCTCCCTCTCCCTCTGCCCCTTACTCTGCTCCTGCTCTCTCTCTCTCTCTCTCTCTCTCAAATAAATAAAATCTTTTTTAAAAGGGGCCTAATTATAGACTCTATGAACCTTAAAAAGAAAATAAGAGATTACTTTGAAAGAGTTGGTCAATAAATTTGAAAATCAGATGAAATTGACAAATATCTAGAGCAACACAACTTACCAAAACTGACTCAAGAAAAAATTTTAAGAACTAAATAACGGGGGCTCAGTTGGTTAAGCGTCTGCTTTCGGCTCAGGTCATGATCCCAAGGGCCTGGGATCAAGTCCTACATCGGACTCCCTGCTCAGCAGAGAGCCTGCTTCTCCCTTTCCCTCTGCTTGCTGCTCCCCCTGCTTGTGCTCTCTCTCTCTCTCAAATAAATAAATAACATTTTTTTAAAAAGGAACTAAATAACCTATAAATGTATTAGAGAAATTGAATATATAAATAAAGTCCTTCCTATAGGGTGGTCTCCAGACCCAAGTGCCTTCCCAGGTGCAGAATTTACACCTGAGTGTTTTTATAAATATTTAAGGAATAACAATCTTATTTTTTAAAAAAATTCAGAGACTAGAAAAAGAGGAAATACTTCCAAGTCATGTGTCCCTTTAAATTAGTATTTTTGTATCCTTTGGGTAAATAATTAGTACACCCCAATGTTTATAGCAGCATTATCAACAATAGCCAAATTATGGAAGGAGCCCAAATGTCCATTGACTGACAAATGGATAAAGAAGAGGTGGTACATCTATATAATGGAATATTACTCAGCCATCAAAAAGAATGAAATCCTGCCATTTGCAACAACATAGATGGGCTTAGAGTGTATTATGCTAAGCAAAGAAAGTCAGAGAAAGACAAATACCATATGATTTCACTCATATATGGAAGTTAAATAAAACAAGGGGTGCCTGGGTGGCTCAGTCAGTTGAGTGTCCAACTCTTGATTTTGGCTCAGGTCATAATCTCAGGATCGTGGGATGGAGCCCTCATTGAGCTCCTTGCTCAGCATGGAGTCTGCTTGTTCCTTTCCCTCTGCTCTTCTCTCTGTCTCTCAAATAAATAAATGAAATCTTAAAAAAAAAGAAACAAAACAAATGAACATGGGGGGGAAGGAAAATCAAGAAACAGACTCTTAACTACATAGAACAAATTGATGGTTACTAGAGGGGAGATGGGTGGGGAGTTAAATAGATGATAGGGATTGAGAACAACACTTGTGGGTATTGTATGGAAGTAATGAATCACTAAATTCTACACCTGAAACCAATATTACACTATATGTTAACTAATTGGAATTTAAATAAAAATTTGAAGACGAAAAAAAAATACTTCCAAGTCATTATGAGTGCAGCATAATTTGGACACAAAATCTAACAGGAACATATAAGCAAGGAAAATCACAGGCCAATTTCTCTTATGAACATATATTCAAAAATACTAAACCAAACATTAGCAAATTTATATAAAAAGAATAGTTTATCATGATCAAATTGGATTTGTTTCAAGAATTGCTATTCAAACACCAGTAACTTTCAAACACCAGTCCATGTAAGAATAACCTTATCATTATCTCAGTATAATGCAGAAAAAGCATTTGCTAAAATTCAAAACCTGCTCATGAGTTTAAAAACAAAAACAAAAACAAACTGGTTTTTAGCAAAATCCCCATAAGTCTTGAGGAAGTTGACAAAATTGATCTAAAATTTCTTTGGAAATACAGATAACTTAGAATAGCAAAAATAATCATGGAGCAGAACAACTTTAAAGGATTCATTCTATTAAATATCAAGGCATCTTTAAAAAGCTAAAAAATTAGATGAATAGAATAGAATAAAAAGTATAGAAACAATGTCACACATATACAATCTCTTGATTTATGACAAAAATGCCATAGCCCAAGAAAAGGATGGTCTTTTCAATAAATAGTGCTGGTCAATTGGATAGTCATAAGGATAATAACAACTTGACACTCACCTTGTACCATACATAAAAATTCTAGATAGATCATAAGCTCAATCTGAAAGTTAAAGCAATAAACTTTTAGACAATAATGTAGAATATTCTCATGGGATAGGTACAGTTTTTTTAAACTGGATACAAATAGCATTAACCATAAAAGAAAAGATTAATACAGTAGACTACAGTAAGATTCATAACTTCTGCTCATGAAAAGACAAGTTTCAGAATGGGAAAAGATATTTGCAGTACATCTTTATAAGATAGAAAAGATATACACAACATATGTGATATAAATCATATATCATATACGTATGACAAAAGATTCATATCCAGAATATATGAAGAACTTTTACTAAACAGTAAGAAAAAGAAGAAGAAAAACTAGGCAAAAGATGATCAGGAACTTCCCAAAAGAAAACATTCAAATGGCAAATAAATGAAAAGCTCACCATAGTAAATCATAAGGGAAATGGAAACTAAAAGCCCAATTATATACCACCAAACAACACCCACCAATATGGTGACGTTAACTGACACTACCAAGTATTAGTGAGAATGTGTATGTGAGAATGTGTATGTGAGGATGGGAACCCCCACTTACTATGCACTTACTTACTTGTGCCCAGTGGTACAAGCACTAAGGAGAATTCTCTGGCACAGATCTTCTAACCCTGAACGTAGGTACTCCATGACCAGCAATTCCACTCCTTAGATATACAGTCAACAAAAGAAGTAAAACTTTGGTGGACTTACCCCACCGGATATGCGTGCGTCAGTATGAGTGCAAGATTTAGGAACAAACGTGGTTATAATATCCCAAATGCCCATCAGTAATAAGATCAAGTCTTTATTTTTGGTGTATTCATACAATGGAGTAGTAGTAAGCAAATGGCAGAGCAAATATTTTATGTATCTACATGAATCAGCCTCCCAGAATGTGAGGAAAATACACCAAAAATGAAAAAGCATAATGTGATTCTCTTTACATAAAGCTCAAAAATAGGCCAAGACTCATAAGTATTACCTCTGGTAGAAGAGGCATGAGAGAGCCTTCTAGGGTCCTGGTAATGTTACATGATCATGATGCGGGTGGTGGATACATGGGTGTGCAACTTTCTAAAATTCCACCACTGTGTGCTTTTCTTGTATGTGTAGTTCTTTGATAAACAGACATGTGGCAAAATGTTCATGGTATTTATAACTGAGCTGTATCATAAGTGACACTTAATTCTCTTTACATTATACTTTCATATACTTTTCAAATAGATAATATTTAAGCTTTTGGGGGTGATTTGCATTTTCTAATCACTTTGAGGCAAGCTTCTCCTCCTCATCTCTTCATCCCCATTGCTCTTTTCCCGGTTCACACCTTCAAACTATCTCGCCTCAGCTGTCTCAGTGGTCTCTGGACCAGTCTTCTTACCTTAGTTTTGTAAATAGGAGGCAAGATTATCTGCCAATATTAATATCTGATACTGGTCAGTTTTGTGGACCGTAAGAGAATCCCTTAACTTTGAAGCAGTTGTTCTTGGTAGCTTTTTTGACTGCTGGCTCGCTCTCTCTCTCTTAAATCACAACACATAGGAGTAATATATTCCCGCAAGCCACATAACACACTCCCATAAAAATGAAAATGTTATGCTAAGTAAAAGAAGCCAGACACAAAGGTCACATATTGGATGATTTCATTTAGATGAAATGCCCAGAATAGGTAAATTCTTAGAGACAGAATGCAGATTGTCGGTTGCCAGGGCCTGCGGAGATAGAGAGAAATTGATCAATGGGTATAGAGTGGTCCCAGCCCCAATTCATATACTGAGATCCTAACCCTCGGGACTTCAGAACATAACTGTATTTGGAGATAGGGTCTTTAAAGAGGTAATTAAGTTACGATGAAGTTGGTAGGGTGGGTCCTGATTCCAATATGACTGATGTTCTTCAAAGAAGAGATTGGGACACAGGCATACAGAGGGAAGACCATGTGAAGAGACAAGGAAAAAGCCATCCATAAGCTAAGGAGAGAGGCCTAGAACAGATCCTCCCCTCATGGCCCTTAGAAGAAACCAATCCTCCTGACACCTGGATCTCAGATTTGCAGCCTCCAGAACCATGAGAAAGCGCATTTCTGTTCTTAAAGCCACCCTGCCACGGCTACTTTGTGATGGCAGCCCTGAGAAACAGACACAGGGGTCTCGTTTTGGAGTGACAGAAACATTTTGGAACTAGAGACAGGAGGTGGTTGCACGACACTGTGAATGCATTAAATGCCACTGAATTGTTCACTTTAAAATGTTTAATTTTATGTTATGTGAATTTCACCTCCATAGATTAAAACAATCAGATCCCCAGATCCCCTACCATATACCTATTGAGCAGGCCATTTTCCTTCTCAAAAGACAAAGAGCTTTATTCTCCAGAGAAGGTAAAACAGAAGCTCTGAGGGAAAAAAAAAAAAAAATCAGAAATTTTGTGAGCCAGCTGTTAAAGTGCGCCATTATTTTAAAAGTTAAAAATAAAATAAAGAACAAAGATAAGTGCTCAAAATTCTCACTTATTATTTTACTTTTTTTTTTTTACTATTATCTATGCTCTTGAGGTTATTTGTTTCTCATATATCAATGGTGGAAATACTATATAATGACCTACTGCACAAATCTTTTCAGCTTCACCTCTGGTGAGATCTTGGTACCTCAAAATTTTTTGTGGTGTGAGTTTTCATATCACGGAAATAGGCAAAAACAACAAATAAGGGCTTTCTTTCAAACTTTCTTTCTTTCTTTCTTTCTTTCTTTCTTTCTTTCTTTCTTTCTTTCTTTCTTTCTTCCTCTCTCTCTCTCTCTCTCTCTCTCTCTCTCTCTCTCTTTCTCTCTTTCTCTCCCTCTGTCCCTCCTTCCCACCTTCCCTTCCTCCCTTCCTTCCGAGAGCTGGTTGTCACACCTCTACCAGCATACACCTCTCACAAACACTCATGATCATAAAAGCAAGTCTCAACCCTGGACAGACAAGAACCCCCAGCAGAATCTGCCTTTGGAAATGTTCGGCCATGTTCCTCAGTATATTCTGGCTTCCTCCTTGTTCACTGTGGCGCTGTCGGCCCTGGAAGCCACCTGACGTCAGCCAGGAAGAGCCAGGGCCCGTGAGACGGTCCGGTCCCTTCAGGTGAGCTCCCAGGAGAAGCTGCACCCACAGCTTCAAGGCCGACAGCAGAGGAGGCTCCCCACAGCTAGAGGCCAGCCAGACTCCTGCTCAGGGCCCCAGGAGCTCCTGCCTGCCACGCTGGCAGCCTCCTCCGGGCCACCGCTGCCTGGCCGACTCTCAGCTTCCTGTGTGTCAGGGCACGAGCAGCAGGCCCTGAGCCACGGTAAATGTTTGCTGGAGACCGAGCAACCTGGCCCAGTTGCAGCTGCAGCCGTGCTTGCTGCCAGAGCCTCTCAGAGGTTCCGAGTCCGTGGGTTCATTGGTGGTATGGGAAGAGCAGCCACGAAAAGGCCTCCCAAGGTGAGCCTGGCTCTGCCAGCCAAGCCAGGACTATCTGGGCGCCTTACCTGGGAAGGAGAACATACAGGTCAAAGGGCAGGCTTCATTATTGCCGCAATCATTATTCCCTGCCCGGAGCCACCAAACCTGCCTCTGTTCCTGGGATGAAGTACCTACCTCTTTCTGAGCAGGGAGTGACGAGCCAAAACCCTGTGGCTTCTTTATCATGGATCCCATCACTGCCAACCCCTGATGCCGGCCAGTACCAAGTGCTTAGTATACCACCTTTTTTCCTCTCGTCCACTCCCAAAGGTAAAGTTATTATCCTTGTTTTACAGATGAGGAGAATAAGGGTGAGGAAAGTACTGGAAGAAGTTTTGAATCAGAGTTTGCAGTAGAGCCTGGATTCAACCTCAGGTTCCCTGGGCTCCACAGACAGTGCTCTCCTTGCTATTCTCACGGTCACACTCCTGTTCAGGCCCTCCCATGTGGACTAGTTTGGGGCTTTCCAACTTGAATGACTGATGCTTACTCATCCCCCATCTTGCTTCAAGCTTCCTACACACCACTGGCGGGTTGATCTCCCCAGAGCTGTGGATCCCTGCGCAGGTGTAGACAGACAGGTGGAGGTGGTATGGTTGTAGACACAGGAGTAAGCTGGACCTAGGTGCAGGTACAGGCATGGGCATAATTTAACGGAAGATTCGAGATATAATTTAACGGAAGATTCGAGAGGTCCCGAAACATGCTTGAATCAGTTTGTCTCTAGATCCTATCAAAGTACCTGGTTCAGAGCAAGGGCCCAGAAAATACTGAGGTGACATTAAATTGAATGGACTTTCATTCCCCCAGTCAAAATTTCAGTAACTCCTACCAAATAATGGAAGTGGGTACTAAGGCCTCAACATCAACCTCTTCACCATCCAACTCCACCTGACCTTTTCAGTCTTAACTATGCCCAGCTGCTGTTCTAAGCACACCTGACTCCTCCATGGTCCCTAAAGCCCCATAACTTTCCTACTTCCATGCCACTGTCATGCTCTTTCCTCTATCTGAAATGTCTTCACCAGCCCTGCTATGCCTTCTGGAATGTCATGGCCCATTTTAAATACCACTTCCTCCTTGAAGTGTCTCTTTTACCCCTTTTATGAAATGTGATGTTTCCTTCCTCTGGACCTCTTAGAGCTTTATACCTTTCTGTGGCCTAACCTTTTAATGCCTTAGTATTTTAATCACTGAAGTAATAACTGCCCCTGCCTGGAATGGCCTTTATCTCTTTTCTTTCTCATGTTCATGATCCCATTTAATATCACCTCCTATGTGAGGCCTTCTGAGCTCTCCTAGGCAGCTACTCATTCCCTCCCCAGCACTTCTGGAGCATATGAACATCCTCCATAAAAACACTGGCAATTGGTATTACCAAGCACCCTCTCCTCAACTCTCAAGTCTGTTGAAGGTACAGATGATATCTCTTTGAGCTTTCTTTTTGGCTCTTACACAGTGTTAGCTACCGATCAGGAACTTCGTAATTATTGAATGAATAAGTGCAAGATGATTGTTGAATGAATAAGTGCAAGATGAGGAAGACAACTGTCCTGTCTGTGTTTCCTACCTTCTTTCTCTGCCATTCTACCTGTTTTGATTTCTGCTATCGGTATGCCATTTCTAAGATCACAGATGTAGTCATGGGAAACCAGAAAAGGAAAGCTAATCTGTGCTCAAAAATGTAGGAAAACATGACAATAGATTGTCTGATCTAAGAACCCAGATCTCATCAGTTAGGATGAGAATAAATTCTTTCCACCAAATGAGTCAATGAGAATAAGATTGTGAATTTATTTGTAAAGGTTTTTATTTAAATTATAGTTAGTTCACATACAGTGTAATATTAGTTTCAGGTGTACAATATAGTGATTCAACACTTGCATACATCACCCTGTGCTCATCACAAGTCCCTCCTTAATCCCCATCACCTATTTAACCCCCCACCCACCTCCTTGAAGGGATACTTTTTAATGTTGCTCTCAAAATAAAAAAAAAAAGAATGCTAAACTGGTTTATAACGTAACAATAAAAACAGTGAGGATATTTGGAACTTATGTTCTAGATCAGAACTATGTTCATTATGAGGAACATCTTAGCTGACTTAGGACGGGTGGCCAAAGAAGTGCGTATTTTTACCAGGAAGTCATCCCTGGGCAAAAACTGATAAGAAATAATCAAATGAATTAATCAGAAGAGAAACACAAAAAATGCAGACATTTCTGCATCTTAACCTCCTACCACTTGGGACAGCTTGTTTTCTTGACCCATTTTAGAGATAGGCAATTAAATATCCAAACACTTCAGTGATAAATTCAAGGTCACTAAACAGACAAATGTCGAATTTGTGGTTACTGCCTCTGGTTTTCTTTTTCTTTTTTTTTTTTTTTCTTAACATATATTGCATTATTTGTTTCAGAGGTACAGATCTGTGATCCAACAGTCTTGCACAATTCACAGTGCTCACCATAGCACACACCCTCCCCAATGTCTATCACCCAGCCGCCCCATCCCTCCCACCCCCCACCACTCCAGCAACCCTCAGTTTGTTTCCTGAGATTAAGAATTCCTCATATCAGTGAGGTCATATGATACATGTCTTTCTCTGACTGACTTATTTCGCTCAGCATAACACCCTCCAGTTCCATCCATGTCGTTGCAAATGGCAAGATCTCATTCCTTTTGATGGCTGCATAATATTCCATTGTGTATATAGACCACATCTTCTTTATCCATTCATCTGTCGATGGACATCTTGGCTCTTTCCACAGTTTGGCTATTGTAGACATTGCTGCTATAAATATCGGGGTGCACGTACCCCTTCGGATCCCTACATTTGTATCTTTGGGGTAAATACCCAGTAGTGCAATTACTGGATTTTCTATAAAAGAATCTAAGTTTCAGGCAAACTGGCCTTGTCACCAGTGTTCAAATACATCTTTCTTCCTCTGACTTCTGTGCCGTTACCCTGGGCCATCTCGTCTGCTAGGATTCCTTGCTTAACATGACTTAAGGAGCTTTTTGGCAAATATAAGCTAAGTCCTCCCCAAAATCTTTGAGGTTGGTGTCACTGTCCTCATCTTACAGATGAAGCTCATTGTTAAGACCCCACAGTCATGTAGCTGTTGAGCCAAGGTCAAAGCCTTGAAGAACTCCCTCTTGCAAAGCTGTTTCCACCACCTGTTTTGTAAAACCCATTCCCAAGGCACAACTCGAGGATCTCCTGAAAACATCTTGATCACCCTCCGTGGAAGAAGGAGTTCCTTTGCTCCTCAGAATGTCCATGGACTGTGATTACAACACTCTAATCACAAGCTTTATTTATTAATTGGCTTATTGCTCCTTGTTCCACACGTCCATGAGGTGGCAGCTTCTTGTAGACAGAGCTTGTGTACCTTACTGTCCTTTATCTACTAGTTCAATGATATTCTCCCTGAGAACTTCCTATCAAGTCTTCAAGGAAGTCCAGGAAACCTAGGGTCATCTTCAACATTTAAAGCCCTGGTCATAATTTGATTACTTCAAACTACACGAACACAGAAGACATTAAAATTGCTTTACCTGTGTAATGCACTAATTATTGCCAAAAAAGAAAATCTAGCTTTCATACAAAGTTCCAGTTGATATTAAACTCATGGAGGAAATTTAAAGATCCCAACATGGCTAAACTATGTAAATCTGTGGCCCACATTGGGCAGGAGGCACAAGCCAAAAGGTTTTCCTCTCCGTATAATTTAACTTAGTTTAGTCTTGGCACACAGTCATGCTTAAAACATACACTTGATGGGTGAGTGGGTTGATAAACAGAGATATAAACACATGAAGAATATATAAATGAATATAAGAACAAATAAAACAATAACGCTTCTTTTCAGTAATGATTTTTGAAGAATATTAATAATAAATTTTTAAGCCAAACAAAATAATCTGAACAATGTCATCCCTGTTTAAGTTGTCTAAAACAAAGCATAGTTCTCATGATCCCTGTAATTCTGTTTTGACAGTATGGCTGCTATGTCTGAAATATCTACAATCCTTTTGTTTATAATAGCACCTTAACTGGATGACTTAAATGAGTGGAGATTGCTTTTAAATTTTTCTACAATTATTTAAATGCACATTTCAATTTTCCTGAATTGTGCAAAAGTAATTTGGAAAATCAATTTCTGAAAATACCTGGTGGAATTTGCATACACCAAGCATAATTATTACTGATATTTGCATATTTCTCCCTGCCCACATGCATGCACTATTACCAACTGCTGCACAACCCATGAAATTATTGAAGAAGTTGCTGTTGGTACAATATGGATTCATCAATAAATGTTCAGCTTCACAGAAGAAAAACAAACCTTAGTGTTCAGCTGTAGAAGTGTGACATTCCATTTTATTTATTTATTTAGGGCAAAATTTGGAAAGATAAATCCATACTAAAAGAATGTGGCAGTCTTTTGCAATAAAGATTAATGTTACTGCAAAAGAATCTCTGAGGCTCAAGAGAGATTGAAAACACCACTGAAAAAGCTAGAAGAGTGGGAGGGATTGGGGAATGATGGTGGGAAAAGAAAGTACGTATAGCCATGCTATAGAGGGGTAGGGTATCAGAATGTATGGAGAGAGTTCCACCAAACAGTGTTAGGAAGAAAATTTGCAGAGATTTGGATTGTGGGGTTCTCAAATGCTTGGTGAATGTTTGAATAAGTTGACTAAGTGCTTATACTAGTTTTTGTGAAAAAATGTGAAAGACATAAAAAACATGTTTCTTTCCTTTAATCTGCTTGGATGACAAAACAACTGGAAAGAAGCACTGAAAGAAATTATGCAGGAAAATAATAATAGCAGATACTTATGTAACACCCATCTAAGTGTGGTTAGAAGACAAGTCGTATAGTAGAAAGAGCCTGAATGTGGGACTTTGATGACCCTGCACATGATTTCCAATTCTACTCCATTCCAGTTGTTTGATTTTGAGCAAGTTCATACTTTTCTGAGTTTTCGTTTTCCTTTCTATAAAGTAGAGATAACAACAAACCACAGAGGGTTGTCTTGAAGATTCAAAGAGATAATTTTGCTAAACATTTAATACATGGTATGAATTTAATAAATGACCACTATTGCAGTTCTCATTTTTATCACCCTCAAAATTCAATAAACACACCTCACACTCATTAGGATGGCTATTATAAAACAAACAAACAAACAAACAATAAAACAGAAAGTAATGGTACAACTGCTGTAGAAAACAGCATGGTGGCTTCTCAAAAAATTAAAAATAAAATTACCATATGATCCAGCAAGTCCACTTGTAGGTATATACCCAAAAGAATTGAAAGTAGTTGACCCGAATAGATATTTGTACACGAATATACATGGCAATATTATTTGCAGGTAATACAAGGTAAAAACAACCCAAATGTCCATCAACAAGTGAATGGATAAACAGTACGTGGCATATCCATGCAATAGAATGTTATCCCACAAGTACCATATGATTCCACTTATATGAGGTACCTAGAATAGTCAAATTCCTAAGACAGAAAGTAGAATAGTGATTTCCTAGGGCTAGCTGGAGTAAAGAATGGAGAGTTTGTGTTTAATAGGCATAGAGTTTTAATTTTGGAAGATGAAAAATTTCTGGAGATGGATGTTGGTGATGGTTGTATAACAGTGTGAAGGTACTTAATGGTACTGAACTGTCCACTTAAAAATGATTAAAGTGGTTTATGTTGTGTATATTTTGCCACAATAAAAAAAAAACTCAAGATTTAATCAGATTTGTGAGAATAATGAAACAGCTATAGTAAAGCTGTGAATGTGAAGCCACGGAAGACTCCATGTTCCTTCATCTCTAATCTGCTTCTCTTATCCCCAGGTGATCCTGAGACCTGAAAGTCTTTATTTTCCATGGTCAAGTGAGCATGCATGCGCACGCGCATGCACACACACACACACACACACACACACACGCACACGCGCGCGCGCACACACACACACACACACACACACACAGAAGAGTCTCTGGGGCCCATGGAGACACAACCTGGAAACGGGACTTGCCAGGATTAGAGAGCCAAGGCCAGCCCATGTATCACTCACCCAGAAGACAGCCCTCCATGGAGAAAAAGAACCTCATAGTCCCCTAACAAAGAGGATAATAAATTCCGATTAGCCAAGGAAGCTCTGAGTCTAAATACCAGCAAAGCTCAGCCCCTGCAAGTGGGGACGAATTATCTGAAAGGTCATCCTGGAGACACTGAACAAAGGGCCTTGAGCAGCTGGGTCCCTTAATTTGAGGAAACACTGAAGCCTTTAAAGAAGCCAGAGGCAGAGCTGGAGAGATGGGAAAGTGGAACGGCCTTCTGAGCACAGAGAGGATTTAATAGGAAGGGAAACACAAACCCCACAGGAGGCGCTGGGGCCTGGCAGCCATCGCTTCTCGAGGCCAGGCTGAGGGTCTCCGGAAGGAGCTGCCATCACCCAGGCTAGGCTGGGGGGCCCTGTTTGGCACTGTAATAAAACAGGATGGCTGTGATCTCAGCGATTAAAGCTCAAAAACCACAAGCGTCAGGGAGGGAACAGGCTCGGAGTAATAGCTTGCCATACACCCTGTTCACTCTTTTCCAGGCTGTGGGCTGCTGACAGAGCTCTGTCTGTCTCCAGAAAATTCCAGAGGCCTCTCAGGAATTTAAGGCCAGGCTTTGGCCAGTGGCCCCTTGCCTGGGTCCTGTTGTCACAGTCCCAGAGGTTGTAAGATGGAAAGCTCCGTGGGAGGGCCAGGTGGTAGGCAGGAAGTGGCCTGCTGGCCTGGAGCCATTCTCTGCTTCCAGGAACCCCTCCCTCCGTCTGAAAAATTGAGGGAAAGAGAATGAAAGGGTCATCTTACGGAGGTGAAAAACTGCGTGATTTGCCTCTTCCTGCACCGAGGACACCTGAAGGGTAGAGCTGAGTCAAGTCACTGAGTCTCTCAAGGGGCAAGGGACTGGACCAGGTATGTGCCTCACCAAGGACTGTGCCAACAAGCAAAAAAAAAAAGAGGGATCTTACATCGTGGACCGAGTGCTTAACAGAGATTTTCTCATGGATGTCAATCCTCGCAACAGCTCTTTATACAGCGGGTATTGTTCTCACTTGACATAAAAAGAAACAGTAGAGCCAAAAGTTGAACTTACTTCTGGATGGCTTTAAGCTCACCTCCGTTGTACCATGCTGCCCCTCAATTAGGCCTCTCACAAATACCAGCTTCCTACACCTTACAAATTGGTTCTCATTCATACATCTGAGGCTTGGTGAAGTTTTGTAGCTTGCCAAACATCACACTGTTAGTGAGTTACAGAACTGGGACTGGAACTCATTTCTGGCTGATTCCAGAGTTGATGTTCTTTCCTCCATGCCTCATATATCCCTAGTTAAAATAATCCTGTGGCTTCTTGCCAATCAGCAAACATTGTGCTCCTTCACTCTTCGAGTCTAAGCCCTTTAAAGAGTAGCTCAGTAATTGTGCTGCCCCTGTGCCCCCAGAAGTCACAATTTACTGCAGAATGAGGTGATATGAAACAAAACAGACACATCTTCCAGGACAAAGAGAGGCTGTCTGGATTGTACAGACTTGATGACTTTTATTGAGAAGATCTGAAGCTCATTTTTGTATAAAAAGTGGTAGAGGAAGGTAGCAGTATGTACTTGCGTTGGTATATGTTTAGTTCTCCACTCTGGCAAATGCTTCTAGTTTTTTCTTGTTTGGGGTGAGGTAAGACCTAGCGGGCCTGAGCAATGGAAATGGCCAATCATTTCTTGAAGGGAAATTAGCTGTCATTACCCAAAGCAATAAAAGTGGGTCTCCCTTCCATAGTGCATGTGGCCCAGCAAATGCAGGTATCTTTTTTCTCTTCAGACTTCAGTTCTGGAAGGTTGTTCATGTACATAGGAAACATATGCATATGTCATCAGATATTTCTCTTATTCCCTTGGGGGAAATGTTGCAAGAGCAGGAACATACGAATTGAGAGAAATGGCAATCATATAGGATATTGCTTAACACCTTATAGTTTAGGTCGAAATGACAGAGCCCATTTTAAGGGCTAATGAGCAGGAAATAGTTAAACAGCTAAGGCTTGGAAGAGATCCCCTCCGGTTGTTAGAGAACAATCCTAGGGCCCGTCAGCTCCCATGAACACCATCCTTGCAGCAGAGATGGTCATGGTAAAGGAAGCACTAAAGATGGGATGTCTTAATCAATGGAAGAAAGTCTTCCATTGCAAGACTTGTGGTTCCAAATTATGTGCAACAGATATTTTGAAAAATATTCCTTCCCCAAATGTCTACAAATGCTAGACAAAATACAACAAACATCCTTTTAGATGCATGGCTGAGATCACAAGAAAGAGAAATCCTCAAAGTTTGGAGGTCAGAAATGAGGAAGAAACTCAAAAGCAAGGTTGTAAGCATGTGTGCTGATGCCGTAGCTGTCCTGACATGACCAAGGGCAGGCGTGGTCACTCTCAATAATCTAGGGGCTAGGATTTTAATGCCCATGTTGGGATAGGAGATGAGGTGTATGATAAAGCAAGGTAGGGAGAATCAGAGCTCAGTCATTTGCAAAACAACAGGATCCATGAAGAATAGCACATTCAGTGAAAGGATAAACCAAAAATAATCTGCCTATCCTCAAAGGGAAATGACAAGAAAGCTTGTCTTCCTCAACTAGCTTGCACTTAGGAAAAATACCTCCTTGAAATTTGTAACCACCGACTTGTACCACAGTGTTTTTGTGGCCCTCATTTATACTAACTCATATGATCCTGAAACCCTCAAGCTGGACTATTATACAAAATAGGTTCTAGATTTATAATACTCCTGGATTATCTATAAGAAGCAAACATTACCACTTTTATGGGCAAATACCCTCAGTGAAAAAAATGAACATGATTTCCACAGATAAAGACCCTGGTCTCAAGATGAACCCTCAATCCAAAACAAAAACGTATCTCAAAATTGATCTGTCCTGAGTGATTGTCAGCAGAAACAAAAATAGAATTACATTCTAAAGAACTCAGATAATCCATTTCAAAGATACCATAAAACAAGTGTACTAAATAGTTTAAAGGCTTAAAAAAGAGCTACCAAAAAATGAGATACTCTGAAAAAAAAAAGAATAGCTACTTTAAAAAGAATGAACTAGAATTTCTATAAATGAAAACTATAGTCATTGAAATAAAAAATCCAATAGTCTATAACTGGAGAAAGACCTCATGAGCCCCCTGATAGACTTGAAGTCATAAATGGAAAAATTGAGACCATCCAACATAGTGGAAAGAGCATGGACCTGGGGGTCAGACAGGCTGGGCTGAATCTTGCAGAATGGGTACCACATGATATTAAATAATAGACACTAGTACTTATGAAGTGCTTATTATGCATAAGGCACTCACTGTAGTAGACACATTGCACGTTATTTCATGGAATCCTTACAATAATCCTATGAGATAGGAATTATTCTCTCCATTTTAGAGGTGATAAAACTGAGACTTAGGAAGGAAATATCTTGCCCCCATGTTATATCAACAATGAAAAGAGCTGGGATTCAAATGCACGTCTGTCTCACCCTAAATCTTAACCAACTTAACCACTAGGTTTTAAGTTTTATTGCCTGCCCCATTAGCTTCAAATCCAATTTTAATCAGCTGTGCAGGCGTCCATTGCCTGAACATAGGAAAAATTTGTTTTATTATGAACTTGCCTCATCTTGAAGACCTAATAGAGCCTTTCAAGAATGTAGTTTATAGCTCTCTTCGCACTGGTAGCAGCGGAGTTTGATCTGCAGCTCACACTGTTGGCCAGGGGACTGTGGAAGACTTGAGGGTTAAGAAGGTGTCTGATGTCGGTGAGGCGGTGGGCAAGGCCAGAAGCCCTCTAAGTCTGTAAGGCTCAGGAAGATAGAAGTGATCAGAGCCTGTCATGGAAGAATCTGAGAAGTCAGCACAATGCCAGAGGATTGGGATGACTTTGAAAGTCCAGGCTAGCAAAAGGTTCCAGAATTTAGTAGTTCAGATGGTTAGAAAGATCAGTATTATAAAGGTGCTGTTCTGATCTGGATCAGGAATAAAAGTTATCTTTTTTCTGTTCTCTTATTCCCTCATATTTCCAATGGAGGGCTGGCAGCTCAGCCCCCAGAGGAAGCCTGAAACCTAGAGATGACCCTTACCTCTGACTCGGCCAGAGACAGAAGCCATAAAATCATCGGGCTGTTTGTTTGATGTGCCCCAGCCCAGGCTATATCTCCAGAAGGTGATAATCCTCTATTAACACTTTGTGCAGGCGACCGTATTACTGAAGTTGTTATACAAATATTAAAGCTCACTAGAAGCATTTCTAGGAATACGTATTTCATATTCCATTGCTAGTTTCTCAGTAAATAATTACTAAGCATTTCTAAGAAATAAATGCGCATTGCTGGAAATCTTGCAAAAATGGTTACGTGAGCAACATAAATGTAATGCCTATGAATAAAAGCAAAAGCTAAGAAAATGTACATTGTCATTGTTTCATGACTTTTGAGAGGCTCTTGGATGGTTAGCAAGGCTTGAAATATTTGCAATTATAATGATAATAGGAATATAATTTTTTAAAATTCTTCTCTAAGTGAATTCCCCAGTTCTCTAGAGTAGATACTGTTAGCCCTAATTTACAGATGGGAAAACTGAGGCAAGCCTAGTTAATGGAAATTACCCAAGATCAAATAACTGCTAAGTGACAAAGTAGACTCTAAATTCGAGGTTCTCCGATTCCAAATCCTGTGCACTTTTAGCACTCACAGAAATTGTTTAAGGTGAAATTTAACAAAGATAAATTTAAGGACCTGCCTGAACTTATGCCCAGAATACCCATCAGACAAGCGTGGGAGAATGTCCCAGTGGCCCATTGATAAAAGGCTCAGGAGGTATGGTCAGCAGGAAGAATAGCATAAATAGCATACATTAATATATGTGACGTGGCCACAAAAACTGAGCCATTTGTGAGTTATGCTACGTCAGATGACTTCTGGAATACCTTACTTTATTTTGGGGTTCATGCTCTAAGAAGAAGATGGATGAAGTGGAGGATGATTCCCAAAGAGCAAACAAGACAGTAAACTGCCACAATGGTGAGAAAGTGTCAGATGAAAAACCTCAGCTTATTTGATTTAGAGAATCCATGATGAGACCTCAAGATATTCCCGCTCCAACACAAATGTGGCCACTCCAGGACTTTTGAAAAGAAGGGAATTACTATTACTTCTTGGGATACTACCGTGGTTGCAGTACTAAACCTGGAATGATACTTGTCTGGGTTTGAATCCCAGTTCCATCACTTACCAGCTGTATGACCTTGAGTAGTTGTCTAACCTCTCTGTGCCTCAGTGTTCTCATGAATAAAATAGGACTAGTAATAGGAACTTTCATATAGGGTTGCTTTGGAAACTAACTGGGTTAATAAATTAATAAATTTAGCACAAGTTGTTGCAATAGCAGAGCATAAGTCTCATATTATTTGTTGTTGCTACTGTCCCTTTACCAATTATGAAAGTTGTGAGCTGCCCAAGAACAGAATCAATCTCTCTAACCATAATGGCAGCTTGAAGGTTGCCCCCCACTTCCTGAGCCTCTGAGGATATCTCGGGTGAGTCTTCCATTTGTATGAAGTGTTCTCAATGCCTGGAACATTTGGACCACAATCCAAACCAGCCCAAAGAACAGTAATGCCCTGAAAACAACCCTTAAATTTGCCATCCTCTGTTTACTGGCTGTGGGATCTAGAACAAGTTTCTCAGTCTCTCCCAGTCTCAACTGCCTCATCTACAAAACGCCTTTGGGAGTAAAGATGACCGAGAAAATGTACATGGCTGTTCCCCCATGTTATTTGCTCAGGACATGTTATTTTGTTTCCATAACTCAAGAAGAGAAGCTGTGACAATGTGATAGTTCTGGAATAAGCTCATTTAGTCAAATAGGTTCTGGGTGTCATGATGCTATGAACACAGAGATGAATAAAGGCTGACCCCAATCCTGAAAGTGCTCATGGCCTGGAAGAAGAGACAGTAAATAAACAAATAGGGCCTTTAATAGCACCTCAGTTGCTGGTGACCTCAGCCAGGTTGGGATCCTGGGTGGGGGTGAAGCCAGCCCTCACACTGCAGCGTCTTGAGAAGGGAGCAGGAGTTGAAGCTGGGAGATATGGCAAGAATCGAGCACATTTAAGAAGCTTCTGTGGAGAAGAGAAGGAAGGGGGAAAGGGAGATCCAGAGTTACCCATTGGGGTGTGTGTGTGTGTGTGTGTGTGTGTGCGTGCGCGCGCGTGTGTGGCCACATTTAGAACCTGAAAAAGCCAGTGAAGAGGTAGTAATTAAATATCAATATGAAAAGGACCACTTCTGTGTAAGGCTGATTGAAACTCCTGGGGTGTGTTGTCAGCTTTGACAGAAAGGAGTAGAGAGAGCTGGCCCTGTCTCTGCAGCTGGGTGGGAAGTCACAAGGGGTACAGGAACCAAAGGACAGTTCCAGAACCTCCTATTCTAGAAATGCAGCCAGACCCTCAGCACCCCACAGAGATGAATCTCTTACTGAGCCTTCAGAGCCCTGCGGTCACCCATGAAGATGGCAGGAGTTTCCCAAATTCTTCCCCTTTGGGGTGGAGGGTCTGAGTGAAACACTTACAAACCACCCCCACACATTTGTTCCTTGCTTTGTTTTGTGTCTTTCCTTGGGAATCAGCACATTTTGCATGGAGGTTTGCACAAAGCAAAACTGCTCCAGTGTCCAATGGAAATCCAGCAGGCTCTTCCCAAGATGTACTGTTCCCTTTGTACGGGCTGCTGATTTGGGAGAGGGGGCCCAGGACATAATGCCTGTGCCTCTTGGGAAGCACATTCAGACAATGGTCTGTGTGTGAAAAGGGGAACAGATTAACCAGGACCAGGGTATCTCCCAATTGCTTTTCTTAAAGAAAGACTCTATTGCCGGGAAGCAAAGCACACACAAAAACAATACCTAAGCTAACAGAGTACTGGCTTTAATATACTCAGAAATAACGGAACACGGTCAGGCTACAACTTTCCAAATCCCCTCGAAAATCCTTTGCGAGAGCAGAGATGGTTTGTCAAATCTATACTCTTTGTTTAATACATTTGTTCTTTTGTTTGATCAAGGGGGGGAAGCCGTCTACCTCATTATATTGGGGGAGCGGCGTTCATTCCTTTGTGCTTCTTTTTCTTCTTCTAATCTTTATTAAAATCAAAAGAAGAGCCACTCTAATCCTTCACATGATAATTTATTTCTCAACCAACAAAAATCAGAGTCTTCACTATTATTTTAAAAAACAAATCAATGCAACAATTTTAATTAAAAATGAAACAGGGTAAGCCCCCAAAAGAAATAGGCATTTGTTAGATCAACACACGTACTTGTTTACAATTAATGGGCACCAGAGCTCTTGATGGTAAAGAATGTTTCCCTGTAGTTGGTAAATTCTCTGGACTTTCATTTGAGTCTTTAGAGAGAAAAACACATCTAGAAGTCTCCTAATGAAATGCCGTAATCCTGGGAAGTTTTATGCTTCAAAATGTGCTCACCTCCCCCATTCTCTGCCAGCCGCCTCCCTGGCTGGAAGACTCAGTGGGTTCTATTTTAGCAGGGGTTATTCATCTCAGATAGCAGAGTAGGTTTGGTTTTCTCACAAGGAGAAAAAAGGGCTCTGTGTTAAGGAGACATGCTTTGGCCTGCCCGTTGGTGGGTGGGGCTGGTGGAGTCCATGGATGATCTTCAGGAAGGCCCCGGTTTCTCAGGCCATAGAGAAAACCACATGTAATAGGAGGTGGACTCCCGTGCAAATGCCACTGGAAAAAAAAAATAGTGATTTCCTAAGGGGAAACCTAGTTGAAACTGAACTTGAATATTTAAATGTATTCAGTATGTATTTATTTATTGAGAAGCTACTGAGTTCCAGCAATAGTGCTTAGGGATTGAATTTCAAGAGATGATCTTTCAATGAGTTTATCGTGGCTCAGCAGTCAGCCGGCACCCCCTGAGTCAGGCCCTGAGCTCGGCAAAGGCAACACGGAGAGAGGAGTCACACAGAGTCCAAATTCACGGTTCAGTGGAGGAGGCAAAAACTGATGAAAGCTGCAGCTGTCATACATGCGAAGTGCTGTGGGAGGTCACACGGAGGAAGAGGAATCCTCCTTTGTTGTCACCTCCACCTTGAGACTGGGACAGGGAAGTTAGAAGAAGTGAATTTCACATGGGCTTTGAAGACTACATAAGACTTGAGTAAGTGTATAAGAACGAAGAGGAGGTTCGGACGCAGGGAACAGTGTGAGCAAACTCTGGGCATAAAAGTGTGCATCTCAGCGTGACTCAAGTTCTGTGAGGGTATGAAGAGAGGGAGTGACATGGTGATAATGGCAGAGGGGGTGCCATTTCCCTTTGTCTTGGCCTGATAAGCTCTAGTTCATCCTTCCAATGTCAGCCTAAGCTTTTCCTCTGAAAGGCATTCCCTGAGCTCCCTATCTTGGTCCTGGGGACTCCCCTGCCCTGTACTGTATGTTCCTTGTTGGTCCCCCCCCACTAAACTTTGTACCCCTACCCTGCATACTCTTTCTTCCCTAAGTGCCCCCACACAGTGCTTGCAAAGTGGGCTGAGAGCAGGGCACCAGGGTCAGACAACCAGATTTCCAGGGCCAGGGTAGAATGAGAAATGTGATCCCTCAGGGCAGCGGCGGCTGACCTGTCACAGTCACACTTGGGATCCCCAACTTGGGTTCCGTTCTTGTAAAAACAGACCATCTGAGAGGAAATACAAACAGTTAATAAGTATCAGAAGCATGGCTACGTTCACAAGTCATCAGGCAAAGAATTAGCAAATTATAAATAAGTAACACCCAAGTCCAGCAATTCTGTAAGTATAATATTCTGGGGGCAATAATATTAGCACAGGTCTTGTGGAAAGCAATTTGGTAATACATATCAAAAATTATGAGTCATTCTGAACTAGGAATTTATCCCTCCCCCCCAAAAAATCATTTAAAAAAAATAAAATGCGTCTATAGAAGATAATGCTCTTCTCAGTATTAGCCTGACTGAGGAAAAAACGTGAAACAACCCAAGTGTCTGACATTAGGGGACAGGAATACTACAGGAGAATCTGCAGTGATAGCCGTGAAGGCTATGAGAAGCTGTAAAAGACTTATGATACAATTTTAAAATGAAAGAAGCAAACATTTTAAATGTCTATAATGATTATTATTACCTAAATTCTGAGCAGATTGAGATAAAGAAAATAAGAAAACTCAAAGTGGTTTTGGTTGACTAGTTTTCTTTTTCCAAATTTTATTTAGCATTGTATTTTTTTCCCTTTTAAAAATGTAAGCAATAGATGATTCACACACTTTGGCATCAGGTCCCCTTGCATGAGCAAAAGAGGGAATTAATCTGAAGGAACAGAAAAGCAGACCTCAATCATGTTGGCCTAGAACATGACGTGACCTTCCCCTGGCTACTGCTGAGGCAGATCAGGGTTTTCAAGTGGATGGGTATCATTTGATAGCTGCTTTTTTGAGCCTTACTTCAAGAAAATAAAATGAAGTCATAATGCTCAGGGGGCATCGTGGTTTATGAAAAGAAGTTCTTGTTCCCAGTCTCTAGGGCTAAAGCAAATCTCCCCGATCATACACCACCTCCTGAGCGCGACACTCAGTCCCTCTCCTTTATAGCAGAGGAGGCAGCACCATGCCTTCATAAGAGGGTCCCCTCAGGAATCCCTTCATTCCATGGCTCCTGGGCTCCTGACTCCCACCTTGCTTCAGGGGGCCTGGCCTGTATGAGTATATGGTTCTTAGACTTCCCCTTAGCTGTGACAATAGTCAATGCCAACACGTCATCCAGTTACTGGATATTTCTCTGCACCAGTCACCATGCTAAGGTTCTTATCTATGTTTTCTCATTTCGTCCTTACAACTAACCATGTGGCTAGGTATCGCTATTCCCACTTGACGTATGAGGAAACTGAGGCTTAGAGAAGTTAAAAAAAAAAAATCAGCTCAAGGTCAGAAGGTCAGGAAAGTGTAAGACCAAGCCTCAAACCAGGTTTGTAACCATAAAAACCGTGTCGCGACCACCACTCCTCGAGACTGTGCCAATTTAGAGAAGAGTTGACATTCTCCTTTTTCTAGTGAAGAGTGTTTTGGGAAATTCCCTTCTCCCCGTTTGGCCTGAAAAACACCATAACTCTTGGGAGACATGACTAGTACTTTGCAAAGCATTCATATTAAATATGCATTACGCTGTTTAGCTTATCCTGGAGACGAGCAATTCACCTTTCTCTCCCTTCTCCACTCTGCATCTCTTTATACAAGGAAATTGGTGACCCTGGCATGTGCATGACAGAGGGCAGGGGAGAGGAGAAGCAGAAAAAGGAAAGGAATATGTGGGAATGAACTTAGCTCATGTCCAAAGACCCAAAGGGGGATGCCCTGTGGAAATGAGCTGTGAAAGCCGAGCCAACAGGGCTGTCTGTCTGTTCCCTTCTGCCCACCGTGTAGCTTCAGAAGATAATTAGCATAGGTTAATCAGGTCAACAAACTTGCTGGGCACTCTGACAAGCCGGGCAGCCTCAGGTTTGCTCCCAGTGGGCAAGACCAAAAGGGCTCTCTGGCTGCTCAGAAAAGAAAATCAACTGGGAACAATTGCTCTGCGGAGAAACCTAACGGTGCCCCATGTGGGCTTCAAGTCACTAGGATCACTGGCGAAGGCTGCTGGCCCTTCTCATGGCCTCAACCAGGGTGAGCAGGCTGCTTTTGGCCCCAAATCTCCAGACTGTTATCACACGTCTGGAACTGGTTTATATTCTAAAACCCTGGCAGAAATGAAATGTTCAGTTGGCTTTATTACAACAGGAGACAGAGTCTAGGACAGTGAGCAAAGTTAGTGGTATAATTACAAAAAAAAAAAAAAAAAAAAGGCCAGTGCCCTTTGGAATGGCTGCATGGGGGTCTTTTACCCAGGTGAGGGGTGTGTGGGGGGTGTGTGCATGTGGCGTTTTCATCTACTGCATGCGGTATAGAGGGAAAGGCCAGAGTTTGAAGTGCGGATGGGAATTTAAGCTCCTGGTGGGCACTTCGCGGCTGTGTGACCATCAGCAAGACACTTAACCCCGGTGAGGCACATCTGTACAATGGGAGTAATTATATCCACCTCTCCAGGGGGCAGGGGGTGGGGTGTGAGAATAAAGTAAAATCAAGTACATAAAAGCCCCCAGCACTGGTGTACTCAGAAAATATGAGTTTCCCTTTCCTTTCATGATCATCATTATCAACACGCTCACCTTTTCATCATTGTCAGTACAGTAGCATCAACCAGCACCCTGACTTTCAAGGCAATCATGAAAACACCCCAACTGCTGCTGAGTGGCTGGCAACAAGGAACTGGTGAGTAGTAAGTTATTTTGGGAGTCAGGTCTTATCAGTGTGCATCGAGTTCCTTGCAGACCTCTCTGTCAGTCATTCTTAAGCCCCTCGGATACCCAGAACCTGTCTCCTGAAAAGAACTGAACTATTAATGTCCCTCCTAGAAGAAGAAGAAAGGGAACCGGCTCCTGTGAATGTGGGTCAGGAATCACCAGGGTGGTAATGACTCAGTCTGCTCTGTGTTCTCTGGCCTTCCTTGGTCCTTCCATAAAAGCTCTCTGTCAGGAGCCCTGCTTGGCCATGGTGTGATCGCCTTTTTGTTCTACAAATTCCTGGATATGACTCACAGAACTGTTTAAGCACGTCTCTCTTCATGTTCCTAGGAATTTTCCTGACAAGAGCCGTCCCTATCCTGAGGCAATCATATTTCTCCTTGACTTCTCTCCAGTAACAGCTTGTTGCCTGACACCCCTGCATAGCTGATTTCATAATGTTGGTGGGTCTGGCTGCCTTTTCCTCAGATGCAAGCCTGGTTTCCCAGTGCTGAGACAGCATCATGGCCCCAGTGAATCATTTAGCCTCTGTGCCTTCCTCTTCAGCCCTCTGTGAGGCAGCATTCTTGAAAATGTCACCTCCATCCAGTAGAAATCAGCGCAATGATTTTTGGGAAATTATACCTGGGAAGAGAATAAGAAGTACTCTTAGCCTGTGTCTCAGTAATTCTCCTTCTGGGAATCTGTTCTAAGAAAATAATCTGAAATAATTTGGTCACAGTGGCTGGTAGTTATTGCGCACTCACTGTGTGCCAACACTGTTCTAATTGTTGTATGTATATTGACTTACTTCACCACCATAACAACTCCATGGGAAAGTAGTAATATTACCCCCATTTTGCAGATGAGGTGAGCAAGGATCTGAGAGAAAACTGTGTTGATGTTCTTGCTCCTTGAGTAGATAAGAGCTGAGCTGTTCACCCAGACCATTTGATGCCACAGGCTTTACTCTTGACTTCTTTACTGGTGCTACCTCAGTGTGCAAAGCTTGATATTGAAAGAAAGAGGAAGAAGAAAAAGAAGAAGGAGGTAGAGGAGGACAAGGAACACACGGAAGAGTTAGGAAGGGAGAAGGAGGAAGCTCTCGGGGTGAAAAAAAAGTTAAGGACTTTTAAAAAGTGTGTTAAATATGAAAAAAAATTGTTAATGAAATGATGTTGTTTTACACTCTTGTCACTGAGGATTAACCTTCCAGAACATTCGGGACCCCTATCCTGTACCAAAAAGTCTTCAGAGGAGTTGACCAAGGAATTCTCTTCCTACAAATTTACTACAGTGAATTAATTAAAGACAAGCAAACAGTTTTACCCAGGAAGATTAATCCAGTGTTGCTTATAACAACAAATATTAGAAATGACTCAAATATCCAATAGAGAAATAGTTAAGTATCTTAGGTTATATCTCCTCCATGGAGTAGCATGCACCAATAAAAGTGATCATTTCTAAGATAAGGTAGCAAATTGGGAAAATACTTATTATTTAATGAAGTACTGAAAGTAAAACCAAGATTGTGTAGAGATTACTATTACCATCAAAGGACATACATTTTTGCACTGAGACAGACACCGGAGGGGTGTACAAAAATAAACCAGATTTTATGGTGATGGGATAAGGGATAGTTTTATTTTCACATGCTCTTCTCCACCTTATATATTAAATGTTCAGTGATAAAAAGGTGAGGCATTTTATCTGTTGCAGCACAGAGGAAGTCTGGGGACAAGCAAGGAGATGGTGAGAAGGTATTGCCCTAATCGGATGTGAGATCCTTGTAGGGAACATGGACAGTAATGAACTTGGACATCACTACAGTAGTGAACTTGGACAGCAGTTGGAGGGATTCTAGAGGTAAGATACAGTGAGTGAAGGCAAGGGGGGAATCGCTAATGGTTCCAAAGTTCAGGGCTTGCACATAAAATAGGGAATAGCAGAATAACAAGACTAGGGAGGATTTCAGAGATGTTATGTGGGAGATGCCAGTGGAATATGTTGGAAAACTGGAAAGAAGTTTGGAACTCAAGATAAGGTGTGACCCTGGTCCCCAAGTGGCTGTATGTGCAGAGGACATCTTGGAGGCCATATCGAGATCTGAGCCCATGGTAATCCTTACTATATAGAATGTGGAAATTGGACCTACATGTTACTTGTCAAGACTCACCTTAGTGATTGCCAAACTTAGAGTTCTATTAGTTATCTATTGCTACATCATACATTACCCCCCAAATTAGCAGCTTATAACATTTATTATCTCATGATTTCAGTGGGGCAGGAATCCGGGTTCAGCTTATCAGCTTTGCTCCAAGATCACCCCACATGCTATAATCAAGGTGCTGCTAAAACAGCAGTCATCGTAATGATCATGTTAGGGGGGGTCCATTTCCAACTCACTGATGGGGCTCTTGGCAGGCTCAGGTCCTCCTTGGCTGTTGACTAGAGACATCAGTTCCTTGTCACATGGATCTCTCCTTCAGGTGACTCACAACATGGCATCTGAGAGAAAGACGGAGAGAGAATGAACCCAAGAGCAAAGCCATAGGTAGTCTTTTTATAACGTAATCTCTGAAATGATGTCACATTACTTCTAGTATTTTTTTTGTTAGAAGCAAAACAAATCCAACCACAGTCAAAGGTAGAGAATTACACAAAGCAGCAAATATACCAGAAGGTGGGGATCCCTGGGCGCCATCTTAGAGGCTGCCTCCTACAAGTTTTACAGAGGTAAATTGAAGCTGTTCTATACCATAACCACCATCACCACCAACACCATCTTTGTCATATTCCTTCACTACTTACTGTTGAGAAAAATATGGAATTGAAGAACTATAGAATGTCAGACCTTGAAGTTCTCTTCAAGGTAATTCAACTTAGAAACCCTAAATGTGGTCTAGAAAGATATTGCCATTCTCCCTTCTCACACTCACATGAGACATAACTAATCATTCCATTCCCCTCCCCCACATGCATGCTAGACTTAACTAGTCATTCAAGAACATTCTCCCACAAAACCAGGATCTGCCCTCAGACCTTCTGTATTTTCTGTCACTGATCCAGTCCAATCCTCTCATTTTACAGAGGAAAACTGAAACTCAGAGAGGTGAAGAGTTTACCCAAAGTTTTGCTGTAGGTGGCAAAGTTGAGATTTGAATTCTGATCTGATGCCAATGTCTATTCTCTTCCCATTGCTCGCTGTCTACCTTACAACTCCACTCTTGGCAAGTTACTGTTCCATGCAGTATGGATTTCCAATTCTAGCGTTTAGGTGGTTGTGTGTGAGTAAGGGTGTGTGTGCGTATACCCTCTGACATATTCTACTGTATGAAACAGTAAGCCCCGCCCACCCTCACGTGTTCACACATATGTACACACACATCTATGTAAATTTATGCATATATGTGCATATATTTTCCTGTTTCCATTGCCACCCAATCTGGTCAACCCACATCACTTGGGGATGTTAACAAATTGTTCTCAGCATCCGGTAGAGGAATATGCAGAGTGCCCAGGGGGCAGTATCTAAAATTTAAAGGACAGTGACCAAGGCAAAAAGTACTCATCATCTATATACTCCTTACACAGCATGGGGCCTGGCCTGTGATGTGCCATAAATGCTGGATGAATGAACACATGAATGAATGCTTACATGAATGGAATCAGTATTTCCCAATCATTAGTCATTCAGGCACCACTTCACTATTTTTGCCATACATCTGTGTTATGTAATTTAATGTTTCTCTTTAAATTGATTCACTTTTTAAACCTAAATAAGTTTTTTAAGCAGCATAATTTGCCATGATAAATGGAAAAGGGGTTCTTCCTAAATCATATATAAATAAACTTATATCTATTTTAAAAATCCACACACCACCTAGAGATCATCTCCTTGCATTCCACTAGGAGCAAGTGCACTGCAATAAATAAATGAATGTAAAATCCCACAGCATGTTCACGTTCGGTTCACGTTTGGGACTGCAAAGATGGCTCCAGAGGCCCTTTAGTGCCTGCCAGAAGGAGACTTGCAAGAGTAACTGGTCTCTTTAACCCTGGCGAAAGATTATTGTAAAGTCTATGAAATATAAGTGGGATTGAAAGAGGTGTGGTCAAGGTGGCAGCAGATGAGCTCCATTAACACATTCTTGGGGGAGGCTGTTCTCACTCCCTTCCAGCCTACTGGTCACATTCATTCACGCGCTCATTCATCCAGGACATTCTCAGTGACTATTGTGCCTGGTCCTGAACTAGGCTCTATGGAGACCAAAAAGAATAACAGCTCAAGAGCTCACAGTCTAGCAGGGCTGTGAGAACTGCAAAAACAAACAAAACTCCTTCCTACTCTGACAAATGTTCTAATGGGGACATATGCAAGATGTTCAGGATCCTGGGGAAGCAAATGACATTGCCTAAGAAAGCCTTCACAGGATGCACAGAAGAGGTAACACCTGCTTCTTGTTACAAAGGACAGGTACGTAAGGGCACAGAGCAGAAACGGCACGGGCAATGGCCCGAGAGGTGAAAAACAATCCACTTGACACCTGTGAGGCTGAAGCCCTGAGAACCAGGGCGGGAGCAGTGGCCATAGGAAAGGAAGTGGGAGGGGATGAAGTTAATGATGAACCATGGACTGTAAGAGGCTGGCTGCCTAGTGACAGAGACTGGAATTTATCTTGAGGGCAAAGGAGGCCACAGAAGGATTTTAAGCAGAGAAATGAGGCAGCCAGTATCTGTGTTTTAGAAAAGTCACCCTGATGTGAATACTATATACACTCAGTTTTCTCCTCTGTGCATTGGTGTCCGTAAGTTGCTTCAGAAGGATAGCAAGAGAACTGAATTAACTCCAGGGTGGGGCACTTTGATTTCACATCGAAAGGCCAAATATTTCTATGGAATTAAATACCACCAGTCCTGCATTCCCATCCTCTTTTCTCTACCCTTTGTCACCCACTGGAGCCCAACCGCCCCAGGAAAGAAGATGTCAAAATGATTCAGAAGCATTTAATTCTGCTGGACAGATTATGTTGTAGTTTAAAACCAACCATAGTTAATTTGACTACAAAGCAATAAGAATGCCATACACAGAGTAATTAGCTCATCTAACAGAATTTAAAGGATAGAGAATTGGTCAGGAGAGGTGGAGGTCTCAGCTGGGTCACTAACTGTGTGGATTTGAGCAAGTCTCAACCTGTCTGGGCTTCAGTTTTTCTCAGCTTTAAAATGCTAGGATGGGTTCTGAAGATCCCTAAGACTCTTCTAATTCTGATATTCTATGCTTTTAAGATGCTCTATACATCTTGACGATGGGAGTTCTATAAATATCTGAGCTGAGAACATTTTGGGTACATGAATTAAGCAGTGGAAAGGCTCTGGGGCAGGGGTGAGTTTGCTGTATTAAAAGAAAGCCAGAAAGCCAGTGTAGATATAGCACAATTGATCAGTGGACAAGCGGTAGAAAATAAGGTCAGAAAGGTAAGCTGTGGCCAGATAAAAGTAACACCTGGTAAGCCATTAAGTAGTCTGAATTTTATTCCCAGTAAAACGAGAAGGAATTAAAGTCATTTGGGGAGGGCAGAACATAATTCTTTTCAAGAACACTGGCTGCTTGGGGCGCCTGGGTGGCTCAGTCGGTTAAGCCACTGCCTTCGGCTCAGGTCATGATCCTGGAGTCCTGGGATCGAGTCCCGCATCGGGCTCCCTGCTCGGCAGGGAGTCTGCTTCTCCCTCTGACCCTCCCCTCTCTCATGTTCTCTCTCTCTATCTCATTCTCTCTCTCAAATAAATAAATAAATCTTTAAAAAAAAAAAAAGAACACTGGCTGCTATGTAGAGAACAGGACTGGGTGGAAGGAAGAGGGAAGAGTAGAGGCAATGAGATCAATCTGTAGGCTTTTGTAGTCCAGGCAAGAGAGAATAGTGACCTAGACTAGAAGTGTTGGTAGCCATGGAGGGAAGTGATGAGATTAAGGAAAAACTGGCAAAATTTGCTGATGAGTTGGATGTGGGAAACAAGGGGAAAAGAGAAAGCAAGAATAATTTCTAGGTTTTGAAAAAGACTGAAAAGAATCAGAATATTTTGAGGGGGAAAGAGAAAACCAAGAGTTCTTTTTGGCCATATGAAGTATAATGTACATAATAAACCCTCTAAATATTCAATGGGTAGGTTGTTATTTCATAACTCATGGAGGAAGTGAGGAGAAGAGATAGAAATTTGGGAGTGATCAGATTGTATGAGGTCACCCAAGAGTAAATGTGGATGGAGAGGAGGAAACAACAGAGAGCCACACTGAATCTTTTGAGTTAGAGCAGGGATTGAGAAGCCAGCAACAGTAGTAATAATGTGTGGCCAGTGAAGGAGAAGAAAACCCAGAACATGCTATCCCAGAAGCCAAGAGAACAGAGAGTTTGAGGAAGGAAGAAGTAAACAACTTTGTCAGAGCTCCTGAGTTTGAAAGTGGTACTGAGAATTCATCATTGGATTTGACAACGTGTCGTTTTGGGTGACATTGACGAGTATGGTTTTAAAAATTGTTTTTGAAGGAGTGGGACTCTAAGCCTGATTAGCACAGGTTAAAAAGGGAATTCAAGGTAGGAAAGTGGAGAGAGCAATTTGGATGGACAATTCTTTTTAGGAGTTTGCTTTAAAAGAGATGAAAAACATAAGATAAGACCTGGAAGGGAATGTGGATCGAGGGCAAGTTTTGTTTTCTTAAGATGGAAGACAGTAAAGCCTGTTTTTCTGCTGATAGCAATGATCGGTAGAGGGGAAAAATGAGGACAGAGAGAAGACAACTGCAGGAACAAAGTCCTAGAAAAGGGGATACGCTCCAGTACATCAGTGGAGGTGTTGGTCTTGGTAAACGTGTGAACAGTTTTTATGAATAAATATATAAATAGGAGGAAGGCTGAGTCTGTAAGTTAAGATGCAGATTGGTTAGTAAATTTGGTCATAAGAATAGGTGTATTTACCATCAGCTCATGACTATTTCTTCAATCAAACAAGAAGCAAAGTCTTCATTGGAAAGTAAGGAGAAGGGAGCAGGGTAGGAAACTTGAGAAATGAGAAGTCTTGACCATGGGTGTCTTGAATGATGAAAGAGTCAATTGACTAGACAGATGTGGCCAGATTGCCAGGTAGGGTAGAGGGCCCGCTTGAGGTTTGTGGTCACAAACTGGAGGCGAGACCAGTGAGCATGGTTGAGTGTTTTTTTCTAGTCCATCAGTGACTGGAATAGGAATGAAGAGGGCAGGGCTTGGTTCAAGGATTGAGCTTTGCTGGTTGAGAAAGATGGAAGAGCTCTACCACTTCCTACTTGAACAAACGTGGGCACGTTTTTGTTTGTTTCTCACTCTTATTTTCCTCCTTAGTGAAGCAGAGATAAAAATATCTACCTCAACAGGGTTGATACCATAAAAATATGTTGTTAAATAGTTAATATTCACCAAGAGATAGAATACTGGTATACAGTGTTTGCTCAAAATCTTCTTTATAAAGGTTTTACCCTTCTATTTTTTTTTAAGATTTTATTTATTTATTTGAAAGAGAGAATGAGAGATAGAGAGCATGAGAAGAGGGTCAGAGGGAGAAGCAGACTCCCTGCTGAGCAGGGAGCCCGATGTGGGACTCGATCCCGGGACTCCAGGATCATGACCTGAGCCGAAGGCAGTCGCTTAACCAACTGAGCCACCCAGGTGCCCAGGTTTTACCCTTCTAATAGCTGAGGCATTTATATGACTTTAACTATATCTACACAGTGTCAAATAGCTTTATCAAAAGGAAAAATTCAGGCAACAGCTAGGTTGCTCCTATACCCACTTGGGAAGAGATCTGGATTATGCCACTTCTTAAGAATTTGTCGAATGAATCATTGAGCACTACATCAGAAACTAATGATGTACTATATGTTGGCTAACTGAACATAATAAAAAGGAAAGTGAGGAGAGGAAAGTGTAAAAAAAAAATTGTCTAAACACCTGGCATTATGTAAACATACCCTAAGTCATTTTGAATTACCACTATTTGTCTCTGAGACTATGGAGTGGTGGGAGGACTAGAAATGGGGGATGAAGTCATGCCCCTCAATTTTAGGTATATATCCAAACTTTATTGAAAAATATCCTTCTGGTGTTTGAAGTACAAATTTCAAATCACCATGTTTTCCCTCATTTGCTTGGTATGTCAATGAGTTAAATTATCCTTCCTGAAATATGTTTTAAGGCCCGTAGAGAAAATAGCAATACCATAATCACATTCCAAGGAGCAATCAATACCTAAAACAATACTAAATTTAACAACCCTTTCCCCCCACCCCAAACTTATAGGCTCTCCTCTATTTCCTCTCTTGGTGAATTAACCCATCTCCTAGGCTAGAAAATTGAGAGGCGTTGAAGCTTCATCTTTCCTCTTTCTCGCCTTCCACATCTGGTTGATTATCCATTCCAGTTATCATTCCTAGCTCCTAAATAGCCTTTCTACCTGCCAGAACCATCTCCATTGTCACTAGGTCAGCTCATCCTCATCTCTTGACTGTATTTTTCACCAACCTTCCCCTATTTTCCTCTACTTTTTCTTCCTTCTGAGACAACCGTAATGGCATTTGATCTTAATCATTTTGTGTCACTGACCCTTTGAGAATAAAGCTGGACACTATCCTCAGAAAACAAACCCATATACACATAAGGCACAACTTTTTAACTACGAGTTTAAGGTATTCATCTCATCATCTATGAACCTCTTGATGTTCACCATGTGATAAATGTTAGCATCATCACTGGTCCATAGTGGGTTTTAGAAATCACAACCCTTACAGCATTCTCTTCCCAAATAACTCCATATGTAAGGTTGTCATCAAAGTCAAGATTCCTCAATGTGAACTCAATGCTCATCCAAATCTTGCCCCAGATTTTCTTCCCAGACTCAACTTGTTGCATCTGTAAATTAAACATATCAAATATAAAATCTTGCCCCATGCTCCACATCTCTCTATTCTTGGTGACTAGCTTGGTGCCCAGTGCTAAAAAGATTGAATAAATGTTTTGGGGGGAAGGAAGGAAGAAGGCTGCTTTTTATGATCTTGATTTTTGGAGAGATATTCAAAAAGCAACATTCCTAAGAAGAACATGAGAGATGGCAAACATCTTTGGCAAATACTAATAACAACTTTACAAATCCTGCTAATCTCGTTCTCCTCAGCCCTGCTCACTAGATCAATACTGGAATCTATTATTTTAGTGCATTTCCACCTCCATTCTCCAACCCCTATTTCCCCAAGGACTCTACAGTTCACTGGTTTTTTCACTTATTAAAGTCATACCACCGATTTCTCATTCTAAAACGTCCTTAAAACAAAGTGGTTGAGACAATGGGCTCTGGGTAAGAAAGTCCAAGATGAGAATCTTGGCTTTATCGGTGATTAGATGTATAATGTAAGGAAAGTTATTTAATCCCTCTGCGCTTCCTTCTCCTTATCTGGAAAATTAGTATCTGTATTATATCTAGGTTAATATCTAGAAAAATATAAATATAGTATTGTATCTAGGTAGATAAAACATTACTTTCCAATTGCTTAGCACATTTCCTGGCACGTAGTTAATGGTTAGTCAAGTGTTAGCTCTTTTATCCTAAGACTCAAACTACATTCCAATGGCTAGACATCTTATGGACCCTCAGAGAAAAACAAACACATTTGTTGAACACTTACTATGTGCTAGGCTATAATCCACTGTCTGATTAATCCTCATGGTAACCCCAAATTAGTTTATTAGTAATCTCTTTTTAATATGAGGCCACTGTGGCTACAAAATTTCTGTCTTGTGCCTAAATTACAGGGAGAGTGACTGGCAGGGTTGGGATAAATAATGTCCTGTGCTAGAATCTGATCTCCACAGAAGCCTTGGACTGTCCTCACTCAATCTCCACGTTGTATATGAGTAAACTCTAGCATTATGTCTTTTGTTGGAGGTATCACTCCTATGTTGCTTCTCCTACTGTCAAGATGGTGTTTCATATGGCTTCTCAGACCAGGATTAGAGACTAAATGTCCATACAGAGCCTACAAAAGCTTGAACAAAAATATAGTTTTAAGGCCCATCTCACCTTGGTGTTTTACAATTTTTCACTTTCTACTAAGCAATACAGAAATGTTTATAGAAAAATGAAAATATTCCATGGAGTCCTGGACTGATGACTTGGCTTTCATTATAGATTTATGAAGTTAGAAGAGACCTTAGCATCCTATCCAGAATCTCCTGAAATGATTAAAGACCAAACATTTGGGAAAGCTTGGTTTTGTAGGTTTCATTTCTTAGAGGATAGTGAGCTAACTTTGGAGCTGACATTCTGGAATAATTGCTCACCAGAAAACAAGAACTGGTTGCTAAAGTTGAAGTAACCAGAACCCTCAAAGGAAGATTTGAGATTTGGCCTCTTAAAATCATCAAGGAAGACAAACCCAGCCTAGACCTATTGGGAGGCAGACCCCAAACATTCAGAACCCAGGTCTGGAAGGAAAGAGGGTACAGGAAGGCTAAGATACCTCCAGACATGTTGTGATTTTTCAATGATCAATGATGCCAAGCAGGATCACAAAGGGGAGAAAGCTGAGAACAGTGAGAATGCATGGAAAGCTCTCTGACATGCTCAACTTTAAGAGATGGAAATAAGGACATGTAACCACAGAATCAAATGGGAGAATGCTATAGAGCTACCTAGAGAATCAACAGAGCAAAGACCTAAGGGGATCACCCTTGCCTGGTTTATTCTTTCATCCATTTGTTTAGCAACATTGATTGAGTGTCTTGCCTTGCCAGTAACTGAACAAAGACTATTCCTCCAGTTTGAGCTTGAGCATTAGTGTGCTTCAGTCCTTTCTGATTCCTTCTGATCCATTCCATGTTTATTGTCTTTATTTTTGAGTCATGCATCTATGGTCTCCTTTCCTCTCATAGCAAGGCTACTTGAGTTGTGCTTTCCTGAATGAAGTAAATGTCTATGCCAGTCAATGCACAATTGTCGTTTGTGACCTTCCTGAGGTTTCCTGTTTCCTCCTAATGCATTAGAAGAACAAATCAATACAGTCTGTGTCCCAGTACCTTGGGTAACTGCCATCTTCATGGTTACATCACTATCCAGGGCGACTGTGGAACACGGTGGGGCGCTTAACCCCAGGAGGAGTGAGGGGACTGGATTGGACTCATCACAGCCTAACACAGAGACAGTGAAATTACTCCTGCCTCCCATGGAGGCACAAAGGCTCCCCCACCACGTGGTGATTTGTATTCAGCAGCAGTCCCCATCACTTGGCACTGGGTAGATGGGGCCCCAGGAGAAAACTAAGGAAGAAGGAAGGGGCTGTTGTCTTTGACAAGGAAACGATTGATGTCTCTGCTTTCTCACCCTCTTTAAATCGAGATGGGGACAAGATTAAAAGTTCAGGCAGGAAGCCAACTGGTGACTTATAACTCTGATCAACCAGCCCAGTGCATGAAGAAACCTGTGACCCATCTCTCAAGAAATGAGCTGCCTGAATATTTGAAATTTTCTCCATTCTTGCCAGAATTTAGGCATTAAGACCTTATTATGGCAATAATAATAATAATAAGATCTACTTATTGAATATCATATATTCTGTATTATATATTCAGTATGTCTTTTAATTCTCACAATGACAGTATAAAGTAGATATAATTATCCCCATTTTATAAATGAAGAAACTGAGGCTCAGAAAGGTTAAGAAGCTTGATTGAGATGACACAGACAACAAGGATAGAATCAGGATTCAAACCTAGGTCTGCCTGACTTCAAAGCACTTGATATTCTATTGTATCACATTGGGTGATGCATAATGGCATAGTTGGCTTTTCTCAAGACAAAGATACAGTACAGTCTGAGATGGGTTGTAGCTCCTTCTTAGTTAAGAGTTTTCTGGGATGTATGCAGGACTCCTCTCATGGCTTAAGTGACAAGGATAATGGAGCACATTCTCTCAGGCCTGCAACCCTTCAGACATTATTTGTGAGTCTTGCCTCTGGAGTAAGACCTCTTAGAGTTATCAATGTTTTCACAGAAAGAGCAAAGCCAAAAATGGGGCAGGGGATGAAATCAAGAACAGGCACTGACAAATGGGTCTGACATCAACACCCACCTCTAGTACAAGTAGGGAAAATGGAGTCAGGTTAAGTCAAGGTCAGGTATCAAATCAATAAGACTAGACATGTCCAGGATGAGAGCATGAATATAATAAAAATAAATTGAAGGTAGATCTGAGATCAGAGTTGTCAAGGAGATGAGACAGGTGGTAATGAGACAAGGTAAGGAAACTAGAAAGTAGGTAGTTCTAGAAACATGATAACCTGCATGAATAGTTTATGACCATACAGGTCTTTTCTCTAGGAGGTCCCACACCGAGCTTTGAAGGTAAACCTTAACTTGTCTTAAAGGTAGAGTGCTTGAAACCTGATATCTGAGCATCCCATCTTCCCTTTTATGGAATGGCTGAGACTTATTTGTAGGGGAGGCACACCCAGTTAACTCAAATGCTTAGAACACTATAGTGAAAGGTCAGGCATGCGATCAATCCCCATGAGAGCCAGTTAGGTTAGCTCTGTCTCAATGTCATATCTCTGCCTTCAGCCTCAGGCATCTCTCTGAGGGACTAAATGCCATTAATCAGTAGGGGCACCAGGCAAGTTCATGTGGACTGAGCAACAAAAACCCATTCTTTCTCTTGGAAAAGATCTCAAAGCTCATGGTGACTCAGCAGTATGCTCCTTTTATGAGGATAGCACAAATTTTGGGGGTTTATCAAAGAGCATAACCATTTCATTTCTCTCCAAAGAAATAACAGACCTAAGGTAGAATATTAACTAATTCATGTTTTCATGTTTTTAAATTTATATGATTTTTTAATGATGTCAGGTTGATCTTTGCACCCCCTTAATTTAATAACTTAGAGTTGCTCTTCTTTCACTCAAGTACAAATAACCAAACATAAACACTTCCCAGATAAGCAGATTATTCTGCATGGCTCAGTCAATCTTATTCTGTTTTATTAAATTAAGAAAAGAAGACAAAAAGCTCCTACTCTCTTCTGTGCACCTCAAAGCATGCTTTCTGGGTCTTTTAGGCAAAGCATGACCTCTAGGATCCCAAATGAAGTTCTTGATTTAATCTGGAGAGATTATATCTCGGGCATTTTCAGTGTTGTTATGTTTTACTTCTTTGCATTTTGCTTCCCCCTGCTTGGTGAAGTGAGCTTCAGCTGGTATTTTATGATTTGAGTGGTTAACTCTTCTGATACTGAACAAAGGACTATACTTCATTCTGACAATTTGTACCCTCCAGGCTTTCCTCATGAGTGGTTCCTTCCCAACCTCTTTGGAGAGAAATGGCGAAACTCTATTTATTCAGTACTCCTCATGGGTAAAGACTCCTCCAACCTATAAATAAAACAAATATAACTTTTACAAGGTTACTGAATGCCATGGACAGTGGACTGGCTGGTCCAAGGATTTTCACAAAATAGCCCAGAGCTGTGTATGAAGAGTCTTTTATTGTGATAAGATCTTAACCAAATACTGCTACCGCTTCCACTACTACTAATTTCCTCTTTGTTGCAGACTTCCTTACTAAAAAGGAAGAAAGCCAAAATTGACCATACCCTGAGAATATGATGGCTGAAGGATTTATGGTCACTTACTACATTTGAAATTGGAGTAAAATCTCCCAAGAATAAGGACTCTAGTGAAAGTTCTGGTTGTGCATTGAATGCCATTTAATTGAACATTTACCATGTGCCTACTGGTAGGTTTAAATTTTTATGCCAGGACATTTAAAGTGATATAAGAATAAATAAAATATCCGTATCCTTTAATAGAATTCACTGATGGAGCCAATCATGGTTTTTAATTTTTGTAATCGTTCATAAATGTCAGAATGTAATTATTACTATTTTAGTGTAAAGGATAGAAGAAGACAAGGTAGTGTGAAATGGAAAGGACGTTTGAAATCAGACGGACCTGGGTTCAAATTTTTGCCCTGGTCCTTACTAGCTGAGCGACCTTGGGAACGTTCTGCTGAAAAATGAAGAGAGTGATAATTACTTCATGAGGTTCTGGTGAAGAGTATAGGACACAGGTATCAACACTCAACAGACTGTGCTCAAAGATGCAGTTTCCCTTTCCCTTTCCTACAATAAATTCATATAATAATGCAAGGGGAGTAAAAGTTTAAATTGGGGGGGATTCAGGAAGGGTTATGGGAAGAGATAACATTTTACCTGGGGAATGAGTAATTCCAAGAAATCAGATAAATTCCTTACAAAGAGAAAAAAGAATGTGGCTAACTCGGGGAGGAGAGTTTCCATGATCAAAGACCCAGAGTCAGAGTGAATTCCTAATAGTAAATTAAGAATTGGGGAGGGTACAATTTTAGGAATAAGAATGACATCAGCAAAGTCCAGGATGAGGTAACAACTGCATGTATATATGAAGAAGGTATTCAAGAAAGCTATAGAGTAGATAGGGTAGGAGAAATAAGGAAAAGGAGAGTAAAATAACATTTATCGAGTACCTCTTATATACCAGGCATTGAACTACCTGTTTTATATACCTTATTTCAATTAATGCTCACAATACTGAGATATGGATTATTAGTTCCTCAGCAGACTTAGTTTCAATTATGTGCTTAACATAGTTACATAACATAAGGTTGTACAGATAGTTAAGGACAGAGAAAATTTAGATCTAAGCCTATATTACTTTACATCCTATTCATTTAGTAGGCCTTTCAGGAAAATCAACTTACTGGATCTTGTAATCATTTAAGCATGAGATGATAAAGGACTGAAATGGGGTAGTAGCCAAAAATGCCAATATATATATATATATATATATATATATATATATATATATATATATACACACACACAGAGAGAGAGAGAGAGAGAGAGATGGATAGACAAATACATGCAAAAATGAATGGACAGATGGACATATGGGTGGAGACTGGATGAATGGTAGTATCAATACAACAAAGGAACTGGAAAGAATAAGACATTAAATATAACTTTTGGTGCTAGAACATCTAGTAAAATCTGACAGCATTAATCAAGACAAAACGCAGGAAGAAAGAACAAGTTACTAAAAAAGGGGGAAACATTCGGTGCTGTGACTCAGACTAAAATTTTATGGGAGTTGTCTGCTAAAACGCAGCTAAATGGGACTATATTCATGGGATGCCCAGGCCCACACGGACAGATTGGCCCCCTTGTCCCATGGGCGAGTACGCCTGCTGGTGCCAGACATGCAGACTGACTCTCAGCCTGCATGGGGAGACTTGAGCTGAGTCTGTCACAGCACTCACCACCCTGCTCACATCAGGATGTGGATGGAAATAGTTAATTAGTGAAAAATTAAGAAAATAAATACTTCAAGTGTTTGGCAGGCAAAAGAACAGGTTGTTCCTTTTTCCTTTTGAACTCTGTATTGGAGTTGCTTGAAAACAGATCACTCACAAGGCGTGCTGTCTGAGGATTTTAAGGATGCCCTCGAACTGGAAAATCCTCACTCGTGCTTCAAGTCTAGTTCCAGCGCAACCTCTCCTCTGAAACCTTCTCATTGCATGGACCTGATTGAATCACTTAGCGAAGCAGGAATGCCAAGTTTCAGAATTTCCTTCCCTACATTGTTCCACAGTAGTGTGGGTCAGAAGAGACGTTTTGAATGAGTTTGGGGTGGTCAAATTGACACAGAATCCATATTCATTTTACATCCCGAAGGTCATCACGAGAGCACCAGGAGCTATTGCAGGTCATGTCTGATGTCCTTTCTCAGCTGACTTGTTGCCATGGGGCAGCAGCCGGACCAGCAGCAACTCCAGTCCTCTCTGGGTCCTCTTTCAGTGTGTCCAATTCCTGGGTCCCATAGAGGTTTATCAACATGAGGAAAGACCCCCTCCTTCTCCTACTGGACTCACATCATTGAAGGTGAAGCCTTGAAGGCAATGAGAGATGGACACACATTCTAGGTCATCTCATGGGCCCTACTTTGTCCCTGCTCTCTTCCACTTCACATCCATCTTCCTGCCCCAATGTTTGTTCCACTGACTCTGGGGCCAGGCCCAAAGACCAGGGATCAGTAAACTACGGCCTACAGGACAAATGTGTCTCATCTCCTGTTTTTGTAAATAAGTTTATTGGAACATAGCCATGCTCATTTGTTTGTGAACTGTTAGGGGCTGCTTCTGTGCTAAGTCAGCAGAGTTGACCATTTGCTACATAGAGACCATACAGCTTGCAAAACCTGAAATATTTATGCCTGGCCCTTTATGGAAAAAGTTTGCCAAACCCTGGCAGAGACAGTAATCATACATGGACTGTTAAACCAATTCCCACAATTGTGTAAGGTCAAATCCCTACGTAGATATGCATATATATAACACAAATGTGTGTGTGTGTGTGTGTGTGTGTGTGTGTATCCACACATAGGACTATACAGACATTTTTCAGTTTTATTTCTCTGCTCAAATGCTGATTATTACATAATCTCTACTCCATTTGATGCTTATAAAGCAGGAAAGTTGAATGCCTTCCTCTCTTGTGTTGCCACAGTATTTTGCTATTATAGGACTTTCCATATTGTATCGTAATTGGTTTGTATCTCTGTCCATGTAGTCTCTTTTATTCAATGAAATCTTAGAAGCCCTGTTTCTTCAAACACAGTGCTCAATAAAGAATAATTAAATGAGTAAGCAAGTGAGTGAATGAATAAATGTAGAAAAGAACACATGGATGTTTCCCTTTCCTAAGTCTGGTCTCTCTAGCTTTTGTGAACATGCATGGTCACATACCAGCACTAGGAGCCAGAATCTGGTAGACTGGTATTTGATTCCCAGTCTTGGTGCTGGCCCAGCCTGCTCAGCATGATGGGTCATGGAGCTCCTTCCTGGGGGGTTATGTGGTCCTCCATGCCTCATAACTTGACAGGGGCCAAGTCCAGTTCTGGGCAAGCAGGACTCTGCTCGACAGTGGTGCCTTTGGCGTCAGACAGCCCCATAGTCACCGCGGTGATAATGGCCTTCTGCACAGCTGCTGTAGGAGTCGGGGCAGGTGCTAGCAGAGGGCGCGTGGACTTGTGGAAAGCACCTGGTCTTTGCCAAGCATGTTCAGACTCATGGCCTCAGTTGAATCTAAGGACATAGAGGAGGACTCAGTGAGGACCGGAGTTCCTCCATGACCTTGGTCAAGTCATGCGATGGCTTTGTGTTTCGGTTTCTCACCTACCGAGTTCTGGGAAGTGCTATGATTTTGTGATTAAGAACTCAGCATCAAATCAATGGCTTTATACTCCTACTAATATAGGTTCTGTCTGCCCCCATTTTGCTTCTCAAAAAGAAGCCTGTTCAGAGAGGAAAATGAGAAGGGAGTGCATGATAACTTGGGAATTCACTATCCTAATATTGTTGCAAATAAAAATAAATGTAGCTGACACTAAGCACTTATGTGCCAAAATCTCTGCTAAGCATTTCAAATTAGTTGCTACTGTCTTTAGAAATTAAATTTTGTGTGTGTGTGGACACATGGCACACACAAGAATAGTTAATTCAAATAGTGTTCATTTTTTGACTACCCTAAGTCATATGTGCCATTTCTGCATATATACATGCAGAAATATACATAAATATATATAATATATAATATAGGTATCTGTATATTTCTATATATATCAATCTGTCAATATATATCTCCATTATTAATTTTTAATAACAATGATAAAAATCACACCAATATTTACTGAGTACCTACCATGTATCAGGCACATATATTTCATTTAATCTTGTAACAACCTTTCATAATGGTTACTATCCCAATTTTACTGTGGAAGAAACTGAGTATCAGAGAGCCTAAGTGACTTGCCTGAGGTCACACAGCCAGGAAGTGACAGAGCCTAAATTCAGCCTCAAATCTGTCTGACTATGAAGTCAAAGCTGTTTCTCCTGTGCTGAGCTGCCCCACTGCAGTGTGTCTGGAAGGAATCACACTGTCCTGTAGCTGCATGAATGTACCCAGGTGGCTTGAGGCTCATCCTTAGAGCAAGGTCTTAGATAGCATCTTAGGAGGTAGACCTGTGGCTACAACCCACAGCCAGATACTTCCGGATGACAGCAGTTGCCTGGAACACATGAGAAAGGCTTATTTACTGAGTCAGTGTCAAAGCTGTGAGGGAATCAGGGATCAGCACCCACATCGCTCTAGGTGAGAACGGAACCCACAGAAGAGAGCTGCTGGTCCCGTTTCCACAAAGGTGGAGCTGAAACTGGGTCTCTTTATCAGGTCATCTTTCTGCTGTCACCGCCTCCCCTGCACTCCTGCCCTCCTCGGGAAATTGAGTGTGAGTGTGTGTGTGAGTGTGTATAAGCGTGTGTGCCTGTGAGAGAGAGAGAGACCGAGGCAGGAGAGTGCTGGTGGATAGGAGACCCAGTTGAGGAAGAAAGGCAGGAAGACTAGTATCTTTTTTTAAGCCAGATAAAGCCCTTTAAATGTCAGGCAAGAACAGCAACAGCTTCATGATGGTTTCCCATTCTGGACTGGAGCAGACCCAGGCCACTGAGTGCCGCCACTTTGCAAACCCTAGAATGGAGAACAACAGTTACTGAATGCCCTGGTGCTTTGGAGGTAGCAAAGACAAAGCAATTGTGTCACGGTGAGCAGGGGCTGGGGCCACCACTTCATTTCCTTTCCCATGGGAAATGGGAGCATCCCCAGCTTTGAGGAGCTTCTGTGATCCTACGTGTCTGTCTCTCTGCCCCTCTCTTCCAAATGCATTTAGAATCTAATGATTCTTCTCCTGGCATGAATTGAAGTGATCCCTCTACACACCCCCACTCCAGTCCGCAAGGATTTGTCAGTGTGAACCCTGCAAAAGGTAGGCAGCTCTCAGCCAGAGCAGATGGAAAAGGAAGAGTCCAGGGTGCTCCAGATTCTAACCTTCCAATATAATAAATAATGTGTGAGATGGGGCTGGGGGTGGGCAGGGAAAAGATGCATCATTCACTTTCATTGAGGTCACACTGCCCTTCTCTGCTCTTTACAGAGAAAAGCTTTTTTTTAATACATGCACGCCACACTCACTCACACGAGCACGCTCCCTGCAAGAAGCCAACAAAGCATTTTGGTCATCTATAGGCCACTCAGCTTCTTCAAAGTTGAGTAAGATTAAAAAAGCCCGACATCTCCAATATTCCTCAGCAACGGTTTATGTACCTGCATAGGCAGATGAACAAGAGACTGGGGGATGCATTAAAACACATGAACGTGTATGATGGATAGGAAAGAGAGAGAGAGAGAGAGAAAGAAAGGAACAGAACAAGAATATGATACAGATCAATGTCTCTCCGTATTTGGGGAGTCTTTTTGTTTTAGGCCACAGTGGTAGTGCATTGGAAAGGTTCTGGAATTTCAGAACACAAAGTAGCAGTTTTAAATAATGAGAGAAGATCCCACATGGAACGCTCATCTGGCTGTGGCAGCCTGTGACTGAATGAGAGAAAAGTGCCCTAGAAGCTATTCATTACGAATTCACTGGAAGCTCTCAAACGAGGCTGGCAGAAGCTGAAATTGAAGTGGTCTCTGACCTAATTTTCTTCTGCATGAAACATCTGCATCAAGGCTCTCTTTGATGTATTCCACTTGGCTCTGTCTACGGGATTGTATCACATGGCCTCCGTGTTGCCTCCTTATTGAAAGACGTTTCCAGCCTGTGCAAGGTAATGTGATGTTACTGTTACCCAAGCTAATCACTCAATGTGCTCCTAAAATAGAAACAATAGCAGTTCAGAGACAATGTTGTCTGCTGGCTGTTCTGCAGCCTGGGCTCCTGGTTTTCCAACTTATATCTGTGGTATTCGCCTCATGTAATTCCAAAACAAAGGAGAGGGAGAAGACAGGCAAAGCCTCGCAAGGTAATGTTGAAGGACCAGCAGCTTTACGTGTGAGAAGCTCCATCTTATTTGGTCCTTCAAGCCATTGGCTAGGATTTGGGGACCATTTAAAACCACACAGAGCAGCACTGAGAGACATCTGCCTTAAGAAAGGAAGGATCTCTTGATGTGGGTGTTGCATTTATTCTAAATTCAGATTGACAACCTCAAGTCAGATTGAGAAAGAGAGAGAGAGAGAGAGATGGATGTGCACTGAATGTTGAGTGTTTTGTGATTCTTTCGTGGTCTGTGAACTACTTTTAAAAATTGTCTTTCCCTTCTTAAGTTCTCCCAACCTAGGTAGAATGCAGGAGTGAATTTTAAAAGGTAATAATGATAATAATCTTTTTTTAAAAACAACTGTAATGAGCATCTTCTTTATCCTGGCAGAATAGCTCTTGCCTTTCTCCATAAAGATTTGCGGCACAGACTTCGTTAATGGTGTGCTTGCTGTCCCCCACCATCCCGGCATTATGTGAATAACGGTGGTGTCTTTGTGTCCCACCCCCTGAAGAAGAAACCTTTGAAATTCTAAATGACTGTGCTGCAGGTTTTAATGTCTGCTTCTAAGAAAGAACTGAGAAATGCTCACTCACTGAGCAAGATGCAGCACGCCTTTGAAAAGCCTTTCTGCCTGACTCCTCTGTCCCACGAATTTAGATGAATATACATTCTTGTAGATGTCCCCTAGTTCTCTTTATGCCAGAAAGAATTACAGATGTGATCCACAGCCTCCTTTTGCCAAATATTGATACCTCCCCTCTAGTGTTTCTGAATCAAACAAAGCAATAGAGGAATTTGGGGGCCGGTAGAATCTGAGGTCAAGGGGTGAGCTGGTTCTCTGCTGGAGAGGGCACAGTGGAAAAGAGTCAGACATGTGGGTGCATGTTGTCCTACCTTTTAAAGAAATTTCTGCAGAGAGCCCATTTGTGTTGGGGCCACAAGGCAGGCATTTTTATTGATCCTCCAGAATTAAAGCAGATATCCTCCTCTGCCAGGAAGCCTTCCGTCATTGCCCTCACACTGTATTGAGGCTTTGCAAGTGGGCAACTTGCCAGAGCAACTGTGTTCTCCTCTATCAGAGCACTTAGATCTCTGTATTATCTGTCTTCTCTCCCAGGCTGTGACGTCTTGAGGGTAGGCACCGTGTTTTGTCTTTGTAGCCATGATGTCCACCACAAGTAGGCTCACTGCACCTGGCCTGCAACTTTTCTGGTTTTAACATGGGGGGTCTGGTGTCCTGGGAATCCCCTCATCCCTGGGAAAACCACTAGGTACACAGTATGTGCTCAATAAGTATGTTCAGTGCATCAATAAGAACAATGTTATATCACCTTTGTTTTGTAAATAGTAAACTCTAGGGTTAGTATTGATCGCCCACAGTACTGATTAGTATTCATTACCCACAGTATCTCTCTGCCAGAAGGTGAAAATGTCAACACAGCCTAACTCTCCCAGTCATCATGCCCACCTAACAAGCAGCAGACCCGCCTAATCCTGCAGTCACAGAGTCAGAGTTCCGGGCTGGGAAGAGAACCTGAGGCTGTCAGGTGCAAAATGTGATTCTGTGCTCTGCTCTCCTCTAGGGTCTCATTAATGAAAAGGAGACATCTCTTACAGAGGCATGAGTTGTCATAAGGTGTGGGGAGACAAAGAGATATGGAGAGGTATGGGGGTGTGGAGAGAGAGAGAGAAAGGGAGAGAGAAATCTTGAAGGGAAAAGAGAAGGGACGGGGGAAAGACAAAGCTCCAAATTGCTGGTGCTCAGCTTTCATGGAGATCCAAGGATTATTGGGACTTGCAAGTCCCTGTGTGATCTGGCCCAGCCTCCCTTTCTAATTTCATCTCCAATCACTGCTTCTTCATTTACCCCGTTCCAGCCAAAGAGGCCCCCCTTCTACTCCTCAAATACATGCATGCTTCCTTACTTGGAATGTACTAGGTACTAAGTACTCCCCTCCTTGGAATGTTCTTCCCCTAGAGATCCATAAGGCCTGCTTCATCTCCATTCAGGCCCTTGGTCAGAGATCTTACCTCACCACCCAGTATAAATGAATACCTCTCTGCCCATCTCAGCTCATCCCCTGACCTTGCTTTAATGGTCTTCACCACCCTTACAGCCTCCAGACACATAATATATATTTGTTGATTGTCTATCTAGAGCAATACTAATAGAACTTTCTGTGACAATGGTGAATTCTACATCTGTACCCTCTAATGTGTTAGCCACCAGACACAAGTAGCAACTGAAAGACTTAAAATTCAAGTATTTGAGTACTTGAGATTTGCTAGTGAAACTGATGAACTAAATTTTTAATTTTTTAAACTTGTATTAATTTAATTTAAATTCAAATAGCCACATGTGGCTAGTGGCTCCCAGTGAGGTTCCAGAAAAGTCCTTGAGAGCTGGAATTATTTTCTCTTTTGTTTCCTGTCATACCTGCCAGTTCCCAGAGCACTAGGAAGTACATGGGAGGCCTTCAATAAATCTTTTTAAAATAAATTAGAAATCTGGACATGAAACAGCCATCTCTGATCAGGGACCAACCTAACAAACCAGGCTAATTCTAAATTTGAATTATCCCAGGTCATGGTTCAAAATGATAACATGCCTGAGAAGACCTGTCAGAGGCAGAAGTTGTCAAAGGGGCTTTTTCTAGTCAAAATATGTTCCCCCCCTCCCCGAACCTCAGTTTCCTTATCTAGTAAATTGGGAGTATTTGGCTCTTGGTATTTAGGAGATCTATCACTGAGTAGGTGCTCAATACACTGAGTTTTCCAGTGACATGAAAAGCGTATGTGTAAGCATATGGCCAAATGTAGAAAAGCACTTTGAAGAATGCTAATTTGTGATGCTCTTGCCAATGATTACTATTTTAGAGGAGGGGGATGATTTATTTTCATTACGAAATGAATCTTCGCCTCACAAAAAAATCCACAACAGAATTCTCTTAAAATCACTAACTCCTTGATGCTTTTTAAGTAAGAAGAGATCCTTGAAAAACCCAGGGGCCATGCAATTTATTGTACAAAGCTGGGTTCACCTGAATTTTCAAGAATGCTTTAGGAGGTTCCTTTGACTTAGTTACTTTCTCATGACATCTTCTTTTTCTAGAACTTTGCTGTAGTTTAGTGGCAATCTGGGAAAGGTCTAGCATTCGTTCCTTCTCTTGGTTTCAACAAATTTTTATTAAATCCCAAATGTGCCAACCACTCTTCTTGACACTGGGAATATGCTTCCACAAAAGGAAAAATTGAATAAGGTAATACATGTGAAGCTTTTAAAATAGTACCATGACACGCTAAACAACCAATAGTAGTTGTTGGTGTTACTACTATTGGACAGAACTTGGAGTCCAGTAGGGGAAGGAGACAAGAAACAACCGAATGTATATATGACCAGAACTACCTCCAATGCAAAGTGCTATAGCAAATCTAAAATAGGGTATAGCCTGTAACCTCAGGAATAGGACCTGACGCTTCACCCCCGAGTGGCCCAGTGTCCAGCCATTAGGTAGTAGGATTTCTGATCTCAATTACAGAGGTAATAAGATCCTGCTTCTGGAATATTATTGAGTCGTCCTCAAGTGGCTTATGAAGAGTGTGGTCAGACCACTTAAAAAGACAGAGAATTATTATTTCATCTTCTTGATGGAATTTTTTTCTTTTTTTTTTTTTGCCTACTGGCCAATTAATATTGTTTAGTAAATGTCTGTAGATATGACCAAAAAATGAAGTGATAGAGTTTCTGGGGCAGGGGCTACTTCACATTAGGTAGTCTGGGACCTCTGCTGCTAGGAGGGGGGGAGGCAGTCTGTGAATGACAAGGAGGAAGGAACCAGATCCGAAGATCTAGGGACACAGAGTGAATTCTAGTTAGTAGACGTTGATTGAAACCTGCTTGGAGCAAATAGAACACTGGGGCAATGGAAAGACAAGAAGGAGGCTAAGACAAGTGTCTCCCTTCAACGACTTTACAGTTTGTAGGGGAGTTGAAATGTAGCCACTAAAGCTGAGAATGGTGAAGGCTGTTGGAGAAAATCTAAAAGAACTGAGTTGGAATGAAGAAAGGATCTCACTTCATCTCACTCAGCTGCCTCTTCTTTTTCATCTTGCTTCCTCTTCTCCCTTCCCCCTCCAACACCACCAGCATTCACCCGAGCTTCCCTGAGGACAATAGAGAAGCAGCCCTTGATGAGGCTGGGGGGATTCTCCTGTCTGCCTCCCAGCCCACATTTACCTCGCTTTGACTTTGCTCGATGGAAAATAAATCACAGCCACTCCGTTCCCAGTCACTGTCCCCAGGGAGCTGAGCCCTCACCTCCTCCCTGGAGCCTGCCTGCAACATGGGGTTGTCAGATACAAAGAGAAAGCCTTCAGAGACCCACACCCCATTTGGAGAGTGAGGAGGGTCAATGGGAATAATTGCTAGCCGTTGAATGTGAGCGGCTGTAGAGGGATTGGAAGGAAAAGGTTTCAGGAAGGAAAGAAAGAAAAGGAGGGAAAAAAGCCCTGGCCCCCTCCACTCCCCCCCTCCCCGAACCTCCATAGTCTGTGCACAGCAAACTGCATGGTGGTCTGGGTCCTTGTAGAACATTTGTGTGCCGGACAATAGCACAGCCTGGCTTCAGATCATCAGCTGCTGTTTTCTGGTTAGCTCTCCCTTTATGTGACTGCACAATGCAAGCCTTCAGTCACAGTGACTCTTGAGGAATACATCTGGTTTTTTCTTTCAGACGCTCTGAAAAGGTCAGCCTGTTCGTTTCTTAGACGCGAGACACCACATATTTTTTTCTCCCCCTGAACTGGAAAGACAGACCTACACCTTTTCTTGCCTCCTGGTACATAATTAGACATGGTGTGGCTCTAGAAGCCAGCCAGCCAGCCAGCCCATCCTCTGCACTCTTTGAGACACACAGCCCAGCCTCTGTGCTGCCAAACTCCTGGTCTGCTCACAAGCTCTGAATGGTCCTCCTTCTCTAGCCCCACACCCTGGGGTTCTCTACTTGCTGTTTTGTTAATTATGACAATGATCCCCCCGCCCCCACTCACTTCACTCCCCCAGTACCGTCTATGACCGATGCTATCTCTGGCAGAGGGAAGGTTGGAGAATTTCTGGGGGGGAAAAAACAACAACATTTTAATCATTTTCACTCCAGTGATGGTAAAGATTCTTCATGCGCATTGTAACATAATAATAAATGTGCCCATGAGGAAAGAATGATCAGCAGCTGGTGTCTGACAAATTATCTCATTCCAGACAGGCAAACAGTCCACAGTGGGGAGAGACTAGAGCCTGAAGAGGCAATTTGGCACACGATTGGGGTTTCACCTCTCAGCCGATGGAGTTCCAAATGGTCCACCGTGCCTGGGCCTGGGTGAAGGTTTTCTCTGGGGCTCCTAGTCTCCCATCACCTTCAAGAGCTCCTGACAGCCATGGAAAAGGGATTACTTGCTGGGCTCAGCCAGCCCATCCCTCACTCCTCCTCCAGGGCATTCATATTCCAACCACAAGAAGCAATTACAGTCCATTCCCACCATGGGCCACGTTCTTCCGGGCAGCATCCATGCTATTTCCCCCTTGTCGTGGTGCCCCGGCCCTACCACACACTCCCGCCTTGTGTTCAAAGTCCATCTAGGCTCCTTCTCTTACTCTGCTGAAGAGTATTAGTCGCTCTCTCTTCTGGAAGCACCTTCTCCCAGTAATTTTATCACACCATGGTGTGGTTATTTGTTTTCTCTGCATTTTTGACAGCAGCTACCATGTGTTTTTAATGAACTGTGAGTGTAAGGTACCATCTGAACTGCTGTTCTTCTAGAGCTTGTTTAATCTTCATGACCCTAAGCGGGAGGAATTCTCCCCTTTTTGCAAAGAGGAAACAGAAGATTTATTTGCTTTGCATCCTTGGCCCCAGCAGGATCCCTGCCACAGGTGGTGGGGCAGGAAAGCCCAGCCTTACCTCTGCTCCTGTCTCTCAGGGGCCCTGTGGGCTTGTGCGCCTCTCAGGGCCCACTGCTACATGACACGATATGACCTATACTGCCTTGGTGGGGTGTTATCAGGTTCCAAAGGAATATGCTTTGTCTATGTTGTTCTTATTATAGATCCCGAAGGGGAATTTTTTTTTTTTTGGCGATTTTTTAAAAATGCTAGTTTCCTTCCAGAGTGGACACTGCCTGAGGGCCAGGATGCTGCCTGCCTTGTTCACATCTATATTCCCAGGAGCTAGAATAGTACTTGTTACCCGTGAGGAGCACATTTTTTAATGAATTCATGAGGAATGAATTGAGCAATACCATGATATGATAACTTGATCTGTGTTTAACCTGGGCCAGGTTGACAGCCAACATCCTGGGAAATGAGGCTCTGGGACAAGACAGAGCCCACTGAGAACTGGGAACCTTTAAGCAATTATCCTTGGATTGCTAACTTGGATGGAACAGCCCAAAGCCCTCTTAGGCATTTTTTCTCCTGCTCAAAGTGTTACATCCCTTCCCGGTGGTATGATTGGCCATATCGGGATAGTACTGTTGACTTCCTGTCATCAGCATGGGAGAAAATTGAAGTTGTTCAATGCTCTCTCTTAAAATAATCTTTGTTTAGAACCAAGTTTAAGAAGCAGCTATTCGGCAACTATGATTCACACCCCTACTACGTACTGGGCAGTTATAGACATGGAGAAAGTAATGCCATGTGTGAGGATGGTGGTCACAGTTCAGGTCTCACTCAGTGCCCACGTGAGGACAGTATCACCATCCCCCTTTTACAGATGATGAAAACTAAGTCTCAGACTGATTATATAAACTGCCAAGGATCTCATGTCTTTTAAGGAACAAAATGGAGGGCGCCTGGGTGGCTCAGTTGGTTAAGCGACTGCCTTCAGCTCAGGTCATGATCCTGGAGTCCCGGGATCGAGTCCCGCATCGGGCTCCCTGCTCAGCAGGGAGTCTGCTTCTCCCTCTGACCCTCTTCCCTCTCGTGCTATCTCTCATTCTCTCTCTCTCTCAAATAAATAAATAAAATCTTTAAAAAAAAAAAAAAAGGAACAAAATGGAAACTTGATTGACCATGTTACAATTAGAAACTTCGAATGCTAAGGTCAGAACATGATATTCATTCTGTGGAAAGCTATCAAATGGAAACGTTTGGGAAGCTTGGCAATCTCTGTTTATGAGAATAATTAAGAACCCGTATATTTGGTATCTGTACCCTTGGAAAACAGAACAAAGAAGAGAAACAATAAGTTGCAGATGTCCTTAGTGCCTGAAGCAGGCAGCTTTACTACACGTGCTTGGGGCAAGCGTTTGAAGACGGAACTAACCTCCACCTTGAGTATTCCGCCCCCGAACCCTGGAAGTGAGAGAGACCTCTTTCTTGACTGGGGTTGTCTGTAAGGAGAGTCCAAGACTTCAGCCTCGTAGGTTGCATCTTCCACTTTGGAATTAAAATCTGGCTTTTGATTTTCATTCTGTAGCAGCCTCCTTCCCGTCTGTGTTTGTGCTAGACATATAAAAGACTCTTGGTCATCCATTATCTCTGGGGTTGAGAAATAGCCACATCTCCTGTTCTTAGGTTGCAGTTTGGAACCAAAGGAGACCAAAGACAAAGAAAAAAAAAATAGTTTCTGGTATTAGATTTCTTGATTGGTTTAAAAACCAATGCTATATTTTTTAACAGGAAAGTCAAAGGGACCCAGCTTGCTCCACAGTCACTGAATAGTCGTGGCTCCAGGACACAGAAGGAGCAGTTGAAATCTTCATTAACTCCCCTCTGTGGGAATAACCCATACTCCCATGGTTATGCTGATGGCTTGATGTGTGCATCTCCTTTTGGAACACGGCATTTGCAAAGATCTTATTTAAGTTGGGACTCTTTGTTTTTACACTGAGTTTTGAAAAACTGGCATTGAAGGGAACAGGAATGTTAAGAGGACTTGAGACATCCCCGGCTAAGATGGGCCTGGTTGAAGTCACATTCCAGACACTCTGGTCACTGGAATCTTGTCCAAGGTAGTTCCGAGCTGAGATGGAGAGCCACTGAGAGACCTGAAGGGGTTCCTGAAAATGGACCTTGGCAAAGCCTGCCGAGGGTTTCACTGAGCCTTACCAAACACACATTCTGTGCAGGACCAACTGGAGTTCATCCTTAAGTGTAACTGTGGTACACAAATAGATGCAGTGTCTTATGTAATAATATATAGGTAACAATAGGTTCCTGCTAAGACCTTCTAATTCTTCCTCACTAAAATCAAAAATAACTGTAGGGAAATATGGCAAAAATAAAAAGTCTCTGGCTGATCTGGCCTGGTTTCCTCCCCTTGAGCTGCCCTAATTCCACTGGGCTCCATGCACAACCTTCTCCAAGTAGTTGCTTCTGTTACCGTGGGCTGCTACATTGGCTTATTTCCTGTAGTTCTACTCACAGTTGTTCCAAGTTCACTTGGAGTACCGAGATTTTATCAACAACAATCTTAAGATAGGGTTCTAGCTCAAATACTCCCCAGTGTTGCCTAGACTGGGCATGTTGATTATTACTCTGAAGAGGATTTCTCTTTCCATTTGCTTTTAATTGCAACTCTGGAATTCTAATCCAGTGCTGTCCTATAGCAATATGATGAGAACTACAAATATGAACCACATATGTAATGTCATATTTCCTAGTAGCCACATTAAAAAGAGTAAAATAAAGAGAAACCAGTGAAATTAATTTTATATTTGCATATACATATATATACATATAAAAACACCAAGCATACTATTTCAGAATGTAATCAATTTTTAAAAATCATTTAGAGATCTTTTACATTCTTTTTTTTTTTCTGTCATACTGTTTCCAAAATCTGGTATGTATCTTGCCCTTTCGGCACATCTGAATCTAGTGTAGTCATATTGCATGTGCTCAAAAGCCACATGTGGCTAGTGGCTACCATATTGGACAGCACAGCACAAATCTACTCTTGGGGCTTTGTGTTCTGATCAAGTGGACATGGTAACAGAGAGATTTTTCACCCTGTTCCCATTTTGGTGGGATGTATAACTCCCTGATTCAGAACAACTTGAGAATAACTCCCTGCTCCCCCACCAAGGAGTTGCGCCATGACAATTCCATGCGCCAAGCTCCACAGCCTTGTCCACGTCACCTACCTTGTGCTGTCATTGTTTAGTCATTGCGTGTGTAATTACCATGTGGAGCACAGGAACACAAAAGCATTTCCATTCCGTAGCTTTCCTTTCATAATGTGTTATTGTTGTTGCTGTCATTGGTTGTTTTTACATAGGTACGATGAGAATGTGAAGATTAAAAAGATTCTTTTACTTCAGTCTCACTTGCTTATTTTCTTTTCCTCCTCCTTTTTCTCCCGTCCATTGGAGATATTGTCAACTGCCTGCTTCTGTGCTTCACGAAGCTTCACGCCGCCTCCTCTTCCTGGAGATCCTCATGTGCAGAATGTTCAGTAGGTCATCTCGGAGCTCCATTCCAACTCCACTCAAGCTGCTTTGTGCCTACAAGGACAGGAGGAGAGGAGGAAGGACAGGCAGGGACTCAGGCCTTAAGGCAGTGGGCATGAGGAGTGACAGAAAGTAGAAAACAGCAGAGTAGGGTGGACTAGCAGAAGAGAAAGAAGGGAGAGCAAGGAAGCTGCAGAGTGTGTGGACAGCGTAGAAAATGGCTGGAGATTACAGGGGGGGATGGTATCCTAAGCTGGTGGGACAATCAAAATATACGAATTGTAAAGGTTAAGTGAAATGTTTATTTTATCCCTTTCTCCTCAGTCAGCCTGACTGAATACGATTAACAGGAAGACGGCACTAGCTGCATACTAAAATTAGATGTTAGTTCGGCTTCTCACTCACCGCATTAATGCGCAGACACCTCTTACACATAAATGCCTTTCTTACCAAGCTCAGTCACCTTGCTCATCCTGCCCAAAAGTTGTATGTTAGAAAGGAGACATGCAGCTTTGGTTCAGGAGCTTGCCTGTGCAAATTAGCACCTTGTGGTGCTAGGGAAAACATGCCCGTTTAGAGCTATCAGACCTGAGGTTGAGTCCTGGCTCCACACCATCTTGGCGAGGCACCTTTGGGCAAATCCATCTACCTCACTGTTTCCTTGTCTACCAAAAGAACATGCACATCTCTTTCTTACTACCTTACAGGGATTTGGGAGAAAAATAAATAAGATAGTGAATGGGGAAGCACTTAACAATGTCTACAGTCTTATGCACAAGGATTAATATAATTATGTCTATGTTGATCATACGTCTAAATATTTGACAAGGTGCTCCCAGTTTACCAATAGGGAGAACAAGGCCCACACAAGTAATAGTAACTCACCAATATCTCCCAAAGACCAATGATATGAGATGAAAACCTATTCTACCGCTTTCCAGCCCCAGCCTGTGTCTAAACCATGTTGTCTTTCTGGAAATGCATTCCTCCCCACTCGCACTCCAACAGAATGCGCATTCAGCCATCAAGAGAGAAAAAAACAAAGGTTTTTCAGATTTTTTTTTTAATCTGTCTTTAAACAATAACTCTTTGAAAGATTGACATCAAAATGGTTTTTACAAAAATTTCTTTTTCTTCCCCATCACTTATGTATATTACTTTGTTATTACTTGTAAAAGCTGAGACACTGGGAGTTTTTACCTTAAATGACTAAAACATGTGTCTTCGGGTTTTTTTTTTAATGTATTAAGTACACTTATAGCAAGAATATACAGATTTTTAAAAAATGTGTTTTTTTAATTCCAGGGTAATTAACATACAGTATTATGTTAGTTTCAGGTGTATAATATAGTGATTCCACACTTCTGTGCATTCCTCTGTCCTCATCATGAAAACTGTGCTCTTAATCCCCTTCACCTGTTTCACCCCGCCTCTCACCCACCAGATTTTTCACTTGCTAACTACTTCCACAAATGAACACTCTTAATTAATCGATTTTTCAGTGAAAGATTCACAGAATTAAAGAATTCATTTCCAGTTCTCAGTTATGACTTGCATATACAAAGCCAATGATCAAGTTTACATGCACATTCACGTGCACTAATACTGCTTAAATATGTGTTCTTCAACTCCACTTGGCGACACGCAATAATGACATCATTGCTAAGCCACTGAGCTGGTTCACACCCCAGCTCCAAGACACTGAGCATATTGCATTCCCCCAGGAACCTTGGTTTCATCATCAGTAAAATGGAAATAATCCCATCCGTGTCACTCTTGAAATAAATAAAATAAACAACTTTCATGTAAGAGCTTTAAGAAATTCAGAGTCTTACAGAAAAGACATTTTTTCCATTACAGTTCTTTCAAGCTATTGTTCTATTAGGCCAGGATATTCAGTCTTGCACTACTGTACCCCAAAGTTCAGTCTTCCATCGTGTTGATCACTGATAAGGAAGGAAAAGGTCTGTGACATTAAAGAGGATGGGAATCTGAAAGGGTGGAAAGTCATACTAAGAAAAATGGCCTATAAATCTCAGAATGACCCGGGGATTATCGAGTCTGTCTCTTCATTTCTCAGCCCAGGAAACAGGGCAGGGGAAGTGGGCAAGGAGGGCCTTGTTCCCACAGTGCGACAATGAAGACCAAGCCAAAGCCAGAGAATACGCTGCATGTTCTGCCTCTAGATGTGTCACTCCACAGTGCTACCTCATTGAAGAGGATCAAATATCACATCCTCTGGGTGATGAAAGGCCACCTGTGGATGCTACAGCCTCAGAGGTCACTCAAGGACTCTCAGAGATGGAAGGTTTACAATGGACTGTGTGATCAGACCTGCCGTGTCAACTCTCCTCTCCCAAATTCCCATCAACTGCCAACGGTCCTCTTTACCTACCCCTGGTGATGGGATAAGCAATGCCCATCTCTGCCATGCTGACCTAATTTTCAAGCATATACTCTTTTTCTGAGTAGGATGCCAGGGTGGAGCCATTAGTCAGCGTTGTCACAAACACAAGCAAGTCATTACTGAGTGGGTCACCTCACTGAGGTTGTATTAAGAGGTTTAGAAGAAAAGTACCAAATGCCATGAGTGAGTGTAGCGGGAGACTGAACACAGGCTAGCGGTCAGGACAGAGTTCCCCAAGGCCATGGGGAAAGACTGAGGAGTGAGATGAGTGTGAGGAAGAGGGTCCCAGACCAAGGAAATAGCTCCTGTGAAGGTTCTGAAGAAGAAGGGCCAAGGGAGTTCTGGCGAAAAAAGGAAGGTCACTGTGGAGGAGCAAAGTGGGGAAAGAGGTCAGGAAGCCACGCCACAGGCAATGCAATACTTTAGAAGGCCTTGTTCCTTTGTCATTTGAGTTTATAACTGCCTTGAAGTGGGATGCCCAACTAGAGCTCAAGGGTTATAGACTTTAATTCTATACCAGACTGCATGGGTACAAATTCTGGCTCTACAAAACACTAGCTGTGAGATCTTAGAGGAATTATGTATTTTTCTATAAATCCTCATCTATAACTGGAAATAATAGTAATGCTTACTCAGAGTGTCTTGAAGATTAAATGACTTAATATACCTGAAGCACCTAGAACAGGGTGTGGCACATCTTAAGTGCCATATGAAACTCAGTTGTTGTTATGATGATCCAAGCCAGCAACCTGACTCCTAGTTTCCTTCTACTGTTTGCTTCTGTGTCAGTTAGGGAGCAGATTGGGTAGGGAGAGTTTCAACTGCAGTGCCCATCTGGCAGAGTCTTAGAGAATTCACTGGGAAGCTCCAGAGCAAAGATTTCATGTTCAAGGACCCCACCCATGTGGAAGTGGTCAGGCCCTAGTATAGCTAACTGCTTGGTAACCAGCCAGGGAAGAGTGCTCAGGAAGAGAGAAGCCTCAGCTCCAACATTGTCTACTCCCCGCTGATTGGCAGGTTCTTTTCTTTTTTCTTTCCCCCCGACCCAAGATTTATTGAGATATTATTGACCTATCACATATGTAAGTTTAAGGTTTACAGTGTGGTGATTAGATACATGTATTATTGCAAGATGATGACCACAATAAGATTGATGAACACCTCCAACCACTCACATAATTACCCTTTGTGTGTGTGTGTGCGTGTGTGCTGATAATACGTAAGATCTACTCTCTTAACACATTTCAAGCATATAATACATTACTGTTAGTTATAATAACTATTCTGTGCATTAGATTTCCAGATAATATTTATCTTTAAGAGCGTCCGAGGAGTGCACATATGGCTGCCACAGTTTCTGGCTCATTGAATAGGTCCCCCTGCTCACTGACTCTCCTTTGCATCTTCCAGACACTCAATTACATTCCTCTGCTGACCCCTGGTCCTCCTGGTCTGTTTGCCTGATCTGACCTCCTCCCTGGGCTCCCAACTTCATTGTTTCCATGAATGTCACTTCAACTTAACCCTTTCTACCCTCAGGTGCACGTGCTGTCTTTAGTTTTCTTGCTGTGGGAACCTAAGAGCTTTGTCTTTCTGACACTTGGCAGCCCTTTGGGGATCTGAAAATAATGATCTTGTGAAAATGGGATAGCAAAGGGGCACCAACATCAAACAGAATGAAGTTTGAAAGCTAGTTCTACCATTTATTAATTGTTCAAATTGCTAAACCTCACTCAACCTTAATTTCTCTATCTGCAAAATGGAACTAATGCCTACCTTTCAGGATTGTGGTAAGGATTGGATGAGATAATGTATGTGACAGTTTCCAGCACAGTGACTACCATATAGCAGAATACTCAATAAATATTATTTTCTTTTCTTCATTTTTTTGGCATTTTGTCTTCTCAAAATTAATGACTGCTAGCTTCCTTCTGGCTTTCACATGCTCTTCTTATGCTACAATGCTCATTTTTAAAAGTTCTAGTCTATCTATAATAACCTTAAAGAGGTATTTGCAAAATAGAATGAAATGCCTACTCCACACTCTGGAGGTATGACCACCATAAAATAGATGATGTCTATCCCCCAAGACCCAGCTTCAGTGATGGCCCATTAAACCAAAGATAATATTCAAGCTCTTTAACGTGGCCTTTGTCATGCAGTTCCTTCTGCCAGGAATTATTTTCCTCTCCTACACATCCTGGTTCTGCCCTTCGGCTCTCAGTCACTCCCCCAGGGAGGCCATGCCCGCCTCCTAATTTGAATTAGCTCTCCATTTTAGTCTTTCCCTAAACTCTATTCTTTTCCCTTATAGAATTTACCACAGTTTATAATTCTGTACCTATTTCTATGGCTACAATTGTTTAATGTCTATTTTCCTTATAGACATTAAACTTCAAAAAGGCAGGAACTATATCTAATCTGGAGCATCCAGCATAGACAATCAATAACACTGTAGAATGAATGCATGATTCACCTCCCTCCATTCAAACCAAGATGTCACTGCTCTTTTTGGCAAGTATCTCACTGTTGATTCATATTCAGCTTTTCATTCACCAAAACTCCTAAGGCTTTTAGATACCTGTTGCAGTTAAGTCCTCATGATCTATATAGCTATATATGTGTATGCATGTTTAACATGAGAAAAGACACATGTTTGGGTAAATAATGGGTTTTTAGGTCAATTGAAAGGGATATGGGGTGTGTGTGTGTGTGTGTGTGGATAAACAGGGTATTGACAATGTCATATGGGTCAAATCATGGAATACTTAGAGCAGTGCGAGGCATTGGATAATATTTAATATGCAAAGGTAGAGTGAAGGGACAATGCTTTTGTTTATAATCCAAGAAGTGGGGTCATGAGCAGGCAACCAGGACCAGTGCATGGAGATCATGAGGAAAACCCCAAAGCCACAATGGGACCTGAGTCCTGGAAACCAAGGTTTAAAGACTCAGAAACAGAAATGAGGCCTTCGAGTCAGGCTTGATCTTGTGAACAATGGGGAGTCATTGAAGATATTAGAGAATGATGGTCATAGCTGTGATGGAGAGAGACGTCACTGAGAACGTACCTAGAGTCAATGCAGAAAGGAGAAGCTGAGTCTAAGAGACAATTTGGCATTTATAGCAGCAGACTATGCTGGGTGAGGATGATAATTTTTGAGAAAAAATGTTGAGTTCATTATGGAACAAACTATACAAAACTCAGATATGACTGAACTACCTCCTGAAATGCTGAATTCAAAGGATTGCTAGATGGAGATGGAGAAGCAGAAACTAGAGAGGGAAGAGGAGAATAAAGGGGCAAGAGAGGAGAGAATGTCAAAAGGGAAGACTGGTTGACCTCTTCAGTATTACAGAGAAGATGGTGCACACTGATGGAAGCCCAGAAGACAGAGTGTAAGTGGTCCCTGATGATCTTGGGTAGAGCAATTTCAGAGAAGGTGGATGTGCCAGAACCATGTGGTGGGTGGACGACGCATAAGTGAGAGGTAAAGATATAAAAGCAGACACATGATATGAAACATGATGTAAACCATGCTGGGTTTTCTCTGACCATATTTGTTTAACGTTCTCTGGTCTGCTTCACACTTTCCAACAGTTTCAATACATCCTGAGTTTTCTCTACAGTACTTTCTCCTATTGTCCTTTGTTACATGCTCTATTTTCTATCTTTTTGTTACAGCCCTCTTTATTCCTGGACTCTCTCCCACTTGGGCTGTTCCATAGATTTACAGTGAGAACTACCTGTTTGAGAATTGTGTCCCCTTCTGTTGACACTTTCCCGACTCAAAGAGGCATGTTGTGGAATCATGGCTAATCTTCCTTTGAAATCAGCCACACACACAACCTTCCCACTTCCAGAAGACTGCTTCCAACATTCATGGGAATGTCAGCTTTTTGGAATAGGTGTGGCCTTGCCATGCCCCCTTGATGGTTAATCTTCAGACAAGAGAACAGGAAGATAATCAATTAATGAAGGCTATCATTAAATAAACATGTTAAATAGCATTAAATTTGTGAACTACATGGATGTAATATGGACTGTATGGATGTTAGGCCATCTGAGTCTGGGAATGCCCATCTTGTTCAACTATGGATGCCTAAGGCTGTGTCCTTAGTCAGTGTCTCTGAAATGTATACTGCTTCCAGATTTGCACATACACACCCAAAAAAACTCCAGGCATTCTTTCTCATCAGAAACGTCAGTCTGTACAACTGCTATCAGATTTCTCTAAGGTTTTTGTGGTTGCCAACCTGTAGCCCACACTCAGTATTAGAGAAGGATGGAAAAAAACAATGCCCCCCCCCAACTCACATAAGGTTGCCATATTTTTTCCTTCTTATTTCTGGCTTAGTTATTCTTCCTCCAGTCTCACAGCAATGCACAATTGTCAGGATCATCTAGATACCTAGGCTCCTCTTATTCCCTGGTCTAGGATGATATGGTAGCTTTCTCTCAAGTCTCTGCTGGTAGGTTTCTTGTGTTGATCAAGGAGAAAAGTGAATTTTTGACAGGGGTGCAAAGACCAGTCAATGGGGAGTGGTCTTTTCAACAAATGATGTTAGGACAATTGTATATCCACAGACAAAAAAAATGAAGTTGTGCCTCTACCTCATGCCATCTACAAAAATTAACTCAAATGGACCAAAGACCTGAATATAGAAGCCAAAGCTATAAAACTCTCAGGAGACAACCTAGGGATAAATTGTAGTGATGTTGGCTTAGGCAAATCCTTTCTAGATATGCCACCAAAAGCACAATGCCTAAGGAAAAAAATAGGAAAAGTGGACTTCACTGAAAGTAAAAACATGTGCATCAAAAGACATCAAGAAAATGAAAAAACAGGGGCTCCTGGGTGGCTCAGTTGGTTAAGCAACTGCCTTCGGCTCAGGTCATGATCCTGGAGTCCCGGGATCGAGTCCCGCATCAGGCTTCCTGCTCAGCGGGGAGTCTGCTTCTCCCTCTGACCCTCTTCCCTGTCGTGCTTTCTATCTCTCATTCTCTCTCTCAAATAAATAAATAAAATCTTTAAAAAAAAAAAAGAATGAAAAAACACACAGAGTGGAAAAAAATGTTTGCAAATGCTATATCTGATAAGGAACTTATATCTGGAATATATAAAGAACTATTACAACTCAATAATAAAATGACAACCCAATTAAAAATGGGCAAAGGACATATCTCCAAAGAAGATGTGCAGATGACCAATAAACTCATTAAAGATTACTCAACATCATTAGTCATTAGGGAATTGTAATTCAAAACCACAATGAGATACCACTTCATACCAACTAGGGTGGCTGTAATCTAAATGACAGACAAGAACAAATGTTGACTGGGATGAAGAGAAATTAGAGCCCGTGTATATTGCTACTGGGAATGAAAAATGGTGTAGCTACTTTGGAAAACAATATGGCAGTTCCTCAAAATGTTAAACATAGAGTTACCAAATAATCTAATAATTCCACTTTTAGGTATATAATGAAGAGAAATAAAAACATATGTCCACACAAAATCTTGTACAGAAATCATTATAGAAGCATTCTTTATAATACTCCAAAAGTGGAAGCAAGCCAAATATCCATCAGCTAATGAATGAATAACCAAAATGTGGTATAGCCATACAATGGAATATTATTCATCCATACAAAGGATACATGCCACAACATGCATGAACTTTTAAAACATTATGCTAGGGGTTCCTGAGTGGTTCAGTTGGTTAAGCATCTGACATCAGCTTGGGTCAAGCTGGTGGGATCAAGCCCCGCATCAGGCTCCCCACTCAGTGGGGAGTCTGCTTGTCCCTCTCCTTCTGCCCTGCTTGTGTTTGCTCTCTCTCTCTCTCTCTCAAATAAATAATTTTTTAAAAAATTAAAATAAAAAAATAAAATGTTATGCTAAATGGAAGAAGGCAGACACAAAAGGCCACATATTGTATGACTACATGAAATATCCGGACTAGGCAAATCCATAGAGACAAAGTTTCTAGTGGTTGCCTAAGATTGTGGGAGGAGGGAGACCAAATGAGGAGTTTGCAGGTGACAAGGGCATCGTGGCTGAGAGGTGTGGGGTTTCTTTTTGTAGTTATAGATTTTGAAGGTGGTGACGGTTGCACAACTTTATGAATATATGAAAAACCACCAAATTGTATACTTTAAATGGTGAATTTTATGATATTGTAATATCTTGGTTTAAAATGCAAAGGAGGAGGAAGAGAGAGAAGGGAAAGTAAAATAATAAATGTTAAATATAGATAATGATTTCCAAGAATGGAGAAAAGCGACCAGAAGGTAAGCTGGCCACCTTCACAATAAAGATCAGGTTCGTTAAAACCCCACATTTCATACATCTTTTCAACCCATCACCTGATGGCCATCTTAAACTGTACTCACCGGCTACAGGAGTGCCTGGGTGGCTCCCTTGGTTAAGCGTCTGCCTTTGGCTCAGGTCATGATCCCAGAGTCCTAGGATCAAGCCCTGCGTCAGGCTCTGTGCTCAGCAGGGAACCTGCTTCTCCCTCCCCGTCTGCAGCTCTCCCTGCTTGTGCTCTCTCTTGAATAAATAAATAAAAATCTTAAACTATATTGAGCAGCTACAACATCATCCCCAACATAGTGAACACTGGGCTTCTGTACATCATGCTGTGGATGCTATGCACTTGGATAGATCCTGGATGTGCCCAAGACCAAATGATGTGTGCTGCCCAGACTTTTAAAAAATTATAATTTTCGGGGTGCCTGGGTGGCTTAGTCAGTTAAGCATCCGACCCTAGATTTTGGATCAGGTCATGATCTCGGGGTCCTGGAATCGAGCCCCACATGGGGCTCCACACTCAGTGGGTAGAGAGTCTGCTTGAAGATTCTCTCTCTCCCTCTCCCTCTGCCCCTCCCCCTGCTCACATTCTCTCTCTCTAAAATAAATAAATAAATAAGTCTTTAAAAATTATAATTTTAATCTGAAAAGAGTTTTAAAGATTATTAGAATAATAACAGAATAATAACAACTAATTTTGATATAGTACAAAACAAATCTCTATTCAGCTGGGATGACCTCTCTCTCTTCTGAAATTCTCTAACCTTGAATTTCACCTCTCTTTGGGGCCTTGATTATGCCCTATCTTCTATTAGTCATTTCAGGTCTATAGATTATATACATCCTTCAGGGAACAATCAGCACTGCATCCCAGGGCGTAGCACAGGGCCTGCCAGCGGTATCCTGGGCTCAGCTGATGTTTGTTGGTGAACAAATCAATGAACCCCCAATTCCATATGAAATTGGACAGAGTACACATTCAAGGAATTTTTAAAAAAATGCAATGTAAAGGGGCACCTGGGTGGCTCAGTCAGTTAAACCTCTGCGTTTGGCTCAGGTCATGATCCCAGGGTCCTTGGATGGAGGCCCGTGTCGGGCTCTCTGCTCAGCTAGGAGCGGGCTTTTCCCTCTCCCTCTGCTGCTCCCCCTGCTTGTGCTCTCTCTCTCATTCTCTGACAAATAAATAAATAAAATCTCTTAAAAATAAATAAATAGAAAGCAATGTAAGAATGTTACTGATCCCAGAGGAAAAGGGAATTCGTATGCCAACTTTGGCCTTCTTCAAATTAGCCTCGTTTTCCCCCATGGCATAGCTTCAACCCTATCCTAAGCTGACGCAGACTCTGTATATGTTTTTGAACATCCATAGCATGTTCAAACGCTGTTCCCCTTACAGTACTAGGTAGGTTTTGGAAAATCCAGAAAACCCTGACTGGGCTTACTGTTTCCCTGTAAGCAGTTCCTGCATCTGTAAGTGTTCTTTGGAATATAGATGAATCCAGAATTCAAAATACAGATCCGCAAATTTCTTTCTGGATCTCCTGGGGCATCCTCAAGAGTACTTCTTCTGAGGCCACTACAGACTTCAGCCCCAGAGCTCTTGGCGGCTCCTGCAGAGCAGGCCCATTCAAAGGAGTCCTATGTGCTCAAGGGTAAAGCAGAGCTTTGTACAGGATTTTAAAGGCCCCAGAAACCTGGGAAGACCTTTAGCTACTGTTGTCTATGTTCCTAGATTTTGGTACCATTTTCTTTCTCATCCCATAGCAGGTGGAAAATATTTTCAGAAATTTTGTTTCAATCCAAAAAAAATTGTTTAGGGGTTTGTATTGGGGAGAGGAATTCAGAATTCTGTAAAAGAATTAAAATGCATCAAGTACATTTTAAGATGTCTTTAGAAATCTAATCTAGTAGATTTCTAATGTCTGTAGGTTACAGAAAGAAATGTGGCTTTTCCAGGATTTTCTTTGCTCATAACTTATCACATTTGATGTTTTTTAATTACAAAAATATATGCAACAGCTTTTGACTTTACAAGGTACTTTTGCCCCCTGCCCTCAGCTGTGGCTCAAAGGTGACTGTGAACTTCATTTGAGGTGAAGAAATTGAGGTTGAGGGAGGCACAGTGACCTCCTGAGAACCAACATGTTACAGCAGAACTGGGACCCCAAACTCAGTAGTCCGGCTCCGGATTTTAACCCATTATACTTAGACATAAGAAGATCAGACCCTGAGGGAGACAAACATAATGATTTAAGGGTGTATTTTCCAAAATTAATATTGATAAGAAAAAATTAGCCCCAAGATATGGAGAGGATATATACTGTGGGTTCATTATCCCATCCCCCTTCTGACCACAATGCAGATGCAACCTTCGCCCCAGACTGAATTTATAGATGATAGGAACCCCCAGCTCTTAGGTCTGGGATTCAGGCAAATATTCGACCAGGACAAAGTTTCACTGCTGTCCATGCTGGCATGAAACGGAAATGCTATAGCATTCCCGTATGCAAACAACTTGGCAAAACAGTGTAGTGTTTCAGAAGCCATGTACTGAATGGAGACAAGATCTCAGTACAAGCTGTGGGAGCAGGGTGAATTTATGAAGCAGAAAGTATAGGCTGAGGAAGAGATCAGCCCAGTAACAGTTTACTGGCCTTGCTGTTCTCTTAAGAGGCACTAATGGTAGTGGACTGGTGCAATGGAAGTAAACCCAGCTTCATTTAAAGCAGTAGCATGAAATTGGTTGCAATAAAATTATGCATTAAGTGTGCATTATGTTTAATAAGACTGGATTGCACTTCCCATGTTTACTCTGTGACTATTGAGGCTGATCCAATTTTCTAAAGTTCTCCAATTGGTTCACGATCGAGTTTCTGGCCAGAAGGTCAGATTTCCCTTGCTGTTATTATATGTCTCTATTACTTTACTATGGCATTTACACTTTATATTCATTACTTTTTTTCTATCTCTTGAACCTTCCCCGTTCCAAAATGTTCCCTGTAGATGGCCCGTGTGACACAAATTAGAACAACCTTGATAGCTGTCAACTGGAGATTATCTGAGAACAAAAGGACATTACTGCAAACCAGCACTGGAGGTAATCTCTTGTGCTTTCTCTGAAGGCTTCTTAATGGCCTTTGAGAAATAATACAATTCAGATCTACAACCAGGAGACAAAAGAGTGGAGGTTGGACAGCATGGGAAACATGTGACTTGGTCTTTAGATCCTACTCTCCTGCGATTAGGAGTAATTATCATTAGAAAGCAGAGATGTCTATTTTCATTTCACTATGTATGTATTTATTAATTCATCTATTAGCAAACACTCATTGGGGACCTACTATGTGCCGTTTGCTGTGAATGTGATGGGAATACGTCAGTTAATAAGACAAGATCCTGCTATGATTTTATAGTCTAATGGGGATGGGATATAGGGAGATTGGTCATAAAAATATAATTTCACTGAGATAAGTGAAATGTTAGAATAAAGAAGACGATGCTTTAGTAGAAATAAGGAAGGGTAATTAGTTTTTCTAGTAAGGAAGATGGACTTTACAGAAAAGGTGAAACAATTTTCTTTAAAAAGAAAGAAAGAGGAAGGAAGGAAAGAAGGAAAGAAGGAAGGAAGGAAGGAAGGAAGGAAGGAAGGAAGGAAGGAAGGAAGGAAGGAAGGGGAAATAATAAAGGGCATTCCAAGCAGAGAGAATGACATATGCAAGACATGGAGGTGTGGAAGAGTATGACATATTTGGGAAATCACAAGTAGATTTCTAGGGGCCTTAAAGGTTACAGGGGCTGGGGTGGGATATGAAACGACAGGGAATGAGGCCAGAGTGTGAGGAGGGCTCAAATTCAATGCCACTGGCGTTTATATGTTATCCCATAGTCAGGGAGGCATCGCTCACAAATTCTCCCAACCTGAGAGGTTTGGTCTTTTATTTCTACAAACTGGTTTAAACCAGGTGAAGAATAAATAGCACCCTTTTAAAACATCTTTCTGAAAGAATACATTGAAGAAAATGTAAAAACACATGGTATAAACACATGCATATTTTTTATATATCACTATATGTGATATGCAGTGATATAGTGATAGGCATATAATGTGTATATATGTATTTTATTATATCTCTGTCTCTTTATCTTTCTATCTTCTCTTTACTCTATAAATGGACTTGACAGTGCTCTCCTATGACCTTTTAAATAGTCACGAAGTTCCACCAGGATAAATTCTTGGGCATCATTTTTGCTGTCCCACTGTAAGCAACTCTAGAATAGAACAAAATATATGAAGGAACTGTTTTCAGGCATTGGACAACAAAGAGTTCAGAACTCTTATCTTGATAGCAGAGAAGCACATAAGATGAACTGCAGATTCATCCTGTTTCTGCATGGGAGTATTCTTTAAAGTTCTGCCCACAAAATTAGAGCCCAAACAGAAAAGCATGGACAAAGGAAACATAGATAAGAAATCAGAGCTGATATGGCAGCTAGAATTTGCAAGGCAATATACAAGAAAGAAGGGAACTGTGCAGAGGACTTCCAGAAATTTTCATTGAGTCTTATGTTTCCTATAAAATACTGCAACAGAAAAATATTTAAAATAGATCTAAATAAAAAGTCAATAAATTCAAATGGAGTTCAAAAACAAAAGCATTTGATTTTTACTTTGCCTTCTCCTACTAATTGACTTTAAATTCAACTTTCTCAAACTTCCCTAGCCAGAGTTGGATTTTTTTTCTTCTTCAGCATCCCAAAGCATTTTTTATAGCCTTTCCTAATATCCCCTATTATATTACCTTGTGGCTATTCATTCCCATGTTTGTTTTCCACACTCTGCTGTGGGTTCCTCCATCTCCATGTCCCTAGCACACAGTGGCTGGAGTGAATGAATGATGGATAAATGTGTGGATGGATGAAAAAAGTTTCTGCCCACTCTTGCTACAATGGTCAGGAAAAAGGAAAATAAAAGGGAGACAGATTCTACATTCCTCTCCAAAAGAGGGAGCAATAGAGTTATTATCACCTGGATAGTACTCAGTATTAGCAAATTCAGGAAAGTCAAGTTATTGCCAGATAAATCCTTGGCTTGCTGAATGTATTTTCATTTAAATCGGTTATGAAATTGCTTATGCTATATAACATTCTTTTTTATTTGATATATGTTTTATTTTTAGCATTCTGTATTTCTATAAAAATACACAAAAACTTTCCTTCTGTGCTATGGATACTGTGCTGAGATTCTGCTGCTAAATTTGTTACTTTTTCATTAAATCAGTTTGGCTGTTATTGTCTTACTAAGTGATTTATTTTCCATTTTTCTCTCAAACATTTATTATGAAGTTTTCAAGCATACAGAAAAGTTGAAGGAATTGTACAATGAGTACTAATGTAGCCACCATCTAGACTCAATAATTATTAACATCTTGCCATATTTACTTTATATCTCCTTTTATATACAAAGAATATATTTATATTTTTTGCTGAAAGTAAATTTTAGGCATTATGAAATACTAAGTATTTCAACCTGTACCTCCCAAAAATAAAAGCATTAGTCTACATAACTTCAATGCCATTATTCCATCCAGAAAATAACCATCATCTAATGACTAGTTCATATTCAAAATTTTCCCAATTGACCCTAAGATATATTTTATAGATTTTTTTATCGATTTTTTTTTCTTAAGCTGGGATCCATGAGGGCTCATACATTTTGTTTATTATATCTCTTTTGTCTCTTTTACTCTACAACAGTCCCCTTCACACAGTATTTCATGACACTCTTTTTGGAGAGACCAGGTCAGTTCCCTTCCAAATGCCCACATTCTGGATTTGTCTCATGATTTCCTCATGATGTCATGAACTGTTTCCTCAATTACTTGTGTTTCCTCTAATCTAGAAGTTAAGACTAAAAGCTTGATTAGATTCAAGTTAAATATGTTTTTTTTTTTTTGCAAGAATACTATAATGGTGATGCTGAGCATTCCCTATTCCTTCAGAAAGCACATAATGTCTCAGGCTGCTGTGTGATTAGTAAGGCTAAATTTGATCACTCCATTGTAAAGCTAAGATTTTCCCTCTACAATGACTCATTAATCTCAACATGAGCCTTTAATTGAGCTACCATCTGTGGAATGTCTATGTGCCGAGCACTGTGCTAATTTTCTAACTAATTCTCATAACAATCCTATAAAGGGAAAGATAATTCTCTCCATTTAAAATGAAGAGGGGCACCTGGGTGGCTCAGTCAGTTAAGTGTCCAACTCATGATTTCGGCTCAGGTCGTGATTTCATGGGTTGTGGGATCAAGCCCCTTGTCTGGCTCCACACTCAGCGTGGAGTCTGCTTGAGATTCTTTCCCTTTGCCCCTCCCCCCACTTGCACTCGTGCTCTCTCTCTCTCTCTCTCTCTCTCCCTCTCTCTAAAATAAATAATCTTTTAAAAAAGTAAAATAAAGATAAAGAAACCAAGGCTCAGGTACGTGGACCCTTTGTCCAAGGAGAGAATCTGCTTTCTAAGCTCCATTCCCTCCCACACTAATGGATGTATAGTGATGGTCAGGGGAGGGCAATTGTTTCTGGTTCCTAATCTATTTCTTTGGCTTAGTCAAGAGTAATCATGATCAAAAAGAAAAAAATAATAATCTTTTTCCAAAATCAGTAGTTGAAACTTCATGACTAAATAATCTTTAAAAGTACTTTAAATTTTTAACAAATTTCAGAACTTTCTACAGTTTTTTACTTCTAAACAAACTTAAATGAGATTGTTGAGAGAAGTAGAGCTTAACTTTTTATTTTACGTAGTTATTAAAATTGAAGTATAATTTTGGAAACGTATCTTCCCCCTTGAGTTTGGTGGACAGGGAAGCAAGAACATAGGTGATGATAGCTTTCCCTCACACCTATGAGAATTGTAGGAATGACAGGTAAATCCACCTCAGGTTTTAATAACGAAAGTACTCCTTGCTACAATTATAAAAGCTGCTCCATTCTCTTCCATCTTGGGAAGAAAAGAATATACTCAGTCTTTTAGAGACAACCTTTCTTATACTTTGCCTCACATGGACTCTTCCTCAAAAGAGGAGTCCCAGGAGCTGCAGCCTCTGAGCTGGGAATATCTGAAGTTTTGGCAGAGTGTACAGGGTAGAAGACAAAGGAGTGGCAAGAGGCAACTATTGGCTGAAAAGGGAATAATTACTATCCTGTGGGGATTTGCATACTTATTTTAAATTTGATAAAGGTCCTTATACACATAGGTTGGAAAATTCCAGAACAGTGTACACTCCCTCTCTGCACCTCATATTGAAGTCCCTATAGTCTGGCTTTTATCCCCATCAACTTCACTTAAAATTGTTTAGTCCTTACATTACTTGCCTTCTCTGCAACATTTAATCATATTACATACTCCTTCCTTGGCTCTCTCTCTTCCCTTGACATTCCATGACACTCCACCTCCCTGGCCTTTCTCCTATTTCTCTAATCATGCCTTTCTATCTCTTTTGCCAGAATTCTCTTTCTCTGCCCATGCTGCAGACACTGGTATTCCCTGGAGTCATGTCGTGGCCATCTTCTCAATTTGCATGCTCTTTCTGAATGATCTCACCATTCCTGTGGCTTCACCCATGGCTGTGCTTGGATGAGTCCCAACTGTGTCTTGGGGATCCAAATTCCAAACCTCTCTCATGGGCAACACTTGTGTGTATGACTTCCTATCGTACATCTGTGTACTTCCATAGGTACATCCTATGGGGACGGGATGTCTCCAAGGAAGTTTAGCATACTCCAGTCTAAACTTATCATGCTTCCTTCCTCCATCCCCATCCTGCTCCTCCTCCTTTGTGCATCATTTGCTTGAATGTACTACCTCTCTCATACTTCCCCAAGCCAGAACTGCAGGATTCATCCCTGACTTCTCTTGGCCCTCCCCACCCCACACCCTGGAAATCATTAAGTCCTGTGGAACTATTACTTAAATAATCTTTTGTCCTTCTCTTTCTCTTTCTACCTATAACCCCTTACCTTGCTGCATTTTGGTGCTGGGTTTCTGCAAGTTTTTTAACTGGTCTTTCTGTCTCAATCTGTGTCCCCTTCCCCAGTCTCAGCAATCTATCTTCTACGACCAAGGTGTCTACCTAAATTCCAAATCTAATTATGTTATTTCTCCATTTAAAACATTACACTGACCTCATCTTGCCCTTGGATAAGGTTTGAATTCTTTAACATAAAGGGTCCTTCATAATCTGGCTCCTGCCTCCCTTTCTAGCATCATATCTCAGCACAACCTCCTTTAGTTACACTGAAATGTGTGTCATACCCCCCAGTTTTGCTAAAGTGTCTTTCCCAAACTTCCATGGCTAACTCACACATGATTTTTAAGATTAAGCTCAATAGACATTGGGGAGGGTATGTGCTATGGTGAGCGCTGTGAATTGTGTAAGACTGATGAATCACAGACCTGTACCTCTGAAACAAATAATACATTATATGTTAAAAAAAAAAAAAGAAGAAGATAGCAGGAAGGGAAAAATGAAGGGGGGAAAATCGGAGGGGGATGCGAACCATGTGAGACTATGGACTCTGAGAAACAAACTGAGGGTTCTACAGGGGAGGGGGGTGGGGGGATGGGTTAGCCTGGTGTTGGGTATTAAGGAGGGCACGTATTGAATGGAGCACTGGGTGTTATACACAAACAATGAATCATCGAACACTACATCAAAAACTAATGATGTAATGTATGGTGATTAACGTAACATAATAAAATTTTTTAAAAATCTTAAAAAAAACGTAAAAAAAAAAGATTAAGCTCAGACATCACCATTTCCAAGTAGTTTAGCAGGTCATTTGTTTTGGCCATTGTCCCATCTACAGATTTGAAATTCCAAGTAATTAAATATACTGCCTATCTTTAGCAAGGATTGATCTATTTTAAAATGTTGGGTCCTTATATTGTGTGTGTTTACTTAGTGTGTATGAAGAAATGTTGGTTCTCTTTCCTAATGAGCAATGTATTCTTGTTGGTAATGGAATCCAGCTCTGAACCCAGCAGGTTTGACTGGGCCCTGAACCATGCTAACTCTTGCCTACAGTCATCCATGGAAAGCTAAGTGCTGTCCTAATTTCTCAACAATTTATCCAAGCAAAATTGCCGCTTATAGTTGTACAGGTTGTGCACTGCATAAATTCACAATAAAACCTATGTGGAGCTTCTGTTCTACAACCTTCCTCTGTGGCAAATGATCACCTGAATCCTGAATGCCATCATAAACTATTTATATTCCAACCATATCCGGTGGATTGGGCCACCTTGCATGATGAGATTGCACAGTTTTAACCCTTGTTGTTGGTGTTTCTCTAAGGAATTGCATTTTAGTTTGATAATTAGCTAAGCTTCTCAGGAATGAGCCCTACAATCAGCAAGAGGCAGCAATGCATGTGAAAAGAAAGAAGGAAGGAAGGAAAGGAGGAAGAGAGGAAGAGGGAGGGAAGAAAGAAGGAAGGGAGGGATGGAGGAAGGGGGGGAAGGAGGGAGAGGGAGGGAGAAAGAAAGGAAGAAAGAAAGGTCTTGCATTTGGGAGTCAGCAAAATGGGTTTGAATTATTTTTAATTTATTTTTTATTATAGTTGATACACAATGTTACCTTAGTTTCAGGTGTAAAACATAGTAAGTTGACAACTCTATACATTATATTATGCTCACCACAAGGTAGCTACCATCTGTCACCATACACCTCTATTATAATACCATTGACTATATTCTCTATGCTGTACCTTTTATCCCTGTGACATACTCATTCCACAAATGTAAGCCTGTATCTCTGATTCCTCTGTAGTCATTTTGCCCATTGCTTACCCCTCTCACCTTTGCCAACTGTTAGTTCTCAGTATTTATGGGTCTGTTTCTGCTTTTTGTTTGTTTGTTCATTTGTTTGTTGATTGTTTTTTAGATTCCACATATAAGTATTTGTCTTTCTCTGTCTGACTTATTTCATTTAACATAATACCCTCTAGGTCTATCCATGTTGTCACAAATGGCAAGATCTCATTCTTTTTTATAGCTGAGTAATATTCCATTGTATATAAAAACCATATCTTCTTTTTTTTTTAAAAGATTTTATTTATTTATTTGACAGAGACATAGCAGCGAGAGAGGGAACACAAGCAGGGGTGGGAGAGGGAGAAGCAGGCTCCCCACCAAGCAGGGAGCCCGATGCGGGGCTCCATCCCAGGACCCTGGGATCATGACCTGAGCCGAAGGCAGACGCTTAACGACTGAGCCACCCAGGCACCCCAAAACCATATCTTCCTTATCCATTCATCTGTCAGTGAACATTTGGGCTGCTTCCATAATTTGCCTATTGTAAATAATGCTGCAATAAACATAGGCTTGCATTTATCTTTTCAAATTAGTGTTTTCACTTTCTTTGGATAAATACCCAGTAATGGAATTACTGGATCATATGGTAATTCTGTTTTTTATTCTTTGGGAGGAACCTCCATCGTGTTCTCCACAGTGGCTGCTGAGTTTGAACTTTTGCTCTGCTTAATTGTGTAGCTCTAAGCAGATCCCTAAGTCTCTTTTATCCTCATTTCCCTTCTTCGTTGAATAGCAACACTCAACTTCCAGGGATATCATAGTAGTAAGTAAGTTAGTAGTGGTCTGTAGACCACCAAACACAGATCCAGATCCTGACCAATTTATGTGTGCTCTTTCTTCCCATCAACCTAATAGGCTTTGTGGCACAATGGGACCATAGACCAAAGTATAATAAGAACACATTATCTACTGACTTGACAATTTTGTCTAGGTGACCATCTCACTTAGACATATATAACATCTAGGGCACAAAGATTAAAAAGGATATTCGTCAAAATCTCTTTAGTTGTATACTCTACATTCAGAGAAGAGAAGCTTCAGTCAAAATCATTGCCATTTACATTTTTTGGTTTTGCTAAACTTACTAGTGCTTACCCATTCATTTACTATGTTTGTTGTGTGAATCCTCAACATATTTATTTCTCTCTTTTAGCTGCTAGTGTTTCCCTCACTGCTGCTGTTGCTGAGAACACTGGGATTAATTTATTGGAGAATTGAGGAACTGTAGGAATCTCTTGTCTTCAGTAGTTCAGATTAATTGAAACAACTCCACACAAAGCAGCCCAGGGAGAGACTCTTGAAGATGCAGTGTCCATAGGATCAAAGATAGCATTTGGAAACAATAAAGAACAATGTTTCTGGGATTACCTCCTCCATCATCTCTCCCCACCCCCGTAATTTTATACACTTATAAATTTATGTACCAGCGCATTTTTATGTGTGTATGTATGTATTGAGAAGCCTGGTGGTAGAGCTGAAGGCAAGTTTCAATAGTAGATGAAATGTGTTTCCTCTTTGAAGAGAATACCTATCATTCCTTTGGATTTGTGTTCCAGGTAAATCTTCGGACAATTCACTTTGGAAAACATAACAAGGTTCACATAGTTAAACTTTCTCAGAGGAGCGTAGAACAATGTCTCCCAGCTAGACCACACTGTCACATGGAAAGGAGAAACTGTCTTATGTTAACATCCAAAGGGCTGTGGTCTAGGAAAAGAAAAGATACAAGAAACAAAGTTGAGAAGGAAGGAAGTAATACAGATTTTTCCAGCTAGTTGGATTGCTTTATATCAACCTCAGCCTTGATTCCACACTTAGCATAAAGAGGTAGTGAGCTCAGTGGAAAGGACATGGGTCTGCTAGGACAGAGGGAATGTGTTAGAAGCTCACTGCTAGCACTTTGGCCGTCACTAAGACGCTTTACAAATAGTCCACTTCTTTGTCCTGGGCACATGGAAGATGGTAGAATTAAATTTTTTACCCGCTTAAAGTTAGCTATGATCTGCCTTTGGCCATTGAAATATGAGCAAGTCATGTGAGTCACTTCTAAAGTGTGGGCTTAAGAGTTGAATTCTCTTTTCCCTTTGCCATGGCAATGGCCAGTTATAGCCGCCCTGACAGCAGGGGTCCAAGAGGGAGGACCATGATGATGCAGAGAAGGTCTCCTGGTGGGCCCTCAGTTTCACACTTAGCATGAAAGGGAATTAAACTTTTATTATTTGGTGTCCTCAAGGTTTGGGGGTTGTTTGTTACTACCATGTAATCCAGCCTATCCTGACTGATGCAAGTCCTTTCTGTAGATTATTGAAAAAAGCATTGCTTCTTTGAGCATCAGGTTTCTCATCTCTAAAATAGAGATAACTGTAATAATAGCTACTTTCTTCAACTCTTCCAAAGATCTAAAATTAGTGTATAAACAGTAAATCCTTTTAATAGTGGCAAGTATTGCCAGATATCTATTACTAAGGATGAAGGAATTCGCCTTCCCAAAGTGACTTCTGAACACATTTCTTTCAGGGTTTGGCCTTGGATTAAGAGCAGTCTCAGAGATAACAAAAATCTCCAGTGAAATTTATCACCAGGCTTTCATTAAGGAGCGGAATCCACTGTTTAAACATTACCTAATAGAAGCAGAAGCTTAAAACTAAAAAATTTTATAGTTGAAAGATTCCAGATCCAAGAGATTTACATCCCATTGACCACCTGGCTAGGAGCTGACAGAGCAGCAGAATGTCCCTTCAGACTATTTTTATACTCCCAAACCTAAAAGGATATCCTTTTACCTGCCAGAGCTCTGAGATGATGACCTGTTGAATAGGACGTGCCCCCAGGGATTCAGGGTAAGACCAGGAAGCCTGAACCTTCCATGTTGCACAACTAATGATCTCTATTCACCCCTCCCCACTCTTGAGTTTACTTGACAGTGTGTGTATGGGTGTGTCCCTTAGTGGCATGCAAATTCCCAGCTCATCTTCTGTCCCTGTGAGCAGTTCCTACTACAGTATCTACATGGGATGGTCACCAGTTCAAACTTTAAGCATTCCCTGTCAATGGGGACTTTGCTGTATCCCAAACCTCTTCTACCATTAAAACACTCTTCTTTTTTATTTTATTTATCTTTTTACCAGAACAGACCTCTTCAAAACTCTCATCCCCTGCTTCCACTCCCACCTCCTGAAATAAAGCGGGATATCCCTGTACTCTCTCCCATGGAGAATAAAAAGGCAATCACCATGTTGACTTTCATCTTCAAATCTCTTCATGGGCTCTCATATCTAGATTCTTTAATCATTTTTGTTAGGCCTAGACTCTAGTGTTTGTTGTCCCTCTTAAAATATGGCGCATAGACCTATTCTGTCCAGTAGAGTGTTATTCCCTTGGTGGCAAAAATAGTATCTATCATGGTAATGGTTGATTCTTCACTCCTAACAAGGTTTCTTGCTCATTATAGGGCTCAGTAAATAGGCATGCATAAGTTCATGAATATAAACAGTACCCCCAGTCAGGGTCTACCCCAGTTCATCTGAGACCACATCTATTTATCATGACTACAGACGTCCTCTGTCCCGCCAGTTCTCACTGCCATTTCCTTTCCTGTGTGTGACCAGACAGGAAGGCATCTGACTGTTCTTTGTTTCTTTGTGTCTTATCAGAGCAGTAGAGTCTTTTTGTGAGGCTCTACTCGGACTCATTTTCCCAAGCACTCCGTGCAGCAGCTTCCCTGGAATCTGCCACACTATAGTACCCCAGGACCTATCTAAGGACATACAATCTCCCTAACAACTAAGTGGGAAATGGGGCCTCACCCCAGTCTAGAATCTTCTGTGAGGTCTGTTCCCTGCTTCCTCCAGACCCATCTCATGTCACCCACTATTGACCTCCACCTTGCACCTGCACTCCAATCCCCTGGTTTCTTGACGATACCATGTTTCTTCCTGCCTCAAGGCCTTTTCACATGCTATTCCCTCTGCCTTAAACATTCTCTCTCTACCCCTCCACTCTCCTTCATCTAGTTAGCTCTTCACTCATCTGTACCCAAATATCATTTACTTGGAGGAGTTGATCCTGATCCCCAGACTAGAGTTGGGTGTTATTTGGTTTTCTTAGCATCACACACCTTTTCCTCAGAGAACAAATCATAGTGTGTGATTACACATTTATTTATGCACATTTCTAAGTCTCATAAGGACAGGGACTTTATTTTGATCACTGCTGTGTCCCAGTACCTAAAATAGTGCCAAACACACAGTAGGTATTTAAGAACCATTTGTTGAAAGAATGAGTCATCTTTCTCCTTCACTAAACTTGAAAGCTCCATGAGGACATACAGTGTTATTTTTGTAGACCATTGTATACCTAAGGACCTACACAGTAGCTGGCACACAGTAAGTACCCAACAATAATGTAAATAAGTAAGGAAGAAAAGCAAGATGAAGAAGAGGAAGAACAGGAAGAAGAGACATAACTAACGATATCACCCCCTTCACTCTGAAAAGTGTTCTAGTTTAGAAAATATATGGTCACCATTATTGATTCTAAGATATTTTTTTAGGTCAAAGAGCAAGGTATATGAGAGAGATTAGGGATTGGAAATTTGCCATGTCTCTAGAGAAGTCAGAAGGCAGTCAGAAAGCCAGATAGGACAATTCAATTTCTGATCGTTCTAGAGGAGTCTCAAGGAATATCAAGGGTATCCTGAGTCTTCAAAGGGCTGAACCTCTCCAACTGTTTGGGAAAGGCTCAGATCTGGACTTGGTTTCTTTTTTGCAGTTGTGGAAAAATAAAAATATCTCTCAAACACTTTCCTACCACACCATACACACACACACGCACACACACACACACACACACACACACAGTGATGGGGAAAGCAGAGAAGAAAGGCATGATGCTTTTTATATTTTCTTAAATTTCCAAAAGTCAAGGCTTCTGACTTGAAACTTTCCATCTAGTTCATATTCCCCAGGTTGAAACTGATAAAAATCTTAAAAGAGACAGACATGTTTGAGCCCAGATCTAAAGGACTAAAAGCTTTTCTTCCTCGTCCCTCTACCTCACCTTACAGCAAAGTTTTCAAAGTTGAAATTCTGTGTTATTTGTTATCAAGTTTAATAGAAGACAGAGTTAACTCCTGACCTTTAGGTTCTGGGAACCAACATAGTTCTTGGAGTCCAAAATCTATCTCCCACTGTTCAATCAGTTTCTTTTCTTTTCCAAAACTTCTGGTCACTCTGAACTTATCTTGCTATGGGCTCTCATGATAGGTTCCTGTAGCTGGGGTGCACAGAGTAACTGATCTAATTCCTTCCATATCCTAATGTGAGTTGCTGAGCATACTCAACAAGAGCAAATACTTACAGCACACACACACTTTTACTAGTGTGTCTCAATTTCTTTTAATATGCACAAATATATATATTCACATTACATCAGGATGCATGTTTATAGGGATGGGTATTGTTACTCTTGATATATGGATATGGCCCCACATACTCTGTGTGTGTGTGTGTGTGTGTGTGTGTGTGTGTGTGTGTGTGTGTGGAGAGAGAGAGAGAGAGATTGATTTAGGGATATGTGGATATTCATATATGAATTCATTCATTCATTCATTCATTCATTCAACAAATATATACCAAATGTCTTCTATGAGTCAGGCTGTGTTCTAGATGCTTGGAGTATATCTGTGAACACACCAGACAAATAGTTGTCCCCCGTCTAAAGATTATATTCCAGGGGAAGGTGAAGAGGCAATGATAAAAAGTAAATATAATAAATGAGTAAATTATATGATATCTTGAAGGTGATAAGTACTATAATGGACCAAGACAGATCAGAAATATGGCTAGAGTGGGTGGGTTGCAAGTTTAAACAGAGAGAGTAGTTATGTAGATTTCATTGAATAGCTGACCTTTGAACAGAGACTTAGAGGAAGTGAGGGAATAGTCTATGTGATATTTGCTGGGAAGTGTTTTCCAGTTATAGGGGACAACCAGTGCAAAGACCCTGAGATAAGAATATACCTGACATTTATGGAACAGCAAGGAGTAGCTTGAATATAATGATGGAGGGACAGAATATTGTAAGGAATATGTCCAAGAGATGATGGGAACCAGATCATATAATGTATATGGAGTATACACATGGACATGTTTATATTTTTAGTCTTAAATGCATTTTAGTTTACATAGATTTTTTATTGTCTAAATACCTACTATATACATTTAGAGAAATATAAATAGTATGTATACATTTCTGTGGCACAGTTTATGTCTGTATGTGCTGTACATATGATAACAGATGTTCATGCATGTATCTATTGTGCAATTGAACGCACATGTTATTTTATGGAACATGTGTGGTATCCCATATGTATGTATGCATGTGTACTTATTATATATTACACTAATGGATGTGTCTACAAATAGCCATGTATCACTTCAAATGACAGGAAACTCTCACAAGTATGTAATTAGGGGAACTGTCCACAAATTCATAGGCTTTCTCTGCAGGTATCTGGCAGAAGACAGGTACCCACATCATTCCTCTTATTCCTCCTTATGAGAGAACCCTGCCCCAAGGCAATGGGTGCTGAAGAGACAAGCGAATGCAGACAGGTTTCAGAGACTGTGGGTCTTAAGTCATGAGACTGAAGAAGACACCAAAGTCGTGACCATCTGAGAAAAATGCAAATGTTCTCTGACATCGATAAATTATTGACTCAATTCTGGTATATGGTCATTTACCAAAGGAATTAGAAGTGCCAGCCTGCTGTGTCAGATCCTACAAGGGAATTTCTTTTCTCTGCTTTCTTATTCTTTTTCTTCAGCTTGTTGCAGGGAAATAAATTGCTAATAACATATGGATTTTAATTTGAGATTTTATTTTTAAAAAGTTTGGTGTACAGGGTGAAATGTAAGAGTTTTTTTTTTTTCATTTTCCATACTTGCCTGAGTTGTAAACCTAAGGCCAAGTTAATTAAAGTCAATGGAGAATGTATTTTTTTATTAAACTTTCTCTTTCTATTGATTTTTCCCTCTCATACAAATAGTACAGACTTAGTCCTCAAAATCAAAAACACTGTAGAACAAAGAAAAGGAATAATCAGGCTCCCAAGATGATTTACAAACTCTGACACAGGATTTCAGAGGTGGCTAGGATTTCAGAGGTGGCTAAACTGGCTAGGTGTTGAGAATCTAGGTCAGCTAAGGACAGACAGACCCAGCTGTGCACCAGCTAGTCTGTGAGGCCAAACCTCCAGGTACATTTGGCTCACAAAAGCAATATTGGTTTCTTCATGGTACAAACATCTGGACCATTGCAACAGCCTCCTAATTTTTATTCCCACTTTCAGTCATTCCCTCTAATCCACTCTCCATCCAGGAGCTAGATGTATCTTCCCAAGGCATAATTCTGATGATATCATTTATAGTCTCAAAGCCTTCAAGGGCTCCCTCTAACCTCAATAGCTCACAGGCCAGATCCAAACCATTGCCCATTTTTTGTAAATAAAGTTTCATCACAACATAAGCCATGCCCTTTTGTTGATGTATTACTTAAGGCTACTTTCACACTACAACAGCAGAAAAGTTGTGATAGAGATCATATGAGCATAAAACATTTACTAGATGGTCTTGAATGAAAAGAGTTTGCTGATGCCTGTTCTAACCCATCAAATTAAGAACCACGATCACAGGCTAGCATTTAAGACCTTCTAAACAATTTCCCCAAGTTGGCTTCCCACTTTAATTCCTAGTCTCTTCCTTAACATTGCCCGTATTAGAATCATTTTGGACTCCTTGGTTTTCCCCAAACACTCACTGGCAGAATTAGATTGCCCTGTGTCCATTTCTTTTTTTCCTGGTTACAGCCCTGGAGTTGTCTTTTGAAAACTGCCCCATGGGGCGCCTGGGTGGCTCAGTCAGTTAGGTGTTTGCCTTCAGCTCAGGCCATGACCGCAGAGTCCTGGGATCGAGCCCCACATCAGGCTCCCTGCTCAGCAAGGAGTCTGCTTCTCCCTCTGACCCTCCCCCACCTCATGCTCTCTTCCACTCTCTCAAAAAAATAAAGTCTTTAAAAAAAGAAAAAAAGAAAACTGCCCCTCTTCAATCCTCAGTTTTTGTGGTGCTTGGAGGGCTAATCTCACTCTCAGTCCCAGTAAAGAATCAATGACAAAACCTGGCAATTAGAGTATTCTATTCTATCATGATTGATTCTGAAATAGGCATGTGACCAAAGCCACAGTAATGAGCTGTAATTCTGGACTTCTGATGGAATTTTGGGAAAGAGAAACTCTTTTTTCCACCAGGATTCTTGAGTCTGTCAACTGTAACTAGCACTAGGGAGAAGTGAATTGGGAATGAAGTTAATACAGAGGGAAACAGAGCCAAGAGATGGAGACTCCAGTCCTAATGACATAATTTTAGGCACCTGGTTCCAACTGTACCTGAAGCTAGACTACTTATATACCTTCCATGTACAGGGACAGATAAGGTCTCCTTTTGTTCTTGGGAGACTTTAAATGGGTTTCTGCTACTTATAATCTAAGTAGTCATTGCTCTGTCCCCTCCCTTTCCCTTCGATGCCTTCTTCTCACTTCTCCCTGACCACATTTTCTCCTGTTTTCAAGACCCAAGCCAAACCTTAGCTTCTCTATAAAATCTCTCCTGAATTCTCGTGAAATACAGTCTCTCAGTTTTGAGCTCCACAGTTTAATCCTGCCCTTCTTATCATCTGGTTACCATGCTTTGGACCTTGTTCTGAGTACATGAAAATATTTATTGAATAAATTTTTTAAAAATTCCTGGTGTGGAGAGAATGATCCTTCTAATCATTGCATTTAGGGTTAGGATGTGAGGGGATGGGAAATGCTTGGAGCATACTTTCATCTGACTTCATAAAATTAGTTCTGATTTTTTTTAAATAGTATTGAACTCTCAGAAACGTTGCAAGGATGGTAAAAAGAGCTCCTGTATCTTCTTCACCCAGATTTCTCAGTTGTCAACCTTTGGCTATATTTGTGTTTCCCATCTCAACCCCCGGCCTCCTCCCCACACAAATACAAGCACATTATTCTTGTTCTATTTTTAGTCTCTTGAGAGCAATGTGTATATCCCCAAACAAACACAAACACTTTCCAACATAAACCCAGTGTACCTCTTCAGCTCAGGTAATCAACATCAATACAGCACTACCGGATACAGGCCCCATTCAATTCTTACTCTCTTAGCAATGTCTCTTGTTTACTTTTTGGCCCAAGATCCAATTTAGTATCATGCATTGCATTTGGTTGTTATGTCTCTTAAGTTCCTCCTAGTCTTTCTTGAACTTTACAGTTGTGGATGATAAGCCTTTCATTCCATAGGATGTCCCTCAACCTGGATCCATCCAGTGGATCCTCCTCATGACCTCCTCATTACCTCCTTATGATCTCCTCATGACCAGACCCAGGGCATGTATTGTTGGCAGAATATCATAAATTTTATGCTCTGATCCACATAGAGGCATCTAATGTCACTCTGCTAACCTCTAGTGATATCAAACCTTGATTCCCCTGGTCAGATTGCTTTCTGCCAGGTTTCTCCACTCCATAAAAGCCAGAGCTTTTATCTTTGTGATAGATACATATTTTATGGCAAGATACTGCAAACTAACCAACACCCTGTACTTCAACAAACCTCCACTCACCTGCTTTAGCTTGCATTAATAATTCCTGCTTTAAATAGCCACCACCATGATGGTCATCAAATAATGACTTTCTATCTTCATCATCTTCACTATATTTATTTAGTTGGCATTTTACCACAAGGAAGAGCTCCCCTCCTTTTTCCCTCTTCACTATAGACCCTCAAATCCCTATTTTATGCAACAGGTGGGTAGTCCGTTACAATCATTTAATGCAATGCTTAAAGTATCCTAGATTTGGTCATCAGGAGACCCTGACTCCAATTTCCTTTTGACTTGTCCCCATATTCTTAGAGGACTTTCCTACTTTCTGTTGCCAAAAATTTGGGGGCTCGGCTTTCACTTCTCCTGCCCCAGCCCTAGAGTCAGTCCTTTTTCCAAGGGGCCTCAGTTCCTTTTAGTGGAAAATTCTACTCAGAAAGCAAGATATGGAAGGCTGGTATGCTCACTGCTACTGGAATGGCATTGCTTCTAGGCCCTTTCAGCAGACAGAGGTAAGAAATATGTGCATGTGCGTACATACATTAACACACATTCATCTACATTAATAGACACATCTATTGCTCTCTCTATATAGATATATAAATATTTTAAAACTAAGCTATGAGTTTACTTGTATCTCCAATTCTAATCTAATACCTCAGGTTTCTTTCTATACTTCCCTTTTCCATATTTATGAAACCTTTCTCTGACTATGCTCACTATTGACTCTGAAATTTTTTAAAACTTGAGAGTAAGGACTTTCCTTGCCTTTGCATGTCACCTGAGAGCTGCCAATGTGTTCAAGATACAGGGACTCACAAAATCAGTGCTGTCCCTTGGTGGCTGGGTCATGTAAAACCTCGGCTTTCGCAGTAAAACCTCTGACTGGAGAACTCAGGAGACCAGGAGGCTACCTGTGTGCCTCATAGTATAGCTCTTCACCTGGCAATAGACCTTCTGTAACTGGCTTCACAGTCTTCTTAAAATGAGAAATGAAAAAATATTCTCCAAGTCTCTCAGAGGCTCTCCAGAAACAGGTGCTATATAAATACAGAGTATAGTCATTGTTGCTGTGTGGGAAATGTTTTTCCATCCATCTTGTTCTACAACAGACTGAGAATCTTTTCCAGCATCACTGGTCTTCTCAGGCTTCTCAACAGATGACGCAGCTAGCTCTTGCAGTGGTGTAAGGGTACTGGTTGGAATAAATTACAAACAACCTCCACTCCCAGGTGTTTTTCTTTTATTTATCTTACCTTGAAAAAAATTACAGCACAGCACAGGGAATGCACATGAACCTATCTTGTTCCTTAAAGGGGGTAAAGCTCTCAATCCTGAGACCACATGGGGTATACCGTCCATAGTGGGACAATAGAGAAGCCAGATGTGTCCCGGTGGTCTCACCCCCAATATCTGCTCTGTCTTTTCTTCAGCTTGTGACATCACAGAAAATGATGCTCTGTCTTGTTAAGTCCCTTCTTTTCAGAAGGAGGAAGTTGATTCGGTCCTGGAGGTTTCTGTAAGTGGATCACATGACTTTCTCAGCATCACGTGAGGGCAATAAGTGAAGCACCAGGATTCAACCAAAGGGTACTTCTCTCTATATCTATCCAACAGCTGCCTTTGGCCCCCAGATGCAGGCTTCTTAGACCATGATTATTCATTGCTGACTGTATTTCAGTCCATCAGACCTAGAGGTCTACATACGCATAATCTCTGTTTCCAGCCCTTCCCAGGATCATATAGAATGTGGAAGGACCTTTAGAGATCTTCTTGTCTAACTTCCTCATTTTGTGAATGAGAACACAAACATGAAGAGATTTGTCCAAAATGAGTGCTACTCCACTATGGTTTATTTCCTCTCCCTTGTATTTTTTTCTCCTGAATTTAAAAGCTATAGCTTCGTTAAGCGTCAGCTCTGGGTTTAGTTACTTTTCCAGATATTGCATTTCCTCTATATTTTTATAACTGTAAGGAAATTACATCCTAATGCTCTGTCAGTCTTGCTGCATGCAGAGTGCATGTATACACGTGGTGTAGTGGAGAACACACTAAGATGATGCTAATTCTGGTACTGCCACCAACCAGCCTGGTGATCTCGGGGAGCTCTCTTGACCTCTCTGACCCTCAGTTTTCTCATCTGTAAGAGAAGGTGTTGAATTAACATATCTGTTCATTCTACAAACAAGTGTTGAACAAAATAGCAATAACTAGTTTCTTTGGTGCATGATCTTAAGCAAGTTACCAAACCTATCTCTAACTCAGTTTTCTCATCTGTATAATAGGAATAATAGAAGTACTGCTTCATTGCTTTGTTGTGAGGATTGAATGAGATGATCATGTAAAGCACTTATAACAGTAATTGACACATTTGGCAAGCACTCAAAAATTGCTATAATGATTATGATTACTATTGTTATTATTGCTGTTGCGTCACCGTTGCATCTGTGCTCCCAGTCTTAGCTCATGCTGATTCCTCCACCTGACTTGAGCTTCCTCTCATCTACAAATCCAAATCCTACCGGGCTTTCAGGACCCAGTTCAAATGCTCTTCCACAAAACCATCCCTAATTCTCTCTAGTTTCTTCCTTGGTATTCTGACATCACAACCTCTGTTGAACATCACGCATTCACATGTATTCTTTCCATCGAGGCTCCTTGAGCACAGGGTTTCCCTCTGACTCATCTTTGAATCCACATGCCAAGCATAGAACCCAGCAACTAGGAAAGAATTAGTAAATATTGGTTGAATGAATGAGGTATATGTTATTACTTATATAGCAAGTCTAGATGGTTGTATAAATAGTTCTGTTGATTTTACATAAATACAACCAAAAGAGATTTTTTTCCTAAATGTTGTTAATAAAACAACTGATGATGTAGACCAAAAAAATCTACATTAGTGATGCCAAATACTGGCCCTTAGATCAGTTCATTCCAAATTATCTTTGGGATTCTTTAAATATATGTTCTTTAAATATAAAACCCTGGTGCCTACCTCCCAAACATTCTAACTCAGTAGATCTTGGTGGCAGTGAAGAACCCCTCCCCCTCCCCCTCCCCCATCTCCCTTAAAGGCTTTAAAAGTGATTGCGATGTGCAGCTAAAATGGGGATACATTATGTCTTAACAACTTTCTCAAGATTTCTCCCCAAAATTACTATTTAAATACATAACCATATAGCCTGAAAGTTTTTTTGTTCTTTTTATGTTCATCACAATCAATAATTTCTCTCCACACTGAGAACCTTCAATGAATGATACCAGCCATTAAGAGGGAGCATATTGGAAAGAGCAGTGTTTTAAATGGCAAGAGACATAGACTCTAGAATAAACTCAGCCAAATATGTATGAACTTGAATAACCTACTTTGCTTCTCTAGGTTTTAATTTCCCCATTTTTAAAATGGAAGCAGTTACAACAGCAGTAGGAAGTTAGTTTGGAGACCTTGAGGTCGGCTTGGCTATTCAGCAGTGCTGCTTGATTTTGCTAGATACAACCCTGTCATAAGTGCAAACATCTTGAGGGTATCTTGGAAGCAGGTTGCGAAACACTGGTTTTGGCAGTAGAGGGGCAAGGGCTTTTCTGCATTGTTTGGAAGCAGAATCAACAGCTTTGTGTAAACTGTGCTCTGAGCCACAGAATTCCATGGAATTCCGCTGGTATCCCTTTATGGTCTAGGGGTTGGGAAAATGCTAATTGTAATTCAGCCCAAACCATCTCTATTAGCTTCAACCCCTTTTTTTGTTTGTTTGCAGGTGATAGAAACACAATTCAAATCATTTTAGGCTAAAAGGATTAAGCAGACTTACAGCTGAGGTTTGAGAATAGCTGAAATTAGAAACTCAGATGTTGTAAGAGTGTTCTTACCTCTTGTCTCTGCTGTTCTTCACATATTACCTTTATGTGCTCAGCCCATCTTCCTCCACACAGCAGGCAACATAGCTGATACTTATATTTTCATCTTTGCCACCACAGAGGGACTGCCTTTTTCCTTGTTCCAGTGTGGAAATTCCTGGGGAAGGATTCTGCCTGGCTTGGTATTGTGTCCACAACCTGAACCAATCACCCATAACCATGGAGAACAAATATTCTGATTGGCAGTCCTTATTAATATAACAAAATTTAAGGAAGAGGGAGAGCGGTTTCCTCCAGAAAGGGCGTGCTATTCCTAGAAAAAAGATGGGTGCTGAGAAGGCCAAACACTCAGTTCCCACTGCGCTATCCCATAGGCATTTAGGTAGATGTGAGTAACAAAAAGGTTGTCAGCTAGCCGACTACATGGGATACACATCTTGGTTCTGCCACCAACTAGCCATGTGACTTTGGGACACATTTGTCATTCATCTCTCTGCACTGTGGTTACCTAAATAAATGACTATCTCTTCCACTCAACGAGGGTTTTTTTGAGATTGGACAAGAGGTATTATTCATATGAACATCTGTAGGACCTAGTACAAAATCTGGCCCTTTATAATTACCTAATGTTGTGTTGTGGGTTTTTTTAAAATCATACCCAAGTGAAATTTTCCATGTGGTTCACTGAAGTACTTATAACAATTAGATTTTTTTTAGAAAGAAGAGAAGGGAGCTTCAGGGTTGGTGAACACACGGAGGTACTGAGGGAATGGCATGGCTGCAGAGGGCATGGGAGCTCTATGCCCTTTCCCCATACCTTGTCCTATACATCTGGCTGTTCCTGAGTTACATCCTTTTGTAATAAACCAGGGATCTAGTAAAAAGAAAAGAAGGGAGTATAAACGGATAGAAAGGAAAGATAAAGCTAGGTGCATACCAAAATATCCTGTTAGAAAGCAGTGCTGATGCATTTGCTTTTAAGCTTCCTAGCAGTCAAAGTAAGGATGGAAGATGGAAAGACGCTCTATAGTTAGGTTGCTAGATAGAACAAAAATAACAACAGGACTCTGAGTTAAATTTGAATTTCTATTTAAAAAAAAATAAGGTTAGTGTAAGTTGTCCCGTACAATATTTGGGATATACTTTAACCAAAAAAATTATTTCTTGTTCATCAAAACTTCAGCTTTGTGTGTGTTTCCTGTATCTTATCCAGCAACACTATCTATAATTAGGCTCTTCGTGTCCAAAAGATAAGGACCAAATCAGTTGCTCAGGTAAAATAGGGTTTCTTCCAACACCAGATTCCCCTAATAAAGGTCTTAATAAAGGGAATTAATGGGGTGTTTAATGATGTTTGATTAACTGTTCTCCCCTCGACTCTCCAGGTCTCGGTTTTCCCCTCTGTACCATGAAGGTGCTTAACTCAATGACCTACAAGGCCCCTCCTTACACCAACACCCTATGATTGTTCCAGTCTGGGATTTTTCCATGCCTGAGCTGTGCTTTTTTACTAAAGCAGCCCCTATTGCAAGCACTTTGATCTAGCTAAAGTCTTCATTTCACCAAGGAAGCTGACCTGTAGCCACACTCTAGATGTGACTCTGGCTGGTGGCCCTGGCACCCACCCTCAGAGGGACTGGAGAGAGTCCACTTATCTATCTCACTCACCATGCATGTGCATTTTACTGTGGAACCACAGACCCAGCTGGAGCAGCCGTGGCTGCAGCTTTCCTGAGGGAAGTTAAACTGAGAGCTGGAGTATGAGTACTTCTCAGGAAGCAAAAGAAGGCTCAGGGAAACAAAGCAACTTCTCCTGGGTGGCATGACCAGTGAGTCACTGAGCTATAACTCATATCCAGTTTTGTAGCCTTTCCACCATTGTAATGCTGTCTTATAGAAAAGCCAACACCCAGAGCCTTGGAGAAGTTTGCTCAGTTTTCCACAGTGAGACCCAAGAATTTATAGAACATGTTGCCTAGTGAAGGTCTCTGAGTTTAGAGTCATTCCTTTATCCACAGTCTTACTGGTGTTGTGTGTGTTTTGTTTTGTTTTGTTTTGTTTTTTGAAGGCTGAATGATTGAGAAAAGAAAGCCTGAAAAATCCTCTCTCCTCTCTGGAATCAAACATTTTCTGGTGTCATTGGACCAAACTGGTGATTTCAGTGACAGGATGTCAGGCTTATGAGTCAGACTTCTGGGTTATCCCCCCAACCTCTTCACTTGGCTTCTGTCTGCCCTGGGATGGCCTAACTCAGCAGTCACACACTGTTTGCATTTCCCTGAAGATAGCATACTCTGCCACACTCTGGGACTTGGATCCCTTCTCTGTCCCCTTCAAGATCTAGCTCCAGTCACAGCTTCTGGGAAGTAGTTCCTAATCCCTTCCATTAGATCAGGCATTGCAAAACAGCTCAGAGTGCCCACAGCTCTTATAACACTGGATGGTGATTCTCAGTTTACACGTCTTTCCTCCAGTAAATCATGAGATCCTCATACAAAGATTTGTTTGTTTGCTTGCTTGTTTTCTATGTGGGCCAGCATTTGGTGTAGCACCTAGCATGAAGTTGGAGCTTAGTAATTATTTGTTGAAGGGAGGAAAGAGGGAAAGAGAAATAGGATAAAGGAAGGGAGGCTGGGAAGAAGAAAGAATGTTCTTTGCTGTCTCAAGAAAGAAGTCCACTGAAGTTTTCCTTTTTTAAAAAACATTATTATTCTCTTGGTAACTTCTATTAACATTTCACTTGTTTGTAGGCTTTAAACATAGTCAGTTTTAATAAGTTCCAATTGTTCTTTACTACTGAAGCATTAGGAGTATGACTTCTAATTGTCTGGACTATGCCACGGTATCTGAATCAGGGCTGGTGACACTTCGGGAGGAAATGTACTATTATCTGTATCAACTTCTTCTTTGGTTTGTCTCTGTTCTCATGGTGCTTCCAGGCATAGGCTCAGTAAGTCTCACATAATTTAAAGACAAATGCAATGAAGGCAATACGGCAGTGCCCCTTACTCACACATCCAGTGCATTGGACCAAGCGCTTGGCCCCTCCCATCTGAACTGTTGCCATACTTGTTTGTAGTCCATCAATCCATGCTTCTCCACTGCCCACCCATCCTCTAGTCATACCAGAATGGACTTTCTTTTTTTTCAATTGACAAAATTTTTTTAATTTAAATTCAGTTAGCCAACATATAGTACATCATTAGTTTTTGATGTAGCGTTCAGTGATTCATTAGTTGCATATAACATCCAGTGCTTATCGCATCATGTGCCCTCCTTAATACCCAGTTACCCCATCCCCCCACCCACCCCCCCCTTCCACAACCCTCAGTTTGTTTCCCAGAGTTACGAGTCTCTCGTGGTTTGTCTCCCTCTCTGAAGAATGGGCTTTCTAGACTCAGTTCTAAACAGCTTGTCTTCATTGCTCCCCATCACCTATAAAGTAAATTTCAAACTTTAATTGGAAGAGGAAACCTCAGTGTATCATGTAACACTTCCCATAATTTGTTCTCAACTCTGTCCATTCTTGCCATCTTCAAGCCCAAATTACAAATTACCAAACTGTATTAATTTACTAGGGCCTCTAACAAAATACCAGAGGCTGGGTGCTTAAACAACAGAAATGTATTGTGTCACAAATTCCACGGACTAGATATTTGAGATCAAGGGGCCATCAGAGTCAGTTCCTTCTGAGGGCCATGAAGGAAGAATCTGCTTTAGGCTTCTCTTCTTGGCTTGTAGACAGTTGTCTTCTCCCTGTTTCTTTACACAGTTTTCCCTCTCTATGTGTCAGTGTCCAAACTTCCTCTTCTTAGAAAACACCAATCATACTGAATTAGGGCCCACCCTAAGGACCTCAGTTTAACTTCATTATCTCTGCAAAGACCCCATTTCCAAATAAGATCACATTCTGAGATACGGGGGGTTAGGACCTCAGCATAAGAACTTGGGGAGGGGAATACAATTCAGCCCATTTGCTAGGAATTCTTTACCACCAACCCTCTAATTCCTACAGCTAGAGTTTATAAACTAACATCTTATTTTTCTTCTCCTTCCTGGTCACCATTTTCTTACATCCCTCATAGTCCTTCTTTCAATAAATGGATGATATTTGTTTCCTTACCTGTCTCTCCACCTATCCTTGATCTAACTTGCCATTTTGTTCCCAGTGTCTAACACAGTTTTTGGCACATGGTAGGCTAATTAAGAGTTTGAGGAAAGATGAATGAGACATGATGAGCAGGTGGAAATGACACATAAGCTGAGTCCCAAAGGAAGTATAAAAATTATCCAAATGAAGAAAATGAGGAAGAGTTTTCCAGGCCTGTCCAGGGAAGTGAAGCAATACGGTATATTTGTGGAACTATTAGTATATAAAGTAGTGGGTTAGAAATCATAGGAACAGGGTGCCTGGGTGGCCCAGTTGATTAAGCATCCAACTATTGATTTCGGCTCAGGTCATGATCTTAGTGTCATGGGGTCGAGCCCTATGTTGGACTCCATGCTCAGTGCAGAGTCTGCTTGTCCCTCTCCCTCTGCTCCTCCCCCCAAACAAATAAATAAAATCTTTTTAAAAAATTACCGGAAGTATGGCTAGAAGTGTAGGCAGAGGTAGTTAATGAAGGGTCTTGTGAGTTAAGGGGTTCTGTCACCATCTTATTCATTCATTTTGTACACACACACGTTTATTATTTACTGACTTCCTGGCACATCATGCTAAACCATTGAAAGTTTCAAGCAAGGAAGTAACATGATCACCTTTATTTATTAGAATTTTAATTTGGCAGCAAGTAAAGATAAATTGAAGAAAGACCATTGAAGAAGCTGTTGCCTGCCAGGAACGTTAAGGGAATGAACCAGGACAGACATTACAAGGGTTGAGCGCATGGGGGTGAATCCCAGTGATATTTAGAAGGGAAAAGATGATAAATTTGATGATTGTTTAAACAGGGACATAAGAGGGAAGAAGGAGAGAAAGAAATCCCCCAGCTGGCTAGGTGACTGGATGGATGATAGAGCCATTCATAGAAGCTTCAAAGACAGAGGAGAAGCATGTTGGTATACAGCTAGGGGTACAGTGGGCTTGCGGATAAGATATGGCGGATGGCAAAGGTTTACTTGAATTGCAGGTGCTTAAGGGATCTCCAGTTGGAGATAACAGTTAGATGGCCATCTTTACCAGTTTGGAACTTGAGAGAGGTCTTAGCTAATAGAGTATAATTGAAATCATGGGACTAAATCCCCTAATCCAGGAAAAGTATACAGAGTGAGGGAAGGTAGGGAATAAGGATGGGACTCTGGACTTACTAGCAGCAATCCAGCAGCTTTGGCTCTGTCCTGTTTCTTGGTAACCATATATTTGGAAGCCTACAGATTCCAGACTTCCAGATTCATTTTGAATACTGCCATCCAGGAGCACTTTAGTTAATGAAAACAAATGCAGTTAGATCTATGGCTTTGAAGGGTGATGGCCGAAACAAAGACAAAACAAAACAAAAACTAACCTTTGGTGACCCTATTTTATTCTCTTCATTTATTCTGCTAGTTTCATTCTGTTTATTATTTGCCATTCCAGTATATTAAAAATATAGTCATTATTCATAAACCACATATCCCCTAGGAGCTCGTTCAAAATTATAATTGCAATAATTATGTTCAATAAAATCCAGCAGGTGAAGGCTAAAATCTGCGTCCTCTCTCTGCCTCCATGAAAGAAAAAATGGAAGTCAAATCTTTGCCTGGTGGAGATCCCATCCAACTGCCCCCTGAAATGGGAGCACTGGGACCCTCCCCTTTTAGAGATAAAAACCTGGGGATCATCGGTGGACATGTCAGAGTTGATCTCCATGAAAAGTTAGCCAGTTACAAATTCTATTCCATCAAGCTACCAACCTGTGTTCCCTCCTCTCTCACATCTCCGTCCCTGTTTCATTGATACAGTGTAGCTCTCCAGCTCAGAACTTGCAAGAATATTGTTGACAAGCCTACTTTTCCTCAGTAGCACCTATGGTATGTGAAGGTCATTAGTCTATTTCTTAACTGTTATATATGTCTATTCTTAAATATCCTGTCTAAATGTTCAGTTTTTTCAGCTATAAAATAGAAACTGTACTGATTTTTCTACTTCATACTCTTGCATTAAAAACTAACTTTGGCTTTGACTGTTCTTCCTCTAGTAAGATCATTGGTATGGTTTCCCTGCTGGGTTAAGCCTTTCTACTTCCAGGGCCTGTGATATCATAATACTTCTGACCCCAAAACCCCACTTCACATTATACTGAGAAAATAATCCAAAAGGAAAAATAATTTGGGTGCCAGAGACATACATTGAAATATTATCTATCACAGATGATATCTCACAATAGGCGATGAATTAGGTAAATATCCATTCAACAGAACTTTATACAACTCTTACAATGGTATATTTGTGAATAAATGGGGGAAAGAAGAGATCTCAAATGATATTTCTGTAATAATTATAACTATGTAAAAATGATATAGTCATATGGATAAGAACTTTAAGAGAACTCCCATAAATAAATTTTTAAAAGTCAAATTCTGTAGTTATCTATTGAGTTCCATATATGTAATACATGATATATACATATTATTCCTATATATTTTTGTATATTTTTTAAATTTTTCATAAAACCCTGTGTTGTAGTAACTGTTGTCATCATGCTATCTCCATTTAACAGAAGGGGAAACTTCACGCAGGAATTGCCCAAGACCAGTTTTAATATTGTTGGAGTAGCAAGATTATGAATAGATTGTCATCTTTTTCTTGTGTTTTTCATGAATGATTTTATACAATTTTTGTTTTAACATTTGCTAGAGAGAAGGATAGAATAATGAGCTTATCTTGCAATAAATAAAAGATCTAGCTCATTTTAAATTCCGTGGTTAGACATGTAAACTTTAGAATCGGGCAGGCTCCTTATTCCATTGCCATGTGGAAAATGCCTTCCAGTTCATTTTGGCAGTGAACATCTATCTCTACTCTATCTCCTGGGTCCTCAGATGGAATAGTCTATTCACCTCACCCTTGTGACTTTTCCCAAACTCACTGATGACAGTGGCCGACAATCTCTGTTGATCATTAATTGAATATAAGAAACCAGGTTGACGTATGGAGTTGACTGAAAGTGTTGGGTTGTAAAATGCAAGAAGGAAAGAGCCCTTGGTCTTGGTTGGCTCCAGCCCCTTTAAGATCGCTAATGTAAGCTAGCTCGGTGCATCACTGAGAGAAGACTTGAAGACTCACTTAAATGATTGACCTATTTCTGAGCTCTCTGTTGTTGTAAATTACAAGAATATACTGTGTGCATTTTTAGGTAATTTGATACTATTACCTTAAAATTCACCGGTTCCGCCTCCCCCTTCCCTCCCCTGTTCAAATGGAATATCTGACCTTTTCCCTTGGCAGCCTGCTTCTCTTTTCCAGGTAACCGATGATGATTTTATACCCTGCATGATAATCAATATGTAGAAGCTGTCTTTATTGATTTAGATAAAACCACCAATTATGGCTATTTTGAGCAGAGCTCAATGGGATTAGATGTGATTACATGGCAATGGGGTGTGAGCCCGTTGCAACCAGGAGCTGCCGTAAGGCTATTTAATTGTTACAGATGAAATGCAAATGGGTGCCCATAACCAGTGCCCACTCGGTGAGCATTATCTTTACCTTCCATAGGGCAAAACCTCCAGGCTGGACCACCTAGTCATGCACATTTCAGACAAGTACTTAGAACCCCGTGAGCCTATCTCAGAGACAGCAAAGAATGTCTCAAGGAGAAGCAGTGGTGTGCCTGAAAACTATTTACTCCAGTCTCTGCTGTGTCATTTACCCAAAAATCAGAAGCAGCAACATTTCCAAGAATAAATGGATTTCAGGCAGATCGGTAAGAATGTCAGGAGGCAGGAAAAGAGATTACAGCAGATTTTAGCTCAGGCAGATATCCTTGGCTTGGAAGACCCTCCTCCCCCTGCAATCCCCACACATCTTGGTGGTCCTAGATTCACTAGTCCCTCTTTGGAAGACTCTTCATCTTGTCTGGAACATGCCGTCATATTCCATTGATTAGAAGCATGGACTTTCGAGCTAGCCTGCTACTTTTAGCTAAGTGACTTTATGCAAATTACCAAATCTTTCTGTGCTCAGTTTGTAAAAGAAGGACAATAACAGAAATACTTAGCACTGTACTTGGCCCTCTCTCCCTAGCCTTCCATTTGCGTGAAAAAAGCATCGGAGTCAGAGACCTGAGTGAAAGCCTCTGTTCTTTGCACTTACTAGCTATGTACCCAATGCCTACTTTTTTTCACCTGCCGTAGTTACCTGATTTAGCATGTGCAATGACGTTGGCCCATAGAAGGTTGTCTACCTGATTATTCTTTTCTTCCTCTCAATCAGCCTCTGAGTGGATTGTCTGGGCCGAAGCCACCTGGAAACACGTATTTCCTCCAGCCATTGAGGGCTTAGTAGCACAGAAAGGTCATAATATTCATAGCAAGACAGACATATTCCATTCATTGATTCATTCATCCATTCATTCATTTAAAAGTGTTGATGGAGCATTTACCAAACGAGGCGCTATTCTGTATGCTAGGGCACAGCACTGAGCAAAACAAATGAGGTCTCTGAAATAGCAGGGTCTACATTCCAACAAAGAGGGAGAGACACTAAACATATGTAAATAAATAAATGGAACAAAATAATTGAAGTACTGTGGGAATAGAAAGCGGGATTGTGTGCCTGAGAGTGATTAGTGCATGGGCATCGGGGAAAGGCTGCTAATTTGATTAGATATGCCTCCCTAATGAGATGGCATCAAAAGTAAGATTTGAAGGCTAAGAACGATCTCTCCAGGTGGAGTCATGGGCAGAATGGCAACAAGGCCATGAGGTGTTGTTCAAGAGCATGAGAGTCAATCTGGAGAGTCTATACTAAGCGAGAAGGAGTTTCCTGGAGCAAAGTGCCCCAGCCTCCACAGAAGCCATTAACTCTAATTTTGGGGTTCCTGCAATGATTCAGGAGCTGTCATGACTCAGCTTCTGGCTCACTTGGGGTGACTTTTTCAGAGTGTGGAGACCAGCCTTGTTCTTGCAACTCCTGCTACATCACGCAAGATCACCTGTGTTGGCAGAGCTCTAGCCACTGCCCTGTTCTCCTTCATAATCACCACACTAAAAAGCAAGAACAGGGATGCATGTCTGGATGACTGAAATGTCCCTCTTTCTGTGTTTTGCTCACAACTCTCAGCCTACGCTGTAGTCTCGGTGCTGAGTTCCCCCACCAGCTCTCATGGAGTAGAGCCTATTTCTGCTATCCTATCTTTAGTCCACTCAGGCTACCTAAGTGGCACCTAGAACTCTCTCCCCAAGTCTGGAGTCCAGGCCACTTTTAAGGGGGGGAATCTTGCTCCAATCTGTATCACCCCTTTCTTTTCTAGTATAATATGAAGGTAGGAACACAGGCCCTTGGAATCAGATGGACCTGGATTTAGGGACCTCCTTTTCCACTGATTAGATGGATGAACTTGAGCAAGGGACATACTTTCCCTCCCCATCTGTAAAATAGGGAGAATAAGACTAACTGTACCATAGGTTGGAAAGTACTGGCCCATGGCCTGTTATATAAAGAGACATTTAATAATTTTTTGACATTGTTGTTACTTCTGGACCAAGATGTGCACATTGACTTTCTTTTTTTTATGACAGTTCCTTCCCCACTTCCTTTGATGCTAAGATGTGATTTTTATTCCCTCTGGTTTAGACAAGACTCAGCCTGGGAATCGGCCATCAGCTCAAGTTCTGAGTTACTGAGTCCTCCATTGAGGATCCCCAGACTCTCATACAAGTAGATCTCTGAGCACCTGCCCAGCAGCCTCTGAATTTCCAGCAGATACACAGTCTTGTTCCTTTCTCTGAGCCCCTTACTGCTGCGGAAAAATTAGAGCTCAGACTATAGTATCCACTCTGATTTGTACACACACCCGGATAAGCATTCAATTCATAGTATCAGAAAACAAGCAAGGAAAACCCATCGAAAGCCCCTTACTTTTTTTTTTCTCTTGCTTTTCATGTGCCTTTGAGTTGCCGAAGAACATTCTTATTAAGTAATAATAATAATAATAATAATAATACAAGCATATTTTGCTTTGGGAGAAAACTTCCTGGAAACACTGCAAGCTTTTTGAGGGCTGAAAGACAGAACAATTGGAAACTCCAAGTGTGACTTCTGGCCCCATCAGTTAAGGCTGAATTTTCCTCTCTGAGACACGGTGATGGTCTCCCTTGCATAATTTAGACTCCTGGCATGCACTTAAGTCTTATTCATGTGAAGAGTGGCTCAGCTTGCAGCAAAGGTAGAATATGCAATAGGCTCTGTGGTCGTTTTGGAATAGGGTTGATGAGAGAATTTTCCCGCTAATCCTCTATCCATTCTGACACCGGCCTGCCGTATGGGAGTAGGAGGGTAAAGATAGGACTCCACAGGTAAGCAGAGACAAGTAGATGTATATATGCGAGTCTCACTTCTCAGATAAAAGACTGAGGAATGGATCCTATTTTACACTAAAACTTTGTACTTCTTCTTAGCATCTTGCCAAGAACTATTCAAAAGACAGTGAATATATTAGGAGGGTCTCCACAACTGAGAAGAACAGGCCCAGCCGTGGAGTAAGTCAGTACTTCTGAGAAAATTGCTTTTACTTTTTGCAGCCATGTTTGATGTCCACATCATTGCCCACAGGAAACCAGAGACTCAATATGCTCCACTCAACTCAGCTGCAAAGAGAGCAAAATACAGCATTTTTTAAAAAAATCTACAGATCTTAATTGCATCTTGTCTGGGGCTTCCCAAAGCACACTTCCATCTTCAGCTTGATACAATGAGACCAATTAGTCCTCACTAAGTGATATACATGGTTACTGAGAAAGGAAACAAGGCCCATCCCATGCCTGGTTCTCTCCCCCGTCCCCACTCATTCAGTTGTTTCAAACTTTATTTCAACAAAGAATTCATTCCAATATTCCCAGGGTTCGAGCCACCACCTATGCTAACAGCAGCCCTGCTTGCTCTTCTCTTCTACAAATGTGTATTACTATCTGCCAAATGTGCATCTCCACTTACTTGCCTTACAGACATCTCAAGTCTAGAGCTTAACTCATCCTTTCCCCTCCTCCCTTTCCTTAATTTCTAATTGATGGAATGCTATCAGCACATTTTGCCCATGCCAGAAAACCGAGGGGCTTTATCCTTCCAGCTCCCTCGCTAACCTCATACAATTGGTTCATAAAACTTAGCCATTCTGCCTGTTCACCTCTCTCTATTCTGTCTTGTTTTCCTGTTGTCACCTTAGCTCAGGCCAGTATCATGTCTTAACCTGGATCACTATATCAGCCTCCTATCAGTTCTCCCTGTTTCCATTCTTGTCCAAGTCCAGTTGATTCTGCGCAAGTTAAGAGCAACCTTCCTTTTTTTAAAGATTTTATTTATTTATTTGACAGAGACACAGTGAGAGAGGGAACACAACAGGGGGAGTGGGAGAGGGAGAAGCAGACTTCCCTACCGAGCAGGCAACCCGATGCGGGGCTCGATCCCAGGACCCTGGGATCATGACCTGAGCCGAAGGCAGACACTTAATGACTGAGCCACCCAGGCGCCCCAAGAGGAACCTTCCTAAAATGCTATCTCATTATGTCACTGCTAAAATCCTTCAGTGGCTCTCCATGGCCCTCAGTCCAAGCGCCTTCATTTGGCTAAAAAGCCTCCACACCTAACCCTGCCCTTCCTACGTAGCCTCATCTTTCTTTACCACCTACGCACTGGGAGCCTCTGACTAACTCTCTTCCCCTTCCCTCTCCTTCCTTATCCCCCATGCATATGTACCTGGCACTCTGGCTTTGAAACTGCTCTCCTTTCCTTCCTCCATTTTTCCCTCTTTACCCAGGACTAAGCTGGTGGAATAGTCTCAAGGGAGTCTCCTATAGTCACTCTCCTTCCTGACTAGACTGCAGCCTCCTTAATGGCAGGGCTCATGTCTTCCTCACTGTGGAATCTACAATTCCTAGCACAGAGACTCCTACATGGTGCTCCATAAAACTTCCAATGTTGAATGAGAATCTCAATTTCAGTGTACCTAGAGTCAGAAGGACAGCCCTAGAGGCAGCTCACCATCTTGCCCAGAAGGCCTCAGGATCTTCCTGAAAAAATAGCTCCCTGTGTTATCCTGGGTTCTCCAGGGTCCTGACTTGGGTATGCAATTACATCTCCATTGATTATGGGCTGTGAGCCAAGCAAACTTTCCCCGACCTCTGGAAATTCTCAATAGCTCTGTTTTCACTGTGTAGGTGGGATAATCAAGGCAAGAGCATTAGTGGCAAAAAAATACCCTCAGAGTCTTGAGCAAGTCCATCATCGTATGTTACGAAGTGAAACGTAATAGGCATACAGGAAGCAAGCAACTTGATTTATTTTGGAAGAGAAAATGTCAGTATATTTTATCAGAATTTAGAGAAGAAAGACAAACAAAATGCAAAGTGCTAACGCCAATCCCAAACAAGAATAAAACAAAAAGAAAGAATCATAACAAAATTAATATTAATAACAATATGTCAGTCTATCTCATTTAATCCTCACAACAACCCAGTCAGTAGGTACTACTTCTGTCCCCATTCGTCATAAGAAGAATTTAAAGCTCAGAGATGTTCAGTAACTTGTCCAGAGCAACACACACTCTAGTGAGCACCAGAATCGATATTTGGACACAAGTCTTCCTGATTTCAAAGTCGATATTCTGCATCATCAAGCTATATGGCCTCTCTAAAAAGAAAAATTGAAAATTTCAGGAAGATCGTTCCTTTAAGTATAGTCAGTGCAATATATAGTAGGCATGGGTTAACTATCTGCTGAGTGAAAATGAGCAAGTGAAAAACCCATCTAGAATTCTCTGCTGGTTCATCTTCAGATTTCTTTTATTCACAGAACAGACTTCCCAGGGGTCCTCAGGCCACACTGGATAGCATCTCTTGAGATTTTTTTTTTTTTTAAGAAAAATCTAACCATTGCCCATGTTGGACATGAACAAGAAGCAAGTACATTGTATTTATTGGTTCTGTAAACATCTGAGGATGCATTATTCATGGGACTTTCAATGATTATGAAAGTGTTCTGTAGTGGCACTGTCCCAATATAGAAATGGCCACGTGTGGCTCTCCAGTACATGAAATGTCCCTAGTATGGCTGAGGAACTGAATTTCTAATTTTCTTTAATTTTAATTAAGTTTTAAAAGTCACACGTGGCCATTAGATAGCAAAGAAATTTCATTCAACAACTATTTGCGGAGAACCTACTACATGTGACCTACTAGCTGCTGGGGAAAAAGGAAAGTGGAGAATAAAGCAATCCCTTGTTCTCATGGAGCTTCCAGTCGAACAAAGATAGATATCAATCAGATAATTATACCAAAAAAAGTAAAATTACAATGGTGGTGAGTGTGGTGAAGCAAATGTATAGGGTCTAGTGAGACCTGGACTGCTCTGAGTGGCTCGTGGAAGTTTCCTGAAGGAGGAATGTTCAGGTTGAGCTCTGAGGTGAGACCCTTCCAGGTAGAGGGGATTTGATGGTAGAACTTCTGAGGCAGGTGGCAGCATGAGCTGGTGAGGGAAGTGAAAAGGAGTAGAGGCCTGGAGTGCTGAGATCATGGGGGTAGTAGTCCAGGGAGTCACAGAGGGGTGGTCTGGGTCCCACTCACACCAGGTCTTATGAGGCTGCATTAAAGCTTTCAGTCTTTGTACCAAAAACAATGTGAACATGTTCAACTATTTCTAGCCAGAAAGAGGAGGAAATGGAAGGAGGGGACATAGAAAAAATAATAGTGGCTAAGGTGTTGACCTGTTGGAAAGAGATAAGTGGGTTTAGGGAAACCAGTGAAGAATCTATACGTCAGTGATGCACTCAGTGAACATGGGAGATCAACACCCAATGCCAGGGCGTTATATGTCCTTGTGTCCACTCGTTTCTGACTTCTGTATCTTGTAGCTGATGGGGATAAGGCTGAGAGCCAGCAGAGCGCGCTCCAGGATCCAGTCCTGCCCCCACTTACTAGCTATGAACTCTTTCTAAGCTACTAATTCCCTCTGAGAATGTAGTTTGCTCATGTGTAAAAGATATCCTGGTAGAATTGCTGAGAATTAGGAGGCATAGGGTACATAGAAAGTAAAATACTATACAAATCTCATAATCACACCAGTCGGTGTGATTTTTATGTGATTCACCCAAGGATAGGTTCATGGGATATTATGAATGATAAATTATCCTTTTCTAGAAAGCCAGGAAGTATCTGAAGTGCAGAATAAGCGCCTTAACTGCTTGCGTCCTTGAAGGTTTCTGGACATTGACAAATGTTCCCAAGGGGTTTCATCTTCTTTTCCAAAGGTTGTTTCCACTGGATATATAATTCACAACAGGATGAAATGCAAAGAAAAATCAGCATACAAAACACCATATTTAGTAACCTAAATGAACGTCTTTGTTGGGGGGGGTGGGGAGCATAGGGAGATTACATTGAGCCTGTGCTATGCAGCATCACTGAGAACTTGGGGGTTATCTTGGTCTTTGGATGCCATTCACTCTGGCTACGACCACTGACTCTCTGTTCCTTCCACCCTCTTGCCCACTGCTATTGAATCTGAGTGTTTTCATGGGCATGTGTGTGTGTTGTCATACACAGGCATGCACACTCTAGCACACGATTCAGACCACCATCTTCCCACTTATCTCTCAACATGTATACTTTTATTAATGTGAGATTATATATATATATATATATACACACATACATATATATATACATATATATCTTCATATTTTTTATTGAAGTATAGTTGATACACAATGATTTACAATGTTTCAGGTGTACAACATAGTGACTTGACAACCTATATGTTACGCTCTGCTCACCACAAATGTAGCTACCATCTGTCACCATACAACATTATTACAATACCATTGACTATATTCCTATGCTGTACCTTTCATCCCCATGACTTATTCCTTCCGTGACTGGGAGCCTTTACCCCCTCACTCCCCTTCACCCATTTTGCCCATCCTTCCACTCCTCTCCCTTCTGGCAACCCATCAGTTTGTTCTCAGTATTTGTAGATCTGATTTTGCTTTTTGTTTGTTTACTTATTTGTTTTGTTTTTTAGATTCCACATATGAGTGAAATCATAAAGCATTTGTCTTTGTCTGGCTTATTTCACTTAGCACAATACTCTCTAGTCCATCTATGTTGTCACAAATGGTAGGATCTCATTCTTTCTTATGGCTCAGTAATATTCCATTATATATATCTTCTTCTGGATATTTGAGTTGCTTCCATATCGTGGCCATTGTAAATAATGCTGCAGTAAACATAGTGATGCATATATCTTTTCAAATTCATGTTTTTGTTTTCTTTTGGTAAATACCTGGGAGTGGAATTACTGGACCATAAATGTATTTCTACTTTTAATTTTTTGAGGAACCTCTATACATACTGTTTTCTGCAGTGGCTACATCAATTTACATTCCCACCAACAGTACATGAGGGTTCCTTTTACTCCACATCCTTGCCAACACTTATAATTTCGTCTTTATTCTAGCCATTCTGACAGGTGAGAAGTGATATCTCATTGTGATTTTTTGCATTTGCCTGATGATTATGATGTGAAGCATCTTTTCATGTGCCTGTTGGCTATGTATATGTCTTCTTTGGAGAAATGTCTATTTGGGTTCTCTGAGCATTTTTACATCAGATTATTTGTGGTTTTAGTGTTCATTTGTATAAGTTCTTTATATATTTTGGATATTAACTCCTTATTGGATATATCATTTGTAAATATCTTCTACTGCTTAGGTTGCCTTTTCATTTTGTCGATAGTTTCCTTTGCTGTGCAAAAGCTTTTTATTTTGGTGTAGTTATAATCATTTTTTTATGCTTTATATCCTCTTTCTTAGTTAAAATCATGATTTTTTTAAAAAAATCAATGCAGCATATAAATTTCCAATGTTTTATACCTGTGTTTATGAGAAATATGACTTTACCTTAAGTGAAATTAAAACTGTGCACTAATTAAATGAGTTGGTTTACAATGGGGAAAAGGAAACCTCTGTGAAAAGGGCTGCCTCTGGTCTAGGATGAACATATAACTAACTTATCATCCTCACCATGGCACCTTTGAGAGTAAGGGGGATGCTATTAATAATTACATTGGAACAAAATGGGCATAAACTGCGATCTCTCAGGAAGACCTTGGGATTGTACTTGAGATGTTCTCCTTTCTCATTCTTTACCCAGAGCCAGCCTGCCTATAGCTATGAACATGTTGAATCAAGGGGCTTGGTAGGAAGCCTCCTCCCACTTGATTGTGCAAACCTATTTTTACCCTCTGCCACAGTGGGCACATCTTGCCAGTTCCCACTCTGAATTCCCCTCTGCAATGGACTGAGTATTTGTGTTCCCTCCAAAATTCATATGTTGAAATCTTAACCCCTAATGTGATGGTATTAGGAGGAGGGGACTTTGGGAGATAATTAAGTCATGAGGGTGGAGTTCTCATGAATGCGATTAGTGCCCTTGGAAAAGGGACCCCAGAGAACTTTCTAGCCCTCTTTTTCCCATGTGAGGACACAATGAGGAGTCTGCAACTTGGAAGAGGGCCTTCATCAGAACCTGACCATACCAGCACCCACCTTAGACTTCTAGCATCTAGAACTATGAGAAATTCCTGTTTTCTGTAAGCTACCCAGTCTTTTTTATTGCAGCCCAAACTGACTAAGACACCTTCCTTTGCCATCAGCTAGGAATCCATCCACCATGCAGGGGATGCTGCTTAGCTAACCTGTTTCTGGCCCACAGCTCATTAGGGTGAACCATTTTGAAGGTTACGAGAAGAGAAAATTTCAGAGGCTTACTGAGGGTTACTGGCATTAGGGTTTTGTGGGGAGGTGGAGGCTGTTATGTTTTTGCTCTCTTTTGTTGTGTTTTTTTTTTTATGAAAACCAACATATTTTATTAAAACAACATAGCTATACCTTGTGATAAGAAAACCCGCCACATTAAAACATCACTATGACAAAATGCATTATAGTAGCAAATTATTTTTATTTTGCCTGAGTATATAAACTACTAAATTTTTCCGGTTTCTTTGGTGAGTGTCATGCCAATACTTTTCTATTGCTCTGGTTCAATGAGCCTTATCTTAACTATCAGCTTAACATTTATAGCAGAAAATCTAAAACAAAAACCTGAGGTCAAACAGTATTGTGCTGAAAGCAAACACCTGGCCACAACCTCAGGGTTGTCCATTTATCCAGGGATTCTCTTCATGTCTATATTTTTGAGTTGGAGAAAACAGTTTTGTGGATTTTTATTTGAATTTTGAAGTTAACAGTAGCAGAGAGGCAAGTCTCAAAGGCCCAATGTTGTCTTGGATCCATAGTTTTTAATATATTTCCTTCAGCCCATCACTTGGACAAAATAATAACAAACATCCCTTTAAATGTTTGTTATTTTAAAATCTCACTGAGAGACGAGCCCATCAAGTTGACCCCACAAATAGATATGGGCAGGGTAAATGCAAGTTATGTAGCCATGCTATCTCATTAATAAACAACAACAAGCTCTCATGATGGCTCTCAAGTCCTCCTGTTCTGACTCCAAATAGAGGCATCACATTTGGACCAACCAATCCTCGCCTCACGCTTTGTAAATAGAAAAGCCTCCAGAGACTATTGTGTCACTCTTTCTGAAGTGTGGGCTGATACTCCAGGATGCAGAGATTTGGGGTTCTTTTTAGAACCTCCTGGGCTTGGTAAAGGTCCTAGAATCCAAGCCATGGACTCATTATTCAAGGGCTTACTCACAGGGGCTGTACAACATAAAGAGAGGTCCAGTCCCTCCTACTCCCTTTTGACTTATGCAAACGCGAATCACTTTAATAAAGGAGACACACTGGTAGGTGCAACAAAAGAGGGGTAGAGTAGGGGTGGACCTGAGTATTAAGGAAAGAACATTCAATGCTGAGAGGCCTGGGAGAGCTGCCAGGTGGAGGTGGTGTTTCAGTCACACCTTGAAGAACACTTAGTCTTTGACCATGTGGAAATGAGGGGAGGAAACAGTGTGAAGTAAGGTGTGGTGGCAAGAAAACAAGACATAGTAATGAGGAATGGTGACCACCATCTGAATTAGGAGAAAGTTTTGCAAAGGATATTCATTTTTACTAAGTATTTATTTAGAATCTCTGTGTCAGGTTTTGAGGCTATAGAAATAAATAAGACAGACACATGAACCGGCCTTCCCAGAGCTTATAGTGTAATGGGAGAGACAGACAAGTAGGGGAAACAAAGTTGGACCAATTCCCACAGCAGTCTGGAAGGCCTCTGATGTCAACCAAGAAAGTCACAGAATCCCTTAATCTCTACCAAATAGACTTGGTATTCAGAAGGAATTAAGATCAGGAATTGTAGATGTGAGTCCAGTTTTGCCACTACATCACCTGTGTATCCATCAACCTTTGACCTGCTCATCCATACTCTCTTTCCTATGTGTTATAAATAGAGAAAGGATCAACATGAGCTACTTCCCAGCATCTCTGGGATGATGACAGTAGAAAATAGAAGTAAAGGTGTTTTGAAATGTAAAATATGTTATGCAAATGCATGTTGTTAGTGTTACTATTTCTCTGGTCTCCAGGGATCATATTATAGGCAGTACCAAAACCTCATAACATGGAGAAAGCAGAAATGATTGTTCACAACTATTTGTGGATAATGGAAGATGGAGGTATGTGAACATAGGATTTGTAACCACAGAGATCTGAATTCAAATCCTGTATCCATCATCTGCTACCTGCATAACTTTGGGCAAGACATAACCTCTTTAAGCCTGTCTTCTCACCTATAAATCATATCTAATAATATCTGTTTCCTAAGGCTATCATCAGAATAACTTTTAAGAGTTCACCACGGTGCCTAGTACACAGTAATCGTCCAATAAATGGCAATAAAGATTATTTTACTTGTGGCTCATCTAACTTTTCTAAGATGATAGGAAGAATGTTATAGAATCAGGGAATCATAGACGTTACCTCAATTTTTTTTCTCTTCCTGAGCTTATGGTCTTATGCATCTTGTTCCAGCATTTCTCACTCCAAAAGCTGTGATCCTATTTATGTATTACTGAATTTCTTCTTACACTTAAGCCCATTTTATCTTATTTAATTTCTCTATAGAGTAACATGACTGAAGAAAGAATCAGCTGGACAAGACCAAGACTGAGAGTGACAAATTGTCCTAGTTTTAACTATGACTGAGGGGTTTCCCGGAACACTGGACTTTCATTACTAAAATAAGGACAGTCCTGGGCAATTAGGGGCAGTTGGTCACTCTACCTCTCTTAGTGCAGAATTTTTATCTCTGGTTAAACCAGAAAAGCCAAGAACTATACAACTCACTACATTCTATTTCCACTGTATACAACCAGGAGTAATAAGCAACCAGAGGCAAAAGCCCCATACAGACCCATGTAGTGTATACACTACCACCTTACCACTTAATTAAGCATGGTCTTTGGTCAATCAGCTAGGAGTCTTGTGGCATGGGTGCACATTGTGTTGGTGGTTGTTGCGAACTTGGAAGAAAGGAGATCTTTTTCCTTCTATCTCTGATGCTGTTTCAGATAATGAATCTGACGGCTCAGTGCCAAGTGGTTTTTGAATGAACAGTCCATCCTCAGTGTCTGTAGGGAGGGGCTTGTTTTTGTGTCCTATCTTATCTAACCTGGATCAGAATAAAAACATGGTACCCCTCTTACCTCGGTGACTGCATATGAACTTTGTCTCTACTCATTCAGGCTAAAATCAAGTTCTTCTGTCAATGTCTCTGTCTGATTAATGGAGGTCTTCTCTTCTCTGGCTGGGATGCTTTAAGCACTTCACCATGTAACTTGTAAACCAAATAATGATGCTTGAAGGTGTTGAGTTTTCCAATAAGTCTGGATCATTTTTCTAAAATTCCTGTTTCAGCTGATGACCATTAATTTTTATGAACTCAGAATAACTTGGGGAACCTTTCTTGCTTTGGGATTTTCTTTATTTTTTTTTTCTCACAGAGACAAAATCTTGAAGTCAATCAGGACAATGACTGTTTACAGAGGGAATGAGAAACACTCCCTCTTGAATGCCCTCAGTTCCTTGGAGAATTATGGGAAATGTGCCAGTAATGTCCAGTGGTCAATCAGTTTTTCCAGTAACATGAATGATTCACAGTGACATAAACTAGGTCTTATTCAAGAAGTATTACACCATCCCCTGTGATGACAAGCAGAAGCTTCTTGGTAAAGTTGTACAAACTCAACTTTCAGAAGCATCAGCCACATAATCAGAGTACTCTTGAAGAACCATCTTGTTTTTTAAAGGATTGAAAAGCAGACCTTTAAAAAGATGTATCTGGAAGATATTATGACAAATAACAAACTACAAAAAAAATTGCAACAATTATGACATACAAATAATCTGATTTCATTAATATATAAAGAGCTCTTATAATTCAAGAAAATTAACAACCCAATAGAAAAATGGATAAAGATCATGAGCAACCTTCTTCACAGGATATACATATGTCTTGTTAGGATTTTATGTTCAACTTTATTAAAAGCAAGTAAGTGCAAATAAAAACGGAACATTTTTACCTCTCAGTGGACAAAAATCAAAGTTTTATAATACAGGATGTTGGTAAAAATGTGCAGAGACTTTCTTGAAATGGTCCTTGAAGTATGAAGGGTGCAGCCTCTTCAGAGGGCAGTATCAATATTCAAAACCTGTAATGAGGGGAGCCTGGGTGGCTCGGTCGTTAAGCATCTGACTTCAGCTCAGGTCATGATCCTGGGGTCCTGGGGTCGAGCCCCGCATCAGGCTCCCTGCTCAGCGGGAAGCCTGCTTCTCCCTCTCCCACTCCCCCACTTGTGTTCCCTCTCTCATTGCTCTCCGTCAAATAAATAAATAAAATCTTAAAAAAAAAAAAACCTGTAATGAAACAATAGTAGAAATTTATTTTATATTGAGCTTGTGGTCAGAGATATATACAAGGATATATATTGGGACATTTTGAAATAGCTAAAGAATAGACATATACTAAATGTTCCACAATTAGAAATTAGTAAATAAATGTTACCAACTGAACATTTGTGTCTTCCCAAATTCATATGTTGAAATCCTAACCTCCAGTGTGATGGTATTAAAAAGTGGGGCCTTGGGGAGGTATTTGGCCATGAAGCTGAGACCCTGATGAATGAGATCAGTGCCTTAATAAGAATAAACATGGGAGACCTTGCTTCCTCTCCCTCTCTGCTTTCTGCATGTAAGGATACAAGGAAGAGACAGCCCTCTGTAAACCAGAAAGTGTCTTCACCAAGAACCCGACTATGCTGGCATCCTCATGTGGAATTTTCCAGCTTCTCGAACTAAGTGAGAAATAAATGTTGTTTAAGCCACCATGTCTATGGTAATTTGTTATAGCAGCTGGAACTGACTAATAAAGGTACATAAAGGATGCAATGGTGGAATACTATACAACGACTGCAAAGAATGAGATAGATCTTATGTACTGATATGGAAATTTTTAAAGAAAGTTTTTAACTAAGAAAATCAATTCAAGAAGGATGTGTGTAGTGTGATCTCATTTGTGAAAAATAGGGAATATATAAATAGATAGAGACAAAAATAGAGATAGAGATATATACCACATTCATATATACTTCTGTATATCCAGAAAATGCTGAGAAGGCACACAGAATCTGTTATAAATTACCTTTTGGAAAGTAGAATTTGGGGTTAGGGTGAGAGGAAGACTCCTTTCTATTGCATATCCTTTAATAGTTACAATTTTTAATCCTTTCTAAAAGGCATTAAGATAAAAACAAAAAGAGAGTCAGCTTCTATGAAACATTTACTCATCACCACTGATAGGAACTGTTTATAAGTACTAAGTAGCCGAAATCCCTAATTAGTAGCACATACCCTGTATAGTTATTGCATGTTGGGATCTGCTTCCCCCAGTTTCCTGGGATCTTTAAAGGATAAATCAGTGGTGTATCATGGATTGGGAATGGGAGTAGCTCTGCTACTCACATATCATGGTTCCTGTTCTACAGATGAGGAACCTAAAGTTCAGGGAGAGGGCAGAGGAATTTTTGTCTAAAGCCACATAGCCAGTCAGCAGTCGAATCATGACAGAATATAAGACTCCTTTCTCCAGTCCTATTTCTACTTTGGAGTAAATGGAGGAATACCCAAAGTTTAGAAGAAACATTGACCTGATATTCCACCTAGTACAAGAATAGAGATTCAGATGTTCTTTCTTAAAGAGTAGTCATCTCATAACCCTTCCTCGCTCCCAGGACAGACTTCCACAGATCAAGGGTCAGAATAGTGATATTTCCTTTATTTGACCTCCAGAGATGCGAAGTAGGGTTACTAAAGTCTTGTGTTATGAGACAAGGCTGTATGTTTGGCAGAAGTGCTAGGAGTCCAATATGAAAGAATAAATCTAGGTTCTACCACTTCCTTGCTCTAACTGCAGACAAGTCACTTAACATGCCTGAACTTAAGATTCCTCCTCTGCAAAACAGGGGTAACAGCAGTGTACAGGGTTTCTATGAGACTGATTTTATGCAAGTGACTTGCAAACTATGAAGTACTCCAAAAAGTGTATTTAGGTCTCCTAGCAACATGCCCAGGTAGATAGCATTCATGGAGGGAGAGATGATGGCTGATGAACTGGGGTCTCGAAAGTTCCCAAGGTTGGCTGGCCAGGCCTTCCCCCAGGGCAGACTGGAGAGGACAGGGTCTGGAGCCCTGTGTCTAGCAGGCATCTGGGCACCTGGGACCAGGCATGAAAATAAGTTAGCCCTGAACTTGAATGAGACTTGCAGGGTGGAGATCATGGCAGTCTCACTGGAGAAGCAGGTGGAGCACCTGGAGATTGCCCTGCAGAGCTTAGACTCCTATGACCTTGCTCCCCTGTCTACAAAGCAACAACAACAACAACAACTTTAAGTGAATTTGAAGAATTTTTTCACAGCCAATAAACATATCTACTTATACCCTTGAACTGTTAATACTATAAGCCGTTAGAGATCATCTGTGGCCACCCCAGGGTCGAATCTGGCCTGTGCTGTGTCTTTGACATTTTGAAGGAGTTGTCAACATTTAAAGCTCAAATTTCAGATTTTTAAAAAGTCTGGAAGATCTAGCAACTTTAGATGCACACTCTAGTGTGGTGATGATGGACTAAAAGTGAGTAGCAGTACCTCTTTCTAATGGACATATAGCCTCTACTTGGCCACCGTCCCCACTTTTCCCCTTTTTGTCATGTTTCACCCATTTACGTCTGTAGGCCATTTGAGTTGCAATCCTAAAGCTAGTTTAACAAGCATATTTGGCAGAAGAAATAATTTCAGTTCAAGATAGTACAGTATCTTGACCACCCTCACAACAAGAACTCAGACCCACCAATTTCTGCTTTAGAGCCTCTTAGTCTGCAATTTATGTATGCTTCCCACACTGCAGCAACTATGGAGCTCTGTGCCCATAATCAAGCCCATTTATTTTCTGCAAAACAAGAGAGAAGAGGCTCACTTTGCTCCATAGCTGATTAGGGCTTCCCCTTACTGAGAAAAAAAAAAAAAAAAAAAAAGCTAGGTTTCAAAAGAAAATCCTCAAATGAAAGCAAGCCTACATTTCCCTCTTTAGCTCAGCCACTTTTGCTCTCCACCATTTTCATGATGAAACCATTTCCTTTGCTATGGTTTCTAGTCCTGCATGCTCATGGGCCCAATCAGTTTCTCAGAAGCTTTACTTCAGTAGAGTAGTAATATCATATAGCAATAAATCCTGTAGGAGCCCTTCTGCTGTCAATAGAAACCTGGTTAAGGTTCTTGGGGCACCTGGGTGGCTCAGCTGGTTAAGCGTCTGCCTTTGGCTCAGGTCATGATCCCAGGGTCCTGGGATCGAGCTCTGAGTTGGGCTGCCTGCTCAGTGGGGAGTCTGCTTGTCTCTTTCCCTCTGCCCCTCCCCCTGCTTATGCTCTTTCTCTATCTCTCCCTCAAATAAATAAAATCTTAAAAAAAAAAAGAAACCTGGTTAAGGTTTTAAGGAATCTTCTAGAAGATGCCCCCGGACTTGACTTCTCTATCCCACAGGAGCCAAAAGACCCATAAGAGTGTGTGTGTGTGTGTGTGTGTGTGTGTGTGAGATTTATGAGTAAGTGCATTAGAATTACACAATAAGTAAGCAAATTGGGTAAAAATATGTCTCCACAGTTCCTCTGCCTGAAAAATATAATGTTAAGAAGTAACTGGGTTGGGAGCTTGGGTGGCTCAGTCAGTTAAGCGACTGCCTTCGGCTCAGGTCATGATCTTGGGGTCCTGGGATCCAGTCCAGAGTTGGGTTCTCTGCTCAGCGGGGAGTCTGCTTCTCCCTCTCACACTCTCTCTGTGCTCTCCCTCTCTCTCTCTCAAATAAATAAATAAAATCTTTAAAAAAAAGAGAGAGAGAGGTAACTGGGTTGACACAATCAGCATTAAAAATGGAGGTTGGTGATTTATGGATGCGTTTATTCATTCATTCATTCATTCAACAAATATTTACTGGGTACCTATTATATCCCTAACATTCGCTAAGACTCCTAGAAAAAAAAATAAACCCAGTTCCTGGCCCCAATAAGCTCACTCAACTCTTCCAATAACTACCTGTAGAACTGAACAACTTGACCTAACCTCTCTTCCCATGCCAATTTCTTCTCCTTTACAACACTCAGTTCTGTGGATTTTGTTAGCCTCCATGAGTTTCGTGTAGGTGAGAGTCTTAAACTATGTCATTGAGCAGCAGCGATTTCATCAACATTGGTCCAAGCTGAGCCCATCCCTTCCTAGATACCTAGAGGGATCAGGTAACTTGCTCAGGTACGTAGCTCGTTGTTGGCTGAGCCAGTTCCCAGCACTACCACTGTCTCCACCATTACCCAGAGCCCAGCAGGTCTTCTGGAACCCTTGGCCACACCAGGACACCTTCTTTGGTTTTGGCCCAATCATTTTGGTTTGGGCCAAATTCTGCTACCTCTGAGTTCTGCATTTGTGGAATTGAGGCTCAGGTCATGCCTATAAAATGTATGCTTTCTTGGATTTAAAGATTGTCTCTGCACTCATGGTTTGCTCATAATCTCCTGACTGCCAGAGCTTTCCCTTCACTTCAGGCACTCTAATTGGAATTTGGGGCATTAATTAAATATCATAAAAATAACTTGAGTTTATACGACTTTTTTCCATCCATGCCTTAGAAAAGGGAATTCTATATTCAATACCTGTGAATTCACGGGCTCTGTGAACATGGACAAGAAAAAGTTACATCTTAATTTCCATCCATCTTGAACTGAAATTTAACATTACCTTTAACTATAAATGTAGGGAACAAACCATAGTAGTCTTAGAATTTTGTCACAATTAAAACCACAGATGTCTTCATATCACATAACAGTTGTTACAAGTTTCCCGAAATACCATATGAGCTCACCACTACTTCAAAAGTAAGGTAGTTATTTGGGTCCACTTTTAGATATTTTTATATAGTATGTTAATAAAGAAATACATAAATTACCATAGCAAAAATTTGTGGATTTTTAAAAATATTTTGATAAACTTAATATAAATGTTTTCCTTTCTTATTCTATGTGTTTTACTTCATACATTTAAGAACATTAATCTGAGAGTCTATCATCTTCCCCAGATCACCAAACACGTCCATTACCACAAAAATTTAAAGAGTCCTTGCTTTTAGAGCAGAGGTTCTTAATTGGGGATATTTTGCCCCTGTATCCTGGGGATATTTGACAATGTCCAGAAATAGTTGCTACTGGTATCTAGTGGGTAGAGGACAGGGATACTGCTAAACATTCTACAGTAAACAAGATAGCACCCACACACAAAGAATTATGACCAAATATCAGTAGCACTGAGTTTGAGAAACCCTATTTTAGAGCAATATTCAACAAAAGCCTAAAAAGTTTCTAGTCCTTCCATTCCCACCTAATTCCTATTTATGTTCACCCTTTTAATCTTCCTGCTCTCCCTCTGAGTAATCACACACATGAAGTAGGTTTTTTGTTTTTTTGTTTTTGTTTGTTTTTGTTTTTAATTCTTGCATCCATCCCAGTTTCAAGTATGACAAGTCACCCTAGATCTGTAAGCCAGAAGTTCTGGTCAAGGCAGTATTATGAGTGTTGACAGACTTCCTGGACCATTTTTTAGACGTGTAAGTGAGGAATCAATGTCCCATAGACAAAAGCAAGATGGTCCATATGCCCTCTGTCTAGCTCCCCAGGTCTTATATTGACTGTATGATTAATTCAGTACTTTCCACAAAGGTGGCCTCACTTAAAATGCAGGGCTCCTTTTCAAGGCTAGGAGGGCAGCAGGAAAGAAGGATCAGGTTAGGGAATCAGACATCTTCTCTACTCAAGAACCAGTAATAACAGTCTTCTTCTTCCTTCTTCCTCCCCTTTTCCCTTCAGCAGTGTATTCATCTCCAAAGGAAAATCCTTCTATGTTGAGTAAAAATAAATTTCTCAAATGAAAGGACAAAGATTGAAAACCACAGGATATAAATAAAGAAACAAACAGTACAAAGTGTAGAAGTCAGAAGAGTGTTTTTAAACCTCTTGTGGGAGAACTCTTGACAAATAACTTGCCTTCACTTTGGCACCTTTTATGTTACCCATCTTTGGGTAACATTCCTTTAACAGACATTCGTTTCTGCTTGAAAGTTCTGAGAAACATCTGGCTTGGTCTGGTACAGACCACTCTTGCTGGTGACTCTCTCTTGCTGTGTGATACCAAACATAGGACAAGTCACTGATGCCCCAAGATAACATAAGGACAAAATGGTGGCATACATATACAATGGAATATTATGCAGCATCAAAAAAAATGAAATCTTGCCATTTGCAACGACGTGGATAGAACTAGAGGGTATTATGCTAAGTGAAATAAGTCAATCAGAGAAAGACAAGTAGCATATAATCAGAGAAAGACAAGTATCATATGATCTCACTGATATGAGGAATTTGAGAAACAAGACAGAGGATCATAGGGGAAGGGAGGGAAAAATGAAACAAGATGAAACCAGAGATGGAGACAAACCATAAGAGACTCTTAATCTCAGGAAACAAACTGAGGGTTGCTGGAGTGGAGGGGGGTGGAAGGGATGGGGTGGCTGGGTGATGGACATCGGGGAGGGTATGTGCTATGGTGAGTGCTGTGAATTGTGTAAGACCGATGAATCACAGACCTGTACCCCTGAAACTAATAGTATATTATATATTAATAAAAAAACTTTTTAAATATAAGGACAAAATGTTGATCAGGGACTTCTCATGAGTAAAAATTAAATTCCAAGTGGGCTGGTATAATGGTTAATTTTATATGTTCAACTTGACTGGATCATGAGGGACCCAGAATCTGGCTAAATATTATCTTTGGATGTGTCTGTGAGGGTGTTTCTGAATGAACTTAGCATTTGAATCAGTGGACTCAGTAAAGCAGTGTGCATGGGCATCATCCAATCCATTGGAGGACTACATAGAACAAAACGGTGGAGGAAGGGAGAATTTGTGCCTTCCTGCCTGATTGCCTGAGTTGGGAAACTGGGACATTCATCTTTCCCTGCCCTAGGTGCTCCTGGTTCTCAGGTCTTTGAACTTAGACTGAATAACACCACAGGCCTCCCTGGGTCTTTAGCTTGCAGATGATAGCTCATGGGACTTCTAAGCATCCATAATCAAATGAGCCAATTCCTTATAATAAATCTTATTTGTTTGTTTTTATGTTTATAAATCATATCTATGTATCTATATGAAGATATATCTCCTGTTAGTTCTGTTTCTCTAGAAAATCCTGATAAATACAACTACCTAACTCCTGAATCCCTAGTCCATACCACAATCTTTAGTACTGGGAAGATATTCAATAAATATTTGCTAAATGAATGAATTCACTGAGTAAACGAATCACAACCATGTTCTGAGGTGAAAGATTCATTTTCCCATTTTGCAGATGAAGGCAGTCAAGGAATTTAAGTACTTTAGCCCCAAATTTTAAAATGTCATATAGACTAAGCCGATACTTGAGTCCCAGTCCATCTGACTGGAAACACCTTACTTCAGACACAGTTTTCTCTCTCAGGGATTTATTTAAGGAGAATTTAGTCTCAGCATACCTTGAATGGGCTAAAGAATTATCTGGCTACACCATTAATCACACAACTGATCATCAGCATTGATGGCAATAGATAGTTTTGGAAATACTATGTTCAGCAAAATATTTTTTTCGTTCTACATTGGGGTTAATACATATACCATGAAATGTGACTTCTTGTTTTCTTTAAAGTCCTAGGACCATGTAGGAAGACAGGCATATAAACATTATACCCAGTTTCACTTTCATCTCTTAAAAGATAATCGACGTACATAACAAAGATGAAAGAATTAGGCCACAAACAATCTACACCTATACCCTGATGAGGTCCTGTAGGTGACCATCTTGGCAGCATCTCGAATGTTCTTCTTTACTGTAGGACTTAACAGAGCTTTGAATATGCCAATCCTTAGCAGGAGTAGAATGCAACATTTTCCAAACCTAACTGAGGGGCACGTTTTGATAGACCATAAACCAATGTTGTGTGGTGCTCCCTTTTGAGGAATATGGGGTAACCATTTTGCTTCTCTTGTCCTTGCTACCGGATTGGCTGGTAGCCAGAATGGGGAAATCACCTCACTTTGTCTTCAGAACCAACCTCATGAGGCAACTATTCCCTATCATCTGGGTACAAGACAGCAATTTAGAGTATTTCAGAATGAGGACCTAGACCCCAGGTTACTCAGCTAAATGGCAGCAAGAAAGAATTGCCTGCGGTTGTTTCAACCCTACTTAGGAACAGAGCCTCTTTCTGGAAGGCAGTGCAGTGCCAGAATGCATGCTCATCGTCACTCTCTTACTGGCAGCTAGAAAGCTTGACTGAATACATACAAACAAATAAAGTTGAAATAGTTTCTCTCCTATCTTGCCCTTCATGAAGAAATGTGACGTGAAGTACAGTTAAGATGCTGCCAAGATGTTCACCTACAGGACCCCATCGGGGTATACGTGCACATTATTTGTGGCCTAATTCTTTCAGCTTTGTGATGTGCATAGATCATCTTTTAAGAGATATGAAAATGAAACAGATATAATGTTTATATGCCTGCCTTCCTACTGGGCTCTAGGACTTTCAAGAAAATAAGTCACATTCATGGTATATGTATTAATTCTTGGAACAGAAAAATATTTTCCAAAGACTAGATACATATAGGCCAAATTATTTGATAGGTACTTTCTTTTCTTTTTTTTAATTTTGATTGAAAGTTATGTCACTACAAGGTATAGTCTCTTTTCAGATGTCACATCATGATGCTGTATGGTCTTTGGAGGAAAATATTTTTTTTAAAGATTTTATTTATTTATTTATTTGACAGAGAGAGATAGCATAAGTAGGCAGAGCAGCAGGCAGAGGAAGAGGGAGAAGCAGGCTCTCCACCGAGCAGGGAGCCCGATGCAGGGCTCGATCCCAGGACCCTGCAACCATGACCTGCCTGAGCCAAAGGCAGACGCTTAACCGACTGAGCCACCCAGGTGCCTTGGAGGAAAATATTTGAGGGATGGGCATCTAACTATCTAAAGCAATGCTGAAACTGCCCCTGTTACATAAATCCATTGGAGGGAAAGAGTAATCATCAGAAGTAGCATCGAGGAGGCATTTCAGGATAGTCAAGTTGTTGTGAGATTCAGAGTCCCAATTCAGTCATATCTGGTATAGCACGGTGGTTAAGAGCACAAATAGGCAGCTGGATTTGAAACCCAGTTTTGTTACTTAACAGTGATAAGGATGTAGCTGTATAACCTTGAACAAATTATTCAAACTTTCTGTGCCTGTTTTCCCTCTGAAAAATGGGGTAAGAGTAATATCTACCTTATGTAATCATGAAGACTCAGCATATGTAAAGTGCATGGAAAACAGTACTTGGTACAAAGTGAGCTTTCCCTCAATATGAGCAATAACTAGTATTATAACTGTGTGAACCTGGAAAGTCAGTTCACTCCTGTAGATCTCATTCCCTCCCTCTATAAGATAGAGGTTATCATAATTATATTGCAATATTATGGTGAAGATCAAGTAAGACAAGGGACAGAACCTAAGATGTAAACATCACCTTGCAAATGTAAGAAAAGTATTTTCCTGCCTCGATATAGCGGTTCTTACTCCCCTCCATGGAAGGTGTTTCCTCTCTGTCCTAGGGCTTCAGATGTCCTCTGTGTGCACTGGCCTTTCTAGTGTTCAAAGGGGTACCCTCTTGCTCTAGGCCATCAGTCCTTTCCATCCCAGGACACCATCCAGCACCAGCCCCTGGTCGGAACCAGAAACCAGGGTGCCAGCCATGACTACTTTTCCTTGCCACCTTATCAGCTCCGTTGATTGGCACTTCTTGTGTCCACCTCCAGCATGGATACCTAACCCTTCCTCTGCTCCATGTTCACACTTGCCATCCTTATTCTTGTCACCATCATTTCTGGCCAGTCACAGCCTCCTATAATCCTGCTTCCATGCTTGCCTGATCTAATCCATTTCATCTCCGCAATACAGATGGCAAAAACTTTCAGAAATGTAATTCTAGTATGTCGCTTCCCAGCTCAAAATCCAGCAATGGCTTCCCATTCTCATATCCCTTACCAGGACGTAGTCCTCACAAGGCCCTTGCCTACTTCTCCAATTTTAGCCCACATCATTCCAAACTCCCCAGTTCTACCCCCTTTTATTTCTACACCCTATCCCACAGGACTTTCCTAGCAACTTTGAATACACTAAGCTCTTCCCTGCCTCAGGACCTTTGTACTTACTGTTCCTTCCCCCTGATTCTTTAAATAACTCACTCCTTTGCATCCTTCCTATCTCATCTCAAATTTCACCTCCTTAGAGAGGCCTTTCCTGACCAACCCCAAATGTCCCTTTTCATAACCTTTACCTCCTAGAATGATTCTGAAGATTAAATGAGAATTGCCTTTAGAACAGTGCTTGGCACAAAATACTCATTAAAAGTTGTAAATTATCATCATCATCATCCTCTACCACAGTAGCCTATTACGCTGCATGGAAAACACTAACAAGGGTGTGAGATTGTGATGTGTTCGCTTACTCCCATTTCATCTGTTTGTTACTTCCATGAGGTATATAGATCTTGTCTGTTTTGCTTCCTGATGTCCTCACCTCCCAGTAAACCACCGGTCAGAGAGCAAGCTCTCAAATATTTGTTGAAGGAATGAATGGAAGTGAGTGTCTCTTGTGGTCAAAGGGGTCAAACTGCTGAAACCCCTAAAGACCTAGGGCAGTCTCATCTCCGGGGCGGCCGCACATCTGGTCCCCTCCCTCTCCCACCCGCTCCTTCCCCTCCCCTACATATCCCTCCCTGTTTGTATTCAACACACCCTTGCTTGTGCGAGAAAAGCAAAAGACCCACAAAACTCTTTTCTTTATCCTCTTTCCAAAAAAATGGGCCAATTCACAGCTGCAATCGTTGGGAGAATTTCCTGCCTGGGAGTCTGGAAACTGCCAAGAGTGAAAAGCCACAGCCAGCCAGCGAGGCCTCTGTTGTCGTTGGCCCCACACAACAACAAAAACAGCCACCACCACCACCACCACCACCACCACCACCACCACCACCACCACAAGACAGGCTGCATGTGCACAAGCACACGCAAACACACCCACAGAACCAACCACACGGACAAGGCTTCAAGGAGAAGCTTCTGGGCTGCACGTTCCGGCGGCAAGTCCTATCCCTTGGCACGGGGCCACGGCAGCCCAGTTCCCAGCCCCCCGCCATCTGTCATCAGCACTCTGCCTACTGTAAGTGTGCCGACACAGTACACGGAGGCTAACAAGTAGTAAATGGAGGGAAAGAACAAACAAAGCCCCATAGGCAGCAGGAGAAGGTGGCTACGGTTTTGACACAAACCGACAAAAAGCCGGGAAATTTAAACTGAAAGTTTGCCCTCAAGACCTTCAGCTGGGAGGGCTGGGCTGGGGGGAAGGGTGTGTGCAGAGGGCCCCCCCCACCCTTGGCAGGCTGCAGAGGCTGGTGAGCGGGGAGCTAACCCTGCAGGCTCTTCGCAGACCCTGTGAACATGAAACGGTGTGTAGAATCCATTCCAACTGTGCGGGCATTGCCCAATAAGGCTTTCTCTTACAAGAAAAAGGGGATCTAAAAAAAAAAAGCAAAACTTTTTTCTAATAAAATATCTGAAGGAAACATTTAATCAGGACATCAGGTGTCAGTCCTGTAATGCAGATTACTAAATTCTTTATCAAATCATCATTCAAATTAATAATTAATGATTAAATTTAAGAAGAAATTGTAACCTATCATAATTATTAATAATCTATCAAGTTAGGATAAATTGTCCCTGCTTTGCTGTTCAGAAGTTGTGGGGTTAGTTTTATGTTCTCATTTGAGAAAAAATCAGGGTATTTGTCATTTTTCACCGTTGATAAAACAAAAACATTTTTTTACAAACCAATTTGTCTACTAGAAACTGCAGCAGCAGCAGAACTCATGCCAGCTAAGATGCCTACTAAAACGTGTCTACATTTTTGCTTGAGTGATGAGGATTCTGTTTGCACTTGGATGGGTGATTGTCTTGGAAGTTTTCATTCCTTGTCATTAAATGCAGGGGCTCTTTCTCCTAAAAATCTTAAAAAGAGGGACCCCAGGTTACCGGGCATGTTATGACCATTCCACAAGCTTGACGTGATTCTCCCTCCATCAGAGATAAAGGCCCTGAGGCCCAGAGGATTTTACATGATCCCAAGGTGAAGTGGTAGACCTCAGAGGTCTTTGGACTTGATACCCTACCGTCCTTCTGTCTTAGACAATAAGATTCTGCTAAGCCGCTGATTTCCCTTTGCCCTTGTAGTTCTTGCCATAAAGCCATAAATACTATAAATTAAAATTCTCACTTTTCAAAAAATATTAATTAAGCAAGCAAAATTGCAGCGAGTTTGAACCATGGTGGCCAGAAACAAATAAGCTTTCATTGTGTTCTCTCATCAGTTAAGTGTTAGTATTTGATCACTCTTCAATAGTCGATTACTGAAAAATAAACTCTGGAAGAGAAGTTTTAACCCCTGAACAATTCTGATTGACGGCATAATCGCTTGGCTCATTATCCCTAATCGACAGAGTATACATATATTTACAAATAAAAACACACACCAGATGTATTTTCATCCACAAGGTGATGCTGTCAACTAAAATAGGGAATGTGCACCAATGTTGAGCATCCATCATTTTTAAGACAGATTCACCAGGAAATCTCGCACTTCATGATCCACGGATGAAAGCCTGAATGCATATAGGTGGCTGTGATATCCCCATGTTTACAAAGAAGGGTGAAGTGCTTGAAACAGCACCAGCTCTAAAGTCAGGAGAATTAGCTTTGAGTGCAGGCTCTGCCATTTCCTAGCTTATACTTCCATGCCTCAGTGTCTTCTGTAAAATGGGAATAATAATAGCATCTTCAGAATTGTTTTAAGTAGCAAATGAGATAGTGGATATGAAAATGTCATATAAATGGTAACATACTAACATAGTTCTCCTTTTTTTCCACATTTTTCCATTCCTTCAAATGTCCTTCTGTTTCTCCCAGACTTATCAGTGTTGTATTAGTTTTTTAAAGAGTTTATTTATTTGAGAGAGAGAGAGAGCATGAGCAAGGGGGAGGGGTAGAGGGAGAGGGAGAAATAGGCTCCCCGCTGAGCAGGGAGCTGGAGATGCAGGGCTCGATCCCAGGACCCAGAGATCATGACCTAAGCCAAAGGCAGACACTTAACCAACTGAGCCACCCAGGCACCCCCCTATCAGTGTTTTAAAAGGAGACATGACAACTCCTACCTTCTACCTTCTCTTCAGAAGGTAAAAGTCAGTTCAAAGGTGGTCCTACAACTGAGACCAGCCTGACACTCTACATCAAGAGTCCATTTTGAGTTTCCCCTGTGAAGAGAGAAGTATAGAGAAATAGCTTTCATTTCCCTTTCCTGTAGAATTTAACAGAATTTTTTAAAAATCCTATGCAAAGCTCTTCTAAGAGCATAGTGAGTGAAATGAATTTCCAAAGCATGCTTCACACATGTCTGTGAGTGACCAAAATAAGTTAATACCTTATATCAATGTCCATAGCATTCATTCATGTGTTCATTAAACAACTATATCGAGTGCCTACTTTGTATAGGGCAGTTTGCCAAGCACTAGGACGATAGCAGGAAAGACATAGACTCAATGGGGACAAGTGATAAAGTCCTGTCTGGAGAGTTTATTGTGTAAAGAGAGAACTTAAGTTTTTAGAAGTGTTTTTGAATTTTTAGAATGTTTTTGAATTTTTAGAAGATTCCATTCTTGTCAAAGAGTCATAAAATGTGAGCCTAGAAGTCTGGGTCCCTTCTTGACTTAACCAATATTCAAAGCCTTGAACAAGTCACCTTCCAGCTTTGGGCAGTTTCTATACTTTCCTGACACGTAAGGGTTTTCCACCTCCTCTTGCTTTGTTTGCTGAGTTAGTAACACTACTTCACCAAGAAATATTTCACAAAGGATTAAAGAATTTAAGAAAAGCATATGTTCTCCTCTCTCTGAAGTGTGTTTTTATCAACTAGAGTGTCAGGGCAGGAAGCTAGACAAGGATTTAGTCCAACTGGGGACTTTGGATAGGTACAGCAAAACAGACTTAAACGAAAAACAGCTTCCCAAACCCTTTACTAGGCTGAAGGCTCCATGGGGACAAGGGTCAGGGAAGTCGTACCTCCCACAGCCCCCCTCCCACCAGTCCCTAAAGGGGTGCTGGCCCATGATAGACATCCACAGGTATTTCCAGAATGAACACGTGAATGAACCAGCTTATCGTGATAAATAATATCACAACAGAAAATAGTTGCTATAAAATAAAATAGCAGCTTAGATAACACTTCCCAACTGCTTTGTCAAACCTTTCAAAACTCCCCTTAAGAGAAGACCATGATTCTACACGGCTGCAGTTGCCCACTGTGGCAAAGCCTCGGTCTGTGCAGGAGCAAGCTGATTGCTCCCTGATGCTGAAGAGGATCTCCAAACCCCTCAGTGGTATCCATTCATGAATTAAAAGATTGGAGTAGAATTAAAACAGCACTTTCTGGAAGTCTGAGATCTTGGATTCTGATTCTGGCTTTTCCCTAGATAGCCATGTGGCTTTGAGCAAATCCTTTACTTCTCATGACCTGAGTTTTCTCATTTGTAAACAAGAGGTTTAGATTTCTAAGGCTTCTTCCAGGCATAGGAATTTAGGAAGAAAGTGGAAAATTATGCACATGTGGGCATTTCTAAAGTAAAGCTTCACCATCCAAAATGCCTCTGTTACTTTATTAACTCCATTCCTGTTTTGAACTTGGAAAATTGGCAAAGTGAGTGCAACTGTTTCAGAAGTTAATGTTGTATTGGATCAACATAGCAAAGAGACACTTGCCTAGAGAGTAATACTTTTTGCCAGAAATGGGTTGGCTCTGAAAAACATTGCCCTGAAAAGCCCTATCCAGCTCTGTTTTCTCATACCTCTTCCTGCCCACAACTCAACCTTCCCCCAAAAACCAACAAACAGGGGTTAGAGGTACAACACAGGAGGAGTCGCTCATAATGGAACTCAACATTGAGTCACTTCTGCTAATAGTTCAACCATGACCTGGTATGTCAGTTTGGATAATTAATCTTTAGCCTTGATCCTTCATCCTGAGTCTGGGAAAAATTGGAATGATTTATTCATGCATTCATTCCCAAGTACTTATTGAGTCCCTAGGGAATGCCATCCCCCCTAACTCATTTTTGACTCGTGAACTGGACTCCTCCCCATCTCACCCCGTGCCACCATGCTGTCCTCACTCACCCACCTATTGCTCAACTCACTTCCTTCAGTGACACCCCTCCTGCTAGGTGTTTCACAAGAGGGAACTCTGGCTGCATGTAATTGACCTGGCCCAGAATGTCTGGAACCATCAGAATTTCCATTTATCATTTATTTGGCCCAGGTGAGTTAGGCCTGCCACCTGCAGGGAAAGGCAAGGGAGATGGAGCACAGCCCCAGCAGGTACCTAGCCACACACTGAGGGTCATGATTGCATTGCTTCAGAGATTACAGACTGCCTGCCTGTTCACAATGGCTAGGATTCATTACCTGGCATGTAACTATTATGATCCTGCAGGTAAAGATGTGGACACGTTAAGGTTTTCTAATTGGCATTACTATTATGAGCCTGTAGGATCCCTGGAGCCATTAGAACCTTGATCCCATTAGAATCGTCACCATCACCACCGTCAGGAATTAGAGCCCAAACCCTGAACTCTAGTCCAGTAGCTGAGACCCTTCTCTCCATCCTTGCCTTCCCCCATACACCTAGATTTTGGAGTATCACTAGCTCTGTGCTCATCCATCAGAAACCCTGTTAAAATGTTCTTAGGTCCTTGATTCTGTTTGCTCCTATTTCCCCTATTACCTGTTACCATGTCCAGGGGCTGCCAGTGGAAGTTAGCTAAAACTGGTGAGTGTCATGCCCACGGTTACGGACGTTCACATGGGTAGTGACCAACCTCAGGTTCAACCAGGGAGGTCTACAAGCCGTCTATCTGGGTGAAATGAAGCCTTATGGAAAGAAGTTCAGCTGGGACTATAATGCCCATCACAAAGTCCAAAGGGCAAAGCAAGTGTGGAAACAAAAGAATGAGCACTGAGGTTAGCAGCAGAGTGCTCCACAGCAAAAGAGGACAAGCGTCAATAAACAGTTCAGAGTAAAGTGGCTGAGAGCTAAAACTGTGGACATGGGTGAAAGATGTCCTCTTAAGGAACTAGCAAGTGCGTGGGGTAAGCAGAGAAGCTTGCAGGAGACCATGGGAGCTAGAGGTGCATATGCTTTGGGCCTCGTTTTTATGCTGGACTGAACTTCTTTGTAGCATCCATGGATACGGCCCAGCCTCAGAGAGGAACCCATCCAGGCTACCCTACCTCACTGCAGCTTATTACCCTGAGCCAGACTAAATCTTCCCTTATTTCATGTGGATAATACGTTTGGTCTGAATTTGTTTCACTTTCTATGAAGTGAAATTTAAAATAATGGCTAGAAACTTTAAGTTTGATAAGAGTCCCTATGTATATTGATTTGTTTTTCAGGAGGTGGGGAAAGTATTTTCATCTACTAAGAATGTATGTTAGAGAAACTGACTTAATTTTATAGGCTTGTTCTAAGTGAGCAATAGGGAACTCAAAGATCATTTGCCCCAATGAGGGCCTGGGGGGGAGGGGTGGCAAAAAAGCTTACAACTTGCCCCAGATCACACAGGTAGCAAGTGTTGGTGTTAAGAGTGTTTATTTCTTATGGCTCCAGGATGGGCAGCAAATGGCCTAACAGTCTTGTTTCTCTGGTTTGCCTGGGCAAACTGGCCAGGGGTCTTTGTCTCCAGGGATGTTTGTGCAAAAAAGTGTATCCTCCAGGCCCAAACGTAGGCAGACTCTGCAAGATCAAAGGTGGAGCTAAAGGAGAATGTACCACACAGAGAACCAAATCAGCCCAGAAGATTTTACCTCCATAGAGATTCATCACAGCCCCAGCTGCCTCTTGGTCAACCAGAGACCCTGAACCTCTGCCAAGAGGCCACACCCCAAAGAGACAGCGACCCCACTACCTGCATACAACCATGACATAAAGCGGGTGAAATAATAGAGCTTGGTTGAATGACTTGGCCAGTCTGTGCCTTAACTTTCTCTATGCTTTGGTTTCTTCTTCCAGCCCCTCAGCTGCATAGCACCATAATGCAATTTTGTAGGAACTAAGCAAAAAGGAATACATTAGTCTAGCTGCTTGGAACTGCTGCCAAAGGAACAGTATCTTCGACTGATTGCCAGCCAAGTCCCTTATGAGATTGTGTAGACTCTTACAATATTGCTCAGGGAGCGAAACAAAGAGGAAGAGAAAAAGAAGGGTCGTGCTTATTATAATTTATAGTACATGGTTATGGGAAGCTTCTTATGTTACCAGAAAGCTGGTGTCTGGGGTTTTCCTCTTCCCCAAAGGAGCTGAAAATGGGAAGGGGGAAGGGAGGGTTATCTTACCAACTTTTTGCAGCCAAAATCATGAGGGCCAAAATTCCTTCCTAGAAATGTCAGTGGCAAGATTTAGACAGTTACCACCAGTTCAACAACTATCCACCCCCATCATTAACATCATCCCTGCCCTTCAAGAGTAATGTCACTCCACCACCCACCCCCCACCCCACCACCGAGGAGCAGAAAGTCTCAGAACCTCTTGCCTTAAGAGTCATTCTGACGGAGGAGGCATCGTGGAAGGAAACCCCTGTGTTAAATATTTGCCTAGAAGATTAGAGCACCTTGGCTCCTGGGTTTCTGACGAGTTTTATTCTCCTTGTTCTTCATCTTAGAAAATGATGGGGTTTTAAGTGTTCCAGTTAAAACTGTACCTGCGGGGAAGGAAAACAAATGGTATGGTGTGTTAACAAATCCGCTCCAAGGGTTATGACTTCTACTAACCTCCTTGGATTACATTCTCTCATTAAATCAGTGTCTTAGCCAAACAGAATGTAATGCCAGGAGTCATGATGCTCATCCATAATGGCTTCATTCCTGCTCTCCTCCCTCTATGGGTCCCATGACCCAGAAGCCTGATGTACGCTAATGGCTATTCCTGAAGACGGCAGGAAACCTCTCGTATTCATCTTTGACTCCCTATTCCACAGCCTAGTTCATGGTACACAATGTTGCATGAATGTCACTGTGAAACAGAAGGAAAAGGAAGGCTGACCACTTCTCTTTGCTTGTTAGCTCAACAACTCACAAGCTGGAAAGCAACATGTTGGCTAACCCATACCCCAGTATATAAACATACAGGGTGTTTCTACCAAATTGATCAATAATAATGAGAATTCTTGTGTGACATGGTTGCTCTGGAGAAAGAAAACCAAGGAAAAAAGATGCTGACTCTGCACAGGCAAATGTTGTCACAAGGAAGATGCACTGCTGAGTATCTTAATACTGAGCTATTGGACTTTCACGTGGCCTGACCGACTCACCTAATTGTCTACTCCCCAGTGATGACCTTACTGCCATAGGATCCACCCACAGGATCTTCAGTGAGTGCCAGTCCACGCCTCTCAGACATGGGGTCCTCATTACCTACATGAAGCACCTTCAAGAGCCAATACAAGGTTATCCCAATTCCCTACCCCCTAGCTTTCACCCAAGAAAACAAAAAGGCCAAAGATTGATATAACTATCTTATTGTTATAAAGATAGAAGCCATTCTTAGGTTCATTTATAAATTTCTAGATGTTCACTTTTGTTCATAACAAATATTTGATGCATGTCATGCAGTCACTCTTTTCTCAACACCTTTGACACACCTCTGGTGAGAATGGTGAGTCTCAAGGACCCCATAAGTAAAAGTCTACCCTTACATTCTCCCTTTCCATCTTCCTTCTACCCAGCTTGGGAGCCTTGGCTCTGCTTTCCAGTTCTGGCATGCTTCCTACCCTTTGGAATATTTGATAGATTATTGTCATTTCCCTCACTCCAATTTCAGCACTTCCTAAAAATTTTGGTTCAGACTCACTTGCTTTCAATGTGACTCTTTTTTTCCCCAGAACCCCCCTTCCTTCCCCCACCCCTCTGCACACTCCCAGATCTATCCATGCAGGATGCAAACCTAATCACCAGTGGGGGACAGGTACCCCCAGGGCCTCTGGTGACCTCAGTGCAGCAGGGTTTGGACACTAAGATGCCACAGGACAACCGCTCTTTCGGATTCCATATTCAAATCTCAGGAGTGAAAGGGACTTGAAAGCTCATCCATGCCTCCGCCTCTGATTACACCAAAATATTAGCCATTAAGGAAAGATTAGCATTCCATGGCGTCCTCAGGGATCTCTGAAGTGGATTCCTTCGCCTCTCTTAGTAATGCATTCCAGAGGCTCATCGCACTCAGAGAGATTTTCCTCATGCCGAACCTAAATCCTGCTGGAAGCAATTTAAACCAGTCCCCTTTGGCCTGTCTTTGTGTGGAAAAAGAGGAAAGCTCTTTGCCACTGCCCTTGCAGGGTCCCTTCATGGATTCCTGGGCTCCTACAGGCGCTGCGTTTACTGATTGAAATGAGAGCAGAGCCGGGGCTGGGCAGCGGGAGAAGGAGAGAAAGGTCACCGAGACATGCTGGCCTTCCGCTCTCTGGTCAACCTCTCAGAAGAAGCACCGAGGACGCTAGGCCCCGGGTTTAACCCAGCTCTGGCTCCTCATTTCCCTCGGTTAAGTTTCGGGCCTCTTTCACCACCTTGTGACCTACTTGCATCTCCAGAGCACTGCTCCCCTTGAAGCGTGGAGATAAGGTGCAGCCCGACGCGGGGTGAGGCAGCCCGGCTGCCCCAGCGCTCCGACCTTTCCCTTCATCTCCTGAGTAAAGTGCGGGACGGAATAAAGACGATCAGGTTTTCTGCCGGCCAAACGTGCTTTTCTTTCCTGGCAACAGGACACTAGGAGACAAAGTATATTCTTCCACCCAAGACAGTAAATAAAAGAAGAATGCTGTGGGTGTATAGGACGTTTGGAACATTTCATTTTTGTAATTGTGCATTCTGAGCTAAGAGCCACCACAAAAGACCAGTCTTTGGAAATTGAGGGGGTTTGTGGTTGTATGTTGGGGCTTGCTGGCCAGCCAGGATTCTGTTTCCATTTTTCCCATTAGTCCTCAAGTTCCAACTGGGGCCCCCAAGATCCTGGGGCATCTGACCAGAGGCGGCTGCCAACATTTTCCTATGATGTGTCTTGGCTGGGCACATGTCTTTGCAAGGTGTTTATAAAGTTGCTTGATCCTTTTTTCCACCGGATTTGCTTCCTGGACACAAGGGCTTAGGGATGACAGTGTACCGCTGGGGAACAAAGAAGGGGACCCTACTCTCCTCCCTGAGCTTCTTCGGTAGAACTTTTTATTTTTTAAAACTCTCTTGCTCTCTTCATTTTTGTTTCCTTTTTCTCTTTTTCCTCTCTTTGGTGTCTCTGTTTACACAGTTTAGAGATTGGGAAGATTTGGGTAGTTTTCCAGCTGCTTATGCACAAGCGTAATTGAGTCATTTATTTTTAGTGATGTCAAGACTTCGAGAACAGATATAAAAGGAACATTGCACACTGACTAACTAAAATGTAAGAGAGTCCTCATTTGGAGGATGAAGACACAGTGGATGTGATTATTTTCAAATTGGAGGCTCTTCACTCCTCATTTCAAAACCAGATTTGGAACACAATTTATTTTCTTTTCAGCTGGGAGGGTCTCCGGTCTCAAGCGAAATTCTATGCCCTTCCAGGGTTGATGGTTAACTGGCAGCTCCCTCGTGGAGGAACCTCACACCGTGCCTGTCATTTTCTCCTCCTTTAAGCAAGAGGGCCCTACCTGGATTATTTCCTGGATGGAAAAGATGAGGCTTAAATTAAACACCTGTGAGACATCCTGAGCTCCTCCCAGGGGAAGGTCACTGGAATATCATCTGTCATTTAAAACAAAACAATCAAATCGATGCAATAACAATGTGTTTGATGACCAGCACATTCCAAGTATATTGAGTTCTCTTTTCCTATGCACCTACATTTATTTTGGGTGTAAATCAAACTTGGAACTGGAAAAGTATCACTTGTTCTCTGCATAGCTGTCACAAAGTGTAAATGGTATTGACACAGACATTCTTTACTTTCCCTTTCTTCTCCCTTCCTCCTCCCACAACTCCTCCCCTTAAAAAGATACAAGACGACTCTTCAGTCGGCACAAAATAAAACAGGGTACTTGAAAATAAACATCTAATTCATGAAACTAGTTAATATTGAGTGCACATTATACTCTAGGCACTATTCCAAGTATTGTACATATCAGAAAGATAGCACTGTTACCCCAACTTATAGATAAGGAAGGAGATGAACAAAGATGTTGAATAATTTCTGGGTTGTGCTATGAACCCAGAGAGTCCATCTCCGGTGTCTCTTTACTTGTACTCCTAGTACTGTATGCCTCTCCAGCGGTGGGCATGCAAATGGGAGGAACGTATGCAAGATAGATGGCAAAGAGGTACTATTTTTATTATATAAAGAACTTTGGCAAAACAGTGAGGAAAAAAGCCACATACCTCAGTAGAAAAATGGGCAAAGGACAACAATGGACAACTTACACATATAAAACTCTCCACATGGCTGATACATTTTTTAAATATTAAATCATATTAAAATCAACAAAACATGCATTCAAAGAATGATATATCCTTTTTTTTTCTATTGGAGAAATGAAGATTATAAGAAAAACGGCTACTCAGTGTTGACAATGGCGTGCGGGAACAGGCACCCTCAAATACAGCTGGTATGGGATACAATTGTTGCAACACTTAAGGAAAGCAAATTTTCAGTATTAATGAAAATCTTTAAAATAGGTTTAGTAATTCCACTCCTGGATATTTATTCTAAGTAAATAAAAAAGAGCACAAGCCTTCAACTATAAAGATATCAACTTCAGTGTTAAAATAATAGCACATATTCATTATAGAATACCAAACCATTATCAAAAATCATGCTCTTAAAGAAAAGTAATAAAAATTGAAAATCTCATAATATATTATTAATTAAAAGGGGATTTATATAACAGCATGTACAATTGATTGCAACATTATAAAACTGTATCTGTGCATAAAAGAAACCCTGGAAGACCAGAAAGCTAACAAGTGTTATTTCAAAGGATGAAACTACTCATGATTCTTTCTTCTACATTCTTCTTTAATGAAAATGTATTGTTTTATTATCAAAAAAAATTTATAAGTTGTAGCATTGGAGTAAATACAGGAAAATAGAGATGTGTGCAAATATCTACAATGAATAACCTCTTGCAAGTTATGCTTGGGTATTGATTCTAGTTCCGAGAGTCCTGGCAGATAAAGCAGAAAGAGAAATAAATGTCATGTGATACTTTTTAATAGAATACAAATTCAGCTTTCAAAAACTTTTTTTCCTGATTTTAAATTCAAAGAGGGTCTTATTGGCTATATGTATTTTTTAGATGTTATTTATTTATTTATTGAGGCCTGCATCTGCATGAGCCGGGGGAGGGGCAGAGGGAGTGGGAGAGAAAGAATCTCCAGCAGATTCCGTGCTAAGTGTGGAGCCATTCTCTGGGCTCAATCCCACAACACTGAGATCATGACCTGAGTCGAGATCAAGAGTTGGATGCTTAACTGAATGAGCCACCCAGGCCCTTGGCTGTATTTATAAAAGAGACACTGGGTACCACTGGGCAATGCCTTCCCATTGCTTCTGTGAAAGACACAGAAACTTTGTGCAAATGAACAGCCTTATAGTGACCATCTAAGAAAATAATCACTGAGGAAATAAGAGTAACTCAGAGAAGACATTTTTTTAAGGAAGTAAAGTGAGATAATGAACACATTTTTACCCTGGAATATCTAACCTCTTAATGCAAAGATAGATCTTTGAGAACTCTGAGGAACACTTGGGTTAAAGGAACAGTGTTTTCCCCCCAAAGGCATTTAGAGTAGACAGTGTTAATAATGCAGTAAACAACATTGTCGACATATAAACAACTCCCAAGTTTAATGGAACAAAAATTATATTACTTTGGATCTCATAGAAGTCTCTGGCAAAAAAACATCCCTCCATAATGTAGAATTAGCCTCAGATTCAAGTGAAGAAGGTGTGATTTAAAGGGATTTGTGAAAATCCTTTTCCCTGTAAAAATATTTACTCTGTAAGTCTTGCTATAAAGATGGAACATCAAAGAATGATAAAATTTTCAAACATTAAAAAAGCCTTTAGAGTTTCTATCATCCAGAGGTGATTAACCCTGGGGAGGGCATGAACTTCTCTGGAAATCTAAGAAAGTTATGGAGTTGGAGTCTCTTTCCAGCAATATACACACATGTACCATGCTTTGCATAAAATTGAAGAGGTTCAGGACTGCCCTCCCATTCACCCATAGTTCCCTAGGATAAGAGCACCTGAGCTAGTTCAATCTTGTTTTTCTGAGATGAACAAGATGCTGCATTCTGCCTAGGCGAATACTATTTCTTATTTTTGCAGAATTAGTCCCTCCAAGTGAGTGAAGTAGCTTGCCCAAGATTATAAGACAAACCCCCCGGAAAGCAGGTCTTCTTTCTCCCACATCACTTAGATTTTAAAACCTCCTTCGTTTCCCACAACCCTGGTTAAAAGAGAAATCTCTGTCACAGACATCTACAGAAACCCTGTGGAAGATTGAGGTATCGCCTGAGAATACAACACTAAGAACATACTTGGAGTAAAGTTAAGCTCACAGGGATATGCCAACACCATGGTTTTTCAATGGACCAGCATTCATGAGAGCATTCATATCCATTTTCAACAGTTCCTATTTAGTAAATCCTGGACTGTCTTCTGATTCTGGTCAAAACATCTGAAAGTCAAACATCATGTCTTGCTCTGGCTTTGGAGCAGCAAAAACCGAAGTTCTCCAGCAACCTTGGTAGTAAGAGAGATGATGTGCCTGAAAATAGAGGGGCGGGCCATAAACATCAACACCACCAAAGCCCTGCAACGTATTTTCATGATAGTAAATAATCATTATTTTCTTTATTCACTGGAAGGAGTCTGTGACTCATGAGCAAAGGCGAATTGTAGGATGCTTCGGTGTCTGAGAATACAGACAGGAAATTTAGACCTCTCCTGTGACTTAAACCAAACAACTGAATTGAATATTCCTGTCAATGGACTGGCGTGGTTAGGTCTGCACACCGGTTTTGGCCGGAAAGCCCCTCTTAAGTACTCTGTTTATTCGGAGTGCTACCCACCCTCCTAGGTCCATTTCACATCTCACCATACCCAGAGAGATCTTCCTGATTAACCCAGCCCACACTCATATTAACCTTCTTAGCAGTCCTTACAGCACTTTTATTAGGACATAATTCAACAACACTTGCTTCCATCCTGCTTCACAGATCTTACTAACTGCTTCATGAATCTTGTCTCCCTAACCAGATTATAAGTTATTCAAAGGCAAGAATCGTGTTTCCCCTGCTGGTTCTTACTGAGCACACTGCAGGTATTCAAAAATTGTTTGTTGATCGACCGCTTAAGATGAGGAAACAGCCACCCTCCAACCTGAATCCCATCCAGCGGCATTCTGCTCGCAACAGAGCAAGTTTCCTGCCTGAGGAACCCCTGCCGATGCTTTCCAATCCAGCTCCAAATGCCAGTTCTCCTGCCACAGCCCCAGTAACAGAAAAGTTCTGAGAACTCCTTGTCAAACCAAATAGCCTGGTACCTCTGTGGAGATGAGCACCTTGCAGAGACCCGGAAGGACAGTCCCCCCCCCTCCCAGTAGGAGGACTGTTTTAACACAAATTACATTGTGTACATTTTGAATGGTTCTCAATATTATCCTACGACTCTCTTTCCTTGAAATCTAAGAAAGTCAGTGGAAATTTGGAGAGTATTAAGTGAAGAAGAACCTTAAACATCATTTGAGTCAAATTGTGGTCCCCCATAAGATGGAATACCATACGGCCGTTCAGAAGAATAAGATGCAAATATATGGATTCGTATAGAATGATGTCTAAAATATAACTTTACGTGGAAAATAAAGCAAGTTATACATAAACATTGATTTCATTTGTGTAAAAATGTGTATGTGCAGAAAAATGGATTCCAGGAATCTCCCCCCTCTGCCTGTAACACAACATAAAATAGTCTGAAATAAAAATAGCAACCCAAACACACTATAGAAACTGTCCTCCCATACCTTCTATTAAATTATCTGGTTGGCAGTCAGGCTTCAGCTAATGTGCTGTCCCCTGTTCTATAAAATTCTACACATATTTCCATAGTTCCACAGGAACTTTTGCTCTCATCCTGAGGAATAAGCTAATGGTATTTTAATGAATCATTGAAATGAAAACTTGTCACACCAAACAAGAAACATATATGTACATTAGTACATATATGTTATGTATGCAGGGAAAATATATGGAAATATTCATGAAAAAAAATGCCTGTCAATCATGATTCTCTCTGGAAGTGGGATTTGAAAATTGGAAGAGGGGGAAAACTGGAACTTAACATTTTACTTCAGGCAATTTGGTAATTTTTTTTTTGATTTTACAGTAAGCATTATTTTGATGACTTACGTCATTTTAGAGTCAGCATTTTTTCATTTTCGAAAAAGTCACTAGTTCAAGTCTTCAACAATGTGACGTCACCTGCCTCTCACCACTCCCCTCTGTGCTGTGGGCTCCCACCACCCACTACCACCAAGGAGGTGCTCCTTCAGCCAGTGTTCTCTCCTCTCTCAGGAATGACCACTCCTCTCTTATTTCTCTGTGGAACCCCCACGTGTCCATCAAGAGCCATCCAAATTTCACCTCCTCCCTCATGCTACCAGGAGGAATTCGATGCCGGTCCTCTGTGCCCTCATAGCACTTACACACATCTCTGCAAGAACATGTACAAAACTGTATTTTTAAAAATGATATTGGTCTCCACAACTACAGTGAGCTCTTTCAGACCAGGATCCTTCTGGATTTTCTACATTTTTGGGTCCCTAGCACCTTGAGTAGTCCCTGGCTCCCAGTAAGCACTTATAGAAATGCTTAATGAATGCAAAACCTGCAAATCTGAATTCTGACTACATACCTAAGTACTCCAAATGTCTAAACATTTTTGGGTGACAATCTGGTTGCTGGTATTCTTAATAAAACATCTTTGGGGGCGCCTGGGTGGCTCAGTTGGTTAAGCGACTGCCTTCGGCTCAGGTCATGATCCTGGAGTCCCGGAATCGAGTCCCGCGTCGGGCTCCCTGCTCAGCGGGGAGTCTGCTTCTCCCTCTGACCTTCTTCCCTCTCGTGCTCTCTCTCATTCTCTCTCTCAAATAAATAAAATCTTTAAAAAAAAAAATCTTTGCCTCCTAAGCCAAAAGATAAAACCCCCATTTGTATCCTGTATATTGCCTCCAGATAATGATTTAATGTCACAGTCTACTATAGGTCAGCCCAAGGCAACCCCTTTGATTGAATTAAAGAAATATAATCAAAATACAATCTCTCACATGACATATCACACAGACAATTCCAGGCAGACTTTCAGGAGACGCTTCTTGGATCAAGTTAGCACAAATTAGGGCATAGTTTCCATTAAGTCCGTAAGTAACAAATTTTCTTTCCATGTCGATATTCAATGGCTGACCTGACTTGAATGCCCTCACTGTTCTCAGTTACATGTCACCTCTGAGAGCTTCATGACCACCAACTTCCACTAGTGTGTACCAGACAGAAAAATGGATTCCAGGAATCTCCCCCCTCTGCCTGTAACACAACATAAAATAGTCTGCAATAAAAATAGCAACTCCAACACACTATAGAAACTGTCCTCCCATACCTTCTATTAAATTATCTGGTTGGCAGTCAGTCGTCAGCTAATGTGCTGTCCCCTGTTCTATAAAATTCTACACATATTTCCATAGTTCCACAGGAACTTTTGCTCTCATCCTGAGGAATAAGCTAATGGTATTTTAATGAATCATTGAAATGAAAACTTGTCACACCAAACAAGAAACAAAACAACGACAACAACCAAGTAATAGCTCCAAGAGGGAGGAATAATTAACCTTATCTTATTAAAGAGAACACTGATGACCAAACTGGTTAATTTGTCTGAAGGCACACAGTTACTAAGTGGCAGAGCGCAGATGAGCCACCAAATTGCATGACTCCATCCCCTTTGCTTTTCCCATTAAGCCATATGGCCTCCTCCTGAAAGATGTGTATACATCCAATTCCAAACCAGAGAAATTTCATAGTCATTAAGACACCAAAAATGGAGGATTTATTTTTGTTATGGCTACCACAGGTTTTTCTCCCTTTTTTTTTGTTTTCATCTGCAACTAATCCATATGTTTATCTATTCATTAAACACTTAATGAGCACCTACTGTTTACCCGACATTGCGGCAAGCACTTGGAATGAACCCCAAAAGCTAAATATGTGTTTCTGTGTCCCCAAGGTAAATTCATTGATTATTTGGTGATTAGAACTCATTGACAAGTATGGCCATGTTTATCTCAACAGAGCAATTTTCCTATAAAAAGAATAATTGCTATGGATATCTGCAGCCAACATTTTTTGAGGACTTACTATTGTCTAGGCATTGTTCTGAGATGAACTCACTTAATAACTCCATCAGTTTGGTGACTTTTACTATTCCCCATTTTACAAATAAGGAAACTGAGGTTCAGATAAATGTGTTATCCAAATTCAGAGAGCTAAGAAATGGCAAAGCCAAGATTAAAACCCAGACAGTGTAAATATAGAACTTAACCAGTATTTTATACAATCTCTCAATTTAATATATTGAACACTTAACTCTCAGGTCATCAACCAAGATGAACAATAACTTCCGTCCTCCAGGAATTAGTGAAAAAAGTAAACAAGTACGCAGGTAGTACAACACAGAGTGATAGGTGGGGTGATAGGACAGTGTGCAAGGAGCTGTAGGAGCACAGGGAAGTGGGTCTTAATAATTGCAATAGCCCATCTGCTGTCCTCATGTGGACATAGCCTAGGCATTTTCTGCTAGGTGCTAGGCTTCATTCACTGCCCAGAAACCCAGGTATTCCTATCCCTCAGAAATGCACAAAAGCTTAGACGACCACATGTAAATCTGGTTCTGATTGTTCCCTTACTCTCCAGGGCAGAACATGGAAAAGAAAAGTTTCCCTCTCTTGGTACCCCTCAGGTACCCTGATCAGTGATCAGATGACAATTAGGGATCTTAGAAAAGAAAAAGGACAGGGCCCCATGGCTCCAATAATGTGAGTACACTCCAGGAAATCGTCTGCCAGCCTTTTGTATTAGGCATACAGATTGTTCTCATTCTTCTGCAGTTATAAATAATGTTAGAACCTAGAAAAGATCCCAGAACAGAATTACTCATTCAAAGAGTATATTCTCTTTTTGAACTCTTAACCCACGTGGCAAAAAAAAAGGGGGGGGTGACTTCCCAAAAAGTAGTAATGAATTACATCCCCCTGACAATATTTGCAAGTCCTTATTCAGTCACTCTTTCCTTAACATTATTATATCTTTTTTAAATTTCATTTTTTTGTTAGAAAAAAACGTAAGTTCTTATTTTAATTTTCATTTTTGGAATACCGGTGAGGTTGATTATGTTTGATAAGTGTATTAATCATCAGTATTAACTGAGCTCATACATGTAAACCTAGTAGGTCCTCAATAAAGAGAGATTTTGTTGTTGTTGTTGTGAGTAATGAGTTTGGACAAAATTGGTTTCTGGCTATATTTCTTCTTATAATTTTAAACTCACTTACTTTTCTCATTTCTCTTGAAGTTTCAGTGATTTCTTTTTAGTGAGTTCTATATGTTTTTTATATAGTAAGTATATCAACCCTTTGTTGTAAAGAAACATTCATGTTTTAAAGGATTGTTGTAACCTATGGAGTAAGGCTATATAAAGGCATTATGCTTTACAAATATAACTCCATGTTTTAGTTTCACTGATGAGGAAATAGAAACTTAAAATTCGGTATGTGGTTTTTTTTTTTAGGTAAAATTTATATGCAGTAATGCACAAATCTTAACTGTATCATCTGATGAATTTATTTTTATTTTTTATTTTTTGAGAGAGAGAGAGAGAGAGAGCATGAGTGGGGAGGGGCAGAGGGAGAGGGAGAGAGAGAGAATCTCAAGCAGGCTCTATGCTCAGCCCAGAGCCTGATGTAGGACTCCATCCTACAACCCCGAGATCATGACCTGAGCCGAAATCAAGACCTGGAGGCTTAACCGACTGAGTCACCCAGGCACCCCTCATTTGATGAATTTTGGCTAATGCATATATCTATGGAACATAAACCCTTATTAAGATACAAAATATTGTCATCACTCTAGAAAGTTCTCTTATGCCCACTCCTAGTCAATTCTGCCTTTATCCCACTATACCCTCCAGAGGAAAACTCTATTCTGTTTTTTTTTCCCTCCTAGATTAATTTTGTTGGTTCCAGAGCTTTATATAAATGGAATAATACAGGGACACCTGGGTGGCTCAGTCAGTTAAGCGGCTGCCTTTGGCCCAGGTCATGATACCAGGCTCCTGGGATCAAGTCCCACATCCAGCTCCTTGCTCAGCAGGGAGCCTGCTTCTCCCTCTGCCTGCCGCTCCCCCTGCTTGTACTCTCACACTTTCTCACTCTCTCTCTCTCTAGCAAATAAATAAATAAATAAAATCTTTAAAAAAAAATAAATGGACACATACAATATATGCCTTTTTAAAGTCTGGTTTCTTTCACTTAGTATAATGCTTTTGAGATTCATTCGCGTTTTTACATGTATCAACAGTTTGTTCCTCTTCAACAAATGGGTGTTGGGAAAACTGGACAGCGACATGCAGAAGAATGAAACTGAACCACTTTCTTATGCCATACACAAAAATAAACTCAAAGTGGATTAAGGACCTAAATGTGAGACCTGAAACCATAAAAATCCTAGGAGAGAGCTGAGGCAGTAGTTTTGGCTTTAGCAACATTTTTCTAGATATGTCTCCTGAGGCAAGGGAAACAAAAGCAAAAATAAACTATTGGGACTATATCAAAATGAAAATCTTCCACACAGTGAATGAAACACTTAACAAAACTAAAACACAACCTACTGAGTGAGATAAAATATCTGCAAATGACATAGCTGTGTATGGTTAGTATCCAAAATACATAAACAACTTATATAACTCAACACCAAAAATCTAATCACTCAATTAAAAATGGTCAAAAGACACGAACAGACATTTCTTCAAAGAAGACATAGAGATGGCCAACAGACACATGAAAAGGTGTTCAACATCACTAAGCATCAGGGAAATGCAAATCAAGATCACAATGTGGTATCACCTCACACCTGTCAGAATGGCTAAAATTAAAAACCCAAGAAACAGCAAGTGTTGGTGACGATGTAGAGAAAAAGGAACCCTTGTGCACTGTTGGTGGGAGCGCAAACAAGTACAGCCACTGTGGAAACAGTATGGAGGTTCCTCAAAAAAATTAAAAATAGAATCACCATATGATCCAGTAATTCTGCTACTGGGTATTTACCCAAAGAATATGAAAAACACTAATTCAAAAAGATATTTGCACCCCTATGTTTATTGCAGCATTATTTACAATAGCCAAACTATGAAAGCAGCCCAAGTGTCCATTAATAGATGAATTGGTAAAGATATGACATACACACACACACACACACACACACACACACACACACACCATGGAATATTACATACCATGGAATATGAATGGATAAAGATGTGAGATAGATAGATAGATCATGGAATATTACTCAGCCATTAAAAAAATGAAATCTTGCCATTTGCAACAACATGGATGGATTTAGACAATATAATGCTAAGTGAAATAAGTCAGAGAAAGACAAATACCATATGATTTTACTCATATGTGGGATTTAAAAAACAAAACAAGAGGGGCGCCTGGGTGGCTCAGTTGGTTAAGCGACTGCCTTCGGCTCAGGTCATGATCCTGGAGTCCTGGGATCGAGTCCCATATGGGGCTCCCTGCTCAGCGGGGAGTCTGCTTCTCCCTCTGACCCTCTTCCCTCTTGTGCTCTCTGTCTCTCATTCTCTCTCTCTCTCAAATAAATAAATAAATAAAATCTTTAAAAAAAATAAAAAACAAAACAAGAGACAGACCAAAAAACAGACTGTTAACTATGGAGAACAGACTGATGGTTACCAGAGGGGAGGTAGGTGGGGAGATGAGTGAAACAGATGATGGGGATTAAGAGCACACTTATCATGATGAGAACTGAGTAATGTACAGAATTGTTGAATCACTATATTGTACACCTGAAACTAACATAACACTATGTTAACTACATGGAAATTAAAATTTTAAAAATTTAATTTAAAAAATCGTTTGTTCCTTTTTATTGCTGACTAGCTTATCCATTTATCTGCTGATGGATATTTGAGCTGTTTCTGGTTTTTTCACTATTATGAATGAAGCTGTGATGCATATTTTTGTACAAGTAATTTTGTGAACAAATGCTTTATTTCTTTCCTCTTGGGTACCATACCTAGGATGGAACTGCTGAGTCATAGGGTTAGGTATATATGTGTTTTAATAAGTAACGTACAGATCTTCTTCCATAGTGGTTATACACACGCTCCCTTTTTTTAACAACACAGGAAAATGTTCAGAACATATTATGATGTTATTTAAAAATGGCAATATAACTCTATTGTGTATCACATATGTTTAAAGGAAAAAAATGGAGATCAACGTTCAAATATTAATAGAGATAACATTTGCATGATGGTTTGCAAGTGATGTTCACTTTTTTTGTATTTTTCTGCTTTTTTCTAATTTGCTGCATCATGTATGTATTACTTTAAGACAATATTAATTTGTTTTTTAAAAAAAAGGCAAAAGAAATATCCATAAACCACCTAATCAAAGTACTCTCTTCTATTTATAAAGGTCAAGAGAGACAGAGAATTAACCATGAACCCAGTCATCCAGAGGAGAAAATAATCTATTCATGGCACTCTGAAAAAGCAAGAAGTTATACGGTAAGGTCCACCCACAACTCACAAAACTATTCATTTGTGCATGTCTTTTCTTGAATTCTTGAGTCTGTGGTTAGGTAGAAGGACTTCCCTTCTCCCGCGCTTATTTATTTTCTGTGTTTGCAGAGCACTTGGTCACATAACCTTGTTACATCGACATTGTGTTCCAGAGCTTTTTGCCTAGACCAGAGGCTGTAGGCACTGTGTCCAATTACTCTGAGGCAAGACTATAATAGGTGTTCAGTGTGTTTGTGGAAAGACTGGCACCACATGGAAAGTACATTTGACATGGTGACCATATCTAAAACACAATCGTGTCATTAATACCAATAATGGGGAAATTTAAGATACACAGGATGTTTTGCAAAGCATGAGAAAAATCCCCCATTACACATTGCATTGGAATACTACTCCCACCAAAGGCACACAGGAGCTACTTAAACTTGAACAAATGCTTGAAAGCCATTTTCAATGTGATTCTGATTTATCTCCCAACAGAAACCCAGATTACAAGGAGTAACTTTTCCCTCAACCAGCAGAATCAAAAAACTTTAAGTAGAATATATAGCATTTATCAAATAAAAAAAAAAAAAAGAACTCCCGCTTCTAGAATACTTATTTTATGCGTCAGGTCTTTAGAGGGGAATTTATGCATAATATCTCATTTATTCTTTTTCTTAATTCCCATATAGTTAACATGCATTGTTATATTAGTTTCCAGTGTACAATAGAATGATTCAACAATTCTATACTGTATTCAGTGCTCCTCATGATAAGTATACTCTTAATCCCCTTCACCTGATATCTCATTTATTCTTAACGAAAACTCTGCAGAGTAGAGGACAAAGCCATCACACAGCATAGTCCTTTGCCCCAGTCCATATACCCGGTAAGAGGCAGAGTTAGGATCTGAGTTCAGGTCTATGGAGTCAAATTTCACAAGACAAATGCAGCTAAGATGAGTTCCAGTCTGTGCGATATTAGAACTAAAACACCTAACAATTTTAGGTTGCAGGCTGCAGAAGCAACATCCTTTGGAGGTGATCTGAAATGAAACATCAACTAATTACTAGACCACAAAAACTTTCAGCCGGCCGACCTGTCTCAGTGGAAGTGTGAGCTGAGGCAAGGAAGCCGTTTGTCTCCCAGAGCAGGGGACATACTTTTTCTGAGGCGCCCCTAGGGTAGAATGTCCATGCAGGGATCCCAAGGTTTACTTCTACTTCTGAGTGGAATGCTATAAAATCAGAAAGTTGTGAAACAGAAATAATGTGGTAATAAGAATGCTGACTCTAAAGAAAAAAAGAAAAAGAAACAAAAGAAAAGAAAAGAAACAGAAAAGGGAAAGGAAGAGAAGAGAAGAAGGGATGGGAAAGGAAGGGAAGGGAAGGAAAGGAAAAGGAAGGGAAGGGGCTGACTCTGGAACCAGAACCCTAGCTTTGCTTCTTACTAACAATATGTCCCAGGACAAATTGTGTAACCTCTCTGGGGCTTAGTTTTTTCATTAATAAAAATGGGAATGATAATTGCAGCTACTTCATATAGTTGCCTGGCAAAGATTAAGGGAGTAAATCCATGTAAATGAGGGAATCCATGCTTAAAACCATGCCTGACACATAATAAGCCCCGTCAACCAAACTAAGCTGCTGCTCTTGTTATTACGGTGCTTCCATAGTATGTGTCATTCGCTTGTTCAGAACAGAGTGACTCATTCAGGATAATTAAGGAAAAATCTGCTTGAATTGGTGAAAACTGTAGATTAAAAATACTTATAATAATCCTTTATGTGACTTTCAAAAAGATATAGGTATTCAAATTAAAGTAAAAAAAGGTCAGCCAAAGTAACTAAAATGTATTAATGCAGAAAGATTCATAGGAACCTACTTCAAAAAATAGGTAACAGTCTGCTTATAAGTGCATATGTCCTTTGAAGAGTGTCTTCTATTAAATAGTATAAGTATTCCATTACATCACAGTATTTGCTTGGCTAACAATCACTTTGCCTATGAATGGCAATTTTATAGATTAAGAAAGAACATTGAAAAACATCTTTAAGGTAATTGACGCCAGTCTTACTCTTACCAGGAAACTCAAACCACCCAGCACTCGGTGTCACATGGATTCCATGAGAAAACTTATACTATCATTTCAATCCAGTCCATCTTTGGAAAGTACTTCCTTAGACTGGGCTCAACTCTTTCTCCTTAGAATGTTCGCTCTATGTCACTGCTCCTTAGAGTTACACTGAGTGAATATCTTTCCTCTTCTTGCTGATAGCAGTTTGAGAATTGGAAGACAGCTGCTGTATCTTTCTCTGAAATCTTCTCCCTGAAAGAATATCCTAAGTTTTTTGACAGTTTTTCATTGACACGATGTTAGATGCATTTTCCACCTTTATTGATTTCTTCTGGACTTCCTTTTGGTTGACATTGACATTTTCCCTCCTACGTTGGGATTACCAGAACTGAGCACAATACTCTAGGTATAATCTGGTCAGAGCAGAGTAATGAGTAAGATATTGCCTTGCTTGTTTTGGACCCAAGATTAATCTTGATGTTTTCATAGACACTGACTCTCTTGACTTATACCAAGGTTAGCATTTTCTCCCTACTTTTGGGAGAGTGGGGGGGGGGGGTAGTTGGGGAGAGGACTGCATTAGTCAGGGTTCTCCGGGGGGGGTGGAATATATATATATAAAGGAGAGAGGGAGGAAGAGAAAGAGAAAGAGAGAGAGATTTATTATAAGGAATTAGCTCATGCCATTATAGAGGCTGACAGAACCAGATTCAAGAGAGCTAATGGTAAATTCCAGTGCAAATCCAAAGGCCTAAGAAGCAGGAGAAGTATTGGTATAAGTTCCAGTCTGAGTCTGAGTCCAAAGGCAGGAGACTGATATCCCAGCTCAAAGATAGTCAAGTGGAGAGAGAAAATTCTTTCTTATTCCGCCTTTTATTCTCTTCAGGCCTTCAGTAGATTAGATGAGGCCCACCCACTTTGAGGCAAGCCACCTGCTATACCTGGTCTCTGATTCAAATGTGAATCTCAACCAGAAGCAGCCTCACAGACACACCTAGAAATGATGTTTCACCAAATATCTGCTGGTCCTGTGGCCCAGTCAAGTTGACACATAAAGTTAGCCATCACAGAGTGGTTGGTGTGCTATATCAGCCATATCTTTCTTGCCTTCTACCTTCAATATTTTCCCCAGCACTTTACATCTATCCCTATCACATTTCTTCCAATATTTTCCCCATAATTTCAGATATGGGGAATCTCAGATACTCATCCCCTTGTCATTATATTGGATCCCACTTTCCAAATGCCATGTAAAATATCACTCAGCGAGTCTTCTTTTAATATAAAATAGTAAACTGGAAACTACCAAGAAAAGCATCATATGGAGTCCCGGGTTTCCATCCAACCAGTAATCACACTTTCTGAGTGTGCTCATTGATTAGTTACTATCTAGATTAATTATTGCGTCTGTTGCCATCATCTTCATAAATTATGAAGTCGAAGATGAAATTATGCCTATCCGTCCTTCCACCCGTATGACTCCACAGTCTTCAGGGAAGTACAGACACTTCCCTTGTTAACCAGCTTTGAAACAAACAAACAAAAAAGTCCAGCATGTCCAGGTCTCCGTGGATCCATTCTGGGCCCTAACGTTCACAATCTATCTCTTTCGTGAACTATGAGACTTCTCCCTGGGAATAAACTTTTAAGACTAATTAATAGCATTTGCCCTCTTTTCCATAAATATTTACCCACTTTCTAATCAATTGTATGTGGATTAACTAATTCATTGTTTGTCCCCATCCCCTCTGCAGCTAAATCATACAGTATAGTAGAACCTTGATCGTTGATCAAAGGATAACACTGCTTCATGTCTTTACACTCCTCCGTCCACAATTTCAGACTTGAAAATCCCTGGGTACTGAATCAGTCATCTAATATATTTGACATCACTCCCAAATTGGTAGGAAAAAAAAAAAATAAGGTGAGGGGGAGGAAAAAAGGTTTCACGTGCCTGAAAGCAAAGACATTAATTAAATAAACTTGATTTTCATCATGGACAAGGTCTAGAGTTCAGGAGGCTTCATCTAAGATGGAGCTCGAAACACTTGTCTGGGGTGTTTTAAATTTGCCCCTCCTGCTCTGTGATCCCATCATGATAGACTTAAGCCTCACTAATATTCCTATGTTTTATTCTGATTTTTCAAGATAGTAAGATTTGAAAGGTATACTGCATCAATAAATTAGAAAACTGAGTTTCACAAACACATAAAATTTCTTCCATCAGGAGGTTTCTAAAACTGTTACAAATAAAAAATGCAGAGCAGGAAGGAGCTCCGAAATATGGCTGTAACCACAGATTTATGTGCAGAAGCAACTTGCCTTTTGGGACCCTCTGGCCAGCTCACTTGCCTGTAATTCTCTTATTTGGGGACCGATCCCAAAACTCCCTAACTTTCCTGTCTTTGCTTGGTTAAAGGTTCTTGGCACACTGGACCATTTCCTTCAGTTCCTGGTCAGTTGATTCTCTAGCTGGTGACATATGCTTCCCCAAATTGGCTTTTCTTGTCCAATCTTCGGTAGCCATCTTGCCCCTTGAGGGAAAGCATTTCCTTTCCTAGTTCAAAACTCTCAATAATGCTCCCTCCCAGCAAATGAATGTCAGCAATGACTGTCCTACTGCCCCCTGCTGATAGCTCCCAAACTGATTCATCCATCCCAACTTTTAAGCCCTCATTCTATAAACAAATGGACAAAAGTCAAGTCGGTTTGAATAAAAATGAGAATTACGGTAAAACCCAGCCCCAGTCTGATCCCAGCCTATTGAATCTATCAGGATGTACTACAAAAGAACTGACTGGGTGATGATTTAGAATAACTATGTTGACTAAATGTCAGGACTCGGGAATGAATCCCAGTCCTGCTCTCTCAGTCCTTGGCAAGCCATTTCTCCTCTCCAAGCCTCAGTTTTATAATCTGTATAAAAAGATGGTTTGAGCAGAAGGTCCCCAAGGTCCCCTTTAGCTCTCAAGTTCTGTGGATCTATGGATCTATTGTAAAGTTGCCCATTATTAACTCATAACATTTGTGTGTCATAGCCTGACCCAGCTATTAGCCGTATAAGCACAACTTTGGAGGCAATGAAAAAGTGACAGTTCTTAAAGAAATCAAACCAACTTTCCTTTTTCCTTCTCTCTACTTTTCCTGTTTGTTATTCCAGTTTCCCAAATCTTTGTGTATCATGGTGAAGGAGGTGCTCCTTTCCAGCCTGAATGGCAGTGAGGAGAACTGAAAATGTCATGACAACGCCTGTCCTCAATTGATCCAGCCCAAATTTGCAGATGCAAGAGCTTCAGATAGTCATCCCGACTTCTGGGTGCTTGTCCAAACCAAACCTCTGAGTCCTTGGACTCAGGCCCTTCTTTTAAGCAGGATTAAATTGAGACTTGCACTTTCATTCTGTCTCAAAAGTTCTCAGAAACTTTTGCGTAAAACTAACCCGTAAATGCAAAAAGACATGCTCTCACACACAGTACACATATGTACTGATGTCCATGTGTCCTAGCGACTACAGATACTGCATCATGGGATCCTGCACTCTTCTAAAACATCAGGACGAGGCCATTTTTCAATTTAAAAGCACCTGAAAGGAGGAGGTCTCCAGGAGGCTGCCATTTCCAATGATGGCCTTGGCTGGAGTGACCCACTGCATGATTTTGACCATGATCTGATCACAAAGAGCTGTCTTTATTTACATGCTGTGTCTGAATAATGGAGACAGTTTGGCAGAGTTTTGGAAAAGGACTTTGATTGCCACATATCTTTAAATGCTAACTGCTTTAAATAATTTTTTTTTCTTTATCACGCTATATTTACAAGACAGTAAAGGGGTAGGGGCCCAATGAAATGAAAATGAGGAGAGGATTAAACAAGAGAATAGGAGGTCGCTCTGGCCTTGATGAGATGAAAAATATTTCAAATCCTCAATTCTATTGTGCTCTGAAACTACCAGGTCGTTTTCCAGAAGTTTCCATTTAGTATATTTCAGGATATGATGTAACCCAAAGTCTAAACAATATGTTGATTCTATCTCTATTTACATATTCATTCATTCAGTAAATATGCTTATCAGCAGTGAATTCTGTACAAGGCATTAGATGAAAGCATTGTAGAAAGGATGCATGAAGCACAGCTTTGTCCTTTATGGTTTAATTGTCTTATGAAGAGACAAAATAGGTATGCATATGACTGTAATTTATCACTCTGCATTGATTATTAAAAAATTAAGGAAGAAGTATTTAAAAGTACCTATTAGAATATAAAGGAATGGAATCCCAGGAAGAGAGAGCCGTGTGAGCATAGAAATGGAAGCAAAAAGTACAAAGCTATTTTAGAGCATGACTGAGTCAGTGTGGTTGGACGTTCGAGGAAGGGAGGGGGAGACTCTTGGAAAGATATGAGTAGGTTGGGGCAGGTTATGAAGGACTTTAAATCTCACACTGACAAGGTTGGCTTTCATTTACTAGAAATGGGAAGTCAGTGATGATTTGGAGCAGAGAATGATATGAGCAGAGTGTTGCTTTCAGAACACTGTTCTCAAAGTTGGGTGAAGGACTAACGGAGTCAAGAGAGCTTGGGACCATGACGCTCAGTGACAAAGCTCTTTCAGCAGATTCAATGCAAGATAATAATGACCTCACCTAGGTAGGTAGAGAGTAGAAGACAAAAAAATTAACAACTACAAGAACAAATATGGAAGAACTAGACTCCCTATATATGGAATGAGAAAGGAGTTATAGAAGACTCCGGAATTTTAAAATGGAATGACAATGGCTCCACTGAGGGATAACCAGCACATGAGGAATGATGTCAACTCAATTTTAAACATTTAAAGAGTAAGAAAATATTTCATACTCTGCCTGTGAGAAATCTCCCTTTTCAAACTTAGACCTGAATTGTGAAGTAGTAAAGTCTGGTGATACCTTCTCATTGTTTATAAAGTTCATTTTAAATTACAAACAAGAAGGAAAATAAGAGCATTTCATGTTTTCTTTGTCTAATCTCCAATAAAACTGATTATTCAACATCCATTTACTTCTGTTGCCTTATCCACATTGCTGACAATAATCAAAACAGAGCACAGAATGGGTCAATGAAGCATATTCCATCCTTGCTTCCACAAGACTGCAAGTAATAGCTCGAGAATAATCAACAATTGGAGAAAAAGCATCCAGTCTAGATTGAGAAGTCATTAGCATCAAGCTCAGAAAAAGGGCTTTCTATTATCAATGATCATGGGAATAAATGACTCCCCAAGGAAATGGTGTGTTCTCTTAATAGCTCACACGTTATCCAGGTTGGTGTGATCAAGTAGAGCAGAGCTAGCGGAGATCCAAATTATTGAGATGCTGGCAAAACAAAGCTTCTTGGGAAAAGAAAATTCGAGGTGCAAAGGAGATTAAAGGTTAACTTTATAAACAGAAATACGGAGGGGGGGCTTGCCTCTTGAGATGTGTTTGCTTATGTTCTTATTTCATTCCAATGCCCAATTTCCTAAAGATGAGACATGGACAGGGGAGGAGGGTAAAACCCTGTCTCCACTCTCTCCCCTTGCCCTGTGGTAGTCTTCGTGGCAGAGTTCGTAACCCAAATGTCTGCTGGATTGTGAGAGAGAGGTGTTAGAACAAACCCAGGAAGGATGAGAGCTCCTCTTCACCTTCTGACTCCCCTTCAGCAGATAGGATTCGGTTACGGTCAGAAGCATCCATTTCATCTCCTCTTTGGAGCTAGCTGTAGAAAAGAATCTTCACGCTGGCAAACTGCAGCTCAAGCACACAGCCCTTCTTTGGCTTCGCTGAAGTCATTTGTTCAATATCCTCTGATCACAACACATTGTGGGGAAAACATAGCTCTTCGCTCAAATGCTGTCAGCCAGGGATGATTCCAAAATAACCAGGAGGGACCCAGAGGACAAGCGGAACCCACATTTTTCATGGCTTTCTAACAATGTTCAGGGAGGTATTCCTGAAGCTTCGATGGGTGACAACATCTGAACAAAGACTTGGGCCACTTCAAATGAATTAATATTCATGATGATGTTGATTAACAGCATAATCAGAGAACTGGCCGCTCATTCCACCCATTCAATGCTGAGACGAACACTGGTAACTAATTATATGAATCACAAGTCACACTCGCATCCCAGTGGACGGTAGACAGTGCACTTCCATAGTCATTGCCAACACATACTCACCAACCAACATCCGAGTTCTCTGTTGATGCCATCTCCACCTACAGAGAAAGAAACTGAGGCTCAGAGAGGTTAAATGATTGGCTCAAGGTCTCAAAGCTCATAAGAGGCAGAACTAGGACTTTAACCCGAATCTTCTGAGTCTGAATCCCTTGGATTTTTCTCACTGTCCCACACAATAATTAGAGGTCATGTGCACAAATTGGTACATGCACCCAATCTAAAATCCCACATAATCTCTAACTGTCCCAAATACGTACTCAGCACTGGGCCAGTTCCACTGGGGGAAAAAAAAATCAGTGAGGCTGGTTTTTTTTTTTTTTTTGGCAGGATGTAGTCAAAATGCCCAGTTGACCCACTAAGGTTTTGCATCTTGAGTGGATTTCTTGGCACTGAGTCATTTATTTATTCATTCCATATAAAACCGATATTTACTGAGCGTGTACTATGTTCTAGACATAATGCTGAAACTTTCACGTATTGTTTTCCTCTCTGTAACTTAGGGTAAATAATTCATCCAAGTCATACGTGTCATACACTTCTTTTTGCATTTATTTCCTACTGTGCTGAATCCATTTTTGGACTCGTGAAACTCTCCTCATTTCTCCTCAGAACGAAAAAAATTGACAACGTATTTCTGTCTGAGCACCACCCCCCTCATTTTTCAGATATGTTCATCTCCATGACCCACTTATTCAGATTCTCCAGAAAAAAAAACATAGAATTCACCCTCTGCAGATTGCCCTATTGATGAGTCTTACAAGGAACTGATTTATAGGCACAAAGCCCTTTGTTGGGGTTTGAGAATGGGACTCCACAGTGGGACATGGAAACAGACTGATCGATAACCGTCCTGGAGCCCCTGCTTTAAGGCTGCCCTCGAAGGTGGGCTATGGATTTCTTGAACACCTAATGAGCAGTGCTTCTGCCGGCATGCAGCCCCGTAGAAAGCGGAATAAATATTGTCTTTCGACATGGCACAAGGACCAAAAGACACTCCCACAAGATCAATAATGAAACAGCACTGAGGATGTGTTGGGTGGAGGAGGCAGGTAGGACACAGGTGGGAATGTGGGCCTTTACCTGTACTCAGAGTCAAAGGATCTGGGTTCCAGTCTCACCCTTACCGGTGAAGTAACTGTGGACGAGTTACTTAACCTGTCTGAGCCCCAGTTTTCTCCTCTATAAAATGGGGATACTGGTAGTACCCATGCAAGGTAGAGATTACATGAGATAGTCAAAATTCTTTATATTCTAGGAAGTGCTAAGGAGAACCCTTTCAGATAGGCTTAAATCAGACTCTGGTTTTTTATCCCAGCCCCGCCCCCGCAGCCCCTCCCCAGCCTTGCCTGTGGACTGGGAGTTGGGTAAGGGCAGGGCCCTGTTATAGGTAATGCTTTCTCTATCCCTCAGCACAGCGATTGGCACGCTGCAGGTGAGGAGCAGGCTTCTGCTGAACAATAGTCTGCATCTTCCCTTCTCTTTCTGCTACTTGCTTGCCACTTCATCTCCTCTTAATTATCCTCAGCACTCACGGTTGCTTTATTAGGAAGCAGCAGGGAGGGCTGCCTAGGAAGGAATCTTTATTATACCCCTTTCTCTCCTTTGCATTTTCTCTAGGCTGGCCAGAGTGCTATCTCGAGCTAGTTGGCTAAGACCACTGAGTACGGAATGTTGACTACCAACCAGGCAGCTACATCCCAGTCCTTTGGCTTAACGGGGGCTATTGCGATTCCTTAAATAAAATCCTGAAAAAATCCTGACCAGAAGAGAGCAAAAAGGTTTAGCCTGGCTGAATTTCGAGCCAACTGTAAGCTAGAAAAAGAAGGAACAGGAAGACTCACCACAAGACTATATCAATAGCCCCAGTGTGAGAAGCCTCACAGTGTCGGGCCTAAAGCTCGAGCAGCCACAGTGGTGAAACTGTTTCTAATTTTAGAAATATTAAATAACTGATAATGACACGACCTTGTTAAAGAACCATGTTGGGGGGGGCGGGGGGAAAGGGGACACTGTTAAAAATAGCATGCAATCTCCCAGCTGAAGGTTTCAGGCAAAATATGGGTTCACATCCATAATGTAGACTCCAAATGCCGAGCACCCCACATTGCGGCCAAATGTGTCAAGTCCAAGGCTCATGTGTGTTCTGGAAGACATCCACTTTAAACACCCAGCAGGGTGCCTCTTAGCATCCTTAAGGTGTGAGAGAAGATATAAGCACTGGGAAAACGGAGGGAAATAGGACAGAGTGCTTGTCCTTCAGGTCCAGTCATCCGCCTCGTGGCAACTCCAAAGCCTCCTAGTTGTACTGTGTGAAGCTCCACCACAGCACACAAAACCCGGCTGGGGGAAAGCAGCCCCGTGTAGTGCCTGGAAATGTCTGCAATGTCGCCACTGGCATCAAATCAAACAGCAATCTGAAACGCAAGACCTAAATAAAGCCAGCAAGCCCCGCTCTGGAGGACGGAAGAATGGATGATGCGGCAGGGCTGGAAGGTGGACAGAGCCCCAGACAGTGTCCCCATCCCTCTCTACCCGGCACATAGGCACCTTGAAGCCTTGGCTACCTCAAGGATCATTAAATGCTTTTAGCAAAGCTGTCTCCTAGGAGTAACCAGCTTTGAAAGCCAAATTGAAAAAGGTCCATCTGATCATGTAATTGGAGAGAAAGTAGGATCCGTGCCATGATAACACATTAGAGGCATTTGGAGATGAAAGAAAGTAAGAGGGGGTCTAATAATTAGCAGAGGCCAGAGAGTGGGGAGATGTGGTACTTCTGGGGGCAACGCCGGAATTCGTTTAAGATCAGATGCCCCCGGTCCCTCCTGATGGGACTCTAAACATAGGAAGGACTTGCCGAGCATTGGCTAAATCTCCTCTGACTTTCTTCATATCTACAACCCTGCCGTCCATTACAATTTAGAAAAAGTGATTCTCAACAGGGACAGTCTTGCCCCCCAGGGGACATTTGGTAATGTCTGGAGGCATTTTTGATTGTCACAACTGAGGAGGGATTTTTCTCTGGCATCTAATGGGTAAAGGCGAGCGACGCTGCTCAACATCCTCTGATGCCAAGACACAACGAAGAATTATTCAGCCCAAGTGTCAGTAGTACTGAGAGTGAGAAACCCTGGTTTAGGATTATGGATATTTTCTAACCGTTCATGCTTGACAGGCTTATTTTATTTTTAATTTATTTTATTTTATTTTATTATTTTTATATATACCTTGAAAGGCAACACCCATCTGAAACCAAAAGAAATGGCTTACCTTATCATAATTACAGTAAGGAAAAACTCGCAGCAATTAAGAAGAGGCTCCAAAGGTGTTTATTCATTTCCATTAGGGAGTCGTACAGAATAGAGAGCCTGGAGGGGAGGAAAGAATACTACAACACCGTCAGAGTCAAATAGCTTGAGATTTTATTTTGTTCCTGCAGTTGAGGCCACCAAAGAACTCAGCAGACTGCACAGCCTGAAACAGTGTTTTAGGAAAGCCAGATGTGAGGATGCATGGTTTCCTGTCTGATGGCAGTGGGCAGGACCACACCGCTGCCTGAAAAGATCTTCCTGAATGGTAGACTGGATTGTGTGATTGTCCTCTTGGCACCTTCAACGGCGCCTCGTTGTACGCAGGACAAAATACTACGTGGTTCTCCACAATCTGGCTCCTACCCACCTCTCCAACTGTATCATCTCCTGGATCTTCCCAACTCATGTCTCTCACCCCAGTCATACTGAATTTCTTGTCTTCCCCAGGATGTAACAGTCCTATCATGCTTCTTTTCTTGTTTTTCAGTGTGGAAGGTTTCCTCTGCCTGCAAGACCCTCCACTCTGCCTCCTAGCATTCTCCATAACTTATCTCAAACATCAGCCACTTAAAAACCATTTTCTCACCTGACACCTGCCCCAGCCCAACAATCCAGCTGGAGTCTGATGCCCCTTTGTGTGGACACCCAGAAGCACCTGTTTCTGCCTCCAGTATAATACCTGTCATTCTGTATTTCAACTAGTTGTGCATTGTCTCTGAGCACTTTGCACAGAGACAGTTTCCGGCTCATCTCCGTGTGTACAACATCTCCTCTGACCCCTCCCAGACCCCATGCAGGTCTTGGGTCCCCAGCAAGCTTGCCGCAACGATTTGGGAAAGGAATGGAAGAAAACCAAAGAGATAGGGGAGGGAACAGAGAGCAAACGGGGGGAGAAAAGAGAGGGTTGGAAGAAAGGTGACAGGGAGGGAGGCAAGTGGCACAGGGAAGGAAGGAAGGAAAAGAAAAGAGGAGGATGGAGGGAAGAAAGCGGACCGCAGGAAGGGAAGGGGAAAAGGGAAGAAGGGGATGGGGGAGGGGAGAGAGTGGAAGGAGGACAGGAAAGGGAGAGAAGGAAGAGCTCTGCCCTTGTCACTTGCCCAGAAATGACTGCTCTGGTCCCTCAGATTAAGCTAAATCCCTGCATGAACTCTTTTTAAGGGCTACGGAACTCCCTTTCAAAGCGCTTACCACTTTGGTAATTTTAGATGTATTCGCATCATTATTTACTACTATGTTGTAAGTTCCATGAAGCCAGCATCTGTGTTCTCACACACTATTGTAGCTTCAGTCCACAGTGTGTCTATACACATTATTTGCTAAATAAATGAAAAAGGTGGGCTGACTGGTTGAGCAGTGCTAGCAGCTAGTTTTATTAATAAAAAGTCAGCCTCTCTGTTTTTCAGAAATAGGTCTGAGAATTTCGATTTTTTTTTTTCCCTCCACCTATACTAAAAAACTTCTTCGGCTTCTAGGTAGAACTGTTCTAACGCATTCAAGACAGTGGCATATACATTCTCACTTTAAAAATCAATCCCAGGAGCAATTTATTACAGGGAAATTTCCTGGACTCCAAGAAGCACCTTGAAGTCAGGAGATGATTAATTTGATATAACTGAAGAGCTGCAAACATCTGCTCCCCGTTGACATCTGCCTCTCATTAAGTTACAGCCCTCCGTCTCCCTCTGCATTGGGGGGCAGGCCTGTGTGTTGATCTGGTAACTCTAATTATATGGTAAGCCTGGTGCTCAAGGCCCTTGTGCCACCCACCTGGTGAGGGCTCAATAAAAACTTGCTCTGTTGCATTGCACTCCAGATCCACCCTGAGCACTTTGTAAATCCTCCGTCACTCCTAAATAATAGAAATAAAAAATAGTAATGAGGTTAGCGAGCACATTTTCATCTTGTAGCCCTGGTTAAGGCTTCATCTAGATAAACTCAAACCCTTGGTCGATTCAAATAAACTAATCAGCTCCATAAAAAAGAATCTACCAAATTTATTATTTTGGCACCAGATTGGTGAGAGGTCTTTAACTGATACCTCTTACTGCGTTTTCCTTTTTCTACTGATTCTACTATCAATGTAATTGTCCTAAGACATGTCTCTGATACCGAGCCACCGGATTCTGAAACCTCAGAAGCTCTGCCTTGCCCATGAGCACGTACCACCTTTCTGACCTTGACTTCTGAGTCCTCCACTGCCTGCAGTAGACCTAACCTCTGTCCCAGCACTCTCCTCAAATAACCGGTCTCTCATCATCTTGCTTTCCCAATTCTGCTTATGTGCTTCCACCTTCACGCCTTAGCTTAGCTCACTCACGTGAAGCCCAGTGCCATATAGCACCATCTTAAATATCAACCCAGACCCAAAAATGTAAAATTAATTAAATCTTTGCAACAGTCTTTCATGAAAACACCAAAAGGGAAAACATACTGTAACACAGAAAAATGCCCTAATACCTGTCTTTTCCCATTCCTTTCCCTCATTTTTTTCCCATGTGTCAAGGCTGACACGGAGTTTCTCTCCTCCCAGCTCTAAGCTCCTACTCCAAAGTTTCCTTCAGGCCCACATTCAGGTTCTTTTGTCCTCCTATCTGACTAAGTTCTTATATCTATGTCATTTCAGCCTCCCACGCTTCTTTGAATTTTCCCATAAAAGCCCCTGAGCTACCCAACTAGCAGAAAATTCTTCCTCATTAGAAGACAAGGTAAGGGGGAAAGACTGGCTGTGGGGGAGGGTGGGTAGTTTTTAATGTAGTTTGTCTTATTCCTGTCACATCAAGAGTGTACACTCTGCACAGAATGCCCATTGCCCATATTCTATTTGGCTACTCAATTGCCAAAGCCCAGAACAAAAGGTCCTTCCTCCTGAAAGCATTCCATGATGCCCCCTTAGAGAACTTTGTGCATTTTGTCTTGACCTTTGGCTTTTGGTGTAAATATATACTTCTGCTTTTGAAAATTAGAACTCCGGGATCATCTGGCATTTAGCCTTCGATATTCTCCTAAATATCACTTCCTGGGAAATAACCTTCTTCCTCACTTTCTTTTCCTCCTTGGTTTGGCCATCTCTTTGAGGCTACAGCAACCAGTACTAACTTGATCTATCACAATGAAATTCAATGGATAGCTGTGTCCATTCGGGCTACTATAACAAAAGACCATGAACTAGGCAGCTTGAAAACAACAAAATTGTTGTTTACTATTCTGGAGGCTGGGAATTCCAAGGTCAAGATTCTGGCAGCTTCCATGTCTGGTGGGAGCTCTCGTCCTCATTCACAGACAGCTGCCTGCTCACTGTGTCCTTATATGGCAGCAGAAGGAGCAGGCAAGCTCTCTTAGGGTCTCTCATAAGGGCACTAATCCCATTTGTGAGGGCTCCACCCTCATGACCTATTCACCCCCAAAGGCCCCACCTCCAAATAGCAGCCCACAGGGGATTAGGTTTCAACACAGGAATTTGTGGGGACACAAACATTTAGTCTCTAGCGGTGTATTCTTTTAATTATCTATTGCTGTCTCCTCTCACTCCAAACACATGCACTGTGAAAAAAAAGAAATCTCTTATTTATCTTATATCTCCAAACATACCCAAGTCCTTGACCAGAAGTGTGTTCTCGTAGAACGCCTGCCTGTGTGGTGACTTGTTCGCTACTTTGCACACTCCCCACGGTACCCAGTGCTATGATTTACTCACCATAGGTGCTCAAGAAGTATATTTGGAATTGAATTAAGCATCTCTGAAATATTCAACTTGATTGGGTTGGTTTTTTTTTTTTTTTTGACATAACTTTGTCTGCATGGTGGTCCAAAAATGTTTTGAAAGTTAAAAAATGGTGGAGGAAAAACAAAGGATTAAACATAAACCGGTTCGGCCAGTTTCTTTCCCTCTGGATACAAAGCCAGCTTGAAGCTTTGTCTGAGAAAATCACACTCTCAGGCAAAAGCTAATAGGCTGAGTGTTGGTCCTTCTTCCGCAACCTGCAAGGCTGCAAGACCTTTCATTTCTGTATTAGAATATTCTGTTATACTAGGCTCATGTGGCTCCTTTGGTTAATGGTGACAGAAAATGTGACTCCAGGGCCACATAACTGCGAATACTACTGGCCTAGAGGCTGGAACAGATTGATATGATTGGCAAACCCCACCCAGGCTGCTCTTTGTAAGAGGGGGAGAAAACGCAGTGATTAAACTTAACCACTCTCATGCACTGTGCAATCAATCTCCAGCATCCCTGGAGTGCTCTCCGGGCTCCATAACTTACACCCAACACACAGAGATGGGCCCATTGACTATGCTTCTAATGTATAATAGGAGTCTACACACAAAAATTCATTAATTCTTTCAAAATTCAGTCCTTCTCCTCCTGTGGAGTGGGGGCTTGGAGGAATGAGGATGTATTTTTCTTTGGCAAAGCTTTTGAGTCAGAAGTTCAAGGTAGAGGCAGCCTGGGGAAAGCAGATACTGTTGGTTGCCTATGCATGCCCTTAGTTCCAGCCCCAGGGATGGGTCATGAACCCATTCCCCTTGACAGTAACTGGGTTAGATGGTGGCATGGATGTAATTCAAGCCAATGAGGTGTGAGAGAAAATCTGCTGGAGGATTTTAGGAAACTTTTCCTTTAAAAAAAAAAAAAAGACACATAGGAAAAGCCGTTTTCTTTTTTTCCTCTGGACCTTGTCATGCCTAGCTGTGATATCGACAACTACGGCAGCCATCTTGCAACCAAAAGAGAATCCAGCCTAAGGACAGGACAAGTATGGCAGGGGTGAAAGATAAAAAGACCCTGAATTCTTGATACTAGCATTGTGCTGCTGAATAACCAACACTGGAACCCCCTTATCTCCAGGTTGCTTATAATATGAAGTAATACATTTCTTTATTGTGTAAGCCATTTAAAATTCATTCTCTTCTGTTACTTGAGGCCAAAAGAATCTTAATACATTTGGTTTTTTGAGTTGGCTGAAACCTTTGAAGATTTTTTTTTAAGTATAGGTCTTGCACATGCTGCATCATAACAAAGTGAGACCTGATACCTGTTTTTGGCCACTTCTCCCTCATATTTCTGGTCTTATATCCCTGCTGAGGACAGTGTCACTGGCCTTCATCTTCAGCTGGGTGACCCACAGATTTAATGGGTTAGGTCTACATGGAGCTATTGACTCTGTACAGCTTCTTAATTTCACACCCAAATCATAAACCACTTCTTCCCTCCTCCCTTAGGCTTATAAAGAACACGCACTTGCTAAGCCAGCCCCCTGACATCTTTTTCAGGAAAGGGAATCTACACTATGTGCAGGCAGAGGCAAACTATGTGATCTTTTCCATGTCCATCTATCCTATTCATTAGGGTCCTGAACAGAGCCAGCACTTGATTTGGCTCTTCCTGAATTAAAGGGACAAGGTGCTTGACCTCCAAGTGATGTCAAGCTCTGAAAGCCATCCTTCAAACAACTACCTAGGCATTCCTCTAGAATGCATCAATTTATTTATTTAATTTTCTCAACATTTAATGAGCAGTTAATCTATTCCATCCATTCTTTTTTTTTTTAACTTTATTTATTTACTTAAGCAATCTCTACATCCCACGTGGGGCTCGAACTCACAACCCGAGACCAAGAGTCGCATGCTCCCTGCAACTAAGCCAGCCAGGCGCCCCTCTGTTCCACTCATTCTGCTAAGCATTGGGAACAGAAAAACAAATGAACCTTTTATTCATTCAACAAACAAAATGAGCGTGTACTTTGTGCAGCCAAGCATCAGGGAAAAAATTATTATGGAAAAAATTCTGAAACTTGCCCACGAGGGCAGTCTATGGTAGAGACAATCATTTATCATATATTCACCCGAGCACTAGGTAAAGTGGAAGAATAGGACAAGACGGAACATTCTAGGCCAAGGGAACTGCAAATACAAAGGCACTGGGGCAGAAGAGAGAATGGTGGATTTCAGAAAATCAAAGGCCAGTGTGACTAGAACACAATGAGCAAGGGGAAACTGTTTCAGGATGTGGCTGGAGAGGCAGGAGGCAAGGGCTGGGTCACCAGGTGCCCTTTATACCATATTAAAGAGCTTGGACCTTTTCCTAAAGGTCCTGATGTAACATTGGACAATATTAAGCAGGATGGTAAACCAACCAGACTTTTGCTGGAGGGGCCAAGCCTGGAGTCAGAAAGATGAGTAGAAAAATAAACATGAAATGCAGAATGACCTAACAAAGGTCGTGACAATGGGAATGGAGAGGAGAGGTTGGGTGACAGACATCAAGTGGGTGGATCAGCAGAAGATAATGGCCAACATGCTATTAGATGGGGAGCTGAGGAAGAAGGACCAGAAGGTGGAGGTGATTTCCAGGGTTCAGGTGGCATCAGTTTGAGTAGGAGCGGAATTAGACTGCATTTAGTTGGCAGGACATACCGTGTCCAGGACGGAGTATCCAAATTAGACATTAAGATATACAAATCTGAGGGGCGCCTGGGTGACTCAGTCGTTAAGCGTCTGCCTTCGGCTCAGGTCATGGTCTCGGGTTCCTGGGATCGAGCCCCGCATCGGGCTCCCTGCTCAGTGGGAAGCCTGCTTCTCCCTCTCCCACTCCCCCTGCTTGTGTTCCCTCTCTCGCTGTCTCTCTCTCTCTCTCTCTCTCTCTCTCTCCCTCTGTCAAATAAATAAATAAATACATGTTTAAAAAAAAAAAAAGGTATACAAATCTGAGGCCCAAGAGAAAAATCTGGGTGGGAAAAATTAATTTGGGTTCCATAACAAATAGGCAGCATGAAGACACAAGAATGGATATCACCCAAAGAAAGGATATAAAGTGAACAGTGGAGATCCCTGAGGACAGTCCATATTTGTGGGGCCTTGGGCAAGCGTACCAGTAGAAGTGCCCATGCATATGCTTTAATATTTGAAAGTGAAACATCAAACTAACAGGCTGTTAAAAGGTTTAATCCTCCTACTTTTAATATTATATCTTCATAACAATGCAATTTTAAATATGTAAAATAATGGTTTTAAATGACTGAAATTTGGCAAAAAATAAAATGAGTGAATTCAATTGTTGTTTTGATATGTCTGCACATTCTGCTGGTGGGCCAGCAATTTGCAAACGAGGCATTTTAAAAAGTCATACACATTTTGTGAGTTATTATAAATTTATCCCATGAAATTTATTTTCTTCATTTCAACAAAATCACTAATTATGTTGTTATAATCAAAATTCTCGTATAATTCATGCTCTTCTCACAGGAGTACCAAAATATAAAACTGAGGCGGTCATGATTGAAAATGTCCAAAAAAAGTGTTAAACTAACACTTCAATTCAGAAATGAACAATTCATTTTACATATCATGTCCAAACATTGTAATATGCAGAATAAATAGAAAATATTACAAAATATTTTAACTTCATCATCTCTTAGAGTAGTATCTAGATCTATAGAGCAATATAAAAATTCAATATACTTCACGCTCATTACATCTAAGCCTGCATATGTACAAATTCAAGAGCAACACGAGTTGTTTAATATTACAAAATGTTTCCTTGCCTCTTTGTGACACTACTGCAAATTCCACATTAGTTCATGAATATTTCTGGAATTCTGACTCAGAAAGTGAAGAAAAGCAAGAAAATGGACATTTGGTACTTTGGATAAATGATACCTCATGATATAAGAAGATACTGCATTCATGTTATCTCAGAGAAAAGATTTGACACATTAATTAATTTGCCTTTTCTCTTATCTAAGCACTTTTGCCACTCAAATCCTCCCTCTACTCCAAAGCAGTTCCCAACTTTGCCTTCCATGGCAGCAGAACACACATATCTTTATGGGACTTAGACTTGTGTTTAGCATCCATGCGCTAAAGAGGCAGAGAAGGATTTCCCTGGGGGCTGTACAAGATTAGTCATGAGAATAACTGTTAAAGGTTATGAGACACAGTGTGCCCTTGCTGAGCCCGGGATCCCAAATGGTGGAAGTGCCCCTGTGTTCAAGAAATTGATGGGGAGGGTGTGATATGTGGGGCTGCCTAAAGGATGTTGTTCAGGGCAGGGCTCCCTAGGGCTGAGTCTAAAGGGTGGTACTATCTGAGGAGCATCAACAGCTGCAGGGTGATTGGAGGAGGGAATCCCACGAAGCCAGAGAAATAAGAGGAAAATCGAAAGTGGTATTGCAGACGTCAAGGGAAGAAAGATTTCCGAGAAATCACCAACAAAGGCAAGTGGCAAGCCATTGGGTAAACAAAATGTGGCGTGTCTGTATAATCAAATATGATTCAACAATGGAAAGAAATAAAGTGCTCACACATGTTACAACACAGAGGGACCTCAAACACATGAGGCTAAGGAAAAGAAACAAATCGCGAAAGACCTACATATACACTTGATATGTATCATCCACTATAGACAAGCCCGGGGAGACAGGAATGAGTTTCGTGGTTGAAAGGGGCAGCAGAGCTGGAGGAAATGAGAGTAACTGCTACTCGGTATGGGCTTGCTTTTCGAGGTGATGAAAATGTCCTAAATTTAGATTATGCCAATGGCTGTGCAACTGTCAATATACTAGAAGCCAGTGAATTGTACACTTTCAATGGTTGAACTTTGTGGTATGTAAATTATATCTTGATAAAGCTGTTTTTTAAGAAGGAAGAAAACAGGAAGAGATAACCACTACATTTAAGGTCACATCATCCTTTGTCTGATCCACCAAACACTGGCCACCTAACTGCAGAAAATCAAATCTTGGGAGCTGTCAGATGTTTAAGACCAAACAATCTACCACAGTGATTTGTCCATTGCCCCCGACAAAAAAAAAATAAATCCATCTCCTATTCCTTGAAAAACAAGAGATGAGATAGAGGGACTGCTTCATAATAAAGGTCTTTCACACGAAGGTAAACTTGAAAACAGAGAGCATTTATGCAAAAAAATCCATTTACTGTGTCAGTAATTTCCAACATTTCCCCTGCTGTTATTGTAGATAATTGAGTAAAAGCTTTTCCTTCTCTACATCAAGCATCAGTATCCAACTGATCCTCTTAGAAATTCAGTTTCGAGATTTCACTTCAAGATCATGACTGCAGAGTTTATGGGAAATGCATGTGTGTTTGGGTAAATGGAACTATTTCTTTTTCTTGAGGCGAACACTTAGAACAACTGGAAGAAAACAGAAGCTGGGGGAGTAAAACCTTCCACCAAATTTATCGATACAGAGTCACAGCTATCTTTTGTCCAGCTGACTATATGTCTAAGTTATGAATACACATCTTTCCCACCCAACCAATTATTCAGCATTTATGTGAATTCAGGGTACTAAATGCTAATATATTTCTGTTGCTTATGTTTTTAATGAACACATTAGTTCTAAAGTCAATAAGCTGGCTGATGTCCACATTCTGGCTAATGTGTAGCACTGAATTTAGACCTTCTAAGAATTTATTTCTTAAAACTATGAGTTGGGTGGGGGAGACCTATGGGTCAGGAGCATGACGCCTACAGACAAATAATAAGTAACAGGGATATTAAGAACTCATAGGGGAATCTTACCAACCTCACAATAACAACTCCAGGTAATAGGATAATTAACAATAACATTTTTATAGTTTATATGATATATGATACAGTCATATATAATACTTTGGGGTTTTTTTAAGATTTTATTTATTTATTTGACAGAGAGAGAGTAAGAGAGGGAACACAAGCAGGGGGAGTGGGAGAGGGAGAAGCAGGCTTCCCGCTGAGCGGGGAGAACCGATGTGGGGTTCGATCCCAGGACCCTGGGATCATGACCTGAGCCGAAGGCAGTCGCTTCAACAACTGAGCCACCCAGGTGCCCCACTTTGTTTGATTTTTATGAAATGGGGAAAGCAGCCTTTACTATTCTCTCCATTCTATAGCCAGGTAAACTAAGATTGGTCAAACCTTTAGGAGACTAGGATAGATCTCCTCGCTGGGTATTTCCAGAGTACCCTATCTTTAACATGCACTTGTGTCTGCTTGACCCCAGGCTTCCCCTCTAAGCTTTATGGAAGCAGGAACTCAGACAGTGGCCAGCACACAGTATGTGCTCAATAACCATTAGTTGAATTGAACTTAGGAAGCTTCTACAGCTAGTAAGACACAGAGAAGAGATGTCAGACTCTGCATCACATGTCCTTTTAAAGCGCTAATAATGTTTATTTACCTATTGTTACTCTCAACTCATAGAAAAAAGAAAGAAAAGATATTAAATGACATAGCTAGATGAGAGATGTGTCTGTTTTTATACCTAAAGCCACCTGTGTGGAGCAGCATTTGGGCGTATAGCCCAGGGCTCATGTAGGTGCATGGTCATAGAGCTCAGTGATCACACTGCTAAGTGCTTATCTAGCTCAGTGGTTAAGAGTCAGAGGGTATCAGGTCTCTACCCCACACTTTACTGTAGGCTCTCTAGCCACATGTTCTCCAGTAATCACTGAACTTTCCCAAGCCTCAGTTTCCACATTTGCAAAATGGAGACAACGATAAAACTCTCTCAGGATTATAATGATGAAATCAAATCGGTAAACCATGCAGCACAATGCCAGGTACTTAGCAAGCATTCAATATCCATCATGATCAGCAGCATCATCATTACTATTACCATTACCATTATTACGTGTCCCTAGCAAGAAAAGCAAAAGCCTCTTGGGTTGAGTACAGAATTGTCAACAGCAGAAAAGGCAATTTGCTGATAACTGATACTTGATTTGGAGATGGAAAAGCTTTTACTCAATTTTCTACAATAGCAGATGAGTAAACCTTAGCTGTGTCATGACTTTTATAAGCCACTGAAGCCACCAGAGGCAAGAATGGCATCTCCAAATTCCTGGGGGAAGGTTCATTGAGTTGCCAAAGAATCTGGGGAGACCTAGAGTATTCTCCTCTACTGCTCTTTTACCAGCCTTGGGTCATTTAATCTCCCCACCCCACCTCTGCTGCTGTGTGCAACATTTTTTCTAGGTGACTACAACCCTACCTGATCATTTTCAGAAAGGGAATTCTTAAGTTCCTTTGTAGCTCAGAGAAGTGTGTTCTTTCATCTGCATATATATGTTTCTCTTTACTGCTAGCCTATTAGTTCTCATTTCAACTGCTTCTTATGAACAGATTCCCGACTGTTGTGCCCTGAAGGACTACATTGCCTTTCTCACTTACTCCTTCTTCAGAACATTCTCTTCCTCCTCCTCTGTCTGCTCCTCCTCATACCTCTCTCAGCCTCTGAGACAGCCAGCAGTTCAGAATATGGTTGGATTATATTTGTCCAGACACTGATACCTCATGCTTGTCTTTGTGGCTATTAGAAAGATAAGGCATTCGGAGTCAGAGACTTGGGTGTGAATCCTGATTTAATCATGAATTAGATGACTGAGTTTTGGGCAATTTTCACATCCGGATATTTCATATCCGCATACCATGGTTCACACATTTATAAAATGGGAATAATAACACTTAACTTCTTGACATGTGATAAGATCACATGAATAGAAAATATTTTGCAAAATATGACATTGTTCGAAAAATATTTTAATTGCCAGGAATGATAGTCGAGGAAAAGAAAAAGATGAAAAATTAATAGGAATTTAGGAACTGCTGGGTGATGGGTAATTTATAACTTTTGAAGTACTACTTTGTTAATTTCTGGGCTAATGCATTATGCCAGGCTGCTCCTCCATTTCTTTTTGTTCAGGGATTCTTCCTCTCTTTCACTAGTGTAGATGTGATGGGCAGTGCGCTACCTATATTCCTCTTCTTTCTTTATACTCTGTCTCTTGTCAAGCTCGTCCTTGCCATTATTTCAACTATCAGCTGTAGACAGATGCCTCACAAATCTACCTACAGGGTAGGAAGTCATGAGACCATTAAAATCCCTTCACCCTGACCATATAATGTAGCCTAATCATGGGAGTGACATCTATCATATTCATAGATATGTAACCTCCAACATACGAACAGTTCCTGCCCACATTCAAGTTGCGGGGAGATTATATAGGGCATGGATACCAGAGTGTGGGATTCTTGGGGACTACCTCAGAATTCTACCTACCACAAGGATCTGCCATCTACCAAGCAAATGTTTGCTTGGCAGAAGAGATACAAAAAAAATTTTGACATGATGTTTACCTTCAAAGAGTTATAAATTGGATGCTAATCATCCCTACCTCATGGGGCTAGATAGATAGGATTATATGCAAAAAAAAAAAAAATACATGTGAAGTGTTTATGACAGTGCCTGACACATGAAAATTAGTGTTCCGGAAGGGTAGCTATTATTATCAAATAACTGGAACAGAGTCTGTTAAGATATGTATGGAAGTTCTGGGTAAGGCATAGGCTGAGAGGAGGAATGCTCAGTTGTTGGGGAGGTCAATAGGGCTTCAAAGAATAGAAGCCACCTGACCTCAGTGGTCTCAAAAATCTCATCCAGCTGGCTGTATTAAACCCATTTTTTAAAATATTTGAAAACTAAGATTCAGTTCAGAAGCTTAAATTTTTTAAGATATTATATTTAGGGGCACCTGGGTGGCTCAGTCACTTAAGCCACTGACTCTTGATTTCGACTCAGGTCATGGTCTCAGGATCATGAGATAGATCCCTGCACTGGGCTCTGTGCTCAGCGGGGAGTCTGCTTGAGATTCTCTCCGTCTCCCTCTGCCCCTCCCCACCCTTCTTCGAGTGCACGTGCGCATGTGTACACGTGCACACTCTCTCTCTCTCTCTCAAATAAATAAATAAATCTTTAAAAAAGAAAAGATTTTATTTTTAAGTAATCTCTACACCCAATGTGGGGCTCAAGCTCACAACCCTGAGATCAAGAGTCACTCTTCTGACTGAGCCAGCCAGGCGCCCTGAGAAGCTTATTTATACAAACCCATTCAGCTAGTAAGAGATGAAGGCAAATTTCATACTCATGCCTGAGTTTCACTGTAAGAGGTGTATACTGTATACTGTGTATACAGTAAGAGGGAGTCCATTTTAGCCACAGTGAGGAATGTGGGGGAACTAGTGAAAAATAAGCTCATGCAGAGGGCATACATGGGTTTGCATCACTGACTCTTGGGGAAAGGAGTTTAAAATTAGGCAAAACAAAAAAAAGCAGGTGTCTTTGACAGGAGAATTACCTAATATCTAATCAGAATGTTATTTTAGGAAGGTTGTCCTGGCCTTGGTGGGCAAAGTGCATTATAAGGGAACAAGGAAGTGCACTATGGGGATGAACCAAGGAAGCTACACCTGCACTGCAGTTGGGAAGCAATTGAAACTAGAAACTGAGGCAGTGAGAAGATAGGAGAAATGCTAGAAATGGAAATGAGCAGTAAGTAGGAGTTGGAAGAAAGGCCTGGTGAAATTGAACCTCTCTTTAGAAACTCACCAATTCTTCACCTTGAGACTTTCTTCCATCTTCTGACCCCTGTTTACAGCCAGCCCCACCTGAGCTGTTAGCAGTGCACTCAAGACTTACTATGCCGATGTGTTTTCTTCCTTGGGAATAGTCTTCCTCATACCCCCTCTGGCAAAATCCTAACCTTCCTTCAATGCCCATTTTAAGTGTCTCCAATTTCAAAGAGCCATCCATGATCCTTTCCCCTTCCCAAACTGATGGTATCTCTAGCTCCTCCAAACACTTAACAATACTCAGCACTTTGATATGTGCCTTATGGTGATCTCTAATTGATTTCAGTTCAATTGAGAAAGACCTTCCCAACAATTAGAGCTCTCTGCCTAAGAAGAGATGAGCTGCTTATGAAGGCGGAGAACCGGTTCTTAACAAAAGTTTGCATGCAATCATAGTAATTGTCGGGGAATTGAGATGAATCCCCAAACCTGTCGCAGAGACATTGACATCTAATGGGAATGTGGGACTAAGAAATCTTTGAGATGCTGTATCATTCAGATTCTAGACATATGGCAGCATAGTGTTCATTCAGTTAACATCTTTTGAGTACCTACTTTGGAGTTCAATAGAAAGCACAAACCCAAATGCCTACTGGTGACATGTGAGGTAGGTGACTTACACGAGGAAATGGGTTGAGTATTACAGATCACTGGGGAGTAGTGAGGAGAGGGGTACACTGGAGCAGATATGCTTTGTTTAAAGCTAGTACTCACTCCTCAGCCCCATGCATTATTGCTGAGTAGGAATGGGCAGGGGGTGGGTGGAGTTCAGCATTATCATTCATCTTGACTACTCAAAGAAAATCTGGGAAACAGATTTTGTATAAAATGTCTCAATTTTTTTTAAGTTGACAATTCCTTTTGCAAAAAACAAAGCAAGACCAAAATATATTGTGCACACTCAACCAAACGCATCCAAAGGGTTGAGTCTGCCCTTGGGCACCATTTTGAGACCCCAAACTAAATACTACACTCAGTGCTTGGTATGACAAAGATAAACCCCACACTCTTGTGGGGGAGACAGGCATTTAAACAGATAATTGCAATAGAATGTGCATTTAGCATATTTCTATTTTTTTCTTCAAAAATAAATGAAAGTATCTAGTGGAAAATAAAAGAGAGAAGGAATTAATGTAAAAGCATGCTCTCAGTGTGCATGGGGGTACAAAAGAAGAGATGGAAAACCTAGCAAAGATTTGGGAAAGTAAGAAAGCAAGAAAAATAAGAAGTAAAGTGACTTTCCAGTAAGGGTGAATACAGACCTGAGTCCCTCCCCTTGCACAACTGAACAGAGAAATAGTGTTTGTTTAAAGAGGAAAATGATACATTCCGTTTAGAACAAGTCGCACTTGATGTGGCCATATTTAATTAGCCAATTTCATATAGAGTTGAAAGGTTGAGAGAAGAATTAAAATGGCAGGTGAAGGTTTGGGGGTCATCTACGGAGTTAGGTTGTTTAAAGTCATGGATATGAATGAGATCAACAAATGGGAGAGTTTGAAGTAAGAAAAAGTAGAGAATGGAGCTCATAACCTAGGAGAGAAGCATTTTAGGACAAGCAGAGTGTAAGAAAGTCCAGCAAAGGGAACTGAAAAGAATGTTGGGAAAAACAAAGAAACCGAAGTCCCTAAGGCCAAGGCAGGGGCATTTGCGAGAAGTCATTCTCCTCTTAAACTAGGTCAACCCCAAGGTACAGCTGCTGGAGGAGTGCGTGGGGTGGGGGAAAAACTGTAAACTGTTTCTCTAAAACCAATAGGCCAGGATGATTTCCAACCTGGGTAGGAACTGTGATCCAATAAAGACCTGATAGTGAGTCTTGAAGAGAATATTGTTGGGTGACCGACTGAGCTTTTCATTTTGGATTGGCACCAGGAAAATATTCTTTCCATGGCTGAGAGAAAGAAGGTTTCTTTTCATTTGAGAAGAAACAGATTTTTGCCCTCACTCTGCAAGGGCAATGCAAGTCATGAGGAAGGGATTCATTATTTTCAACTGCAGTCTTCCCACATTCCCAACACAAACGTTATTCCACACACAGACACATTCAGACCAACTTCAGAGAAGTTGAGCACATACATGTTCTTAGGTTGCAACTATTCATCATGGTCAACTTTATTTTTCTTAAGAAAAATAAATTAAGGTCTTGGGAAAGGAAGGAAAATGAAGCAGGCCAAATGAGGAGTTTAGTGGACTTGAGATGTGAATTTTCAGAAACTCCCTTTTCCCCCATTAATCCTTCTTTTTTGTCCTTTATCCATTATGTGGGATTAGTTCTTTGTAAATTTGGATTTGTACTGATGAATTAAATTCTTGGCAACCGCTGTTCCTGCTGACTGGGTGCTTCTTTGTGCTCTTTGTAAGATCTATAACTCATTGCACCTGTTGCATCTGAATAGTCCTCTGCAGTCAGGAGTGTGTGTGTGTGTGTGTGTGTGTGTGTGTGTTTGTGCGCGCGCGTGTGCGTGCGCGCGCGCGCGCGTGTGTTCTTTAAAGCATTCTACAACATTCAATGTAAAAGGAAGAACTCCAGTAAACGGGAGGGGTTGCTAAACAGTGGACTGAGTTACGAAGGCAAGTTGTAGAATCTCTTTTCTTCACGATCTTTTAAGGAAAGCACCAGAAGCAGCTCTAAGTAGCACAATGGGCATTTGAACAGCTCTAAGTAGCACAATGGGCATTCGGTGCTCATTTTGGGCAAGAGGTTATAAAATATGAATTCTGAAGACCTCTCCAGCCCTCAGGGGCTGCTATATGTTTTCACCAGAGGTCAAGAAAGGAATTCTGTGATCCTCTAAGTCAAAATAGCACAGTTTTCAAATGGGGTAAGTCTAGGTCAGAGAGGGTTAGTAGTAACTTCCCCAAAGGTAACACAAGTAGTTAGTGAAAGACAGAACCAGAATCCATACCTCGTGACTCCACCCTACTCCAAATACACACAGTTTCACTTTATATCCTCCTTTGTTCTTTGAGATAAATATTAACCAGCTGGTTTGCAAGCCTTTGTGGAGAGGCTTCCTATTTTCATCAAGTTTCAGATTTCTGAAAAATTACATCAGAATTTATGTCAAAAGGATGTTGCATTTTTTCAATAAAATATATTTTTTTAATGGGAAAAGGAGAAAGTGAACCAAGATACATATCTTAGCAGCTGAATAAACAGGTCTACAGAACAAGCATTTTTGGCTTGATATGTTATATATTATTTATAATGCAATCATTCATTTTATTAAAGATTGAACCATTAGTTTCATAATATAATACATTCTCTTTCTTTATTTCCCATCTAGAGCTCTTTCTGAGATGGAAATTAGCCAAATGGAGTACAAGCATCTTTCTTAGAAGTTCTGTTAGGTTTCCTTCTTTCTTATTTTTCCCCATTCCCCCCAGCTACCCACGCCATCAAACCATATTGGCTTAGTAGAGGTGGTTGAGACAGGATGGAAATCTCCAAGCTTTGAGCCATCCAAGAGCATTACAACAGAAGTCACAAAGTCTAGAATTAAGTCTCATCTGTGCCACTTTATTCCTTTTAGAAAGCTACTTAACCTCTCTGCACTTCACATTGCTCATCTGTAAAATGGGTCTATTAAGTCCTCCATCGCAGGTTGTTAGGAAGATACGGGAAGATGAAAAATATGAAAGCATTTCACAAATGTGCTCTGTTACTACCAGGAAGTTCAACACAACCTACTTTCACCTATCCAGGCAGTTGAAAGACAGGACTAAGTGGACAGATAAAAATAACGGTTAATCCAAACCTTTTTAGTAAGGGATATCAGCCCATAAAAACACATCCTACTTTTAAAAAAATTTAATGGGGTCATTTCTAATCTGTGTCTTCTCAACCCATTCTCATATCTCTTATGGCAAATATAAAATATTAGTGGATGATAAGAATAAGGACTTGAAAGACGTACCAATTAAATCACTTGCGGGTCACAGGTAAGCTCTAAGAAAATGCTGGTCAAAACTTTCTAGCTTTCATTTCTTCTCTGAATACAGTCTGACTCAAGAACTTCAAGACCCCCTAGAAGCTGCTTTCTTAAAATGTTAAAGCTCAAAACACAGGTGTGTTCCAACACATGTAAGCTAGCAGATTCCATCTAAAGCATGAGGGATTACATAATGAATTGATCCATGTTTGGTGGTGATGGTGGAAGGAGTCTGTCTCGAGGTGTGTCTCCTTCAAGAAGCTGTCCTTGGTACAGAGCAAGCTCTCCCATACTGACTGCTCAGAGCATGTCATGTTACAACCAACTCTTTGGCATTCATCAGCCTTGCTTTAGCACTTTGTTACATTCTCATTGACTTCCCTGGTACCGCATTTGGAAATCATCACATCTTCCTTATCTAAATAAGCATGTGTACCACTAGTCACCCTGAGTATGCAATGCAGAGTTGCCCACATGAGAAGCAGCTCCGTTTCTATTCCACACCTGCATTTCAAAGCATCTTCTCTTGTGATTTTTGTGCGGGACTATATTTAAAATAACTGATGTCTTCTCTATCCATGCAAATTTCTCTGTCCTACATAGGCTATAATTATATCAGACCATCTCAGATATACCCTCCAGGTTTGGTGAACATCTATCTAGATATTTTGCTTAGCAGGACAACAGACAAGCAATAAATAATATTGTTTATGTTAATTCAATAATTTATTCATTAAATCAGAAAACACTATTCACTACTTATTCTGTGTTTGGCCCTCTGCTAGAACTTGGGAGTGGATGTGACACACATAGTCCCTGCTGTGAAAATGCCTCTTCACAGCCTCCTCTGAGAGTCAGGCAAACAACTAACTCACCTCTATACAATCTGAGAGCTGTAATCAAGTATGTGTAGGGCACTGGAGAAACAGAGCAGTGAGGGTGTTGGGTTTTGCCCGAAGAGGTATGAAGGAGGACTTCATAAAGAAGGTGATATTTGAGTTGTGCTTAAAGGATGAGCAAAAGTTTTCTGGGCTGGGGCACAAAAGATAGGCCTTCTAGACAAAGGGGACGCTGTGGGGAAACGGCAGGAGGCACAAAGCAGCTACTGTGAATTGTCCTGTGTGACTGGAGTGTATCATGCACGGACGGGCAGAAGTGTTAAATAGGCGTCTGGCAAGGGAGGTCGGTCTCATATTATAAAAGGCCTTGAACACATGTTCCAAAGACATTTGAGTTTGTCCAGTAAGCAAATGGGATCATGGAAAGATTTCTGAAAAAATTATTCTGGTGGGTGGGTTGATAAAAGATCCAAGGAGAGAAGTGGTTACAGAAGATAAGATAGATAGCACATTAGGTATTTACAAAGATCCAAAAAAGAGATCTGAACTAGACGCATGGAAATGGACTTAAGACACATTTCTGGATTAGAATTGCCAGCACTTGGTGACAGGACGGTTGTATACTTGTTACAGCATATACATTTTGAGTGCACAGAAGTCTGTAAGCTCCTTAAGTGGTTAAGTAAAGACAATTTAAGTAGATAATTTACTAAATAGGTCCTCCAAGATTATGCATAAATAACATGAAGGTACTAGATCTTCTGGACTCTGGGTCAGCATCCACTGGGATGGTATTCTGGCACTGTCTCTTCATAGCTGGCTGGACAGTAGATAATAAGTCCCTTCTCCATTGTAAGCCTCTCTTGTGTCCCAGGTGGAGGAGGTGGCTGGGATGATTTATCCCCAAGACTTCCTCCAGCTCTCACGCTCTGTGAGTCAAACCCTTGTGGTAAGGGGAGACCAGCTCCGGCCTTTCCCAAGCTGAGTCACCGCAGAAGCTGAGATTATTCTGGTGTTGACCAGGAAATGCGAGTGCAGTCACTGCATCCCAAGATCCATTCTCAAGAGTTGGGGCCCAGCAGGTCTGGTCTGAGGCTGAGGCAGCTGTCAGAGGCTATTCCCTGATTACACAAGCCTCTCCAAACATCTCCCCCTCAAAGGCATAGTCACATTCGCCCAACAGATCAGTCAGAGCTTCCACCAAAGAAAGAGCCCTCTCTTTCAAGTCTCCGGATTTCTCAGAGTCTGTTTTTCCTGCTTGGGCAAATCCCCACAGCCAATTATCCTGTTTACATTGTTCTAAAGCTGCTCACAGGACTTTGCCACAAGAATGCAAGGTTCTCAGGTGGTTTTCCCTTACTTCCTCATCCCAGAGCACAGCCGGGAATCCACTTCCCTCAGAGGACTTCAGGCCTTGCTCCTTGGTCCCCTAACCAGTAGGGGGCTCCACCTCTGCCTAGTTTCAGCCATCTAACTCAGTGCTCACTTAACTGTACGCGGCCAATGGCTTCTGCAAGTCAAGGCTTCCACACAGCCACCCCAAGAGGTGGGTGTGACTTCCCAATTTTAATGTGAGGTTTGGTGAGGGCAAGGTGGCTCGTCAGAGGCTGAACTTCTAGAATGTGCCAAAACCAGAATTCAAACCCAGGTCTGTCTGATCTCCAGTCTGCTGTGGTTCTCCTTCCTGTGACCAGAGTTAAACTCTAAATGATATTAATGCCCAAGCGTGAACTATCTGCAAAGCCTCTGAGCACATCTACATCTGATGTCTTTGTTACCCAAGGAAGATATAGTCAAGGTTACTTCAGGTCAAGACACCAAAAGAGGGAAACAGGTCATAATTCACCTAACCAAGGGCACAAATGTTAGACATCCAGGTTCCTTCCAATGTTTTCCCAATAAAGTTGTGATGTACTGCTATCAGTCAGTTTCACATAGTCACTAAAATGAAGAAACTCTGTGAATCAGGCTGCCCCACTTTGAATCCCCTTTATCACATAGTAGCCAGGTAAGCTTGGCCAAATTATTGAGGCTCTCCTAAGCTCAGCTTCCCGTGGGTAATGGAAATGAGAATAATACTACCTCATAGCTTGTTATGAGGAGTAAATAAGACGATACATGTAAAGCACTTAACACACAGTCTGGCATATGGTATGAGCCCGATAAATCCCAGCTATTATTATTAGCATCATATCTTTGCACATAAATCTATCTGCAGCCCTGACTGTTTCCTTAGGAGAGATTCCAATGAGTAAAATCCTGTATCAAAGGATGGCTTTTCATACATGGTGCTTAATTATCTTCCACAAATTTTAGGGCAATTTATATACCCAAAAGAAGTGTCTGCAGGGGTAAATGCAGCATCTTTCATAGTAGTGGACTCCAAAGGTATATGGAATGTAGCTGAGTGTAATACAATATAGGATGTTCGAACATCTTACAATTCTCACATACAAAAACATAAATTTTCTTTTCTTTTTCATGCCTCTTCAGTCATGGAATAACCAGGGCCTGGGCTAATCAATCCAAAGTCCTTTGATTTAAGAATTAGAGAAGACAGGTTCATTTCTAAGCTCTGCCACTTACCAGCTATGAGAGTTTGAGCTAGTCTAAATAGGAATTATATCTGGGCTGTATCTTCCTCTCATATTTTTTATAATTACAAATGCAGAATGCCTATCATCACCAGGCCTAGCCATATTTATGTGACTGTCAGTATTTTTTGTACATTTTTCTATAAAGGCATTGCCTTTATAAACAATTTTTCACTGTTAATTATATAGATATTTCATGCGTCAATATCAAATAAGGCGTAGATCGAGCTCTACCAAAATTTTGCTGTGCAATCAAGGGTGAGTGATTTTCCCATGCTGGGCCTCTTTTTTCTGTCTATAACAATGAAGGCCTTGCTCCAAATCATCTCCATTAGCTGTGTTTCTATTATTTTTGCCTTCCCATATATCGAGGTCTCTCAGTCTTGGCACAACTGACATTTTAAGCCGGATACTTTTTTGTCGTGCGGAGGAGGGGTGGTTGTCCTGAGCATTGTAGGATGTTTAGCAACCATCTTAGACTCTACTACCTTATTGGTACCTCTATCCAAGCTGTGACAGTTAAAGATGTCTCAAAATATTGATAAAAATGCTGAAGGTACTAAATCATCCTCAGTTAAGAACTACTTGCCATATTCTTGAGGGTTTCAGGCCTTGGCTGTTGTGTAAAGAGCTGGATTAGATGGTTTTTAATATCCCTTCCAACCGTGAAATTCCAGAGGCCAGTGATGCTGTCACTGATTTGAACTCAGACCCACCCATATCCCACAGATTTGAGAGAGGTCCTTGTCACCTCTAGTATCTCTTATACCTGCCGAGTTCCATGAGTGTGTTTGACTCAGTCATCTATGCCTTTGCTAGATGTGACAGGTGAACTATCCTAACCACAGATTTGGGGTTCATCTGACCCATTCACCAGTTAGGTGTCTCTGGGCAAATTCCTGAGCTTTTCTGAATTTTTTCATATGTCAAATGTGAATGATACCTCATCGATTCGAGGAGGACTAAATACGGCCAGCATGCATGTGCCTGCTACCAAAGAGGAGGAAAATTCCAAGCAGGAGTCTCTTTCTTCCACTTTTCCCTACAGAAATGGTTACCACTCAGTCATTTCTTAGCCATAGCCTTTGGTTTGGAGCCAGTTTTCTTTTGATTTAGGTGTTTCCAGCCACAATCAAGGAGCAGCTCCTGAGGAATGGGGTAGACAAATGATCCAGTTAGCAGTCAGAGGAATGCAATGGACCAGGAGAGTGACTTTGGTTCCAGCTGAAAATGTCAGCAGAGTGCTGGGAGAAAGGAATCTGTTTAGCAGGTGTGCTTGGAATCTGGCAGAGAGCACTGGGCCAGGGCCAGGGCCACTGAGCTGGTCTGAATGCCTTCTGTGTTGACTCCTTGGGACTGAGATCCAGGATTTAAAGGGGAGAACATCTAGAGTAAACACAAAACAGCCAGACGGTGGCTAGAATTTTTCCCCAGGCCTTCTGTGTCTCTTGCGGAACACCAAGAGGCCAGCAACCGAAGTGGGGCCCGAGTCCGTGGCCTTCACCCATCTTCTTCCACATCACCTGATCTGAAAGGAGCTCCGAAAATAGCTCAGAATTTGGGCCTGCCTGGGAGAGACATAAAGATCCATTTACATGGGAAGGTGACTGCTCTGAATACCCACAGCCGACCAAACTATGCTAATGGCTCAGTCTCCCTCAAATCTGGGATTTATATAACTGGTTCCTACACTCTGTCATTGCCAGCAGAAATGCCTGAATTATCTTAATTCCAGAATGTAAATTATTCCAATTTTGAGGCCATCATTTTAAAGCTGTCAAAGTCAATATTTTTAACAGCCTAGAAAAAAATTACAACTGGAAAATGTCTAAACAAGTTGTACTTGAGGTCTTGAGACAACTTCTGGCAAAAATCTGTGCTGAGATGGAGAAATCCCCCACACTGACTTCGCAACTGGGGAGAAACATCGATTCGTCCCATCACCAATTTGTCTCCAGGCGAGCCAATGAGTCAGTCTACTTGCATTGATCACTTTCAATCTGTTACTTTCCATTTATGGATTTATCATTTGTCTTTTGGTCCTAAGATTTTTTTTTTAAAGAAATTAATTCCTAAAAAAATAACATTCAATACTTGGTCATGAAGAGAAAGGGGAAAAATTCCTGCCCTAACCTCCACCCTTTCCAAGTTTCCATTCCATTTCTATCTGAACTCCCTTCATCCACGACTCTCTGAGAACCACTGTGTGGTGAGCACAATCCTGGCGACCCTGAGATGGTTAAGAACTTCCTGACGGTGAGGGAGGAAGCTTTCAGATGAACTACCTTGCACATGGCCAGGAAAAAAAAGGCAGCTCCTCTTTTTATTGGCACATCGGTTTCCATCCAGGCGAATCATCATCTCTTCCTTATGAACTCTCCCAGAAAGACACCTGGGATTGAAGGAGGTAGGTGAGTGTGTGAGGAAGGGACCATGGAGAGCATCAGCTCAGTTCTGATTTGTCTTTGGGATGGAGGTGACCCGTTAGCACCTGGGCAACCAGCCAGATTGCAGGAATATGACACAACCCCCAAGTGGACACGTCTGCTCACCACTGCCCCAGACACCAGGCTCAGGGTGGTCCTCAGGATAACACTGGAAAATCTCTGTGATGGGCCCATCTCCTCTTCAGAGGCTGGAAAACACCCCATTCCTGTAGCTCTGAAGCAGGATTAATTGATTGGTCTCATATGAACCTAAAAGCCGTTAAGAGCAAGGAGGATGAAAAGCAATTCAAATTGCTTTATTACCGTTTTCTAGTAAAGTACCAGTTTAGTCCTCAGCCCTACTGTGAAGCAGCGGGTTTCCAGATATTGACTGTGCTGGCATGTGCTCCTAGAAGAGAGGAAATGCCTGGGTCTGAAAAGCAGAAACATCTGCTCAGATCTCTGGCAGGTCTGTTGCTGGAGCCATGGCATGGGGCGGGGCGGGGGGGGGGTTCCCTCCAGGTGGTGTCACTGCAAGCAGGAGATGGGGAAAGCACCCTCAGTAGGGGAATTTCAGGCGGTGGGTGGGAGCTATTCCTCTCTTTTCTTGAGGCCTCACTCATTTATGGGGCGGGGGGAGAGATTATAAATGGTTTTATAAAGTAGTCTATAGACTTTCTGACAGAGGGCAGCCAAGATGACTGTAGTAGTTACAATGCTAACGATAGTAGCCACCATGTAGTGCTTGTACATGCCAGGCACTGAACACTTTACCTGTCTTCGGTCATTTAAACCTCAAGCAACTCTACAAGGTAGATCCTACTATAATCTCCTTTTTATAGATAAGAAAACTGAGGCACGTGGGTCAAGTAACTTGCCCAAGTTCACCTTCCAGTAAGTGTGGGGGTCAAACTTTAAACCCAGCAAGTATAGCTGAAGAGTCCCTGCTCTTACTCACTACCCATGGTAATGATTAGAGCACTATGCTAGACACTGCCATGACACTTTTTTCTTTGATCCTTACAGAAATACTGTGAGTCAGATACGAGTGTCCCCAATTTTCAAATGAGCAAATTACAGCTGAGAGTTATGAAGTGATTTATTCATAAGGTCATAAGGATAAGAAATGTCACAGCCTGGATTAACCCCAGGTCAAGCTCTTTTTACAACAGCCTGGTCCCCGTCAATGATCTGAAAGTTTGGACTTGGATTATGCTTTCTCTGTAGAGATCTAACCCAGAATGTCAATAACAAAGCAATCAGTAATATTGATAATAGTTAACATCTATTGAGCACCTGCAGTTTGGTAAACCCTCCTCTAAACATAAGTTAAATCCTCACAAATTCCTGAAAGTCAGGTTTTTTTCTTTATTATCCCCATAAATCAGAAAGAGAAAACTGGGGCTCAGAGACATGAAGTGACTTGACCAGGATCACAGAGTTGGTAAATGATTGCACTTAAATATGAGCCCAAGTTGGTCTGGTTCCTAAGTACAAGTGCTTACTAATTGTCATTGTCTTAAAGCAAAAGAAAAGAAAAAGAAATAGAGGGGGGGAAAAAGAAAGAAAAGCAACAGAAAATGAAGGGTTAATATTTGAAGTCTATTCAGTGCCCTAGGGAAACTCAGATGTAACAAAATTCTTTGCCACTTATCTGTAGAACATAAAGTCCATGTGAGCAGGGATTTGGGGCTTTCTCTTCCTCTCCTATATGCCCCACACCTATAACAATACTGGTAGATAATTGTTGAATGAATGACTGAATTTACTTTGGGTTGTAATGGAAACATCTTAGGAAGCTTGAGTGATTCACGGGAGAGTTTTATGACACTTCTAAGAACAAATTTAGTACTGGGCTACAACTAATCCAAAGTGATAAGAAGTAGATTTTCCAGTAATGATTACTACAGGTGTGTCTATCTGACTTAAATATTTACTTATAAGAAAAGAACTCAGTGGATCACCATCTCTCCAGTTGCTCAAACCAGAAACCCTATCCCCAAATTACTTGGGGACCAAATACTTGGACCAAGCCACTGCCGGTCTCTCCCCCCGAAATAACCCAAGGTCCTCCCATCTTAACTCTCTTCTAATCCATCCTCCAACAAAGAACCAAGGTATGCCTCCTGAAATACTAATCAGATCCTGTCACACACCCTACTGGAAAACCTTCCCCAGCGTCCCATTGAACTCAGAGTTAAATCCAGACTTCTTCCACTGGCCCCTGCCTTTTACTACCACCATTCTGAACCACCTCCGTGTAACTTAGAATGTTCTGTCCACATTGGCCTTCTCTCAGTGCCTCCAACAAACTATATCCTCTCCCACTTTGGACCTTGTACATATCATCTTCTCTGATTGGGCTCTCCTTGCACAATTCAAAATTATATATTTACTGGTATATTTATTCTCTAGTTCCCCCAGTATGTTGTAAGCTCATGAAGGTGAAGATCCTGTCTGTTTTTTGTGTGTTTGTTGGAGGTTAGAGTGTCATCATTGGCTATTCAGTACCTAGCTTTGTGCCTAGCACTGTAGTCTGGACTATAGTAGACATTCTAAAGTATTTACAGAATAAAGCAATTAATGAGAAAACATTATAAGATCTGGAAAAAAATCACAGAGCCCCATAACCTGTTAACATAAGCATCTTGGAAACAAGTGCTATGTCTCGGTTAGCTCTGTATTCCCAGCAACTTTCCCAGAGACTGACAGAGGTAGATGTTAAATGAATTCTTATGAGTGACAGAATGGAATGGACAAGTAACTAACATTTACTAAACCCACTAGTGTGTTCTAGGCAATCAACATATGTCATTTTTTTTATTCTACCCAATAGCCACATGGAGTAGATGCTTTTATCTCCATTTTACAAATGAAAAAAACAATACTTAATGAGTTTAAGCCATGTATCAAAGGTCATCTCACAATACACTTCCATGTTCATCATGTTGAATAAGTCACCTCATTCAACACCTATTTTTATAGATAAAAAATTGAAACCAACAAAAATACTCAAGAAATTGGCCATATAAAGGCAACTATCTCAACATAATGAAGGCCATATATGAGAAACCCTTGGCTAACATTATGCTCAATGGTGAAAGACTGAAAGTGTTTCCTCTAAGATCAGGAACTAGGCACCAATGCCTGCTTTTTCCACCCTCTTCAAAATAGTATTGGAAGTTCTAGCCAGAATAGTTAGGCAAGAAAAAGAAATAAAAGTCATCCAAGTAAGAAAGGAAGAAGTAAAATTATCTGTTTGCAGACAACATACACGATCCTATTGTAGGAAACCCTAAAGATCACACACACACACACACACACACACACACACACACACACGCACGCACAAACTGTTGGAACTAATAAGTTTAGCAAAGTTGTGGAATATAGAATTAACATACAAAAATCAGTTGCATTTCTACACACAATGAAAAATGCAAAACGAAATTATGAAAACAATTTGATTTACAATAGCGCAAAAAGAATAAAATACTTAAGAAAAACGTAACCAAGGAGGTGAGAAACTTGTAAATTGAAAACTGTAAAACATTGCTAAAGAAATTAAAAGACACAAATAAATGGAAACACATCTGTGTTTATGGACTGAAACTTAACATTGTTAAAATGTCAATATTATTCAAAGTGATCTACAGATTCAGTGCTATCCCTATCAAAATCTCAGTGATGTTTTTGCAGAAATGGAGAAACCCTTTCTAAAATGCATATGGAATCTCAAGGGACCCTGAATAGTCAGAACAAAATTGGAAAAGAACAAAGTTAGAGTATTAACACTCCCTGATTTCGAAGCTTCCTACAAAGCTACAGTAATAAAAACAGTGTGCTACTGGCATAAAACAGGCATATCAACTAATGGAATAGAATAGAGAGTCCACAAGTAAAATCTCAAATATATGGTTAAATGATTTCTGACAAGAATGCCAAGAACTTTCAATGGAAAAGGGACAGCTTTTTCACCAAATAGTACTGGGAAAACTGGACATCCACAGAAGAATGAAGTTGGATCCTTACTTTACACCATAAACAAAAATTAACCCAAAAAGGATCAGAAACCTAAATGTAAGAACTAAAGTCATAAAACTCCTAGAAGGAGACATAGGAGAAAAAAATCTTCACGACATTGAACTTACCAATGATTTCTTGGCTCTGACACCAAAAGCACAGGCAACAAAAGAAACATAGATAAAAGGACTCCTTCAAAATTTAATACTTTGTGCATCAAAGGACACAGTCAAAAGAGTGAGAAGCCAACTCACAGGATGGGAGAACATACTTGCAAATTATATTCCTAATGAGGGACTAATACCCAGTGTGTGTTAAAAAAAAAAAAATTCTTACAACTCAACAAAAAAAATAAACACCTGATTTTAAAATAGGCAAAAGATTTGAATAGACATTTCTTCAAAAAAGGTATATAGGTGGCCAATAAGCATATGAAAAGATGCTCAACATCACTATCATCCAGGAAATGCAAATCAAAACTGCAATGAGCTACTGCTTCACACCCATTACTCTGGCAATTATCAAAACAACAACAACAACAAAAGAAAGTGAGAAGTGTTGGTGAGGATATAAAGAAATTAGAGCTCTCATTCACTGCTGGTGGGAATGTAGAATGGTACAGCCACTGAGGAAACCAAAAGGGGAGTTACTCAAAAATTCAATATAGAATTATCCCATGATCCAGCAATTCCACCTTGGGATAGATACCTTAAAGAACTGAAGGCAGGGACGCAAACAAATATTTGCACACTCATGTTCATAGCAGCACTACTCACAACAGTCAAAAGGTAGAAACAACCCAAATGTCCCATCGACATTTGATGAACGAATACACAAAATGTGAGATACATACAATGGAAAATGAATGAAATGAAATTCTGACACATACTACAACACGGATGGGAAGCTTGAAGACGTTATGCTAAGGGAAATAAGCCAGACACAAAACCAGAAATATGGTGAGACACCTAGTGTAGTCAAACTCATAAAGACGGAAAGTGGTTGTGGGGGGCTGAGGGTAGAAGGGAATGGAGAGTTACTGTTTGATGGGATAGACTTTCAGTTTGGGATGATGAAAAAGTCGTGGAGATGGATGGATGGGTAGTGGTGATGATCGCATGGCAATGTAAATGTTGCTATTAACCTGTACACTTACCAAGGACTAAAACGTTCAGTTTGATGTCATGCATATTTTACCACAGAAAGAAATCTGAAACCAAGATGAGAAGATGCCCAAGATCACACAGTCAGCTTGTTTTTGACTCAGGCGACACTAGAATTCCCAGCTTCCGGAAGCCCCCAACTAGTGCTGTTCTTATCTTTACTTTAAACTAAAATAGGACTTATAGTTGCAGAGCATTTGCAAACAAAGTTAAACATCAAGTAGCTTGAACAGAAGGAACCAAACTCCTCACTTATTATTTCCCCCCAGGCTCTCCAAGTAAAAGAAGAAACTCACAACCAAAACATATCATTGGTGGAGGTGGTGATAATACGGTAATCGTTTTGAGACAAACCCTCCATCCCCTGAGGCCTGGGCCAATGTGCATTTAACTCAGCTTCCCAAACCCTGGACTCTGTAAAAAAATATCCCAAGCCCCTTATTCAGCAAACTTTGGCTGTGTTTTTATTTTTACCTTGATAAGATGGGACTAAGTAGAAACTCAGTTAATCAGAAACCCACTCATCTCCCAATTAATTGTGGTTTTGCTCTTTGGGTCTCTTTAGAGTAATGTCTTTCTAAAACAGGAAATTTAAAAAACTACCTGAAAACTTAAAATTTCAGGACTGAATCTAGGTTGGCCTTCCCTTGCTTCTTGTCTCCTTTCTTTCTTCCCATGGTCAGATTGACACTTGTTAGGCAACTGAAGAAACTGTGTATGTCATGCTGAAACCTGTCTTTCAAAGGCAAGTAAGACTATTATGTATGTCATTTGTCATAGGTCTCTGGCCACTCACCCAGTGTTTATTTCTCTTGGTCAAGGGTTAGGAAAGAGAAAAGAGCAAGGAAAACACTAAGATTTGTAGAACGGGATTACAGCAAAAACTGGATCATTAACTCCAATGAGATAATTCTAAATGAACATAGACATTCCTCTGCCTCATGCCCTAAAATAGTATTTACAGCAACACCCTTGCTACTACAACTGGTTTGTCTCCTTATTAATGTCCAGAGTTATCAGAATTCCCAGTTATGACATACTTTCCATAAATTGAAATATTAAATAGCCAGTTACATTTTTCTTTCAACCTAAAAAAAAAAAAGCCTCACGGTGTACCCTCATGAGTAAAGTGAATTTTAATTGTTCCATTTTCCCACAGCAACCTGAATATGGTTATCAATTTTTCTTAAACTAGATTTAGTGTTCAGAGTGATAGCATTATTTCTTTCCACTTAGATTCTTCATACTTCTTGTCCATTAAGTATACATGTTAACAGTGAAGATTACACGTATGCTACCAAGGTCAAAACTTTAAAAAAAGAAACCTTGATTTTATTTTTTTTTTTGAAGTTCAATGTGTTTTTATTGGAATTTAAAAGAAAAACTTTTATATGTCATATAATCCCAACTACCTATTAATTACTTTCATCCTAAATATGTATATTTTCTGCCCTTTTAAAACATTGATGTTCAGGGTGCCTGGGTGGCTCAGTTGGTTAACTGTCTGACTCTTGATTTTTGGCTCAGGTCATGATCTCAGGGTCCTGGAATCGAGCCCTCTGTCCGGCTTTGTGCTCATTAGGGAGAGCTTCCCCCTCTCATTCTCTATCTCTCTCCATCATAAATAAACAAATCTTTTTTAAAAATTGATGTTCAAGACTTGAAAAATCCCTCCTGACCTTAGGGACATGTCAGTGTCTTAGTCTTATTCATATCCATAAGATTGGCTCTTAATTTAAGCTTTCCTAATTCAGATCTGCATATTGCTGCTTATGTCTATTGCTGTTGAACAGTTAGATCACCTGGATTTGTGTTAACAGATGGGAGAAATACTATCTGAACAAGTTACCTTGTTGATTCTTTTTTTTTTTTTTATGTTAGTCACCATACAGTACTTCATTAGTTTTTGATGTAGTGTTCCATGATTCATTATTTGCATATAACACCCAGTGCTCATTGCGATATGTGCCCTCCTTAATACCCATCACCGGGCTAACCCATCCCCCACCCCCCTCCCCTCCGAAACCCTCAGTTTGTTTCCTGGAGTCCAGAGTCTCTCATAGTTCGTCTCCCGCTCTTATGTTGTTGATTCTAAAAGAAGATCATGATCCTTCTTTTCCGCTCCAACTATGAGAGGGTTTGTGGACATTGAACTGGCTGCTCTCCTCACACAGTTCTATAATAATTTTTCTCCAGTTACTCCTTTCTCTGAAGGGAAACTCTTGGTGAATTTTTACCTGGGAGTCTAGCTGATGCTCTTGTCCCTCTCAGCCTCTTCTCTTTGGTCTGGTCTCTGACCACCCTCCCCTAGCAAAATTCCTCACCTCCCATCAACTTCTAGTAATGTCTGAGCTGATCAAAAAAGAAAAATTTTAAGTAATATTTAGAAAGCACTTTACAGTTCACAAAGTACTTTCGCTATATTCAATTTGCATTTTATGTTTTTATAAATGCATTCATTTTTTTATACAAAGACAAAGTTTTAAAAAATTCTTCACAATCTCACAACCCATATAACTCCTCTTTGATTTCATAAGCAAAAACAATACATTTATCATCTCTAGTGACAGAAAGCAGACCAGTGGTTGTCTGGGGACCAGGAGTGAGGGGCTAAGACTGTAAGGGGGCAAGAAAAGAACTTTCTAGGATAACAAGAGTGTATCTTTCTCCCCCCAGCTTTAGTGAGGTATAATCGACATATAACATTGTATAAGTTTCATGTATATAATATGATGAGCTGATATACGCATATACCACAAATTGATTACCCGATCAATTACCAGATCGGATTAGTTAATACATCCACCACACACCTATTGACCATTTTTTCGTGTGGTGAGAATTTTCAACATCTACTCACTTAGTATCTTTCAGATATAAAACAGTTAATGGTAAGTCATGCTGTGCTTTAGATCCCCAGACCTTATTATCTTATAACTAGGAGTTTGTAACTTTTGACACCCTTCAGTCATTTGCCCCGTCCTCCTGCCCCTGGAAACCACCAGTCTATTCTCTGTTTCTGTGAATTGGGTTTTTTTTTTTTACATTCAGAGTCCACATATAAGTGGTATCATACAGTATTTGTCTTTCTCTGTCTGACTTATTTCACTTAGCTTAATGCTCTCAAGTTTCATCCATATTGTTGCAAATGGCAGGATTTCCTTCAACCAAAGTATGTCTTGACTGTGGTAGTTACAAGCCTATATTCCTTTGTCAAAAGTCATCACGCTGTACACTTAAAATGTGTACATTTTATTGTATGTAAATTATACCTCGATAAAGTTTATTATAATTTTTTAAATAGTGATATATTCATGAGGAAATTCAAAAAGGACTCACAGTTAAACATGCTGGATTTATTTTACTCTTCCTCTCACTAAAATGGTAGCAAAGGAATGCATAAAAGACACCCAAGGACAAGGAGAACAGGAAAAAAAAAAGTTTTCAGAAGGTAAGAATTCAACGGATTTCAGAATTTAGCAGAGCAAAGTGAGTTACAAACTCAGTGCCTACAGTTAGATGAAAAAATCATGAGAAGTTAGTGGGCAATTTCCCCAGCAGGAACCCTGGAGGGAAAGAGAAGGAAGCTTAGAACTTAAGGGAGGAGGTTGAAATATAAAAATAAAAGAGGGATTAGCTGGCAGTCTGTCTGAAGAGGAATGGGACCCCACCCCTTCGCGCTGGACAGCCAGATAATTACCCCTTATTCACTCTCCACGGTGGTAGAACAGAGGTTTATTTCAGAAAGACCCCAGACTTTTCCCCAATGGAAAGTAGGGGCCGGTTGTAAGACTGAAGCAGGCCATTTACAAATAAGTTGACCTACTCTAGCCTCCACGGGTCAGTAATCTAAGAAGTTCAAAGCAGACATTTTGAAGGTCTCCTTCTGGAAAAATTGAACAGTTCTAGAGAAAAAACCATGCACACACATTCCAGGGACTGACCAATGGTAAGGCTGTCCTGGTTCTCGATCTCTCTAAACTGCAGCCCACCAGTTCATAACACTGTCTCATACATACCTATACACACACACACACGCACACAGAGCTTCCAGATAATGGCTCAATTTTACATAAGAACAGAGTAGATGATCATTAGACATTTAAGAAATAACATCGTCTTTGCCACATCCGCTACAAGAGTAAAGATCATTCTCTGCAGTCAGAGCTGGGGCAAGGAATTGTCATATCTTATAGAAGCCTTCAGTACTACTTTATGTTCAAACTATGAGTATCCTGCACATAGTTCTTAATAGAAAAGAGGATCAGTCTCCTGTTTTTACTATTACAAATAATATTACAAGGCACTCTTGCTTCCATTGTCTCATTTGGTTTTCACAAGAGTCTGCAGAGATAGAAGTTACTGTGAGCTCTATTTTATAGGCAAGGAAATGGAGAATTAGAGAAATGAAGTGAGCTGTGATAAGTCTACTGATTCTAAATCCTTACCCTTTGCTCCATCCAAAGGTTAAAGAACAAAATTGTGATATGTGTTTATTTACAATTCTGCCTGATTCCCAAAAGGCACTGAAGGGAACTCATAATATAGTATTGCCAGATAAATAGAATTTTTAAAAAATCATTTGAGAACACATAGGAGAGGGAATAAGAATTATAGACTCAAGGGTTAAAATGAGTTCATTAAATGCAAGCCAGCAAATCCTATATATCACAATAGAAATGAAACTAAAATTTGGCTCTGAGCTTCCTAGCAGCCAATGCTAAAAAGGAAATAAGATCGACAACTTAGAAGATTCAGTGTCCACAAAGTAAGATCAAATCATATATTTCCCCAAAAAAGAACCTCATGTATCCTTGCTGCTGAAACCAGGGAGAACTTTTACTCACTAATCTTCATAAAGAAGAAACTATATGATGTAATGAGCAATATCCTCAGCAGTATTATTAAAATGTGTCAACAGCAAGTAGAATCTGTGTCCTCCAATGTAGACCAACTTCATCACATCAAAAACAATTTGATTAAAAATAAATTTGCAAGGGCAAAAAGGAGGAGCATCAAAATAATGAGACCTGGGGATAAGGGAAAATTCAAAGCAAGTATAATGTTCCCATTATTCATGTATACGTATACACGTACACACGCATACATATATAGGAGATCTATAAAGCCTTTGAAACAACACAACGTCCTAGTTCACTCACCAAGAGAAAGAAACTACAAAATGTATACTATTTATGCCACTTGTTATGTAGGATTATTTGCTAAAAATGAGTCTAAAATTGATTTGTCTATCCAAAATGGTGACATTAGTTTTAGGATTGATCCACAACTATTCTTGTTGTTAGAGAATTATCTCTTAAATCCACTCCTGATCCATGATGATAAAACTATCTCATCTGTTAAATGTTGACTCTAGATGAGGGAGGTTGAAATGATCTCCCCCTCTATCTACCTTGACTCCTTCTCAAGGAGGACAGTTGTCCAAATTCCATGACATTTCATTAGGCCACAGTACCAGGGAGTGCTGATTTGACTGAGGCAAGCTGAAGAATGTGTGAGAAAGATGAAAACTCTGGAGCTCGTCAAATGTCATGTCCCTTGAACATCAGGTCTCTCCGGTACTCTTCTGCTGTTCTCTGAGTGAATAATGGGCATTCCAGGGTGCTGACACCCTGGGATGACACCCAAAGCTCTTCTCTTCTGAAGTGCCAAAAGTTCTCCTTTAGTCTTTAATGCATTAAGACACTGCTGAGTTCTATGCACAAATGAGAAAAACAAGCCTCTCTCATGCAGTCCAGACCTGGTCCATATGGACCTACTGGTGGCAAAACCCAATGTTGTCTCTCTTCTTTCAAACCTTGCACTCAAAACTTCCTTCTCATATGTACCGTTTCCTTCGTGCCATTCCCTCCTGCGAATAAATTCAGGCTCAAGGAGATTGTCTAGCTCTTATTATCAATGTAGACATTGTGTCCCCAGGACAAACCAGCATAGGGGACAGAAATGGATTGTCATTAAAACAATATTTCGGTAGGTCTGACTCTGCTAGTTCTCCTAATACTCGGTGGACTCTGGCATCACCCTCATCATTTTGTCCATTGATCCCCAGAAGTCCCCTAAGGGCTCTCTCACATGTGCTCACTCCCTTATTCTGTCTGCTCCCACCACAGAGCTCATCTTCCCTCCTGGTCCAAATCACTTCCCTATGTCTGTCCCCTTCAGAGCAGTGTAAAGGTACCAACACCGTTTCTAGGTCACACCATTGAAAACCGCCCATGGACCCACCAAAAACGCAACTAATGTGCTACAGTTCTGAAGTTGCCAAAGCAGCATTTTGTTTCCATAAGTCTTTAATGTGCCTAATTCATCTATCTTTGTGCAGAAGTGGAGAGAAGTTCTACAAGTTCCATTATAATTAGAAGTATTATGACAACATTATGAGGCTGGGTGGCTCAGTCAGTTAAGATCTGACTCGTGATTTCAGCTCAGGTCATGATCTCAGGGCCATGGGTCTGTGCTCAGCATGGAGTCTGCTTACCCCTCTCCTTCTGCTCCTCCCCCTGTTCTCTCTCTCTCTCTCTCTCTCAAATAAATAAATAAAATCTTTAAAAAATAGAAGTATTATGATAACTGTAATGAAGTTGTATTTATGCTTATTTGCAGCTCCATCTTTCTGTGGAGTTCAAATATGAATCTATAGAGGGCTGGTCCAGGGGAGAATTCTGAATAGCAGACACCATGGGTAAAGGGGGCAGAGGCATCCTTCCCCTTAAATTTCAAGGCTTTGGTATGGTATTTGGTATTTCCTAGCTTCCTGTAGCTGTCAGTAATCTTTGGCATTCCTTGTAGCTGTACCCATTAAACATCTTCCTCTGTCGTCACCTGGCCTTCTTTCCTGTGTATCTTCACATCATCTTTTTTCTGTGTCTTCATATGGCTTTCTTATAAGGACACTTGTCATGGGATCTAGGGCCCATCCTAATCCAGTATCACCTTAACTGATTATATATGCAAGACCCTATTTCCAAATAAAGTCAAATTTAAAGGATCCTAGTGGACAGGAATTTTGAGGGGACATTATTCAATCCAGGACACCCACACTTGATCAGATTCAACAAGTGCCAGATAAGGAAGTATAGGGGCCTGTGGGAGCCATGGATTGGGACCTAATTCAGACTCAGTCAAGAGAATCAAGGAAAGATCAGAATCCAGGAAGCCAGTGAGCTGGTGAATGCCCAAACCAAAAGTTCACTTGTATGGGGACAACCTAGCCTCTTCTCAAAACCTTCCCTCTGGCCCCTTGGACAGAAGTACTTGTATGGCTGCCCTCTCTCTCAGAAAATGGAAGCTAGCATACACTGAGTGTCTTCTGTGTACCAGGAATATGCTAGTCACTTTCACATACCTAGCAATTCCCCTAAAGTTGAATCCTGATTTTAGAAGTGGAAAAACTGAGACTCAAAGTTAAATGACTCATCTAAGAACACACAGTTCCTTGCCAGTCTGGCCCCAAAGGTCATGCAGTGTCAATGCACACACTTTCTGCAGGTAGGACCTCGGTACAGTCCTAGGCTTCACCTGCTTCCCCAGGTCTCAGGGAGCTAGCTTAGAACAGAGATTGTATTTTACTCCTGTGGCAAGGAGGAAACGCTGCTAGGACACAGCTGAATGTCCCGTCACATTGAATGCCCACAGAGGTAAAGAAAAGTCCATGAGCCCACTCATCACCCTCTGCCTCCTCAGTGCACCTCTACCCAACCCTTCTTTCCTCCCAGGAGAAAACCAGATTGGCTAGGAGTGTTTGCACCAAGAAAAATCCATCTCATAGCAAACATTCTTCCAGTCCCCAAGGATTCTTCATAAGAGCTTTCCACTGCACCCGCTCACAGGGCAGACACTGTGCTAAACCAGCTGTTTAACACGAGAGGCTCCCATTCCCCTGAGATCTGAGACAAGCTCCTGAGACATGCAGTATGTCTCCATTAGCCAAGCAACCAGCTTTGGGTGTGTTTTCTAATTCCATATTCTTGTGTTCATTAGCGGCAAGCCTGCCAGAAACTCAGAGCTCACCAGCTTTTCCAAACAGAGAAGAGAAAAATATTTCGCATGGTTTGCCTCATGAGATCAGTTTTTCTGAGGACCTCATGCTGTAGAGGCTTGTTACCACCATAACCTGTAAGACTTAGCTGCAGAGCCTTCTGGGGTGTCTGAGCTGAGTCAGCAGAGAAAGATGAGTAAACATGTTCCTGAGGAACAGGCAAAGGTAGGAGAAGAGCTGACCAGCCTGCAGGACAGTTTCTGAGAGAGAAGGCAGCCATCCAAGTCCTCCTGTCCAGGGGGCAAGAGGGAAGGGGGTTTAGGACAGCAGGTAAGGGCTCAAACTCCAGAGAGAGGCAGAACTGGTCTTGAATGCAGGCACTGCCCCTTAGCAACTCTGTGACCTTAGGCAACTGTCATCGCCTCTTATGCCCCAGAGGTAATCAAAGAACCTCCAGATTATTCTGAGGATAGAATGAGATAATGCTTATAAAATTCTTAGCACACGGGCTGGCCCAGGATAAACTATGATTAACACTCCTTGCAGGCTGATTCAGTCTCCAAGGGAGGACAGACTCCCTGGTAGACAGTGACCTCTCATCAGAAGTAATCTCAGAGCGAATGGCAGCTCCCCAACCCTGGGTTCTTCTTCCAGCCCATAACAATGTCCAAGTGAAGCAATTTGGGGTGAGAGTCTTCCAGCCTGTAACGATGTCCAAATGAAGCAATTTGGGGTGAGAGTCTACATTGCCCACTGTGGTAGCCACCAGCCACATGTGGCTATTGAACATGTGAAGTGTGGCTAGTCCATGTTGAGATGTACTCTATGTATAAAATCCACAGTGGATTCAAAAGGGTTAATGTGGGAAAAAAAGAGTAAAATGGCTCATTAATACTCCATCTTATGTTGCCTATGTGCTGACATGATAACACTTTGGTTATCCTGGCTTAAATAAAATATATTATTAAATTAATTTCATATTTTTGGGGTGTTTTTGTTTTGTTTTGTTTTTACCTTTTTCAATGTGGCTATAAGAAAATTTGAAATTCTGTATGTGGCCTGCCCACACGGCTCACATGATCTTTCTACTGGGCCATGCTGATTGAGGCGGGTAAGTGTTCCAGCCAGTGGATTGGATTCAGGAGGCCCAATTCCCATTTTTAGGGTAAGTGGAGCACTCAAGAAGCCAAGGCAGGTAGGGTTCTGAGCTAACACACGGACCTACAGGTACTTGGGCTGGGCCCCCTGGAAAGGAAGATGATGATGACAGCAGGAAGACTTGTATTAGACTTTACCTCCTGGCAGGGGAGGAACCCCTGACAAAGGGCCAAGTCTGTACAGGGCTGGCTCTGTGAATAGGTGGGATGGAGCCCACAAGCTTCAGGACCTGCACTAGGCAGGGCTGAGGCCTCCAGGGACAGAGAGTTGCCACGTTTGGGATTGTTTATAAACCTGGTAACAGGTAAGCGCATCATAACACCATGTGTCCCTCGCTCACATGTCATTAGCATAGATAAGGAATCAAGACACCTCCCTCAAATGAATTCACATCCAGCTCAAAATCCTGGGCTGGAAGAGAAAGCCAGAAAGAGCAGGGAGGAGAAACAGAGATTTTGGAGGAAAACTTTCAAAGTATTGAGTGTGTCCTCAAGCCAAGCTAGCCACAGCCAATTTCTAACACGGACATAAGAAGCATTCTTGGAGAACTCTATCTCATAGGCCCTTGAAAACATGATTATAGTTAGAACCATATGTAGGGCCTAACATGTTTAAGGAAAATTCTGGCTATTCCCTCCAATCTCTCAGTCCCAAACAGCCTCTGAAATGTGATTAGGTACAATCTAAACCCAACGCTCCTCAGAGGCATGACATCAAAACCTGGTTAGTAACTCCCAAAGTTAGAGTTTTCCAAGAGTCTGTGTTGTCCTTAAATGAAGAAGAGTGAGCAGTTTGTTGAGGAATTTCTCCAGTTTAGAAACTGAGGATTTTAGCATCTCATCTTACCTCCATGAAGTATAAACCAGTGAGCTTAAACAAAGGAGGCATATGAAAAGCACTGGGGATTGAAAGAAAGTGGGATGGTTTCACAGCTGACGAGACTTCAGTGATACACTGTGCTCTGGGCTTGGATTATTTTTAGGCTTTGGCACTAAAATCAGGATTAGTATTTCACTCCCTGGCCTCTGAAGACACTCATATGACTTCGTCTTTCTGGACAGAGCATGTGTTCTGCTGCTGGTTGTATGAAGACCACTACCAGATTCAGCAGGCAGCCCCATCCCTGAATAGAACATGCAAAAGGCAGGTCTGATCCCTGTGTATAATGTGGATTTTAAAGGGCCACTTGGCCAGGAGAAAGAAGAGAAGAGAAAAAAAAGAAAAGAGAAAAGAAAAAGAAATTCTGCTTCTGTTTCTTCTATATGAAGAAACCTTGAATAACCTCTGGAAACTACTGGAAGCCCTCCTCCCCCCGCCCGGTAGTATAGCTCCAACGTGTCTTATGAAAAATCCATTACATTTGACTGTCTTCAGCCTGTTGGTATCACCTGTTTGTTTCTGCAGCATGGATGAGTCACCTCTGTAACCAGGCATCGCATGCTCAGCCCGATTCTAAACAGGCCGGGACATAGGCGAGTGGGGATGTTTCCTCTGTACTCTTTGAGACCCCTGAGCTCACTCCCTGTTCTGTTTCACACACACCCTGCTGAGACTGCCCACTACTCGACTGGCTGGCCCACTGGGGCCACTCTCTTTTGTGTCTGCTCCATCTGATCCTGATACACACAGAACACTTTGCAAATATGTGTTAAGTGAAAAAGAATGAATTACTGCCTAAAACTCTGAGCCCCATCTTTCTCAGGGCACCCCTGCGCTCTGTTTGCAACAGGGAGTACTAAGTCATCTGGCAATTCACTGGGTTGGAAAGCTGACTCCTAGCAAGAACTGGATGGGAGGCCGTGGAGAAATAGAACCAGGTCGTGGTCTTCTGAGGATCAGCATTGGCTAGGTAAACAAGAGATGACCAAGTCTGGGGTGAACTTGAAAGAGGTAGAAATAATCCAATCTCCCCCAGAAACACTTTCATTATTGTAACATTAATGAGCTAATAACGATGATGAGAATATTCTCTTATTCTCTTAAAACTTGTGTCTTACATTCCTACAATGTTCTAGACCCTGTTCTGAGTGTTAGGCACATAGTGAATTAAGTGGAGTCCCTTCTCTCACGGACGCAAGGCGGCAATGTCCGGAAGGAAGTGTTTAATACAGCACACGAGAGAGGGGGTGTCAAGAGAGGAGCAGCTGTAGCCTTATAGGAGGCGGCCAGAGGGCAGGGGCTATTGAAGGCAGAGGGTGCATCATGGAGCTTTTCGACTACAAGGAGGGCCAGTCCATTGTGTCCCACCTGGAAATGGATCATACGGTGTCTCATGGTCGTGTCATAACATTTAAAAAGTAGCATCAACAACAAAAAACAAAACTCCTCACCAAAACCAAGGCCTTTAGATGTCTCCCCTAGCAAGCACTAGATGAGGGGACAAGCGACCATCTCAGTACAGCTCATTTTTGACTCCTGGTAATAAATGAACTACCACTGTCAATGGCTTTCTTAAATACAAGGAGCACCTTGTGCTGTGCATTCCACATAAAACTGCACGCAACTTTACAAGGGGCCCAGTACTGCTAGACCATGCTGGACTGTGTTGGGCTTTCAACTCTGTTTTCAGGAAGTTAAGCCTCATTAGGACCATATCAGGTAGAGGTTCTCACTCCCACCACATCTGCAATAAAATAAACCTCTGAAAGATGAATTTTTCCCCAAATCACCCAGCTTACAGGTAGCACCATCATAATTTCCACACAAATGTTCCCACCCACGCAATGGCATTAGTCCTTGGTGCCATTTTGTCCATCTCCCTGCAAAGAGAAGAAGAACAGCAGTAGGTGCCCTGTGTGAGTGCTGGGGGAACTGGCAATAGGATCAGCCTATGACCCAGAGATCCAGAAGACATCCAGGATGCATGTAGTCCCTACGAGGGTAAACAGCAGGGAAATATGACTACTTACTTCCTTGGATGGCCAAAAGCATTGATGGGGAAAAAGGAACCTTGGCAAAATGCCTTTGAAAATTAGAATGAAATCAAATCTTCCATGATAACCAGGTATCAAAGAGCCGAACTAGAAAACTACTGGACTAAGAACTGAGTTTTCCAGGGATTTTTTTTATTCATTTATTCCATTCATTCATTCATTCATTTTCATTTCATTTACTCATTTAGCATGTATTGACTGCTGACTATGCCATGTATTCACCTCCTACAGTACTAATCTCCCATTTGTAGCATGGCCCTGATAAACTCTCACTTTTCTAGAAAAGAGAAGATCGCATGGAACCTGCCATCATCAGAAGGTTTAACTTTGACCCAGAATGTTGTTGTTACTTGGTCAGTGCACGAATTACCTAATCTCTCTATGTCCTCCGTTCTTAAAAGAATATAACAATAATATTAGTCCTACCTCATGGGTTTGTTGTAAAGATTTCCTAAGAAAAGAGTATATGAGAGCACCTGGTACACAGTTAGAATCCGGGAAATGTTAGTCGGATCTGAATTTGTGGGTTATTTTACTGGGGTTAAGTCTGTTGCTGGTTTTCAGAACAAAATTCAGAATGTGAGATAAAAGGAAATAAGAGCTGCAGAATCTCAGCCTCCTTGTGCACCTGCTTGTGGGCAGCCTCATCTTGCTGGTACTGCCAGGATGGGGGGAAGTACTGGGAACCTTGAACGTGGTCCCAACTGAGACCAGACACTAAGGCTTTGAAGCCTTGGTGAGAATGGTAGATGTTGGAAGAAGCAGCCATTTCCCATTTCAGCTTGTTAAGCAGTTGCCTGTCTTGTGAGAGGTGAATGCTTGAATAGCCTTCAGTATTTTCCCTTTCTTCTAGAAGAGCAGCCCGTAAAAGTGATTTGGTTATGCAAATACAAATGCAAGTACTTGGGCACTGTTCTTGGAAAACCACTTTGGAATAGTGGTTTTCATTAGCCAGCATCTAAAGTGGAGATGCTTGAAAGCTACTTGTTTAAGAAGCAAAACTGTTTTGTGTGACCTAAAAAAATATTCTATCCTCTTTTGTGCAGTAATGTAAATTTGGGGTATCTTTAGGCTGTGCTGGGTTGCTGCTTTCTGCTATTTCTTTACAAGTGTTTCTTCTCTGGAACTAGTTACTAAAACAACTGGGACAGTCCCAGACGCAAACACAAGGAGGGCCTAATGAGCCCTTCCTACAGGACTGAAGACAGAAGTTTGGACACACAGAAGAATTCACAGAAAGAACTGAGACCAGCTAGCTTTCTAAGGGAACCCTGACTCTCTGGTCGTGTGTACCGTGATAAGTAAGGAAGGGGAGAGCCTGATGCCTCTGAGTAAAATATTTTACATAGCTCGAGCTGCATTTGATCAACAGTTACTTGTCCTCATGGCAATGTGTTTGTACTTGTGGGAGCTCACAGCAGGGACCAGAGCCTGCACTGGAGGAACAGAAGAGGAGCTACCGTGAAGTCTCTCCCTTGGACTGGAGAAAGAACTATCCAGATGCACTGGCCTTGGATTGGTGAGATTCCCCAGGCTGGTGTACTAATGTCCTACACATCATGCTGTGTGAGAACAGAGAACCCAGACTCTGATGAACATTAGAAATGCGAGAGCTTGGTGATGGCAGCACATATCTGTGAATAGACTAAAAACCATTGAATGGTACCCTTTGGATGGGTGAATCATATAGTATGTTGATTATATCTCAACAAAGCTGTTTTTTAAAAATGAAAGAGGTGTCTTTTCTGTGTGTAGCTTAAAAAGGAAGGAGGTGACAAAAGACTTCCCTGACCCACCCGCTATATATGTATTTCTTCTATGACTCTTGGGATTATTTTGATGTCTTTGTCTGGTAAGAGCCATAGGATAAGGTCTTAAAATGGGTGGAAGAAGCTGCCATTCAGCAGGTGATACCCTGCCCCCACACTACCACCAGTCCATCATCCCTGGAAAAAGCAAACAGAAACAGAAAATTGGACCTTAGGAAGCAGATACTTCATAAGACACAGAAGAAGAGGACACTTCTCTCACTTCTGGATACTGTGGAGTTGAGACATGTTCACGGGCATGTCTGAAGAGTAGGGATAACAGGACTTCGGGACAGGGAAAAATCCCCTCAGAAGCCCCAAGCTAGAGATGGGTAACCAACGTCCCATAGACTAGGAACCTATTTGTACCTGCCTCGTTCCTTTGGTTATCCCTGAACCTCCGGTCAGTACCTGTGAACCCTTGTCTTCTCAGCTTGTTGAAGCCAACCCAACAAATACAAGTTATAAGTCTTGAGCCCTCACCTTCTCCCACAGAAGCTTTATTAGACACTATTGGTATTAGTCTGCTCCAGCGACCGTAACAAAATGCCACAGACTGGGTGGCTTACACAGTAGACATTTACTTTCTTACGGTTCCGGAGGCTAAAAGTCCATGATCAAGGTGCAGGCAAATTTGGTTTCTGGTGAAGGTCGTCCTTCCTGGCTCATAGACGGCTGCCTTCCCATTATACCTCAGGCCTATGGCCTTTTCTCTGTGCTTATGTGTGTCTTCCTCTTTTTTCATTGTTTTTCCTCAAAGGTATGTATGTATGTATTTTTTAATTTGAGTACAGTTGACACACAATGTTACATTAGCTTCAGGTGCAACATAATGATTTGACATCTCTGTATGTTCTGCCAAGCTCACCACACATGTAGCTCCCATCTGTCACCATACAATGCTATTATAATATCAATGACTATATTTTCTATGCTGTACCTTTTATTCACATGACTTATTCATTTCATGACTAGAAGCCTGTATCTCCCACGCCCCTTCACCCACTTTTCCCATTCCCCTCTCCTCTCCCCTTTGGCAACCATCAGTTTGTTCTTAGTATTTATAGATCTGACTTTGCTTCTTGTTTGTTTAATCATTTGTCTTGTTTATTAGATTCCACATATGAGTGAAATCATACAGTATTTGTCTTTCTCTGTCTGAATTACTTCATTTAATAAAACACCCTTTAGCTCCATGTTGTTGCAAATGGCAAAATCTCATTCTTTTGTATGGCTGAGTAATAGTCCAGTGCGTGTGTGTGTGTGTGTGTGTGTGTGTGTGTGTGTGTGTATCTCACATCTTCCTTATCCATCTACCGATGGACATTTGGGTTGCTTCCATATCTTGTCTATTATAAATAGTGCTATAATAAACAGGGGTGCACATACCCTTTCAAATTTATGTTTTCACTTTCTTTGGGTAAATACCCAGTAATAGAGTTATTGGATCATATGGTATTTCTATGTTTAATATTTTGAGAAACCTCCATACTGTTTTCCACAGTGACTGCACCAGTTTGCATTTCCACCAACAGTGCAAGAGGGTTCCTTTTTCTCCACATCCTCACCAACTCTTGTTATGTCCTGTCTTTTTGATTCTAGCCATTCTGACAGATGTAAGGTGATATCTCATTGCGGTGTTGATTTGCAATTCTCTGATGATTAGTGATGTTGACCTTCTTTTCATGTACCTGTTGGCCATCTGTACATCTTCTTTGGAAAAATGTCTATTCAGGTCGTCTGCCCACTTTTCAAATGGGATTATTTTTTTGATGTTAAGATGTACGAATTCTTTATATATTTTAGATATTAACCCCTTATTGGATATATCATTTGCAAATATATTCTCCCATTCAGTAAGTAGCCTTTCCATTTTGTTGACGGTTTCCTTTGCTATGCAAAAGCTTTTTGTTTTGATGTTGTGCCATTGGTTTATTTTTGCTTTTGTTTCCCTTGCCTTAAGAGACGTATCTAGAAAAATATTGCTAAGGCTGATGTCAAAGAAATTGCTGCCTGTGTTCTCTTCTAGGAGTTGTATGGTTTCAAGTCTCTTCCTCTTTCTATAAGGGCACCAATCCTACCAGATTAAGGCCTCATACTTATAACCTCACTTAACCTTAATTTCATCCCTAAAGGCCCTGTCTCCAAATATAGTTAGAGTTAAGTCTTCAACATATGAATTTTGGTGGGACACAATTCAGTCCAAAATACTATTATTTTCCCCCATTTTATATCTGAAAAAAATCGAGGCTTAGAGAAGCAATTTTGTCATAATTTTTCATAGTCAAAAAGCCAAGACATGAGCCCAGGATGTCCAAAGGAAGAAAAATAGCTTTATTCACTTCCTTTATACCACTGTAGTGATTTAATATGTGTGTGCACTCTGGCCAACATATCATTAAGGGAACAGTTTGGGTCATGGTAGCAGAGAAATCTACAAGGAAATGGAAATCCTAGGAAGGCTAGAATTATGGCAGCCACATTCTGCCAGTTCTCCCCACCCTGGGCTTCACACTCCATTGCCAAATTTGGAGCTTCTGAATCTGAGTTTATTAAGGGAGATGACAGTTTCACTTACATGATTCTGATAAAGAAAAAACATTATAATTCAGACACAGGAATCCCCAAAAGTTTGAATGATAGCCACATGTATGGTGACAAAGCAAGTAGCCTATGGTTCAAAGTCACCCTGTTCTTTTTGACACTGAGTATCAGTTAAGCCATGAGGATCACAGAGCTCCACATTATTGCCACAAACAGACCTGCCCATCATGGATGACCATATGCTCCAAACCTTTCTTCTTTTTCCCTAACATTTCATTGTATTTGCCCAGTGTCCTCTTCCCTCTGCCTGGCATGATGGGGGAAAATAATAATTTTTAAAATGCCCAGTGATAAGAATGGCTAAAATGTCTTCTAATGGTATTTTGCTTATTTCTTCAACAAATGTTTGTTTTGGGGTTTTTGTTGTTGTTGTTGTTTTTCCCTCCCTATTACAGATCAGATATTATTCTAGGCACCACCGATATAGTAGTGAGTAAGTCAGAGAAGTTCCTTGTCCTCAGAGCACACATGTTCTAGTAAGGAACTTATGTTACTATGAGAATCTTAATCTTTATCTTAAGCAGAACATCTCTATGCTAAACCAGTCATAAGCAGTGTGAAAAATGGAGCTTGATCTGCAGTCATGATTAGAAGATCCAGTTTCGAGCCCTGGCTTCATGTCTTTCATTTATTCATGTAACATCCACTAGGTACCAGGAATTATGCTTGGTACTAGTGATATAGAAATGAATAGGGGAAAGAGACAGACCATTACAATGCCCTCTAGCTCCATGTTAGTGCTATAAAAGAATCATTGTCAAAGTGCTTTGGAATTACAGAGGGAGCAGTTTGGTCTCTTTGAGAAAATATAGGCAGCTTCACAGAAGACATGAAATTTGAGCTAGGTAATTAAGGAGCAAATATCTTCCAGGAAGAGAGAATGAGGTTGGTCTGTGCCTCCATATGCATAGAGGTTTATAGTGTTTGGGGAAAAGGGGGAAAAATCAGCATGGCTAATGAGAATTTCAGGCAGGTGGGAAAAAGTGTAAAGAATACAGATTGGCCAGAGATCTATCTCTGTATTTCTATGACCATTTCACAAACCCAACTCTGTCAGTTGCCACATATCAAATTTCAGTGGCACAATCAGAGAACCGTAAATAAAATTTACCTCTATAAGTGCTTCTCTTCTCAGGGTGTACAGACATACATATACATATGCAGATGTATATTTTATCATGTAAAAATATCATAAGGAAATATAATAGTACTGAGGTACTTTATATTCAACATTTTGATGATTTGATTTTGCAATAGTTATTCAAATTTGACTTGAAATGTAAAGTATCTTTACCTCCTATGAAGACAGAAGAATTAGCTTCAAATGCCATTAAATTGAACACATCAGAGCTTGCATCAGGAAACCCCACACTTAGACTTTCAAAATTTTGACTCAGTTAAATGATGTTGAAAATCTATTGCTTCAAAAGCATTATGGTAGATTGAAAGCAATCTTCTGACTTGAACCAGAGGGCAATTGATCATGAGAGGGCGCAGCACTCTAAAGAAACTTGCTAGCCCTCGTTATGTCCAACAGTCCCATGCACCAGCCTTCATGAAGAAACTGAAGAAACAATAATAACACTGTTTGGTTAGCCTTGGTGCTATTTGTCACATACACCCTGCTCTCTGTTTTCCAAGCACAGGGGAATGTTACATTTCCTTCAAGCGTTCATTCTAGACTTTCTAAGGCTTTTTTTCTTTCTCTCGTGATGATCAATGATAAAAGCTGCTTCATCAGCCTGATTCCAGAATGGAGACAAGACAAAACAGATGTCCAGCTACTTTGTGGTGTACATACTGAGGAAGAAACAAACCTTGTTGTTATAAACCACTAAAAATTAGGGATTGTTTCTTACTGGGCATAATCTACCCTTGCTGACTGATAACTTTACCACATTGAAGAGTTGAATAACTATTTTACAGTATGATCACCTATTCATTTATCAAGTATGTACCATATGCTAGTATATGATACATATTTTATCCTCATTTTCAAACCACTGGGTAGGTAGGAATATTTTATAAATGATGAAAATGAGGCTCCAAACAGTAAGTTGCAGAGTCAAAGGACAAACCAAGTCCTCTTATTCCAAGTTTGGCCTTCCTTTCACTATACCTCATGACTTCTTCCACTATTTCTAGGGCAAGGTGTGGTCTGGCCGAAGTAACCCAGACATACCTGAGACTTAACCCTCAAGATCTAGACACTTGACTTGAATCCCATTTCAATGCTTTGTGAAAATCAAATCCTTCTCCAAGAGTTTTGCAAATTTTCAGAGGACTTTTGAGCCCAAGCCTTTGTCTACTTCCTGGAATCCTGATCCCTTATTCCAAATTCACAAAATGGGATATTAGAGGTGAAACTGATCCCTTTTGCCAACTTCTAAAACAAAGAAAACAAAACAAAAACTCATTACACACACACACACACACACACACACACACACACACACACACAGCATTGGGTAAAGGGGGTCTGACAGCATATCTTAGATCAAACAACTAAAAATCTCATATTAGACATTTCTAGTCTTTGAAAGTTCTTTCAAGCCACCCATCTCTAAGAGAGTTCCTTTTGTGATCTATGCCCTCCGGGATACATAAATTCCCACAGCTCCTGGCTCCGTTTTTTCCCCTAGCTCCTCCTTTCCTCCTCCTGGATTTCCCCTGGAACTCCAAATTCCACTCCCTCCACCATTCAGAGCAAGTCCATTCTCCCTAGTTCTTACTTCCCAATTTGCATAGTCAAACTCAGCAAGACTCTCAGCCTTCCATTTAACAAAAGTACCCCCTTTAACAGTTGATTGTGGTTATTTTTTTAAAGGTTTTATTTATTTATTTGACAGAGAGAGACACAGCAAGAGCAGGAACACAAGCAGAGGGAGTGGGAGAGGGAGAAGCAGGCTTCCTGCCGAGCAGGGAGCCCAATGTGGAGCAGGGAGCCTGATGTGGGACTCAATCCCAGGACCCTGGGTTCATGACCTGAGCCGAAGGCAGACGCTTAATGACTGAGCCACCCAGGTGCCCCAATTGTGGTTATTTTTAAAAGGACTTTTTCTGTTATACAAACTTTAAAAATGTTTCTTTTTCATCTTCCTTGATGTTTTGTATAGCCCTTTCGGATACAAATGTAGAATCTGTTTTGGGCACCTGGGTGGCTCAGTTGGTTAAGCGACTGCCTTCGGCTCAGGTCATGATCCTGGAGTCCTGGGATCGAGTCCCGCATCGGGCTCCCTGCTCGGCAGGGAGTCTGCTTCTCCCTCTGACCCTCCCCCCTCTCATGTGCTCTCTCTCTCTCTCTCATTCTGTCTCAAATAAATAAATAAAATCTTTAAAAAAAAAACAAAAAAACAAATGTAAAATCTGTTTTAAGGAAATGCCTATTCAATTCTCTCCCTCAGTACTATCCACCTCTATCAGACAAGTTTTGAGACCTGTGTCATACAAAGTAAGAGGGAAAAAAGAATCCAGCCCCTGACCTCAAGATGTTTACCTACGAGTTGTAGATCCATGATAATTATACATGAAACATCTTGAAAACCTCCCCAAGTTGTTATCTGTATAGTAGCATTTGTGAAGGTACCAGGAATTCAGTGAGGAGCTGATGGAGTCTGATGGGGAAGGTAGGAGTAGGAAAGGACTAAAGATACATGCAGATACACAAGATGGAAAGTTTGATCCAGGCAGGGACTAGAGTGTAAGTGGTAGAGTGTAAGTCAAAACAAGTTGGTGGGAGACATCTTGGTATGTGCTAGTGACATTTTCATCCCATTCTCAACCTCTTTCTGGACCCCTATACCTAGAGTCATATGGCGATAAAAAAGTAAAAGATGTATCAAACCCAAGTGTTTTTACCTCAAATCCAAGACTCTTTTTTATACCCCAGTAGTTCAAATCATGATTCCACAAAACAGTAGTTTATCGTGAGTTGGACTGATGGGTTCTGCATCTAAAATCTGGTCTTTTTTCGAACTGTTGAGGAAAAATGTTAATGCATAATGTTTTGTTCACTGTTGAGTTTTGACTCAAATCTCTCCTTACTGACAACAAAACGATAAGCTGTAAATAAATATTAATGGGGGAGATGAGAAACAGTCTGCACTCTTAGTTTTTCTTTGTTTGTTTGTTCTTTCATGAACAAGTATTCATGAAGACAGGAACTCAGGCTTTGGAGCCATTCTGCCTGAGTTCACGTTTCTGCCTTGCTCCCTGTGAGCTGTGTGTTCTTCCTTGGGCAAGTTATTGAATCTTCCTTTTAGTATGTGTCAGGCATTATCAGGCACTAATTAATTTTTCAGTAAATGTTTGTTGTTGTTGTTATAATTGTGTCATTGGTGTTCCTGATGGTAGAGTTGTTCCTAATGTGTATAATGGAAAGAAGTGAAACATGATTTCATAGTGTTCAGAAATAAGCTCCACAACTATTGTGGTCTCTGCCACCTGAAAAACATGGGAGGAGCTCCACATGGCTCATCAAGGAGGTTGATGTCATTCTTCCTTCACATACACTTTCATACCAATAATTTTCCATCCAAATTTTAAAAATAGAACATTTGCTTCTAGTTGGACAAAACTCCCTGTTCTGAAGCCAACAAGGCATGCAGAATTCATGGACTGTTCTGATATATGCGAGATAGGAGGAAAACGCCCTAGAGGAAATGCTTATGATTTTCTACTTTTGTTGCTGTTAGGGGGTTCCTCTCTGCATCTGTCATAGAGAGGGGTGCAATTATGCAGTTCTGTAGTTTTCAAATATAATGGATTTCCATGTTGGAATTATGGTCAGAGCTTCTTTCCATGGCTTCAATCCCACCACTTCGAATAACAAGATGCGTTCTTATTACAAGGGAGAAAACTGAGTAAGATGCACTGCAAATCCACTTTAAGATTCTCCCAGTAAACAAATTAATCCTGGCATCACCCTGAAATTGAGTACATTCTGTGATTAAATGATTACTCTGGACTACACTGAGGAGTCCTTGTCAATCATCCTTCTTCACAGAACGTATGTGTGAGGATGTTTTCATTCAATCCTCAACCAACCAGAGAGAGAACTTCCAGATGGTAAGAATTCTCATAGATTCTGCTTTTTACCTAAGGCAAGGATATGAAATTAAATGACCAAATTATTAAAGCAGCACTTTTCTTCTAACCATTAGTCATTGTTTAGAGACTGACATTTTACAAATAAAATGAACACCCTGCTGAGGACATAGCTATTTGCATCACAGAGGTATTCCTTCTGCCTTGAGACTGCAGATTTTGGAATTTATTAATGTACGTATTTTAAGAGTATCCTGTTTAAAAAGATCACAATGAACCAAGTTCTATAAGGTCTCACTGAATTGAAATAGTATGTTCACTTCTATGATCTGGGGAAAAATCTCTACATCATCAAGGCTGCATGATTAAGTATCTCAGAAATCAAGGACATAGCTTCCACAAGAAGTACTTTCTACAATGCACAGACAAAAATCTTTAAATAACTAACTTACCTGATCAAGAAAAGTACCTGTACCAGAATCTCTATAGTTAATTTCAGATATAGCAAACCCAACCAAGCTTCAGAGACACATTAAAACTCTACTCACAAGTTTAGCAATATGAAGTGCAAGTTCTCCAAAAGGAAGTATAATATTAGCCGAGCATGCTCTTCAGAATCCATTAGACTGGAATCCAGGAACATAGTTAGCAGTGCCCATAACCTGTCATCGAGAGTTCTTGATTATTCAAATATAGTGAATGCCAAGGGTTGGAGCATATTCAGGGAATATATAGGTCAAGTTGCTTTTGATAAATACTTAAAAAAATAGTGGTTACTAATTCTAAAAGCTTCCTATCAGGCATTTCTTAACAAATGTTATTTCCAACCCTCATAATAACTTTGTAAGGTGAGTGCCATTATCCCCATTTTTCAAATGAAACAAGTAAGGATTAAGAGTGCCGAGTCACCTTCAGAAGGCTTAGGACATAGTAACTGGCTAAGCCAGGAGAAGTCAGGTTTGCTCAACACCAAGCCTGATGCATTTCCCTACATACTGAACTCTTTCCTCAGTGTTTGCATGGTGCTTTTCTACATATTAATTGCCTCATTGGCTCTAATCATCATCTCTCTGATATAGGCATTCCTATCCTTATTTTCAAAAGAGGGAAACTGAGGTTCAAGAAAATAAGTGGCCACAAAAGGCCATACAGGGAATAAGTGGCAATTCTCTTCCTATTGTGCCATGATGCACCTGCCTTAGAATAGTGGCAGAGCTCCATCATCAACCAGGAGAGTAAGATTGAAACTGAACTGAGTTGTGGTAGATCCTTAATCAGACACATTCCATTTAACTTTTTTCAAAGTCTGTTGCCATGGTTGTTAAGACCAGCATGCATTCCTTGAGATTACAACAGTCTCACAGCTGATGATATTGGAAATTGCGTTGCGAGGTGTCATTACAAGGGGAGTGAAACCAAAAAAACAAAAAAGAAGGAAATTTAGTTTATAGCGATGGGCTTCAGTGTCCAAGGTCACCATTCCATTTGGAATTGTTTCTAAATATTTTACCAACTTTCATTATTATTATTATTATTATTATTAAAGGAATGTATGATCTTTATAGAAAAGATATTAAATATAAAAAAGTAGAAAGAAGATAGGGGAAAATCCATAGTTCCAACATCCCAAGTCAAATACAACCAACAGTTTGTTTTATTTTTTGCTCTTTTTAATATATATATATAACTTCATATATCCTTATATGTCTTCTACAAAGTTGTTATCATACTGGTTATATAACTTTTGTTTATTTTTTACTGAGGTATAATTGACATACAACATCATATTAGTTTCAGGCATACAACATAATGATTTGATATTTGTATATAATACAAAAGGATATATAACTTTAGATCTTACTTTTCAACATACATCTTAAATGTTATAACTTGGGCATAACCAGTAGCAGGTCAATGGCTGGTTAATTATCTACTGAGAACGGTTATCATGATTTATATAGAGTCCTTTCAGCTTTTACCAGTTGATCTGTATTATGAAAAACTTGGCAATTGGCAACTTTATGCATTAAATTTTTTTAATATTAGGCTTATTTCATTGGACAGGCACTCAGAAATAGAATTAATGATCATTTTAAGATTCTTAGTAGATATAAGTATTCAAATTATTAGTAGTGAAATTATTTTTCTATGTATTTCCCACTTGTGCCTTCATTAGTATCCTTTGAATATCCCAGTTTCAACAAATTGACAGAAATCTCCCAAAGTAGTCTCTGAAAATCTGTTGAGCTTGTGTCATCCATTCTGCACTGAACCATAGCACCAGTTCATTCTCATGCTAGAAATCATCTTGGGCTCCAAAGAAAATAATTGAAGACTTTTCAACAGATAATCAGTGTCCTCAAGCCAGCACTGCCAATAAGATGTGCCTTCACTACTCAATTGCCTAATAATTGAGCACTGTAGAGATTACAGCTTTAACCCAAAATTTTTAAGCAGCACCCATATGTAGTATCTTTGGACAATCTGGTTCTGGATGTTCTTGCTGGTGTGGAAACTTTTAAAGCCTAGCTTTGTCCAAGTTGGTCAACAGCTGACCTTTAATGATGCAAACATTACTTGTGAAATGCCAATTCCAGTTACATGCCATAAGTCTTTTCCCCATAAAATTCTCCAGTATTGGGATAGCTTTGGAGAAATATTCCTTAAAAGAGATGAAGTTAGGGCCTCAGTGAGTCTTCGAAGGAAAACTGATGCAACTATCTGCAGGGAGATGGAGGACTTTATTCCCCAGAATCCTTCTCTGGGCTGAGGAACAAAAGGAATATTCATAGAAAAGGAGAAAAGGAGCATTGTCTTGACTGAAAGAGGAAGAAGGAGGGACAAGAGATACAGAGGGTCAGAGACTGACAGAGAATCAGGTAATCTTTTTGCTTCCATAAATGGGAAAGAAAAGGAGGGGATTTTTTTTTCTTGTCTTTGAACAGATGTATGAGTAAAGAAAAATAGTAACATATATAATGTATTTTGCTGAATGATATAGGATATAAACCCCTGGAGTAGCCCTTCAAGAAAAGATAATAGACTCAGATTATTTTTTTTCCTCTTTAAATTTTTTTATTGTTATGTTAATCACCATACATCACATCATTAGTCTTTGATGTAGTATTCCATGATTCATTGTTTCAGCATAACACTCAGGGCTCCATGCAGAATGTGCCCTCTTTAAACCCATCACCAGGCTACCCATCCCCCCCTCCCCTCTAGAACCCTCAGTTTGTTTTTCAGAGTCCATCGTCTCTCAGGGTTCGTCTCCCCCTCCGATTTACTCCCCTTCATTCTTCCCCTCCTGCTATCTTCTTCTTTTTCTTTTTTCTTAACATAAGTTGCATTATTTGTTTCAGAAGTACTGATCTGTGATTCAACAGTCTTGCACAATTCACAGCGCTCACCATAGCACATACCCTTCCCAATGTCTATCACCCAGCCACCCCATCCCTCCTACCCCCCACCACTCCAGCAACACTCAGTTTGTTTTCTGAGATTAAGAATTCCTCATATCAGGGAGGTCGTATGATACATGTCTTTCTCTGATTGACTTATTTCATTCAGTATAACACCCTCCAGTTCCATCCACATCATTGCAAATGGCAAGAACTCATTCCTTTTGATGTCTGCATAATATTCCATTGTGTATATATAGCACTTCTTCTTTATCCATTCATCTGTCGATGGACATCTTGGCTCTTTCCACAGGTTGGCGATTGTGGACATTGCTGCTATAAACATCGGGGTGCACGTACCCCCTCGGATCCCTACATTTGTATCTTTGGGGTAAATACCCAATAGTGCAATTGCTGGGTCGTATGGTAGCTCAATTTTCAACTTTCTGAGGAAACTCCATACTGTTTTCCAGAGTGGCTGCACCAGCTTGCATTCCCACCAACAGTGTAGGAGGGTTCCGCTTACTCTGCATCCCCACCAACATCTGTCGTTTCCTGACTTGTTAATTTTAGCCATTCTGACTGGTGTGAGGTGGTATCTCATTGAGGTTTTGATTTGGATTTCCCTGATGCCGAGCAATGTTGAGCACTTTTTCATGTGTCTGTTGGCCATTTGGATGTCTTCTTTGGAAAAAAGTCTGTTCATCTTCTGCCCATTTCTTGATTGGATTATTTGTTCTTTGGGTGTTGAGTTTGATAAGTTCTTTATATATTTTGGATACTAGCCCTTTATCTGATATGTCATTTGCAAATATTTTCTCCCATTCTGTCGGTTGTCTTTTGGTTTTGTGGACTGTTTCTTTTGCTGTGCAAAAGCTTTTTATCTTGATGAAATCCCAATAGTTCATTTTTGCCCTTGCTGCCCTTGCCTTTGGCGATGTTTCTAGGAAGAAGTTGCTGCGGCTGAGGTCGAAGACGTTGCTGCCTGTGTTCTCCTTTAGGATTTTGATGGACTCCTGTCTCACATTGAGGTCTTTCAACCCTTTGGAGTCTATTTTTGTGTGTGGTGTAAGGAAATTGTCCAGTTTCATTCTTCTGCATGGGGCTGTCCAATTTTCCCAATACCATTTGCTGAAGAGACTCTTTTTTTCCATTGGACATTCTTTCCTGCTTTGTCAAAGATGAGTTGACCATAGAGTTGAGGGTCCATTTCTGGGCTCTCTATTCTCTTCCACTGATCTATGTGTCTGTTTCTGTGCCAGTACCATACTGTCTTGATGATGACAGCTTTGTAATAGAGCTTGAAGTCTGGAATTGTGATGTCGCCAGCTTTGCTTTTCTTTTTCAACATTCCTCTGGCTATTCGGGGTCTCTTCTGGCTCCATACAAATTTTAGGATAATTTGTTCCATTTCTTTGAAATAGTGGATGGTATTTTGTTGGCGACTGCATTGAATGTGTAGATTGCTCTAGGTAGCATTGACATCTTCACAGTGTTTGTTCTTCCAATCCATGAGCATGGAACGTTTTTCCATTTCTTTGTGTCTTCCTCAATTTCTTTCATGAGTACTTTATAGTTTTCTGAGTACAGGTCCTTTGCCTCTTTGGTTAGATTTATTCCTAGGTATCTTATGGTTTTGGGTGCAATTGTAAATGGGATCGACTCCTTCATTTCTCTCTCCTCTGTCTTGTTGTTGGTGTATAGGAATGCCACTGATTTCTGTGCATTGATTTTCTATCCTGCCACTTTACTGAATTCCTGTATGAGTTCTAGTAGTTTTGGGGTGGGGTCTTTTGGGTTTTCCACATAAAGTATCATATCATCTGCAAATGGTGAGAGTTTGACTTCTTCTTTGCTGATTTGGATGCCTTTGATTATTTTTGTTGTCTGATTGCTGTGGCTAGGACTTCTAATACTATGTTGAATAGCAGTGGTGCGAGTGGACATCCCTGCTGCGTTCCTGACCTCAGGGGGAAAGCTCTCACTTTTTCCCCATTGAGAATGATATCCGCTGTAGGTTTTTCATAGATGGCTTTTATGATATTAAGGTATGTACCCTCTATCCCTATACTCTGAAGAGTTTTGATCAAGAAAGGATGCTGTACTTTGTCAAATGCTTTTTCTGCATCTATTGAGAGGATCATATGATTCTTGTTCTCTCTTTGTTAATGTATTGTATCACGTTGATTGATTTGCGAATGTTGAACCAACCTTGCAGCCCAGGAATAAATCCCACTTGGTGGTGGTGAATAATCCTTTTAATGGACTGTTGGATCCTGTTGGCTAGTATTTTGGTGAGAATTTTTGCATCCATGTTCATCAAGGATATTGGTCTGTAATTCTCCTTTTTGATGGGGTCTTTGTCTGGTTTTGGCATCAAGGTAATGGTGGCCTCATAAAATGAGTTTGGAAGGTTTCCTTCCATTTCTATTTTTTTGAACAGTTGCAGAAGAATAGGTATTAATTCTTCTTGAAATGTTTGGTAGAATTCCCCTGGGAAGCCATCTGGCCCTGGGCTTTTGTTTGTTGGGAGATTTTTGATGACTGCTTCAATTTCCTTAGTGGTTATAGGTCTGTTCAGGTTTTCTTTCTTCCTGGTTCAGTTTTGGTAGTTGATACATCTCTAGGAATGCATCCATTTCTTCCAGGTTATCTAATTAGCTGGCATAGAGTTGCTCATAATATGTTCTTAGAATTGTTTGTATTTCTTTGGTGTTGGTTGTGATCTCTCCTCTTTCATTCATGATTTTGTTGATTTGGGTCATTTCTCTTTTGGATAAGTCTGGCCAGGGGTTTATCAATCTTGTTAATTCTTTCCAAGAACCAGCTCCTAGTTTCGTTGATCTGTTCTACTGTTCTTTTGGTTTCTAGTTCATTGATTTCTGCTCTGATCTTTATTATTTCTCTTCTCCTGCTGGGTTTAGGCTTTATTTGCTGTTTTTTTTTCTAGCTCCTTTAGGTGTAGGGTTAGGTTGTGTATTTGAGACTTTTCTTGTTTCTTGAGAAAGGCTTGTATTGCTATATACTTTCCCCTCAGGACTGCCTTTGCTGCATCCCAGAGATTTTGAACAATTGTGTTTTCATTTTCATTGGTTTCCATGAATGTTTTTAATTCTTCTTTAATTTCCTGGTTGACCCATTCATTCTTTAGTAGGATGCTCTTTAGCCTCCATGTATTTGAGTTCTTTCCGACTTTCCTCTTGTGATTGGGTTCTAGTTTTAGAGCATTGTGGTCTGAAAATATGCAGGGAATAATCCCAATCTTTTTTTTTTTTAAATATTTTATTTATTTATTTGAGAGAGAAATGAGATAGAGCATGAGAGGGGGGAGGGTCAGAAGGAGAAGCAGACTCCCTGCTCAGCAGGGAGCCCGATGCGGGACTCGATCCTGGGACTCCAGGATCATGACCTGAGCCGAAGGCACTCGCTTAACCAACTGAGTCGCCCAGGCACCCAATCCCAATCTTTTGGTACTGGTTGAGACCTGATTTGTGAGCTAGGATGTGATCTATTCTGGAGAATGTTCCATGGGCACTAGAGAAGAATGTGTATTCCATTGCTTTGGGATGGAATGTTCTGAGTATGTCTGTGAAGTCCATTTGGTCGAGGGTGTCATTTAAAGTCTTTATTTCCTTGTTGATCTTTTGCTTAGATGATCTGTCCATTTCAGTGAGGGGGGTGTTAAGTCCCCCACTATTATTGTATTGTTGTCAATGTGTGTCTTTGCTTTTGTTATTAATTGCCTTATCTAATTGGCTGCTCCCATGTTAGGGGCATAGATATTTACAATTGTTAGATCTCCTTGTTGGATAGACCCTTTAAGTAGGATATAGTGTCGTTCCTCATCTCTTATTACAGTCTTTGGTTTCAGATCTAATTTGTCTGATAGAAGGATTGCCACCCCAGCTTTCTTTTGGTGTCCATTAGCATGGTAAATGGTTTTCCACCCCCTCACTTTCAATCTGGGGGTGTCTCTGGGTCTCAAATTAGTCACTTGCAGGCAGCATATCAATGGGTCTTGTTTTTTTTTATCCAATCTGTTAGCCTGTGTCTTTTGATCGGGGCATTGAGCCCATTTACATTCAGGGTAACTATTGAAAGATATGAATTTAGTGCCATTGTATTGCCTGTAAGGTGACTGTTACTGTTTATTGTCTGTGTTCCTTTCTGGTCCATGCTGCTTTTAGGCTCTCTCTTTGCTTAGAGGACCCCTTTCAATATTTCTTGGAGGGCTGGTTTCGTGTTTGCAAATTCCTTTAGTTTTTGTTTGTCCTGGAAGCTTTTTATCTCTCCTTCTATTTTCAATGACAGCCTAGCTGGATATAGTATTCTTGGCTGCATATTTTTCTCGTTTAGTCCTCTGAATATATCATGCCAGTCCTTTCTGGCCTGCCAGGTCTCTGTGGATAGGTCTGTTGTCAATCTCATGTTTCTACCATTGTAGGTTACATATCTCTTCTCCCGAGCTGCTTTCAGGATTTTCTCTTTGTCTCTGAGACTCGTAAGTTTGACTATTAGATGTCAGGGTGTTGACCTATTTTTATTGATTTTGAGAGGGGTTCTCTGTGCCTCCTGGATTTTGATGCCTGTTTCCTTCCCCACATTAGGGAAGTTCTCTGCTATAATTTGCTCCAATATACCTTCTGCCCCTCTCTCTCTTCTTCTGCTGGGATCCCAATTATTCTAATGTTGTTTCATCTTATGGTATTGCTTATCTCTCGAATTCTGCCCTCATGATCCAGTAGTTGTTTATCTCTCTTTTTCTCAGCTTCTTTATTTTCCATCATTTGGTCTTCTATATAGCTGATTCTCTCTTCTGCCTCACTTATCCTAGCGGTTAGTGCCCCCATTTTTGATTGCACCTCATTAATAGCCTTTTTGATTTCGACTTAGTTAGATTTTAGTTCTTTTATTTCTCCAGAAAGGGTTTCTCTAATAACTCCCATGCTTTTTTCAAGCCCAGCTAGTATCTTTAAAATCATGATTCTGAACTCCAGGTCTGACATCGTACTAATGTCCGTATTGAGTAGGTCCCTGGCAGACGGTACTACCTCTTGTTCTTTTTGTTGAGGTGATTTTTTCCATCTTGTCATTTTGTCCAGAGGAGAATAGATGAATGAGAGAACAAAATGCTAACAGGGTAACAACCTCCCCAGAAAATATACTCTAATCAAATCAGAAAAGACCTGAAACCAGGGAAAAGAAAGGGAAAGAAAGAAAAAAGAAAGAGAAAAAAAAAGAAAAAGAAAAAGATAAAAACAAAAAAAAACAGAACAAAAAAACAGAATATGATCAAATATGATCAGGCTGGTGCATAGATCACTGCCACACACTAGATTTTGGGTGTATTTTGGTCTGTTAGAAGAAAGTGCCTCCCAAAATTTTAAAGAAAGAAAAACTTGTATATGTACAAAAATAAGGATTGATACGATGAAGGGATGGAATGTGACTGTAAAGATGAAAATTATAACAAATTTTATAAAAGGAATTGATAAGAAGTTGTTTGAAAAAAGAAAGAAGAGGATTTTAAAAAAAGAAAAGAAAAAAAAGGGGAGAGAATGTGATCAGGCAGCAGACTAGAACAAAGCCATACACTAGTGATTTAGGGTATATTTTGATCTGTTAGAAGAAACTGTATCTCAAAATTTTAAAGAGAGACAATATATATATACATATATATGTATATATATATATGTATATATATGCCAAAAATAAGGGTAACTACTATGAAGGGATAGAATATGACTCTAACAATGAAAAATAAAAATGTTTTTTAAAAAAGCGTTGATAAGATGTTGGTTGAAGAAGGGAAAAAGAAAAATTCAAGAAAAAAAAAGACAGTTAAAAAAATTAACTTTGAAAGACTAAAGAATCATGGTAAAAAAGCCATGAAGTCTATGTGCAGTATTCCCCTAGTGCTGGATTTCTGCCGTTCTCATTGATCGGTAAATTTGGTCTTGGCTGGCTGTTCGTGCTGATCTTCTGGGGGAGGGGCCTGTTGCCGTGGTTCCCAAATGTCTTTGCTGGAGGTGGAATTGCCCCGCCCTTGTCGGTCCGGGCTAAGTAATCGGCTCAGGTTTACTCTCTGGAGCTTTTGTTCCCTGCAGCTCTCAGTACAGCTTTGGAGGACGAGAGTGAAAATGGCGGCCTCCCAATTTCCACCCCAAGGAGCTGAGAACTCGGGGCCCCGCTCCTCAGTGCACCCCCAGAGAAAAGCAGTCACTCCCTTGTCCCTGGTCTCCGGCCGCACTCCGTGCTCACCCGGCCTGTGACCGAGCATTTCTATCTCTGGCGCACGACCCCATGTGGAGTCTCCAAACCCAGCAAATCCCTGCGGTGCGCTTCCACGCCGCTCCTTCCGGGGGAGAAAGGGGAGCCTCCCCGGATCTGCTGCTTGTTGGGTCCCTGCTGGAGGAGCAGTGGCCCGACTGGGCCGCGGATCACAGTTTATGGCCACCCCAAGCTGAGAGCCCGCGCCTCGGCTCCGTCTCTGCAGCTGGCTTCCCCGCTCCGATACCTGGGAGCTCTGCCGCACTCACGCACCCCCGGTCTTTCTGTGACCCCGGGTCCTGAGACCACACTGTCCCGCGAGGGTTCCACCCCCCGCTTAGCCAATGAAGCGACGTCCCTCCATGGAGCCGACTTCTAAAAGTTCCGATTTTGTGCTCCGCGGCTCTAGCACTTGCCAGAAGCGGCCGACGGAGGCCCCCCTCCCCCGCCATCTATCCTCCCGAATATCACCTCAGTTTCACTTCTCCGCACGTCCTACCTTCCAGAAAGTGGTCACTTTTCTGTTCAGAGAGTTGTTGCTATTCTTTTCTTCGATCTCCTGTTGAGTTTGTAGGTGTTCAGAATGGTTTGATCCCTATCCGGCTGAATTCCTGAGACCAGACGAAATCCTCTGCCATCTTGCTCCACCCAAGACTCACATTATTTTCCAGTCTTCTGGAGTTAAATTTATAGAGTTTGGGATGGGGGTGGTGGCAGTGAGTTGTTCTTATGTGTCACCTGGCAGGTCTCGATGTGACTATATTGAAGTTACATAACTATGTTCCAAAGAAACCACTCTGAACCAACAGGGCCTGCCCCAAAGCTCATATATTTTATATGCTGATATGCTCCTATCAACTTCCACCTCTTTCATCCTATCACTAATACTCAGACTATGACTTTTATAATAGGCTTAAACCCTGGCCACTGCTCCTACCTATCACCCCCATTTTTACTCTTCCTCCTAGTATGGGTTTTGCTATCCTATCTACACTACCCACACTCCCTTGGCACTGCCAGCCCTGCCTGGTTACCAGTATTTGGCTCAGTAGTTTAGCCTGGCCTAGGCAGCTAACATGAGTCTATGCAACAGAGATAGCACACCAATCACACAGGCAAGGGAAGATGAACTCATGAAACAACTTTTGGTTGCCATATATCATTTTGACAAATCATAAATCAGAGGGGAGGGCACCTGGGTGGCTCAGTTGGCTAAGCATCTGCCTTCAGCTCAGGTCATAATCCCAGGGTCCTGGGATTGAGTCCCACATCGGGCTCCTTGCTCGGTGGGGAGCCTGCCTCTCCCTCTCCCTCTGCCCCTCCCCCCTGCTCATGCTTTCTTGCTCTCTCTCTCGGTCACTCGCTCTCTCAAATAAATAAAATCTTTAAAAATCAATCAGTCAATCAGAGGGGAAAATCTAGAAGTCGAGTTAGAACTTCAGTATCATCTTCCAACACTCTTACATCAATACTCTATCCACCACTCAAGAAGAGTAGAGTTACATCTTGTTTGAAGATTAGTTTCTAGTGTTAGTTTTAGGTGAAAATTCAACATAGTAAGAAAAAAATTGCTCTCAAAATGCCTTAAATCATCCATAAAGTTGTGTATAATATAATCCTCAACAATTTTAGAAGCAAACAAACAAACAGTTTTTCCTCTAGGATTAGAAAGGATCACTAATGCTTCAGTTGAACACCAGAGAAAATAATTAGCATGTGTTTAGAGGCCATATTGTATAAAAAAACATAAACTATGTTTTAAACTCTTGACATAGAATCAGCATAGGAAGATGCTCCCACTAGAAGAGACACAAGGCCACTTGGAGAGACATAGGAACACCAGAATCATAGCTGCCAATTCACATTCACTCACTGAGTGGAAATATGAGCAAAAATATCTATGCATCATAGTAGTTATGAGATGTCTACTCTTAGACTAAAGTGCCAACCTTTCTTGGAGTATTGATACATTCATTCATTTATTCCAGAAACACATACCATATGCCTACTTTGTACCAAATATCACGTTGGGTACTGCAGCAGGTAATAGTGGAGCAAGACACATTCTTGATTCTCTTAGGAGCTCATTGTCTCATGAGGGAAAGACAGACACTTGAGCCAATATTGATAATTCAGTGCACCAACAGAAGTGTAAGCATGAATTTATGGGAACACAGTGAAAGGTCTTATTAACTTGCCTGGGATAGGTCATGGTGGTAATCACAGAAGCTTCAGAGAAGAAGTTCATTGATAATGAATTTATAATTCTCAGTGGAAAAAAAAATAATGATAGTTTCCACTCTAAAGGTAAAGAATGTATCATTCATGCCAGAGTCTCTCCAAAAGAAAAGCTCGCAGTCTTCCTAGTACTATTTGTTCATTCTTTCATATACCCATTCACCTAATTTTCTAAACAGTGTGCTATAGAGATTTGAGTAGGAACTCTGGACTCCCTCCTCCTGGATATCGTATGTAAATTTGACAATTACCCGAGCTCTCTAAATCTTAATTTCCTCCTCTTTAACGTGTGAATAGTAAATGGGATTTTTTTAATGCCTTGAGATGATACATGCAAAGTACTTAGCAGAGTGCCTGAAACAGACTAAATGGTCAATAAATATGCCTGGTATCAGTCACTGTGCTCTTTTTGAAGAGGACTAGGAGCTCTCTGGGAAAAACTAGAGGCAGGATTCTAAGCCAAGGGAAAACCTTATGCAAACAAACAGGATTAAGAAAACATACCATGTGTTAAAGGAACAAGACAGTTCAGTTTGGTGATTGTGTAGAGTGTGTGGTTGAGGGGAGTGGCAAGTGATGAGATTGGAAAGATAAGTTGGGTCTAGATTGTGAAAGACTTTTTATAAACTGTATGAACGAGTCTGAACTTTATCCTGCTGGCAAGGAGGAGACAATGGACATCTTTAAGCAGGGAAGCAACATTATGGTTTTTTTGTTTTTTGTATTTTTGGGTCTTTTAGGAAAAGAATTCTGGCAGCCGAATATGTCAGGGATTGGAGAGAGGAGCATGGGAGGCAGGGATAGTAGTGGGAAATGTTTGTAGTAATCCTGGCAAGAAAAATCCAGGGAGGTGGTAATGAGTGGGAAATGAAGTAGAAGAATTGGATTTGAGGGATATTTCTAAGGTAGGATTAGCATAACACAATGATTGATCAAATGTAAGAAACAAGAGAGAAGGAAGTCTAGAATGACTTTAGCTAGAATTACAAAAGACAAGAAAACAGAGGCACAGTAGATTTTGTTGGTCAGATAAGTAGTATGTGTATGCCAGACATGTTAGTGGAACTGTTGAACAGGCAGTTGAAAATTGGGTCTGGAGTTCATTGCAGAGCTCTGAGCTAAAGAAATAAATTTGGGAGTCATCAGAGAATAGTGAGCAGTGAAAGCTCTGGGAATGATTCCAGGAAGAGGAGTTCAACATGCTATCTTCTTAGTCTATTGCGTTACTTTCCCTGGTATTCACTCTTCTAAAATGAAGTGAAGCGTAATCCATGTCACATGGTCTCCAAAAATAAGGTCTTCCAGTCATCCTAGAGCTATTCAACTTTCACCACATTTTATTTCACAAATTGCAACCATAGTTAAGTCACCTCACTTTCTAATGCAGAGGAAGTGTCCTATGGCATTGTATTAATCAAAAGATACATGCTTCTTGGACTTTGTTACTTCGTGATGGTGGACAGAAACCATGGCCACTCACTACGAATAATTTGCCTCAACTTGGCTCAGCCACAAAATGTTGAATTAAATTGCTCATTTCTTACAAGGCAAGAATTAGCTCATCTTCAGAAAGTAACTGCATACACATTGACCAAGAAGCCCAACTGTTTATGACAGAAATCAAGGTTCAAAGGCCTTCTACCCCTTTACCATTTGTCTTCCTCACAAATCTTTGAAGGGTCATTCTTCTCTGTAGATAAGTCTACACTCTTAATTGTGTCTCAGATCTATAATGACTTTGTGTGACTCTTCCAGGACAAGAAATTTGGATTGTAGTTGTTTCTAAAAGGTTTGTGATGATCCTGGTTCCACCTTAAACATCAGCCCTAGGCCAGTTATTTGAAGCAAATGAATGCCTAAAACACTATCATTTTTAAAATAGTTCACCATTTACCTTGGTTGAGTGTGGAGAATTTATGGGCGGAAGCATTATTAGGAGCCATCATGCTTCATCACCCCCAAGCAAAATGCTGGGCAAAAAAAAATGTTACAGACTACCAAGGATGCCCACAAGCTGACTGATGGACAAGATTAACCAGAATGGCTTAGCGGTTTCCTCATTGCTCAATATAACATGTCTTGTCAACAGCAAAAGCCAGTTATACCAAATCACCAATGAAAGAATGTAGAATGGAAATTTAGAAACCCTGGGTTCACATTCCAGCTCCCATCTCAAGCAAATCAATTACATTTTCTAGGGGGTCAGTGTCTGTATTTGTCAGTGTCTCTCTTTGTAAAAAAAAAAAAAAAGCTTGCATTTTTTTTTAAGGCATTAACAGGATAATATGAGTGAAAACACTCAGCATGATGCCAACTAAATAAAGATCCAATACTGGATTTGAGTAAGAGTTTGAGATCTAAATGAGATCATGGTCTCCTTATGCCAGGTGTTGAGTCTTTGCTGTAATGAGTTCGTGAGATAGAACTATTGAGGCCACAGACCATGGGTCACATTAATTAGTTGGAGAATGTAGATGACCCATCTTAATATTAACTGTCAACAGATACGTTCCTATTTGGGTGACTGAAAAATCCAACTTTTAGGAAGTAGTTGCTCTTCTGATTGTGATTTTTCAGGTACTCTGCCAGTGAACATACCCTTACCACACCATAAAAAAGCTGTAATCAGCTTCACTGCTGAAGTGAAGAAAAAAAAAGTTGTTTTTCTACACTTACAGAACTTGAAACAGAAAAGGTAGAACATGCCCAATTTAGTAAAGTTTAGTGTAGAGAACTAGCTGCCTCTGATACCCTAGAGTTGCCTTAATATTGTAACATAGTATGCATGACCAATATCATGCGTGATCTGCAAACCTATTTCTATTCCCTAGGGAATTTGACTACGTATATTTCCTGCCCCATTATAAAACTGGGGGGAGAGGGGATTCCAAAGGAGTTAAATGGAATACAAAGAACTGAAGAGAGCAAACTTAGCAAATAAACCAGTTTTTAAAATGTCAAAGGATATTTAAGGGAACTTGCCAAGATAAATAGCATAGGTTCAAAGACAAAAAAAAAAAAACACTTATAATGAATTAATATTTTAGAGCTCGATCTCATAGCCCAGTATATGGCATTCTCCTTATATATAATAATGAAATAAGCTCATATTTAGCAGATACTCACCAATGGGAAATTGATTGCTGGAGCCCACCTGACATTCAGCCTACAGCTTGCTACTGATACAAAGAAAGATTAATGTACCTGCTCATAAAGAATCAGTGGAGGAGGTTTGAGGTTGCATCTTATTCATGACCAAATCCTCTCCAGCCAACCATGCGACTTCCTGGAACCATCTGTGAGAAGCTGTGGACTTTGTCATCCTGGGCCATTTATCCAGGCATGATGTTTAATTAGTGCACACAAAGTTGATGTGAAAGGCTTGGCAGCTCATCCCCTCACCCCTGTTGGGTTCATTGCCTCATTAGAAAAGCCCTGGATGGCTGACCAGCCAGACAAAATTAACAAGCACATTTTTCTAACCATCCACAATAGCAGTAACTAACATTTTCATAAAGATTTCAGGTTTACAAAATGCTGTTATGTATGTAATGCTCTTTGTTGCGGTGTAGTAGGCAGAGCACCAGACCTTGGGTTTGGAAATCCCAAGTCTAAATCTCCATTCTGCTATTACATGACATTGGAAAAACTATTCTGTCCTTTTTATGTCTCAGTTTTCTGCTCTATGAAATGCCTGCACAGGAGTTGTTTGGGTTAACCAAGATGGTACGTATGAGAATAACTACACCTTTGCCGGTATTCAGTGATTATTGTCGTGACCCAATCTACTGCCTTCCATCCTCTCCATCCACCTAGTTTAAAGAGCAAAATGCTCTGCCATACATCTGAAGAGATGGTGGCCCCAGACAGACCCTCTGAATAGTCGGAATAGATTGGACAACCACTGACTAGAGAGGTTAACTGAGAAGACTATAATAGGAGATTCGGGCAGGGAGAGTGGAGTGGAAGATAGTGTCAAATAGGTTTACAAATCTTCAGATAAGACCTCATTGGCAATCCAGACTTCTTAGAAATTATTTTCTAGCTAAAGCAAGATTCTTGTTTGTTGCTGACCCAACATGGTTATGCTGTGTCCATGTGACCAAAGGGAACACTTTGGACAAAATACAGAAGACTGTTAAAGTTTGACTCCAGAATAGAGATCTAGCCTCTTGCATCTTACCCCCCTCCCCCACATTCTGTTTCGAAATTCCACAAGGGAATCCTGAGCTCCCTCAAGAGAAGGGGGCTGGAGCTCATGTAGGAACTGCATTTGAAGGAAAGCAGTGATTACCTCTCCTGTCTTGCACAGTCAAATAAATATTTACTAAGTAAGGACACACAGCATACATTAAAATTAATGCTTCGCACAGCTTTGGAAATGTCTGTCATTTCTGTCAATGTTTCAATAGCTCCATGATTGTGAATGGCTCTGCTGTCTCTCAGTGAGAGCTGCCATTTTCCTGACGGTGCTCAGCAGGAGATCGGGGCTGATTATATACTCAGAGTCAAAGGATGAGCAGCTAAGCAGAGGAAAGCTCAAGGGAGAGAGGACAAGCTTACGTGCAGTGAGGTCTGCAGCCATTCTGCAGTATTTTGGGAGAGTAATTTAATGGTGATTTCAAATAAAGAAAAGGAGCTGCACCTAATAGGGACATCGTGTTTATAGACTATTAGCAAAAGAACACTGGAGGAAACTGACAATCATCTTTCCTTGGTTAAATAGCCTATGCAGAGCTATGTCTTCTGTATGTCAAGTTGTCACCAGCCCAGGGGTTTAAGAAGGGACAGTTGGCACTTAAAAGATATTGATGCACGTGTTTACCCAAGTGTCATTCATCCAATGCCTGTGTAGTGTGGAGATATTTGGACTCGAGTAATTTTATTTTAGAGCTTTCCCCTCCTGTAGGAATAATGTCAACTCCTGACACTAATCTGGATGCTGAAGTGTTGGCTCACAGTTTCATTAATGGTATATTTATGATCTCTTTAAAATGCCAGTGATCTCCTCCTCTTGGAAAATATACACAACCATTAAGAAAGCCACTTTTTAAGCCATTGCTCTTTCCATTGGCACCTTGGGTCCCACTGCAGCTGCGGTCACCAGAAAATGGAAGAAAATATGACCAGCTATTTTTGGGACAGTGAGAGAAACAAATCTGGAGAGCTGTAGAAATGGAGAAAGTAAGAGGTGAAATGGGAAAGAGCAGAGAGGTATGTGTTACACAGTTGACTACATTTTCCAAGTATTCAGCAATGAATTAGTGACATTCCTGAATGTGCTGGAATGTCTTGCTTCATTCCAGCTGTGTTTTCTCTGTGACTCATCCATCAGGGTCCCATCTCCTCAGTTCTAATACACAAGTGGTCCTATTTAACATCAGCGCCGGCTTCCTGCACTTCTTTTTTGTTAGGAGGAGAGCCAGTCCTCTCTACCAATATATTTATCAATGAAAATGCTTCCCCATTTTATTTTATATCATAAAAATGGATTAGAAACTCACTAGAGGAGCTCCATCTCTAATGCTTCTTGAAGTTACCTGGGTGTTGGAAACATTTTTATTATTTCAGCATAAATTGCAAAGCAAACTTGAATGTACAATTCCAATATCCGGAATCAATGTAGGTTTTAGTCTGAGTTTCCTAAAAGCAAAACCTGAGATGAGGGTTCTTACAGGGGTGATTTATTGAAGAAAGGTTCTCTGTGTTCTAAGGATGGATGGCAAAGGGAAAGAAGCCAAACACAGTCTAAGTTCAAGTGAAGTCCAGGCTCAGTCTGAACCTCTGGGGAGCTCTGGAGGATAAATAATGCCGCAGAGTTTTTTCCACTTTGAGGCAAGGGAGCTAGAATTTCATACTTCAGAACCAGTAAACCACTAGCTCCAGGATGCCCAAGAGGAATGTAAACTACCAAGCACCTTTGGCTCTTTGAAGATCAAGGCAAAGAATGTCCAATGGCCTAAGGGAAGTCCTCTCAAGAAGGTATGAGCTGTTAGGAGCAAAACATTCAGGAGCTAAGGGATGGTATTTGAGGGGATCTGTGTGGAGCACCAACAGTCTTTACTATGACATATGATCATACGGTCATTTATTCACTAAGTAATCATTTAGTGCCTACTGTGTGCCAGGTACTGGACCAGGTGTTGGACATATAAAAATGAACAAGAAATGATTTCCTGAAAAACTTCAACAGCTAGAGGAAAGGCCAGACATGTAAATGAGATCACAAAATATAATGTGGTTGGTATTTTCAAAAGTAGAAGTGCTATGAAATCACAATGAAGAAGTACCTAACAGCAGGGGTGGATGTCATACAAAACTTCAGAGAGAACATACTCTTAAATATCTGAAACTTTTGAATAAGTAGAACTTGAAATCTTTGTGAAAGGATAAAGTTCTGCATACTCAGCTTAGCTGAGCTCTGCTAACACCCTGTATTATTGTTGTTGTTTTTCTGAGACATTCATTAAATATTCACCCAGAAAACATTTAGTGAGAATCTGATATGTTCCAGGAACAACAATGGGCACTGGGGAGACAAAGAAAAAGAACAGTCCCAACCCCTAGAGGAGCTTACATCCTGAGCTCATCATTTCCCATGTGGAAATTCAGATTTTCCATCTAAAAAATAGGGTTTATAAACTCTTGATACCTATCTATGCCCAAGAATAGTTCATGAAATGTATGAGCTCAATGGAAGTGCTTCCAATAATTAAGATCTCAAAGCCCCCCGGCGGGGGGGGAGGGGAACAAGCAATTTTTCTTTTTTTCATCATTGTGAAAGATGTGGATAAAGTCAGCCACAAACTTAAATTCAACTCTTCGAATAAGTGACTGTTACCCCAGTGAAATATCTAAAATGTCTTAATATATGGTCAAAAAATAAAAGTAAAAAGTAGACGAACCTTAAGCTCCCTGTGATAGTTACTACCATAGGCAGCCAAGCAAAACCACATAGGAAAAAGCATCAGAATGAAGGATGGTGACACCCAGGACCCAAATCTGGATGTGACTGTCAACAGAAAATGAAGAAGGGAAGCAAATAATGTGGAGGAAAAGCAAGTCCTAAGTGATTCTTGCCCCACATCATCTGCTGCAGCCCACCGACTGTGATGCCCTCCTCTGGCCTGTCCAAATCTTGCCCACACTTTCCCAGACAGCCAGGTTCTATCTCTTTAATGAAATAATCCAAACCTTTCTCCTAATTCTAATAGTTCTTGTGTCTACGCCACTTACTGAGCTCTTTGCGAATCATCTAGTCTTTCTTAATTGTCTCTTATATCCCCAACAAGTTTGTAAACTGGAAGATAAAAAAATTCTTATTCTTTTTCGTTTCTCCAAGCTGAGTACAAGGCAAATGGAAGTAGGCAAAACTCATGCTTGCTAATGGAGGAATAGACAGTGTCCCCAGACTCCAAGTGTGCCCTCAAATTCTGACGGACAAAGCACAATGTGGGTGCAGGAAGAGATTGTATATTGGCAACGATGCAGATGAGTCATCAAGCTTAGCAAGATTAGCCTGGAAACAAAACAGAGAACGGGTGAGATCAGGATCTGTGTCTAGTGAAAAGCATGACAACCCTAATCAAAGGGTTGACCAAAGCAAAAGGCAAGAATCAATTTAAGGAATAAGTCAGGATCAGAGCTGTTAGGGGCCGAAAGTAAAGAACTTAGAGACATACAATTTGAAAGTTAGGTCTGGGCCATACTGTATAGATAACTGCTGAGCTCAACCTCCTTTTTTACTTACAAAAAGCTGTACATAATTAGTGTATCTAACTTGATAAGTTTGGCCATAAGTATACACCCACCAATCCATCACCACAATATATGCCGTAAACCTGCCCATCATCTCCATGCTTCCTCTTTCCCTCTTCTCTCCTACTTTTTCTCCTCTTCTTCCTCTTCTTCTTCCCCTTCTTCTCCTTTTCCTCCTCCTCCTCCTCGTTCTTCTTCTTCTTCTCCTCATTATTATTATCACTTTGTGATAAGAACGCTTAACATAAGATCTACTCTTTTAGCAAAATTTTAATATACAATAAAGAATTGTTGATGCTACGGTGTACAGTAGATCTCTAGGACTTACTGATCTTATATAACCCAAACTTTATTCCCTTTGACTCATAGCTCCTCATTTCTGCCTCCCCCCCACCCAGCCCTTGACAACCATATTTCACTCTCTGCTTCTATGACTTCATGATTTTATATTACCATGTATTAGTATCATGTAGTATTTGTTCTCCTGTGTCTGGCTTACTTCACTTAGCATAATATCCTACAAGTTCATCCATGTTATTGAAAATGCCAGGGGTTCCTTATTCTTTAAGGCTGAAAATATTCCATTGTGGATAGATAGATAGATAGATAGATAGATAGATAGGTAGATAGATAGATAGGTAGACTATCTATCTATCTATCTATCTATCTATCTATCTATCTATCTATATACAACATTTTAAAAATCCATTGTTGGACCTTTAGGTTGCTCCCATGTCTTATCTACTGTGAATAGTGCTGCACAGGGAAGTGCAGATGTGTCTTTAAGATCCTGATTTCAATTCCTTCGATACATATTCAGACATGGGATTGCTGGAGCATATGATTGTTCTATTTTCAGTTTTTTGAGGAACCCCTCCCATACTGTTTTCTGTAGTGACTGCACCAATTTACTTTCTCACAAACAATATGCAAGGGTTCCCTTTTCTCCACATCCTCAGCAACATTTGTTACATTTTGGTTTTTTGATAAAAGCTGTCCTCACAGGTGTGAAGTAAGTGACTGTCCTCTTTTGATGACTGAGTCTCCACTTAGTGATTACTGTCGAACTGTGTTGATGGCTGCTTCAGAGGATAAGGAGTTACATGTCTTCACAGCTTAGATGAAATTCCATCTTTGAGACTAAATTCTTAAAAGACTACCATGATTCTCTGTTCTTCAGCTTAATCTGCTGAAAAGATTACAGAAACTCTGAAAGGGCTATGCCCAAAGGAAAGAACATGTGCTCCAGGTAACAGTTTATCAAGACACTTCTGTTGTTTCAAACAAGTATCTTTGACTTTTTATAGGCATACGGGTAAAAATAGGTAGAAATCATCTGAAAGTAGGGGGGGGGGAAGCCCTCAAGGAAGCAGCAAAACGGAATGCCTAGATCAGCACTGTCTGTAGGACTTTCAGTGATAATGGAAGTCTTCTGTATCTTCAGTGTCCAATCAATATGGGGGCCACTAGGTATTAGGCAGTTGAAATGTGACTAGTGCAACTGAAGAGGAACTGAATTTTTTTATTTTCATGCATTCTAATTAATGTAAATTAAGAAAAGCACACGGGGCCAATGGCTCCCTCACTGCAGTGGGACCTAACCTAGACCTTCACCTTAGATTGATGAAGAGAAAACAATAAAATAAGGTGGTTAAAGGAAGAGAATAAAAGAGATAATGATCAAAATCGGGAAAGTGATGAGAATGGGCAACAACATTGGTCAATAGAAGGAAAGAGTGAACAAGACCATCTGGGAGATCTGATTTATTTAGGAGAAGATGTGTTGCTAGGAGATATATCAGCCTAAGACCAGAGTTAAAATAGCTTAGCTAGGAGAGGTTAGGCTGGCAAGAGGCCTTGTCAGGAAATATCAACCAGTGTCTACAATCTGGATGAATGTTGAACTAAGAACTCCTTCCATGTTCAACTTCCAGGATCCTAAATAAAGCCATGTGCAGTATCTGTTTTGGTTTTAGATTAAGCCAAGGAGCATCCCTAAAAGCCACTTTGTTTGATGCTACTTTTCAAGGAATGATAGCTCTCACTATTTGAAAGACAGCTCTGACTGGTTCAGTCCTGAACCCCAGAAAAGACCACTGTAGAAAATGACACTAATCCTTAAGTGTGTTTCATTGATTTACCAAATGTGTAGACGTTTGTAGCACTTTGTCCATCAATCCATAGAAAAGTAGATGACTTTCCTTCTCATGGGTGAAATGGAGAACTTTCTACATAGACCATATGACAAACAAAGACCAAACAAACCAATCCACCTTGTTCATGTCCCATCAGAGACAGTTTCTGAACACGGGGAGACTGTGGTCATTAAAAATGTCAAGGGTGAGGAAGTTCCTGGAGAAGGAGAACAAAAATAAACATGCTTTCTTTTTCCCGTAAACATAGGAAGCTGCTCCCAAATCAGGTCATTTGCATTGTGTGTTTTACACCTTCCCCTTGAGTAGGCTAAGCCCATCTGACTATCATGTTTATATGTCACACTAAAAAACTATCCAGTGGGGGAAAATAACCAGTATCTTCAGAGAGCTAAACTGTTTAGGAAGTCTTTTTAAACCATTATCTCCTTGATCATCAGATCATCTTTATTTTGCAAAAGAGACAACCGAGACTCACAAGAAAGGGTAGTCTGCATAAGGTGACTGAGCTGGTGAATGGGACAGACTGAGTAGCCCAGGTTTCCTTCAGCCAAATCTTAAATGAAAGCACCTACCTCAGGAGGCACCTGGGTGGTACAGCTGGTTAAGCGTCTGACTCTTGGTTTTGGCTCAGGTCGTGATCTCATGAGGTCATGATCACAGGGTCATGAGATCAAGCCCTGCCTCAGGTTCCACGGTCAGCACAGAGTCTGCTTGAGATTATCTTTCCTTCTCACTCTGCCTCTCCCACTTGTGCTCTCTCTCTCTAAAATATATAAATAAATCTTTTTTAAAAAGAAAGGAAGGAGGGAAGGAAGAGAGGGGGAGGGAGGGAGGAAAAAAGAAAAAGAAAGCACCTACCTTAGGATCTGACTCTTGGTCCTGGGAGTTATCTCCTTCCTTCCTCAAGAACACACACACACACACACACACACACACACACACACACACACCAAAATCCATACTCCTCAAGCCAAAGAGTGTTTCCAGACTACAATACCTAAAAATCATTAGCGGGCAAACAAAGCAGCATCAGCATATTAAGATATTCACTGTTAGGTCCACTGTATGTGAGACACAGACCCGGCAAACCTTGACCAGAAGTGAAAAGAAGGATTTAGGGGGGAAAAAATGATTTTCAAGCAAAGAAAGAGAAAGGTGCAAGAAATATTGTTACAAATCAGGAATATGAGGTGGACATTTTAGGTCGGGATTAGTAGCTCATTGATAAAAAGAGCTACTCTATTCCTGTGTTCCAAACAATGAACTAAGAGTTTTGCAAATAGTTTCCTTTAAAACAAACAAACAAACTTGTTTCTGTAGTGGCGGTGTTGACTATTCAGCATTTATTCCTCCTGAGATGACTGGTCTGTGCCAGTCATGATGATTCCATCCTTGTACACCAGCCATTACTTTAGGAATAAGCTGCTAATCCAGTGGTCTTCTCCGTCACTCTGAAGCAAGAGACACAGAATATATGGTCTCTGTTTCCCCTTAGAGATTAGTGAACCTTAAAAATATAATATGATGAAGGATGGAAAGAGTATTACTGAGTCACTGAATCTCACAATCCTGGAATCTTCTGTGCCTTCAACCTTCTTGCAATGTGAAATAGCCAATTATCTTATTGCCAGAATGTCTGTTACTTGCAGCCAGTATTATCCCAATTGATATAGTCTATCAGCCTCATTTAAAGATAAGGAAACTGAGGCTTGGAGACGTGAAGCAATGAAATCACACAAGCAGTAAGCAGAAAATTTGAGATTTGAGCACAAGTCCGTCTGATTTCAAAGCCCAAGATCTTAACCACAAAACAAACTGAACTCATTTTCTTAAGTTTCTAAAAAATGTTTGCCACTGACAATCACTTTACCAAAAATCTCTTTATTTTACATTAAAAAAGTGCTAGACTTGAGTTACCAAAAAATTACTTGACCAATTACCTTTTTAGGTCTACCAGCCCTGATTCATATGTATTACACAAATTAAATGTAATTTAAAAAATTACGTATTTTTTTTTCATTCAGATACAGATGCACACCCTCATGGAACTCAACATCAAGTACAGTGGCGCTTGATTCTTTTTTCATTTGTCATCTGCTTTTAAATATTAGAAATCTGAGTGTGCATTTGAAGGGTTTAAGTTTTCTCCATCAATCACAAAGTACTTTCACTGTTGTGGTAGAACTAGGGACTGGCTTAACATAAAGTTGTCATCTTTATTTATTCCTGGACTTCTGTTGGCAATTCTTACCTTTCCTTGCAGCAAATAACACCCTGCTTTATACCACGTTGCACAACTTGCTCAGTTTATCTATACCTTATGACAGAAGTCACTGTAATAAATGCATATACTAAGCTCTAACAAAAATAAACCTTATGCTTAGATCAAACGTTGGTAGTACACGGGGGAAAGTTCCATGATATACCTGTCAACCTTGACACAACAGTCAAGAAACACTTATCGGGTTAAAAAGAGAGATTTGTAAACAACTAATTACAATACAGTCCAAGGGAATTCTAGAAAAGCAGGTCAACACAGAGCATGGAACAATTAATTCTTCTTGAGGGGTCACCAGACAAGGCTTCACAGGGGTACAGACTGATGAGCTGGACTTTGAATGATGAGTAGATTTATGCCCATCTGAGAAGGCAAGTTGGGAGGACTGTAGGGAGAGGATTCTAAGTGGAGAGAACAAGGGCAAGGTCATGGTGGCATGACATTTCTTTCTTTCTTTCTTTTTTTGGGGGGGCATGACATTTCTGGCTGTAGTCACAGAAGAAAGGGTGGACCAGAAAAGCTGGGCATGACTTGTACTAGAAGGGGGTCTCAGTCCATCCATGTCCAACAATGAGGAGAAGAGAGCTTTGTAAGGATATCTATGAACTTTATGATAGAAATAATAATTATTCCTAGATATACAAACACCCCCATTTTATGTTTTTTAAGATTTTATTTACTTATATGAGAGAGAGAAAGAGAGAGAGAGAACACTAGCAAGGTTAGGGCCAGAGAGGGAGGAAGAGGGAGAAGCAGACTCCCCGCTGAGTAGGGAGCCCAATATGGGGCTCAATCCCAGGACCCTGAGATCATGACCTGAGCTGAAGGTAGGCATCTAACCAACTGAGCCACCCAGGCGCCCCAACACCCCACACTTCAAAAGAAATTTTAAATACGTAGATTGGCATTTATAATGACTCTTTATTATTTGCACTATGCTGATGAGGAAACCAAATTTCAGAAAGGATGGATGTCTTGTTGATAATCACACAGCAAATATTTAGCTTAAGTAAAATGATCTCTCTATCAGAACAACAGCATCCCCCCTTGAGCATCTCATAAACTAAAGGTCATAGGAAATTAATGTGCATATTTACATTGATGCCAGTGAGCATAGGACAGTTACTAAGTAAATCAAGGAACTCGGGAAGATAGTACATTTTTTATTCTTTCTGGTCTGTATTCTCCAAAATTGTACTTTCTAGTTTCAAAACAAAAATTAGGAGCATTGTGAGTGCATTTAAGATATAAACAATGGTATTTTTTTTAATTTCAAAATTGGTTCTTGTTTTCATATGTGAGTTGATTTCATGATTATAAAGTAACATTTCATAAAATGTGAGAGAGACAAGCTCACTTTAATTCAATCATTTATTAATATTTTCATTCATTTTTTTTCTATATATGTATGCATGTATATACCTCATGGGCCCCCAATTTTTTCTCAGATTGCTCATCCACAGAGGTGATAGAGAAGACAAGCAGACAATGTGAATTATGTAAAACTATTCATGCTGAACAAGTCACAAAATGGGATTGCTAGGATTTCTCTAAGCCTCACTATTGGAGCAAATAGAGTATAACAAGGAGACCTTGACCCAGTTCAACTGAAGATATCTGAACATTGAGAGCATATTTAAATTGCTGGTCTTTCTCAAACCCAGAAATCCCAATTGGATATACCAAAGTGAAAGGATGTCACTTTGAGACATGACCCAGTAAGATGTCACAGTTTTATGGTCCTAATAAGGATGGACTCATTTCATGAGTCTAAAACCCAAAAGGCATTACTACTACTTGCTAGTCCCCATGACATAATCTGAATGTTATGTCCATTTTGCCAAAAACATACAGTCAGAATGCGTTAAGATACAACAGGGAACAATGAAATCTAGGAACATGAAGTTGGTTGTCAGCACTAAGATAGCAGTAGGGAAGTCAGAAACCAGGAAGACATTTTTAGGATCTGAAAAGAGAGAAGGCTAACTTGCCCTCTCATTCATGTTTCCTATGAAGTATAAGATCTTAGAAGAAGACCATCCAAGATGATGTTCTGAAAAGTACATGATCACAACTTGAAATAAACAAGTTAATCCATGAATCATCTCATCGACCCCATCTGGAAATACCATACCTCCAATCACACCTGAATGGAAGGGACTGCTACATATGCCTCATCTCTGTGCTTGTGCCACCACTAAGCATCACCTAACTGCAGTTAATGAAGCATCCAGCCTCGGGATCTGGCTCCCATTCGTAATGAGTAAAGGGTCAAATCTCCACACTTCATAGCGAAAACTCCCTTTTACCAGTAGGTTATAAAATCAAACTATTTTCATGGGGTTTCTCTGTTCAGGGAATGTTCATCTTTTGTAGATGTCAACTTTGAAAACCTCTGAGGTTCTTCATTCATCCCTACATGATATGTTCAATCATTTAAGCAATATGCAGACATGCATTGATCACTTACATATCAAGCTTTGTGTATGTGCTAGGAGGAACTACAAATTAAAAGGAATTTTACTCTTTCTGCTTTCCACAAGCTTGCATACAGGAGCCAAGTATATAAGTCAAGGGAATGTGTAATTAAATAGTGCATGGTGAGGAGGCCACTCTGCTATACTAGAAGAGGATGGCAGAGTTGTCTAGTGGAAAACATACTGAAGTCAGAACCTAAGTTCAAGTCCTGGCAGCACTATTTTCCAGTTGAGTGATCTTGGGCAACCTCTTTGAGCCTTTGAACTAGATGGCTTTGTCCTCTTCCGGCCATAAAACGCTGTAACTTTCCATGACTCATCTTGAGTTACAATGAAGGTGGAGTAAACTTTGTGTAAGTAGAGTGGAACAAAAGGGCATTTAAGATGGGAACAATGTAAATCAGTAGAGCAATGGATTGTGTCTGGAAAGGAAGACCCTAAGGCGATGACAGTAATGCTTTCTGGATTGAGAGTTAACAAAAATAGACTAATGTCAACACCAGGGCTGCCATTTGCTCTCTTCTCCCAACCCAGGGCCCTCCCTTAAGATTACCAGATCCAGATATCAGAAACCTTACCCACCCATACCTAGAAAGCCACCCAGATAGGCAAAAAGACAAGTTCAGAAGGGCTCTGGTCTGAGAAATTTAGCTTTGTCAGGAATCATTTTGTTGTTTATAACAGAAACCCATTCAAACTAGTTTAAGTAGAAAAGGGTTTGTTGAAATAATACAGGAGGATCCTATGAGATCCAACTGTAGAATATAACAACGAGGCCTCACATGATCTAGAAGGTCATCATGTACCTACTTGGTCCATCTGACTCTCTGAGCCTCATGGTTTCTTTCTCTGCTGGGCATCTACTTCATTCTCCTCTTCCTGTATACCTGTGTTCTTGCCCCAACCAAAACATGGCCATAGCATAACTCCATGATTGTAATCTCTCAGGGTCCAACATAGTTAGGCTGCAGCTTTTATGACTCATTTCAAATTCTAAGGAGAGCATTCAATTGTCCAATGGCCAGCTGATGGGTTTATCATTTCTCTAAAATTTCTCTACTTAGCCAATGGATAGATTTATAAGTTCTCTAAAATTTCCCTAGTTATGAGAGGCTAGTAGAACTTGTAGTACCCGATTCTGGCTCTTCAAGGGCTTTGAGTGGGATAGGGTAAACCAGAAGGAGAATTTAGTTATGATGAGCAAATCAACTACTGTTTTTGCTACCAGCTACTGTTATGGCTTAGATGTCTTATGGGTTAAAAAAGATTGTGTGAGCCAACCTAATGACCTATCATTTATAATATATAACATAATTTTTATGAGAAAACATGCCTCCAGTTCCAAATTTCAACAAACTTTGGGGACAAAATCTATTTTTAAGTTGGGGGCTATCTCCCTACAATGTCTACCAACTAAACATGACATGAAATGAAGGCATTGGTTAGACTGTGTCTCAACTTACTCCACAAGAACATTCCTTCATACCACAAAATCTCTAACACTCATGAGCACAGATCTATACCTTCATGTAGAGAACAAAGGCCAATCACTTAGGAGAAGAATTTATTTTTAGACTGGTAGATGAATGACTGAGAAGAAGGTAAGATGGCCAGTCTTCCTCCATGACATTAGGCAGATCGTCAAGGGAAACAAACCTTTGTTTTATGGCAGTCATATGCCAAAAACTGTACCCAGAGCTGGGCATGCTTTTTCTTATTTAATCCTCATAAGATTTTAAAAGAAGGCTATTGTTAACCCCACTCTCCAGATAAAGGAACTGAAACTCAACGAGGACAACTAACTTATACAAAGTCATAAAAGTTGTGATAGAGTCAATACTCAATACAGAGTGCATCTGACTCCAAAGGACATGCTCACTCACTTTCTTCACACTCTAATCAGCATAGCGGTTATGGGCATGGGCTCTGAAGCCAGACTCCTGGAGCCCTACCCAGCTCCATTCCTAACCAGTCCTATGACAGAGGCCAAGTGAACCTGCATCTCAGTTTCCTCAGTAAAATGAGTTATTTAGAACCCGTTCCAAAAGCTGTGAGAAGGATTGAGTGAACTGTGAACAATGTGGTAAAATTTTGTTATGGTGGGTGAGCACTTGAGAAAACATTTTACAATGTAAAATGTTTAAATCTGTGAAGTGTTTAGAAAAATTCCCGATACATCTTAAGCTCCTCACCGTTCACTTTGGTGGATCCAATTGGGATTCCTGGGCTCGAGGAAGACCAGCAACTTAGATATGCTCTCAAGGTGCAGATATCTTCAGCAGAACTGAATCAAGGTCCCCTTGCATACCCTATTTGTTCCAATAATCAGATTTGGAGCAATCCTGTTTTGTGGCTCATTCAGCATGCAGAGTTTTACATAACTCAGATGACCTGCTTGTCTTTTCTTCAGCCTTGGTTGATGAACAATCTGAGAAAGAAGTTGGTGGTCAATGAGGTACATACAGACATATATACATACATGCGTAGAAGTGAAAAATCCATCAAAGATGTTGTTATTATTGCCCCCAGATTGCTTTGGAGGCTATAACCAATTTGCAGATGATTAATACCATGAAAATCATTTGCCTAGATCTGATGACAAGCACACAACATGTTTGCAAACTAGAAAATATATCTAAATGTTGAAGAAATGTAAGGAAATCCAGGAGAATATACTTACCCAAGGAAACAAGGTGAAAAGCCTGTCAGCACAGACATTTTGGAATGAGGGTGGACCGAATACAGAAGAAGTAGAAGAAGGAATAAAATATGCTATCAGAGTAATCTTCCATGCTGGCCCTAGGGGGATAAACTAAGTAACCTAATAGGTGTTTTCCATCTTTGAATTCTCTGACTAGAATAGCAATGAAGGATTTAGCTCAGAATTGGGATGCTACAGCCAACTTAGGAGGTCTGCAGAAAGAGGCTTTTATATTACCTGCCCACACCATGCCTGGCTTAAACTCGTGCTGATTTCTGTTTTCTTAAGTGCTCACCCACCATAACAACATTTCTACACACTATGTGCAATCATCGTGCACACATGCATACAATTATGGCTCAAGATACATGAGCGTTTGTGTATAGATAGATTTTGAAAGGTAATGTTCATCCCTGATGCATTGGTTCTCTGATTTACATTCAATACATAGAGAATGAAAGCATATTTCTTTTAGAAGGGAAAGGGGAAAAAAACAGTAGCTGATGTAGTTTGGAATTTATGGGTCAAATATTAATTCCCTGAATATTTCAGTAAATGAGTATTATACTTGTAAGTTGCAATGCTTATCAAAAATGATAGTGTGTGTTGGGGGAAAGAGGCTGGTGGGGAGAGAAAGCTATAACCTCCTTCAGACTTCATTATCTACATTACTTGGCCTACCTATTAAAATTATTATGATTATGTCTTTAAAGGTAAAAATATGCTCATACCAATCACACTAATTTCCTTATGGTGGTAATGAGTTTGAATTACAATGAAAAATGTCAAAACCAAATAACCACTAGCGCTCTTGCAAAGGTTATTAAGAACAGAAGATTTCTCCAGATGGTCTAGAAATTATGCCAGTTAAATCATAGTTAAATAATGTATGGGTCAAATTCCATGATCTCAAAGTCAATAAAAATATTTTTTGTTATACTACTTTTTATGATATTATATGAGATAGATAAATATAATATTAAATGAACAGATTTTATGTTGTCAAATGAACAGATTATTACCTGGGGCTTTTTTTTTTTTATCTTTTGCAAACCAATATTTGTTGAAGTGGAATCTGACCCACATAAACAAATTTATCTTTATGGATGTGAATCTGATATGGCAGAAACCCTTTCAAAGTTCTATGCCACATGTTCTTTCCATTACTAAACACTTACAAGGATATGTTCTAAGTGCATGTAAAAGTTACTTCGATTGAATAAGGCATTAAATTCTATATGAATCTCAAAATGTAGTAAATTATAATAAAATACTAACTCAAACTGTTACATGTAAAGACACTCATTGTAAAATATATGGACACATGGAAAAATGTCTGAACAACTATTTCAGCATTTAATTCCCCCAGATTAGAATCCTTAATTTTCGGGAGATGATTATTGCATACTCAGACTTTTTTCACTTTTTCCTCTTCCAAGGTAGTCTAGTGACATTAAAAATAACTTTCTTGCTTAGAGTCTCCCACCTTGGATTTTCCCCCAAGGTGCTTGAGTTTACAAAAAAAGTCTTAGGGCATTTTTTACCAGGGGACATTCATTGTACAGTTTATAACCACCTAGCATCCTCTTCTGTAGGCACTAGCCAGATGCTGTATTTAGAGTTTGTGCAACCCTCATTCATTCATACATTTTTTTTCGACTAATAGTTATTCATTGAGCCAGACACTGTTCTGAGTGTTTCATGTGGCTAGAGAGAGTAACAGTCAAGTAAGGAGCAGAGAAGAAATCCTACATTCTTGAAGCAAGGCTCTGATTATACAGTACTTCCTTTGTTAACAATAATTGCTTATTACCTTACGACACTATCCTTTAATTAAAAATGCCAATACGGGAAAACGTTAACTAGGTCTCGCACCTATTATCAAATGTAAGATACGTCAAAATTACAAGAAGTTGTAGAAATGCACACTCATAATAATAATGATAATAATAATATTATAATAATAGTAACACCTACCACTTATTAGTGCTGAGCATGTACTTGACACCATGACAAACACTTCACATTTAACCACCACACTGTCAAAGCTCTTAGGGCAGGAACCTTGTATGTGTCTTGTTCGTGACTTCATCCCCAGTGTCATGCAAATTGTAAATATTCAAAAAGTACTTTTGTCAAAGGAATGAATACATGAAGGAATGAGTCTATTATCTCATTAAGTGCCTAAGAGATAGGTAGTATTACCTATCTTTACAGATGAGTAAACTTAGGGACTCACGAGAGAGATGAGGTGTGTGTGGCAAAAACTAGGATTTCAATCCAGTTCTGATTGACTCCAGGGTCTGTGGTTACAACTGCTCTGCAGAGTGCCTCCTGGCATTGTGGGTCCTGTGTCTCAATTCCTCATTAAATTAAACATATCCTTGATTAGAATGACCACATAATTCTCTTTCATTTGATAAATCGTTTAGATCACCTACAATTTTTTTAAGTTTTTTGTATCATCCCTCTATAAACACGAATTCAGACTTTATGCACAATACCTACAATTAACTTTCAAAACAAATGTATCTAAGAACAAGTCTTCTCCCTGCCACCCCCAAAATTTAGTGTTTGCATTACCAAAAGCAAGAGAGCCTCTCAGAGATGCACATATGGTTTCAGTAATCCAAATCTCACTTCTTTGAATTGAAACCTGGTGTAGTGAAGGTAACGTGAGTCTGCGTGAGGCAAACTTGGGCTCAAGGGCTCCCTCCACTACTTCACCAGGTACGTGACCTTGATACTTTAACTACTCGTGAACCTCAATTCCTCCAGTATAAAATAGGAACAATCGGAAGAAATAATGATATGATATCTGCAAAGCTCTGAGTACAGGGTGACATAGAAGAGGCAAATTAAATATCAGATTCCTTCAAAGAACATGTTGAAAGGAAGCAAACTACAACAGCCAGAAGCAGATAGAAAACACTGGTGTGTGGTAGTTATGCCACTCCTGGAGAACACCACCAAGGAGGCAGGCAGGGGAGCTAACCTGGGGAACTCTCTCAAGTGGCACCTGCTACTGGCCCTGGCCAACTGATGGGTCAAATGGATGCTTTTCTCCGGGAAAGGTGCCCGGAGATCAGTCCTTCAGGATGCAGGGTGGAAAGGGAGAATTGTCCCCTGACGCTGGGACTGAGTTATTCTTTTTGAGAGGTCATGCCATCTCAAGTAGGGGAAGTCTCTGGAGTAGAAGCTAGTGGAGGGTCTAAGGTTTGAGACTAGATGATCTCTGAGTTCAATCCATCAACTACATATTAAGATTCAAACTTCTGACCAATTTGCAAAAGTCATCTAAATGATCTCAAATGGCCTATAAGTGCATCAAAGCAGAATGCCACAGTGTTGAGGAAAAGAAGGGAAAAAGAGAAACTTCACATCACCCAGAGTGCAAAACCTCTCCTGCTGATGAAATGATCTTAAATGAAACTAGGAAGCAGAGCCAAACAGACTTCAGAAAGGTCAGTTCTCTCTTCCTCTTCTCAGCACCCCAAGAAAAATGCATTCTGCGCCCATTGAATCTTCCTAAATATATGTGAGTGCAGCCTCAGAGAGAATATTCTAAAAGCATACAGGAAGAATAACCTGTCAAAATTCACATTGAGAAGGGAAGGCTCTGCTCTCTAGCTTGGCAAGGAATACCAACAATATACTGAATATCTGATCTGTGCCTTTTACTAGAGAGAGTTTAAAAAAAAATAAGAAAAGGTTTTTATCCCCAAAACCTTGTCATTAAGTGGGAGAAGAGAGCAACCAACATGGCAGAGTAAACCGATCACTAAGAGGAGGTACAAATAATGTGCTACAGAAAAAACCAAGATTCAAACTAAGACACTAGAAGGTTTCATGGAGAAATTGTGTCTTAAGTTGAACTTTGAAGAATAAGCAGGATTAATAATAATAATAATAAAAAAACACAGAAAAAACAGCCTCCCTAATTAAAAAATGGACAATGGCCATTGACAAGCAATTTCCTCTAAAATGCAACATAAATGACCAATAAACATGAAAAAAAGAGCTTAATCTTAACTAATACCCCAAAGTACACATGAAAATAATGCAAAACCATTTTTCATCTATCAGACTGGCAAACATTTTGTAAATGATGATATCCATACTGGCACAAATAGGGATATTGTGTATAGTTTTTATGAGGAACCAAGCAATATTTATCAAGGCCCTTAAAAATGTTAATATAATTTCACCCAGTAAATCCAAATCTGATATATGTTCAAAGGGAGAAAAAATCAGAGACACACACACAAAGACCTGTATCAAGGCATAATTTATAAAAATAAAATATTTGAAACTTTTAAATGTTCAACAATATCTAAATAATAAAATGCAATGTATCCATTACATGTATTTTGGAAGAATATTTAAAGACATTGGAAATTTTTCCTTATACATTAAGTGAAAAAGAAGTATTCTAAATACATGTGTTTCTGTACCTAAAATATGTATGTGTGCTTTGAAATAAACACTGGAAGATACATATAAAGATATAATACTATTTCTGGATTATGGGATTGTGTGAGTTTATTTTATACTCAGTAACCTCTCTCCTATTCCAAAGTTTCAATCAGACAAATGTTATTTAAAAACAAATTTTTAATGAGTTGAATTTAGGCAAGTAGAGAAGTGAAAATGACACACTAGGCCAAAGAACAATATGAGTAAAGACAAAAACACAAATATGAGAGGCATTTTTGGAAAAGATAGAGTAGACCAATAAGGAAGAATGCAAAAGTAAATGAGACTGGAAAAGTTGTTGGAAGCAGATGCTGAAGACCTTGACCATCATGCTAATGCACTTGTCCTACAAGTAGCAGAGATCCTTAAGGAGGGTGATTGCGTGATCACATTGGTTTGTAGGAAGACTATTTAAATGGCAATTTGGGGGATGGAGGATGGATCAAAATCAGAAGCAGAGAGAGACTGTTGTCTATATGGTCTAACCTGAGTGGCTTCCAAACTTTTTTAGACCATGACCCACACAGTAAGAAATATGTTTTATACTGTGACCTAATACAGTTATATTCACACTTATTTTGCATATGACTGAAACAAAGGTTTCATGAAGTCTATAACACCATATTTTTTTTAAATCCTGGTCACAACCCACAAAAATAATTTCAAGATTCATATGTGGCAACACTACTCTGGGATAAATCCAAGTCTCCCTCTCCCCTCCCCAGCTCCATTCCTGAGGAGTGGACCAAGCTCCAATAATGGGTTAAAACCAAGAACCCAGAGCTGGGCCATAATACTAGGAGCTGAAGATTTTGGGGGAAAGAGAGCAACGGGGAAACAGCTTTTGATCTCCTGATGAGAAATATTTTGGGATATCTTGCTCCCTTGGCCTCCCTTTTCTTCCTAGGAATGCCGTAAATCACTTCCCATATAGCCAGTACGATAAGAAGTCTTAGGCCTTGTCATCACTTCTGCCAACCTCCTCCACCCACAGAAAGCCAACAGAAAACAAAGGTTAGCCCAGAAGAAAAGGAGCCTGAAGCAGATGAGCAGCTAGCCCGGCCATAAGCAAGCCTTTCACCTGGCATGTCATCCAACCTAATTCCTAATATAGTAATTTGGAACAGAAACCCAAGCCAACAGGAAAATATGGTAAATTGGTGGGCCACTTTTGGTACAACTTTCCTTTGGACACAAGTTCAGAGTGACTGTGGATGGAAGTTGTGCTTCTACCTATCCTGACAGAAAAGAATTCCCCAGTCTTAGTAAGGAATGATCCAGGTCTTACCCAGAACAGTGGTTGTAAGGGATGCAAGTGGAAGATACGTCAAATAAACGTATCCATGTTAGAATCTGCTGGATGGGGAAGGGTGGAACGACAGAAAGAGAGAGAGAGAGCAAGAGAGAGGTTGCGGGGGGGGGTTGGCAGGGAATAGCTCTTGGATTTCCAATTTGAGAGGTTGGGATGGAAGCTGAGTGTATTCTGACATCATTAACAAGGAGAGAAATATGAGAAGAGGAATAGGTTTTATGAAGAAAACAGTGAGTTGTGTTTTGGTGGAGGTCCATATCAGAGAAAATTCAAAGCAAAGGGACAGAGGTACGGTATTCTCCTCCCTTGAAGTTGTCCTATTTCCTATGGAAGAAGACAGACTATGAAGGGCAGTCGAACCAAATAATAAGTCAATTTGTTATTACAAGTGTCTGGATTTGGAGCGAGCTAAGTTGTATCCCATTTCGCATGTCAAATGCCGACAGCAGCACATATACTGAACCAAGTTTTCTTGTTTACCTGTTCGCCTATCTTCTAGCAACAAACCTCACAACTGGGAGATACAGGGGTCATTACTTCCAGTTTGTAGATGAAAAGCCGAGACACAAAGAGTTTAAGAGTCTTGCCTGAAATCACACTTAGTTCTGGCACTTTTTTTTTTTTTTTACTGCTGCCTCTTTTCCCCTGCAGCCCCCTCTTATTAAGCAGTGAGCCTGTAAATTTGATCATGAGAAGAGAGGGGGAAAATGCCAGCTGAAGAGGCCCAAGTGGAAGAGTCATCTCTAAAAGGAATTTGGAATATTCCAGAAGCCAGGAGGAAAAGACATGCCTGACTCAGGTTGTGAAATAGAATAAAATTGTTGAACATAAAATCCAGGCCATTAGAAAACATTTCCATAATTTGATGTTAGTTATGTTATGAAATACAGCCCCAATGAACTCAATCTTAGAGCTTTACAATCACTCAGGAAAATCATTTCAGATAGAGAAGGATAGTAAGGGAATTTAAATGTTTCCTGCTTCGAATACTCTGTTGTATTTTCTTAGGCAGAAAAGGGTTTTCAACCATTTTTGAAGCATGTTGACATAAATCATACATGTTTCAGCAATTTCGGCAAGTTTGTATATATGAATTATATTTTTATTAACAATTAGTTTAATCCTTTTGATCTAAAAATGACTGAGTCATATTTTCTCTGGTAGACCAGTGTAGTGGAAAAAGAACTTCAACATTCAGAGAGGTCAGGATTTTAATTCTGGTTCCCCCACCTACTAGATTGGTGACTGCAACTGGACAAGTTATAGCAGAATATATTTGAGCCTCAATTCCATCACCTAGTAAATTAAAGTCACAGTACCCATCTTACAAAATAGGTGTAAGGATGAAAATAGAGAAAAATGTATATAAAGCCCCGAGTCCAATGCCTGATATAACAGAAGCTTACTGAATAGTAGCTATGATGATGAAAAACAATGAAGGAAAAAAAGCACTCTACACCAGCTTTGGAAAGATGTAGTAATTTTTTTAGTAACTAGGGTGAAATTCTTTCTGCGGGTTTCAAACTTTTAATAAAAAACAATATACCCTTGCAAAATACATGTTTAGTTCAAACACTCGTATTTTGGGTGACCCTGGGAAAGACACCTTGTCTTCCTTGGCTCAGATTTTGCAAAACACCGGGATGAGAACACTTAACTCTGACCTTCCCAGAAATATGGCGAATATTTGCTTTTCAAAGATCAGTCATGGTTAGAGGTTTCCTATATCAGAAGTTAGTCCAGCTTTTTTCCTCGGGTAAACACATACCAACTCATAATCATGCATACAAAACCAAACCATTTCAGGCAGATAAGAGGTCAGGCTTTTTGGTCTAGGTTTTCGGAAAGGAAATATGGCCATCTTTCTAGGGAACCCTTCAATGTATTTAGAAATACACACTCTTGGGAAATTCTTCCTTAAAAATAAACAAAATGTCCACGTTTTGAATGTATTTCCTCATGCTCTAGCCTTAACAGAGTTGAAGTATGATTGGTTGCTACTCTCTGAACAATACCTCTTTAAATACTGGAGGATTTATAACAGCTCCCTCTCACTCTTCTCCAGGACAAATCATCTTAGCGCCTTTCAGCTCTGCAGAGCATGCTAGAATGCCCTGACTCTATTAAAGTGCTTGGCACCCCATAGACCTTAATAAAATACTCTGGACAAACTGGCTAACGGGCTGACTTTTGCCATAGATCTTATTTCCCAAAGTTCTAAACGTGCTTGTAGCTTTCCTGTCCGAGTTCAAATATAGTCTAACACATCACAAGTGCCGAGAAGCAGGAAGTCCATCACTGAATCTGGCGCTAGAGTCCTGGGTGGAAAATACCATTTGTTTCTTTGACAATCTCTCCCTGGTAAACTGGACAATGTGGGGAGCAAAGGGTTAATAATGCTCCTCTGGAAGAGCCTCTACACCCTGCCAGTTCTCTGAGGACAGGGAAGGGTGATAGTGCCTGGAAACAGGTGGAATTCCTGGTGCTGTTCAACAGGAAGTTGGGGAAAAGGTCTAAAGGTCTAACGGCCTCATAATTAAGGGCTTCTTCTCCAGGAGAAGTTTATAATCAGGAGCTGTCCTGCCGGAAGAAAAGGAAAGGACAAGTGGGAAAGTCACTTTTGCGTTGAGAATTGGCTAGCACAGAGGATGGAAGGCAGAAGACCTTTCCAACATGTTAAGAGCCAAAAGAGTACCTTTTAGTGTTTGTTTTGATTATATTTGCCTGTAACCCAGCAACTGGGCCCAGATGCCAGGAGCCCAAAGAGAACACTGCTCAGGACTGGTGTACAGAAAGAAAAAGAATTCCTTTTGTTTTCTTGCTTTTATGGTTCTTCTCAAGGTGAGTGAAAAGGGCTAGCCAGGACCTTTTGAAACTGTTTAGAACCCTTACTCATTTTTCTAACAACAGTCAGGATGATTTATAACACCACATGTTCTCATTGGTGGTTTCCTCTTTTTTATTTTTGAAGACAAGACACAAGGAAATGTGAATCTTGAGCCAGAGTTAAGCTGATCTTTTAAGCAACCAAATGAATTTTCCAGTCACTATCCCCCCGTCTTGAGGCTTTCCTCCCTGAATCACTGAGCTCTCCCCCTTACAAGGGCAATCATTCCTATGCTCAGTGTCACTCTAAACTTTTGGATTTCAAGAACTCCATGATGTTGCTCAATATTCTAATTTGGTTTTGCTTAATAGATTCTCCTTCTGTGTACTGAAAAAAAAAAGTAGCATAGTCAGTGTCTGAAATTTATTAGATCTATTATAAAATCACACCAAAATGATATCAAACAGCATTATATTATTTCAACAGATATACAGAAAAAGGACAACACAAAACCAAGTCACTCTTGATAATTTTTGCAACCAGTTGAGTCTTCTTTCTTTTTTTTTTAATTTTTTATTGTTATGTTAATCACCATACATTACATCATTAGTTCTGGATGTAGTGTTCCATGATTCACTGTTTGTGCATAACACCCAGTGCTCCACGCAGAACGTGCCCTCTTTAATACCCATCACCAGGCTAACCCATCCCCCCACCCCCCTCCCCTCTAGAACCCTCAGTTTGTTTTTCAGAGTCCATCGTCTCTCATGGTTCGTCTCCCCCTCCGACTTACTCCCCTTCATTCTTCCCCTCCTGCTATCTTCTTCTTTTTCTTTTTTCTTAACATATCTTGCATTATTTGTTTCAGAAGTACAGGAGTCTTCTTTCTTCTAGCTAAATCCCTCCTCTGTTACTATTTTCCCTTGTTACTAACTTTATAGAAATAGGGAAGAGAGAGAGAGAGAGAGAGAGAGAGAGAGAGTGTGTGTGTGTGTGTGTGTGTGTGTGTGTGTGTGTGTGTGGTGGGTGTGGTGGTGGTAATAGTGGTTTTATTCTTATTTAAACATCATCACTCAGACATTCAAAGATAATTATTAACACAATCCTTGACCTCTTCTTTTCTAGATGAATCAATACAAGTTTTATGATCCTGCCCCCACCCCCACCATGGGTCTTATTTATATATTAGAAAATAACTTGGAATTAAAATACTTCATTATTTCCTAGTTAATGTAAAGATCCTATAATTTCCCATAATGTGTTAATTTAAATGGAAAAATTACAGGTAAATTTCATTTGGCTGACATATGTGGAGAATGTGGTTTTCTGATTAACCAAATATTCTCTATATATTAATGTTCAAAAATTTGGAAATATATCTAACAATAAAACTATGTGCTACAGAATTTAACCACTAATGATTCAGATGGCATCTTAGAATCCTGTACTGCTTCCATACCAGTTTTCAAGACTCTCATGCAACTTGGTAACCTGAAATCAGCCATGATGGGAGTATTTGTAATACAGAAAGCAGTCAATTCTACAAGGAGACTCAGTTGTTAAACATTCACTAGCACACCACTGGCTTCTGGTCATTATTACAAATATAATAATCATTACTTATAAAATACTACTTCTAAAATCTGTGCCCTCAAATATACCACAGCATAGTAGAATAAACAGAGAAAAGGTGAATAACCAAAGTCTATAATTTTCGCTCATGCTTCAAGCCTCAAAAATGCAACCTGATTTTATTTATCTTTACTAATCATTTTCTAAGTTTTTGTAACAAAAAAAATTTCCTCATGAACTTAAAAGTGAGCAAAACAGTGATACATGCTGAAATGACAGAATTTTTTAACCTATTTAAAAAGTTAAAGGAGCATATATTCTTTACATATAGCAATATGTAAAGACTCCTTGAAAATCAATAAGTAAAAGATGTGCACCCAATAAAAGTTTTGGCAAAGAAATACAAATGGCTACTAATTTGGGGGGGAAAAAAAACCCTACATATTGTAATAGATAAAATCAAAATAATAATAAGATTCTATTTTATCTACAAGATCAGTAAAGCTTAATTTCTTAATAAAACATCCAATGTTGGTACAAGTATGGGGAAACAAGCATTCCTACACTGCTAGTGGAATGTAAAATGCCAGAACTTTCTAGAAAATTTAGCATTGTGTGTCAAAAGCCTTAGAAATATATACACTCTATTAACCCAGAAATTATCTCTCTAGGAATTTATCCTAAGAAACTAACCAAAGTTTGAAAACAATTAAATATTCAACAATATTAGATTGCTAAAGTAAATTAGATTGTTAATGTTCCATTGAATTGCATCAAGGAGCTCATATGGCATTTCACATTTATGCAATCGAGGTAAAGGATAGGGGATTAGTCTGATGTCAACAATTTTAAGGAACCAACTTCAGGGCACATTTGAGACTAGCATAGAACCAATTTATGACTCCAGATTCTTTACATAAAAATTAATATAAATCATTTTAACTAAGAGCCTTCGTTATCAAAAACAAAACAACTAAAATGTGTTGCTCTGTTTACCAAGGCAGGAAACCATGCCTTGGATCTTAAAGGTTCTAAACTCTATTCTTCACATTATATACAGTCTTTCCTTCTATAGCGTTTCCAATAAACAGTATGTTTGTCACCCTTTTAACATGTTTTTATTAAACATATTTATAGATCTTGCCATGACCCAGACTCTGCTAGCATCATCTCTTGCTCATCACGGCAATAGCCTCCTTAATTTGTTCTGTATTGCCCTCGCCCCTGCACAGCAGACACTTGCCACTCTTAAATACTCAATCCCTCATACAACCCAACGGGATCAGGTTTACCTGCTTGGCCCATAAATGCCGCTCTGACCTTTTTCATCTTTCTCACTCCCGTCCGGCATCCTTCCTTCAGCTTCTCCAAGGCATGATGCACATTCTCTTTACATAAGCTGCTCCCTGTGCAGTGAATGGCCTTCTCACTGCCCTCCGCACCCACTGTTGCCTCCATCTCTCTTGATCCTTTTTTTTAATCATTTTTCTTCAGATCTCACTTCATTGGTTATGCTTTCTTCCACAAAAACTTCCTGGACCTCTCCCAACGACTGTAAGCTCTCTTGGACTCTTTCTTCAGGGCCCCTGTTAGCCCACCTTTGTGAAAATAACAAAAATTTATCACTCTTCCAGATGCCTGCAGGAACTCAGCAGCCTGGTTGGTGCTCAGGCACCATGAACCCCTTGGCCTGGTGCTTTTGGGTGAGTCCCAGCCTGAGAAACTGTCCTCCTTAACACGTCTCATGGCTGCAACGTAACACTTTTCACGCGGAGCCATATTTCTTCCTACTCCAGCCCCTCCTGCTCTGCCCTACCTAGAACATAACTCCCAAAGGTCGGTGATACTGTCCGGATTTGCTTACCGTTGTATTCCCACTGTCTAACACATTGCCTGGCACCCAACGAGCACTTAATCGGTATTTACAGTTATCAGTGACGGAATCTAATTTTCCTTTCCCTCACCCTCACTGTTCTTTCCTCCACTTACCCTTGCCACTTCCACCTGCTGATAATTCACACACAAAGATCATCAAAACCTTCCTGGAAGTCTCCACACATGACTTTTTACACCAAAATCACATCAGGAATGGAGAGACATGGAGATCCTCAAAAAAAAACCCGGAACCACGGTTTTCACAAAAGATCCAATACATGCGCTATCATTATTCAAAGTTCCTTTGTTTTTAACATGCATTTAGTTTTTGTCATTTTCTACATTTTAAGTGTGAAATGAATCATGGGATATTTAGAAAATGATAAGGATCAACAAGATCTCAGTTTGGCTTGGCAAATAATCATAAAACACTTCTGAACTACAAAAAAAGGGGGGATTTACAAAAGAAATGACTAGGTCAAAATCATACTAAGAAAGGGAAGATCCGAAAAAATGAAGTTTAGTAGTCAGTCACCAGGTGCACTTAGGGTTGAAGGGGGATTTATGAAAGAATAAAATCTAGTCTGCGTCCTGGCAGATTTCCTGGCAGATTTTCATGTTCTGGTAAATATGAAAAAACCTGGATTTCAGCTTTAAGCAAAGAATGAAAAGAATAATGACATGTCTATAAGCTTTAGATAGATATGTTATAATTTTATAAATTTCTCAGATGAGAAATGAAATAGTAATTAGTTAAGATGGAGAAAATAGAAAGCAATGAGTACATATCGGTTTATGCACTTTAATAGACATTCCCCAATGAATGGAGAAATGTGAGAAGGGCAACTTTTGGAGATTAATAAAGATAGTGAAAAGTCTTCCCTCTGATGAACAAGTTATGGCATGTCTTTTATCCTTTCATAGTCAACTTAAGATCATGTGGCATTTGAGTGAAAGGGAGATGAGAGGTCTTGTAGGCCAGCCTCTCCCAATTTACAGCTGGCTTCTTACATCATTCACCACATATGTGTTGGGTTTAGACAGCCAAAGGAAGGAGTGTGGGCACTGAGCTTAGATCTCTCTAAGAGATCACAGTGGGAAGATGATGAGGGTCCAGCAAAGAAGACAGCGTATACGGCTTGTGAGATTGGAGGAGAATCAAGAGAATCAGAGGTCACCTGAAAAGTATGTTCAAAGAGAAAGCAGAAGAAGACTGAGTCTGATAGGGACTGAGATTTGATTAGAGGTCATAGGTTAGATGTTCTGGTTCTAACTTCCATGTTTTTTCATAATGCCATCTTCCCTCCACTCCATTGTTACCTTACCGGAGCTACACATACGATTCCCCCTCTTGCTCTGGGGAGCGGCTTACTTGTAATCAAGTTTCACTGAAATTTCAATAGAAATGGTGAAAGAGGATGTCTTACTTTGTGTTTTTTTGAGACGAGGCTAATCAAGTTCATTGAAATTTCAATAGGAATGGTGAAAGAGGACGTCTTACTTTGTGTTTTTTTGAGACAAGGATTTGAGGGAGACAGAGAGAGGGTGTATTAGTAAGCATGTTATTGCTATGGGCAACTGGCTCAGTTTCATAGCGACCCTATGAGGAAGCATGAAGGATATGCTTCAGCATTGTGAGGAGGTCATGCTGGGTAGACTCACTGGTTGAGTTCCCACCTAGGGGAATAAATATTTAGCATGTCCTAAGTTGCCTTGTGCATGTTCTTCAGTGCTAGCAAAAGTCTCTAGGCAGAGAAACAGAGAAGAAGCATGGGTACTTAAGGTGGGAAGCTGTCTGCATGCCAAGGAATTTTCATCACTGCTACAGGTAAACCCAGAGGTAGGCTGCGTAAATATGGGCATCTGCTATTGAAGACAATGCACATCTGATTGTGGTAGCCCTGTTCACACACTTGGTAGATTGGCTGGACTTTGTTTCTGTTTAAACTATAAGCTATTTGGGCAGATGACCAAGTGATATTCTTCTTTCTTTTTAAATTTTTATTTTATTTTATTTTATTTTATTTTATTTTATTTTATTTTATTTTTTAGAGGGATAGAGGGGGACGTGGGGTAGAGTGAGAATCTTAAGCAGGCTCCATGCTCCGCGTGGAGCTGGAGGCAGGGCTCGATCTTACAACCCTGAGACCAAGAGTTGAGTCAGACGCCCAACTGACTGAGGCCACCCAGGTGCCCCAAGTGGTACTATTTTTAAGCACTTGCTAAACTGGGAGAAAATATATACTAGGTGAGAGATTATTTTTTAACAATATTTATCATGTCTTGAGAGTAAGAAAATACAGCTTGATAAATATTAGAAAGAATAACACTCTGCCCACTTTTTTGTATTCAGAAATTTCTGGAAAATCAGTTTCTGCTGAAACTGAAAACAGAACAAACAGAAAACAGAAAGAAAAATATTGAAATATAAATATTATAAATAGCATTCTATTCTTTTTATTTTAAAATGTATTATTTAGATCACCTATGTAAATAGCTCATTAAAATGAAATCATTCCTAAGTTCATCTAGTGAACTATTGTCATTGTCTCAAGAAGCTATACTTCTAACCATGATCACCAATGGATCTTAATTAAATAGATGATAAACCATTTCTTAGTATAGTTTCTTAACTTTCTATGGAGAACTTATTCACACAGATATACCTTTAATTGGAGACACAGACAATCTGAACTAGGTTCTCACTAGAGGGCCCAGCTATTCCAAACAAATAAAAAACATGGTTGCAAGCAATGCCATTAATAGAGGATTGCCTGAAGCACAAGCAATATATCCTACCTTCTGGTTCTCTGGGTTGTCCTGGATGAGGTCAGACCGTGGGAAACATGCCCACACAGACAGCATTGCTTTGGCCCTCCTAGAACTACTCTTATCCAATCAGGATTTGATATTATCCCACTGCCCTACTGAGGGGCTGCCGATAAATCCACAGATGGAATGGCTCTCTTAAATGTTTAAAAACAAACATAAACAGACAAAACCTTGCCTTTATCTCCTGAGTGCCTTGTCACTAATACTGTGTTTCACCTGCTCTGGCCTGCCCCAAACACACACGTAGGAAGGAGTCTATGCCATACATTACTCTATGTTAATTTACCTCTGCTGTGATTACCTTTCTACTCCTTTTTACCCTTGCTCCCATTTCTTTAACTATTTTCCCCTTTTTATTGAATTTATTTTTATAATTTGACCTGAATCCTTTGTATAACTTGAAAAGAAATAAAAAAGAAAGAGGGTAGGTCAGTAGATGGCTGGGATAAATGATTTGTGAGCATTTAGGAAAGAATACAGTGATTATTGGATCTAGTATGGGTTCAATAAGAATAAATCAGACCAAATTAACAGGTACAGGAAAATACCATGCATGTGATGTATCCTAATTTCAAGAACATGTTTTCTGTTTCTCATAATATAATACATCAGATGCTAACTTAGCTAAGTGAATTCACCCCTGATTGAACAATGATAACAAAGGAAGATTGAACAATGATAACAAAGAAGGATTGAGTAATGAAACCTATTCCAACTTGGAAGAGGTCATTAGTAACACAATTCAAAACTCCCTCCTATGCCTTGAATCTGCAAAGAGATCACAAAAACATTGGGCCTTGAGGATTGAGGATTCCATAAAGCTGGATAAAATATCTAATAAAATGGAAAACAATATCAAGACTGAAAAACAGTTTGGCAATCTGAAATCGTAGACCAATTATTGCTTTAAAGACTGTATTTTAACAAGGATAATAAAATCTTGATTTAAGAATTAAATGTAAAAGGTAAAAATTCTATTTCACAAATTCAAGACTTGGATGGGCGAATATTTGTTAAAATAAAAATGTGGGGGAACTGAGTGGTATTAAGTTGGCTTAATATAAGTACGTAACATTATTGCTATCAAAAGCTAGAACCATTATTGCAAATATTAATTGAAGTCAATATTCAAATGAAAGTCAGTTAAACTCCCTCTGTACTACCATTAGCATTACACTGTTTAGGTTCAATACCCCATCTTTTAAGGACAGGCTCAAATACACATTTGGAGAAAGAAAAATGCAATGGAGAGCCTCTGGAAATCCAGCAACAGGTGAGGGAACCAAGGATATTTAGTGTGGAATGACAACAAATTCAGTCAGAAGTTGAGTAGTTTTTATTTAGGTGGGTTGGGGGATGGATTTGTTTTCAGACTTTTGCAAGGCGCTCTGGTAAAAGAGAACAGGCATTTCGTGCTTTTCTAAACAGAAAAAGCCAGATTATAAGCTGTTTGAGGGTAGAAACTATATATGAAGGATTTTAATATTCTTGGCAAGTCCAATTATACTGCAGGTGTTATCTGATACTCACTGAAGTAAGGAACTGATGTTATTAGAAGACAGATTCCATGGGCACCTGGGTGGTTCAGTCAGTTGAGTTGCTGCCTTTGGCTCAGGTCATGAGCCCAGAGTCATGGGATGGAGGCCCATGTCGGGCTGCCTGTTCAGCGGGGATTCTGTTTCTCCCTCTCTTTCTGCCCCTCCCTCCCCACCCCGGCTTGTTAGCTCTCTCACTCTATCTCTCATATAAATAATATCTTTAAAAAAAAAGAAGAAGAAAAAGAAGAGATTCCAGCACTATATAGAGAAGAACTGTATAAGAAGTAGAACAACAGACTTTCCATATATTGAGTTTCATATTACTGGAAATATCTCAGCTGTAAAAACAGTAGGGTGTAGTGGCTCAGATTAAGAACAGGGGTTCTGGGGTAAGGCTGACTTGGGTTCAAATTTCAGCCCTGTGAATTAGCTGTGTGACCTCAGACAAATTACTTAACCTCTCTGGGTCTTAGTTTCTGTCTGTAAATTATGTATAATGTTAACTAGCTTTCAGTTTTGTTGTGATGTTTAAATCAAGACAACATTTATGAAGAGTTAGGATGGTATCTGGGACAGTAGTAAACATTCAATAAGTCATTATTTTTCTGGCAGAAACTTATAGTCTTCTAAGAATGTTGTGGAAGGAATTCCTGCATTGGATGGGAAGTTGAATAAATGATCTCTTGGTCTTGCTCAGTTCAAACATTCTCTGATTCTGTGATTTCTCAGCACTATTCTGTATCTTTAGCATTAATAAATGTCTCTAGAATGTCATTTATCTCTCTAAGCTGAAAACATTAAATTAAGGCAAACTTCAAGCTCCTCAATAGAAAGGATTGGCTCTTGTTCATCTTTATACCCCAAGTGCCTAGCACACTGACATATAGTAAATAATACCATACTCACTTTATAAATGAATGAATGATGAAACAATTGAATATTTAATTCATCTCAAAATGTAGATTTGCCATCTTTCAATGAAAATTTCAAGTACAAATGCTTGAAACTATCTGCTTGATCCAACATGCTTCCTTTAAGCCCAAATAAGAAAAGCAAATGATAAAGATTACAATTTATTTATCTGTAACCTTAGCCATTTAAGAAACCACATTTTGAGCACCTACTATGGGCCAGGTGTTTTCCTACATAATCTCATGGCATCTGCTAACCCATCTATGAAGTAAGCATTATTTTAGCTAATTCGTAGATAAGGAAATTGAGTCTCTGAGAACTTAAAAATATTCAAGTCATACAACGATTAGGTGATATATACCTATATTTGAAATTCAGTCTATTTCATTCAAATACAAAGTTGTCCCTTTTAAAACATTTTTAATTGCAAAAGCACATGCTACATGCTTATTTTGAAATTTTTGAATTTAACAATACACAGATTAAAATATTAAAGTTCCTTTATAGCTTTTTCCCCCACCCTGCCAATCTCTGCATTAATATGCTCCAATCCGTAAGAAATCATGTATAAAAGCATCGTTTTTAATACTGTTCTATGCATTTACATACTTATATACTTATATGGTATATAAATATAACATTAGTACTATCATATGGAATATTAAAAATGTAGCGTTTAAAAAATAAATACAATTTTTAATGTAATGATGCAAATAGGTCTATCTTAATTGTAATGAAAACATAAAAACTTGTAATAATGTAAATTTATATGCTACAATTTATAAAATAATTCCACTATTGTTGGGTATTTAAGTAGCTTCAGATTTTCTCTGATTAGAAACAATACTACACAGGGGCGCCTGGGTGGCTCAGTTGGTTAAGCGACTGCCTTCGGCTCAGGTCATGATCCTGGAGTCCCGGGATCGAGTCCTGCATCGGGCTCCCTGCTCAGCGGGGAGTCTGCTTCTCCCTCTGACCCTCTTCCCTCTCGTGCTCTCTATCTCTCATTCTCTCTCTCTCAAATAAATAAATAAAATCTTAAAAAAGAAAAAAGAAACAATACTACACAAACCATATGAGACTCTTGACTCTGGGAAACAAACTGAGGACTGCGGAAAGGAAGGTGGTTGGGAGGGTTGGGGTAACTGGGGGATGGGGATTACAGAGGGCACGCGATATGATGAGCACTGGGTGTCATATTCAACTAATGAATCATTGAACATTTTATCAAAAACTAATGATGTACTGTACCTTGGCTAATAGAATTTAAATTAAAAAATTTAGGGGCGCCTGGGTGGCTGGGTCATTAAGCATCTGCCTTCGGCTCAGGTCATGATCCCAGGGTCCTGGGATCGAGCCCCACATCAGGCTCCCTGCTCAGCGGGGAGCCTGCTTCTCCCTCTCCCACTCCCCCTGCTTGTGTTCCTGCTCTCGCTGTGTCTCTCTCTGTCAAATAAATAAACAAATCTTTAAAAAAATATTAAAATAATTTTTTAAAAATTAAAAAAGAATACTACAATAAATACCTTTGTACACATATGCAAATATTCTTATAGGATGAATTCTTAGAAATATATATTTTGGGCCAGAAAGCTATGACTATTTTAAATTTTGTTAGGTATCACCCCATTGTCCACCAAACCACTGTGCAGATTTACATTTCCACCAACTCAGTACTTGTATATCCATGTCAACACTGGATAGCACAAGTTGAAAAGATGTTTGACAATCTGATGAATGAAATTATGGCTATTATAAGTTTCACTTCCATGATTATTAGAGGTGTAATGTCTTTTTAATATACGTATTTTGCCCATTTTGTATGCCTTCTGTGAATTGCTTGATGATATTCTATGTCCATTTTTAAAACATAGACTATCTTTTTCTTTTCTTTATTTTTTAAAGATTTTATTTATTTGAGAGAGAGAAAGTGAGAGAGAGAGAGCACAAGTAGGGGGAAGGGACAGAGGGAGAAGCAGACTCCCCACTGAGCAGGGAGCCCAGTGCAATGCATCAGATGCAGGGCTCAATCCCAGGACCCTGGGATCATGACCTGAGCAGAAGGCAGCCACTTAACTGACTGAGCCACCCAGGTGCCCCTAGATTGTCTTTTTCTTATTGAATCATTGGAACTCTTTGCAAATAATATTAATTTTTGTCATATATGTTGAAAATGTCTTCGGCAGGTCTATCATTTGTCTTTTAACTTTCTTCACCTATAAAATTTATTATGTAAATTAACCGGACAATCTATGACATTTTAGAAAATCTTTTCATACCCAAGATCATAAAAATATTTCCCCATGAGTCCCAGTATGTTACAGTTTTGTTTTTTCATGTTTATAATTTAAATCCATCTGGAATTTATTTTTGTACATGGTGTGAGAAAGGAATATAACTCTTTCTTCTCAAGTGGAGACGTGTTTCCAAAATTAAATCTGAAATAATCGATTATTTCCAACTGATCTGAAATACTGTATTTATTATATACTAACCCTCACATGTACATAGGCTGGTTTTGGATTTTGTATTCTTTATTGTGTTCCATTCTGTATTCATTTATATTCAACACTTGCCACTGTATCTATATGATAAATTTTATGATATATGATGAGGCATTAGGCTTCATACTAGTCTTATTTTTTAAAATGATAATTTCTTCTTACAGATAAGCTTTAGAATCAGTTATCAAGGTGAAAAAGAAAAGGCCATTTTGGTTGGGACTACTATGGATTTGTAGATAATTATAAAGGGAATCAACAATATTGAGGCTTTTCATGTAAGAATGTGATGTGTCTCTCCCTTTTCATGTCGTAAGTCTTAAGTTCTTTCAGTAAAATTTTTAAATATAATCATATGGGTTTTGCATGTTTCATCATTTATTTATTTTAGCTACATTATAGATGTTTTAAAAATTGTCATCTGTGTGATTGGGATCTTCTATCCCCATTGTATTTCTAAATGGTACAGTGACATACACTGTGAGTCATCTACCAAGAAGCCCTCTGATCATTCCTTTCTTGCTCATTTTATTTGGGGTCTGCAATAGGCCCACTCCCAGAGGATGAATCATGATAAGGTCTAAGCCAGCTATGGCTAATCTAAATGATTGTGCTTTTGCTACATGCTCACTTTCTCTAGCACTTTCGCCACCAATGCCCGTATTAGCTAGTATTATACAGTGTGTGAGGAGAGAAATTCTGATAATATTTACTCCTTGATACAAGTAAAATCCCCTTTGCTCCTGCCCCCATTCTTTCTTCTAACTTTCAATGCTGATGAGCAGGTGTGACACCTGGTTGTGATAAACCATAATGTGGCCATGTGAAGACAAAAAAAAAAAAAAAGGCAGCATGTTGAGGTGATGTAGCAGAAAGATAAAGTGTCTGTCTCGGTCCCTGAAAACATTACTGAGTCACTGAACATACCTATGAACTGATTCCCAGGAAATATTCCCAGGAAATAAGATTTAAATCTTAACTCAGCTTTCTCTAACTGAAGCTGAATGCATCCAAACCTATTTAGATATTACTGGCATATGGGAAAATTAATAGATTTTTGTGTGTTTCCCTTGTCCTCGCTTCCTTTCTTGAACTCTGAGTTCCACTCATTTTTAAGAAGATTGTTTGAGAGTTTCTAATTTGCATTCACAAATGATGACGGTTTTGTCTCAATCTTTTTCAATATTTATTCTTAAAATTGCTTGAATTATCCCAAAGACCAAGACCTCAGTGAAATGTTGAATTGTATTGGTGAATAACAGGTATTTTCCTTTTTAATTCCTGACCTTAATGAGAATGCTTCTAATATTTCAGTAGTAAGTTTTGCTGTAATTTCTTGGTAGATATCCTGATAATGAAAAAAGTACCCTTCTAGTTGTGAATTACTGAAAATTCAATTTTGTTTTGTTTGTAATCAGAAATGGATATTAAATTTTATTAACAGCTTGTTTTGGCATCTATCAAGATGCTCACATGGTAATTCTACTGTGTTCAGTTAATGTAATGAGCTACCTCAATAGATTTCCTGGTTTTGAGCATCCTTGCTTTTCTGGGATAACCTTATTTAGTCCTGGTGAATTATTTCTTTGATACACTGTTGGATTTTTATATGAAATATGTTGTTCAGAAGTTTCGCATTTATATTTACAAGTAATATTGACATAAGTTTTCATTTCTGTGTTTGCTTTGCTTTTTTGGATTGTGGGTTTATAGAGTAATACTAAGACATAAAGAATGAGTATAAAATCTTTAAACAGCACAAGACTTCTACTTTGATGTCTAAAACTTTTTGTATTCTTTAAATTTTTCCATGAATGTCTATTACTTTATAATAAAAAGAATTTAAAGATAAACAAATAAGTACATACATATATTTTACAAACAGGAATTATCATTTCTATAAGGTATAATGGTTTACCTAGTGCCTCTGCAGTGGGAGTTGGGGATTTAACTGTGCTTTCTGTTTTTCTGTGGTAATTGGTTTATTTTTCGTTTCTTCTTTCTCTTGAGTCAATTTTCATTATTATATAGATTTTTGGAAAATTAACATTTTCACCTAAGAAATTCAATTTTATTGAGACAATATTCTCATATTTTTTAATCTCCTCTGTAGTTATGTTTCTTTCCTTATCTTAATGTTATATATTTGTGTTGTTTTGTCAGACTTACCTGAATTTTCTGTTGATAGTTTAATTGATAAAGTTTACTTCTTAATTTTCATAGAGTTCTGCTTTTACCACTCAATACGTTCTACTTAAAAAAAATTGGTGGAGGATTTTTAACTCCTTCAATTCAAAGTGTTTGTGTATTTTAAATATGTTCTGCTTCTAATTAATGCACTTGAAGATATTAACTTTTATTTGACTAAAACTGGGTCACATCACGTAAGTTCTCATATGTAGTATTCTCAGTGTTGTTTCTATTTAAATAGTCTGTAATTTCAGCTTGATTTTTTTTAACCAAAGATTATTATGAAAGGTATTTTAAAGTTTTTCAGTAGATAGTGTGTGTGTGTGTGTGTGTGTGTGTGTGTGTGTCTCTGTTCTTCAGCAGTTTATTTATAGTTTTCTTGCACCCTGATCTGTATTCTGCTTTCAATATTTATTGAGATTATAGAGCTCTTATTTTTGTGGCTGAATGACTGGTCATTTTTAGTAACTGCTCCATGGGTATTGAAAAAAGAATATCAGGCACACAGTTCTACACATATATCTACCATCAAGTTTAATGAGTGTGTTATTCAATTCCTCCATATCCTTTTGTATTTGAGGGCCACTTAATTTGTCACTTTTTGGTGAGGCATGTCAAAAATCTACAATTATCGTTATAGTTTTGTAAACTCCTTGTAGATATAACAAATTGTACTTCATCTATTTAGAAGCTATATTATTAGGTACAAAAATGATGAATTACTCCTTTTACCAATTAAAATGTTTTCTTTTTCATTTTAGTGTTTTAACTTTGAATTTTATTTTGTCTGGTATTGCTATATTTTCTCCTAATTTCTTTCTGGTAGTACTTCTCTGATTTCTGGTTACTCCCTTTTATTTCCAAAAATTCCTGGTTATTTACTTTTACTCACGACCTATTTAAATAGCTGTTTGCATTTTTTGTTTCTTAGACCATCATGTTGCTTAACACATCTCCTTCTGGAAACTGACAGATTCTGTGACCCTCAGATAACAAACAGGATATAGAGGAATTGTACAATCTATTTAATCAGCCTGAATAAAGTTTATGGTTATTAATTTGCTTTAACAGTATGAGATTCTTTTTATCTCAATAGAGAAGCTTCATCCATTAATATTTATTCTAAAAGTTCACACAAACATATTAACTACACAATTTGATTTCTGACTTCTTATTTTTATTTCTGACATTGTATTTGTGTTTTCTATTGTCAAATCCTCTTGTTTATTTAAATCTTTTATTTTCTTTCACTGTATTAAGTGATTTTCTCCTTTCTCTTTCCTTCCTGAATTTTCAAGTCACTGCTCTAACACCTTAACTACTTTCTTAGTGAGATGAAAGAAATTTGAACAGTGAATAGTTGTATAAGATATTAGACTCAGACCCGAATCCATTTTAAGAGCCAAAAAAACAAAACAAAATAAAATAAAACAAAAAACAAAAAGCTGATAAAAGTTTTGAATGGACTGGTAACCCAGTAATGGGTCTACAGTTTTGTAAAATGATAAAGGAGCCATAGATGAAACAATAACCTGTGTACCTACTGAAGGAATTTGGACTAAGTTAAATTACATATAAATTTATACACATATGTATAAATATGCACATACATATTACACTTACACATTTATACATATAAATATGCATGTAAACATTGCATGTATGTACACTTATACGTATACATATATACATATAAATTATTACATTTTATATAAATTTACACATATATGTATAAATTACTACTTATCTATATGGAGAGAGAAATTCTGCTCAAATATTTAATAAAACCTAAACAATATTGTAATCTTTTCCAGTTTACAGGGATAAATCTGATCATAAGACAGAAAATTAGAACCAAGAATAAAACAGACACATTTGCTGGAGTAGACAGATAAATGGAAACAAATGGGGAGTCCAGGAACTTACTTTACTACATACAAAACTATAGTGTGTGATGAAGGTAATCTTTCAATTAAGTGGGTAAAGAAAGGGTATTTTTAGCAACGCTGTGACAATTAGTTAATGATTTGGGAAACAGTTGTTTGATCCCTACCTCATACCACATATTAAAATAAATTATACAGAGGTTGTACAATTAAATGTGAAAATAAAAATCTTGAAATTTATGGGGGAAAATCACCCACGTAGATAAAGTAGTTGTCCCATTACGGATTTTGAAGGCTTTTCCAATAGTATACCAATGGTAGAAAGCCAAAAGAAAATGAGTGATAAATTTGAACACAAAATATTTTAACTTCAGTATGTTAAAAAAGCAGTATTATCAGAGCGCCTGGGTGGCTCAGTCATTAAGCGTCTGCCTTCAGCTCAGGTCGTGATCTCAGGGTCTTGGGATCGAGCCCCACATCGGGCTCCCCGCTCAGCAGGAAGCCTGCTTCTCCCTCTCCCGCTCCCTCTGCTTGTGTTTCCTCTCTCTGTCAAAAAATAAAATAAAATAAAATCTTAAAAAAAAGCAGTATTATCAAAGTTAAAAGCAAAAAACTAAGAAAAATATTTTATTCCATATTATAAGGGGTTAATATCCTTATTCTATAAAGTGCTATCACAAGTCATTGTAAAAACACAGACACACAATCATACCAATAAAAAATAAGCAAAGGAAGGAGTGCCTGGATGGCTCAGTCAATTAAGCATCTGCCTTGGGCTCAAGTCATGATCCCAGGGTCCTAAGATCGAGCCCCAGGTCGGGCTCCCTGCTCGGCGGGAAGCCTGCTTCTCCCTCTCCCACTCTCCCTGCTTGTGTTCCCTTTCTCACTGTCTCTCTCTGTCAAAAAGTAAAAAAAAAAAATTTAAAAAATCTTAAAAAAATAAGCAAAGGATATAAACTATCAAATCACAAGGGGAAAGATAGGGGAAAGAGTAAACGGTAGTTCTCTCTGTATTTTCAGACTAGGTATTATCTTATTTTTTCTTTTGTTTAACTTTTCTGTTTTTGCTAATTTTGCCACAGTACATATTACTTTTATAATCAGGAAATACAGATATATCAAGAGGTATATATATATATATAGACATGATGCAAAAAAATATTACTATGTTATATTGGGAGTTTAATACTTGACAATGAGGAAAGATGGTGCTATCTGAAATCAGAAGTGCTGAGTTCAAGTCCCAGGGCTCATTGAATGATCTTGAGCAAGTCACTGAACTTTGAGCCTCGGTTTCTCCAAATAGAAAACAGAAGAAATAATCCTCATGTCATAAATTACTGTGAAGAATAGATTTTTTTAAATATATGAGATAAATGTTTTGTGAGGATCACTTACAGATGTCAGAGATTCCCATCACTGATCCAGTGTTAGGGCTTTTCCCAGCCTCCATACAAAATCTGTGCATCTTCTCTTATAAACACCATATCCCTTTGCCTGATGAGGGCTTAGGTTCTTAAACTGAGGAGGTGACACCTGGACATATCTTGGATTTTTCAGTCTCCTCAGTGAATGGGACAGGAGCACCTACTAGAGCCTGGCTATATACAGGTTTATAGTTAAATGAAACTGTAATAATCATCACTATTGCTTTCCTTTTTCCATGTCATTCAGTTTTATCATTCAGTTCTAGTATCCACAGAGTTAATTCAATTACCAAACTGATACTACAATTCCATTTATGGAATTCCACATATGGAATTAAACGTTTATGACATTTAAAAAGTCTCTACTGGGGTACCTAGGTGGCTCAGTCGGTTAAGCGTCTGACAATTTCAGCTCAGCTCAGGTCGTGATCTCAGGATTGTGAGATTTCTCTTGCTTCTCTCCCTCCCTACCCCTCAACCTCTCTCTCTCTTTCTGTCCCTCTCTAAAAAAAAAAAAAAAAAAAAAGTCTCTACTAATTTCAAATTCAATCCTCTGTCATAAATCAGATGAGAGAGCACTGGCCAATCTCCTTTTTCAGTAACAGGAATAAGTCCTTTGTGAATGTTGCACGATAAAGAGGTATAGAGGCAATGCAAAAGGACCAGAAGAACCAACTTTTCTATGATCCCTGATATGCAGAACAGCGCTTATTCTCCATTTATATCTCTGTGTGAAATAAAAGCAGAATTATAGTTTTCCAGGTGAAAAGCCTTATGCCTCCTTGTCTTTTTTTTTTCTTTCTTTCTTTTCTGAGTCTAAGCCTATGAAAACCCTTTTAGATTGAAAGATGATAAGGAAAAAGTGGAGAAAAACCTTAAACATTCTCAAGGAAGAGACCATGTTGATATATGGAGAACATAATTAACTGCTCTGCTAATCCTCTGAGTTTACAAAAAAGATGAAATGGACTGAAAGTTATCAAAATAATTTAGAGAAAGTATAAAAATCATTTATTGGTTGACTAAGCTGTTAATTGTTGGTTATGTAAAGTATAAAATCTCATTTCTGGGAAACCTTATGAAGGAAGGGAAGGAGAGAGAGAGGGGGAGAGAAGGGACCGAGAAAAGGAGAAAACTGAGTTTTTTGGTTCAATACCAGTTCAAGGAAATCTCTTTTGCTAGGCTAGGCAAATTGGATGTAGTTGAAATGGCCATGAAGAGAAATGGAGTAGGTATGGATCTTCAATAACTTTGGTATGTAATCCCAAGCATTTTTTTGTGAGACCATTTTCTCATCTGGAATAGATCAGTGGTTTTCAAATTGTGCTCCAGCAGAACAATTGCTGATCCAGAAGCTAAACCAGAGAACAGTAGTGGTGTCTATGCAATTTACAGAAAAATGAAGGAAAGTAAATTCCCCCCTTTGCTATAATTTATTTATATTTCCTATAACAATTCCCACACTGTATGAATTTTTCTGAACGTATACAACTGTCCCTTGGATTTGAGATATCAACAAACAAAATATTCTTGATTTTAAGATTTTCTCTTCTATTTTTATTCATTTTTTTAAGACTTTATTTATTTGATAGAGAGAGACAACAGCGAGAGAGGGAACACAAGCAAGGGGAGTGGCAGGCAGAGGGAGAAGCAAGCTCTCCGCTGAGCAGGGAGCCTGACGCAGGGGCCCTGGGATCATGACCTGAGCGGAAGGCAGGTGCTTAACATCTGAGCCACCCAGGCGCCCCTCTCTTCCATTTTTGTAAAAACCGTTGGCAGTAAGGTCCTATGTCTGGTAGCCAAGTTCTTAGCAAATAAAACGGAACAAGCAAGCAGCAAGTAAATAGTAACAGGAGAATTTAGGTACAATTAATTTGCTTGGGTTTTTTATTAATAATTCTTGTTGATTTTTAAATTTTGTTTCAATAGTAAAAGATCGGTTTTTGACAGGGGTGTGTGTTTTGGTTTTGAATTTCTGGACTAGAGAACCGTCTTTTGACTGTAGAGCTTTTCCTTCAGTTATGCCATCTCATAGTGAAGCTTTAAGGACTTGGATCATATTAGCTTACACTTAAAACCTCCCATGTTCTTTATATGCATTTAAAAAAAGCTTCATAGCGATCTTATAAATATTTAATTGTTCTTCTTTTACAGATATAGAAACTGATGCATGGAGTCCAAGGTTATCATTAGTAAGAGCAGGGGCTGGGAACTAGTAAGTAGATGTAGATTGCTGGATTTGGTTTTGTCGTTCTTCTGAAATAAATAAATAATAAATAAATACTCAAAACATGCGCCTTGAAATGAGTAGATTTTCAGGGTAAACATTAGAAGGATACTTAAGAGTAAACTTGTTCTGCATTTTAGACACTTAAAAAAACATACAGCCAGGGGCGCCTGGGTGGCTCAATCAGTTAAGCATCTGCCTTCGGCTCAGGTCGTGATCCCAGGGTCCTGGGATCGAGCCCCACATAGGGCTCCTTGCTCTGCAGGAAGCCTGCTTCTCCCTCGCCCACTCCCCCTGCTTGTGTTCCTTCTCTCGCTGTCTCTCTCTCTCTCTGTCAAATAAATAAATACATAAAATATTAAAAAAAACCATACAGCCAATATGCAACTTCTATGAAACCTTGATCTTAGCAACTTGCTGGGAAATCAAACCTCAGCCCAGTAGATAGGAGAAAGTATGTGTAGATTCCACCTTATGGTGAAAAGGGCAACTAATGTGAAATCTACAAGGGGTCAGTCAAGGGTTAGTGGTAGTGGATGAAACAGTCAAGACAATTTGATGCTGGCAGTTATTATCCAAAATCTGAACATTGAACTCTTGAGTAAAGGCTGTTTAGGAAATCAAATGAATATATGCAAGGACTTCAAGATGTGTATGTTTTAAAATAATGATGAATGAAACCTTACGATTAAAATTTACTTTATACGTTAGACAAACATTTGGTTCGGTCAGTGATTATGATATAAGAGAAATTCTGTGCTGGCAAAATTTACTTGCAAGTTCTAAATTTTCTCCTTTCTAACTGCAAAAAAGATATATTCATTGGAGAAATGTTTAAAAATCTGAGAAGTCGGGGCTCCTGGGTGGCTCAGCCGACTAAGCTTCAGACTCTTGATTTTAGTTCGGGTCATGATCTCAGGGTCGTGGGATTGAGCCCCACGTTGGGATTCTGTGCTGGGTGTGGAGCCTGCTTAAAATTCTCCCTCTCCCAGGGAGACAAACCATGAGAGATTCTTAACTGTAGGAAACAAACTGAGGGTTGCTGGAGGGGAGGTGGGTAGGGGATGGGGTAACAGGATGATAGGCATTAGGAGGGCACTGATGTGATGAGGCCTGGGTGTTATATACAACTGATGAATAACTGAACTCTACGTCTGAAACTAATGATGTACTATATGTTGGCTAATGGAATTAAAAAAAAAAAAGATTCTCCCTCTTCCCTCAGCCCCACCCATCCCGCTCTAAAAAACAAACAAACAAAAAATCTGAGAAGCCACAGTGAATAAAAATATATATATATATATACCCATAATTACATCACCTAGAAAAATTCTATTGCCTGGAAAAAACTAACACTTTCATTATACTTTCCTAATCCTTTTTCAATGCTCAATACACACATAAACACACATACTCACATACACATGTGGAATAATGCTATATATATTGTTTTGATATTTATCAATACAATACAAATCAATACAATACAAATCTGGTTTTCTCTTATCAAAAAATCATGTAAATGTTTCAGTGTCATTGAATATTTCTTATAGAATTTGATAGCTATATACATATATATATATATTGTTTTACATAGATGAACATATTTTCTTTAACCAATCACTTGTTGGGTATTAATGCCACAATGGACCTCCTTGCACATAAATTTTTGATGACAGTCATGAATATTTAAGTCAATTTCTAAAAGTTAAGTTTCTGGGTTAAAGACTTTTAATATATCCAGAAAGATTGAAACTTGCCATAGTCCCACTAACAGAGAACTAAAGGGTCTATTTTTCCATATCCTTCACAACTGGGAATTATGTATACTCTTAACAACTGGTAAATGTAAATACACACATGATGCAGTATATATGTCTGCCAACTTGTAATATGAAAGAGTATCATAGCTTTCATTTTCACAACTGATGAAGTTGAACTTTATTCATACTGGCCATTAGTAACTTTATTTTGATAATATTTGGTAATATTTTGAGAGTATAGTGGAATTCTAGATTTCAAAATGCAAGAGTAAGAAGTTAGGAGACCTGGATTTTAGTTTTCTTTACACCACTAGCTTTGGAAGACCTTAGGTTAAATCATTCAATCTCTTTGGTCTTAAATTTCCTGTTGTATATAAAATATACTCAAAATGCCCACTCAAATCTTCCTATTGTCCCTGTGAAAAGCAAATTTGATTATTTTTATTAAAAACAGTTACTGTCCACTCTTTTATTAACAATATTAATTAGCTCTTTGAAACTCATTTATAATTACAAGATACATAAAAGGAGGTTTTATCATTTAACTTTAAAATGTTTTTAAATACTTAAACAGATAATTGACAACTCAGTTCAAACAAAGCAGTCAACTCCATAGCAGTATGTGTGTGTGTGTGTGTGTGTGTATACACACACATATATATGCTTTATATACAATTATATAATATAGATTATATATGTTCCACATTTTCTAAATTTTTTATGAGAAGTCAACTTACTATTGACACATTGGTATATTTCCTTTCAAGGTGATTTGCATGTGCGTGCATGTTATAAAAAATAACCAGTGATCATAATTTTGTATCTAGGTCTTTTATCTAGCAGGAGGCCATTTTTCTATTTAATTACAAAATCCTCCTAACAATTTTAAGCTGCCTAATACATCATAGTGGGGATATATTCTTATTTATTTACCATTCCTCTTCTCTTAATCACAAGTTTTTTTCGATTACTTACTTTACCTGTACCATTTTTTGTATAAGTTTTTTCTCCATTTCTGGTTGGTCCCTTAGGATAGATTCTTAGGGGCGGAATTGAGGGGACAAAAAGTGTGACCATTTTAAGACTTTAAATATATATTGTTAATTGTGCTAAAATGACTTGTGCCAATTTTTAATTCCCACTAGGAATATACAATGGGAGGGCTTAATTTGGGGGCATAGTAGTCACTGCTAGACCATATTATTATTATTATTTTACTTTTTAAATTGTAAAAGTGATTCATGTTTGAACACACAAAAATAGCTCAAACATTTTCCTTTCCACTTTTCTCACCTCTTACCATTTACAGTTTGGCATGTATATACTATCAGACTGTACTTTAATCCAAAAGTTTTTTGTTACTTTAATTTTAATAATATATTTACTTTGATGTGCATTGAAAATGTATATATAAAATAGCCATCAGACCTGTGATATCATGGGTATTATTTTGATAAAGCTAAATTATTTTAAAGTTGATTTAAAAATAATATATATTAAGTAAATAACATGGCAATATGTAAAAAAAAAAATCTTGAAAGTGATCTGAGAACAGTGACTTCAGGAAAATGCCATAGAGGCATAGCTTCTAGAGTTGACTGCCTCTGACCAGCTCTGTGGTCCTGACTAAGTCATGTCCCCTCTCTGCGCTTTAGTTTCAGTGCAAGTAGCAGGAATCTGGAAATACTGGTCTTTCTACTAGACCCCAGTGGGGTTATAAACTGGAATTTTTTTGTTTTTTTGTATAGTTTTCAGTAAGGAGGACTTTTCCTTTTTTATATGATATACTGTAAATGGGCAGTCTTTCAGTTGAGTCTTTTTCTTCTGAATTTTGGTTAATCTAATCATAGCTGAGCTAACGTTGCTCTCTTTCCTAAAAAGATCTTCTCTATTAAGAAATTCATGTAGGGTGCCTGGGTGGCTCAGATGGTTAAGCGTCTGCCTTCAGCTCAGGTCATGATCCCAGGGTCCTGGGATCGAGCCCCGCATCAGGCTCCCTGCTAGGCGGGGAGCCTGCTTCTCCCTCTGCCTCTCTCTCTCTCTCTCTCTCTCATGAATAAATAAATAAAATCTTTAAAAAAAAAAAGAAATTCATGTAAAAATATGAGTTAGGCTATTGGCTTTAAAATGAAGTCCCAAAATTTTACCTTAACAAAAATTACTTCTCAATAACTCTGTAATAGGAGCAGAAATGTTCAAGTTAATCATAGTCTCCAAATTGGCTAAATTCCTGTATTGCTTTTGAGAAAGTAAAAAAAAAAAAAAAAAAGAAACAAAGTTCTATAACCAAGTAATGTGATTTTAAAGCTAGTGGTTCAACAAGTAGATCATGCATTGAGACTCAAACCTATTGTCTCCTATTCATCTTTGCATCCCTAATATTCAGCTTTGAGTGTTCCACTTTGTAGCTGCTAAACAGATATTCAATGATTGAATAATATTACATATGAATGTTCCATATTACGGTAACTAGTTTGATATAACTGTAAGTTTAACTTGTACTTATGGGAAAAAGACATTTTTTCCTTTTTGGAATTTTAAAACATTGCTATTGAAACATCCTCCCTGGTATCCAAAGGTATATATACAAATATTCATACGGAGTAAGCTTAATATAAGTTAGCGCAATTTCTCTTCCCTTGAGAGCTGTTCAGAATCATGAATTATCCACCTTTGTCTCCTTTTCATCACTCCTCCCTAGGCATGGACACTAGTCAACTAGTTATACATATTTGGATATGGGTTCATGAGAATATATTGATTTTTCTGTAAGGGCTCAGAAAGAAGGTGTTAGTGACTTAACTTTTTGGATATTTGGTGAATCCATAATTACTGAATTTGAAGTTAAAAAAAAACTTTTTAAAGACAAAGTAATTTCCAATGACAGTAAAAGATCTCAACAATTTAGAATAACCCTTTGAAAATCAGGAACTCAAATAGTAAAATACTATATTGAACTGCACGGAAAAGGAGTTTTACATAGATGGGAAAATACCAAGTTCAAGAGGCTTATCACAATATGGTCAAATGTTTAAAGATGGAATAATTGAGACTTCTGAAAAAGCCATACTCAATTCATTTGCTCTTTGTTTTGCTAAAATCATCAGCATGAACAGTTTTCCAGATGGAATTTAAAAAGTGGGGTTATAAACTGGAATTTTTTTGGTTTTTTTTTTGTGTGTGTGTGTGTGTAGTTTTCAGTAAGGAGGACTTTTCCTTTTTTATATGATATAATGTAAATATCATAACAATGACAGAATAAGAACAGGAGTGAATAACTCTTGTTTCAGTTGAAATTCTGTCTTTTTAATGTAGCCTCTGGACCAACTCTTCTTTCCATGATTCCTTCCTACAGGTGACAGAAGGTCCTTTTCCTCCCATAAACACTTTTGTTTGAGAGATCTGAGTGCCTTCCTTTCCTAAACCTTTAAAACCCAAAATGATTTATAGGCTACCCCTATCCTGCTGGAGGTGGGCACATAAGTGGATCATATTTGCATGGGTCACTCTGATTATAGGACTCTACTGTTTCTTGAACTAAAATTGCAAGATTTATTATTCTGTTGATGCTCATAAAGACACTCTTTTGATGAGCCATAATTTCCCTTTATGAAGAGCCTGCATGCCAGTCACCCATGATAAGGGAGAAGAAAGTCCAGACTTCCAACATGTTCATATTTCCTTATGAACATTAATAAAGTTTTGAAATCCCATATGACCCCGGGGCATAATGGCATGGGATACAGCAGCAAAAGGCAAATTTCATGCAGTCAACATGTCCCCATGAGACTTCCCTCACATTGTTGGCTGTGTACAAAACCTAAGCTTTTCCATCTTCAATGCAAAACATTTAGAAATGAACCTTCCTGGGGAGAAGATACCCCACCAACTAGGCTTGTGTTATCCTTGTGAATATTCTTAAGGAATGACATAGCAGGAGGTGAGAACTTTCTCCTGTTATCTTAATTGTCCGCTAATGGCAAAGCATAATTACAGTTACTTAAGTGCCAACTTTATCAAGGTTTTCACTAAAACCTTCAGCCACAGCGCTTTCCTTGACTGACCCAGCTTTTATTTATCCGGTTGCTTTACTATCATTTGAAAGAAAACTGCCCCCAATAAAAACAAGCGAACAAAAAGCCTAATCCCCAACCATGTTAAATTTCTTTGTTATTTTAGTTGGAGAGTTAAGGCACTTGTGACTCCAAAAAAGTCGAAGAAATTGTGAATGGCATCATTAATTGAAAATTTAGCCTTCCTACATTCAAAAAGCAGGGCTTTGCGGGAGTTTTGCAATAGTTCGCTTCACGGCTTGGGGAAGTCAATTCGCTGCTCAACCAGAAGATGGTCTTCTTAAAGACTGTCCTGTATTTGGAATGGAAACTTAGCCATTGTACCTTTCCCCCAGTGCACCCACATGAGAAGCCCGAAAGCCACCCATCGGTCTCTGGATCTCCTCGCTGCCTTTGTCCCTTCTAGACGTGGAGGCTTGGAGAGGAGGTTTAGTTTCCAAGGATTGGAGCGTTTGAAGGGCGGGGCCATCTCCAAGTCCATCTCTCCTTTTTGTCCTCTTCTCCTGGGACGGGAGGGAGGAGCCAGGTCCCCCCGCGGCCGGTTCGGGAGCTCTCTGTTTCGGTCGCTGGAGGTGAGTCTGAAAGGGCGGCAGCCCGTTTAATTGTAGCGCAGGTTAATTTCTCGAGTTCGCCGCAGTCGGTCTGCCAGCCGCTTCCCGGGTCTTTGCCAAGTGGGTTTATGAGGTCTGAAGCGTGTTGGGGCGCGCTCGCATTCTCGCAAAAAGGCTCCTCCCCAGGGCTCATTCCCCGACTGCGGGCAGCCCTTTGGTGCCCCAGGAGCCTTGGGTTTCCTCTGACCTCGGCGCTTCCTCCTCCCTCCCCACCGCCTGGTTCCGTGCGACCCTGCCCCCGGGGAAGGGCGGCCCCCATCTTAGGACTTCCGACCCAAGCCAACCCAGAAGGTACCTTCACGTCGAGGAAGATTTTTATCACAGCCTCCAAAACCCAGCGGTAATAGTGGCTTTCAACCTGAAATACGATTGTTATTTTCCTGGTGCAGGACTTGACAGAGAAAGTCAGCTTTTTATTAAAGACAAAGAGGTAAATTATCAGCTGGGGCACTGAAGGGACGGCGGAGACCTGGCGCGCTTCCTCTCGTTGCCACGAGGAATTTTGTGGGGGAGCGGCACCGGCGCTCAGACACCCCTGGGGTCCCGGGGGAGGAGCTCGGGGCAGGAGGACTTCCCCCGGTCGCTCCGGGCACCTTGAAGGGGGAGTTCTCCCAGTTCTGCACAAAGCCAGGGGCATTTCACTTCTGAGCAAGCCTTACCGTCCTCCTCTCTCCTTTCTTCTTTCTCTTCTCTTTCTTTGACTCCCGTCTCCCTTTCGCCTCTGTGATTTCTCCTCCTTGTTCTCCTCTCCCTACTTTTTCTCTTCCCTCTCCTCGCCCTACCCCCCTCCTTTCTTCCCCACCGCACGCGTAGAGTGTCATTTATTTATTTATTTATCACCCCCGCCATCAACACCCTTTTAGGGCTCCCAAGCTTTTCAATGTGAGTGGGAGGAGAAAAGGGCAGGAAGTGTTGACTGCGAGGGGGTGAAATCGTGCCTCTCGGTGAGAGATTCTGCCCCAGAATAAACGATTGGGAAAAACCTTGGAAAATGAGGATTCGGATCTGTTTATGAAAGCCCGCTATCCGATGGGAACAAACTCCGCGCGCGTCTCCTCCTCCCCTTTATTGTATGGGTTTATGGGTATATTTTCCCGGACTGTTGTTGGGGGGTGGGTGGGGAGGGAGTATTAAAGAGGACGATCTGGTCTGGATCTTCTGCACCGCGCCTTCTCCACCGGATGCGCGCTCCCCAATGCAAAGGAATCCAGCAACATCCCCCAATTCAGACGCGGACAAAAGAAACTTTAATTAAGGTCTTTGCCCCGCGCGCTGTGTGTTTCTCTCTCCCGATGCTGGTGATGTCCAACTCGAGGATGCGAGAAATAGAAATGGTACAACCAGCCCGTGCCCTTGAACTTCCAATTGCTCCTGACTTGCTGTATTGATTTTTCTTTTTTATAGTGTAGGCATTCCCCCCCACCACCACCAAATTAAAGCCTTAGGAGACATTCGACCCGGTGAGGGGGGGAACCCATTCCTTTGCAAAAGAGAGAGTTCAGAACGCTTTGGGGGAAAATTACACTAAATAAAAATTCAAGGTGTGAAAGCCTCATCTTGGTTCTCTTGTCTTCAACACCATGACACCTTATCATTAGAAGCGCTGATTGTTACTTTCCGAGCCTTTAGATGATCAGCCAGAAAGTGCAAACAACGCGGGGCTGGAGGGTGTAAAGTTATTTAAGTAGGCTTTTTTTTTTTTTTTTTCCTTTTGGTGCGCCGTCAAAACATTTCACAAGTTAGGAAAATAAAGTGGTTGTTCCGAAGCTCGGAATGATGGGTTCCTTCCCTCCCCCAACCCCCGTTTCCATATCAGAAAAGAAATAAAATGCACAATGAGCCTTTATTTCGGGGGAGAAGACTTCAAAATACGTGCCAGTAATGGACAATTTGAGCTTTTCACTGGAGATACTCACACCGCAAGCTGGAAAGGGATTAAAAAGCCCCACGTGGTTGATCTGGGTTTAGACTTGCTACCTCTAGCTTCCCATGTACGTTCTTTGCAAAGATTGGCCTCTAGATGGATGCGTGTGAGGGACTCTCTGGGGCCGGGGCTCGGCGCCTCGGGCTGGGCTGATGGTGGGAGAGCTATGAGCCGCCGGGCAGGGTCCTCAGTGGGGGCTTCCTCTGCCGGCCGGGGCGGCCGGGCGCCTCCGGGACGCGAGCGCGCACGCCTCAGCCCGGCCGCCGCGCTCCTCGCACCGCCTTCTCCGCAGGTCTTTATTCATCTCATCTCCCCCTTCCCTTTCTCCTCCTGCTTTGCCTCCTTCTCCTCTTCCTCCTCCTCCTCCACCACCACCACCACCACCACCACCACCACCATCACCACCACCACCACCACCACCACCACCACCACCACCACCACCACCACCACCACCACCACCACCACCACCACCACCTCCTCCGCCGCCGCCACCTCCTCCTCGTGCATCTCACTGGCCTGGCTCTGTGTTGCTCTGAGTGACAAAGACAATGTCCCAGCCTTAACTTTGCAACCACCTTGCCTCCTTCTGGGGTTCAGCCGGGGGGAGGGGGGACAGCAGCCGCAGCCTCAGCATCTCCTCCAGCTTCTCCTTCTGCTCTTCTTCAGCTCTTGGATAATTCTCCCCTTTCCCCCCACCAACCCTTTTCTCATTTCTTTCTTTCTTTCTTTTTTCTTCCTGTCTCCTGCACGTTGTTGTTGTTATTAGAAAGGCTTCGCGCACCCCCTGGTGCTCCGGCGTTTTGTGTGGCAGGAGAAGATTGTCTTCCTTCTCTCTTTCTGTCTTGCTTTCTCTCTCCCTCTGGTTGCTCATTATTCAGAGAGAGACACAGAGGGAGGGAGAGAGAGAGCGCGCGAGGGAGAGGGAGGAGAGGAGAGAGAAGAGGAGAGAGAGGGGAGAGAGAGAGTGAGAGGGAGAGGGAGGGAGGGAGAGAGAGGGAGAGGGAGAGAGAGAGACGGATATCTCAGGTCATCTGCAGCTGCAGCGAGTCTGAGGAGCCGAGGAAGGCAGGGAAGATGGCGATCCTCCATTGCTGAGACCCGGCAGAAGCACATGAGACTCCCAAACAACTTCCACAACAATAACCCGAGCAGAAAGAGGAGAAAGAGAAAGAGGATAAGGAGGCGGTGGGGCTGGAGAACCCGAAACACCTCCCGGCGCCGGGACGCTTCTTCCGTAAGTTACTGCAATTAACAACCACCTCGGGGTGGTCCGAGTGCTCCGGGGAGGAGAGCGCGGGGCGGTGGAGGCACAAACGCGCTCATTCATTCGGCCGAGGAGGGTTGGTGGAGCCGGGAGAAGAGGAAGTCCCCTGCATGGACTGGCTGTTGGAAGAGGAGAAGAAGCGAGAGAGAAGAGGAGGAGGAGGAGGAGGAGGAGGAGGAGGAGGGAGAGCAGGAGGGGGAGGAGGAAGAGGAGGAGGAGGAGAAGCGAGGGAGGAAGAGGAGGAGGAGAAGGTGGTGGTGGTGGCAGTGGAGGTGGCTGTGCTTTTCCTGCTGGCTGCTCCTTCTGCTGGGGGGAGCGGAGCGCTGTGGCTTAATTAATTTCGTGTAGTTCTATGGAGAGAAGAGAAAATGAAAGATGAGTGAGAAGAGAGCTGGAGGCTTAGGACGGATGCTCCGAGTGTGGGGACAGGAGTAGGGACAGAGAGGGGGGCGGAGGGCGGGAGGCGAGGGGACCTGAGCCGAGAGCCAGAGGGAGCGAGCGCTCCGAGCCGCCCCGACCCGAGCGGGTTGACCTCTTTCTTTCTCTGTCCCTCTCCTTCCTTTCCCCCTCTCTGTCTGCCTGTCCCCAGCCCGATGGCAAAGCCGTGCGGATTGGCACCCCCCTCTTCCTCAGGTATTTGGCTCTCTCTCTCTCCCCGAAGTTGGGATGCGGGGTCGGGATGTGTCGGGGGGTGGCTGCTGCCGCTGCTGGTGTTGCTGGTGCTGCTGGTGAGAAGAGAGGCGAGGAGCGGGGGGGCGCGGGCCGGGTGGGGGGCGCAGGTTCAGGAGCCGCTGAGGAGCTGTCTCCAGGCTGGGGGTTCAGAAGCGTCTGGTGGAGGAGGACAACGGTTTCTGGAGAGGAGAAGCCATTACACACGCTTGGCTCTCTGAGGAAGGGAGAAAAGAAGGCAGGGGCCTGGGGGTCGCCTCACTCCTGGTGCAGTTCCCAGGGGTCTGCCCTCCTTCCAGGCACGCGGGGAAGCCGCAGCCGCCCCCCATTGGAGCAGCCCCTCTCTTTCCCTTTCTTTATCTCCCTGTCCTCCATTTGCAAGCTGTCTGCTTTGGTTCCAGTCCAGACTCCAAAACACAAAGCTCCTTCTCACGTTCATTCTCCAGGCTTTTCACCATTCCTGAAGGAACCCTCATTTTCTTTTCATTGTAGCTTCTAACCTACAGAGAGGGAGGGAGGCTGCCTGGAGTTCCTTTTATATTCCTCCTCTACCCAAAGGGGGAAAAAAAAAAGTTTTATTTTTCAGCACGCGTCTGGGATGGGAAAAGACCAACCAGTTGGGGCTTTCTCCCAGGGCTCCCGGGGGTTGTGTCTGAGTGTCTGTGTTGGTTGTTTGGTTTGCTTTGGTTTTGTTTCTGGAGGTGGCTTGCAGGTTTTTGGAGGAAGTGACTAGTTTGGTTGAGAGCTGGGAACTGAGTCAGGTAAGCCGTGTCATGTTGTAACTCCACCAGAAAATGGAGGAGAGCGGGTTTCCAGGAGACAAAGCTGAGATGAGAAGTGTTTATAAAATTATGGATGTCTCCATTTTGAAGCTCTGTTGGTGATGCTGGAGGAGGAGGCTTGCCTGCCTACTCCTTCTTTTCCAGGGTGAAATCTTGTGGTGGTTCCTCACCATCTATTCATTATGCAAGGAAATGAGGGACTTGTAAGGGCTGCTCAGATTTTTCTCCCACCAAAGGAGTGCTTTCACAAGTTATTGAGGCATTTGTTTCCATTTTAAAGTAAACTTTGGAAATTTTTTTTCTTCTTTTGAGTGGACCTGAAGGGTTTTGACCTCCTTCAGGAAAGGCAAGGCAAAACCTTAAACGTTTTCCACTGAGGTCCTCACCCAACTTTTAAGCTGCTCCAGGTCTCCTGAAAGTCACCAGGAATTGTTATTTCCTCATTGTGAAGATGGTGGTGGCCCTAAAGCTGAGATTTTGGAGTTCTGGGGCTTGGTTATCATCATGATTTGATGCATGGCAAGACTTTATTGTCTGGTTTGGGCTGATTTCTGCAAAAAGGGAAAACAACAGCAACAACAACAACAACAACAACAAATCCTGCAAGATCTCAGAGGAACTCTAAGACTGACTGACCCCAGTTTCTCCAGAGTCCACATTTCTCTTCAGGTTGTTCCATTTGTGTATAAGGCCTTCTTTTAGTTCCTTTGTTTTCCCTCTTCCCTTTCATTCTGCTCTTTTTCTCTGTGTTCTCAAGTACTGTAAGTCTTCAGAAATATCAGATGTCTTCTTAACAATGTCACTATGGAAACAAATTTTTAAAAGATTATGTCTGTGGAGAAAACCTTATGTCCAGGTATCTTCACCTTTGTAATTGGGAAGAATTTAGTAGTCCTACAGGAAGACATTTTGTAAGGATGATTTGAAGGAAGGACCCAGTACTACACCAGTCCACACACATTGACTGGAGTTCTTCACAGATTAGTTCTAGAGAATGTATGTAATTGATCCAGGTAAAGAACAAAATCCTGAAATGCTTGAGGAATTTATAAAAGCCAACTATGAAGATGTTTCTTTACCATTAGGTAAGGTAGCCATCTTGAGGGTGAGGGAAGATGTTGGAAGAATTTTAGGTGGACTATTGATAAGATAGGTGAGGAAGCCTCCACGGTGGAATGAAAACTTGGAGGAGATTCAGAACCAATTAATATATTGTAAGGAGGCTGACTGGACCTTGTTTTCAACTAAGGAGAGACATAGAAAGGTACCAGCTTCAAAAGAAATAAGGAACACATTGGTGAGCGACTTACACCAGCTTTTTTCTTGCTCTGCTTTCTCATTATGTGTCAGATTTGTGTGTGCGTGTGTGTGTGTGTGTGTGTGTGTGTGTAAAGTTCCTATGTCTACAGTATTATTGTGCATATTGAAGTGGTTTTAGATTCCAGATGTAATTATATTCTGTTGAGGAGCTTGTAGCAGTGTCATTCAGTAAATGCACAATGCTGTATATGACAACATCACATTTTTCAAACCAAACTGTTGTGTCATTAATTGAGGGTTATTGTTCTTCTGAGGAGTGTGAAAGGAAAGGAGAAATACATGGTTCTTTAGCTGATAATTGTCCATGGTCAATGAAGTAAAACCCTGTTTTTGCAGACGAAGATGTATGGTTTTCAAGATTTTCAGCTGATGTGTGTGCTCATTTAAAAATACTTCTCTTCAGATCTCTGCTTCTTTATTAAAAACCTGGGCTTCTCCAGGAGCACTTGAAAAATCTTACTTCTTTTATAATTCAGTTTTGAATGTTATCTTTTGCTACCATTACTTTTGCTCTTAAGTGGAATGTTGTCAGTGTTAATACTTATACAGTTTGCTAATGCATGCATGGATGCTACTTGTTCAAACTCGGAAGTTCAAATGCAATGGAATAAAGAGTTATTTGGGAAAGTAATTACCAGATAATTTTGCATCTAATTAACCATATTTGTGTATGTAAACAAATACATTATAGGTTGATCTTGAAGCACACTTCCATGATATCTTGTTGTTGTTGATACCAGGACAACCGGTTAATTACTTATTTCAGCGGGAAAAAAAAAATCTGACAAACTGGTTGCTGGTCCAGCAGTTTGACTCACCACATTTTTTACTTCACGACCAAATGTTTTGGTGTCTTTATAGACAGTCTTAGAGTTGAGCTTTCCTGGAGGGAAAAAATTAGGTATCTAAGAGGCATTTTGGAGTTTGAGAATATGTTCTAACTGGTTACCTAAGAAACATATTCATCTCTGTGCCCTTCATCAACATGGGAAGCACCTAATATTAAAGATGTGGTTTCTTGCATTTTTCCAAACGTACACATTAGACATGGGACACGTATTTTGGATAAAGTGCTATGAGAGAAATACAAAGAGTGTCAAATTGAACATTTTCATTTGCTATCAAGGCTCAGAGATTTTGTTGTTGTTGTTTTTGAGACATCAAGTTGATGAGGCTCGTTATGCAAATTTTTTTCCTTAGTTCTAATATATCACATTCTGGAGAAATACATGTGAGCTATGAGGCACATTGCCATAGAAAAGATTCTTGTTGGGTTTTTGTATTCCATAATATTTCTCATATTAGATTTATGTCCATCTAATTTATTGGCCATATTCCCTGAGGACTTTTTTCCATACTCCTTGGAGTTGGAAACAACTTTTAGATAGAAAGAAAAAAACATATATGTACACACACACACACACACACACCACCCACATACACACATGTGTGTGGTGTGTGTGTTCTTCTTTCTTTCTAATGAGTCTTTTGGGAGATAGTAGGAGAAAAGAAATCCAACCCTACTAATGGACTTTAGAGTATTTGTGGTCACTTTTCCTGAAAGAAAAGAATGGTAAAATTGCCTCAGGAAGAGTTCTGCTTTCTGTATGATGGAGTTTGGTCTAGTCTGTCTTGAATTCTTTCCTGGTGTTGTGAGTTCTTGGTTAAGGTAACCTTACTTGTCTTCTTTGTGCTATATGCCTTTATCAGAATTAGCACTCACCGCCTCATGGGACAGAGCATTGACAAAGCTGTATTGAATGTTTCAAGTTGCTATTACACAATGCCACACTCACAAATTAGGAAATATATAAATAATGAACTCAGATTGCAAAGGATCTGACACGAGTATATGATTGGATGATTGGTATGTGGGAATTAAGGAAATTCAAAAGAAGTGGAGGAAAATATTTCTAGGGTCTATCATTACAATCCCACAAACTGAAAAAAAAAAAAGTCAGCCTGTGTGTGTGTGGAGGGGGGGCAAGTATCTTTTGAGGTTCACATAGTTATGAAGTTGGTGGCTTTGAGAGAAACATTAGCTTGGTGTTGGGGATCTATTAATTGATTATGAGAAAATAGGAGAGTAGATAATGCTAGAAGAAAATTCCTCTTGTGTGATATGCCAAGACATCTGGCAGATGTTATGTTGGGCCCTAAGGAATGGACAGTTTAATTTTAGCCCTAGCAAGGAAATGGGAAGTTCTGAGCTCTTTTAATAGCACAAGCCTTAGTTTGGGGAAGGTTGCTTAAAAAAATAAGAAAGGAAAAGAAAAGAGGCATTTATTGTAATATTGAAGAATCCAGGGAGCACAAAGATTAAGCTGAAGTTTTGGGGTGAGTGACAAAAATCTTACTTCCTAAGTAGAAATGAATATAAAAATCACTTAAAAGTTGACTAATAGGTACACCATAAATGGTGACTACAAAGAACTTCTAATTGGGAAGCTAGTTGTTTTGTGCCTCGGAGAGATCATCTACCTCAGATCTCCCCTTCCCCCGGCATTTTATTGAAGAGGAAACTGGCAAGGAGACAGGCAGTGACTTGCCCAAGGTCAGAAGGTTCAGTTGTAACAAAGCCAGGCCTAGCGCTCAGGTCGGCTGACTCCCAACCCAGTGCCCTTTCCGCCACCCCACTGCCTCTGGTTGTAGCGGTTTGTGAAACACCAGCTCTCCTCTCCAGAGTCCAAGCTTCTCTGAGAAACTCTGTAATCAAACCCTAGTGGGGCAGGAGTATTGGTTTTTGTTAGTTGAATTTACCATGTTGGGGCTGAGCATGGTTTCGTTCGTAGAAGTGATACACTCCAGAGGCCAGTTTTGTTCATGGGCCTTCCAGTCAAGTTGTAGCTAGTGGGTTTGAGACTGTGCTTTTCTTTCAGTTGGCCTACTCTCTTCTACAGTTCTGTCATCCAGGGCTTGGGAGTCCTGTTCCAAATGCCCTTCTTTTGGAGGTTTGTCTGGGTCTCTTGCAACTTACCAAAGTGCCCACAATTGGACTCAGAGGATCTATTTTGCAACATGGTACAGATTTAAATTGGCTTCTCTCAGAGATGCCATTTTGTAATACTGATGAATGGCCAAGGGAGTGAAATCCAGTCTAAAACAATTACTGGTGATTTTCCAGTATTCCAGACTCATCCGAAAATGTGCCCTCCATATTTCTTCTTGGAGCCCGATTCTCTCTTGCAGACCAATAGCTAGCTATTTACCATTCCCCAGTGAAGTCATGAAGTCATCCTTAAAGTGAGTTTTTAACAACACGGGGAACATTTAACCAGAGAGAGCTAGAGAGATAGGACAGTACTTTGGGAAGGGTGCAGTGGGTTCCATTTCTGATTCCTCTTGGACAAGCGAAAGTCATTTTGTATAAAAAGAAGAGTGATGTTTGGAAGTTTCCACATTTTCTAAGCTTCTTCCACACTAAAGCATAAATTCTTAATCCAGGAGGCAGGCTGGAGAAGGTAGTGCTGGATGTGGACTTCTGGCAGAAACACAGTTAACGCTATAAACAGTTGAACCTCAGCGTGGCACTCCTCCAAATGAGTTGACTGTCGAAAATAAAATGTTCCAGAAGAACTGGGAGAACAGGAAAGAAGTTAAAACAGCATGGTTTGCATGCCAGTACTGAAGGAAGAAAAAAAAAAGTTGGGGTTGGGGGGTGGGGGCATTGGAGAGAAGATAATCCCAAATAGAACTGTCTCCTGGATTTAGAAGACCTGGGAATAGAAGTTTCCAAGTGAGGGAAAATGGATTTTTATGAATTTAGATTGTATTTGCAGTTTACTAGGAAGCTCTTTTTGAATCTTCTGTCCCCTTGAACTTTGTCTCTGGAGAACTGCACATACTGATAAATAGAAAGTCAATCGGAAGTGCTTTGGACTTACATTTTCTGCTTAGAAATACTATCCTCAAATTTGACTACTTTCTAAGGGCTCCTGCCCTTATCCGTTGAAGCCTACGTAAGCTTTTTAGCCTTTGGATGTGTGGCTTCAACTCCAGGTTGGTTTTTTCAGGCCTTGGAAAGACAAGAGGTAGGGAGAGTGAATGGGGTAGGAGAGGATGTGAGTATGGTCACCTGCAAATGCATTGTCTTTTAATCCTGGTTGAGCAGATTACGTGGAGTCTTCAAAGCGTTCTTGCCTGATTCCTAGCTGGAGACATTTTTTCATGAGTTATTCTTGGAGGGAAGGTTTCTTTTTGTGCCAGGTCATGGGTATTTTGATATTGATTTCCTTGCTTTCATGTGTTTGCTTGTTCAGTTGCCTGCATGTTGCTTCTGGATATTAATAAAATACTTCTGCTGTGCCTATCCACATCTTAGCCCCAACTTCATTCAGAGAACACTGTACTGCTCTTGGGGGTGAAGGGAAGGTTGGTAGGTACTTATTTGTTCAAAAAATAAATCCTTGAAGATGAAGACGGCTTAATTCAGGGAAGGATTTGCCAGGCTTTCGAGTAGACTTTTAACAAAGACGACGCAAGGAAAGATGGGGAAAATTCTACCAGGGACCAGTAGATCCTGATTAAAATGTTTTAGGATCGCTTCGTAGGAAATTAAGCATTTGTCCAAGATGAGTAAGCAAAGACTTACCTTTGGATTCAGATTGGTTGGAGCACAAAAGGAGCTGGAGGCCCAGACAACTGTGTCAGAAGTAATTAAGCCCGGGATTTGTGGAGAGGCTTATCTGCCCCAGAGCCCAGCTGGGGAAGGCCAACCTTGCTCCCTAAGCCCTCATCTGGCCAGTCGAACCAGAACAGGAGCTAAGGCCTTCAAATTTTGGAGTTTCTCTCTTTCCTGTTCAGATTTAAGAAGGTAAAGTTGCCATTATTCAGTTTTGCTCATGTCAGCTGAGTACTGGCTTCTCTCTTGAGCTGGGAAATGCCAGAGGCTTGCGGGGGGGTAGGGGGGGGACTGATTTCCTCTGAGGGAACATTCTCCCTTTTGACACTACAAATGTGCCTATAACATTGTACTTATTACTCAGAAAATAATTGTGCGGTGGCACAATATGGGATACTTGAAAGATGTTTGCTGCACAAAGGTTCCAATACTCACCTGCAGATTAAGAAATGGGTTTCTAAACCATCTCATTTCTATTGCTAATGAAAAGCTTTGGAAGGCACCTGTGAATTAGAGCTCCAGCTGCTATCATGGTAGGGGAAGTTAGGCCTTGAAAGGATACACGGATTAGCCCGTCAGAAAAGCAAACAGTAGCATCAGCACAAGTAGGAAATAGACAGGATTGTTAAGCTAACAGAAAAGTAGGCTAAAGCATTGCCATAATTATGTGGTGGAAATTTGCTGGGAAGGAGAGACGGCTCTGGATGGGAGAAGGAAAAGCAGAAGAGAAGCAGGGGAATGATTGGCAAGTCCCAAGTAGAAGAGGTCTGTCGACTGGGAAGAGCCTACAGGAAGAAGAAAGGCGTTCCTTTAAAGAAAACAATAAAGCAAGTGGGAAAAGCCCTGGTAATTTGGAGCCTATTGCCGTGAGAAATGAAGACCAGTGCTCAGACCCACAGTCTGGTCAGTTCTTACTGTAAGAAAAAAAAAAAAAAGAATTGAACTTGGAAGACCGTTTACGTGACTTCAGGGCTACAAATCGGCCTTTCTGATAGAGGACAGATGGACACTTAGAGGAACTGGTTAAGTAGGCCTAGGTGGAGCGTTTCCTGGAAAATGAACGAAGTAGAGAATAGAGCACAGCAGAAAATCGCTGCATTATTAATGGGCAGGCAGTGCGATAGTCCTCTCTACACTTACCCGTAGAGCTTCTCTACCTACGCTGTAGGGCTTAGAAGGAATGAAGGAAGAACAAAGACACACTTCTTTCCGAGGGGAAAAGAGTGGACTGTGACAGCCACCTGGAATCCGGTTTGGGATTAAGCCATTTGCTAGAGCCAGGAGTCGCAGGCCAGTCTGTCCATCCGATCCTGGCATTTAAAAATCCAAAATAAGGCCTTTGTGGCCCAGAATGGTTAGCCATTCTAATCCCCAATTACATCATCCCTCTGTGTTGTGACCAATTAGTCGGCAATTGAGTATCAGTCACTAAACCCAGACGGGGCCTGGTCTAGGGATCCTTCCTGCGGGGTACAATGTGAACACTGGGCTACAGCCCGAAGATGGCCAGAGATAGATGCCAGCTAGAGATTATGTAAGGATTTCACTAACAAGTACTTATCACCCAGAAACTTTTCCTCTTCAGTGGTTTCTGTTTTATACGGTCTTCTCTGAAGACTGGTAATTGGTACTGAGTGTTGCTAGCTGGGGAGGGATGCTGCGTGGAAGAGACCATTTTGATCTGAACGTCAGAGTTCAGCTGTCAGAACTTCTCCCCCTTCTGCTGTCAACTGAATATCATCCCTTCGGATACCGGGTAAGAATACCATCTATAAGGAGAATAAATATGATGGCTTCATCAAAAAAATGCTGCCAGCTCATCTAGAGTAGGTATATCACACAGACCTTCCACAAAATGCTCTTTCTCCTCCCGGAGAGAGACTCATAGTTATTACCAATACTAGGTAGCATTTGTTTAACATTTAATCTGAACCAGGGACTGTTCATATGGTAGAGAAAACTGAGGTTTGGGGAGGTAAAGTCATATACCCAAGGTCGCAGAGCTGGAAAATGGGGAGCCGGGTTTCATACCCAGGGGTACTACCTTCTGGCCCTCAGCTGGTGGGAACTGGCCTTGGTTAGTACTTAGTATGCTAATAGCTTATAATCCTGATGGTTTATCTCTTCCAGTTGCTTACGCCAGTAGTATATCCTGGTGTTCTAGAAGGGAAATTTGAGCATAATGGAAAATTAATTGTAATATATTAGTTGATATGAGAGATATAACTTATTGTAATAGCTTGACAAAGTGTGTTTAACTAAAGAGTACCCTGTTTCTGTTCTTCTGAGTTATAGAGGAGATGGTGAAAAACAGCAAGAGACCATGTGCGAGGAAATTTAGAGAATCAATATTTTTAAATTGTACTGTGCGAAGCTCAGGATTGTAGTTATACATGTGGGTATTTAAAAAGGAACACCTACCTGTTACAGCAGAAAGATACGCTGTGTGACTTTTTCTTTTTTTTTTTTAAGTAAAGAAGGTGTCTTACTTTTTTCCTCCTTAGGGCTCATGTTAAGTCTCACTGTCCCGTATTGGCTCTGGTTTACTGTAAGCACGAGACGTGTTTCCAAAAACCACACGGACGTATTTGAAAAGTAGTTGCACTAATGGTCACTTTTGGAAAATAGCACAGATACTCTTCAAAGCATGGGTGCTAGTATCCCCCACGCCTTTGAGTGATCACCATGTGCTCTATTTAGATCATAGAGACATGATGAATGTTTGGGTTTTATTTGCCTCTCCCTGAAACATCACAGTACAGTAAGGAAGCTGCTGTTCATGGATGACCACAAATGCCCTTAATAGAGTAACAAGCTGTACTGAGGGAGATGGAGCAGGTCCAAATATCCCGAAGATCCCCAGGACAGTAGCTTTACTGTAAGACAGGCAGTTGGGATATTAATTGCTGAGTAGACTCTTTAACCTCAAAACAACTAGTCGTGGTTTTTAAAATCTTAACTTTGCTATGGATCTGTTCAGGCAATCTCCTGTTCCCAGACCAGACTCGCACCCAAAATCTTTATAGGAGGATAAGCATGTATCCTGTTTGTAAAGTGTACTGAGGAGTCCACACAGCCACCCATTTTTTTTTTTTAACCTGCCCTGCATATCATCTACCAAACTTATCACAACCTTTATTTTCTTAGATAAAGGCCCTTCATGGGGGGGAACAACCTCAGGAAAAAAAAAAAAAAAAAACTACATAGTGGAAGAGAATAACACTGAGCTATACCAAAGCATGTGGTTCTCCAGGTGGAATTTCTGATTTAAGAGCCTTAAGTAGCATCTGTTGGGACCCTAATCAGTAGCACCCAGCCTTCTAAGATACTCCCTCAAACCAGCTTGTCTCAGAGACCAGTTCTTAACGTGGTTCCCCAATTTTCCTCTTACTTCCACGAGGAGAAATCTACCCAGGTTACCCTCAGGAGCTTTGCAGAAAGCACAGGTGAATTGAGCCAACATATCTTTGCGGGTTCAGTGACATCCAATTGGGACAAGGACTTTGAATTTGAGAATACACTCCACCTGAGAGGCGGGGTGGCAGAGGGACCCTTGGAGCATGTCCACGGAGGTAACTGTAGAAAGTCTTACGTATTTAGGCCTAGTGGAGGACTCTCCCATTATACTGAACACAAAAGAAAAGAGCCTCTTCAAAGGCATATCCCATTGTAATGTGAAAAAGCACATTGTAGAGATCACATAAAATGGCATGCATTCAGGAAAGCAGAATTGTTATCCTTCCTTCCACTTGCATGGAAGTTCTCATCATGCATTCCATCTTCTCCTGTGGTTGCCTCTGATCAGTAATTTGCCTGGGGGGAGGGGTGCTGAGAAGTGACGTGGTTTTGGAGAACAGATGTCAGCTGTCCCTGACATTCCTCCCAACTCCTTGGTTGACTCAAGTGTTTTGAGCACTTCACCCATTCTTTCTCTGACCAGTGGCTGTAGCTTGTTAATAATGAAGGAACATCACCCATAGGTCCTGAAATTAGCAGGTGTTAAATGTTATGTGATTATGAGGGGAAAAACAAGATAATCTAGTCAGTGGGCTTAATTAGGTTGTGATTGCCCAATTGCTGCTTCATGATAATTATATTCATAACCCCGTTTCTAGACGTCAACTACAATTATCAAAATTGACCCTAGCACAGGTAAGCGTTAGCGATCTTATTTGAAGCAGCTACTGAACGGTGAGTTTCCAATGTTCCCGGGTGTTCCTTTTCCCCCTACTTGCCACCTTCCCATCATCTTTTAGCATTTTTAGCAGAAAGCTAGGTGGTAACATTATTTTGTCTGGGACCGTTACATATTGTATAGCTAGTGTTGATGTCTACAGAATAATACTGAAGTTTTTAAGGGTCAAATATGAGTAAAAGAAAAAAAGAGTAAAACATTAATAAATCAGCAAATAGGAATCTTGAAGCATAAAGATCCGAAGTGGGCTGGATTTTTTTTTTTTCCAGCACAGGAAACCTGTTTGGTAGATTTAATGTGATTCATTTGAACAGAGCCTTTACTTTATAAGGCATAGTCCTAAAGTGTAAGAGAGTCCATTTGTGTTTGAGGTACTGTCTTATCAACGTGGTCATTAAGGTCTGAGGAACAGACGGAGAACTTTTAACTTCATATTAAACCACACCCTCCTATTCCCCAAATTCATGACATTTGCCACTAGAGTATTCTAGTAGAAAAAGAACATGTCATTGCTGGGGACACTGTTTACTGTTTATCGCCCCAGTGAAGGCAATGATTTCTAGGAAATGCAAACAACAACCTGTATCAGAAGTGGGTATGTCAGTGTGACACCATGAATCATTGGGGCCAGATTGTCACTTGGCAGCTTTCCCTTTCTGACATTCAGTTATATGAAAAAATAAGGCACTTAAAATTTGCACGCCGTGGCTACACTTCAATGCAATTGAACTGTCTGAACAACTAGGAACTTGGTTACTATATATATGGGTGTGTGTGTGTGTGTTTATATATACATGTATATATATATAAATATGTAAACATGTGTATGTTCTCTCGGAGAAGGTGCTTATTTTTTGCTGAAACATCAGGAGTGCAGATTTTGCAGAATTTCTGGGTGAACGTGCAGTTCTTTGTGCAGGTGTCTTCGTTAAGAAAGTGTTGTGTGGTGTGTAGAGCAAACTCCCTGGGACTGCATGAGCACAGGATGAAATTTGTCTGTCCCTTCCTAGCTGTGTGACCTTGAATAAGTCACTTAACCTCTCTGTTCCCATGATTTCCTCCCCAGTAAAAGGAAGATAATAATATGAGTCTGTAGAACTGACATAAGGACTACAAAATACTATGTGGATAAGGGTCATGGTTCATAATGGGCACTTGAAAAATGATAGTTTCTTCCTTCCTCACTGATAGAGAAACTGGGGTAGAGATCTCCCAGGGCTTTGCCAGATGTGAATTGTTTTGTCCTTGGTCTTAAACTCCGTTTTTTGAGTCCCGCCTGATTAACTTTGTGCCATGCCTGCCTTAACTGATGAATGGTCCTCAATGCTGTTGCTCAGTCACAGGGAGGTTTCCCAGATTGTGAACCTCTGCTCTGTGGGCCCTGCGGTGCTGCGCATCCGTGTGGGGGTGTTCAGTAGGGATCCGTAAACTACCTGAGGATGACGCCATGGCCTCTTGGAGTAGTGTATTTTCATGGTGACAAAGCCTATCCCAACCTTGCAGAGATATATTCCCCAGAATGTTATGGGGGAACAATTTTTAATCAACATGAACTTCCTTGAGCATTTTGGAAGCAAGATGTCACTACTGTTCCTATCGTTTGGCATCATTCTGGCAAAAATGATTTTGTCTTTTTGAGAACGCAGAGTTTATTGCGATGAAAATCATGCTATGGATGCCTCTCTTGTAGCTTCACTCATATGGATACCTCTGAGCCAGTTCGAGGACTGGCCGGTGGCCTTGCCTAGAATTGCTTTGGTCTTCTCTGCGCAAATGTTTATTTTGATAGTCCATGTGTACTTGGTCTTATTAATGTACTGTAATATCAGATGCTTTGAGATCTCAGGGGGAGGGAAGCTAATTTTAGAGTGCTGTAAGGGTAGATGATATTGCAAAGTGTAGAGTGGTAGGGCCTAACAAGACTTACCTAACCTTGTTTGCTCCAAGTCAGAAGAACATTTATTGGTGGCCTCCGTGGTGACAGTGTGGTGGTTGGTGGTGGCCGGGGCAGAAATGAAGAACGTTTGAGTGGTTCTTTGGTAAAACAGTACAGAGACTTTTCCCCTTTAAAAAGCAAATTACCTATGATGATTTATTATTTATTTTCTTTTAAAATTTTTACATTTCAAGAACTTCCAGAGAGACAAGGGTGTCAATGGACTATTTTTTTTAATTATAAAAATTTATAGTTGCCGCTTTAAAATTGTGTCCAGAGATACTGAGGAGAGAAGACGAGACCATGCATTTATTTACTGGTGTTCAGATCTCTAGGATGATCTCCAGTGAGAGATTTTGGGTCTCCAAGGGTGGACCCCAAGACTAAAGGGGTGGCGGTGTAGCTGGTTCTAATCATATGGAATGCCCTCAGTAAAATAAGACATACAGGGAGAAACAGTAGGAACTGAAACTAGGACTTCTTATGATGCCTGAAGAGCTGGGAGTGGAAAGATTTCTCCAATTTCCTTGAGATTTTGATCAGGGGTGTATTCGGGAGGGCCGTGTTCACACGGGTTGGGTTCTTTACAAGTTGTAAGGTCCTTACTCAGCGGTGGCTACAAAGTAGTAGAATAGTGATTGTTTTAACTTGGGTCAAGCTCCTAACTCACCCCGAGCCTCCAGCTTATCTTAAAAATGGAATTCTGTCCGTGGCAAAGGCTAAGGGGCATAATGTATGTAAAGCACCCAGCACCCTGCCAGGTACCCAATAAATGGCCACCTGCAGTTCGTTTGCAATGATCAGTTAGTAGCCATCCAGTGCCTCTCGTGAAGATGGTTTACTCCTGGCCATTCATCTGCCGCTTGGCTTTGCACGCCTAGTTAGCAGTTGTGGGATGATGTAAAGTTGGAAAGAATGTAGTGTCTTCACTATCCTACAGCGTGTTTTATGGATGCTCTTGTATTTCAGAAATGGGTGCCCATCCATCTCTCCGTTCATCAAACATTTATTGAGCGCCTTTTGGGTACCCTTGGCAGGCCTGCAGCATGCCTGGGTGGTCGAACCCCGGGGTGTGTGGGATTTCTCGGCTCTCTCAGTCGAGTTGGGTTCTTTGTTTTGGTAATTGAAATGATTATGATGGAGATGGTGTCCTTCGCCACATTTAAATAGGTTGGAGCCAGGGGCTGGTGAACTGTGGCTTTAACCAGTGGGAAATGGATTGCTGTTGAGATGCCTGCATTTCTGAGTCTTTGTGTGTATATGTTTACAATATCATTTGCTAACCGTGTAGTCAATGCTGCTGGGTACGTAATCTGGCAGATCATTTAAATATTTACTCCAAAATATCTTGTTCTCTGTTGGTGTGAAGTAGAGTTTCCAGATATTTTTAGGTCATTTTCATCTTAGCAACCCCGTTGGAGAGGAACCAGACACGCTGCTGTAAACTGTCCCCACATTTTGATAGAATTTAATAAAGTAAAGTTTAATGGTTTGGTCCCAAGAGGCCAGCGGACCATCTGGTTAGCAGAAGGTTAGGTCGAGTCGTGCACGGCTGCCGGGAGGGCCCGCAGAGCAGCGCCGACGCGCTGGTACCGTGTCCAGTTGCTGAATGCGTGAAGCATTGCAATGGTGCTTTCAGGTCTGCCGAGCCAGCCGCTCTGTTAGCACCGCTGTGACGCAGGAGAGAATTCAGCTGGGCAAGCGGCAGCATGGGGGTGGGTCTCCAGTACAGGATGTGTAATGTCAACATGAAGGATTGGAGCTGGCGGAAGCAAGGGAAGCACTCATTTCATGCCAGTGCAGGAAGTCTAGAGAGGTGCTTCCCACCCCCTTGCATCTTGTCCTCTTCTGGAGCTTTCACATTATGTGTTAAATGATTACCTTGTGCGGGGCCCATGGCAAAACTTCAGCTGATTTTCTGCCTCTTTTGGAACCTGCCAGCATAAACAGAGTGAACCACATTCCACACACATGGAGGGCAGGCGAAGGCAAGAGTTAGCTGCACAGCCTGGGAGGAGAGAGGGCCTCGTTAGGCAGGAGCATCTTTGTGCTTGAGATGGAATCCCATTGTCCGGCCCTTTGTGCTCAGATTTGAGACCGGCCCGGCCGTTCAAAGGCTGCAATCATCCCAGAACACTGGGCTGCAGCTGGAGCCTGTAGAAGCCCACAGAATGGTCCCAGAGATTCTGCAGGAGCTTAGCAATTACATAATTGCCATGTAATTGGAGAGAGAGCCATCAGGACTGTCTGGTTCCCCTGGAAAGAAAGCTTATACAATTTGAGGGATAGATTGTTTTCCCTTGTTCAACCTGAAAGCTGATGAGCAAGGACATCAAGCCACCAGGCTGGAACCGGCTCCTCTCACTGGTATGGGACAGGAGGATGTTCACAAGTACACTTGGCTGGACATTTCAGTGGACTTCACAGCTGCATTCAAGGGAGAGAGGGGGAAAGAGAGAGAGAGAGCGCAACTCACCAGGTCTCAAAAAAGTGGATTCTTGTATCAGTTGAACACGGTATCTGACTTGTTTCTAATCTGTGAGGCGACATTCTGTATGCATTCAAGGCATGGAGTATTCCAGAGCTTTCCTAGGAATGGGACCAGCGGAGCTGCACTTCATCATGACCAAGAGCCCTCTCAAGTTCTGCTGCCTGCTCTGGAGGATTTTCACAGCCTCTCTTGAATGAGCACTTGCCCCGAGATGCTGCTCAGCGGACGCCCTGCAGGGCCTGTCATCTGATGTTCCTAAATGCTGGAATCCCCTCAACATCAACCATGGTAGTGCCTCGGGCCGCCCTAGGAGCTGGAGCAGACTGGACACTTTGTCTGTGAAGCCCTCACAGCGCAGGAATGAATTCCTTCTTTCAGTGACCTGACCACTTGTTTTCCGTCGTTGAGGAAATTTTGAGGTGGAGTTGGTTAAATGCAGGCATGAGGGCTGCTCTCAACCGGCGAGAAGTCCAGGCTCCATTTCTTCAGATACGAAACAGTCACCTAAAATCAGTCGCATCTCCTGACCCAAGTGTGGACTTGATATTTGTTTATGTTAAGTAGTTCTGCCCTTCAGTGGTCTTGCCTTTCTGGGGTTGGTTCTGTGGGGCTGCTGGAGTAGAGAGTGGTTTTATCAATGGCTTTCAGTTGGGCCTTTGATCACTATGATCTTCATCTGTGTCTCTCAATTGAACTGTGTTTGTAGTCAGAACTTCGCAGAGGGCAAATAAAACATTTTGGCTCCTTTGTGAGTTAAAAAAGGAACGGCCAGCGGGCACTGTAAGGAGCTGGACCTCCAAGGTGGATTGGGTCCACAGACTCCTAGACCTTTTACCTTTAGACCTGCTTTATTCTTCACCTCCTGGGTTTAACTCTGAGGTTGATGGATGCAAACAGTTTCTTTGAGAGTTTTGATTCCTGTGAAAGTGTTGGTGGGTTTTCAAGGAGCCGGGCTGTCTCAGCACTGGGCTTTTATTTTGTAGCAATCTGAAGGGGGGTGTAGGATCACCCATGGTGACCCTTTCCTGCGTCATTCCAGGCAGGCCTTGGCATGCTCCAGCAGATGAGTAAGGGTGAGGGCAATTGGCAGGAGGACCCGCTGAGTTCATCTTGCTTCATATCTTAGAAACTGGCCTGACCTTGTTCCATCATCAGTGTTTGGGCACTCTGAGAAACACTGGACCATCTTTCAAGGGTCCTGGAGATGGTGTTGGGAGCAGCGTGCTCTCATACTAGGAAGGGACACTTGACTCAAGTGCAGGACCACGTGTAAGGGAACCCTTTGCTATCAGCGTTGGGAGGTCTGTGAAGACCTTGGCAGTGAGGGCCATGGTATATAGTAGAAAGAACGGAGACCCCAGAGCCAGTGAGTAGTTGCATGACCCTGAGTGAATGATTTCATCTTTGATCTTCAATTTTCTTATCTGGGGGAAAAAAAAAATCTGCTTTGTAAGCTTCACATGGGGAATAAATGAGATTGTGAATGTAAATCTCTGGTGTGGAGCCTGACGTATAGTGAGCACATAAAAAATACTAATTCCTTTTTCTCCCATCCTTAAGTTTTCATAAAACACTTATTATAGGCAGAGCACTGCTAACAGTGACTATCTGATTAGGAGTCAGAATACACTTGAGTCCACATGAAATCCCCATTAGGGGGCTTGTACTGGTGGGACTGATGAACATTTAACATCTTGGTTTTAGGGGCTGGAGCAATATGTTTTATTATATGGTGACTTTTATTTATTTATTTTTTAAAAAGATTTATTTGAGAGAGAAAGAGCGTGGGAGGAGGGGCAGAAGGAGAGAGAATCTCAAGCCCATTCCGCGCTGAGCACAGAGCCCGATACGGGGTTCGATCCCACGATCCTGAGATCATGACCTGAGTCAAAACCAAGTGTCAGATGCCCAACTGACTGCACCACCCAGGTGCCCCATGTACTGTGCTCCTCTATGAAACATGACTCTAAAATCTGGTAAAGGGGGGGGGGGAAGGTACCTTAACCTCTGTTTGCACTATCTTGAACATTCTGTAATAGATTATTTATTAAATTCCTCAGATAAGGTTCTATTTTTGTTTTTTGTTGTTGTTTTGACTATGGTTGCACAACTAACTCCTTTAAAAGAAAAACCTGATATTTCCCAAAAATAGCACAGATGGGAGACAGTTGGGTGTCCAGAACCCAATAGACGAATTAATGACCCCCTCACAGCCTCTTTTCTCTGACCTCTAGCCCAGTGTGCCATTCCTTATGTTGTGTTCCATGAAGCCTTGTTGACTGTTTTCAGGGGAAAAGTTAAAATTTAGCCATGTCAACTTTGAAGGCCAACCAGTGGTTTCTCATGATCAGTTGCTGAACAGGACTTGACTGGAAGCGACAGAAAGGCAGGCCCAGGCTCTCTTCTTTTCCTCAGTGTCATCGGTGCCTCGCAGGACCTGCCTAGGGCAGATGTACAGCATCAATAAGTAAGTGTTGAGTCAGTAAACCAAATCCAACACTTTTTAAAAGGTCCTGTGCCTTTTAAATATCTGTTCCCTAATTACACCTAGGTTTTTTTTCAAAAGACAGAACCGTGTCTTAGTTTCTTCTAAACAATGATTGCTACTCCAGGTATCACTAGTATAAAGCATTCAACTTGAGTAAATGGAGATTTGGCCCTGACATTTTAATTTAAAAATGAGAGTTAATGTAAGTTCTTAATCAAGGGGAAACCTCCCAGCTCTGCAATCTATATTAAATATATTCTGGAAGTAAGAACGACTAGATTGCCATCTAAGGTAAAGAAGCCAAGGAGAGTTTGGGTGTTGGTGGTTTGGGAAGGATACTAATTTGAGGATGACAGTTTCCTGGTATGATTCTGAATGACCCCTCGGGGCTTTGTAAAGTTAGATTTTTGTGGAACTGAGTCTGAGACATTGAGAGGAAAAGGTCAAACTCAGGAATACTCAACGGCTCAAGGTCGGTGGTTCTGGAGGAATCTCATTTTTAGTTTTATATGAAAAAGAAAGACACATCTTTTTCCCAGACTTTATTTGACCTATTAAGTCTACACGGATCATGGCATGTTTTTCATGGGGCAAATGGGTGGTATGGAAGCCTCAAGGAATATAGAAAAAAAATGTTAGAGAAAGAAAAGATGAGTATGGAGTGTTTCCTGTCAATTTAACATAATTGGAAGAATGAGGCAATGGAACTGGGACAATAGTCATGCTCTTTGAAGATGGTCAAGCAGGTTCAGAAAACATGCTTCTCCACCTTTGACTTTAGTTCTTGAACATTTCAGTGGAATGATTTAGACCATTGAAAGTCTAGTATGTGCAGAAGCCTTCTAGGTATGAGGTGACCTTGCCGTATTAAAGAAACCCACGGATCCTGTTAGTTCCAACCTCACTGAAGGACATATTCTGAAGAGCCAGCTCATTAAGCAAGCTTTTGAAGGGTGTGCGCTGCAGAGCAGTTTCCTGTTATTTGGTTAATGGTTGACCTAGTTCTATTGCCATATGCTTCCTGGAACGCATTCTAATATAAAGTATGTGTTAAAGCAAGACTAGGATAATAGCAGGAAAGTCAAAGCCTTTCTGAAGCAGAGACCATGTTAATGCTGGCCCAGTGAGGGCAGAATAGTGTATGGGTGGAAAATGAAAAGACTTTTCTCTTCACAGTCCTGTTTACTAATTCTTACGGGAGTCCTCTCCTTTCATCTCAGGGCATTCCAAGGAGTTGTCTTTTCCCAACGTACCTTGTACGTATATAGCCTGCATTGTTAGTTCATTTCTCCTGCGTGTCAGACCCAGTTAGATGTTGAAGTACCCTGAGTAAAATTATTACTGCAAGGAAAGATTAGATTAGATTTGGCTAAATGGCAGGTGCTTTTGTTTTTGTATTATTATTTTTGTATTGCCAACAAGGGATTAGTAAATCTTTTTGTCTGAAGTTTGGATGGAGTCCAGAGTCTAAGACTGAGGCTTCTTTGACTTATTTTTCATTCTACCTGGAACTGGCAGCCTTGGCCGTTCATTTAGATGGATAGGAGAGTCCACATGGTCATGGGGGCTGCTGAGCAAACTTTGTACCAGACACACGGTGTTTGTCTTAACACCTTCAGAATGTGAAGAATCTGTGGGTCTAGTCTGCTAATTGCTGGATATTTGGGTGGTGGTAGAGGAAGCTGTTCTTTTCATTGCACATAAAGAAAACATTTGAGGAACCACAAGTGTGTGGGGTGGGGGTGGGACAGGGTGGACAGTTCCTTTTAAATTCGTTTCTTAAAAAATCCCCTTATTGTAGAATGGGACAATGATTCCTAAACCAGCCTGGTGTTCAGAATCATTCTGAGAACTTGGAAACAAAAAGGAGGTTATTAAAAATAGATTTTTAGGTTCTACCACAGGAGAGGGATTCAGTAGGTCTAGGGTGGGACCCTAGAATGTGTATTCTTAGAAGCCTGATTTAGGAACCACTGGTCTTGGGAATTCAGTATCATTAGGCAGGCAAGGGAGGAGGAAGCAGCCACTGTGCTTTAATGTCTCCTATGCAGGAAGTAGGAAAAGGAAAGGAGATGCTGTCAGAACTTGATATTTGTGGCTGCTCATAATTGGAGCTTTGGAATAGGCTTTCGTCTTTTCTTCCCCAGGAAGTCAGTACCTCCAGGGCACCTTAAGGGTACCGTACACTAAGTGATTCGGGTTTGGGCAGTGTCATCTTAGTGGCATGCCACTCCACCACCGTCCCCACCCCCCACTACCCTGTCCTCTCCCTCCCACTGTGGAGACAATGTCAGCAGAGTATCTGTCATTCATCAGTTAAATTGGATGGTGCTTTTTTCATAGTAATACCTTTGGCTGAAACAAAGGGAGATTACCTTATGTTGATTTCTGTATACAAAGGAATTGCTCCTGATCCACCCAAATCCCTGCTGCTGCTGCTGCTTTTTTTTTTTTTCCTCTCCTATTAACAATAAAGAGTCCACATGTTGACCGTGGACTTGCTCCATATAGCTGGCCTGGTTTGAAGCTATTGACTCTGATACTGGGCCACAGCTCAATCACCCATTTATGAATCAGAATGGCTTTGACGTCAGGATCACCCTGATTTGGGATCTAATAGTGTGCCTGATAAATAGTTGATCTCCAATGCACAGTTAGTGGATGAATGAATGACTGAACCAGCTAAGTAAACAATGCCCCCAAGAGATAAGAAGTAACTTGGAAAGAAGAAGACTCTGCTTCAAAGCAGTGTGTGTGGTCAACATAACTTTTTTAAGGCTGTTCTCTGCATTCATCTCAACAAAAAGGAAAATGACCCCCTTTTAAAATTTGACAGACCAGACACTTTGGCTTCCAGAGAAAATGCAGGGAAATTGGGTGCCTGGGTGGCTCAGTTGGTTAAGCGACTGCCTTCGGCTCAGGTCATGAGCCTGGAGTCCCGGGATCGAGTCCCGCATCGGGCTCCCTGCTCAGCAGGGAGTCTGCTTCTCCCTCTGACCCTCTTCCCTCTCGTGCTCTCTATCTCTCATTCTCTCTCTCTCAAATAAATAAATAAAATATTTTTAAAAAAATGCAGGGAAATTATTTCTTCATGTGTTCTCTATCTCCTAAAACAACTGTCACCACTACTACCACAAAAAAAAAAAAAAAAAAAAAAATCCCTGCACCACCTTCAAGAGAGTGGCACAGAACAAATATCGTTAAGGCTATTTGATGTTCTTTCTCCCTTCTTCCTTCGAGCTTGAAAGGTCTCATAAGGAGTAAGAAGAATGTTGTTTTGGAAGAGTAGAAGGGAAGAAACAATTGGGTAGAAAGAAGAGAGTTGAGGAAATTTCTCTTCTTGATGGTAATCTGTTGGTAACAGAAAACAGTGGTCATGGCCTAGGAACTCATAGTCATGTCCTTGGCATGCTTAGAAGCTCCAAGAATGGAAGATCGTCTTTTCAAAGTTATTTTGAGGAGCTGGACACTACCTACTAGGCTTCTAATGCTTACCCAAGTTAAGAGGTTGAAGTGCCTCCAAGGCTTTAAGTAGCAGCTGAACATGTGATCTTGTTAACCCTGAGATGTTGTTGAATAGTGACTCAGGCAAATGATCCTGCCCTGTTCCAGCTGCCCCAGCAGAAATCGGCGTTAGGGTCACCCTGTGGGCAGATGGTACAGAGTTCATATGAAAACTTTAGAAGGACGGCTTGAATTGGCTGTCCTGCACATGGGCCTTAAGTTGAGTTGGTGGACTTCTGTTGCTTGGTGTTTTGGACCCGTCTGATTCCTAAGTGTTGCCAGTTTCTCCCTCCATCCCTACCCCCTATCTCCTCTCATGAACCACTTGAAGGGAAGGGGAGGATGCCAGAGAAAGTCATGAGTTCTCCTAATGATTTGCTCTTTGGATGTTTCCTCATCTAGATAGACGGAGGCTTTTGTTTTCCCCAAGAAAAGGTAAAGTGTGCCCAACGTAGCCTAGAAAATGTGCGATGCCTATTTTGAATAAAATGACAGATGAATAGATTGCATTTTTACTAAATAATAATCCAGAGGTAACTTATACCCAAGAAGCTGGTTTGTTGGCCCTTCTATGAGAGGAGGTAGCTGCATAATGATTCACTGAACATGACTGATTTAGTACAAAAGAAAAATGGGGGTGGGGTGGTAGGAAGATGGTTGAGCTTGTTACCTCAACAGACCACTCTTTAAACTTTGTCTGTCTTTTCATGACTCCAGTATGTTTATGTAAATCCAAAATTATTTTAAAGCTTAAAATGTCTTTCTGTTCCGCTGAGTGAATGTGCTGCCTATTTCAAAAGTTGATAATGACTCAAGGGTATCCAGCTCTCAAGATTCAAGCCACTGCATGTTGGCAATGATACTGAATCCCAGTTTTATAAATAAAATGCCGGGGTGCCGCCTTGAAGATCCAGACAGAGTCTGCGAGCACATTCTAAATCTTGATCCATGGGTACGCAGCATTGTCAACTCCCCCCGCCCCAAAAAAAGAAGAAGAAATTCACCAAAAAACAAAACACACACACACACACCCCCAGAAGAGAGGGTCCAAAAGGGAAGGAGTTAGTGTCATCTGCCCCAAACATAACATTACTAGTTATATTCAAAGAAATGAAATCCCAAGCCAGAATGGATCTGTGAAATCATCCTGTCCAGCTCCTTCATTTTGCATCTCTGGAAAGGCTAAAGTGATTTGTCCAGAGTCCCCGACGTTAAGAAGTTAGTTAGGGAAGTCTGAAAAGCAATTTCAGTTTCCTGCCTCAGCCGTCTATGCTTATTCCACTAGAACAGCGTTGGCAAGGAGCTTGTATTTCTTGTGCCCGTTTTGATTGATTGGTGGAGACTGCCCGGAGCTCCACTTTGAGGATTCTGCGCCTTGTCGAGGCTTGTTGGAGAGGAGCATGGAGATCAAGCAGAGAGGGCTGCAGTAGGCGGGAGAGGGTAAATGATAGGCGGTGGCACTTCCCCATACTTGCTGTCCCTTACAATTATGTGTTTTGAAATCACAGACTCACTCTCCACCAAAACACTTTATCACTTGGTATTCGTGACGTCTTCCTATTTCCAAATGTTTTAAACCCAAGAAGAGGATATTCAGTCAGGAGGCGACTCTCAGGCCGAATAGCTTATCCAGGTGATTTATCCAGGGTCACTGAGTTGTTAGGTAGCAGTTGGAACCAATGATTGGGTGTTTGCGGTGGTTTTTATCAACTAGCCCGAGAACCCTCTTTCTGCATTGTTCATATGGTCTCACCTTGATACTGATAAGGGGTCACTCTCCATTTCACTACCACCTTCTTGCCCGTTCTGCATGCTGTCCACAGTTTGCCTTTTATTGCCTACACGCTTTGTGGGACCTCCTAGGATATCTGCTAAATCCTTTCCCTCTGTGGATGGTCAAAGAGGTCATTAACTTGCGCAGGGTCACGCAGTCAAGTTGTGGAAGGGAGCCAAGCTAGAACCCTGATTGTGACCATCACTGCTCCAAGACATTTCCTTAGAGGTTTCCTACCTGCTACAGCACATGTGATTTTGAAACTAGAAGGAAGCTTGGAGGTTATTTATTTAATCTGATTTTATAGCCAGAGAAATGGAAGCCAAGAATATTTAAGGGACTTGCCCAACCCAGGTAACTAAGTTGTCAAGGAGCACAAAACCTCTCTGGGTCTTGAGAAGCAAAGCCAAACCCATGGTATACTTTTTTTTTTTTTAACTTTCTTTTCTTTAATTTAATGAGAAAAATGAACTTTGATCACAAAGTTCACAGAGGGCATGACGGCCTTGCAACATATTAGAATCTGTAGATGTCATATAGTTAGAAGGATGAAACTGGTTGGAAAAGGACTTTTTGGATTTTCCTTACATGATGTATGTAGTAAATTTAGAAGGAAAAACTTTGGTCATAAATTTCTTATCATAGGACCCTCACAAGCTTTTTATGTATAATTTTGGAACCCTTTCAGCTTCCAAAGATAGGCCGATGTGAGGACACGTGAGGGGTATAAATGTGCCTAGCAATCCGAAGGGCGCTGTGAACTTGAGATTGTTGGGCGCCGTGCTAGGCACATGAGGGTTTTTCTGTCACTGTGATTTTGTCTATCTCCGGGATTTGGAGCACCTACTGCCAGAGCTGTGTCCTGCTTACCGCCTGTATGAACTAATAATACTTTGCCCTGGATAGGATCAGTGTTTGGTAGGGAGGGAGCTATGTTTCACAGGCAGAACAATCTGTTCACGTCTCATGTGAGGTGAATGCCATCGGTAATATATAGAAAAGACTGGCAGTTTCCCATGCGGGTGCAGGCACTTGCCCCTCTTGGCTGGTCTGGAAAAAGGGCATTGAAGGTCTTCCTATTTTTCTTGCATCTTCAGCAGCACACGGCTCCTCTTGAGCATGCTCAGTGCTACCTCCATCTGTTCCCATTGGCTTAGTTGTATCCCTCTCCTGACCACATTAGCCCATGAGGAAGGAAAGCGATCTAGATTTCGAAGGGATCTTGGTCTCAAAAGGGTTTCGACCCATGGACCTCTTAGGAAGGAGGCGAGGTGGCCCACCTTGGAGCCGTGGCCCTCTGCTGGAACATTTCCTTTTCAAGTGCCACCACTTATAGAATCATCAATAAAAACATTTCTCTTGCTCCCTGGGGAACCTCAGTCTAACCCTGAGCCTTTTGTTTTGGAAGATAATGGTATCGGTTCTACACAAACCTGGGAACAAGCCACTCTTAATTCCTTTTCCTCCCAGTCAGTTGTTTTAGCAGAATGATCCCCTTTCACTTTAACAAAAAGATTCTCTTTCTTGCTTAAAATATTCTGGATGTGCTTTCACTTGCCTTGGGGTCATAGCACATGTCTTCCAGGACTGAAGAGTCTTGTCAGTTGCCCCGGGGTGAAAACTTTAATAAGCGAATGGCACACACCTGGTTTTGCAAAATATTGGCCTAATGGGGCACCTAGGTGGAAGTTCCTCCTTCCACTCCCTGTGTACACACCCTCCATCCCCACCCCTTTTAAAAGAGAGGCCTCAGAAACTGCTGCCTCTTCATTTATCTTGTAAAACTCGCCTGTCTCTTTGCTGCCCTGTTGTGATCCTTAAGGACTCTGGTTGTTGCTGTCTCTACTGCTGTCTTGGATTTGAAAGTAACGGCAGTGGTGGCATGTGGTATAGGTATGGGGGAGTCTGGTTAAAAGGGCACAGGGCTGGCGAGCTCTATTTGTCAGCCTGTGTATCCCCCTGCCCTGCTCTCTGATTTGCCGCTGCTGCCGTGGGTGTTTGCCCAACCTTTCCCTGCTTGGACTCTTCTTGGTTAGTTGAAAAAAATGACAGCCTGTTTCTCTGTTTTTAGAGACTGGACACCAGGCTTACCTGTCTCTCACTTCTGTGCATTCATTTGATCATTCATTCAAACCTTTATGGAGCGTTTGACTACCGGCCAGGCTTTGTGCTGAATATTGGGGGCTACGGAAAGGAACGACCCAGACTGTCACTGCCGTCTAGAAGTTCATAATCTAGTATTTACATCTCCAGTAGTTGGCAGGCAAAACGCACTGACACACCTCACAGATGCATTATAATGCAGTTCTTTCGGATTCTATGCTCTCTCATTGCCAAAGATCAGCTTCCCCAAATAAAGCTGTTTGGATGTCTCTCTTGCCACCCATTCCTTTGGATGTGTTGGGGTACCCAGGTGATCCGGATGCAGGATCCCTCCCTTAAAAAAAGCTGCAAGTGGCATTGATGTATATGTATATCCAGACCAACTAATGGGCTTGACCGTTTATTTGAGTGTTCTATGCTCCAGACTAGATTCCACATTGATCTCAGATTACATCTGCCATCCTTACAAGATACGTACAGGATTCACAGAGTAGGCATTTTCTGCACTGGTCAACCTGTGTGTCAGTGGATGACATTCTGCCTCAAAGTTTATAAAATCTGGTGATGGCATTTAGCTCTTAGGCCATGAGAACGTAAGGCTTTTCTGGCTTTGACTAGGCTGTGGATGACCTCACTCTTCAAATCTGTTCTCAGCGCCTGTTCCACCATGTGTGTTCCTCAGAAATTCCAGTCGTTAGCCCAGGAGCACCCGAAGTACTTTTTCCAGGAACACTGGTGATCTTCTAGTCTCTTGGTTTGGAAGAGTTTCCCAAACATCTTTAGAAAAATTCTTTCACGCACTCCTAGGGTCCCTTTTTGGGCATATAAAAAGCCAGCACAGGAAACCACTCAAATCATGTCCTAGCATATCTATCTTTGGCAGTTCTTTTTTCATGTCCATAAGCATGGCTGTACATTGGTTGAATTATGCAGTTAGGCTCAAACGCCATTTGTGATGAGACATTTTTGAGGCCTGTCCCTACCCAAGCTGACATTTAGGGTGACCTTCCTAGTATGGGTAAATGACTCGGGTTAGCCAGATGTGTCTAGGTCAGAGGGCATATGCTTCGGTATGGAATTCCAGAGGTCGTTCCCTGCCTTTGTCCTCTACACCAGAGCTCATGTCACTTGCATCATGCTGTGGCATGAAACAATATTGCATCGCAAGGAGTGCATAATAGACTGTGTTGTCCAATTATCATGAGATTACTGAATACTTTTGCCTGGAAACTTGCCAGCAGTAGTGAACAAAGAGATGCCCCAAGCCACTTTCTCACCTTTATTCTTGAAGATTGAATGGCATTCTTAATGTCTGATGGTTTCCTCTGTACCCTTCTTACTGAGTAAAGAATAAGGCAAGCTTTTTTTTTTCTTTTGACAAAGAATGTGGCTAGTACAGGAAACCAAGATTTTTAGCTAATTTGATGAGAATTGGTAAAAAAAGGTGGAACAGAGGATACATAGGCTGGAAAAGGAGATGACCAATTTCTAGAAAATGGGAGATTGTTTGATATATTTACAGTAGTAAAGAAAAGTTCTTCCTGGAACAAAAGTATTGCAGAAATAACAAAAAGAGGCAAAAAAAAAAGTGCATTTCCCTAGCACACAAACTGTGAAGCCCATGCTTTTCGTTATTGGAAGTTCTGACATTTCTTGAATTCTCCAACTTTCTTGATTTTCAAAATCTAACATTTAATTCCAAAATCTTTATTCATCTCTGTGTTTTCGTTCTCCCTAAGTTATCTGTGTCCTCTGAAAGTTTAAAAACAAGTGATTTTTTTTTTTTCTCATCTCTGTTGGCGGAGACACACAATGAGCTGCCTTTCCCCTTCTCTGTGGAAAGAATGGAAATATGGTCAGGAGCCAGCGGAGCTCCATACGGATTGACATTCCTTGCTTCTGCTTTTGAAGTTAAGATGGTCACGAGAGAGAAAAATATTTTCGGTTCCAAGCCTAAGAAAAGGACATTCCTTTTCGTCTTGGCACTCTTGTTTTCATGGTGTCGATTTCCCCCAGAATCATCTTCAGTCCCGTTAATAAGTCACATCTGAAAATGAAATCACTTTTGTAAGTTCTTTTCCTCTCCACACCCTTGGTTATAGAGAAGGTGACGTTTTCTTAGATTTATCTGAAGTAGCTTAGGATATATTTTCCTGGCATTTTTTGCTCTGGGTGAGTTCCCATTGTTGATCAAGCATATTCAAGAGAGGTTTCCAGAGCCCTGAGAGACCCATCCATGCATTCTATTCTGTTAAACAAAGAAAAAAATTAGTAAAAGGAAAGAGTTTAGTTTTCACCTTACTTTAGAGAAGGAAATCTCAAAGGAATCATTTTCCTTTTAGGAAGATTGGGGTTTGTAGGTTAAATTCCACATTATACAAATTCCCTAATGACAGAGAAGCTTCGTGATCAACAATCTTTCTTCAAAATGCATTTCTGTATTGAAAGAGGGGATTCCATTCAAGGCTGTTGATTAAGACATGAAGATGAGGTCTGAAATTGGTGGTGGCCCAAGGTCATTGGTAGAACTAATGGACCATTTGAAAATTATTAGCAGCTGGTTTAATAGAGTTATAATAACTACAGCTGTGTGAGAAAATTCAAGCACAAGGTACTTGGAATGTCCCCTTTGAGGTCCTTTCCTATTGTTCTAGAATAATCCTGGCATCCATTTAACAAAAGTGCAACTTGGACAAAAGATTAGGGAGCTGTGTACATGAGCATGTAATACAGGCTTTATTTGCTTTAGGTCTTTGACCATATTTAAAAAAAATTTTTTTTTTTTTTTTTTTTTTTGGCATCATTCAGCTTCTGCAACCAGCACATCCCCATGTCCCCACCAGTAGCACCACAGCATCGGAGTGTTACAGCATTTGAGAATTTTAATGGTTTATCTAAGGAGTGCTCTTTCTTTCCACTTTACATTTTTTATTAAAAATTTTAATCATATCAAAGGATTTATGGGGTTTAATTTGCCAAACTCCAAAGCAGTGGAGAAAAAGACAACTGAAAGAGATGCCATACTTTCTAAAACACTCCTTGTCTTAAAACATAAATGTTTCCGGTTTTATACAACCCCATAGAGGAATAATTTGCTCAGATAATTGCTTTCATACCTAGAGGCACACATATGCACACACGTAGGCACGTATGTATGCATATATAAATAACATTTGGTCTGTACAGAAATATGCCTGTTTGCTCTGTCATCGGGACCTTGCTAACCCAGACACTTGACATGGAAGGGAAATGCAGAGAGCATTCTACCCGTTAATGAGTTCCACAGCCATGAGTCACCCTGGCCCCAGGCTTCTCTGCCTCATCCTATTCCTGCTCTGAGAGTCAGAGGTCTGGATCTCCAGTTCCTCACTTTGGAACTGGGGAAGAAGGTGGGACATGACACAGCTAACATAAAGCAAGAGTCCTCTTCTGCATCCCAGAGCAAATTCCCCAAATATACTACCCAGACACAAAAGTGTGGAAGTCAGGCTTAGATAAATCCCTGCCTTATGTTGATTTGCAAAAGCTCTTTATAAATTAGACCAAGGGCTTTCAGTATACATCATGTAAATGTGTTCTCCACAACAACTCCATGAAGCAGATGTGTTCTCTGTGACCCACAGAGGTCAAATGACTTCCCCAAAGCTACAGCTGGTTAAAAGCCAGGACAAAGTCCCAAATCTTGTCTTCTGACCAGCACTTTCCAGTACACCATGGATGACTCACCCATGAATGACAAATGCTTTGTAGGTTTTTAAAGGAAGTTGGGGATATTTAGGAGACATCCTCTAACCTTGTGAGGATGCATCATCATGGAAGGAAATCACCATGCTCTTCATAGAAGCGTCCTCCTCGGGGCCAGTGGCTGAGATGGCTTGCTATGGCTTATGTAGGATAGATTGGACAGAGGTGAGGACACCGTAAAGATTTGATAAGATAGCAAATGTTCCCGAAACAGTAAAAAAGACTGTCGTGGTAGTTTCCCTTTGCTTTGACTTCACTCAGAAAGGATGTACTCCAGCTCATCCCCAAAGTCGTACGTTCAAAGCAACAGGCTCTGTTGGAGAAGGAGAAGGGGAAAGGCCCATGGTACTGAAGAGAGGACAGACACTCTATCTTCTAAGGGCCGAATTACCTACCAGGTTTGTTGTCAAATCTTAACTGTATTATTGTGCAGTGGATCCCATTTTATTGTGATTCCTAAAATGAGTATGAGAAAACAAAGGCTCAGACAGGTTAAGTAACTTGCACATGGTCACATCAGTTAGGTGTCCATGCAGGGATGTGAACACAGATCAGCTGTGATCTTTCCATTGCTCAGTGCTGCCCACAGACCTCTCAGATTGTAGAAAAACAGGATACTGGCATTGCTGGAGGAGGAGAGATGTCTATGCAAATAATGGCTAAAAATTATCGGCAGCAGACTATGTGCCCAAATAATTTTTATGTAGCACCTCGTTTAACCCTTACTGTAATCCTATGAAATAGTACTACCATTTTGAAACCTGGATTCAGACTCAGGCAAGTGGGCTCCAAGCCCATGCTCCTAACTGCCACGCAGGATACAGCTCTGCAGGCCAACTGCCAGGTTCAAAATAGCCCTTGTTGGCCCAAGGTGTTTTTCAGCTGGATCCTCTCTGGGGTGGGTACGTTATGAAAACGACCCATTTAACAACATAGGTAAAGAAATCGTGGTTTGAGGAAGTCCTTTATATCTCTCTTATTACCGAGATAAGCTACCAAGATATTATTTCAATAATCCACAAAGCTTGATGGGACACCTCCCTTGTTGAATGGAAGGGATCTCTATCTGGTTCATCTTTATCTTAAGGAAAATGTAAAGATATTGCAGGGCTGTAAACCAGGGAACAGATGTGATTAGATTAGCATTTTTTAAACTCTCATTCCAGATGTTCAGCTGCAGTAGGTGACTACCTCAAGGTGAGTTCCAATGCAAACTCTGTGGACTAAGTACTTTGTCCCAGTACTTGAAGTACCTGGCGGTTGTCTAAGTCTATGCTGTCCACTACAGTAGCTCTGAGCCACATGTGACTATTGAGCATTTGAAGAATGCCTGCTCCGAATGGAGATTTTGCTATAAGTCTAAAATATATTGAATTTGGAGACTTAGCAGATAAAAAAAAAAAAGAATGTGTAAAGTATCTCATTAACATGGGTTTATATTGATTACATGTGGAAAAATAATAGTTTGGGATATATTAGGCTAAACAGAATATATTATTGAAATTAATTATAGCTGTTTCTGGCCACTAGAAATATTTAATTTACATACATGGCTTGCAGGATATTTCTTTCTGGTCCAGGTAATTTCCTTGCTATCTAGTTAAGTAGAAAATATCTAAGAAGGCCATTATCATAGGTTGATGTGCTATTTCTGAGTACCATCTGGCGAAAGTATTCCAACCTAAGGACTCTTTTGCTTCTTAAAGTTCTCGGTTGACATTCAATGCTTTTATTGGCACTGTTCTTTTTAAAATACAGTTAAGAATATAATTTTTCATCTGTCACTGAAGAACTAACTGTTCCTGACATTTAAAAAAAAAAAAAAATTGAGCTCGGACCACATCTCATTGTTTACTCTAGGTGAGTCAGAAAGTGGTGAACTGGTTATTAGAGTTCACAGAAAGAGCATTAGCTGCTCTCCTTTCTCCCTTCTAAATGTTTAGGTTTGACCCCCCTCCTCTTCACCTCCTGTGCATCCTCCTAGACGCCCCCAGACCCGCTTTCTCCCATCCCTGGACCATCTCAGCACCTGCTTTAGCAGCTTCTATCTCACCACCCACCCTGCTTGCCCTCCCAGCCTCAGAAGTCCTTCATACTGCTGCCAAACAATCTTGAGAGGACACAGCTTTTATTATATCACATTCCCCTGATGAAGGATGATAAGAGTTCCCTGTTGCTGTCCCAAGGAAGGTAGAGGGGGAAGGATCTGACATTTGAGACTCCATAGATGTTATCTGTTTAATCCCTAGGGGATGGATATTTTTAGCCCCATATTTTTAATCCCTAGGAGATGGATATTTTTAGTCCCATTATACAGGTGAGGAAGCAGTTCTGTATCTGCCTAAGGTCAAGGGGTAGGCCATAAAGCTAGATCCTCACTGCTAGGGTGAGGTCCTATTGTATTTCTTTGCTAAAATCTATGCTAGTTCTACTGGCCATGCTGGCTCCCTAGCTTTTAAGAACATTTATTATCAAACCCACGGACTCACTGTGTCCTTTGCTTTCCTAGTTGTTCTAACCATCTTTGTACTTGGAAACCATACCGTAACAATCCATGCTTCATTGTAGAGCGTTTAGAATTCTTCATTCTCTATTTTTTTTTAATGTTAGTCTTGTCTATTTTTTAACTTCTATTAGAAAAAACATGACTTTTCCCTGTCTTTTGTTGTCCCCCCCATGTCCCCATGTTTCTTGTTTTTATCTTGTGTCTAGAACAATACCAGCTACTTAGTAGGTACTCAGATGTTCAATAGATGGATGGAATTGGCACATGGTTGCTGATGAATAAACATGTGTTTTTGGCTCAATTGAAAATGATTTTTCTTTTAATTGAGGGCAGAGAACACCAGGTCAATTGACTCCCTCTTCACTAGTCTAGATGTGTGATGAAATGGCCCTTGGCAATGACAAGACACTTGTAAGCCAAACCTTACCTCATTGAGTCTCAGATTTCCCACCTTATCTCAGTCTTGGGATGAGATGGTCATGACTGGTGGCCCATATCTCTCCAGGGGATAATGGATTATATTGCTTCTAATATATCCTGGAGGGACATTTAAGATGTTCCTACCTGTTTGGGGAGAATTGTTGCCCTCCATAGGGACTGTTGGAACAAAACTCAACATTAGGTGGAATGGTCAGTCAGTGGGGTCCATCGATTGATTAAGGTTTGTGTTCAGGTATGTGTTCCTGCCCAACTCTGCTTTTTCAAATCGTGTGGGACACATCTGCTCCTGTCCGAAGTTTATGAAGAGAGCTAGCGAAGCATTGACATTTAGCCTGTTTGCTAATCGGCAGTTAGTGTTCTGTGGTCAGTCTTGGCTGTACGCCTTTTGTTCACGTGCCCACATTATTGCATGGACACATATTAAGTCTTTAAACACCAAAGTGATCACACACCCACATGTTCCCTAAAATGTAGGCTGACTTGTTGGAACTGGGAGACTTTTTTTTAAGGGAGACCGTTGAGCTTGTTTACTTATTTCTCTGAAAACGCTTAAATCTTAGAAAGAATTTCCAGCTTGTAATAACCAAAATATATACAAACATTATAGAAGTTGGAATTCAAAGAAAGTGAAAGTTCTTTTTAACCCCAACCCCAGAGAAAACTGTTTAAGGGTTTGGTGCATATATCCTCTCTTTTCCTGTATTTATATACTAGCATGTTGTTATTACCACTGTCATTTAAATAGCAATAAACTATGCATTCTGCTTTGCAACTTACTTTTACATTTATCTGAAATGTTAAGAACACTTGGCGCCTGGGTGGCTCAGTTGGTTAAGTGTCTGCCTTCGGCTCAGGTCATGATCCTGGAGTCCCGGGATCGAGTCCCGCATCGGGCTCCCTGCTCCGCGGGAAGCCTGCTTCTCCCTCTCCCACTCCCCCTGCTTGTGTTCCCTCTCTTGCTGTGTCTCTCTCACTGTCAAATAAATAAATAAATAAATCTTTAAAAATAAAAAAAAAAAGAACACTTCCTAAGAATTCCTTAAGGAGAAGTGCAGGTTTTATAAGGCGGGTAAAGGAGCTGGATGCCTGCGGTTCTTAACCTTTGGTGACGAGAGCTTTGCCTAGCAGGTGCTGAACCTTGGCCATCAGTGACCTCATTCTACTTTCATATGTGGGTCTTTGAAGACTTTTTTTTTTTTTTTTTTTAAGTAATTCCAGAGAAATTAACTGTTAGGAGACCAGTTAGTTCTCTTCAAACCTGACATTTCTCATCCCCCCAAATACACCAGCCTTCTGGAATGCAGTCATGTTTTATGAGTGCAAGTGGTATTTTGTAAGGACACTCTACTTGGTCAGAAATTTCATTGCCAGAGGCAAGAACAGGATAAGGAGCACGGTAATGTGCACAAGGAGGATGAAGGTAGAAACGTATCATTAAGTTAAAAAAAAAGAAACAACCCAAATCAGCTGAGAAGTCTTAAGACAAGGACAGCTTTGAGATTAGGAAGCGGATGCCTTGTGCTTGGGAACAGTGAGGGAAAGAGGCGAGCAGAAGGGTCCTGCTGATCTCGCTGAGGATGGCCTCCAGCCACAAGGCCCCTCGTCACAGCCACATGGGACTGAGGCTAAAGACTTTCTCTATTTCTGATCCCTAGCTCCTCTGTCAGCACCCCCCTCCACACATGTACACACAAATGCACACAGCCCACTAGTCCGGCTTGATTCCTTGTTCCTGGGTACTCAGACACACTCTTCTCCACCTTTATAATTTCTCAAAAGGGATGCATGTTACAATTCATGTTTATATTTCATATGCATGGGTTTTTTTCCCCTTGAAAATTTGTGTTAAAGTATGTCTTATGATAAGTTTGTTTCCAAGTAGAGGAAGGAGAGTACGTAGGTTCCAGCCATTGGCCAAGGCTGGGATTGAACCACACACAGTTCTAGCTTTCAAGGAACTCAGTACACTGTGGGGCACAGGCAGTTAAGCATAACTACCTAGTGTTATATGAGAATTATAGTATAGCACATATTACCTAATGCTATATGAAAAATGCTTGGGAGATTTGGGGACATCTAGGAAGGGTCTCAACCCAGCCCTGAGGGGCCAGGCAGGGCTTTCTAGAGAAAGTGGTTCTCAACTAGGGGTGATTTTTCAGACCAGTGAAAAACACTGTTGGTTTTGTTACTGGGGTTGTTGGGGCCAGAGGAGGGAGACATTACTGGCATCTAGTGGGTAGAGGCCAGGATGCTGCCAAACATTTTGCAGTGCCCAGGACAGCCCATCCCCGCACCCCCAACAACAATCAATAATCTGGCCCCTGTACCAAGGTTGAGAATGTCCATGTACCAAGGTTGAGAAACCCTGGGCTGAATTGAGACGGAAGGGGGTCAGGGTGGAGAGAGTCCACGGTGTCCAGGGGAGTTACTTACAGAAGAGTGTGGGCTCTGGTGGAGAACGGTATGGGAGTAATGGTTCAGTTAGATAAGGAGTCAAAGTGTCCTTTCATTGGACCCTAAGAAGGCTGCTCCTGACCATAGAGAATTGGTTTTAGCAGAACACTACTTAGAAGTGCCAGATGTAGAGGACTGAAGAAATGAGGAGCACGCAAGCAGTTTGTGAAAAGGGGGAATTTATATGGTAGTAATGGCGGTTATAATTAAGCCTTCGTGTAGGTCAGAAACGATGCCAAATGCTTCATGTTCACTGTCCAGATTATTCCACACAACAACCCTGTGAGATGTGGATTTCTTTGTATGGATGAGGAGGTAGACGTTTGGAGAGTTTAAATAATTGGTCAAGGATTCACAAAGCTCATAGATCATGGAATTGGGATTCAACCCCAGGCATCTTGTACTGGACCTGTATTATTTCCCGAGGGAAGAAGATAGGCCAGGGACACGGGTTGGGTGGATGTGCTTGTGGGGGGGGGGGGCGGGGAGTGGTTTCCTCTTGGATGACAGAGAGTTTTCAGATGGGAGTGACTTGGCTAGTAGTCAGAGAGAAATTGAACATGCCGATGAGGTGGGCTCTTGGATGAAGCAGGAGAGGACTGGATCAGGAGCCGGAGTTGAGGAATCAGCCTGAGAGCGGGGGAGTGGGAGCATGTCTTCTAATTGTGGCAAGAGAAGAGGGAAAGGATGGGTGCCCCTTGGGATGAGGAAGGGAGAGGCAGACAGAAGGTGGAAACTTCTTTTTCTTCTCAACCAGACATAACAAAGAATGGAAGGCAGGTAAATATCAGACTACGGGGTAGAATTGAAACGAAGAATTTGCAGGGAGGCCAATCTGAGGTCAAAGAGAAGTTGGGAGAAAACACTGATTTAGACCCAAGGTTGAGTTTTTTTCCAGGTAGTTATGAGGGAAAGACAATGAGTTGGGCTTCATACTTTGATTTCAGGAGTTCATTTTCACAGTCTTGCTTTCACCTGCTTAAGTTCCTTTAAGGAAATCAAGTGTAGCTTTTCTTTTCACAGAACTAAAAGTTTTGTCAGTGCATGGTTAGAGCAACTTGTTGCTTGAAAATTGATTACATGTGGATATAATCAATTACAAATTATCTTCATGACCTCAAGACTGGAATTCCTAAAATCACTGGATATGCCTCATCTGAGATTATCGATTTAAGGAGTCATTAAAGAGTTCCAAACAGGATAGAAAAAAGGAATGCCAGGGTTGGCAGAAGAGTTAACATTCTCAGTAAGGTGAGCTGTAATAAAGCCATTGATCGCCAATATCTAGTCACATCACTCCAGTGCTTTACAGTTGATGAGTGTTTTAAATGTTCAAGTAATAAAGTCTTGTTGAAAAAGTTCTAAATTATTAAGTAGAAAATGACAGTGTTGTTTGCCTGGGCACACATCTGGGTCATTTACCTTATTTATAAATTCTGGAAACTATCTCATCTTTTCCAAGTGTTATTTATTTTACTTTTTTTTTATTAAAAGATTTTACTTATTCATTTGAGAGAACGAGCTAGCACAAGCGCATGAGCGGGGGCGGGGGAGGGGCAGAGGGAGAGGGAGAAGCAGATGCCCCACAGAGCAGAGACCCCCCACTCCCTTTATTTTCTTGTACAAATGCATTGGCTAGCATTTTCACAACAATGCTAAGTAATTATAATCCTTGTCTGGTTTTTAACTTGAATTCTTTTAATGTTTTATCATTAAGCATGATGCTGAGTTGTGTGTATTTATCCATATATTATCTTACTAAACCATTTTTATTAGAAATGGATCCTGAATTTCATCAAATGCTGTCTAGCCCGTTCTGTATTGATCAAATTATTTTTTCTCCTTTGACTGCTTAATGTAGTGCAGTATAGATTTTCTGGTATTGAAAGCCTGCCTTCCTGCAGTGAATCTCACTTGATCATAGAGTTATATTCCTTTAATGTGCCCTTGGATTTTATTTGAATTCTTGCCTCAATATTTATAAGTATATTGGTTGCTTTTATTAACATTATTATTGTTTTGAGGTAAACTTTGCTATCTGTGTTACACTAGCTTTGGAAATACATTGATGAAACTCTTAATGCTTTAGACTTTGGACCAATTTCAAAAATATCTGATTTAGTGATTCTTTGAAGGCTCTCTGGTGATTGGGTTGGCTCTTTGTCTCTTTCCTAGTCTTCCATTGGTATGGTTTCTTCTTTGATTAATTTTGGTGATACATGTTTCTAGACAGTCATCCATTACTTTTAGGTTTACATATTATTACTGAGTTGCACATAGAAATTTCTAAATATAGTTTATTTTTATTTTCATTTACATTTGTGAATATTTTCTGCTTCTTATCCTTAATTCTCTATATTTGTGGCCCCTCCCCACGCACACCTTTTCTCTTATTAAGCTAGCTAGAGATTTTTATTTAATTTTATATGGTATTAGATTTTTTTTTTTTTACTGTGGTTACTTGGTCAGTTTTATTGTTTTTTGATTTTTTAACCCCTGATTTTCTATCTTAATCTTAATTAAATCCTTTCTTCCACTTTTCTTCCTTTTTCTTTCTCCTTGTGTTGAATGTTTAATTCATTGAGTATTACTTCTTTTTTTATTTAGTATCATTTCTTGATTTTTATGTTATTTCTTCTTGATTAGCAATTTTCATAGAGCTATGAAGTTTCCTCTAAGTACAGCTTTTACTAAATTGTGTGTTTTATATACATAACATTTTAAAAGTCACATTCTATAGATGAGTTTTCATTTCCGGTTAATCCAGGAATTGTTGAGGAGAATGTTAGAATTTTCCAAGTGTTTGGAATTTTTTGTCATTCCCCCCCCCCAGTTTTATTGCATTATAAGTAAAAGTGATGGACTTTTTTTCTATTTGTAATTTATTATCTGCTAATTCTGACATGATGGACTCCCGTAAACCTCCATGGGCATTTGAAAATCTTTGTAATGTCCCACAGTTGCTTGAAATGAAAATGTGTTTTCTATGTCTAGGATATAGAATTTGAAATTTATCCCTTAACTGAATTCTGACTATTAATTCTTTTCTTAGTTGGCTTTCCTCATTTAATCTATTAAGTGCTTATGTCTATTTCTTCTTTTATTTGTTGCCATTTTTTTTTTCCTTTATTTGGTGATGTTAGGGGGCATAAATATTCATGATAAATCTTCATGGTGGATTGTACTTTTTTACATTAAGTGTTCATCTTTCAACTTTTATAATTATAATTTATTTTCCTTTATATTGTGAAAATTTTCTGCTTCTTATCCTTAATTTTCTTTAAAAATTAAAGGTAAGCCTAAAAGCTTTTTTGTGAGTTTAAATTTGAATAATATTAATCATGATCTCTACTTTTTCTTTCCTTGATGTATCTTTTACATTATTACAACTTTCAAACTTTTTTGTCTTTTTACTATGTGTGTCTCTTATACACCAAACGGAATTAGAGTTTGTCTTTGAATCTACTCTGGGGATATTTTCCATGGGAGGATTTATCCAGATTGCCTTTATTGATATAACATATATACTTGATTCTAATTAATTTCATTACTAGTATATTTCTGTGCAATGTCCTTTGTCTCGTCTTTTACTACATGGCCTGTGTTGATTAAAAAATTTAAAAGCTACATGATCTGTTTTAATTTTTATTACTAATTAAATTTTTTACTTTAATGTGCTTTATACCTTTATTTGGGGATTTATTAACTTCAGAAGGAAGCAATATCTAGTATTTTTTTTTTTTATGGTCTACTATGAAAGTTGAGAACTTTCCTCCCACTTGTATTTATCCTCTAATGCCTACCTCTTTGTTTCTGTTATTATGCTTAAGGATTTTTCCCAGTTCTATGCAATTTATTGTTATTCTAGGGGGTAATTTATTGTTATTGTAATTATTACATTGAAGGGTTTATAATCTTGTTTTGCAATTATTATGAATTATTCAGTCTTAGTTCTAGATGAAAGAGGATTCAGTGCTTACATCTGTTTACCTCTACACTCCAAATTCTTGAGATCTCAATTTTGAATCTTCTCTTGGTAGGATATCTTCCGTCATTGAGTAGATATTGAAGGAGAGTTATTAGTAAGTGCAGCATCCCTTGACTCTGCTGATTGGAAAATGCTTTCTTATTACTTGTATACATGGTTGCAGAGTTAGTTGGGAACTGAATACTAAAGACGCTCCTCTCTTTCTCAAGCCTCTGTAGACATCCCTTCACTGCTTTCTATCACTGAATGTTTCTGTGAAGAAAAAGTCCTGAATTTCTCCCCTGGAATTGACTAATTTAAAAATATCTCAATGTTATGGCGTTCAGTGTTTATTCTTGAAATTCTGTAACTTTACCAAGATGTCTCAATCTGATGATTCTCTGTTGTATTTTCCCGAAACAACAGATATTTCTTTATTTCAACAAAATTATTTCCTATCACAGATTTGAGCATATTTTGTTTTGCTCTGTTTTGTTTTGCTGTCTACTTCTAGAATACCTTTTATCTGTATTTTGGGTCTCTGTTGTTTTCAAACCTTCTTCTCTGTCATCTTCTCTACCTGCTTTCATCTGCTTGTCCTTTTCCTCTGCATTTTGTGCAGTTTTTTTGAAGACCGTTTTCCACATCATCAACTTTGTTTTTCGTTTGTGGATTTTGTCTCTTATTACTTTAATATATTTATTGGTTCTGCAATGATATTATTTTTGTTGTCAGTTTCTTTCTTCAACTGCCAGCTCCCCTTTCATCTCATTCTGATGTCTTATCATCTTATCTTTGATCTCTTCTTTCATAGGATCTCTGTTAATTGTTGTATGTAATTTTCTTCTGCGTCCTGTTCTTTCAAAATAGATTATTCATTGGTCTTTTCCATACGGTTTCTTTCTATCACCTTTTTTTTTTTTTAACCTGGTTCATTTTTTTCTAATTTATCTCTGGTTGGGACATAACTATCAGAACTTGCTCTTGGCCCCCAAACAAGGAAGGGTAATATCTCTTTAAATTTTCTCCTTGAGTCCTGCTCAATTCTGCTTTCAGAGCCTGAGTTTGGGTCTTGATGGGTTGTCTTAACTTCTGTGCCCTTTGAGCAGTCTACCATGGTCCCGTGGTTAGGTTCCTAGGCAAGACACAGTTGATGAATTTTATCCCTGAACTCTGTGATTCTAAGTCCTGCTTTTGATTTGAGGGCCCCATTGGTCTGTTGCTTTGGTGTCGCCCAACTTTTTTCCCCTTTGTTTTATGTTGTCCCCCTTCTTTCCCTTCAGCCAAGGCTTTGTTTGCGGTTTGAGACAATTAGCCACCATTTTTTTCTGGGAGTCCCTTGGTTAGCTTAAAGCACTTATCCTTCCTTTGAGGGATTTCCAAACACATCTGTGTTTTCAGATGTTGATTCTTCAGATTTAGCTCTGCACTCTAGCTTTGGTGTGATAATCAAATAACCACTCCAAGTTTGGAGGTGTTTCCTAGTAAGATTTTGTTGATCACGAAAGCCTCCCGTCACGGAAGAATCTTGGGTTTTGAGGATTTACCCAGCTTTTAGTATTTTCTGGATAAAATACTCTAATTCTTTCCTTTGTGGATTGCCACATCTCACTTTACAAATATCAAGGACGCCATGTCATGAACTGTTCTGAAGTTTTTAAGGGAGATGAATATCAATACGAGCATTGTATTGGCCACAATATTCACTGTTTCAAAGACAGGAACTCTGCCTTTTATGAGTGTGCTCTCCATAGTTTCTGATGCTGGATTCTTCAACTTAGTGTTTTCCCATTAACTGCTAAATAAGAAGTAAAATATTTGCAAACATTGGTCCTCTCTTAGGTTCTTTGAAGACTGCATAGCTATCACTGTAGTCATTCAATGAACAGCATTTAGAAATAGGATTCCCTGTACATTGGAGAAGGGGATTTACCATAGTAGCCCTAGGGTCAGGGACTGTTTCATAGGAGGGAAGATTTGAGCTTAATCTTAAGACATGAGTGGGTATCAGAATCTCCCCAAGGGCTTGTTAAAATACAGATTGCTGGGCCCTTTTGGACACATTAAGTCTGGAGAGGAACGTGAGAACTAACTAATTTCCACCAAATTCTTGGGTGATGCTGAGGCTGCTGGTCTAGGAACCCCGCTTTGAGAATCATTGTCCTAAATGATGGGGATTACTTAGACCATCACAATGTAGGTAAAAGTATTCTATAGGGAGGAAAACATGAACAAACGTAGAGATCTCAGCATCTTCTTGATTTCTAAACCATTCTCTTCGTTACGATAAGGGACCCTTTGTAAGAGACCCTTATGGGGAATATTTAAAAAGTTAAAGATGATTCCCAGCCTTTCTGATGCATTGACTTTTTTGTATCCAATACATGAGTATAGATGTCTACTAGGAATATAGATAAATAGAAGATAAATACATACGTATATATGTACATGAGGTAAAATATTCCAAGCTGTGGTTGGTTTCAGAACATAATGTATAATTTGAAGTAAAACCTGGTATCAGCAATGTTCTGGAATTAATTGGTCTGAGCCACACACTAGATGTGCCACGAGGAGACTGGCTTCCTTGCCAGGCATTCGTCCAACTGACTGCTCTTCTCCTTCCCATTTTAAAAGAACTGACCCTGATATTTCCAGATACCCCTAAGACTCATTCAGCTGGCCTCTGCAGTGACTTTGTTGGCAGTGCACATTTTCCAGAAGAAACAAGACGGTGTTTCTCATGGGGTAGATTTGGCAGGCATAAAGCTACTACATAACCTTGTTCCGATTCCATGAGGTTGGATTCTGAAGAAAGATAATTCAGTGTTATAGCTCTTGTTCTTCTGTGTATACCTTTGTCAGCAACTTTCAGTCTTCCAAATGTGTTTCCAAAGTAGAAACACACTGTTTGCATGCCTAAGAAGGTCTTTGAACAGTCACACTGCAGACGATGGATTTTGTACCTTTTCAGTTACTCTCCTGAGTGTAGAATTCAGAGCAGAAGAAACACGGGAGGTTATTCTGGAGTCAGCCTCCCCAGTGAAGAAAGGCTCTTGTTAGTGAGCATATATGGAGCATGGACTTTATGTGTGAATAGCTGTTAATGAGCTGAATAACATTTATAGAGTGTCTTTGCTGATTTCCTTTCTCAAATTATGGAATTGGAAAGATTTTTTCTTTTTTTCCGGCTTCAGAGAATTTGTGTTCTAGAAGCCCTGGGCAGGTTATTTTTCATGAGGCCTCAGTTTCCCTACCTAAAATGTGAAGACATTGGACCAGGTTGATCTGCATGGTCTTTAAGATCTCTTCTCTTGTGGACATTATGAACTGATAGGTAATTAACTTTTAGAGTGAATTCTTCCATTTGACTGAAGGAAGGCACGAGTAATATATTGTTTCAATGTTTTTCAGGGACGCAGACAAGAGGAAATTCTGCTCCTACCTAATTCCGTTATACCTCCCTCCACTGAAAATGTTTATACAGTTTTGAGCTATAGGGGAGAATTTTTCCTCAGGCTTTCCGGAATCCTTGCAAACAAGAATTAAAAGGTTTTTGTGGAGGGAGGACAACCAAATCGTCTCAAGAATAGCCCCAGGTGATGATGCCAGGTGTCACATCAGCTCAGGGAAGCTTAATGGTGTTATAAATATATGGGTGGAATGATGCAGCCAGAGCACCTTCCCCATGGATGATGAGGAAAAGGAAGATGGCCACTTACTTAAATACAAGGACAAGTGAACACTTAGAATTCCTGGTACCCCAGGAGTTAGCTAATCATTATGATGTGGCTTATTGAGTTTCATCAGTTGGAGTGGGGAGGAGGGTTGTGTAACACTCAGTTTTGTTTTTCTGGCCATTGGAGGTTCTCTGGAATTGCTTAGGTTCCTAAATGTTTAGCTTTCAGTTGGTACCCCTGGCATGTCTTCTCCTGGGAAGCAGGCATGCATACACTTGTGCATACAACAGTTCTCATCAGGACCAGACCTGTGCTGGGCCCTGGGGTTATAAGAACCGAAAGGAGCCCATGGCTTGTCCTCTGAAGAGTGATTTTGAGTAGCCTGGGACCCCACCACTTTGAAAGAAGATAGTTGTACATAATGAAGAGGAGAACATGTGCATCATGTTTCCCTCAGAAATTTTAGTTGGAAGCCACATGTTAAGTGTAGAACTCGACCATTTTTAATGACATTGGCCCCTTACCCTCAAAGCCCATGCCTGGGACCATCAACAAACAGTGCAAGGGCCTTACCACTAAAGAAAGATGGACCAGTCACTCACCTTAATCTTACATTTTTTCCTTGAAAAATTTTTAGTAAAATACACAAATCAGAAAAATAAAACTAAAGACTCGTGATCTATGACCTGAAGACTAGGTCATTTAGAATCATAGAATCATAAAATCTTTGAGTTGGGAGAGAATTTGCTGATCATCTAGGTCAGAGATTCCCTGGCCGGGACCCCATGCAAGGACTAAAAAGGCAGGTGGGTTATATACAGAGATTGAAAATAACCCACAGACCGACCACTTGTGAAAAGGTTTCCAACCTCTGTGCCATTGACATTTTGGACCAGATCATTCTGTCCACAGTTGTGGGGACTGTCCCGTGCTTTGTGGAATGTTCAGCCACATCCTTGGCCTCTACCCATTAGATGCCAGTAGCGCCCCAGTCTCTGGTTGTGAGAACCGAAAATGTCTTCAGAAACTCCCAAATATCCCCAGCCTGGGTTTTTTTGGTGGTGGTGGTGGTGGTGATGGTGGTGGTGGTGGTGGTGGTGGTGGTGGTGGAGGAGTGGGGTGTTGGTGGTGGTGGAGTGGGGGGTTGGGGGGGTAGGCAAAATTGCTCCTGGTTGGGACCACCACTGCTCTATGCTAACATAGAGTTAGAAGAAGAATCTGATTCTCATGACCACTCTTTTTTTGTTTGATTGGAATCTTCAGAAGCTCTGACTCATTCATTCAACACATTTGCTGAACCCATTATGTGAACTGTCCCCAGTGCTGAAGATACCAACTTGAGTAGATAGGCATGGACTTGCTCTCAGAATGCTTATGTTTTAGAGGAAGACAGACCACAAATAGGCATCATGTCAACAGTGAAGGAAATAAAGCAGTGGAATGTGGTAGAGAGAAAGTGAGTGTGGTCGAGATTGTGGAGAGGGGGCTTGATTTCATGGGAGTCAGGGGGGTCAGCAAATGTTAGATGGAGTTGTCAGGGAATGCCTCTTAGAGGTTAGAACCTTTGAGCCCAGACTTTTATATTGCTGATGCCATATAAAACTGCACATTTATTTGTCTCTGAAAAATAATAAAAGTAAAGGAGTGAATTAAGTCAGAAAAAAAGTCTTTCAGAGATGAGAAGGAAAACTTGTAAAACACTCCCTTTTTGTATAAAAAGGTTGAGTATCATAATCTAATGTCTTCATTTAGCAAAATGTCCCAGTAAAGGCTTTGAAAGACTTGCTCAAGGTGAACGTGACAGGCAGAGTCGTCACATCTGCTGGAAACATTCTTTTACTGGCTGGATAGGCGTTTCTGTATCCTTGGCATTTTTTCTTTTTCTCTTCTTTTCTTTCTTTCTTTCTTTTTTTTTTTTTAAGAGCAACCCAATAGTGAATAAACTGAAAAAACTAAATTTGTTGGGCAAAAATGAGATTTATCATTAAGGGTTTACGGAATGTGGGGCTTGGCGGAGTACAGAAGCATTCTAGTGTTTTCACATGGTGATAAACTCTACTCTTGGGTTGGCAAACAAATGTCTTAACTTCTGTTTAGAAGTTCTTGGGGTGCAGTGATTTTTAGGAGTAAACTTACTTGCTGAACGTAGATTGGAGATTGCAAGAAAAAAGAAATTCCTTTCCTGTCATTTTTTTTTTTAATTCCTAATTCTTGGGTGTTTGCCAGTTCCATACCTAAATATATACTGTGTTTTCCCTATTATAAGATTCTATTAATTTGTTGGAACAACCAATGGATATGAATGGGCCGGTTGGTTAGCTTAATAAAGCAGAAGGACAGCCTCTGATAGCTTCTGCTATAGGTGGAGGCCCGAGGAGTAGAGAAAAACAAACAAACAAACAAACAAAACAGCCCACAGTCTCCTTGGGCAGGAGGATCTGAAAGTGTTCATGATCCACACAGCCCAGCCATTGTTTACCTTTCTAGAAAGGAGTCTGCTGAGGGCTTTCATCCTGACAGGGTAGTTAGATCAGGAACCAGGGTTTGGAGAAAGACAGACCCAAGTGCCAGGCTTGCATAGTCAGTTTTGTCAGATAGAAGAAATGAGGCTGGAGAGGTCATCGCAGCATTTGGATCCGGCCCTTGTGCGCCACTGATATGGGCAAACGGGGTAATTCTCATCCAAAGGAAGTGACTTGTCTGAATTTTCTGAGCGAACCGTGTACAGAAGGCAATGTGCAAATGTCTGAGGGATTAGATTGGGATTTTTGTGGGCTTTTCCCCTAAATAAAAGAGTTCTCATAGCAAAACTTTCTCATCCTCTCCACAAGTCAACAGCCATACACCATTTTTGGTTTTGTTTTGTTTTTTTCTGAGTGGTCATAGAGAATAAGGTAAACTGTTAAGATGGTTTCTGGATCCATTCACTGAAACTGTGGAACTTAGACTTTGTGTGGTTGGCCAGACCTGCGCCAGGAACAGTTACGGCCGCGAAGACATGCCCAGTGCCTGAGGTCAGTCGGGCTTTCACACCCACAGAGGAGGTACTACTCGATGCATGAGTTGGTCTTTCGTGATGTGAAAGATGAGTTTCACTGGCAACTTCTGCTTACTCTGCGTCTCAATCAGTTCTGTAATGAAGACCCAGCAGCATATCTGCAACTTCCCTTTAATTTTACAATTTTTATAATGAGGGTTCTTGTAGTGTGAAAAGTGTCTGTAGAAACCCAGCCAGCATTCTGAAGAGTCTCTGAAGGAACACCGTGATTTTCTGTCTCTGCCGTTTGGGTGCGGATTGGCCCTCCAGAAGAGAAATCAGTTAATCTCTTGTTCTCAATGTGCTAGGGCAAGAATGGCTTCAAAGTTTCCATGGAACTTCCTGATGGGCCCATGACATTTCAGAGAATTCACTCAACACCAAGAATGGCTTTCTGTCATTTGAAAGAACAAGATGAGCTGGGATCTCATTTGTCACGGTTGCGTTTTGAGCATTTTCGTATGAGGAGGCATCCTGGTTTGTTTTGTTTCTTAAGGAGAATATTGTCAGGATGCTTCTCAGAATTAGACTTATCTAGCCAACTGCAGGTTCCCCTTTCCAGACAATGAAGTCTAAAGCTACTGAGATACCACCCTGCTTCCTCCCTTTCTTTTCTAGTCCCTTCTCTCCTCTTTTATCTCCTTGTTCAAATCACACGCTTCCTTTTCTAAGGACAGGAGAGCTGGCAGGCTGCCGATTGGTTTGTTGGCCTCAATTAGCCTTATATCATTGCAAAGGAATGCATGAATTCTCCAGAAGGTATGTACTATCTCTTTCTGTGTTAGGCACTCACTACCTGCTTTCATAACAGGTCACTCAGCCAGAACTGCTTCTTATTTACATATCTGACAGTTTTTTTAGTCACTTAGATTATATCCCTGGATGCTCGTCTCATTTTAATGATGATCCCAAAGGCATCTGTTATGAAATACTACTCAACATGCCCTGTAACACTTGAAAACTTGATGCAGAACAAAGCTAAAACAAGCGATAACCTGAAAAGGACCATCGTTGGCCAGAAAGCGAGTGGGTTATTAATCTGCAGATTGCCTGCTTCAGACTTGTGCTGATGTACAAGGTCCACAGATGGACCAGACTGACCACATAGAACAGAGGCAACGTGCATTGGCAGGACTCGGGGTCTCCTGGTATTTCTCGTCTAGTATTTAAATCCAGTCTCATATTGGGGGTTACATATGTGATTGCAAATTAATCCTTTCTCTTCTGAAAATTTGGTTTTGAAGAACAGCTGTGTCTCCCTTCTGAATTCCTTAATTATTTATCCTCCCTGATATGTTAAACCTTTCATTAGTGTGGTGAATTGCCAAGAGTACACAGAACTGCTTAGATCATGTAGCAAACAGTATAAACATTTGATAGGACATTTGAAGACACCACATGGCGAGCCAGGATCTATAGTGGTACTGAATGCTGTGGGCTCGATGGAGGTAGCTTGTTGTCAGGAGTTCTTTGTTCGTTTATTTTGCTGGCTTATTTTACTTTTTTTTTCTAACTAAACATGGGAGGAGAACATAAATCATTTGTGCTTGTTCAGAAGGGGCTGATTCTGCTCTGATAGACAGAGTCCCTGTCAAATTTGGACTGCACATGCTCATATCTGAGGTCAAATTAAATCAGTAAAATTAATTATTTCATATATATATAGAGAGAGAGAGAGAGAGAGAGAGAGTCTTCGTTTGCATTTGTCACCTAGATCCTGCAAATACTGATCCTGTTCCTGAAAGGACGTTTCACCTCAGTTTCTTCTCAGTCCAGTCCTGTTTGGAAGGATGCTTTAAATGGTTTTTAAATTACTAGAACTGCCACTTTGACTGTGACAAGGGTAAGTGATAAGTAGTGACATAGAACACCCCTTGCTGTCAGAGTAGCAACCCGCATCCACAAGTGGAAGAGTTAGTTGTTTTCCCCCCATTTTTCATCCTTGGCATGAAAATTCTTCTTTCCTCATAATGGCAGTGCTGGGGCTTCGGGTTAGAAGTGCTAACCTCCCAACACGCCCCCTAGCTCTTTGACCTCACCCTCTCGGCTCTTTCCGATCTGCAGATACATTCATAGACTGATCTGCAGGTTCCTGATGTTTCTGTTTTTCTAGCTGAACTATCCCAGAGTTGATGCATTCCACTACCAGTCCTTAGATAATTGGTTTTTCCATTCACTGGAAAGTAAGAAAAGCACAAACAACAGGTGCTAACTAAAACCTTTTATTAGAATTGTGATTCAGGAGAACTGGGGAGCTCAGTGTCTTATAAATGAAACTAGGTTTCTGGAGTGGACAGAGGAAAAGCACCTTATGGTGTTTCTGGTTCTATTTCTCAAAGGCTTTGAAGGTTATAATTAGTTGCCGCTGAATCCCCGTGGCTGTGGCACTTCCCGGCTTTATTTCTGGTCTGCAGTCCTTCAGTCAGAGAACAGGTTCGATCCAGGCAAGGCCTGCATGTTTTAATTCGGGCACTTCCTGGAGACAGTTGGGACTTTGACTTGAAGACCATGTTTATGCAAGCCTGGAGAACTGTGCTCGCCAAGCTGCCATGGGCGAGGGTTGATGGTGGCCGGCTGGTGAGAACACCGTGAACCATCAAGGGTGCCTCCCCCTCTCCAGGTACGTCTGGGCTGTGAGCGGGAGAAGGACATGCCATGACGCTGCACGTCGCCCCTTTTACCTCCACCACGGCATCATGGCTCTCCGGGATCCTGAGCACAGAAAGTGGGTGTACAGGTGGTGTAAACAAGAGAGCAGCCTGTGTCTATCATCTCCCTCTCCTCTTTCGCCTGTGTATATTCCAGATCTTGAGCAAGATCTCTCTGGGTTGTCTTTGACTATGTCTTCAAGAGCTTGTCAGATGTGGCGAATCGGATTTAGGGTTTCTCATCAAAACCCCACCTTTGGAAATCCCCAAACTAGAAATGGAAATGGAACACACCAGCAATGGGTAATAAGTGGTACTGAAGAGCAATGAATACGTCGAATGGTCTCAGGGTTTCCAGCGTGTTAGGAGGACTGACCACGTTCGGCACTAGGGCATTAGAGAAGAATCCATATTCATGGAGCAGGTCTCCTCGTGGGTGGTGTTTAGAGTCTAGTCCTTGATGCCTATTTGACCTTGAGGGCCCTGGGAATACTGCCTGGGGGAAGGGTGGTAGGAGATGGGGGTGATTGTTTGATTTGTAGACTCACCCCATGACCCTCTGAAATAGCATTTCTTTTTAGTTAGTTCCGAAGCTTCCTCTTCTGCTTTTGATTTTGCTGATTGGGTCAGTGCGGAGCGGGGAGGGGGGGGTTGCTAATCTCATTATGACAGTATTTTTAAATGAAGTAAGTAGATACGAGATCAAGGCTTTTAGCTTTAGATCATAATTTTGGAGCAGATCAGTGTCTAGCTGAGTCTTTGAGTGTTGCTGCTCTCTCTGGGTGGATGAAGCAGTCAGATATGCAGAGCTTCTTTCTCCTCTTTTTCCTTGTTGTGGGTTTCTCAGAGGATTACCATCTGCTGTGAAAACGTACTCTGGTTGATGGATGGGTCATCCTCCGGTCGGGCTTTCTTTGTCTCCTGTCCTCCCCCATTCCTTTCTTCTCCTCCCGCTCTCACTTCTTCCACGTGTGTGCGTCCTCGGTCTCATAAACACATCGAGTTTCTGTTTCTTTGATTGTTTAGGCCATGCTGGAAATTTCTGTTTTCTTCTAATGTCAGTGTCTTAAGGAGAAATGTGCACACAAAGGCAAAATGGCTTTCCAAGGAGGCTCTGTCCTCCTTTACATGCTTGGTGCAGACATCAAATTGAAGGCCATTCAGCTGTACCTGAAGCTGGTTCTCTCAGCAGCCTGGAGATTAACCTCTTCTAAGGCTCTGAGCTATTTTTGAGGTAGAGACTGCAACAACATTAAAGCTAGAACCCATTAGGAAATCACTTTCATCATCTCTTCTTTTTCCAAATCAGTGGGGTTTGTTGTTGTTGTTTGGTTGGTTTATTTTCTGATCTCATGACCCTTTAATCTCCTTTGTAGCAGAACAAGGAGACTGTTGGTTTGTGTTTGCATCCAGTGAAGTTTGAATCCTTGATAACAGCTTCCGAAGACACCAAGATATTGAGAACTGCATAGAGAGATGAATTTCATGTCTGGGTGGATGACTTAACGCTGAAGGTGCCCTGCTTTCCTTGTGCAGAACCATAATTTTTGTTGATGTTGTGCAAACCAGGCTCAAAATTTCCAAAAGACACACAGCAGAAAGCCTTTTGTTGCATTATTTCTAAAGGCTTGAAGTTTTGAAGGGAAGAGATTTTGTTTTCCTCTCGGGCTACACAATGGAGCTTTCAGAGAACCTCTTTTAAAAGGAATAGCTACAGCCTTTGTGTTGAAGGGTGTGTCTGTTGGCAGGGTCTGCTGATGCAGACAGACTGGCTGGTGATTAACAAAGGTCATTAGACTTTGGAATCTGGCAAGCAGAGTCGGATGGTATGTCTTCTGTGTGTGGAAGGACGACTCCCAAGAAGCCAAGGCATTCTGGAGGTCCCCCCAGCCCACCCCCAAATCCTGCTGTAGAACAGGGTCTGGTCCAGGATCGTCCTGCAATAACCAGTTAGCTCTGCTGGGACTAACGAACAGACTTATCAATCATGGGATAAAAGAACCTTCGGAGATCTTGGTGAATGTCATTTGAGGAGGAGAAAGGTGCTGCTTTTCGGAAAGCAATGAAAACAGTTCATTCTTTGTTGAGGAGAAGAGCATAGGAGGAGCCCAGCCTGTTCTTCTACTGCTCATTTCTGATTGTCAGCCTAGCAGAATCCCAGAGAAGCCATGTTGTGCACGGAAGAGAAGCTCCGAGCTAAAATGGCTGCTCCTAAAGCTCAGAGGACTAGGGCAGCTTAGTGAGTCTTAGAGCTTCAGTGACGCAGGAGCTCCTATCTCTTGAAAGTGTGATAAACACATTCAGCAGAGCTGTGGCTTGTTTGGCTGAGATGAAAGGGCTAGGCTTGGGGGATGGGGAGTGCACACTAGATGATCTGCTTTTTTCTGTGAAGTGTTCTAAATGCAGGAGTCGTCTGCACCATGGAAAAATTTGTTTTCAGGTCTAATGGACTGTGCGAAAGGAGAAGTGGGGTGGGGCCTCGGTGACTGCTGTAATTTGATCCAGAGCTGATAGCAACCTCTTCCACACAATTTGGGTTGGTGCTTAGGCATAAAAGCTTGTGTATCTCGAATATTGAGACTTCGTTAGCTGAAAAGACTCTGGTGCACAGTTCAGTGTTTATTGGAAAAGGATAAATTGCTGGGTGAAAGAAGAGGAGGTAAATATCTGTGTCTCACTCTGCAAGCTCAGTCTGTCCAGAGCTGGACTTGCCAGAAGTTATTTTAGCAGGCTATCAGCAGGAGCATTCTTTCATAGAAAATCCGCCCGCAATGGCTCCTTTCTCTACATTTGACATGTTACTCGACTTTGTTCCTCCTGCAGAAACAGTTTACCCTTTGCCATAAAAAGTATTGAAAGTTGCTGTACAATGAAACTATAGAAAGATTTGGCTTCGGCTTTAGTTCTTGGACATCTGGTTCTAGATTACAGTGACTCAGTAGAGTTTGTGGTGAGCTCAATGAAGTAACTCACTGATTAAGATAATAATCGGGTATCTCAACTCAAGATGTGTATTGCGATGGGACAGACTACACCTTCTAGTACATTCTTAACTGCTTAATGGTGAGCCTCTCCATTGAGTTAGTGGGAAGCTCTCTGTGTCTCTCAATCACCTAGTGAAGAACAGAGTGAAGGTACCTGGGCAAGTTTTGCTTTATGCTACCCCAGGTTTACAGCTCTTGGCAGGCAAGTATACACTTCACGTTTGTGAAGGAGAGACGTAGGAAAAGAGAGACGCACAACTTAGAAGCCCCTCTTCAAAACTGTGTCTGTTACCTTAATGTAAACTAAGGTACCAAGGTGCAACTTTAAACTAGAAACCGGATTGTCACCTCAAGTTGGTGGTTGGAGAATCTCGTGAGAAATAGCTTATGACCTAATTAGATTGGAGAAGCTGTTAGGTTATAATTGGTAGGTAGTAAAAAGCAAAATAACCATTTAGCTTATGAAACACATACACACATGCGTGCACACATGCACACGCACACACACACACACACAACTAGACTGTTTGGGGAAAGGAGGAAAGAAGCGTACCCCAATATCAGTTAAGATATTAGAATAATAAGAGGCATAATAAAAGCTCTCTCTACCACCAGTGCAAGATTCAGTACTATTTCACCATTTGGGGATTAAACATCAAAGTTCTCATATTAAAACAGCTAATGATGATTGAAATTTGTCCTTTTTTTCTGTACAGACATCCTCTTTACTTCTGAGAAAGGTTCTAGTTAAAAAAAAAAAAATTGGGGATCCAAGCCAGAATCAAAGTCAATATCGACTTAACCTAAAAATTTAAATTCAGTCAAGAAATTCAGAAACTACTAAAACTTTTGAACTGTTAAGGGTCTCCTTGACCAATGGCATTTGGAGATGTATTTATATCAAACTGGAAAATGTTTATCTGCCCCCCCCCTTCTTTGAAGTTAGGAACTCAAGGACACTATCCCTAGTATGTCTGATTGCGTTTCTCTGGCCGGTGTTCCAACTGGCAAAGTTCAGTGAGAGAAATCTGCCGATACTAGACATTTTTCTGTTAATGGACTTGTAGCCCTGTCGACTTGGGATGTGCAACCAGGGCAGTTCTTCAGATGCTGTGTTCTGACTTCTGTCACAGGTTCCTAATGTGAGAAGGTAGGCCCAGATCATGGAGGTGCTACAGTGCGATGGCTGTGACTTCAGAGCCCCGTCTTACGAAGATCTCAAGGCGCACATTCAGGATGTCCACACGGCATTTCTGCAGCCAACTGATGTTGCTGAAGACAATGCTAATGAGCCACGATCCGGGTCCATGAATGCCAGTAATCAGACAGAGGTGGAGTATTCTTCTATAAAGGACGAATTTGCGATCGCAGAGGATCTATCAGGTAAATCTTCACCGATTCTCGGCATATCTGATATGTCCTATCACTCTTCTCTAGTTCTAGCCTGTAGCTGCAGGTCGGCTTCTTCAGAGTTTCTTACTCTCTGCGAGCCATCTTTGCGATTTGGGCGTCATGTCTCTCTTCTTGAGTGTCCTACGTTATTGTCTTTTCAGCTTCCTTATGTCTCTTAGTTTCCTTTCAATTTGGAGAATGGGATAGTATCTTGCAGAATTCTGGGATGAATGTCACAGTGTGTGAAACGCGTCTTTTTATAGCTGTAGGGCACATTAGTGGAGATGAGGTGAATATCGTTCCTAAAGCTGAATGCTGCGTCTTCATCTGTGAGAAGCGATATGTGTACATTCATGAATGCTTCATTAATACTCTTCAGGGCCTCATCTTGAGATGTTAGGACTTTTGAATGTGATGTTTATTAATGAAGAATAATTGGAAAAGAAAAATTGATTTGCATGATGGAATTTCTTAATTCTCTTTTGTTTGCTTTTCTGTTCTCACTTACCTCATGCTTTCTCTTTAGGTCAAAATGCAACTGCATTGGGGACTGGAAGCTACTATGGCCACAGTCCAGGATATTACGGTCAGCATATTGCCCCTAATCCCAAACCAACAAACAAGTTTTTTCAATGCAAGTTCTGCGTACGCTACTTTAGGTCAAAAAACCTCCTCATCGAACACACAAGGAAGGTCCACGGAGCTCAAGCTGAAGGAAGTTCGGCGGGCCCCCCTGTTCCAGGATCCTTAAATTATAATATTATGATGCATGAGGGATTTGGAAAGGTCTTCTCTTGCCAGTTTTGCACATACAAGTCACCGAGGAGGGCAAGAATAATTAAGCATCAGAAGATGTATCACAAAAACAATTTGAAGGAGACCACTGCTCCCCTCCCTGCCCCTGCTCCAATACCAGACCCCGTGGTCCCACCCGTGTCCCTGCAGGACCCCTGCAAGGAACTGCCAGCAGAGGTCGTGGAGCGCAGCATCCTAGAGTCCATGGTCAAGCCTTTGACCAAGTCTCGAGGCAACTTTTGCTGTGAGTGGTGCAGCTACCAGACCCCCCGCCGAGAACGCTGGTGTGACCACATGATGAAGAAGCATCGCAGCATGGTCAAGATCCTTTCCAGCCTCCGACAGCAGCAAGAAGGGACTAACCTCCCTGATGTGCAGAACAAAAGCGCCCCCAGCCCTACTTCCAATTCCACCTATCTGTCCATGAATGCTGCAAGCCGGGAGCTGCCCAGCGCTAACGTCTCCAACTTCCGGGGCTCCATCAGTAACTCCATCATGAGACCCAATTCTTCGTCCGCTTCCAAGTTTCCACCCGTGTCTTACCCTCAGATGAAGCCGAAGTCCCCTCACAACTCTGGCCTCGTTAACTTGGCGGAGAGATCGCGTTATGGAATGGCTGACATGACCAATTCCTCTGCTGACCTGGAAACTAACAGCATGCTGAATGACTCCAGTTCTGATGAAGAGCTGAATGAGCTAGACAGCGAGAATGGCTTGAATGCTATGGATCACCAGACATCGGGCTTGTCTGCAGAGCAGCTGATGGGCTCAGACGGCAACAAGTTGTTGGAGACCAAGGGCATTCCGTTTAGAAGGTTCATGAATAGGTTCCAGTGCCCCTTTTGTCCTTTCCTCACTATGCATCGACGTAGCATCTCCCGCCACATAGAAAACATCCACTTGTCCGGAAAGACCGCTGTCTACAAATGTGACGAATGTCCGTTTACTTGCAAAAGCTCGTTAAAGCTCGGGGCTCACAAACAGTGTCACACGGGTACAGCGTCAGATTGGGATGCTGTGAATTCCCAGAACGAAAGCCTCGCTTCTCCACTGACCGAAGGGGTCGTGTCTTACGAGAGCTCAAGCATCAATGGCAGAAAGTCAGGAGTCCTGCTGGATCCCTTGCAGCAGCAACAGCCCCCGCCACCACCGCCGCCCCCGCCGCCCCCGCCGCCACCGCCGTCTCAGCCGCCGCAGCTACAGCCCCCCCACCAGGTGCCACCACAGCCGCAGCCCCAGCCCCCGCCGACGCAGCAGCCCCCACCGCCCGTGCAAGCCCCACCCCTGCACCCTTACAAATGCACCATGTGTAATTACTCCACCACGACTCTGAAAGGGCTACGGGTCCATCAGCAGCACAAACACTCGTTCTGCGATAACTTGCCAAAATTTGAGGGGCAGCCCTCAAGCCTGCCGTTGGAGAGTGAGACAGACAGCCACCCCTCTTCCAGCAACACTGTGAAGAAAAGTCAGACCTCAATTCTTGGGTTGTCCTCCAAGAACAATTTTGTAGCCAAGGCCTCCAGGAAGCTCGCTAATGACTTTCCCCTCGATTTATCGCCCGTGAAGAAGAGAACGAGGATCGACGAGATAGCAAGCAACCTGCAGAGCAAAATCAACCAAACAAAACAGCAGGAGGATGCAGTGATCAATGTGGAGGACGACGAGGAGGAAGAGGAAGACAACGAAGTGGAGATAGAGGTTGAGTTGGACAGGGAGGAAGAGCCGACGGAGCCGGTCATGGAGGTGTCCGCATCCTTCTCGGCCCAACAGATTTGGGCGAGAGATGCCGGGGAGCCCCAGAAGGAGCCCAGCTTCAGAAGCGTCGCCCACGACTACAACGCCACCAACGGGGCTGAGATTGAGCTCACCCTTTCTGAAGACGAAGAGGACTATTACGGCTCCTCGACAAACCTGAAAGATCACCAGGTTTCCAGTACCGCTCTGCTGAACACCCAGACTCCCATCTATGGAACTGAGCACAATAACGAGAACACAGACTTTGGTGACTCCGGAAGGCTTTACTATTGCAAACACTGTGACTTTAACAACAAATCTGCCCGGAGTGTCAGCACCCACTACCAGCGGATGCACCCGTACATCAAGTTCAGCTTTAGGTACATCTTGGACCCCAATGATCACAGTGCCGTGTACAGGTGCCTGGAATGCTACATTGACTACACCAACTTTGAAGACCTGCAGCAGCATTACGGCGAACACCACCCAGAAGCCATGAACGTACTCAACTTTGACCATTCGGACCTGATCTACCGGTGTCGGTTTTGTTCCTACACGAGCCCGAACGTCCGAAGCCTGATGCCACATTACCAAAGAATGCATCCCACGGTCAAGATTAACAACGCGATGATATTTTCCAGCTATGTCGTGGAGCAGCAGGAAGGGCTGAATACGGAATCCCAGACACTGAGGGAGATTCTGAATTCGGCCCCCAAGAGCATGGCGACTTCCACTCCCGTGGCTCGCGGGGGCGGTCTGCCAGCTACGTTTAATAAAAACACTCCTTCAAAGACCTTTACTCCAGAATGTGAAAATCAGAAGGACCCCTCAGTTAACACTGTTGTCGTTTACGATTGTGACGTTTGCTCGTTCGCAAGCCCCAACATGCATTCTGTCTTGGTTCATTATCAGAAGAAACACCCGGAAGAAAAGGCTTCCTACTTTAGGATCCAGAAAACCATGCGAATGGTGTCTGTGGACAGGGGCTCTGCCCTTTCTCAGTTATCATTTGAGGTGGGTGCTCCAATGTCTCCCAAAATGTCCAACATGGGTTCCCCACCCCCCCCACAACCCCCGCCACCAGACCTCAGTACTGAGCTTTACTACTGCAAACACTGTTCCTACAGCAATCGGTCAGTTGTGGGAGTGCTTGTCCACTACCAGAAAAGACACCCAGAAATAAAGGTCACTGCCAAATATATCAGACAGGCTCCTCCCACAGCTGCAATGATGAGAGGGTCCGAGGGGCCCCAAGGCTCCCCTCGGCCACCCGCCCCCATGCAACAGCTGAACCGTGGCAGCTCTGAGCGAGACGGCCCTCCTGTGGAGAATGAGATGTTCTTTTGCCAGCACTGTGATTATGGGAACCGGACGGTCAAAGGTGTCCTCATTCACTATCAGAAGAAGCACCGAGACTTCAAGGCCAATGCAGATGTGATCCGGCAGCACACGGCCACCATCCGAAGCCTCTGTGACCGGAACCAGAAGAAGCCTGCTGGCTGTGTGCTCGTCGCCCCCTCCAGCATGGAGCGGGACAAAGCTAAACTGCGAGCACTCAAGTGTAGGCAGTGCTCATATACCTCCCCCTACTTCTATGCACTGAGGAAGCATATCAAGAAAGACCACCCTGCCCTGAAGGCCACAGTCACGTCCATCATGCGGTGGGCATTTCTCGATGGCTTGATAGAAGCTGGCTACCACTGCGAGTGGTGCATCTATTCCCACACAGAGCCCAACGGTCTGCTCCTGCATTACCAAAGGAGGCATCCGGAGCATTACGTCGACTACACTTACATGGCTACCAAACTCTGGGCTGGGCCAGACCCGTCCCCTCCGTCTCTGACGATGCCTGCGGAAGCGAAGACATACAGATGCAGAGACTGTGTCTTTGAAGCCGTGTCCATCTGGGACATCACCAATCACTACCAGGCCTTCCACCCCTGGGCCATGAACGGTGATGAGTCGGTGCTGCTGGATATCATCAAGGAGAAAGATGCCATTGAGAATCCCCTCCCCGCCTCTGCCGAAGAGCTGGTGGGTCCTGTGAACTGTGAAAACAGTTTGCCCCCGCCACTCCCCGAGCAGGACGCCGAGTGCCCGGACGACGCGAGGCTTTCCCCAGAGAAAAGCATCCAGCTGGCTTCGGCCAACCCGGCCATATCGTCCACCCCGTACCAGTGCACCGTGTGCCAGTCTGAGTATAACAACCTGCACGGCCTTCTTACACACTACGGGAAGAAGCACCCTGGCATGAAGGTGAAGGCGGCTGACTTCGCCCAGGACATCGACATTAACCCAGGCGCCGTCTACAAATGCCGGCATTGCCCGTACATCAACACCCGCATCCACGGCGTCCTGACCCACTACCAGAAGCGACACCCGGCCATCAAGGTGACCGCCGAGGACTTTGTGCACGACGTGGAGCAGTCGGCCGACATAGCCCAGAACGACGTGGAGGAGACGAGCAGGATCTTCAAGCAAGGCTACGGCGCCTACCGTTGCAAGCTGTGTCCATACACGCACGGCACGCTGGAGAAGCTCAAAATCCACTACGAGAAGTATCACAATCAGCCCGAATTCGATGTCTTTTCCCCGTCACCCCCGAAGCTGCCGGTCTCCCTCGAGCCCGAGATGACCACCGACGGGAGCCCCTCCCAGGTCTCTGTTACCGAGGAGGAGGTGGGAGAGGAGCCCGTGTCCACGTCTCACTTCTCTACCTCACACCTGGTCTCCCACACGGTGTTCCGGTGCCAGCTCTGCAAGTACTTCTGCTCCACGAGGAAGGGCATCGCCAGGCACTACCGCATCAAGCACAACAACGTGCGTGCCCAGCCGGAGGGCAAGAACAACCTCTTCAAGTGCGCCCTGTGCGCCTACACCAACCCCATCCGCAAAGGGCTGGCGGCCCACTACCAGAAGCGCCACGACATCGACGCGTACTACACACACTGCCTGGCCGCCTCCCGGACCATCAGCGACAAGCCCAACAAGGTGATCATCCCGTCCCCGCCCAAGGACGACTCCCCACAGCTCAGCGAGGAGCTCCGGCGGGCCGTTGAGAAGAAGAAGTGCTCGCTGTGCTCCTTCCAGTCCTTCAGCAAGAAGGGCATCGTGTCCCACTACATGAAGCGCCACCCCGGGGTGTTCCCGAAGAAGCAGCACGCCAGCAAGCTGGGTGGCTACTTCACGGCCGTCTACGCAGACGAGCACGAGAAGCCGGTGCTGATGGAAGAGGAGGAGAGAGGCAGCTTCGAGAAAGCCGCCGAGGTGGAGGGAAGCGAAGCCCCGGAGATGGAGTGGCTCCCGTTCCGCTGCATCAAGTGCTTCAAGCTGTCCTTCAGCACGGCCGAGCTGCTGTGCATGCACTACACTGACCACCACAGCCGGGACCTGAAGAGGGACTTCGTCATTCTGGGCGGCGGCCCCCGCTTGCCGAACCCCGCCTACCAGTGTAAGCACTGTGATAGCAAACTGCAAAGCACGGCGGAGCTGACCTCACACTTGAACATTCACAATGAGGAATTCCAGAAGCGTGCCAAACGTCAGGAGAGGAGGAAACAGCTTTTGAGCAAGCAGAAATATGCAGATGGTGCTTTTGCAGATTTCAAACAAGAGAGGGTAAGGATATGTTTTGATTTCCCTTCCCCCAGGAGGCCTCTCATCACTGGTGCCCACACGCACTTCTTCGTTGCCAGCCAAACTGCTACAGGCTTCCTAGTGACTTAGCTTGCCAGAGAGCTCAATAAGTCAATTAAACATTTCGAGCTTGATTATCCCCCGGTCTCTGCTCCCCCTCCCCCACGGCCCCGCTCCCCTCCCTCCTGCTCCTCCCAGGGCTCCCCAGGGGAGGGCCGGGGTGGTGGTTTCTCTGGATCTCCTTCTGCCAAGTAGCCTTATCTGAGGCCTAGTTACACGACGACGCTCGCTCTCTTTCTAAGGCAGCTGTGGGCCATCTCTCGGTGTCACCGGCACCTCTCAGCCGTGGTTCTGGTCTGCAGTGTCTGCTACGTGAACCTTAACATCTCCAGGAGTAGATTTTTTTTTTAATTTTTTTTTTTTAATTTTTTTGGTCAAGACGTTCACTAATGGCGTAGCTATGCAACGTTTCACCTGCGTAGTTGACGTTGGTGTGAAAACCACACGACCCGGTGGCTGTGACGATGAGGCTTCGCCACAGAAATCTTCTCTCCTCACAAGTCATAACACATTTGGGTTCCGGAGACTTTTGCCTAGTAGGCAGCGTGCCACGGCTCTGACGAATTCGTTCTGTAAAAATATTCACATAGCTCTCCCTTGGTTTTTAACCTGCTAATCCGCTTTGAAATAAAGTCTGGCTAGTAAGCTACGAGCGTGAATGCCGGCGTGCGAGGGAGGGCTCGGAGTACTGATGGCTACCACTGTATTTTACCAGCCTTTTGGTCACTTAGAAGAGGTGCCAAAGATCAAGGAGAGGAAGGTGGTGGGCTACAAGTGTAAATTCTGTGTGGAAGTGCACCCGACGCTCCGAGCCATCTGCAACCACCTGCGAAAGCACGTCCAGTACGGCAGCGTCCCGGCGGTGTCCGCCGCCGTGAAGGTGAGGACCTGGGAGGGGGGAGGTCTGGATGAGCGTTCTTGTGTGTGAGCCACTCGAGTTACTGATTAACCCCCGTTGCTCAAAGCAGCTCAGGAAAGGGCGTCCCAGAATGTGGGCGTTCCTGAGCTGTGCTTGGATCGGTCTGGCTTGTTTTGATTTTTTTGCAGGTTGGACCCTCTTCTCATCTTTCGTGTTTCGACCTGGTCGCGTTTTGATCTGGTTCCCTTCCACGCGGATAGTTTGGTGGAAACGGAAGATCCGGGCCTCTCGGTACAGGAGGCTTTGGGTCGCCCTTCTGTGCTGCATTTAGTGCCGTTAGGTGTTTGCTCTTCCAAGTTGCCCGAGCTCTTGAGAGGAATCAAGTGGGTCCTGCTCCCATCATCTTCTTCTGCCCCTCCCGCCGCCTGACTTCTTAACTGTTCTCATCCGGCTGACACTGCAGAGAGCCCAGGAGAATCTTTTACTTCTTAGCCTGGGTCCTCTGAGGAGCGTAAGACACATGAAATCTAACACTACAAGCCTCCCAGTCACAGTAGGGCCCCGAGAACCCCTTGACCTGATTTGGCTCCTTCATCCCCTTTTCCCCATATGTCACTGACCAGCGCCTTCCCTCCTGCCCCTGACTTCTGTTGGGCCGCCTGTTTTGAACATGAACATCACAGTCCCCTCAGCAGCTACAGTTTCAGTGACCGAGCCACCATCCCTGCCTTCCAGGATATGGCTAAGCACTGATTTTTGGGCGGAGAACTTAGTTAGTTCGGGGCTCAGCTCTTTGTCTCTAGCTATGTGAATATGTTTTTGTCATCGGCCCTTCTCGATCTGGTGTCATGTTGTGCCCACGTGGCATGGACGTGAAGTCTCTGCTTTCCTTCACTGAAGACTGAAGCCCCTCTGGCTCTCAGCAGCACAGTGGCCCCCGGGGGCAGTGGCGGTCGGCCCCCTCCACGCCCCCGCGGTGTGTCCCAGGCATGTTTCCTGGAATCGCTTGAGGGAAACAGGGCAGCTCTTTGTGTGTAATCAGTAACCCAAGGAGTCACCTCCAAACACGGGTGTCTTAAGCCCAGGCTGCTCCTTAAGTTTTTCAGTCGATCATACAGCAGCCTCCCGAACGATGGGTGAAGTCCCCACATGCCGGGTGGGGAGGAGCCTAGGTGACAAAGGGCAGGGTCCTTCCCATTCCTTCATTTCCCAAGGATGGCCCATGGCTCCTAGGTGCCCAAACTTCTCCGCTTTTTTTTTTTTCCCCCTCTTCCTTCCTTCCTTCCTTTCTTTTCTCTGAGCCATAACCCTAACCCTGCTTTATGTCAGCTCAGGTGGGATGGCAGTGTGAATGTGCTTTCTAAGATGGGAGCCAAGTGAGTGAATGGTCTTCACAGTGGGAGAGCCCCTCTCTTGGGTTTCCCAGGCAGTAGCAGCCTGAGCCCGGACATGTTGCCCTCAAATCACCAGCACTGCCTGACGAATGGCAGGCAGGTTTGCCCTCCCTCCAGGGGGAGCCCGAGAGGCAGGGGAGGAAGCTTGAACAGGAGATGCTGATGAGTTTGGGAGAATGAAGGGAGAGGAGGAGAGCTGGAGACGATGATGATGGATATTTATGTTGTTGGTGGGGCATGTGTGTGTGTGTGGTTCTCTTAGCAGGAGGCCGAAGACCCTTCCCACTTGTTCCTGGATGGACTGGAAGCAGCCAAAGATGCCAGTGGCGCCCTGGTGGACCGGGTGGATGGTGAACACTGCTTGCTTGATGGAATGTTGGAGGATGAAACCCGGCCGGGGGGATACCATTGTAGTCAATGTGACAGAGTCCTGATGTCCATGCAGGGGCTGCGTTCTCATGAGAGGAGCCATCTGGCCCTGGCCATGTTTACCCGCGAGGACAAGTACGGCTGCCAGTATTGCTCCTTTGTTTCTGCTTTCAGGCACAAGTAAGTACTGCCGCGTGCTCACAGGGAGTGGCCGGGAGGGAGGGAGGTGTCGTGGCGGAAGGCAGCGAAGCCGGAGCAGGGGAGGCGCGGAGGAGTCCGAGAGCCCCGCTCAGGGTTCGCACCTGCTGCTTAGCTGCTTAGGTTACCTCGGGCCTCAGTCCCCCCCGTCTGTCAAAGGGAGCCAAGAGCATGAGATTGCTTAACATTAGACTTGGCAAATACGGGCCTTTTTTAAAAGTGCCTATTTTGGAGGCGTTGCTATGATTTACAAAAGACTAGAAAGTAGATTAATTTACTGGCATATCTGTCAAACGTCCATCCAGAACCTCATCGGCATTCGAGGAAGTAAAGTTCCAATTGAGAAATTGAGGGGCTAAGGAGGTAAAATTAGGACTATTCCCTCATGTGACCAAAGAATCGTTGCTTGAGATTTTTTTTTTTTTTTTTAAAGACCTTGAAAAGTAAGGAAGTTACTGATGCCGAGAGGTGCTTGAAGTACAGGGAGGTTGAGGCGAAGGAGCTGCCTGAGGCCCATCACAGCTTTGGAGTTGTAGATTTGGAGTTATTGTGACCGGCTTTGGGGGGTGATGGGAAGGGGGGTGGTTCTGAGAAGAAACGACCTTTTGTTGCCTTTCTCTTTGAACTGTCTGAGAGAGATACATGACCGATGATGTGTGCCACCGTCTTGGATGGAGGTGACCGATTGTAAGACTGACATGCTGTTTCTTTTTAGGATGATTGAAAATAAATGTTGGGCTGGTTCCTTCTTAGAAAGATAAAGTGCTAGTTAGTTGTTGAAATGCAGGAGGAGGCAATGCTTTTCCAGTGGGTAGGATGGGTTACAAACCCTGAATGCCACGGAGCCTGACATCTCGGCTTTGTCGTCAGATGCATGCACTGACATAAAGCTTGTGTAGTTCTTGTCAGTAAGAAGTAGTCATTCCCCAGCATCTATCCTGCTTTCTGACACCCAGTAGAGTCTCTGCAGACCCCTGTGAATAAATGGATACTCCCTGGGCTAGGCAGTGTGCTGGGGACCTGGTGGGGGATATCAAGGGGGTATAAAGATGAAGAGGCCATGGCCCGTGAGCTAAGGGAGCTTAGGGGCTAGGGGAATTATAAACAAAGCAAGCACACAAATGAGGCAAAATAAGGCACTTTATCTTTGTCCAAAAATTTATCAGTAAAATACTATGAAGTTTCAAAGAAGGGAACTGTTACTTCTTCCACTGTGGAAGAATTGGGAAGGTTTTATGGAGTAGGGAGCATTTGAGTCAGGTCTTAAAGTCGGAAGACAGGACTTGAATAGTTTAGACAGGACGTACAACATGGCGGAAGGGATGAGAGCATAAGCCTGTGGAACGGAGCCTGAGGCTCGTGGGGGCCCAGCTGGTGGGTCCAGTCTCACTAATCTTTTAAGTTATAATGTAAAAGAATAGTGGAAGATAAAATTCGAAGACTTGAGTAGAGACTATATTTGGAGTCTGTGAATGCGGAATTAAGACTTTGTAATTTACCTTACCGGCAAAAGGAAGACTCTGGAATGAGTAGTCATCATAATTGCTGACATTTAGTGAGACTTACTATGTGTCAGGCAGTGCGCTAAGTGCCTTCAAGTATTATCTCATTTTATTCTTAAGTCAGCCTTATGAGGTACGCTCCCACTACTGTCTCCACTTTGTGGATAAGAAAATTGAGGAGGTTTATGTAACTTGCCCAGGCCACGCGGTTTATGAGCAATGGCTGGGATTTGAACCCAGGCCGTCTGACGCCATAGCTCATGCTCTTGAGTTGGAAAAAAAGATGGGAGAAACCAATTAGAAGGCAGTCATAGGTGATCCAAGGAGTTAGGATGGAACTTTGGGAATGGTTAAAGGAAGCAGGATCTTCATGATTTGGAAAAACTGACTTTATTGTAGGGGCTGAGGGATGAGAAACAAAGTAGAGGACAAATGACACCTAGCTGTTTGCTCTGGTTGACTGAGGATGGTGGTGTCCTTTGTAGAAGGAAGGAGATGAGGAAGAGCGTCTGTTTTGGAGGGGGAAAAAACCCGATGGTTTTGTTTAGGGCTGAGTTGAGTTGAGTTTAAGAAAGCTAAAGGACACCCAGAGGGAGATGTCCAGAGGCGATTAAAAAGTGCTGCTTTGGAGCTCAGGAGAACATTATATGTTTAAATGGTAAGCAGCAACCATTCCCAGATGAGTCATTTAGAAGGGAGTCTAGTTCTCTGGGGTTCGGGTACAAATTAGAACGCCTTCCCACACCTTGTTTGGGAGATTTATTATTTTTTTAGACTAGTAATTATTATGAAATACTGGGAGCTCAGCATAACTAAATAACTTCTTTATAAGTTGCTCTGACATACAGCAAACATGGTGGTGTTTATCAGAAGGGGGGAGTGGCCCTTGGATCACATGACTTCTTTGAAACATACCTGTACGTTGCCTTCACATTTACAAACACGGAGTCGTGACAGCACATTGCAAGGAGCTCAACTGCTTTGAAACTTGCCTTCCCCTCCTGAGTGTTCACCATGAATGCAGAATTGAGATTTAAAAAGAAATCCCTTTTTATTTTTTTAAAGATTTTATTTATTTATTTGACAGAGAGAGAGACAGCGAGAAAGAGAGCACAAGCAGGGGGAGTGGGAGAGGGAGAAGCAGGCTTCCTGCTGAGCAGGGAGCCCGATGTGGGGCTCCATCCCAGGACCCCGGGATCATGACCTGAGCCGAAGGCAGACACTTAATGACTGAGCCACCCGGGCGCCCCAAGAAATCCCTTTTTAAATGCAAAATTTCTCTAATGCCTTTTTTTGGGCGGGGAGGAATAAGTTAAGGGACTATTTGATAGGCACTCCTCACCAACTTGGCAGAAAACTTGCATTCCCTGGTATTTCATCTTTTCTCTTTGGATGCCCTTTTCCGATTATATGTGCTTCTACGGAAGGGAAAACAAGAGTCTACTATGACCTGTTCCTGCTGCCGTGTCTCTCAATCCAAAAAGGCTCTTGATATTTTCCTTCCTTGAGCCTCCCTTCCCTTTCGAGTAGGCACGACCACTCTTGTCATTTTTGTTGTTGTTTTTGGTTTGGGTAAGCACCATCCTTGGGAAGTAACAAAATGACTTTGAACAGCTTCGAAGTGGGATTGCTGGAAAAGGGCTGGGAGAAAAATGTATGTAATTGTTAATCCTGTCGTTTTTCTCTCTCCTTTATTTTTCTTCTCCATCAAGCTTGGATCGCCATATGCAAACCCACCATGGACACCATAAACCATTCCGGTGCAAACTCTGCTCCTTCAAGTCCTCCTATAACAGCCGGCTGAAAACACATATACTCAAGGCTCACGCTGGTGAGTTGGCCTTCCCGATGCATGAGTCCTCTGGATTTGAAATCCTATGGTCCCTGAGCGAAATTCAAAGTCTCTTATCCCGCACATGAGAAGAAGTTATTCTTGACATGATTGCATGTTCATTTCTATTTTAATCTAATGAAGAAACATAAAGAAAAATTATAGAATCTCCTGAAGCCAAAATACCAAGCCCCTGTCATGCACGTCATAGTTGATTATGTGCTATTAACAGGCTTGTTTTTTTGAGAAATTTCTAAATTATCCAGTCTTTCTTTTCTTTTCTTTTCTTTTCTTTTCTTTTCTTTTCTTTTTAAGATCTTATTTATCTATTTGAGAGATAAAGAGAAAGCATGAGCAGGGGGAGGGGCAGCGGGAGAGGGAGAAGCAGACTCCCTTGCTGAGCACGGAGCCCAATGCAGGGCTTGATCCCAGGACCCTGGGATCATGGCCTGAGCCAAAGGCAGACGCTTAACCGACTGAGCCACCCAGGCGCCCCGACCCAGCCTTTCTAATGGAAATGCATGAATTGTTAGCATCTACTGAAGATGATTCCTAACTAAAATAAAAGTGCAGTCTTGGGGAAGTTCAAAGGGACAGAGTCCTCAAGACATGCAAGATTTCTCATGAGATACCCTTAAATACATTTCCTTACAGCAGATAAGAAATGACTTTGGGTCATGAGTGTCCAGGAGCTGTGCTGGTCTCTGTAACTCTTTTTCCATCTCCTCGTGCTTCCGTCCTGAGCATCCCTCACCTACCAGCCTGTGCCCCAAGCATGTTATATTCATCACACTAGTTAATCCTCATGACAGTGCTAAAGGGTAGGTGCTGTCCCCCTCAATGTCAGAGGAGGATACAAAAAAAAGTGCCCTGTTCAAGGCCACATAACCCACTCACTAAGAATTTGACTCCAGAACAAAAGCCTGCATCCTTATCGCTGACAAGATGCTGCTGGTCTCTCTTTTTCGCATTTGATGGAGGATGCTCGCAGGTAGCACATCAGAGCTCAGCCAAGAGAGGAAAAAGGTCTGATGCAGAGAAGGCGGTGGAGAGGGGCCGGGGGGCCTCTCCATGGTGTTCTCAGCCACACTCAGAAGCCCAACTCCACAGCACCCAGTGGCCCGCTCAGAGGTTTTGACCACCTTTCCTGATGATGGGTCCTGTCGAACTGGCTTCATGGAGCAAAACTCCTGAAGCCATCCAGCTGCCCCAAGGCCCACTGGGCTGTGGATGGGGATGGGACAGGGAGACTGGCTGTAGGGACTTCTGTTTGTCTGTTAGTATTTTTATATTTTCAGGAAAAGTCTACTAAAGGCTATGGAGTAAGAGGCTTCAGGGTTCAGACCGCTATTTTGTAACGTGTGTGCATATTGTAAATTCTTCAGCTGGGACACCCTCCGTCTTTCTCACAGGTCTCTGCCTTGGCAAAAGCACTGTAAGCAGTGGGAGTTGGGTAAATGATTTGGCCTGTGGGAAGGACTTTAAGAAAGTACCAGAGGCTGCCCGCGGACTCCAGGGCACTGAGCTGACCACACACACGGGCCTTCTGTTCTCACTGGTGCTCGCTGGTTGGCAAGAAGGAAGCATCCAGGAAGAGAGGGGGGAGCGGTATAATTTGTTTCTCTGCACACCTGGGAACCTTGGTGTCCGCGTCTTGGCTTGGAGAAAGCCAATACATTTTCCAAAACGCCTGGCTCATCTTGTCTATGCTAGATGGATTGTTTTATTTTAAAGGGTAAAAGTCACATAGATGAATCAAATAATCTGGATTTGAATTCTCTCTCAGGCTGTGCTACTTGCCACTACCCAACCAGGTTCATGCAGCCAGGCTTGCATTAAAGAATTTAAAAATGGAATAAGGAGGGCATTGGTATTCTATACAATGATTAATATGTGTTGACACATTTCCACGTTATATGGTAAATAATATTCTATATATCCATATTTATTATAGTAATAGATACCACTGTTGACAACCGGGCATCATCCGGACTCCCAGATGACAGCTGGGGACTGACTGAGGTTCTTGTTCGGGTCCTCTGACTTTGAACTTCTCTTCCACCTTGGGCTGTAGTTTGTTGCATCACTCAAGGTTCTCTTCAAGACTTTCGTGGCAGTTCATGCTCTGGGAGTCATCAGTGGTAAAGCGGAGGCTCAGTGCAGAATCTGGGGTGCTGTGCTCACCTCACACGTGAAGACATTTAGTCATTTTCAAGGTGGCTGGGAATGACCCATCTCAGCTGGGTCAAAGCAAGGGCAGAGGTTTACTTTCTCATTCCTGCTCTGCAGCTCTTTCCACAGTTCCTCCTCCCTGGCCCACGAAACTTTCCTTGCTCAAGGTCCTTTCTGCTCCCCTTTTCCCCTCTACTTCCTTCTCTTTCCTCTCCTCTGGTTTTAAAATTTCACCTTAAAAAGAAATGTTAAAAACAAACAAACAAACAAAAAAACTCCTGCTCATTAGAGAAAATTTGGAAATGAAAGAATAAGAGTCAGTCGCCCCATAATCTTATTCTCTAAAGACCACTGTTGTTAACATTTGATCACACTTCCTTTCAACCATTGCCTCTATGATTATTTTTAACAGTTGTGATTATAATTTAATCTAAAACATATTGTACCTTTCTCTTTGTTTTTCTGAGTATCACTATTTTATTTTCTGTTATTTTTTTATATTACTACAAACCCTTCAAGAATTTATTTTAATGAATGATCATTCATCAAGAAGCTGTGTCCACATTTACTTAATCATTTCCTAATGGCTGGAAACCCTGTGTGTTAAAGGATATTTTCTTTTTAAAGATTTTATTTATTTATTTGACAGAGAGACAGCGAGAGAGGGAACACAAGCAGGGGGAATGGGAGAGGGAGAAGCAGGCTTCCCGCCGAGCAGGGAGCCCCATGCGGGGCTTGATCCCAGGACCCCGGGATCATGACCTGAGCCGAAGGCAGACGCTTAACGACTGAGCCACCCAGGCGCCCAAAGGATATTTTCTTAATATCAACTCTGAGCAGTACAGATATTGAGCTGCAAGCATGAGCATTCAAAGCCTAATGTTAGAAAAAGCAAAGCAAAATTGCTTTCTGAGTCGATCAAACCAGTGTTTGTCCAACAACATAAGCATGCCCATTTCACAGCCTGGCCTTTTAAAATGCACTTAATTTAAAAGCTGACTTCGGGTGAAGGTGAACCGTAGTCTCATTTGGTTACTGTTTCTGTGGTATAAAAATAATTAAAATAAAAGTGCCTACTTTTACTGAAATGTCCTGTTTATCAAAGAATATTGGAGATACACACATGTGCTTATACATATACAACTCTCTCTTAGTTAAAAAAAATGATTTATTTTTACCCATTTCTGCACTATTGATTAGGTAGGGACATGGAGTTTTATGCTGAGGTTTGTGAACTGGTCAAAAACAACAAACAAACCAGGATGTGTGGAACCGAGGAGGTATATAGTCAGCAAAGAAGTGAAGAATGAAAATAGCACCGCAGAGTTTGCACTTAGTTACCCTGGGCTTGGGAAGCCACTGATAGGCCCTTGGAATAAGAATTAAGTATCTTATATTCTGCAGATGATAAAAAGCGTCCTTGAATGAAAGCTGACATGGTCATTTCTAGTGGAGAGAGAGAGAGAATGAGAGACTGGGAAACCTTTCAGAAGGAGGGATCGTAGACATTTGGTTTCCCTCCCTGTTGGGGAGTCAATCCATTGGCTCGTCCCTGTAAGTAGAGCATGAAATGAAAAGGGACCAGGTCACTGGATTACGGAGCTCATCGAAGAGTTTCAATCCCAGAGGAGCACTGTGGTTGTGGGAAGGGGCGGGTAGTTGGTCTGTGAGGATTCTTAGACCATGAAGCTTCAGAGACACTTCCCTCGCTTGAATTAACTATGCCGTTCTGTTTTCTACCCCACCTTATACCCTTCCCTGTTTCCTTTTCTACCCCTTACCGCCATCTTTTTCCAGGTGAACATGCCTACAAGTGTTCTTGGTGCTCCTTTTCCACCATGACAATCAGCCAGTTGAAGGAACACTCCCTCAAGGTCCACGGAAAAGCCCTGACCCTCCCCAGGCCACGGATTGTCAGTCTGCTCTCCTCACACGCTCACCACTCCTCCCAGAAAGCTACCCCAGCCGAAGAAGTGGAAGACTCTAATGGTAATAAGGGACTTCCGAGTGCTGCTAGCTAAGCACCCAGTGTGGGGGCGGGGGGAGGGGACGGGACACTGGGATTAATTGCCAGTCATTCTTTCTGGAGGAAAATCTAATACAAAACCATGACGGTTCAAGTGAAGGAAGAAATGTGGGAAGGTTGAAACAGTATAGAAATTGGAGTGGGAAGGTGAGGTGCCCTTGGTGAGTGCCTGGTGCCGTGGCCAAAACGTCAGTCTGGACTCGTGTGAGCATTGCTTGTGGAAAGAGCACTCCGTGTGCATGGACTAGTGTTGGAGTCTTTTGTGTGGTTGTGAGCAAGAAAGTGGATGTGATACCAGGCAGATTTATTTCTTTGTTTACTTAATTACTTATTTATAGCCTGTGTTGTTCTAAAAAACAAAACAAAACAAAAAACCGGAAAAACAAAAAGACCTGTGCCGTGAAGAGTTTGGGGGGCCACCCTAGGCTCCACAGAATTCACAGGAGGAGAGGGAAGGGGGGGATGGGTGCAGGAATTCTGTCTGATTCTGTCGCAATTTAGGGGTCGTGTCGTGATTTCTGATAGCCAAAGGTTGTTGAGGAAGCGGCAGCTGGGAAGAGGGTTTAACTGCCAAGGTTTGGAGCTTCAGAAATACAGAAAGCCATGGAGGGGTCTCCTCGCTGACAGTGTACCCAAAGCTGTGGGGTTGGGGGGAGGTTGCAGGTGTGACTCAGTGAGCCAGAGGACAGCTTGTTGTTTTGACCAGACCAAGAAGCAGAAGTGTTTTGACTGCTCAGCTCACCTCAGGGGGTATTGCAGAATCACGTGCTCAGGACAGGAGGAAGTGTGCGGATTCTCGGGAACCGCCCTTCCCTGCCCCTCCAGTAACCAGACATCTCCTACCAGCTCGAGTTCTTCTTCCCAGCCAGGGAGCGCACTGTTCCCAAGGTCTACTGTTCTGTTCTCGGGAGCACCTTAGTGGACTGGAAGGAAAGTTCGTGGGCTCTTGGCAACAGATGATTGGCTTTTAGTCTGACTTCTCTCAGTGCCAGTTGTATTTTCCTGGGCAGTCGTGGCTTCCACACTCACGTAGAGTTGGATAACGATCCTATCTCCCTGACTATCTTGAGAGAGTAAGGAGAAAAGGCGCACATGTTAAATGCCCAGCATAACATCTGACACATGGTGTGTATTGAATGAATGGTCGTTTTATTGCTGTGATTCTCATCCTTTGCAGTTTTGGCCTTGGGGGCCATTGATAACAAGTGTGAATTTGGGGTTATTTTTAATGCAAGGTTTAAAAAGAGAGCCTCTTCAGGTAACCTGAAGATCTGACAGCTCAGCATGTCAACATTATGAGATTATCCAGAGACTAAATGAGGAATCTTCCTTCATGAGGTCTGCAAAGAGACAGCTGTGGGAGGCGAAGAGAAGGCGAGTCCCCAGGCTAAAGCTGCCTTTACTGAGTTAGGGAACTTGGTGGCCTCGCCTTTCCCCCCACCAAATGCTATGGTAAACCCCCGGGCTCCTTACCGGTATTCCTGTCTTAAAGGACTTTGGCTTAACAAGGAAGGCTTGTTCTTTCGACTGTGGCTTGTAACGAAGTGAATCTCCTCAACTGTTGTGTAGGAGGAGGCTGGGTGCGTGTTGTTGTTTTCTCAAAAGACTTCAAGTCTTGGAGCTGGGGGGGCGGGCCGGGAGCCTATGCAGAAGAGATGCTGTTCCTTGGGAAAGATGGGTATAGTGCAACAAAGGGCAAAATGTCATTTGATGTGAACTGTAACATCTTAATTCACATGATTTTTAATTAATTGCTTTCTTTTGAAATGGGAGCTACATCTGCAGAGCCCTTTGGGTGAAACTGATGTATCCAACACCATTTCCAACAAGGGCTTTTCCTGGGACATTTCTCTCAATGTCATGCCTTTTTTTTTTTTTCCCTTTGCCCTCCTCCCTTGAAATGTGGGCCTCAGTCACAGGGCAGGGGACTCCTACCGACCACTCACTTGACCTGAGTCCATACTCTGCCAAGAGCTGTGCTCTGCACAGAAGAATCATAAATGAATACAGTATCCTCCGACAGCTTAAAACCAAATATTTAGAAGATGCTGTCACCATGGGTTTGAACCAACCATAACCCTAAGCCTGAGGTCTAACCTTTTCAGGGGTGATTTCAGAGTCTTGGAAGTGAGACGAGGGTTGGGACCTTGGGGTGGGTGGTCACGGAAAGACGATAGTAGGATGTTAACTCTGCCAAACACAGTCTGTCTTTAGTCAACCACAGGAAGATAATTTGCAATATATAAGTGTTTTCTTTTCCTTTCTGTAGAAAGAACACAGGAACTGCGAAAGCCCTGGGTGGCAACTATTTAGTGAAGCTCACATAGAAGTCCTTGGACTTGTGCTGTTTTTAATGTATATAAATAACCTTTATCAATGGGTCAGCAGTGATTGGTTTAATTTGATGGGAAAAAATAACTTGATTAGAAGGTGGGTGAACAGAAAGAAGGCCTCAAATGGGCTGTTCTCATGAATGAATAATCCCGTGGACAGAATCTTGGTTTATTCATTCAATAAATGTTGTCTCAAGTCCTTACCGTAGGTCTCGCTTCGTTTTGGATGCCCAAGAATGACTGAAGGGGTTGAAACTGGGAGGACTATTTGCTAGGGAGCTGAGTGGTGGATTCCTAGAAAAGACTAAGTCTGGGGGATGAAGAAACAGCTGTGGGGCTAGACAGTAGCCTGTAAATCATGCCTTGAATGGTGTTTGAAACATGCATGTGAAATCCAATTGCACATTTTAATAGGGAGAAGCTCTGGGGCTGTTGGCTCTCAGTTCGGGTTTCCCACACTGCAGATGCCAGGACACTGGGAACACAAGCACCAAAAATGTGTTGCAGGCCTGGGGGGAGTAGAGAAGCCATAAAACCAGGGAAATCACCAGTGTGCCCTTGGCTTTCCGATTCCCTAGCGAGGGATGGGAATAAAACTAGTTGATATGCTCACTGCTGGGTGCCGTGGTCAAATGCTTGCAGTCTTGAGAGCGAGCCAGTCTTCTCTGGCAGGAGGAAATGGGCTGAAAAAGAAGGTTCTTCCAAAGCTGCTCTCTCTCCCAACCCAGAGGGAAGCACTGCCGGGGGCGGGGCGGGGGAGCGGGGGGAGAAGAGCCAGGAAGGCAGAAATGAGAAGGTGGAGGGGCGATTTGCCCCCAGCTGCCCGGCCATGCACCTGTTCCGCTCTTGGGCTCTGGGCTGTCCATCTTGACAGGTCTCACCAACACGTGAATCCTTTCTAGATTCTCTGTGATCGGTTGTTGGACGGAAGAGCGACGGCTGCGTGCCGGTGGTTCTGTATGTAGGATAATGGGAAACAACACGTAATTGCTATTCTAAACAATGCATTAAGGGGAAATCATCAGGTTGTCAACAAAAGGAAGTGCTCTGCTGTGTTTGTGTTTACTGGGTTCGTTCTCCTGCCATAGAAAATGTAGGACTGCATTTTATCACGCTTTTTTCCCAGTCTCTGCTTTCAGGACAGAAAAATACATGGACACACACTTCTATAACATAACAAAGGAACTAGAATAGCCTGGTTTAGTTAGGAGATTTGGTGAGGTCTCAGAAGCTACATGATCCACGGGCGGGTGGCCATGTCATTGAAAATTGAGCTATATCCTTTCTACAAAGTCGGGCCAATGGTGACATTTCATTATTTTCCTCCCTTGAATGTCCCCCAAAGAACAGGTTATTTTCTTTCTTCTGTCTACCCAGTTATGCTGCATGGAATTGCCTGCTTTTAGGAAATAGCTACTGTGTTGTGTTTAAAGCAAAAATGAGACACTAAGACCAGGGACAAAATAAATAAGGTGAATGAGGATAACATAGTTCTACAGTCTGTGCCCTAATGGCAGCCTAGGGAGAACGCCGTGAACTTTTGGTCGTGATACCTTTCTCTCTTTACAGTATAGGTCTTGATACAGCCCACGCAATGGAGAAGTCTTTGCTGTTACGAATTAGAAAAACGTTGTAAGGAGCTTTGTGATTTTTTTTTTCTGTTAGAATTTTTCAGTTGGTTTTTCTGTTCTAAACTTGAGAATAATGCTTGATAAGCACTATTTTTATCCAGATGCCTCTCACTAAAGAACTATTGGCACTTCTTGTCATAGCCAAGTCCTGTGCATTGCGGGCGGAGTTTACCATTGGGTCACGCTCTCCCCATTCCAGAGTGGCCTTGCTAGCAAATACTGATGTGTGCTACCATCTCTGTGCTTGCTACCCCCCCGAACCTCCCAGCATCTAACTTCTGCTTTTCCACTCCCATGCCTTTGAATAGGCTCTCCTGGGAGCTTGGAAGGATTTCCTCCCTGTCTGCTTCTGTCTGTGAACCTCTGACTTTCACTTTCTGTGAAGACTGACTTTTACTGGCCCAACCCTCTACTCTGGTAACTCTTCTATTCATGATCTTCTCAGGGCTCTCTTTGTACTTGCCGAAATGCTGCTGGTTCTGTCCCCTAATTTTCTGATGGGAGCAGTTAGGTGTAGGTACATATTAAATACTAACTTCTTTTGAATGACCAGTGATTTCTTGGAGACATCACAATTTTCAATCCAGTTAATTGTGTTGAGTCTCTTATGTCTAACTAACTCCACAGAACCAAATTAAGAGGGCACATTTCTTTCATTTCCATTTAAGACTAAAGTTCAAAAGGCAAACATTCTAAAGATGAAACCTCAGGGACTGCTGTAACAGAAATTTTCTGATACGTTTTGCAAGAAGAAGAGATCTACCTTGATGAAGTGTCTTAAACATTATCATTGTTCCCCGCATAACAAGACCTTCTGTAGAGATGGGAAACCGAAGGTTGAAACAGAGCATAAGCCTTTCCACCCCTCAGAAGGAGACTGAGTGTGGTAGAGCTGGAGAGGTGTCGCATTACTGAAGTGGTCACTTGTTTGCAGAGCCAAGTGTACACGATCATTGACCCCGGAGTGGGCTAGCTTGTTCTCCATCTCTCTATGGTATTCGGTTGCCGAGTATTCGGTGAAATACAAATTCAAAGAAGCTCTAGAATGAAATGGACCAACAAAACTCATGGATTAATAACGTTGTCTATTCTACCACAAAATTTGACCCACCAGGATTTTAACATAATATATTCATTAGAAGAGATTCTTTTTATGAGACTTATACCAGTCCATTTCTACACAAATCAGGGATCGGCCAACTTTTTCTGGAAAGGGCCAGATAGAAAATAATTTCCAGCTTTGTGACCCATACCATCTCTGTTACAGCTACTCAGTTGTGCCATTGTAATGTGAAAGCAGCCATAAACACTATGGAAATAAATGGACATGGAGGTGTTCCAATAAAACTTTATATACAAAAACAGAGAAGGCCAGATTTGGCTCATGGGCAGTGTGTCACTGACCTCTGCCCTAGATAATTGGGGGTGGAGGGCGGGGATTACAGCCATACCCATGAAATTAATCCTGTCTTTAACAAATGTCATTATCAACCTTTATATTTAACACGGAATACTCCTAGATGCCACTTGCAATGTAACTTGACCTAAATATATTCTTTATTTCATATATGAAATGTAGGGCATTAGATAGAATTTTTAAAATATTAGCACGTACATTACATTTAAGCTTAAGAGAAAATCTTCTCTAAGAATTATGTTGAGTCTAGCGCCAAACGATCAACTCATTTAACCTTGACTGCGACAATACTTGAGACTTAAAAATTAAGATCTGAGATGCCTCCTTTTCAAAGAGAAGCTTTTCAGATTTCTAAATAGGTCAGACATAAAATTCAACCTTTAAGAGGATCCAATTAGTTGCTAGGGCATCAGACCTTCCACACAGGTTCCAATTGCAATCAGATTTCTCTTGAGGTGAAGGAAAGAAGAGGTGGTTTCTTTAAAAATGACAATAATGAAGTGGAGATTCTAGAGTGAATAATTGCGAAGTACAAAGACTTACATCGTTTCTAGCACATGGGATACAAGGCGTCATTTTAATGGCTTGACCGTAATTTTTCATAGGTTCTGCTGGTCACAGAAATTATCTGACCAGAGAATACTAACCTTCCCTTTTTGACCTCAGAACTTCTACATGAAAATGTGATCTAGAGTTTATTTTAATGCTTATTATGAAGAACGGCATTTCCACCAGGAAGATTTAGAGGTTTGTGGTGCCAGCGATGCCGTGGTACAGTGATTCTGGATCTTCCATCATATGCCCAGCGGTCTTCAGACATTAAGCTCTTAGGACTTGGCATCCATGGCAAACACAAAACCCCCAGAATCACCACCACTCCAAAGTCACGTATCACATGATAGACCCTTCCCAAAGAACACACCTGCCTGAGATTTCTGTGACTTTTTGAATTAGCCACAGTTTCATGTGCCAAGGATTAAAAAACATTTCAAGTGTAAGCTTTCCGTGTCCTGGGAACTTAGTCAACTAACCCATCTCCCTCTTCTCATGCCAAGAAAAACATTTGTTCATCAGAAAAATAAGCATATACTGCCGAACTCACTCAGAGCTAGTTCCTAGCAACACTGGAGGTTTGCTTCCTAACTCCACGTCTGATTTTTGCATCTTTTGGTGGGTGGCTTAGATGTTACCTTAAGTCTCCTAGAACCTATGGTGTGGAAAGTAACTGAAAGAAAGAAAAAATCTATTTTATTCTTTGGCAGGAAATATTTTCTGTTATTGGTCAAATCATCTAAAACAACTCCTCTCAGTTCTTTTTGGAAATAAAGAATTTTCCTGGTCTTCTCATTGCCCTCATCAAATTTTGTTTCTCTGGAACTGGAGCTAGATATTTTAGCCCAGTTATATTTGATATAAAATCCTCTTCTTGAGACACATGATTCTATAGGTCCTCTCCTCGCTTTCAAATATCATTCTGCTCTAGAGGATTTTATGCAAGCAGAAGGAAGAGTATCGTGTCTTGGGGGGACCGGCTTGAGTGAGCCATGATTCAGAGATAGAGATCCTGGGACAGTCTTATTGGATCCAGCAGAGGGTATGTCCTAAGCAAGTATGAAAAAGATTTTTTTTTTCAGGTGCAGAGATAGGAAGAAGATGCTAGAAATAATATTTTGCAAACCACTATTATTTATTTTTAGAAATAAATTATATGAGTTTTGATGATACATACCAGGAAAGCATGTCCAAATAATACACACCTTTCCCTGTTAACTCATTCATCATCCTAAATAAGATCCTATGGAAAAATCTCGGTTGTGGTGGTTAAATAAAAAATGGACACGAGAGGTTCAAGTAATAGGGTCTGCTTGCTTTTTGCTGGATTCACTCCATTGCAGTCTGTGCCCAGGACAGGATGAGTTCCTGCCACAGGGGCTCTTCACTTTGCAAGCAGTTTTAGAGCCATCAGCTCGACCCAAAGGAGGTGTTTGGCTGCGAGTACAGAGCCCAGCTAAGGTTTTATTTACCAGTACACTACTCTTCGAGAAGTCATTCCAGGGCTAGGTTCTTCAGCTTCCTCAGGGACACAGAATATTCTTAGATGACTCATGCAAGCCACCCTCCTTATGTCATCTTTTATTTTAATGCACTGTGAGCCCTCCACCAAAGCGGCAGTGATAGCCAGTCGACCAACAGGGCCTTCTAAAGAACCCTTAATCTAGTCCTTGGCTTTTTAGCCTTGCTAGCTATTTTTTTCCTCCTTGACCAGTTTGAAAGTCATCCATTCTAGTTTTGCTATAAAGGGTTCTACCTGTCTCTTTTTTAATTCCTAAGCGATAAAGTTCATCATTATTTTTATTTTTTAAATCCTGCTGATTGCCTTAAATTTGTCATCTCGTTTAATATGTCTATGAATCAGTAGTACAAATTATTAGTTTCATTTTATAGAGCAGGAGACTAATACCCCGAGGAGTGACCTGATGCATCTAAGAGTCACAAAACGTGTGTGTGTGTGTGTGTGTGTGTGTGTGTGTGTGTGTGTGTGTGTGTGTGTGTGTGTGGTGGAGCTTGTCTGAGTCCGAAGCTTGTGCCCTTAACCTTTGTGTCATCTGATGGCATTCTTGTAGCAGAATGCACATCCATACATGATCCCGAGTGGCTAAGGGACAATCCTCCTCTTCCATGTTTGGGGGTCCTGGAGTCTTCCAAAGGAAACTAAAGTCAAGTTTTTATTATTGATTGATATTTGGACCTTAGGTTAATAGATATATAGGTAGTGTGACGTTAGAACAGACTAGAGTGAAGTGAGAAATTGTGCATTTGGTTTTTAATAGTTACAGTCATGGAGAGGAGAAGAAATTGAAGAGTCCTGGAAGGCTTCTTGGTGGAGGTGGGGCTCAGGCTGGGCCTTTTAAGGACGACTGAGTTTTGCACAGGTGGAAGCCCGTTCAGAGCAGAAGGAGTATCAGAAGTGAGCAAATATACAGAAGGGGGAATCCTGGGACACACAGAGACGAACCTGGCCAGCGCGGAGGGTGTATGTTAGTGAGAGGACAGTTGGTGAGGTGAGCAGAGGTAGAACCAGACCACAGTTGTACTTAGTTACCAGGAAGAGGTCTTTAGATTTTAGAAATGCAGGTTGAACAGGGAAGACCAGCAGCAAGGTCTCTATCTCTTTTGGAAGGGGGAGGGTACTTTTGAACTATAGGTGTGGTAAGCTAGCATCTATAGTCTTTGAGAATGAACGTGCGTTAAGAACAGTCATGAGAAGTAGTTACCCCCTTTTAAGATGCCCACAGATGTTATTCTTTTTGACTACAAAAGTAATACCTACTCATAATTAAAGAACAGCTTTATGGCAGTACGTAACCTAAAATGTAAGAGTCACCCTTAATGCCAGGCTTTTTGTTTCAGTACCTGAAATAATCTCTATTAACAATCTGCTCTAGAGTCATCTAGTTGTTTGTTCTATGCATATACAAGCATAGGTTCTGTTGTAATACAACTGGGACCATAGTATACGGACATTTTTTTCATGTTTTTGCTCTCACTTGATAGGTTCTATCACTACTTGACTCACACTATATTTTAAAATATGAGGATCTAGGGGCGCCTGGGTGGCTCAGTCATTAAACGTCTGCCTTCGGCTCAGGTCATGATCCCAGGGTCCTGGCATCAGGCCCCAGGTCGGGCTCCCTACTCGGCGGGAAGCCTGTTCTCCCTCTCCCACTCCCCCCTGCTTGTGTTCCCTCTCTTGCTGTCTCTCTCTATCAAATAAATAAATAAAATCTTTTAAAAATAAATAAATAAAATAAAATAGGATCTAGATCTAAAAAAAAAAGAAAAAACCCAAAAACAAAACCGATTCCCCTTCATATAATAAATATCGGTGTTTAAAGGCTTCAGTTACTTGTGTGAGAGAGAGATACATGTTTAGGATGCGATTCTCAAGATTTAGATAAGCCTTTGAAGTTTTGCCAATCAAAAATCCATTAATTGTGTTAATTTTAAGACTCACTCATTGCCTAAAAAATTTCTTAAGTTTTTTTCCTGCTGCTTGAGGCTTAATACATTTGAAATATTGGCAAATTGTCCATAAGTTAAATGACAAAATCAAGATTACAGACTGTCTAGACTGTTCTGAGTATGAGCTATAATGAGATTTTGCTAGGTGATAAATATAAAATATGCTGGGTAGCTTCTGACCCTCATATTCTCTTCCAGTACTAGACTTGCCAAATATTCTTATAATTGTTGCTTATCATATCTGTCTCCCCAGCTAAACTGTGTGCTCTCTGAGGTCAAGGACTCTTTCATATCCCTAGCGCTTGGCAAGCCATTCAATAAATATTTGTTGATTTGAATTAGGGCAGCAAAATGAACCACACACAAGGAGAACTGACAGAACAGTTTATATGTGGAAAAGCCTGGGACTTTAAGTGACTTGTGAGCTCAGTTGTGCCACGTAATGTTTGGAAAAAGCCAGCGGAACTGGGCTGTGTGAATCCCGTGATGTGCCATCCTACCGTGTTGCACGTTTCCTTGGTCACACCTAGCTCCTCCAGTTAACTAACGTTGGCCTTCTCCCCAATGACAACACCATATCCCTTTCAACTCTCTATAACCAAAGTGACTCATCTCTTTCCTCCAAGTGGCCAAGAAGAGGGAGCACACACCTTACTCGCTGCCACCTCTTGAGAATATTTCTGCTTCCTTCATTTAATGGTCCTTCTCAAATACCTGCTCTTTGCTCATTTCCTCCTTGTGATGTTCTGGAATGTTCTTTCACTTTTCTCAGTGAACTCAGTGCTGGGTTCACAGCTTTCCTATTTATTCCAATTGTGACCATTGTGCTCTGGAATTCCAGTATACTAGACTCAGTGATAATGACCCAACAAATAGGTGGTCTCTTCAGGTCGAGAGACTTAACCTCCTTCCTGACTGTGCTCCAACCACCAGTCCCCTGTGCTTGAATTCACCCTAACCTGCCTCACCTCCAGCATCTCAAGCTCTGAATTCTCTATGACCAGGGCACCTGGGTGGCTCGGTTGGTTAAGCATCTGCCTTTGGCTCAGGTCATGAACCCAGGGTCCTGGGATCGAGCCCCGTGTCAGGCTCCTTTCTCAGTGGGGAGCCTGCTTCTCCCTCTTCCCCTGCTTGTGCTCTCTCGCTCAGATAAATAAATAAAATCTTTGGGAAAAAAAAAATTGATTCTCTATGACCTCTCTACCCAACCCAGGCCCTGGGTTCCCCATTTCAGAGGGACTTTCCCCAGCAGCCTGTGTCTCTAACTTGCCAGACCCCAACCCTAAAGAACCCTCACTCCACGTCCTCTGATTTTAGCCAGTCTTTCTGGCTCCAATCCCAAGCGGTTTCCAATCTGTTTTTGAGATTATCTTTGTTAACCACAAATCTGATTTACTTTTAAGAATAAAGTTGAGCTTATTCAGATTTCTCCCTTTATAATGCCAATTTCCCTGCAAGTATACCACGTTTTTCTCCTGAGTGAAAGAGCCTGGAATGGAGTCACAAGCACTGTGCTGGAGGTTGCTAGTAGCTGCGGCCTGCCTAGCCTGCCCCAAAGCTAATAGTGGATAGATGGCGGGCGCAGCTATGTAGTTAATAGCTGTGGCAATCACAAACGATTGTGCTTGTGCATTGTGATTTTACTGTTAACTCTGTTTTACAGTTATTTTAAAATTTTGCCCATGGGTAAGTTTTTAATTAGGAATACAGAGAGGGGAAGATGAGGAAATCCACTTCGACCTTGCATGCAAGCAAGAATAATGCCACCAACATGTCCATTAGAAGAGCGAGACCACAACTGTGATAACTAAATCAAAGGCAGTGAGTTGTAAGTAAAATTCCCAACTAACACGTTGAAAGTGATAAGTCCTGTATATTGTTTTGTCAATAATAAGGTCATTTTTCCTAACACTGCTATAGGATACTTCTGCATCTTGCTTATGTTACCTATGTAGTGAAAGACTGCAAGAAAACATCACTCTTTAAAAATTTTAATTCTATGTGAAAGATAGGTTTATTTTTTTTCTCTTTATTATTTTTTCAATGGCTTTATTTTTGTGTGCCTCTCTTCCCCTGTAGCTTAACAAAAAGGTTTATAATCCTTTTCACTATATTTCTCTCCCTCTTCTAATTTTCTGGGATATTATCTAAATCAAGTTATGCCTTGGGAAGAATGTTGAGAACATAGATGTTTACCTCTCATGTGTTGCCAGAGCAGCAAAGAGTTTGAGAACTATAGGATGGAGGGCTGGTGGTTCCAGGCAAGTCAAGGACAGGCTTGAGATTTGATTTATTTATGTATTTATTTGTTGGCCATTTTCTAAACTGAGAGAAAGCAAAAAAAAAAAAAAGTATGAGAAAGAAGTTTTGTAAACTAATATACTGAGCAAATTGGTGGTTTGCATACTAATCATCATAATCCCAATAAAAGGAGGTGACTCTACTTGAGCTGGCCACATCAAGTTGAGAAGTGCCCAGGGCCACGGGACCGGACCCTCCTTGCAGACCAGGGCAGTGGCTCTGGGCTTCCGGTGTCCGGAAAGGATGTGAGGGTTACTGATACCAACAGGTCAGCGACATCCGGTGACACATTGAGCCTGTCCCAGGCCTGCCCGGACATTCTGGCGGTCTTGGCTCCCCTCAGGCACTCACCCTCAGGGGAAGCATCCAAATGTCCCAGGGAACCTCTTGCCCAGCTTGTAACTGTTTATTTTCAGTGGAATTTTGGAGGCGTGCTATGATGGTACTGGCATCGAGTGTCGACTCTTCTGTGTATCACGGGGTTCATTTTAACTGAGCAAAGCAACTGGAGCTTGTGAAAATTAGGGGCAAATGATCTTTCGGGAACCTAGTTCTCTGTGGAGATCCTCTTTAACAGTCTGCATGGGAATGTTGGGCCCCTGAGTTTGAGGTCCAGCTTGAGAGCTGCTATAGGCCCGTATCCAGGAATCCATCCACACAGTAGCCCATGAGACACCCACCTGTGCAGCCTTTGGCGGAGGTCCTGTCCACCCTCCTCTTTCCTGAGTGTGCTACGATAAACCATGTACCTTCTCCACGCCTCCATTTCTCATATGTAAAATAATGATGATGCCTCCTTTGTGGGGTTATTTCAAGGATCAAGTGAGATAACATATGGAAATGCTTTCATATTCTAAGTTACTGTGGGAATATTAGATAGAAGCAAATTTCTTGTCAATTTATAATCAGTTGTCCTCATCCAGAGATGGATGAGGATTTTTTTTAATAAGACAGGAAAAAATTTTTCATGTTTTGCCTTAGAAGCCGAATGAAATCTCTTTACATCATGAGCTGATTCTTGGGAGTCTAAAATAATTGAGTGTTTGGAGCGTGGTGTTTAATCTGGAGCCCTGCTGATCTAAATTTATTTGAACTTTGGGGCTTAATTGAAACCATCCACACAAGAAAGTCCTTAGCAAGGGATGCCTTAATGGGCTGGTGAAATGCACTGGTAAGTCCCCGAGTCAGACATCATCAGTATTGTTATTATTGGCCCTAATCAATACATATCTTTAATTAATGATAACTATTATTTACTGAATGTCTATTGAGTGACTACAAACGTCATCTCATTTCATTTCGTCCACACAGCAATCCCATGAGACAGGAACTTCCATAACTAGCTTCCTCCTGTTTGCAGAAGGAGGAAAAAGGCTTAAGAACGGTCACGGTCACTTCCTGGCAGATTTGGGATTAGGCTGCTTGTCCACCTGACTCCAAAGCCCTGCCCTGTCCCTGATGTCACACCACTCCCCTAAACCTCAGTTCTTAGATGTATTATTCTTCCCATGGGAAGTCTGAAAAAGGGGAGCTCTCGGAGCCCCAGGAAAGGACTCTGTGTTTGGAATAGTAAAACCATTCTGGGATACGACCTGCCGCCATTTGGTTCTGCAATCCCCGTCTTAGCCTCCAGATCTCTTGAGAGAACCAATATGCCCAACTTACACCCCCTCGCCCCTTACTCTTTTCTTCAATGGCTGGAATCCACCCTCTGCCTTCAGCTTTTCACTGAAACCGCTCTCATGAACGGACCTCCTATCGGCTAAGTCCAGTGGGAAAGAGTTGGTCCTTCCTTGTTCGCACCTGTCACCTCCTCGCTCTCCCTGTCCGGCGTCCCGGGCACCGTAATGAAATGACTTGTACAATGGTTGACGACGACTCCAGACAGACAAGTCCGTGGCCTCCACCCCTGCCTCGCCCTTCTTTTTTTGGCCGTGGCATTTAAAACTGCTGACCTTCCTCCCAGGGGAGTTCTCCCGTCGTTTGGGACCCGCTGTCTCCTTCAGGCTCTCCTCCGGCCTCGCGGGTAGTACCTTGTCTTGACTCTCTTTGCGCTGCTTTTCCTCCAGCTGCCAACACACGGACCTTGGGCCGGTGCTCGGAGCTCCCCCTTCACAAACACAGGGGGTCAACTCACTATTTAAATGACGCTGCCGAAATCTCAGCCTCCAGCCCTGACCTGTCAGGTTCAGCTCCAGACCTTCTTTTCTGTCTGCTTCTCCCCTTCTCTCCCTGGGGGTCTCAGGCCACCTTCACCTCAGAGGTCCCGAGAGGGAACTCCTCACCTTCTCGCCTATCCGCCAGCGCTCATGGTAGCCAACTGGACTCGTCTGCGTCTTCGGGTCTTGGCCCACAGTCCATCAGCTGCTTGGCTGCCAACAGAGTCCTGTTGTCGCCTGTCCCCTGATGTCCTCTCACCTCCCCCTTCTTCCCCTCCTTCCCACACCCTCCGTTACCCGGGAGCCATCCCCGTACCCCCTCCACCTGCCAACTCCTCCCTTCGTCCCCTCCATGCATGGTTGAGTCGCATTATTCTCCTACTCCGAAATCTAACTGCCCTGCATGGCCCGTCTGAAAAAAATTCTTACCTCAACATTCTCCGTGCCCCTCCCCAGCCGCCCCTCCTGGCTTCCGTTCCCACATGTCCACACCCTACTTGTCCTTCAGAGCCATGTGCAAATTCCTTCACTTTCATGATCCTTCTCATGACGTCCCTGATGTGTCAGCTCTCCCTTTTCTGAAATCCTCTGGCGCTGTGGCCTGCCTCTCTTGGGGACATGTGTGGTCCACCCTGCCAACTCTGTAATATTGCCAGAAAAGGAGCTCATTAGAGACAGGGTTTTTGTTCTGCTCATCTTTATTTTCTAAACATCTGGCATAGGGTGACTTTCTTTCAAGAGTAGATGTCCTATAAATGCAAAATGAAAAGTTGTGCCCTATAATAGCTATTAAATAGTTGAAAGCAGCAAACCTAGATTTAAATTTTTTTCTCACCGCAGAGCCCCATTGTCTTCCAGCCATTCTGTTAACAACAGATTGAAATGTCCTCGGGCATTTGCTCTTTTCACTGGGGGCTCACTCATTTGCTGTGTGCACCGTAGTAATCTCTCCTAACAACCCGAGAGCTCTTGAAATAAGAGATCTGATGATCTTTGTATCCATCAAAGACCCAACATATAGTAGTTCTATTTGTTATGAATAAACAAACCATTTCTATAAAGCTAACAGATCCAGAAGAATATTGGATCACTTTACAAAATAATATTTTGACCATTGAGCTGAGTCTAAATGAATGCAAGAAAATATTGTGTCCTTGGCTTGACACATGGCTATTAAAAGTAAGGGGTAAAATACAGATCTAGGAACATTTTGGATGTTGAGGAGGCCCTGTGTTGGGAACACAGACCACAGGATTCTGGCGGACACCAACACGTTTCTCGTCTTTGCCAGCACGTGGACGTACCACTCGTTGTCCTGTGCTTCCTTCTTAGTTTTCTGCACATGAAGGGCCAGTAGGGAGCAGAAAAGGTAGCCTGTTGAGTTTCTGTCTTCCCTTCCCATAGGTAGGGCCATAATATATTCCAGATGTCAGTGTAGAAACAGTAGGAACTGAATTTCAGATGAACGCTTGTGACCTGCTAGTAAAATCCAGAGCAGAAAAGGTACTACCTAGGTGTTTTCTACTTGACAAAACAAAGTCTATGGAATCACAGGCTGCTGCTGCTCTCCCCTTGGCACATAATGTGCCGCCGGTTGGTTTTTCTCACAGTGAGAATGCATTTATCCCAAGCCGCCTTCCCCATCCGAGGTCATTGGTCAAGGGCCGTAGGTGAAATTTAGAGACACAGGAAAGGTAAAAATGTGAAGCCTCTGTCTCACCTGGTTCCAGCTTAAAGCCCTCCAGGGGCCGTCTCCTTTGCAGTCAGAAGAAATTCCAAGCTCAGCATGAAAGTTGTTTTCTGGGCCCCGCATTTCCCTCTGAGGTCATTGCTCACCCCTCGCCTGGCTACGGACCAGCCGTGTGCCCTGCCTTCACGGACGCCTGCTATCTCACACCGCAGGCTCTGCTCTTCCTTCTTCCCAGAACGCCCTTCTCCACCTATTTTCGCCCTTCCTCCTCTGCCTGTTTTCAACCTTCCTCCTCATTATTCCATTTACTTGGCTAATTCCGGCTCATCCTTGAAAACTTGAGTCTTGTTTCCTCCAGAAAGCTTCCTGTCTGGCTGAGAGGCCTCCTTTGTGCTCCTTCCAGATCTTTGAGCTCTCTTTCAGTGACCCAGCACCGGTCCTACTCTGCTCTGTCTTTCCATCTCCCACAAGACCGTTGGCTTCTTGAAGGCCAAGGCCATCATTTTATGTTTGGGTCCCCCAGAGTACAGCAGATGCCCTTGCATGCTATGGGCACTCAAACAAGTGATTTGAGGGACTGAATCTAGAGGTGTCGGTGTTCATGGTGCCACACACTGGCCATGGCACCCGAAAGGCCGAGAGGTATAGATGCGTGATGGCAGGGCTGCTTCCTGGCACGAGCCCTTAGGTTTCTCATACTGAGTACTGGCCAAACACCCCAGGCTCCGCCAAGCCACAGCTTCCCAAGCAAGCTTAGATGCCCTCATCAGTCATGAAAGTAAATCAAAAATCCGTGCAAGCTGAGAAATTTGAGACAAAATCCCTGACAGCTAGTAGGGAAAACCAGATAATTGAGCAGTACACATCTACGATAGATCAGGTGGCAAGAAGCGCTGTCCGGAGGGGAACAAGGGAAAGGGGAGGGAAGGATGGGGGCTGCAGCGTCAGGTGGGGTGGTTTGGGAGATGATCAGTGATCATGAGGATGATTGCCATGCCTCTAAATCGGATACCCAAGGACCTTGCTCAAAGCTGGAGGTGAGCTTGAAAAAAAAAAAAAATTGAATGGAAGTCAACCCCCGGAAGGCTGGCCAAAAAAGTGTCCAAAGTTTGGAAATGAAATTCGCTCTGACAACTCTTTTTGCAGCAAGTTGATTTGTGACCATGCTGTGTGCCTTGTGATCTGACAAAATGGGGCGAATCATGGAGTCTGTGGTGTTATTCAGGTCAGGCCCTGCCTTAGAGCCGAATCCAAGCCCCACGATCACGCCCCTCCCAGCTGCAGCCGTCTCCGAGACCTTCCAAATAAGCTGGTGGGTTGTTGCCAGAAGTACCAGTGCAGTTGGTTCTGCCCAGAAATAGTCAGTCCAAAGCTAGCTGCCGAGCTCCTACCACGTACCTGGAGCTGGGATGAATGTTCGTTACATCTGTTTAGAGCAGTGGAAGTCCGGTTAAGGAGCCCAAATTCGTGCATGGATAGAAAACACTCCATAAACGCTAGAAGGCAATTTATAATTCAGTGCAAAATTATGTGACGTCGACTTTAATTGCTGTGGAATGGAGACCCTTAAAGCCCTGCTTTGTGCACTAGGCGCCGCGCTTCCCACGCTGGCCTCCTCTGCTTCACACCATATGCACCACGATGTTTGCCAGTGTCATGCTCTCCCACTTAACCCATGAGGAAGCAGAGGTGTGCGTAACTACGTGTCTCCCCAGGGTTCCTAGGGGGCCTCGATGCACCTCTGGAAACTCTTTTCCAGTTGCTGCCTTGGTTTTCCCATTTCAAGGTCATGGTGAAGATCAGCAAGAGACCTCGTAAGAGGCCCTTGACACAGGTGCTAGCCCAAGAGCTGGTGGAGACAGTAGAAGGTGACCCTGGATCTCACCACCTGTCCCTCTGCCTTCTTGGAGGCTTCCACTCGACACCTGAGCCCAGCCCCACTAAGCAGGCAAGTTTAGAGCAGGCAGAAGACCTGTCTATCCGAAGGGAAGAACCTACTGCGTTAATGGTGATTAAAAAACATAGCTTAACCCAGAGCCAGGATTTTCTTCCACAGCATGGGAATAGGGAAAAAGAAAAGGAACAACGGTAAGAAACCCACCGGGTTTGTTGGTTAGGAGACTCCCACTGCTGGGCAACGGTTTTAGAAAAACTCTGTTCTTTGAAGTGTGGCTTCTTGTTCTATTCTTGATAAACCATCGCCTTTCTCACCTGATTTCCATATCATCACTTAGAGCTCTACACGTATCTAAATATATATGCTTATACTCAGATGTGTTCTTTTCTCCTGATTATCTAATCTTTGAAGAAATCACTACAATTGTTCCCTGCCCGGGCTGACTGCACTGTTCCTAGCAAGCCGTCCATTGTGACCAACTCCTTGAAGTCAGTAGGCATCTTGCCTCCAGTCAGGTCTTGAGGAGGAAGCTCTGTGGCCTTGCCCATGGCCCGCGAGCTCTCAGTGCCATCTGAAGTTGCTAGCAAGCTCTCTACGGTTGAGGCCAAGTCGCTGATAGAAAGAGGCTTTTGTACTCTCAAGTTTTGCGTTGGATTTTCAGTGTGGTAAAGACATCTGTATGATCTAAACAAGCAGCAGGAAACATTACTTCCTCATCACACAATTCAAGAGTCACAGGTGAATTTTGCATTTGGTATTGTAAGAGCTTCTCAATTAACAATGGCAGATGCCACCCAGAGTTTCCTCAAAAAAGAAAAAAAGAAAACATTAGAAAAAGGCTCCGTTACCACACATTCATTGTTTCCCGACAAATTTCCAGCCAGCTTCGAGGAGGCTTTTTAAGAATACATACTTTGAGTTACAAATAACGTCTAGTGCGGAAGGAATACCTACAATGTTTGCTAATGACTGTGGCAGAAAGAGAATGTGTTTTTGAAACTGGGGCACGCAGGAGCCCCAGGTTCTTTTCCTGTTTCTCGATGGACTGGCCAGGGAAGGGGAGGTCATCTCATCTCCACTTTGCTGAGCCGCCAGAAGTCTCTATGCAAAATGCCTCATCTGTATGCTACATACCTGGGATGAGAGTGCATTCCCGTTAGAGAAAAACTGGTAAAACAGTTTGTGCGGTGAAAATGTAGTGATAAATGTGTGCAAGGAATCCGTGACTACTTTCTCATGAATTGCAGAGGGCTCCGTTTTCATGGCTATAGAAGTTGACCGTAGAAGAGTCTCGATGCATTCAAATACATGGTGCCCCTTACACCCTTGCATTTTACAAACCTCTGTGCCTCTCACTGGGTACAAAAAAGGAGGAGAGAGTTGCATATAGAATCAACTGAAGTGCTCCCAGGTAGCCTGATATCAACTGTTTCAAAGTTTAGACTTCATAGCTGATTTAGGGTCAGAAGCAGAAATGATGCCTTTGGCTTCTTGGGATGGCCATGGATGATGAATTTCATGCCGTCCAAACTCTCAAATGTTCCAGAAGCCATTCTCCAGGTAATTAAAAAAGACTCAAGTTTGTTTCAGTAGAAGTGGGTCAGTGTTTCAATGGGAAGCCTCTATCAACCTTGGTGTCCCAATGAGAGAGTGCCATTTGGTTCATTGGATTTTCCTTTTAAATCCAGTTTTCCAGAGCACTTTTATCAGTTTGAATGCTCTTTGGATCCTAGTAACACGTTTATTGAGCACCTGCTTTGGGCCAGACCAGGAGCTCAGTTCTGGGGGGATATGAACTTTAAAGAAGTTATGGATGGATGGATATCTTATTTTCAAAGATATCCTAGCTCGGCAGAGGTAAAATAAATTAATCTCATGCCCTGTCTTGGGCACTAGTATTTTAACTAGGATTTTAATACTTGTATCTAGAAAGATCAAGGCAGATCTTTGTCGTGATGGCTGATTTGAACTGAGTTGGGTTTTGAAAGACGGTAGAATTGAGAAGGCTGAAAAGTAGAAGAAAGGCATTGCAAGATGAACAGTGGTGAAAGGAAACACAGCGAATGTTAGGAGCCCCTGTGTGGGTGTGGGGTTGGGTCGGTCTGAGAAGGTGCAGGAGGGCAGGAGCATGAACAGTGCAGAGCTTGGACCTTTTCCTGTCAGACACGGTGATGGTCATGTTTGCTTTTAGAAAAGAGAGGAATCTTAGCAGGAGAAGAAACTTGGAAACAGAATGCCTGTCAGGAACATTTTGCAGTGGAAGCTGATGCACGCAACCACAGGACCTGAACCAGAGCTGTGGCCATGGAATAGTGGATGGGTCACAGAGGAAGTGTCGTTCACGAGGTTGACCCAACAGCGCTTTCCACTCATTGACCACATAGAGCGAAAGAGAGAAAGGAATCAGGATTTGATCTAATTTTTTTGACTGGGTGGATGGTGATGCCGTTTGCAGAAAACCACAGCGAGACAAATGGTTTTGTCCCCCAAATAGAGGGCCTGGCGAACTGCAAGTCTTAGCAGATTTAGGTCAGACTTGCCTGGATCCCCTCAGAGGGAGAGAGAGAGAACATGAAGGTTCATGTAAAATCAGGCCATTGTGAGACCCTTTCAATGAACTTCAATAGGATGGGACACGAACTCTCAAAAAGAGAAGATGGCTTATTTATTTATTTATTTATTTATTTATTTATTGCTGTTTTTGTCATTTTGAGGACTAATTTTTTTGTTTTGTTTTGTTTTGTTTTCTCATCTATTCCCTGATCATATTTCAAGGTTTTGTTTTTACTCATCAGAATGACAGGAAGTTTTCAAAGTGTGTTTCCTTCAAGTTTGGCCTCAACCTTATTTTCAGGATTAGGCGTTTGTTTTTCCATTTGCCTCCTTGACAACCAAGCCCAGAATTCCTATATATAGTCATCCAGCGCCCATTGTCCCCCTGGCCATTGTAGCATAATCTTGTGCATCCAGGCCGGAGAGCTTCACTGATGATGGAAGATGAGGAGGTGCTGGAGTCCTTGGCCTGGAGATTTTCAAGGCATAGTCAAAAGAAGGAAATAAAATAGTGTGCCTGCCTCTAGAGATTTATGTTCTCCTTTAGACACTATCCAGAAGGAGTTGAAATGGCTCCTGTTCCATAGCTTAGTTTCTAGTACGATTTTCTTTTGCAATGGCCCATAGATGGAGAACATTTTTGAGACTCTTCAAAGGAAATGCTTGGAAAGTTGAATCAATGATTTGTAGTTGGTAGTATTCTTCTGGGTGCCAAGTTCTGCTCTGTGTTAATAGCATGAAGTAAACAATAGGTATCTTGAGAAACAGAGGGAGTTACGTTGAGTTTCAAAGGGATTTGGATAGAACCTAAGAAAAATTATTAAATAAGTAAACTTTTTGAGTCTGAGAATCATCTTGACAGCGTATTGTTTTTGTAACTTAAAATGGTAGGTGATGGATGGATGGATGGATGGATGGATGGATGGATAGACAGACAAGTAGGCAGGCCTGGATTTAAGAAAGTTTTCCACAAATTCAATCCAGCAACATTTTCGTAAGTACCTTTTTTCATAAGTACCTTTCTTTATGAAAGGACCGTGAGTCTCCACGGCTATAAAAGCATGTGAGGTACTATTCCTGCCAATCTAAAATGTAAGCTCCACAAGGATCCTTGTTTTTTTTGCACTGATATATCCCAAGTGCTTAGAGGTGCCTGGCACGTAGAGGCCTCTCAATAAATATTTTCTGAATTAATAGAAAATTGGGAGCAAGTATGTAGACTGATATAGTAGAAACCCTCTTATTTGATGTGATCAATACTCACCTTCTCAGTTATAGTCGAAAGTTTCTAAATGCAGGGAATCCTTTTTAAAATGTCTTAAGCGTTTTATTTTCACCTACAAAATAGATTCATTCACCAGTATTGGGATGTAGGGTCCAGTGTATGTATTGGAGTCCTTCGACTGAAGTTCCCCATTTCCTCTCTTGCATAAACCACAGGCACGTACGTTGTATCATGTGTTACTTGCAGATTCAGCTTCTTTTAAGTGGAGTGGTAATTTAGACATTTGTGGAACAGTCTTAGAGCAGAGTCCTTCTAGATTTTTATGTTCTCAATCTTTTATAGTTGGTCTTGCCAAAACATAATTTGACAGGAATTTTTTTTTAGCAACTTGACTTTATCAAGTCTTTCCAAAGCATTCAATGTAGCTTTCATAGAAATGACACTTTATGCCCATATTTCATCATTTTGGGTCATCTTAATGACATTGAACAAGCTCAGTGGCAAATATAACAAGTACAAAGAAGTCTGGGAGCAAATCCAGTGGATTGTTGTTAGCATCAGCTCAACTGTTGGAAGCAGAGATGGATGGGCCTGCTGGAGGGTGACCCCCAGCACCAGCCCAGACACTGCTGCCTTCGGTCTTCTTGGGTCAGGATGTTTTAAGCTCAGAGGCATCGATCTGGCCAAATGTGATGGTGGGGGTCGTTTAGGGGAATGTGTGAGTGTAATGTGAGGTATAATGAGATCAGGGTGAGAATCCCGATGTGTCTGTGCAGACAAAGCACCGAGGAGAGCGGCATCCTATCTGGATTGTTGGGAAAAGTCATCACAGTGTAGATGACATTTCAGCTGAGCTCTGAAGGATGGGGAGATATTTGCCAGGCAAAAAGAGGAGGAAGAGAGCTCCGTAGCCCTGGTCAAGGACTCCCAATGAAGAAATAGGCAGAATGTGCAACTGGGAATTGGGAACGAGCTAGAAGTGAGGCTGAACGCATGCTCTGGGGCCAGACTGAAGAGCTCTGTGTACTGTACTCAGGAATCAAGACCTTCACCTTTGGGCACCGCAGCATAATCCTATCATGACCATGTAAATGATCACATGTCTGTGATGCGCATGCCGCCTAGACTAGAACAGATCTCTGAGGAAGGAAGACCAGATAGGAGGCTGTTCGAGCTGCTCGTGGAGGATATGAGGGCCTGAATGAACAATGGGAAGGGAAAGCCCAGAGAGGGAAGTGGTTGGAGCTGAGCGTGACAGCGATCTCTAGGACGGGGTACTTGGCTCAAGCACTGCTGCCAAGGACAACTGGGAGGAAGAATCTCACAGCTGAAACTGGAACGAAGCAGCAAGCCATTCACTAACATTCGACATGTGGGCAAAGGAGCGAATGGGCAAAAGGAGAAGTGTGGGCAAAGAGGAGGTCGGTCTTCAGCGCCTCAGGTTTAAGGAGTCCGACATTTTAGCGAGCTCAATCATCTCAGAGCTCACTGGGTTTCTCATGGCGGCAGGATTCTCTCGTCCCCAGATACCTGGGTCACTAGCACAGACGTGAAAACACGTAGACTATTTTTGTCCTTTGCCCACGTTTATTAGCAGTTGTGTGATAGAAGTTGCATGCATTCCAGAAGTTTCCAGGTTATTGACTAAAGTAGATCTTTACGTGCTCTCTTGATATTGTTAGTGTGCCCTTCTCCAGTTTTCCATGATTTCTTGACAGGAAATAATGGGCTGTATTTACAGCATTTTGGGGGGTCCCACCCTTACCCCCCCATACTTTGGATATTTACAATCGTTGCAGTTAAATTATCCACAGGTAATATTCTATTTCTGGTTCCTTCTGCCACCAAACTTGAGTTGCTAAATCACCTGCTTTTCTAAAGAAAATTACAATGCAGGCATTATTTTGAACTTTTATGCTATTTTAGAAGATTTTAAATTCTCCCTAATGCAGTCCACCCAACTCTCTGGTATACATATTTTTCCGTCCACACTCGTCCTCCAATCTTCATTCCTTTTCCCTGTCGGAATTAAGTGACTTTTTCCTCATTGTGATAAGAATGGAGTTATTTCATTTCTATTTATGGCTTAAGGTGGAAGTGTGGTGAATTGAACGTTCCAGCATCTTCGTGTCTAGTGTTGACTTCATTAATGAACGCACTAAGACTAGTTATTATTGGGCACCCAAGTTTCTCTTGACACTCTCCTCCGTCTCTCTTCTTCCAACATTCCATCAGTCACCACGTACTGATTTTGCTTCTTCTCCACTAGCTCTTTGTGGATGCCTCTATCAGGACGTTTATTTCTTTGCATTTATCACAATCAGTTATTTACATATCCATCTGAGACGGTGAGCTGCTTGAGGGCAGGAACCAAATCCTATGCCCCAGAACTGACTCTCCTGTTGACTTAGATGCTCAGGAAGTACTTGCTGAACAAATGGATATAACTAAAGCATTTGCCCCCCTGGGCACCCCTAATTTGCTTCCCTAAGATCCTTTGTCTTTTATTTTCTCCTGGTACTTGGTTCACACCGACCAAAGAGCCTGCCTCCCCAAGTCTGCACAAAAATGTAGCTCAAATAGAATTAAGTGTGGTTGCTGGCACCAAGATCTTTCTGCTACTTTTGTACCTTCACTCACATCCTCTCTGTGGAGCTGTAGAAAATTGAGAATTGATCTTCCTGTACAGCTCCCTTTTTGGATCACTCAGTGCATAAGGGGACTGTCCTCTGCAGCGCCCACAATTTACTTCCCAATTGATTCTTACTCTTCCTGTGTCTCCCATAATCCTCCAATAGTTAAATTCTCCTGCTACTGTTCATTTGTTCTCCTTGCCTCTTGTATTCCTTCAATCAGTGGAGTAAGTTTGCCAGACTTGGAGAAGGCCTGTGTTGTCACAACAGCTCTGCTTGCCCCCCCCCCCCCGCTATACCCCAGCTCTGAGAAGGTACCCCTCATGTCTTCTTGGACTTTGACTCCCTAGAGCCTGAGCATAGCCTGGCACTAAGAGGGTGTTAACTACATGTTCGTAGCCTCAGAATATTCAAGAACACTTCATTCTATCATGCTTATTGTATTCCCAGAGTTCACTTGTTTGTCATTCGCCTTTATAAAATCCAGTGTCTTGTGATTGTTTCTGTGCTGGCTAATTTTTAGAGAAAGAAGAAGGAAAAAAAAACCCTCAAACTGATAGTCACCTGGGTTCGGCTGGCATTCTGGGAGATGGACTATAGCAAGAAGAATTTCTCCGGGAACATGGCTAAGTGAGAGGCCTGGGAGGTTTCATCCGGAACCCAGCCCTTTCCCTGGTTTGAAAGCCTGTCCAAGAGCCGCCGGAAAGCATCCGCCTCCCGTCCGTGTACCTTTCTTTTCCCAGCCAGATTCCACCTGAGGAATTTCAGAGCAGTATTACTTGAGGGCAGTTTATCAGGCGTCTATGAAAGCATGGGCTGGCGGGTTTCCGATTCTGGGTATCTGCTGTGTTCTCCTGCACAGCCTGCTTGTAGACTTGTCTCCTATGTGATCCCATGTTTTCATTTTTATAAAGCATCTTAAAATTTTGGATATTCTTTTTCTTCCCCACGAACCGTGCTGTATTTTTCCCCCATGTGTTCTGAAAGGCTTATTTTAGTGTTTTCTTTCACATCCCGTTCACTGTTATTCCCTATCTGTCCTGTTTCCATTTCTATGTATTCTAATGTTATTTCAATTTTTCTGTCACCTTTTCTCTCTCCTCTCTGCTCCGCATTTATTGTTGATGGACAATAGATACCTGATGGGCAAGATTCAGTTTTTAGAGTCAGACGAATCTTTGTTCAAACCCAACCTCTGCCTCTTACTGTAGCCGTATAACCAACTGCCTCAACTACCTCGTGGGTAAGATTGTGATGAGAACCTACACGGCACACCATAGTTGTGAGAATTAATTGCCGGCAGTTCAATAAATTCCAAACCCATTTCTGTAAGCACCATGACCGTCCATGCTAAAATCTATTTTGATCCTGATTTTACAAAATATGATTTTGTATAGACCATTGACAAAATGGATAGCTACCCGTGACTTAGATTTCTCTTACAACTATGGCTGTACCTGAGAATGTAATTTCTAAAACTTTGCACGTAAATATAGTCACAGGTCAGAGAATTAAACCTCTAGACAGCAGGCATGTCTCAGGGTTGGGTTAGGAACGTAGGGACCAGCCTGGTCTCTGCTCAGGGTTCCTCTTTAAGGATTACTGGCCATTCATTTGATAAAGATGTGACCTGGGTGAGCACCTCGGGTTCAGTTTCCCCCCTGAATTCACACCCCTGTGCTTCTGCTGCTGTATTTCTCAGTGACTGCAAGCCCGGCCGTCGAAAGCACAGAGTGTTTTTCACTTTCTGTAAGCTCGGAATGAAGAAAATAGCCTTACTGATGATTTTTAACCTCGGTGACGTGTCCTTCACCACTAACAATCTGTTTGCCTTTCTAACCTGGGCACAAAAACGACCCTTTTCCTGTTCCTCAGGCTGTGCCTCGTGAACAAGCTAGAATGTTCTGTAGCTTAGCAAATGGGCTTTTTTAAGATCGGTGGAATCATACACGCTCACGTCTTTGTCACTTTAGTGCCCAAAGTGCTAAAATTGTACATTATTCACAAACTCCCAAGTGAGAGAGAATGAGAGATAGTGTGTCTTGGCACCAGAGAAGAAAGTAAAGCTCTAAGAAGACCCAAACAGTTGTGACCTGGGCATTATTACCAATGTACCGTAAGCGGTGGGATTTGCCTATTTTTGTAAATAAACCTGTCCATCGGATTTTAACCAGGAAATAAAAAGGGGGGTGGGAATTCATAACACGGTACATACAGCTGTCCCTTTTGCATTGCCATTTACGAAGGAAGGGCGCTGAGCCTCCCTTTCTTGGAAGGCTTTCCCTCACCACTTCTTGCATTTCTGTTTCTTCAAGTTTCATGTAACATATATATACCGAAGTTAAAATTTAGAATTCATTTTTTGGGATGGATGGAATGAAATGCAATAGACCCTAGAGATAAGAAAAATGTGTTAAATCAAAGGAGACTCCCTTCCCTCGGAGGGAGTCTCCCTAAGAGATTAGTGCAGGTGTGAAGTTGGGGTGGGTGGAAGTTAGGAGAAGATGAATTCACCTGGCTTATGATCTGAGTCGGAACAACGGACTTCTTTGCAGGTTCTGCTGTAAAGGGGTCGAAGCCGTCAGGGGCCTGTGTCTGAGGTGACAGCCAGCCTCCATGCTAGCCTGCAGGACTCCGAGTTGGGTGCTGGGTCCTGGAGGGAGCTGCTTTCTGAGAAATGGACTGTTCCCTGAGACGTTCATTTTGGTCTCTGGGTAGATTTGTGGGCGGCCGAGAGCTCACAGGCAGCGGGACCCGGCCTTGGCCTTGTTGGTCCCAGGATTTCGATCCTGTAGAGTGAAGAGCGAACAAGAGGACAGGGGCTTGTCGGGGATGCTGGTGGGGCAGTGCCCAACCCACCGCTCAGGCCTGTGTTAACAAGAGAGGCGGAGTGTGTTTTGTGCTTCCTCGTGCCTTTGTTTTAAGCAGAAACTAGGCTTGAGAGCTTAAATAGAAAACATCTTGAACCATCCATGCAGTGGTAAACAAACCTGCTATTGAAAGGAAGAATGAGAAGTTGACAGTTGCATTATTGTGATCCTGAGTGGGTTCATCAGCTAGGGTTGAGGAATAAAGAAACCAGAGATAAAAGACTTGAGTAAAATGAATTCGGTTGTGTCATTCCTTTCTTCCTTTGTCTTCAGTTTACACCTGGTAATGAACCCATGGAGGCTTGGAGGTATTGTTCAAATTTCCTTTTTGTTTTATTTTTGTGTGTGTGGCAGGTTTGTTTACAATTTCCAAAGGGGTTTTTTTCCTCCATCTTGAGGAATACAAATTGAAGAGGGGGAGGAAGAGAACAAGAAGGGAAGGTATTATAGTATTTTGAAGACAGGAGGTGGCCTCACAATAAGGGAGGCTGCTCTGTTTTTGTTTTTCTTCTCAAAGAGGCCAACGGGATGGATGGTCCTGGTTTCATCAAATACGGGTTTTACAGAATTCCTCCGTGTCCTGCCTCGGGGAATCGTGCTTTGGAAAATTAAGTGTCCATCAAATCAGAAGGAGGCTGGTACAGTTTCTATCCCCTTTCCCCCCTTGCTTTTTGAAAGGCTTAAAAAAAAAAAAAAAAAAAAGAGCCCTTTGTTTTCAAGGAAAGTTACACTGAAATTCATCTGTGGGGTATTCACGGACTTCATTTGCGTCATTCCTAGGCAGCTCTAGGTTGTGCAGGACAATGTTGTCGAAAGCGTAGCTTCAACATTCAAAGCAGCGTGTTTGGAAAAGGGTCAAGACCTTTCTCTCTCCCTCTCTCTGATTTTTTAAGAAACCGAGATTTTCCCTGCTCCCGTCTAGATCAGATTTCTCCACCACATTTCTCCACTGAAGCTTCTCAGGGTTAAGATTTATGGCTGTCATTTCCGACATTTTCCTCCGAATTGCAAACTTTAAAATACCTTTTAGGGAAACTTATTTGGAATTTCATTTTAATGGGATTTATGAATAAATCTCCATCTTAATGCTGACTAAGCTTTAAACATCCATTCCAGGAGAACACTATTAGATCTTTATATTTTAAATTTTAAATCACTTGACTGTGAAGGCATAAATCATTTTTGTATTTGTGAGTGCCATGTGCTTGAGCATTTCTGTTAAAGACCTTCTTTGGGTGGGGGGGTTGGCTTGAATAATTCTGGGCTGCAGAGGAGGAGATATGACATCATCTGCTTTCCTTTCTCGCGTCAGTGCCTGTGTACTTTCTGTGCGTTCATTTATCTCACCTACAGAGATGGGTGGGTACTCTGTGGCAGCCGTTTCCTCTAGACAACAGTTGACTTTCTTTCTTCCTTCACTTTGAAACCTTTCACCTCACCGTTTTAGTTCTAAATGCCATGAGCCCTCAACGTCAGATGAAAAGAAGCGACACTTCCTTCCCACCTGCCTTTCCCCAGATCTGTGTGGTAGGATGTAAATGAAGATGAAAGGTGGATCGTAGTCATCATCTGTAGGGAAAAGAAAAACAACTACTCCAGACTAATGTCGGGGGGTTTTCAAGGGTCAAAGCTCCACTGTGGTTCTCTGTGTCCGGTGTCCTTGTCCCCGTCTGTCCGCAGACTCCTCCTACTCAGAACCTCCAGATGTTCAGCAGCAGTTGAACCACTATCAGTCGGCCGCGCTGGCGAGGAACAACAGCCGAGTCAGCCCCGTGCCCCTCTCTGGGGCCGCTGGGGGTGCCGAGCAGAAAACCGAGGCTGTTCTGCACTGCGAATTCTGTGAATTCTCCTCTGGCTACATCCAGAGCATCAGACGCCATTACAGGGACAAGCATGGCGGGAAGAAGCTCTTCAAGTGCAAAGACTGCTCCTTTTACACAGGCTTTAAGTAAGTGGCGTGAAGAACAGCCTGGAGAAACAAAGTGGCTGTGCCTGCCCCACCCCTCACCTCACGCTTCCCCGTGCTCTCCTACCGGGAGCTCAGGGAAGGCCCTGCCCGCGGGATCCTGCAGGGATGGGGTCCTGTCTTCACAAAAGGAGCCTAGTTCCAGAAGACTGCTTTGGGGTTTGTGGAAGGGGGCTTGGGGGCGAAGCGCTCGCTCTGTCGGAACAAACGAGTTTAAACGTCAGAGCGAATGGGCAGCCAAGCAGTGTGAGAGCGTGGTAAGGGATTTCTCTGGCCCAGTGCATGAAGCGATGAGTGGTTTTTTTCCTTTCGAAAGACTATCCTCCCTTTTTTAAATTTGTCTTTGGGGGGAAAAAAAATCTGTGTTTTTGAAAGCAAAGTCAAAGCCAAGAGAGAACATCCAGCAATTGTGATTTCCCTGCTACCCTTATAGAAAATTCCTATTTCTTAAGATCATATTGTTGAGAGACACCCAGAGAATCAAGACTCCAGCACTGTGAAGACTAGAACTGAACAATTGTAGAGAGATTGTTCCAATCCAGAAAAAGATAATCCAAAGCCACCTCTGCTCCTGTGTATAACAGAATCGGTGAGCTCAAAGAACGGAGTGCTTCCTTTCACGTACTCTAGACTCTTGTGATTTAATCTCATCCTGTGCAATGCTGTTTAGGTCAGTGGTTATGAGTGCAGAGTGTGGAGTCTGACTACCTGGGTTTGAATCCCAGCTTTGTCACGAACTGGCTGTGTGACTTTGGACAAGTCCCTAAGCTTCTCTGTGTCTCCTGGTCCTTGTCTGCAAAATAAAGGTAGTAATACTACCTCACTTACAGGACTCTGAAGAGGAGTAAATAAACCAATATATCTAAAGTGCTCAGAATAGTGCCTGGTGCAAAGAAAGTACTAATAAGTATTACAATATCATTGAAAGCTATTATAATAATGTAATATTAGATGGCTCTATTACAGGTGTAAAGCTATCATTATCTCTTCCTATTGCAGTTAGGCCCTGAGCCTTAGGCCACTCTAGTACTTCAAGACAGACTCCACACAGCCAGGCTGGCAAAAGTAGGCTTCCTGGCCAACAAAAAACAATCGGAAGAAGAACAAGGTTCTTTTCCACCAACACCTTAGTTGCTGGGATTCGATGGGAAATGTGTTACATCTCTGACTATTAATATTAATTTGGTTCAGTTGTTTCTCAGATAAATATGTATGTGACCTTAACACTGAGAAAAGCCTAAAGACCCAGATAACAAGGGCCCGCTGACAGGTGTACATGTTTCCCCAGAGAGAAGCACTTGAGTTAATAAGAAGAGGACCTTGCCCATTAGACTCTTGGTTTCATCCATTTTTATGAGACACTGAAGGCTTTGTAAATGGTGAAGTTTTGAAAAGGATGGAGGGGCAGACAACAATAATCGCTTTCCTCCTTCAAGCTGGTACAACAGCTTTGAGTTTAGTTTACCTGATCGTCGGCCGCCATGACGTCCCAGCCAACTTGCCCTCAGAGTCACATAGGCAGCTGGGAAATGAACCTAACTCCAGTCCCTCTCCTTCCAAGCACAATGAGAAAGAGGTTCTTGTGGGGGTTTTGCCTTTATGCTTTTAATAGGCAGCTTCTCATCTTCAAGAATAAAGTGTTTGGGGAAGTCCATTTCTTTTCAAAGTAAGCCCTGACCCCGGCCAAGTGGCAGAAATTTTCAAAGAGGAAGTCAGCACTGCATGACAAGGTCCAGTTAGTGGATGAGTGACCAAGGAGCTTGTGGTCAGCAAACACGATGAACAACTGTGGTTTGGGCCCTCAAGCAGGGGTGTCACACGCAGAAGCCCCGTAGTGACGTAGCCAGCGGGGGATGTGTGAGCGACACGATCCCCTGTCACACTCATTACCTCTCTCCCCCACCTCTCTCCCAGATCTGCTTTTACTATGCACGTGGAAGCCGGGCATTCGGCGGTTCCCGAGGAGGGCCCCAAAGATCTTCGCTGTCCTCTCTGCCTCTATCACACCAAATACAAACGCAACATGATTGACCACATCGTGCTGCACCGAGGTAACCTTCCTAAATGTGGTTTTCTTGGGGCAGAGGGCTGTGGGTGGCATTTCAGGGACGCCCCTCTCGAAGTGGCCACTTTGCCCTGATCCCTGGTTCCTCAGCTTCTGTCCAGGCAGGAAATCACAGTGAATGACCACAGTGATGACAGCCCACGAAAAAAAACCCTTCTTGGCACAAGGATCTGATCCACGTGGAGGGAGGCAAAGGTGATGGGTTTAGCAGTGAACACTTCTCTGGGGCTTCCCAGCGTGAGGGATTTTTCACATTCTGATTCCTCTGCCCTCACCGCTTTGCTAAGGAAGGAGCGAATGAGACACAGAACGGGCGGGTGAGGACTCATTATAAAATGTCAGGAGCTATCTGGTTGCAAGTGATTTGTTGGAGGGAGACCGAAATGATGATTTCCATAGCAGAGCATGGAGTTTCCCATGAAATGGATGGAAAGAGAAAAATTCTTAAAAGTAAAAGTGGTCCGATAGGTATTAGAAATTCCAGAGGTTTCAGATTTAAGTTCTGGTTTTAAAGCTTCCTGTATGGACCTGCTCTCCCATCTGTAAGAAGAGAGGCCATGAGCCTGTGAAACAATGCGCCAAGGGTCTAGTGCGTTCCCTGGTGGATGCATACGGGGTATTGTGTACATGTGGCTTCCTGTTGATAAACAGGGATGGTTCTTTCAAGTCCTCTTTGGTTTTTCTTTCAGTTGAGTTTACTCTTGGCCAATTAAAACACTGTTAAACAACATGCTTCCTCTGCATTGGAAGGAAAAATATGTTTATATAAAAACTTTGTCCAAAGAAGATTCGAGCCAGAGGTAGATGGAAAAAGGATGACCAGAATCCTGGTTGCCAGTCTCTGGTGCTGTTTCCATGCACTGGTCTTTCATCTTTCCTTCGTGCTTTCCCTCCTTCCTCGTCCCCCTCTCCACTCATGTCTTCCTCCCTTGGCCTCTAACCCTAGGAGGCTTTTCCGTCTTTGCCACGTGGGCCTCAGAAACAGTGAGTGTGTCTTCTGCTGTCGTGCTGAGAGAGGTCGCTCACCCTGACATGCTGGATATTTTTGGAGCATTTTCAAAAGTTTCCAGCATGTCCCCAGTGCCACAGTCTCGGGCCATTGCATTTTGTGACATTTTGCCCATCTCTGCTGTGCACCCCGTGGAAGGCCCCATTTAGCGCCCTCAGATTTCCTTCCTCCCCAGGCCACTCTGAGGAGACGTGAGGTCGCTGCTGGCTGGGACATCCGCCTGCGAGCTGAGAGAAGCAGCATCAGAACATGGAGGCAGGAATTCTTGGCCAGAGTGGTGCCACCCAGTGTTTCACCTTAGTCACCTGGCTTCTGGTCCCCCAGCCCATGTGTGGTGGGGGCTCTGTGCCCCCTCACAGGGTGGGGCGAGGCCATGAGTAGTGTTGCCTCTGAGCAGACAGAAACGATGAGAGACCTCACTTCTGTGGTCGATGGCCTCTGGCTTCCCACACTGCTGCCTGGTAGGCTCAGAGCTTCAGTGTCTAATGAGCTCAGTGATTTTCCTTCCCTGAGCTGAGGCTTCAGGAAGGGGATGGGGACACAGAGAGAGAGTGAAGCTAAAGCTGAGAAAGGCCCTTGGATTGCTACACTTGACACCAAGTCACTCCTATCCAACAACATCCTAAGGGCTAGTATTACTACCTGTGTTCCTGCTTCGCGTGCGTGAAACGTGAAACAGAAAAACTGCTTTTTCTTTGATTTGGTGTAGTTATTTTGTGGTCACCTCACAAAGGATTTAAGCTATCTTAAAGATATTTGTGCAGAACCGTAGGATTAAAACAAATGGGAAACTGGGGCAAATGCAGAATAAGGAGAAACCAGTTGCAAGTGCCCTGGAGGTACAAAGACGTTCACCAAGAGTTTGGTGTCCAGTGAATGCCGTGAGGTGCCTGTGCACCCGGAAGCCGCAGGCTGCGGGTCTGGCCCTGAGATCCCAGCCTCCCGTGGAACAGAAGAAAACAGAATCCGTTGGATTTCAAGTGTTTGTTAGGCTTTAGAAATTGCGTTCAGGAGATTTTCAGGAATCCTAGACACCGAAACCTGAGAGGAATTGCTCCGGTGGGGTCTCCGAAGGGGGGACCATGTGCGATCCGGTGTGCATTATGCCCACCACAAATGCAATGGGAAGGCCCACAGGGATGATGAGAGCTGGCCAGATGAACCAGACTCACCCGAGCGCTCACAGTGCTGTGAGTGAGTCAACTCCGGGCCCCTGATCCCGTGACCCATCCATCATCCTGCCCGTCACTGGTTACTTACAGTCTCTGCTGTGTATTTGTAGAGGTCATTTATGTTAAACGAGCCATCTAAATATCGTCCTTATCGGGGTCGGAAAGTGCACGAGCTGGAACAAAGGGGCGTTTGAGGATCGGCAGTAATAACGACAACATTAACAACGACAAATTACTGTCACTGAGTGTTGACTAGGACAGGTGCTGTACTAAGTGAGTCCAATATGTCATTTTACGGAATTCTCACAAAACCCTATATGGTGTGGGTATTACTGTTATCCCCCGAGAAGAAGGGTAAAAGGTTCAGAGAGACTGAGTGTGACCCAAGATCCAAATGACTGGTAAGTGACCCAGCTGGGTCTGAACCCAGGCTTGTCTGCCCCACAGCCCATGCCTGTAGCCACCAGGCCTCACTGTCTCTCCCCTGGGAGGGTGGCTGGTGTCACCGTGTTGAGTGTTCTCATGGTGTGGCAGCTGGGTCTGAGGACAGAATCACCTGTGGGGCTGGAGGTCAGAGCTGAGGACCACGGAACTGCAGATGGCAGCGTGTCTCAGGACAGCCGTGTCTGCCATCTGTGTCCTGACCTGGCTTTGGTGTCCATCTCAACCCAAAATGGCATCTCAGTGGGAAGCTGGTCTTGACAAGTCAGGAGACAGGGCTGGGTGTCTGCCTTGCAATTTCGAGTTGGAGCTGATCTCAAAGTCACAAGAGGGGGCTCTTCCTGCACCTGGGCGCTCCTTGCTCTGGGGATGAGTCAACATCTCTGGTCTCTGGGGCCTGGAGTAAGAGAGCTTTCTGAGGCCTTGGTTAATTAAAATACTTGGGATGAAAGGGAAGAAAAACAAATTCTGAACTGGCCCTGAGACTGGGATACTGCTGGCAAGAATAGTTGCCTTCACTTTTTATCCCAACAGAATGATATATTTATTTTTTTTAAAGATTTTATTTATTTATTTAAGAGAGAGAGAGCACATGAGAGGGGGGAAGGTCAGAGGGAGAAGCAGACTCCCTGCTGAGCAGGGAGCCCGATGCGGGACTCGATCCTGGGACTCCAGGATCATGACCTGAGCCGAAGGCAGTCGCTTAACCAACTGAGCCACCCAGGCGCCCCCCAACAGAATGATATATTTAAATAGGGAGGAAAGGGAGAATTCATTTCACTCATGGGAAATCTGAATGAGAAATGATCATGGGTTTATGTGGGCTGTGGCAAAAGAGCATACTGTGTGTCCGTGCATTCAGCAAGCATTCATTACTTGCTTGTGCTGCCCTATGCTGGGTTCTTGGGCAAGATGAGGTATATAGAAGACCCAGGACCTGCCCTCTTCAAGATGAAGCATGTGCGTGAGTCTACGTAAGGTAACGAGTGATGGGTATCCAGGAGATTCACGGTGGCAGGTGTATTTGTGTTTGAGGTAGAGAAAGGTGGTGGAGGGGTGGCTTTCAAACTGAGCCGGGATGACATTTCAGCAGGCAAAGATGATTGAAGGTGGGGTATGTTAGTTAGCTAGGTGGCTTACAGTAACAGTGTACTGTCACTGCTCCGGGGCCTAGAAGTCTGATATCAAGGTGACAGCAGGGCCTTGCTCTTTCTGAAGGCTCTAGACAAGAATCCTTCCATGGCCCTCCCTCGCTTCTGGTGGTTCCCGACATCCTGGCCTTGTAGCTGCGTCATTCCGATCTCCGCATCTGTCCGCACATGGCCGTCTTCCCAGCGTGGGTCTTCTCCGTGTCCTCCCCTCTTCTTCTAAGAAAACTACTCATTGAATTTAGGGCCCACCCCAAACCACTGTGACCTCATCCTGACTAGTTACATCTGCAAAGACCTTATGTCCCAATAAGGTCCCATTTTGAGGTTCTAGATGCACATAAATTTCTGGGGGACACTATTGGACCCCCCTACATGGAGGGGAGGAAAAATTTAAACCAGTCAGGTAGGTGGGAGCAAGATGTGTTGACAGAGTGTATTCAGGTGTTCTGAGGGGGGCTGAAGGGAATAGGGGACAAGGCTGGTGTAAGGTGTGTTCCGGCCAAATTAGGTAGGGCTTGGATACCAGTGTAGGAGTTCGAACTTTACTCAGTAGGCAGATGGGAAACCAGGGTACCTGCTGAATACCAACTTAGAGCAAAGATTGAAGCCAAGGATTGGTGGACCCAATTGTTTGAGAAACTTAGGTCAGATCAACATTTGGTGAGATTGGCCATGATTGGACCAGTTTGGAAAGGGAAAAATTAAGCCCTGAGATTTTTGTTTGCAGGAGAAGTTTGGAGGTAGGACTTTTGGTGGGTTTTCATTCAATGCAACAAATATTTATTGAACATTCACTATAATGCTAGCATTGTTTTAAGCTCTAGGGGTACAGCCATGAAGAGTCAGGCAAGATCTGTGCACTGAAGGAACTTGAACTTTGATAGGAAGGGAGACCGTGAACAGGGAATAGTTTCATGAGTACATTTCCACTGAGTTTATCAGTTTATCACCATCACTGGAAGCACGATGCCTCGTGCACAGACAGCTTTGCCTGTATGTACCTTAACACACTTATCGTGCTCCTGAAAAACTGGGTACAGACTGAATTACAGGGATGAAACACAGTTTTGCCAGATATTTCTATTTATAATTCTGGAACTGTGTAATCCCCGATTCTGGTCTCCAGTTGGCATATTAACTTAAAGCTTCTGCTTCCCAGCCCATAACCCCAATACATGGGCAAACACTGAATTTAACTGAATCCTGCAGGTGGGCATCTTTTGGGAACAAAACTAATCTCCCTTACTTTACCTGATGGGTATCATTTTTCTTAGAAGAAAAAAAAAAGCTACAATGAGATTGCCAGCCTTTCATTTTATTCAGTGAAAGGACACTTTCCCTTCCATCCCCACCAAATACTTTTGCCGGTTAGAATGAGAGGTGTGGTTCTTTGGTGCTCAGCTTTCTCTGGCTTGACGGTGGCAGGCTGGCTAACATCAGGATTAACAACGTCTTACCAGGAGCTGTTGTCCTTATGTTTATGTGTGCCCGTTTATGGTCATGTTTTAGAATAATTGTTCTTTAGGAACTATTGTTATCTTCTTAATGGCTTTCTAGTTCTCAGCTTTTGTCACTCATCTGGCCGAGAGTAACGGGTGGGGCTTTGGTTTGGCCCAAAGAGGGTCTCAGGCCTGGAGCAGGATCATTTGCATACGGAGTTTGTTGGCGTGAATGACTTCCAGACCTCTCCCTGCTTCGTTCAGACTTGGCACGTTGCGGGAGGAAACCCAAGTGTGTTGTGGTCTGCCTTTCAGGAAGAATTTTTACTTGGTAACTCTGGACTCCACAGTGATGTGGTTTTTCTCTGTTTTGAGCAGAAGTGACCCTCCACCCTCCCGGTAGTTGCAGTTCAGCAGATTTTTCCACTGAGCACCACGGGAGTTTGACAGCACACCCTTCTAGGCTCTCTTGCACCTCAGTTCCCACAGGCTTCCGCAGGGCATTCCTCCTGGGTTTCACGTCCAGCTGCAGCACCAAGCGGCTTTTGAGTAGGAAGAGATGAGAGACACAATCTATCTTGTAGTCAAACTGGTGAAGTCATAATATTTTTGCAGCCAGCTCTGGAAGCTGAGTCACAATGAGTGTGATTCAAGCCTTGATTTCTTACCCAAGGTAATTTTGAGAGGTGTGAAGTCAAGAAAGACCCACAGTTGTCGCTGCCTCCGTAAAGAAAAAAAGTCCTGAGCCCCGGGCTTCTGTAGCCAAGACAGGGCTCCATCCATACCTGGAAACATTCCAGTCTCTAACTTTATGTCCTTGACTTGCCTCAATAATGAATAACCTCATTCAGAAAACCCTTGTCAGTGATTTGCCCACCTTTCTAAGTCTGTCTTGTTTTTTATCTTGGTCGTGTTAGCCATGTGTTTAGAAAGGAGAAAAATTAACTTTTTTTCCCCTAAAATGAAGATCTTAGTCAAAATCCACATAGCCCAGAGACTGGGAATGTTGGTGATGTCTTCGTTTGGAAATGGGAAGTCTGACGTTTCAGAGTGAGTAAGTAAGCAGGAAATTACCTCTTAGACCTGATTGAGAAAATACTCGAAAGAAGTCAGAGAGAAATGGTTGCCTTAGACACTCCCATAGCTTTGGTACTCTTTGGTACTCTTAAACGACTAGGAATCAAAGGCTTATAAAGAAACAGCATGCAGATCGGATGTTCCAAGAGAGTTCTTTTTGGGGGTGAAGGAGGAGGGCCCTGGCACAGGTCAGGCAGGGGACCTGTGCTCCCAGGTCACAACTTTGTTCTGAACCAGAGGCGTGACTTTGAGGAAGGAGTCCAACAGGCCAGTCCTCAGCTTCCACACCAGTAAACTAAAGGTAATAAAACTGACTTTGCAGAGTGTTTCGAGAATAAAAAGTTAACCGTGAGGGTAGAATGCCTAACAGTGCTTGAAACAGTGAGCTCCAGGCAAATCGCCATGGTCATTTCCATGAATTATTACTATTTAAACTCCAGAGTATTTTGAGTGCTCCTGACTTTGTGTAAAATTCATTTAGACACACATAGTGAAATGGGAAACTGCAAAGAAAACTAACCAAGGTGGTAGAGGAATTGAAAGGGAGGCCTATAAAAAAAAAAAAAAAAAAAAAAAACCCAGTCTGAAAGAAGCAATTCTTTACGGGGAGAAGCGAAGACAGCAGGCTGCTTGCATGGCTGTCTCCAAGGTGTTGGAGACATCGTTCCAGGGACTGTTAGACCAGCTGTGGTCCATCTCCACGGAGGTCAGCAGAACCAGAGTGCACAGCACAGGCCAGAGACGGAGCATGCACGAGGCAGAAACGACACAATCCAAAGCGGGAGCCAACACAGAGCAAAGGAGGGGTGCAGTCTCAGGGAAGGTGCCAGAAAAGTTCGTGTCAGCAAAGCCTGTGAGCTCCTAAAGCATGGGGCTGGTCCCAGGGGTTCAGCCTGCACCCCTGTCTTGTGCCGTGGGTGCCGGCTTGCACGCGTGTCCTACCCGGAATGGCTGTGGGGGTAATGCTCGGCACTTGGCGTAGAGTAGTGGTTATCAGCCAGAGTCAGGGTGCATTTGTCTGGAGGCATTTGTGGTTGTCACCCCTGGGGAAGAGGGGTGCCATGGCAGATGGTCGATAGAGGCCAGGGATCCTCGTAAACATCCTACAGTGCATAGTACAGCCCCCAGAGTCAAGCCTTATCTGGTCTCAGAATGTAAATAGAGCTACTGCTGAGAAACCACGGGCTGGAGGAGTCAAACATCGTAGCATGGGCTTTCTTAAGGCTCCGGCTGGCTTATGCCAAAGCATTTTTTTCCTCCGATTACACCAAACCATAGAACTGAATGGTTAGAAGACTGTTAAACGTTTGCTATTCTAAGAAAATGTGTGGATTACATTATAATCATGTGTTTCTTAGCTGTCTGCTCTACTTTGGTTTAAAAATATTTATATTTCTAAATAAGTGACTGACTCTTTGTATAGGGAAAATAACATATGCATTAGAGCTCCGGGAAGTACGTAGCAGCCATCACCTTCCATGCTCCCTCGGGTCAGCTTCTTGCGGGCCAGTTAATCGCCGTATTCAAGGACTCCCTCGGCAGGGACTGCCCTGCGGTGAGAACGTGGTGGCTGAGGCTACAGCATGGCTTTGGGTGGGGAGAATTCTCCAGGGGCCAGCCCCAGCCAACAACAAAGGGAGGGCTCGCAGGGAGAGCCACATCAGTGCACAAAACACTGATGTCTGGAAACGGTGCTACTCAGTGACTCTGAGAATAAATCACGCTTTCTTGACTTAATAATACATTGCTGTTTCTAAATAATATAAGTATATGTTGTGTGCGTCCATTTGTAAACTTCCAGAGTCTTCTGAAATCCAGACACAGCATGAAAACACACGCTATATTTGATCCTTGCATAAATAGCACAGATTTTAATTTTATCCCAGTTATGGATATCTGGCGCGTGCGCCGATACTCTGGGCAGACTGGTGTGAAATTTAATTTGAGCAGTTAAACACAAGGGTGAGAGAGTGCAAAATAAACAAGCACACGCATTTCCAGCCCTACAGCATTTGGTATGTTAATGGGAAAAGCACCCAAATCCTCTCTTTTATTTTTTTCCCTTGTGACAATCAGATTACAGATTGTCTGAAAAGGCACAAATCCTCCCTATCTCCCACGCCACCCCCCCATCTCTCCCCCCACCCCCCTGAATGTTGCCCGCAGCCATTTCATTTGTGAGCTTCTCCTAGTTAGAGCTGGAGTTTTAGTGAATGAAAACATACAGGTCCTTTGCTTTCAGATTTGTTATAAGAGATTCCCTTGGTTTCAGGAAAAGGAAAACCGTCTCCTTGAGAACATCTCGGAAGGGGAAACAGGAGTGCAACTGGCAGCAGTGGGACATAAAGGGTTTGCTTTGCAACAGGGCAGGGATGCAGATCGCAGCTGGGCCAATTACAACGTCTGTGAGCTTTGGGAAAGTTCTTAAGAACCCCGTTCCTCGCTTTACTGATTTGTAAAAACAGGAATACCTCCAGCCTAAGAGGGTTGCCGGGAAGGTGCACTGTCGGGGCACACAGGTGCTTAGGAACTGTCCGGTCCCTTTCTACTTACGGACATCTTCTAGGTCCAGCCCAACTAGCACCTAGTGAGCAAGTGGGAGGTGCTAATAGTCAGTTATCATTACTGTGGGTAAACCGTGGCCGCCTCCATTCAGGAATGAGCGAGCACCTTTCAGCCTGCCCACCTCGTTGTAAAGATCACTCTGGGGATTAAGTGCACCAAGGGCTGGTGGTCTTACGAACACTTACCTGGGCCCAAGGAAGATGCCCTTTGGGGAACGGAGGGCGGGGCAGCGTGCATGTGAGTTCATGGACACAGGCCCCCGAGAGGTAGCAAAACCGGCTGAGTTTCTTCCTGTATTCCAAAGAGAACACGTGCGGACCATCAGTAAAAATTTCCATCTTTCCAATTCAATTTGTTTCCACAGAAGAGCGAGTTGTCCCCATCGAAGTGTGCCGTTCCAAACTGTCCAAATACTTGCAGGGAGTAGTTTTCCGCTGCGATAAGTGTACCTTCACCTGCTCCAGTGACGAGAGCCTCCAGCAGCACATAGAAAAGCACAATGAACTAAAACCTTACAAATGCCAGCTCTGCTATTACGAAGCCAAGCACACGGAGGAACTGGACAGCCACCTTCGGGACGAGCATAAGGTACCTGCCCGTCTTCCTGCCCGCGACCCTCGGCAGCCCTGTGGGGGCGGGCCTGGCGGGGAGCCAGAGCTCAGGGTGGGCGAGGCAGGCACGCGGGCTAAATGTTGCACGGGCGCTTCCGATTTTTTCTGTGATGAAAGAAAGGGGAGGTCATTTTAGAAAAACTGGAGCACAGAGATGGGGATAAGGAAAATCCCCCTCATGCTGCCACCCATGTCCACCTGCTTAGCCTTTGTTATCTCTTCTCTGCCCATTTTCCCTTGTTTTATGTAAGTCTGGCAATACCACATGTGAACTAGTGTGTCACCCTTTAAAAAAATTTTTTTTAACATCCTAAGAGGAATATTTTTCCATGTTATTTTAAACGTATCGTCACAGGAATTGACTAACTTGTTCTGTAAAGAACCAGAGAGTTAATGTTTTAGGCTTTGCAGGCCAGATGGCCTCATGGTAACCACTCAACTCCGCCCCTTCTAGCAAGAAAGCAGCTACAGACAAGACAAATGAACGGGCATGGCTATGTCTGCGACCCTTTATTTATGGAAGTAGGCAGCAGGCTGAGGGCCCGAAGTGGCTGGTCCCTGTCCTGATGGCCAGCCACCTTGTCCCTCAACCATGTAGGTCGTTTGCAGTATTCTTGCTAACTACAGAGATTTTCCAAAGCCTTGCTATTTGTGTCTAAACACTATAAGGGCTGTACAAGACGTGTTTTGTTTAGGGAGGAGGATTGATAAAGAACAGATCAGTACCGGACCTAAAATCAAGGGTTTGTGAAAAAAACTTCTCTTCCAAAGTTCTGCTGATCAGAAGGCAGAATCCTATAGGGCAGCTTCACAGGGCTTATTTGGCACATGGGGGAATTGAGGTGCTTGTTTCTGGTTTTGTGGATTGCCCAGAGTGCAGAGGAACTACAATTTGTATTTGTTTCTTGAAAAAGAAGCCCATTGAAATGTTTTCTAATTAACCCCAAAATATCGAGGGAGTGTTTACTTAAGGCACAATGAGATAGTTTCCTTTTTCTTTGCTCTGTATCCTCCTCTTTTCTGGCCTTGCCAAACCCCAAGTTATCAAGACTTTAGTCCGAATCATCTGTGCCAAAGGGTTAGAACTTTTCTTCGGGGTGGAGAGAGAGAGAGAGAGAAGGCTGAGCTCTATCACCCATCCACAGTGAAGTGGTTTTGTGGTCACTTTTCTACTTGGGAATGCATTCATTTTCTAATGTGTCTGCCCAAAAATGAAAGCAGAAAAGAAAAGCCTGAGTTCACCTCACTGAAAAACTTTCATAGCCTTTCTTAGTCAAACTTCCTGGGCATCTCTGCCCCCAAACTCAAAGGGTAATCACTCATACATTTCAAACCAAGCTTTCTACAGTTATGCACATGGATCTTATTTATGCACCCACCTCACGTCTTTCTATTATAGTGTTCAAGCCTTTGGGCTGGTATTTTGGGAGCGAGCAAACCAGGAAGATAAATTCTCCCGTTGTTACACAGTTGCTGTGGGTCACTGGTGAGAAGGTTAGAACCATACATGTGTGGAACTGGGGGCTTCCCGAGCAGGCATGGAAGGTTGGGGCTTCAGGATACCCGTCAGGCCAGTGGGTTGCTCCAGAAGAGAGGGCCTCAATTTAGAGCTTCTGGAACCAAACACCGGAGTTTGAATCTTCTCTCCACTGCTTACTATACAACTTTAGCAAGTTACTTAAATTTCTGTATCTATTTTCTGGTTTCTAAATGGGAATCATTTTATCTTTCTCAGAAGTTGTGTGAGATTAAACAAAGTCCTGGTATATCCCACACTTTGATATGACCTGGTGTGTTCCTCAGTCTACTTACGAATTGAGCTGTTGTACCCATCAGAAAGGTAGTTGGGTTCCCAAAGAACTAAGATATATTTAAAAATCACTAATTATACCTTGCATCCTAGATACGGTCTTTGATGTTCTGTTTTCACTATGCCATGTTATGTTCTTTAATTTTACTCTTTCTCGTGGTTGACCAGCTTAATAAGTCCAGTGAGCACCTAATTGAGGCTAAAGAATTGCCACTTCCAGCCTGCATAGTGATTTTCCTGTCATTTCAAGTGTTGTTAAGTTTATGAGACTTGTGCTTATTACTGACGGCAGCAGTATTTCTTCATTTCTAAATGATGAGTACAAAATGTATTTCGAATTTTTAAAATAACTATCCAAACACTTTTATTTTTCAAAAGATTTTATTTATTTACAAGAGAGAGCGAACACGAGTGGGGCTGAGGGGCAGAGGGAGAGGGAGAAGCAGGCTTCCCTCTGAGCAGGGAGCCATCATGGGGCTCGATCCCAGGACCCTGGGATCATGACCTGAGCCAAAGGCAGATGCTTAACCGACTGAGCCACCCAAGGCGCCCCCAAACACTATTTTATAAACAAGGATAGCAGTGCTGCTGAAATGGAAGTTTTGACTGGTAGGCAGTGATATACACTGGTTAAAAACCGTCATTCATTGGGGCGATTTCAGCATTTATGAAAGTGGTATAAGAGTGTCAATGTACAATGAGCTAAAGCGAAGTTTGCTAATAATCGAAATAAAAGTCAAGGACCTGGGCACCTGGGTGGCTCAGTCCGTTAAGTCTCTGCTTTCGGTTCAGGTCATGATCTCAAGGTCCTGGGATTGAACCCCGTGTCATGCTCCCTGCTCAGTGGGGAGCCTGCTTCTCCCTCTCCCTCTGCCGCTCCCCCCAGTCCTGCTCTTTGCCTCTCAGATAAATAAAACCTTTTTAAAAAAAAGTCAAGAACCATAAGGCAAGAATAAGAAATTAAAGGCGTAAGAATTGGAAGGAAGGAATGAGACTACTTGCATTCACAGACAAGGTTACCTTTGTACATAGAAAATCCTAAGTAATCTATACAAAAAAAAAAAAAAAAAGCTGCGAGGATATTAGTGAGTATAGCAAAGTTACAGGATATAAGGTCAATATGCAAAAAATCAATTCCATGTCTACATACTAGACATGGAAAGCTGACGGTAACATCAAAAAGAATAAAATAAGGATAAATTTAACATAGGAACTGTGAAAGCTGTAAACTAAAAATTACAAAATGTTGTTGAGAGAAATAAAAGAACTAAGTTAATGGAATATATACTGTATTCCTGGATGAGAGGACCCACTATTGGCAATTCTCCCCAAATCGATCTACAGATCCAACGGAATCTCTATCAAAAAAAAAATTTTTTTTTTAAAGTTGACAAACTGATCCTAACATATAAATGCAGAGGACCTAGAATAGCCTAAACAGCATGGAAAAAGAACAAAATTAGAGGACTTCACCCTTCCTGATTTCAAAACCTCCCTTAAAGCCACCGTATTCCAGAGCGTGTGGTATTGGCAGAAGGATAGATGCATGGATCGGTGATGCAGAAGAAAAACTCCAGAAATCAACCCTCATCTAGGTGGTCAGTTGATTTTTTTTTTCCCCCAAAGGTACCAAAGTAATAAGGAAAGGATAGTTCTTCCACAAATAGTGCTTGAACAATTGGATAGCCACATACAAAATAATGATCGTTGACCCTTAATTCACTCCTAACACAAAAATTAAATCAAAATGGATCATTAACCTCATTCTACGAACTGAAACCATAAAACTTCTGGAAAAAGAGTAGAAAATCTCCCTTGGGTTAGGAGAAATTTTCTTAAATAAGAAACAAAAGCTATGGACATTAAAAGAAGAAAAATGAGTAAATTAGATGTCATCAAACAAATTTTTGCTCTTCGGAGACACTATTAAGAAAACAAAAAGGCAAGCAACAGATTGGAAGCATATATTTGCAAAGTAATTATCTAGCAAAGGTTTTTAACCAAAATATACAAAGAACTTTTACAACTCTATAGTAAGACGATAATTCAATTACGAATGAGAAAAAAATGTGAATAGACACTTTACCTGTGAGGATACACAAATGGCAAATGATCACATGAAAAGAGTCTCGGTAAGATTCATCATTAGGGAAATGCAAAAAAAAAACAACAGTAAGATAGCACTACCCACCCGCGAGAATGGCTAAAATCAAGAAGATTGATAGTGCCAAAGTGTTGGCAGGGATATGGAGAAACTGGAAATCTCATACAGTGCTGGTTGGAATGTAAAATGGCATATTCACTGGGGAGCACTTTGGCAATTTCTTTAAAAGTTAAACATACACTTACCATCTGATCCAGCAAGTTTACTCTCACATAAAGTGGATGGATAAACAAAATGTGCTATATCCATACTATGGGATACTACCTATCAATAAAAAGAAATGAGTCTATGGATACATGGAACAACGTGGATAAATCTCAAGAACATCATGTTAACTAGACAGGAGCTAGACACGAAAGATCACTATTATATGATTCCATTTACATGAAATTAATAGAAAAGGCAAAACTATGGAGACAAAGCAGGTTGGAGGTGGGAGATGGATTGCAGAGGTTATGAGGGAACTTCTCAAAGTAAGAGAATTTGTAAACGAGATTGTGGTGAGGGTTGCACAAATGCATACATTTACTAAAACTCGCTGAACTATTTATTTAAAACCAATGACGTCTATGGTGAGTAAATTATACCTCATACCTAAAAGAAAGATTCAAGTTTCCCAGGACCTGACCCATATAGTAGATTTTCAATAAATTTCCTGCAGGCTCTTTCTTTTTTATAAACTTGATCCTGGGAACAGATTGATCTACAAGATGCTGGAGATCCAGATTATTGTGTAAACTGCCAAAAATAAAGTGCAATAGACTTAGCCATTGATTTTAAATTAAGGTTTACTGTTTTCCCCCTAGTAAGACTATGTGTTGCGTGCATTGCTCATTATATTCTTCCACTAATAGCGTGAAGTGATTTTGTGTGGTGGAGAGAAGCTACAGAAGAAACTAAGAGACAATATAGGATATCTATAACATCAAATGATTTTATATATATCCAAAGCTGGGCTTCTGAATTCTGCCTGCAAAGCCCAGAGACCTCAGGAACACCTCTATCAAGTTGTCACACTATCATTCATGGACTGGATGGAATCCTGGTCCAGCAGGAAGGATCCTTGAAGTCAAGTATACCCTTCTAGTTAAGAACCAGACTCCCAACTGCACTGGATGCATGCTGCCATGTTTATCCTCAGAAGCCCAGGTGAAGTAGAAGAGGGATGACAGCATCTCTCATTTTGTACATGACACACAGCATCTTGTCTTCCTAGACCTTTATCTTTGCACCAGTGACCAAAGACTCACTTGCAATCTCTTGGAACTAAAGTAAATAGTACAGGCTATTTAAAATTTTATTTTTCATCCTTCAGTTCCGTTTTTTTCAGTCTTACTAGGTCTTCTAAAGACAGACTGCTCTATGCTTTCAGTCCCTCCTTCATTCCTTCCCTCCCTCCAACCCTCTCTTTCACACACACACACACACACACACACACACACACACACACACACACACACACACACAATGAAGTCCTATGTCAGTAGCACCATTTATTAGTAATGCTGGTGAAAGGTGAAGGGAGACAACATTTTTAAGAACCTTAAAGTCATGAAGAAAAAAAAACGTTGCACTTCTCACATTTAAAAAAACATTTTTTAAAGTTTTTAAGTATATGTGGTACCTTGTTAGTGTTCTTTATGGTTCTGAAGTCTCTTTGCTAGTTTAGGGAATATAAAAATATATTATCTCTAACTTGGTTTGCTCATAAAATTGTCATGTTCACTATATTAAATTTAGAAGGATAGTCTATTCAGGCAATACACATTCACTAATTGAATTTACTTTGAAATGTTTTTAATTTTTTATACAAATGGAGCCTCAGGCGGCCGAACTTTAAGGAACTCGTATCTCTTACTCTTACTTTTTGCCAGTTTGGGGGAAGCAGCAGAACATTAAGCTCCGGAGGCAGCACCAACATTTTAGTTATGCCAGTAAAATTGTTCAGTTTTCCAGACCAGTGAAATCCATAGTGGCAGAAGAGCCACATAGAATATTTGTGTCCGGCAAAGGAAACGAGAAGAAATAAAACAAAAGAAGAACCTTCCCTCGATTCCAAATCATAAAATACACCTCTGGCCACATTTTTTGGGATTGTGTTTAATTTTGAACCAGAGTGCCAGCAGCTTTATCTTGATCGACTCTGAGGATTGCTGCAAGCCGGAGGTTTCTCCTGAAGATTACATCACTTCAGCTCTGCTTTCCCTTATAGTAGTCTTGCTTCTTGATTTGTCAACCACAGGCCCTGTTCCTTTCATGGAGTTTGGACATCAGAAGTAGAGGAGCAAGAAGTCTGACCATCTTTCAGAGGGATGTGCCTGGCCGAGCCTCGCATGGTATTTTTCAAGTAGACATTTGAAGACGTTCTTTGCCTATAACTTTTGCAGTTGTCCACTAAACTCTCCAAAGTGACCTGCTCCTGCTTCCAAGCTTCCATAGGACTGTTCTTTCTCTGTGAAGGCACTTATTTCATCCTGCCTCAACTTCCACTTAACTCTTAAAACAAGTCTCTGTCTTGCCATTGGATGCAACGTACTTAAAATGGAAACCGTGTTGTTTTTAGGTCTTTTCTCCCAAAATCTAGTCACAGTACCCTGCATACAGTAAAGTATCCAGTAGCTGTTTGCTAAATAAATCAACGTATGAAATCACTGTTCAAATGGGAAATTTTAAGTATTCTGTTTGTTCATATGAGAAGATGTGGCAGCACCATCCACATCTTTGCCTCTGGATTTCAAGTTCAAGAGATTTAACAGCTCAGTTGGCCAGCAACAGAGTTCTTTGACTTTCTTAATGATGCCTTTCACTGGGCTTTTTTGAGTACTTGTGACTGCAGTTATCCTGAAATGCTCAAAATGACTTGGTTTTTGTCTGGGCTTCTGCTAAGTTAGGTCTAGCAGAAGCATGTTTTCTGCTTCTGACTCAGTGATTACAAAAGAAAGTAGATATTCTTCTTGACCTCTGTGCTCTATACCCTCCTGGGTACTTTTCCAGCCTTTATTCTTGTTCTTAGAAAGGTTTTTATTTTGAAAAAAAATTCTCAAAAAATTCTTCTCCTCTATTCCATCAAATTTTGCAACATTATAGTCACAGTACTTTTTTCTGCCACCTTCTTGTGTTCAGGTAATTTTTACATATTTTGTACGTAATTTTGCATTTCTGCAGGTGATTTGCATAATAATGGGGAAAGCTGGAGCCTTGTCTGAAGGTGTGAGTTCTAATCCTGGCTTTATCACTTAGCTTCTTTTGCATTGCTTTCCTCATCTACAAATATGGACGGTAACACGGTTATCTCTCCTAGTGGTCATAAAGGTTAAGTGATCCATGTGAAAATGACTGGATTAATTTTTAGTACATGATAGATATTTGGTAAGAACGGAAACAAAATCTTTTAGAAAATGTCCAGTCTTATTCTTACTAGCAAGCAAATTTTTGTCATTGGGTATGACATTATGAAGTTCTTTATACTGTATAATCTCCCATGGTTTTTATGTTACCAGTAAATTCAAACATTGGGTGTCAATGAGATGACCAATCTCATACTCTACACTGAGCATATAAAGCTAAATAGGAAATAGGTGCTGCCTTAGAAGAGTTTATAAGGAGGGGACACAAGCTTAAATAAAGAACCACAAGCCAGCATGTTAAGTGCTTGATAAAAGTACCTATGAAATAGGAGGGCAGCACGATGCACAGCATATACGGTGTCACGGCTTATCTCCCATAGAACTTTAATATACTTAGCTGAATATCCCTTCTAGAAGCTTTTACAGGAGCTCTGATCGGAATGTTCTGATCCGAGAAATCAAGATTTTTACCTGCACCTTTGACCATCTTCCTTAAGGAATCGTAGAAACAATGCTTTGCTTTCTCCTCCTGATTTCATTCCCATTCTGACTTTCAAAGATAGGCAAAGATCACTGGGTAGACCACCTGATAGTGTAAGTCAGAGGTTGGCGAACTCTGGTCCATAGACCAAATCTGGTGCCCTGCCTGTTTTTCTGTGGCCCACCAGTTGACATTTTTAAATCGTTGAAAAAAAAGAGAGCTAATTCGTGACACATGATTTGTCTTGGGGCACAGCCCTGCTCATCCATTTCTGTACTGTCTGTGGCCACTTTCAAGCTACAGCAGCAGGTGAGTAGCTGTGATGGAAACTAGATGGTCCAGAAAGCCCAGAATACTTGCTTCTCTGGCCCTCTGCAGAGTTTGCCCACCCGTGCTATAAGGCCTTTAAAATCTTTGCAGGGCTACACATTCTCGGTGTGGGCCTGAGATGGGCATTTCTGATGTAAGAGGCAGTTTTTCCGTGTTCTCTAGTGTCACTTTTTCTGGAAATAAAAATGTTCACTCTGGCCTTTCTTTTTAACATGAACAGGCAATATTAGGTGATGTGCGCAGCCTGACGGCATGTTCCTTTTGAAGTTACAGATGTTAAGTGAGAAGCAGGGGGAGCTCTGGAAACCTGGAGGGATTCTTCTTGATCACAGTCTCCCCTATTTAGTGTGTGCTAAGTAATCTGAGGACAGGGGTGTCCGATTTCCTGCTTTCATTAGCCAGCAAGTTCACACCAGTCTTTCCTTTAAGACTGGGTTTGCCGCCGTAGTAGAAAAATGCATGTTCAACTTGGTAGTGTTTGTAAATCACGGAATGCTTCTCCCCATAGAATAAGCCTCAAGTATGGAAATTCGTTCATATGCTAGGGAAATTCATTCATTTTGCTGAATGGTTAAAAACCAACAAGCAAAAAGACAAACAGAGTTGTGGAGCTTGAATATCAAGCATGAGCACGGAAGGGTTTACAGCATCAGCTCTCCAGTGTTAACAGGGAAAGCCTCTTGCTGGTTGTTGGCACTTCATCTCACATTCTTAGGGGCGAGTGGCCTTCACAGGGGACTTTGGATTTGCGGGCAATCACAAATAACTTTCACAAGATATGAGGGTCTATATATAGTTTTATAGTCTGAGGGATTATGTATTTGAACAGTCCAACCTTCAAACACATGTATGGTTACTTTTGCCTTCCAAAGGCTGCGAGGAGCCAGGTTCTAAATCTCAAACTCTTAGCCTTGCTGTTTCTCCTTCTCTTGTGGGCCTTTTGGGAAACAAGGTAATACATTTCTGTGTATCTCCAGAGAAAGGAATGAATTTCCCTCAATATGTCCTCTGCACCCAGATACTCACCAATCTCCAGGTCCAGAAAGTAACTTACTGGTATGATCACTTGGGAAGCCAACCTAGACATCAACTGGAACTTGAATAAAAGTCTGTGGCCTTTGACTTTGAACTCATAATTTCGCATCTGGAAATTTAGCCTATAAAATTAAAGCTAAACATGAAAGAAACTATATAATTTACATACAGTAAGATTTATTGTTGCATTTTTAATAGTGAAAAGCCAGGAATAGCCAAAGGTAAACTCATACGGGAGGAGTCAGGTAAACTATAATATCATATCATTTACTTGATAAGATACATATATAGTGATTAAAAATAGTACTTATAAAGAGAATGATATTTTTACTGTGCCGGGCATTAAAAAAGCAGGAAACCCACTTGTGTTTTAGTATGATTACAGCAATTAAATAATCTATGCCTAGAGAACAGGATTACAGAAATACAATACCTTGTTGATAGTTGTATGTATAGGTAGGCGGACTTGAACCTTGTTTTTGCTTTCCAGTTATTCTTTGTGACCTGTATCGGAAAGGAGGCTATATTAAGCTAAAAGGGAGGCATGCAGGTGAGCACAGCACCGACTAATGGAGACTCAGCACTGGCCGTGGAGCCAGCTGTGAACAAGATGCACAGAGTGTCTGTCTGTCCCCATGGAGCCTGCAGTTCAATGGGGGTGGCAGTCCATAGACAATTAACCACTGAGTGGGAGGAGTTATAAAAGGGGAAGGGAGAGCGCCTGGAAGCATAGAGTAAGGATAACTAACCACCGAGGAGTTTAGGGAAGGTCCCCCAGGTGTAGTGAGCGACACGGAGGCGGGGCTGGAAGGCAGGAGTCACTGCCTGAAGCAGGCAGTGGAACTTCAGACAGAGAAAGTGGCACGTGCAGAGAAAGACCCAAAGTCAAGAGCACAGTGTATCCTGGGAACATCCGTCCTTTTGGGGTGGTAGCAGTGGGCTGGAGAAGGTGGGCAAGGTAAGAAGATAGCTGGCCACTTCTAATGACAGTGAGAAATTCAGATTTTATCCTCAGGGCAAGCAGAAACTGACTGACATGAGTAGATTTACATATTTATTTTTACTCAAAGACCACACTAGAGAATAGAGGCAAGAAGGGGCAAGAAGGCATGCTGGGAAAGCAGCAAGGAGGGAAGGGGAGGGAGGCTTGCCTTACTCCAGGTCAGAGGTGGTGGCTCCACAATGCAGCGAGGGGGACCTAGAGGGTACGACACTAAGTGAAATAAGACAGAGAAAGACAAGCACCAAATGATTTCACTTATATGGGAATCTAAAAAACAGATGAACAAACAAACAACAAGCAGAAACAGACCCATAAATATAGAGAACAAACTGATGGTTGCCAGGGAGGAAGGATGGTGGGGGGTGGACACAGTGGGTGAAGGGGAGAGGGAGATACAGGCTTCCCATCATGGAGTGGGTCAGTCACAAGGAGGAGAGGAACTGCATGGGGAATACAGCCAGTGGTACTGTGATGGTGATGTATAGTGATTGGCAGTGGCTACACTGGTGGTGAGCAGAGCTTAATGTAGAAACCAGTCACTATGTGGTATGCCCAAAACTAATGTAACATTCTTTGTTAACTATACCTCAGATTTTAAAATCACTTATTATTTTTTTAAAAAATGAATATGATAAAGTCCTACTATCTTTGAGAAATAGTTAAAATTCCAAATAGTTCAAAAAAAATTTTTTTTAATGCCACAAGGAGGGCGCCCCCTGGGTGGCTCAGTCGGTTCAGCGTCTGACTCCCATTTTCAGCTCAGGTAATGGTCTCAGGGTCGTGAGATCAAGCCCCACATCGGGGCTCAGCAAGGAGTCTGCTGAAGTTTCTCTCTCCCTCCACTCCTCCCTGCGCTCACTTTTGCGCATGAGCTCTCTCTAATAAATAAATCTTTTAAAAATAAATAAATGCAGCAAGAAGTCTTCTTTTGTATTAAGATTACTATTGGATGGCTGATTTGGGGATCTGTAGTAAGAACCCAACACTATAAAGGGTTTTTATTTTAAAATCTTATAATTAAGGGCGCCTGGGTGGCTCAGTCGTTAAGCGTCTTCTTCGGCTCAGGTCATAATCCCAGGGTCCTGAGATCGAGTCCCGCATCAGGCCCCCACTCAGCAGGAAGGCTGCTTCTCCCTCTCCCACTCCCCCTGCTTGTGTTCCCTCTTTAGCTGTCTCTGTCACATAAATAAAAATTAAAATAAAAAAAATTAAATCTTCTAATTAGATAACAAGATTTTTAGTTTTTACTTTTAAATCTTTTAATTACCTAACAAAGATTTTAGAAATCTTCAGGACAGATAAATCCTGGGTTAGCCCAGGATGAACGTCATAACGTGGAAATGTCATGTACTCTTTTAAAATTGTGCAGAATCCAAAATGTTTCCCAATGAAGGGATGATGGTGATGGGAAAATGGGCAAATACAGGCCTCAATAAAAAAACCCAGAAGGAGAAAAAGAAAAAAAATAACATTTGGTTTTGTGACAGATCTCCTTCTGTCACCATGAGTTCCTTGAGAAGCAGGGGCTCCGGTACCTCCCATGGGACCGGGGGTGGGGTGGGGGTGTCCTTGTGGAAGGAAAGAAGGGATGAACGAATAAGCGAACAAATGAATGAATACATACTGACTAAAGGCGTTTGAGGATTCTTTTTGATCTTTCTTGGTTTTGTTATTTTCATTTCCTGGCAGGGGCCACCCCTCACGCCTCTTACACACATCTGCTGTGGCCCCGGCAGAGATGGGAAGTGGAGGGAGGTGGTCAGAAAAGGCTTCCTTCTACGTATTGGTCACTTAAGGATGTGTTACTCTGTGCATATTTCAAAGTTAGGTAAATTGGAACCTTGCCTCGTTTTCCTGAAAAACTGGCAGCCCAGAAAACTTTTATTCAAATATTTGTCATAAATGCTATTTGGTTAAAATGTAGACTTTGTGGCTAAACATAACTTCATAAATATGCATTTACGATGCTTGTTATAAGCGTTTCCAAAAGCCAAAATTGGAAAAGGCCACATTCCCAGAAAGGAGAAGGAAACTACATTTTGGGGAACTATTGTGTTTCAGGTAGCACGCTGACCCCTTTTTACGAACGGGGCATGGAGGGTGGATGTTGAGCAACTTACCCACAATCGCGTGGTTAATGGCAAACTCTGAACTTGAATTCAGATCTGTCAGACTTCAAAGCCCATGCTCCTTGTGCTCTCTCTTTTTGCTTTCATGTCATAAAAACAAATAAAGAAAAGTCAGTATGGGTCTGTAGGAGTGAGGCATAGTAGAGAAATCCAGATAAGGTGCTACAAGCAAAAGCTCTTTGAAGATTGTTACTGTGAACTCTTAGGAGGGAGGAATGAGAAAGAAAGATTCTGAACTTGACTCTTCCTCCTTTGCACCTTAGTCAGTTAATTTTTTATTTTAATTTTACAAATGACCAACATAAGATCTTGCCTTCCCTGAACGCTTAGCATTGAGATCGACAAAAACATCTCTCCTCCCTCCTTTTGACTTGTTTTCAGAGTCAAGTGTTAACAGATTCCATGGATTGCATTATTATAGTTAGATCAACCATTGTTTCTCTCATTTTAAAAGAGCTCTTATCCTGAGTTTTCTTCCTCCTTTTAAATGCTGCCTACCTTCTACAGGATGTTGTTGGGGCAATATTAAGTCTTTTCACAGGACTGTCTCTTGGCCCTGGTACTCTGAGTCTCTTTCTCTCCCATTTGTCACAGTTGATGAGGATGTTCCCATCTGCCAGGCATATGGAATTGGTGGTGCTCAGCAAATCTTTGTTCCAGTCTGGTCCCAGAGTATTTTGGGATTATCTTGTAAATTCTCCCTTTCCTCTCCTGTGCCCTCAATATGCTCTATCTCTACTGTAGCAGCTATGGAAATCTACCTTGGAATCAAATTAATGATGTCTGCTTTCCCTCTTCAACTCAACTGTGAGCTTCTGGAGGCCAGGACTGGGTCTCATTCATCTTTGTGGGTCCCTTTCCTGACCCCCAACAGGGGGAGCACAGCACATTCCACAGAGGAATAAGCCCATCCCCATTGATTGGTTTGAGACATTTTGTTGGCTTAAGTCCATGCTAACCTGTCATTCCTAATAATTCTATGCACAAATGGAGAGGTTCGGGAAATAGATTAGTCAAGAAGGTGAATTTTGTGCTACTGCCAATGTGAGACCCCTAAACATAGCATCATTATAAAGTTTTCCTGGTGTGGATTTTTATTTCCCTTGGACATTATTTGGAAGAAAGTGTGGATTCCCACATTATTCTAACCATGTTTTACATAAATAAAAATAAGCCGTAGTTAACACTTAGAGGACTTTTAGGAGTTACTCTAGATTTTTCTCAGGTAATCCCAGCCTAAATCAATAGGTTATGGTCAGCTTCAGAAACAGTAATACAGTAACAGTATTGTCTTCCATTTATGGAGTCAGGAGTCAGATAGTTGTCATCTGGCCTAAACTGGGGCAGCCCACAACCCTCCAGGTTGATAAGATCATGGAGAAGGTTGTGACTCTCGCACTAGTTTTCAGGATACTTACAGAACCTCTTCACCTCCAGAGGTATTTGAAACTTGGGTAGTTTACAAAAGTTATACCTTTGAATTCAACTGAAAAAGCATTATTGGACACCTACTCTATACCCCAGCCTCTGTGATACTTTGATTTCCTGCCGACTGGAGTGCCTCTTTTTTACTGCATTTGGTAAGGAAGGTCCAATGTTCCTTTAAGAACATTGGAACGTAGGGGTAAAGGACAAATCCACCTCTGGAACAGTCCAAGGGAGGAAAAGAGCCTCTTAGGCACTGGTGTTGTTTGATCCTGGTTCCAAAAACATGGTCAAGGGACAATGATGGTGGAAAGATCTCTCCCCCCAGGGAGAGCCCTGTTTTGTCTGTGGTTCATGATTCTGTTATTTGTTTGGACCTTTTTCAGGTGAGCCGTAATTTTGAGCTGGTTGGACGGGTTAACTTGGATCAGCTGGAACAGATGAAGGAAAAGATGGAGAGCTCCAGCAGTGAGGACGACGACAAGGAAGAAGAAATGAACAGCAAGGCTGATGACAGAGGTTAGTCCCAGCCCTGCCCTCGGAGGCCCAGATGGCATCTAGCACGTCCATGGTGAGACAGAAGGGAGGCAGAAGGTTGTTGGAGGAGGAACAGAAGGAATGATCCTTCTTAGTTAAGTAGCAGAACAGACTGACTTAAGAAACATGTCAGGGGCCATGTCTTCATAAACTATTACCAGCTATAGGAACTCCAAGGAAAACAGACATTTTCTAACTATAGCTATATGTTTGTTAAAAAGTATATGGGGGTGATTTGTTTTTAATAAGGAAAACTGGTGTCTAGGGAAACTTCACAGTAAGGACAGGCAGACAGAGGACACTAAAGCTATGGGGGAATGTGAATGAACTTCCCATTGAGCACTTAAGTAATATTGCTGCTGCTGGGGTAAAATTGAGGCTGTGTGAGGAGGGGTGGGCTGCAAAGGACTTGAGCCCTGAGCTTTTCCAGAAGTCCCTCTGCCTGGCCCTTTTCTAAACCCCATCGCTGCTCTTTTTGCTCTGTGAAGAGGGAGAAAGAGGCCAACAGTTTTCATTCAGCCGTGTGTTTACACGGAAAGTTTTCATGGGATTTTTGTACTATTTTTCCAATTTCCTCTGAGTCTATAATTACTTTCAAAATAAAGTTTTTCAGAAGTATATTTAGCTGCAGACATATATTTATATGATCTAGAATTGGTGTTCTGTATTGTTCAACATAGAACATTGTGGAAATCCCAGGACGGGTGCATAAGAATATGGGTTTGGGATCTGTTAGGTTAGTTATTGTAGATTCATCAAAAGCACATGGATAACAAACATGAAAAATAAACATTATAGATATGAGAAGAATGATGTTAGTTACTAGCATTGAGCTTCCTTATGTGCCAGATCCAGTGTTGGTGGGTTTTATATAACCCTTTTTTCTTCAATCTTCTATAATGTAAAGGGTTCTGCAGTCGGCCTGCCTGGATTTGGCTCCCAGTTATGCTACTAAAGTAGCTGTGACTTTGGGTAAAGTATTTTACCCCATGTGCATTCGTCATCTATAACAATAATAATATCACCTACCTCTTAGAGCTGTGGAAAGCTTGAATGAGATCATGTACAAGACACCAGCCCAATTCCCGGAACATAGTAACCACCACATAAAATGATAACCCTGCAATGTACATGGTATTATTATCATTTTACAAATGGAGAAATAAAGGCCCAGAAAATTTAAGAGCTCATTCAAAGGAAAGAAAAAAACATCATACCTTGGAGACTGAATTTAGGTCTTCTGGCTCCAAAGGCAAAATCTCTTTGTACTACATCCCCTTTCCCCAACCCTTTGTCAGTGGAATGTTCTTCATCGAAGGGAACCTAACCCTGAATCCCCTTTGGGCTTCACTCTGAGGTGCGCTTCTGCAGAATATCTTTGCTTTTCCTCCTTGCTCCATCTACAGGCCTATGAAAGCCTATTTGGTGGCCATTTCCCTTGAAGCTTCTCCCTGTTCTTTTTCCTCACCTGCCCCACTTCCATTCCATTCCCACCATGACACCATAGCAGGAGACCACAGGTTTGCAACATGAGGGGCCAGCTGGGCCCCTTGATCCCTAGTGAAGAAAACAGCAGGGACTGCCAACTCTTCAAAGCCCCCATGCCCGTGATCAACCTGAAAAGCGAATGGACAAAGAACACATCCTACCATCTAGGTTGATTGCCCTCGTAAAGTTACAGCTTTTATTAGGAGAGGCCATAGTGATCCATTTCTTGCAAGGAAAATGGCTATGATCTAAGGAAGCATGGTTCCCAATTTTTTTTTTTAACATTTCACAGATATGTTCTTAGTGATGAATTCTTTAACGTCTGTGCACTGTTACCAGAGTTCTCTGGAAGAGGATGCTTTTGACAGAGGGTACAGAGGCTCCTTTTGCTTCATGATGCTCTGTGCCCTGCTGTTCCTCTCCAGGAAATAAATTATTCCTCGTTGGATGCTATGACTTTTTTTAATCTCTGAAGCTGAGCACATATGATTTTAGAGGTTATAAGCATGGCAGAGGCAAGAACCCCTTTTAGTCCTCCCCTCCTCTGTGATTCCTCCAAAATGAAAGCATCGCAAATTAGAAAAATAGATGGCAGTTAGGGATGGGGGGCACCAGGCAAATTCCCTTGCTTGCCTGGCTTGGCTATCCCCTTTGCTTGGGCACTGGGGCATCAGACCAGTTCCGTTTGATTGGAAAGAATTTCATGGGGTCTGATCGCTTCTCACCGGGAAGTGTAGTATCCACGTTCGTGAGCCCTAACCACATGGGGGAAAAAAAAAGTCTTGGGGTGAAGGAGCCTGTATTCCTCTCTCTGAGGGTCGGGGATCTATGTGAGTAACCTCTAGTGATGCTAATGGGCTTTCCAAGCCTACCCCCCATCCCCCTTGCCATTCTTGAAAGAACAGCCTCCTTTGTCTCATCTCCTTTGAATCAATTTTCCACCATCTAGGTATATTCTTGCCAACAAGAAGAAATGGCACACAATAGCCTCGGGGTGTTTTTGCCAGACGGTCTGTCTTCTAGGAGTAGCGCGGGAGGTGGCTTTAGTACAGCTCTCAGGGCTGATGGAGAGCGATTTGATGTGTGACAGGTAATGACTAGCCTCCTCCTTTGAGGATGAAACAGCACGAGCCATTGGAAAGAATAGATGACTGGTTTCATGTTTCCTAAGGGTAAAGGAGCAAATGTGCCAGGAGCATGCCCCTTGTTGGCATTGTAGACTTTCATCAGGCACACTCAGTTCGGGGGGCTCACGTCCTTGTAGCTCCCCCACTCTCCGTGCCCTTTCCAACATGGGAACTGGAGAGAAGACTGACCGCCGCCACACTGCAGGTCCTGCCTAGGCAGCTCGGAGGGAATTTGAAAGAGAAGAAGCCAGGCATGAAGAAATCAAAATTAACCCAAGCAGAATCCTCCCCACCCCCTCTCATTATGCAGTTGGGAGGAGTCAGGAAGGCATTCTGTTGATTTCTTGCCCAAGATAATCCCTGCTAAGGAATTAATGCGCAGAGCAGATGGTGCTGTCTCATTTCCAATGAAAAGAATCAAGGAAGATAGTCTGTGCAATTATTTTTAATGGCTTGTGTGGTGATCTTCTTAATTTGTGAGAAAATGTTTCATCTTTTGTTAAAACTGGCCCTATTCACATAGCTTTTTGTGCTAAAGATTAAGGCAGCACAGAGACACCTATCCTGTTAACATCATCCTGAGGATTTTATTAGATGGAGTATTTCAACCAGGAGACATCCTCCTGTACCATCTTGTATGTACAGGCATAGAGTGATCAGATATGTAGAGATGATAGACATTTCCCTGTCTACTGCCCTCATTTTGCAGCGTGGCCACAGGCCTGTCTCAGTCCTGCTGTTATTCCCCAAGGGAAGATGGGCCCTCTGTGGTATAATGAAAGACATATGGGCTTGGGACTCAGGAGAACACAAAGGCCATGTGAGCTCTCCTCTTTGAGTTTGCCAGGAGGAGTGGTCTGTGAACAAATAGCTGGCCAGTCCGCATTTATCAGACCCCTAGCATGTGCCCAGCGCCATGGAGAAAACAAAACGACAGTCAATATTTGATGTTTACAACAGGCCTGTCCAGAAACGTCTATATCCCCACATTCATGAATACCACCAATTGAGGAGTAGATACCAGTCAGCCGGCCAGGGTCCCTCACCAGCTGAGGACATGCTTTCACATACCAGCCTCCCTGTCATCCAGGATTCTCGTTCACGCTAGGTTCTTTGCTTGCAGATCTCATTCAGGGCTCGTAGCCACCCTGTGAGGTGTTGATTATGACATCCGTGACAGGTGAGCACAAGTTGTGAGCCCCCGGCCTTACTTGGAACCAGCCAAAACTCTGAGGTCTGCTATGCGGAACCTGGTCCAGTGCCTCTACGTTCTTTTTAGTGAGCAAAGATAAACCTGTGTAGGATAGAAAGTGAATAGGTGCTAACCCGGGAGGCATGGACAGAGCATCCCAGAAGAAAGAGATGTGGTAGATGAACCTGCTGAGACACTGTTGGAATGGACAGAAGGGGTTCTTCAGGCCAGAAAGCCCCAGATTATTTGTGATGGGAGCAGCTGGGGCCATGAGGAGGCATGGGAAGGCTGGGGGCCTGGGAACCAGGAGCGGTTCTTGAGAACTAGCCAAGAAACACCCTTAGGTGAGAAGCCGGTAGGAAAAAGAGTAAGGAATCTGGAAATTGCCTTCACAGATGGTTTTACAAGTGAAGGTAGGAGAGGAGGTTTCCTGATGAATGTGGACTAACCTCTTCTGCCTCCTCACACAGCACACAGGTAACACTTCTGCTTTCTCCTCACAGATCTGATGAGATTTTCCGACCGTGGCGCTGCTATTAACACCGAGAAGCGTTTTCCATGTGAATTTTGTGGAAGGGCGTTTTCACAGGGCTCTGAGTGGGAAAGGCACGTGCTGAGACACGGCATGTAAGTTGAGCCATCCCAAGCCATCACTTTCCCAGAGAAGTGAGAAGTGGCAGGGAGAGCAGTTTCTTTTTGTTTTTTCATTGTTGTTGTTGTTTGTGGGTTTTTTTTTTTTTTTTTGTGGGGGGGGGGGGTTTTGGTTCCCCTGACAATCCATAGACCCCTCCCTCTGTGTCACACTTCTGGGCATGGGAGGAGAGGCAGTTGTCTGGAACTAGGTTTTGTTCTTTTCTGTTGTTTTTTTAAATGGTCACCCATACACAAGTCAAATGAGGAAAAATCATCTTTACGAATGACAAATCCCACCCAAGCCCTCATGTGGAAGTTTAGTGCTATTCTCCAGCCAGTGTCCCTTCAGCTTTCATTAGCGTGACATTCTCTGATAGAGCGTGGACCGGGGTCAAAAGATCTGGCTTCTGTTCCTGCCTCTGTGATGACTCATTCCCTGAGTGGCCTTGAACATGCCCTCGCACCTCTTGGTGCCTTCAATGCTCTGCCTCGGGGACAGAGCCAGCTTCTGCCTGCCTCCCAGGTAGGTGGGAGCATACCCATAAAACACTTAAAAAAATCCTTGAACATAAAATCGTCCCCTAGACAAGGCACTCTTAGCCCATGAGACACAGAGAGAACCTAGGAGTTGGTCCTCGGGTAGAAAATGGCCCAGAAACCCCAAACATCTAAACTTCAGAGAAGATTAACTAAGCTTCCCGAGACATGGGTTCCATCTTCAGGTTTTTGCTCTTTGTTTCTCTGATTTTTTTCTGGACCTGTTCATTAAATCTTACCCGAGTTCCTCTTTTTAGTCTTATTAAATATGGCCAATCTCCCAGCTTGTGGGTTCCATGGATGAGCTTGAGCAAAAGACAGTTCTTGCTACTACCACTTGTGACTTATGACTGACCCAGTAGATGAGGGATATAATAATGGATACTTTTGTAGATTCACATCTTCAATAAGATGCCAGAAAGACATGACCTAAGCATAACATGTAGCAAGGATAAATCACTGGCAATTTAGTCCTACATTCGTGGCATTTATGCAAAGGAAACCCCAAGGTCTTTTTAGGATCAGGGAAATAAGGACACTTTTTGGCTTAATTAGAAAAAAATGCATACTCACCCATCTCTCCCATCAATGTTTTTCCAGGGCATTGAATGACACCAAGCAGGTGAGCAGAGAAGAAATCCACCTGAAAGAGAGTGTGGAGGACAGTATTAAGATGCCCTCTATAGAGGAAAAGGAAGATGACGAGGCAATCGGGATAGACTTTTCCCTAAAGAATGAAACAGTAGCCATCTGTGTAGTAGCTGCTGACAAATCTCTCCTGGAGAATGCAGAGGCCAAAAATGAATAAGCGTTTGGTGAAATTCTTAATCAAACCGTACTTGAACCGTGATGAGAAAGTGGGAGGGCCAGCTTGGGCTGAGAAGGGGGGGGGGGGACAGAAAAGAAGACAGAACAAAGCTGCTTTTTAGGACTGAACAATCTATTTTCAAAGCACTGGTACCTGTGTGAGTGAGTATGTAAATTAAAGTTATTTAAATGGTTGGAATATGTGGCTCCTTTTCCATCACTACACCTTTCCTTCCGGATCTTCATCATGGAAGCGTCATTTGTTTTGGAATATGGAAGCACCTCCCGTGCGCACGGTGTGCTCCGTGGCGGTCTTTGGACAGGATGCAGAAACAGAAGCTCCATGACAGTAGAAGACTTCTCTTAGGGGAACAACTTTTTGACGCACATCTTTTGGTGCGTTTTTCTAGTTTTAATACCTTAAGCTTTTTCAAGACCTAACTGCAGCCGCTTTGGGAAAAAACAAACAAACAAAAACCACAAAAAAAAAAAAAAAACAACCAGAAAACAAAAAACTGCTTTGCATAAAACAGTCACCTGTTTCCTAGTACCTCAAACTTAACCAAGGGAATTCTCTGCATTTGTCAGTACTACCTGTCGTCGTCGTGGTTAAATGTAGAGAGAACTGCTGGGCAAGACGGTGAATGGAGAAAAAAAAAAAGAGTTTTAAAGAAAGGAACACAAATTGTGCTTAAAATCCCCACGTGGGTTTTATTTCTTAAAATACTGTGATTTTTTTAATTATTTTAGTAAAAAACAAAACAAAAAAAAGAAACAGACTTTAATTATTAGATAACTGTTTGTGAATTGTCATCCTTTATTCCAGGTAAGCTGTTTATTAGCGTTCAACTATAATTTAGAATTTGGTAGATTCATGTGAGCTAATTTTACGGTGACTGTGGATTTTTGTTTGCCATGTTTATTTTCTATCAATTTGAGTGTTACAAACACAGCACAATTCAGTTTTCACATAAATTGTTTTTTGTGTGCGTGTTATTATTTTACTTTGGGGGGCAAGGGAGATTGAGTTTTTTTGTGAATAGGAATGTTTTTATTTTAAACATGGAAATAACAAAGAAGTTAACTTTTTTTTTCTTAATTTAACTAAAGAACCAAACTTTTTGGCACAGCTATGCAGCTTGTGGGCCAGACGAGGAAGTCCTCTTCACCCTTTTGTTGCTCGTCAAATTAACACGTTATCCGTCTCACACAAATAATTTGTTAGGATGGGCTGGCTTTTGTGTGTGATTTCAAAATGTGTGTTCTGTTTTTGTTTGCATTGTATTTGGGGAGGGTTTTTCATTTATTTTGAGGGACAAGGGGATGTGCTAGAATCCCATCCCTTTGGTGAGAGTGGACAAGAAATACTTATATCCTACAAGGAGCCTGGAGAACTACTTTTTTTTTTTTTTTTTAAACTCTAGCTACCAGCTGCTCTGTTTCCCCATATTAGCTTTTTCAGGAGGGAGCAGCTTAGACTAAATCTAAGTCTACATTTATAATATGTTCTGATTGTGAACAAAGGGTTTCATTCCAAAAAAGTAGAACTTTCCTTGAAGCCTAGGTTATAGAGAAGCCTGTGTGCATGTGCGCTTGGATGCGTGTGTGCTTGTGTGCGTGTGTGTGAGTCCTTTGGTTTTCATGTTTTGTTTTGTTTTGTTTTTTACTTGGAAGGGTTGCGGGAGGGGGAGGGAAGAAAGGGACAGGGAATTGCTGAGATGACAGTGTCCCACACAGCTTCAAATAAAATCCATGGAAAGATAGTGCATTTGTGGAATAAGTGCTTACTTGAAAAGCATGTTCTTCTTTTATTTTCTTGCTGTTAAGAAATTTTATTTGTAGGGAGTTTGTTTTAATTTAATTTTTTTTTTTTTTAGGGATGGGGGCCATCATGTGGAAACCAGAAAATGGGGAAAGTGTGATCTAGACAAAGATAACATTTTGTGTCCATATTTGTTTTTAATTGGCCTCATTTCAAATGTATTAAACAGTTGCATACCTGGATTGGGTGTTTGTAATGGTTACCAAAAAAAAACAAAAAAAAAAAACAAAAAAAAAGAAAAAGGAAAAAAAAGAAAAAGGAAAAAAAGAAAATAATTGTGACATGCTTTTATCACTACTTTATTTTTCAAATAACATGTAAATATTGTAATCCATTGGATTTTGTTTTGCTAACCTGTTAATAAAAATATGGGACCATTATCCTTTTAACAGGGCTAGAATGTCATTTTTTTCTGTTTTCAAACATATACCTGATATTTTGTGGCCGCACATTTTGGATGCATTATAATTCTGTTGACTGTAATGACATAGAATTTACAACATTTTTTTTTGTTTAATTTATACAGAGGACATTTTTTTTTCAGAGCTTGAGAGAAGAAAATAAATAGCAAAATGAGAACCTGTTGACTCCAATAATCAGTGTTTCCCGACACTTGATAGGAGAGAGGGAGATTCTGAGTTCTTGAAGCCAAGGGTTTTAAAAACAACAAAAACACACAAGTAGGTTATTCAAGTTGTTTGCAACATACATTTTTGTAATGAAATGTGAGAAATTAATAAAGAATTTTTTTCACATGTGTCTATGTGCATCTGTTGTAGATCATTTACAGATATGACTACAGATATGAAATGTAAGAATAACAACAGAGCATTGCCTTTCAGTGCATGTACATGAGAGCTAATTCAGGCCACTGAATCTACACAGGTATGGAAAACAAAGGTCATATTAAAGTGAGGTGTGAGCTGGGGTTTTAAAAGTTAGCATTTCTGCATCAGATATTTATCACCAATTGGAATTTTATGGAGGGAAGGTTTTCCATCAAAAATGTGAATCAAAAATGTCGTATGAAGCTTCAGAAAGAGGAAGTACTAGTGATTAAATGTCATCTGGGGACCCTGAATCCACGGGGAATTATTTTAAGCTAACTGCAAGACACAACCACTGCCACAAACTTACTTTGCATCCTGCACCGGTAATTATTATCGTTAACATATTCTTTGAGCTATGCTATTATAAACCAAAGGAAAAATTAATAGTCATGAAAACTAGAGGGAGAGTAAATTAAAATCATCACTGACTGTTAAACTCAGAGCTGATTTATACTGTCTTGACTTCACCAGGGTTAGGAGAAGAAAGGTTCATGGATCTCTTGTCCAGAGCTTGTTCTAAAATTTTGGTTCTCACACCTCCTTGTCCTCTTTATCTCTTCCACAGAGGAAAGTTTTTAAGACACAGGAATATAAAACAAAATGAGAAATTAGGTAAGTCAGAACCCAAAAGGAAAATGAGGACTAAGTAGCAACATGATTACAGTAGAGAATTGGCAGAAATTCACCCCAAGAGGCCATGCATGAGCCATATATTTGCCTCAGAGCTTTCTGGTAGGCAAGGCAATGAAAGATCAATCAAGAATCACATTCTTAGTAACTTTTTATTACCAAATGCTCAAGAGAAACTCACTCAACCTTTTCTAAATCTGCAAATTGGGAAGTTTCTTCTGTGTGTTTTTCTAAAGGAGAGAAAGCTATGTAGAACTTGTCCATTGCAAAACAGCTCTTATGGCCACCATCAAATATTTAATGAACAGTGTTTTTACTGAGTTGATGTCTACTCCATATTCCCACTTTGTTTTGTGGAAATGAAGTGGAATTTACTGATACATTAGTCATGGTAGGGGCTGCAATAAGGCAACTCCTTGGAACCACAGAGGTACGCCTCCATCTGGTGACTCAGGAATCCATGCTCCCCCATCTGATACTGCCATCTCAACACATGAATCCTGGGATCATTGTTGAGAGCTTTAGGTAGTCTACTTACTTATAAGCCTCACCCAGGGAGTAGCACACATCACTTCTAGTCTTGCTTCAAAGGCTAGATCTGCTCACAAGGCCCCACCTAATCAGGAGAAAGCTAAGAAGTGTGTGGTCTTTGTCTACCTGTGTGCCCAGGAAGGACACATGAACTGACAAACTACCACAATCAGGAACTTAATAGAAGTTTCCTTTGGAAACAGTAGGGACAGAAACCCCCTATTCTTCATAAAGCACAAGATGCTGGTCTCATCACCCATGCCCTTAACCAATATTTTTGAGCAAATATTTGGTGCTAGCCACTGTGTAACAACAAATGACCAACATGGCACCTTTCTCCTGACAGCTCATGAATAATGAGGCCAGAGTTGCAACGTGGGAAAAATGAGCAGCACAGGAGGTTCTAGGGCTTGCTGGACCATTAGCTACCTCTGTGGGTACTGGTAACCCTGGGGAAGGATGGCCTTGATTGTGAACGCCTTTTCTCTGTCCATCTAAAAGCTCACATTTGCTTTAGGGAAAGCATCCAAGAAATTGGTTCCCCATACACATTTGGAGGGTCTTTAGCCCTAGGTTTAACAAACATTACTATAAGACATGCTCTTCCCTTGCAACTCTCCCTATTTCAGGGCCAGGGGTGTGATAGAGGACAGCACTCGGTCACAGAGACTGTAAGATGCTTCAAGGTATTGTGCTCATTATTCCCTGAAAATGTCAGTTCTTTTCCAAACACCCTGCTCTGCACATGCCGTTCCCTCTGCCTTCAGTGAACTCCTTTTATTACCCGAAATTACCTGCCCTTCAAGACCCAACGTCAATATAACTTATAATGTGATGCTTTCCCTGACTCTACAGTCACCCTACTTATCACCTGTCCCTTGCCTTAATAAACATTTATTGAAGACTCTTCTCCTCCCCACACCCCACCCCAGCTCAGACTAAGTAGCTGAAACACATTGCTGTCAGATGCAGCTAGCCTTTTTAAATTCAAATATATTCCTGTTGATACCAAGTGTTAGTTCTCATCTGATTTGGCATCAATGTTACATTTTCTTTCAGAGCCTGAGATTGCTTTTTTAAATATCTAAGTAAAAATAGGCAGTTCAGATGAAAAATGCCTTTGTCTGAAACTCTAGGCTCTCTCTGAAAAAACATCAGAACACTGAACACCAGCACTCCCCCTCAAGAGGTCACTTTGGCCATCCCCCTGCCATCTTGTGCCAATGTGAAGAGGAAACAGATGGGGAGGTCTGCTAGGTCTGAAGAGTAGGCATCGGTGGTGCCTGACCAGGGTGTGGGGTAGGGGAGGCAGAAGCCAGAACTGGAGATGTGTGGCGGTGACAAGGGGGTAGACTGTGTGAAGATGCAGAGTGGTGAAGGCAAATCTCAAGGATGGGGAGGGTAGCTCCAGAGGCAGGTTTGAGGGAAGACATTTCCTTGGAATAGGAGAGAGTCGGACATGTTTATCATCCTGAAGGAAGGAGTCATGGTAGTGGTAGGGTAACTGGCAAGCGGACTCATCCTGGGATCCAGGCCACAGGAGGGCAATGGGCTTTGCAGATGGAGAGGGGCTCTTTCCTCCTGGGGGGCGGGAAAGTAAGAGGAAAGGAACGTGCTCTCTGTGTGCATCCACAGGTGGAAGATGCAGGTGGGGACTGGATTCATGCTGATGAACCTTATCTTTGGGGTGGGATCCAAAGTGACAGGTGGGGGATGACCTGGCAGAGAGGTGGAGATCTGGAGCTGCTACAGACGGCCACGTAGAACTGAGGGGAGGGGTCACGGAAGCGGAACAGAAGAGAGCACAGTTATTATGTTCTCCAAATGACAGAAACTGCTTACTCCAAGGGTCTGGGGTAATAGATCTTTTGCTAGGACTTCTCTCACACCCCCACTCACCCCACACACACACACACCACAACCACCATCACCACCTAATAAAGAAAGGAAATGGGGAGACAGAGAGAGCCAGCTCTTGGAATCTTGGAATCAGAAGGGATACTTCCTTTCTCCGCCTACTTAATTATCTGGCTTTTTGAATTAGCCGTGGAAAGCAAACTTGCCTTGTTCCTATTCACAATTTCTCTCTTGAGTTTGCTCCCATTAATGAAACAGCTTAGTTTGGTTTAGCTAACTGCATGCATGACTTCCAAAAACCACATCACAATGCGGGAGGAATGCAGCCTCTAGCAATGCTACAGCAGCTTAACCACATTGTTTAGAGAGAGGAGCAGGGCAGTGCCAGTGGCTCTGAAATCCATTTAAGATGTGTGAAAACACAAGATTGAAATTCTGACCTTTCCCCGAAGCTGAAAGAACCTACTCCAGGGGGCTGTTTGGATGACTGCGGCTGCAGGCCTGGGCCCATCCATGGCTCCCCAGGACCCTGGCTGCCAGTGGCCCATCCAGCTGGGAAGCCCTGCCTCTCTGTGTCCATCTGTCCCTGACGGGGGCACCGACCTGAAAGCCACTGGGCACTTTGGACGGGGAGATGCTGCTGAAAGAATAGCACTGAGGCCAGAGGAGGAGGGAGGTCGTCAAAGGGCAAAGAGAGGAAACCCTTATCTAAACCCTATGGGTCCAGGTCAACGGTCACCAACTGCCTTTTCAGATTTGCATCAGAGAGGAGATGCTACCCCATGGGCTTGCTGATGCTAACCCAGATGTCAAAATGTTTGAGGCATCCTGGGGCAGGAGGAAGTGCATGGAACTTGGAATTAGTCACATAAATGGTATGCACTTAGCACAGTGCATTTCTCATAGTCTGTGCCCAAATGATATAAGCCATCATTGTCCTTGTCATGTGGTCAACTCCTTAATGATTTGGAATCTTTGCTTCCCCATCTGTTGAGGCCAACGAGGTTTCCTTAAAGTGGCTTCAGATGAACGTAGGTAAGAGAGAATATGATATGTTTGGCCCCTGAATCTACAAGCTACTGATTTTTCCCCTGCTGGGACCTACAAAAATGTAAAGAGTAGGGGTTCTTTAGACGGAATGTGTCGTAATGGAAGATCTTTAGCTCACGGTACAGGCTCTGGGGTCAGACAGAGACAGGTTTGAGTGCCAGGTCCTTTTCTTATTTGCTTTGAAAGCTTTGACACATTTTCAGCCTTTCTGGGCCTTGGTGTCTTCATACAATGAAGATGAGGAGTGTGTATTGTGAAAATGCAAGGAGATGAGGCAGAGTCGAGCAGAGGAGGTCCATGTGATGGGAAATACTGCTTCTTGAGAGCAGGGGCTCTCTTCGGCTTCCTGTGGTATTCCTATACCTCTGAGCACACCTGGCCCATAGGAAAGGGGCTCAATAAGAATCTATGGCCTGACTGAGAGGTGAGGCAGGAGAATATTGGTGCCAATTTCTGAAAGGAGGCGTGGCCCAAGGAGACCTCTGATTTTTACTAGTAGCTCAGCTGGGTCAAGGCAGTGTTTACACCCTCAAAGCCTTTGGTATGTGCCTGAGCCTTTTATTTTTTAATGCAATTCTTTTCAAGCTTTCTGAAAACAAAAGTATTCTTCTGCAAGCCTGTGTCCTGCAATCTACCCAACTCACTTCTTAGGGAGGTGGTGAGGGCAGATGGTAATACAAACTTTTTTTTTTTTAAGATTTTATTTATTTATTTGACAGAGAGAGACACAGTGAGAGAAGGAACACAAGCAGGGAGTGTGGGAGAGGGAGAAGCAGGCTTCCCGCCGAGCAAGGAGCCCGATCCTGGGATCATGACCTGAGCCGAAGGCAGGCGCTTAATGACGGAGCCACCCAGGTGCCCTGGTAATACAAACTTTTGAGATCTGAGAGATCTGTCTTAGAACGCTGGCTCTACTATTGACTAGAATTGGGACCATGGGAAAAATCACTTACCCCCCCACCCCCGCCCCGGCCCCATGAAGGAAAAGTCGTCTTTTCCTTCCCTGTGGAATAGGGTGTTCATAAATAAAGCACTGCCAGGGACTAGAGCAAGATGGTGGAGGAGTAGGAAACCTAAATTTTGTCTGGTTCCAGGAATTCAGCTAGATAGGTATCAAACCATTCAGTATACACCTACAAACTCTGGATAAATGGCGGGGGTAGGGGCCTCTGTCAGCTGCTACCGGCAAGTGATAAGAGCAGCAGAGCACAAAATCAGAAATTTTAGAAGTCGGCTCCACTGAGGGACATCGCTCCAGTGGCTAAGCAGGAGGTGGAACCCTCGCTGGGACAGTGGGGTCTCAGGACCCTCGGGGTCACAGAAAGACTGGGGGTGCCTGAGTGCGGCAGAGCTCCCAGGTATCAGAGCAGGGAAGCCGACTGCAAAGATGGAGCAGAGGAGTGGGCTCTCAGCTCGGGGTTGCCATAAACCATGATCCGTGGCACAGTTGGGCCACTGCTCCTCCAGCAGGGACCCAACAAGGGGCAGATATGGGGAGACTCCCCTTCCTCCCCCCGGAGAAGCGGTGCGGGAGCACACTGCAGGAATCTGCTGGGTTTGGAGACTCCAAACTGGGTCGGGTGCCAGAGACAGAAATGCTCAGTCACAGGCCGGGTGACCATGGAGTGCAGCCGGAAACCGGGGAGACGAGAGTGACTGACCGCTTTTCTCTGGGGGTTCACTGAGGAGTGGGGCCCAAGCTCTTGGCTTCTCCAGGACCAGAGATGTGGAGGCTGCCATTTTCACTCTCGTCCTCCAAAGCTGTACGGAAAGCTTGCAAGGAACAAAAGCTACCGAGAGCAAACCCCAGCAGATTACTCAGCCCGGCCCCCTGGCAAGGGCGGGGCAACTCTGCCTCGGGAAAAGACATTTGAGAATCTCTGCAACAGGCCCCTCCCTCAGAAGATCAGCAAGAACATCCAGCCAAGACAAAGCAGGAAAGAATGTCCAGTGGAAAAAAGACAGTCTCTTCCACAAATGGTGTTGGGAAAATTGGACAGCCACATGCAGAAGAATGAAACTGGACCATTTCCTTACACCACACACAAAAATAGACTCCAAATGGTTGAAAGACCTAAACGTGAGACAGGAGTCTATCCAAATCCTAAAGGAGAACACAGGTAGCAACCTCTTCGACCTCAGCCGCAGCAACTGCTTCCTAGAAACATCACCAAAGGCACAGGAAGCCAGGGCAAAAATGAACTATTGGGATTTCATCAAGATAAAAAGCTTTTGCACAGCAAAAGAAACAGTCCACAAAACCAAAAGACAACCGACAGAATGGGAGAAAATATTTGCAAATGACATATCAGATAAAGGGCTAGTATCCAAAATCTATAAAGAACTTATCAAACTCAACACCCAAAGAACAAATAATCCAATCAAGAAATGGGCAGAAGACATGAACAGACATTTTTCCAAAAAAGACATCCAAATGGCCAACAGGCACATGAAAAAGTGCTCAACATCGCTCGGCATCAGGGAAATCCAAATCAAAACCTCAATGAGATACCACCTCACACCCGTCAGAATGGCTAAAATTAACAAGTCAGGGAACGACAGATGTTGGCGGGGATGTGGAGAAAGGGGAACCCTCCTACACTGTTGGTGGGAATGCAAGCTGGTGCAACCCCTCTGGAAAACAGTATGGAGGTTCCTCAAACAGTTGAAATTAGAGCTACCATTCGATCAAGCAATTGCACTACTGGGTATTTACCCCAAAGATACAAATGTAGGGCCCCGAAGGGGAACGTGCACCCCAATGTTTATAGCAGCAATGTCCACGATAGCCAAACTGTGGAAAGAGCCAAGATGTCCATCGACAGATGAATGGATAAAGAAGATGTGGTATATATACACAATGGCATATTATGCAGCCATCAAAAGGAATGAGATCTTGCCATTTGCAACGACGTGGATGGAACTGGAGAGTGTTATGCTGAGCAAATTAAATCAATCAGAGAAAGACATGTATCATATGACCTCATTGATATGAGGAATTCTTAATCTCAGGAACAAACTGAGGGTTGCTGGAGTGGTCGGGGGTGGGAGGGAGGGGGTGGCTGGGTGATAGACATTGGGGAAGATATGTGCTATGTTGAGCGCTGTGAATTGTGTAAGACTGTTGAATCACAGATCTGAAACAAATAACGCAACATATTTTAAGAAAAAAGAAAAAGAAGAAGATAGCAGGAGAGGAAGAATGAAGGGGAGTAAGTCAGAGGGGGAGACGAACCACGAGAGATGATGGACTCTGAAAAACAAACTGAGGTTTCTAGAGGGGAGGAGGGTAGGGGGATGGGTTAGCCTGGTGATGGGTATTAAAGAGGGCACATTCTGCATGGAGCACTGGGTGTTATGAACAAACAATGAATCATGGAACACTACACCAAAACAAATTATATATGGTAATTATGTATATATTAATGTATGTAATATATGGTGATTAACATAACAATAAAAAAATTAAAGAGAAAAAAAAAAGAACATCCAGCCAAGACCAAGTTTACCAATCAATGAGAACTACAAAACTCCAGCACTAGGGGAATACAGCACATAGAATTCATGGCTTTTTTCCCCCATGATTCTTTAGTCTTTCAAAGTTAATTTTTAAAATTTTCTTTAGTTTTTTATTTTTCTATTTTTCTTTTTGAATTTTTCTTTCCTTTTTCAACCCACTTATCAATTCCTTTTTAAAAATCTTTTTTAATTTTCATTTTTACAGTCATATCCCATCCCCTAATTATATTTACCCTTATTTTTGTATATATATAAGTTTTTCTTTCTTTAAAATTTTGGGAGGGAGTTTCTTCTAACAAACAGACCAAAATACACTCAAAATCTAGTGTGTGGCTCTGTTCTATTCACCAGTCTGATATTCTTTTTTTTTCCCCCCTCCCTTTCCCCCTGATTTCAGGTCTCTTCCGATTTGTTTAGTGTATATTCTTCTGGGGTTGTTGTTACCCTTTTAGCATTTTGTTCTCTCGTTCATCTATTCTTCTCTGGACAAAATGACAAAACAGAAAAACTCACCTCAAAAAAAAGAAAAAAGAACAAGAAGCAGTACCAACTGCCAGAGACCTGATCAACATGGACATTAGTAAAATGTCAGAACTAGAGTTCAGAATAACAATTATAAAGTTACTAGCTGGGCTCGAAAAAAGCATACAAGACACTAGAGAATCCCTTTCTGGAGAAATAAAATCTAACCAAGTTGAAATCAAAAAGGCTATTAATGATGTGCAATCAAAAGTGGAGGCTCTAACTGCTAGGATAAATGAGGCAGAAGAGAGAATTAGGGATATAGAATACCAAATGATGGAGAATAAAGAAGCTGAGGAAAAAGAGGGATAAACAACTACTGGATCATGAGGGGAGAATTCAAGAGATAAAAAAGGTGATACCATAAAGAGAAAAAAAATATTAGAATAATTGGGATCCCAGAAGAAGAAGAAAGAGAGAGAGGAGCAGAAGGTATATTGGAGCAAATTATAGCAGGGAACGTCCCTAATTTGGGGAAGAAAACAGGCATCAAAATCCAGGAGACACAGAGAACCCCTCTCAAAATCAATAAAAATAGGTCAACACCCTGACATCTAATACTAAAACTCACAAGCCTCAGAGACAAAGAGAAAATCTGAAAGTAGCTTGGAACAAGAGGTCTGTAACCTACAACGGTAGAAACATTAGATTGGCAGCAGACCTAGCCACAGAGACCTGGCAGGCCAGAAAGGACTGGCATGATATATTCAGGGCACTAAACGAGAAAAATATGCAGACAAGAATACTATATCCAGCTAGGCTGTCATTGAAAATAGAAGGAGAGATAAAAAGCTTTGAGGACAAACAGAAACCAAAAGAATTTGCAATCACCAAACCAGGCCTATAAGAAATATTGAAAGGGGTCCTCTAAGCAAAGAGAGAGCTAAAAGTAAAATAGACCAGAAAGGAACAGAGACAATATACAGTAAGTCACCTTACAGGCAATACAATGGCACTAAATTCGTATCTTCCAATAGTTACCCTGAATGTAAATGGGCTAAATGCCCCAATCAAAAGACACAGGCTATCAGATTGGATTAAAAAACAAGACCCATTGATATACTGTCTGCAAGAAACGCACTTTAGACCCAAAGACACCCCCAGATTGAAAGTGAGGGGGTGGAAAACCATTTACCATGCTAATGGACATCAAAAGAAAGCTGAGGTGGCAATCCTTATATCAGATAAATTAGATTTTAAACCAAAGACTATATTAAGAGATGAGGAAGGACACTATATCATCCTTAAAGGGTCTTTCCAACAAGAAGATCTAACAATTGTAAATATCTATGCCCCTAACATGGGAGCAGCCAATTAGATAAGCCAATTAATAACAAAAATCAAAGAAACACATTGACAATACTACAATAATAGTAGGGACTTTAACACCCCCCTCACTGAAATGGACAGATCATCTAAGCAAAAGATCAACAAGGAAATAAGGGCTTTAAATGACACACTGGACCAGATGGTCTTCACAGATATATTCAGAACATTCCATCCCAAAGCAACAGAATACACATTCTTCTCTAGTGCACATGGAACACTCTCCAGAATAGACCACATCCTGGGTCACAAATCAGGTCTCAACTGGTACCAAAAGATTGAGATCATTCCCTGAATATTTTCAGACCACAATGCTTTGAAACTAGAACTCAATCACAAGAGGAAAGTTAGAAAGAACTCAAATACATGGAGGCTAAAGAGCATCCTACTAAAGAATGAATGGGTCAACCAGGAAATTAAAGAAGAATTTAAAAAATTCATGGAAACCAATGAAAATGAAAACACAACTGTTCAAAATCTTTGGGATGCAGCAAAGGTGGTCCTAAGAGGAAAGCATATACCAATACAAGCCTTTCTCAAGAAACAAGAAAGGTCTCAAATACACAACCTAACCCTACACCTAAAGGAGCTGGAGAAAGAACAGCAAATAAAGCCTAAACCCAGCAGGAGAAGAGAAATAATAAAGATCAGAGCAGAAATCAATGAAATAGAAACCAAAAGAACAGTAGAACAGATCAATGAAACTAGGAGCTGGTTCTTTAAAATAATTAATAAGATTGATAAACCCCTGGCCACACTTATCAAAAAGAAAAATGACCCAAATAAATAAAATCATGAATGAAAGAGGAGAGATCACAACCAACCCCAAAGAAATACAGCCAATTACAAGAACATATTATGAGCAACTATATGCCAGCAAATTAGATAATCTGGAAGAAATGGATGCATTCCTAGAGACATATAAACTACCAAAACTGAACCAGGAAGAAATAGAAAACCTGAACAGACCCATAACCAGCAAGGAAATTGAAGCAGTAATCAAAAATCTCCCAACAAACAAGAGCCCAGGGCCAGATGGCTTCCCAGGAGAATTCTACCAAACATTTAAAGAAGAATACCTATTAATACCTATTAAATGGAAGGAACACTTCCAAACACATTTTATGAGGCCAGCATTACCTTGATCCCAAAACCAGACAAAGACCCCATCAAAAAGGAGAACTACACACCAATATCCCTGATGAACATGGATGCAAAAATTTCATCAAAATACTAGCCAATAAGATCCAACAGTACATTAAAAGGATTATTCACCACGACCAAGCGGGATTTATCCCTGGGCTGCAAGGTTGGTTCAACATCCGGAAATCAATCAGTGTGATACACTACATTAATAAAAGAAAGAACAAGAACTATATGATCCTCTCAATAGATGCAGAAAAAGCATTTGATAAAGTACAGCATCCTTTCTTGATTTAAACTCTTCACAGTGTAGGGATAGAGAGTACATACCTCAATATCATAAAAGCCATCTATGAAAAACCCATAGCGACTATCATTCTCACTGGGGAAAAACAGAGCTTTTCCCCTAAGGTTAGGAACATGGCAGGGATGTCCACTATCACCACTGCTATTCAACATAGTACTAGAAGTCCTAGCCTCAGCAATCAGACAACAAAAAGAAATCAAAGGCATCCGAATCAGCAAAGAGGTCATCAAACTCTCACTCTTTGCAGATGATATGATACTTTATGTGGAAAACCCAAAAGAGTCCACCCCAAAACTGCTAGAACTCATACAGGAATTCAGTAAAGTGGCAGGATATAAAATCAATGCACAGAAATCGGTTGCATTTCTACACACCAACAAGACAGAAAAAAGAGAAATTAAGGAGTCGATCCCATTTACAATTGCACCCAAAACCATAAGATATCTAGGAGTAAGTAAACAGAGAGGCAAAGAATCTGTACTCAGAAAACTACAGAATACTCATGAAAGAAATTGAGGAAGACACAAAGAAATGGAAAGACGTTCCATGCTCATGGATTGGAAGAACAAATATTGTGAAAATGTCTATGTTACCTAGAGCAATCTACACATTTAATGCGATCCCTATCAAAATACCGTCCACTTTTTTCACAGAAATGGAACAAATAATCCTAAAATTTATATGGAACCAGAAAAGACCCAAATAGCCAGAGGAATGTTGAAAAAGAAAAGCAAAGCTGGTGACATCACAATTCCGGACTTCCAGCTCTATTACAAAGCTGCCATCATCAAGACAGTATGGTCCTGGCACAAAAACAGACACCTAGGTCAGTGGAACAGAATAGAGAACCTAGAAATGGATCCTCAACTCTATAGTCAACTAATCTTCGACAAAGCAGGAAAGAATGTCCAGTGGGAAAAAGTCTCATCAACAAATGGTTTTGGGAAAATTGGACAGCCACATGTAGAAGAATCAAACTGGACCATTTCCTTACACCACACACAAAAATAGACTCAAAATGGATGAAAGACCTAAATGCGAGACAGGAATCCATCAAAATCCTTGAGGAGTACACAGGCAGCAACCTCTTTGACCTCAGCTGCCGCAACTTCTTTCTAGACACATCGCCAAAGGCAAGGGCAGCAAGGGCAAAAATGAACTATTGGGACTTCATCAAGATAAAAAGTTTTGCACAGCAAATAGTCCACAAACCAAAAGACAACCGACAGAATGGGAGAAGATATTTGCAAATGACATCAGATAAAGGGCTAGAATCCAAAATCTATAAAGAACTTATCCAATCAAGAAATGGGCAGAAGACTTGAACAGACATTTCTTCAAAGAAGACATTCAAATGGCCAATGGACACATGAAAAAGTGCTCAACATCACTTAACATCAGGGAAATACAAATCAAAACCTCAATGAGATACCACCTCACACCTGTCAGAATGTCTAAAATTAACAAGTCAGGAAACGACAGATGTTGGCGAGGATGCAGAGAAAGGGGAACCCTCCTACACTGTTGGTGGGAATGCAAGCTGGTGCGGCCACTCTGGAAAACAGTATGGAGGTTCCTCAAAAAGTTGAAAATAGAGCTACCCTATGAACCAGAAATTGCACTACTGGGTATTTACCCCAAAGATAGAAATGTAGTGGTCTGAAGGGGCATGTGCACCCCAATGTTTATAGCAGCAATGTCCACAATAGCCAACCTATGGAAAGTGCTAGATGTCCATCAACAGATGAATGGATAAAGATGTGGTATATATGTACAATGGAATATTATGTAGCCATCAAAAAATGAAATCTTATCATTTGCAACGATGTGGATGGAACTAGAGGGTATTATGCTAAGCGAAATAAGTCAATGAGAGAAAGACAAGTATCATATGATCTCACTGATATGTGTTATTTGAGAAACAAGGCAGAGGATCATCGGGGAAGAGAGGAAAAAATGAAAGATGAAACCAGAGAGGGAGACAAATCATAAGGGACTCTTAATCTCAGGAAACAAACTGAGGATTGCTGGAGTGGAGGGGGGTGGGAGGGATGGGGTGGCTGGGTGATGGACATTTGGGAGGCTATGTGCTATGGTGAGCACTGTAAATTGTATAAGACTGATGAATCACAGACCTGTACCCCTGATACAAATAATACATTATATGGTAATAAAAAATACAAATAAAGGAAGGAAGAAAGGAAGACAAAGAAAGAAGAAAGAAAAAGCAAGCAAGCAAACAAGGAAGCACTGCCTCCCCTACCTCAAAGAACAGGCTTCTGAAAACTGCCAGAGTAGAAAAATTGTGGTTTGGAGAAATAAAGACCTCCCAGAGAACTGGGGAGAAGGGAGGGGCCACATTAGCAGGAAACCTATGAAAAGTCTTATAAATATACATTTTTAACTTTTTCTAAAATAGAGTAAAAAAAGACACAAAATGTCAGTGACATTTAAACACATATTAAAACACTAATAGCAAGTGCTATCCAATTAATTTCTATTTAACATCCCTTGCTTGCAAGAAGATTTGCAAGAGCTCCTTCCCCTTAAGTTTTGAGGAGGATGCTGAAAATTCAGATGGCGGTTCAGAGACAGATGAAGTGGAGTCTATTGGTTGGCTTGTTTGTGCTCGTGTTCGGGTCTCCATCCATGTACGCATTATCTTCTCTTGGTTTCCCTGGGCATTGTTCTCTCTGTTCGCCTGACACCCAGGCTCAAGGCACCTCAAAGAACAAACCCCAGGCACCATCTGTGCGCACAAGGCGTGTTCCTCCCCTGGGGGTACCCAGCCACCTGAGGAGAAGCCTGGCCTCTGGCCCTGGCTCCTCCCTCACATCAGCTCCTCACCTTCAGTCCCCAGGCACAGTCGTCCACAGTACAACACTCCTTGAATCCATCTGCCACTTGGACCCAAGTGCTATAGCTTAGATGTCCTTATTTATCAAGACTGCTATGACCACTTCCTGTCTGGTTCCCTCCCATCTAACCAGGCCACACGAGGCAGCCAGAATGGGAGGCAAATCCAACTCTGTCACTTCCTTTCTTAATACTCCTCAAACCCCTCTAGCTCTGTCCACCAGGCCCCTGCCCCACAGACGCCAGTCACAACCAACACTGTGCAGTCTCCTGGTTACTCCTTGTGCTCTACCGATGGAAGCTCCACACTTGTCCACGTGCGGCTCCAATTGCTTGCAACTCCTCTCTACCCCTCCAACCTAACTAACTCCTCTTGCCCTTGCATACTCAGCTCATATTTAACCACTCTGGGCTTCAGGTTTTTATCCCATAAAATGAGCATAATAACGGTACATACTTCACAGGTTGTTGGAAGGAATAAATGAGTCAATCCATAGAAGGCTCGAAGATCCATGCCTGGCAGTTTGACAAATGCTAGCTATTATGTATCCTTTCCGGGTAGCCTTGACCCTGAACCACACTCGCCAGGTTATGTGTTTCCATATTGCCCCACACTCCCCTCCTCATGACCCTTAACAGATGGAACTCAAACAATCACTGGGGTAAACATTCCTTGAGATCCTGCACAGGGTCGTATTTATCTCTGTCATGGCTCAGAGTGGGGCGAGCAGCCTTGCAGGGAGGTACTCAATGTTAGTTGAATGAATAAATGTTCAGGCCAAGAGGCCCTTTTACCACGGCCTGAAAGTCAACCCGGATGACTTACAGAAACCTCTTCTCACTAGGGCTTCTGACAAAATACCCTGCCCATGCTTGAGCTCCTGCCCCGGCTCTTCCTAACCAGACACAACCTCATCAAAGCGCTGTGTTGGTGGCATGATAGGCAGGGTTAGCCTTCTTTCACTTAAAAAAGGAAAAAAACAAAACAAAAGCCACGAAGAGGAAAATGACTTAGTCATCACTGTCAACCTTGGCAAATAAACATTGCTATTACATACTCCAGAACTCAAGCAGCAACACATAATTAGGCACAGGTTCAATCAGCGGCGAGATGCAGGATGGGTGAGCGTGGAGGGCGAGTGACTCATTTGCACTGCAGAAGAGGTGGGGATGTTGATTTTCATGCAAACACTGTTTCTAAGATTCCCAATTAAATAAGCACATTAATATCTTTAAGGCCCAACCTAGATGAAATGTTTTTGCTGAGAAAAGCAGCAAGAAAGTTATGTGGCTGTGTTTCTGAGTGGCAGCAGCAGATTTATTAGGACTTTACCTGTTTTCTGATTATAAAAGTAATATATTTTCATTTTAAGTATCTTCAAAAACGAAGAAAACAATCAAGAAGAAAATAAAAGTCTAATAATCGTATACTTATGGTCCTATCATCCATTTGATCCACTCTATTTCCATTCAGTAATTCACTCAGCAAATGATCTCATTAGTCCTGTGGCTTTAAATGCCATCTTTATGTTCATGATTCTCAGATTAATATTTCCCACCCCATCCACTCCAACCAGCTCCAGGCCGAGATGTCAAAGAGACAGAGCCTTATGGATATTTCATAGCATCAGAAGCTCAGATGGGCCACAGCAAACTTTTTAATCTCTACCTTCTCCATGAAAAACTGTTTCTGACTCTCACCTGCTCCATGTTGGTAAATGCCACCCTTATCCACCTGGATGCTTCAGCCCAAAACTGGAAATCACACTGAGGAAGGGACAGGTGGGACTAGGTAGGGAGAGAGAGGTAGGAGGCCATGGGATCAGACTCACAAAATTCCCCAAAAATGCGGAGGTGAAAGGAAACCAGAGATAAACAAATCAGACCATCCTGCCCTAAGGTGTCCTAGGGGTTTTGTTATAACAGCTACCTGTGACCAACAAAAAATTACCAGTCCCTAAAAAGTAAGCCATTAAACATGTTAAATCACTAATCCTTGCTCAATGGTGATTTCAGTAGAGATGTTTAAAGGATTGAAGTCCCCTGATTAGCTTTCACTGAAAGACCAACCCTAAAAGCCCCCAGTGGCAACCCTGTCAGGACCCCTCTCACTCCAGAGAACTTTTTCTGTATCCTCAAGGAATAAAACTCTATCGTTTTACTCACTCTCCTTTGTCCACAAGATTCATTCTTTGAGAAGCAAGAACCTCATTCTCCCACTTCAACACCCTACTCTTCACACCCAGTTAGCCTATCATAAAGTCTTAATTCTAAAGAACACCCCAATCTCCCATGTGCCTTCTATCCCCATTGCCATCACCCAAGGGCTGCAAGTCAGCATTTGGCTCGAGGGATAGGGTATGACTAGGGCCCTAACTTGTGTCTCTGCTTTCTCTGTTCTTCGTATGGCAGTCAGAATGATATCTGGTTATTTTCTAAAGCCTGATACCTCAAAAGTAGGATTGCAAAAACAAATAATTTAAGGCCTTGATTATATATATATAGATATCTGAGCAGATTTACAGAAATCACCTCCCAGTATCGACTGCTCCAGCAGGGTCTGAGGGTCTGGATTTTAAGATAGCGTCCATCCCCACTTGTACCCCACACTTGGCCAAGAGCAAGCTTGGTTCTTTTCATTGGTTTACATTTCTCTCTCTGCTACTGATGGAAGCAACGATTACCTCTTTGATCATTTCCTATCTACATAGCAGTATGAATTTTCAATCTATGGCACAAGCGAATCAAAAATACAACTTTTAAAATATTTCTCCTCATAATCAAACTTGGCATCTATCTGGAACCCCCACGTTGTCTAGTGGCACAAAACTCAAATCTATTTAATTCTAGATAAACTCAATCACTTGTAGGTTTTCTCTGTCTCAAGTTTAAACACAGTTTGGATTTTCTCCAACCCTTCTGCTCATGACCTGGGATTTATCTAAATCAATTGGGATTGTGGGATGGGGAGGGGCTTTATAGAAAAGCCCCAGACAGAAAAAAAAGGGAGGTAATCTGGGTACAGCTGTCATCTGCCTTTGCTGGAATCTACTAAAAAGAACTTTACCTTTTGTGAGCTTTAGTGAATCCCACTTTTATCATCTGAGATGTCCCCTTCACCACTATCAATTCCAGTGTCCATGGGCCCAAGCAGTCCATACCTGAGCCTCTTCGGGTCACAGAGACTTTTTAGACACTCCTCAATGGCAGTCTGGGACCACGCAAGACAGAAGGAGCTATCTTGGGCTCTCTGTGCGTCTTGAGGCCATTTTCTCTTTACTTCCAGCCCACCATTCTGCCTCTCTTGGGTTAAACTTGGGGTGTTCTGCACAGGTCCTTCCTGCAGGTTTTCCAAACCTCTCTAGCTGTTCTACTGTTTCCCGGCCTAGAGTTAAGCTCAGGGAGGGAAGGAGTAGTGTGGTAGACCTGGAGACCCACAGCTGCCCTGATGCTTCTTTATGGAAGGATCAGGTGCAGGGAGTGAAGCCAGCAGATGTCTCCAGCTCTCAGCTCCTCTCAGATACTCTTCCCATCTGGGGCAAGGTCATGCCCTTCTCAGAGCGGCTTGCACCAAAGATTGAGTAAGTTGGAAGGTATAAAGTCTGGCCATTCTGCCCAGCAGAATCCCCTTAGTGTATAATATTTGCTCCAGAGTTCCCTACCAGTGAAGGCTTGTCTCTTGGTTTAACTTCTCCCTCTGCAATCCTGCTTTCTTTTCCTTCCTTTCTTACGTGTTAATTCCTAATCAGCATTTTGCACTCCAAACTTCATCTCAGGGTCTACTTGCAGAGAACCCAATCAGTAACATTTGCTGAGTCATATTCAAGATCCCTTGTCAGAAAACACTCACTGCAACTCTCCTTCCCCGTAAGAACCACCCCCCACTTCTCAGCTCAGCCCCTGGAATCTCTATAGATTCTATAGAACTAGATCATTCACTTCAAAAATATTTTAAATGTTTTTATAGTTTAGAAGTTTTATATATTTATTGTTTCTATATTTTTATATATCACATTCTCCCCAAATCTATTGTAAATAGCATAGCATATGGCTTTTGGCACAAGAAAAGCCAAGCTTTTGAAACTCAAAAACCTTTTCTATTAACCTGTTTTCTTTGCCAGGACTTTGAAAAGGCTCTTTTGAAACTCAAGATTGAGAATTAATGCCTTTGTTCTCTTTTGTTTGGCTGTGGCCTGCCTTCCTTGAGGCAATGAATTTAGCTGGCCCTAGCTGGTGCCTGCTAGGATGGAGGGTTCCCAGGGTCTAGAAGAAAGGTGGAGGTCTGTGTGTGGAATATGGAAAATACTTGGGTTAACTCACAATCTTATCCTAGCTTATTTGCCAAATACCTGTTGTCCTATAAACACCACTGAAGTCAGCTGGAGCTCAAGTCTGTGCTGGTTCTGAAAGCCAAACATGGAAGGTGAAGCCCCAGCAAGAGTGAGAGTGCTCAACAATCACAAGTGTCAGTAGTTAAAGCTAAAAGATGTTCTACCAGAAACTTGGAAATAAATTTTCTCCCAAAAAAGATATGCAAAGTCACCTGAAAAGGGACAATAGCATTCCGAAGAGTAGGGCTCTGTTATATCTCAATATAGATAGGATAGATGGTTCAGAAGATGGAGTTAGAAATGTTACAACAGGATCAAGAGAAAGAGTCTGAGAAGCAGAAAGAGGCTGAGAAGCAGTCCTATTGGAAAGCCCTTACCTGTTGTGTAGGTTGATGGATGCAAAACATTTGTAGGATCCTGTTGCAGGATCCCTCAATGAAGCTCTGTTTCACCCCTTTCCTTGAATCTGGGCTGGTCCTGTGACATGCTTCAACCCACAGCCAGCAGAAGTGATTTAGTGCCAGTTGTGGGTTTAAGCCTGAAAAGATCTATCAGCTGAGCCCTGAGCCCCCAGGCTAGGGGTCTGGCAACACTGCTGGGGAGACCTACGGAAAAGCCACATGGAAGGAGGGCTCCTGAGATTATGGAAAGAGAGGAGGTCCAGCCATCCCAGCCTCCCAGCTGAACCAAACCCACACAACTACAAACAGCCACCAGTGTGACCTTCAGCAAGAACAATAGAAGAACTGCCCAGCTGAGCCCAGCCTATTTTGAAGAATTACATGAATCAATATCATGATTTAAATGTTGTGGTACTTTGTTATGCAGCTTTAGTCAACTGCAAGGATGCTGTAGCTTATAGACCTCAAGTTTTAGAATTATGAAGTGGATTTATTAGGCATCTTAATTAATGCCATTAGGTAATCAATTCATCTTACTCCCCCTGTGCTAATTCCTGGTTCACCCAACAACCTTTCCACCCATCTCCAATCCCCCCAGTCCCTGCCCTGCCAAGCAGTTCTGACTTAGGGGAAAGAAATCACTGGGAAAAGACTGGTGAGAGCTTTCTTCCTGGCTTGCAGATGGCTGATGTCTGTGTCCTCACATGACCTTTCCTCAGTGTGTGCTGAGAGAGAGAGAACACAAGCAAGCTCTCTATTCTCTTCTTATAAGGACACAATCCTATCATATCAGTGCCCCACTCTTGTGACCTCATTTAACCTAATCACCTCCTCATCAGCCCTATCTCTAAATAGAACCATCCTGGGCATTAGGGGTTCGACATATGGATCTTGGAGACACACATTCAGTCCATAACAATGGGTAAAGACAGAGCAGTTAGAAGCAGAGAGAAAGGGAGTTAAAGAAGTGCCTGTTTGGTGGCCATTATTTTCTGTGACCCAGGACGCAAGATTGTTGACAATGAGTGGTATCAGGAGGTGACAGAGGCCAGAGGGAAGGAAGAGAGTATTCAAACAGAGCAGTGGGCAACAAGGGAAGGAGGAGGCAGAGAGGATTGAGAGCCCTGTTGCAGGTGAAAGCATAGGTTTGAAATGAAGCTAATCCAGAGCACCACTAAGCACTTTAATTCGGGAGCCATCAACAGTTCAGATGCAAGAGCAAGGGAAAGAGAGCAGTAAATGTATCCCAGGTAGAAGAGCTGTGCGTGCATGCATGTGTGTGTCTGGGGTGGGGGGTGGAATGAGGGGGTTAAATGCAGTTGAAATACAGTCCATGGGATCTAGGCTAGGTTAGGAAAGGAGCAAAAATGAGCTGGGATTTCTTAAGAGCAAAAATTTGGATGGGATCAGAAATATTGGGATAAGAGTAAAGAGGCAGCTTAGGAATACCCAAAAAATAGCCTTTCATTTCACAAGAACTCAGGAAGGTTAATGGTTCCGTTTGTGTCTCCACCTGACAAAGGTGGATCTGGAAGATGCTTGATCCCCCCATTCCTACTCCATGCCTTTCTCTCCTTAGGATGGACTGCCTAGTCTGCATACTCATGCACTGGATCATTTTTGTTGCAAAGCCAAAGAGCTAATGGGAGATTTGTATGAAATTGTATTTATAAAGAGAGGCTCCTCAAAAAGAACAATTCTTGAGAATTTCACCAAGTCAAAGAGATACATTTCTTCAGCAGAGAGAGGATTAGTTGAGGTGCTTGTGATATAATTATGGGTCAGTGGTGGGAGAACTCTCCCTGGACGGCCCCCAGTCATGCCCGGAGCCCTGGCATCGTTTAGAGGCCCCTAGCTCTCCCACTGTAGACAGGTGACCTTGGGTAAGTCAATTAACTTTCCTAAGTCTGTTTCCTCATTCTGAAAACAATTTCCCTCCCAGGCCTGTCACGTGGGCAGAATGAGATAATGAATATGAACTAGTGCAAGGGTGAGTCATCATTCCTTTGTTCAAGTGGCCAAACCTCATAGGTTTCTTTGAGGCTGATATTTTTCAGAGCAGACTTACCTAAAAGGATGATGGGGGATGGGTTTTCTGCTTTAAATGAAGTGGCTTCATTTCCCAACCAGATCCACTGACGACCGCCAAAATGTAGTAGAGTCCGTGAAGGAACAAAAGCTTGGTACCCCCGTCTGAAGCAGCTCCTGGGTCGAAAGCAGGGTTTCTCAAGCTTTAACATGCCTCAAGAATCACCTGGAAGTCTTACTAAAACATCGATGGCTGCACTCCACCCCCAGAATTTCTGGGTCAGTAGTTCCAGGGTGGGTTCCAAGTATTTCCACATCTAACAAGTTTCTAGGTACTTCTGCCACTGCTGTTCAGGAGACCACACTTTGAGAATCACAGACCTAAACGAACTACAGATCTGAAACAGTGCATTGTTCCCATGCTGCCCCTTTTCACAGCAGAGCCAGAGGGAGACGTGTTTCATTTCACAAATTAGTAAGAACGCTGGCTCCTTCTCTCCCAATCAGTGGTCAGAAGTGAAAGGCGCTGGTTCTTAGTGATTAAACTCTAAAGCTGGCTTGGCCAGTCGGCCTGGGAAGAGGGTTTCACCACTCACCTAAATGAATGGGTTTGATCAATAATTAAGTGAGCTGTTTCTGGAATGATTGTGTTGGGCCCCCGGTCATGCTGCACAATGTAGGAGGCGGTTAGGAGCAGTTTTGTTTGTTCATGCTGGGTTCAGAGGGGCTTTGGGAGTCACAAACTGAGCCACCCAGAATAAACATGGTTTTTAAAGCAGGGAAATCAGCACTACTGACTGGTGATTGGTGAAGGAAATAGAAAGTGTTGCTAAGTGTTGGCTTCTAAACCTCTTTCTCATGCTTGAAAATTACCAAACTTGTGAAGTTGTGTCCAATTCCCACAAAAAATACCAGTGCTTGCCTCCCTGGCCTTCCCTACAGTTAGGGGACCTGCTGGGGACTCTGTCCCTCAGTGCACTAATTTCAGATGCCCCCAGAAGTTAAGGACCCAAGAAGCAGGAATCATTGAGAACCCACCTGCCAACGGGCGGGGCAACTCTACTGAGTTTCTAGAAGCATCCGGGGAGCAGTCCCAGAGACATCACAAGGCATGTTGGTGGTTTCAGGTGTGCGAGCCATGGCCCCGAATGCCCAGGGAAGGCTGCACCTGTGCCTTCACCGGGCTGGCGCTGGGCCCGTTTGGGCGGTGGTATTCCTGCCCACAGAGTGCCCAAGCCTCATGCCAGAGGTTTTTCGGGTTTCTTGTTTTACTGTTGTTTCATTCACTTTTGCTTGCAGTGAAGAGCCCTGTTCAATTCAGAATAAGTTCAAAACAAACTCTGAAATAAAAAACCTAGCTTTGAATTCTGCTCTTCCATATTGGGGCCATTTTGTGCAAATCTCTTAGCCTGTCTGAGCCATAACTCCTTACACAGTAATAGGGAAGAAGAGGAGTTTTTTGCCTATAGGTAGTGGGAGAATAAAATGAGATAAATATGTGAAAATGCTTTGAAAACCAAATTGTGCTATAAAAATGTATTTTTGTATAAATATGGACTGACACACATGGCCTCTCTGAGACTTTATTTTGGCCCTTCCTCAAAATCAGTGGTCCTTTGCTTCTCTGTGTCATCTGTACCTCAAAGTGTCTCTACTGAAAGCATTTTCACAGTGAATTTTAGTGAGTTGTTTACTATCTGTCATCCCACTAGACTATGAGCTCCCCAAGAGTAGAGTCTTACTGATCTTTTATTTTCCTTCTGCTGTCTATTGTTATATAGTAGGTTTACAGTAATTGTCAACAGGATGAAAAAAATAAAAAATAAAAAATTGCTGGGACCTCCATGCGTGTACCAGGAAGTTTCCAGCTCAGGTGCAACTCTCACTTTCTTCCTTTGCAACACTTTTTGAATCTGTCGCCAAGTGCCCCAATGGGCAAGGGAGTGATCAGATGGAATATGCTCCTGGCGAGGCGACCAGTTGTCCTACAGGTGCAAGTGACGGACACAGCAGAGGAAACGCATCTTAATTGGTAGCGTGAAAAACATTTCCCAGGTGCGAAGCTGGGTTGTAAGTGCCATCTGTCCTGCCACAGAGGATTAAAGGAAAGAATACCTTTCTCTGGATTGCAGGGACAGGGTAGGCATCAAGATGAGCTGTTGATATTAACTTGTCTGTGCTCCACCTGGATAATTGCAGGCAAGGGAATCTGTCTAGGGTTTCCATTTTGAAATCAAATGGATGATGCAGTGGCAGGTCTCTTGTTCCCAGGTGTTCAGCTGCATTTGTTAAAGGGTTTTCTGGGGAGAGCAAGAATTAAACATTTTTGGTCTTTCCTGGAAGGTTTTATGTCAATATGTTCCACCCTATTTGACGTTTGATCTCCCAGTGGCAGAAGAAATGAAATGTACTTCTTCATTCTTGCCCTGTCTTTTCTTAAATAGCCTTTTTCATTCATTTTATTCACCCTACTATTGCTGAGCTCCCATGAAAGGTCAGGTGCTGTATTGAGTCCTGTGGTCACTAAGGAAGATATGACATTGTTTCTAAAGTCAGGAAATTCACTGTCTTGGATGTTAAGAAACAAAACAGATAAACATAGAGGAAGGGAAGGAAAAATAAGATGAAAACAGAGAGGGAGGCAAATTGTAGAAGTCTCTTAACTATAAGAAACAAACTGAGGGTTGCTGGAAGGGAGGAGTGGGGAGATGAGGTAACTGGGTGATGGGCATTAAGGAGGGCACTTGATGGAATGAGCGCTGAGTGTTGTATGCAACTGATGAATCACTAAATTCTACCTCTGAAACTAATAATACAGTATATGTTAATTAAATTGAATTTAAATAAAAAAAATTTTTTTGAAAAAGTGTCCCTCTGAGATTGGCACTGAGAAGGGCACTGAGAAAGAGGGGGTTGCCCTCTACTGAGACTGTGCCCTGTAGCTGGCCATAGAAACAGAGAGATGCTGGAGGCCTCTGTGTTAGGTAGGATCGGCCAGGCTACATTGTGGTAACAACTTCCAAATCTTAGTAGCCAATAGTAAAGAATTATGTCCTGTGCATACTACCAGTCCACTGTGGGTCAGCTGAGGGCTCTGTTCAAATCCCCTTACGTGGGACTCAGTAGCCCCTAATTCAAATTTTGCTGGTCACTATAGCAGAGGAAAAAAAAAAAAATCACTGGGTGTCATGTGTTGCCAATTAAATGTTCTGCCCAGAAGTGACACATATCCCTTCTGCTTACAACTCATTGGCCAGAACTATTTATATGATCCCACCCCATCACAAGGGGTTCAGGAAATGTAAATCATCCCTGTTCCCAGAAGGGGGGATAATCAGAAATACTTGGAGGACAGAAGAACTGATATACAGGCATCTGTGTGTGTATATATATATAAGTGTACATGTATATATAGACGTGTATGTATATTTGTGTATATGCATATGCATCTCAACATATATATCTCTTTATATAAATAAATGTGTGTGTATATATATGGGGGAAGAATAAGAGAGAGAACGAGAGAGGTGTATATGTATGGACGGATATAAGAGGGAGAAAGATCCCTGTTGGCATTATAAGCTAAAAGATCCCTTTCAGCTACTTTGGCCAATAAATCCTCTCTTGTGTAAGCTAGTTTGCTTTTGATTTCTCGCATAGACAACTCAACAAGTCCAGACAAACACAGGAATCGCATGAGGTGCTCAGCTAAATCCATATTTGAACTTCGGGTTCTCATCTCATGGAGGGTTGGGTGCTCCAGAAACGCGAACGGCAGAACAGCACCACGAGAGAACGAGACGCACCTCTGGACTGCGGAGATGTTTCATACGATGGCATTTTCACTGCACGGTCTGGATGATTCTGAACATGCATGAGTTTGACAACCTCTGCTTTAGAGAATACCCAACTCTTCACATCTCAAGAGTCTCCCGACTCTGTTACTTCAGTAGAGCAATATCCTAAAAACTTCATGTCCCTTATCCATCCCACTGACCCTGTGAAAATGTGCCTTTTAAACAAATTTAATCACATAGCCTTGGATTTCAGTGATTGTCAGCTTCTTGAAAGAAGGGCTAAACGATTTATCTCCTTGTTTTTCCTAAATTAAGGGAACTCCTTTCTCCGAGAAAAAGGCCGGCACCTGTGTTGAGCTAACGCTTTTCCCTGATACCCACAAACGGAGGGTCAATGAATAATGAATATGTGCACACAGGTATCACTGCTAAGTTGTTTCGGTTTGTTTCTTGATGGGAGGAGGAATCATATGCATTCATAAACATCAGGATGTTGATGCCCCTTTGCCTAATCCATGCGTGAACCTCATGCCTTACACCGCATAAAGTAAATAAAACTCAATGAAGAACAGCAGCTTCATCTTTAGTAACGGGAATAAAAATAATAAAACGTCCATTTATTATGTAACTTCTCTGTGCCCAGCTCTATGCTGGGTGTTCATATGCTTGATCCGATTCTGTTTTCAGAGCACTCCTGTGATATGTATAGTCATCTCCATTTTAGAGATGAAGAAACTGAGGCCCCAGAGCGTTTAAATACTTTGCCTGTAGCTCGTGGAAGTCAGGATGGGAATCCAGGTGTTTCCAACACACTTACCTCTCTGTTTCTCCCATTCCCCAATTCCCTAGCTCCAAAATCCACTCTCAGCGTGCACTGCTGGAGGCGTGAACTTCTGGCATTTTCTGCGGTGGGAGGTGAGCTTCTAGCAAGGAAGCTGGGGAAGAGAGGGGATGGCTGTTAGGAGGGGGGCCAGCAGCAGCTGCCCCTCCATGTCACATGGGACAAGGCTGAAGATACTTGGAAGTGTTTACTCCAGAGGGGAGAATAACGAAGAAGGGTGACTGTCCTCTTCAAACATCTTTAGCTCACCTACAAGCGCTTTAGAAGGTAAGCCTAGGACAAAGGTGGAGATACCAAGGAGCATCTTCTAACACCCACGGTGAAGAGAACGGGCTTAAACATGGGGGAGGTAACTCAAGGTGTTCAGAGGGACAGAAAGGGGGCAAGCCGTGGGGAAGGAGTGAGCCTTCTGCGGTCAGACTCACCTGGATTGATCCAGGTCCAGCACATCTCAGCTCTGCAACACAGGACAGATCATTTAAACTTCAAATCTCTTTTCATTAAAAATTAAGCCCAGGGGTGCCTGGGTGGCTCAGTCAGTTAAGCGTCTGACTCTTGGTTTCAGCTCAGGTCATGATCTCAGGGTTCTGATATCGAGCCCCACATCAGCTCTGCACTCAGCACAGAGTCTGCTTAAGATTCTCTCTCTCTCTCTCTCTCCCTCTCCCTCTGCACCCCCACCACCTGCTTGTGCTCTCTCTTTCTCTCTCAAATAAATAAATAAATCTTTTTTAAAAATTAAGCCCAATTATACCTATTCTACAGGATTAGAGGTAATACATGTTCAGAACCACCATAGAGCAATGTGAAGAATGATACTCCAAACATTGCCATAGAGCGGACCTGCCTCTCTGTTAGCACAGCCGGTTCACATTTGAGAACCGAATAGGAAGAGTGCAATACTGAAATGTATTACCTCTGGAGATCCCATGGGGTGAAAGGTCTTTATTAACCACAACTTCCCAAAATGTGAACAATTATCTTGGTGATGCCAGGACACTTTTGAGGGCCGATGGGTGGGTGGTGGGGGGGTCTTTTTACAGGAACTTTTTTCTTTGTGTGTGTTGTGGGAGAGGGTGGAGAGGTTCCCCTATTATGTAAACCTTATCTCCAGTAAGGGATCAAGTTACTCTTGGACATAACCGCAGTGAGCCTGTTATCTACCCTCGATCTCTATAAAATTCTCACCACCGAGTTTACAGTTGATTGATTGTTCATTCCACATACTATAATTGCTTCATTAGAGGCTTCAGATGGTTCATTGTGTTGGCAACTTCCTATAAAACTGTCTGCACAATCAGGGCCAGACACATGCCACTTGAGTCATCAGGAACTGAAGCGTTTGTTTGTTTGTTTGCGTGCATGTGTGTTTATTTCCAAAAGGCAGCCTATGACACGGGATTTAATCCTAAGGCCAGGTGGGATCCCACCAGATGGGGAGCAGCCCGTGGGCATACAGAGTCCCTCACTGTGTGATCTCAGCCACTGCGGGGCGGCAACCTCCATTCATTTAGCAATGACTCCCTGATTCCTAGCTCCAGCCCCTGCCTCTCTCCCAAACGTCACACTGAGATAGACACGTACCTTCAGACGACCCCCCCACCCGCCCCCCCACCATCACCTGGTTTGCCCCACAGGTGTTGTCTACTCAACATCTGCACTACTGATTGTGTCCTGCCCCCCCCTCCCCCAAAGCCTGTATCATCTCCAGCTCCCCATCCCAGGGAGCCGAGACATCCTCCACCACTTGTGCACAAGTAGGTGTCTGTTCATGGTCTACACGGCCACCTTTCCCTTGTGCTCTGTGTCCAAGCGCCAAGCCCTGTGAACTACTTCGACTCCATTTTTCTCAGTGGGTCCTCCCACATTTCCATGGTCACATCCTTGGCCTAAGCTACCACTTTTTCTTCCGTGGAATACAGCGACAGCCTCTTCCCCTCCACTTCCCCTGGGGCCACAGAAGGCAGAACCATCATGTGAAGCCCTTCCCAAACTTTCCAACATCCTTAGCAAAAAGTCTGAAGAGACCATGTTACACCAGATGATACTTTTTCTTAGCACCATGCATTCCTTCCTCTCCTTCCTTTAAAAAATTCCGTATTTCTCATAACCCTCTTTACCCTGATGTTGGGGCCACATCTTTCTCATTCACCTCTGATTAACCTCCAGATTAGCAGGCTTCCAGCCACGGAGAAGGAGCCAGCGACCTACCCCCTGACCTGTGGTCTTGAAGAGTAAGCAGGTGGTATTCCTGTGAGCTGGCTCTACACCCCCTGTGCCAAGGTGACTTCAGGGAGGCAGAGAGGGACAGTCTGCAAATGAAGTGGGCAAAACAGAACAAATCAGCCTACTCTGAGAGTGGGACACAAGGCTCCTCACAAATGTGCCTCTCTGGCCTCAGCTCCCCCAAGTCCCACCCACCTCTATCACTGTGCGGTGTGTGCTCATGTGACAGGGGCATCTCTGTTCCACAAGCATGCCCCATGAACTCCTAGCACTCCAACTTCCACATATGTTGTTCCTCTGCCAAGAGGGCGTTTTCCTTCTTCCCCACCTGTGGAAATTCTATCTGTGCTCAAGATGTCAGCTCGGGTCTCCTCCTGTGTCCTAGTCAGCTTGGGCTGCCAGAAAATAATACCATAGATTGGGTGACTTCACAGATATTTATTCCTCACAGTTCTGGAGGCTGGGAAGCCCAAACTCAAAGTGAAGACACCGTGGGCTTCCAGGGAGCACTCTTCCTGGCTTGCCTTGTCCCTGCCTCCTCACACGGTGGGAGGGGAGAGAGACCTAGCAAGCTTGCTGGTAGCTCTTGTTATTAGGGCATGAATCCCATCATGAGGGCCCCACCCTCATGCCTCATTTAACTCTGCCTCCCAAAGGCCCCACCTATAAATACCAACACATTGTGGGTTAGGGCTTCAGCATACGACTTTGGGGGGATACAAAACATCCTTCTGTCCTACCTTCATGCTCTACTATGTACAATCATTCGAATGCCTGTGAAAATCAAGCCCATGCTATGGGCTTCATGTGCTTTAATTCATTTAATTCCCACTGCTATCCTAAAAGGTGGTGCTTTTGTCTCCACTCTAAAAGTGAGGACAAAGTTTCCAAGTGGATAGACCACTTTCCCAAAGTCACACAACCACCAAGTGGTGGCCACAAGCCTGGAATCAGGAGCTCCTGACCTCACAGCCAGGGTTCATCCACTCTCCCCCACTACCGAGAACAGGAGTCTGTGACTGTTCACTGGAGAGGCCCGGGTAGACAACATTTTAGGCTTTGTGGTCCATACATTCCTTGTCACAACTACTCAGCTCTGCCATTGTATGCAAAAGCAACCATAGATAATAAATAAATGAATGAACATGGCTGTGTGCTAATAAAACTTATGGACTCTAGACTTTGAATTTCATATAGCTTTCATGTGTCATGAAATAGTCTTCTTTTGATATTCCCACCAACCATTTAGAAACATAAAATCCATTCTGAGCTCACAGGCTGTGCAAAAACACACAGCTTTGCTGATCCCTATTCTAAACAACAACAGTGAACGTGAATAGTAATTATTTTTTGAACCACGTCTCTCCTCTCCAGTATCTCTTCATCCCCTCAAACAGGGACCCAGAATACTCCTGCCATGTCTCCAATGGCCCTCTTAACATTTCCCACCTCAGGGTCTTTTCACTTGTCACTCCCTCCGCCTGGACTGTGTGCCCCACGTATGCATCAGGGCTCCTTGCCAACGATCCCCCCGCCCCATTTGGAGTGGCCTTCTCCGTGAGGCCAGCTGGTTGCTCTGTCTAAAACTGTGGCAGCCCCCTCTGTCACTCCTTGTCTCCTTTATCCTGCTTCATCTTTCTCCTTAGCACTTACCATCATCTAACCAAGGATGTATTTTTCCCATTTGTCTTGTTTATTGTCTCACTCCCGTTAGAATGTGGGCTACCTGTAGGCAGGGACCTCTGCTTTGCTCATTGATGCAGTCCCAGAAGCTAGAAGGGTATGCAGCACATAGTAAGAGCCAACAAATATTTCATTAATCCATTCATGCATCTAAGCCATTCACGAACATCCAACACAGAGTAGATTCTCAAAAAGCTTGGATGAATAGATTGATGAGGTATATATCAAGTTTCTCCAGAGATCTTACATTTTGGGTTTGTAGAAAATCTCTCTCATTTTCCGTGGAGTCTGTACTGGGCAGAAACAGAAATACTGGCCTTATTTCTCTGGTCTCCCCCTTAAGCAATGATCTGTGCTGAGATTTCTTTGAGGTGTGAACTCCTGACCCTGATGCTTCTGGAACGTGGAGCTGGAGGCTCTCAGGGAGAAGGCAGGACGTGACTGGGGCCTGGGCATCAGCCTCAGACAGGAGCAGCAGATGGAGCTGGGGACAGCTTGGTGAGGGAGGCACAGAATTCTGGCAGAAAAGGGAAAAGGTATGTGCCAGGGCTCCTGGGCGGGCTGGCAGAGGAGGACGGGCTTCTTGTTAAGTTAATTGAGGTAATTTTTGCTGCCACCTTTTGGATAGTAACAAAATTCTCCTTCTACCAGCCACTGATCATTGTACCTCCTGCCACATTCCATTGTAAAGACACAGTACTCTAAATTTAGCTACATTTATTTAGCTATTCCTTAAAACTTTGTCATTTAAAAAATAATTATAGGATTTCTCTGACAGACTGTAATACATGGAGTGCACCAAATTACAGGTATAATTTGGAGATCCAGCTGAGATCACCAAATAAAATTGACAGCAGCAGACTTATTCCAGAATAATCCATGGGGCAGCTGGAGAGACTTTGTTCCTTAGGCCCCTCTCCTTCATCTGCATATTGAGCCAAAAGGTCAAAGGAACCGGAAGAAATGGAAAAAAGCGGTCTCCAGGCCAAGCTCAGGGATGGCCAGGCTTTCATCTGCTTATCAGAGCCGAGAAGATCACTCAGTCTCCAGAAATTCAGATGCGCTCACCCTGAGTGCAGAAAAAGTTACAATGAGTGACCCTCTGCCTTTCTACCCAGCCAAGGGTTTGACATAGATGACCTCTAGAAGAGGACTTTTTTTCCCCTTCTTTAAAACAAACAAACAAATTCCTTTGCGTTTTCTATGATTGTTAACTGCAGAAACCAATGTTAGTCTCCCAGGGGGAAAAAAAATGATGCCCAGGAGGAAAAGAATGGGTCCCTCTGAGAAGTGACAACGCCACTCAGCAGAACCCTGCTGGACATGAAAGCCACAGGGAGATGAATAATTCTGTTTCTGATTCATCCCGCAAGCAGCGTTGAGCTCCTGCCGAGCTCCCACTTTGATACAGAGTCCCCCTGCCCCCACCCCCCAGCAAATCAGAGGGATACGGGAGATCCATTCAATCTGAAACCTGTAGACTCCACAGAAGAAGGGCTCAGGAGGGGCAGAGAGGGCCCAGGGAGTAATGCCTAGGAGAGCAGTTGGGTCTAGAGACAAGGAACTGGTGAGGACGGAACCACCCCGCTGGTGATCAGTGAGATCTGTGGCTTTCCCCATCTTTAAGTCACACTCCTTTCGTCACAGAAGGTTCATCGTGGCTTGCTTTGGGGTAGGAGGAAAGGGCTCTCTGGCCAGGTGTATTTCCTGGGGTTCTGGATAGAGGCTAGGGTCCAGGGCTCTGACTAGCGCTTCTGAAGTTACCCCAGCCACACCTGGTGGCCCAGAGCGCCCCCAGCATTAAGACTGCCGGCCACACCAGTTGGAAGGAATCTTCTGGGTTTTCTAATCCAAGCTCTGTGTTTGGCGGGGTGGCTGACTCAAGCCTAGAGCAGTTAAGAGACTTGTCAGACCACAGAGCGAGGTGGTGGCCACACATCATGAAAAGAAGGAAGCTCTCTGTGTCTACTATTATTATATTTTTAAGTTTTATTTAAGTTATCTCTACGCCCAGCGTGGAGCTTGAACTCACGACTCCGAGATCCGGAGTCACACACTCTTCCAGCTGAGCCAGCCGGGCACAGGGCTACCTTTTTACAGCAACTCCTGGGCTCGCAGAAAGAGCACTGACATTGGAGCCAGCTGTCCTCAGGTGTGAATCCAGACCCTGCCATGCAGGCTCAGGTAGGTCTTCCAAAACTGCTGCTTTCCTCATCTGTAGAGTGGGGATGTCATCCCTGCCGAGCCTCCTGGATCGAATGATCCAGCTCTGTAGCCTGTAAAGCGCTGAGCAAACACTGCTCACCGTCGTGTTTTCTCATCCCTGGCTCAGATCCCAGAGGGACCCAACCTGCTGACTTCAGCTGCAAAGAGAACAGTGCGGTGTAGCAGAGGTGTGGTAGCTGGGTGGTGATGCTGCCAGAGCAGCAAAAGGAAGGAAGCAGGTCCCTGCACCATTCCGCCGTCCATCCCTCCCTCTGCCCCTCCTTGTCTCTCCCCGACGGGGCAGGGGTGAGGTGAGAGAGAGTCACAAAGCAGTCCACTTTCTGGAGTAGCTCTGAGGCCCTGGCTGGGCAAGAGCCAGGAGGCAGATCTTGGGCATTTGACCAGTTCTTTCCTGCTGGTGTGAACATGTCAACTGTCAGCCTCTTCCTCCTGACTTTCTGAGGGTTGAGGACATGCAGAGACCCTGTCCCCGGCTATCTGACCCCTATGAAACCTGAAGCTACTCTGGATTCTATCCTGTATCCTGGGAGGGGTAACAGCCACCCCAGCCACCTGAGGGTCCCAGGTGGGGATGACTGATGGTTGATGACCGGCCCACAGATTTCCCCAGCCCCGACCACTTCTTCCGCAGTCTGTGACCAGAACCACCAGCCCTGCTCGGGGGAAGAGGGGTAAATTGCAGAAATCCCAGGACTCCATGTGGTCACAAACCCTGCTAGTATCTGAGGAAGCAGAGGAGGCTTAGGCTGCCCCTGCAGACAGCCTTCTAACCAGCAACCACCTCCAACTCCGAGGTCTGGCACTAACTAGACGCAGAATTAATACTCACTGAGCACCAACTATGTGCACGACCACACGGGTCCCCCAGTACCTGCTGAGTAAGACCCTACTCTTCCGGTTTCACAAATGAGGAAATGAGAGTCCAGAAAGGTGGTGAAATTTGCGCAAGGTCATGTGGCTACCAGCAGCATTCATAATAGCCACCATGAGTGCTTTTAATGAGCCAAACGTTTTATGCACCTTTCCTCACCAGGACCTCACGGTAACCCTGCCGTGGTCGTTGCTCTCCCTGTCTCCCAGAGGAGAGGGCTGGCATGGACGCCGCCGAGGCCCTGCCCCACCACACAGATAGCAAGCAAGTGGTAGATCTAGAGTCACACCCAGACCCCACTGGTGGCCTCCCTGCTCACATGGGCTGAGATAGACACATGGCCCCTGACTACCCTGCCAGTCTTTCAGGATTCTCCCTGCAGAATCACCAAGGGACCTTTTTACAGACTGGGTTCTCAGGCTCCACCCCCAAGATTCTGGTTCCGCCAATGTGGGAAGCCCCTGTGAGCCTGTGTCTGTGACACACTCCCAGGCACGACGTTCCCATTGCTGCCTACCGAACCGTCAAGGTCTCTAACTGCGAGGTCAGGTCGGGCTCCATTTTCCATCCTCAACTTCTGTCCTCACCACAACTGGCGCTGTCCTCGCCTGTGTCACTGACAGACTCCTCTTGTAAATCCGAGGGCCTCACCCCTTCCAGCCAGCACCAGTGACCACGCTTCCCCTGTGAAACTTTCTCTATAACATCCCTTCTCTTATGGTTTTCCTCCACCACTCTGGCCTCCCCCTCTTGGCCTCTTTTTAACTTCTCTGCCTCCTCCTATCCCTTTAATTTTGCTGTTCCCAGAACTCTGTGCTCAGCCGCCTTCTTTTGTCATTGTCCTTGCCCTTGGTGACCTCGTCCACCTTTGTGGCGGTGATGCACCTCACCTGCTCCAAGCTTTAGTAGAGCCCCAAGCCCATGGAGGCCCATGTGCATCTTGTCTGTCCACCTGGCTGTCCCACGGGCCCCTGGCAGGTCTGTAATGGAGTATACCATCTTCACCTGCTCCTCCTGGTACCTCCTCTCTGCGAAGGATCATTCATAGGTCACTGAAGGCAGAAAACTGGTGGTATTTGGGGTGAGGGTACATCCCTAACTCCTCCTGTGTCCTGCTATTACCAAGGTCTAGAGATTCTATCTTCTAAATATCTCAGAAGCACCCCAGCTCCCTATCCACATGGCCACCATCCCATTCTTCCTGTCTTCAGTGCCCTGGTGCATGACTCTGGTGTCTCCCTAAACAGGCTGTCAGCCACCCAACCCACTCTCCAGCCAGAAGCCAATCAATCGGGCTATCCCACTTCCTTACCGAAAGTATTTCCCATTACCTTCAGTATAAAATCCGAGCCTTTGATCCCCCCCCCCCCGCCCCCGCCAAAGCATTTCCTAAGGGGCTTTCCTTTCCGGCCACATCTACAACTCCCCACCAAACAGCCCTATCTATGCTCAGGCACTTAGGCCTGTGCACAGTTCTGGGAAAGCTTCGGGGTGTTTTGATTTCTTTGCACATGCTATTCCTTCTAGCAGGAAGACTAGCTCCTTCTCCATGCTCATCCTGCCAGTCTCCCTAAGGAGGCACCTCCTCCAAAAGCCCTCTCTGACCACAGGCTTTTGGCAGGCAGTACCCTCGCCTGCCATAGCACCTAGGCTTACTTAGCTCTTTGCCAGGTGCTTAGCACCAGGCCTGGGCTATCACAGCTGGCCTGCCCCTCCCACCAGACAAGCAACATCCCATCTCCTGCACCTTCTACTCTCCAGGGCCCAGGATGGGACCAGGGGCTCTTAATGCATCCCTGTGGACTAGCAATGATAAAAATAAGAACCACACCAATCATAGAGGATGAGACTGCGATGCTATGCCCATTCATCATATCACTGAACCTGCACAAGAACCCTAGACAGTACCTAATTTTTATTCCCATTTTACAGATGAAGAAACTGAGATGTGGGAATGTTAAAGGTCACATGTTTAGCCAGTGACAGAGTGGAGACCAGAGCCCACAGCCCAAGTAAATGAATGAATCCATGACTGAGGAAACCATGATTTCAAGAGGCAGAGTGATAGAGCCTCTGCTCAGAATTTAAGATAGGACCACATTCCAGGAGTAAGTTAGCCATATAATCTTGAGTATGTCCCTGGGAAATGAACTCTGAATTCACCATGGCAGAGAGAAGACCATTAGCTCTTTAAAACTAATCAGCCATCCCATAACTCTGAGGGCCTGAGGTACCCATATTCCTAGGAGAAACCAGGTGAGAAGGCTCTTCCTCATCCATTCCCTTGCCTGCCCCAGCTCTGTCCTCCGTCCTCCTGCCTGTCCACGTGATTTCCCTGGAAGCAGCACGGGCTGTGGGCTGAGCACCACAAACCCCATCGCTCTCTTCAATTACCCCCAATTCCAGGCTATGCCAGGAACACACGAGGGCAGAAAAGTCTTGAAATCTGTGTGCGGGAGAGGTTGGGAAGGTTGAAGAGAGCAATTTTTGTTTCACATCATTCCTTTGTATAATGTTGTATCCTTCTGACAAGTCCGCATAATACAGCTTAACTTCACCAATTGCCGCCTTAAGAGAAAACAGTGAAGACCTATCTTTAATGTCAAATGAACAATGGGCAACCTTCCAGAGGAGGAAAATGACTTGCTTTGCAGGAGCTAGAGAAGAAATGTGCACGATGTTCCAGCTTAACGTGAAAGGGGAAGAAAGTCGGCAGCTGTGTGTTGGCATGTCAGCTCCCCGGCTATAAGACAAGGGCGGCCTCCGCCAGCCTCATCTGTCTGTCGAAACACAGGCTGAGGAGGAAACCTCCTAGCATGGGTGGGTCTAGACAGAGGGTGTTTATTCCTGGGGAAAGTCGAGCTAGCGCACCTCAGCCCAGGTGTGTCTGTGGGTAAAGGCATAGATGTAGAACTTTCCCTTCATAGACAATGGATACTGGAAGCATATGGGGAAACCCTGGGGACTTTATCTCCTGGTTCTCTTTCTTCTGCTAGAGCATTTTGTTTGTATCTGATTCTCCTCACATGTGGCCACTCTCCATAAGGCACTGAGATGAGGGTAGATTCTGACCAACCTTGGCACAAGGGCTTGGCCAACAGAACAGTATTTAAGTGATTTAAACTCTTGAGGCTTTTCTCATGAGATAGAGAGCATCTCAGGCCACCTTTCTAGATTCAGATTCCATACCTGCCACCTCATTTCTGATACTTCAACCACAGCAAGCTTCTTATAATTTCCTGATGGTGCAATGTCATACAATCTGCTGTATGCCACCGTGCCTTTGCACACACTGCTGTTTTGGGTGCTCTGCATCCCACTGTGATTCAGCCAGTTCCACATTTTAGGATATCATGTATAAAACCCCACTTCCAGAAACCAATGTCATTATTATTTAGGACTTATTTTGTTATAAGTGGAAGAAACCCAACTTTAAATGGCTTAAGCAAGAAAGGGAATATATTGGTGTGCCTGAATGGGAAATACAAGATGTCTGCTGTCTTCATATGTGGTTATACCTAAGGCATGGATTTATGCCATCAGTCCATTCTCTCTTGTTCCCTTAAAATTTCAGCTCTGTCTTCCTTTGTATTGAGTTCACTCTCTACTGCTAGTCCCAGGTTGCTATTTAACCAACAAAAAAGAAAGCACCACTTTCCTATAGTTCCATGAGAAGTGCAATTGCTGACTCTCATTAGCCCAACGTTGTCACAGGCCCATCTTTAAACCAATCACTGGGGCCAGAAAGGATGTAATACAATGACTGACCATGTGCCCAAACTTGGAGCCAAGAAGTGAAAAGAGGCCCAACCTAAAACACACAGTCTGAGCGTGGGAAAGATGTTTTCCCAAGAGAAAAGAGTGGTTCTGTTAGCAGAAGAAGAAATGGTGGGTGGGCAAACAACAGAAGTTCACTTAAAGGATCATGACTGTGCTGACTGTTATGTCTCCAGAGCTCAGTACAATGCCTGCCACATAGGGCATGCTCTTTCAGTATTTGTTAAATGAATGAATGAATGAATGAATGAATGAATGAATGAATTCAGACACTACCTTTATATTCCATTTCCTCCTGGGGGAGCTTAACGGAAGATGAGTTCTTCAAGAGCTTCCAGGAGTTCTAGTGGATAGCCTAATTTTAATGTCCCCTGGATTTGCCCAGTTGGAAAAATAATCCTCTTCTCCCCATAGGGATCCCTTTTCCCAGCATGGTCTCAGAAGGAAAATCTGGCAATGTTCCACCAAACTTAAAAATACAACAGAAATTTCTCTGAAGCAGCTGAGTGGTACACTGATTCTTTTTAAAATTCATTTATTCTGCAAATATTTACTGAGCATCTATTATATATCAGACACTATGCTAGGTACTAGAATATAGGTATAAAAAGTCATAAGCTCTTGCTTTAAGAAGCTCCAGCCTAGTGGAGAGACCAAGTGATCAAAAAACTGGAGGCAGCCTATGGAGTAAAAGATTATGGGCTTTCGTGTCTGACCTGGATTTGAAATCTGGCTCCACCACTTAATTACCATATAACATCAGGAGAGTTATTAACCTCTTCAAGCCTCTTTTTTTCTTATCAGTAAAATTAGCTACAATAATATCACCAACTTCACAGACGTGTCGTGTGAATTCAATGATAATACATGTGTACAACATGTAGCTAGAGCCTGGAACAAACGAAGAGTACTTCTAGTTGATGCCGTAGAAATTCCGAAAAAGAGCAACTCATCACGGAGAAGTCAAAGGTCTGATGGCAGAGATAAGCTTTGAGCTGGTTATTAAGGATGAGCTGGGGATCACAAAACAGAGGGCCTAAGGAGAGTGCATTCTGAGAGAGGGAATTGTTTATTCAAAGCTTTGAAAACCCGAAGAAAATTGGTCATTTACAGAGCAGCAAATATTTCCCAATGCCTTGTATATTGCTGGGATACTGACAGTAGTGGAAAGATACGAAATACTGACATTCAGAGAAAAAGTAAGGATCCTGGGACTCCTTTGTCCATTGGGAGTATAGGGCACCTGGGGATCCTTCCCAATTACGGCAAATCATTGGTGTCCTAGGTAAGTGGGTGTCAAAATAGCCAGTATCTCCTGTACACACCTTAAGATGGTGTCTTTCAGATGGATGGAGAAGTTGAGGGTCCATTTACAGTTCCCTCCAAATGACTTGCAGTCATTCACAATATTCATTATTCAGAATCTGAGTGAAGCAGGGATGGTGAGTTGGCAGAAGTTGGGGGAGTAGGGGATGGCTTGATTCCTAGGCGAAAGTTTGGGGGGTTGAACGAGATAATATCATAAAGCACTTTGATCTCCCTGAGGCGCCACGCTGCACCTCCTGTTCAGGGACTATGAGATCTGGTGAGATAATGTTTCTAAGTAGAGATGCCAGAGTACAGGAATGCTAGACCAAACAAAGGGGAAGAAAGACTTGCTCCTTAAGTAGTTTCCCTCATCAGCATCAAGGCTAGAACCAGCCATCACAGAAAGCACAAAAAAATGCCAGTATGCCAATTTGGGGCCTTGGGTCCAGACACTCAGGCCCTGTAATGGCATCTTTCACCAGGAAAGAGCCCACCCCTTCCTGCCGCCAGCCAAATGCCAGGCTCACATCAAAGAGACTGACAGGGCTCTTGAGCCTTCCTCTCAGCTCTGGTCCTGACCCTTTCTCTCTAGCCCAGCTCATATCCCTCGTCCCCACCTAATTCAGATTGCCAGTTGTGATAGAGGATAAGAGGGCCAGCTTCCAGAATTCCAAATTTCTGACTAGCTGGAAACTGATGCCAGAGGTCCTTAATGGTTGCATACCATAGCAAGAACACATGCTTTGCCACCAGGATGGGTGGAGGAGGGTTGGGCTGGGCTGTGTGAGGCAATGGTCTTCTCTTCTCTTACCCTGCTGCGTGCCTCCTCTTTCTAGACCATTCCCTCATCCCTGCCTGGCATTACAGAGACACAGGAGAAGCTCCAGTCCCATGAAACTCTGGATGCTCAACTGTGTGCCCTTTGAGCCAGATTCTCACGTCATGTTCCATATGAATCCTTTCAGATCCATATCAGGGCAACTGGCTAGCTCTTCATCCAACCTATTCATGTGTCCTGGGGAGAAATTCAAAGGGTGAAACAGTAAAATATTCACAAGGAAGGGAGAAGTTTAATTCTCTTTATTCCCTCACCCAAAGTTTGCCCCCTTTCACCATGACCCAGTTTTATGTCCCCGATGACTCAATTTGAACAGGATCCATTTTAGAATCCCTTCTTACACATTTCTACCAGTTAGAATGAAACTAACTGCTGCAACAGATGAACTCCAAAATTTCAGAGGCCTGACTTTGTAAAAAGCTTGTTTTTTATTCATGGTCAATGTGTGTGTTTTTCTGCCATTATGGGAGCATGTCAAGGGGCAGGGAGAGGGCGTGGTATCACCAAATATGTCCCCAGCATCATGGCATTAAGAGATGGGCTTTTGGGTGGTGATTAGGTCATGAGAGCAGAGCCCCCAAGAACAGGATTAGTGTCCCAATAAGAGACACAAGAGAGATGATCTGATGCTCTACCATGTGAGGACACAGCAAGAAGACATCTATCTGTATCCCAGGAGGTGAGCTCTCACTAGGAACTGAACTGGCTGGCACCTTGATCTTGGATCATGAGGAAAAGATTTCTGTCATTTAAGCCACCCAGGCTATGGTATTTTTGTTATAGCAGCCTGAAGTGACTAACACGGGGGGGGGCATGTTTCCTTCAGAAATTCAAGGTTGTCACCTTGAATAGCTCTGCCATCTTCATCAGGTGGCTTTCAAGATCATCCTGGGTGTCAACATTCACTTTGCAAAGGGGGAGGAGCACGAACGATTAGAGATGAGAGACCATTGCAGGCCAGGCCTTGAAAGGGTGCCGCTCATGCCATTCATACCCCACGGACTAGAATGCAGTCACATAGCCCCAGGTAATCACAACAAAGGCAATTCGTTGCTGTAGTCTTGCCACAGCAGCAGAAGCAAGAGTCTATAAGTTGGATGAAGAGCCAGCCAGTTGCCCTGATATGGATCTGCAAGGATCCATATGGAACATGATGTGAGAATCTGGCTCGAAGGGCACACAGTAGAGGTGTTGGAAGGAGGGCAGCAGCACCTGCAGATCTGAGTTAAACCCGTGGTAACCAGCAAAGATGTAAGGAAGATTAGATATTAGTCCCAGGTCTCAAAAGCTGCTTGCAGGAACCTTATGAGCTGGGGAGTTGGACACAGGGCTGAGGTCCTAGAGGCCCAGGGCAATGGGGAGCCGCCACATGCTGATAGTTCCAGGCAGAAACAAGAAGCGCAGCCACAGAGACAGTGGGACAAGCTTAGGGCTCAATAAAGGAACTGGTTAAAGAGCTCATCCTTGCATATTCTAAGTCTTTGAGAAAGATGACAGACATGTGGGAGGATAAGAGGTCTGTGAGTAGGTACAAAAACCCTCTATGTGTGAAGGGAAGTGGCACGGGGGTTGGTAACTAACATCCCTGGGGTTAGGCCAAGAGCAGTGGGATTGCCTTAAAGAAGGAGGTGCAGAAGGAAAGCATCAGACGATATTCTGGACAGGTGAGTGGGAAGGTAGGAGGATCCCAAAGCCATTGATGGTCCTGAGGTGGAAAGTGCGAGAGGGCCTTCGCTTGAGAGGGCCGTGGCGCAGGGCAGCTGCCCAGGGTCTGGATCCAGGTGGGGCAGTGGAGGCTCTCACAGAGGCCCAGTGCAGAGCTCCAAGGGGAGAACGGCCTGGCAGTGGGCCAGGGCTGAGCTGGGTGGGACCTGGAGAAAGTGGGAGAGTACAGGTCCCCAGGTGGACCTTGGGCTGAGGGAGGCCATGAGCCCAGTGGGATGATCAATGCATTCCACCCTATGTAAATTACACCGATTTATTAAAGAATGGAATAAAAGCTCCCGAGGGCAATTTTTCAAATTATGTAAATTACATAGAAAAGTATCAGCCTCTTCCCCCCAGATGAAGAGGTCTGTGTTATATACACATTTCTGTAAGGGCATAAAATATGAAGAAGATAAAATTACTTTAAAAATGTATATAAATGGCTAATAGGTGAGCAATAATGAATATTTCAAAAAGACCCGAGACTCAAAAGAAACAAATTGTTCTGCTGCTCTTTTTCTCACTCACATTAGGCTTATCCAAGCTGGCAAATATTTCAGCTCAGGTTGGAAATGCCTGACAGAGAAGTAGAAAGCGACTTTCATTGGGGGAAGGAAAAGGATGGCTTCTACTTTAAAGGTTAAATTTCGACCTGAGAGCTGTAACAGCACTGTCAAATAATTATTATTGTTATTTTTACAAATCTATTTCCCTTTAAAACAAGTTGGGAAATTTCTGACTTAGTTTAAATGAGACCTCAATTCTCCCAGGCCTGATCAGCCACCTGAGGCAGGGTCTCCTGCTGGAAAAGTGCTGTGCTGAGTCATTAAAATGGCAGCTCCCACTGAGAGAAATAACGGAGCCAGATTCTCCAGGCAGAGCTGCTGAGCGGTAGGGGGAGGGAGGGAGGGAAGCTAATTTTTCCAGGCAGATCTGAATGCTTCTTTTTCTTAGGCACTCTTAGTCAATATTTATCTAGCTATTCATGGAATTATAACTAATCATTTATCTCCTTTCCTTTTCATTATATTTCTTTGCCTCTTCGTGGTATGCTGAACTTGAGCAACAGAAGGAAGTTCTGGCTTCTTCGTTGCACATCTGAAGACGTCAGAAGTTAAACTTCTGGCTGAGGCATAATCAAATTGTGAAACTCAGCTGGTGCAAGACCTATGAAAAATAAGCCTTATCCTTCCCCATCCTTCTGTGTGTGGATTTATAGGGAGTCAAACTTCAGGAAGTATGATTTGCTATTCTAGAGTATTTTTTATTTTTGTTTTTTGCCATGATACCATTTTTGGGTGTTACTAGCCCAGTCGTTCTCTGACTTTGGACATTAGAATAGTTTCCCTGGGAGAAGAAATTTTGTTTGCCATTGTGAAGTGCAGCAGGATGCACTGCAGATGTCATCTTGACAGTAAAAGGTCATCTCAACTTGGATTTCTGTAAGAATCCTGGAGGAGCCAAGGCCTTCCACCAAGCCCTTTTGGGGTGAGGGGGAGACACCGAAGTGCTTGATCATAGTCCCTAAAGGACAAGAAGCCAGAGGACAAGAAGTTAAAGGTCAAGGTCCCCGGGAAACACTGTGAAAGGCAGTTTGTGCACAGATGTTTTCTTGGGAAGGAAGTGAAGGGAGAAGGGTTGGGTGAGTGGAAGGGAGAGTCAAACTGGGGTGCAGATCCAGTGGACCCTGGGGAGCTCTGAGGTGACTCTTCGGTGAGGTCCAAGATGGAGAAGACAGGACTGGGCCCCTGTGTCTTACCCTGACCAGTGATTGGAAGGAGGCTTTCCCAGGGAGGAGCTACCTTGGGAGAGGCCGCTCCCTCTAGCTAAGGACCATTCCTGTAGATGGCAGGCAACACTCCCAGCAGCTGGGGGGATTCCGAGTGGCACATCCCAGCACCCACTATGGGACCACTCCTTCTGTACACGATGTTGACTGCTGAAGCCTTTCTTGGACTCTAAGTGACTCTTCTCTGTCATTTGCACAATCCTTCCACCTCTATTGTCTAGTTTCATAAAGCGTAATAGAATGCTAGATGGGAAAGGAACGTGATCTAATTCAACAGCCTCATTTTATACATGGAGAAACGGAGGCCAAGAGAGTAGAAATAACCTACTCGAGGTCCTGTAGCTGTAGCAGAGCTGGGGCTGGAATCTGGGTCTCTGACTTCCATGCTCCCAAGCTCCTCCCACTCTCCATGGCCACTGCAGCCATTTGATTCCCACAGCACCCCTGAAGCTGAGGCAGGAGAGGCATTGCAGATGGTGATGAAACAGATACAGATAGAGATATATGAAGACGAAGGGACAACAAAGCTCACTCAGCAAGAAAGTGGAAAGATTCCCAGCCAAGTCCGTTTGCTGACAGAGCTGGTTCTCTGTCTACCACAGCACACCGAAGGCCTCTCCCAAGGGGCCCCATCTCTATCCAGTTCAGCTCAATGATCTTTTTTTCTTAGCACATGGACCTTGTGCTAGGTCCTGGTGATATAAAGATTAATAAGCTACTATATCAATTTTCAATGAGTTTGCTGCACTTAAGTGGGAAAAAAAGAACAAAACTACAAATCAGTTCACTGTCACTCAGGAAATGTTCTGTTAGAACTGAACAATGCGGGCCACCTGGGTGGCTCAGTCAGTTAAGTATCTGCCTTTAGCTCAGGTCATGATCTCAGGGTCCTGGAATTGAGCCCGAAGAGGGCTCCTTGCTCAGCGGGGAGCCTGCTTCTCTCTCTGCCTCTCTTCCCCACTTGGGCTCTTACACTCTCTCTCGCAAATAAATAAACAAAATCTTAAAAAAAGAACGAAACAATGCCATCAGGGTAGGACACATGACCCTAGCTCAGCCTCAGGGCTTCCTGGAAGAGGCATACCTGAAGGTGTTCACATTTGAATAAGAGACCCAACGCCTCATTTTCCTCACACCTCTTCACCTGCTCTTCCTTGGCATTCCCTAGCTCAGGCAGTGGCTCCATCATCTACTCAGTGACCAGAGCTGGGGACCTATAAGAAAGGGTCAGAGCTTGGCTTTCTTCCTCCTTCACCCTACCTGCAACAAGCAAGCCATCTGCCGCTGAGGATTCATTAAGCTGTCTCCACACCCTGTCCCACCAACCCTCACCTCTGACCTCGTTTATATATCCTGACTTCTTAACTTGATGAGTAAAACCACCTCCTATCTGGTCTCCCTGCCTCCAGTTTTGCTCTGCCCTTTCCTTTTTGCCTGTACCATCTTAATAGGGCAAATAGTATCTCTGCCACTCCCTGTTAAAAATCTTACTGAGACCCCACACAGCTTTCTCCTAACATGAAGGCCTTGACACTTCTAGGGTTTCAGATACTGCTCATTTGCCTGGAAAGCCCTTAATTTAATCCCCTCCTGCTCTTTCTTCAACGTGCTCCTCAGACACCACCTCCTCCAGGAAGTCTTCCCTGATGTCCCCATTGCACCCTGTGTTTAACTCAACTGAGCCTTTACCACACCCTTCTGTACTCATTGGTCTAGTTTCATGTCTCTTCCACTAAGCTGTGAACTCCTGGAAGGTAGGAGGTTGTGTGTGGGGGTGGGGTAGGAGTGCTTATTTGATGTGTATTCCAAGCCACCTGCATGTGGAAGCGGATTGGTGGTTGTGGAAGAGAGGCAATTTTGGGCAGCAGGAATAGCTTGAGTTAAGGCTTGATGGCATGCAGTGATGGTGCACTTAGGTTTATATGGCAAAAAGTATGGTAATGTGAAGCAGGAGACAGTAAATTTTTCCTATCATGGTCAGAGAGTACATATTTTAGGTTTTTCAGGCCAAGAGACAAAATTGAAGACACTGTGTTGGTACTTGTATAACCATTTATATGTAATTGTTCAGAAATATACAAACTATCGTTAACTTTTGCTCTGGACTTGAGGGCCAGATTTGGCCCATGGGCTGTCATCTGCCGGCTGTTGTCACAAAGGATGAATAGATGAGATCCACAGTGAGGGAAGAGGCTGGAGAAGTAAGCAGTTGACTGATATGGAGAACTAAAATGGCAGGTGTAAGACCTCGGATCTGATTCTGTCATCGATGGCAAGCCCTCAAAGGGTTTAGGCATGGGAGTGAGCTGATCGGATCTGTATTTTATAAAGGCTCAGTTGGCTGGAAGGGAGAAGGAAGTACATTCATCTGGGCAGGCAAAACTGCACCAACCCAGTCACCACCTTCTGACTCCAACACGCAGGCATCTCAGATGGATCCCAACACCATCTCTTCTCCTAAATGAAGCATTCCTGGAAGGAGCTCCCAAGACCATAATCTCTTATATCTTCCTATATGGACTCAGGGCCTTGGGTTGGGAGAACATGTGGAATGGATCACTTTCCTCTGCCCAAGGAGAATGAATCAGATCATTTATCACCAGTGGAACAGGGCCCACAAAGAACATTTCCTGTGGATCTGCAGATCCAGTTCTGCCTGGATCTCCTCATGACAATGGTTATGTACCTGACCTTGACTTCACATCAGTCCCAACTCCCACACTTAGTTCCAAAACAGGTCTTAAATCACTCAGGAGCCAAGCCAAGCCAGGCTAAAGAGGAAACAGCTTTGGCCAGGTCTGTGTTCCAGCACAGTCTACAGACATCAAAAACAAAAGACAGGCTAAAATCTAATGAAATCACTCTCAAACAATGAAAGCAAGATGTTGACATCCTCTTCAGGGTCTGGCCCAAATTAAGATAGTAATGTCCACGGATAAGACAAGCAACTGAGTCAGAAGCCTTTCCAGGGGGAGGTCTTAGCAGCTAAATCAGATGATGGCAATTACTGGATATTACCAATTTGTGAGTTAAATAGTTATCTGCTTTGAGATGTCTGTTTTGACACTGTGAGGCCACCCCCAGAATGATTAACTTAACAAAGGCCTCTAGGGTGACCACACCCACTTTTATTGCTTATATTAACTTTCCTTTACACACTTCCCTCTAAGAAAGCAACCTTGAACCTGACTCTACTGAGGTTGTGGTAAGCATACTTCACCATTGTCTTTCTGCTTCTGCATTCACATTCAACTTCCTATAGAGGAAATGCATTTTAGTGCTGGTGTGAGAGTCAATCTGTTAGGTCCAGGCTACAAGGAGACCAAATTAGTCATTCAAATGCTGAGTCTTCACCAACTCATTCCCTGCCATCCCCCCTCACCTGATTCAGGTAAAGTGGCTTCCTTAGGGTTCTGCAAAGATCCTCTGCAGATTACATCACCAAGGAAGGACAGAGGTCAGACTTGACCAATGTTCTCTCAAGAGCTTTTGGTTTTCTGAGTTCTGTTCAGAACTGGGCTTTAAGAAACATGGCTAATATGTATTAAATAACTTGAGATTGGCCAACTTCAAAAATTTCAAATTATCTTAAGAAAGGCATCATGAGAAGTGTCTACAATTCTCCCAGAGTAACCTACCCAATATTCTGATGGTCAAATATTTTAGATGAAATATAATAACAAGTTGCTAGGTCCCTTAAGGATCTTATAGTCCAGACCCTCCTATTTTAACATCTAATATCAAACTTTCAGATGGGTATCCTGGTGGGGAATGTGATTGAGAGTTTGAATTAAATGGGATCTGGGTAAAATACTGTGACTATAGCAGATTATCCCACTAAACCCTTGGCTTCTTGGTGACCTGCAGAGCATTTATTTATTTTGTGCTGCAGCAAGATTTCTTCTGAACATTTTCAAGGAGAAGACCTTGTCTAACAGGTTACATTTAGTTGGTGAGTCTTTCTCAGAATCATGGGGCTCTGAGAGTGAGAGGTATTATAGGACATTTGTAAAGGATTATTTCTGGATTGCTAAACCACTTAGTGACCTATTTTGAGGTTATCCGGTTAAGACTAGGGTACTATCCTAAGAGGAAGAGGAAGCTCCAGGGGTAAAGATAACCCAGACATCCCCCACACACCACTGCCATCAGTCTCTCAAACTGTCTGAGAACTGGTAAAGGGAGGCCGGTGACCAGGTATTAGAATTCTGCCTTCACAAGATTTTGCTAAGTCCTTATTTTATACCCAGAGGTCAGATTTGAGGGCCTGGGCATATATTATAGTAGGGTAAAAATGAAGAGAAAAGTCTACAATGCTCACTCTCAAAGGCCTATATAAATGAGAGACCAGGTCCCCAACCCACAAGTCGGAACTTCTGGCCTTAGGATAAGCAATCATTCATAAGTTTGGGGAATCTGTGTAGTGGGTCATGAGGTGTGGTGATTCAGAATGGGAACCTGTGCTGGTTCGCACATCCTCCTGCTTGTGCGTCCACTGGCCGGTAGATGCAAGGAGCCAACACGTAGTAAATACGTGGGTGATGATAATCACTGCACCTGCTATGCCAGGCTCAGCCCACCATCCAATGTCACCCCGATTGTAGGAGAGAGATTGTTTTTAGTATGTGAGTTCAACACCAGAATTCACCTGATGCAGGAAAATGCTGAATGCCACTTGCTGGGAGAAAACTGTCAACTAGAAGAAGTACAGAAGTCCGAGAAAACCCCAAAGTGGAGATTGTGGCTTCTGCCTGGCAGACATAACTGTGTTGGGCTCTATGGGGGCAACTCTCCTAACCAGATCTCTGGACGGTCCAATATTTCACAGAATCTCACTGTGACTTCCGCTGGGCTCCTTTCCTGCCGCTGAACACATGCAAGGGCCTGAGTCTCTCTCACCTGAGTTAGGGAGCTGTCCTCAGTAGTCAGCACTTTTGTACTCTCTGTGTCACCCCAGACTCTGCAGTAGCACTGGTTCCCCTTTCAGACGTCTCTTGGTGCCTTAGCTTGGGATCCTAACTTGAACAAAGGTCATAACCAAGAGCTCTGGCAGACAAAGGCCCTGACCATGGCCCCACAGACTGGCCAGGGCAGGATGGGCCATTGTGGGAGCATAGCCATCACTTAGCTTGGCAACTTTGCCGTCCCCCTGAAGGAATGTTGCCAACACCCAATCTTTCTAGCCCTTGCAAGACAAAAATCTAGTCACTGCCTGAGGGCACCTCCAGCCACACCACCGGGCACTCATCGACTCTGAGGGGCACTGCATCATCTCTTGGTATAGGAAAGAAGCTACACTTTGGAGCTGGCCCGGTTCGCCCGAGTGGCCCTGAGTTTGGAATGGAGGGAGTGGACACAACTCTGACACAGCATGAAGATGAGAAGGCAGGTGGAGAGCAGGGCAGTTCTATTGCTTTCCAATGACGGCAAGCATGTGTCAAGTGTTTAATATGGGACAGGCATTGTCTAAGCATGTAGGACGAAGTCATTGGAGCCTCCCAACAATCAGACAAGGTAGGTACTGTTTTTGTTCCTACTTTATAAATAAGAAAAGTGAGGCACTGAGCAGTGAAAGAATGTGATGTGGGTAGTGAGGAGTCCGTTGGGGAGTCAACCCCTGGCTTGTGGCTCTCGCACCCCTACCGCTATGCGATCCACCCCGCTGTGAGGACTCTATTTCACCTCTACCACAGAATCTTTCCAAGTATTCTAGAGCTTTATTAGCCCCACTTTACAGAGAAGAAGTTGAGTTTCAGAGAGGTTAAGTAATTTGTCCAAAAAGCAAATGGGTAGCCAGTACCCAAGCAAGGATTTTAATCCCTGCCTCCAAAGCCCACACTCTTCGCCCAGCCACCCCCTACCATACAGCACACTCAATAGGCTCATTTTCCAGAACTTTTGAAGCCAATGAGGACGAGAGAGAGACGGGGGTGGGCGGAGGGGGGGGGGGCAGGGAGAGCAACTGAGAAGGGAGGGGAAAAAACGGCTATTTAGGGAACAATTAAATTAATGAAATATTTATTTTTCACACATGTTCTGGATCTGAAGTTATATTGCATGAGGTTGGGGACATAAAAATATATTATGTGTTACTTGTTTGCAAATCAAATGTCCATGCCTCATTCACTTAATGACATAAAAGCCTAGAAAAGGATTGAAACAAACTGGGACAATTTAAAAATAAACAAAAACATAAGCCCCTGAAGGGATGCAAAAAAACCCCAAAACATGTTTTCCGCTCATTTAAAAAACCGGTCATGGTTTCTCCTCTGGTTCTTAAGGGCTCTGCAGCAATCACAGACAATTTGCCGTTGACCATTTGGGAGAAAGGACTTTGGCCCCACTGTGCAGCCTCCCTGCCTCACCCACAAAGGGTGGCACACTCCGGGGAGCTACTGCCATTCATCAAATGGGATCGGCTTTTAGACTCAGCTTTTAGAGCCACCCCACGGGGAAGAGTAATTGTTCCTCGTGGTCTCAAGGGAAGACATCAGTTTGGCAGTGACAGTCCCCGAATCGCATGCATAATTGTTCTGAGGGAAGTATTATAGGACCAACAAAAAAGAAATCTGTGCTGTATTATTTTGCAGGTTCCAACTGGTTGGATATAAAACAAAACAAAAAAGAAATTACATACTTGATGTGAAATTAGAGCATTTAACATTTCTGTTTCTTTTAGACATTTTAATCTATTCCTCCATGAGGATAGCTAATGGTTGTCTAAAAAGCTTTTGCCACTTTCCTACTGCATGTTAAGATGCCTATTTTCTTTAGCTGGTCCTTCCAACAAAACCATGTTCATTTTGTTCTTAGGATTTATTTCCAAGGATACAGTTCTTAGAGTAATTTAGGAATTATCCAAAGAATTATTAAAGGATTTGAGAGTCTTAATATAGCAGTATTAATTTACTAAGGGATCCTTCAGGAAATTTTTTTGAAGGTCTGGCGGTGAGAAAAATCTTAGAAAAAAGTATCAGAGCCACAGGCTTCAAAATAATTAATAATAAGAGAGATGGAGAAATGTAATTGTTCTAAAAGGAAGTTTTTTCATATACAAATGTATATGTGTGTAGATTACACTTACATCAGGCAAATTCCCTTGATAGCGTTGGGCTAATATTTTTCCCCAAATACATTATATTTTTCCATCATCATGAAGAGATCCATGATGTGTAAGGCGATCCACAAGAAAGGGTGATGGGCTTGTTCCTGAACACTTTTTCTATTTACAATTCTACTCCTAAAGCTACTTCAGTTCTCCTTTGATCCTAGGCCTAATAATAAGAACTATTTGGGTTTGAGAAGTCATATTTAATATCAGAACACCAGTCTTTTAAGTATTTCCGTGTGCTAGGTAGTGCTGAACAAGCCAGACAGTCTTAATTAAACAATCCACTCTGAGCCTAGAAGAGTAACCGGAAGTACAATCCGACACTCTGCCGAGTCTTCTTCCCCCTTGTGCACGTTCGAGTGTTTTCATCCATAACATATGAGGGGCTTCATTGTCCCTCACATGTCACTCAGTAATGAGCAGGACATAGAAATTCTTCTCCACAGAGCATCGCTATCATCTGTGGGAAAGTGCTATGAAAGCTACGAATGTGGGAGCAAGAGTCCAGAAGGCATGCTCCAGTGTGAAAGAGGATTCATAACTCGCCTTCGAAGGTGGCAGCTCTGTTACCTGGCCAGCCTTCTCTTTCACAGAACACCAGGGGGTATTCTAGAGATAGCATCTGGCGCAGAGCGGAGCTGTGCGAAGAGAGAGGGTGGCTACCTTTCCCTTGATACAAAAGGAGAGAAAAGAAGGACCCCTTACGGGTGGGCAACAGAAAGAGGACCAAAGGGAGGGGAGATGTCTGAACTTGGGGTTCCAGGCCGAATGCTGCTTAATGTATGTGCCAATCCCCTTTGTTCATTACACAAGGAACAGATGGCTCACAAACGCTGTCGGACGTGTGAATTCTACAGAGGAATTCAGAGAAGAGGACAGAGAGCTAATGTCCTGGTTACAGTCTCATGAAATCCATACAAGTAACCATCCCGACCCCAGATCTGCAGGCTTAAAAAATGGGTTGAAAAGCTGGAATGGTGTTCTGCTTTCTCAAAAATGAATGGCAGAGTATTGACCCCAGATTCCTTCCCAAGTAACTCAAGAGGAGGATCTATTTTATACTGAAAGCGTTAGAGATTTAAAAAAAAAAAAAAAAAAAAAAAAAAAAGCATATCATTATAAATTTGTTTAAACCCATAGCGTGTACAACACAGAGCATGAACTCGAATCTAAATCATGGCCTCTGAGTGGGAATGACGTGTCAGTGTAGGTCCGTTAAATACACCACCGTGGTGGGGGATGTTGATAATGGCCATGCACCTGTATGAAAAATCTTTGTACTTTCTGCTCACTTTTGCTATGAACCTAACAAACACTGCTCTAAAAATAAACTCTATTTTGGGGGCGCCTGGGTGGCTCAGTCATTAAGCGTCTGCCTTCGGCTCGGGTCATGGTCCCAGAGTCCTGGGATCGAGCCCCGCAGTGGGCTCCCTGCTCAGCAGGAAGCCTGCTTCTCCCTCTCCCGCTCCCCCTGCTTGTGTTCCTGCTCTCGCTGTCTCTCTCTGTCAAATAAATAAATAAAATCTTTAAAAAAAATAAAAAATAAATAAAAATAAAAATAAACTCTATTTTTTAAAAAAGCAGCCTCTGCCTTTACCTTAATTGACTTTGTTTCATACTATTGCTCATAGCATTTATATTATATTATGAATGGCTAATGTTTTTATTATTTATTATTTGATTTGTTTTTCTCTCTCTCACTACAATGTAAGAGAGGGACTTTGTCTTTTTTACCATTGTATTTCCAGTACTTGGAAGACGTTTGGTACTTCATAGGTGCTCAAAAAATATTTTTTGAACGAACAGAAAAATGATAGTAAGACCATCAATATATGTGATCCCAAATGAATGATCTTTGGTAGAATTCAGTGATTTGGTAGGCATATGACCACAAGCAAATCACTTCCCGTCTCCGGGCCTCATTCTCCAAGTTGTCCAATAAAGAGTTTTGCCTAAATCAGCAGTGACAAATCCTTGGTCTGAAGAACACATGTGGCCACCTAGTTACACATATGATCTAATTTGTTTGTTAATTTGTGATAAGCAATATCATCTTTGATCTAATTTACACATGAAGTTAGAAACTAGAAAGCTGCTTCCTTGTTGCAATTTCTCCAATAGGAACAGAAATTAACATCTTAGCGACTAAAAGACAGTGCCAAATTTTTCACTGGCATTTTTCTATTTAATAAGCAGCTAACTTGAGTTACTAAAATATACATTTCTCCACAGGAACAAATAAGACTATTTTTTTTCATTCTGACTGACAGAAAAACTGTGCATACCTTTTTTCTCCCTCAGTTGGTCCTGGTGCAAAATAAAAAGGTTGCTGATACTTTGGTAGACTCTCTCTTTTTGGAGATAAATGACTAAGGTTTATCAACGTGGACATGGAGGTGGTATGCAGCCAATAAATCTCAATTGGTCTACAGTAACTCTGTACTACCGTTACAAATCGGGGGCTCATAACTAAATCCCCTGGAACAATTGTGCCTCCTACATTTCGTTAACTGTAAGGTAATGGTAAAACATCTATTCTTCTTTAAGGTGACAGGAAGAGGGGTCGAAGAGACAGTTGGCAGAAACTTTTTCTTTGTTTTAACTCTATATTTGAAGACTCTTGCTCTGTGAACTTTCTTTATGGATTCTGAACTTCACGGTAATTAAATCTCCAAAGACTAGAATGATGATTGGCAAGTTGCCACTCTAGAAAATATGGTTGATTGAACAATACATTTCCAATTGTTCCTCTTCCAAGTCATACTAAACACAGCCATCATGATACTCTACACAAGCCTAGATCTGATCATATTGCTTTCCTGCTCAGACACCCATGAAATCTCCCCAACACCTGGAAAATCCAACCTGGGGTTTTAGTATGGCCTTTGATGTTTCTGGTCTTTGCAGAATGAATGCTCTCCTCAAACTTCATGAGGCTCTGAATGGATCCTAGATGTTCCTCCTTCCCTGTGTCTCCTCCCTTGCTCCAGACTGAACATCCCTCTCTGTCCCCTCACCCTTGCCAATACTCCAGAAATTCGTTGCAGTGCCCTCCTTTTCTGGAAATCTTCCTATAGACCTATAATCACACATTCACTTAAGTGTTTTCTATCTCTCAGATTGACAGTGACTCATTTTGCCTTATAATAGATGTAATTATTTGTATCTTATTACCCTTTCAAGACTATAGGCTTCCTAAAGCCCAGAACCAAGTCTCATTCATCCGATTCCCAAACTACATTCTTTCCCCTGCTCCAAACTGCTTCTTTCCTTGGGAGGAGCAGCTCAGCCACTTGGCAGGAGTGTGTCTCCTCGAATAGGAAACATTCTCCCAGTGCTGTAACTTCTCTTTAACATATAGGTGGCCCTTAAGTCTGTCTCCTGTCATCCATTAAAGAAAGACTGTGAGTCACAAGAGCAAGACCCCTACCCTCCCACCCCCCACCATGAGGCCAGCACATTGTAAGAATGCCCAGTGAAGACTGTCTAAACCAGCCCATCCCCCTAGCTGAGCAAATGCATTTGCAGTCCAGAAAGGGCTGGAGGGGGCTCCCCTTGTTGTCCCCTTGGCAATTGTATAGTTTCCTGTGGCTGCTATAACTAATTACTATGAACTGGATGACTTATAACAATAGAAATTTGTTCGCTCACAAATTGAGAGACCAAAAGTCCAAAATCAAAATGTCTACGCGCTCTCTCCGAAGGCTAGAGGGGAGTCCTTCCTTGCGTCTTCCCTAACTTCAGGTAGTTACCAGCAGCCTTAGTGTTCCTTGGCTCATAAATGCATCACCCCTACCCATGATCCTCACCTGGTGCTCGCCCTGCATGTCTCCTGTCTCTGTGTCTCTTCTCTTTTATAAGCACACTGGTCATATCAGATTAAACCCAATCATCTCAACTTGATTACATCTGCACAAACCCATCTTCCAAATAAGCTCACGTTCACAATTCCTGGGGGTTAGGACTTGAGCATACCTTTTTGGGGGACACAATCCAACCCACAACAGCATCCAACCTCCCTCCCCCTTGTAAAGCTTACCACTCACAGAGTTACGTACATCATTGTTTGTGGTCCTGCGGATGAGCTTCAATCTCCCACTCTCCACTTTCCTGTCCAGAGACAACACTAAAACCAAAACCTTTGAAGAAAAACAATGATTCCTTTTTAAAAAATAGAGCTATCATTTTTAGATTATTATCTTTAATTGTGGCAAAATATATATAACATAAAATTTACCATCTCCACCATTTATAACTGTACAGTTCAGGGGCGTTAGGTACATTCACATGGCTATGCAACCATCACCACCATCAACATTCAGAACTCTTTTCATCTTGTAAAACTAAAACTCCATACCCATTAAACAACTTGCCATTCCCCTCCCCCTTGATGGTTCTATTAAACGCAGAATCAATCACAAATGACTGATTATTGAGTTGCTTTAACCCAAGGTTTTGATTATATATAATATACACAATACAGTGGTTATATATATATGTATATATATATATACAGACACACATACACTGATTTTATTTATATATATATATATACACACACACACACACACACATACAGTGATTAGAAGTAAAATAATAATAGTCTGGTGATAAAGTCGCCACTAGAGGTAGGTATAATAAACTAGTCTGGTGCAATTGAGAAGAGTTTTACGCTGCTTGTCCCAGAATGTGACCCAATTCCCTCATTTGACTGACGAAATTATTGCCTAAGCAAAAGTGACTAGGGCCCCTTGGGGATGTTTATGGTAAGCCCTCATGGGAAGGTCTCACTGGCCCTATTTGAAAGTACATTCAAATCAACGTTACATTTGTTTATAGCTCTTATCTGTGCCAGACATTACTCTAAGCACCGGGACACGGAAATAATACATTCCCAGCTTCCAGAGCTCAAGTCTTTAGGAGATAGAGATAGTTAATACCAGGAATATCTGGTATTTTTCTTTTTTTAAATACAGCTTTTCTATCTTTAAATATTTTTTTTAAAGGATGCTACATGTCAACTGTACTTCAATTAAAAAAAAAAGGATGTTAAAATCTTCCTTTGGGCAACTTCCTCTTCTTTACTCCTCTGCCTCATCAGTCCCAGGCCCCTGATATTGTACTTTTTAAATACTTTTCATCGGGGATCAGCTTTGCAAGGAAGGATGAGGCATTTGTGGGCATTAAGGAGATGCTGGAAAACACAGATCTGAAGTTCAGGAGAGTTCTGTGTTGGAAGAAAGGTTTGAGAGCAGTTAGCTGGAATTGGTCAGAGGACAGCTAGTGGAATTGTTCCCCATGGGTGTCCTATCTAGTGCTTCTGCAGCGTTTCCTGGACTGAGGGAGTGTGCACTCCTTCCCAAAATATACTGCCCAGAAGATTGTAGTATACCCTTTTCCAAGAAGCTCTTGGACATCCTGAATCTTCTCTTTCTCTGCTTATTCTTAGCTGTTGATATTCGGTCCTCGGTCCTTTTTTGATGGTCACTTTATACTGTCTTCCTGGTCCATATAATCCCATGGCTGAAATTACTGTATAGAATCTGATGAGTTCAAAATGTAAATTACCAATACAGACTTCACTCCCCAACCTTAAAACCACAGATCCAATTTCTTAGAGGCATTTTCACTTAGAACTTCTATTGGCCTATTCCTTGAGCAGGTCTAAAAGTTACCTATCTCCCACTGCCAAATCTCTCCATCTCATGCTGTGCTCTGTGTGTGTGTGTGTGTGTGTGTGTGTGTCTCTGTGTGTGTGTTATCTTGGTGAATTGCACTGGCATCCATGCCTTTTTTCCCCTCTCTTTATCAGTGAGACATGGAGGGAGAACAACATAACTCAGAGCTTCAGGATTCTCAATGCTTTTGGAATTAGATCGCCTTAAATTCAGGGATATGTAAGAACACATTAAAGATTAACAACACACTCTCCAATTCCCATGCCCTTAATGTTGTGTTCCCCAATTGTAGCAGTGCATCAGAAATTAGGCAAGATTGAGATGGGTATAGACTACCATTCCAAGAATAGGCACGCTGGGAAAAAACAAAACAGATCAATATTCTATACTCCAAAGCCAGGATTTTCAGAGCCGTTTACTAGTGAGGCAGTGACTTTTAGTCCTTAATTTGATTAATGGGTTTTAGCGACTATCTATAGCTAACGAGAAGACCAAGAAAAAATGTCTTTATATAGCTTGTCAAATTTTGTCAATTTGATTCCTTATACTTTTCAATGTTGGATAAAATAAGGCAAGCTGGACAAGAATTACCTGGAGGGGCTGATTTATTTAGATGACGCACTTGTTTCTGGTGTGATCTTGGTGGAATGTACCACTGGAGGAAAGTATATCTAATATTGCTCTTTGATATTATTCTGTTTGATCTCACTCAATGATGTTGAATATTAAGTATCACAAGAACTATCTTAAACAATTGACTCTACCCTTCCAATTACAGAAATTTAAAGATGTTCTTGAAGCTCCATGGAGGAGATTTTGAAAAATGATTCCAGAATTATGAAACCATAAATGAGTTTATTCAGAGCTATCATGTCAAACACCCAGAAGCAATGAGGTCCAGAGCCCTGGCCTCTGCATCATCAGACCGGAAGGCTATGGCCAGGCCTTCAGACCCCTGGTGGATCATTTGAGCTTCATGGGTCCTGGGTTTCCTTTTAGGATAATAAAAATGTTTTGGAACTAGATACAACGTTATGAATGTACTAAGTGCCTCTGAATTGCTTACTTTAAAATGGTTAATTTTATGATGCATAAATTTCACTTCAGTTATATGTTTAGAAAGTCCTGTCAATTGATAGTGGTTGAACTCTCCTGCTCCAACAATTTCCTAGTTCTTTGGCAATAAGTCCCCAGTGCGTTACCATGTGTTATAAGACACTACAAATCCAGCCCTACCTACTCCTCTCACCTCTCTCTGTCCTCACGGCTGCTTGCTGTATGCTAGTCACATGGTGCTTTGGGTTCTTAAACACAGCGAGTTTGTATTCTTTTCTTTTCTTTTTTTTAATGTTTTATTTATTTGAGAGCGAGAGAGAGAGAGCTCGTGCACACAAGCAGGGGGCGGGGGAGGAGCAGGGGGAGAGGGACAAGCAGACTCCACACCGAGCACGGAGCCCGACTAGGGGCTCAACCTCATGACCCTGAGATAATGACCTGAGCCGAAATCAGGTCATTCCTGATTTCCACTGACTGAGCCACCAGGAGCCCCTCAGGGTCTTTGCACGAGCTATTCCCTCTTCCCAGAATGCCCTTCCCTTGGCTTTGTGCAGGACCATCATTTTCTTACCACTCAGGTCTAAGCTCAAAGCCACTTCCTCGGAGAAGTGTCCCCTAATGATCACATCTAAATCTGTCTCTCCTTAGGCACTATCATTCCACTTGGGTTTGTTTCCTCTTGAGCACTTATACCATATGAAATTTTTCATTCATTTTTTTACTCATTTAATATCTGTTTCTCTCCACTAGAAAGTACATTTCGAATGAAGAGGAATTTTGTAGATTCTGTTCATTTCTCCATCCCCACTGCCTGACACATGAAGGCATCAAAGATTCTTTGCTGCATCAGGGAGCCAGGGTGGCTCAGTCAGTTAAGCATCCAACTCTTGATTTCAGCTCAGGTCATGATCTCAGGGTTGTGAGATCAAGTTCCACATTGGGCTCCATGCTCAGCATGGAACCTGCTTAATATTCTCTCTCTCCCTCTTCCTCTGCCTCTCCCCCCTCTCTCCCTCTCTCTCTCCCTCTCTAAAAAAAAGATCCTTTGCTGCATGAACAATTGGAAGGAAGGAAGGAAGGAAGGAAGGAAGGAAGGAAGGAAGGAAGGAAGGAAAGAAGGAGGGAGAGAAGGAGGGAGGGAGGGAGCAATGAATGATCCAATGAAGGAAGACTGTTAGGTCACACCTAGGTAGGGGTGGCCCAGAATTCTATGATAGATTAACAACGTCTGCCATGAGTGTAGAACAGCACTGATGTGTCATAAAGGCAGTGGTATGCTGATAAATGTTTAATAACTAGTTCTCAGAGGGGCTGGGGTGGGAGATGATGTCCTGCCTTCTGGCATTTATCAGTTTACATGGTTTAAACATTCTCACCGTGGCTGATTTCAAGCAATCAGTAAGTTGTGACTGGCTCATGAAATTCCTGGAAATTTAATAACCAGCCCTTATGAGCTGGGACAAGCCAATTCCAGCACACCACCAGAAGAAACAACCTGTATCTGCCACCCCTGAGATAGTGCTATACTTGCCTTTTACAGAGGGAGAACCTAAAACCTGGAGAAGAAAAACCACTGGATCAAGATTACACAGCAAATACACAGCAGAGGCCAGTTCCTTGTTTAAAGGCTGTTTTTCTTTGTAAAGACCTTCAGATGCTGTCAAAAGAAAAGCACCAAGAGGCACAACACAAATTTCTGCCTTGAGAGGGCTTTATTGAAAGAGATGTGAGGCTGTGTAGCTAAAGCTTCTGGCAAGGACCCAAGCAGGTTGACAAACTCCTTGCTTGCCAGAAGTTTGGCTAGCCAGAGGGTTTTTCAACACTTGCATTTGCTCGGGGAAGGCTCCACAGCACACCTTGAGCTACCCCCCATCCCCCCAACACGAGTTGCTTCTTCAGGCCCCATGGACCTCAGCAAAAGGGCTAAGGAGCTGACCAGCTATAAATTCAACTCTTTTATCTCTAGGAGTAAAATTGAGGGACATTCTTAAAAGTTGATTTTTGTTATTCAAACAGAATTTAATGCAGAATCCAAAAGAACACCTAGGGAACACACACACATACACAGGTAAAGAAACACCAAAATTCACCCCCCTGCAACTGCATCCCTTATCAAGCCATGCCTCCTTCTATTGTAACACGGAACATGGTGTTCGTTTCCCAGGGATATTCGTGTAGTAGACAGTTGACTCTTTAAGCACAGAAAACTATTCTTACTCATCTTTGTTTCTTTCCTCAGTTTGAATTCTCAGAATCTACCAGACATCTCACACAGAGCCTGGTTGATTGACTTGCTGAACTGAGAAACGTGGAACCCTGTGAGCAAGCAGAAGGACAAAGCAGGTGAGAGTCCTGGACTGTAGCCCCCGCTCTCTGACCTGAATACTAGGGACTGAGACAACCCATTTCCTCTTAGAGCCTCAGTGTTCTCATCTGTAAAATGAAGCCATGGGACTGCAGAATTACCAAGGTCTCTCTTGTCACTCAAAATCTTGGAGTATGGAACAGTTTTCAGATCGCTTTATTACATTACCCGGGATGCAAGGTAGTGAGCTGGTTCAGAATGCAGGGAAGGGAAGGAAGAACTGGAGGGAGAGGAAGATGAGGCAGGGGGAGGAGGAAGCAGGTGGAGAGATGGCAGGGCATGGCAGCATCTGGCCCCCTCTGAATGAGGGTTGATGTGTGGGGAAACATGGCGAGGAGGAAGGATCTAAGCCGATGACATTACTTGAGTGGACTCTAGTCACTTGTCCTTGTACTTCAAGGTCAGAACATAAAGATTTCATCTAGAACCAGCATCTTTTTTTGTTCCTTTTTAAGGTTCTGTTTCACGTGATTTTAAAATTATTAGACCATTCACCATGATGAAGCACAGGAAATTAATAATAAGAAAAAACCATTATATTTGCTTACAATATTATATTTGCTTATCATTTTTACTCTGCATTTAGATAGCATTACATTGACATCAATGGGATTACACTTGATGTCATGTTTAATGACTTGCCTAGCCTCACTCAATTAGGAACAACAGTTTCTCTAACAGTAGAAATCAACATTGCCATCCATTGTTCGGTGACTTACTATGATGTCGTAGGGATGTAGAAATAATTATTTAACCAGTCCCCATGATAGGGCATTTTGGTGTTTTCACAACTGCGCAGGCCCACAGAAGCACTTTGAAAGAAGTTAGACTGCTCCTGCAAAGACAGACCCTACCCAAGTGGAGAGAACAGACTCTAGCTGCAGTGAGCCTTGGAACTCTGCTCTTCTGAGCGTCCGGCACTCGTTCTAACTCCAGAGTGGGAGAAGGGCGAAGGGAGTTTCTGCAGCTGCCAAAAATTCTGCAAGAATTTTCTCCTTTTTAATGCCATAGACAAGGAGTTGGCCAAATCCAGCCCTCTACCTGGTTTTGTACGGCCTGGGAGCAAAGAATGGTTTTTACATTTTTTTTTAATGGCTGAAAAAAATCAAAAAGATATTTTGTGACACATGTGAATTACAGGATTCAAATTTCAGTGTCTATAAATAAAATTGTTTTTCACCTAGCATAGTTGCCAAAGTTTTATGGGGACAGGGCCATGCTCATTCATTTATGTGATGCCTATGTTGCTTTGGGGCTAGGATGGTAGAGTTGAGTACTTGCAACAAATATCTTACTGCCTCTGGTGCCTCACATATGCCTTTCGCCTAGTCTGCCAATGGCGGCCAGGGTCTATTTTCTACTCAACATGACAACTTCTTGTGTTCACAATGATGTCTAGTAGTCATTAAAATCTGGGGCTTTATAATAATTTCTAGGTTTGGAGAAATCTTGGACTGTAGACCTGCCCTGTCACTGATGAATTTATGTGACTCATTTCTCTGCTATGTGCCTCAGTTTCCCAGTCTGTGAAATAGGTAACTTGAATTAGATCTCTAGGGCACTTCATTCCTTTACTCAACAAACACGTTCTTCGTGCTTACTATGTGCCAAGCCCCATGAAAACTCTGGGGCTTCCTGATAATGTTTATGATGTGGGACAATATTCTGTGGTTTTCACTCAAATGTAAATCACTACAGATAAGAAAAGACCTGAAAATACAATCGTAAGATGTCACGACTCAAAGGGACTGCTTCATTTGATGGAGAGGAGCTAGAGCACACCTCTTTTTCACCGAAGTTTCAGATCTTTGTGACTTGCTGATTCAGCAATCACTAATTGAGCTCCTGCTGTTGTGCACATCTGTAGCTTGGGGTGTGCTGTGTCTGGGGGGAAATCCTGATATGGTTTCAAAGCCTAAAGTTTCTAAAACTTTGACTCTCTATACCCAAACAGGGTTCCTTGGTGGATACCAGCTCAGGCTAAGAGAGAAAGGTTGACCTTTTCTTGATTTTCCTAAGGGCTCCTGGACCTCCTGCAGACCCTGCTGAGGGTTCAGCCATAGGCAACCATGTTTTACGATGTGATCCTCTCTCTTTCATTTATTTATTTTTTGTGGGGGGCTTAACAACAGAAGTTTATTCCTCACAGTTCTGAAGGTTGGCCAATTCCATTCAGGGTGGAAAGCCTCTTTTTGGTTTTCCTGCTGTATCTCCACATGGCACCTTTTCTTTATAGTCATTGGGAGCTTAGGATGGGGTTCAGGTGTAACAGGAAGGCGGGGAGGAAGGAGAGAGAACGCCTGAGAGGAATACAATGGAGATACAGGTAAAATTTAGAATGACAAGACCTAAATTGGATTGTTGATCCAAAAGATTGGATGGAGAGAGGGAAACAGTATAGCATCAAGATGTAGTTGAAAGGCCTGCTTGTCTGTGAGTGAGAAAAACCGGAGAGGGCCCACAGAAGGGGGACTGGTGAACACCCACAGGGCAGGAGAAAACCACTATTTACAAGGCCTAGAAGAGGTGGGCACAGAGCAGTCAGGCTCATTTATAGGGGACAGTGAAATGCATCATAAGGAAGGGGGACTTGTCATCTAATGACAGACTCATTAGATGGACCTGGAGCACTGGATCACTCCAAGCCTCTGTCTCCCTCCTCTGTCAAAGAGCTTCTGGTAATAGTTGCTTGGGGCGGTTGCTATAACAATCAAGAGGGAGAAAAGGCTTGCACCCTGTGTACATCTGTTTCTTGCTTTTTTTAAAAAAAAATTTTATTTATTTATTTGACAGAGAGAGACACAGCGAGAGCAGGAACACAAGCAGGTGGAGTGGGAGAGGGAGAAGCAGGCTTCCCCGCAGAGCAGGGAGCCCTACGCAGGGCTTGATTCCAGGACCCCGTGATTATGATCTGAGCCAAAGGCAGACGCTTAACCAACTGAGCCACCCAGGTGCCCCAGGCATACCAATTCTTAAGACAAATTCTAAAACAATTTTTTTACAATGAATAATGCGACATCTTCAAAAATAATTTTACAGCAAATGCAGAAATATTTTGAAGATGGTGGCTTCTCAAATCTGCCTTCAAATCTTTCCTCAAGGGGAAGATTTTAAAGAATAATTCCAAACTTTTTGATCATTAAGAAGCTAATATCATTATCAAGGATAATATGGCCCAGTAGCTTTTACTGGTCCAGCTCCCTACAAGGACAGAACTCAGAATATGGTACAGAACCAACAGAGTGTAGTCCCATCACTAATTAGCCATATCCAACCCTGGATGCACATGTGAAAGGTGGGGCCTGGAAATAGCATTTTCTCTGAAGTTTCGCCTAGTAAGGCTGATGTGAAGCCAACATTTAAAAACCTCTGATAAACTATCTTAGCAAAGGAGTTAAGCAACACTCCCAGGGAGGTCAGATCCTCCCAAAAGGACCATGAAGCATTCACTGTTGGTAGCTAACCTTTTAAAAAAATATAAACATACCCTTGCTTGCCCAGATAATTTGAAAGTGCCACTACCTGCATTTGATGAACCTTGGTGCCCCTTCTTTCCACGGTTTTTCAAACATGACATGTTCGGGCAGTTTTGCACTTAGAATACCAGCATTGGAGTGGTCATGTTCATTCATTCTCGAGGACTTTATTCATGCTGCTACCCCATCTAAGACCTCCTTTCCCTGCTCACCTGACCCCACTCTACCCATTCCCATCCCCCACCTTGCCAACTCCTACTCATCCTTGTAACCTCCATTTATTTTTTTAAAAGACTTATTTATTTGAGAGAGAGGAGCAGGGAGGGGCAGAAGGAGAGAGAGCCTCAAGCAGACTCCCTGCTGAGCACGGAGCCCGACAAGGGGCTCGATGCCATGACCCTGAGATCACAACCTGAGTTGAAATCAAGAGTTGGACACTCAACTGACTGAGCCACTCAGGTGCCCCGTGGCCTCCATTTAAATGTCATTTCATACAGGAAGGCTTCCCTGGACACATACCTGGACAAGGCCTACCTACTATTGGCTTCTCCTTGACCCTCCCAAGAACTTGTAACCTCCTGTCTAGAGGTATCTTCTCCACTCTCCTGTGCGCTTGACAAGGGCAGACCCTGTTTGGTTTTCCTCTCCCAGCATAAAACCTGGTGCATCGTAGATGTCTAATTAATATTTGTGGAGTGATTGAAGGAATATCTGGCCTGCCATATTGTATACATGCAGAAACTGAGGACCAGAGAGACCCTTACTCAAAGTTCAGCTGAACATCAGTCACAGAGCCGGGACTAGAAATAATGAAGATGATAAAAACGCACTGAGCCTTTGCTAAGTTCCCGGCACTGTGCTGAGTGCTGTTTATCCATTATCTAGGTCAATCCTCATCAGATGACTATGAGGTAGTTCCTAAAACCAGGTGCCGTCCTGGATTCTCTCCCACGCCCTCTCGTCTAATCCCTCATCAAATTCTTCCAGCCCTACAAAATACATTTGCATCTGACTCTTCTTTTTTACCTCCACCACAGACAAAGCCTCTGTAATTGATTGTCCAAACTACTGCAACAAACAGCCACAAACTGATCTCCAGGCTTCTGCTCTTTGCCCCTCCCAAACTATTCTCCAGCAACAGCCAGAGAGGGGCTGCCATTGCCAGGGAGGCCATGCTCTTCTGCTTAAAACCCTCTGGTTTCCATCACCCAAGATTGAGATAGAAATTCCTTACTGTGGCCTGTGAGAACCAAGATGATCTGGTTCCTGCTAGCTTTCTGACCAACTCTACTGCTTTCCCATTGCTTGCTTTTCTCACCACACTGGGCTCCAGCACCCTGACTTCACCAAACCTGTGCCTGCTTCTAAGCCTGTGCCCAGACTGTGCCCTCCACCTGCAGCTCTCCTTCTACTTTCTCACTGCCCAACTTCAGACCTCATAAAATGTCACCTGTTCAGAGGAGCCATCCCTAACCTGCTCCAACCTAAAGGAGCCCCTCACTCATCACATAACACTACTGTTTTTCTTTAGAGTACTCATCACTATGTAACATTTTTCTTGTCTAACTTTTTATTGGCTATCTGCCTCCACTGTTATACTGCCCCCCCCGAGTTATTATCAGCCCCCAGGATCTCATCTATATCATTCACGACTCTACTCCCATACCTAGAACAGCACTTGTTCATTGCTTATTACAAACTTTCTGAATTAATGAACCAACACTCATTTTTTCAGATGAGAAAACTGCAGCTCAGAGAAATCCAGTAAGTTGCTCAAGGTCACACATTTATAAAGGGGCAGAACTGGGATTCAAGCACATGCAGCTTCTCTCCAGAAACTTCACTCAACCCTGAAACCTAGATTCTATAGCTTTGAGCCCAGTGTCCAGTTCTCTCCACCATTCCCGATTCTTAAAAGGGAAGGCCTGTGTGGTTTTTCCCTCTAAGGTGGCTGAGATTCCCAGATGAATCGGGCTTTGAGAAACCATCCCCCTCACCATGGACTTTGAGAGGCATGGAACCAAGGCTCCAGCAACCAATCCCTGCTGCCCAACCCATATGTGAAAACATTTTGATGGTCCCCATCAAAATTCTCTGAATGTGCCATTCAGAGAAAGAGCCCTCATATAACCCCATGCCTGGGCCTCGGATGGTAGGACTATTTCCATTCTCCCTGCCATGGAGCCACTGGGGAGATGGTGATGTGTATAAATAAGACATGACTCTACCTGAGGTTGCACAGGGCTCTCTCCCTCCAGAACATTCAGGGTGTAAGAGGGCTGGAGGTCACCAAAACAGAGAGGTGAAGTGGAGTGGTGAGTGAGGGCTGTCCTGGGGATGAACTTCGAGTTCCAGAATCCAGGCTCCATTTCTGCTGTCCTGTGACCCTGTGTGGTCATAGCAGGGGGCAGTGAGAATGCTAGTTCCACCAAACATGGTGTTTATTAGCTCAAGAAAGACATTTCACCGAGCCTCAGCTTACTCATTTGCAAAATAGTGATAGCAACCCCCATTGCACAGCCCCAGATGGTGGTTGGCATTCTATTCATTCAGGTGATAAAGCTGGTAGGGAAGAGACAGGAAGGAAAGTTATTGCTGAGGATATATTTGAAGGGAAAGAGAAGATGAGGTGGCAGGAATTTGAATAATAATATTCCACTCCCTGGCTTTGCACTGTTGCTTTACAATGCACTTTCATGTCTCTATCTGTGTGACGACTCACAGCCTTCTGATATGCACGTTACTACTACCATAATTACCCCTAACTTACACAGACAATATCTTCCAAAGAGAAGATACTGAAGCTGATATATAGAATCAGGTAGTAGGAGGTAACCATAAAGAGCAGATATTTGTAGTTAGAAGATCTGTATTTAAATTTGCATTCTACCATTTCAATCCTTGTTAGAGTCTCTGAATATCAGTTCCCTCTTCTGTAAAATGGGGACAATAGTTTCTCCCAGAGCTGTGATCTTGTAGGTGAAATGCTTTTTTTTTTTTTTTTAAGATTTTATTTATTTGACAGAGAGAGACACAGTGAGAGAGGGAACACAAGCGGGGGGAGTGGGAGAGGGAGAAGCAGGCTTCCCGAGGAGCAGGGAGCCCAATGTGGGGCTTGATCCCAGGACCCTGGGATCATGACCTGAGCCGAAGGCAGATGCTCAGTGACTGAGCCACCCAAGCGCCCCTAGGTGAAATGCTTTAAGATGAATGCCACATCTCTATAATGTTGTAACTTGCCCCCCTGGGGGATGCCGCCAGCTTCCCATCTCTCCTTTTTATAGAGGAGAACTGATTCTTTTGGAAATCTACCTCCTGACTGCCTTTCAGGATCTGGGCAAAGGTTCTAGCATAATCTGGCCTAGGCTACTAGTCTTGGGATAGTGTGGTATAATCGTAGCCTTGAGAAGACACGAACATGAGATGTCAGAAGTCTCCTAGCTATGCACAGAGGGCCCTGAGTCCCTGCTGGGGCATCCCCCAGGGGTCAGCCTCTGTCCACTTTTGCAGAGATCTGGGAAGACCCAGGGCCACAGTCCCGAAAGCATCCAGAGAAGGACAGCTTTGCACAAAGCCAAAGGGCCTGTGCCTCTGCTGTTGGAGAGACCAGGGTTGCCTCTGTGAGCTGAGTCTGCTCATCATCAGGCAGAAGGGGCCAGAATCACTTCTTGTCTGCCCCCGAGGCTGAAGGCGCTGTCTCCTAGCCCCACAGCGACTGCTCTGTGCTCAACCTCAGGCCCAGCACACAGTTGCCCCTGACCTCCTCATGCTGGCAACCACTTTTTGTGCTGTTTCACAGCAGTGAGAGGAGCTGTGGCCTGCCCTGCCCTGGGGAGTGTCTGCAGTGAGAGCAGGCACTGAATTGATTTTCAAGATTAACTGTCATCCCCAGCTGGGAAGCAGCACTCACAGGAACTGAGCAATCTTTCTGGGTTTTCTCCTGCTTCAGAAAGCACTTTCTCTGCCAGGTATCTGGGAAGGCAATGGATTGGTGGGTCCTAGGAGGTCTTTTTCTGGCCACTGAAAGATAAAGCCCTCCAATGGTGAGCACGAGGAGGCACCAAGAGAAACTCCAGTAAGAAGGGCTCCCCCTGTGGACGTGAGTTTCATCCTCTTTGCTGTGTGGTCCTAGGCAGATTGCTTAACCTCGCTGACGTTTCAGATTCTCGTCCCCTCAAAACAAACTATTCACACTTACCTTATCAGGTGCTTGTGAAAATTAGAGAAAATAGAGATGCACAAAAGTGCCTGGCCCAAGAAGGCACTCAGTAACATGGAAGGTGGCCATTTTACAATTCCCACCTCACCCAGGGCTGTTCCCCCAAACTAGGGGGAAATTTTTCAACAGGAACTCCACCAAATAATAAGGGAAGTCAAAAAGGAAATGAACAAATATCTTGTTTGAATTAGAAAAGTATGAAATTTTCATAGTCCAACTTTCTGCTGGTTTCAGACCTTGGTAGCTGAGATCACCCTCCCCACCAAGCTCACCTGCCCATCTCACCTCTACATAATCCCCAGGTCATTCTGGTCTCCAAAACAGATCTAGAGATTTAGCTTATCCTGTTTCTTGGACCAGTGCCAAAGCTCCTCCTTGTGAATTTCAACCCATTGCCCTTGGAGTCTTGCCCACTCCAGGAACACTCCCTCTGGCCTGAGATCTCTGGTGCCCGAGTTACTTGCAGGACTCTGAGGTCCAACCGTTGAGACCCAGTGAAGGTCTGGGCTATTAGCGATACCTGCATGGGATGTCACAGTGTGTTCACTCCTGTGAAAACCAGCTTCTCTGACCCCATTCATAACCCAGCCCTCAGTGCATCCAGTGCATCAAGACCACACTGGATGCTTGCTAAAGATGCCAACTCCTAGGCCGCCTCTGTGCTGACCCATGGAGAATCTCTAAGGGGGAGGCTAGGAATCTGCCCATACAAAAAGCCCCCAACTTACTATTAGGCCCATGAAAGTTTGAGAACCACTCAAGTACAGGAACAGGAAGGACTTTTAAAATTTTGTAGTCCTCTTCACTTTTATCTGAGAGGAAGAGGGTGTAAACATCTGAGTGAGGCAATCCACCAAGCAGAAGCACCTGCAATCTGTGAAGTGCCCCCACATGTTTAAGGAATCGTGATGAGGAATCTTAGGGCAAAAGACTAGTTCCATATTCAGTTGATCTTTATATATCATTTCATGTAGTGCAGCGCTGAATGTTGAATTTTTGTCTGTATGATGGGGAAAGGGGATAGAGGTATTTACTTGATTTTTATTTGAATGTTGCCAAAATGAATTTAGTTTTATAATATTACAGATGACTTGATGTCCACAGAGAAAGGATTTGTATGTACACGCACACATACGCACACACATGCACACACACGCACACACACACGCACACACACACGCACACACACACACATTGGCTAGCAGAAATAAAGACATAGTCTTTCAGATTTATGGCAAAAAGAAAGAAAAGAAGGTAATATTGAGGGCCTACTACATGCCTCACATTTTTATAAAATTATCTCATACAATTTTCCCAATTCCCTTAGGTAGGTATTATTAGTTCTAAATTCAGATAAAAAGTGTGGCACAGAGTTGAATAATTTCCCCTCTTTCCTTTTGCTATCAAGTGGCATGGTCCATCTTCAAACTGGAATCTGGCTGAGTTAAACCTCTACCTTGGTCTTTATCCTTTGCTTCTTTCCTAATTTATAGTTGTGTGCCTCTTTATACTTAACAAAGTATGCCTAAGGAGATCAGGGTCTATAAGGGAGTATAAAAGAAATGGATGAATATCTATATTAGGAGGTTGACCTGGATTTGTGGAGAGATGTGGTGTAGCAGGGGTTCCAAGGAGGTGGCATTTGCATCTCATCGCAGAGATTTGGGATTGGCCTGGAAGGACAGGAAAGACTGCTCTAGGGGAGAAAGAGTGAAAGGGCATATCAGCTGGTAGGAACAGCATGAATAATTGTGTGGAGGTGGAAACAGCAAAGAGTCTAGATTGATTGCAGCAGCAGCTAAGGCCTCAGGAAGGAAGAAAGTATGGGCTTATAATATGGCCACTGGGGGTAATTTTATACTTCTTCAGCAGTAGTACCCTGCAGCCCTGCAGACTGGAGCCAAAGGAACAACATCGGGACTGTTTAGGTAGAAAGGGCCAAATGGCAACACATCATGGTTGGCCGGCAGTGTCCTCCTACTGGAACAGCTGACTCTGGAGCCCTGATTGGGCTATAAAGCAAGGAGGACAGCAGGAAGAGATTGGGATGGGTCATGAGAACATGACAGACTGATGACTTCAAGAGTAGGAGCTCATGAAGTGTTCAGCAATTTGTATGCCTCTAGCTGCAAGGAACAGAAAACTCTAATCAAATAGGTTTTAATAGCAAGGGAATATCTACGTTAACCCACATAACGAGAAGTCCATAGGTAGGGCATCACTAGATGAGGACTGTGAGGGCTATGACTCTGCTTCTCTTACAACCTATGGACTCTGCCCTTCTCCAAATATTGGCTCAGCCTCCGGCCAGTAGCTAAATAACCACAAGAACTGCAGAGGTCAGCTTCACAGAGGACAGTATCCAGAGGAAAATGAGGATTGTCTCTTTCTTGCGTCTCTTATCAGAAAGAAGAAAAACTTTCCCCCAAAGCCCCCCAACGGACTTCCTCTCGTGTCCCATTAGCCAGAATTAGGTCACTTGCCTATGTCTAAACCAAACACAGCAGAGGGTGGGAATTCTCATGACTGACATCATCTGGAGTGGAATAGGTACTGGGGACTCAACTAAGCAGCCCCTACAGGGGACAAGGAAGGAACCCACATGTTCTTTCTAAGTCCCTGGATGTTTCTCACACGTCCCCTCTTTTAAGTCTCTCCTCCACTCTCCAGGTGTGTGCTGCTACCTTTTCTGTGTTAATAAGAAAACAGAGGCTCTGGGAGGAATCACTGCCCGGGGTCCCATGTCTCCACTGTGCTCCAAAGCCCCTGCTCTTTGTATTACTCTACACTGCAGACTCAGAGCAAAGCAGAAAGACAGAAGCTATGCTCAGAGAGGGGATTTCAGTGTTAGATACCTTATATGCAGCAACATTTCTTTTGAAGTGCTACATGCTTGGTTGGCTTCAATGAAGACCTCTAAGACTGAGGACTGTGAGAGCAACAGTTGAAAACATCATCAAAACAGACTCTTCAAACAGGTAGTCTTCCCTGGGGAATAACCCTGGAAGGTTGGAGACAGCCAATTGGAGTGAGGAGGGTGGGTCATGTTCCAGACACTGAGGGGTCCCCATGACAAACCACACAAATTGAACAGTGGGTGAGGGAGGCTGCCTGAGGAGCCGGCTGGCCTGAATAGGTTGGCTCAGACGTCGATTTTCTTTCCCTCCTCCTTTTACATCACACCAAATATGGAAAAGGATACCCGCCTATAATCTGTCCCAGAAGAGATAGGGTTCTACAGTTCATCCTCTGGAAGGTGGGAACCAGATGGGGTGACGTTTTCATTTTTTCCGGGGCAGCCACAGAATGGGAAATCTGTGAGCTGGAAGCAACATGAGTGGTCATCTAGTCATTTGGAAGTGGAGAAAAATCAGGATCCAGAGAAGCCAAGTTACATGTCCTGGGGTCGTAGCAGAGCTAGGCTTGAACCAAGTCTTTCATCTCCCAGACCCATGCCCTTTCTACTGTACTCTGCTGCCTTCCATTGCCTAGTTGACAATCAAAACTGAAAGCAGATGTCTTCTTTCCTTAGAGAACCCCAAGCTCACTGCTGTTGATGTCCCAGTATGGGTGAGCATTCTCCCAAAGTCCCTACTGTATTGACCGTCAACACTTCTCGGGGCTGATAATGGCAGAATATTTGCCATCTCTGCACATTAACATTTATAGAGCAGGATCTGCATGGAGCGCATTTCACATTTTACTCTACAGTTACTTCCTGTGTTGTGCCAATAGTGTCCCCTCACCTCTAGGAACTAAATATACTTTTGCTCATTAGACATTGAATTTCCCCTACATACTAACAACATAAGGCTAAGCCGTGAGTATTTATTAGGGTTGAAAACATGCAGGCAGAAGTAGCCTGGAATGACAGCTGCTCCTTATTTAGGGGCAAAGGTGACCATAATTCCCAAAGTGCAATGAACTGCATTTTGAACTCATAGTCAGTCAAAAGAATGGGAAGAGTGGAAGGATCCCCCACCTTGGGTTCTAAGACTTAGAAAATTATAGGGGATGTTCTGCCATCCTACACTCATCCCAAGCAGTTGAGCTCCTACCTAGCTTGACTTTGAATCCTAGTGGGTCTTGGTGATCAAAGATGAGCCTGTATTGTAGGAATTACCAGAACTAGCCTCCAGGACTGTTGTGCCAGAGGCTGGTACCTAGTCAACAGGGAAAAGCAAATAGAATTAGTAAAATCCTATCACTCATTTAAGAAGACTTGCAAAATGCTGTCAGGAATATCTGATGTTGAGTTCAATTGAGTGACAGTAGAAGGACATGGGCAGAGTTTGGTTCTCCTCTTCTCCCACAGGAATCCTGACAATGTCTAATACTCCTGAAGTCACTTCTTCAGTCAGTGCCCTGTGTAAGGGTTAATTGTAACTCTGTCTACTCCCCTCCTCCTCTCCTCACAGTTCATCATGCTTCAAGGGTGTTGATCCAAGGTGCATCTATCCTTTACTTTCCCAAAGCACCCTCCAGGGTCTGGACTAGGATGAGGCAAGCCAGGCAACTAGACCACAAAATATAGGAAGCAGTCACTCTGAGTGTCATTAAATTCTAGGTGCCTGGCATGCCTCACCCTATCCCTTAGGGGGTCACCCTCACAAATACGCAGGAGATGAGTAGGGAGTATTTGTTTGCATAGTGTTCACTTCATTACTGGGAATCCTCAAATGTCTCCCCATCGCCTGCGGGACATAATCCAAATTACTGAATGTGGCCTATGCAGCCCCTTCTTTGTGAGCTGGCTCCTGTCCCTATCCCTGCTTCAGAGACCTATCTATACTCTTTGCCTTATATTACCCTCCAGTGATCCTCAACTCCTTAAGGTCTCCTCCCAGGGGATCTAGCACAGACTTGGTACCCACTGAAAGATTGCCAAATGAATAAATGTATGAGACCTGAAGCACCATGAATACGTTAATGCTGAATGATGGAAGAAATGGAAAACCCAAGGAAGAGGTGTGGCAGTGGCTTAAGAGGACTGGCTCTGATGTGACATTGTCTCCATCAGGAGCTGTGCCCATGGACAACTGATTTTTCTCTAAGCCTCAGTTACCTCCTTTGAAAAGAAAAAAGGGGGGGCACCTGGGTGGCTCAGTCGTTAAGCGTCTGCCTTCGGTTCAGGTCATGGTCCCTGGGTCCTGGGATCCAACCCCGCATCGAGCCCCGCATCAGGCTCCCTGATCAGCGGGAAGCCTGTTTCTCCCTCTGCCACTCCCCCTGCTTGTGTTCCCTCTCTCACTGTGTCTCTCTCTGTCAAATAAATAAATAAAATCTTTTTTAAAAAAAGAAAACAGAAAAAAATGCACCTATTTCATTGGTTGCTGTGCAGATTAGGGAAAAAAAAGTTCACGTAAATCCTTAGCACAGTGGTTGACACCTATAAGTGCTCAATAAGTGGCTGTTAATGTTCTTACAAATTGGAAACAAAATCCAATCTTAGAGAAGTATTTATAAATCTACTGACTGCAGCTGAATTTCAGGAGGTGACAATGACATATAGGTAGCACTTAGATGCAGCCAGTCATCCTGAGAAGTCCAAGTTCTCTCTTTAACAGGTGCCTGCCAAGACCAGGATAGAGAGATACCTTTCCAGACCACAAACCTGTGTTGGAAGGTACCACAGAAGAGTAAAGATACAGAGTCTGGGTTTCCATGTATCAGTAGCAAGACCCCACACCAGAATTTGTTACCTCATTACTTAGTGTCTGAGCCTTGAAGAAAACATGTAAATTATGCAGAAAGGCACCATATTGTTGGAGGCAAATGAGACCTTCATTATCCCTGTGTGAGCATGGCTTAGCCAACAGAGCAGAGAGAAACAGTAAACCCATCAAGGTCTGGCAGCACAGATGGGTGCTCAAAAAGGTTCCAGGGACCCTCAGAGTAGGGCCAAATGCTGTCGTTATTCAAGCAGTTAACACATGGCTAGGCACGTGGTGTGTCTCTAATGATTCTGCTTCTCTGCAGTCTTCTCTAGGGGAAGCTGTTCATCTGCCCACAATCCTCACCAGGATGCCCTTAAAACAGCCTACAACCCAGGGGGTTAGTATTCTCCCAGTCACCCACTGCCATTCACAGCAATTTCCACTCCCATATGATTTAAAAACCGTCCTGTCTCCATGGTCACAATATTAGGCTATGCTATTGTCTCCAACTCCTACCCCTTTTACACATTGACTATATTCAAATTCATCCCTTGTGTTTACTGGGTACCATGGCATCCAGTGCCTGGCATGAAGTAGATACTCACTCAACATTTGCTGAATGTTGGCATTAGTTCAGAGCCTTACTCTTCACCCCCAATCCCTATTGCCATCTCAGATGCCCTCAAGATCTGTTGAAGGATTCTTACAGCATCTCCTTCCAGAGTCTAGCTTTACCTATTTCCATAGCCTTCTCTTCCAGTCTAGGAACTTGGATTTATGGCCTGCCAACATCTACCTCTAAAGTCTTAACCTCAAAAATTCATCCATCAATCAATCTTTTAAAATTAATTAATCCATCTTTAAAATCAATCTTTTATTTTTTCTTGTCTTCCATTCTACACGAACTTGATCCAAACCATCACTGCTCTTCTCAAGTCCTGTGTTACATCCGTTCTCCCATTACCCCAATTATCTCTCACTTCATACAGTAAAGGTCACCACATATAAATTCCCCCCAGATCCCTTCCCATTCACTTGCGAAATTAACTATATTTTCATCTATTATTATTTCCTCTCTTGTGGTCCCTTAGGAAGGAAAGCTTCTTTGAAAGTGAATCCCTCTACACTTGCATTCTATCATAATCTTCCTGAAACAGTATACATTTCAGCAACGTGACTTTTTCTTCTATCATTCCATCTTTAAAGTTACCTCCTATCTTGCCATTTGCAACGATGTGGATGGAACTGGAGGGTGTTATGCTGAGTGAAATAAGTCAATCAGAGAAAGACATGTATCATGTGACCTCACTGATATGAGGAATTCTTAATCTCAGGAAACAAACTGAGGGTTGCTGGAATGGTGGAGGGTGGGAGGGATGGGGTGGCTGGGTGATAGACATTGGGGACGGTATGTGCTATGGTGAGTGCTGTGAATTGTGCAAGACTGTTGAATAACACATCTGTACTTCTGAAACAAATAATGCAATATATGTTAAGAAAAAAAAAGAAGAAGAAGATAGCAGGAGGGGAAGAATGAAGGGGAGTAAGTCGGAGGGGGAGACGAACCAGGAGAGACGATGGACTCTGAAAAACAAACGGAGGGTTCTAGAGGGGAGGGGGTGGGGGGATGGGTTAGCCTGGTGATGGGTATTAAAGAGGGCACATTCTGCGTGGAGCACTGGGTGTTATGCACAAACAATGAATCATGGAACACTACATCAAAAAATAAATAAAAAATTAAAAAAAATAAAGTTACCTCCTATTTGTCAAACCCAATGAACTTTAAGTTCTTAACCCTAGCTCGTTAACCTGAAGCATTTGAGAAGGTTGACCACATCCTTCTTCTTAGGAACCTCTTCTTTTTCTTCTGATCTAGCACTCACCTTGGGTTTTTCTCTTTCGTCTATACTCATCCTTGCTGGTAGATGCCCCTGCATCCTTTACCTTTACTCTCTCTTTAATTTTGATGTTCCTGGGGCTTTGTCCTGGATCCCCTTTTCTTCTTAGTTAGTGCCCTCTTCTCAGGTCATGGTACCCACTCTCATGGTTTCTACTGAATCTGTGCCCATATCATGATTCCCAAATCTGTCTCCAGCCAAGACTTCTCACTTGAGCTTCAGACCCATACACCCAACTATACACAGAAACCTCCACCTGGATGTCTCTCCAGACCTCAACACACTCAAGACTCTGGGCAGTCTCTTCCCCATCATATCCACTCTGTTCCCGAATTCTCCATCTCACTTAGTGGTGCCATTGTCCATCTAGGTGAGGCTCAGACATGTGAGTGACTATGCCACAATCTGGTCTAGTGTTTTTCCTTCTCTCACTGAGACTGGGTGAGGAAGCTCTGGGCTTGCCATGGGACTAACTGCAGCAGTTAGCTGTAAAGTGGCTGACCATCAGGTCGGCTTTAATTTAAACAGGGAGATAATTTTAGCCTGGATTGAAGGCAGGCTGTTACTAAGAATTTGGCTGGGATGTAGGGACGTCTAGGGTTTTACAGAGAGAAAGAAATAGAAATTGAGAAGTGATCCCTGGCATCTAACCAGCAGGAGGCCCATGTCATTGACCAACATCACTGAAAGCTATTCTCTTAAGAAGTTCTATCCAGTTTGGAAGATATACTTTGTTTTTTAAAGATTTTATTTTATTTGAGAGAGAGAGATGGAGAGAGAAAGCATGAGTGGGGTGAGGGTCAGAGGGAGAGGGAGAAGCAGACTCCCCACCGAGTGGGGCTCAATTTCAGGACCCCAAGATCATGACCTGAGTGAAAGTCAGATGTTTAACCGACTGAGCCACCCAGGCATTCTGGAAGATATATTTTGAATGCCTCAGTATTGAGCTCTCAGGTGAGGTTAGGGAAAACCAAATTCTGGTCAGCTTTTCCACACTCTCCCACCAATCCTGTCCATTTACCATAAATGACTTGTGAAAAGCAAAGAAAACTTTCTGTTTATACATGAAGATCAAAAGTAACTACAGCCAAGGAGATCAGCAGGAAAGTCATATGCTAGCAAGATCAACCTTTCAGACTCTACTTTTGTATCTTTGAATAGCTGATTTAAATGTTCTGCCTTTGTCCTGTTGCAGGTATTTCTATAAGGATTCAACAGGATTGATGTAGCATTATTAATTTAGAGATGAAGATAGCATTATTATTTTGGTACTCCATATCAGTCACAGGTAATTCACTTCTTCAAGTGCCAATGCTGCATATAAAGTGCCACATCAACTTGCAATGCAGCCTAGTTTGAGGACTCTGAGAGCAGCCTCTGTGTGTTGATAGAACTCTATGAGTTCCAGTTGACCGAATTTCCTCATGGTCTGAGTGATCCAAATATCAGAGAGCGATGCACATTTACCAGAGTGCAGGTTATCATGACTATTTCTGCTGTGATGACATGGTAGGAGAGTTATGTATCAAACAGAGCACATACTTTTTACTTTGCTTTAAACAAATAGCCAGCTGAACAGATTATGCAAATGAACTGTCCCCAAACACATCTCCAAGTAAAATGGGTAGGCCTGTATATAATAGCCAAGGAGGTATGACTCTCATTTCACATATGCAAGGTTACAAGTGATATCACATTTTTAAAATGTCTTTTAACTGAAGACCTTAATAAGTCTCCACTCCTTCAAGCTGTGGAAAATTCAACTTCAATCTTCCTCTCAAAGGGCAGGGTACTGGGATTTTATGTAGTGCTGTGGAATGTGGGATCCCCTCTCACCCAAAATCATTAGTTAGCAGTTCACACTGTTAGCCTAAGACACCGAGTGTCCAAATGCACATGGTCCCTTTGGGTCCACTGCTTCTGCTGCTTCTGGGGCAAAGTAGTATTTATCAGGTCTGGAAATCATGCAGTCATTCTCCTCTGAGGCCTACCTAGATCAAAGTCTGCTGCCCATTCTCATAAAACCCACTGTCCTTTCTTTCTTTCCCTGATTTCCATAGATCCCTTCTTTGGTCTCTTTCAGGGTTTCCTTGATAATAGCACCTCTCTGACCCCTCCCTCAAGGAAATGGGGCATAGTCTCCTCAGTGGATTTAGACTTTGGGAAACAAAAGCCAGGAAGGGAAGTCTCTTGCAGACCACTCCTGCTTTCTCTTCTATCCCAAACCTCTGTTGAGGCAAGAAAACACAGCTTCCTCCTACATAAATGAAGGGAAAGAAGAGAACACACAGGAGAAAAGTATCATTTTGCATCTTCAAAGCTGACTTCATTTCGAGTTTCCACTGGTATGTACTCAGTGTGACAGGTCAGTTACCACAGGACAAGTAAGATGAGAACCTTTTGGGACCAGCTCTTGGACAGCGTCATGGTGGGCTGTTACCACTACTGGTGAACCTACTCCTGTAAGTTGGCAATACAAGTGACAGCCTGCCTTCTGTTCCAATGCAAGACCTGTGTCTTATAGGAGAATTTTTTCACGTATGTTATTTCACCAGAGCTCTGACAGCCCCACTGAGAGAAAAGCTGTATTATCCCCATAACCCTGATAGAAAGACTGAGACTCCAAGAAGTAAAGCCATCTAGCAAGTGTGAGGTGGAGATGGAATGTGAACCTAGGTCTGTCTGACTGCTGGATTCCCTGCTCCTTGTGTTCCCTGCATATTTATCCCCTTCTGTCTCCCCCTATACCCATAGCGAGGCTCAGAGCCCAGAAAGCCAGGCGGTCATCACTCCACCCTGTGAGGTGAGGTAACACAACTTCCCTAAACCCCCTGAGTGCTGCTACCTCACTTGGAGCATCCTTTCCCCACCCAAGTCCAGCTCAATGCTCCTCCCTCTTGATTCCCCTTTCAGATGGCTGTGAGCGCTGTCTCCCTTTGTATCTCTAACTTAACCAACCATCCCTCCATAGTGATCTCCCTTACATTTTGGCATTTATACACATATCTCATGTCCTCCAGGACCGTTATTGACTCTGGGGTGGCATCACCATGTCTGAATCATTGCTACCCTCCCAACACTTAAGGCCTGACCCCAAGGAGATACACAAGAAATGCCTGTAAAATAGAAGGGTGAACTGGAGATGAATGAATATAAGAGGAGAGAAAGGAATGAGTGAATGAACTAGTGGATTCGGTTGAAAATGAAAACCCATGGATGATGGCAAAAACCCCAAGTAGCCGTTATAGATAGTGATGAGCTAGTATTCACTACAGAACATGAGAGAAGAAACACACTGAGATTAAGTTGGTGCCAAAATGCAAATATGATTCAAGGTCTGTGAAGTGGGAGGAACACTCCTCAGGCCCCAGTAATTCCAAGTTTCACTCTGGATTCATTTTATGGGTACTGGTTTCTCGAACTATTCCTGTTTATAATGCCCTAAACCTTCTTTCAGATCATTAATACACAGCCATGATGCAATAATGCCACAATGGAGAATAATTTTGGTGCATCTACACTGTGCCAGGCATTTTTCTAAGTATCTCATTTAATTCTCCTAACAATATGAGACATGTACTGTTATTTATCCCATTTTAAGGATGGGAAAACTGAAGCTTAGGAAAGTTAAGTAATGTTTAAGGTCACTCATCTAATAAACGGCACTATCAGAAGGCAAACCTATGTCATCTGATTTCAGAGCCATCCCTCCTAATCACTCTCTCATCTAGCTTTCCAGCAACATGGCACCATGGCTGGCTATGACAGCAAGCTTCCATTCATGGAGCACTTGCTATGCGATGCACCAAACACTCTGTGGACATTGAATTCACAGCAATCTCATGTCTAAGGCACTGTTTTGATCCCCATTTTATAAACAAAGATACTAATGCTTGTGGGACTGAGTGACACCACTAGAAAGTGACAAAGCTGGAATTCAAATGTAAGTTGACTTATTCCAAAGCCCACGCTCCTTACCATAATTACTGTATCCCAGAGGAAGCATTCATAGTTTTCTCTCTCATTTAGTAGGTGGACGTGGGATCCTAGGAAGCACCCTGTATTTGAAATTGGATTACTTATGTTCTAATCTTGGTTATTCCACTTGGGTTTGTACCTTGGACAAGACATTTAACATTCCTGGGCCTCAGTTCATCATCCATAAAATGGAGCCAATGCCCCTTGTAGAGTTATTGTGAAGGTTAAATGTGGAGTCAACACTGATGAGCACACTGTGCAAACCTCTACTTCTGTGAAGTAGAAGGGGGTCAATAGATATGATTATACTTGTCTTGGAAGTGGATAAAAGGTGTCTCACAGAGATGAAGGGTCTGGTCTAACGATCTCACAGGGAGTCCGTTCATTAGGCCAGGAACAAAGCCCAGATGTCCCTAGGCAGAAGTCCATGTGCCTTTTGCTAGGTGGCCAAGGATCATTATTTGCAAGGATGACATTCTGCCAGCCCCCCCAGTGCTTCTTTGGTTTCAATGTGCATCATCTTCTCCCCTCCCACACCACCTAGCTCTTCTGAGGTCCCTTGATATTCAGGGTAGAAGGCTTTTTCCATCATTCCTTGACTTAACAGTTGAATTAAGTGGTCTTGTTCTGTGAAAAGGGGTCCACCCAGAACAAGCAGTTAGGAGAGAAGGCAGCATGAGCCAGGTCCGGCTTGCTTGTCAAGTGCTTGAGATCCTCTGCTAATGAACACCGTTTTGGAGCTGCTCGGGATTAAGCCATTATCTGTGCGATCTTCACCTGACCCGTTTTTGGACCAAAATTCATTCATTCCAATTTCATGCTTAACTAGGAAGGCTTTACAACTCGTTTCTCCCCTGGTATCATTTCTCTTCAATCTCCAGGACCCATTATGCAGCAATTTTGCTTTCCCCAATTTCATTTTCACTTTCAAAGTGAATGTCATTTGTCAGGCAAACCACATATTCTTTGGATCCCTATCTGTTAAATTATTTCTGAACTTGACTTTTTGGGGCCCCATTCTGGCTGACCTAAATTCTTCTCTGTCTTCTACCATTTCCCCCTTCTCTCTGAAGGCAGCCATTTGAGGCTTCATTGCCTAAAGAGGCTGTTTCTGGAAGCACTTATCTGTTACCCCAGTTGGATAGTTATCATTCCTATCTAAATTAGCTAGTGTGATCTTTTATCTGAACTCCAGGCAGAACCAATCCTTTGTATGAGAACTCCCCATCAGGTTTCAGACCCATCTGCAGCATCATTCTCAGATGATTCTCTTTGGAACTAAGATTCAAGTCCTCGATGTTTCGAATGCAATGTTCGTCTCTGTAGCCACTTTTCAAAAGGACATGCCACTCTTACAGGGATGGTGCCTGGAATCCCAATTAGGCAGTTTCTTGCCCCAAGACCATCTCAGAGGAGGTGCTCTGCAAGGACCCCTGGTCGTTTCTGTCCTGGTGTTGCCAACTGCAGAGAGAATATGCAATGGTGGGGAAGAGGGAGTGTGAAAGGGAACAGTTACAGAGTGGCAGAAAGTGACTTCATACAATTCACCTTCAGAGCAGGAGCAAAGAGATTTTGCAGTGAAACCATGACTGTTAACACATGTCAAAACTGATCTTATGAGGGAACTGGCAGCCCTGCTCTCCCCCAGGTGGCACAGACCATGGATAGTGTGTTGGGCTGGAATTGGTCCCCAATTCCAGAGGACCCAACCACAAGCAAATTGCACAGAGAATGACCAAGCTTGTGAAGAGGCCAAACTGTGTGAAGGATGGTTAAAAGAACTGAAATGTTTAGCCTGGAAAGGAGAGCCTTTTGCAGGGATAAGCAGGGTGGAAAATTCTATCTCAGACTCCTGTTTTACAAATTAGAAACCTGAGACTTGGAGAGCACAGACCCAGGGAATAAGCAGAGTGAACTTTTTAAAGAATAAATGAGATCATTTTGCTTTGCTACTTAAAACCTGCCAAAGACTCCTGCTGCTGTTAATAAAGGGCCAACCCCAAGCCATGGCCTCCAAGACCCCACATGATGGTGCCGGTCCCCCGTACAAGGAAGAGGAGCAGCTAAGCTGGTACAATCAAGAGACCTGCCCTCCGCCCCCCCCCAACCAAACCATGGCTTAAACAAGCTAGAAGCTTATTCCTTTACCTTTCAATAAATGATACCACAATTTGCAGACCAGACCATGATTCAATAGGTTCCAGTAAGCAGAACTTAGCAGCAACAGTCAGCTGATACTTCAGGAACATACCCATGAATGAAAAAGAGACCCCTGCCTACTTTGTCTACATGGTGAAGAGAAACAAGAGTAGACTGGACCAGAAATTGGAGGGTGACCAACAACTCGAGTGAAGACAAAGCACATCTTAAAGGAATGACGTGTATTGCTAATGCTAATGTGCTATGTGCCACAGTTAAGCCCATGAAGACCACTAAAGTTTACTGTAAATTGAAGAGTTTGAATGATGAAAAAAGTCACAGATGAGCCGTCAAGGGCAGGCAGGGACGCTCTGTCATCCTTAAGGTGGAGCTTCTGTATCTGGGTGCAGGATGGCACCAGGAGCCATCACCTTTCAGTGTCTGCTTCAGTGGTGGCTCTTCGGGGAGCCACTCCCTGCCCACCCTCTCTGAAGGAGCTGGCCCATCATATAATTTATCTCAGCTCAGTACCCTGCTTGCTTCTTTCAGAGCACTTACCACAGTTTATACTTATTTATTCACTTGGTTTATTTTTATCTATCCTTCCTCTTCATCCCCAGCCCACTGGACTAGAATCTCCATGAGGGTATGAGAGGGATCTTGTATGTCCAGCTCACTCCCATATTAGCTCTCTATCCCTGCCTAACAAAGTACCCTACAACAGAGTAGCCTAAAATAATGAACATTTAGTACCCATCATTTCTGGGGGTGAGGAATTCTGAAGCAGCTTTGATGGGTGGTTCTTGATTGAAGTCTTTCATGACATTGTAATCAAGCTGTCTGATGGTCTGCAGTTATCTGAAGGCTTTGCTGGGGCTGAAGGATTTATTCCCAAATGGCTCACTCATACAGTACTGATTGTTAGTAGGAGGCCTCAGTTTCTTCCCACATGGGTCTCTCCAAGCTGCTTGAGCATCCTTATGACATGGCAGCTGGTTTTCCCCAATGTGAGCAATCCAAGAGAAAGCAAAGCAGAAGCCTTTATGTCTTTTTGACTAAGCCAGAGAAGTCACAGACTGTCATTTCTATAATACCCTATTGGTTACACAGGTCAGCCCTATTCACTGTGGGAGGGGACCACACAGGAGTGTGACTATCAGAAAACAGGGATCACTGGGGGCCATCTTGAAGGCTGGTTACCATAACTACTCTATTCCTCAGCAGCCAATATAGAACTGACATATGGTAGGCACTTAATATATGTTTGTTCAGTGAATGAATGAAGGAAGGAAGAGAGCCCAAGTAAACTCAGAATTATCAAGATTAGTAACTGAACTCAGTCTTGAACTCAAGTCTTCAGTCTCCTGCTAAGTGTTCTTTCCCTACACCACAAGTCCTTCTCTAGGACTTGGCCAAACATGCCCTCTTTTTTCCAATACTCTGACACACAGCCCTGTCTCTCCCAGCCCATGTCAGCCTGTAACTGACCCTGGTGATGGCCTTTCCAGTAAAGCCACTGGAGTACCTGGCAAGGAGAGAGCAGGAATCCTGGGAGGCTGAGGGGATATGAGGGTCTGTCAGATCCATAAGCAGCATTTGGCAATCTAAGGCCATGGTTTGGAAACTTCAATTTGCAGAAGAATCAGCCAGGGAGTTGGTGACAGTCCAGAGTGGAACCCAGGATTCTGCAGTTAGGAGGGCTGGTGGGATGTTCTCATTGCCATGGTTACCGGACAAGCTACTCCCATTCTTTGGGCTCCTTTGCACCACTGAGCACAACCTTCCAGAGGGTCCATAGAGGGTGGGTGGGAGGGCTTCGGGAGGGGAAGCCCAGCCACAGAACTGCCAGGGTAAGAAGATTCAGACAAGCTCAGTACAAGCTGTCACTCCCCAGCCAGCAAGAGGACAAGAGGTTCCTTAGTAATTTATTTGTATGTAACACGTGTTGGGTAGTTGGGGTTGTTTTTTTTCCCTCCCCTGCAGGGCCTGTGTGTGTGTTTGTGTGTGTGTGTGGTATGTGTGTGTGTGTGTGTGTGTGTGTGTGTGTGTGTGTGTGTGTGTTAGCTTCTTCTGCTACCCAACTGGGAGTTTGATTCATTTAACTTGTTCAGCGTCAGTTGCAATAAACCAGGTGGTTTTGCATTGCTCATGCAAATCACTTTCTCCCCACACATGGCTACAGTCCCAGCTGCCAAAATGTTGTCATGTTCTTGTCTCCAGAGCCTTAATAATAAGAAAAAATACAGTCTGTAGCATGTATGTGTTCAACACTCTCCCTGGTTATCTCTTAGCCTGTGTGGCCACTGCTAGCCCTGTCAACGGGCCAGTTCAAGCCAGGAGAAGAGGTATACAGATGCCAGTGGGGCTGAAGGGCCAGTGCTCTGGCCCCTCAGGTCACAGATTTTGCTGACCTATTCAGAGTGTCCCTTAGAGCCAACAAAACCTTGGATACGGAGGTTGAAATCTCAAATTCCAGTTCTGCCTTTGTATTACTGACTAGATTTGGGCTCCACTTAATAGTGTCCTCATGCCCTAATTCTTGTGGGAATTAGGTGAGACAATCAAAGTCAAGATTCCCAATTGGTTTTATTTCATGGTACAGAAGTAGATAAAGTACACTGGGATAAACATGAAAGGTTACTCATGGCCAAAGATAATCTTTAGAGGCTTTTGGTCACCGCAGCCTCTGCCCATCACCCTTTGGCTAAGGGATCAGTGTCTTATGGTGAACTGACTGACTGAGGGTCACCCAAATTAGTGGCTCTTCCAGAAATGTATGTGGACTCATACACGGCCTTGTGTCATGCTTCAGCTAATGAGATGGAAGAAGTGACATGCCACCTCCAAGCAAAATCTTTAGGAGCCAGTGTATAATTCTGCCTTGCTCTTTCCTTCTATTACAGTGATTAGCAATGTTACAGATCATCCTGAATACCAAAATAAAGACTGTATGGATCAGAGCCACAGCCAACCCACAATGGGGTTCCTCCTCAATAGCATGAGCAAGGAATGAACTTCTTTTGTTTTAAGAGATTTGGGGGCCATTTGTTACTGCAGCAAAAGTTTTCCCATTCTGATCATGCCATGGCACACCTGATGGGACCCTTTGATCTCAAGAAAAGTTCCAATGAATTGGAGAGTGCCAGACAAATGTTAGCCACTCACTTATACAAGCACTAATGAAATATAAATCCTTTGAGTTTCTATCAACTTTGTCCTCTGGGGGTTTAGCTTTATCCCCAAGGTTGTAGAGAGGTTACTGAAAATTCCAGTTATCATACCCATACAAAAACGAAAAATAATTGGTAATTTGTTACTTCGGCATGGCCTAGCATAGTCTTACTAATATATCTGCCAAAGCCTGTGTCAGGCAGTCTCACACCTATTCTCTTCTTTGAGTCATCCCAATGAGCCTATAAAAAACAGAGGGCTTGGGAAGGAGCTTACAGATGCACACATAGTTTGTAGGTGGCATAGATGGAACTTGAACCGATGGGTATGGATCCAAAGCCCATGTGTTTTCTACCCCACCATACCATAGCACATCCTATTCCTACTACAAAATCTAAAGCATCGGGCCATGGGTGGACAAGAAGCATTGATTTCTTGAAGCATTGGGAGGGACACAGAATTCTAACTTGTCAAGGTCCTCATCAGGGTTCCAGGGCTTCAGGTTTGTCCCTCTGACGTCTCCTTCAGTTTCTTTCTCCTTTTAGTTCTGGAGGCAAAGTAGCACTGTGGTTGAGAGCATAGATTTTTGGATCTCTGTTGCTCATGAGCTGTGTGACCTTGACCACCATACTGCACCTCCAATTCAGCTCCAATTTCCTCATTAGCAAAAATGAGGATAAAAGCATCTACCTTGTAGGGTGCTTAAAAGGATGAAATGAGATGGTGTCTGCAAAGTACTCAGTGCAGGGTCTGACACATTGGAAATACTTGGTAAACAGTAGCTCATAAATTTGATGGCCCAAAGCAACCATTCATTTTAAGGTATAATGGATTATTTTTCCAACAGATGCTTTCTCCAGGAGCTAACAGTATAAACAGCCTCAAGACACAATGGGACCATAGTCCTAGCCTTAGAGACAAGGGACATCTTGTCAGCTTGCTTTCCTCTCTCATGCTTAAACTCATGCCTACACTTTATTCTCATTACTAGTTGCTATGCTCCTAAAGAGCTCTGAACTTGGCATCAGGCAGGCTGTTCTAGGGACGCTCAGTCGGTTAAGAATCTGCTTTCAGTTCAGGTCATGATCCCAGGGTCCTGGAATCAAGTCCCACATCGGGCTCCTTGCTCAGCGGGGAGCCTGCTTCTCCCCTTGCCTGCTGCTCCCCTTGCTCATGCTCTCTCACTCTATGACAAATAAATAAATAAAATCTTAAAAAATTTTAAAAAGCAGGCTGTTCTAAAAGAGCAGAGCCTCTTTTAGAATAGAGGTTCCATTACAAATCTCAGGAACCTCAAAATCAGTTCCTCACCTATAAAATGGGAATGCCAATTTCCACTTTACAGGGTTTATAGAAGGATTCAAGAAAATCCCATCAGGGAAAACCTGTCACACTGTTCCTAGTAATAGGCATTCCGTTAACTGAGCAGTATGAGTCTCCTCACCTCAGAAGAGAAGTACCCTGTAGATAATGGTGAAGGGCTCAGCTGTGTTCTGAGGGACACACATGCCTTTATTTTTTTATGGTTAGCATTTTTTAACACTTAACATGAGATCCACCCTCAACAAAATTTTAGGTGCACAATTATAGTAATGCAAACTACAGGCACAAGGTGGCACAGCAGATTCTAGAACTCAACCATCTTGCATAACCATTACCAACTCCCCATTTCCTCCTCTCCCTCCCTCCTCTCCAGCCCCTGACAACCACCAACCCACTTTCTGCTTCTGTATGTTTGACTGTTTTATATGTCTGTACAAGTGATGTCACACGATGTTCATCTTTCTGTGAGTAGCTTCTTTCTCTTAGCATAGTGCCTTCAACGGTCAGCCATGTTTTGAATATGGCAGGATTTCCTTCTTTTGTGATGCTGAATAATGTACAGTCTTTTAGAGAGTGATGACAGAGAAATTAGCATTTTCATATTTAATAATTTTGACTTAAAATTGTACATATAATTTATGCTAACTAGAAAACTTAGAAAATTCAAATAAACCCCAAAAAGGGAGAAAGGAAGACCACCCATAATTTTGACAGCAGAGTCTTTAGATACCTTTCAAACATTTTTTTGGTATGCATTATTGTTTTTGAGTAATCATAATGTATATTGCTTTATAACCTACTTTTTGCCCTTAACTATGTTTTGGATCTATTTTTCCACATTGGTAAGTATCTATAACCAACTGCTGCTTACTACAACAGCTGTATAGTATTCCCTTATATAGATGTAGCTTGGACTATAGGTGGTTTCCAGTTTTTTGCTATTGCAAGCAAAAATGTATCCTCAATGCTGAAATAATCATAAGGCAAAGCATTATTAGCTCTGCTGGCTAATTTCTGTCCCTACTCCTGACTCCCTTGCTTGTCCCTATTATAAATAATTAAAACATTTTCCAGTTAAACCTACCTAATTACATATTAATGGTTCCTAAGTCAAAAGATCATTGCTGAGATTAATTACAAGAGACACTTGTTCACAAAAAAACCCAATCCTTATTTCATATCAGAAACAACACATTAACCTATAGACTGAATTTCATAGACCATAATGATCTTTTACAACAAACAGATGTCAAGCAGGGTCTTCTTTGGCAAGGTGGGAATTACATTATTACTTAATAATCCAGACGGGGGAAATTAGTTCCAAAATAAGGGAATTTGCTTATGAAAGCAGTTTCTAAATTATAAGCGATGTTGCAAAGTGGACAGGCCAAGAGTTTTGGAGTCAAACAAAACATTGGCACTGATCTTTATTTACTGTGTGCTCTTAAGCAATTTACTTAACTTCTCTGAGCCCCAGCTCCTTTATGTATAAAATACTTAACATCTACTGCAGATGTTACCCCCTCCTTGACTGTTATAACACAGAGAACAGCTAGAGTGAAGGCTCTCTACCACTTAGAAGAAATTGTCTCTTGGTCCAATTCTATATTTGATAACTCAGGCCAATGCAGTTCTCCATTAATAGGGTGGCCAAAGAATTTACATCCACACTGGGACACTTTTGAGACTTAACTGGGGTGCTATAAATAGTTAGCAGGGACAGCAGGTGCAAACTTGAGCTTCCCCAGGCAGACTGGCAACCCTACTATTAACCAGATAATCACCAGTCTACATGAAGCAAGTAGGAAAATCAGGTCATTTCATTTCAAAGTTCTCTCAGCTGTTCCCCATGTGATCAAGAAAAATTAATTCAATCACAGACTGAGTGTGCACAAAGTTTATTTGGCCTGTCCAGAATGACCCTTTGGAACCTTCTCTTTGATTTGTCAGTTCTGTTATCAGTCTTCTCAGAGCTAGGAAAACTTCTTTATTATGGGGAACCCATAAATCTTACTGTGCAATTTTATATGATTTTTGGTATAGTTTTCCATTTATTTGAAATTTTTTTCACATTCATAATATGCCAAGCCCCAGCTTAAAATTATGGGAACTAGGGAGATGGCTGAACCATAGTCTCTGCTTTCAAGAAACCCACAGTTAAGCCAGGGAGACTAACACAGAAGCCATTCATAAAAATGTACCATATGAAAAATTCCAACATGGAGATGTGTGCAAAGCACTATGGGACACAGAGAAAAGGGTGATTAATTCTCCCCTAGAAGACAGAAGTGGTACCACCTGAGATATCTTAAATAATATTTTCTAAGTGAAGAAGTGTGGGGAGTCCCTTCTAGGTGCAAGTTTAAGGAAGTTGGAGTATGGAATGTGTGAGGAACTGCTCAAGACAGTGTGGCCGGAGGCTGCTGTGAAGTAGGGAGAGCGGTTGGCCTGCAAACTCCTCTCTCTGGGTGTTCTACAACCTTCTTCAGCTGTGGAAATCTAAACTGAGCAGTCTTCCAGTTCCTGCTGCCTCTCTAACAAAACTTCCAACGGCCCCAGAACTTCTCAGAAAGCTCCAACACATTGTCTTTGAACTTATTTAACAGTGATGCTACTGTTTCTCAATTTCCTATAGTGTATGTGTGTGTGTGTGTGAAAGTGATGCCACATGCCCACTGAACGCTACCAGATTTTTGCCACCATTTTGTGTCAATAAGAGCTTTGTGAATAGATTCTACACTCTGACTTTTAAGACACCTATATAAGTGGTTGATTTTTAGAAGACTGTTTCCCTATAGCATTCAAAACTGGCCTATTCATATCAGGAACCATTGTGAGACTGAGACCCACCCTATACTGAGTTTACATCTTTTTAAGTGTTTTTTGTTGTTGTTGTTATCATTTCTGTAGGGTAGGAAAAAAATCAATGTGATTCTAAATAATTCTGACCTCTTTAGAGGCAACAAATGTTGCATCTGATTCAAAACAATCCCCATGTTAAAAAAAAAAAAAGCAAGTGAGAAGAAAATGCCCAGTCCACCCATTTGGAAGTGGGATGACTCGAAGGCAGCTCCATCTCAGAGGGGGCCATTACTCACCAACACAGGGAGTGCCCTCATGGAGAGTCGAGCAGGTGTGTCCAGATCATCGGATCTGAGGATAGAGGGAAGAGGTGAGAGGGTGTCCCAGAGTCTTACAAATGGGCCTCCATTAAGTCTCTTGCTTATAAGTGACAGAAACTCAATTCAAACTGGGCCCAAGAAAAGCAATTTTAAAGGATTTATTGGATTTCTTAGTCTAATAAGTCTGGGGTAGGACTGATTAGACCTGAAGGATATTACTGAAAGGTATCTCTTCCTACCTCAGCCTTGTTTTCTTATTTGCTGGCTTCGTTCTCAAGCATGCTCTCCCATCATGCTGACAAAATGGTTGCTCACTGAAAGATTGTTGCCCTGGTTCATATCTTTACAGCTCAGCAGCCCTGGGGGTAAGAGAGGTTCTCTTTGCCAAAGAATTACCAGTGAAATTCTAGGATTGAGTCTCACTCAACTGACGTAGGTCGTGTGTCAATACCTGACCCAATCATCATGGGCAAGGGGTGAAGTAAGCTGAGTGAGGTAACTTATTGTTATTATCCAGGCTGATCATCCTGGATCTTAGATGAGGGGGATGGAGGGTCAGAAGCAGGGAACCCCATCTGGGCCTGGTGGGCTGAGACATAGGGAACAGTGGTTCACCAGTGCTATGGCAATGTCTGTCTTCTTTCCCTAACCTGTTTTCTTCCTAGATACACATTCTAATTCTAGCCTCCTTTACAGTGGGTGTGTCCACGTGACTCAGTTCTAGCTAACTGAAGGTGAGAAGTAATAGGTATCCTTTCTAGGCCCATTAAAACCACCCAGCCAACTTTGGAAGCCATGAATAGAAGATGGTAGATGTACAAAATGGAAGGAGCCTGGTCCCTAAATCTCTACCACTTAGAGAAAAGCTGCACCCCAAACAGGAACACACATTGTGTATATTCTATCACATTGAAAACATTAGGGATTTGTTTGTTACAGCAGCTCATATTAACTAACAAAAATGCAAATATCCAAAAAGGGGGGATTCGCAAGCTGAGAGGGCAAAAACAGTTCATGTCTACTACATAGCTTCTTTGTGTTCAGTGCTGGAAATTCCAGACAGCCTGATGGGTCTAATCAGTCAGTAACCATGGCCAAGGAGTCAGAAGACACAGGTTCAAGGCCTGACTCTGCTACTGATAGCTGTCTGGCCCTCGACCTGTCCCTTCTCTCAAACCCTTAGTTTCTTCATCTGTAAAATGGCAATCACAATATCTGCTTGACCACCCGGCTGTGGGAATCAAATACGATTATGTGAGTTAAAGTGGGGTGTAGACTATAAAGTACTGAGCTAGCCTTTACACAAACTGAAAACCACGCTGATAAATTTACCCCATTGGTTAGAGTGAAGCATTAACAAATCCATTGGGCCTCACAGAAAAATATCTTTTCCCATTCAGAACCATAAAGATTAGCACCAGGAAGAAAGACCTGGAGTCAAATATGACAGGATGTATATACATCCTGTCCTAAGGACAGAGACCAGCGCTGCAGTGGCCAGGTCTGCTATAAGGCAAGCTTGAAATCTCCCTCCTTCCTTCCTTCCTTCTCCTCCACTCATACAAATCCAATCCACTACTCAGAAGAGTGCTTGTTTCTGTTTTTCCAAAGCTGGCCACTCCTCAAGTCTCTTATTCTTTTCTTGAACTAGTGAAATCCAGACCAGTCCACCTTCCTCAGGGTTGCTCCGTGATCCTTCCAAAACGTAATTGTGCCATTTCTTTGGGACCAGAAACCTCTGTTTTTAATACTGAATCCAAGATGCATGGAGCCCCTTCTGGTGTGACTCACCATCAGCTCTTAACCTACACTTTCTAGTCTTATCTGCAGTTCAGACCTTCTCTCCATTCCCTAGGTGTTCCAGCTATTTTCAAGATTTATCTCTGCCTGGGAGTACAGAGGTGCAGGTGACAAATGAAGAGGTCAATTGGGAGTGTCTCTAGAGAAGTAAGAGCTGGAAACCTGAAGCTGGGAGGTCAGTAGGCAGTGCAGGTGGAGAAGAGAAGGCAGGGGAGAGGAGTGGAGAGAAAGAGGGTGAGGAAGGGAGGGAAGGGAGTTTCAGGAAGACCAGTATTTGGGGTAGGACTGTGAGCTACAGGAGGAAGCCACAAGGCAGAAGAAAAGTAAGAAGGTGTTCGTGTGGGGGAGAAGCAGAAGAGGGAAACAACATGGAGCAGAAGGAAAGAGAAAGTGACAAGAGCGAGGGATGGGTCACCAGCGCCAAGTGCCCAGGGGAGGTCAGAGCGACAGGAGTGAGAAGGAGGAAGTCACTCGGTTTAGGCAGGAGTGAGCCACAGAGTGTTCCCAGTGGAACAGCTTAGGTGGGAACCCATCTCTAAGTGGGTTCAGGAATGAGGAAGAGGGTGAGAAAAGGAGGCAGTGGGAGGAGCCAAGCCTTTGGTGAAGCAAGGCTTGAAGTAACTTGAGCCAGCTCCCTAAGAGGTAACCCATTCCGCCTGGTCCCTGGTGATGGGGAGCTACTCTCTGCATCACCAACAGAGATTTCAGCGGCCACCACCTGTTCCCAGTGGCCCCTCCAGGCTGCTATAACATGAGCCAGCTTTCAACACGGCTTGAAAGCAACCGAACAACAGGTGCTGAAATCCCGTCTACTTCTGAGCTCCCCACTTCACTCACCTGGCTCACAAACACCTCCCACCCCTGCTCCTGGGGGCCATGCCCCACAACCTGGCTACAAAGAAGCTGTGCCCAGGGATGACCCTGGAAAGGATGCACACTGAGCAGAAGAGTCAAGGGAATCAAAACATGCTTCCTCTAAATAAGCAGCTGGTGACCTTCGGCAAGGCCCATCCCAGCCTCAGTTTCTTCCTGTGTCAAATAACAACAGTTCTTACTCCAGAGGGCAGATGTGAGATCAAATCAGAAACCGGATGTTAAAGCTCAAGGGAAATTATAAAGCTTTCCAAGAGTGTTCATTATTAACGGTGTTCTGATGATGGAAATGTACATTTGCTGGGAGCTTGTCAAGCATTTCATCCTGAATTCCTCTCTTTCCCATATCCAAGGCATCAAAAATCCCACCGGCTCGACCTCGCAAACATACCATGAATCTCAGCACCTCACTGCTATCCCTGTAGCCAAACTGGCATCAATGCTCTCTCGGGAAGTTGCAAGAGCTGTGCAGTTGGTCCCAGGCCTTACAACCCTGCCTTCCCTTCCTACTGTCTCTCTTCTCTCAGAGGAGCTGGAGCAGACTTTTTCCAAATGCAGCTACATCATGTCAGCCTCCCCTCAAAACCCTACGGTGGCTTCTCCCTGCGTGTACAAAACAGTCCACAGTCCCTGCGGTGCCCTTCCTCCTGCTGCCCAGCCGCTTCTAGCTGCGCCCTGAGCACGCCACACTTGTCCCCACTCCAGGGCGTCTGCTCTGAGCTATGACTCACTCCCTTATTTAATTCAGGTCTTTGCTCCAACAGCAGCTCCCTGGGGCGGTCTCCTGGCTATTCTCTTTCAAAGGGTCCCCTTCCAGCACCCAGTCCTAACCCCACTTCTGCTCGCACTCTTTGTACCCTTACCTGGTTGTGTCTGCCTTTGTAAAAGACTGAACCCCTGTTCCTGTGGGTTTGTTTACAACCCACCCACCCCCACCTCCCGCCCAACCCCCCATCCCATCAGTTGCAAGTTTTGTTAGGACAAGGGCTTGTCTCTGTCTTGTGATCCTCAACACCTAGAAATAGCGTCTAACAGATGATAGGCCTTTAATGCATATCTGCTGCATGAAAGAAAGAATGAATGAATGTTCTTCCCATGTCATCTGGGTCAGCAGTGTCCTGAATTCCGTCCAGGCCACTCTGCAGAGCTCCGCTCCACATCCAAACAGATGGCTTCTGCTAAGCCCATGACACTGGCAACCTTGACTTGTTGAAAGGGATGGGAAAGAGCAAGTTGATTAATTTGATCCATGGAATGGTTTTTACCAGTATTGGTTTAACCTTTTGTGTGACAATGAAAGGTGTGATCTTTTCCTTATTATCTTTTTCTTTTTTAGGACTTTATTTTTTAGAGTAGTTTTAGGTTTCCAGCAAAACTGAGAGTAAGGAGCAGAGATTCCCCCTAGTTCCGTGGCCCCCACACATGCAACAGCCTCCTCCAACATCAGCAGCCCCTGCCAGAGTGGTACACTCATCACAGTTGATGAACTTATGCAGACACATTATAAACACCCAAAGTCCATCGTTTACGTTAGGGTTCACTCTTGGTGGTGCTCATTCTGTGAGTTTGGATGGATGCAGAATGCCATGCATCCACCATGATGGCCTCATACACAGTTCTTCCACTACCCCAAAAAGCCTGCCAGCCACTATTCATCCCTCCCACCCACTGGACCCCCAGCAACCCCCGGTCTTTTCCTTTTCTCCATAGTTTTGCCTTCTCCACTCTAGTAAGAAGTGGAAACATTCTTGTAAAACAGTCCAACAACACAGTTCTATAGATAGTAAGTGATAAAAGCTCCTTCCCTTCACCTGCACTCTTCCCATCCCACTTCCCGTCCCCCACCAGAAAAGACTGTTGATAGTTTGATGTGTTTCCTTCAGGACCTTTTCTATCTATTGACACACACATAAATCTCCCTTTCTAAAAATGGATCGCATTGTGTATTATGCTGCAATGTACTCTTTGACTTAGCAATACATCTAGATCTTTCCATGTCAGTTCATCTAGGTCGTCTGCATCCTTGTTAGTGGCTGCTTGGTATTCCCTAGTATGGATATAACTGTACTGTATTTAATGTTCTGTGAAACGTGTAGGCCAGCTCCTATTTTTGGCTATTCCAAATGCAACAACCAACATCCCGGTACATACAGTATAGTACACATATGTATTTCTGTAGAAGAGATACCAGATACCTAAAAGACAGAAGGCCATTCTCAATGACATGCATGAATGCTTAAAAATGGAAATAATTATACCATGGAATAATCTTTTATTAAGATAACAATAACACCATTTCTCAAAGACTGAACATAAAATATGATCAGGGAGGAAGAATTACCATTTATCAGGGCCCTTGGAATGCCTGACAGCTCTACAGGGTGGGTATTATTGCTGTCTGATGGAAGTGAGGAAGCCGGGGCCCAGGGAGGTGACCTACCATGCCCGAAGTCCCCCAGTGACTGAGTGGCAGAGCTGAGACCCACACACAGTCCTGTTTCCCAAGTGCATTGTCTTTCCCACACACTGTGGGGTTTTCTCTTCACCCTCCTTTCCCTGCTCAATATAAAGGAGCAAATTTTGCTTATGAAACTTGCTAATCGGCAAGCACATGTTCCAAGTTGCTGATCATGGCACCTAGAAACCAGCTTCCTGCTTTATTTTGCTCATCACAGGAACCAAAAGGACCATCCAAAGGGTGTGTGCCTTCACAGAAAATCCCCTCCAGGTCCTTCCCCAGGAGGGAGGAGAAAGGCTCTTTTGTGAGACTGTCTCAACCTAGGGAAACCCATTCACAATTGTCCCAGCTTTGATGGGTCCATGCCTGGGGCTTCTTGTAGCTCCGCCCCATCCTGAGGACTGAGGAAACAGATCCCTCACAACCCATGCGCAGAGCCAAAGGAAGCACTTTCTTGGTAACAAAGGAGGCTCCAAGATGTCTTGATAGCTTTGCTCTCAAATGGCAAAAGAAAGCCAGAAAAGGCAAGGAGGCCAAACGTGCACCCATGAAGACATCCACTGTCAGGCATCTGGGGACCAGAGTAGTGTAAAGGGAAAAGCTGAGAAGTGGCCTAATATGCAGAAACAGAGGTCACGAGTCAGACGGTCCCAGCAGGACAGGGTTGGAAGAAGCCTGGAAGGTCTGCCAGTCTAGCTGCACAGCCAAGCCATGGGCACCTCCTGCAGGTTTCCTGCCGAGAGTCAGGCCCCCCAGCTCTTGCCTTGCTCACTTCCACGGAGCACATCACTGCCCCCAAACACCAGGGTCCACCTGCGCACATGTCTGCCTGTCAGAGAGCTCTTCCTTCTAGCATTTGGAAACCTTCTTCCCCTTTCCTTCCACCCACTGGTCCTAAGTCTACCCTCCCCCCAAGACCCCAGAGAACGAGTCCAGTCCTGCCTCCCTGAGACGGCCCTTCCAGCCCTGAGAAATGCCCAAATTCCCCAGCGGCTGTGAAACCTTCACAGCAGGTCTGAAGGGGGCTGCAGGATAGAAGCTTTCTCTTAACAAACAGGTCTAGCCTTTCTGGTTAGGAGCGCTGTCTGGACAAAGAAAACCAATCCCGCTTGTCTTTTGAACCTGCAGCCGGATGGGAAGGGAACAATAGCCCTGGGAGAAGTGGGGGGAGGACCTGCCTCTTCACATCTTAATGAAGGTGTGAACTTTGAAGCTTTATTATGAGCACTTGAAAGCCTACCCCTGGTTAAGCTCCTTTCAGCTGCTCACAGTCACCCTGGATAATGAGGCCGCAGCTGTGTGGGAAGCGCTGGGGCAGGAGAAGGGGAGGACCAGGGTTATCTGGAGGCAGGAGCCTCACTGGTCCTGGCAGAAAAGCCACCCTTGGCTGCAGGCTCTGCCCCGTGACAGGCCCTGGTGGCTTTCAGGGACAAGGAACTCTCTGTTCAAGCCTAAGGAGAGCAGTAACCCTATTAAGAACAGGAGAAAGGTCTGAAGAGTCCTTTAAATAAAAAAAAAAACTTCCTAGGTCAAAAAAATAATGACGCACACCTGGATGGTATCTTCCATCCTCATGCCATCTTGATTCACACAAAAGTCTCTGTGAGGCAGAAAGGACGGTGGTTCAAAGAAGTGCCCCTGCATGAGGTCGCTTGGCCTGTCAGTGGCAGGTCAGCTGGTTCCAACCCAGATCTTTTCCCACCTCACAACCCACTCTTCCCTGGAAGCTTTTAAATCCAGTCTCAAGGTGTCCACTGAAAGGTCAAATCATGAGCCATATGCAAATATGACAAAATAGTAGTCTAACATTAATCAAGTGCTACCTATGTTCCCAGTACTGGACTTCACCTACTTACAGGCATTGTCTTATTTAATCCTCATAACAACCAAACCACCAAACGAGTTAGTATTAGTATTATTATTGATGGGGAAACTGAGGCATGGAGAGAGGAAGCAACTGATCCAAGGTCCTACAGCCAGCAAGTGGCCAGGCCATAAATCTCAATTCAAGCGGTTTAGAAGCTTATTTCATATGTCCCCATTGTAACTGTAATACCTGTTTATTATAGAAACTGGGGACATCTATAGAAAAAAAAATCCAAACATGAGTGCTATATTTACATCCTGGCTTTACGCACTTGTGTTTTACATGTATTCATTCAAGACAAATTTATTGAGCATCTCCTGTATGCCAAGCACCATTCTGAGTACTGGGGATCCAAAGGTGAACACGACCAGAGGGTCCCTCTCTTCAAGTGGTTGACCCCTGGGAGCACCTGCCTGGGTATTTCAGTGACCATGATCATCTGCCTGGTGCATGGGCCTCCTGCATCAGCACTCCCTCACGCAGAGTGCCAGATGGTTATAGTCAGTGCATATACAGTCACAGTGTAAAGAAGCTGTAAAGTTTATTTGAATGCTCACGTTACTCCCACCCAGTATCTATGTGCTCTGTACCTTTATGCTAATGGCCAACATGACAGCAAATAATGAAAGTGCTGGATTTTTCCCACTCCTGGTCTCAGTCTCCACAGAGATAGAAAGTTACTCTGATGCTCTGAAGGGCATCAAGTGTATTCCAGTCTTGTGATTGCAAGACAGCAATTGGACTATAAGACGTCACCAGTCCCTTGGGCAGAGAGGCTCACTGTTTTAGCACATGGAGCCAGGCCTGCCCTCCAAGCTGGGGCAGGAGAATGGCCTTCTAAGTATTAAACTCCCATCCTCTAAATAAGCAAACTGAGGCTTGTAGAATAAAAATTCATTTTCCCAAAGCCAGGTCTTTAGAGCCAGGTCAGCTTTGAAAGCCAGCAGGTCTAGGGGTTTTCTGTATCTGAGGCACAGGGGACCTAGTGACCACCCCAGAATGGAGGGATCTCCACTGAAGGGATCTGCTCTGTTAGAATCCAGTCAGCAGCTGACCCTTTGGAGTGTTGCTCTCAGATTTTTTTGTTCTCAGGACCCCTTTAACACTCTTAAATATTATTGAGTCTCACCACACACACACACACACACACACACACACACACCTACACACAAAGGTAACTATGTTAACTCTGTAAGGCGATAGATGTGTTAATTATCTTAGTAATGATTCCACAATGTATATGTGTATGCATATCAAATCATTACATGGTACACTCTAAGTATATACAATTCTATTTGTCAATCATTCCTCAATAAAGTTAAAAAAGTTATTAAGGACCCCAAAGTGTTTTTGTTTATGTAGATTATATCTATCAATACTTACTGCACTAGAAATTAAAACTAAAGAAGTTTTTTTAAATGTTTGTCAATTTATGTTACAATAACAATAATAAGTCCATACTGATTAACACATAGCATATGTTTATAAAATAACTATATTTTCAAAACAAGAAGAAACCAGGGAGGGAGAAAAACCATAAGAGACTCAATCTCAGGAAACAAACTGAGGGTTGCTGGAGTGGAGGCGGGTGGGAGGGATGGGGCATCTGGGTGTTGGACATTAAGGAGGGTATGTGCTATGGTGAACGCTGTGAATTGTGTAAGACTGATGAATCACAGATCTGTACCCCTGAAACAAATAATACGTTATATGTTAATAAAAAGAAAAAAATAACTATATTTTCTAAAACTAAAGAATTTAGTGAGAAGGATGGCCTTGTTTTACATTTTTGCAAATCACTTTAATGTCTGTCTTAACAGACAAAAGCTGGCTTCCCATTTCTGCTTCTGCAGTCAATCTGTTGTAATACATTGTTTTGGTAGAAATATATGAAGAAAAATACAGCCTCACACAGATATGTACTTGGGAAAGTGAAAAATATTTTAAGAGTTTTTTTTTCAGGTAATTGTTGTTATTCTTCATTGGTACTTCACCAAAACTCAATATAGAGTAGCTTCTTAAAGATGAGTTGCAATGTGGAATCTGAGGGCAAATCAGAGAACTTTTCATACTCAGTAATATTAAAATTCATTAGTCTATGTTGGGTTTTGAATGGTTCTTTCACAGATGAATGTTTTGTAACACCATGCATTGGTCATTTGGAAAATAATGGTTTGCTGAGTTACGGAGATCTTCCAGATGTTGACACATTTCATTATAATAGCCTCTGGAAAACCTCACTGTATCTCAGGAAAGAATGAGAATGGGAAAAAGACAATATCTTAGCATTATTATGAAAATAGTTTTAACCTTGGAGATCCCCTGAAAGGTTCTCAGTGACCCCCAGAGCTTCACAGACCACTTTGCAGAACTACTGCTCTGGCATAAGGGACAGTGAAGACCACTGAGAAACCCAGGTATGGGTGGCTGAACTCCAACCCTCTGAAGGCAGGAAATACTGGGAAGCTGAACCTGAGACAGAAGGCCAATCCCTTTGCTGGGAAAAACCAGAGGAAGAGTGCTTGGACAGGTGTTCAAAGGTCATTCCACATGAGCAGCGAAAGATATTTGAGAAGCTGCAGAGGGGCCCAGCAGACCAGATACAGTCACTAGATCCTGGCCAGAGAGTGCATTTAAGCCCCACAGAAGGTGCTGATCCTCTCCCTCTTCAGCTAGACAGTGTCAGGGAGTAGAAGGGAATGCCAGCTACATAGAGCTGGCTCAGCAGAGGCCAGGAACAAAGTGTTCAGGGTGGATGCCAGTGAAGGTGAACCTATGTGAAAAGAACACGTCCAAGTCCAATTTTGTCTATCTCTTTGGGGTTGGGATCAAAATAAGAAGAGTCTAGGGGTGCCTGGGGAGCTCTTTGGATTAAGCATCTGACTCTTGATTTCAGCTCAGGTCTTGATCTCAAGGTCGTGAGTTTGAGCCCCGCGTTGGGCTCCTTACGGGGTGTGGAGCCTACTTAAAATAAAAATAAAAATAAAAAATAAGAAGAGTCTAGAAAAAATAGGATCAAGAGATATGGATGCCATGAAAGGAAGAGAGAAAGGATGCTTGGGAGCCAGCAGGCACCCAGATTGCCCTGTCATTTTTGTAGTCCTCTGTGCCACAAGCCAACCCTTCCTGGGAAGGGTCTCTTGTCTTCATTCTCCATCATATCCTCTGTCAGGTTCTCATCACCTTCTTTAACTGGTTTCTCTGCTTTCAGGACCAGCCCTCCAACCTATGCCCAACCCTCAGTCAGAGCTATTTTTCTACAATACACATTTGGTCGTGTCCTCCCCATGCTTAAAACCCATAAGCATTCCTTCTGATTATCCACAGAGTCAAGTCCAAATTCCTTAGGGTGGCACAGAAACCAGGCACCACCTGGCCTCTGTTGTCATTTATGCTCATCCCTTCCTGGTCAACCACTGACTGAACCTCTGTTCAGCCATCAGCACCACCCCTCAAACACACCAGATTCACCCCCCCCCACCTTTTGCCTCTATATGCATTCTCTCTAGGCTGTGGAGGGCCTTGTCCTCCAACACCAGCTCAGTTACTACTTCCTCCCAAATGGAATTTGACATTTTCTTTACCTTTATACATTATGATCCATGTGCTTTTCTTTTCTTTTCTAAGATTTTATTTATTCTACAGAGAGAGAGAGAGAGAGAACAAGCAGGAAGAGTGGCAGGCAGAGAGAGAGGGAAATGCAGGCTCCTTGCTGAGCAGGGAGCCCGATGTAGGGCCCGACTGAGCCACCCAGGCACCCCTCTTTTTTTTTTTAAGATTTATTTATTTGAGAGAGAGAAAGCATGAGCATGCGGGAGGGGCGGAGGGGCAGAGGAAGAGGGAGAGAGAGTCCCAAGCAGACTCCTCACTGAGCACAGGGCCAGATGTGGGGCTGGATCTCATGATCCTCAGATCATGACCTGAGCCAAAACCAAGAGTCCCAATGCTCAACCAACTGCACCACCCATGTCCTTTTCAAGATGTGATAGCCATCAGTGCTGTTCTCTGTCCTCCCCAAAGTCTCTTCTGAGTCCATGGCAGGATTGCATTTCCTGGTTCCCATGTACTTAGATGGAGCCCTGTAACTAGTTCCAATCTGGACAATTGAGTTCTGTGAAGAAGTGAGAGGTAGCACTTCTAGGCCAGAAAATTTAATCCCCAGTGAAAGACTTTTTTAGAGCTTTCTTTCTCTCTGGCAACGGGCGATAGTGGAGATGGCCTGCTCCATCAGCTTGGGTCCCTTAGTGATTCTGATAAGCAGAACTCCCACCCCCACCAACATCTTCCCAGCTTCCTTGCCAACTCGTGATGTATCTATAGTGTATCCTCCGAGATTTGGGGGTTATTTGTTAATGCGGCAGGCCCTAGCCTGACTGAAGTGTGATCAGAAATGGCCAAACCATAAGTCTGTCCTGACTCTGAGTGTTAAACAAGGCTGACCCAATTGGTACCCAGTAAAGGCGAGTGTCAGACCCCTCTGTCCCTAACCCTCAGCCTGTCCTCCAGTGACCCAGAATCTTTTCCATCTGAACTTAGCTCTGTCCATGCTCTCTGCTATCCTCCTGTAACTACCCAGTATATAGACGTCTTGGTTCTGCTTCCTGTTTCTAGTCCCTTCAGCGTAAGCGGTAATGCTAGCCCCTCTGGGTTTGGCCTTCAGGGCCCGCGAGCTGTTGTTTGCTTTTACTGTGTGATATGAAGGAACGTAGACCCTGAAGATATCTATGTCCTAGTGCCCAAATCCTTACGTGGCAAAGAGGCTTTGCAGCGTGGTTAAGGGCACAAACCTTGAAATGGGGATAGTACCCTAGACCATCTGAGTATGCCCAATATCCTCACATGAGTCCTTAAACGTGGACAACTTTCCCAGCTGAATCAGAGAGGAAGATGTGGCTATGGAAGAAGGGTCAGAGAGATGTAACACTGCTGGCTTTGAAGACTGAAATGGGACCATAAGCCAAGGCATATAGGTGTTCTTTGGAAGCTGGAAAAGGCAAGGAAATAGATATTCCTTAGGCCTCCAAAAAGGAACGCAGCCCTGCTGACACTGTGATTTTAGCCAAGTGACATCTGTGTTGGACTTCTGACCCATAGAATTGTAAGATAACAAGTCTGTGTTGTTTTAATTGGTAAAGTTCGTGGTAATTTGTTATAGCAGCAGTAAGAAACAAATACACTGCCATCCTCTTTAGTCTGCTTTGGAAAGCTTTCCTATCTGACAGGGCCAAAGCCTCAGGGACATTCCCAAACTTGCCCGTGAGGTGGGACAGAATGGTAGAACCATGTTGTAAGTCAAAGTGCACCTTGCCTGGGAAGTTATGAGTGTGGGGTTTTGTACACTATAGCCCCGGGATAAGAACATAGCCTCTGGAGGCCGGAAGTCCTGCCTTTTTCATACTGAATCTGTCCACTTACCTGGTTTATTCCGGAATCTCTGAAATGTGAAGGTTCTGCTTGTTTTCCTAAATGATCTTCTCTGGCTCTTATTTCCTATGCCCGAGTTCTCCAGAGCCACTGTCCATTTAACCAAGAAATAGAAGAGGAAAGCAAAGGCCAGAGAATCCAGGGTGCCTGCCACATCTGTCTCCTCTCTATTTTCGAGATGGCTGGGGAACTGGGATTAAAGGTGTCAGAGGAAGAGGAACACAGCCAACACAAACATTGGGAGAAAGCCGGATTTGAAATTTGAATGCTAACTCTGATGTATCCTAGCTCTGTGACTTTGGGCTAGTTGCTTAAATTTTCTGAGCCCCAGTTTCTTCATATGTAAAATTTGGATGGTAATGCTTACTTCCAAGGTTGTTGTAAAGATTAGGCAAGGTCATGTAGAGAATGTTCCCAACAGAGTACCTGGCACACAGGAGGTACACAATCAACAGCATCTAGTATGAGTGGAGCACCAGGGATCGCAGGATAGCAATTTCATGTTGGCCACATACTCTCACCACTAGGGGTCACTCAAGAACCCCTCCATTTCATCCCCAAGGTGGAGAACTCCAACCTTTGTTAGACTAAGAACTCAGAAGGACATCATGCTAGGGGATGAAGTCTTCAGAGTGACACATGGAAGAAGTTAATGCTTCTCTGTCAAGAGCTGATTCTCAGATCTCTTGTTCTTGGTAGCTTTTCTCTCCTCCTCTCCATGGCTGTCTAGTCAGGTGGACCACAGGCAGTGGTGTGCTAAAGCCTAGACGACTGCTAAATTTGCAGGAATTCTGCAAGCTGGTGGTCAAACAACCATTAGTAAATATTGAATTATATAAATTTGCAAAGAAAACATATTAAAAACAAAAATAGTACTAAAAAATCATTACTTCCTAATTATTTTATAGCATTTTACTATTAGCTATGCTCTTGAGTTATTTATGTCTATCCTATCTTTACAGTGGAAATACTAACTAATGTGCTACCACACACCTCTCTCCAATTCAACATTCAGTGATGTCATGTTGGGAGCTTGAAATCTACCAAGTGGGGGGTATTTGCACTACATAAATTGGCAAACACTACGGATCTGGGCTTGACTTATTGTTTTGTTAGTAGTCCAGAGGAGAGGTCAACAAACTACAGTCGACAGGGGCCAAACCCAGCCCACTGCCTGTTTTGTACAGCCTACCGTGAGCTTATAGGCTAGCATGATGAGTTGCAAAAACCAAACTAGGCATCCCCCTCTGCCCCGTGTCCCCCTCTGCTCTCAGCCCTTGCCTCCCTGGCTGGTGGCCACAACTTGCCACTGCCCAGATCCATGCTGGTTGCCCTGACACACTGCTGAGCACTGAGCTGTACAATCTCAGTCTAGGAGTTGGTGGCTTGGAGAGTCATTCTGCCTCTTGTCAGCTGCCCAAGTTAAGAAGGCTAGGCTCTTTAGGAGAAGAGAAGTGTGCATCAGGATCTGGGTGTCACTGGGAGAGAGAGTAAGACTGACCCTGGCAGTCATCCTGAGCTGCTGCCCTTCTTTTGGACAGAGTCCTTGTGAAAAAGCATGGCTCTTGTGTTGGAGGACAGCCTCTGCTTGGGAGAAATGTGGTGCTAGGAGTGATAACAGCTGGTTTGTCAGGCTGGAGACCAGCTCAGTCTAGCAGGCAAATATGCTATTATAACCCATTAGTGAGTACTGTAAGATTGAAGCATGTAGGTAACTGGCTGGATCCAAAAGTATGGAGTGAAGGGGTGGGATAACAAAAGGAAAAAGCTCTAAGGGAACATGAACACTGAGTTGTCCATGGAGTTCTGCTCTACATCAGTTGGACCAGGCCCAAATGTTCAAAGATGAGTGCTATCTCAGAAGGAAGGTTCCTTTTTCCTCCCTTTTTTTTTTTTTTAAGATTTTATTCATTTATTTGACAGAGAGAGAGAGACAGCGAGAGAGGGAACACAAGCAGCGGGAGTGGGAGAGGGAGAAGCAGGCTGCCCGCCAAGTAGGAGTAACGCAGGGCTCAATCCCAGGACCCTGGGATCATGACCTGAGCTGAAGGCAGACGCTTAACGACTGAGCCACCCAGGCGGCCCCTCCTTTTTCCTCTTTGGGGGATAGCACCTTATACTAGAATTTGGCCAAATCCTGGCTTGCCTCATTTCCCAGGATTAATTTTAATGGCCTCCCAGAAAGATTTTCATACCACACTTCTTTGACAGAAAAGTGGGAAGGTTCCCAGCGAGAAATAGAAGTGGATGCCATCCTTCCATCCAATGGTGTGTTGGCCAGGAGAAAGAGACTGGGTGGACCCACATTCCTTCTGAAAGGCCCGGCGTAAACCCTAGGAGACTCAAGAGGTAAGAATCTATCCAGCACCTCCCAGAAAATGAGTACTTCACTTCAGGTCTGTAATATGTTTCGGATTACACTGCACTTGCCCATGTATTACCACGTTTACCAACTTGACATGGAAGAATGAGCGCAGCTTCTAAGAGTATAGGTTCAAATCCTACCTCCATCCCTGAACATGAGACCCCATACAAACCACTCCGTATGTTAGAACCTCATTTTCCTCATCCGTAAAATGGAATCCATGATAACTCCCTGAATAGGCAGCTGTGAGGATGAGATGAAAACAGCCTGTGAGGACATACCAGACCCCTAGCAAATGGTACCCATGTGTGCTGGAGCCAGCAGGCTCACCATGGCCAATGGTTACAGATTCTGAAAACTGGCCAGCCAGTGATTAAGCCATTAGTAGCCTGAACTCATTCACCGTGTTAATATTTACACCATAGAAATTGGGGATTGCCACATATCAAGGCTTTTTCTTTTTGGGGGGAGATTCAGTTTCCCAACACACCATTGTTTTTATTATTTCCCTTCTCTTCCTTATATCCTGGAAAAATCCCTATGAGGTAGTATCATTACCCCCGGTTCACAGATAAGAAAATGAAACTTGGGTTAAATGACCTGCCCAAAGTCAACAGGTCATAAATATCCACTTTTTTGGTCTACAAATCTAGTGCAACCTTCGCTCTACCATAGCAGAGTTAAGTCAATTTTGAGGACACACAAAGCCTCTCTTGGCTTCTGGTATCCTTTTTCCAGCCTCTTCAGAGGATGTGACCTGTCAGGGCCCAGACTTCCCCCTAGACAACTTGGTTTTACCATCACATCAGAAAGCCAAAGCTCTGTGCCTACTACAGATAGATCCTACCTCACCTACAAGGTTTCCCATTTGTTAATTTTACTGTGTATTTATCACTGCATTTCGACAAGCACTTCACCGTCTACATAGCATCTTTAGGCTAAGTGGCTTCAAGGGCTCCAGAAACATTATTTCATTGTCCCCTTACTTCCTAATGAAGAGCGTTGGAGACTAGAGCCCTTATTTCACAACGGGAGGAAAGTGACTTGTCCAAGGTCACCTGAGAAATTGGAGGCAGTGGCAGCCAGCCATCCTTTCTCTCCTGCCTAGGCTGCTCCACCCACAAGCAAAGAGCTGAGTAGCAGCTGCAGCCTCTCTCCTGAAGGAGGAGAAAATGTCAAGGGCTATCAAGACTCTGGCTGTAGGGCACAAACTCATTACCACCTAGGGTTAAGGATAAAAAAAATAAAATCCTCTGCATGATCTACTACTGTCCAGTTACGAGCATCACCCAGCTTTGAAGCAGTTGACATTGTCCACAGTCAAGATTTTAAACCCATTCTGGATGAGGACATGGTTTGCATTTGCTGGCCGTGGGATGATACTAAAGTAGATCTGGGGAAAAAAATGTCATGGAAAGAGAGAGGTTTATGCTGCCAGATTATTCGAACTGACATTATTACTATCATGCCCAGTGATTAAGAAGAAAATAAAGGCAGAGTCCCACTTGCCTAATTTGATTATCTGAGAAGCTCTGTGTTGATTACCAACGTCTGCTTGCAATTGGGGGCAAAGAAGAGGTATCCAACCAGCTAAAAGCTGGCAAATCACACACAGGAGCCTGAGGTCTGTGTAAATGAAATTTAATAATAAATGGGATGCACTCCCAGGTAAAGAGGTAAATAACAGACAGAGAGAGAAAGAGGAGGTTCAGATTATACAGCTGGGAAGGGGATTCCAGCCAACCTGACATATTTGGAGAAATGGTCTGCGTTGAGAGAGGAAGACAGACTCAGGGCAAGAGTAAAGTGAAGGAGGCAGAGGAATGAAAAAGACAGTGAATCAGATATGAAATTCGGTGTTGGTCTCAGGAGAGGTGATTATAAGTACTGTTGCAGGCAGTGTACAAAAGGCTTCTGTGTATAGAGAGAAAAATGTGGCCAAATAAGAAGGACCCCAGAGCCAAGTAGGGAAAGATTACAAGATGGGGGGCTAGCCTAGCATCTGCTTGTAAGTCACTGACTAGGAAAGAAGGGGGCAGGCTCAGAGTGTGTCCTGTCCCAGCACATTAGGAAAGAACTCACACAGCCAGGGAGCAGTATTGCCTGGGTACCTGACTCCAGGGGTGGCCATGCCATCGCTTAAGGATATTGACAACACGCGCAACTTCCAATCGAATGGCCCAAGCAGAACACTTTGTACTGATGAAGTGGTGCTGATATGAGGGAAAAATGACAGGCTTGAAGTCAGAAGACCAGGCTGTGTCCCTCCTCATCTGTAAAAGGGGATAACCATATAGTTCGTACTTGGGAATGGAAGGATTGTGAGGGAAGAAGACAATTTAAAATAAGGGAAAGGAGGTAGCCCTCTAAAGATTAAAACTGTAAAGTCAGCATTTACAGATCAAAAAAGAAATGGGCAAAGTTACATTAAAGTGACAGAAGAAGTACCCAAGCTGAACAAGATTTTGCTTAAAAGTATCAGTATCTCCAAAGAAGGAAATTATGCAACCAATGGGGGCTTGGTGAAAAATGGAAGCACAACAAGGAGGATCGGGGGCAGTGCCCCTTCCGGGCAGTTCCTATGGTGTTTTACCACAGACCTAGAGCATTATGGTCTATGAACAAGAACACACCTACTGTGGTTATACTTAGATGAGGCTATTAGATATTCCAACCATCCAACTCTATGCCTTAGTTCCATGCTCAACAGCCAGTCTTCAACTTGGCTTATTCTACTGGGGAACCACTCTGCTAACTTAAAGATTTTTTTAAAAATTTATTTGAGAGAGAGAGTGCACGAGCAGGGGAGAGGGACAGAGGCAGAGGGAAAAGCAGACTCCCTGCTGAGCAGGGAACCCAATGCGGGACTCAATCCCAGGACCCTGGAATCATGACCTGAGCTGAAGGCAGACGTTTAACCCACAGAACCACCCAGGCGTCCCCACTCTGCTAACTTAGTTTCCCCCGCGTCAGGCCTAGAAGAATGTGTTGGCTTTACTTGGAAAGCAAGACCACTATGTTCCCTGAGCTTTTCCCAGGTGAACAGATGGGGGAGGAACCCTGCTGCCTGACCAGTGCTCTCCTACACAGCGGTGAGGTTCTGTTCTGCCAGGAACCTGCGGAGCTCCAAAGGTACAGAGCTGTACCAGACATTGTCCTTGCCTTTGAAGAACCAGTTGATGGAGAAGCCAGGCACACCAATAATAGAATGTGGTAAATGGCAAATAGAGACCTGGAGATAAATGACACTGTGCCTCTACGACCCTCAGCTGTAAACTGGGGTAATGGCATAAATGAGCTGATATATGTAAAGCACTCAAAACAGTGCCAGGAACATAGCAAGCTCTCAATAAATGTCAGCCATGAGCAATTACTGGGCACAGTAGCATGTGTCTCCACTCCACTGTACATACAGTGCAGCCTCTTGCCTTGGAAATTTTTATTTCTTAATGCCAATTTTACAGCTGTAATGTGCTTTCTCATTATTAGTATTATATGATTACCAGGATATAAACACTATGCTACATGCAAAAGAAAAAAAAAACAGCTTTGTTCAAGACTGAAATAATAATTTATAAAGTAGGGAACAGAAAGATCTTCTAACACATTCATAGGTTATTTTAATACTTTCCAAATAAATGCCAAGGAAGGCAGTGTTTATAAATAGCATTCAAAACAGCCCCCTCCACTTTCTTGGTGAATGTGCACCAGCTTGTCAATGTCCCCATTGTGCAGGGCCCAGAGCTGGATATAATTAAATCCTATTACCCAGGAAAACTTGCAGCCTAGATGGTCTGACACATTTAATGATTTGTTAACTCAATCTGCAAACATAATTGGAATAACTCTGTGCCTGGGAGATGGGGAAATGAATGTGATGGTACAGCACCATGTCTGCCCTTAAAGGGCTTATAATCCAATGGATGGGCTAGACATGGGAATGGCTAAATGTGATCTCAGGCAGAAATAAATGAACACTAAGTAAATATCCAGCAGCTGGAAGCACCAATCTCCGAACTCTTCGAAGGCAAGGTTTTGCCTATACCCCTTCATCTGCAGAGAAAAGATGCCCTAGTACAATTATTGGAACTCTCAACTCTGAAGTCAGCTCGCCCCGGTATAAATCTCAGCACAGGCTCTTGCCAATTGTATGATCTTGGTTGCATGAACTGGTTAACTTCTCTAAACCTCAGTTTCCTCATCTTTAAAATAATGATAATTTTAGTAACTATCTCATGGGGATATCTCATTGGGATAATATCTCTCTTATCTCATAATAATAGTAACTAACTCATTAGATGAAGGTTGAGATAATAGGCATAAAACACACATCACAATACCTATTAATAAATTAGTATTAGAATTATTCTGCTCACTTCCCCTAACACCTAGCATAGAGCTAATTCATAGAAGGCACCACTAGGAAATGTTTGCAGAATGGAAAATGCAAGAATAAAATAAATAAAGAGTAGATAAATTATTTAATTAATGAGACATTATTGTGTGGGAATAAAGGTAGAAAAGTAATTCTTCTTGGCTGGGGAAACAAGGATGTTTCTTAGATGATATAGCATTTGAGAGAGCCCTAAAATCTGGACTATTAAGAAGCCCAAGCCTGCATGGTGTATGTGGAACAGGGTAGATATGCATGGAATGAGGTTGGACGCTTGGGAACAATCTACATACTGTGGAGCTTCTTTCTGGGGAAAGAAGGGCCAGTGGAGATTTTAGTAGAGGGGTTTCATATAATACTTGTTTTTTAAAGTGCCATTCTGTCCATACACAAAGAATGAAGTCATGGGAGAAGAGAGTAGAAGCTGGGAGAACAATGAAGAAGCCAACACAACAGCTCAGGCAACAGACATGGGAGTCTGACCTAGGGTAATGGCAGTGGGAATGGGGATGAGGCAGACAAAGCTTATGAGAATGGATGGAATGTGAGGGGCAAAAGGGACGGGGCAGCAAACGAAGACTTTGAGGCTTCTCACCTGGCTGATTGACATAGCCATTATTATATAGAGAGATTATTATTAAACCATAGAGAGAAAATGGTGCATAATGGTCAGTTATTTCTTCCGAATCATAATCCTAGATTATCATGGTGGATGAGACCAGCCCCCCCAAACATTCACCATCTGCTGCATCAATTTCATTCATCTGTGTCCTAATTCCAAAGCAGCTTCAGGACATCTCTTACTCTTAGAAAGGTTGGACTCACACTGAATTAAAACCTGCTTTCCCATAATATTCAATCTTTGGTTTCAGTTTGGCTTCTGGAAACACAGATCAAATTTGGACATTCTTCTCTAAGACCAGCTTTTAGATTCAGCCGGCTAAATAAGGATTCCACCTTCGTTTTTCTAATTTGTCCATTGAAACAACAGGAGGTATTTCATCAAATACTTCACTGAAATCAAAATACGCTGTTTGACTCTTTCTACTATACTATTAAACCTGCCACAAGATGTGGAGTTATGTTAGTGCTCACAAACTAGACACTAAAGACCATCAATTTTTGTATAGGTGCCCAAGAATTATTTATTTAATAATGTATCCTAGAATTTTCCTCCAGATCACCAAGTTGACCATCCAAGTTCAACTGTAATGGAAAAAAACTCCTCTGGAATGTCCCAGTGCCCCCATCACTTGAAGGAAAAGCATATGCTACTTTTGTGACCTTGACCACACCAAATGAGATTTACCCAGCAGACATTTGTGTTTGTGGTCTTTCTCATGACATATTCTTTGTATGGCTGGTTGTTTGCCATCACTCAGATTTCAGTTTAAATATCCCTTCCCGATGGAGGCCTTCCCTGGCCTCCCCATCTAGATTCACCCTACCCCCAACACTTTCCCATTACCCTGTTTTCTTGTTTGTGTAGCATTTAAAAACCATCTGCGATGATTTTGTTCATGTGTTTGGTTACCTCCTGAGGACAGGGATGTTGCCTTGTGATGTGTGGTAATCCTAGAACCAAGAATACTGCCTAGCACAGAGCCTGGGCTCTATAAGTTGAACGTGTGTGTGAATGGCCAGTCACTGGCTTAGAAGTCTAACTGCCCAGCCTCCAACATTTTCAGCTTTCACATTCCCCAGGATCACGTTGTTGCTTTCTCCCAAGGTCCCTGTCACATCCACTTTGCCAAGCAATTTTTCCTAGTTGGTCAGAATTAGGTCCAGAACAGAAGTTCCCCAATTCTCTTCCGCTTCTGGCTGAAAAATGAAATTAGCAGCCAAGTCAAGCAAGGCAAAATGGATCAGATGCCCTGTGTGAGGCCAAAGGAAGCTCCCAGCAGTCACTGCCTGCGCACTGTTCCTCACATGGGGAGGTCTCATCCCCCAACTGTCTCCTGCTATCATACACACCCCCGACTTCAAGAAGAGGGTGGGTCTGCTCTGGCCTTGTCACAGCAACCTCACCCTGACTGACTGAACTCCTTCTCTTCCCTGACTCTGGTTCTTGATTCTCGGCTTTAATGACTGACGTTAGACCAAACTCTGACAACAGCTCTAACAGTGAAGTTGCAGTCAATGTATATATGTCATTAGTTGCATGGGTCAGAAACAGCTCAAACTACACAAAAAAAGAAGCAGAGTAACTGAAAGCCAACAGGGAGTCTCATGGGACTATTGTCCCTGTCTCTGTCTCTCCCCATCTCCGGGGCCACATGCTCTTGCATCCCTCCTTTCTGCAGGGCCAAGTCATGTTCCCCTTGCTTAATGACTGGCTTCCTTTCCTTAATTGTGGTTTATTTGTTCTCCCAAAACTTTGACTCACATGTGCTGCGGCTTTGCTTTGTCATATTGCAAACTTCATCTCAAGTCTGTATGACCTTTCAGCTCAAATGCCCACCACTGATTGACTAGCCTGTATCTAGTCTGTTGATTCAATTACTCAATAGAAAAACATCTGAAAGGTCACTAGCCAGCCAATGAATTGTCTTTTTATTTCAGGTGCTTATCTTTGGTTCAATCAGGCCTGGGTTGAGAGGCCATCACATGGTTCACAGGGATGCTCCTCACAAGGGTGGTGAGTGGGATTTCCTAAGGTGAGGGGTATAGGCAAGGGAGAGATTTCAAAGCATTCTCGTATCCTTGCTAAAGTGACTGTTTCTTGCTTGGCCCTGCTTTGTCTCTCCGGATTGGAGCTCAGTTCAAACCTCCACACAATCCTAGACCTGAATCTCTCTCCCCAACAAGGAAGAGGACCCTATCCCTGCAGTAGTTATCAGCCCTTGTTCTGCTCTGAAGCTGGATTTCTGATGCTTCTAGCATCAGCCAAACACTGTTAGACACGGGTGCTGACACTCACTGCATTGGATGCAGTTGGTCTCAACCATGGGTGGCACTACCACCACATACGGGGTGTTTGGATTGATGGGGAGAGCTGCTGCCCTTTCATGGGCAGAGGCCAGGGGTCCTGAACTTCCTGCAGCATGCAGGACAGTCCCTCTCAACAAAGACATGTCCTATCCAAAGTGCCAGCAACGTCTCTATGGAGAAACACAAGTAAATGGACAAATCCACCCAATCATCCACATAGATATTCAGCATCTTTACTGCCAGCTACCAGGCTTCTATGAGAAGACAAAGATAAATATATGATAGATATATTTATTTATATATGATAACTATATACGATAAACATAATCCTTATTCTGGAGGCCCTCATGGCCTAAAGGGGAAGAGAGTCCTATAAAAACCATACCAAAAGGGAAAATTAGGAAAAACATGAATTCTAGACTAAAAAAAAAAAAAAACTGCTGCCTAAGAAAGGAAATATAATCGTGGTATACTATTTGATTCAGCAGGGAGAGATAGGTAATCAGAATCATGTAAACTCTCTCAATTTAGCAAGAAACGATGATGCAACTATTTTGGGAGGATGAAGAAAATAAGAAGTGGGTGGCTTTTGTATAAGAAAATCAAATCCTCATCCACTACAAAAGGAGGTCAATAGATAATTCCACTAAATTGCAGCATGGCTGTATAAGCACATTATTTAGAAATATGGAGATAAATTTCAAAAGACAACAAGGAGAACTGGATTGGCTGTCTCTGGGGAACAGGGTGATAGGACAGAGGTCAGCTGGTTTTGGGTAATAAGCCTTATAATATTATTTAAATTTTTGATCTAGGTATGTGTATTATCCTTTGACATAAAATTTAATTTTAAAGTTATTACAATATAGGCTATGTAATTATTATGAAGCCTATCTTGGAAGAACGTACAAGATGCTATGCATTTATTCTTAATGTTATAATGTCTGTAATCACTAAAGCTGTGAAAAGGTTTTGCTAGGCTAAGTGTGCAGGTCTGTGGAAACACACCAGCAATCCCCAACATATGGCTCAGGCGTGTTCCAAAGGCTTATATATATTTTCTTAGCACCTCTGTTGGAACATTCTCTGATCAGCCCACCTGGGGCAGAAAGCAGAACCTCCAGAATCCCAGCATTGGCTGCCACTCAGGCTGTGGAGGAAAGGGTAAGCTACAACACATACCAGAGGGGGAGGAATTGGGAGCCTAGGAGAAATCCAAGAAAGAGAGGTTGAGAAGAGAGAAGAGATGGAGAAAAGAGACCCAAGAGGCAGCCTACAAGGACGGGGGTATCTGTGAGACCTCCAGTCCTCCCTAGGGTTTCCCAGTTTCCCCGTTGTAACTGGTCATTTATCTGTCTCCTCCTCCACCTGTAAGATCCTAGCTGGCAAGGCCCACACTCAATCACCTCTGAATCCCCTGCATTTGACAGGGCATCCTGCCCAGGCTTCCTAAATAGCAGAGACTTCTTAAGCATTTATCCCTGATAGGTACTGTTCTAATATATGAGCATGAATGAACATATAATACAGATGCTATCTCCATATACAAGCACATTAAGTCTTGACACACACCCAGTGAGGTAGGCATTATTAAGTTCATTCAACAGAGGAAGAAACTAAAGCCCTCAGAAGTTCAGGAACTCTAATGGAAACATATTAAGCTCATCTGAAATCCTAGCTCTTTTTTTTTCTTCTTTGTTTCCTTTTCTAATTGGAGTATAGTTGACAAACAATGTTACATTAGTTTCAGGTATATAACATAGCTGTATGTTATGTTGTGTTCACCACAAACAGCAGCTACCATCTGTCACCATACATTGCTATAACAATACCACTGATTATATGAAATCCTAGCTCTTAATCAAATATGACCCCCATTTTTGGGAAACTGCCACACCAATATAGTTCCTTTTTTCTAGTTCTAAAAATGCAATGGAGGGGAAACAGAAAAAAAAAGAGAGAGCTAATACTTATTAAGCTATTTTTTTATGTGCCAAACACTTTGCACATGCTAATTGAAACCTTACAATGATCACTTTAAGCAAGTGTTATTTATTTCTGTTTTGCTCATGAAGAAATTGAGGGTCAAAGAAATGAATGAGATTTTCCCAGAATCCTATTAGTTGCAAAAGCAAAATTTGAGCCCAAGTCTGTCTGATGACCATGGTTTCCAAGGTAGTCAGCCCCCTGGGTATCCTAGTGGCAAGTCAGGCCAGCCTTGCTAAGCCAATGCTGGGTGATCTCAATGCTGGTGATGTTGGCTTGGGACGGCCAATATTTGGGGAATCTCTTCTTACCTGTGATTCACAGTCTCTGCACATCAGTGGGGATCACCTCAGCATTTAAGGTGTTTCCTCTGAACGTTATGCAGTTCTGGGCAGTGAGGACCATCTCTGAACCTTTGGAACCCTGGTGTTCTGCAGGCTGGATGAGGTGTCAGCTGCCAAAAAAGCAGCACAGTGGGCATTTCCTGGTTCATAGAAACATGTTAAGCTAATGGTTGGAAATTTTTCAAGTTTTTTTCTCTTACCAACGGCACCTGTTAGTGCTTGTCTGTGCTAGAATCCGGTAGTGACTGATGTCTTATATACTTAGCTATTTTAAATTTCATATATCAATATTTCATGGTGTTCCACAAATAGCCCAATTCAAGACATAGATAATGTCAGCCCCATTGCCTCTCCTGTCCATCTCTGCCTGCCCACGGTTCAGGATACATAGTAGCTGTGAAATGAAGACCCTGACTCATAGATTTTCTTTTTTAAAGGAGGAAAACAAAAATCATTGTTACGTCCACATTTCTATGCCCAGCTCTTCCACAATGGGTCCTATCCCTTCCCATGTGCTCAAGGACCTCACTCTTCTCCAACTAATGCCTGTTTTTCAGGTGCTCTTTACAGAAAAACTCTTCAAAGGTGCTGTCCAGGCTCACTGTCACCTCTTCATCTCCTCCCTTTCTCTTAAAGTCACTCTAGTCAGGTTTTAGGTCCCACCATTCTGCTGGAAGAGCTCTTGCAAGATCACCAATGATCTCCACGTTGCAAAATCCCAGTCCAGTCTTTAGTTCTCTTTCTCAAATTCTCAGCTCCTTTTACTCCCTCTTTCTCAAAACACTTTCTTCACTTGGTTTCTAGGACATCTTTCTCTTGTGGTTCTCTTTCTGACTCACTATCACTCATCTTCAGTGTCCTTCACTTGCTGACCCTTGTGCCCCAGAGCTCGGTTCTGGGGATCATTCTATTTTGTATCTATTTCACCCCCCGGATGATAATCTCACCCTACTCTGTGTCTTAAATGCCATCTATCCTCTGACAACCCTCAAATGTATCATTCCAATCAGGACCTCACTCTGAAATCCAGACTTTTATCTACAACTACTTTCTTGACATCTTCTCTTGGATGTTCAAATGGCACCTTAGACCTAACAACTCCAAAACCAAACCCCTGGTTTCCCCATTTAAAACATTTTTCCCAGGTTTCTGCCCATTTTGGAAATGGGGACTCAATCCTTCCCAGTGTTCAAACTGGGAAGCATCCTGGGCACCTCCTTCTCTCACTTCCAACACATCAGCCAATCCTGTGAGCTCTACCTTCAAAGTGTGTCCCATATCTGACAACCTTGTATCACATCCCTGGCATCTTACCCAGTCAGAGCCACTGTTATCTCCATCTGGATCCTAGCGATAGGTCCTGAGTGATCTCTCTGCTTTCGCAAGTTCATTCCATTCTTCCCTGCCCCCGGCAGCCAGAGTGATCCTGTTAAAATGTACTTACATCATGTCCTACCTTTGCCTGATACCTTCCACAGGGTTTGCTCCATCGATCCCTGAAATCTCTGTTCAAATGTCATCTAACTAGAGAACCCTTCCCTAACCACCCTATTAAAAATACTAATCTCCATCTACCCACTGTACTCCCTATATCCCTTACTCCACTTTATTTTTCCTCATACATAAGTTCCCCCCACTATCTGAAGGTAAAGCATTCCTACGAAAACCTCTGTAAGCCAAAATGGCATAAAGCAAAGAAGCAATGACCATTAATCTATGTGGAAAAACATTTTTTAAAAGATTTTATTTTAAGTGATCTCTACACCCAACGTGAAGCTCCAACTCACAACCCAGAGGTCCACAGTTGTGTGCTCCTTTGACTGAGCCAGCCAGGTGCCCCGATATGGAAAAATGTTTAACATTCCCAGACTCCCCCCCATAACCTCTCTGAGGCTTTTCTGATACTTTAGGACACATCTTGCTCACGGGTGCACAAAATAAATCAAGAAAAGGCACAGATGTTCACAAGGACAGTTCGAAGCTTTGGTAACTGGATGCTGCGATGCTGAGTGTCTCCCCCGGGGAAAGAGCTTGGCGGGGCCACTCCTGCTGCTCAGGGCACGCGCTGCCTCCGTATCGGCTCTCTGCAACGCAAGCACTGAACACTACGTTTGCCTTCCATTTTCCATAAAAGCAAAAATTCAGATTTCTTTCAGTTAGTGGAAACAGGTATTAACGTAGGTCTTCTGTAAAAGGGAAATGGCGTAACATGAACTTTCCAAAAGTGGGGGATACCTGTGCCTGTTCCAAGTCTATTTTGTTATATATTTGTTGTCTCCCTGTGAGTACTAACGCTTTGCCTTTTCCATTCGCTACCTTATCCCTAGCACCTAGAACAGTGCCTGACTCAAAGTAGGCCTATAAATTCTTGTTGAACAAATGAAGGACCTCACTCAGTACAAGAAGGAAAATAGAAGCATGAATGCGGAGCAGGGCGTGATCCTCTGGAGAGGAAGAGCTAGTTGGAGCAGCCTCTTTGGACAACGTGATATGATGAGATTTCTAGCACAAATTTGAGAACTACTGTCCGATAACAAAGTAGGAATCATGCCCGCCGAAGCTTGAACTTCACGCCAGTTCAAGTATCACCACTCACAGGCATTATTTCCTTGGTAAAAGAGTCAAGTGTGACTCCCATCCAAACTTCTTTCACGTGAAAGAGATCCTGACTTTGGGGCTTCTTCTCAGTGCCCAGCAGAAATGAAGGCTGATGGCTGTCCGCACAGGGCAACTTCCCTGTCCCTGGTTCAGCCCACATTAGAAGATGAGCAAGGAAGAAAATGTCCTCAAACATTTAAAGGACACATTTGGCCAAACCAAACCTGCAGGAGGCTTAACGTTGCCGGGGCTGTGTTGTTCCTCCACTGGAACGGATGCGATGGTAGGGCTTTGAGAGAAAGGAGTCCGGCCCAGGTGCAGGGGGGCACTGCCCCGGCTCTGAGAGAAAGCAGGTTAATTTTAGCAGCGGCCACTAGAGGTCTATTCACAGCCAGAAATCAGATAAGCCATCATTCCCGCAGCCTCTTCAGGGCTCCTACGGAGTCTCTTGCCCTAGGGCCTGCCCCCGAGTCTGCTGAGCTCACATCCCAGCTTCCAGTCCCTCTGCTGTGGCCTTTTCATCACCTTGTGTTGGGCACCCTTCCCCCCAAAACCATGGGAGGACCACCCTTAGAAGTGCTGACTGTGGGGCGTCCCTGGTGAGTGGGTGGACAAATGAGGAGGTGGCTCCCGATAAGGAAACATTTCTACATTCAGTAGTAACATTGCAATTACCCAGAGCAGGGCATCTTCCCACTTTGCACAAGAAATATTTCCCCAAAGATCTCCCTAGGAATAGAGAGTTGTTTTCATGCAAAAGAAATGAGTGCTTACAACCTGAAGGGATCCTGCCAGACTCCTGAGTGGTGAACTGATAACTGAATAATCTATCTGTTTGGTAGACGAATGCCTCAGGATTGCTTTATGTGGTTCTCAGGTTTGTCTGTCGGTGAGTTAGAAGTATCAGCCTTGGGTGTGTTAGAGTCCAGTTCCACTTTTCGTGCAGATCCGCTCATTTTTTTATTGAGGTAAAATTTACATAACCTAAAATTCACCATTTTAACCACCTTACCAGCACATTCATGATGTTGCATAACCATCACCACTAATTCCAGAACATTTTAATCATCCCCAAAAGAAACTGTACCCATTAAGCAATCACTCCCTCCTCCCCCTTCCCTCAGGCCTGGCAATCATTCTTCTGCTTTCTGTCTCTATGAATTTTATCTATCCTGGGCATTTTATACAATTGGCATCATGTAATGTATGACTTTTTGCATCTGGCTTCTTTCACTTAGCATAACGTTTAAGGTTCTGCCATGTTGTGGCAGGTGTCAGTATTTCCACTTATAGCTGAATAACAGTCCAGTGTATGGACATACCACATATTGTTTATCGCTCACCAGTTGATGGGTATTTGGGTTGTTTCCACCTCTTATCTATTATGAGTAATGCTGCTCTGGACATTTTTGTACAAGGCTTTGTTTGAACATCTATTTTCAGTTCTCTTGGCTATATACTAGAGTGGAATGATTGTTCATTTTTGCACTGAGCACCTAGTCTCTACCACGCATAGGAGTACAAAGAGGAATAAGACACGGCCCCTCCCTCCCACCAAGTAAACTCCTTCTATGCTGTTTGCTGTTTATTTGTTCAACAAAGGTACACCAGGCACCAGAAGTACATCGTGGACAAAAGTCACAAAAATCCCAGCTCTTATGGGGCTCACAGACAAGTGAGGAGATAGGAATGAAAGCAAAATAAAAAAACAGATGAGCAGATAATTTCAGATGAGGGTCGACGGCTATTTCATTTATTTTTATTTATTTATTTGAGAGAGAGAGAAAGCACATGAGGGGGAGAGGGTCAGAGGGAGAAGCAGACTCCCTGCTGAGCAGGGAACCCAATGTGGGACTCGATCCAGGGACTCCAGGATCATGACCTGAGCCCAAGGCAGTCGCTTAACCAACTGAGCCACCCAGGCGCCCTCGATGGCTATTTTAAGTAGCACAAATATTCACTTGTGTACTGAGTAATTCTCAATTGCCACAAAAACACTTGATAATTAGCATGTCTAAAGCTGCACTCTACATCTTTATCCCATTCTCTCCCCACTTAACCGGGTTACCTTCCTAGTTTCCCTAACTCTGTGATTGATTTAACCAGTGATTTAAGCCACCATCCTAGAGTCCTCTTCAACTGTCCCTTCTCCCAAATCCCCACATCTAAGTGGTCCCAATTCTTCTGCATTTCCCCTTCCACATCTTGAGTCAGTCTTCCTTGCTCCGTTACTCTTGCCTCTGCTTGGTTTAGACTGCTACCGTTGCTGGATTTCTGAATGGCTTCCCATCTCTCCCCTGCAATCAAGTCTTCATGCCAGAATTATCTTTCTACCATGCTGTCCTCCAATGTAAAATCTTCACTAGTTCCCCATTCCACACAGGGTCAAGTCCAAACTCCATTCTGGCATAAGAGGACTTCCATCAGCCAGGCCCTGCCTAACCCCAGCCATCTCTCCTGCTGGTCCTCACATCACCTTCTCTCCAGCAGAAATAAAATCCTTGGGGTGCCTGGGTGGCCCAGCTGTTAAGCGTCTGCCTTCGGCTCAGGTCACGGTCCCAGGGTCCTGGGATCGAGCCCTGCATTGGGCTCCCTGCTCAGCTGGGGGCCTGCTTCTCCCTCTCCCACTCCCCCTGCTTGTGTTCCTTCTCTCGCTGTGTCTCTCTATCAAATAACTAAATAAAATCTTAAAAAAATAAAATAAAATAAAATCCTTTGCTGTCTTCAGATCATACCGTAGTTGCATGTTGTTCTTCTCCCTCTGACTTGACCTTCCATTCTCACCCACTTCATTCTCTTAGAAGCCTCCCCACCTTTCTCCCCACTGCCACCAGACTGAATTAAATGCAGTGCTGTCTTCTCCAAGCTTAAACTGATTAGCAATTGCTTTTGCTAGTCTGCAAGGGTTGATTCTCTCGAGAGGCCCATGTCTCGTTACTTCTATGTCCCTAGGGCTGAGCACTTTCTACAAGGTATACAATTTAGCCCCTCTGAAACTCAAGTCCCCTTTTGCAAAAAGGAGTCAATACTGCCCACTTTACATGGCTCTTGTGAGGATTAAATGAACAATACTTTATAAAACAAATAAACAAGAAAACAAACAAATAAAAAAATTACCCAGAGCCAGGCTCAGAGAAGGCATTCAAACCTTGTCACTATTTTTGCCCATCACACTGCATCAAGAATTCCCTCCACCATCCAACTGCTGCCTCAAACAGCCTCTCTCCAAGGCTTTTATATTTCCAGCAATGAAAACACCATGCAAATCACTTAGGCTCTAAGCTCTTCTCTTCTCCATTTCTTCGTGTATTCATTTGTTCATAGGGACCTGTTGAATTTTCCTTTCACAATGTTTCTAGCAACAATACCTCCCTGTCCATTTCCAAAGTCACCCCACCCTCCTTTAAAAGCTGATGATGTCAAGTTTGAACTATTTCTTATGATCTCCACTGGTCTCCCCACTCCTACCCCTGCCCTCTCCAAGGCTCCCTGTACTGCAGTAACCTTCTGAAAAGGCACAATTGCCAATGGTTCCCATTCTATCCATGCACACATAGGGGTGAAATGTGAACTGGCTAATCATATTAAAAACAGTCCAACAACCATATCAAGAAAGTGTTGTTGATGACTTCCTGAAGCTGGAGGAGTTCTGTTCTTCCATGCCTCTATCCTGTTCAAAGTTTGGTTAATGTTATGAATGAATTACAGAGAAGGGATGTTAACCAAAGTGTAAGTGACAAAAAAGTCAGAGGGATTGCAAATATGATAGGCATTTTTTTATAACCTTCTAGAATGTGGAGGGAAAATGAATAAGCTATTGTAAGAATCCATGAGTTTTCTATTAAGATTCCAAAAATCAACTGCATACATACCAGGCCAGGGTGCTCTTGCTTAAAAATGGCTCATGTGAACAGATGGGGTAATGTGACTGCTGGGGAAAAAAAAAAGGTGAGTCACATAAGCTTGGTATTGCAAACTCCCATTGTTTTTAGCTTCGTGCACAGGATATTAGGAATGCGTGGGACCATATTTGAAGAGGAACATCAACCAACTGCACAGTATCTTTGAATGAGCAATCCAAATAAAGAGGGGTAAAAATACCAACAGTGGAAAATAGACATAACCATTTATTTCCGAATTGTAGATGGAGCCTCAGATGAATCTATGTCACGTCATTATACTAAAGGCCAATTTTGTTCAACATCAGTAAAAAGCAATCACCTAAAAGACAAATAATGTGAACTATCACTTTGGCCAAAATGGCATCTCAGTCTTGTCCATAAACCACTTCAACTGCTTCTACATTTGGATAAAGTTAAATATTCATTGTTGTTGTTGTTTTCATTTCACCGAAAAACTGGAAATCAACCCTGCTGTCTGACAGACTGTGATAAATAGTGTCTCTAACCAAACAGAGGCAAGGCCACCCTGGGGTTGAAAAAACTACTTCTGAGAGATTGTTGCTTTCTTCTTTTTTTTTTTAATTTTTAATTTTTTAAAAGATTTTATTTATTTGACAGAGAGAGACACAGCAAGAGAGGGAACACAAGCAGGGGGAGTGGGAGAGGGAGAAGCAGGCTTCCCACCGAGCAGGGAGCCCGATGCGGGGCTCGATCCCAGGACCCTGAGATCATGACCTGAGCCAAAGGCAGACGCTTAATGACTGAGCCACCCAGGCGCCCCAGATTGTTGCTTTCTTACCCAATCCTGTTTTGCTCTTTCTAATTCCCGAGGAAGGATTTCTGAGATACCAAGTTGCCAACTTACCCTCAGTTCCTAACAGCATCCAACACAAAACTGGTTCCTGTCTCTCTAGTCTTTCCTTAGAATCACCCAAATCCTTTAATAAACCCTCCAATGCTCTCATATCAAGGCACCATGTATTCTCCCGTACTGCAGCAAGCTAAATAAACCTACACTTGTTTAACTATAGATATGTTCTTGGAGGTCTCTGACTGGTGGACTTCGATACAACAAATATTTGTTGAACACCTTTTAAGTATTAGGTACTACACTAGGTAGTGGAGGAAAGCAAAGAGTTGATTATCGATGAGAAAGTAGAGGAAACTGGGTCAATGCCAGAGCTACTGATGATAAGAAGAGGAAAAAAAGAAATCAGGAAATAAGCCAGAGCAGCAGAAGTTGGACTGCTGTGTACCAGGGTCCCTGGTCTGCCCCTATCTCCCACCGGGGGTCCCTGCTGAACAGACACTGTCAGACTCTGCACCAGGTGGCATAGAATAAGGGTGGGCACCAGCCCCCCACAGGGCCTGGCCTGTAGACTAGGAGCCCAGTATTTGTGTGGCCTTGCTCAAAGAAGACAAGTTAGGCCAATTATATTCTTATTTCAGGATGCTGAGCTAAAATTCACATAGGCCAGTTCCAGCTGGCAATGAAGTCAAAAGAATTTTCAAGAATTACCCCATTGTATAGGGAACTGGGTGGCCATTACGGACCATCTGCTACTAAGCCAGGAAGAAACTGACAGTAGACAGGTGAGACTAGAGGTCATGAGCAGAGGGCAGCCGGGTTGTCTTAAGTGAGGCCTTGAAGTCATCAAGAGATAAAGCGGCCCTTTTGTGTGATGATATCCCCATTCAAGTCCCCATGAAGCCTGGAGGAACTTAGGTTCCTGTCTTGGATTCTCATGAACCTTTCTTTGCAATTGATGCCCCTCTTGTTAAGCTAGCTTTATTACTACAATTAGAGCACTAACCAGGACAGGAAAGAAGGAACAGGGGATCCTTAAACAACATCCCAAGACTAGTAACCCAGAAAGCAAAAAGGCAAATGAAGGGAATCAGAGTTCACACAGTGGCTTCTGAGTTCAGCATGGGAACAGACAAGGAGAGGAATATATGATGAAGGGGTATGTGTATGTATAAAGAGATGTATGTATGTAAAGAGATTTATAAATGTATTTAAAGGGATTTATTATAAGCAATTGACTCACATGATTACAGAGGCTGACAAGTCCCAAGATCTGCAGAATGGGCTGCCAAGCTGGAGACCCAGGTAAGGCAATGTTTCAGTTCAAGTCCAAAGGCAGGAAGGAAGCCAATGTCCCGGTTCAAAGGCACTTAGGCAAAAAGAGTTCTTTCTTAATCAGGGGAAGGTCAGCCTTTTCGTTCTATTTCAGGCTTCGGCTGATTGGATGAGGCCCACTCACATTAGGGAAGGCAATCCGTTTTACTCAGTCTACCAATTCCGATATTATGCTCATCCAGAAACACCCTCACAGACATAGCCAGAATAACGTTTGACCGGCTACCTAGGTGGTCTGTGGCCCGGTCAGGATGACACGTAAAACTAACCAAGGGGTGGGGGGAGGGGGAGGGGTGGAACTTCTCTTGCTGGGTTTGCGTTTAGGAAAATTTTATGGTAATTGGGCAAATTTTTTTTTTTTTTTTTTTTTTTTTTTTAATGACTTAGGGAGCTGTCCCAACTTTACCTGGGCTCAGCCCTCATCTCTTGCCTGGAAGGAAACAGGGAAAGAACAGAAAGAATGGGATGAAATCCATCCATTCTGGTTCAGCACATGATTCTCCTCGTGGCACAATGAGTACTGCCGTTGCTGCTGGGCTTCCACTGACTCACTCCCATACAAAGAGGGGGGTGGGAAGACACTAGGACTGGAGCTGCCAGGACCTCAAAATTCTGAACCACACGAACCCGGGTCCTTGGTTAGTCCTAGATGCGGGCATTGCTAACCCTGAAATTGCTGTTTTGCATCAGACTAAATGTCTTCATAAACAGATGTTTTGCTATTTCAAAAACTCAGACTCTGGCCTCCCGGCTTAGAAAACTACTATTAATTCAGCCTCCGGTTAAGATGCTCACACTCTTTGTGCTTGGGACAAAAGGACTGTGGCACGCTCCTGCCACCTGGTGGCAACATACTGAAAATTGCACAATAGCTTTCACCCTGAAGTTGGGATTTGGGCAAAACCCAAGACAGGAAGGACATGCTTTGGGACTTGCATTAGAGAAACCGATTTATAGGTCAATAGAACAATAAACCTGGGAGGGAACCGAGTGATTACTGAGTCCAACTACCACAATTCCAGATGACGAAAAGGCAGAGAGATACTTTATGACTCACTCAAAGATACATAGGCAACAAGGGACCAGAGCCACCTCATTGTCTCTAATCAAGGGTCATTTCCCCTCCAACCCAACTCTAAAAAAATAACTGTTTTTTTTAATTTGAGGCAACTGAAGACTTGAATAAGTGGCAAAATGGTGAGCAATTAAATATAATTTATAAAGCAAGCAAAGGGGACAAATTTCTGTTATGATACCTCTTTTGTAAAGAGCACTGGTCTTTGTAAAGAGACTATCTTTTCAGAAGTGACAAAACTGTGCCAGGATTTAATTCTGAGCTTGCTTTTTCAGTTTAAATGAACAGAGATGGGGGCGCCTGGGTGGCTCAACCAGTTGAATGTCCCACTCTTGGTTTTGGCTCCAGTTGTGATCTCTCAGGGTCTTGGGGTCGAGCCCCCTGTCTGGCTCCACACTCAGTGTGGTGTCTGCTTGGGATTCTCTCTCCCTCTCCCTCTGCCCCTCTCATTCATGCACACACTCTCTCTCTCTCTGTAGAATAATAGGTAAATAAATCTTTACAATAAACAAACAAACAAACAGAGATGGATGTGTATCAGGAAAATCAAGTGAGTGTTTGCTTCTCTCTACAGGAATGGGGTCTTAATTTTTCATTTATGCCTGTGTTTATCAAATTTGTATTAAACATTGCTATGTTGTATTAGGTGCTGTACTAGATGCTGGGGATACAGTGAGGAGAAAAATGGATGAGACTTCTGCTCTCGTGGAGCTCACAGTCTGGTCGAGCAAGACAGACAAGTTAACACTCAAGCACCATGCAAGGTAGTAACAAGGATGCTGCACCTGTGGTCAGGGCAAAGGAGGGAGCTAGGACTGCTGTGGGTGGCTGTCAACAGAAGTATAGGCAACTACAGCTGCTGGTCCTGGAGAGGTAGCAGGGTCTGATGAGGGAGCCCAGTTCCAAACATACTCAGTGTCACATGAGCCAAGAGGAAGGGTAAAATGGTGGCATTGTTAAAACTTAAGAGGCAAGTGAGAGTGGGCATCAGGTAGAAGATCCATATGGTCCAGTATGCCTCCGTGGCTAGGGAGAACTCACCTGTGGAATGCCAAGCACTGGATGTGACTGTCACCAGAAACAGGAGGAAGGGCAGAGGGAGGCAGTAATAGAGGCTGGAACTTTGAGCCCCAGGTCTCGGAGGTGCTGTCAGGACAAGCCTATGTCAGGATTGTCCTCAGGGACTGGCATTAGACTGAACCCACAGGCATGGGGCAGCCAGCACAGATGGCTTCTGGGGTGAGGGTGTTAGTAGGGTCCAGATGGAAACTCTGACCACAATGTTAATTCATGCCTCTGTGGTTTTCTGTTCAGATAAATGTTGGCCTCCTGTGGGTTTAGCTTAAAGCTACTGGCTGTGTGGGGCCAAGGCCCTACTTCCTTGATTTGTTTTAATTTCCAATTCCCTGATAGTGGAATTTAAAAGAAGAGATGATCAAGAGTCCTGGCTACTGGGGAGACACCGTGGTGCTTTAGAGAGCAGTGGAGAATAACACTAGTAGGTCCCCTGGGAGCTGAACGACATCCCAGCCTGGGAAACTCATTCTGCCCTACTCATAATGCAGCACCAGTCTGTGAGGCTTTAGGGTAGGCAGTGAGCCCGCACCCTTTAACGTGTCCAATCCAATGTCTCCGGGGGAAGAATATTGACCCTTCCGTGAGGAAAGTCGTCTTGCAGCAAAGAAAGATGGAAGACGGAGCTTGGTTGATTCATGGTGCCATGTCTTGTCCATCCGTTGGACTGGGTCCCCCCTGAGGAATTTTCTATACCCCAAATCTGCTCTGGGACATTGAGCTGGGCCCTTTGAAGTGAACTTTGGCCCAACTGGCAAGAGATTTTTTTCCACCCGGGCTTGGTCACAGACCAGTCCTATGACTCCGAGATAGTTCTCACTCACTGACTCAATCTCAGCTACTCCTGGGATAATTTTTAACACCGAGGAAAAAACTAGTGTCAGGGCCAAAAATAAAAACGTTATGCTAGATATTAAATGTCGTCCAAGAGACAGTAAATTTAATGGCCCCAAAGTGGTTTCAGGCCCCGAGAGAATTTTCTTCTTGAGCATGGGAGAAGCTAAGTGCAGCCTTCCATTTCTGTTCTGCATTCGAAAAGTCATAAATAGTTCACCGTGTGAGTCCTTTTTAAAACCTCCCAGGAGCATCTAAAAATAGCCTCTGGGGGCTCAATGAATATTTCCTCAGGTCCTCCTCTTAATCTTTCAATATTGGTGGTAACCGTTTACTGTTTCTGTCACCCACGGACTTGCACAGACAAAAGCAGCTAGGCTGGAAGGCAGAGGGAGGTAGCTTGTCGGGAGGCTCCCTTGGGAGCTGAAAGCTAGCATCGATTTGATAGATGCACACAGGGATGAGAGATGTCACCTCTCCTTGACTTGGTTTCCCTGCTAGTAAAAGGGGAGAGGTGGGGAACACTCCGTCTCCCCAGAGTGTGGCAAGAATCTACCCTTGAGTGGTAAGTTTCTACAGCTTCAGCAAAGCAGGGCCTGCCAGCCGCCAAGTGCTATTATGACAAGTCAAGTCCACACTCATTACTTGCCTTGGCACCGCATGTCACCCCTGCCGTTTCCTATCTTCAGACCAGACTGGGGCTCTCCTGCCAGATTTCCAGCCCAGTGGCATGACCTGAGGCTAACTGTCCATCACGAGCTTGATGGACAAGGGCAGAAATAGCCAAGCCCGACACAGCCACCTGCCTTTTCTTTACAGCTAGTCCTCTGTTTTCTTTATGCTTCACCGCAATGGTTAAACACCGCTTCTCTCCAGCTCTCAGCCCATCTCCTTCAGGAAGGTACCCCTTGCAAACAGACCACCAGCCTGGAGCACTCCTGTCGCCCCAGAAGGAACAGTAGGGCAGCACATACCAGGCAGCCTCTGTGCCCTCCGTCTTCTCTCCAAACACTCCCGACAATGCACAGTGATTAGCTGCGTGCCGGGTCCCCTGACACCCCTTAACCTGGAAAATCAGGCAGACTTTTCGCGACAGCAATCAGCTCCCAGACACATCGAACCGTAATGTGATTACACCATTTACCAAAATGCAAAGAGAGATACTTGAGGCGTTTCTGATTAGGGCTGACATTATCCCTCTAATGGGCCACCGCATTAATCAGAGCTGTTGCTATGACTATGGCAATGGTGGGGAAATAACCCCGGCTTGATTCTGGGCCTACCAAACGCCGCCAAGGAAGAGGTCAGCTTTTGTTAGGGACACAGCAGAACTGCTTCTTCCTGCTCGAGGAGGGCTTTCTATTGAAATCGTACCAGCAGCCAGAAAGAGGGGCCTCTGTTTTCTTTCACTATGTTGGGGTTTTCTGGTTCTATTGCTCAAGATGACTTGATAGCATTGTCCTAGGAGGGATTGGGAGGAGTGGGGGTGGGGGGCATGGAGGCTGATTTGTGGGGCTGTCAGAGCCTTCTGCTTTCCAGAACTGTGTCTTAATTGCCGGTGGCCCCCTGGGAATCATGTGGGGGCATGAGAACCTGCAGGCAAGGGGAGGGATGATCTGTGCACAAACCCAGCTTTTCCCATGGTGTAAACACTCTGGGTTCATGCTGCTCTCTCTCTTCCAGAGCATCTAAAGCATTTGGCAGAGGCAAGTCCCTACCACACACCCTGTGACAAGGCAGATGGAAAAACAGGCGGGAATGCAATGGATCTGACAGGCCCGTATGGAAAACCCCTCAGCCTCTGCTCAGTGCTACAGGGAACCCAGGAGCGGCAGAGCTGGGCAGAGGAGACAGGCAGTGGGTGCTGGGGACAGAGCCGGCGGAACTTTGCTCTGGCTAGTTGGTGGCAAACTGTTCCACGGACCCAAGTCAGCCTTCTCCCAGGCGTAGATACGTGCTGAAAAGGGAGCCTGCAAGGTCAGCGACGTGGCATGGCCCCTTCCCACACCACAGGCCCAGAGCACTGGAACAGAATCAGGAAATGTGGTTTCCAGTCCAAGTCCTTCTAGAATTTTCTCTGAGCCTTGGTTTTTTTCATCTTGAGTGGGGTCAACGAAATCTACTCCGCTGCCTTCACAGGAGAGTAAAATTCAAATTAGTTCATTTAGGGGAAAGTGTCATGTAAACTCTAGAGCACAGATCTTCAAGCTTGGCTGCATTCTGGAGTCACCTACGGAGGTTTTTCAAGTTCCGACACCTGGGCCCCAGTATCCGACATTCGTTTCACTGGTCTGGGGGCAGCCAGGGCACGGGGACTTTGCAGAGCTCCCACATGCAGCCAAGGTGGAGAACCATTGCCCTCAGGTGCTGTGGGGAGCTGTACACCCTTCAAGCCTCATTTTCAAAGCTAACCTATATTTTTTAATAAGGATGAAAATTTTTATAATAAAAGGCTTTTGTGAGGATAAAAGTAGAAAATATATGAGAGTGCATGAGGTGGCATATCCCAGATTCCTAATTAATGTTTAAGGCTCTCATTAGAGGCCACGTCTCCACTTCAGGGGAAAGAGCCTCGTCCCCAGGGCTGAGACCCCAGCCAGCACCTCACACCTTAGCTGTATGACAACAGGCAAGTCACTGAATAACAGGGGACATCTGCAACACCCATAGTCTTCCACAGACTTGATCTAGCTTAATTATAGCAATCACCTGGTGAGGTGGGCTCAGACCATTGTCACCACCCTCTGAAGCAACATCATAGGTGATTCAGGCAGTCAGTGGTGGAGCTGGGATTTTAGTCCAAATTTGTGTTGTTCTGAAACTGGAGTTCTTTCTACGACCTTCTTGGTTAGAACTGACCTGAGTCAATTTTGTCATTCACCACGTACATGCATGAGGTCTTCGGGCCACAGGTCTCTGTATGTTATAATGAAAGCAGGTGTCAGATAGAATTCTGCCATACAGACTCTCATTTATTAGCAAGCAGGTGCACACACAGGCCTGTGGCTTGCTGTGTGAACTCAATGATATCCTGAATCATTGTCCTTTTAGGTGCCCCAGCAGAGCCTTGCATGAAAGCCTTGCTCAAGGCAGAGGTGACATTTTTAGCCCCAGGATTCAGCTAACCTTGTCGTTGGGTCATGAAAGAAAAATTCTCTGATAATCAGCCCAACAAATACAGGATCCATTTGGAGTCCTAAGCTCACGGCGCTGCTCCGTTGAGCTAACACAGGGAGACTGATCAGAAGGCCACCAGAACGTTTCAGCCCAGGGTTGTCAGAGGCCTTTCCCAATGACTGTGAGGAAGGAGGAGAGGGGTTAGATTATTCACTGAGCCAACCAAACGTGTGGGGGCACTGGATGAGTTTCCTAAGGTTGCTGTCACAAGTAGCACAAATTCGGGGACTTGAAACGGCAGAATAGATTTCCTCACCGTTTTGAAAGCCAGCAGTCCAAGACCAAGTTTTCAGCAGGGCCACGCTCCTGTTGAAGACTCTGGAGAAGGGTCCTTCCTTGCCCATCTCATAGCATCTGGTGGATGCCAGCAACCCTCGGCGGTCCCAGGCTTGTAGCTGCATCACTGTCATATCTCTGTGTGTTTGTGTCTCTGTGTGTCCTTTCTTCTTCTTAGGACACCCGTCATATGGAATTAGAGACCCACCCTAATGCAATGTGACCTCCACTTAACTAATTACCTCTGCGAAGGCCCCATTTTCCAATAAGGTCCTATTCTGAGGTTCCAAGACACATCTTGGGGGACACTATTCAACTCAGCATAGGCACCTACATCACGCCAAGTGCTGAGAGAGGACGAAGGTGAATAAAACCGCCCTGCACGTGGGTTGCTCACCTTCCAGTGAGGGAGAACAGCAGGTGGGTGAGTGCTCTCTGAGAGCAGTAAACACATATTGCTGGTGCAGCACAAAGGAGGCATCTTTCCCAGCTCTGCAGGGTCGTAGAGGTGACCGCTAAAGACCTGACAGGAGGCGGCCGGGTGGAGGAGGCTGGGAGGGCGGTGCGGGCAGCGGGAGGGACGTGGAGGCCCAAGGGTCTGGTCATAAAGGCAGCAGGACTAGTTCATGGAGACAGGAATGTGGGTGCCAACATGGGTGAGAGGTGACCAATGAAGCCAAACTGTTGGGCAGGGGCAGGTCAGGAAGGGCCTCACGGGCCAGTCTAAGTCAGAATCGAACACTCTGAGCTCAGGAAGCCAGCGTCATATTTTAAGCAAGGGAGAAATGTAGTCGTATTTGCACATGAGGACAATCACTGTGGGGCAAGGAAAAGAATACATTGGAAAGGTTAAGATTGGAAATGGGAATTCGACACAAGGAATGACAAGGTTCTGCCTCTGGCAGCAACCGTGGAGATACGAAGAAAAGAGAACTGGTTTAATATTTATTCAGAAGACAAAATCAGCAGAACTTGCTGATAAATGGAATGTTGGGTGTAAAAAAGATGGAGGTGGCAATGGCATCCCAGGTGTTCTGTTTTGGTTTTTTGTTTTGTTTTTATTTCAGTTCTTGAGGTCATCCTCCAACTATTTGGGAATGGACCAAGGATTGGATCCTGGAGAACTTCCACATTTAAGGAGCAGGAGGAGAAACCCAGCTAGAAAAGGATTCAGAGAATAAAATAGTCGAGTGACAGGAAAGCCGGAAGTACGCTTGGGGAGCATCAAGCAGAGGGCCGCGGGGACCCAGCCGGAGCTGGTGCCCGTGGGGCAGGACTTGCCGAGGGATGGCACTGGGGAAGAAAAGACACCAGGAAGTTCGGAGACCCAGGCAGGGGGGTGCGGTGGGCACCAGGACCAAAGAGCTTCATATTGGGGGACTCGGCCAAGTCTTGGTGTCCCCAGAACAATGGCATCAGGGCAATTCATTCATTTGGTTAGTTCACTAGGCTGACCTGGTTTGCCCAGGACTGTTCCAGTTTTAACATTGAACCCCTAGCATCCCAAAAAACCCTTCTGTCCCAGGAAAACCAGGATGGTGGGCCACCCTAGTTAACAAACATTTCCCATGCATCTACCACATGCCTCACACTGCATTGGATGGTATGGAGGTTAATAACACCAGGCGCAGGCGTTTGCTTGTCCCACAGCCTGGAGGGGAAATAATGGTTTAGAAGTGCTTATAATCAGGGGCATCCTGGTGGCTCAGTCAGTTAAGCATTGGACTCTTGTTTCGGCTCAGGTCATGATCTCAGGGTTGTGAGATTGAGCCCCACACGGGGCTCCGCGTTGGGCGTGCAGCCTGCTTGAGATTCTCTATCTCCCTCTGCCTCTCCTCCCCCACCTCCTCTCCCCCTCCCCTGCTTGCCTGCATCCCACATGTGTGTGCACGCTCTCAAAAAAATAAAAAAAAGAGGAAGAAGTGCTTAAAATCTGTCTAAGGGTAGGTTGAGATTCCTCTCTCTCACTGCCAAGGGCAAGTTAAAGAAAGGTGGTTTGAATATAACTTGGGCCAGAGATAGAAAAACATTCTTAGCAAAATAAGGCTGTGGGGTGAGTTCATAAGAAAGGATGTTAATAGGAGAAATATTAATTTCTGGAATAAACTTGAGAAGGACAGGAATTATGCTTAGTCTGTGATTTTAATCCAATAAAAGCAGTGTGGGTTTTCAAGATAGCTACATTAAAGTGAGGAATAACTTCTCTTACAAAGCTGGGGACAACCAGGGTTAGAAGGAAGGGAAGAAGTCCACACGGGACAAATTGTGTTGGTTTTAGATACTCCAGGAGAGGACCAGTGACAATTCGGAAAGGAAAACTGTCAAATCTTGCCTTTAATCCCCTATATTGGTCTCCTGGTGCTACAGGGGATAGCAAATGACCACGGTCCAAGTGGCTGAAAACAGCAGGAAGTCATTCCTTCCCAGTTCTGGAGGCCACAAGTTCAAAATCGGTTGTCAGCAGAGCTGTACTCCTTTAGGTCCTGGTGGGGCAGGGGCGAGATTCTCTTCCTTGCCTCTTCCAGCTTCTGGTGGCTCTTGGTGAATCATCTGGGGGTCCTTGGCTTGCAGGTGCATAGATCTCTGCCTCCATACTCACATGGCCTTCTCCCTGTACTCCTTTTTAAGTCCTCCTCTTCTGCCCCCTAATCTCCCCCTGCCTTCCTCTTATAAGGACAGCTGTCATTGGATTTAGGGCCCACCCGGGCAATCCAGATGACTTCATCTCAAGATCCTTAAGTTATAACTCCATTGCAAGAACCCTTTCTCCACATAAGGTCACATTCACAGGTTCCCAGGATTAGGACTTGGACATATCTTTTGGGGGGGTCACAATTCAACCCACAATACCCTCCTTCACCCTCACCCTCATTAATATAACCCAAGCTCATTTTCCCAACCTGTGTGCTGGTTGGGAGCGACAAGGAGAGCCCCCCAACCCTGACAAAGAGCCCACCCTTCCTAAGCCCCAGATGTACATGAGAATAAAAGCCACTGATAGGGCCTCCCTGTATGGTTGTCTAGTTTGTAAACTGCACAAAAGCCCTTGGCTAAGGGGCAATTGGGGAGGATACTGAAATACAGCCTGCTCTCTGCAGTCCAAACCATAGGCCTTGTCAGCACTATACCCAATGGGAGAAAGGAACACCTTTTTCTCTCCCACAAAGATGCTGCCCAGGTTCTAAGCATTACGCCCTCTCAAAGGGGCTCCTTTTTCTGATTTGAACAAAGGTGCTGTATAGGACAGGGAAGAACCTGGCATTGACATGCATTGCTTCAACAATGTTTGCCAATGGCCAGTTAGAGGTGATGGTGCCATCTAATTACTAGAATTTTTCAGGACCATGTAAAATCTGCCGGACATTAAGAGAGATTGAAAAGAGACTGGTTATTTTTTCAGAAGCAGTGTCACAAAGGATTTGAGACAAGGGGGAAACTGCAACAGGTTGTTGAGTTAAAGGGAGACAGTCACTAGACACACAGGAAGGGAGAGGGTGATCTGGGGAGGTTTCTAGGCCAGAACAGACTCCATATTAGGACAACCTTATCCTCACTGATTGCCCCCTAAGCAGCGAGGCCTCATCCCTTCTGTGATAGGAGAGGGCAATGTAGCTAGCTTGAGATCTGTTCCCCAAACCCACCTCTGCCTGCCCCATATTCTGTAAGATTCTGAAGTAATCACCAGAACCTCCTGAAGTAAAGACCTGCTTGAACATTTCATTGGGAGCCCATGTACCTTTGTTTTGAAGAAAGCTGAGTGCTGTGGCATCTGAGCCAGACAGAGAAGAGCAGTGACATCCTCACTGTGGCCAACTGTGTGTCTAGCAGCAGATACCCACAGGCAATGGGCCACCTGGAAGAAGAGCAAGACCAATCCCCCACCTCAGTCTGCCCGGAGACCAGTCAGAATCCATCCTGTAGGAGAAGGGGACAGGAAAACAGGAGCTTCTCCTTCCAGTGACACTGCCATCCCTTAATGTGTATAACCCCAGCCTTTTTTCTTTTTAATTTTAAAATTTTATTTATTTATTTGAGACAGAAGGAGATGGCATGAGTTGGGGGAAGGGACAGAGGAAAAGAGGGAAGGATACTCCCTGCTAAGCAGGGAGCTGGATGCAGGGCTCCATCCCAGGACCCTGGGATCATGACCTGAGCCAAAGGCAGACGCTTAGCCCACTGAGCCACCCAGGTGTCCCACCCCAAAGCCTTTCTACACGTACAGTTTTACTGGATCCTCACAACAGTGTCCTACAACAAGCCCATTTTACAGGTCTGGTAGATAAGTCTCAGAGAGGTGGTATTCTTGCTCATAGGGAGGACTCCCTACTCTTGACTGTGTTTTGCCATTCAGAGTAGTGATTTTCCATTCCCAGTCCTTCTGTGTCAGAAATGCTGAGAATCTTAAAGCTAGGTTCTAATCCAGACTCTCCCTTGCAGAGGTCTCGGGGCAGGCAACTTAACCCTGCGGAGGTATTTACTCTGTAAATAAAAAGGAATAACAATTATCTTCCCCATGATGTCACTCTGGAATAGCCAATAAAAAATGATTAAAAAGCAAATGCCAACAATTGAAATCAAATACATAAGAGAGTAAATAGCTGTGCTCTACTAACTTCCCTGGGAATTTAGATATAATTAAAAAAAAAAAAAAGACCAATCCCTGGATATCCATGCAAGTTAGAGGGAGTCATTAGTGAGATGGAAAAAAAAGTGGATTTTCTTGATGGTTTTATTAATAAGAAAAAGAGTCGATGTGTATTGTTTGTCAAAAAAAAAACGAGATTTTCATGAACATACGGCAAATTAATCATTAAGACTCTCTTATGGCTCAGACCCACTTAATATGTTCTCTGTGGTGTGTGTACAACAAACTTGCAAAATTACATTATGGTGGCTATTAAATGATTCATCAGGGTCACTTCCCCAATAGATTTAGAATCTGGTGCTTATTCATGCTTCCCCCTCGGTAAGCTTTAGTATCTTAATTGTGTTTGCCAGTGGCTAATTAAAGGTGATGGTACAAGCTAATTGCTAAAATTTTTCAGAACCATGCAAAGTATTTATTTGGAGAGGAGAGGGAAATTACAGCTCCATCTTTGGCAGCGGAAGGGGTGCCCGGCGATTTTAACAAATGGTGTGTCTGCTGTTCCTTAAGAGTTCAGCATCGGTTTACTGCGCAGTGACCGGCTGACAGCGTGGCCCCCCGAGCCAATAGCTATTTTTGCTGCCCCACCCCCACCCCGCCCCGGGAGCACGCAGAGCAGCTAGGCTCATGCTCTGTGGCTTGAAATTCTCAATGCCTGGGTTTGGTCCATGAGGACTTTTTCTCTCTCATAACCCTTAACCATAGCAAGAGGGGGAAACCATGGGTTTGGCAAACTGAACCAGGCTCCCGGGGGATGTCACAGGCAGGGTAGACCAGAGCAGATGAGCTCCAGGTGATAAGAAAAAGTGCAATCTGGAGGTAAAAGGCTCACTTCAAAGAATAGAGGAAAGTTATCTGACAGCAGGGCACAAAGACAAGAGAGCCAGGAGAGGCACTGTGTAGAAATTCAGGTTGGCAGCCTGAGAAATCTGGCACCAATAACCAAGTCTCAGAGCCTGATGGGGGTCAGGATGGAGACCAGTCCCTAGGGAGGAAGGGAAGAGAAAAATCAAAGCTGGGTCTCAAACACAAGGAGTCCCCTCGCAGCAAGACGGCTGACACCGAATGCTACAGGACAGGAGCGGGATATCTCATTCTTGATCCAGATAGCGCCTCCTACGGCAGCCTTCGCTGTCATGACATTTTTTTTTTTTTTGCATTTTTTTTAAATTTTATTATGTGATGTTAATCACCATACATTACATCTTTAGTTTTTGATGTCGTGTTCCATGATTCATTGTTTGCGTATAACACCCAGTGCTCCATTCAATACGTGCCCTCTTTAATACCCATCACCAGGTTAACCCATCCCCCCCACCCTTCTTCCCCTCTAGAACCCTGGTTTGTTTCTCAGAGTCCATCGTCTCTCATGGTTTGTCTCCACCTCCAATTTCCCCCCCTTCGTTTTTCCCTTCCTACTCTCTTCTTTTTTTTTTATATAATAATACATATAATGTATTATTTGTTTCAGAGGTACAGATCTGTGATTCAACAGTCTTGCACAATTCACAGTGCTCATCATAGCACATAGCCTCCCCAATGTCTGTCACCCAGCCACCCCATCCCTCCCCCCCCACCACTCAAGCAACCCTCAGTTTGTTTCCTGAGATTAAGAATTCCTCATATCAGTGAGGTCATATGATACATGTCTTTCTCTGATTGACTTATTTCGCTCAGCATAATACCCTCCAGTTCCATCCACGTCATTACAAATGGCAAGATCTCATTCATTTTGTTGGGTCAGACACAGCCAATGCTCTCAGCATCCATTCCCACTCCTAGTATGCCTTCCCCTTCAGAGGAGGCTGGAAATCGACATTCCAGCTCCATGGCATGAAGCAGGTCTTATTATTAGCCCCATTTCACATCTGAGGATATTGCAGCTTAAAGGGATTATGTCATGTCCCCAAAGTCGCATGGCTAATAAAGGGTAGGCTCTGCTGCCTGGTTTATTGTGCATGTACTATGCGTCACATGCCAAGCCAAGACCTACACATCAGTTATTTCACACACTCCCCACTATAAAGGCAATGCCAACACCAGGAATTCAGCAGGGGCAGACTTGGCTTAGAAGGATCTCATTAAGAAAGTTTCGTTGTTGGTTTTCTTTTCGATGTTGTTGTCACATCTATAATAATTAAGATTGCCAGATAAAATAGAGAACACCCAGTTAAATTTGAATTTCAGATAAACGATGAATAACTTTTTTAATGTAAGTATGCCCCAGGCAATATTTGAACATGCTTAGACTAAAAAATTATTTGTTGTTTATCTGAAATTCAGATTTACCTGGGTGTCCAGTGTTTATTTGTCAAATCTAACAAGTCTAACAACAATGAACAAACCCCTTCCAAAGAAACAGGGGGAATGCTGTCCAAAGCCATGATGCAAAAAGAATTTCTAAGCATTGTCTAAGATGCAGAGCCAGGCATTCTTAGGAGAAAGATAATAATAGCAACAATAGTTGCTTTGTTGAACATCTTTCTCCTTGGCAGGTACATTACTTTCATGAAATAACTCACTCTGACCTTACAACAAGCCAATGGCGTAGGCAATAGTGTTATTCGTGTCTGACAGACAACCGGGACAGACAGAAACTTGCCCAAGGACAGACAGCCAGCAAGCCGAGGGGCTGGGATTCCAGCCATGACGGTCAGTTCCCAATACCACACGTTAAACCACTACCCATTCTCATAGACAGCAGGCTCAGTTTGCCAAATTATACAGGGAATATTTGATTCAGGGCTACAGAAACATCCTAGATTTCCTCTTCATTTGTTCGTTTTCAGTTACCACCGATCTAGGCCCCGTTTTTCTCCTTAATAGATGCCATACCCATTCTCCCCTGGTCTGACAGCAATCTAACCAAAGCTTGTATTTTTTTTTTAAGATTTTAATTAATTTATTTTTTTGAGAGAGTGGGGAGGAAGGGCAGAGGGAGAGGGAGAAGCAGACTTCTGGCTGAGCAGGGAGCCCGACACTGGGTTTGATCCCAGGACCCTGGGATCATGAGCTGAGCCAAAGGCAGACTGCACTCAACTGACTGAGCCACCCAGGTGCCCCGGAGTTTGTATTTTTAAACTACAATTTTCTTATTTAAAAAGTACTGCAGGGGTGCCTGGGTTGGCTCAGTAAGTTAAGCATCCAACTCGTGATTTCGGCTCAGGTCACAATCTCAGGGTCATGAGATGGAGCTCCGCATTGGGCTCCACGCTCAGCAGCAAGTGTGCTTAAGATTCTATCGCTCCCTGTCCCTGTCCCTCCCCCTGCCCACTCTGATGTGCATGCATGTCTCTCTCTCTCTAAAAAAAATAAATAAAAATAAAAAGTACTGCATGCTAACCTTTTAAAATTTTGGAATACAAAAGATTACAGCAAACTACGGAGAGTATAAAGAAATTTAAAATCACCTTAATTGCCACTTTTTTAACATGCTGTATAGTCTTCAAGTCTTGCTGCAGATGCATATGTTTTCTTCTCACTTGCTCTTCAGACAATATCTGAATCATACCATACACACTGTGTTGTGCTTCATTTACCAATATATTGTGTACATACTTCTTCTCCACAAGGGGTCTTTAAGAATGCTATGGGCTGAATTCTATCCTCCCAACATCTGTATGTTGAAGCCTTAAGCCCCCAGTGTGACTGTGTTTGGAGTAAGGCAGTAATTAGGGCTAAATGAGATCATAAAGGGGGGCCCTAGTCCAGTGGGATTAGTGCCCTTCTGAGAAGAGACACGGGAGAGCAGGCTCGCTCTCTCTGCTTCATAACACAGCCAGCTAGGGGCACCTGGGTGGCTCAGTCGTTAAGCGTCTGCCTTCAGCTCAAGTCATGATCCCAGGGTCCCGGGATCGAGCCCCACATTGGGCTCCCTGCTCCGTGGGAAGTCTGCTTCTCCCTCTCCCACTCCCCCTGCTTGTGTTCCCTCTCTCGCTGTCTTTCTCTCTGTCAAATAAATGAAATCTTTAAAAAAAAAAAAAAAAAAAGAATGCAGCCAGCTATAACCAAGGAAGAGAGCCCTCCCCAGAAATCAACCCTGCTAGCTCTTCCTAAATCTAGGACTTCCGGCCTCTAGGACTGTTGAAGGAGAAAATGAATTTCTATTGCCTAAGCCACCCAGTCTGTGGTATTTCATTTGGGCAGCCCAAGGTGACAAATACAGGGAACATGAGTTTTTTAGAACTGGAATACTCCATCTGATGTATACACCAAAATTTACTCAACAGATTCCCCATTGCTAACTCTGTAACTTCCTTCCAAGTCTGCACTTTCACAATGAACACCTACTATCCGTAACCTTTCCGGACTTGTTACCTGAGGACAGCTTTCTAGAGGCCGAGTTGCTGGTAGGTGTAGTCCACTGTCCTGGTTTGCCCTGGACCATTCTGGGTTTTGCACTGAAAACCTCAAATCCCAGGAAGCCCTCAACTCCTGGTAAGCCAAGATGGTTGGTCACAGTATGCCTGGGTCAAAGGCAAGACGTGTTCCATGGCCTTCTCACACCTGCTGCTGGACCATTCACCAGACATGCGCTAATTTCCACACCCAGCACACCAGAGATTTCCCTGCTAAGGTATAGTACCTTATCTGGCATTGACATCTACGTGCTTCAGCATAGATAGTGACAAATATGAGGTGTAAATTAAAAGTAATCTATACCCTAGAAACAGTTAATTAATATGTGAAGTACCCTAATCAAGAATCCACATTCCAGAGGTGGCTGGTTAGCATTTGAAAAACCCTAATCAGGAGCCCCCACTCCAACTCCAGCTACAAGCACCGTGACAAGTGCTTGCTTTAAATACCACTATCTGAAGCAGCACATTGAGCTTGTTAATTAGCATAAGGGATATTAGAAATAATGTTTCACTGGCAAAATGTGAGCTATTCAAGAAGCATTCTGCCTTGCAATAACAGAATATTTTGAAAAATCTGGTCTCAAACCTAACACCTTTGGAGTGAGGCTTTAGGTAAAGAATTCTTTTTGATCCCATTACCCCTACATTAATCAGATTACAGAGACGTGGAAAGGGGGGGAGGGACATTTTGGGGTTGTCACAATGACTGGGGGGTAATAGTTGTGAGAAGGATGGCTAACAGAATTCAGTGCCTGGGTCCTGGGTTGCAAAATATCCTATGATACCCAGGGAAGTCCAGCACCCAAAATGCCAGGGATGCCGGAAATGTTTAGCCAATGATCAGAGCTTTGTGGCATTTTTGCCTCAAAGCAAACCTTTCAGGTTGGAGAACCCCAAGGCCAGAGGGGCCACACTTCAGTGGGCTCACCTGACTGATCTTTGTGTCTATTTTCTGTTATTGTTTTGTTTGTTTGTTATTTTGTTGTTGTGGCTGAATTTGGTTCAAGACTTGCTTGCTTCATAACACATCACCCAGAAGCAAGGTTTTGGGCAAGGAGACCTACTGCCCTCATACACCTCTAATCACTGGAAACCAGGAGCATTCAATAAAAAGAAGCTAATCATTGTAAACAGGCAAATCAGCCTAGGTCAGGTCACAACAATGGGTATCTTTAAAGTTTGCTTTATTATGTCAAGATCGCTTTCAGCGCTTGCTATTAAATACCAAGAAAAATGAAATGCAAAGAAAATAAAGCTGGTAAGTTCCTCTGTTTGATTTAAAACAAAGCATAAGGCAAAACTGATGCTACTGTTTGCTGAAAACTTTGCCAGATGAATGTGAGCACATATATATGTGCATTCTCCTTGGTTAATCCAGTTATGCATGTGTCCATTTTGTTTTAGTGATAGACCAGCTTTTTTTTAAAGACTTTTTATTTATTCATTTGAGAGAGAGAGCACGCGTGAGCATGAGTGTGAGCATGAGCAGAGGGGAAGAGTCAGAGGGAGAGGGAGAAGCAGACTCCTCGCTGAGCAGAGCTCCATCCCAGGACCCCAGGACCATGACCTGAGCCGAATGCAGACGCTTAACCGACTGAGTCACCCAGGCACCCCATTATGATGGACCAGCTTTAAACTTGATCCTCCAATAGGCATGCTGAAACTCAGGAGCAATACTGCTACTGATAGGAAAAAAGTCCCCCACAAAGAGAGGTCTCCCCATAGCCATCTGGACCACCAAAGAGAGCCAGCAGAGGCTTGTATGGTAGAGGGCAGGTTCTCTACAGTAGCAGATCTCAAACTCTACTGAGCATCAGAATCCCCTGGAGGAATTAAAACACAGATCACTGGGCACTGCCTCTCAAAATTCTGATTCAGGAGGGCGGGCATGAGGCCTGAGAACCTGCATTTCTAACAAGCTCCCAGGCGCTGCTGATGCTTCTGCTCCTTGGACTACATTTTAGGAACCACTGCTCTGGTTCTCAACCTTGGCTGCACATTACAATCACCTGGGGAGCTTTTAAAACAATCAAGACTCAGGCCACACCCCAGAATGACTGTGTCAGAATCTCTGGAGTAGAGCCCAGGCCCCAGATTTTTTTTGATTTCCAAAGTAAAGTCAACGTTGAGAACCATGCTTCCAGAAGGAGGCCAGAGTCAAACTATATTCAGCTTGGAATTCCCAAGCTGGATAATAACAGTAACAATAACAAAGATGGGGTTTATTAAGTCTGACTGTATGCCAGTTTCTGTCCTAGACCTCCTATAGGCACCATCTAATTAATCTCCACAAAAACCTATGAAATTAGTATTTTTGACCTTTTTATTTTAAACAGATGAAACTCAGACTCAGAGAGGTCAAGTGACTGTCCAAGATCACTCAGGAAACAAGTGGTGAATTCAAACCCAAGAGGATGTGACTCCAAAATCTGTGTTTCTTAATGACTCTGTGATGCTCCCTCCTGTCACCCCTTCAAAGGGGCAGGGAAGAACCAGAGCTACATGAAGGATTTAAAGGGGCGGGGGGAAGTAAACAAGAGGAGGCTGGGGCAGTCTGGAGGTGGTGCTGGTGCCCAGGATGCTACCTTTAACCATCCTTGTGTAGACTGCATAGACAGTGTCCATTTGAAGGGCCCTGGCACACAGCACGTAAAGGGAGAAGGACTGGAGATAGGGATCTTTATGCTTCCTTCCCCACGTTCCAGGTCTGGTGGAGACATCTACTTTAAAGGAGGTCTGGGTTGAGAGCATAATGGGGAATTGGCTTAGGGAGAGGAGAGTCGGCACTGGGACCCTGGAAAGCTCCCCGCAGCGTCCAGAGTCTGGGAGCCCTCAGGGATATAAGCCAGCCCTTGCCAACCATAGGAGATGCCCCTCGCATCATACAAGTGGGAGCAAGCTACTCTCCTCTTGAGACTCTTCCTTTACCGCTGGCTACAGTCGTCCATACATAGCCCATACAACAGACCCGCACACATCTGCATATCAGAGCCCCTTGGAAATGCTTAAGGTGCCAGTGCTCAGGCCCTTACCCCTTAATTCTGATTTCATTGGTCTGCGGTTAGATTGAAGCATCTTTTTTTTTTTTTAAATGTTCCCCAGGTAATTCTCACTGGGCAGCCGTTTTAAGAGAGTCATAATTTACTTGATCTCAACACAGACAATATGATGTTATTACATTTTTGGATTAAGACAATGGTACTTGACCTGGGCTGCAGGCTGAAGTCACCTGGGAAACTTAAAAAATACCACTGCCTGGATGCCACCTCCAGAGAGTCCGACATATTTGGTTTGGAGCAGCCTCAGCATAGATGGTTTAAAAAGTTCCTTCAGGTGACTCCAATAGATGGTCAAGAACGAGAGTTACTGGATCAAGTTCTAGCCCAGAAACTGATAGTATCTTGAAGTATACAAAATTCAGGAGTGGTCAAATGGCCACCTAATCTAGATTCTTACTCTTCTACTCTAGATTCTTATTCTTCAAGATATTCATTCTTCAAGTGGGAGGTACTACATGTTCTTCTATATCCAATCTCAATCAAAAGCAAATGCTTTGAAAATTAGCATACTGGACATCAAATGAGTTTTTATTAAATAATTTAATTGAATATTAAATTAATGATGAATGTTGCAAACAGGCTCTCAACTGGTGAAATTACGGTGATATTATACTTATACATATATGCCTGTATATATGGGCTATATATACATATATATACATACATACATATGTTATATATATATATATATATATGGCTAATAATATTTTAGAGAAACTTCCTACCTTTGCAGGAGGAGGGTGTGAGAATCCAGTGAGGCCTATACCCTTTAATCTTAGGGATATTTTATTAAAGATTTATACTAGGCATATACTGGGGATATACTGCTCTAAGCTAAACACCTAAGTAGTCCCATGTTTGGCAATGAATTCTCCAAGATTTCTCTAAGGCCAGCTCTGTGGGTGACAGGAGCCTTGTCTTTACTTCAAATGAACTTTTTTTTTTTTAAGAAACTTTATTTATTTACTTGACAGAGAGAGACACAGCGAGAGAGGGAACACAAGCAAGGGGAGTGGGAGAGGGAGAATCAGGCTTCCCACAGAGCAGGGAGCCCGATGCAGGGCTCGATCCTAGAACCCTGGCATCATGACCTGAGCTGAAGGCAGACGCCTAATGACTGAGCTACCCAGACAACCATCAAATGAACCTTTGATGTGAAGTGTAGATTGAGCACCTAAGAGCAGACTTCCTTAAGCTCATGGAACAGATCATATGATTTTTTGTGTGTGTGATGGCTTGCTAATAAGCATTTATTTAGTAAATGTTTGTACACCTAGCAGAATTTGCATATGTTCAAACTCATCACATTGTATACATTAAATATGTGCAGTTTTTTGTGTATCAATTATACCTCAATAAAGCTATAAAAAATTACCTTATAAAGACCCTCTCATCCACTTTTTTAAGAAATAATTTTTTTATCCTTTTTTAAGGAGGGAGGGTCAGAAGGAGAGAATCTTAAGCAGCCTCCATGCCAAGTGCAGAGCCCAACATGGGGCTTGATCCTAGGACCCTGAGATCATAACCTGAGCCAAAATCAAGAGTCAGATGTTTAATCAACCGAGCTACCCAGGTACCCCCCCCAAATTAATTAATTTATTAAAATTGCCATATCTGAAAAAAAAAAAAACCCAGACCTGTTAAGTGAGGTTGTAGGAGTATTTAACTGTCACCTACCTATACCAAAGCAGCCCCTGATGGCTGTCAGCTCAGAGCCGGCCTGGTTCTAACAAGAAACACACAGTGTTTTTCTGTGAAACACAAGGCCACTCTGAATGTGATGAGTGAGACAAAAACAGGGCCATTCTAGAATGGTGTCTGAACACAAACAAAGATAGGAGCACTGTCCAAGCCACAAAAATAGCCGAACATCCCCCTCTTGCTGCTGATGTGAGTGACTGGAGCTTCTTCACCCATTGCAGCTTTAGTCCTGCTTCTTAGATAAAACTTATTAAGCTACCCAATCACGGACTAGTCCCTTCTTTCTGATAGCACCCAAACCAGAACAAAATCATGCTTCCTTGAACCCTTGCCCAAATCACCTAACACAAGCCCAGATTCCAGAACGACCCCCTTTGACAACTCCCTCACTGAGATGCTCCAAGTCTCTCCAATTTGTTTTGTCTCCCTTGTTGCAAGGAACCAGTTGCATTAGTTTTCTATTATATGTTACTGCATAACATATTGCCATAAATTTAGAGGCTTAAAGACAGTAGAAATGTATTACTTCATAGTTTCCCTGGGACAGGAGTCTGGGCGTAGGCTAGCTGGGTCTTCTCAGTCTATCACAAGGCTAAAATCAGGGGTCAGCTGGGGCTGTGTTCTCATTTGCAGCTTGGGGTCCTTCCAAGCTCACTCAAGTTGTCAACAGAATTTGGTTCTTTGTAGTGGTAGGACTGAAGTTTCATTTTCTTGTTGGCTTTGGCTGTTAGCTGTTGACCAGGGGTCATTTTCAGCTCTGAGAGGCCACTTTCATGTCTTAGCCATACGGGGCCCTTCCATAGGCAGTTCACAACATGATTTTTTTTTCCTAGCCCGATTGGATGATCTCCCTAATATTTTACTTTCTTTCGAGGGCTTACCTGATTAGGTCAGGCCCACCCAGAATAATCTGCCTTTTGACTGATTAGTAACTTAACCGTGGGAGTGACATTCCAACATATTCACAGATCCCATTTAGACTGGGGTGGGAGGATTATACAGGGCTTGTCCACCAGGGGGCAGGAATCTCAGGGGAGCATCTGCCTGCTACACCAAGAAACCTAACTTCAACTACAAATGTGTTCCTGGTGATCTTTGGCTGAAAGACACCAACACTTTCCAGCTATCATTTTCTACTAAAATTAGCCTAAGATATGTGCATGATCAGACTACATCAAATCAATTTCTAATGACAGGATGGGAAACCAAGGGGCAGACTTGCCAGGAGATTTTACTGAGCCCCATCTGGACCATCTGGGTGAATCAAAGCCTTTTTTAATTAACAAAGACACTGTAAGCCTCTCCCACCAAAAGGCAGGTGGGGCTTGATACCCAGAGGAGTAAAAAGAAGCCTATCTGTTCAATGATCTATTCACCAAATTTGAAATACTTGTTAAATGACCTGTTCCCAAATTATACCAGTTTTACCCATTTATTAAAATGTATCCTGAAGGGGGCGCCTGGGTGGCTCAGTCGTTAAGCGTTTGCCTTTGGCTCAGGTCATGATCCCAGTGTCCTGGGATCGAGCCCCGCATCGGGCTCCCTGCTCCTCAGGAAGCCTGCTTCTCCCTCTCCCACTCCCCCTGCTTGTGTTCCCTCTCTCACTATGTCTCTCTCTGTCAAATAAATAAAGTCTTTAAAAAAATAAAAATAAAATGTATCCTGAAGAATATTCTTGAGTATATTCAATAAATAATAATACAGTCACCCCCTTTATCTGTGGGGAATATGTTCCAAGACTCCTAGTGGATACCTGAAACCACAGGTAGTACCAAACCCTTTATATGCTGTTTTTCCCTATACGTACATATCTACGATAAATTAGGCACAGTAAGAGACTAACAACAATGACATAATAAAATAGAGCACTTCTAACAATATACTACAATAAGAATTATGTGAATGTGATCTCTCAAAATACCTTATTTACTCTACTCACCCTTCTTCTTGCCATGATTTGAGATGATAAAATGCCTACTTGATGAGATAAAGTGAGGTGAATGGCATAGGCATTGTGACTAGCATGAGGTTACTACTGACCCTCTGACAATATGTCAAAAGGAACACCCTCTGCTTCCAAACCACAGCTGACCACCAGTACCTGACACCATGGAAAGTGAAACCATGGATACAGGGGGACCACCGTATATTCTGTTAGATATAGGAATGACTAGCAATTCTTCCCTTCTTTTAGGTGCAAACAATACTTGCTTAGTGAGCAAATAAATGATATGTCCATTATCTATAATTTTTAGCACTTCCTACCCTAGGAGTCCAATTTAAATTATACTTGTGGAAAAAAATACCAGATTGGTTGGGCACCTGGAATTCACATCTAGTTGAAATAGCTCCATGAACTACAACAGGTTGATTTACCCTCTAAGGAGGTGTCTCACAACCTCAATCATATTTTAATTTATGTGAATCCTCCAATTATCTTCTTTTACTCAAACTATCAGGATTATTCATGTATTCATTTGTTGAATAAATATATCCAGAGTACCAACTATATGTTAGGTGCTCAATAAGGAGATACAGCAGATCACAGAAATGTCCTCCTTCATGGAGTTTCCAATGTAGCAGAGACACAGATATTCAACAACAAAAATCCAAAAATTAACATAAAATTACAAATTCTGATGACGACTAGGAAAGAGAAGTGTAAGAGAAAAGTAAAACCAGGTGGTTATGATATAGTAAATATGCAGTGAAAATCAAGGTTTGACATGTTCTTGTCTCTCTTATCTCTACAAAGATGGATTAGAAAGAGACACCCAAGAAAATGAAATCACCGTCTCAAAGAATGTTCATTGCAGCATCATTCACAATTGCCAAGACATGGAAATAACCTAAGTGTCGATCAATAGATACATGAATAAAGAAAATATGATACATACAAATACACACACACACACACACACACACACACACACATACACTAGAATATTGCTCGGCCATAAAAAAGGACATCGTGCCATTTGTGACAATACGAATGAAACCTGAGGGCATCATGCTAAGTGAAATAAATTAGAGACAGACAAATATTATATGACCTCATTTATATGTAGAATTTTAAAATGCTGAACTCATGGAAACAGAATAGACTGGTGGTAGTTGCCAGGGGTTGGGGGTGGTCAAAATGGGGAGATGTGGTCAGCGTACAAGCTTCCAATTATAAGATGAATAAGTTTTGGGAATATAATGCAAGGCATGGTGACTATAGTTAACAACACTATTATATATGTGAAAGTGGTTAAAAGAGGAGATTTTAAATGCTCTCACCACACACACATACACACACACACACACACACACACAATGTAATTAAGTGATGGATGTGTTAAGTAAACTTACTGTGGTAATAATTTTGTAATATACACATGTATCAGATCATTACATTGTATATCTTACACATAACACAAAGCAATATGTCAATTATATCTCAATAAAGTTGGGGGGGAAAGGAAAAGACATCCACCCTGGGAAATGTGAAGGACAATTAGGAATGTGCCTACCTGTCCAAGGAATAAGGGATCGACTTCATCAAGTTCATTTCAGGAATAAAACAGGTCAGCTGTGTGACCATGACCTTCTACTCACCTCATTTCAACTGGAAAAACTAGAACCCCCACCTGATATTCAAAGGTCTCACTCAAAGGTCACAGCTGAGAGCTCCCAAGTGATGCCCCCACCCCAACACCTCAATACACCCAGACTTCCTCTAGAACCAAAAAATAAAATATCAATGTTTAGCATGGTAGGGACCCCACTCGACATCTCACCTGATATTACTTGCTCCATCAATCTTTGTTGTCAAGTCAGCTAAATGAGAAGTGCTTATCCCCCTAATGGATTAAAAATATAAAGACACCTACTCTGAATATATTTAATGCCCATTAAAATTGTGTATGAAAATCAGGAATATTTCATGTTTAAATATTTATCTAATTTATTTAAATATTTACCCATACCAAACACAGATAAGTCTTAGGTCTTAAATAGAATGGTATAATTTAGTTCAGCTTCATTCATTCCAAAATAAGGATTCTCCACTGTAATTATCCAGGTAAAATCAGTTACTCTCAAAACCCTTCCTGGATTCCCCCAGGCACAGTTATTAACAGTTACATCCTTCCCTGTTCTCCCACAAGATTTCCATTACAACTCATTTTTGCACTGTACCAGAACTATCTTGAAGTCTTTGAAATTACTTTTCTGGCTCTCTTACTCAACTGAGGCCCTTGAGAAGGACATGGTCTTATTCATCTGTGCTCCTTGGTCCCCAGCAGAGAGCCCGGTTCATAGTAAAAAAACCTCAATACAAGTTTGAGTGAATAAACAAAAGGTATTGTATAAATCTCATCTTATTACAACAAATGCAACAGGGTGACACTTGGGCCCTGAATGAGAAGACAGCCACGCAAAGATCTAGTCAGGAACAGCATTCCAGAGAGAACTGCTAGTGCCAAGGTGAGGGGAGGGGAGGAAAGAACATACAGAAAGAAGGCCACTGGGTAGAATGAAAGAGAGCAGAGAAAATGAGGTTAGAGCAGAGAGGTAAAGAAAGGCCAAATGAAGGGGCCCCTTTAGCTCAGGATAAGAAGTTTGCGTTCGGTACTATATATAATGGAATTCATTGCAGCAGGATTACATCCTACAATTTGTATTTTTCAGAGATCACTGTGGCTATTGCTTGGAGAATAGAGTGTAGAGGTGTGTGCTTGGGAGCAGGGAAGCCCTAGAGCCTAGGGCAGAAGTACAGACAAGAGACAATGGTGGCCGGTTCTGGGGTAACAACCACTGAGGTGGACAGAAGGTAGCTGGATGTGAGATAGCTTTTGGATGTAAAGGTGATAGAACTTGGGAAGCGGATGTGGGCAGGACTCCTGTTTAGCTGGTAAGTCCCTGGTAGAGCCCTCCCAGTGGCCAAAATATTGAAATATTTCTACACCAGTTGGTAAACGGTCACAGCCGAGAGCTCCCAAGTGGTGCCCCCACCCCAACACCCCAATACACCCAGACTTCCTCTAGAACCAAAAAATAAAATATCAATATTTAGCATGGTAGGGACCCTACTCGACAACTCTACCGCCTGACTTTGTTCTGATTGGTGGGTTCCATGCTGTATTGTTTGCTAAAGATCACAATGGGATTTTTAAAAATTTTTTATTTAAATTCAATTTAGTTAACATATACTGTATTATTAGTTTCAGAGGTAGAATTTAGTGATTCATCAGTTGCATACAACACCCAGTGCTCATTCCATCAAGCGCCCTCCCTAATGCCCATCACTCAGTTACCCCATCCCCCCACCCACCTCCCCTCCAGCAACCCTGAGTTTGTTTCCTAGAGTTAAGAGTCTCTTATAGTTTGCCTCCCTCTCTGTTTTCATCTTATTTTATTTTCCTTCCCCTTCCCCAATGTTCATCTGTTTTGTTTCTTAAATTCCACACGAGTGAAATCATATGGTATTTGTCTTTCTGTGACTGATTTATTTAGCTTAGCATAATACCCTCTAGTTCCATCCACATCATTGCAAATGGCAAGATTTCATGCTTTTTAATGGCTGAGTAATATTCCATTGTATGTATATACAATGTACATACAATGGAATATATATATATATATATCTCACCTCTTTTTTATCCATTCATCTGTCGATGGACATCTGGGCTCTTTCCATAGTTTGGCTATTGTGGACATTAGTGCTATAAACATTGGGGTGCATGAAACACTATTTTTGTATGCTTTGGATCCTCTAGTTCAATTGCTGGGTTATAGGGTAGCTCTATTTTTAACTTTTTGAGGAACCTCCTTACTGTTTTCCAGAGTGGCTGCACCAGCTTGCATTCCCACCAACAGTTTAAGAGGGTTCCCCTTTCTCCACATCCTCACCAACATCTGTTGTTTCCTGAGTTGTTAATTTTAGCCGTTCTGACCGGTGTGAGGTGGTATCTCATTGTGGTTTTGATTTGTATTTCCTTGATGCCGAGTAAAGATCACAATGGGATTTAAAGGGCAGAGAAAGAGAAGAATTGAGTGCTCCTGGGCTTTTGACTTGAGCTGTTGGATGAATGCCTTGCCGTTTATTGACATGGAGGAACAGGGAAGGAATAAGTCTGATGGGAGGAAAGTGATTCTATTAAATGTGATACTTATTAAACATCTAGGTGGAAAGGACCAATAGGCTAAGTAAAGGTTCCCAGTCACTACCCACACCAGTGAAGTTCAAAGCAACAAAACTCTAGAATGATGGAACTTGGAAATAACCTTGAGGACCATTTTATTGTGAATAAATCTATAATGTTCTGGATTTGATTAATACCATGAGGGATGTCCAATTGCTTTATAAATCCAGGCTCATTTGGCTGGCTAGAAGTAGGCTGGATAATGACCACCCAGATATATGAGGTCCCAATCCTGGTACCTGTAAATATTACCTTTTTCTGAAAAAGGGTCTCTACAGATGTGATTATTCTTGAGATGGGTAGATTATCTGGCATTACCCAGGTGATCATAAATGCAATCACATGTGTTATGAACTGAATTGTGTACCCCTCAGATTCATACATTGAAGTCATAATCCCCAGTGGGACTATACTAAAAAATAGGGCCTTTAAGAAGTAATTAAGGTTAAATGAGGTCATGAGGGTGGGGCCCCAATCTGAGAGGACTGGTGGCTTTACAAGAAGAGGAAGAGCTTTTTCTCTCTTTCTCTCTCTCTCTGTCTCCCCCTGCCCCCAACACACACACCAAGCACGTGAGGACCCAGGGAGAAGGCAGCTGTCTGCCAGCCAGGAAGGGAACTCTAACTAGAAATCAACTCGGCCAATACCTTCATCTTTACTTTCCCAGCCTCCACAATTGTGAGGAATACCCTTTCTTTTATTTAAGCCACCCACTCTATGGTATTTTGTGATGGCAGCCCCAGCTGACTAACACATATTGTACTCATATAAGAGGGATGCAGAGGGAAATTAGAAACAGAAGAAAAGAAGGTCATATAAAGACGGAGGCAGAGATTGGAGCGATGCGGCCAAAAACAAGGAATGCCAGCAGTCACCAGACATTAGAAGATGCAGGGAACATAATCTCCCTGAGGACCTTCAAAAGGAGTCCAGCCCTACGGAGGCTTTGATTTTGATGGAGCGGTAGAGATCTCAGACTTCTGGCCGCCAGAACTGTGAGAATGCATTTCTGCTGTTTTAAACCACGTTCGTGGTTCTTTGTTGCAAAGGTCACAGGAAACTAATATGCCCACCGAGGTGGTTGGGAGGAAAAGGGGTGTTCTGTCCTTTTTAAAAATGAAAACCCATAGATAGGAATGTTTACAACATTTTGCCAAACTCTCCCAACTTCTAGGGCAGACTCGTGCTCCAGCCCTGCTCTCCCAGCTAGGCTAACCTGACAGCTGTCAGCAGGCCTCTTTCTGAGCCTCTGTCCTGTGTGAAAAGAGAGAGGTGGCAAATACTCTCCTTGACCAAACCTTAGCCAGGCTCCTCAGGGCCCTCTTCTCAACTAGACTTTCACCTTCGCCCCCATCCTGTCCTCAGCCTGCCTAGCCCAGTTTTATCAAGAATCCTGCTGTTAGTCTAGTGAGAATCCAACCCCCCAACCCTTGATATCTGATCCAAATCTTCATTCCCCACCTTTGATGCCTCAGTCCTTGGCCTTCCCTTAGCAAAAATCCTGTTGGGTTAGTTTGGCAAGAATTCCCCAACCCTTGATGTCTCTCCTTAGTAATTTCTTACCCCCTGGCCCCCTCATTCTGCTCCTCGGCTATAAATCCCTTTGTCCTTGCTGTAGTCGGAGTTCAGCTCCATGTCTCTCCCCGATTGCCATAGAGCTGACCCTTACCGTAATAGTCTTGAAAAAAGTCTTCCTTACCATTTTCGTGAGTGCCACCATAATTTTTTCTCTAACAGAGGGGGCACTGCTGGCATAGCAACTACTGACTTCCAGAAGTTAGGGGCTTTAAACTCCCTTCCAAATTTCAAGGCTGCAGCTGCTATTGAAAATGTTGCACAGGCTTAGGAAAAAAAGGAAATATTTCTATTCTTTTTGGAGATGCTTGTCTTTGAGTTGAAACCCCTCATAACCTTTTGTGTTACAAAGGCAACTAAGAGGATTAGTCCTTCTTTTTTGTCTCTAACCTTCTTTCCTTCCTTCCTTTCTTCCTTCCCCCCCTCCTTCCTTCCTTCCTTCCTGCCTTCCCTCCTTCCTTCCTTCCACTCATTCATTCATTCAGGAAATATTTACTGAGCCTGCCTATGCCCAAGGCTACATGCTCTGAGCTATAGTGTTACAAACATGTCAACATTGCAGCCACTGCCCTCAAAGGAGAAAGGAAACCATGGTAGGACTCTGAGCCCCTACCATGTATCTGTCCACATGCTGGACCCTTTCACACGTATTGTCACATTTAATCCATACCTAGGACCAGACTGATAGTAATTATTTTTCTTTTTTTTTTTCCTAACAGATGATAAAACTGATTCTTAAAAAAACCGAGCAACTTACTCAAGACCACACAGCTACTGAATGTTGGAGGTAGGTCTCAAAACCAGATGTCAGACATCAATATCTGTAACCTTTTTTCTCGCTGTGATATATAACAATTAAGACATGCACACAAATAACTATGATACAAAGTAAATGGGTAAATGCTCTTGGAGATCAAAGAATTAAAAATAGAAAGGAAAAGAAATATTGTGTCTGGTACCTGCTAGGCACTTCCCTTTGCATGTCCATATGCATAATCTTTTCATTGTATTGTGGCAACAACATTGAACACAAGATCTACCCTCTAAATAAATAAATGTGCACAGTACAGTATTGTTGACTAGAGGCACAACATTGTACATCAGATCTCTAGAACTTATTCATCTTTCATAACTGAACCTTTTTACCTATTAAACATCAACTCCCCATTTCCCTCTCCCCTCAGCCTTTGGCAACCACTCTCTGCTTTTATGCATAATCTTATTCAGTCCTTTCAACAACCTTGTGATGAGAGACATCCCACTTGCAGCAAGAGAGAGTACAAAAATCTTCAAGGAAAAGGTAATGCCAATTCTGTACTTTGTAGGATGACAATAAAGCATGGGGAACCAGAGAGAAGACACATTCCAAAGGAGGAAACTGGGTACTCTATAAAAAGGGAGGACATGATCACAAAGCAGCTGTTGGCGAAACTGGCTGAGCAGAAAGAACACATTAGAAAAGAACAAAAGGTAGAGAGCCTACAAGGTACTCTACAAGTACAAGGTACTCTACAAGTACCTGGCCCTTGTTCAGTGAGCCAGGGGGGCTCTTGACAAGGAGGCCAGAACTGACCTTTGGTAAATATGTGGTGTAGGGATTGAATTGAAAAGGATGGCAGGAGAACCCAGGGTCAAGAGAACCTCATGAGTGGTTATAAGGCTCTCCTGGGGCAGAGGCTGGGGCTGGAGGAAGGGGAGAAGCACAGAGTAAGATGAACATACACACCATTTTTCAAAAACAGCACTAACAGCAAGAAAAGCTATGGCTCAAAATAAATAACTCTCTTTGGGAACAGAGGCAGCAACAGGCCTACGATGTTTTCACTTAAACCCACGTTTGTTAGATAGCAAGGGTGGCAGCTAGCCGGCAGCAAACTGCCTCTTATCTCCAAATCCAGGCCATTTCGCTCCTCTGCCCAGAGTCTGAATAATAAATTTTCTATTCCTCCAAAGAAAACAATGTCATTGAATGAGGTGGAAATATCAAAACTAGGATGGCTTGATTTTATGGACAGAGTTTCATATGATATATCAGAACTCACCTATTTCTTTCCTGGTTGACCTACCAGCCTGACTCATTGACCTTGGAAAGTCATTTTCTTCCTCTTTTCAGTACAATTTAAAAAATTGAAGTGTTTTTAGAATTGGAGAGACAAACCTAGGGATGCAGCTTATAGCAAAGAAAGGATAATCAATCTATTCAAGGAATCAGAGTTCTTCTCAGAAGACTGAACAGGAATAGCTAGAAGCATGCCCAGTGAAGGTTATGGATTACGCATTGATGGAGAGGGGAACTAAGTCACTGGCACCTATTACTCTTCTAATACTGAGCTTCGTGTTGTAGATTTAACAATTAACAAGACAATCCCTGACCTTATGGCGCTCACAGATATAGAGAAAAACTCCCATACGGTGTGATGGGAACAATGATATGGAAAGTAGAGGTTTAGGGAGCAGGTGAAGTTTCCCAGAGACCTGAGTAAACAGGCACCATCCAAGGAAAATTACATCAGGCCTAAATGAATGTCTCCTAAACTTCCACATTATACTTCCTGGTTTCAAACTATATTACAAAGGTATAGTAATCCAAACAGTATTGTACTTGCATATAAATAGACACACGGACCCACGGAACAGATTCAAGAGCCCAGAAATAAACCTTCACATTTATGATCAACTAATATTTGACAAGGGAGCCAAGAATACTAAATGGGGAAAGGACAGTGTCTTCAATAAATGGTGCTGGGAAAACTGGATAATCACATGAAGATGGATGGGAAACTGGACCCCCACCTTATACCACTCATAAAATTAACTTGAAATGGATTCAAGACTTTCACAGAAGAACTGAAGCTGTAAGACTCCTAGAAAAAAAATAGGGAAAACTCCTTGACATTGTTCTCGGTGATGATTTGTTGGATCTGACTCCAAAAGAAGCAAAGGCAACAAAAAGCAAAAACAAACATGTGGGACGACATCAAACTAAAATCTTTTGCATAGCAAAAGAAACAATCAACTAAATGAAAGGTGTTGTTCAAAAGGGAGTGAACTGTCTTGGGAGGATGTGCGTCCTTTTATTTTTGCAGATATCAAACACAGATGTGGTGAGCATGGGGAGGCATGTGGCAGAGGGGTTCAAAATGGTAGGAGGGGGCCATTTGGGATAGATAACATCAGGCTTCTTTCCAAGCCTGACATTCTGTGACTCTATGCTGGAGCTCCATGTAAGGTTTGTTCCAACGCTCCCATCCCTACAGAGCTCTGTGCTGAGGGATTATATGTTAAGAAGTGGTAAGCGGCACCTTGAACAACCAGAATTCATGGAATGAAACCAGATAGTAACTTTACTTTTGTCTCCCACCTTCCCTTCAAATTGTATTCAGTGGGATGAAAACTCAGGCAATCTCATGATTTTTGGATCCCTTTCGGATCAAGTCTGATAGCCACTTTAGGTTGTAGATAGAGTATAAACTTGGTGATTAAAAAGGCCTGGCTCTCGTGATAATAATAAAAACTGGCAACTCATTTGAAGGTATGATTTTGCCTGCTTCCCCACGAGGGCCTCCCTGGGAGGGTGGGGCTGGAGGAAGGGGACCAAGTGCAGTAGCTCCTTCCACCTGCCAATTCTCTCCTCCTCCAACTTGTCACCTGCAGTTTCTGGTTCCCTCAGGGTTGGGGTGAGGTGGGCATAGGTGGTAGGAAAGAAAGGTAAGAGTGGCAGAAAATGCTTAACCTATCATAAACAGGTTGGGCCCTGGGGATGGGAAGACATTAAAGTCATGCTCTGGGACAGTTTGCTGGTAAGCAGTCACAGGCCATGCCCTTGACCCAGGTAAAGGGGCCACTGGCCTAGCGTTGCTCACTCTCTCCTCTGCCCCTAAGAATCCAGAAATACAACTTTGGCTTAGCCTCCCTGGAGGCCATTTCTTCCACCCTGATAACTCTATGGGACAGGATACTACAAGATGGCCCCACCCAAGGTTGCCAGGTAAATACACTCTCTTTGCCCTGACAGAATCTGGGAGTGAAGGTCAGTCCCCCAAGAAAGAACAATGCTCCTTTGCTTTGCTGCCAGAGCAGCGAGATAGTCCAGGTGTCATACTCTGATATCCTGGATGGAGCAGTGGTGTGGGGTCAGATAATAGGCCTGTGTGTTCCCCTAACTGCTCACTAGTCCCACTGGAACTCCTTTTCCTCACCAAGCTGAAAGGGGAAGCTCCCTTCAAACCTCCCCCTTAGATGGGGAATGAGGACTCACAGCACAGCCACAATTCTCTCTGAAGAAATCCTCATAAATTTTCTCTAAATCTCTACTCTCTCAACCCTATTATATTCTTGATATGGCTGTCGGTTTGGTGAGCTGTGGTTTTCAACTTACCTTCTCTGTAATCCCTGCATATGGCTTAACATCACCTTTAGACTATATGTTGTTGTACCAATAGAAACTTCCAATACAATAGCCATTTAATTTTCAGTGACCAAATGGGGGAAAAAACTATAGAATTTATTAATGGCTAGTTAAGAGCTTGATAAGGTAATTAAGGTGGGTGCATGCTCCAATGCAAAGCCCTTGTAAGAGAATAAAGAATGAAGATGAAGCCTGAACCCTCTTGCTTCCCATTCATTGAATCTCTGCCTCTTCCATTCCCCAAACCCAAGGGTGAGATGTTATTGCTGATGTGCAAGGAAAACCAATGTGAAGCAGCACCCCACAACTACCAAAGAAAGCAGAGCAAATCAAACCACTAAAAAGACCACACTTGATCTCAAGCCTAAGGCTAAGCATTCCAGGCATCTTTTTTTTTTTTTTTAAGAGAAAGAGAGAGCACGAGTGGGGAGGGAAAGAGGGAGAGAAAGAATCTTAAGCAGGCTCCACACCCAGGCAGAACCTGACATGGGCCTCAATCTCACGACCCTGAGATCATGACCTGAGCCGAAATCAAGAGTCAAACGTTTAACTGACTGAGCCACCCAGGCGCCCTGAGCATCCCAGGCATCTTAGTGTGGGATGAAAATAGTAGACAAGGTCAGATTACCATCTGCCAGAAATGAAAGCCAAATGGAGATAGCCAAGTCTTTTAACCAATCCTTTGAGCAGGAAGTAAAACAGGAAGGGGGTAGGAGAGCCCACCATGCATAGATTCAAGAAGTGAAAGAGAAAAGGGATGGCTTGATTCCTGCCCCTGAGTAATCCAAAGCTTCCCAACTGGTCAAGTCTTGTGCCATGAATGAGTTACAGATGTGCCACAAGACCTTACACCCCCAAATCTTTGGGGCTGCCAAAGATCCTGTGCTGGTCACCTGTGCCCACAAGCGGCCTTATTTGGGGCTCTGCAGAGGATGGCCCCAGATGAGTGACATCTGTCTGTACACCCCAAAGTCCCTGCAGACAGGAGTCTAATGAGTACCACTGAGCACAAACAGTTCAGCCTCAACAGGCTGAGCAGAGCTAAGGAGGAGCCCTTCCATCTGGACCACCATACCAGCAGCTAACAATGGAGCCCAGACTGCCCACTGTAGATACATGGCCCATGGAGCTTCTGGAGGAGCTTGTGTTCCCAGTGCCCAAGGAGCACAGTGCATAGCCCTAGGTGCCAACTGTCTGTGTTGAGAGAAGGTGGAGCAAAAATGTTGGACTTCTGGTGGGGGCCTTCCCATAGGTGTGGGATTTCTGCCCATTTGTCACTGATGTGTTCTTTCAGTGGTGACTGGTCTAATGATACGTGACAGTTCTGCAAACTAGAGCCACATTATTATCATTTTGAAGAACTAGGTATGAAAAAGTTCAATTAGATTTAAAGAATATTTGCCTTATCACTAGGAATTTCAACATTAATTTTGTTGATAAAAGAAAAGGATGGGATATTACAGTCCTTAAGTATAGTTTCAACAACTATGAATTTTGGAACAGTTGTAAAACAGTTTAAATACTTTTTTATGATCTTCTCATGCAAACACTGATCATCCTCATTGATAGTGAATATCCAAAATTTGAAGAGATCATTACTAAAGACTTTTCACCAGGAATTGAGTATAGCCATTTTAAGCATCAAACCTGATATAAAAAATTTCCAGAAGCAAAATCTTTTTCTCATTTAAAAAGTTGACAGTACTCAATTCAATTATTTTATGCAAACTTACTGTCATCTTCTTCAACATCTAATTTTCCTTGTAATTACATGATGTAAAAAAATGATTTTGTTCACCTTGTCCTCCATAATGTTCCCAGAACCTATTCAGTCTACCCACAATGTGTTATAAAAATATAACCATTTTCTGTATGTGCCATAATGCAACAATAATCCCCTGCACTGAGCACATGATCTAATAGCTTAGGTAAGGCCTTTTTCCAACACTATCTTGAGTTAGGTGAGGAAGTGTCGAGGGAAATTTTCTTATGAGAAAATTGCTTCGATGTACATATTTTTAAGTTTGCATGTTTTATCAAGAGCATATTCATTGTGTAGTAGGTCAAGAACATTTCCTAAAAAATTTGATCTTCAACTATGGATCTCAGTTCTCGAGATTCTTGCATGAATCCCATCTTGGGAGGATTGCTCATGGCCACCTCATTCCTCAGGATCCTCCTGCCTCTGGGAAGACAGAACAATCTGGGCCCTGCATTCTCCCAGTTGTTTGATATTAGCAAGCCACATTTTCTTATTTGGTCATTTGGCCACTTAAAAAAAAATGTAACCTAATTTTAGCATATTCTTTGGCTAATTCCACTATTTTCCTTATTTTATTAGAAAAAATATTCTCTCTACTCTTTCAGCTTAGTTGTCATATTTTATCTTCTTTCTCCTAGTCTTACCCTTTCATGGAAGGGGAAGACTGGAGAGATGGAGGTATTAGACATTTCATGGGGCACTGTTTATAGTCAGGCCCAGTTCTCAGAAAGCTGTGTTGAGCTCCTCCTACACTCTCATTGCTCACCTCTGTGGTAGGCGCATTCACATGCTCTTGCCAGTCACTGCGAGGACCCTACAGTATAGAAGTAGTGGATCCAACTTACGGACAAGGACACCGAGACTCAAAATGACTTAGCAATTGCCTGATGACACATCTCTGGTGAGCAGGTGAGTGTGTCAGTTGTTGCAGTAGATGTGTTTGATTTTGATCCTGTGCTCTTTCTACTCCCACGGTGTTTGGCAACCTTTCATAGGCTTCTAAGTCACGAGGCATCTTAAAATGCAGATTTAACAGGTCTGGGGTGGGGCTTGAGAGTCTGCACTTCTGACACTTGAGTTAAAAAAGTGCACAGGGTCTCAGCCAGGCTCCTCCAAGTACATGGGCATCAAAGGGATGGCTCAGATAGAGCCGTCGAGGTTATCATTCACAGCTGATTTAGCCCTCTCTCGCTGACTGGCTTTTGATCAGGGTTCCAATGGATGGCTAGCAAGAGCTAATTACAATCCCGACTAATTCACTGTCAGTTGTTATTCATTAACAAATTATGTTCCTGACAAACTGCTCTAGTGTGGTACCCTAAGTACTGTAATTAAAATCTTAGAAAGTTGCATGTGGGCTTAATTGATTTCCTTAATGTATTACTCAGACTAAACATTCCATTATTTTGTGTCTTGATGTTTATGAAGGGGCAGAAGTCCTGCTGCCACCCAGGCAGCAGAGAGATAGGCTCTGGGTTAACAGGGAGCCTGCTGTTTTGGGGGGCCTGCTCACTTCCCCAGCAGTGCTGCCTGAGCATTCAAATGACAGTAGTGATTGCTCTCCACCAGAAATATTCACAGAGGAAGGGATGGAGGATGATTTGACTTGTGTCTCTAATTAGTGTCCTTGGATTTCCAAACTGAGAATGTTATGATGACTCTCTAGTGTACTGATGGAGAAAAGGAGAGATGTTTCCCCAGGATGTCACGGCTCCATGTCCTATGGGCTCCTGCTTTTAGCACTGAGTACCACAGGGCAGAATGGAGAGGGAGCTGAGAAAAATGTCTACATTTTGTCTAAAGTCATGTGTGATGCAGACAAGTCCAAGTGTATTTGGCAAATTTGGAATGCTATGGACAGCCAACATGACTACTACAAGCCATTGAATTTGACTGCATGTATTCATTCATGCGTGTGTTTGGCAGCCTCTTAAATGAGTACCTAGTATGGGCCAGGACCAGTGTGAGATTTCAATAAAAAAAAAAAATGCAAAATATGCACAACTTTAATAGTGGCAAACACTTAAATATTAAACGCCAGGCACCGTTCTAGAAACTTTGAACATATTAACTCATTTAATCCTTGCTCAGGTCCTATGAAGCAGGTGCTCTTATTATCCCTGTTTTATAAATGAGAAAACTGAGGCAACAGAGAAGGTAAGAAATTTTCCTACGGTCACACAGCCAGGATTTAGACCCAGTCTGGCTCTGACTCCTTGCTTGAACCCCCGTGCTATATTGCTTCTCTTTACTATAATAACAATAGCTAATGAGGACTTAGTGTGTCCTCATGAGTAATTTTATACTCACAAAAATCCTAACAAGATAGGCACTGCCGTTATCTCAATTTTGCAATCGAGGAGAATGAGACACAGAGAGGTTACTGAATTGCCCTAAGGTCTCTGGGCTTGTAAGTGGCAGAGCCAGAATTTGAGCAAAGGCCCAGAGCCTGTGCACTTAATCTCAACGCATCTTAGAACTAGCAGAGATCTGAAAAAATCATACAGAGTTGGGGCCTGCACAGGCCAACCCATTTAAATAATTAAACTTCAGGCGATCCTGCTCTAGATTTCCAGCAGATGAAGGTAAGGCCCAGGTTGAAAGTGCAAAGCGGGGATGGGAAGGCAGATGGTCCAATGCCTAAGGGTGCCCTTGAGCTCTGTATTATCACATCTCTTGCATACCTGCAGTTCTCTATTTCTCTGCTCTCTGCCCTACTCACCCTCACAGGGCATCCAAACAACAGGGATGGACCACACAAGCCTAAGGATAAACCTGACAAGCTGACAATATGTTACATTATTCCCTACAGACTACATGTTGAAGAAACTAAAATGGGCTTGAATTTTAGAACTTCACTTTCATTTTTTATGAGGGTACACATGAAAAAAATGCAAATTATAAAAGAGACATTTGTCATATTTTCCTGATTCTGCAAAAAAAAAAAAAAGGCATCCGTTGTGAGGTCTTTTAAAAGAACTGGACTATTTTGTTTGCTGGAAGAGAAGACCCAGCGTTTTCAATAGGTGATTTCTCGTGCTGCACTGACTAGCTGAAGGAGACCTCCCGTTATCCACCAGCCACCGTAAGCATGACGCGCTTCACCTGTTCACTTGTGCTTTCAAGCCCTCTCCTTGGTTCTGGAACCACAGCCTGTCATGACTCATCCCCATTATCCTCTGAGTCACTTCCTGGGTTGCTCTTCATGGGCATTATTTCTGCTTCTCTCAGACAAGCGCCTTTGCATACACCCCAACCCAGGCCTCCAGATCATGTTACTCCCAGACTTGGGGCCCAGGCAACACAAAGTCCTCTCCTTCAGTGTCCGGCGGGGATCCGACTAAGTGCCAATCCTTGGTGAGCTTCTTTCAGTGGTTTCTACTCATTATCAAGTATGTTTTTCTCTCAGGTAAACCACCCATGTACAACTTCCATTGGAATGTCCCACCAGTAGGACAGACTGGCTTTCCATTCATCGCTTTTAACACACAATATTCGTCAACTGTTTTTTTAATGCACACATACACACACATATATTATATATATATTTATATTTTAATACTAGAAGCCCAAACTGTACATTTCTATCATATTACTAAACAAAAACTGGGTTTGGGTTTAAGTTCAAAGAATCATGTAGACATTATTCATCTCTGCAAACTCCATTTTCAATTTTTATGCAGGATCCTGGAGCATTGATGACTTGACTAATAAAAATGCTGTCGGAAGTTAAAAATCACTTCTGGGGTAGCTACCTTCTAGTAAGAGAGTTCTTAAAAACACTTGACAGGACTTGGTTGCAAATGACAGATTCTTCCCTCTATACAAGTCACTATATGCAAGCCGAAGAGTCGATGAGATCGTCAGAAAAACTTCAACCATTCTTTTCAATTTATTTGATATAAAAGAAAACATCCAGCTTAGGGTATGTGTCTAGAATATAAACTATGTGCGAAGCAGGTATGATGATGATGCCTGGTAAAGGCAGAATTTCTTTCTCTTTTTTTTTCCTGGAACTGCCAGTGGGAGGTTTCTGGCAACTTTTAGTTTGGAGAGGTTGAGAAAGCTTTCAGAGTCTTTGGAACAGATTCCTTTTGTTTTTGGAGAATTTCCAGGCTTGGCCCTGTAGTTATATGAATATAAATCAAGTATCCACCCATTGTCCTTGGCGAAAGCAGTGAAGTCACCATACATTTGAATGCTGATGCTGCAGAGTAAGCTGCCTGCCCAGTGACGTAAGTGGGGTATCTTCCGCCAGAACCATGCCCTTGAAGAGGGTGAGAAATGTTTTGCCTAAATGTGAATTTAGAGTAGGAGCACTGGTGTTTAAGTAGTATTTAAAGGGTAAATAACACCAACTTTGTGAAATGTATTTTGAGTGTTATCAACTTTTTTGATACACAGTTTAAAAAAAAGACATTTAATTTTTTTATATTTATAATTTTTTAAAGTATTTTTTTAAGAGCGAGCAGGGGGGTTGCACAGGGGAGAGCAGGGAGGAGAAGGGGCAGATGGAGAGAGAGAGAGAGACTCTTAAGCAGGCTCCATGCCCAGCCCAGAGCTCACGTGGGGCTCGATCTCACTACCCTGAGATCATGACCTGAGCTGAAATCAAGAGTCAGAAGCTTAACAGACTGAGCCACCCAGGCACCCCCAAACAAAACATTTTAAAAGCTATTTTAGGGGCATCTGGGTGGCTCAGTCATTAAGCGTCTGCCTTCAGCTCAGGTCATGATCCCAGGGTCCTGGGATTGAGCCCCACATCGGGCTCCCTGCTCAGTGGGGACCCTGCTTCTCCCTCTCCCATTCCCCCTGCTTGTGTTCCCTCTCTCGCTGTTTCTCTGTCAAATAAATAAAATCTTAAAAAAAAAAGATATTTTATACTTTACAAAGTATACCAGTAAACACATGCCACAAATATTTAACATAAAGTTTCAGGAACAATCCTTATCTTTATTATACTTAACACTGATATTTCTATATATTCTATGTCATTGTTTTTAATGTTGGTTATACCCCATTGAATTCATATTATGATCTTTTAATGGGTCATTATTTGCAGTTGGTATTGTGATTGCTTTATTTGGGTCCAATGATTAATCAGTGGAATCCAAGATATTTGGGGCCTTAGACTTTGAAGTTCAGGGACCTACAGAGATGACAGTAACTTACTTTAAAACACACCAACACAGCCAGTTAAATACTACATACACCATTTAGTTTCATTTTTAACTCAAGGGGTAGATGGGGTGGTCAGCAGGCATTCTGATGTGGAGTCAATCCCCCAGTGCTTTTGCTGTCTGTATCTCAATCAGTGGTCAAAACTTGCCCATTTGCATATGGAATGTCAAAAATGGGTTTTTATTATGCGAAATGGTGTCTTGTTGATCAGCATTACAGATGTCAGAAATGAGCGCTTATTAATGAAAAGTATTCTTGGTCTAATACATTTCAATTAAAGAAAAGTTTTTAAAAGTTTTAAAAAAAAGAACATTCGTAATAAAGATATTTCTAAGAATGTGGCGGGGGGAAGTATTCTTAATACATAGACTGGCTAAACCATCTCGACCCTAGCACAACCAAGGTATCAGAATCCAGACAGCCCAGTAACTGACATCCCTAGGGACATTTGATTGCTAAAAGGCCCTACACGCATGGCAGTGTGTGCCCATCGATGTGGAATATCCTTGATGTCTGATATTGACTGAAAGTGTGACAGAATACTGCCTCTGCAGTCTTGGCTTTTGTCTCCAAGTGAACAAAAGTTCATGCAAGGTGTTCATCAGACCATCCAAAAAGGCCAGACAGAGGCTGTGACTTCATCAAGCTTCCAGAATAGATAGCCGTGACCTGTTTTGTGCCTGCTTGCTAGTGAATGTGTGCTTAGCAAGTGTCTGCTTGGGTGGCAGAATTTGGCCCGAGACTTGCTCTCATTATAACATGGTAGCAAGGTTATGGTGGGAGTGGCAAACTATTACCCACTTCAGACTTCTTTGGCTGACTAGTGTTACCTTTTTTTAAAAAAAAAGCCCTAAGAGCTGTGATTATGAAATTGATGAAATCCATCCAGTTCCTAGGCCCCTTCCCTACTTGCAAATCTATGTGGAACATGAGGAATCCTGGAGGAACAGGTTACTTTGGGTGAGAATGGCTGACAAACACGACAGCAGAACAGATCTGTAGAGCATGTGAGTGTTCTCTTGACTCCCAGAATTCAGTTGGTGAGGACGACTCAGCAAAGGAACGGTCTTCGCAGGATGGGGACTTAACGATCATTTTACTTTAGATCAGAAAAGGAAATATGGCCTTATTTGGTAATCAGGCTGGGGAGGCCTGGAAATCAATAAGCCATATTTGAAATCTCAGTATATAACAAGGATTTTTTTGACATTCTACTCCACTTAAACATTGGTGGTTTGGTTACGAAGTTCACTTTGTCAGGATAATATTGTGGGAGCAGAAGTGGCAGGACTCCATGTGAGCCTCAGACCATGCTGAGTTTCAGACCTTCCTGACAAATCAAACAAAGGATAGGCCATAACTGAGTAATCAATGAGGAAACAGCTTTCTGAATTATGGGACTATTTGGAAGGAAGCTAGTGGAGAAGGTCTGGAAATGTTCAAGAGAGATAAAGATGACATGAAGGATTTGGGATCTGCCTTGTATATCACTCCTTGGCCCAGCCCACAGACTAGGTCCGAGCTCTCTGGGCTGCAGGCAGAATTAAAAGGAGTCATGAGGATATTGCTCCCAGTGCCCTGGACCTGGGGAATTAAGTGTAACCCAGACAGGAAGAGGGCTCTCCTCTTCATTGATGTATGGATCCAACATAGAGAAGATTCAAGGGAGTGCAGGGAGAAGATAGAGAGTCAGGGTCTGCATCTTGGGTATTACTTGGAGAACACGGACAATAGTGTTGCCACCCAAGGCCCTGGAATCAGGAACAGTCCCAAGGCATGACCACTGAGGAGCTTTTCAGTTGGTGGACAGAGACTGTGTAAGCCAGAGAAAAAGAATTTGAGATCAGTGTTCGTAGGCTCATGCAGTTTGGGACAAGAGCCAAAAATATTTGGTTATCACTCACGCTGAGCTCCATGATACTTATTTATGCAAGACTTAAGGAAACTTGAAATAAATTTGGGGATCTCATTAGGATTGTAGTGATTATAGATTCTCCTTCAAAAGCAGAGCCTGAGGCAAGGGCTTGTGTGCAAGCAGTTTATTTGGGAAATGATCCAGGAAAGTGAGGCCAAGAAGAAATGGCAATATAGGAGTATATTATCCAGTTGGTCATCACTGTGTTACTAGGGCTTGCCCCACTAAGACCTTCCGAGGAGCCATATATAACATGCCTAATTTATCCACCAGCTCTCATCCCCCATTAGAACAGGGATGCCCCACTGGGCTTTAACTCCCCTGCCCTTTTAGGTTGTGCATGCCTGAGTGGGTTTCCACAGCCATTTCATAGCACAGCATTAGACAAGTCCCAGGGCAGGAAGATATGATGCAGATGAAGTGAGGCACTGTCAGAATAGGTTTGCACAAAGCTCGTTGCTACAGCAGTGGCTGGAGTAAAATGTGGGCTGAGAAGATGCAAGGCTATAAAGTGGTACCCACCAAGTATCTGATATAGTACATCTCTTGCACTGCTCACATCCACTCTGCCCTACATGAAGTCCCATTCAGCAGGCAGCCTTCGGTGTGGCGGACTTCCAGTCTATACAAAAGACTTCATACGGACAAACCTACAGTCCCTACTGCTGTAACTGGCATTGCAGGAAGGGGTCTGATAGAGACCATCTGCTCTCAGGGTCCTGGCTGGTACCTTTCCCATACCTTCATTAGGAAGGGAAAGTATTAATTATGGGAGTTGCAATTCAATTTCAAGTACTAGACAACTGACCCAAAATGGTTAAACTGAAAAAGGGAACTTATTGGCTCATATAACTGAACAGTCCAGGAGTAGATATGGATTCAGATGGGACTTGAGGCAAAATGCTTGTGGTATTGTTGCCACAGAACAGAAGGATCTGAATGGCCGGGGTTGGGGGTGGGGGAGCAGGTGTATATTTCATCAATATTTAAAATGTTTGCCAATATGATAGATGAAAAATGACTTTTTTATTTGCATTTCCCTAACCACTGCTGGTCTAGTGGTTGAAGTGGGATTTGAACACAAGTCAGTTAACCCAGAAATTCATATTCTTTTACCAATACCCTATACTATATCCTTCCTACTGGCTTCATTTGGAATCCTGAACTAGAAAAAGGCAAGAAAGATAAAGAAAACTGTCTATCAGATCTATGAAGATGACAAAAGGTTTAGAAACTTTACCTGGGAAAACTTAATGAAAATGGGAATTCTTTTTCTTTTCTTTTTTTTTAAAGATTTTTATTTATTGAGAGAGAGAATATGGGAGAGAGAGAGCATGAGAGGGAAGAAGGTCAGAGGGAGAAGCAGACTCCCTGCTGAGCAGAGAGCCCGATGCAGGACTCGATCCTGGGATTCCAGGATCATGACCTGAGCCGAAGGCAGTTGCTTAACCAACTGAGCCACCCAGGCACCCCGGGAATTCTTTTTCTTATAGCTAAGGTTTTTTTGTTTTTGTTTTTTGTGGGTTTTGTTTTTTGGTTTTTGGTTTTTTTGTAGCCTGTATGGGGAACAAACCCTCTTATTGCTAAGTCTATAAAGGCAATGAAATAATGCAACTTCTCAAGAACTTTTAAGGGTTTAACTATTGCCTTTTATGAAAAGATTCAGACTAGCTGGCAGAAGAGGAAAGGGATTGAACTGGAGCCAAAGGGAATCTATTTAGTTACAATTACACCTCTCAACAGAAAAGGTACAACACAGGCATAGGTGTAGTAGATGAGTATGTTGTTTGTTTACCCTCATCCTCCCCAGTTCATGTGGTCCCAATGGAACTATGAATAATGATGCCACCCTCCTTCCAACTCAACAGTAGTCATGTTGACCAATGACTAGTCAATGTACTCACTTCTCTGGTCATGGTGAATGGCTCAAAGATGGACATGGGATATAAGCAGAGCCATGATGAGTGAAATAGAAATAGAAAACATATATTTAAGTATATTTACAGATCTACACTCAGTGACAGTAAGGCACTGTTAAGCCAGTGGCAAAAAATAAAAAAAACTGGATGTTTACTCCTCTGCCCTTTTAGGTTGTGCTATATGTTTAAAGGAAGAAAAGGAAGACAAAAGCAGAAAACAAAATAGAAGTAGTATCCGTTACATGTGACTTTTGCAATGAATAATAGAATGTGACATGCAATAGTGCATGTTCTTTCACTAGTCCAGCAATGCAAGTCTAAGTGGAGTCCTCCCTAGGACTGGGCTGCTAGAGTAATCAGAATGCCTCTTTTCCATTAGGGTAGATAAGCTGGCATCTGAAGCCAGCAGCATCCCTGAATTTCTAAGTCATGTGAGCCAATACAATTCCTATTTTGCCTGAGCTGTATTGTTCAGATTTCCTTTTTTCCAACAAGAAGTTTTTCACCAATATGTTAGCTCACTCTCAAGTCTATCAGAGCTCCTTCTTCTGAGTCTGTTTATACAAGATGCCTTGCATGCAAAAGGAAGATGGCCAGTTGACTCCTCTAGAGATGGATCCCCTCTCACCAGGAATCCCATGGCGAGTGTAAGGGTCAGACAAAGGAATGCAGGGCGAGTGTGATTCTCACTTCAGATTCTGGGAAGTACGTTCATTGCTTCCACGTTCCTTACATATGATTCCAGGGCACGTAGGGGAGAGATATTTAAGTGATTTACAGCGTGTAACAGATAAAGCTATAATCCTTTTTCCTTTGTTGCATGAGAAATGAAAAGTTGATTCCTACTTATAATCATTCACACAAACCAGATTCCGGACCAAGTGTCAGCCGCGGTGTGATCAGCCAAAACACAGGGCTTTTTAAACAGTCCTTTCTAAGCCTCATCCAGTAGAGCCAATTTATCAGTCAGGATGTGAGTTGGAGGCAAGGCTGTGATGAATAAAGACCAACTGCAGCCAACTTTCTGAGAGCCTTTGTAACTTGGGGCTTCAAGGGAACGGAAAAAGAAGCTGAACTGAGTCTCTGACTCTCAGGTGTTTAGGTTCCATGGAGAAGGGGAGTAACATCAAGCCACGGGAAGAATGGCGACCATTTGTGGAGCGCTTCTCCAGGCCAGCCACACTGCACGTTTTATCTCACTTGATCCCCACAAGGATGCTGTGAAGGAGGTATTTGTAATCCACAGATATTCACGCGGAGACACTGAGGCTCACAGAAATCACGGTTTGCCCAAGGTTGCATAAAAGTACATGGAGGATCCAAAGTCAAGCTCAGTTCTAGCTTGTCCAAGGCCTGTGCGTGGCTTAAAAGACTGTGTTTTTCCCACACCATTATATGGCCAACTATGGTTGTGTTCATTAACAGCTTTGTATTTATTTATTTTAGAGAGGAGGAAGAGAGAGAGAGAGAGAGGCAGGGTGGGGGGGAGTTGGTAGAGAGAAAGAGGGAGAGAGAGAATCCAGGGCTCCATCTCACAACCCCGAGATCATGACCTGAGCTGAAATCAAGTCAGATGCCCAACCAGCTGAGCCACCCAGGCACCCTAACAGCTTTGTATTTAAGTCATTCCTTCAAAAACTAGACTTCTAGGCAAGACCTCCAAAGGAATCAAACCAAACCGACAATTATCACAGTATTGCTTGATCTTCTAGAAGAACGCTCTTCTAGAGGAGCTGTTTATTTACCACCTTGAAACGCTGTCTTATAAAATCTCAGTTCAAAGACTGTGTATGTCCCAGTAAACATACAGTTTTTTTTTATTTTTTGCCACTGGCTTAACAGTGCCTTACTGTCACTCACAGAAGTAGCATCCTGATCTCTGGTAAATCACATGATATACTCGTTTCATATTATAACTATTGCCCTCATTATATGTATCCTTAACTGAAATCTTTAGATAGTTGTGATGGAATCAGTTTTATTAATTTTACAGTATTCACAGATTTCCCCTCTCCCCCCAGTCTGCCAAAGAGATCCTGTAACTACTTGCCTCCCCAGTTTTCCTCCTTAGGAGACACGAGAAAATAAAAGAATCCCTCTAATTACTTTGTGCTTATTTGTGCCTCTATAAACCTGATTCTTCTCCAAGACAAAACCACCTGGGACATAGCTTCTAGAGAGCCACACAGTCACACCTGTGAAAAGTTAGCGGGGCCCGGGGTACAGAAGCTCATGTGCCTGGTGGCATGACAAGGTAGGATGATTCCTGGAGCCAGACCGCCCCCAATGTACTCTTCACGGTGCTCTCGGGGGATTCCATGAAACAATAGACATGAAAAGTCTTTCTGAACTAGAAACACTGTGTACATGTGAGCTGTTACGACCACCTGGTGTGGTGTGTGAGGTAGAGATTTCCTTTAGCTGGGGGCAAACATTTCGGTTTATATAACACTTTTCATTCCAGGAGCCCTAAACCCTTGTGAATATTATCCAAAGAAATATCACTTGAAATAAAATGCACGTAAACAGAGTCTAGCAAATGAAGGCACCAACAATGACAATGATGGTCTTCAATGAGAACATAAATATTTTGACATGCCAACTCTCGAGGATGTCACTGCTATAGTCACAACACCTTCTGAGGGGAAAATCAATTCTCAACATGAATGCTTCCCATCAGAGCTGACTGTTTGGGTTGGGGGGGGCAGAGAGGTGGAGGGGGGACAGAAGTGAAAAAAACATTTTAAAATATGAATTGTATTTCCCATAGCAGTACATCAGAAAACTCAAATATAACTCCATACCTCTTTCAAGAGTTTCCTTTTTGTCTTCCAATGGTAAAGGGAGAGAGAAAATAAGCTGTCATTATGAGAATGATCAAACGTGGAGAGAAGCGAGGCAGAGGTAAGTAAAATACCAATTACAGTGCTGCCAATCTGTGTGAGTTGGGCCTCTTCCAAACAACAGTGCACATGGATCTGAGGACATGAGGAAGGGGATGGCAGGGGTAGGAAAGAGAGAGCTGCCAAAAGTCGAGTGAGCCGAGCTGGGGAGGTGGAGAAAAATGGCCCCCTGGCGCTCTGGCAGCAGTTTAATCAGGCAGAGCCCCGTGCATTCCCATGCACCAATTCCATTCTGTGTGTTCACTCACAGATTTGGCTTCTGGCTCACTCTCTTTGTTTGGGTAGCTAGGCATGAAAAAGAATCATCCACAACCAGAGCTCAACTTAATTCCCAATTCCTCTCTGGAAACTATCTGTTGGCATCGTGAAGTGTTCTGTGTAAAAGGCCATGCTTTGGCTAGTCCAAAGAGGAATTTCAGGCCCTCCATCAGGGTTTTTGTGGATAAAGCTAATTCTTGGAAATTGACAGAGGAGTTTGTACCTCTGGAATAATTTGTGTTGCCCCAGCATCTCAGTGTTCTTGCCAGTGACACACAGGAACCCTTGACAATTTTTTCCTCTCTCCTGGCAAATGGGATGATGGCACAGCTGTTTTCTCTCTATAAAAAGAGAGTCACTCCTCTCTGAACCTCCAGCCGAAAGCAAAGGTCAACTTACGTTAGTGACTGAACTACCATGTGGCATATGAAGAAACATAAAAGAAATTCACCGTGAGAAACTCTAAAATTTCTAATCATTTTATCCATGTCCCAGCACCTAAATCTGGGTGTGGTGCTCACCAAGTTTTGAATGTATGGAGGAAAAGAAAATTGGGTTAAATATTGCATTATCTGCTGTTTTCAGAAATTTTCATGCAGGGTAATTTTAATCTCTGCCCTTTTTTCCCTTTAGGTCAGGGAAGCCACACATACCATATTACAACTGCTTTGACTTGTATCAAGTCCCTGTGGGGTTCAAGACACACTCAGGAGTACTCTGAGAGATGTAATAAAAACTGAAAGAAAGAGTAAATGAATGGATTTCTGGTAAACATGAAAGATTATACATACAAATTTGCCTTTCCTTTTCCAAATTCCTCTAAAATGACAGTAACACTTAAAAGAAAAAAAACATGAACCCACAAGAAAAAAGGAGATGGCAGCAGATTATAAATAGTCACAATACTTTGGGAATGGAAATCCAAGGAGGGGAAAGAAAGGGGGTACAGGAGGAAGAGTCAATGAGAAGCAAACCAGTTCATGCCTCAGAATCCCCAGAGCCACGGGAATTGAGGATGCCAGGTGCCTCCAAAGGCAGAAATGCTGAGTGGGTTTGAAAATGGAACAACCGATTGCAAGGTAACTAGGAAACTGGGACCTGAGCTCAGGTGATCAATTAAGTTTAGTTTGGTAGATTTGGAATTCACTTAATTAGAGGATAAAGTTAAAGCCATCATTAAATGCTCTAGCCCAGAAGTGGCAGATATTGCTCTTGCTCAAAGGCCAGAACTCGTCACATGGCCCCACCCAATAACAAGGCAGGATGTGTCATCCAACTATGTGTCTGGAAAGAGAAGTGTGTTACATTAACATCAGGAGCCACATGAAACACTATCCGAAGGCCCAGGACAGAATTTGTATACATGGTACTCCAGAGATGTAAGACTAAAAGTCAGCATGGAAAGAAGACAGAGAAAAAATAAGATACAGAAGACGGACGAAGAAAGCAGAAGTCATGGACGACCAGGAGGAAGGAGAGAGGGTGAAGAAGGAAGCAAGTGATCAATGCAGAAGTTTCTGATAGCAGGGTGCACCATGCATGGGAAGGCAGAGGGATTTAATATAAGAGGCACTTCAAGATAGTACTCATTCCCTTGATGAATTTCTCAGTCACAATTTCTGTTTCTCATCCTAACCCTAACCCCACATCTAACCTTAATTATAACAATGCATACATAAGGCTGCCTTAGCCTGTTGCCACTGAACATTCTGAATGTCTAATCCCAAAACCCTTCCTCTGATTTCATTCTTATTAAGCAAACTTCTTATGATTGGGCTTTCCTTGAAGGTCTTCCTTCAGTAAGGGAATGTGTTAGTCATATTAAAGCATTTCAGACCACATGTCAGCTCCATTTCTCAATAGGTAAATTAAAAAACAGTATTCTGGGGCACCTGGGGGGGCTTAGTCGGGTAAGCATCCGACCCTTGATTTCAGCTCAGATCACGATCTCAGGGTCATGAGATCAAGGCTTGTGTCAGTCTCCACACTGGGCATGGAGCCTGCTTAAGATTTTCTCTCTGCCACTCCATGTGCCCCTCCCCACTCATGCTCTCTCTCTCTCAATCTTTCTAAAACAAATAAATAAATATTTTAAAAAATAGCATTCTCCTTTTATACATCAGTGGGATGAACTTGGTATATATGAATCTCTTACCCGATGGTTCCACCCTTGATATGCAGGTAAATATATATTTGCAAATGTAAATATACAAACATAAGGCCTAGCAGCCTTATGTGCAATATCTGATTTTTTCTACAATGAACATTAAGAAGGAAAAATCCAACAGAAATAAACTCCATCTTGAAGAGAGATGGAGGAAGGAGTAAAAATAACTCAATGGAGGGGGAAAGCTGGATAATAAGGTATTAGGAAGTAAGAGAAAGGGGAAAGAGATACCGCAAAGGGAGGCCACAATTTCAGAAGCCTAAAGATCTTGGTGGCCTTCTTATTTTTGCTGAATTTAAAACAAGACTATGATTGTTTCCTAGACTAGGAAGTGTGCAATCTGGCAAAAATCTAAGTTAAGGTTATTGATGGTGGAATGAAAATATACCAAAACTTAATATGTGCCAGAAGCCAAGGATATACTAGATTGTTCTATTTCTAAAAATAAGTAGGGTGCCTGGGTGGCTCAGTTGGTTGAGTGTCTGCCTTCGGCTCAGGTCATCATCCCAGGGTCCTGGGATCGGGTCCCACACCAGGCTCCCTGCTCAGGGGGGAGTCTGCTTTTCTGCCCCTCCCCTGGCTCATGCACTCTCTTTCTCTCTTGCTCACTCTCTCTCAAGTAAATAAATAAAATCTTTAAAAAAAAAATAAATCAAAATAAGCATGCTGGGGGTTGTGAAAGAAATTATAATAGGAACAGATTACATATTACATGACAATAATATAATAAATTATAACAGATTATAATGTGATGGAATACAATTCAGTCACCAAAACCAGATTGTTGGAGGGGACTCAAGAGCACAGAAAAAGGATGGCCTCAATATAATGTTTTGATGAAAAACAGCAGGGTTTTAAAATATGTTGGCATTCTCCTATGTTTATTGCAGCATTGTTCACAATAGCCAAATTATGGAAGCAACTAAGTGTCCATCAATAGATGAACGGATACAGAAGATGTGGTTTATACATACAATGGAATATTACTCAGCCATCAAAAAGAATGCAATCTTGCCCTTTGCAACGATATGGATGGATCTAGAGGGTACAATGCTAAGTGAAAAAAGTCAGAGAAAGACAAATACCCTATAATTTAACCCATATGTGGAATTTAAGAAACAAAACAACAAGTAAAAAAAAAAAAAAGGAACAAACCAAACAATAGACTGACTACAAAGAACAAACAGACGGCTACCTGGACTGAGGGGAGGTGGGTGGGGATGGGGGAAATAGATGATGGGGACTAACAGCACACTTATCATGATGAGCACTGAGTCATATAAAGAATTGTTGAACCACTATATTGTACTCCTGAAATTAATACAACACTGTATGTTGACTATGCTGGAATTAAAATAAAATAAAGTAAAATAAATAATAAAATGTGTGTGCATTATTATACCAACTTTGAAAACTAGAAAAGACTAGAAGATCTCAAAAATGAGTGTGAGAGTGGTGGTGTGATTATGGCTGGTTTTTATTTCATTCTTTATACTTTCCTGTGATTTTCAAAAATTTCTGTAATGAACTTAGAATTCTTTTAGATAACGTAAATTACTTTTATAGAGAAATGTGTTTCCATTAGCAACTCTGTTTTTCAATTGTATTTGTTAGTTATATTGGAATTAAAAACTCATTACATACATTAAATATAACATTTTTAAATGCTCAGGGTATATATGCTCCCAACTGCTTTTAAAATGAAATTGTAATTAGATGGAATAAGAAAATTGAGACTGGAAAAGCTCTCTGAGGGTGATGGCAAAGGCATGAAATGCCCTCAAATATTGCAAAATACTTACCATACAAATGGTAATCTTGTGGACATATTTTGCAGAAAGCAATACAAATAAATTAAAACTTGATTTTAGATCTTCTCATAGATTTTAATATAAATGGAAAAAGTTTCCAAGTTTCAAATTGAGCTAAAAGTTCATTTTTACATTACATGAAAATGAGATGATAGGCAAATTGATATTGAGAATAAGATTATGGGGGAAATAGTCCACCTGCCTAAGAGAATATACTATTGTCAAATAGTGGAACCAACCTTTATATACTTACAATATATGCATCAATTAACAATTAACACTCCAAGTATAGTTTAGCTCCATTTAGGGATGCAGAAGAAATGGAGAGAATTTCCTCCCATCCGACGGATTCTATTTTCTCTGCAAAGAGTGAGGCAAGATCATCTGAGAGTAAGGGGCCAGGGTGAAGTTGAGGGATCAAGGAAGGTAGAGAAGCATAAGGTAACTTTGCAGAGAAGAGGACAGTGCACCCACCAGAAAAGTGTTATATTGCCATGGCTTCAAGGATGACTGTGGACTGAAATTACTTCAGTGATACAAATTGAATGGTCTCACTGAGCAAGCTGGACTCAGAGGATGCAAAGAGAAACAATTTCATTCTTCACCCCCAACTGCCCATTTGAATCCTCTCTTTTGCGCCTACTCTTCTCCACCCTTCAGAGGAAACATTAGGAAGGTCTTCTGACTGTGATCATCTCAGATAACAAAATGTCCTCTGGTCACTTCATCCCCAAAGAGCCTGCTGTGGGGAATGGGGTGTTCATCTCTATTTCCCCATTCATGCTACTTCTCCCTGACCCCTGCTCCGTTCCCACCACCACGTGACTTCTAATGGACCCTCCAGGATGGGAGCAGAGGCAACAGAATGGTAAGAAGAGGGAAGGCCTTATTTGACTGACACAGATATAAGCTGGTGTAGTTTCCCTTGACTGATGTCTCTCTCATGGGATCATATCCACAGCCTCCTCAGATGCTCCCCTGCTGGACCCCTTCCATCTGGAATTCCTTTATCTCCGGCGGTCCTCTCCTCGAACCAGCCCCATATGATTCCCTTCTGCTTCTCCACCCAGTGGAACCCCCGACCTCTTTTTGCCAAGGATACCTCATCGATTGCAGGAAGCCCTCTGGGTCAAGATTCCTTTCTAAACAAGGCAGGCTCACATTCCTACCGTCGGTGTGACATTTGGCCCCTGAAAAAAAAAAATGCAGCTTTGACCTGGCAGAGGCCAGAATGTGGTTATTTCCTAAATGCAGCCCTCTGCTGTGCTGACACACAGTTCACTTCAGCCAACCTCTCATTAAAGACTTTTTTTCCCTAGGCATGAGTCTAAATGTCTGTCTGTACCCTCCAAACCTCAAAAGCTACCCATCAAAGATGACTATGAAGCTCCCACATGGCTGGGGGGTAAGTAGGAGGGATATCAGATAGGAAAAACTCACAGCTAAAGGTAAGTGAAAGATAAAGATCATAAAACCTGTTTCATCCACCTTCTTTAGGAGTCATGCATAGGGAGGAGCCAATAATTTGCTCTGGAATGTGATAGTATTTGGCATCCTTTGTCTCAGGGACTCCGTGAAAACTAGAAGAGAGGCTTCTACTTTAACTTTATCTTTCCTCTGTGCAATTTTTTCCAGTACCACTCAGCCTCCCAGCTGAAGAGCAAGAAGACGGTTGGCTTCAAGTCATGTCAAATAGGAATGATGAAAATAGAGTGGCAAGGGGATTTGGGTCCTGGCAAGAGGGATGGAATAGATGCACCGTGGAATCAAAGCTGGATAAGGAAGATAGTAAAGAAGGGCAGTGGACTAAAGGACTGAGGAGGTTGGAGAGTGTAGAAGGAATGGCTGAGCAAACGTTCTGGAAAGATACTTGTAGCAGTAGTTTGGCTAAAGGGAACGGAGACGAGAAAGGGCTGAAGAGTCTTTGGGGTTTGCAGCCTGGTGGACTAGCCAGTGGTTACGGAATTGTTGGCAGGTGTAGAGTATCACAGAGGAGAGCTGGTTTTCAGGGCATACTGCTGAACTCCACCTTGACCAAGCTGAACTTGAGAGGACAGGGAGACATCCAAGTGGAAATGTCCCTGGAGGGCTGGAACTCAGAACAATAGGGTTCAAGCTGTACCTTTCACAGCCAGCACCAGAGGTATTATTGGCAGTGACAGGACTCATTGACTTCCCCAAAGGAAAAAGTAAAAGGCAGAATGCAGAGGTTGAGGACCACTTGGGAAATGCACCTTGTTAGAAGGAAGGGGTATGAAGAGAACCTGTTAACAGAGAGGAAACAGAGCTCTCTGTCATCCAAGAGAAAGGGCTGCATTTGAGAGTCAAGCTAATCTGTTCTGAAGAGTACTTCATCCAAAAATACTTCTTCCTCTTCCTTCCTAATTCCTAATTACTTTTATCGCCTGGCTATGCAGCTAAATCTCCTCCTACCTCTTAAACTTGGTTTCCACATCCATAAAAGGAAGGTAATAATCGCATCTGCCTTTCAGGGTTGTGGGTGATATGCCTGGCACCGAGTACAAACCCAACAAGTGTGAGCTATCCTTATTATCGTTGTTATTTTTTGTATTTGCTTCTAATCAACAGTCACTCCTTTACAAGGTGAGTATACTTATTTCCAGAGGCTTTGTCTTCTGTGTTTTTTTGTTTTGTTTTGTTTTGTTTTTTTGACTCTCACTTAGCTCTTCCCTCTGATACAAATGGCCCTGGGAAAGAGAGACTAACTCAAACACTGAGATTGCTAATACTCTGGCACAGTTAAATAAATATGTTGTCATCATGATACTGGTTTGATTTTTAAGTCTAAATTTCAGAAGTTACTAATTCCTCTGAGGGACTATGCCTACATTTTAGAGACATTGCCACCAGCTGGACAATGTTGCTGAATTATGACATTTATTTACCGTATTAGTTTTCTACTGCTGTGCAACAAATTACAACAAATTTAGTGGATTCCAACAATATGCCTGTATTAGCTTACAGTTCTGTAGGTCTGAAATCTGGGCACAAAATGGCTAGGTTCTGTGTTGGGGGGGCCCACAAGGCTGACATCAAAGTGTCAGCTATAGTTCTCATCTAGAGTTCAGAGTGCTCTTAAAAGCTCACTAGTTGTTGGTAGAATTCAGTTCTTTGTGGTTTTAGGACAGAGGTCCCTATTTTCTCTCTAGTTCATTGGCTGGGGACCTGTCTCAGTTTCTAGAGGCTGCTCCTTTCAATTGGCAGTTCACTACATAGGTGTATGTATGCTTTCTTCTAGGCCAGCAGGAATGTTTCTCTCTCTTAAAAAACTCACCTGATTAGAGCAGGCCCACCCAAATAATCTCCCTTTTGCCATATAATATATCATAATCAATAGATTGATATCTCATCATGGTTATATGTTCCACCCACATTCAAAGAGGAAAAGATTATACAAAGGCAAGGATCGCTGGACGTGATCTTAGAATTCTACATGCCACATTTACCCATGAAATGACACTGGTTTTAGGCACTGAACAAAGCACCGTGGGTGCAAAGACAGATTAGATGCTGCCTTCGAGTTGCTCATGCTCTAGCCCCATAGTGTGCCACACGGGAGCCCCCAGCCACATGTGGCTATCGAGCACTCCAAATGGGGCTAAGCCAAATTGTGATGTGCTGTAGGCGTAAAATGCACACTGGATTTCAAAGAATGGGTACCGTCCCCAAACTGTAAAATATCTCCTTAATACTTATACATTAGTTACCTATCAAAGCCATAATATTCAGGATATTGTGGTCTCAATAAACTACATTGTTAAAATTAATTTCACCCGTTCCTTTTCACTTTTTTTAGTGTCTACTTCAAAAAAATAAGTAAAAAATCTAATTTGCACAATTGGGCAGTTCTGGTGTAGACCACGAAAAAGCCAAGTGCTTCTGTGCATACCAGGTATCATGAGAGGAGAAGCCAGTGGGGTTTTGGGCACAAAGATGGAGAGGTCAGCTTTGCCGGGGAAGAGAGTGCGGACAGGAAAGGCATTCCATTCACAGCAGACAGAGGGAGAGCATGCTTTTCCAGCAGTCCTTTTCCAATACTCAGGAATTCTTTATATAAAGCTGCAAAGCCACAGCTAGTGACTTTTTCATTTCATTTGCATTTTTTTGACTTCTTTATTTTAGAAGACACAATTCAGAGTTAGATTCTGAAACAAATATAAATGCCCAAATACAAACGAACGCTTGCCTAACAAACCTTTGAGTGTTCTCCATCCACCTGGGCCTTCTCCCTCTTTCTCTCGGACCCCCACAGACAGAGCAACTCTCTCTCTCGGAGCTACTTCGGAGGGTCCAAAACTTCAAGGCTGTCATCATAGAGAGCAGCCTGTCTTCCAAAGTCCTCACGGGCAGTGTTTCTCTGGCCTTTGATCTCACCAACAGAGGGCAGCTATTACCAGCTTAATTAGAGAGTAGTTAATACCTTCTTGGCCCTCCCAATTAGTTCAAAGAACTCTCTTTGGCTTCCTTGACTTTTGACAAATCACAAAAAGAAATGTTGAAATGTGATCTATAAAATGTTTTCTGTAATGGCCTTTTTTTCCAGTGGGAGATTCCCTGTCAGTTAGTCCAGTCTAGTCTAAAATGTTAGACTCCATCCCACTTCCCATAAAGACCCATGTGAATAATGTTTACTCTTCAGACAAATAATTTATGTGCAAACAGTTAATACCTGTTACGCATATACTACGTATTAGATGCTGTGCTCAGTATTTATATCATCTCATTTTATCTTTACAACTCGAAAAGGTAATAATATAATAGGAACAATTATTGAGTGCCCCCTATGTGCTAGGTGCTTTTCTAATCTTTATTTGCAATGAAGTTAATTTCAGGATTACACGAGATAAAATATGGTATGTGCTAAGAACAGTGCCTGGCACTGGGAGATGTGCTCCAGAAATGTTAACTAATATTTCATCCTCAAAAAGATCCTGTGTCTTGAGGATTATCATTTCTATTTTACGGATAAATAAACTGAAGCTTGGAGGGCTTAAATTTCTTGCCTTAGATCAGTTGTTCTCCAATGGTAGTGGGCACCAGAATCAGCCACGGGGCTGATTAAAATGGATTGCTGGGCCCCACCACTGAGTTTCAGCTTCAGGGGACCTGGGGTGGGAGCCAGGAATGTGCATTTCTAACAAGTTCCCCAGTGATGCCCGCAATGCTGCTCAGGGATCGCTCTGCTCTAGCTCATACAGTTAATAAAGACTTCACCCCAGTGGTTCATGCTCTTTACCACAAGTCAACACTCCCTCTTTGTCATCTTATGTTAATGGAGCTTAAAGTGTCTACAAATCAAGCTAATGTCAGAACTTGGACAACTTCAAACAAATCATAAAGGAGTTTTAAAAAACAGGATAAAATGGTTGATTTACACTACATATTGGGAAATCCTGACCCAAACAGGGCGTCAATTCCCTTTCTAAGAAGCATGCCATTCATAAATCCTCATTAGTAAGGGTCTTTTGCTCACTTCCAGCCACCACATATGCTGGCAAAGATGAGTAATATCTCTTCAAATGTACACATAGATGGACCTTCCCAGGCAAATTACAGCTTCTTCCAGTTGAGGAATACACACCACCTTTGTGTTAAGGGTTTTTTCCAGGGAGGAAAAGACGGCTATGGGATTGAGAAGAACTCACAAGCAGTTTAGTTAGAATACCAATGTTTTTGTTCTTTAAAAAAAAAAAAAAGTGAAACAATTCCTGCAAAATGTTGAGGTTAAAGCTCGTTGATAAAGTATACAGATGCTTATTACCTTATTCTCCACATTTTCCTGAATCTTTGGACTATTTTCCAAATACATAATTTAAAAGGCTCTATGCTTTCTAGTTAGTAGGGAAAGCACAGGGAGGAAAACCAGGCACAGCTCCCTCGCCCATGGGAGTCACTGCCCAGGGTAAGGAGGTGACCCTGAATCAAACAATTATAATGGGCACAGAGTTACAGACTGTGATCTGTCTTACAAGGCTAAGGGTGAGAGTGTGAGGAAGGCTTTTAACTCTTGTATGTGACCTAGACTTGGGAGTCTAGGAATGTTACCCCGAGGAAGTGGAAATTCAGCTACGAGCTACAGGACATGTATGTGTTAACTAGGAGCAGGTGGGTTGCAGCATAGAGAAAACTGTAGAAAATCCAAATGTGGGGAAGGAGTTTTCAAAGGAATGAAGGCATGTCTGTGGGTCTGAAGAACAGTGGCAGAAGGATGACCTAAGGTGAAGCTCCAGAGTTTCTGACATGAATACTTGAATTAGTGTTTTCATTGATCTCTCTTTCCTTTAGTGATTGCTTTAAACTCCTGGATTATCAAAGGTCAACTATCAAAGGTCTTTTATTCAGACTTCTCTTTCTCATTACACTATTAACCTTATTTTGTTGTCATTTCTGGCGTCTCCCTGCCTAGTGCCAAGACTCCTTCACTGCCATAACCTCCAACTGACAGATGATCCCTTCTACTCAAGGAGGTTCATCTGTGTTGACCAAGTTGGATTCAGCTGCCCCCCACCCCATTTTGTAACTTCCCCATATGTTTCCCAACTGACCAATGTTGACCTATAGGTAGGGACATCTCTAGGCCTCTATTCAGCAGGAAAACATTATAGAATATAAGACCTTCCACCTTCAACAACCTTAAAGATTTAAGGGTCAAAATTGTTCAGAGGGGAAATGATGAGGGAGCAGAAGGCCAGCTGAAGACAAAGCATAAGCTGACACCCTGCAACCTCTCCTCAACCCCCACTCCTGGGTGGGACATGTGTGACATTCTTCCAGGAATCTCCCAACTATCTTAATGTTAATACCTTGCTAGAGGGGAAAAGAACCTTGACAATGGCTAGGCCTCTGATATCTTGTAGATCATCTCTGGCACTATCTTGTCGTTCCTCTTTGGCATATGAAAACCCTTTTGAAACCTCCCTTTCCCTTACTTCCCCCCCAACTCTGGAGTATATAACCAGCCACTCCTCAAGACCCCCATGCAGCAGCTCCTTCTGCCCACGGGTCCTGTCCCATTGCTTTAATAAAACTACCATTTTGCACCAAAAAGAAAAAAAAAAAAAAGGCGAAGCTCCAGACGTGGACAAGGGCCAGACCAGACTGAGGATTTTGGACTTGATCAGTATCTTGGTGGAATGTAACGAGCCTTCATGATCCCTTGTAAATTGGCTGAAACTACAAATACTAAAGCCTTGACAATCAAGCATCTATTGTATATCAAGTGGTGTACTGGCAAACTGGCTCTCCCAATTAAAAAAAAAGTCCTGGTTTCGGGGTGTGCCAATTTATGTGGTGTAAATACTCTCACCATGCCTGATTTCAAGCCATCCACATGATGTTACAGAACATGGAGCTGGGAAGAGATGTGTAGACAGGCTCTCATGAGCTGACAGAAGCTGGCTTCTGTTCACCATTGTATTATACCTCAATTCTAGACAAACTCTAAATAGCAATGATATTGTGTATGTTGGTATTAGCAAGAAACAAGCAGTTGGTGGTGGCAGACAGAATATAATCCATTTTTTTCACAGAGAATATAAAACGTTCTCTTATTTTATAAAGGAAGTCACCAGACGAATTTTAGAATTTGCCATTTGATGTAATCACATCAGAATAAACTAAGATTTCAATCTAACCTTGAGTTTATAAGCCTCATTCACCCTTTGTTTCCTTATGCGTAAAATGAAGAATCCCTTGAAGGAATGGAATCTTTATTATTTTATGAAATGAGGTCTTTTATAATCAAGATTTAATTTATGCTCATTAAGGGTTATAGCTTTCTAGTTTGCTTGTCAGGGTGTGGGGGAAGAAAAAAAATCAGCCATCTGCTTGCTAGTGGTTGCTGACTCAAAAATTGAAATATCCCCTCTTCTCTGTATGTCAGAGAATCACCACTGAGGTTGGTTAAGTGATTTGACTTTGCATTCTCAACACCTAGTCCTTAGCTGACTAAGAGGAGGCATCTAATAGATCAAATATGTATATAACTAATGTAAGCATTCTTTATATCTACAATATATTCCACTAGAACATGGGATTAATCTACAATTAAAATTTTAGACACCAATTTTCTAGAGCCACTCTAGGTGATGGTCTACTATGTATGAGGTCCTTGGGCATCCCTGACTTTCAAAAGAAGTTTAAAAGAAAAAAATTCAGTGTTAACTCATGTATCCCAATTTGGTACACCATACATGTTTTCAGTACCTTTTATAAACCAGATTATACAGAAAGTAGAATTTCCTGATTGTGAAGGTTTTTTTAAAAGGCTGCACTGTAAGAGTGGTCTCCTTGACAGAGGATATAAGGCAGAATCCTTTGGTGTCATTGACAAGGGGCTACAATAATTTCCCTTGTAAAATATTCCTGTATGATTCATTTATTGCATGAAATAAAAGTGAATGGTAGCACATGCTTGCGTAGAATATCATTTGAAAATCTCTCCAAGGACTTGTTATTACTTTAAAAACACCCCATTACAATAATTTATTGTGAAATCTTATTCATGTTTGCTTCAAGGGCTGTACTTGGAGCCCCAAAGAGCCACCCAGGGGCACAGGCCATGGACTGGCCATATTGCTCTGGGAGATCTTCTAAATTTTTATTATGGACATGAATTTTCACACATTCTCCAGATTAGGGAAAACAGTCGAATGAATTACCGTGTACAGATCTTCTAGCTTCAATAATTACCAATTCATGGCTGATCTTGTTTTATCGTTACCCCCACCCCCTTCCCATTCATCCAACCCCACATTGGATTCCTGGGAGCTTTCAAAGAAAGTTATGGAATCTTATCCTGTGGCAATAACAACTACTCACCTTCCCTCCAGGAGACTAGACTTTCTTGTAACCTCAGAGTATGAGCATAGCCAATCAAAGAAGGAGTGAACATGTTTTCCAAGGCATTCTATTTACATGCTCAGGGTTTTTCACCAATCATATGAAAGAGAGTGACATTTTCAGTTCAAACTAAAGTGACTCATCAAGCTAGAGGGGTGGGTCATTAAGGACATATGACACCTTCCAGTCTAACCTGCTCTTCAACTGTCAACACCTGTATAGTCATCTTGCCATAAATCTCTCCCTGACCCTTCCATAATGGAAGATTGTTTACCGAATCCTGAACCTTACCAGTATAGAAAGAAATGGTTACAATATTTACTACAGGAATCCTCAATTTTTGGAGAGTTTGAATTTAAATCATATTCAAAAGCAAGTCCATACCTTTACTTTAGAAGTAAAGCAAACCATTGGAAAAAGCATTGGTTGAGGGAGAAAGAGACACTGATTCTTTCAACCAGGAATTCTGTATCTATCAATTTTTCTTAAACAATCAAGCAAGTTCCCACAGATGTATGTATTAGGATGTTGTTTACAATAAGTTGAATGTCAGGAAAATATTGGACACAATTAATTATCCAACAGTAGAAGGTTGTGAAAATAAATCATGGAACGTCCACACAATGGAATATTATGAAGACTTAATGAATGATGGGGAAATATTTGTGATTTAGTAAGTAACAAAAAAAAGTTATCTTTAATAAATAAATTATAAAAACAAGAAGACATGACAGGAGAACCTACAGATTAAAAGACACTTAAGAGGGCGCCTGGGTGGCTCAGTTGGTTAAGCAACTGCCTTCGGCTCAGGTCATGATCCTGGAGTCCCAGGATCGAGTCCCGCATCGGGCTCCCTGCTCAGCAGGGAGTCTGCTTCTCCCTCTGACCCTCCCCCCTCTCATGCTCTCTCTCTCTCTCTCATTCTCTCTCTCAAACAAATAAATAAAATCTTTAAAAAAAAAATTTAAAAAAATAAAAGACACTTAAGAGACATAATAACCAACTGCAATATATGATATCACCTTTCTAAGTTCAAGTGTGCACACACACATGAAAGTTGAGAACATTTGAACAACAGTCATATATTGAATATACTATGGCATTTTTATGATGATATTTTTAAATATGACCATGGTATATTATTATTTATTATGTTTTGTATTTAGAGAGGAAATGTCATATCGATGGTGTTATAAAGAGATAGATGAAACAAGATTCACAAAGTTCGAGGGTTCATTATACTCTATTCTCTCCTTATGCACATATTTAAAATTATGTACTGTAAAAAATACTTGAGTTATAAAACAGTATGTATACTGTGATCCTATTCATTAATTTATTTTAGATATCTTTTCTCTTATTCTTCTCTATAAAACATGACTTAGCTTTTTAATATAGACATAATATACTGTTTGTAATGAATAAATTATTAAACAACTTGAACTAATTTATGCTAGACATTAATCATCCACAATTTGCTGTTTTCCCATTATTTCTAATATATCACTGAACTTAACAGTTCATAAACTGTTAAAAATAACAAGGTAAGATGTTATCGTCTCAAACTAAAACTGCTGATCTTCTATTAACCTAAGGCCCACACATCAATATGAACTGACTTTTCTCCCGTGGCCTAGGAGCAATTCATGACTGAAGCAAGCAAAGAGATAAACACAACTCTTTTGAAATCCTGGGCTTTCAGGTTTCAGGACAAAGCTAGACCTTCGTAAACAAAACAAGGAAGTAATCTCCTAACAGGTGAGTGTAGAGAAAAAACAAAAACTTTATATAAATGATTTGGATGGTTTATAAAATTCTAGGGACCATTTTGCCTAAATTAGCAAGAAAATGTGATTTTTTTCCAGGTACTAGTTTTGCTTTTGCTCTGTTAAGGTGGCTAGATTTATTTTGGATAGAGAAAAAGTAAGTCACCAAGAAACTACACTTTCAAACTCCTAAAAGAGGCATTTAAGCCTTAAGTGGGGCTTCTAGAAAGTGACTGTAAGCATATGAAATAGAATTAGGATAAATTAAATATAAAGTATTTATCTAGCATATCATAGCCTCTGTTGATGGGTATGTTGAACTACATAACTTGCTCCCGCTTAAAAACTCAACCACAGCTCCTGTGTGCAGGAAAGAAAGCAGTTTAGAAATGGATTTTTGTGATTCTGCTTGTGTCCCTCATGGCTCCAAATTTTTAGCTGACTAGAAAATTCTGCTTGGCTTCTAATGTTGGTCTCCCCTCCCTGGTCCTCTCAATGACAGGCCCTGAACCCCATTTTAGGTAATTAAGTTCTGTCTCACTCAAGCTCCTGAGCCCCAAGTACATTTTCTGTCCAGAGTGAGTCTTCACCTCACCAGAGAGTGGGGTCTGCAATGGGCCTTCCTGCCCTGTCCTGAAGCCAGATGGGTGCAGGGAGCAGGATGATTCTCCCCTGACCCCTTTTCCAATAGCAGCTCAGGTCATGTGTTTTGGTTTCCAGATTGCTCCCCTGGTCAGCACCCAGAAAGAAGCCCCAAGTCTCAACCTTCTGCCTGTGGTCCTGGTGCTTGTCCTTACTCCTCTAGCTGGCTCCCTGCATAAGGGACCACCTGGAACCACACTGCCCCCTGGTGGATGCTGTTATTCATGCCTGGCAATCCCTACAGCCAGCCTGCCCTCTCTTCACCTGTGGCACCCCAATATCTCCCTAGGTGGGGGCTGAACATAATTCGACCTGTGGGATATTCCTCAGTGGTGTGGTGACTGATAAATTTTCAGGCTTTTTACAAGTTGTACTGTCAAACACAGCCATTATTAAAATTTATATGATATAAACGTACAATTTACATTAAAAACAAAGGTCATAAATACGCAAACTCATCACTTCTTAATAATTCTACTACATTTTGCTATTGTCTATGCTTGTGAGTTATTCACATCTATTGTTATCTGGATGGTGGAAATGACTCCACTTGTCAAATCATGGTTAAATTGCAACCACAGGTTGGCTGCAGATACAAGAGTTCAGCAAAAATCAGTGAAAACATTCAGTGAGAATCAATTGGCTACATGGAATTTAAAAGAGAGTATTGTATGTTTTATTTTTATAAATTGTGTGCTACACACCCTTTATATCAGTAAAATTTATAAATGGGTATCATTTTTTTTCCCAGATTGCTCATTATTGACCAGTTTGAAGCACACTACAGTATCCTTTCCTCCCACTTAGGGCCAGTTCTATAGACTGATGAAATTCTCCTAGTTCTGTCACCTTGCATTACTACCTATGAGCCAGTTAGAGGGTGGGACTCTCACACCCAACCCCCTCTTGTTTTATTTTGTCCAGGTCAAAGGATATCCACTGCAGAACACACCTGGCCTCTTCTGTTCCGTTACACATTCCTCTCCCCTCCTTCCCCCCCACCCCGGGAGATGAACTGACTTACCTGGTTGGTGAGTTTAAAAGGAGAAAGAAGTCATGCATGGTCTAGCTCTTGTTTCTGTTCCTTTCCTCAGAGAATACCCACAGAAAGAGGCATCTTTCTGTACATGGGGGAGGCTGCCACGTTCTGGTGTTGACTGAGGCTGATGAGTAAGTTGGTCAATGCTGGAGTTTGATGTTGAGAACTCCACTTGCTCAAAGATAGAAGTCAAGCTCTGTAAAGTAGCATTGATCAGTAATGAGGGCCATATATTGGCCTCCACTGATGACTCCTTTGTCTTATATCTCCACTGGTTCAAAAATGCAATGGGAAACAGGAGTGCTCTTTTTTGGGCCCCTTAGAAACTCCAGATGCATCCTCCTCTGCCATCAGCCTTTGCTCCTGAGGTCCCGAATGCCCTTGTGGCTGTGCGCATATGTATTGGTACACATAAGCCTTTTCTAAGATTAGAAAACTTGAATGGCAAACTTATTTGATTCCAATTCCTTTTATTACCAATATGTATGTGGGATGATAATAATGATGCTGACATAACTGGGCACCTTTTGTATGCCAGATATTGTGCATACAAAGATAGACCCTGTAGAACAAGTCTTTTAATGACCTAGAGCGTTTAAGTAACTTTCCCCAGGTCACAAAGTGACCAGGCTAGCTGTCTGGTTGCGAGGCCCTTGCTCCTTCCAATACACTTTCTCTTCCTTTTCTTTCTTCCTCCCACCGCCATCCCGCTAGTCTTCCAGCCTCTCCTCTCTCTCTCCTTCTCTCCTTCACCCATCCTTCTACTACATTCCCTCATTTCCATATTTTCTAGCCCTTTGACACAGAAAACTAAGACAGCATCTGAAACCTCAGATTGTAGTGTGTGCATGCTTTTATATATATATATATATGAAATCCTACAAAATCTTACCCCAACATCTGGGACCTCAAGAAACTTGGCAGCAAGCAGAAGGAAAATTGTGGCTGTCTTTTTAGTATCCTCCTCAGGTTTCTGATGAGGAATGTTCAGCATCCATTCAAGGTCCTGGGGGAGGAGGTCACAAAGAAAACAGTATGTGAGAGAGACCACAAGACTTCATCAAGCTGGGGTCTGTCCAGGCTTGACCTGGGGGCTGGGCTCTATGTAGAAAATGCAGCCTTTCCTTAAATGGAGTGTTTGCTGTTATCTCCGAATTAAGGTCTCTTTCCCTGGGGTCAATAGTTGTGTAATAGGTTCAGGGATTGAGCAAACAGTTTGCAAATTACTTGGGGAATGATTGAGGGAAGGGGAAGAACACACAACACACACACACACACACACATTCTCAATGGGGGTAATAACACCCTCAATGGGGGGTGAAAATTGGTTCTTGGGGGAGAAGGTAAAAAAATCTCACTCTCTTCACATATAAATCACAGAAAGTACCTACATACATACAGTACCTAAACAAGCACCCGGTATTATCTGTGGTATTAAAATGTCATAGATGGGATATTAAGAAAAATATGTCTAAGATTGGGGAGCCATTCTTAGGGGAGCAATAATTTTTAATGGTTGAAAAGCACTGATATATATAAAGAGCCTAACAGAGTATGGACATATGGTAGGTATTCAATACATGTGAATTGTAGTTGGTACTATCATAGTTATTTGTTATTATGCTGGTCCTACAAACTTGCTAGAGAACCATGCCATCCCATCATGGTTAGGGTGGATAAGGGTGTACTGTGGCAAATTCCCAGATGAATTTAGCTTAGGGTGGATCCTGCAGGGATCCACTAGAGAACCCTAGAGATCCAGGGTTCTAGAAAATACGCAGATTCTTGCACACCACTGGGCTGACCTCTGGGTGCCCAGAAGCACTTGTTCAAGTGTTAAAATCCAAAGAACAAGACATGGCACAGATGACTGTAGGAAGCTTACAGGCCAGCACAATGCCGACTTTAATCCTCTGGGGAAAGGAAATGTTCCCGAATTCAGTTTCTTCCTGGCCAAGTACTCCATCACCAAGTTTTGTGCACATGCCTTGTTTCTCCTTTCAGAGGACCTGGCTTCCAGGAGGCACTCAATAAATGAGTTAATAAGGGGTTAGGGCCAATGTTGAGCAACTTCTCCTGCATGCTCCATGTGCTCCGCAGGGGGGAGGAAAACTACATAATCTAATGACTATTCTTAAAACCTATGTTTGTGCTGCTTTTAGCTTACAAAGTGGTCTCATATATAGTATCTTATTAAATCATCACAAAAACTATAAGGTCAGTATTCTATCCCCACTTGAAGGATAAGGAAGCTGAGGCTTGTAGAGTTCACTTATTTGTCCTCCTTAGCTACCAAGTAACAAGTAGCAGAGCAAAATTCCTTTCTACTGTACTACACCACTTGTAATAATGCTCTCCTACAGAGGAAGAAGACAGATGAAATGATAAAGCTATGGAGGAAAAGCCAAGCACTGGGACTTGGGGAACCCCTTGTAAGGGATATGGTAATGCCTGTGAACTGACACAATCAAGTCATGCAAGAAGGGGTGTTATCTTCATGGAGTATAAATCTAGCACATGGCAGAGCCTGCTGAGGCTGGTCAAAGGTGTCACCTGCCAAGTTACAGGGAAATGAAAGCCCATCAAAATAGACTATGGAAGCATCTCAAAATGATGTGAAATTTGGGACATAAAAGACTTAGGGGCACAAATGTTTAGAACAAAAATGATATGAGAAGTGAACCACTAGGTACACACTGGTACAAATTTTTATTTCAGGGCCATAGCTTCAAGTGTAGGAATGACAGATATTTGACTAGGAATGAAGAGAATTTTTCAAAGACTGAAAAGAATGTGTTTAGTCAGATATCAACTCATCTGGCCAAAGGGGCTGTAAATGGAAAACAGATGGGAAGGGAGAAAAAAACACCTAGATTAAACCAAAATGGGTTTCCATGAATGACATTAAGGAGGGCCTGGGAAGAATTTCAACAGTGAGGGAGGTGCCGAGTGATTCAATAAGAAAACAATTGGGAAGGACATCAGAAAGAAAACATAGGCAGCAAATGTCCAGATATCATGCACAGAACATAAGCAACACAGCAACTTTGATATTTAGCACAGGGCGACAAACAAGACCTCACAGATACCACCGAGAGTTGGCGAGATGGAACAGATCCATGGGAACACAGTGATATAAGGGTATGCTGTGCACGAAGACCTGTTGGAAGGAGATGGAGCAGCACTGTAGGCTGTGATAACAATAGGTTCAGAGGACTCTCTGAACACTTGGATGAAGATAAAAGAAGAGAAGAACAGAAGCGATGTTTTCATGGAAGCGGAGCTGAGCCACATGGAAGAAAGCCACAAAATTGGCAGAGCATACACAATACAGATAACATTTGGATACTTCATTCAGATAAAAGCATAGTTTTTCACTTGTCTCCCTAACAATTTCATGTCCTAGAGGGTAAAGGAAGTAATAGAAATAATTGTGCTCTGATTCCAACCAATGGGAAGAAGCCATCCTTCAGAGTGGAAGGGATAGGAACCTGGAAGAACATGGCCACATCATCTTCAAAGTAGGGCAAGACTGAGCTGGATAAAATGTGTACAGAGGACTTTAGGAATGAGACTTCAATATATTTTTTATTTTTGTTTAAGATTTTATCTATTTATTTGACAGAGAGACACAGCAAGAGAAGGAACACAAGCAGGGGGAGTGGGAGAGGGAGAAGCAGGCTTCCCTTGGAGCAGGGAACCTGATGCAGGGTTCGATCCCAGGACCCTGGGATCATGACCTGAGTTGGAGGCAGACGCTTAACAACTGAGCCACCCAGGCGCCCCTATCTTTTAATTTTTTTAAAATATAGGCACAATTCCACAAGTTTCCAGAAGAAGACAGAACCAGGAAGTGCTCAGAAATATGACCTTGGGCAACTCCAGTGAGGAGAAAAATGTGAGGAGATTCTTAAAAAAATTAAAGTGATGACATAGAGCTCTTTAAGCTAGGATACAGAATGAACAATGAGAAAGATAGAGGCAAATGACAATTCTACAAGAGTGACATGGAACCACACAAATAGTAGCAGAAATGTTCAAATCCTAGAAGAATGAAAGCATGCAAAAATGGTAAGAACCAGAGAAAGTGTTATGGACCCAGGGAATTATGATAATGGATGGTAGAAAGGATGTAATATTTCTCAAATGATGTCACATTCTTTTAGGCTCTGATAAGAACTGCGACTATGGGGCTGAAAACACAAAAGTGTGTAAGAGTATGGTGAAACCCAAGTTTGGGGAAAACGTTACTGATCCCTTTTGAAATCCAATCTGGGACCAGACTTGGTGGTCCAGTCTATGGATCAAGTGGCATACATTTGCCTATCTCCAAACTTTCTTCCTACTAAGTATTATTAATCATATTTCAGCAAGTTGATCTTAAAATTCTTGCAGAAGCTACATGATATCATTCTTTTGGGTCAGAAAAACTTCTCCCAATTGCATTCTCTCTTTTACTATCAGAGTTTTATAACTGGATACATTAAAGCTGGTTTTAATTGAAGGTTTAACTGGCTACAGAAGGATAGTTTGTAAAGTCCTCAGCAGGATCCTGTTTATATCTCTATCTCTAGGCAAAGAAATCTTAATTAAGGTATTCCACCTTTACCAATGAAAATTGAAATATGTTGGAGTTTCTTAAGAGTTGTCTAGAGTAATTTCTCTTAAAATAACTTAGAAAAATGACTGTCATCTTTTACAACAACTATGGGGTTAGCCCATAATCAATACAGCATTTTATGACATTCAAGAACAGGTAAAACTGATCTGTGGGGATATAAATCATAATAGTGGTTGCCAGGATAGATGGGGCAGCGATAAAATGGAAAGGAACCCTAGTGAACTTCCTAGCGTGATAGCATATTCTATTTTTCTTTTTTTTAAAGTCTTTTTTTAAAAGTCTTTTTTTTTTAAGATTTTTATTTGAGAGAGAGAGTGAGAGAGAGCATGAGAGGAGAGAGGGTCAGAGGGAGAAGCAGACTCCCCGCTGAGCGGGGAGCCTGATGCGGGACCCGATCCCAGGACTCCGGGACAATGACCTGAGCCGAAGGCAGTCGCCCAACCGACTGAGCCACTCAGGCACCCCGTATTCTATTTTTCAACTGGAATGTTGGTTACATGGATACATGCATTTGTCAAAACTCATCAAACTGTCACTGTCACTGTATGTAATTATCCCTCTATAGAGTACATAAAAAGAATATAATAACTCTGGGCAGTGATATAAAGAGAAAAAGGAATGATTTTCTATGATGACTTGACAGTAATTAAATAAAGTTAACATAGTCAAGGAATCAGAGAAAAGCAGAGGCTCAGAGTTTAAAATTACCAGTGCTCTCGAAGTAGATTTAGAGAAAAGTATGTCTCACCAACACCATCGAGTTGTTAATTTCCCATCAGCAAAGTTTTCCCTGTTGCAGAGAAAGGGCATCATTACCTTATACCCAAGTATCAGTGGTTTACAAACTTCCATGCACATAAATATCACCTTGGGTGCTTGCTAAAAATGCAGTTTCTGGGTCCATACCTGGAGATTCTGATAAGGTAAATCTAGGTTAGTGTCTAGGAATCTGCATTTAATAAACACCCTTGGTAGTTTGATGTAGGAAGTCCATGAACCTACACTTTGATCAAACACTTCATTTGAGAATCAAATCATAAAACTAGCTACTACTTCCTCTAATTTCAGGCTCTCCAAGCAATCTTCTGATAATAAAGCATTTTTCCATGCCTTCACAGAAAAAAATGTTGCTTCCACCAACACATGTATTCCATCTGACATGACAGTACTTTCTCATTCTAAATATTAAACAGGCATTGGTTTTGTATCTCAGTTTGATGAGCTTGGTAAATATGGTTTGCCCCTTTTAAATGGATGTGTTTGCCATGTGATATTGAAAATCCATGCTTCTTGAATTGTGAGAAAGAGAAATACAATTTGTGCCAAATTTACTGAGATAAAGGGTATTTCCAAAATTTCCTCTCTAAAGAAATTCTATGCTTGACATTGTTACAGCGGCCATGTTTTTTTTTTTTTTAATTAATAAACTTTATTTTGGGGGCACCTGGGTGCCTCAGTCAGTTCAGTGTCTGCCTTGTGATTTTGGCTCAGGTCATGCTCTTGTGGTTCATGAGATAGAGCCCCACAGCAGGCTCTGTGCTCAGTGGGGAGTCTACTTGGGATTCTCTACCTCTCCCTCTGCCCCTCCTCCAACTCATACATGTGCACACATGCACTCTCTCTCTCTCAAGTAAATAAATCTTTAAAAAGATAAACTTTATTTTTTAGAGCAATTTTAGGTTCACAGCAAAATTAAGTAGGAAGTACAGAGAATTCCCATATATCCTCTATCTTCCACCCTAACACCACCTTTCCCACAATGGACCTTCTGTACCATGGTTGTACATTTGTTATGTTCCATGATACTACAATGATACATTATTATCACCCAAAATTCATAGTATAAATTAGGGTCCAGGCCACCTTGTACATTTTATGGGTTCTGACAAATGTCACGTTCTTTTAAGCAATTGAACTTAAGAATAAATGTGTAAATTAATAGTTTCATTTTAAACCTAATTCTATGGATTTTTCAAAGATTCGTGTTGTGGCTTTCTGATTCTAAATAAATGTTCATTATTGACATTTTGGAAAGTGGGCACATTTAAAAAAATTACCAGTTATTCTCCTACTCTAGGCTAAGCACTATGAATATTCTAATTTTTTTAAGTCATTATTCTGTCTTTAGGTACATGTATTTATTGTGGTGGTAATGGTTGTTATTTCTTTACAAAACGGGATTATACTATATAAAATCTCCTAACATTGTATCATTATATCATATTTTAACAGTAGTAACTTTCCTCTGATTTTATTTTTCTTCTTAGCATTTCTCACCACCTTACATAATATACTTGCGTATTTATTTTCTGTCATCTCCTGAATGACTGTTCCAGGGGAGTAGTTGTTCCATAAGAGAGTTCTGTTCACTGTGAAAACCCAGTACCTATAATAGTGCCTGACACACATTATTTACACATATTTACAGAGTAAATGAATAAATGAATGAGTGGCATTTCATTGTCAGTAAATATGCTCCAAAATCATGACTTTCAATGACTAAGCAATTTTAACAAATGTATACAACATAATTTGTTTAAACATTCTTCTAGCATTCAACAGTAGGGCTACATTCACCTTCCAATTCTTATAATTGTAATTCACAATGATATGTAAATATTAATTGTAAAAGGGAGTTCATATTTCTGAATATTTCCTTAGGAATAATACCTAGAAATAAAGTTATTATGCCAAAAATTATAAAAAAATCTTAAAGACCTTTTCACATATTGCCAGCTTCTAAGAGTGTGTAGGGGACGAGAATATGCCACCCCAAAATATGCCACTTTGGCATAAGGATTATTTTGAGCTGGAGGCAAATGAGAATTGACAGATGCAGAAAGAAATCTACCCAGAGCCTCCCTTATCTGACTAAAAGTAGGAACTTCTGAGAAATGAGTACTGCCATAACTCCCCTCTCCCAGGGAAGTTTTATAGCCATGAAAAAGACAGAAAGCCAACACTGAGATGGACCTGCACAAACAAACCTACTCCATTAGTTTCCCCCAAACGTTACCTTCCCATAGTATGCCACCCTAAGAAGCCTATAACCCTTTTCATCTTGTCACTTCTCTAGGAATTTATTGTGCTTTTCTAAGATGCTATACAAGCCCAAGTTCTAACCACCCCTTTGAGTTATCATCACTGAGTTCTCCTATGTATATATGCAATGCAGGTGTTATTAAATTCTTCTGTTTCTCTCTTGTTAATCTGCCTTTGGTTGGTCTAATCTGCAGGGCCCTAGCCAATGAACCTAAGATGGATAGAGGAAAAAAGCTATTTTTCTCCCCATCAGTGTAAAAGAGGAAGTCGCCAGGACTTTTAAAGGCTTAGATTCAAATGGCACAGCATCACTCTCACTGATCTACTGGCTAAAATCCTGCTTTTGATGTGGGAGGGGACTATACAAGGATGTAGTGCCAACAAGCCTTGTTCATTGGGAACATTTTTATGTAACTATTACATCACCCTTTTTGGTTTTCCAGAGTTCTTATGGCTTTTCTTTTAATCGGATTATTTCAAAAAGATTTGGAGGAGAGAAAAAAATAGTGAATTCTTCGTTTTAATTCACCATCTTCAAAGTAGAAGTTGAGTATGTGCTTTGAAAATGGCTATGTACATTATTTCAGGGTATTTATATCATTCTCTTTTTATATTGTGTAATACAACATTTATAATAATCCTCATTCTCCAATCCTGTCAATATCACTTAATTGAAAAAAATATTTTTTCTTTGACAATGAAATCCCTTAGAATAAGTATATTCAATTCCATAATTCAATAAACATTTTTTAAGTGCCTATTATGAGCTGGTCCTACAATTAAGGTGCTGGGTAATATTTTCAATTCAATAGTCAGTAACTACAAAGCATTTATTTTTTTAAAGTGCATTGAACTCTTGTTAAATGCATGGTACTGAGGGATATAAAGGATTATAAGACACAGCACTCTTCAAGGGGCTTTGCAATATGGAAAATTATCAAATGTAATAAAAGTGAACATCTAGTATCCACATGCAAAAGAAGGAAACTGGCCCCTCCATAACACGATATACAAATTTGACTCAAAATGGATCAAAGACCTAAACATAAGATCTAAAACTATAAAACTTTTGGAAGAAAACATAGGGGAAAACTTCATGACATTGGAATTGACAACAATTTCTTGGACAAGACACCATAAGCACAGGCTACAAAAGGAAAAATAGACAGACTGGACTTCATGAAAATTAAAGAGCTTTGTGCATCAAAGTACACTACTATGATCTGAATATTTGTGTCCCGTCAAAATTCACATGTTGAAATCCGAACCCCCAAGGTGATGGCATGAGGAGGTGAGGCCTCTGGGTGGTGATTAGGGCATCAGGGCAGAGCCCTCATGAATGAGATTACTGCCCTTATAAAAGGGACTCCGGAGAGAGCTCTCATCCCTTCCACCATGTGAGGACACAGTGAATGAAAAGACTGCAATCTATAAACCAAGAAGTGGGCTCTAACCATGCACCGAATCTTCCAGTACCTTGATCTTGGACTCTCCAGCCTACAGAACTGTGGGAAATAAATGTCTTTTGTTTATAAACTGCCCAGTTTACAGTATTTTGTTATCGTGGCCCGAATAGCCTAAGACAGATACTATTAACAGAACTAAAAGGCAACTCACAGAATAGGAGAAAATATTTCCAGATCACATATCTGACTAAGGATTAACAACCAGAATACATACAGAACACCTAGAATTCAACAACAAAAAACACCCCAATTCAAAAATGGGCAAAGGAATTGAATAGACCTTTCTCCAAAAAAGGTACACAAATGGCCATGAAGCACACAAAAAGATGCTCAGCAGGATTTGAATTCTTGAGAGGCAGAAGTGATTTGCCCACCACATTGGCAAAAAAAGGAAATTACAGAGCCTATTAAGTGTTGGCTGGGGTCAGAGGAAAGTGGTCATCTCAAACAGTGTTGATGGGAACATACATTGACATGGCAATGTGGACAGAATTTTGGTAGGACCTATTAAAAATACACAATCTCTACAACCCAACAACTTTACTTCTTTGCATTTTTCACAGAAAAATTCTTTTTTTTTTCTTTTTTAGATTTTATTTATTTATTTGACAGAGAGAGAGACAGCGAAAGAGAGAACACAAGCAGAGGGAGTGGGAGAGGGAGAAGCAGGCTTCCCGCCGAGCAGGGAACCTGATGCTGGACTCCATCCCAGGACCCTGGGATCAGGACCTAAGCCGAAGGCAGACGTTTAATGACCGAGCCACCCAGGCACCCCTCACAGAAAAATTCTTAGACATGTGCACAGAGGAGGGAAACTGAAGCACAGGAAAATTAAGTAACTTGATCAGAGTCATCTCATAATTGACCTGAAGGTTAAAAGTCAATCTATTAGGCATTTAGAAAAACACCTGGGCACATAATAAGCACTACTAATTGTATTTTTTCCACGAATTTTCTGTATAAACCTTTCATGCTTTTGCTTAATTGGATCACAATGTTTTTCTTTCCAATTTGTGAGTAATTTATATATTAAGGATGTTAAATTTGTCACATGTTGGAAATATTTTCCAGTTGGTTGCATGCTTGTTATTCTGTTTACATTGTTATTACATGATGAGGTCAGGAAATCTTTATGTAGTCAATTCTATTAATTATATATAATTATATATATGTCTACATATAATTAAATATATAACTAGTTTATATATCAACTAGAAACTATAAAACCAATTTCATACAACAATAAATACACAAGAAAAGAGTCAGTGGGACAATTGCTATCTAAACTTCAAACACTTTGGGTCCTGGGGCTCTTCTTAATATATAGTGTAACAACTCTGCAAAACACAAGCGGGCATATATTGCAAAACCAGAAATAATCAACATGGGTCCATGGAAAAGGAACGCACACTTTCCATTTAAAGTTTAAAAAAGATGTTTTTTAAATGGTTTAAATAGAGTTTCTTCAGAGAAGCTCATAGAATTGTATTAATTTATTCATAGTTTCCTTTATGACAAGATAACATTCTAATTCTAATACAATTTTCAGAACATTTGGCCAATACATAGACTAGATAACTGGCTGTGGAAGAGAGAGCTGAAAAGATGCTGAGTCCCTGTGTCCATCTCCCACCCCACTCAGAGTTAATCAAGCTTCACTGCCTTCCTGGAGCCTGCCCCAATCCCAGCACATCACACAGCAACTTGCTTGTTTCTCCTAGTAATCTCTTGAGGGCAGAGACAGCCTGAACTAGGTAGGGCCTGGCATATAACTGCTTCCCAATGAATACTGGAAGATAAATGATAATAAACTAATTAACAAACAAACATGATTTCAACAAAAAGCCAGCTATGATTTTTAGCTCCAAAGACAAGTCAGGTATACTTGAAATAAACCCATGAATTAAAATCAACTTTAGCTGGAAATGAAAAAGCCTGTCAAATGAGAAACAGAATGTTGAGCTGGGAAAAATGAGAAAACAAAAGTACCAAAACTGTTTAAACATATTGGACTTTAGCAAAAGATCTATTTCACAATTTATTGCTAACAGTTTTCCTAGTCTTGCAAAATTAATGAGAAAATCAGCTCAAATGAGAAAAAGGAATGTTGGGGTTGTGTAAATGATACTGTTTAAACATAAAACATGTGAATGCCAGGCCTTTGCCCCAGTGGCTGGATGACTACACCATTAAATCAACTTTTCAAGTCATAGATAGCTAGGCTGAGGAAAGTAGTTTTGGAGGTATTCATGCAGAGTGTATGAGAACTGAAATTTGAGAAGTTAAGAACCAGCTATATTGCTAAATGGCTTTCCAAAAGGTTGTAAACTCACTAGCAAACTATGGAAACATGTTTCCCACACACTTTTGGTATTTGGGGAGGTTACGGATTCTTAGTTGCTAATTTTAATACAAAAGTATCACCTTGTTTTAATTTGCTTTTATTCATGGGTAGCTCATTTTTCCTTTCATTATTAATTGAGTTCTGTTTCTGTTTCCAGGCACTTTTCCTGGTGCTTAAAGTATGTGAGGGGGCAAAGCAGACCAAGAGCCCTGTCTTCTCCCCTGTCTGCAGGGGAGACAGACACTACACAAGAAATACAACAGATAAATAAAGTAGCATGTTAGAAGACAGTAAGTTTAATAGGGGAAAAAAGGAAAGCAGGGTAAGGAGCATGAGAATGCTGGATGGGGAAGTGTGGGGCATTTTGTCATATTAATAAGTAGGATAAAGGGGTCGGGTTAGGTTTCACTGAGAAGGTGAAATTCAAAGACTGGAGGAGGTGAAGGAGAGGGTTTATCTATCTACAGAGGAGTGTTTCAGGGAGACAACAAAAGACCAGGGCGGGAGTGGACCTGGGCAGTTCAAGGGACAGTCAGGAGTCCAGTGCAACTGGAACACAGTGAACTTGGGGAAATGTGTAGCTAACAAAGTCAGGAAAGTAATGAACAGGAGGAAGGGCATTGTAAAGACTTGGGATTTTGCTGATTGAAGTGGGGAACCATTACAGGGTTTTGCGTGTAAATGAACTCATCTGGCTACTGTATTTAGAATAGACTTTAAGGATGCAAGTGTAGAAATATGATGGGCACATGAATGGAGTGACCATGGTGGTAGAGATGGAGACTAGGCAGTCTCTTGGCATGAAATCTCAGTAAGGCTGATCTAGTTACCATCACCTCTGAATATCCAAACTGCCAGAAATAGAGACCACTATTGAATTCTCAGTATAGTACTATTCTTTAAATGATCAACCTGCCACTTAGTGGGAAGTTGACTGTGTTGGGTCATTTGCATACTGGAGGGCCAATTTGTTCTCACAAGAATAGACATTTATTCTTGGGGTAGGTTTACATTTCCTGCCAGCAGAGCTTTAGCCTGTATCATCGTACAGGAGTTTACAGAGTACCTGATCCACAGACATGGAACCCCACCCATCATAGCATCCAACCAGGGGACCCACTTCACAGTGGAGGTTTGGGAGTGATCCCATGATCATAGGACCTGTTGGTCTTTTCATATACCACCCTTTCCAGAAGAGCCAATCTGAGAGAGCAATGGAATGGCTTGCTGATGGTACAGCTGAAGTACCATGTCTGAGGCAATACTGTGCAGGAGGGTTTCATTCTCCAGGATGCAATCTGCACACTGAATCAGAGAACCCTGTAGGGCACTCTGTCCCCAGTAGGAAGACCAGTTGGGTCTAGGAACCAAGGCACGGAAGCAGGAGTAGTTCCATTTACCACTCCCAGTGACCCACTGGGTACCTTTCTGCACCTTTGGAGGGGCACCCTACAGAAGCAATGACCTTGTATCAAGAGCACTACCAACCACAAAGAAGAATAAATTCCCTAACGTCATTCTTTTTGCTCATTCCTATCTCCTGCAGGGACTCCCCAGGAAGGCAGTTGTGGTAGGCCACATAGGTCAGCCTTCTTGGAACCAATTGCTGGGCAAAGAGGGAAGAAAGAATGATGGGGAAAAGAATGAAAGCTACCTGGCACCATTCTCTGTAGCAACTTTATTTCTTCTGAGCACTACAGATCCTCTTCATGTGCTTTTTTAAAAAATACCACTTATCACCTGATAGATTAAAAATATCTTTGATTTTTAGTTCATTATCTATTTATCTACTATCCCACGAGAATATAAACTCCATGAGGGCAGGGACTTTGTTTTCTTCCCTATTGTATCCCCAATACCCAGAAGAGTTCCTGGCATGGAGAGTCTCAATAATTATCTGCTGAATGAAGGGCTTGAAGTCTGGCATTTTTGCACTAGTATTTTCCAAGTCAGCAGTTGCTGCATCTCAGCTTGCTCATCTTCTTCCCTGAAATCATTTCACTGATTTCCAAAAACACAAGCAAAATTACTTGGCTTGTTCCCAAGTACTTGGAACCAATGACTCCCATCCGTCTTTTTATCTTGGCCCAATAGCTCTCAGAGAAGCCCAAGGGTATCCTACAAGGCCTTGCTCACAAGTATCCTCACCTGGGTGGCCTTTGTGTTGGGAGGGTCAGGGGTGGGGTCCTATCATCTGTCATGTTAACTATGAGACTCTAGGTAAAGGCAACTACGTCTAACAAGGAGGCATAGAGCCGGTCCAACCTGAGCTATTGGGCCAAGAGTGGTTATGTCTGGCATACAGTTTTACCAGAAATTAAAAGAAAACAAAAACAACTTTTTATCTGAACACCATACTTTAGAAAATATATCAGGTGAATCTTTCAATTGGCATTTAAAATCTACTGTTCCTACAACTATTTGGGAGGATACGCTCTTGTACATATCTAGAATATGTCTAAAGACACTCAAAACAATTATTATTTCTAGGAAGTGGACAGGGGGATTTATTTTCAATCGATCCCTTTGTATACTGTTTATTTATTTATTTTGCCGTGAGCAAAAGATTTTTTAAAAAATATACACTAATATATGGAGAGGCATCTCTCACCCCCCTTTTTCTGCAGATGGATAATAGCAGTTGTAGCAGAAAAAGGTTTTAATATTATAACAAATAAAGGTATAACAAAATACATTTAATATTATAAAAATAAATTCTAATTTAATTATAATAAATGAATTAAATTTATAATAAAACTATAATAAATTATAAAATGGTTTCAGATAGTTTCTTACAACTGTTTAAATTTCAACTAAATTGACTCATTTTAATTAAAGTGACTTCACTATTTTTTCAGCCAATGTATATTAAGCATTCACATTGTGCTAGACTCTAAAGATACCATCTGAACAAGATTGACACAACACTTGGCCTCATGGAGCTTCCAACTGAGTTGAGGATTCAGTCAACATACACTACTGAACACCTGTGTTCCAGGCACTGATCTAGGTGCCTGGGAAAGAGCCGTAAGGCAAGTCCTTTAATCTCTCCTCTCCCCACAAAGCAGAGATGGGAACTGAGTAGTAATGTGAGATAGACCATAAACAAGTTGAAAAACAATAATTTCAGGTAGATCCATGAAAAAATTTAAGCCAGGGTAATGTTACACCTATCTCATGGAGTTTTGTGGGGGCTCAAGTGAGACTGTCCTTGTAAAGTGGTTAGTGCCTCACCTAAAGAGTTAATATTTATCATTTATCATTTCAGTTATTAGAGAAGTTCTCTCTAAGGAAGTAAAATATGACCTGGAATTTGAAAGATGGAAAGGAGTTAGCCATTCAAAGATGTAGGAAGAGAGAGTTTCAAGCTGAAGTGACCTCAACTGCAAAGTCCCACAGGTTAGAACCAGCTTAGCCTGTCTGAGGTACGAAAGAAAGGGAGGTGCAGAGGGATGACAGTGAATAAGAGGGAGAGAGAAGAAAAGAGGTGAAGCCAGACAATTTGGCGGGAGCCAGATCATGTGTACTCTTCAAAGCCGGGTAAAGAGTTTGAACTGTATTCTAAAGTGTAATTAGGTATTAAGAATAGATGTGACATGATTTGAATTATGGTTGAAAAAGACTACTCTGACTGCTGGGGAGGCTGCTGGAGGGGAAAAGAGTAGAAGCGGAGAGACCAGTTGGGAGGCAGATGATAATGATGGATTAGCCTAGGGTTGGTGAATTAGAAATGGTGAAAATGGCTGAATTTGGGATATATTTTGGAGAATAAAATTGACAGGACTCGATAATGGATTACATGTGGTGGGTGAGGAAATAGGAACAGAGGAGAGATTTACCACAGATGATGACTAGATTTCTGGTCTGAGCACCTGGGTAGATGGTGGTGCCATGAACTAAAATGGGGGAAAACTGGTAAAGGGGCAGGTTTCATGGGGAAGAGAGGTCCAGAGAAAAATCAATGGTTCTGTTGGGCCATGGTAGGCTTCAGCGCTTGTTACACTCTAAGTGAAGGTATTGTATAGGTAACTGGCTAACTCTATCTACAGCTAAGGGGACAGGTCCAGGCTGGAGGTATTTCAAAACAAAGGACAAGATGAGATCACCTGGTGACCAACAGTAGATATACAGAAATGCAGAGGGCAGAGGATTAGATATTGAATTACAATACAGGGACATCTGTTAGTGGAGAGGGAAGTTGGTCAGGGAAAGTTCCATGGAAGGATTATATCTGAGCTCTTAAATACAGGAAAAACCAAGCAGTGACACTGTATCAGTCAGGATGATGGCACAGAGATGTAATTTGCAATTGGTCACATGGTTAGTGATCTAACTGTAACTTTCCTTTATACTTGAACCACCTTATGTCAAATGGTACCTTATTAAGAGGCAGAATAGCCCAGCACCTAGGAGCACATGCTCTACAGTCATTCTGCTTGGGTTAAAATGCTGGATCTGTCACTTACTAGGTGGGTGACTCCAGGCACATTACTCAGCATCTCTGTGTTCCACTTTTTATCTGTAAATGGGCATACTACAAATAGCTAACTCTTTATGCGATTCTATGTTCCTTGTCCTTACATACATTATTCAATACCCCCCACCAATAATCAATGGAGTTGAGTGCTATTATTATTCCTACCTTACTGATGAGGAACTGGAAACACATTTACCATTCCACTAATATTTATTGTGTGCTTGCTGCCAGGCACGTTTTTCCATGCTAGAGATACATCGGTTAACACATCAAAATCCTCGACTTTGTCCAGCTTCAGTCTGGGGCTTCGAGGAAAAGATGACAAAGATAATAAATATCTGTATTATATGGTAACTGGAGGATGATAAATGCTATGGAAATAACAGAATAGGATAACGGAGCTAGGGAAGCTTTGGTTTTAAGCCGAGGATCAGGGTAGACTTCACTGAGAAGGTGACATTTGAGCAAAGATTTGAAGGAGTTGAGACAGTGAGCCACCCAGCCATCTGGGTAAAGAGGAGTCAGAAGCGGGTACAGCAAGTGCAAAGGCAGGCCTTTAGGCGGGAGCAAGTGCCTAGTACCCATCAACAACCCCAAGAGCCAGGGAGAGGAGGGAGATGCGGTGAGAGGCTGGGTCTATGTATCCAGTTCCAAAAACTGTGACTTTGACTTCTCGGTGACAGGAGCCACTGGACAGTTCTGTCCACGAAGGAGTGAGAGAACTTGACCTCCTCTGTGCGTCCTTCTACTTAGGCCCAAGGTCCACCTAGGCAGTCCGGCACTGGGGTCTGCACTCTCAGGAGTAAAGAATCAGAGTCGCCACCACAAAGGCTCATCCACACAGAAAGCTCCCGGTAAGCGCCGGCCCAGGACCGTGGTTACCACGAGCCTTTCTCTTAAAGCCCGCCCCAACCTACCGCCCTCCAGTTCCCCAGCTCCAGACTTCGGCATCCACTTAGCGCGGTCTCCACTTTGCGCTTCCCCGGCTACGGGTTGCGCAACTCAGGCAGCCGGGAGGAGTCTGGACGTAGGCGGAGCAGTGGCAGGCGGGAGAACGCCCCGGCTGCAGACGCCACAAGGAAGCCCCGAGAGCCCTCCAGACGCCCACTGACTGCGTCTGCGCACGCCCGATCCAGGCCACCGACATTCCAGAGCCGCAATCCGCCCCGCCCCAATTCCGGGGCGGAGTTCTTGGCCGCGCCTGCGCACAACCTCGCCGCACCCTACGCCTGCGCGCTTCGCTAGCTCGTTCCCATCCCCCAGATTTTTTTCGGGTGGGGGAGGGGGCGCGTCTCGGCGAGTCACGTTGATGGCGGCCACCAGCCTGTGGTGAGCTAGCGGATTCTCTGCTTGTCTCGCAGAGCCCCTCGTGCCTCCTGCAGACTCAGTGGCCGGCGTTGGGCGCGTGAAGAAGCACGGCGGCCAGAACTCGCGAGGAAGGCCGCAGTCGCGGAGGGAGCGGCGCGGCCTGGGCCCAGGGCTGGGGGAGAGGCCGCTCCGCAGGGCGAATGTGACAAGCCCCCACCCCCACCGCCTTCCTCCCGAGTGCGCGAGGAGCGCGGGCGACCCCGGGGCCCCGCCAGGCCACAGACCCCGCCCAGCGGCCAGCACCCGGAGCAGGCCCGGCAGCGGAGCTGCGCCCTGGCACGATGCTGGTCACTCTGAAGACCCTCCAGCAGCAGACCTTCAAGATCGACATCGACCCCGACGAGACGGTGCGAGCGGCGGGGAGCGTGGGGCCGGGAGGGGCGGAGGCGGCCGCGCGCGGGCCGCGGGGAGCGCGAGGGGCCCGCCGGGCCTGGGCGGGGGGCGGCGCGGCGGTTCTGTGCCCTGGGCCCGGGCCTCAGCCCCGAGCAGGGCCCGGCAGCGCGGCCGAGCGGGGAGAGCCCTCAGCACCCCCGGGAGTGCGCGGCGAGCGTAGGGCTTGGGCCCCGGGCGCTGAATAAGGCCTGCCGGCTCTGGGCACGGGCAGGGCCCGGGGTCCCGGCTCTGGCGGCGTGCGGCCCACCCGAGCCTTCGGAGTTGCCCGCGGGCTTTGTGGCAGTAGTAAGGGAAGCGGTGGCCGGACGCTGAAGCCCTGGGTGGCAGATGGCGTGGAGCACACGGCCGCGGGGCACAGGAGGCCTGGACCTGAGAAGCTCTCGGTAGTGGGGCCGGGGGGGAGGGGAGGTCAAGGCTTCCTCGGTGATGGAGTCCGCCTTTATGGGTCCTTAGGTGCGGGAGGGAGATGTAGGCGTCGTCACTACTCCTGAGTGGACCCGGTTAGGAGCTAAAGTCTAGGAGGTGGTAACTGGAGAGAATGAGCTTTAAAAAAAGAGCAGGTTCCGTCAGCCCCAGAGTGAAAGGTGAGTGGTGAGTGGAGAGGGGTGTTGAAAATGAATTATTTGCCCCCTCCTCCCCAGAATTGGTGACCCTTTCATTCGCATATACTATCTTGAATCCTGTAGCCGCAGTTCTCCCGCCACCGAGCCCACACTCATACGTAGATGGCACTTCCAGGCCTCTTCGGTGGTGAAGATTTTTTGTGTGTTAGAGCCCTTCATATCCAGGCTCAAACTCACCTTCAGATTAAAGACTCCTCTTGTGTTAGAAGTCCTGTAATGTAGGTACTTACCCTGCATTCTTCCCCCAGCACCCAAATAATAGCATTTCAGGGGAGAAAAAAAGAAAATAAAAACTTTGACTCTTTTCTGCAGTTAAACCCTCGAACACTTCAAAAGTCCACGTGGTAGATTTTCGTGCCATCTTCTGTATTTGTGACTGCAAAAAGAGCCACTGTGTTGAAGTCAGTACAACTTTATGCCAAGAATCTAAATATGCCACCGGTGTAAATCTGCTTTTCTTTTGGAATTGTGATTCTGTACATCATTAAGATTGTCATGTTTAGTTTAAACCAGCTGCTTTCTCCTCATCTATTTTATAAAAAATAGTTGATTCTGGGGGCGCCTGGGTGGCTCAGTCAGTTAAGCGTCTGCCTTCGGCTCAGGTCATGATCCCAGGGTCCTGGGATCGAGCCCCGCATCGGGCTCCCTGCTCAGCAGGGAGCCTGCTTGTGTTCCCTCTCTCACTGTGTCTCTCTCTGTCAAATAAATAAATAAAATCTTTAAAAAAAAATAAAAAATAGTTGATTCTGGTTTTGGTGGAGATCAGGGGTCTTGGTGTTGAATAGATCAGTTCCATTTGTGTCTCTGTGACTTATTTGCTTTGTACCTACCTGCCTTTCGGAGATGTGAGGATTAAATGGTATTTAATTGGTGGTCAGTAAATGAAATCAGTCGATAAGGAACAGATACCTTTGGGTGAGGATATAGTATTATGTTTTACCTGTCTCATTTAATCTGAAGTTTTGTGCCTCTTCAGTTATTTAAGAAACATAGTTCCCAATCTTTTTGGAACTGTGGCACAAAATAATTTTATTGCAAGAATATGTGAAAGTATGCTTTGTGATAAGTTCTTAAAGGTACAGGAGATACCAATTATAGATGAGAAACTTTTCAGTGTTGTCAGAAGTAATTGACAATGCCCTGTGGATTGATGTAATTAATAGAAGTCAGATTTTTCTTGAATTTTTCTTTATTGCCAAGCGTGTACTAATAAGTTAAAGGATGAAAGTTTAAAGTGCAACTGTTTAATGTTCCCTCAGACAAAACTTTTCATAAAACGTCTATTTGGCTTTGGTTCTTTGCAGTAATATTGGTGCGGCAGGAACTTTCCCAGCTTACAATATTCAGAATTAACTCCAGAATTATTGAAACCTAAAGGAGTTTTTGTAAATACCTGTGGGTTTATTGAAGTTATGCAGTAACTTTTCTACATTTCCGCTGAATGTTCTATGATACTTGGATAGCTCTTTAGGCACTTTGTGCATTGACTATCTTAGAGCCAATATTGTATTTGTATATACTCAATATATTTGTTGTTTAGTAGTTTTTTTCCAAGGAATGTCTTGAGTTACATGATTTATAAATATACTTCTAAAAGTGTGTGTTCAGAAAGAACATTGTTACAGAGAGTGGCTTCAGCTTCTTGTTCCTATTTGTCTAAATATATTTTTGTTCTTATTTATATAAATATAGAAACTAATATTGTTAGTCTGGAGCAAGAAATGAAGACAGGAGCATTTACATTAAAATGACTTGTTGGATTTCTTTCTTTTTTTTTTTTTTTAAGATTTTATTTTTAAATAATGTCTACACCCAATGTGGGGCTCTAACTTGAAACCCGGAGATCAAGAGTCCTGTGCTCTACGGGCTGAGCTAACCAGCCGCCCCTTGTAGGATTTCATTTTACTGGACTTAAATTTCAGAGATGTTTATAGTGGGGTTTTTTGTTTTGCTTTTAAGGTTGTATTTATTTATTTGAGAGAGAGAATGAGAGAGAGAGCACATGAGAGGGGGGAGGGTCAGAGGGAGAAGCTGACTCCCTGCTGAGCAGGGAGCCCAATGCGGGACTCCATCCTGGGACTCCATCCTGGGACTCCATCCTGGGACTCAGGATCATGACCTGAGCGGAAGGCAGTTGCTTAACCAACTGAACCACCCAGGCGCCCTTTAGTGGTTTTTTTAGTATCTATTTTGGTTACAGTATTTAGGTAAAATTTCTGTAAGAAAAGAAATAATTAAATAATAATATAAGGAGACTCTAAGTGTCCTGTTGTGAAAATTTATTGTGAAAACTAGGTAACCAAGTATATTAGAAATAGATCTAAAATAAAGGGGAGAAAATAGGATTTTAGTGAGACCTGTAGGGAGAGCCACATAAAGTGAAGAACAGTTTTTGCTCTCAGAGACCTTGATTTTGGCTCCTCGAAGTTTTGTCCTTGTTTGATTTTTACCTAGAAGGAACTAAGAAAATTAATTTGAAATGGCCAGCATAGAAACTCGTGAGCTTGAGATGAGCAGGAACAAAAATGAATGCAAGAAAAGACTAAGATAAGAGGAATCATGGGAGTGATTCATTTGTTGAACATGTATATGTTTAGCTGTCTTTTGAGTGTCAGCACTGGAGGAGTATGGGCACATGTGGAATGTGGTGGGTCTTTTGGGAACCCTATTGACCTAGTTCTCAAAAGCTATAGAGTAGATGTACAAAGTGGGGAAAGCAGTGGAATTTGTATTTGCTTTAGTTTTTGAATGCTGAAAGTCCTCTCCCCCTTTTTCAGATACCAAAATTTTCTTAAGACTTACTAGCCATTTTGTATCATTTACTTGACCATTCCCATGCGCCACCTTTAGTGTAATCAGTGCAGGTCTTTTTACTGTTACGATAGTAATCTGTCTCCTCTTATAGTCAAACAGTACAGAAACACAATAAGAAGGTTGGATGGGAAGACCATTGCTAAAAGAGAATATTCTTAATTGTGTGGTTTTATTTTAAAGATATTTTTTATTTAAAAAATTGGAGAAATTTAATCTATACAAAGCATTCTTTGATGTCTAATAGACTACTACTTGAATAAAATTTTAAAAATTCTGAAAGTTGGTGATGTGATGGATGGACATATAGAGGAAAATGGAGTACACGTTTTTTTTAAAGCTCAAATCCAAAGGCACTTAATTTTGTTTTGCGGTTACTTCAACCCTTAATTAAGAACAAATATATTAAAAAACAAAAATTGAGATGATTGTAATACATTGCAGGTTTTATTGTATCACTAAAAATGATAAGAAAGTTATGTGATACTCAGATATAATTCTTCAATATGCTAACCCTTGTCACTGTAGTGTGCTTTCAATAAGTGGAAGAACAATGCTAAGTGTGAGATTAGACTTTAAATGAAGAAGCTGAAATGCAATTATAATAGTACATAAGTGACATCAAAGCTGTTGTTGGTATATGTTGGAAATTTTGGATAAAAGAACTGTAAAGATATAGTTTTAATTGTTATAGATAGCACATTTAGTGTACTGTAATGTGTAAAGAAATACTTGCTTTGTGGTTTATTTGTATAATATTGGTTATACTGTAAAATATTGTTTAGTACTTGTTCTGTATATGGTATTTGTTAGCCATCATTTATTAGCAACTTGTTCCTGTTGTGGTTTATTGTATTTTAATATAGTTGTGCTGGAGATAGTACTTTATTTTAGGAGTTTCCTAGATTATTAATACATTAAGAATGATAAATGTATTAAAATACTGTATTACGGGGGCATCTGGGTGGCCAAGTCTGTTGAGGGTCTGACTCTTGGTTTTGGCTCAGGTCATGATCTCAGGGTTTGGGATGGAGCACCAAGTTGGGCACTGTACTCAGCGGGGAGTCTGCTTGAGATGCTCTCTCTCTTTAAAGTAAATAAATAAATCTTTAAAAAACTGTATCACAGAGATGAAATGAAGGTTTCTTGGCATATTGGTAAAGCATAATACGGGAAGTACCTGGAAAATCAGATACGGTTTCTGCCAGACTTTTGCTCTTCCTATACCTGACACATAGTGGGCATTAATAAACATCTTTTGAATGAATTGAATGCATTCTTTTAGTGATCCCTCAATATTTGCATGTTGATTTTTATTTAATATTTGTTGAGTACTTACTAAACTTTCAGTCCTACTGTCACGGTGCATATGTTACAATGGAATAAATCCGTTAAAAAAACAAATTTTAATGATCAGATAATGCTAAGAGCTATGTAGAGAATTGAAATAGGGTGAGGTAATGTGATAGTGTATGACTGGGTGGCTACTTTTAAATTGACTAGTCACTGAAGGCCTTTTTGAATACAGTGACATTTAAACTGATATCTGAATAATAATAAGTACTCAGATGGGGAAGAGTGTTTTCTGTAGGGAAAGACCTTTAAGAGTGTGTTTTGGGACTCAAAAAAGGCTTGTATTGCTAATCTAGTAAGTGAGGGAAAAGAGAGGTAATAGATCAGAGTTAGGCAAGGGGGGGTTTTCAAGGTAAAATAAGCCTTTGGGGAATTTTAAGCAGAGGAGAAAAATTTCTTCTTTGATTTTAAAGGTTACTTTGACTACTGTATGGGAAATGGATAATAGGATGAGCAAGAGGGATAGCAGCGAGACCAGTTAGGCTTATATAGTAGTCTTAAACAGTCAAGGCTTTAACTAGGGAAGTAGGAGCCACAGATATGAAGAAAAATGGATGGATTTGAGATGTGCTTGGGAGCATAGAGTTGAGAGAATTTTTGATGGGTTGGAGTGGGGAAAATTGAGAAATTGAAGATTAAGCCTAGATTTTGGTTGTATAAATTGTGTGAATACTTATGATCTTTCCTGAGATGTGGAGGGCTGGGAAGGGAGCAGGTTTGGGGTTGTGGTGGGAACTCAAGACTTAAGTCTAAGATGCCTATTACGTGTTCAAATAAAGATGACAAGGAGATTTGTTAACGAATCTCGATTCCAGAGAGAAGTTTGAGTTGGAGATAGAGCCCTGACGGTAGGCAGCCTGTGTGGTTGACTTCAGTCCATGGGACCAAATGAGATCATCTAGCAATCTTTTTCAGTGTCCATTGCTTGTGTAATTTGAACCCTAAATTATCCACTATATGTAATTAATTGTATTCTACTAGAATTGAAGAACCATGGTGAGAATGTAGCTGGGTAATAGGATGGGGCCTGAGGTTGAAGCCTGGATTTGGAGCTTGAGTAGTGAAGAGGTCAGTCAAGGAACAATCTTTGAGGTGGGAAGAATCCAAGAAAAAATGTTTCAAGGAGAAGGAAAGGATCAAATGTGTCTACTGCTTGAGAATTCAAGAGACATGCCCTTTGGTTTTGACAGCTTGGAGATTATTAGTTACCCTGACAAGTAATTTCCATGGAATGGTGGAGCCAAAAGTTATGTTTAAGTGGATTGAGGAATGAATGGGAGATGAGGAAATGTAGATAGTAACTATGGACATATATTAGTTATCCTGACATTGTCATTTTCCCTGATGTAGCTGCTTTTATCTTTGTGTTTAAAACATGTGACAATGATCACAATTCTGATCTTCACAGCATGTGATAGACATTGTTTAAAAAAGACATCCACACCAGAATTGTGGAAAATAATGTATTAGTGTATGTTCTAAAAAAAAGAAATGAATGCCAGGGTGATTAGTAACTTGCTGCCATCACACAGTCAATGGCTTCGGTAGTTTCAGTATCTGTGAAGGATGGTTTTGCTCATACCCTGGTCTTCTTTCCTTAATCTCTCATCCAGTGATAGTTCCTTCTACACTGCCTCAATTATTCAGTCCCATGACTGGTAACTAGATCTTATTGCTAGTAACTGTAGCTATTCCCCCATTCCCAGTAATCTGTTTTTAGTAACCTACTTTACCTTTCTTCTGATTCCAGTTCTAATGAGACCTATAATTCTTTTGATCCACACTTCTTTTTGCTGGCCCTCCCTTCATGTTATTGCTTCCACTCTTGCCCGGCTAAAATAGGGTCAGTGATTATAATCACTCTCTTGGAAGGGTCAGCATAGCATGTCTCTTGAGCCAGACTGCCTGAGTTTCAATCCTGGCTGTAGCACTTGCTCTGTGACCTTGGGCAAGTTACCTAATAATGCGTCTGTTTCCTCATCTTAAAATGAGAGTACTGCCACTGGAAGTACTAACCTCACGTGGTTGTTTGGAAGGTTTTACGAGTTTGAGAGCATACACATAAAACCGTGACCATGCTTGACAACATGGTCCCAATCTCACTTCATTGTTTTTTCTTGGAAAACCCCAAATGTGATTAAATTCAGTTTTGTTTGTACTTGCACTTGTGTAGCTAGAAGACAAACACATAGCCACATTGATTTGTCTCACTTAAAGTTCATGAACATTAACTGTAATTGGGTCCTCTGTACTGCCTGTTAAGTGTACTTCACTAGTGTACACTTTACTAGTCCATCCATTCACTCTTCCACTGTCATAAGCAGATTTCATTGAATGTCCTCATTTTCAGCCAATAACCCTAGCTTTTAGATTTTATTGAGATTTTAGATTTTATTGAGAATATAGAAACAGTCAGGACAGAACTTTTGCAGAGTCCTACCAGAACTTCCTACTTCCTATAGTCCCCTTTTGTTGGGGGTTGATATCTATTAGGGGTGGTGCTAAGGCTGGCGCCTCTACTTTTCCACTATACCCTGTACTTGGTCGTCTGTGAAGGACCTCACTCCATCTGTTCTTTTCTCTTCTGCCTCATTGATTTTTCCATTCTAGAATATTCAGACATTTTCATCTTAAACCCCCCCACCTTGTCTCCGTATCCCTCTTTGGCTACTACCTCATTTCCCTGCTGCTCTTCATAGCAAAACTTAAGGGTAGCTCTTGAGTCTGTTTACTTGTTTTTACATCTTGCTCGCATTCAAATACATCACACTATGGCCAACCTAGGGGTGAGTTTTTTCCCATTTTGTATTTGTCCTGTGTCCTTGAGCACTTATATCTTTTTTCTCCATAGTAAAATAGGAGTAATAGTAATTTTCCTGCCTTTTTGAGTTGGTGTGAAAATCAAATGAGATCATGGATCTGAAAATTTTTAGTGAATTGTGAAATTAAAAATAAAAGTATGCAATTTTTTTAAACAAATCCTGCTTTTTCAATGGTTTTCCATTATTTCGATCAATGCTTTCACTATCTTAAAAAGGTTTGTATAGATGTGGTTTCCTCTCATTGTGTCAACTTGATATAATCAGCAATTTCAGTTTTTTAAGAGTGATGTTCTGCCTTTTTTTAGTTTGGAAATTGTGAGATGATTTGATAGGTAATGTATAAAATTTCTGTTACTTTTGGAAAGAAATGTGCTAAAATTGAGCCTGTCATAGCACAGAATCCTGCTGAAGGACATCACACCATCTGGTCCCTGTAAGTTTGGATAAATTCCTTATGTAGTGTCTCCAAGAGCTAATTTTATAACTCAGTGAACTTTATAAACCCTTTAAACATTACATAAACCTTTTCTAGCAGAGGAGGTAGACTGGCTACAAATGACTAATATATATGAACAGATCCTAAATACTTCAACAGGTGGATAAAAATTGTGTCTCTCCCTCTCCTTTCCCCCTCAAACTTTTGGTTGAATTAGGTAGGTGGCTTTTTTTGTAGTGTGTTAGATCCATTCTCTGCCTATATAGAAACTTTAAAAGTTATAGGTATCTTGAGATTTCTACTTCTCTACTTAGTTTTCAAAGTCTGTGTCTGTTTTTATCTTGTTGAAATCATACTGTTAAGAATATATTTTGGGATAGATTAAATTGGCATGAATAGCTTGGCTTAGGAGCCTAAATATCATAGTTTCTATGGGAAAAATAGATTCTGGATTTCAAATAGCATTTTTTTCAAAGATTATTTGTTAAGTTTATTTATTAGAGAGAGAGAGAACAGAGTGAGATAGAACATAAAGTGGTGGGGAGGGGCAGAGGGAGCTGGAGAAGCGAGTTCCATGCTGAGTAGGGAGCCTGACAAGGATCATGACCCCTGCTGAAGGCAAAGGCTTAACTGACTGAGCCACCCACACGCCCCTCAGAGTATATTTTAAAATCATAGCCTTTTGGATCATAATCATAATTTGAGAATTAATGGCTTTTATTTACTGTCTACTCACGCATTATTAATCCTGTACTCTCGGTAATAAAAAATCTCTTTTGCTACATTTTTCCATTCCGTGGGTCTAGTGGGAAGATTTTTCCTGTTGCACTAGAGTCAGCTGATTCTTTATAATCAATTCTATTTTTAGAATTAGCGGGAGACTACTTTGGGGGAGGAATCCAGGAAATACTCCGTGGTGCCTGCCACTTTCTCAAATGGAAGTATACCACCCAAGGAATCCCCCCCCAAAAAAACAAAAAATGCATTGCCCACAGTGTAAATCTTTGAAACCCTTTTGCTTTGGGACTCTCCTTTTGCTAATGGCTAATTGCCAAATTTTGGTTGCTCTTTATTATTTTTCAAAAATTTAGCTAGGTATTAGACTACTGCCTCAGACCTTTCTCTTTTTATTTTTCTTTTTTAAGTAATCTCGGTGCCCAGCGTGGGGCTCAGACTCAAGACCCTGAGATCAAGAGTCACATACTCTACCAAGTGAGCCAGCCAGGTGCCCCAGACTTTGCTTTTTTAATGATGACCCCTCCCAAAATTACAGTGTATTCTTTTTTTTTTTTTTTTAAGATTTTATTTATTTATTTGAAATAGAGCAAGCTAGGGAGAGAGGACAAGCAGGGGGAAGGGGCAGAGGGAGAAGCAGACTCCCCACTGAGCAGGGAGCCTGATGTGGGTGGGGCTTGACCCCAGGACTCGGGGATCATGACCTGAGCTGAAGGCAGACGCTTAACCAACTGAGCCACCCAGGCGCCCCAAAATTGCAGTGTATTCTTGTATAATATTAGTAAGCAATGGTTGAGAGACAGGGTGCAATGATTTTTTTTTAAACTTTTAAAATTTTCCCTTAAATTACTAAAATAATCCAGGCTTGTTAGAGTTAGTAAAGTGTATAAAAAAGCAGAAGGCTTTATGCTCCTGGTCCAGATAACCTCTATGGACTCTATATGCTGCTAGACATTTTTTTAATGTACGTGTAACACATAAACATAACTACACTGTGTTTTTTAAAAATCAACTAGCTTTTGCCCTTTAAAGATAATTATAGATGTCATTTATTCATATATGCATGCATTCAGTGAATACCTTGCATGTATAGCGATTGTTCTTGCATTGTATTCAAATGAATGCCTGTACAATCGTGTATTTTACCATTGAAGGTTTAGGGTTTTCAGTATTATAAACAGTAGTGTGGTACACATATTTTGTTCATGTATCTTTGAAGTATTTGTGTGAACATGTCTTTAGCATTGATTTCTAGATGTAGAATTGTTGGATCAAAGGCGTCAGTTTGCTTCAAAATTGCCTGCCTGCATCAGTGCTCACAAATAATCAACTTCCACATGAGTAACTAGCCAGTATTCAAATAAGAGATGTAGCACAGATTAAATGAGTTAAATATTGTGAAGCTCTTCATATACTGCCTGGCATGTGGTAAGAACATGGCACCCATGAGCTGTTAGTCATTCAGCCTCTGTATTTCAGGGCTACCCATTAAAGCTTGCATAATTTTTTTTTTACTACTTATAACAGTAATAAGGAACAATATAGTTAAAGCAGAAATAAGGAAAATATACTGTAACATTGAGGAAGCTGGGTTATCATATGAATATTCAGTTGCTAACCTAATCAACAAGCTGTAGTCCTAGAAATCTTGTGCAAAAGTGCTGTGTAAGAGGACTGAGGTGCAAAACATTATGTTACTATCATGGGGATATAATTTGTAAGACATTTTGATATCTGAAACATACAACTTAAATTTGTTGAATGGAAAAGACTACTTTTAATGGTTATTGGCCTGAACTAGGGTAGTGCCAGGGGATGCAATGTAATATTCACAGGGGGAAATAATTAGATGGTAAGTTGGAACCACTGGATGAATGATTTGATGTGAGGAATGTGGAAGAGACAAGCTCCTCATGGGAATGGGATGAAAAAGGATAACTGATCAGCTTTTGTGTTGGCACTTTTTAATAGACTATTATTATTAATTGTGATTGTCTCCCTTTGGGGGAAAAAAGCCATATCAGCCATGTTTAATGTTAGATAAAGAATATGTTTTTCTTTTGAAATGCACATAATTTCATAAGAGAAATATGCGGCTAGGAAAAAAGTTTGGTTTCTTGATAACAATGCTTTGTTGATGGTTGGGTTGATGATAAACTCATTCTTTAGGGGGACCTAAACAGCAAAATGAAAGTTTAGCAAAATGAAAGGATAGCCTTCGTTATTTATTGGGACTGTGGTGATCAATTCTAGATCCATCCTGTTTACTACTTAAAGAAATAGGAGCGCTGGCATGGGGCTCAGCACAGTTAGAGGAGTCATAACTGCATCTGTTGGTGGTCATAACTTTCCCAAGACAAGCCACGTGCAGAGGTGCTACGTCTTCTTTTTTTGCCACATCCAGAAAGAAGACCTTTCTTTTTTTTTTTTTTAAGATTTTATTTATTCATTTGAGACACAGAGAGAGAGAGAGCATGAGCAGGGAGAGAGGCAGAGGCAGAAGGAGAAGCAGGCGCCCCGCTGAGCCAGGAGCCCGATGCGGGGCTTGATCCCAGGACCCTGGGATCATGACCCGAGCGGAAGGCAGACGCTTAACCATCTGAGCCACCCAGGCGCCCCAAGACCTTTCTTAATAAGCTGTTTTAAAGTGTGTTCAATTTGATCAGGTTAGGATTTAGACTAACTAGTCTGTAGGCCATCTTTCAGCAAATATATTATGGTTGAATGCCTATGGGATAGAGTTAGGTATGCATGGCTCAAGTTGAGAGGGCTAAGAAGTGACACCTGGATGGTTCTTAAAACTAAAGGAGATGGATTATCTGGGAAGTTTCCATAGAACAAAAGGCAGCCTTGGGTATAATCCTGAGGAGCACTTAAAGGGCTAGCGGAGGAAGAGGATTTCACAAAGCCGTGAACAGAGAGAAAGGAGGAAATCCAGAAGAGAACCTTACAGAAGCCAAAGGGAAGCACTGTGAACAGGAGAAAACAGGTTCAGTACTGTTTAATGTGACCAGTCAAGTAAGGTAAGGAAGGACTAAGAAGTGTCTGGTTATGATTCTTGCTGAATTTGGTGATAACTGGTAAGAGCAGGCTTATGGAATCCTGGGGATGGGGAGAAAATAAGCAGCAGAATGAGAATAAAGTGCATTCTTTTGTCAGCAAGTAATAGGTGCGGTGTTACCAGTAAGTTCTAGAGTGTGTGTAGTTAATTTTTTGAAAAATGCGTGAGACTAAGGGGAGGAGAGTGTAGCTGACAAGAGATATGGGGAGTTGGGAAGTTTTTTTGTTTTTTAAGGTTTTATTTATTTGACAGAGAGAGACACAGCGAGAGTAGGAACACAGCAGGGGGAGTGGGAGAGGGAGAAGCAGGCTTCCCGCGGAGCAGGGAGCCAGACGCGGGGCTCGATCCCAGGACCCTGGGATCATGACCTGAGCTGAAGGCAGCCACTTAACCGACTGAGCCACCCAGGTACCCCAGTTGGGAAGTTTTTGTTTTGTTTTTAAGATGATAGAAAATTGGGTCTGTGGGGCTTGATTCCAGAGTCCTGGGATTATGACCTGAGCCGAAGGCAGATGCTTAACTGACTGAGCCACCCAGGCGCCCCTAAACACTTACAGTATTAGTCTGTGATTACTTTTTTAGCCAAATTATATAGATAGTGATGTCTGTAGAGTTCTCATTGTTATATTCTTAATACTCTTTGATCACCAATTTGGTTTCTTTGGAGCAAAACAATTGGAGGTGTTTGTTATTGTTGTTCTGCTTTTTTTTAGTCAGACATGATTAGTCCAATGTACCGTCATGCTTCACACGCAGCATGGGGCTCAAACTCACCACCCTGAGAGCAAGAGTCACATGCTCTACCAACTGAACCAGCCAGACACCCCAGCAGAACTCTTTAATGTTTGGCTTAATAGAAGATAGGAAGCTTCTCACCTGCTTCTGCATTCAGTCTTTTGTGGAATCACATGCTGTGTAACCTCTGGAAAACTCAAGTATATACTTGTGAGAAAATTAGAATGGAAAAAGGCAAATAATGTCTTTGACCTTGCAGACCACCTGATAAGGTCTTACGAACCTTTATGGCTCCCTGACCATACCTAGAGAATCATTGCTCTAGGCGTTAGCATCCATAGCAGTGCAGGGATTTAATGAAATGATCTTTAAAATTTATCTTAGAAATTTGGATAGTATCTTTTATTTCCTGCTCTTATCATGAAGTGCTAGTTGAATGTATAGGTAAAATCAGAACTGTCAACATTAATTTAAAGCAAGGGCGAACTGTAGAGTTATTGAAGCTGTGAAGTCTTTGTACTTCTTTATTCTGAAGCACACATAGCAGAGAGTTTACCATATGATAAAGAACATTAAATGAAATTGAATAAGGCCATGGAATTTATAGCTTGAGTTTACTGATGTTGAGATCTCTGAGTGCTTTTTTTTTAAAGTTGTTACTTGTGTTCATTTAACCTTTGAAATTCAGAACAATAGAAAATAGTGGACTTGGATTCTTGTGATGGATTTCTACTTTGGGGAGCATAAGAATAGTGGTGATGCTGTTCACTCATTTCAGGAAGATCAGTGCAGCAAGTGCAGCAATTTATAATGGTGTGTGCAAAATAACTCTGCTTTAAAGCCTGAAGTCAGAAAGCTGTTTTGGGTTTCAGCTACTACGTAGTAGCTGTGTGACCTGGGGAGGAGATTTAACCTCTCTTCTCATCTATAACATTGAGTGGATGATATTCCCATTTGTCCCAGAGTTTTAAGAATTACTTGAAATTGTGTATGTTAATGTACTTAAAGCTGTAGAAGCATTATCGTCTTTTTTTCTTTTGAAAGATACATTGTTGCTTTTTAATTGTACAAAGGGACCTTCTCTTTATATCTCAGAGGGTTTTTCATCTAAAGCTCAGAACTATCAACTTAGACAATTTTCAGAAGTATTCTGGGAAATTGAAGGAAATGGAATTTTCCCCTTTGATTCTTGTGTCTTTAATGAAACTAGTACTCTCTCTTTGTATCCCTATCAGGCAGTCTTTCCCCTAAAGCTCAGACCTATCAACTGGGACACTTTTTAGAAGTATTCTCGGAAATAGAAGGAATAGAATTTTCTCTCTTGATTCTTGTGCCTTTCAAGTAATGAAACTAGTACCATTATGTCTTCTTGCCTCTTTTACTCCTCTGCCACCCTGTTTTCTGATCAGTGTCAAGAAATTGATTGGACTCATTTTCAGAATACCTTATAATGAGCCTATTGTCACATAAATTTAGGAATCAAAGAGACCATAAAGATCATCTGTTTCAGCCCCTCATACTTTGTAGATGAGACTGATACTTGAGAGAAACCGAGCTACTTGTTTAAGATCATTTAAGTGGTACCCTGGTCCTCAGCCAAGGCTGAACTTTGGAACCACCTGTAAAGCTTTAAAAAAAAATACAGATGGTCACGCCACATTCCCAGAAATTGTTTTAATTGGTCTTTATGAAGCCCCCTTGGGTGTGATTATAATGAAACGTATCCCACTTTTAAAGTGAATCATTTGCCATTTAACATTCATATTTAACTTCTATTATTATTGTAGAAGTGACTATTTCATTTCTTAGGCCTTTTAGGTTAGAGAGTTTTTCTTTACTTTTTTACTCTGTGGGAAATAAGCCCATAAAGTATAATGAGAATCAGAACTTTCTGATGTTGAAATCTTTATTTTGAATGGATTTATTAAGTCAACTGGTAAAGTCTTTTCTTTTAATCTGTGTATGTCTAGCATCTGTGGTAAAACAAAGTTTATACCTATTATGCCTAGCGATATGTATTAAGAATGGGTCTTTTAATATAATACTGTAAAGACAAGATCTTTAAGTTTTTGGAAATATTAATAATATGCATAAAATTTTACCTTGCATTGTTTATTCAAATTCTGGATTGTCATTTGTTGTTTAGACTTTCTGGAAAAAAATCTTTGTTTTTCCTGTAGGTGAAGGCACTGAAAGAGAAGATTGAATCTGAAAAGGGGAAAGATGCCTTTCCTGTAGCAGGTCAAAAATTAATTTATGCAGGTATGAATTAAATATTGTAAGTAATATGCCATCTTCTTGCTTACAGTGACAGTCTTTGGTTTTAGAAACTGTCATCTTACAATTGTGTATACAAATTGAGTCTGTCAGAAATATATACGGTGTTTGTGTTTGATATCTTTTAGTCAAATGTTAGTGCCTTTTTACCTGATTATATTTCCGTTTATATTTATCTTGGCTGATTAATGTTTTTCTTTGGGGAAAGTATTCATTGATAGAATTGACATTGGTGATTATTTTAACTTCAGTTAATGCGTAAGACAAAGGTTATGGGCTTCAAATAATGTGTTCTTTTTTTCTTAATGTACTAGGCAAAATCCTCAATGATGATACTGCTCTAAAAGAATATAAAATTGATGAGAAAAACTTTGTGGTGGTTATGGTGACAAAAGTAAGTTTGAGCCTTGTTCTGTATATCTTTATGCATGTGAGGGTTTTTTGGTTTTTTGGGTGTTTTTTTTTTAAATAGTGATCCCAACTGTGTATACAGTTTGTGCACATCCATATGGCAGGTACTTAAACTGTTATTTAAAGATTTTAAGTCTACTTTGGGTCAGCCATAAAGTTAATTATTTTATACATTTATAGCTTAAACATAATTTTAAATGAAACAGTTGATAAAATGTCATGTAAAAATTGTTAAGTTTTGCTGGAGTAGTAAAATCGGTAATTATGTAATTTAAAGTGTGACTCTTAGTAATTGAGTAAATAGTTCTTATTTTGTGTTTTTAATAAGGGTGCCTTAAAGGGACTTGCTAAATTATGTACTAGATCTGACTGACTCCTCAGGCAGAAAAGGCATGTAAACTCATAATTTCAGTGATATTCCTTAGTTGAGGAGGGGTAGATTTTTAGATGCTAAAAAAGGAAAAGGCAGCTGAAGAAATGATAGAATGATTGTTGTGAGAAAGGTTTTGGTTTGGTGGTATTTTTTAGAGGGGAGGGGCAGAAGGAGAGAGAATCTTAAGTAGGCTTTCTGCCCAGCACAGAGCTGGACGTGGGGCTCAATCTCAGGACTCTGAGATCATTACAAACCAGAATTCGGACACTTAACCAACCAACTGAGCCACCCAGGCGCCCCTTGAGAAAGTTTTTTAAAGGGAATTTTTTGTGACTTGCTGGATTGAAATATATTTGGGACAGTTTATAAAAGTCAGAGTTTTTCTCTAAAGCAGAGAGTGAATTTGGGTTCTTTCAGAGGTTCTGTTACATTTTTGTTTAAAGATACATAAGCATGCAGTGGAGAGTTAAATAGGGATGTGGTGGTATTCATGACATGAATTTTTAGGATTGAGTTGTAGTCTGAGAAGAACAGTGATACTTGTGACACTGAAAATAAGTTTAAATAAGTAACTGGAAGACAGTTTATCAAAGACTGAAAGAATAAATGAGGATTTTTTTTTAAGTTTAAGGTAATATATGCATAGAAAGTAGTTGAACAAGTAAATTTTAATTAACTGCATATTTTTGTCCTGAGAAAAAGCAGCTAAACATAGGTGTTGGATTTAAAAGTTTTTAATCCATTAAGAACCATAGTGATTTTGCTATATTAAAGCACTTATTCTCACTAAATGTTAAACTTTACATATAGAGAACAGAATCATGTGAGGAAACTTTGTCTCAGTCTAGTATTTTTAATTGTGATAAAATACACATAACACAAAATTTACCAGTTTAACCATTTTTAATTGTACAGTTCAGTGGCATTAAGTACATTCATATTCTACAACCATCATCACCATCCTCTCTAGAACTCTATACCCACTAAATGGTAACTCCCATTTCCCTCGCCCCCCAGTCCCTGGTAACCACCATTCTACTTTCTCAGTTTAACTACATACTTCATATAAGTGGAATCATACAGTGTTTTCCTTGTGTGACTGGCTTATTTCCCTTAGCATAATGTCTTCCAGGTTCATCCATGTTGTAGCTACATGCCAGAATTTGTGTCCTTTTAGAGCTGAATAATATTCCATTGTCTCTTCTAGTTTTATCATGTATAGTACATAATGGAAAATGTGGTAGCCACATATTTGGATATGTATGTTATTGGTCTTATTTCCTTTAGTATTATAATAACCTTGATTATTTAGAACATAGCTAAGAATTATGCAGGATAGGTCTCAGAATAGATCCATGCATTTGAAGAATAGCTACTTAGAGCCAAGCCTTTTCTTATTTTACATAGGATTCTAATGATATTTCCGGTTGTTTTATTTTCAAGTTAATAGAAGCCAGCTATTAGAAGGGGAAAAATTAGGCATTATGGAAGCAATGAGAAATGACCGTATTATAAAGAAGAGACGGGAAAAAGCTATTTAGATCAAAAGTAGGCAGAAAAACTTCAAAAAGTAGATGGGTTTGATACCATTTAGAATGAGGCTTAAATAGCTCTATGGCAACAAGAGACCTTGAGGGCGTGGAATGTGACTGTTTATATTGATCACAAGTAATCTTAAGGGAAATAATAAATGAGCGTAGTAATGCATTTAAATTTCATTTCATCTAGATTGGAGTTTTAGAACATTAATAATTTGCAGAGTATTGGCAGTTTAAAAGTTACAGGGCTAAACACAGGTCTCTTAGAATAAAGAAAGGAGGGAATGAACGCTGCTAGTGTTTCTTTTAATTCCCCTGCCCTACCTTGCACAAGCCATGCTTTCTCCCGTGTGCTCTATACCAGCGCAAATCAAACAAAGTTATTTTGGTGACGCTTTTAAATGACAATAAATACTTGAAAATTATAACCAAGGAACTTAAAGTGTAATGTTTGGGGATGGTGGGACAGTAATTTTATGGTTCTTGTTCTTAGTACACATTCTGTATATTTCTGACTAGTGGCTGATTATGGTTCTTTTTCATATTAACTTGATAACAAAGACTGACACTATTAGCTAAAGCTAATTAAGGTTGATAGATAATATATACGCTGTCACTGGCTTTGAAAGAGTAACGTTAAGTAGTGATTCAGATGGCTAATATTGATCACTTATTATGTTACTTTATGAAATTATTTTCAAGTTTGTGTTAGTGTTAACGTTTGTAGCCTCCTGTAACTATACAGTCTACTTAGAGATCAGGTAATGTATTTTATCATAATCCATTGTTTTACTTTTTTAATGTGTTTAGCCCAAAGCAGTGACAACACCAGCACCAGCTACAACCCAGCAGTCAAATCCTGCCACCACTACCACAGTTAGCTCCTCCACAGCTCCAGCTGTGGCTCAGGCCCCAGCCCCTGCTCCCACTCTGGCTCCCACTCCTTCCCCTGCATCCGTCACTCCAGCACCAACGACAGCATCTTCTGAACCTGCACCTACTAGTGCAGCGCAACCAGAGAAGCCTGCAGAAAAGCCAGCAGAGACACCAGTGGCTACGAGTCCAACAGCAACTGACAGGTAAGACCTGCAACCTAGGAAATCATATCTCAACACAAGTTCATGACAAGAATTTGACGCGAGTATTGATTTTGATGATTGTTTTGATCAAACTTTGTTTCTGCTATGTTAAACTTTTTCTAACCATTGAACTGTGACTAAAACAGCATGCTTGTGCCTGTTTAAATTTCCATAATTCAGATTTGTATACTCTGCACTTTTTTCCCCCAGGGGCGAGGGGAAAGAGGGTCAAAGTCATTATTCATTTTGTGTAGAAAAATTAAGAAATACAAATGACTTACAAGAATAAAAATAACTTGCTCTTTTATTATAGTTTGACAATATAAATAACTTGACCTTGACCCCTCACATTATTTATATTTTGATCCATATTCTTTTCTGATCATTGTCATTTATATTGTAAATATCCTTCCATGCCACTAAATATTTCCAGTTGCTGCGAGGCATTGTGTTTGGATCTAACATTTGTTGGCACTTAACCTTAGAAAAATAACATCTTTGGGTATTTTCCTCATCTGTAAAATGTGGATGACATGGGGCGCCTGGGGCTCAGTTGTTAAGCGTCTGCCTTCGGCTCAGGTCATGGTCCTAGGGTCCTGGGATCGAGCCCCACATCGGGCTCCCTGCTCAGCAGGAAGCCTGCTTCTCCCTCTCCCACTCCCCCTGCTTGTGTTCCCTCTCTCGCTGTCTCTCTTTCTGTCAAATAAATAAATTTAAAAAAATGTGGATGACAATAGGACCTATCTCTTAGAGTTGTTATATATATCTCTTGTTATACCTATCTCTTAGAGTTGTTATATCTGTCTCTTGTTATATCCTATTTCTTAGAGTTGTTATAATTATTAAATGAAATAATGGATGTATAGGACCTATCTCTTAGAGTTGTTACATCTATCTCTTGTTATATCCTATCTCTTAGAGTTGTTATATGGTTGTTAAATAATGGATGTTAAATAATGAATGAAAGTTGTTAAATAATGGATGTATAGGACCAGTCTCTTAGAGTTGTTATATCTATTTCTTGTTATATCCTATCTCTTAGAGTTGTTATAATTATTAAATGAAATAATGGATGTAAAGGCTGTGAAATAGCACATGTTCACAGCAGTTAAGTATCAACTATTATGCATAGTAACCTACCTTTTGTTGAACATATGGATTGTTTGACTTTTCCACTGTTCTAGCTATATTTTTGTGAACTTTTGTAGAAATTTAAATTTTACCAGTGTAGATCTTTAAAACAAAAGGTGCAGGATATTTGAGGAGCAAGAAATACTTTCTTGTGGGAAGTTGGCAGGATTATCGAGTAGTTTATGACAAAGGTTTTTTTCCCCCCAAGGATAAATAAAATAACCAAAACAAGTGCTTTGGTTCTCTTGGGTGGACTCGTATAGAGAATTTCTCCTTTATCTGAGAACATGGGTTGTATTTAGTCCAGTGTGCACTGGCACTGGAGCTGTTTGTCTTTTGTGACTTCAGTACAACTTGGGACCTCAGTGGCAGTAGTTAGAGTCCTTGGAATCAGAACCAGATGGAGTAGAGATTATACAGGAATTGGAAACACTGATAGGAAAGCATGTTTGTGATAAAGACAACGATGATTAGAAAAAAATTAGTTAGGATCCTTCATTTTAGTGTTTGCCTTTATGTCTGGTTACTGTGTCTGACCCAGTCCACAATGTTTGGAGGGGTTTGAGTCATCTGATTAATTGGTCACTTAGGGCCTCTTTCCAGGGAATTGATTCCCTGTGAGGAGAGCATAGGCTCAGGTAATAAAATACTTCCCCTATGCCTGCTTGCTAAACTTCGCTTTAGGCATTCTGAGACACTGTTGCCTAACTTGATGCTTATCCCATGTGTATTTAGAAATGCATTCAACACTCTTACCTAGTGGGAGACAACCTAGACTCAGGTTAAGCTGTTCTATCAAAAGGTTGTTCATCAGTTCTGTATATGGGAGGGAACTGAACAAATTTAACACGTTGGTTTTCCAGATCATATGAATATTGTAACTGTAATTAAATATGTCTTCATTCAGGGCAGTATATTTTATTTTCTTAAATGTTTTCAGCTCTTTGAAAAGTTCATAGTGAGAATTTCAGAATTGATCAATAATTTTAATGTGCTAATATGATCTATCCAAATTTCTTTATTATCTCTTTAAAATTTCTTTCTGGGTGTACAGTTCCATTTACCCATTCTCAAGAGTCAGTATTACATTTTCAGACCTATAGAAGTTGCATAAATCAGTAGATGGTCAGTGATAGAGCAGACACTAGAGTTACTTACTTGGTTTGGCCTTACACACCAACTGCTTATTTTTATGTCCCCAAATTATTACCTTAGAGAAGGATAACACGGGAAAGGAAGAATGAGAGAAGCTCAGAAAACTGGCTGCTTAAATGTGCCTTCGTCCTTTCATCTGTATTGTACAACGTGGAGTGTCCTATAAAGCACGAAACTTAGTGAGATAATTGTTGATAGACATGTTGGTATAAATTTGAGGGACATCAGAAAGTTTATTCATCACCACTGGCCTGACATTTCAATAGGCATTTGTGTCTTTAGGCCAATTTTGTTCTTTAAAAACCACCAATTACAATGCAAATTCTACTTGTTTATCTTTACCTTAGAGAAACTGCCCATGTACACAAGACTACGTTATTTATAGTTAAAGGCAAATTGGAACCAACCTCAATACATTAGTAAGGGAATGACTTGACCTGTAATTTATTCATATTAGAGAGCAGTGCTACTCAAAGTGTTGGTAAGCAGCATCAGCGTTAGTGAGAGTTTCTTTGAAATTAAACCCCTGACCTAAATCAGAATTATCTGGGGGTGGATCCCAGAAATCTGTATTTTAACAAGCTCTCCTGGTAAATTCTTGGGCTTCCTAAAGTTTGAGAAGCCCTAATGTCCAATATTACCGGCCAGTTAAAGTATGTAGTATGTATCATATTGAGTGAATGTGGTTTCAAGGCTTTGTTATCAAGTGAGAAAAAGAGATTACAAAACAATATGGGAAATAACCATAAACCAAGCAAAAGCTACAAAACAACATCGTATATTTTCTTTTCTATGGCTGTGTATAGTAATGTGTAGAAGAACAGTAGCAACGGGACAGCACACTGATAACTGCAGATGAGGAAGGAGAAGTGGTGAGGTGGAATCAAGGTTGAAGAATTGTGGTTCAGCCATACCCCACTCTTATCTGAGATATGTAAAAAGAAATTTCAAAGCAGTGTGCAAAACAGCACAAATTATCCTGTAAGAGAACTGGAATGAAGGAGATTAATCCTGCCAGGTAGTAAAGTGTATTATACGTGGTGGTAATGATTGCAATAATTTACAATGGCTCTTACTAGAAACACTGCTTAGGTAAATAGATGGTAGTCTAGAAACAGACCAGAATACATACCTGGGACTTAACGTAAGATAAAGATGTAATTTCAAACCACTGTGGGGAAGATGCTGTTGGGATTAATGCCTAGCCAGATGGAAGGGGGAAGATGGATCACTTACCTTATACTCAGAAAAATAAATTCTAGATAAAGAATCAACATAAAAGGAAACCGTAAACTAGAGAAAATGGGAAAAATAAAAATCTTAATCAAAAAAGTCATAAAAGGGGGCGCCTGGGTGGCTCATTCATTAAGTGTCTGCCTTCGGCTCAGGTCATGATCCCAGGGTCCTGGGATCGAGCCCCACATCGGGCTCCCTGCTTGACGGGGAGCCTGCTTCTCCCTCTCCCACTCCCTCTGCTTGTGTGCCCTCCCTCGTTGTGTCTTTCTCTGTCAGATAAATAAATAAAATCTTTAAAAAACAAAACAAAATTACCCTTATTAAAAAAAAAAAGTCATAAAAGGAACAATTGATAAATTTGACTGCAGAAAGAATTTAAAAGTTGAGAACCAAACTAAAAATTCCCTATGAAGAGCTTGATTTGGTCAATTAAGTTGAATACTGTGTGTCTGTGGGGAAAATATGAGGTCATTGTTATGCTAACATGAGATAATTAAGTTAAATAAAACACACCCAAAGGTAAGGCATAGTCATTGTTATATAGAAACTGGTAGTAGTGATTGTTCCCTGGGTAGGGATCTTGGGCAGGAGAATTATTTTTTCTATATATAATTTTTTCAAAGTTTTGTCTTCTATCTATATAAGTTAGCTTTACTATCTAGTTAATGAAGATAATTTAAAAATTACACCAGAAAATTAGTTTAATCATACTGGTTGTTATGATGCCAGGCACTTTGCTAAACACTTTACCAGCAGTAACCCTACATACACAACTTTGGGATACATGGATATTACTGTTTACTTCATTGTATTGATGAAGAAACTGAGGATTAGAAAATAATTTATGAATTCAAACTTAGATATATCTCTTGCTCTTCCTATGCTACAGGTGGGGGGGGGGTGCAGAGGAAGAAGGAGAGAGGCAGTCTTAAACAGGCTGCACACTCAGTGTGGAGCCTGACATGGGGCTCTATCTCACGACCCTGAGATCATAACCTGAGCCGAAATCAAGAGTTGGACGCTTAACTGACTGAGCCACCTAGGCACCCGTACTGTGTTTTATTTGTTAAAATTGGGACAGAGGTATAAGTGTGTGTTGTGTTGTATGTATGTTTTAATCTAAACTGCTAACTGCTACCTTTACTACTTTGTAAATTTCAACTTATTTTTCTTTGGCCTACTCTTCATGGTCTTTCATAATTTTGTTTTTGTCTACTTTGTTTTCCAGACTCATCTTCTGCAGTTGCCCAACAGAAACTTAGTCCTTTTAAATTGGTTTACTTTCGGTTACAACTTGGATTTTATCACACCTCTCCGTTTTTTGCTTTTGCCATGTTCCTTGACTTGAATGTCTTCTTTCAGCTCCTGTGTTGAAAACTTAACCTATAAGACCTAACTGAAATTCTGTTATGTAAAGATTTCCCAGGCCTTTCCAGCCTAATGTGGTTTCTACTTCGGCTGTTTATTGTGTACAGGTTTCCCCCACTATTGGAAAGTAAAGCATTCCTATGAAACCTTTTGTAAGCTGAAGTGGCATAAAGCAAAGAAGCAATTACCATAAACTTACGTGGAAAAAGTTTTGATCATTCCCAGACCCATAAAATAACCTCTCAGGCTTTTCAGATACCTTAGAACACACCTTGGTAATGGAGGCACAAAATAAATTTAGATGAAGCACAGATGCTCACAGACACAGCTCAGAATTGATGCTGAGATGCTAAGTACAGTTCTGGGGAAGGAGCTTGGGGGCTGCTCTTGCTTCTCAGGGTGTGTGCCTCTATAAAGGCTTGCCGCAAAACAAATGAAACACTACTTTCACTTTTCTTGTAAAAGCAGAAATCCTCTTCAGAGAAAATTCTCTTCAGATTTCTTCTAGTTAATGAAGACGGGTAGATCTTTTGTAAAAGCAAAATGTGGTGGAATGTGAACTTTGGAAAAGTGGAGGATACTAGTATTGTTTGGTATTTCTTCTATTGTGACTTGACTTACAGATTATTTAACCTATCATTGTAAATTCTTTTAGGGAAATAGTTGTGCATTATCTTTTTGTATTCCTTAAATGGTAAGCATTCTGTTCAATTGTTATTTTATGTCGTTGGACATTTAAAATGATGCATTTGCAGAACAGTATGAATATAAAGATTGAAAATTCTTCACAAGCCATGAATGTTACGGAAAAAGCTTTGGGGTTTAATGTAGAAGATGGTTTAAACACTGTAGCCAGACCTTTACATTTAATTAAAATCAAACAATCTCTTTAAAATTTGGACAGTTACTCTAAACTAAGGTTTATATACTTTCTGATACACAGTTTTCTAAAAACCTTTTGCAGTACATCAGGAGATTCTTCTCGGTCGAACCTTTTTGAAGATGCAACAAGTGCACTTGGTAAGTATCTACATTGTAAATAACCTTATAAGAGATAGGGAAGAGGTTCAAATTTCACTTTTCTAGATCATGAAAATGTGTTCATTTTCATGGTTGCTTATAATCAAGCTGTTAAATGATTTAGATAATTATTCGATTAATGTTACTAAAGACTGTGAGTTAATGTGTTATATATTGAATCCTTTAAATTGTACTATTAGAGTTAAGCATATTCTTTGGGTTAAAGCAGATAATTTTCCAAATGTGAATTTTAAACAAGGTCTTAACAAAGTTTGAACTGTGTACAGGTTTATTACAAAATGTTTGTGAAATGGGTATAAAATGTTACTAAATCTGTCTTACACTTTATCTTTATTCCAGTTTGAAGCCCTTTCGCGTCCCATCTCTGTCTTGTTGCTTGTATGGTACTTGGAGTGAACGAACCGTTCTGTCCCAGCTTTAACTATTGGATATTGCTTTTTCATCTCCCCTTCACACTTAGTCTGTCAAAATCAGTTTTGTTTTTTTTCACTGTTTTCCTCAAGAGAGCCTCATTAGCTCTCTCTTGTGTTGTCCATTGTCTCTAGTTTTCCTATGAGTCATTTGCCCTTGTACTATTACTATCTGAAGAGTATCAAACTGCTTATAGGCATTTCTTTTTGAGTTTTATAATTTAATTAGGAGGCATGATTTTAGGAGGTGTAGCTTGATGACTAGGTGTGGGAGCTCTGTACTCTGACAGCCTGTTAGTCTGTACCATGACTTACCAGCCATTGTTAAACCATGATCACAATAAACCTTTCTCATGGAGTTATTGTGAGAATTAAATGAGAAACATCATGTCAAAATAGTGTAGTTCAGATACTCCACAGCTCTTAATTTTGTTTATGTTGATGCTGATTTCTGTACCTGGGAACTAGATTACTGAAAGGGTATTGGCACTCAAGTGACTTTGTGCTAGAATCATATGAATGGGTAATTAAGAAATAAAAATACATTAACAAGTCCTTTATGGAAGGGGAAAGGAAAAGTCATTACTCTAAAGTCATTACTCTAAAGATAAAAAATAATTTCCTCAATGATACTTAGTTTTTTTAAAATATACTTTCATAGCTATTAAATGCCTTTATTGAAAATTTTGCAGAAAAAAATAAATCATTCACCTGTACCAGGGAAATGGTGATGCAAAATGACAGGGTCCCTTTCACAGTTGAACTTTTCATTCAGACGGGGGAAATAAAGAAGGGTGAAACAAAGTAAATTGCAAATCATGATTAATGATTTTAAGGAAACTAATGGCTTCCATAAAGAAAAATGGAAGGTACCTATACTTAGGATAGTTAGGTAATACATCTCTGAGATGTATTCTCAGTTTAAATTGAGAACTGGAGCCTGTGAAGGAACTGACCCTCAGAGAAGCCGTGTGTGTGTGTGTGTAAGTGTGTAAAGGTTCTGGAACTGGTTCTAAAAGGTATGACTTGTGAAGTGAACTGGAAAACATCAGCTTGGTTGGAGTGTGGAGTACAGAGATTGTTGAATATTGGGAGCCCGAAATGAGATGAGGTTTTCTTTTTAAAAAGCTTGCTTTTCCGGCTGGCAGAATAGATTATAGGCTCGGGGGCAGGAGAGGAAGTAGAGTGTAATCCAGATGAGAGATTGTTGTGGCCTGGTCTTCAGTGAAGGCAGTGGACAAAGAGGGAAGTGGGTAGTTTTGCACTGTAATTCAGAGATAGGACCTAGCAGAGGGAGAGGGAACTTGGCAGTCACCAGGGTTCCTGGCTCTTGTGCTTGGGTGGATAGAGGTGCTAGTTATTGAAAGGGAGAAGTCAGATAATGGTGGGGTACATCTGAGGGGGAAATCTTTTGAGATTCAAAGTCACGTATCAGTATTGACTAAGGAGTGGGTGGAATGTGAGAAGTGGACACAGCCTGTGCAGATCGCTATGGCTGGAAAGGGAAGGCAGCAGACAGATGGACCAGTTCCTGAAAGAGGAATTGAGATGCGACCAAGGGGGGGTAGGCTTCTGTTTTTAGGATGACGTTCTCAGGTATAGTTAACTGCTGATCAGGATAATTAAGTGGAGAGTGAAGGATGGGAGGTGGACAAGAGAGAGGATAACTAAAGCGTCCAGTTCTTTGAGGAGACAAGAAAGGGAATGGTACCCAGAAAAGAAGTAAAAGAAAAGATGACTTAAGTGAGGTAAGTTAAGTGTAGAGAGTTGGCTTTCTTTTGGACTGTTGTCTGTGGTCTGCCATTTCTGTAAGAGAGAGTTTGGTTTGGAGACAGCGTGTGGGAAATGACTTCCTGGGATAGTAGTGCTTGGGGCATTGCACCAGCTCTCTATGGTATATGAAAGTCTGACTTTCCTGCTTCTAACCTCCTTTTTTCCTCTGCTTTGATAATAAAAGATGTCAAAGGAAAACTGAAGTTGTTAAATAGAATCGATTGCCTGAAACGTCCCTCCTACTTGTTTTTAAAAATTAGTTCATCTGTCTCTTCCAGGTTGCCTTCTCTGACCTGCTAATTCTGTTCTATATTTATCATACATTTGTATCTGATGTTTTTATTGTACTTATTAAACATACTGTGTTAGTTTTCTGTTGCTACTATTATTAATATGTTACCACAAACTTCCTGGTAGGAAACAACAGATTTATTATCTTAAGGCACAGTAGTTAGGAGTCTGACATAGTCCTCACTGGACTAAAATCAAGGGGCTACCATCCTTTCTGTACATTCTAGGGGGAGAATCTGTGTCCTTTCAATGCTTCTGGAGGCTGCCCACCTTCCTTGGCTTAGAGCCCCTTCTTCTGTCATCAAAGGCAGCAGCATAGCATCTGTGACCTTGCTTCTTTCCTCTTGTCCTAACATCTGTTTCTCTGACCCTCCCATCTGTTTTCCTTCTACTTTTAAAGACCCTTGTGATTACACTGGGCCTACACAGATAATCTGGGATAATTTCCCTATCTGAAAGTCAGCTGATGAACAACCTTAATTCCACTTTGCCTTGTAACCTATCATATTTATAGGTTCCGGGGATTGGCAGGGGGGCATTATTCCACCTACCACATACATGTTGTAGTTTGTACTGTTACTCATCTTTGTACCCCTAGTCCTGTAGTGCCTGAAACATTACATACATATACACTCAAGAAATATGCGGGAAATGCATATTTATTAAATGTTTCCTTTCTTTCCCTTCCTCCCACCCCACACACCTTTTCTTAGTGACAGGTCAGTCTTATGAGAATATGGTAACTGAGATCATGTCAATGGGATATGAACGAGAGCAAGTGATTGCAGCCCTGAGAGCCAGTTTCAACAACCCCGACAGAGCAGTGGAGTATCTTTTAATGGTGAGAAATATTTCACTTTATTTATTGTAGTTTAACACCAAAATATCAAAGATTTTTAAGGAACAATATCAATTCACAGGAGAATGAGAATATATGCTAGTAATTTATGTAATGTTTTTATTTTTCTTAGTTTGTTAATATTTTGTGTTGGTAAAATGTAACCTCTTCCAAAAGATTTTGATGTGATTTTTAGTTAGGAAACAACATAGCTAAATGAGTTGTAAAATTGGCTCTCTATTTGCTACCCCATTCATGTTATCCTCAAAGGATGACAGTTTGTGTGTTTGGAGAGTAGAAGGGGACAGATTTTTTAAATCTAATCTACCATTTTAGTAGCTTTTTTGATGGCCAGCATACTCCTGAGTGTACTTTTTTTTTTTTTAATTTTAATTTTATTTTATTTGACAGAGAACACAAGCAGGGGGAGCTGCAGGCAAAGGAGAGGGAGAAGCAGGCTTCCCACTGCAGGGAGCCTGATGCAGGACTCGATCCCAGGAGCTGGGGATCATGACCTGAGCCAAAGGCAGATGCTTAACCAACTGAGCACCCCTCCTGGGTATACTGTTGAGGGCAAAAGTATCAAGTTGGAAGCCCAAGCCTAATTTTACTTGTCTTGTACTGTGTACATTTTTGTAATTAGTCGGCAACTTTGAAAAATGAAGAGATTTCACTTACAAATTCAGATAGCTAAGAAAAAGAAAAAAACTGACATCCTAAATAAAAACTTGGTAGAGGGGGGTGCCTGAGTGGCTCAGTTAGTTAAGCGTCCGACTGTTGATCTCAGATCGGGTTTCAGTCTTTGGGTGGTTGTGAGTTCAGGCTCTGAGTTGGGCTCCATGCTGGGCATGGAGCCTATGTAAAAAATAAAAACTTGGAAGATTAATTAATTAACTAATTAATTCAGAGAGCTGGTTTGTCTGGACAACTTGGATTCTGGATTTTTGTAAGGGTTTAGGAAAAATTTTAGATCATAGACTATTTAATTCATTGTCTTCCCATCCATTCCCTGTTACCTGACATAACATCATTGCATTTAATTCAGTGTATGATGTTATTTGCCTGGTTCCATTGGCATTTGAGTTGTTAGCTTATTTATTGTCAGTAGTAGTCAAGGGATTCTCAGAAACATTTGTTTCTAATGCCTGCAGCCATTACCCTTAATGTGGCTCATTATGCGTAATTCTTTATATGTTTATGATTTTGACTTCTGATTTATTGGGAAATGGAAGCATTTACCATTATCATCTCTTACCCAAATGTAATATTTCCTTCTTCATTCTCTTCCTTCACAGTCTATGTGGATTTCATAAAGACTTTTTTGTATATGAAAAGTCTTGTAAATCATGCATCAGTATAGTGTTCCAGAAGTCTCAGTGCAGTTTTAAATTATAACTTCAGAAGACAAATGCTATAAACTTAGAAAATATTGAAATATTTAAGGTTTAAGGTTCTTATATCTACTTTTGTGAATTTTGAATAATCAATGTTAATTTTTTGTATGTGATACTTTCTGGAGGACGCTTTCTCAGAACCATGGATCAATAGAGGAGATCCTTCTTGCTTGGCCATTGTTGCCACCTGCTCTGTTTCCATTAGATTTTTTTTCCCCGGCGTTCATTTCAGAACTGTACATGCATCAAAACCTGTTTCTTTGGACAATTTTAAGACTAGGGCTACAAATGCAAACCTTTCTATGAGAGCTGGTGAGTTTCTATGAAATTCAAAAATTAGAGTAATATCTAGCATAAAAACCAAATATGTCCAATTTTAATAAGGTTTGTATTGATATTTTAAAATTTTTTAATAGCTTTTTAAAAATGTACGTTATTACTTATATACAAACTTAGGATCTTTGATGTTAGATATAATGTGTTGCTATATGTAAACATTGTTTTATGCATGTTTTAAATTACAAATCTCTTTATACCTTAGATCTGCACTGTCTAGTAAAATAGCTATTAAGTACTATTCAGGACAAGTAGCTATTTGAATTTAAAAAAATGAAAAGTATATTAAAAATTAGTTTCTTTAGTAGCAGCCACATTTCAAGTTCTCAGTAGCTACATGAGATTAATGAGTATTTTATTAGCACAGATACAGAATATTTTTGTCATAATGGAAAATTCTGCTGGACAGTGCTGCCTTACATTATTGCAGTATGGGTTCTTCTAGACCACACTCACGTGATTTCTAATGTAATTCGAATATATGCAGCTTTCAGATAAGTCTTAATCCTTTACTTTTAATAGAAGCAGACATCTGTTTGATGCTTTTGTAAATTAGACAAGCATGTTAAATAGATCAATAAATCTTTTACTTTGTATAGTATTGAACTAACTTTGAATGACAAGCTATTTTAAAGCAGGGAAATTGTATTGTAGGGGATACCCGGAGATAGAGAGAGTCAGGCTGTGGTGGACACCCCTCCTGCGGTCAGCACTGGGGCTCCTCCGTCTTCGGTGGCGGCCGCTGCGGCGACTACGACGGCATCAACAACCACAGCGAGCCCTGGAGGTTAGAGTGGCCTGGGGCGGTGCGGGGCACAGTCCTGAGTTTCTCGTGTGAGCTGAGGCTTTTTCCTGGAGCATCTGAAGGACTCTTCACACAAGTTCTCTATCCATTGATGTTAGAGAAGGACCTAAAACAAATTCTCTTGAGGGGCTTTTGCATACCTTCTCACTGAGACCTTGGCGCCATAGTTTGGGCAAAGGGCACATTCTGTTTAGCCCGTTCTGAGGAAGAGATGCTTCCCAGTTCACATTTTGTGTTAACATTCTGAAGCGATTCAGAACGTTTGCTCACCTTGTCTCTTCTCTCTCCCTGTGAATGTCATAAAGTATGTGTCATTTCAAAGCCAGGACAATCTTAGTGGCTGTTATACAACCAAAGAAATAAAGCACTGAGAAGTTTGAAGACTTGGGTCTAGAGGTGAAACCCAATCTTGAATCCACCTCTCTTTACTGGTCGGCACCCACCCGTCCATTGCTGAAGGTGTGACTACAGAGGAGGCCCTGGAGCCTGTGGGGGGCCCAGGAATTACTTCATTCTCCTTCAGTCCCTGTTCTGTGTACAGTAGTAATAAAGTAATTTAAACTGATAATTTTGAAGAGGCCCTTCTTTGATGCTTTTCCTAGCTCTACTTATGACTGTCAGCTCTAGTTGACAACAAGCCCTGAGCATTTTGTGGACAGTCTCCCAGAGGACAGGCTTTCATTTCTATGGGATTGGCATAAAAATGGGAAGAAGAGGCCACTGCTTTGGTTCAGATACAGACTGTTGTCCCATTTAGCAGCCCTTAGTGGGTTAATTTAGTTTCTGAGTCTCATTTTCTTCATCTGTAAAACCAGTGTCACAGAAGGAAGGGTACTTCTCATACTCATGTGGCCATTTTAATTTGGATAATTTAGGAAATAACATTTAAAAAATTCTCATAATTCATTAGCAACCTCAAAAACATAATTATATGCAATTTTTGGTTTCACGTAGTATAATCAGACAACCACCACTACCCCCAAAAGTTGCAAGTTCTATCTTACTTGGCATCCTTAATATTTATTATTGTCATGGGATTTTGGACTAAAGAGTTCTAAATGTATTAGTACTAGATTGATTTATAGTTTATTTTTTTTTAAGATTATTTATTTATTTGACAGAGCGTGTGCTCACAAGCAGGGAGGGGGGCAGAGGGAGAAGCAGGCTTCTTGCTGAGCAGGGAGCCCCATGTGGGACTCCATTCCAGGACCCTGAGATCATGACCTGAACTGAAGACACTTAACAACTGAGCCATCCAGGCGCCCCTACTTACAGCATATTTATCTCAAGCTTTTATAGATTATAAATGTTTGAAGTTTAATGGTAATAACCAAAATTGTCTTTCTAATAGTAATTTAAATTTGTATTAATAAAACTTCTTCTGATCTGCATATCTGAACTCTTTTAAATACTATCTTTCATTTATTTGGTTTAGAATTTCTCAGGAATTCAAGCTCAGATCGTTTTTGTTTTGGGGTTTTGTTTTTTTCCTTAAAGGTTGGGGTTGTATTATAGGTGGAGTTTTTGGTTTTGTTACTTCTAAGTAGATATTTTTCTTAGGAACAGTTAGTACTTTTTATTTTGATAGAGTGCATGCAGGTCATAAATTCTCATTATTTGATGATAATTGACTGCCCGGGACAATTATAGGAAAACTTCATTCTTTCAGTGTTCTGTACCTTTCTACCTTTGCTAATAGGAGTAATTTCTATAGTATAAGACTTGCACATTTGTACGGTTGAAAGATTTTTGTCATTATTTACTTCATTTTTATATACATCTGCGAACTCATCATATTTTTTACTTGTCAGTGTTTGCTGTCTAATATTATGATTGAACCAGCTCTTTGTATATGTAATTGCTGCATTTGTTTAAAAATGTTTGTGTTTTTTAGGACATCCTCTTGAATTTTTACGGAATCAGCCTCAGTTTCAACAGATGAGACAAATTATTCAACAGAATCCTTCCCTGCTTCCAGCATTGCTACAACAGATAGGTCGGGAAAATCCTCAATTACTGCAGGTAACTATTTAATCAGAGTTAATTTCAAAAGTGGGTTTGTAGAGTATATCATACTTTTTTTAAAGTCCATGTGTACTCCCTTCCCTTCCACAAGTTCTATAAACTCTTCTTCCGAGCTGCACTCAATAGAATATGCTATAGATTAGATGTACTAAAAAAGGGTCGGGGGGGGAGGTTAATTTAAGTTGGTCAAATAATAATTTGGGGAAACACTTTATTAAAGAATTGGAGAAACTCTTTATCAAAGAAACCATTTATAAAATCTATTTTCCCCAAACTTATTATTAGTGGAGCATTGCCTTTTAGAGACATACCCAAGGGCTTATTTAATGCTCAAGTCATGAAGTATTTTGAGTTTTATACAGCGTTGTACTGCCTACTAGTGTGGAAGATATAGAAGTTTTGTTTCTTTTTATAGTCCCCAAGTAGTTTTTTAACATTGATTTGGGGGGACAGGACGCATTTATGAAAGAGAATTTGAATTCTCTTATTTCTTCACTGTTTGCCTCACTGAAAAGTACCAAGTTTCTTTAATAGTATATAAGAAATCACATCCTTCCAAAGATTAAATAACTCAGAATCAGTCTAAAAATAAGGCAGTTATAATAAAATTCTAGCTTTCTCTCCTATTTGTATTTAGAATTCTTAGTTTCCTGAAGATACTTTATATCATTGTATTGTTGTTGTTGTTTTTTTTCCTGTCCTTCAAATTACCACAGCAAATTAGCCAGCACCAGGAGCATTTTATTCAGATGTTAAATGAACCAGTTCAAGAAGCTGGTGGTCAAGGAGGAGGGGGTGGAGGTGGCAGTGGAGGAATTGCAGAAGCTGGAAGTGGTCATATGAACTACATTCAAGTAACGCCTCAGGAAAAAGAAGCTATAGAAAGGGTGAGTTGAAGTAAAACTGAAAATTTAGTTCCGTAGTCAACTAGCCACATTTCAGATGCTCAGTAGTCACACGGGGCTACTGGCTGCTGCGTTAGGTAGCACATCTGCCACTGGAGATAGTTCTATTGGACAGAACCAAATACAGCACTGTCCTAAGGATTGCTGTAAAGACTGTATTTTCATCCCCGCTCTCACATCTTGGCCTTTGTGCTAGCCAAGGGACTAATAATGAATGCCAGTCAGCTTTATAAGATAGTTATAAACATATTTTAAAAATTAAAAATTTCATTTATGTCTTAAAATTTATGCAGAAAATGACCTGAGGGGAACCTGGGTGGCTCAGTCGGTTAAGCATCTGCCTTCAGCCCGGGTCATGATGCCAGGGTCCTGGGATCAAGCCCTGTGTCGGTGGCGGGCTCCCTGCTCAGTGGGGAGCCTGCTTCTCCCTCTCCCTCTGCTGCTCCCCCTACCTGTGCTCTCTTGCTCTCTTTCTTTCGGATAAATAAATAAAAATCTTTAAAAGAAGGAAAATGATCTTAAAGTGAAGGCCTAACTCAAGATTACCATTTTTAAAAATTTTACTATCACTAAAATGTAATATGTATATGAATTATATATAAAAAATATGTACTAAATACATCAGAACCTGATAATGTGATTCTGTTTCCATCTTAGTAGGTCAACCAGTTCTCATGAGGCACTGCAGTAACTTAGTTTATATGATATACTCTGACAAGTCATTCGTTTTTCTCTAGGCTCCATTGTTAATATTTGTAAATAGGGAATCACAGTACTTGCCCCATCTTATCTTTTGAAGTGTTTTGAGATAGAAATCTGTTAAAGTTCATTTTAACTTAATATTTAGAAAATATCTGAAAGATAATTTGTCCATATTTATGATATAAACATTTCAAGTGTTCAAGGTTTATAATTACATATTTCTTAAAAGATATTTTATAATGCTAATATTTTTCCCCTTCAAATAAGGGAAGTGAGTGAATGACACTTGCCTCAATTCTATAGCTTTTTTTTTTTTTTTTTAATGGTTAGGGGTATCTGTTCTTGATTTCTGTTTTGGAGAAGAAATTTTTTTCTTTTGTTGCTTGCGCCTTTGGTGTCTTACTAAGAGAAGTTGCCTAATCCACGGTCAAAGATTTACTCCTATCTTTTGTCTGAGGAGTTTTATAACTCTTGTTGTATTTAGGTCTGTGATCTATTTTGAGTAACTTTGTTTATAGTGTGAGATGTAGGAGTCTAACTTCATATTTTTTGCTTGTGGATATCCAGCACCATTTACTGAAAATTCTACTCTTTTTCCATTAAATTGTCTTGGCATCCTTTTGAAAATCAACTGGCCATAATTGTGAGGGTTTACTGGGCTTTCAGTTCTGTTCCATTGATCTATATGTTTATCTTATGCCACTACCTCACGGTCTTGATTAATGTGGCTTTTTGTAGTAAGTTTTGAAATCTCTGGTTTTCTTTTCCCAAGATTGTTTTGGCTCTTCTGGATCCCTTGCATTTCTATATCAATTTTAGAATCCACTTGTCTGATTTATGTAAGAAAAGTGAAACAGAAAACTGGGATTTTAATACTGTGTTTTTTCTGCAGATCAGTTTGGAGAGTATTGCCATGTTAGCAATATTAAGTCTCACCAAACCATGAACATGAGATGCCTTTCCATTTTTTTTAATAATTTCAGAAATGTTCTATAGTCTTTGGTTTGTGCTTCTTTTGTTAAATTTATTCCTCAGTATTTTTATTCTTTTTGATGCTGTTATCAGTGGAAATGTTTTCTTAATTTCATTTTTGGATTGTTCATTGCTAGCTGTATAGAAATACAGCTTAATTTTATGTGTTGATCTTACATCTTGCAACCTTCCTGAACTCATTTATTCTGATAATTTGTGTGTGTTTCTTAGGATTTCCTAATTATAGAATATCATTTGCAAGTAGTTTTAATTCTTTTCCAGTATGGATGCCTTGCCTTCTCTTCTCTTCTCTCCTCTTTTTCTTTTCCTTTCTTTCCTTCTCTTCTCTTTCTCCCTCTTTTTTTTTTTTTTTAAAGATTTTATTTATTTGTCAGAGGGCGTGCACAAGCAGGGGGGGAACGGCAGGCAGAAGGCAAAGCAGGCTCCCCACTGACAAGGAGCCCGATGCCGGCCCAGAACTCTGGGATCATGACCTGAGCTTAAGGTCTGACTGACTGAGCCATCCAGGTGTCCCTCTTTGTCTCTTTCTGTCTCTCTCTCTCTCTTGCACTCTCACCTAATCGTCCTGTTTGCAGCCTTCTGTGTATATGTATTGTTGAATAGAAGTAGTGAGAGCCAACATCTTTGTCTTGTCTCTGATCTTAGGAGAAGGCAGTAAGTCTTTCACCATTAAGTATGATGTTAGCTCTGGGTTTTACTAGATTTAGGTTCCCTTTATCAGTCTGAGGGAGTTCCTTTCTGTTCTAGTTTATTGAGTGTTTTTATTACAAAGAGTATTGATTTTGTCAGATGGTTTTTATGTGTTGAGATGATTGTGTGGTTTTGTTCCTTTTTTGTTAATATGCTTTATTAATAACATTGATTGATTTTTGTATGTTGGACCAGCCTTGCATTCCTAGGATAAATCCCGCTTGATTGTGGTGGATAGTCCTTTTTGTATGTTGCTGGATTTGGTCTGCCAATGTTTGTTGACGATTTCTACATCTGTATTCATAAGGAATATTGGTCTGTAGCTTTTTGTGTATGTGATGATTTTGTCTGGTTGGGTGTCAGTAATATTGGCCTCATTAGAAAATGAGTTAGAAAGTGTATTCCCCTCTTTTCTGTTGGTTGGAAGAGTTTATGATGAATAGTTTTAATTCATTCAACAGTTGGTAGAATTCACCAGTAAAATTCTCTGGGCCTGGCTTCTCTTTTGGGGAAATTTTGTGATTACTAATTCAGCCTCTTCATTTGTTACAGGGCTATTCAGATTTTCTGTTTCTGGAGTCAGTTTTAGTGATTTTGTCTTTCTAGGAATTTGTATTTCGTCAGCGTTATCTAATTTGATGGCATACAATTGTTCACAGTATTTTCCTAAAATAGTTTTTATTTCTCTAAAAAATAGTAGTGTTCCCACACTTCTGATGTTAGTAATTTGAATCCTCCGATTTTTTTTTCACCTGTTTTTTCACCTAAAACATTTGTCAGTATTGTTACTCTGAAGAAAAAAGAACCAACTTCTGGTTTTACTGATTGTATTTTTCTAGTCTCTATTTTACTTATTTTCTCTCTAACCCTTATTCTTTTTCTTCTTCTGCTTGCTTTGGATTCTGTTTCCTCTTTTTTCTCATTTCTTAAACTAAAACCTTAGATTATCTATTTAAGATCTTACTATAGATAGTTACAGCTATAAATTTCCCTCAAGGGACTGCTACAGCAGCATCCTATAAGTTTTAGTGCATTTGGCAGTGTTTTCATTCATCTCAAGTATTTTCTAATTTCCTTTGTGATTCCTTCTTTCATCCATTGGTTAAGGATTATGTTAACTTCCACATATTTTGAATTTCCCAAATTTCCTTCTGTTGCTGATTTCAGAGTTCATTGTGTTGTGGTCAGAGAATGAATGTACTTCGCACAATTTTAATCCTCTTAAATGTATTGAGTTCTGTGGGCTGACATCATCTTTATGGAGAATGTTTGATACATACTTGAAAAGGACGTGTGATCTTCTGTCAAGTGTTCCGTAAATGTCTTTTAGGTCAAGTTGGTTCATAATGTGGCTCAAATCAGCTTTCTTGTCAGTCTTCTGCCTGGTCGTTCTGTCCAGCATTGAATGTGGGGATAGCGAAGTCTCCCAACTACTGTAGAATCACCAGAACCTTCAGTTCTGTCAGTTTTTGTTTCATGTGTTTCAGGGTTCTCTTGTAACATGTGTTTATAACAAAGTCTTACTGGTGGTTAATCATAAAATGTCTTTGTTTTTAGTAACAGTTTTTAATCTTAATGTGTATTTTGTCTGATATTAATGTAGCTACTCCAGCTTTCTTTTTCCATCCTTTTACTTTCAGCATATTTGTGTCTTTGAATCTAAAGTGTGTGCCTTGTAGAAGCATATAGTTGGATCGTCCCCTGTCTACCTTTTACTTCAGCTAGCCCAGCTTTAATCTGGATAAGACCTAGGTAACAAAGTCATTCTCCTTTCATGAATCATGCTGAATTGAAACTTAAGGTCATTTCTTGGTATAATAGTCTAATGCAGGTGGTTTAGACAGTTGAACAGAGGCTTCATAAAAAATACTTGGTTGACAAATACATAGTACCTAGTGAATTAGATAATTGACCTGAGTGCTTAAAGACTTTTAAAAGCAGTGATTTTGGAGTCACAGTAATAGACTAGGAAAACAAAACTAAGTGGCTGGTATCACCATTTAAAGTGCTGTAAAAAGTAAGCAGATATAAATAGAACACCATATGTCTTGATCTCAAAATATATCATGTAATATTAATAATTGATCACCCATTTTTCTAGTATGTGAAGTGTTTCAAAAGGTGAGGAGATGGAGAGTGATAGTTGACCTGACTGACCTTCTTTACAAGTAATTGGATGAAGTTGTTAAACTCCTCACCTGTTGCTCTCATCTTTATCTTTGCCCCCCCTTACATAGTAAAAACTGTTTGATTTACACGTTTCTGTAGGCTCTAGGGTCATTTATTTTTAAACCATCATAGTCAGCAACTAATTTTTAGTGTCAGTGCCATTGAGTGTTAGCAGAGTAGCTGTTCGTCTCATAGCTTTAACTAGGAACAGAATTTCATCGGTGGTTGATAAAGGGGTCTAGGCTCCATCTAGCTGCTTGGGTTGGACAGTGAATCCGTACTCAGGCAGGCATGTGTTCACCTAATGTCTTCAAGAGTTTTGTCGTGCCTTTCGTATTTTCAGTGCTGATCTGCCCCTATTGCTGTGCTGAAACCCATGTGTAAAGTTTTCTCTCTTTTCTTCCAGTTAAAGGCACTAGGATTTCCTGAAGGACTTGTGATACAAGCGTATTTTGCTTGTGAGAAGAATGAGAACTTGGCTGCCAACTTTCTTCTACAGCAAAACTTTGATGAAGATTGAAAGGGACTTTTTTTTTATCTCACACTTCACACCAGTGCATTACACTAACTTTGTTCACTGGATTGTCTGGGATGACTTGGGCTCATATCCACAATACTTGGTATAAGGTAGTAGATTGTTGGGGGTGGGGAGGGAGGGATCTAGGATATAGGGCAGGGATAAATACAGTGCATGTCTGCTTCAATTAGCAGATGCCGCAAATCCACACAGTGTGTAAAATACTATACAACCAAAAATCAGCTTTTGCAGGTCTTTATTTCTTCTATAAAACAGTAGGTAATTTTTCCTAGGTTTCACTCTTTTTAGTGTACTAGATCCAGAAATTTAGTGTAATGCCCTGCTTTATATTTCTTTGACTTAACTTTGGTTTCAGAAAGAATCTTTGCTACCTAGAATTTACAGTCTCTATTTCATGGCAACACTGGATAATGGCTTTGTGAAATTGAAAAAATTTTGGAGCAACTGTAAGCAGAAATGCCAAATTATTGATGGTTATTGTTGCTGCTTCAAATACGTATTGAATTAATGTGTAAGAAAGCCCATTCTTTCATGTTAAATACTTGGGGTGGGGGAGGAAGAAGGGGAACCTTTTCTTAAAATGAAAATAATTACTGCTATTTTAAAATTTCTTGATCATCAAATGTGAGACCCTTCTAACATGATTTGAGAAGCTGTACAAGTATAGGCAGAGTTATTTTCCTGTTTACATTTTTTTTTTTTTTTGGTTTGTTTTGGGAAGAAATTGGTAGTTGTCTAATTACTGTTTACTTCATTGTTATATTGCAGTAAAAGTTTTAAAGCCACCATTGCATGTTTGCTTTTGATGTATCCCTTTGTAAAATTAGCACTTTGGGGCCAATGGAGAAATGCAGCATTCACTCTCCCTCTCTACCCCATCCCTCTGCAGAAATGTGTTTGTCAGTAAGTCGTGAGTTCAAATTGCTGCCTTTTTTTAAACCCACAAAATGCTGATTCAGTTCAAAAGTAATGCAGATGTTCCAAAACTGGGTTTCTGATATTTGTGTTTTTCCTTATTAGATAAGAATGTATGACCATTAAAGTCATTAGGATTATATTACTTTCAAAAAGAGGAGGTGGACAAAAGTATAATCCAGCATCTTTTATTGCATTGGAAAGACTGGCGGAATCTTCTGGAAGGGTTGGGAGATGTAGCTGGAAAAGTACTTTGGAAAATATACAATCAAGAATATCTCATGGCATATTAAAAAAAAATCTTAATAGCAGTGTTGGCTTTTATTTGGATTTTTTTCAACTCTGTTTTTTATTAGAATCTCCTTCATTGGCATTACTATTTGATCGTAAAGAGGGGGAATATGTCTACTTGTTGTTTTTCAGATATTTTTTCCTCAATATAAACAAGACTGTTTAAAGGAATTATTTTTTCCCCTACCATCTGATACTGAGTAAATGAATTTGCACAGATTTCTCCCTGCGTAATGTCTTGCAATAATCCTTAGCAAAGTTTGGGGATGACTTTTAAGCTTTCACGTCATGCACTCGTACCTGTCTCTCACGAAAATAAATGAGACCATGGTTTCTCCCCACAGTGTTATCATGTAGTTTAATCTTCATATGTATACTCCTTAAACACGGCACACCTTTGGACTTTGTATTACCTGTATGTTTTATAATGGATCATGCAAAATGTCTCAGGAGAATAAAATGAGCATTTGTAAATATGTTCATCCTTCAAGGCAGAGCAATGAGTTGGGAAGAGGGTGGCATTTCTGGTCGAATAATGGAATATTTTCATTTATTTTATGTCATTCTGTCTGCTACCTAATTGCTCAGCATAGCGAAAACTGGAAAAAAGGAAAAAAAAAACAACACAAAAAAACCCCAGCAGCAGCCTCTTTTCTCTGGAAAGTGACAGCAGAAGTTGGTGGCATGGAGTTTTTGTCCTCAGACAACAAAACCACAAATAGTGGGATTAATCATTACAAGAAAACAGTTGAGGCCAAGTTTTGATCATTCTTTACCTTGTTCTATCGCTGTGAAAAATATAGGCTTTTTGTGACCTTTTGCTGTTATCTTTTAATTTACAAACAGTTTTGGTAAATCTCAATGTAATTGGCTCTTTGATTTTGGAATTTTTACGTTTGAGGTATTCTGTCATCTATTTCTTGAAATATTTTTATTGTTTAGTTGCTCTGTGGAAAATGTGAGGAAGCTTAATTTTAAATTTGTTAAATTCTTACTGCCATCCTTTAGTCAAATATGTCTTTACATTGTTTAAAAATACTGAAGTGTTCCACCATATAATTTTTTCCTGTACTACATGGCTAGGATTCTAGAGAATTAATTATAAAATATTTTCAATATATTCACCATTGCATTTCTCATTTTTTAAAATGATCCTTTTGCCATATAGAATCTTAGATTGAGAGTTGACGATGCCTCTGTCACCCATAGTTCTGTTTTCTTCAGTGATTGGCATGTAGGGGGCCAGGTGCTAGGTCAGTTACATTGGGTCTCCTGTTTTTCTCCATCAACACATCAACACAGCTGGAATACTTGATGGACCATAAATCAAGGTTCAAAAGGGCTTTTAGAAATTTTAGTTCAATTCCCATTTTTCCCATGGTCTTGTATTATAGCAGCCAGCTTAATAAGACTGGTACAAAATATTCAACCAAAATTAAGCCATTTCAGGGTGTAAGAACTTCCTGACCAAGTCTGTTCTGGTGAGTCCCTTAGCCATGAGGCTTGGGTACATGTCCTTTTAGTTGACCTCCCATGTCCATTTTGTTCTACTTTGATCTTCTAAGCCAGGGGCTGGCAAACTTCAGTCCTGTGAGCTACCAACGGTCTTTACGTTTTTAAGGGTTTTCAAAAAAGGATTTTATGATGGGAAGATGATTCAAATTTCAGTGTCTGTAGTTTTATTGAAACACAGCCATGCTCACTTGTTTACGTATTGCCTGTAGCTATACTTCTGGGCTGCGGAGGTTTGCCGTCGAATAGTTGGACCTGAGACTGAGACCTACGAAGCCCAAATAATTACTGTCTGGCTCTTTCCAGAAAAAGTTAGCCACCCCTGTTCTAAACTGTGACTTGCCCACCCTGTATCAAAGTATATGATGCTTTCTCTTGCTTTTTTGGTATCTTGGCCTCTTGACTTTGGGTCTTAGCTTCAGTTTGGATTACTTGTGACCATCACAGGTTCTTTCCAGAGGAGTGGTATCAAGCAGTGTGTTCCATATGTGCTTGCCTCACATGTATGTGGGGGCTTAGGGTACCACCTTGAAATTAATTCATTGCTGTTGCTGCGCTATTTCTTGCGCTTAAAGTCAGAGAATGCCATTCAGCACTAAACACACTCAGAAGCACACAGCATGGCGATAAATTGGCCAGAACAAAGCAGTCCGATGAATACATCTGGGAATCTTTGGGCCCTAGGATCAGAGTTCAGACAGCTGGAGGAAGCACCTTAACTACGGCTGGAAGAAGAGAGTGGGTAGAACCCCAGAGGGGGAGTATAGCTGCTGGACCTGTTTGGGTGGCAGACTAGTTTCCGGAACGGTGTGTGGGTCTTTTGGGAATGGGAGGGTGGGAGGGGCGGTGACAGGGAGAGAAGGCCTGGGCTTGCTAGGAAAAAGATCAAGCGCTGAAGCAGTGTTTGGGGAACCACGGGGACGGTGGTGGTGACAAGTTGGCTGTAAAAGGCATTTCATGATGTTCAGTATGGAAAGCAATGGTCCCCCGGGGAGGGTTTTCAGTGGAGAGGAGGCTGGATGACCAAAGAAACATCAGTGGTGACAGGTTTGCTTCATGTGCCTGGTGCTGCCAATTCCAGAATGACGAGACCAGGTCTCTGCCATTGAGTTTGAAATTCTGTGACATTTAACTAGTAATGATTTCTTTTACCAGGTGTAGCAGAACTTGTCTTCCAGGAGCACAGATGAGAAAATAGCCATCCTAGACTTGGGGCCTACAAAGAGATCACTTAAACTTTATTTTCCATTCTTCTTGACCTAGGCCCTCATCCTTTCCCAGCTGGCTTGCTATGAGTTATTGATGTTGAGAGTGCGTAATCCCTTCCCAGGCAACGAGGTGGTCTTCAGAGCACTTGGGGAAGTTGATCTCAACCCTGGCTGCCTTTCAAGCAGCCTTGTCTTTTTCCCCAATGTTTTGGACAACTATTAATGTAGGCCGTGACAAGAACATTGGGAGGCTTTATCTTTTGTGCTAGCTCTCCACACTTGATCTTAGCCAATGGGCCTTCCGCATGGAAGCCTGTGGAACTGACAGCTTCCATCTCTTTAACAAAGTCTACAGTTGTCTCAAAACTCCTAAAAGTTCGGCAGTAAGTTCTAGAAGCCAGTCTGGGTTTTAATTTGCCAGCAATAGCAGATTAGGAGAATACTTGATTATTCAAAAGTGATTGACTACAAACTGGATGAGAATGATTGGGGCTGGTGATGCTATGCCTTGGAACAGCTGAGGTGGAGGTCTTGAACGATGTTAGGAACCCTTGAGTGATTTTTGCAACTTTTAGGAGGTTTTTTGGGGGTGGGAGGGGGTTCAAATTTCTTTTTTGGTCAATTAGGCCTACCTGTGCTGGTTTGATAGCAGTTTTGCTAATTTTTATTTTGTCTCCAGTTCTAAGGAAATTAAAGGAAAGTTCAGTAGTTTCATATTTTTAACTTAGGTGTTAAAATTTTTAGACCGTGTTTGCGTTTTTGCAAAGAGCGTTAACAGCTTTTCACCCCTAAACAATTTCACACTTACAGAAAAGTCCCAGGGACAATACAAAGTGCTCCCAATTACCCCCGAACCCATTTCAGTGTGCGGGTGTCCCAGGAAGTATCTTTGTAGCAAAGGGACCGGATCCAGGATAACAAACCACATTTGTACCTTCCTTAGTCCTTACTTGGTCTTCATGACCTTAACTTTTTATTTTAACATTACAGGACTGTTGTCTTCCAGGATGGCCCTCAATTTATGTTTGGTTGTTTCCTCGTGACTGGGCTCCAGTTCTGTGGTTTTGGAAGAAATACAGAAGTGCTGCTGTGCGTTTTTTTGCTGCATCCCATGAGGGCACAGGGTGTCAGCTTGTCCCACTTCTGGTTCACTCTGATTATTCAAGGAAGGTGGTGTCTGCCCAGCTTCTCCACTGAACAGTTGTTACTCACTGTCCTTTTGTACTTAGTGTTTTATGATAAGGTATTTTGAGACAGATTATCTTATTTCTCATGAAAATTAGGCCCATTAATTTGAGTATCCATTGATTTCTTGCCTGAATTACTACTAAGATGGTTGCCAAGTGATTTTCAGACTGCATAGTTTCTTGTACATTTATTAGCAATCTCCTGGATTCTGGCGTTCTTTCCCCCGCTCACAATCTGCATCGGTATGGGCTCAGATCGCTGTTTTATTCAGTAGTATATAATCCATTAGTGTTGCAGTTTTGATGCATACGTTGTCCCAGCCTTTGCCTTCTGAGGGCTGCCTTCTGTGCTTGGCCTGCTCTCATCACTCTTTCGAGTCCTTCCTTGCTTTGTGCCACAGTATTGTGTTCCAGGCTCTCGTCCTCCCTGTGCCCCAGCCCTGGAATTGGCCATTTCTTCAAGGAGCCCTGGTTCCCTTCCAGGGAGATTGTATTTAGAAACCACAACTTGGTGCTAGGTGTGCCCCTTGCTACTGGAGTCTCACTGCTCCCAGGTCTTCTGGGCAGGTAGACCCGTGGAAAGTAAGTATACGAGTGTGCGCACACAGTTGCGTCTGAATACTGATAAGTTCACACTGGTACTTTCCATTGTAGTCCAACACCACAGGACCCAGTCTAGCTTCTCACTGCCCGTGGTCTGCTTTCTTGGACAGGGAGAAACTTGGCTCTCCTCATGCTCCGTGTGTAACCCATCTCCTTAGGCACTCAGGCTGCGTTTCTCGTTTGGGCGCCAAGCCATTAGCTGTGCAGCCACTTCTTTGCACAGCTGGAACATGAGTATTTTAAGTGTTATTTTTCACTGGACTTAAATAGAATTGATAACATAGATAAGTTCTGAATTCAGCACTCCAGTAATAGCACCTGTCTACTCTGGAGAAGGCCTTATTTGTTCCCATTGTTGGGCCACCAGATCCATCTCTAAATGCCCTGGGAGTTTAAATGCTCATGGAGTTTAAAGGCTGGGTGAATTTTCCCAGTTTCTTCTACTTGGGACCAACGTGCGTTCTGGGTGCCGGTAACACTCAGGGAGCCTGCAGGAGGAGCCAGCTGGGGGAGAGGAGGGTTCTTCGTGGTCTCCAGTCCCCCCGCCCCCATGAATTGTGCTCTGTCCTGTGTCTGTCTCGGCACAGGGCTGCTTTCCTGATTCATACATTCAGCAAATATATATCTGAAACTTTACAAGGCCCCTCTTCCTGGAAACCCATGCCTCTCATCTCTGTATTCCCAGAACCTGGTGTAGGGCTAGACCAAAGGAGATGCCCAGTCAATATCAGATACACATGGGCCGTGAACACATAGTCGGGACATCTGTCATCTCTCCTGGGGCTCTGGGCCCTCCTGTGCCTTCTGCCACCCCTTCTGTTCTAAAAGCTAAGAAGTTGAGGGACAGTGAACAGTATCCTCAGGGCTGCTGTCTTGTGTCCTCACCCCAGGGACCTTTGCAGCAGATTCTGGAAGACTGACATAATCCAGTGAGCTGGCTGGTTGTAGACACAGCGGCAGCTGGTGACACATTCCAGATGGGTCTCCATCTGAGACTTAGGGGGAGAGCAGACCAACAGCTGCACTCTCCAGAATCCCAGGCCAAGGCCAGGTCAGAGGGCCTTGGGGGTCAAGACCTGGACTGATCAGGCCTGGCTTTCTGCCTTCACACCCTGCCCCAGCTGTGTGACGTCAGCCATGCCTCTCTCCCTCTGGGTCTGGTTTCCTCATCCATCAAATCGAACCTGCCTCGAGTGAGAGGCTGGATGGGAGGGTACCCTTACCAAGGCTAGGCCTGTGTTCTGATGTGGGTGCTGACTGCCCATCCTTCAGTCTGGAAGAAGCTCGCCACCTCTCTCCAATGAGGAGGTTGCCACGAGAGGACTGAGCGTGGCTAAGTTATTTCCGATAGCGCTGAGTGTGTCTGATTCGGTGCCTTTGTCTTCCCTGCTTTAGTGGTCTCACTATATTCACACGAGGCCGGTGGGCTTCCCACTAGGCTGGGCAGCACAGCTCAAACACTTGGCATTTCAGGCACGGAAAGATGTCATTTCCATGAACTGTTTCTGAGCAATGCTGAATTTTTACTGTCAGTTTCCAGGCCAAGCAATTGGCATTACATCTCATCTCCAGATTAAATTTGGCAGAGAACGTAGCCAACCTGCCTGACAAAATGGCGACTGCGCCTCTCACACGTCCCTGGCGACTCTCTTCTCCATGTTTTCTTTCCATTTCCCCTGACAGTCTTTCCAGCCTGCCAGAGACAGAGGAACTCAGATTTGGAAGGGGTCTGTGGGTGCCTTCCAGTGATGAAGCACAGTGCCTCATTCATGCCTGACCTCCAGCCTCCACTTGAATACTTCCAGTGATGTGGCACTTACTGTCGTCTCAGACTCCTTAGATTTCAGACACTCTAGTGGTTGTCAAACCCCTCTGCTTCTCAGCAGAGGCCAGACTCAGGCTCTAGTCCCTTCTGCCAATCATTCTGTCAACCTTTCAGGTCTTGAAGAGTGATTGTCTCTCCCTGACCGCCTCTCACCCTCTGGCCAAGTCTTGTAGATGCTGAAAAAAATCCTTCACTTGGAATGAATTATGTAAAGTCCCTTCCCCATCCTGATGAACAAAATACTCCAGGGAGGGTCTGAGCAGTATGAACTCTAGGAGGAGCTCTCGCCTCCCTTGTTCTGTGCGTGATACCTCTATTAATGCAGCCTGATTTTGAGGTTGCTGGTTTAACAGCCACATCACACCATAGCAGCTATGCTAATATACCGGAGTTTTCAAGGTTTCCATTCATCTGGAGTCCACATCTGATCTGTGTTACAGAAGCAAAAGCAGCCTGCCACAAAATCACATGTATTTCCTAGCTCCTGAACAAATGCTGTTTTTACAAAGTCCTTTTCTGGCCCCAAAGGAGAACAAGTCCAGGTGTCTTGCCCTGTGCTCAGTGCTTTATTTGCACTAGGATTGTTGCCATTTTACAGGTGGGCCAACTGAGGTCAATCAGACCAACGTGGCAGAGCCAGGAGGCACACCGATGTCGATTGGCTCCCAAATCACCCTAGGTGCCTCACGTTTGTCTCTTCCTCTTTGTGTCCAAGAGTTCCTCCTGTGATGATGTTTTGTTTTGTTTTGTTTTGATTCCTCCTCGCTGTTCAGACAGCTCTTTGCTCCTCTGGGGACCTGCCTGGCTGTTGCTGGGCCAGCAGTTCTTGCCGGGTGGCTTGTGGGCCATTCCCAGGGGGTGTCTGTGAGGTCAGAAGTACTTTTAGAACAGCCCTAAGACTCTGCTTGCTGCTTGCACTCCCACCCTCTGAGGCCTGTAGGGGAGTTTGCCCGAGGCTGTATGAGCTGGGATAGGAAAGGAGCAGAGGTGGCCATCTGGTGGGCCTCTCTCTCGAGCCAGACCAACAAGGAGGTTTGCAAAAACCAAATACAACACCATTCTTCTCACTCACTGTTTAAAAATAATTATTTTTCATGAAGACTTTTTAAAAATTTTAACATGTGGGTTTCTCTTAAATAAATTAATATTTTTTAGATTTCTCAACTTTAATTTCTGATCAAGTACATACTGATAGAACCCACATGAACAAAAAATCTTGGGCTTCTCAACAATTTTTAAGAGGGAAAAGAGGTCCTGGAAAGTTTGAGAACTGCTCTAGGTGATGGTTTTTCCACTTTTGACCAGTTCAGTGACCCAGAAAACACTGGGAAGGTGCCTGGGGCACTGGTGAAGTTTGCCTCTTGTCTGCTGGAGACACAGTTGGGATATCAGACACCTGGAACTTTCTGAGGCCCTTCTGCCGTACTGCCCTCCATTCCTACTTTCAGGATAACAAGCACGAAACTCTTCTGCTTGACTTCCCACATCCTTTTCAGTCCAGGCTGCTCCAGTTTACACCTTCACCTTGTCTCCTTGCCTCTCTACCACATACAGCAGGACCTCATCACCCACGCCTATTCACACTTCTACACCTTTACATATGCTGGGCTCTTTCTGCTTAGAAATTCTCCCATGTTCCTCTCTCCTCATGGGAACTCCTATTCAACCTGCAAAACCCATGTCACTGTTACATGCTCTGCGAAGGCTTCCCTGCCCAGGAGCCAGGGGAGGCCTGCCCCCTTGTTCTACTCTCTGATCATGTAGCACACAAAAGGTGCCTAGCTGAGCATAATTGTTTATTTGCACATTGGCTTTTTGGACATTGTTTCCCAAAGCCAAAAGCAAAACTTGCCATACCAATCGGTGGCAGTAGGAGCTCAGCACCAATGGCTAACAAGGGACCTGTGAGGAATTGTGCTTTGAAAGCTTGGGTATGGGGTTGGGATGGGAGGAGGGCGGCTCTGACATTGTAAAGGAAAAGTAAAATGAAAAGCCCAGGTGAGTGACGGGGAAAAGCCAGGACCTGACAGAGAGTAGGCAGGAAAGGTGAATGCCCGCCACCATGCCCTGACATGCCCCCTTGTGGTGAGGGAGAGCCGTGCTGGGAGGGCGAAGTGGGGCACGCCAGGCAGGTGAGGAAGACCCAGCACCTCTGGGTCATGGAAAAGTCGAGGCGAGCTGTGGGGACTCCATCCAGAGGGAGGAGGGGAAGAGGCCAGGCTAGAAAATCCAGCCCTTCTGGACTTCTACTGCCCACGCCATGCAGGGCAACGGAGGGAAGGGAACCAAACCTCCAGGCAGGACCGTGGGCACTAAGCTTTATCTGCACTGACTCACTGAGTCCTCTTCGAGAACTGCCTGGCAGATGAGGAAGCCGAGGCTCCGAGAGAGTGAGCATCTGCCAAGTTCTCATTAGAATGTAGCCGAGGGAGACTGGGAGCTCACACCTGGCTCCAGGCCACCCCCGAGTCCCCCTTTATGCCAATTTTCTGTCTATACAAGTGTTGAGGGTGGGGAGACTGCGGTTTTCTTCTTTGGAGTTGCTCTTGGACCTTCGCCCTCCTGCGACATGGATGGAGGGAGAGGCACATGGAAAGCCCACGGATTTTAAGTCAGATGGGTCTTTTTTTTTTTCCTTCCAATGTGTATTACTGTACATGGAGCGGTGTGGGGGTGGAGGAGCCCCTCTCTTTAGAAAAATCAGCCTGGGGGCACCTGGGTGGCTCAGTCATTAAGCGTCTGCCTTTGGCTCAGGTCATGGTCCCAGGGTCCTGGGATCGAGCCTCGCATCGGGCTCCCTCCTCCACGGGAAGCCTGCTTCTCCCTCTCCCTCTTCCCCTGCTTGTGTTCCCTCTCTTGCTGTCTCTTTCTCTGTCAAATAAATAAATAAAATCTTTTTTTAAAAAGAAGAAAGAGAAACCAGCCTGTTCACCTTCAAAACCCATCCAGAGACAGCTGGTGCAGCGAGTGCTGGATCTTCTGGCCCCTCTGAGGGGCTATGAATCACCTGAAGCTCCCTGCTCCGTGCTGGCTGTCCCTGCCCCAGTCCAGGAGCCACCTTCCAACTGGAGGTGGAATGGCCCTCACGTGACTGTGGATTCTTCAAGCAGAGGCCCCTACAGCCCCCAGGCAGAGGAAGGTGCCTGGAAGAAGTGAACTGACAACATTTCCAAAGGGCCATTCTTTTCCTGTGGCCTGGAATGCTTTTACAACCTTTTTGTGTCCCTTTCTTAATGACTTTACAGAACTAATCATCTCAAACTACACAATGCAATTCTGAGCAACGTTGGACTTGCACGAACCCCAGCAACTGACTGAGGCCTCATAAACTTCCCACTGTGGGCTTGGAACATACACAATACACTGATGGCTGTCTGTCCACCTGTTCTCAGGGCCTTCGGAAAAGGCCTGGCCTCCAGACCTTTGCACAACTGCTCTAGGGTCTTCCTGGGCACTTCTTCCCCTTGCTCTCCCATTCAGCCTTCTAGAAGATTCAGCCCAGATAGCCCCTCCTCCCCAAGCCTCACAAGATCTCCTGACTGGACCAGGAATTTCTCATGATGCCCACACTGGCTAAAGAGTTTCCCACAATCCTCCACCCTGGAGGGAAACCAAGAGTTTCCCACAATGCCCCAGACTGTCATAGGAGCTTCCCGTGATCCCCCATACTGGATGGAGAACTATCTATGACCCACCCCCCCGCTGCTGAATGGAGAGCCTCCTGTGGACTCTCCTGTCACACTTGCCACTGACACAAGCTTTGCCTTTGTCTGATTTTTTTTTCCCCCATCACTAGACTCTGCGCTCCTTCAGGGAAGGTCTGTATCTTACACTAAGTACTCTTTAGTGCCTGGCGTCCAACAGGTGCTCAATACATTTTGGTTGAATAAATGAACCAATGTTCAGGGATTTCAAGTCTCAGGTTAAGGATCACACCCCTGAAGGCTTCCCTGATGCTTGCCTCCCTCCATGAAAACAAACAAACAAACAAACAAACCAGGGAATGGCTTTTATTTTCAAGGTTCCTACAACAGAGAGACGTGGGTTCTGACGGCAGAACTGTGGAAATTTGGGCAAGTAATTTTACTTCTGTAAGCCTTAGTTTCCTCATCTAAAAAATGGGGATCTTTATACTTGCTCTTCAACAATCTGATGAGCAGGACATCACCATGTATGACAGCATCAAGTGTCTGGCATCAAACTGGTGCGCACTGAAAGCGTACCTATGTATATAGCCAACCACAGTGTCACTGATACCATTGTCTCTCTCCCCCTGGTGTGGAGCTCCTCATGGCTCTGTCCCTGCTCCAGGGCTGGCTAGAGCTTGTTGATGGTTTTGGTGACCTTTCTGTGTTCCCACAGATCTGCTGGGCAGTTAATATTCACTGAGCCTCTAAGACAAAGACCAGCACGAGGCACCCCCAAGGGCCAGCAGAGAGAATGATTAATAAGGTAGGACCCAAAACCTCCAGAAGGATCACTGTCTGGAAAGGAGCCTCAGGCAAGTTCTCCGGGATCAGAGGAGCTGTTGGTATCTGCCCATGAACAGCCAACTACGAGACTCCAAAGAAAACTCGGGACTTAGAATGAGGAAGGGGCTCTTTCCCAGGGTGGTCCAGAGACTATGGAGGTAGGAGTGATTTCTCTAAGGCCCAGGTCAGGGAAGTGTGGGTGCTGGAAGAGAGGAGTCCTCAGGCAGGAAGAGGCCACACCCCTGCAAGAACTGACCCTTGATTGGCTGCCACTTCACGGCTATAGATGGTCCCAGCCTGTGACCTAGCTACAGCCACCTTCCTGGGGCTTGCCGCACATGGCTGGATTTTGACCCCTGCTGGTCCTTCTCGGAGGGCTGTCCTGGGCTGGATTCTCCCATGGCCGACCTCCAGTGGGTTGACTAGTGTCTCCATATTCGTGTATTGATTCACTTCTTCATTCCTTTATATACATAGTATTTGTTGAGCACCAAGAGACTGAATGCTAGACTGAGGATGGGGAGAAAAGGGCCTGAACCCTGCCCTGAGGAGTTCTGGGACAGAGCTTTACCAGCCCATAACAAGTACAGTAGCAGGTACCCAATTAGCACAAAGATGGACTTCCAGGGCAGCTGGCAAGAAATCCAGGGATGCTTCATGGAGCGGGGGATGTGTGAGCTGGGTCATAAAGATTTGGTGGTTCACACAGCATGAGACGTGGAGGAAGAGACACTCCAGGTTGAGAGAACTGCTTTTGCAAAGACACAGGTACAAGAAAGGACTGGGCACATTTGGGAAGGGTGAGCTGGTTAGCATGGCTCTGGTGTCCGTCTAAGAGATGGGAGGTTAAGGTAAGACACGGCCAAAGTTAGGCTTTTCAGTGCCATCATGGAGGCTCATGCTTGACTTCAAGGTCAGTGGATGACAAATGGGTTCCATGGACAGGCCCCCCCAGCCTACTTCATCAAATCCGTACATATTTACTGAGCACCTACTGGGTGTCCGGCACAGGAGGGAGCTGAACAGATCTACATTTTAGACTTTAAAAGCTACACTTTAAAAGTGTAGCTCCAGAAAAGCTCTTTCTGTCCACGGGTGCCGTCCCTGTGCTTTAATAAAATGACTTTTTTACACCAAATAAATAAATAAATGAATAAATTAAAAGTATGCTTCAATAAAGCCACACTTTATTGTTTTTCATTTGGGGCTTCTGCATATGATTCTATTATAGGGGGAAAAAAGAGATTTATCCACTAAAAAGAAACGCAAACACAAGAGTCTGCAGCCTATCGCTTGCTTCATTGCGGAGCCACGGCGGGTTTTATTTTTTCTTGGTGGGTGGTGGCAGGTGGGTGTGTAGTGTTATTTCTTTATTTTGTTTTTAGCAGAGGAGACAGATGTGGTCAGATCTATTTTCAAAAAGATAAAGATAATTCTGAGGTTTCTCAGCCCTCGCTTGCAGCCACAGTACAGGAAGCATCAAGCCCACTTCCCGGAGGGCTGTTTCTCTGGGCCCTGAGCTCAAGGCCGCTTCTCTCTACCCTAGTGGGTGCTCCCAAGGATAAGGCTTCTCATCCTTTGGTTCTAGGAGCCAAAAAGAAATGTTAGTTCCTTCTGGGAAGAAACGTGACCTCCTTTGATGCCAGAAGCATGAAGCCAATGTCATCAAAATACCCTCCTTCCCAGGGAAAGAGACAACTCTGAGGACAGCCTGGAGGAGTGGAAAGAGCCCAGTCTTTTAAATAATGCAGACATGGGTTCAAATCCTGGCTTGGCCATTTATTAGTCATGTGATCTTGGACAAGTCACTTAGATTGTCTGAGCTTGGGTGTCCTCAACTGTAATGATAATAATTATCACTCACGCTCACCTCACTCACCAGCTATTAAGACATATTACAAAACCATAGCCAAAGAAGTAGGCATGGGACAAAGCAGAAAATGGAAGAAAACATAACTGTGAAACAGATCTAACAATACATGAGAGCTTGTTGTATGAAAGAAGTGACACCAAGAACGAATGGACAAAGGATGGAATCTGTAATAAATGGTGCTAGGGAAGCTGACTTCTATCCAGATGAAAATAAAGGCACCTTATTATGTGTGTGGTTCTTCAGTTACCTTTGGTTGACTAAAGACCTAAATGTGAAACTTATAACTGTAGAAACTAATAAAAGGGATTTACAGACCTGGTTGAGCAGGCGGCACCATCATGGGAGGTGACATCCACCACAACAGGGACTGAAAGGTTTGGCGCAAGGAGCCCAAGAGCCAGGACATCTACCAAAGCTATTGGTAAATCTGTACAGATCTCTGGCTGGACAAACCAGCTCTACCTTCAACCAGTTTGTGCTGAAGAGGTTGTTCATGAGTTGCACTAACTGGTAGCTTCTGTTCCTTTCCTAGATGCTCGAGAAGATGAAGCTTGCTGCCAGGAAGACAAAACAACTGTGCTTGTAGGAACTGTAATGGATGATGTGCGTGTCCCAGAGGTCTCCAAACGAAAGGTGTGAGCATGAGCCACATCAAGGCCAGGAACAAGATTGTCACCTTCAACCAGTTGGCCCGGGACTCCCACAAGGGCTGTGGCACCATCCTGTTCTCTGATCCTCAAAAGGGCCCAGAGGTATACAGGCATTTCAACAAGGCCCTGTGAACCCTACACAGCCCCACCAATCCCTATGAGTGCTCCAAGGACTAGAAGTCCCAGTGCACCAGAGGCCAACTGGCCCACCGTGGCTACAAAAACTAACTTTAGATCCTGCCTTGTTATTAAAAAGATTTTGGATGCTGGAAAAAAATAAACTGATAAAAGGAATATAAATACCTCTCTTTGCCAAATCTGCAAGAATGAAGACCATTCTGAGCAATCAGACTGTCGACATTCCAGAAAATGTCAACATCACTCTGAAGGGATGCAGTGTTATTGTGAAGGGCCCTGGAGGAGCCCTGTGAAGGGGCTTCAGTCACATCGATGTAGAACTCAGTCTCCTTGGGAAGAAAAAGAAGAGGCTCCTAGCTGACAAATGGTGGGAAAAAGAAAAAGACTGGCTACTGTTCACACTATCTGTAGTCATGAACAGAACATGATCAAGGGCGTGTTATACTGGGCTTCCCTTACCAGATGAGGTCTGGGAATGCTCACTTCTCCATCCAATGTTGTTATTCAGGAAAATGGTTCTCCTGTTGAAATACATCCACAGGGCTCAGATGAGGCCAGGTGTTGCTTGTTCAGTATCTCAAGCCCAGAAAGATGAGTTAATTCTTGAAGCAAATGACATTGAACTTATATAAAACTCAGCTGCTTTGATTCAGCCAGTCACAGCAGTTAAAAACAAGGATATCAGAAAAGTTTGGGATGGTATCTATATTTCTGAAAAAGGAACAGTTTGGCAGACTGATGAATAAGATCTAAGTCATCTAGCTACAGAAACAGCAAGATGCCAGATGATTTTTCAGACTTATTTGTGGTATCTTAACGATACAATAAAAGCTGTATTGATTCTTGGTGGAAAAAGGAATGTGAACATTCTTTTAATCTCAGGGAAGGTTAAGGGTTTATTAAAGGAGATTCCAGATGGGGAAGAGGAGGTTGAAGTGGGCCCTGGAGAGTGGGGTGGGGCATATTTGCCTTGCAAATAGAGACCTCAGTATTGTCTTCAGGGGAGGGGAAGGCTGGACCATGCTTCTGGTTCAGAAGGTTCAGAGGAGTCTGGGGAATTGAAGCATTCAGAGGTATCCACCCAGGTGTCCCTAACTCACTGGCCAGGATCCCAGGCCTTTACCTTGGCCTAACAGACTTCCCCTGGTTGGGCAGTCAACTGTCTTTGAAGTTTAGCCGCTCAGACTACTTTAGGCTTGTCCTGAATTCATTCCCCCTTCCCTCTTTGAGGGATGCAAGTTTCCTTGGATGCAATTAAAGAGGCCCTGTGGCTTCCATTCCTGACTTTCCATTATCTGCTTCTTGGCCTCAGCTATTCATTAGCTTTCTGTAGGGGCATCCATAGTGCTTACTATGGCCATCTAATACTGTGATCTTTAGAGCCACTATTACTCAGCCCCTACCTGACCCCCAAGTCTCCAATGCCTGATGCATTCACTGCCTGCTACCACACTCCACCCACAGCTGCACCATCCAACTCAGCACTGCTACAGTGTGGGGTTTAAGATTTATTTATTTGAGAGAGAGGGAGAGACAGAGTGCAGCGGGGAGAGGGAGAGTCTTAAGGAGACTCCCCGCTGAGCACAAGGCCCGACACAGAGCTCGATCCCAGGACCCTGAGATCAGGACCTTTCAGCTGACTGACTGCGCCACCCAGGGCCCCCAGCACTGCCACAAGTTTTAACATTGGGAAGCCACCTTGCGCTAGGGCCTGCCTGCGCTTCACCCCCCCCCCCGCCAGTGATGGGGTCCTCCTTGCCAGCTGAGAGGGGCTAGCACAGCTCCCAAGCCCCCATCTAACCACCTGCTTTCTTGGACCACTCCCAGCACCAGCTGCAGCAGGTAAGGTTCTTGGCAAGTAAACAATGAAATGGGGTTTGGATGGGGGTGGGGGCAAGAGGTGGATCAGGAATCAATGCCTGTGAGGAACTGGGCAAGGGAAGTCACCTGTGACGCAGGCCTGACAAGGCCTTGGCTGGTCCCCTGGGAGGCCTGGAGCAAGCCTGGCTGGGCAGAGTTGTCCCCCATCTGGCTGAAGTGGTAGAGTCTTTATACCACCCTTCCCCCCATCACTCGGCCCCCTCATGACCTCATGAAGGGCTGCTCTTTGGGGCTGGGCAGCAAGTCCTTCCTTGAAGGGGGTGCTGGGAGCCTTCCCCATGTCAGCCACAACCCGGGAACGCACTTTACACTTGAAAGCAGACTGTACTGATCATAATAACAGTTAACATTTATTTACAGTGCAGGCTGAGGCTCAGTATCATATATCCTCAAAGGCAGGGACCATTATCATCCCCATGCTTGTGGGCACAGATGAAGAAATTGAGGCACAGAGTGCTTGAATGACTCGGTCAAGATTGCATAACATGGGACACAATTGAGACTCATTCCGTCTGGAGATGAAAAAAAAAAGTCTAATAAAATTCTTTTTTTTAACTTTTTTTAAAAGATTTTATTTATTTGTCAGAGAGAGAGCGCACAAGCAGGGGGAGTGGCAGACTCCCCACTGAGCAAGGAGCCCGATGCGGGCTCCCTCCCAGGACCAAAGGCAGACGCTTAACCGACTGAGCCACCTAGGCGTCCCAGTTTAATAAAATTCTTTTGGAATTTAAAATTTTCAGGAATAGGTAATACAGAGATCTCCTGAACACCCTTCACCCAGGGTACCCTGATGTGAACATCTTGCACAAACGTGCTACGCTTGTCACAACTGAGAAATTAACACGGGTATATTACCATTAACTAAACCAGAGGCTTTATGTGCTTTCCACTAATATACTTTTACTGTTCCGAGATCAAACCAAGATACTACCTTGCATTTAGTGTCCCACAGATTTGGACTCTCCAGCATAAACTTTTGACCTGTCCCCTCACCGGCTACCTGCCGTTCCCACAAAGTCTCTGTGGCTATAAACCCCTCAGGGGCCGCTCACCGCCCCAGGTGTGTGTGGGCAGCCCCAGAATGTGACCTGCTGACTGGCTCACTGTTTTCTCTGTGTCTCCTCTCTGCTGGCCTGTGGAGGAAACTCCCGCCTCGGTTCAGTCATGTGCTTGTTTTGATTTCACCCCTCAGACGTTTCCCGGTGCTCTCCTGTGTGTCTGGAGGCGGGTGCTGTCTCGGAGCTTGCAGCTCCCGGCTCACTACCCCCCTTCTCTCTGATCTGCCCGCTGCCCAGGCTCCCCGGCCCTGCAGGTTTGGTGTGAAGAAAAGAGCGAAGCAGGGGATCCCTGTTCTTGCCCCCACACCATGCAGCCGCCTCACAGACCACATAGCTCCCTGCCGTGTGTCTGCCCTGGGTCCTGGGCCCCGCGGGGAGCTGCCCACGGAAGGCACATGACCGTTCTGCTCTGGAATGACAGAGAGAGACCGAACTCTGCGGGCTGGGAATTGGACAAGATCTGGGTTACTGCCCTCCACTCCCACCTCTGCCACTCACCACTTACTTGGGAGACTTTTGCATGATTCCACGTCCAGTTTTCTCACGGAGCCAAGGAGAACAGCATCTTGCTTAGGGGTTAAAGAGGCCACACCGAGGCCCGACGATTTGGGGCTCTGCTGTTTCTCGGCTGTGCGGGCAGGGTCGCGTGTGACTCCCAGTCCTCAGCCCCCTCATCTGTACCGCGGGGAGAATAACAGCTACTTTTTAGGGCTTTTGTGAAGATGAAGGGACTCAATAAAGACAAAGCATCCAGAGCCATGCCCGGCATGGACACGCTCTCAACTAATATTAGTTATCGGGTAATTTACATGGATGTTTAGAGAGAATCAAATGAGATCATTATTGGAAAGGTGCGTTGTAAATAGCAGAGCGTGCTATATAACATGGTTAGTGTTATTATTTTTAAAAATCACTTTATTATATCAGGGGACACAAGTAATCTGTTGGACACTATTGTCTGTCTGGGGAGATTCCCACGGTCAGGACAGCTGGAAAAGGGATGAGTTCACAAAGTCTACAGCCCCTTATGGAGCTCCTATTGTGTGTTACCTAGAATTTTGGGCATGTTTACTTATAGTTTTTCATTTAATCATCACCAAACTGGGATGGCTATTTTTTTTTCTTTTCTTTTCTTTTTTTTTTTTTTTAGACAGAGAAGGGGGAAGGGGAGGGGATGGGCAGAGGAAGAATCCCAAGCAGGCTCCACACCCAGGGGGGCTCGATCCCACGACCCTGAAACCATGATTTGAGCCAAAATCAAGAGTCAGAGGCTTAACCAACTGAGCCACCCAGGCGCCCCGGGAGAGCTATTTTTATCCACATTTAATGGCTGTCTAAACTAAGCCTCAAATATGTCCCGTCCCTCAAGAAGCAGGAATCAGCCTCTTTATTTGAAAGCCTCCCATGTTCTGACACTTCTAGGTGCTGGGCCCCTGCTTTAAATGACCCTGCATTCCAGCGGCAGATTCAGTGAACTCTGCATTTCAGTGGCTCTGCCTACTGGCTGGGGACCTGCGTCTGCCCTTCTGTTCTCAGATCCTTCCCGACATTCCCTCGCTCCCTGGTGCGTCCCGGAGGGGCAGCCCTGGAGAAGAGAAGCGACTTTCCCCATCCAGTGCCTGCACCGGAGCACCCAGCAGAAGCCGGCTGTGAGGACTACTGTTACTGCTGCCGTTGCTGTTGTTGTCAGCTGCGCCTGGGTGCAGCCTGGCTCGCAGCTGGGGCCCAGGCAGAGTTCCAGCTGCGGGGATGGGGTCGCCCACAGCGGGGGCTCCCTGAGGGCTGCATGTGTCTGGAAGCCTCCTCTCAGAATGCGCTCGCCGTGCCTTCCCTGTGTGCGAGTAATGCCGTAATTGCAGCCTTCCCAGCTGTCGGCCATGGAGACAGCCCAGAAAATGAGGTTGGCTCAGTAAATATTGAACCGAATTATGCAAATGAGCTCCACAAGAGACTCAGCTGCAGAGACAGGGTCTGATTGGTGGGCCCAGCTTGCAGGAGACCCTTCCCCTTCCGCCCCCCCCCCCACCGCTCTATCAGCTAAAGCAGCCCCCTGGGGCCCGTCACAGAGCCTGGGGCTGCGATGGGGCCTGGGGTCACTCCCGCCTGCTCCTGAGGTCCATCAGGAAGGAGGGTTGAACGACTTTGCAGAGGTTAGTGGGGAGTATTGTAATGGGACAGGGCAGGGGGCGGGGAGGGATGGTATTGAGTTCCTGCCACATCCTCACCTCTCTCCAAAAGAGGCTGCTTTGCAAGTAAGTCTTTGAGGGCACACGGGGCAGGGGGGTGTAAGGTGCTGATGCCTCACTGCTCAGCATGCCCAGATGCAGATGAGAAGCGGGATGATGGGACCCCCTCTCCAGAGTAAAGCATTTCAGTGGCTCTTCCTACTGGCTGGTCAAGGTCCTAAGACCCCCATGTGGCTGAGTTCACTGTGGAGGAGGTAAAGACTCTAGAAACATGGGTGAGGGAGCCGTGTGGGGCAAGTAAAACTCTAAAGCTCTTTTGTAGCCATGGAAAGGCATCCCTGTGGATTAGCAGGGATGAAAATGTGCCTGGCATGTCTGGTGAGAATGGATGTAAGGGAAAAGTTGAGTTTGTGTACATGATGCTCTCTGGCTGAAAGAGCGGGGCAGGTCACAGCAAGAGCCTCTGGGAGAGGAGGGACGGACAGATCCCACTCCTTCCCTGGAGACATGGGATGCCGGCTGCTTGTGTTGCACGGGAACACAAGGAGCCATCCCTTGAGTCTAGATGTCCGAGGCAAGCATGGAGTGGGAGAAGCAGTCTTCTTCCAGTTCCTTTGTGGGCAATGGTGGGGTTTGAAATGATGACAGCTGGGGTAGTGCCACTTTGGAAAGCCCAGCAGGGGCTGCTCTGTGTGGCCTGTAAGATGATCCCCTGGGGATGGGTCTGGGTGCTCCCAGGGGATCCCTGCCACAGGAACAATGCACGGCCAAAGGCACTGTGGGCATCACCCACCCCTGCAGGAGCTGGAGCAGAAGAATGCGGGAGACGTGTCTGTGAGTTACGTGAGTCAGCCCAGGGACATCTGTCCAGAAGAAGCAAGAGGCTTGCCGTGGGTGGAAAGGGCTCAGCTCCTCTGTCAGCAGGCAAGGGCATTATATTTGTTTCCCATTTCTGCTGCAACAGATCACCGGAAAATGAGCAGCTTCAAATAACACAGATTTGTTACCGTACAGATCTGGAGGTCAGAGTGTCTCGTGGGGCTAAAATCAAGGTGTCAGCGGAGCTGTGTTCCTTTCCAGGGAGCGCAGGGGAGAATCGTTTTTTCCTTGCTTTTTCCATCTCCTAGAAGCCAACCCACATCCCTTGGCTTGCAGCCACATTTTCAGGCCTCTGATTCTGTTGTTGCATGCCCTTCAGCTCCGACACTCCTGTCTGCCACCTATCAAGACCCTCCTATCAATGTAATCAAGATTACATTGGGCCTACGTGGATTATCACCTTATGTTCAGGTCAGCTGATCAGCAATCTTAATTTTATCCTCAACTTTGATTCTCCCTTGCCATGTAATCTGACATAGTCATAGGTTCTGGGGATCAGGATGCAGACCTCTGTGGGGGACGGTTATTCTCTGTCATAGGCATCGCCTAAAGAAACTGAGTTATTAGTGTTCAGGGTAACCCCAAGACTACCCGCAGGTTGGCAAGGCCTGGGGAAACTAGGTTATGCTTAGGAATATTTTTACCTGCGTGAGAATAGCCTGATGAGCAGGACGTATTCAACAAAGCAAGGCTGGCGACCTGGTCTATATGTGAGATTAGAAATTATGGGCACCAAAAAAAAAAAGAAAAGAAATTATGGGCACCGTGTTGTCATTTTTCTAAGTACAACCTCTTGTTCACTATAAACTTTAGAGAATTTCCCTCCCATGGCTTTAGGAAGAAACTTAAACGTTTGTGTTGCAGACAGGTGAAGCTGAGGCAGCTTTTTGTTTGTTTCCTTGTTTTGGGTTGTTTTAGTGTGACCTTTCACCTCAATAATCAAACCCTTTCTGATTTTACAACTGAATGTTCCTAAGTGTTCCTACTCCCAAGTTCATGAGAGATCATCTTTATCTGGGATTATCCTAGCAGTGGGAAGGGTAGACTGGTAAATCTAGGGAAATCAGAGGGATCCAGAAGGAAAACTTGCAACTGGGGAGAGAAACAGATGGAGTTCTTCCAACAACAAAAATTCTGTTCTCGCTGCCCATCAGTTGAGGGGTAACTGGAGTCACCTAGGAAGTTCTATTTCTTTTCCGTCTTGCCTAAAATAGTCTTAGATGTGGAGGTCTGGTTTGATCCCCCTCATGGACCTGCTAGGCCACGAGCTAATTTTGTTCTCCACTTTACCCCCTGGTATGGATCTGGTTCCTCTTTACTTCTCCGGGCTTATCTCTCTCCGCACCCCCTCCAGCCACCTGTGAGGTCCAAGCACATGGGAAGAGCCATCATTCAGAGAACATACCAGCACCCTCACAGCTGCTGGCCTTGGCAGCCCCTCCCTGTTTGTTCAACTTGTCACCCTTGGAGCCCCAGCTCAAAATGTCAGCCATTCTGTGCAAAACACGGCTCTGTGCTCAAAGACTGGTGGGCCTCTGTCTGCCGGGATCAAGGGAGGAGAACTGGAGCTAATGAGTCAGTTTTTTAAAATCATCTTAGAAAAGCCTCCGCTGCTCACACCCAACCAAGCCCTGCAATGAGTATGCTACGTACGTGGTCCCGTTTTCTCCCCTGGGACTTTAGGAGACGAAGCTCATTGTCTCCACTTTTTGGCTGGCCAAAGTTTGGAGAAACGGGGAACATGTCCTGAATTATAGAGCTGGTCAGTGCCAAAGCCAGCCCTCTGCTAATCCCCAAACCCACGACCTTAACCTCTGTATAGTACTGACTGTGCACCAGAGGCAGAAGCAAATGGCACAGGCAGTCCATCCAGGTGGCCCAGCACCGTAGACCAAGCATGGGAACTGGCCTGAGAACACTTTGGTGTCAGTCCTAGTGGGGCCACTTGCCTGCTGTGGAGTCCTGGGTGGGTCTCTAGGTCTCTCTGAGCTTCAGATTCCTCGTGCCTGTCTCATTGTTGTGAGGATCAGGTGGATGGAGCCCATGAAAGCCTAGGGGATCTTTCTCAATTGAGCATCAGGGGATTATCAAGGGGTATTGGGAAAGGCTTCTTGGCAGAAGTAGCAAAACAGACGCAGAAACAGACAGCCTCTGTCCTGAAGCCCTCAGGGCAGACACCAGGTAGATAGAGAGAAGGCACAAGGGGCCCAGCTGCACAAGCACCGGCTTTCTCTAGAAGCTCCAGATGGTGCAAGAACGTAGGTAGGACAATCCTTGGCTTGGTCGCATCCCACTGCTCAGGGAATCAACTCTGCTCTGCAGTGGGGAAAAAACAAAAATAAAAAGCCTCTGGGGAGAAAAATCCAGGCTTGCTAAAGTGATAAATCAGTGGAAGAGATGAGTACTCACTCTAGACAAGGATTTATGATTGGCTTCCTTTCACTGAGCCACATAGTGAGCTCATTCAGTGAGTAGAAAGCCCAGCCAAGTGGGCCTGGGGTCTGGCAGATTGGGGGCCCCATCCACATTGGGCTTGAATCTGTCGCCGTCAGATTCGAGTACCTGAATCTTGGAGTTTCAGCTTCCTTGTTTGCAACACAGGGTGATAACTGTTCTACTACGTACTCTACTCTGGTAGGATGAGTAAATGGAATAAAGAAAATCAAAATTATTTATAATTTAGAAAGTACCCACTAGTAACACTTCCGTGGGGTGGGGAGCTGGGCAGCTGGGAGACGGGAGTGCGAAGGAACCTTTTCACTGTGTACCCTTTATACGTTTGCGGAGTTTGAACCATGGGAAGGTATTATTTATTGAAAAGCTAAACTTAGAAACAAAACAAAGTTTGCAAGAAAGTCAAAACCGATACGTGCAAATATTAGTGTCCACGGCAGGAGAACATCCACACCATCATTTTTTAAAAGGCTTATTTCCCATAATCTTCCTAGTTTATGCTTACCAGGTACTGAGGAAACTGTGTTCTCAGTCTCCGTGATTCCTGGTCTCCCACTGCACCTCATTGCCTTCCCAGCAGACTGCAATTTCTTCCGCATCTGCAAGGATCAGACTCCTTCGGGAAAGTGGGTGGAGAAATTTCACCTTCGCGTAACTGGCCACAGAATATGCAGTAGCCACTTAAGAGGAGCCAAGATCCTTTCAGGTGACCTTGGAGGTATTTCCACTTTCAGGTGACCTTGGAGGTATTTCCAGGCGTGCTGCTGACAGAGAAAAGCCAGATGTGAGGAGACAGGTGACCTCATTTTATAAAACAAAGACCAATAGCAGGCAGCTACAAACAACAAAGTATACGTTTGTATGGGTCCGGGTTTAGAAGAAAGGAAGGACAGGCACAGATTGTGAACGAGCCCTGCCTGCAGGCTGCAGGCAGGGCAGGGCGGATGGGAGGGCAAGGTGTAGATGATTTATTTTATTTTGTTTTTTAAAATATTTTATTTATTTGACAGAGAGAGAGCACATAAGCAGGGGCAGAGGGAGAGGGAGAAGCAGGCCCCCCGCTGAGCAAAGAGCCCAACGCGAGACTCGATTCCAAGACCCTGGGATCATGACCTGAGCCGAAGGCAGATGCCTAACCGACTGAGCCAGCCACCCAAGTGTCCCCCAAGTCTTTAAGTTTTAATACAGCATCTTTCCTCTGTTCCTTGTTTCCTCTAGAAATTGTAGCAAGTCAAAACCACAATAAGATATCACCTCACACATGTTAGAATGGCTATTATCAAAAAGACAAGAGATAACAAGCGTTGTCAAAGATGTGGAGAAAGGGGAACTCTCCTACACTGTTGGTGGGAATGCAAGCTGGTGCAGCCACTGTGGAAACAGAATGGTGGTTCCTCAAGAATTAAAAACAGAACCACCATATGATCCAGCAATTCCACTGTTGGGTGTATAATCAAAGGAAATGAAAACAGGATATCAAAAACTTATCTGAACTCTCATGTTTATTGCAGCATTATTTACAATAGCCAAGATATAGAAATAACCTAAGTGTCTATTAATGGATGAATGGATAAAGAAGATGTGATACACACACACACACACACACACACACACACACACACTCACTCTCACACACTCACACCCCAGAATATTATTCAGCCATGAGAATGAAGGATATCCTGCCCTTTCTTACAACATGAATGGATCTTGAGGGCGTTATGTAAGTCAGGGATAAGTCAGACGTAGAAAGACAAATATAATATGATACTACTTTTTCAAAGACAGGAAGAATAACAGCCTCTTTGTATGCTGATGGGAATGATCATGTAGAGCAGAGAGGGAAGCGTTGCTAGAGTAACGTTCTTATAGTGCATGAAGGGAGAGACTGCACATCAATCACTCCTCACCCTTGATCCTCAGCGTGGTGTGGTTGGATTGTTTTGATTTATTCAGTGTCATGGAGCCATGTGGCTCTTTTGTGTTTATCTCCACCCTGATAGGAAGGATTCTGGGAACTTGGAAGACAGTTTGGAGAGATGAAAGACCATGCAAATTTTCCGTAGTACTTGCTTGAGCACCTGGACACACAATCTTTAGCTCTTTAGGCACCTCTGTCCTGGGTTTCCAAGCTCTCGGTTAACAATTAGTGGGATCCTATCTAGCTCCCGGGAAGAAACATCACTGGGACCCCAACTTTCATGTCCTACTTCTAATTCCTGGTGTTCTGTTTCTGCTGTTATCAAGACTGAGGATGATATAACCAGGAAAAGGAGTAAGATGCCAAGGAGGTAGGAGGAGAAACTTGAGGGAAAGGTGTGGGTCCCCAGAGAAGTGAGCTTCGTGAAGAATGGGATGATTAACACGAGACTCACAGAGACATCGAGTGAGATAAGGAGCGAAACGCACCCACTGGGTTTGGCAAAAGGAGGCTATTGACCTTTGTCAGAGCCGTTGCAGTGGAGAGGTCGGGAGAAACCGGATTGCTGTGGCTTGAGGATGTATGGAGGCAAGGAAATGGAGACCAAATGTGAGGGATATTTCCTCAATTTATGTGCTGTGAAGTGTAAGGCAAGAGATGTGATGATCCCCTAAGGGCAAGCTGGGGTGAGGAGAAAGTTATTTCAGGCTGGGAGATATTTGGAGGGCTTTGGGGGGGTGGGGGGGGCAAAGACAGAGAGGGAGGGAAGTCCATAGAGCAGGATTTCGAAGGAGATAGAAGGGATTCCAAGCTCGGGTGAAGGGGAGAAGGGAGGTAAGTGAAAATACAGAGATGAGCTGAGAAGGAGAAGTTGGGTGTTCGGTGGGTACCCCGTTGGTGCGGAAGGAGACAGAGTTCTACAGGACGAGGGACTTTGGGAAAGGCAAGATGAAGTGAGACATTTTTGAAAGGCTGGATCAGCAAAGAGCCAAGAGCTGGGTGAAAGGATTCTGGAGCGACATCATGGGCCCACCGATGCCACCAGCACGAGTTTAGAGCCTGGTGCTGGTCCCTGCTCCCTCAGAGAGGAGGCAAGTAAATGTGACCGGAGGAGAAGGGGCAGTAACTTGGCAAGCCCAGACCAGGATGAATCAACACCGTAAGTAAGGATTCTGTGAGGTATTACGGATGCGTTCCTAGCCCTGCAGTGATAACCTCTAAGAATCAGGCTTACCATCCTTGCTCTCCCTGGCCTGTCGCCATGTGGTGGGATGACAGAAACTCAATTTCCTCTTTCTGTCAAAGAAAAAAAAAATGGAGAATCAGAGAGAAACTATTTAGAATAGTTCCAGACAGCTCAGTCAGGAAGGAATTCAGCGAATGTGGGGCTCTCTGTAGTAAAAACAGGACAAAGAAGCTTCTTTGAGCACAACAATGCCAGGGCCATGGTGTTACTAGGAAAAGCGTTGATTTTTTTTCTCAGAGGAAAAAATATGTATTCATCCTCTGAGACGAGACTGTTCCCTTTGGAAGAAGGCGAATGGTTTCAGTGGTGAGGGGCTTTGCCCTCAGGTAGTTCCGAAGGAATGGGTGAACTCTTCCTCTGTCGCAGAGATTCAACTGCAATTAGAGTGCCCGGAGCCTCCACACCCCCTCCTCATCCCAATCCATGGGACTGATTCAGAGAACAGGTAGGGCAGCATTTCCCGTAACAACTGGTGAAACAGGGTTCCGGAATTGGCAAGATGCAAAAACTGAGTCAGAGCTCTCCCACGTGAGGACGGTGGAATTACCCAAGTTAGGGAGGTGGAGACACTGGGTTGAGGGAGTGGCTTAAGGAGAGTGTGGGGGTGGAATTGGACAATGAGAGACTGAGGAGTCAGAGAAAGATGCGGGGTGTGGATGTGTTGATGTGGCCGGCAGGGAAGCTTCCTAGGCCGAGCGGTCACACGGAGCCTCCTACTTAGTGGGGCCCTGTGCTTGGCTCACTCTTCTGATGTCACCTTCTTAAAATGCTTCATATTTTGTTTTGTTTTTTGCTTTTTTGGTTTTTTTTAAAGATTTATTTATTTGAGAGAGAGTGCAAGTGGGGGAAGGGGCCGAGGGAGAGAGAGAATCCTGAAGCAGACTCCCCGTTGAGCCTAGAGCCTGGCACAGGGCTCCATCCCAGGATCCTAAGATCATGACCCGAGCCGAAATCAAGAGTCAACCGCTTCACCAACTGAGCCAGGCACCCCAAAATGCCTCATATTTTTTGAACAAGGGGCCTCCCATTTTCATTTTGCCCTGGGACCTGCAGACGATGTGGCCAATCTCGTGAGAAAGTTTCTAAGAACCCAAACAAGTTGACTGACATCATCACTACTACTTTGGGTTGATGTTTGATGTGTTGGTATTAATGCCATTTGTGCACCACCAGGCAGAAGACACCACAAGGCAGCCAACATCACCAAGACAAGAGCTCCTCAGCCTGACTTGCTTGATATTCCTCCTCAGAATAATAGGGGATGATACTTTATCCACACCATCTACCACCATGACAGAATGGAACAGCCCAGCTACACCCTGGCAACCAAGGTTGTACCCTCATCCTAATCTCCATGGGATGGCATTGTGAGGTTGCCATTACAGGTGATCTATGTAGTTCATGGTTCCTTTGAGGTAATTCCTTCAGTTTCTCTTATTGCTCTCTGTCCTTCATTCAATAACCATCTGTTGTTAGTTATTACGTGACAGATGGAGTGTTCCATCGCCAACCCCCCCCCCAAGAGCTTACTATGCCCTAACTACCCTTCAAAATAAAGGAGCCCAACAGAGAAAGGCCTGGAATGAGCAGGAAGGAAGGAGTGGCCCTCCAGAGTGTTTCACACTCCTCTCCCCACCCACTTCTCAAGGCAAATTCGAAGTCAAAATCCCCTCCTCTCATGTGGCAAGCTCACAGTTTGAAAAGTAGCAATTTATCTTACAGTATGAATTTAAAACCTTGCCGTGAATTTCCACACAGGAATCTAGAGAGAATTATGCCCTCTCCTCGGCACCGGTACAGGAGAGTGGTACAAAAGCAATCAAGCTAATCACTTGACATAGTCAGAGACAGAAGGAATCCTTGTATGAACACCCATTTCCAGTACATTCTCAATGTAAACAAGTAGAATGGAAACGAATTTCCCCCTTCACACGGCACTTCCCCAACTTCTCTTCTCAACCACCGGCAACAGTTCTGTGTACATTCGCCTAGCCCTCCCTCTTTACGTGGAAAGTCGTACGTACATACATACATACAACTTTCCATGTAAAGATATATATATCTTACATCTAATTTTTATAACATATAACATGAAATTTTCTATCTTAACCATGTTTAAGTGTACAATTCAGTAGACCAGCACCACCATCCACTCTCCCCATCCTGCAAATTGAAACCTTATAGCGGTTAAACAGTACCTCCCCGTTCCTCCCTCCCCCAGCCCCTTGGGAGCACTGCTCAGCTCTCTGTCCCTATGATTTCGACCATTCCAAGTACCTCATATGTCTCCATTCATTTGAGCTACTATAATGGAACACCATAGACTGGGAAGCTTATAAGCAACAGAAATGTATTCCTCATCGTTCTCAAGATTGGTAGTCTAAGATCAAGACACTGGCAGACTAGGTATCTAGACAGGGCCTGCTTCCTGTTTGTAGATGGCTGTCTTTTCCCTGTGCCCTCACACAGCGGAAGGGTCAAGGCAACTCTCTGAGGTCTCTTTTATAAGGACACTAATCCCATTCATGAGGACTCCACCCACCCTCATGACCTGATCACCTCCCAAAGGCCCCACCTTCAACCACTGTCACACTGGGGATTAGGTTTCAATATATGAATTTAGGAGAGATACAAACATTGGTCTGTGGCATCATATAAGTGGAATCCTATAGTATTTGTCTTTTTGTGACTGGCTATTTCACTTAGCATAATGTCTTAGAGGTTTTCTAGCATATACCAGAATTTCTTTCCTTTTTAAGACTGCTTAATAGCCCACTGTATTTCTATACCACACTTAGCTTATCCATTCACATATAACTTTTAAATTAAAAAAATGTAATGAGATCACAATGCACGTAATGTTCTGAATCTTACTTTTTTTACTTAATGATGTCTATGCCATTAGAGTTTATGTAGATCTATGCAATTCTTTTTTTAATGGTAGTCTATTATACTGTACCGGTGTATCATGGTTTATTTAACCATCCTATTTTTGCTGGATATTTAGGTGGTATACAGTAAATGTTACCAACAATCCTATGCTGAGAGTCCTTGTTTGTACATATCATGCCCACACGCAGGCACTTTGTCAGATGCTTAGGAGAGGAATCCCAGATGCAAGGTTATGCTTATTTTTACAACTGCCTAGCTGCAATTCCAAAAATCACCACCATTTCTTCTTCTGCCATCAGGGTGTGAATGTGCATCCTTCCCCAAATTGCTGCCAATGTCTGGCATTGGTCTTTCATTGCTGTCCTAATATTCATGTTGCTGATTACTAGGAAAGTGGAACATCTTTTAATTCTTTTGTTGACTGCTTGCATTCTATGAACTGTCTGTTCATATACTTTATACATTTTTCTCACTTCATCCTAGAGACAACAACCCTCTGAGGGAAGTTAGTTAGTTAGTTAGTACCCCCATTTTACAGACAAATATCCGGAAATACAGATGAATATCCAATAGCCAGAGAATGATAAAGTAACTTCCACTTGACACAGTAAAACTTAGTGGTAAGAGTTCAAGTTTCTGGAAACAGAATGCCACTTCCTGGCTGTGTTACCTTGGACAAATTTACCTAGCCTCTCTGTGCTTCAGTCTTCTCTTCTGCAGAATGCAAATGCTAATAGTGCCCATCTCATGGTACCTATCTTATAAGGTTATTGTGAGGGTAAAATGAGACAAGCCCTGATAATGTTTGAGTAGTAGTTGACACATCATGGACGCTCAGTATGTGCCAACTATTATTAATATTCTTTTAAAAACCATGCAGATCCGGAGTAGCTTGGAAGATGTTTATGACACAATGGCCAATGCAAAAAAAAAAAAAAAAATCCACTAAATACTCTATCTTCCATGATTGCAATTTTGTGAAAACTATATCTGCTCAATCGTGGACAAAGACTTGACGGAAATACACATAGGTAAAAAGAATTTCTCTGTTAGGGTGATGTGGTTATGGATAGATTTTAAAATTCATTTTCTAATAAGAAAGGGAGAGAAGAAAGAAAGTAAATTCCAACTATGGACTTTGTCCTTGAAGATGTGAAGGAGAATCTCAAACACCCGCAGACCGGTGCCTTGCCTCTAAAGAACACAACTCTAATGTGCCTGAGCCATGCTGGGCTAGCTCACCATGCTCTCTTCTCTCCAAAAGCTACCTGGTAGCTTTGTCCCTCTGAATTACAAACACCAGTGCTTTGTCTCCTTGGTCATTCATTTAATAGATATTTACAGAGAGCCTCCTATGTGCTAGATACCATTCTAGGTACCTTAAATATAAAATGGTGAACAAGACAAGGAAGGCCTTGGAGCCTGATTTATAATGAGATACTTAACACTCTGGAAAACAGTATAGAGTTTCCTCAAGAAGTTAAAAATAGAACTATCCTATGATCCAGCAATTGTACTACCAGGTATTTACCCAAAGGATACAAAAATACTGATTGGAAGGGGCACATGTACCCTAATGTTTATAGCAGCACTATCAACAATAGCCAAACTGTGGAGAGCCCAAATGTCCATCAACTGATAAATGGATAAAGAAGATGTGGTATAGGGCGCGTGGGTGGCTCTGTCGTTAAGCGTCTGCCTTCGGCTCAGGTCATGATCCCAGGGTCCTGGGATTGAGCCCCGCATCGGGCTCCCTGCTCCGTGGGAAGCCTGCTTCTCCCTCTCCCACTCCCCCTGCTTGTGTTCACTCTCTCGCTGTGTCTCTCTCCATCAAATAAATAAATAAAATCTTAAAAAAAAAAATCCTAAAGAGAAATTAAAAAAAAGATGTGGTGTGTGTGTGTGTGTGTGTACACACACACACACACACACACACACACACACACACACACACACACTGGAATATTACTCAGCAATCAAAAAGAATGAAATCTTGCCATTAGCAAAAACATGGATGGAGCTAGAGTGTATTGTGCTAAGCGAAATAAGTCAATCAGAGAAAGACAAATACCATATGATTTCACTCAGATGTGGAATTTAAGAAACAAAACAGATGAATATAGGGGAAGGGAAAAAAAAAAGAGAGAGAGGGAAACAAACCATAAGCGACTCTTACCAATAGAGAACAAACTGAGGGTTGAGGGAGGGAGGTGGGTGGGAGATGTACCTAGTGGGTGATGGGGATTAAGGAGGACACTTGTTTTGATGAGACTGGGTGTTATATGTAAGTGATGAATCACTACATTCTACTCCTGAAACCAATATTACATTGTATGTTAACAAACTAAAATTTAAATAAAAATTTGAAAAAAAATGAACTTAAGACAGTAAAGCAATAAATATATGAATAAAAAAAGATCAGATAGTGCTATTCAGAGAATTAAAATACAGGATTGTGGCAGTGGCTAATGGTAGGGCTCCTTTTGATTGGTGGTCAAGGAAGGCTTCTCTGAAGAGGTGGCACTTCAGCTGATGGCAAGAAGGTACCAATCTGGGATGATCAGGAGAAGAATATTCTGGAAAGCGGACAGCATATTCAGGACAGAAACCTTCTGGTGAGTGTGGGGGATGAAGGAAAGTTAGTGTGGCTGGAGTATGGTGGGTGAGGGTAGAAGCAGGGTGAGATTAGTTCAGATCAGGTGGGGTTTTGTGAGGGAGGGCAAGCACTTTGAATTTTATTCGAAGGGAGATGGGAAGTCATTGAAAGGTTTTTAAATAAGAAAGTGACTTGATCTGATGTATGTTTTTAGAAAGATCCTCTGGCTGCCACGGTGGCAAACTATTGTAGGGAGAATGGAAGCAGACACTGGTTCCAAGGGCCACTGCAATGATCCAGGCAAGGGTTGCGCAGGGATTAGGGTGTTGACAGTGGAGGAGAGAAATGGATGCTGGGATATCTTTTGGGGGTAGATGTTCCAGGACTCTCGGAGGGCAAGGGAAACAGGAATCCAAGACAATGGGTAATTGCATACCATTGACTTTGATGGGGAAAATTGGAGAATCAAATTTTTCAGGAAAAAAATTAATAATCTCATTAATTAAGTAGAAATATCAAAGTTGGTTATGCAAGTCTGGATCTTCAAAGAGATGTCAGGACAAGAATCACAGGTTTGGAAACCTCCACACACGGATGGTATTTAAACCAGGAGATCAGTGGGATCACTCAGGAAGAGTGTAGATGGAGAAGAGATAAAGCCCAGGACGGGTACCTGGCTGGCTCAGTTGGGGGAGTGTGTGACTCCTGATCTCGGGGTTGTGAGTTTGAGCCCCATGCTGGGTGTAGAGATTCCTTAAAAATAAAATCTTTTAAAAAAAAGAAAGAAAGAAAAAGCTCAGGATTGAGTCCTGAGTTTTTTGAAGTTGAGAAATTAAGCAAAAAATGGAGAATCTGAAAAGGACATGTGAGGAGGAGCATTGAGGTAGGGGGAACATCACCAAGTAAGACTGCCAAAGCCAAGAGAAGAAAGTGTTCCAAGAAGGAGGGCACAGGTCAGCTGTGTCAAATGTTGCTAAAACATCAAGTAAAATAAGGACTAAAAAGTAAACATGAGGTTCTAGAAAAAGGGAGATCATTGAATTTCATTACAGACATTATGAACACGAAGGGCATGCCAATTTGGGAGCCCAGTAGGATTGGGTTTGAATTTTAGTTCCACCACCTACTAGGTGTGTGACTTTGGACATGTTACTGCACTTGTCTGTAAATTTGGATAATGACATTTACCTGACGGGATTGTTGTAAAGTGTCCATGAGATCAAGTATATGAAATTGCATAGCACCCAGTACATATTGGTTCCCACTTTTCAGGCAGCTGTATGAAGGCAGGGAACTTGGCGCAGTCCCAGGGAAGACATCTTGGTGTCCTCAGGTTCTGGTTTTGAAACCTCTACAGTGCTTGTTTTCAAAGAAAAGGAAAGGGTTATTGACCCAGAGGCCAGAAAGTTTGGGCGGCTGACTCTATTCAAGGGGAAAATGAGGGCAGGTTTCCCCTTGCATCTCGGGCTGAGCCTTTAGCCTCTTGGTGTGGCCTCAGGCATCTTCCCTAATGAAATTCAAGGTCATATGTTCATACCAGTTGGTCACTATCCTCACTCCTATTGAGTTCTGCACTGAGTAGGATGGACTGAAGCTAAAGGTGACTGACTTGCTGACACCTTGAGTGGTGTGTTCTGAGCAAAACTGGTATTGGGGGCAATGTTCCTGTCACTTGGACAAGTTTCTGGGACATATAAGAAGTTCCAGACCCTGTGGTAAGAAGACCATGGTCCTCCTAGGCCTTGCATGGAGACGAGTAGATCAGACATAGCAGGGGAGCCTGTTTTGGGGCTGTATTTGCGCTTTCTTCCTGTAGAAATGTAGCTGTGACTACAGGGTGGGAAATGGCCGGAACGAGTGGTCACTGTCTACATGGCAGTGCACAGTTACTGGGAAATGCCTGGAGCTCAGTAGAGTTGTAAATGAGAATGAGTGCCAGGAAAGCAGGTAGTGTTTAGGATAGGGAGGGCAAAGCGTGGCATACATGCAGCCACTCTACAGCCCTTGGTCCAAGGCAGGCACTGCTAATCCATCACCACTCACTCCTGCTAAACCTAAATTGAGCCTCTAATCTAACCCAGACCTAAACACATTCTCAGCATAGAGTCCCGTGTCACCACAACCGGTAGTACTTTGGCCTTGGCCTACCAGACAGTAAATATTCTTGAGCTAGGACAACTTTACTAGTTGAGCTGGTGCCCAAATAATTCCCTATAATCTGAGGAGAGGAGTGTTCTGTCGTGTTTCAAGAGTATCTTGTAGCACTTGACCATCATCTTCAGTCCTTCGTTATATGAAACTCATTTCAGGGAATGATGGAATTTTAGAACTGAACGGTCATGGGCATCTGAGAGCAGCTCTTTTCAGATGTTATGATCGTGGTAAAGGCAGACTGTGTAGTGAGTCTAGAGCGGGAGCTGAGATTGTGCATTTGGAGCAAGCTCCCAGGAGGCACCGAAGCAACTGAATGAACTACGGTCTACACTTTGAGTAATGAGGGAATCGACCATGTTAGGCAATGACTCATCAGAGAGGAGAGGAAAATTTCAGACAAACAGGAACCTAATAGGGCTCACGGTGTTCTAGAGAAAACTTGGCAAGATCGTGCAGCCACCTGGACAAGCAATCCGGGATGAGGTAACTGCCATGCGTACTCATCTTATGAAATGCTTGAGTAGCTTGAAGAGAATACGCTCTCCAAACTCCCATTACCTTGTGTGCAGCTTGCCACTCATGAGCAGAGAAGGATGATGGCTGCTGAGCACTTTGCCTTGCCACTTCGGCAGAGAGGCTCCGGGAGCAGGCTGCCAGGAGACTTCTTGGAATCAGGATCAGGACGGGATAAGGGGAAAGCACAGTATCCCAGGAGCAGAGAAAGTGGCCAGGGGCACTGCCCTTTGCGTTGGTAGCTGTAGCTTTTTCAGGGCCAGAGGTGGTCCTGGAGCATAAGCAACCAACCAGAGATAACCTCTGTAGCTCACTTCTTCATCTTCTCCCTCCGTTTCTGCCAAGAATGCTTGTTCGAGCAGCCTTCCTGCTAGAGGAGAGTCCAGTTAAGATGGTTTGTTTATTGGCTCTTTCAATGCACGTATCTCATATTGGGTACAAGGCTGGCTAGACACAAGGCACATTCAGATAAGTGACTGCTGAAGCTGTAGTTGGTTATGAGAGGGGGGCACAGAATGCTGGGGAATGGCTCTCACCACCAGACCTAGGTCTTCTCGAGAACCTCCACACTAAGTGCGCCAGTGTGCCCCACCGGGCAGCCTAGCATGATGGAAAAGGTACTGGTTTGAACTCGAATCTCAACTCCTCACTTAAGGCCTCTGTGTGTTGGACAAGTGACTTGATTTCTCTGAACCCTGTTTTTCTCATTGGCAAAATATTATCTCCTTGCAGAATGTCAGGATTAAGTGAAGCAATGAATGGATGCATGCTGAAGGCAAGACCTGTCTCGTCCCAACTGGTCACACGGCGGGGGGCGGGGGTGCCCCTTCCTGGCTCCACTTCTAACAACACAGCCTCTGCCACCTGGGAGCCGCTGCTGACCCCACCCAGCCTCTGCTGGCCCATCTTCCTCTTCCATCCCTTTGGCAGCAGGCCACCAGGGAACACGTGCTTCTCTTCCATCATAAAATGAAAATGTGAGGGTTTCATGAACCACTGGATTTGGAGATATCGAGGGTGACCATACATCACAGTGCATCCAGAACAGTTCCAGTGTATACCTGATGTCCTGTCCTGTTTAGGAGCATAACACTCTCAAGGGTCCCAGTTCAAGTGATAAAGTAGAAACTCTAAGGGGCTGTGCAAATACTAGGCCCTGAAAAAGCTACAGCTACCAACGCAAAGGGCAGTGCCCCTGGCCACTTTCTCTGCTCCTGGGATACTGTGCTTTCCCCTTATCCTGTCCTGATCCTGATTCCAAGAAGTCTCCTGGCAGCCTGCTCCCGGAGCCTCTCTGCCCAAGTGGCAAGGCAATGTACTGTAGGCACAGTACATTGTATTTGTAGTTGAAAGCTATTGCTGCTAACTGTACATTATGACTGGAAACAGAGTTGAAATGGTTCTTTCCACCTTCCTTGTTTGACCAGGCCCCCTTATTCCTATCCTTTTCTTTGGTGTGGGGGGAGGGACAAGAGGAAACCCAAGGAGTTTTGATGATCGGCGAGAGCCTCAGGAGCAGGAAAATCTCCCTGGCCAGGAGAGGACCCTCCTAGCCCCCTCCACCTGTGCCCACCATCAGCCACCAGGCTCCCTCCAGCTCCACCCAAGGCCAATGACTCACTCCCATTCAGGCTTAGACCTGTGTTCAAACAGTTCATGAAGAATCTCCACTTTCCCTCTGCCAGTGAGGGTGGCAAATATTTTCCTGAGAATGTGAAACCCACATGGGCTTGGAGAGGCCAGAGCCCAGCCGGGCCATCTGCATTGCTCAAACATCTCTCTTCTTCCTTCTCTCTCTCTCTCTCTTTCTCTCTCTCACCTCTTATGGGAGCTATACTGAAATTGAGCAATACTCTGGAATAATTGGGTCAAGTCAGCCAAGTGTGGGGAGGAGGAGACAACTGTGTAGGTGACTGTGGATTAGGCAGACACACTATTAGCCAAACAGGAAAATCTGGAACACCCATGTGCTGACTATCCAACGACCCCTCACTTACTGGGTCAAGGCTAGCTCCACTCAGAAAGCAAGAGATCCTTCACCATCAGGACCCTAACCCTCAGCCTCATCTCCCTCCGTGCCCACCACGCACCCTCGTCTTGAGTCACACTGGACTTTGCAGTGTCCCCTGAATATGTCGACTATCCATGCCTCTGTGCCTTTAGTTACCCATGCAGTTCCTCTTCCTTGTAGTGCTCTCTCCCCTCTTTATAGCTCTGAAAACTCCTACTCCAGCATCTGCTGCTCTGAGAAGGTCTCCCCAGGTAGAGTTAGTTTCCTTTTTCTCTCTCCTCCCAAAGCACAGCACTTGTATTCCCACCAACGCTGTAGAGATCTGCCTCCCAACTCGTTTGATTGTTAGCTTCTCAAGAGAGGAACCTTACTCAGCTTTGTATTTCCAGAGCCTGTCACCATCTTTGGTTCATGTGAAGTGCTAAGTAAATGTATGTTGGATGGATGGATGGATGGGTGGATGGATGGATGGATGGATGGATGGATGGATGGATGGATGGATGAGTAATGTTGAGAACATTGGCTGTGGGGTCAGCACACCTTGATTGGTGCCCCAGCTCTGCCAGCGACCACTGTGTGATCTTGGCCAAGTCACTTAACCTCTCCTAATCTCAGATGCCTCACCAACAAAACGGTAATAACAACACCCACACTACCTACCTTGTAGGGCTGCAGTGAGGGCCCAATGACATAAAGTATGGGAAAGACCTTGTAAGCTAGAAAGGGAGATACCAGCACTCCAACACAATGAAGTCTATTACATTAATTGGGCTTCAAAGCCCTCACTCCCGAGTGAGGTGAGTGCTGGAGAAAGAGGCCTCTAGTCTCTGAACCCTCCAAGAAACTGTCAGCAGAAGTATCTTTCAGTGCAAGCACAAAGACAGATGGATGTGCTTATATGGAAATGTGTTTTTAACAAATATAACATGAGAATGGAATTCTTTTTTCCCCACATCAAGCCTTGATAGCTAATTAATTCCACCTGGAGGAGAGCACCAGGCGTTGGACAAGGAAGAGTACTTATTCCATGTTTGGGAAAGAATTTACAGTAGCTATCTCATGGGGATCTGAGGAAAGGCAATGGATAAACCAAGTCATTGGTTTTGAAGGATCTCAAAGATTATTTAGTCTGACCTCATCATTTTACAGGCAACCCAGAGAGGGGACACGATCAGACTAAGATGCTGGGAATTGGCAGAACTGGGCAAGGCCTCCCCTGCTTTTGCTCCTACATAGCCGATTCTGCTGAGCCCGGACTGGGATGACACTTCTCAGCCAGAGTTGATGTTGATGGTTGTTAGACCAGCCTGTGGAAGACATTAATGATCCAAGGAAGTACTCTTCACAGTAGACTTCATTTTTCTCGTGGCAAATACTGTGCCCAAATGAATGCTTTCAAGTTGATGATCCTTGACACCCCCTTGTCTTCTCCCTAATAATCTCCATTTTGTCAGGTCTCACATAGTATTGAAATATTTATCTTTTTAATATGCCTTTAATGTGTGGAGTGCCTGAGTAGATGCTGAGCACTGTTCTGGGCTTCGTGACAGTGAGACATAGGGTCTAAAACTGCAACAAGGAGTGCTGTGGACTGGTCCCCAGGGGACCTGGATTCCCACTGTGGCACCTGGACAAGGCATTTCCATCCTCTGAACCTCTTTTTAAGTCCATGGAATAAGGCTGAATTCTTCCCGATTTTGGATCTATGAGATTAACAGGGATTCTTGATGCCCACCAGGTAAGAACAGGATGTTGCAATCAGATTTTTTTTTTTTTTTAACTCAGATGTCATCTCTAACTCAGGCTAGGGGGCACATGGTAGGGTGGGGTCAGAGACTGTGTTCTTCCAAATATTTGAGTAGTATCTTAGGCAAAATTTCAGCTTCAGCTGGGAGCCAAGTCTGGTTAGCCATTCTCTCTTCTCTGTTATGCTCTCTATGATACTGAGGGATAAGAACACTTGGCCTTCAGAAATGGACCCTCAACGCTATGGTCAACTAATCTTTGACAAAGCAGGAAAGAATGTCCAATGGAAAAAAGACAATCTCTTCAACAAATGGTGTTGGGAAAAGTGGACAGCCACATGCAGAAGAATGAAACTGGACCGTTTCCTTACACCACACCCAAAAATAGACTCCAAATGGTTGAAAGACCTAAATGTGAGACAGGAGTCCATCAAAATCCTAAAGGAGAACACAGGCAGCAACGTCTTCGACCTCAGCCACAGCAACTTCTTCCTAGAAACATCGCCAAAGGCAAGGGAAGCCAGGGCAAAAATGAACTATTGGGATTTCATCAAGATGAAAAGCTTTTGCACAGCAAAAGAAACAGTCCACAAAACTAAAAGACAACCGACAGAATGGGAGAAAATATTTGCAAATGACATATCAGATAAAGGGCTAGTATCCAAAATCTATAAAGAACTTATCAAACTCAACACCCAAAGAACAAATAGTCCAATCAAGAAATGGGCAAAAGACATGAACAGACATTTTTCCAAAGAAGACATCCAAATGGCCAGCAGACCCATGAAAAAGTGCTCAACATCGCTCGGCATCAGGGAAATCCAAATCCAAACCTCCATGAGATACCACCTCACACCCGTCAGAATGGCTAAAATTAACAAGTCAGGAAACTACAGATGTCGGCGGGGATGTGGAGAAAGGGGAACCCTCCTACACTGTTGGTGGGAATGCAAGCTGGTGCATCCCCTCTGGAAAACAGTATGGAGGTTCCTCAAACAGTTGAAAATAGAGCTACCATATGATCCAGCAATTGCACTACTGGGTATTTACCCCAACGATACAAATGTAGGGATCCAAAGGGGTACGTGCACCCCAGTGTGTATAGCAGCAATGTCCACAATAGCCAAACTGTGGAAAGAGCCAAGATGTCCATCGACAGATGAATGGATAAAGAAGAAGTGGTATATATACACAATGGAATACTATGCAGCCATCAAAAGGAATGAGATCTTGCCATTTGCAACGACGTGGATGGAACTGGAGGGTGTTATGCTGAGTGAAATAAGTCAATCAGAGAAAGACATGTATCATATGACCTCCCTGATATGAGGAATTCTTAATCTCAGGAAACAAACTGAGGGTTGCTGGAGTGATGGGGGGTGGGAGGGATGGGGTGGCTGGGTGATAGACATTGAGGAGGGTATGTGCTATGGTGAGTGCTGTGAATTGTGCAAGACTGTTAAATCACAGATCTGTACTTCTGAAACAAATAATACAATATATGTTTAGAAAAAAAGAAGAAGATAGCAGGAGGGGAAGAATGAAGGGGAGTAAATCGGAGGGGGAGATGAACCATGAGAGACGATGGACTCTGAAAAACTGAGGGTTCTAGAGGGGAGGGGGGTGGGGGGGATGGGTTAGCCTGGTGATGGGTATTAAGGAGGGCACGTTCTGCGTGGAGCACTAGGTGTGATGCACAAACAATGAATCATGGAACACTACATCCAAAACTAATGATGTAATGTATGGTGATTAACATAACAATAAAAAATTATTTTAAAAAAACCACCTTTAATTTCAACTCCCACTTAGATGCTGAGGATTCTCAAACCATTCTGATCCACGGCAGGACCATGTACTCTTTCCTTTGGGCATCGCCCGTAAACTTTAGACTACACGTTCAGTATGTCCTCCTGAGTGCCCCACAGTCTTACCACATTCAACGTCTCCTCGGCTCTCCTCTTGCTTCTCTCTCAGTCTTCCCTTTCTTGGCGATGATGCCGTTTTCAACCAGTTGACCAAGCAGACCCTGTAAATCATCCTGATGCCTCCCTTGTCCTGCCTATTCCTGCCAACTCCCTCCCTAACCTAGCTCATGTCTTTCTTTTCCTATTTCTAGCACTTTTGCCCTGGTTCCTGCCTTATCATCTCTCACCCGGACCACTGTATCAGCCTCTTAACCTGCCTTCTTGCTTCTTTGTTAGCACCTCCTCTTCCAATCTATCCTCTACATTGTAGCCACGAGCAGTAGTTTTCATCCTTGATGTAACTGGGATCGCCTGGGATGCTTCAATCCACTGATGCCTGGGTTTCGCCCCCAGAAACTCTGATGTAATGGGTCAGGGGTGTGACCCAATATGGAGAGTCCTAATTTTTCCTCAGCCGATTCTAAAGTCAAGTCCAGGTTGAGGGCTACTGTGCTAAAATAATTTTCTGAAACTACATAACAGGGTGAAGTCTAAATCTTATAACTGGCATTACCTAACCATTCCCAACCATTCCCCAGCCTCCCTCATCTATTGCCTTATCTGCCCAGGTGATTCCAGTATGTAAGCAAGAATGAGACCACTTCTCTTAGCTGCAGCATGGATGCAGTGGTCCAGGTAAAAGATCATGAGCAAAAATGAGAGCAGGATGGAGATGGTGCATTTCACTGACTCTTTTGTCCTCCCTCGAGCCCAGATGCATAATTAGTAAAAATATTCTTGGATACAAAATCTGATACACCTTCCCCCAGTTCCTCTTCATTGTGCATCCTTCCAGCATGAAAGTGAGTTTGGCTAAGCAAGCAAAACACCGTAACTATTATCCTAGTGAAAGGGAGGGTGGGAAGGGGCTGCCTGATACCAGAGAGACCCCTAGCAAACTATCGTCATATGTGCCAAGTCCCAAAGATATGGTGTAAAACAGTTCTTGGCTTTCCCTTGGAGTCACCCCCTGCCCTTCTAAACCCACCTAAGCTAGACATCAAAGCTTGCCTCTCTGTCTGCCCATCTTTTCTTTACATCAAACAGTCCTCTCGGTTTTTTGGTCTTTGCCTCCTCCCCCAACCCCATCCCCCACCTCAGGTTCTGCTTCTCTTTTTCTTTACTCTGATGCATGCTCAGCCAATTGGGTGCATCAGGTTTCCCCTTGAATGAACTGATGGAAGGGAGGTTTAGGGACCCTTGGAATCCAGTTCTGTAGGACTCCATAGTCCATGTTCTTTCCACTGTACCAAGCATCTTTTAGTAAATTTTTGTTTGTTTTTGTTTTTGTTTTTGTTTTCTTTTTTGAGAAATCAAGGCTTTCCCAAGAGCAATCTAATCTAAACAGTATGAGGTCAGAAAGCAGATGTGACCTCAGGAGTGAGCCTTTCCAAAGTCGTGTTTTCCAGATTAACATTTTGCAGTGAGGGGGTCACAGTCCTCATGGGATTTCCTAGAGGAGCATTCTTTGGAGGTGGCATGGGGAAGTAGAAAATGCAGGGACAGGAGTCAGTAAAACAGCAAGAGTCTTGAATAACAGGCCAGGTGGGCTTGAGAAAGTCACTTACCCTCATTTTTCTTGTCAATAACTGAGAATAATATATTTGCTTTTGTTCAGTTTCTGTGAAGATCCTGTGAAAGAATGACTGAGGAAGTGCCTTTAAAACTGTGCAGAACTCTGAATACATAAGGCATTGTTATTCTGCATGCAAATGCAAACAACTGATGCCTGGAAGTGAATCGTGGAGTAGATGCCTTAATTTGAAAAGGCAAAACCAACCAGCCATCAGATTCATCAAGTGGTTCATACGGTTTTCTAACAAGGGATCATAATTTGTCTTAGGACATTCAAAAAACTCCTATAAAACAATACTGCGCAGGATGTAACATATTGAAGATGAAGATGTAAGGGCACAATACCCAGATTTACAACACACTGGCTATTTTGCAATTTGAAAAGCAAAAACAAATTTTGGGAAGAAATGTTTCTCTCCCAGCCAGGCAGGCAAAAACTGAATCCAAGGGAGAAGGTCCAATGGGTACTTCTAGAGTCTAATCTGGGTTAGCAAAGCTAAATGTCCATAGCGTAAGACAATGGTGAGGGGTGAGTAGACCGAGCTTCTGAAGGACAATTACAAGGGCAATTGCTACTCCATATCTGCCCATTGTGGCCATGTAGGAATCTGAGCGCACCAGATTTTCTGATTTTTCAGGAAAAGTTGGAACTGTAGGCTTTTGTTTGTGCATGTACATGAAATTTCCATTTTTAAATGTTGTCAGTGGAACAAATTTAAAATACTAGGTAAGCAAAACCAAATGGATGAGCTGATTGGACTTGGCCCTCAGGCCACCCAGCTATAACTTCTGCTCTGGGCCAACTGGACACCCATTAGAACTACCTTGTGGAGGCCTTCGAAATCTCACTGCTCAGGACTTACCCTGAACCAATGGAATGAGAATTTCTGACAGTGAGACTTAAATATGTATATTAGTTAAAGCTGGCCAAGTGATTCCAGTTTTCAGCCAAGTTTCAGAACCAGTGCTTATGAGGCTTGCTACTTAAAATCTAGTCTTGTGATGCCTGGGTGGCTCAGATGGTTAAGTGTCCTGGGTCCTGGAATCGAGTCCCGCATTGGGCTCCTTGATCAGCGGGGAGCCTGCTTCTCCTTCTGCCTGCTGCTCCCCCTGTTTGTGCTTGCTGTCTCTCTCTCTCTGACGAATAAATACAATCTTTAAAAAGAAAAATCTAGTCTTCACCCTGAAAATTGAAATCGATGAAACAAACTGAAGAAGACACAAATAAATGTAAAAATATTTCATGTTCATGGATCAGAATAATTCATGTTGTTAAAATGTCCATACTACCCAAATTTATAGATTCAAAGCAATCCCTGTCAAAAATCTAATGACAGGCATTCCTATACACCAACAACAAGACAGAAGAGAGACAAATCAAGGAGTCGATCCCATTTACAATTGCACCCAAAATCATTAGATACCTAGGAAAAAATTTAACCAAAGAGGCAAAGGATCTGTACTCAGAAAACTATAAAATACTCATGAAAGAAATTGAAGAAGACACAAAGAAATGGAAAAACGTTCCATGCTCATGGATTGGGAGAACCAACATTGTGAAGATGTCAATGCTACCTAGAGCAATCTACACATTCAATGCAATCCCCGTCAAAATACCATCCACTTTTTTCAAAGAAATGGAACAAATAATCCTAAAATTTGTGTGGAACCAGAAGAGACCCCGAATAGCCAGAGGAATATTGAAAAAGAAAAGCAAAGCTGGCGGCATCACAATTCCGGACTTCCAGCTCTATTACAAAGCTGTCATCATCAAGACAGTATGGTACTGGCACAAAAACAGACACATAGATCAATGGAACAGAATCGAGAGCCCAGAAATGGACCCTCAACTCTATGGTCAACTTATCTTTGACAAAGCAGGAAAGAATGTCCAATGGAAAAAATACAGTCTCTTCAACAAATGGTGTTGGGAAAAGTGGACAGCCACATGCAGAAGAATGAAACTGGACCATTTCCTTACACCACACACAAAAATAGACTCCAAATGGTTGAAAGACCTAAATGTGAGACAGGAGTCCATCCAAATCCTAAAGGAGAACACAGGTAGCAACCTCTTCGACCTCAGCCACAGCAACTTCTTCCTAGACACATCGCCAAAGGCACGGGAAGCCAGGGCAAAAATGAACTATTGGGATTTCATCAAGATAAAAAGCTTTTGCACAGCAAAAGAAACAGTCCACAAAACCAAAAGACAACCGACAAAATGGGAGAAAATATTTGCAAATGACTTATCAGATAAAGGGCTAGTATCCAAAATCTATAAAGAACTTATCAAACTCAACACCTAAAGAACAAATAATCCAATCAAGAAATGGGCAGAAGACATGAACAGACATTTTTCCAAAGAAGACATCCAAATGGCCAACAGGCACATGAAAAAGTGCTCAACATCGCTTGGCATCAGGGAAATCCAAATCAAAACCTCAATGAGATACCACCTCACACCAGTCAGAATGGCTAAAATTAACAAGTCAGGGAATGACAGATGTTGGCGGGGATGTGGAGAAAGGGGAACCCTCCTACACTGTTGGTGGGAATGCAAGCTGGTGCAGCCACTCTGGAAAACAGTATGGAGGTTCCTCAAACAGTTGAAATTAGAGCTACCATTCAATCCAGCAATTGCACTACTGGGTATTTACCCCAAAGATACGAATGTAGGGACCCGAAGGGGTACGTGCATCCCAATGTTTATAGCAGCAATGTCCACAATAGCCAAACTGTGGAAAGAGCCAAGATGTCCATCGACAGATGAATGGATAAAGAAGAGGTGGTATATATACACAATGGAATATTATGCAGCCATCAAAAGGAATGAGATCTTGCCATTTGCAACGACGTGGATGGAACTGGAGGGTGTTATGCTGAGTGAAATAAGTCAATCAGAGAAAGACATGTATCATATGACCTCCCTGATATGAGGAATTCTTAATCTCAGGAAACAAACTGAGTGTTACTGGAGTGGTTGGGGGTGGGAGGGATGGGGTGACTGGGTGATAGACATTGGGGAGGGTATGTGCTATGGTGAGCGCTGTGAATTGTGCAAGACTGTTGAATCACAGATCTGTACTTCTGAAACAAATAACGCAACATATTTTAAGAAAAAAGAAAAAGAAGAAGATAACAGGAGAGGAAGAATGAAGGGGAGTAAGTCGGAGGGGGAGACGAACCATGAGAGATGATGGACTCTGAAAAACAAACTGAGGGTTCTAGAGGGGAGGAGGGTAGGGGGATGGGTTAGCCTGGTGATGGGTATTAAAGAGGGCAAATTCTGCATGGAGCACTGGGTGTTATGAACAAACAATGAATCATGGAACACTACATCAAAAACTAATAATGTAATATATGGTGATTAACATAACAATAAAAAATTTAAAAAAATCTAATGACAGGTTGGGCGGAGCAAGATGGCGGAGGAGTAGGAGACCTGGATTTCGTCTGGTCTCAGGAATTCAGCTGAATGTGGATCAAACCATTCTGAACACCTACAACTCAACAGGAGATGGAAGAAAAGAATAGCAACAACTCTCTGAACAGAAAAGTGACCACTTTCTGGAAGGTAGGACGTGCGGAGAAGTGAATCCGAGGCAATATTCGGGAGGATAGACGGCGGGGGAGGCAGTCTCCATTGGCCGCTTCTGGCAAGTGACAGAGCCACAGAGCACAAAATCGGAACTTTTAGAAGTCGGCTCCGCTGAGGGACGTCACTCCAGTGGCTAAGCGGGGGGTGGAACCCTCGCAGGACAGTGTCGTCTCAGGACTCCTGGGGTCACAGAAAGACCGGGGGTGCCTGAGTGCGGCAGAGCTCCCAGGTATCGGAGCGGGGAAGCCGGCTGCAGAGACGGAGCTGAGGTGCGGGCTCTCAGCTCGGGGTGGCCATAAACTGTGATCCGCGGCCCAGTTGGGCCACTACTCCACCAGCAGGGACCCAACAAGCAGCAGATCCGGGGAGACTCCCCTTCCTCCCCTGGGAGGAGTGGTGCGGGAGCGCACCGCAGGGATCTGCTGGGTTTGGAGACTCAACACCGGGTTGGGTGCTAGAGATAGAAATGCGTGTGTGGGTGCACAATTGTACCAGGGACCTATTTAGCAGTCTCTGACATCTCAAAATAATGTGCTTACATGCACACAGTAAAATACACAGGATTACCACCCATAAGAGGCAGTTGTATAAAATCCCAGTTATCAAAATATTAAAGCAAAACTGTGTTACAATAATACGGGCATCTTTATTAATGTATCAAATAAGATCTAATGGTGGGCATCTTTATTAATGTATCAAATAAGATCTAATGGTGTATGTAATTTCTAAGAAGTGGTCAGCAAAAATGATATTTGAGAAATCTGCAGCAACTATCATTTGATATGAAAATATCCATAGTTTCTAGACAGAATACGTAGGACACATACACACTCACACATGATCACCACACATCAGCAAAGGTCAAATGGAGTGGGATTTACTGACTTCAAGAAGGCTAATGGCAGGCGCCTGGGTGGCTCAGTTGGTTGAGCATCTGCCTTCAGCTCAGGTCATCTTCTCAGGATCCTGAGATCAGCTGCATCTGTCTCCTTACTGAGCAGGGAGCCTGCTTGTTCCTCTCCCTCTGCCTCTCTCCACCTCCCCACACTCACTCATGTGCACTCGTTCTCTATCACTCTGTCTCAAATAATAAATAAATTTTTTTAAAAAGGCTAATGGCAATGCAAATGACCTGTACAGACCCCGCCTACTGACATTTCCTTAGGCTTTTTCATTTACAGTGCTTACACATAAATTTTCATTGGGTCCCCAGGATTGCCCGGAAAGAGGGTGGTAGGAGGCGGAGCAAGATGGCGGAGGAGTAGCAGAGCTGGATTTTGTCTGGTCTCAGGAATTCCGCTGAATAGGGATCAAACCATTCTACGAACTCAACAGGAGAACGAAGAAAAGAATAGCAACAACTCTCTGAACAGAGAAGCGACCACTTACTGGAAGGTAGGACGTGCGGAGAAGTGAATCCGAGGAGATATTCGGGAGGATAGACGGCGGGGAAGGGGCCTCCATCAGCCGCTTCTGGCAAGTGCTAGAGCCGCGGAGCACAAAATTGGAACTTTTAGAAGTCGGCTCCACTGAGGGACGTCGCTCCAGTGGCTAAGCGGGGGGTGGAACCCTCGCGGGACAGTGTGGTCTCAGGACCTTCGGGGTCACAGAAAGACCAGGGGTGTCTGAGTGTGGCAGAGCTCCCAGGTATCGGAGCGGGGAAGCCGGCTGCAGAGACGGAGCCGAGGCGCGGGCTCTCAGCTTGGGGTGGCCATAAACTGTGATCTGTGGCCCAGTCGGGCCACTGCTCCTCCAGCAGGGACCCAACAAGCAGCAGATCTGGGGAGACTCCCCTCCCTCCCCCAGGAGGAGCGGCGCGGGAGCACACCGCAAGGAACTGCTGGCTTTGGAGACTCCACACGGGGTCGGGTGCCAGAGATAGAAACGTTCGGTCACAGGCCGGGTGAGCACGGAGTGCGGCCGGAGACCGGGGACACGGGACTGACTGCTTTTCTCTGGGGGGCGCACTGAGGAGCGGGGCCCCGAGTTCTCAGCTCCTCCGAGTGGAGATTAGGAGGCCACCATTTTCACCCTGGTCCTCCAAAGCTGTACCAGAGCTTGCAGGGAACAAAAGCTCCTGAGAGCAAACCCTAGCAGCTTGCTTAGCCCGGACCGACAAGGGCGGGGCAATTCCACCTCCGGCAAAGACATCTGGGAACCATGGCAACAGGACCCCCCCCCAGAAGATCAGCCCGAACAGCCAGCAAGCCAAGACCAAGTTTACCCATCAAGGAGAACGGGAGAACTCCAGCGCTAGGGGAATAGTGCACATAGAATTCATGGCTTTTTTTTTACCATGATTCATTAGTTTTTCAAAGTTAATTTTTTTAAACGTTTTTTTTTTATTTTTCTTTTTCCCTTTTTCAACCAACATCTTATCAATCCTTTTAAAAAAAAAACATTTTTTATTTTTCATTTATAGAGTCATGTTTTATCCCTTCATAGTAGTTACCCTTATTTTTGGCATATATATATGTTGTTCTCTCGTTAAAATTTTGAGATACAGTTTCTTCTAACAGATCAAAATATACCCTAAATCACTAGTGTATGGCTTTGTTCTAGTCTCCTGCCTGATCACATTCTCTCCCTTTTCTTTTCTTTTTCTTTTTTTTTTTTTAAATCTTCTTCTTTCTTTTTTCAAACAACTTCTTATCATATCAATTCCTTTTATAAAATCATTTATAATTTTCATCTTTACAGTCATCTTCCATCCCTTCATTGTATCAACCCTTATTTTGTACATATATAAGTCTTTCTTCCTTTAAAATTTTAGGAGGCACGTTCTTCTAACAGACCAAAATACGCCCAAAATCTAGTGTGTCGCACTGATCTATGCACTAGCCTGATCATATTTGATCATATTCGTTTTTTTCGTATTGTTCTGTTTTTGTATTTATCTTTTTCTTTTTGTTTTTTTTTTTTCTTTCTTTTCTCTTTCTTTTTTCTTTCTTTCCCTTTCTTTTCCCCTGGTTTCAGGTCTTTTCTGATTTGTATACAGTATATTTGCTGGGGACGTTGTTAACCTGTTAGCATTTTGTTCTCTCATTCATCTATTCTCCTCTGGACAAAATGACAAGATGAAAAAAATCACCTCAGCAAAAAGAACAAGAGATAGTACCGTCAGCCAGGGACCTACTCAATACATTAGTACGATGTCGGACCTAGAGTTCAGAATCATGACTTTAAAGATACTAGCTGGGCTTGAAAAAAGCGTGGAAGTTATTAGAGAAACCCTTTCTGGAGAAATAAAAGAACTAAAATCTAACCAAGTCGAAATCAAAAAGACTATTAATGAGGTGCAATCAAAAATGGGGACACTAACTGCTACGATAAATGAGGCAGAAGAGAGAATCAGTGATATAGAAGACCAAATGATGGAAAATAAAGAGGCTGAGAAAAGAGAGAGAAACAACTACAGGATCACTAGGGCAGAATTCGAGAGATAAGCGATACGATAAGATGAAACAACATTAGAATAATTGGGATCCCAGAAGAAGAAAGAGAGAGAGGGGCAGAAGGTATATTGGAGCAAATAATAGCAGAGAACTTCCCTAATGTGGGGAAGGAAACAGGCATCAAAATCCAGGAGGCACAGAGAACCCCTCTCAAAATCAATAAAAATAGGTCAACACCCCGACATCTAATTGTAAAACTTATGAGTCTCAGAGACAAAGAGAAAATCCTGAAAGCAGCTCAGGAGAAGAGATATGTAACACATAAAGGTAGAAATATTAGACTGGCAACAGACCTATCCACAGAGACCTGGCAGGCCAGAAAGGACTGGCATGATATCTTGAGAGCACTAAACGAGAAAAATATGCAGCCAAGAATACTATATCCAGCTAGGCTCTCATTGAAAATTGAAGGAGAGTTAAAAAGCTTCCAGGACAAACAAAAACTAAAGGACTTTGCAAACACAAAACCAGCCCTCCAAGAAATATTGAAAGGGGTCCTCTAAGCAAAGAGAGAGCCTAAAAGCAGCATAGACCAGAAAGGAACACGGACAATATACAGTAACAGTCACCTTACAGGTAATACAATGGCACTAAATTCATATCTTTCAATAGTTACCCTGAATGTAAATGGGCTAAATGCCCCAATCAAAAGACAGAGGCTATCAGATTGGATTAAAAAACAAGACCCATTGATATGCTGTCTGAAAGAGACTCATTTTAGACCCAAAGACACCCCCATATTCAAAATGAAGGGGTGGAAAACCATTTACCATGCTAATGGACACCAAAAGAAAGCTGGGGTGGCAATCCTTATATCAGACAAATTAGATTTTAAAACAAAGACTGTAATAAGAGATGAGGAAGGACACTATATCCTACTTAAAGGGTCTATCCACCAAGAAGATCTAAATTGTAAATATCTATGCCCCTAACATGGGAGCAGCCAATTATATAAGGCAATTAATAACAAAAGTGAAGAAACACATTGACAATACAATAATAGTGAGGGACTTTAACAACCCCCCTGACTGAAATGGACAGATCATCTAAGCAAAAGATCAACAAGGAAATAAAGACTTTAAATGACACACTGGACCAAATGGACTTCACAGACATATTCAGAGCATTCCATCCCAAAACAACGGAATACACATTCTTCTCTAGTGCCCATGGAACACTCTCCAGAATAGATCACATCCTGGGTCACAAATCAGGTCTCAACCACTACCAAAAGATTGGGATTATTCCCTGCATATTTTCAGACCACAATGCTTTGAAACTAGAACTCAATCACAAGAGGAAAGTCAGAAAGAACTCAAATACATGGAAGCTAAAGAGCATCCTACTAAAGAATGAATGGGTCAACCAGGAAATTAAGGAAGAATTAAAAAAATTCATGGAAACCAATGAAAATGAACACACAACTGTTCAAAATCTTTGCGATACAGCAAAGGCAGTCCGAAGAGGAAAGTATATACCAATACAAGCCTTTCTCAAGAAACAAGAAAGGTCTCAAATACACAACCTAACCCTACACCTAAAGGAGCTGGAGAAAGAACAGCAAATAAAGCCTAAACCCAGCAGGAGAAGAGAAATAATAAAGATCAGAGCAGAAATCAATGAAATAGAAACCAAAAGAACAGTAGAACAGATCAATGAAACTAGGAGCTGGTTCTTTGAAAGAATTAACAAGATTGATAAACTCCTAGCCAGACTTAACAAAAAGAAAAGAGAAATGACCCAAATCAACAAAATCATGAATGAAAGAGGAGAGGTCACAACCAACACCAAAGAAATACAAACAGTTGTAAGAACATATTATGAGCAACTCTATGCCAGCAAATTAGATAACCTGGAAGAAATGAGTGCATTCCTAGAGATGTATCAACTACCAAAATTGAACCAGGAAGAAATAGAAAACCTGAACAGACCTATAACCACTAAGGAAATTGAAGCAGTCATCAAAAATCTCCCAACAAACAAAAGCCCAGGGCCAGATGGCTTCCCGGGGGAATTCTACCAGACATTTCAAGAAGAATTAATACCTATTCTCCTGAAACTGTTCCAAAAAATAGAAATGGAAGGAAAACTTCCAAACTCATCTTATGAGGCCAGCATTACCTTGATCCCAAAACCAGACAAAGACCCCATCGAAAAGGAGAATTACAGACCAATATCCTTGATGAACATGGATGCAAAAATTCTCACCAAAATACTAGCCAATAGGATCCAACAGTACATTAAAAGGATTATTCACCATGACCAAGTGGGATTTATCCCTGGGCTGCAAGGTTCGTTCAACATCCGCAAATCAATCAACGTGATACAATACATTAACAAAAGAAAGAACAAGAATCATATGATCCTCTCAATAGATGCAGAAAAAGCATTTGACAAAGTACAGCATCTTGATCAAAACTCTTCAGAGTATAGGGATAGAGGGTACATACCTCAATATCATAAAAGCCATATATGAAAAACCTACAGCGAATATCATTCTCAGTGGGGAAAAGCTGAGAGCTTTACCCCTAAGGTCAGGAATGCGGCAGGGATGTCCACTATCACCACTGCTAATCAACATAGTATTAGAAGTCCTAGCAACAGCAATCAGACAACAAAAAGAAATCAAAGGCATCCAAATCAGCAAAGAGGAAGTCAAACTCTCACTCTTTGCAGATGATATGATACTTTATGTGGAAAACCCAGAAGACTCCAGCCCAAAACTGCTAGAACTCATACAGGAATTCAGTAAAGTGGCAGGATAGAAAATCAATGCACAGAAATCAGTGGCATTCCTATACACCAGCAACAAGACAGAAGAGAGAGAAATTAAGGAGTCGATCCCATTTACAATTGCACCCAAAACCGTAAGATACCTAGGAATAAATTTAACCAAAGAGGCAAAGGATCTGTACTCAGAAAACTATAAAATACTCAGGAAAGAAATTGAAGAAGACACAAAGAAATGGAAAAACGTTCCATGCTCATGGATTGGAAGAACAAACATTGTGAAGATGTCAGTGCTACCTAGAGCAATCTACACATTCAATGCAATCCCCATGAAAATACCAACAACTCTTTTCAAAGAAATGGAACAAATAATCCTAAAATTTGTGTGGAACCAGAAGAGACCCTGAATAGCCAGAGGAATGTTGAAAAAGAAAAGCAAAGCTGGCGGCATCACAATTCTCGACGTCCAGCTCTATTACAAAGCTGTCATCATCAAGACAGTATGGTACTGGCACAAAAACAGACACATAGATCAATGGAACAGAATCGAGAGCCCAGAAATGGACCCTCAACTCTATGGTCAACTTATCTTTGACAAAGCAGGAAAGAATGTCCAATGGAAAAAATACAGTCTCTTCAACAAATGGTGTTGGGAAAAGTGGACAGCCACATGCAGAAGAATGAAACTGGACCATTTCCTTACACCACACACAAAAATAGACTCCAAATGGTTGAAAAACTTAAACGTGAGATAGGAGTCCATCAAAATCCTAAAGGAGAACACAGGCAGCAACGTCCTCGACCTCAGCCGCAGTACTTCTTCCTAGAAACATCACCAAAGGCAAGGGAAGCAAGGGCAAAAAGGAACTATTGGGATTTCATCAAGATAAAAAGCTTTTGCACAGCAAAAGATACAGTCCACAAAACCAAAAGACAACCGACAGAATGGGAGAACATATTTGCAAATGACATATCAGATAAAGGGCTAGTCTCCAAAATCTATAAAGAACTTATCAAACTCAACACCCAAAGAACAAATAATCCAATCAAGAAATGGGCAAAAGACATGAACAGACATTTTTCCAAAGAAGACATCCAGATGGCCAACAGACCCATGAAAAAGTGCTCAACATCGCTCGGCATCAGGGAAATCCAAATCAAAACCTCAATGAGATACCACCTTACACCAGTCAGAATGGCTAAAATTAACAAGTCAGGAAACGACAGATGTTGGCGGGGATGCGGAGAAAGGGGAACCCTCCTACACTGTTGGTGGGAATGCAAGCTGGTGCAGCCACTCTGGCAAACAGTATGGAGGTTCCTCAAACAGTTGAAGTTAGAGCTTCCATACGATCCAGCAATTGCACTACTGGGTATTTACCACAAAGATACAAATGTAGGGATCCGAAGGGGTACGTGCACCCCAGTGTTTATAGCAGCAATGTCCACAATAGCCAAACTGTGGAAAGAGCTAAGATGTCCATTGACAGATAAGTGGATAAAGAAGAAGTGGTATATATACACAATGGAATACTATGCAGCCATCAAAAGGAATGAGATCTTGCCATTTGCAGCGACGTGGTTGGAAGTGGAGGGTGTTATGCTGAGTGAAATAAGTCAGTCAGAGAAAGACATGTATCATATGACCTCCCTGATATGAGGAATTCTTAATCTCAGGAAACAAACTGAGGGTTGCTGGAGTGGTGAGGGGGTGGGAGGGATGAGGTGGCTGGGTGATAGACAATGGGGAGGGTATGTGCTATGGTGAGCGCTGTGAATTGTGCAAGACTATTGAATCACAGATCTGTACCTCTGAAACAAATAATGCAATATATGTTAAGAAAAAATAAAGAAGAAGATAGCAGGAGGGGAAGAATGAAGGGGAGTAAATTGGAGGGGGAGACAAACCATGAAAGATGATGGACTCTGAAAAACAAACTGAGGGTTCTAGAGGGGAGGGGGTGGGGGGATGGGTTAGCCTGGTGATGGGTATTAAAGAGGGCACGTTCCGCGTGGAGCACTGGGTTTTGTGCACAAACGGTGAATCATGGAACACTACATCCAAAAGTAATGATATAATGTATGGTGATTAACATAACAATAAAATCTAATGACACTTTCTAGAGAAATAGAAAAAACCATCCTAAAATTTGAATGGAACCACAAAAGACCCTGAATAGCCAAAGACATTTTGAGAAAGAACAAAGCTGGAGGCCTCATATTTTCTAATTTCAAACTATACTATAAAGCTAGGGTCATCACAATACCGTGGTACAGGCATAGAAATAGACACATAGACCAAGGGAACGAATCAGGAACCTAGAAAAGTCCCCACACTTATACAGTCACCTAATATTCAACAAGGGAGCCAAGAATACTCAATGGAGGAAAGGATAGTCTCTTTAATAAATAATATTTAGAAAACTGGATATCCGCATGCAAAAGAATGAAACTGGACCTCTACCTTATGCCACTCAAACAAATTAACTCAAGATGGGTTAAAGACTTAAAGATAAGACCTGAGACCATGAAACTCCTAGAAGAAAACATACAGAAAAAGTTCCTTGACAAGGATGGGTCTTGGCAATGATTTTCTGGATATGACACTGAAAGCAGAAACAACAAAAATAAACAACTCGGACTACATCAAACTGAACAACTTATACCAAAAAAAAAAAAAATCAACAAAATGAAAAGGTAACCCACAAAACAGAAGAACATATTTGCAAATGATATATCTAGTAAGGGGTTAATATCCTAAATATATAAGAAACATTCAGACTCAATAACAAAACAAACAAAAACGACCCACACGTAATCTGTTTAAAATGGGCAGAGGACCTGGATAGACATTTTTCCAAAAATATATACAGATGACCAACATGTACATGAAAAGGTGCTCAACATCACTCATCACCCAGGAAATGCAAATAAAGACCAAAATGAGGTATCACCTTAAACCTGTTAGAATGGCTATTACCCGAAAGACACGAGATAACAAATGCTGGCAAGGATATGGGGCAACGGATCCCTCGTGCCCTGTTGGTGGGAAAGTAAATTGGTGTAAATTGGAAAGCAGTATGGATGTTCCTCAAAAAATTAAAAGTAGAGCTACTGTGTGATCCAGCAATCACACTTCTAGGGATGTAGCTGAAAGAAATGAAATCAGGATCTCAAGGAGATATCTGCACCCCTATGTTCGTGGCAGCATCTACAATAGCCAAGACACAGAAACAAACTAAGTGTCTGTCAATAGATGAATCGATCAGTACACCACACACACACACACACACACACACACACACACACACACACACACGAATATTATTCGACCATAAAAAGAAAGAAAATCCTACCATTTGTAACACCATGGATGGACCTCGTGGGCATTATGCTAGGTGAAATTAGTCAGACAGGGAAAGACAAATGTATGATCTCATTTATATATGGAACCAAAAAGAAAAAAAGAAAGTAACTATGTAAAGTCCCGGATGTGTTAACTAAACTTAGGTGGTAATCTTTCACAATATATGTGTATATCAAATCATCACATCAAGTTTCGAAAATGAACTAGACTAAACTAAACTTTGGGGTGCACACATGGGTGGTAACACTATGAAAAAATACACAATGTCTTCCATGGGGATGCTGCTCCTACTGACTGAATCGAGCCCGCCTGTGCTTCTGGTAACCTTTTTTGCCACCTGGAAGTCTAGTCCTTTGCACTAGCTCGTGACATGTTTCTCTGCCACCAGTAGGTTGCTTAATCCTGTGGCAGGCATGTGCTCCCCAAAAGGGCTTGAATCTCAGCCTTAGAAGGAGGAGAGGAGGATGAAGGGGTGTCGTTCTAAGTCCTGGATTCCTTGTCCACTATGCTTCAGAGCTAGTAGCTGCTCTTTGCACTTGCTCCTTCTGTATCTTTTGTTCTGTTTACTAATTAACCATACTTCACTGGTCAAAAGTCCTTTATACTTCTGTGGATACTTAGAGTAGTCAAATCCATAGAGACAGAAAGTGAAATAGTGGTTGCCAGGAGCTGAGAGGCAGAGGAAAGGGGGGTGTGTGTTAGTGGGGACAGCTTTAGTTTGGGAAGATGAAGAAGTTCTGGAGAGGGATGGTGGTGATGGTTGTACAACAGTGTGAATATGATTCATGCAGCTAAGCTGTACGCTTAAAGATCATTCAACTGGCAAATTTTATGTTGTGTATATTTCACCACAATAAAAAAGTTCTTTATATTCCATTTCCGAATTATAGGTGTGGTTTCTGTCTCTTGGTTGGACTGTGGCTGATACTCGGGGGGCATGGCTGCAGCCTCCCCAGGGGCTTCTTCTTCTGGCCTCCCACCTTGAGGCCTCGCTCACCCGGCAGCAAGATCCATGTTCCTAACAAAGCCCTGGTCTACTCTTCTCCCACCCTGAACCCCACTCCTTGGCTTCCCCCTGCTGTGTGAGTGAGGTCCTAACTCCTGAGCTAGGCATTCAAGGCCTCGGTAATCTAATGCCATCTTGCCTTGTAGACCTCAGCCCCTGTCACTCCCCAACACATTCTCTCATTTACTCAGCCAGATGGTACCACCTGTTCTCTGCTCTGCTCACACTGACTTTGACTTCTCTGCACTTGCTCATGTGGTTCCTTCCCTCTAGAGTCCCTTCTACCACTCCTTCTGTCCCTGCACTGCCACCTGTTAAAAGCTCAAATATTCTACAAGACTTTGGCCTACCAGCTCCTGGCAGGAAACATTCATCCCTCATAACACATTGGGTGCATCACCATGTTATCCTTGCATATCTTGTGATACGATACTGTACATGACTTCCCTCCCAGTGGTCTAGAGGTTTCCTGAGGCTGAATCCATATTAAAATAATATTTGTGGGGCACCTGGGTGGCTCATTTGTTAAGCGTCTGCCTTCAGCTCAGGTCATGATCCCAGGGTCCTGGGATCGAGCCCCACATCAGGCTCCTTGCTCAGTGGGAAGCCTGCTTCTCCCTCTCCCACTCCCCCTGCTTGTGTTCTTGCTCTCACTGTCTCTCCCTCTTTGTCAAATAAATAAAATCTTTAAAGAAAAATAAAATAAAATAAATAAAATAAAATAATAAAATAATAATAAAATAAAATAAAATAAAATAAAATAAAATAAAATAAAATAAAATAAAATAAAATAATATTTGTGTTCCTCTATGGGGTTCCTGGCTGGCCTAGTTGGTGAAGCGTGAGACTCATGATCTCGAGGTTGTGAGTTTGAGACCCACGTTGGGTGTAGAGATTTCTTAAAAATAAAATCTCTAAAAAAATAAGATAAAATCATATTTGCATTCCTCTAATGCATATAACTCAGAGCCTTGCACATAACAGGCAGTGAGTAAAAAATTGTTAAAAAGAAAGAAGAAAGAAAGAAGGACTTCAAACATTATATAGCACTTTTGAACTCATCTTTGTTCTAGGGCAGACATAGACAAACAGTATTACTCTTGCTTTTCTAGCTAATCAATTAGAAGTGGTTGCTTGAAGTGCTGTCTGGAGATAGATAAAGCCACATCTGGCCTTGGGGGAAAAAGAGTACATGATTGATTAGTAATGTCTGTCATGAGTGCAGGACAGGTAATGGCAACAAGAACAAAATGGATTTGACATTTCTGTTCTACATGCTTGGCTGAATAGATTATGATTCCTTTGGAATATATGCACAATTCAAAGTAGAATTTCAGGATCAGGAAAGAGAAAATTTTTTTCCCTAAAGAAAATGTAGCTTCTTTAGCACAGAGTCTGCTTGAGCTTCTCTCTCCCTCTCCTTCTGCCCCTCCCACTCATGCTCATGTGCACTCTCTCTCTCTCCCTAAAAAAATAAATAAATACATCTTTAAAAAAAAGCAAAAGCAATATGATACAGAGAATTCAGTGCTGAAAACAATAATTGACAGGGCTGAAGGACAGGCTCTGGGCTGAGTCTTTGGAAATGGTTCCTAGAACGACACCACAGAACAGAACTGGGCCCCCAGAGGAGCTGCTACTTCTCTCACAATGAGGAAGGGTGGTAAATATTCATCCAACTTCAGGAACACCATCTCAAGCACAGTTCACAGGTCCCCCGGAGCCGACTCTTTGCGTGGTCTCTCTCCAGATTGCTTCCCTGCTCCTCCCCTCTGATTCAGTGCCCTGGAGGGCCTTATTCTCATCCTTTCCTAGCCTTGGGGACCAGGAAAGCAGGAGAATATGACCTGTGCAAGGGAAAAGGATACGGCTGGCCTGTCTAGCTCCCATTTCCACCGCCATCCCTCTGTCCTGCCCCGAGTGCCAATGTTTCAGGGCTCCGTCATGGCTGGGTGCTGTCAAGGCAAGGGGAGGAGTGAGCCCTTGGTCTTCACTGGGTTTAACCCAGTATCAGAGGGCTTTGCTGGTGAAATGGCCTTAGCGTAGGTGGTGAGTGTGGTTTTCTTAACCAGTGCTCAGTGTCAGAAGACTCAGGTGTGTTGGGGCACAGCCATATAAAACAGCTGCAACCATCTTTGACACCACCCACAGTTTACAGCGCCCCCCCCCATTCCCCGCATGTGTTCCACTGCCCGGCATTGCATGACTCCTGACACCTCACGTGTGCAGTGACAGAAGCTGGCGGATTCCTCCCTCACCTGATAAGACCTGAGTAGACCTGGGAGGTGGGCATCCATCCTAAGCCCACCTCACCCACACAGGGGCCTCAGAAATCTCCAGAAGAAGCATGGGAGCCCATCCTTTTGCACAAAGACATTCCCAAACATCAGGGGTTAGGAGCCCAGCATCCCCTGGGAGAAAGGAGACAGGAAGATGTAAGAAGCTTTAGTCACTACAGATTCTGCATGTCTCCTTTAACACTGAAAGAAAATGTGGATATCACTGACTTCTAAGATCACAAAAAGAGAAACCAGATATGGCGTGCCTCCTATAGTCTTAACAAATATCACTGATAATCCTGCCAAAAAGATTATGCTTGATCCCCTGTCTGGATCCAGCTATAAATTTCCAGGAAATACAGATGAAGTACACCAAGAATGTGCAGTCAGCAAAAGTGACCGTGGAAACTCTGGGGCCAAAAAGTCTGGTTCATCCACTCATGAGTTGCAATGACATGAAAGAGCTGGAGGAGAAGCATCTAGGTGAGAACATACTGAAAAGACACGTCAAATTTTTAAAGTGAGCTAGACTGAACTCAATCTTGGGATGCACATGGGGATGGTACCACTAAATAAATAAATAAATTCCCAGAAGTGATCTTTTTTTACGGGGATAGGTAGGGGAGGTGTCATGACAAAGCTCTTTCCCTGACCCAGGCTGGGTTCATCTTACTACAAGTCAGTAGACCATAATTTGATTTGTGTGGTTTCCTGTATTTGTGTTCTTTGTTACAATAAAAATATTTTTGAAAAATAAAAAGTCAGAAAGGAGAGCGGGACCTTGTTTCAGAGAGGGGACCCTGGCAGGCAGCAGAACGCTGCACCAGAATGTAGGTCTCATGGGTGGAAATTACCGTCTGCACCTGCCTCTGACAAAGCCCTACTCTATGCCTGCATCCCTCACCTCTGTAGTAGTGCCCCAGAGTGGCTAACCCCATCACCCTTTATATTCTGTGGATTCCGCAGTCAGGTTGGACCCATAGATTGCTTCAGTTTTCAAGCGTACATGACCCTGGACGATAGCTGAAGTTCAAAATGTATTTTGTAAGCAAATACGTCATCATCTGATAAAACGTGTCTAATATGGTGGACACTGCAGGAGCCTACCCAGTATCCATCGGGTTTCCCTATTTACTTACTAACAAACCCCTATAAGGGGTAGCGATGTGCCAGCTAAAATGAATTCCATTTCTCGGGTTCTCACGTATGAGAGCGAGTGGGTGGGGCTTCCAGGGAATTGACTGTTTGTTTTCCTGATAAAAATAATTGGCTTAACCCGCTTACGGTTTTTACCTTTGTCCTTCCTCCACATCAGGTGCTATGTGAAGACAATGAAACCCCTTCGTGGTTAAACCTCTGTGATTGGATTTCTGTTACCTGCAGCCAACAGTCTCCTAAAGAATTGAGCGCTTCAATCTGCAGCAACAGAGGGCTCACAAAATCAAAGCAGGGATATCCCTTAAAAACTAAAAGCACAATTGTCACCTCTCTACGGTCAGGGCATCTGAGAACCAGCTTTGAGATGATCTTTGCTCTGGCGCAGAAGAAGAAATGGCACCCGTGTCGGCAGGTAAGCCTCCCTCATTTTGCGGACTGACAGTAAGGAGGAAATGTTTCTGGATAACAGAGATGCAGGCAGGTGATGCTGAGGCTCTCAACAGAGTTCACTGGGAACATTGTGATAGTGAATCTAGAAGCGCTTTGTACGTGATGGGGCACTGTGCCCTGGATGGGCTGGTTACATCATCTTAAACTCTTTCTGGTATGGTACAAGTAAAATAGAGACCTCATGGGTGTAAAGAACCACAGTGGGAAGAGTACGAAATTTTTAACAAGGACCAGTATTCAACCCCACCATCTGCTGGCCACATGACCTTGGGTGAGTCATTTAGCTTCTCTGTCTCATTTTCTTCATCAGCAAAATGAAGAGGTTAATGCCTACCTCTCAGGGCTGTTGGGAAGCCTGGCTTTGATGACGTCCGTGAAGGTGCTCCCACAGCCTGGGCTGCACTTAGTAGGTGCTCTGCAAACGTAGGTCTTATCTCTTTCTCTCACACCCAGTAAGGTTTCATTAAGGAACAGTTCAAATTATATCTAAATCGTCAACTCCAGACTGGGCAGAACTTTGTCTTCTGGTCCAGCTGCACCTAAGGCCAAAATCTCAGCAGCAATATCCCTGCCGGGTGGAGAGCCAGCCTCTCTTTGCATACTCTTTGAAGCGGGGAGCTTCCTCCCAGGAACCTGACTGGAGCCTTTTCTGAAGTGTTTGAGCGTGGTTTCTGAATTCTGAGCCATGGACAGTCTGATTGGCACACTCCTCCCTGGATCCCTGGAGGAGAGTCACTCTGTGCCAAAGCTGCTTGCTCTTTCCCTTGCACGAGGCGATCCCTCCCCACTGGTCAAAATTGGGTCCAGAGTAGCCAATTCCCCGTGGTGCCCACTCCCTAGAGGTCAGATGCTGGGCAGCCAGCCCCCAGAGCACTGAATCTGTTGGCAGGTGTGGGTCTTGGGGTTTTTGGTTTTTGGTTTTTGTTTTGTTTTGTCTTTTACCTCACAGTGTTTTTTATAAGTGGAATTAGTGACAACATTGAAAAATGAGGAGATTTCACATTTTAAAAATCCGGGTTCTTGAGATGCCTGGTGGCTTAGTCGGTTAAGCATCTGCTTCTGCTCAGGTCATGATCCTGGGGTCCTGAGATCGAGTCCTGCAATGGGATCCTTGCTCAGCGGGGAGCCTGCTTCTCCCTCTGTCTGCTACTCCCCCTGCTTGTGCACGTGCTCTCTCTGACAAATAAATAAATAATCTAAAAAAATAAATAAAAAAAATAAAAACCCAGGTTCTTATGGAATATCTGTCAATACCAAGTTTTCATTCCCATATGCCAAGAGTTAGCTGGAGCTGCGTAGAGGCTATTCCAGATACGGGGGCATAGCTGTTCTGCTGTTCACCACGTTCCTCACCACTCTTGACTCATCTGGCTTACCTCATTTATATCTGATACCTGGTCCCTATGGGCATTAGGGTTCACCACCAGTGCTCCATTCAGTGGGGTCTCTCTTGTGTGTAAACAGTTCATTTTCAGCCAGGACCAAGGTAAAACGCACTCCCAACAGGTAAGTTGACTTTCTAGAAAATGCCTTCATTTTTGAATATCACTTTTGAACATTTGTCCTAAAGAAACATTTTCACATGTGTCCTAAGTAGCATCATTAAATATTCATTACAGCATTTGTTATACTAATGAATCATATGAATGCCTACTTCCTGGGATGGCTAAGTCAGCCATGGACCTCCACTTCATAGAGTACTATGCAGCCATAAAATCAATAATCGTAATAATAAGATAGCACTGTATGTTCAGACTTTTAGAAATCTCTAACATATATTAAGTGAAAATAGTTGAGTTGCAAGCTAATATAAAAATGCAATGCAATTTATGTTTAAAATCCAAATAACATATTTACAAATAGATACATGTCTGTAAACTGATAGAAAAGGCTCAAGAAGACAATGCATCAAACTTACAGCAGTGATTACTGCTGAAATGAGATGCCCATTGGAGATAACAGTCAATGAATACACTGGCTTTATTAGTATTAATTTAATTTTTTTTTCTAGTGAGAGTTTACTTATGTTTTGTTTGGGTTCTTGAAATCAAATGAAAAATACAATTCCTGCTCTGTGCAGAAGCATGTTCCTGAGATCAAGACTGTGAATGTGGAGAAATCAATCACCCTGAATCACATTCTGTTTGCAAGCTTTGTTAGTATGTCATGCCTTTCCAAGGAGTCCATACCTCTGGGTTTTGGTGGTAGAGTTCCAATTTTAAATGTGTTGTATTCCTATAAATGCACTCATTCTTGCCAGACTTAGTCTTCTGATTTCAGGTTCGAAAAGTACAGTCACTGTATACCTCATACAAATTGCGGTTTCGAAGCAACTGTGTATCAGGGATACATCAAATTTACCAAAAATATCCTCTGGAAGCCTCCATGTCCCCAAACAGGGCTCCATAATGTATCACATCTGACCAGCATAAATTCTCGTGGGCTCAGAGCATGAGGGAAATTCATCCAAGTGTTCCATCTCAGCTCCAAAGGATGTAATGACAGCCCAATGAAAATAGCACTCCGAGGGCATTGCTCTGCAGGGCTGAGTCTTCCCGTTTCCTCAGAGGCTGAGCCCTGAAGCCTTGGCGGCTGCTAGCCCCTCCACCTCTAGACAGATGCCTGGCTCCAAGTGAGGCAGGCCCATGAAGGCTCTGGCTGCGGCATTCCCACATCTGGCAGGAGCCTCTGATCCACGCCGGCCAAGACAAGACCGGGACTTGGGTTCTGCGGTGAATTGGCCGAGGAGGGACGTGCTGCTCGTAGACGTGCAGGCTCTCTGGGCGAGCAGTGACCTGGTATCTCAAGGATGGCCTGGGTCCCTCACAGAACAAGCCCAGGGGACATGCTGCCCCTAGAGACGAGGCTCAATCAGAGCAGAGGGACCAGATTTTGATTGGGTCAAGAGGGGTGTTAGAAACCCAATCCAAACTTCAATGAGATAGGACTTCATGCCCACGAGGATGGCCATGATAAACAACAACAAACAAACAAAACAAACAAACAAAAGCAGAAAATAGTAAGTGTTGGCAAGGATGTGGAGAAATGGGAACCCTTGTGCCTTGCTGGTGGGAACGTACGACAGGACAGCATCTGGGGAAAACCGTAGGCTGCTCCTCAAAAAACTAAACGTAGAATTACCATATGACCCAGAAATTCCACCTCTGTGCATATTTCCAAATGAATTGAAAGCAGAGACTCCAACAGATATTTGTACCCCAGTGTTTTGTATACCATGTTCACAGCAATGGCCAAAAGGCAGAAGGAATATAGATGTCAATCAACAGATAATGGATCAACGAAATGCGGTCTATACACGCAATGGAATATTCTATAGCCTAAAAAGAAAGGAAATTCGGAACCTGCTACGACATGAATGAACCTGGAAGGCGTTATGCTAAGAGAAATTAACCAGACACAGAAGAGGGGCGCCTGGGTGCCTCAGTTGGTTAAGCGACTGCCTTCGGCTCAGGTCATGATCCTGGAGTCCCAGGATCGAGTCCCGCATCGGGCTCCCTGCTCAGCAGGGAGTCTGCTTCTCCCTCTGACCCTCTTCCCTCTCCTGCTCTCTCTCATTCTCTCTCTCTCAAATAAAGAAATAAAATCTTTAAAGAAAAAAAACAGACACAGAAGGACAAATATTGTACGATCCCACTTATACTACATACCTCGAACACATTCATAGAGACAGAAAGTCCAAAAGTGAGTAGCAGGGACTGGAGGGAGGGAGTAAGGGGGACTTACTGTTTAATGGGTACTAAGTTTCAGTTTGGGAAGATGAAAAGGTTCTGGAGATGGATATTTATGATGGTTGCACAACAGTGTGAATGAACTTAATGCCACTGGACTGCACATTTGACAATGGTTAAAAAGGTAAATGTTATATGTATTTTACTATACCTTTTTTATTTTTATTTTTATTTTTTTTTAATATTTTATTTATTTATTTGACATAGAGAGAGAGAGAGACAGAGTGAGCACAAGCAGGGGGAGTGGCAGGCAGAGGCAGAGGGAGAAGCAGGCTCCCCACAGAGAAGGGGGAGCCCGATGCGGGACTCGATCCCAGGACTCCAGGATCATGACCTGAGCCGAAGGCAGTGGCTCAACCAACTGAGCCACCCAGGCGCCCTACTATACCTTTTTTAAAAAGTGAAAAAGGGAGATGGGCGTTACTCGGGGCAGAGAAGGCCGCTGTGCTGGCCCTGTGGTGGGACGGAGGAAGCCAGAATCGCCCCCAAAGGCCCTGGGCTTTCATCTGGTGCTCCAGCCACGTTTTAATGGATGGACTCATGTGAACAAAGTTTTACAGCAGGCGTTAAACCTGGTTCCGTGCCACTCCGAACCCACCGTCATCATAAATCCAGAGGGAATACAAGCTAATGATACCTTTAGTGGGGCTGAGTGCAGCTCTTTGTTCCTGTTCTGGTGGCTGTCAGGAGGGCAGGAATTCGCATTCAACGTGACAGGTGTATGCTGTGCTCATTTTCCCGTAGAAGGTCATGGTTTTCTCTTTTGCTTTTTCTCCCTCCTTCTTAGGAAACAGCCATATGTTAAATCCACATGCCCGTGTTAATGCAGAGGCGGAACTGCCTATGGCTGGCATGCCCACTGCCCAGGGATGGGGGAGGCTGGCTGGGTGGCTGGGACGGGAGAGCCGAGGCTCTTGGGTGGTTTTGAGGGAAGGAGTGTGACTGTAGAGGCCTGTCCGGTGGCTCTGGGAGAGGGGCATGTGGGCTGAGACCACTCTGTGGTTAAGAGGGTGGGTGTGATTTCCAGCGTGGTCGGGGGGGCGCAGAGTGGGGAGTGCGTGTTTATGAGAGTTCTCACCCGAAATCCTCCTGCCAACTCTGAGAGGCAGGCATGGCTCTCAACCATCCCCATAATCAGATAAGAAAGTCAGCTCAGAGAGAGGAAAGAATTCATCTAAATTGCGGCAATGAGTTCGTGGTGAACCCGGGATCAGAACCACCGTTTCCTTGGCTCAGGTCCAAGGCACTAAGTACCTGTTCTTAAGTATATAAAAATTGAGGGTTCCAAGGAGCTTATTGATCCTCACTGACATGCTACGTTGTAAATGTGCAAGTATAGAAATTCTGACCACAGCCTATCTTTGACAGGAAGAGTGTGACTGGAATTCTAAGACCCACCCATGATCTCCTCCCCCCTGGAGTTCTGCCCTCTAGAATCCCCAACTCCTTGCGTATGGGTAGGGCCTGTGACCTGCTTCCAGCCTATAGAATATGGTAAAGCCGATAGAGGGTAGCCCTCCTTAATTACTTCATATTACATGGCCAAGGTAACAGGGGCTGACAGATGTAATTAAGGTCCCCAATCAGTTGACTTTGAGTTAGTCAAAAAGGATAATTTCTTAGATGGCCTTGGCCTAATCTAATAAGTACTTTTTTTTTTTTTTTTTTTTGTCATTGGGCATCTGCCTTCGGCTCAAATAGACCCTTTAAAAGGGGCCCAGACCTTCCCTGACATCAGAGACTCCAAGCACATTTTGGATGATTCCACTTACAGAAAATGCTCAGCATAGGTAAACCCACAGGGACAGAGAGTAGAGGAGTGGTTCCCAGAGGCTGAAGAAAAGGGATTGGGGAGCAACTACTAATTAGTGCAGAGTTTTTTTGGGGGGTGATGAAAATGTTCTGGAATTTGGGGCGCCTGGGTGGCTCAGTCGGTTGGGCGACTGCCTTCAGCTCAGGTCATGATCCTGGAGTCCCGGGATCGAGTCCCGCATTGGGCTCCCTGCTCAGCGGGGGGTCTGCTTCTCCCTCTGACCGTCTTCCCTCTTGTGCTCTCTATCTCTCATTCTCAAATAAATAAATAAAATCTTTAAAAAAAAAATGAAAATGTTCTGGAATTAGATAGTGGTGATAGTTGCAGAACATTGCGAATGTACTAAAAACCCCTGAATTGGACCCTTTAAAGGAGTAACTTTTATGATATGTGAATTGATCTCATTAAAAAAATAAAGTTAAAAAATATATATAAAAAAATCAATAAGGAGCTCTTAAAATATAGTGGCTATATAAATATTGCCTGATGCTAAGCTAGTGATCTCTTTGATGTCATTTCCTGTCTCTTAGAGTTTTAAAAAATTTTCCTGTGGCTTCAGGCTGCCTTTTCAATTTAATTGCTTAATTTTATAAAAGGTAACATTTACACATGGAATAAAATGTTTCAAGTACAAAAAGGCCGGTAATGAAGATGATGTACCTTTCACCTCTGCAGAGTACCCACACTGGCCTCCTTCCTGTATCCTTTTTCTCCTGCTTTAAAAAAATTCTTTTAATCTTTTTTTTAAGATTTTATTTATTTATTTGACAGAAAGACACAGTGAGAGAGAGAACACAAGCAGGGGGAGTGGGGGAGGGAGAAGCAGGCTCCCTGCTGAGCAGGGAGCTCGATGCGGGGCTCGATCCCGGGACCCTGAAAGCATGACCTGAGCCACAGGCAGATGCTTAACGACTGAGCCACCCAGGCGCCCCCAAAAATTATTTTAATCTTGAAAATAATCTGATATCAGCCCATTTAACCCCTTCCTTTGTTTTTTTAACATAGCTGCATTTTATTCCAGTGTACAGATGACCATCCTCTATTCAGCAAGATTTGTCGTTTCCAAGCTTTCTCTGTTATAACTGAGTTGTGATGAATACTTATATATGTAATTGTTTTGTGCATGTTTGAGTGTATCTATGGGGTAAATTCCTACAAGTGGAGTTTTTAGGTTAAAGGGCATATGCACTCTTAATTTTGGTAAATGTCATTGCAGGAGCATCTACGGAGTTTGGGGCAACTGACACTCACTACAACAATGCGTAAGAGTGCTTCTTGCATGCCCCACAGCATTTCCAGCAGGGGTATTATCAAATGCTTTAGTGTGAATCTCGGAGTGTCTCACTGTAGTTTTAATTAGCATTTCTCTTATGGGAAAGGGCAAGCACCTTTTCATATACTTCTAAGCACATTTTCCTTTTCTGTGAATTGTCTATCCAAGTTCTTTGCTCACTTTTCTATTGGATCATCAGTCTCCTTCTTATTAAATTTTAAAAACGTTTACATTATATATATTACTAAAATTAGCTATTTATTGATTTATGTGTTCAAATGATTTTTCCAATGTACAACTTGGGTTTTGATTTTGGTATGTTAATTTTGGCCATGGAGGGGGAGAAATTAGTTTTCATATCATTGAATCTATCAACCCCCCCTTTTTTTAAAAAAAGAAATGATATTTTGGTTTTGTGAACATGTGCCTTTCTAGCTGCGATTTAAAAAAACATGTTATCTCATATTTTATTCTAGAACATTTACAGGGTTTTTCTCCCCCTAACTTTTAAATTCATTATTTCTTACACTCTTTGCAAGAAATATGACATCAAGTGTTTCCAAACTCTGTATGTAATCATGTGTTCGTTCCTTCAGGTGTTTCCAGAAAGCTCACTTTGGGGATTTTTCATTCTGCACCAATCTGGTCTTGCGTCTTCAAGCCCACCGTTATCTGGGAGTTTCTTCACTGCTTTCCTGGGTTGATTGCACTGTTCGTGGATTCCCATGTCTTTTTTGTTGTTGTTTCCTCCTCCCTTTTGCTATTCCATTTCCTTTTTGTTTCCCTGCCATGCTGGTAGAATTTGGACACTTTTGAATTTTGTGAATCGGGGCAAGTTATGTGAATTCCCTGACCATCAGTTTTCTCATCTGTGAGGAAAACAAACTCCCTACAAGATGAATCGAGACAACAGAATGGAGGGTGCTTAGGACTGTGGCTGGCACATTGCAGGAGATCAAGAGTGGTGGCCTGTCCAGGGCCAGACACTGGGGTGGACTAACACGGTGCTCAAGCACATATCCGCCTTTCTGCCCCCCACCCCCAACAACCATGCCCGAACCTCCTCAGGATGGTGACTCTTTACATCCAGCACTCTCAAAGGATTCTCTAGTCATTCTGGTGTGACTGCATTCAAGGCATCTACAGGAATCAGAACAGTTCCTGAAGTTTTAAAAAAAAGTATTTATTATGGGAAATCTCAAACACACACAAAACTAGAAGGAATGGTATGATAAACCTTCAAGGACCCAGCTCTGGGCGGTATCACTTCAGGGACAAATTTATGTCATCTCTACATTCCCTACCTGCCACTCCCTGTACATATAGGATCATTTTGAACGAATCTCAAATCATTTCATGGATAAATATTTCAGTAGATATCTCCAAAAGATAAGAATAAACACACATATGCATACAAAACCATAATCACACCTAAAAAATAAAAATAATTTTATTATTTTTTTATTGACAGTCAGTGTTTACCTTTTCCTGATTGTATCATTATTGTTTTAAATAGTTGGTTTTTTTCCAATCAGGATACAAACAAAATCCACATATAGCACTTGGTTGCTATATCTTTTCAGTCTAAAGTTTCCTTCTCCAGGGGCACCTGGATTGCTCAGTCAGCTCGGCATCCGACTCTTGATTTCAGCTCAGGTCATGATCTCATGGTTGTGGGACTGAGCCCCGTGTCAAGCTCCGTAAAGTGCAGAGTCTCCTTGAGATTCTCTCTCTCCTCTCCCTCCCCCTCTGCTTCTCACCCCTGCATGCACGCGCAGGCTCTCTCTCTCATATAAATAAATCAGTCTTTAAAATAAATAAATAATAAAGTTTCTTTCTCCGCCTTTTTCTTCCTCTTGCAATTTGTTTGTTTTTCCCTTGCAAGTATTGTCCTATTATCTAGAGTTAGCCACATTCTGGAGATTGCTGATTGCAACTCCAAGATGTCACTAAACTCTGAGGCTGGTTCTTTGGTGCCTTTGGTCCCGTGGGGACATCCAGTGCTCAGACAAGGAGGGGGTCATTAGTTCAAGGAAATGGGCAGTGCTCTTTTCTCTTCTTCCCCCCTCTGCATCAGCGCCCTGACCACACTTGCCACCGAAGTGGGCTGGCCATCCTCAGCAAGTGGGACTCCAGAGAACAGAGTGGCGAGTGAGCAGGTAGAGTATGGGGAAGAAAGTTTTAAATCAACTTAAGGAAGAAGCTTCTTATAGCGGCTGAATAGAATTTGAACCAGGGCAATAATAAAAACTCAGATGTCAGAATGACTTTACAGTTTATACAACTTGTCTTATTCAACCCCATGTGATCTATGGTCTAGGGATCATGAAACCCTTTTACAGAGGAAAAGACAGGCTTAGAGAAGGAGAGCAGCATGGCCAATATCACACACTGAGCAGACGAACCTGAAGTTTTCTGCCCTCTGAAGACACCCAGCAGAGCCTACACTGCTAGTTGGCAGAGACGTCCAAGAGGAAATTCGGACACCAGATTGTGGAACTCCCTTCCTACACTGTCCTGATGGTAGAACTTTCCATCCATCCACCCATCCATTTCTCACCCTTCTCCTTGGCCATCCACCAGCCATTCAGTGAGAAGACACTATAACCTAGGTGCTGAGGAGTGGATCCTGAGATGTCTATTGAGAAATTCATCAGAATTAGCCAAGCAAGGTGGAGAAGGTGAAGGGTGGGGAAGGAAAAGAGAGAGCATCCAGAGCAGGGGAACGGCAGGTGCCGAGGCCTGGAATCTAGGGAAAGTGAGTGGGAGGGACAGCAAGTGTCTTGGAGTGGCTGCAGCGGAGGATGTGAAGGGCAGGCATGGCTTTAGACCTTGGCGGCCCCAGACACTGTTATTTTCCATGGCCCCACCCCCACATCACATCATGCATATGAAAATTCACCCACATTGCATATTAAATATGAGTAATATATAGCTGTCTAACAGTTGAGACCAGCTGCAAAGACAGCCGACAGAATGTCACAGTTTGCAGACATTTCATTTCACATGTTGTAAACTTGGCAGCCTTCTTGTTTTAGAATTTTTGGAGAATGTACACCTATATAGAAAGGGAGGCTCTGGAAAGAAAGCTTTTTGTAGCCGCATCTCCAGTACCTGATTGATGAATCAGTCCTGGAGAGTGGGTCCCTGAGAGAAAGGAGCCTAGAAACGCTGGGAGCTGCCACCCCAGGGGGTCTTGGCTGTTCTGTGGGGAGCTTGGCCCCGAGAAGCCTTGAGGATTTTAAGCAGGGGCTGGTGGGCAGACTAGGAGGGCATTAGTGGGAGAGTTTGGGGGCAGGGAGCCCAGAGAGGAGCCCCTGCAGGGGCAAGATTAAAGAGACGCAAGATTACAAAGAATACGTGCATGCCAGTCGGCATGCATTTGCAGGCCTAACTTTCTTTTTTTTTTCCTGGTTTCTCCAGCAGAGGCCAGGGTCAGATGCCTGGGGCCCAGGATTCAGGGTTGAGCACCTGGAGGCGGAAGGAAGACTGCCTCCTCCAGAGGGCGTCACAGGACCGCTTTTCCAGGGTGGGGGCCAATGCACTCACCAGGGCTGCAAGCAGAAGGGTTGAGAACAGCAGTTTGGCTGGGCTGGAAGCCAGAACCTGGGGAGGTCCCTGGAAGGAGCCAGTCCGGAGGGCTCAGCCTTCTGGAGCCAGGCCGAGACACAAGCTTGACAGATGAAAAGACCCCAAGGCGTCCCAAGACTGGCAGCTTGGGCTCTGGTGTGAAAATCAGAGACTAAGCCGCAGCCTCATCTTACCTGAGAGGAAGCCCAGGCCCGGGAGTGGTGGGGGTCTCCCAGGGCCCATGGCACTTGCCCACCTTTGATTACATATGTGGCTCAGTGCATTGCAGTGGCCAGAAACATTGCAAACAATGCTAACACAGACACTGTGCTAAGCACTCTCCATGTGTTACCCACTTTCATTTCACATCTTCCCTGGAAGCTGGTTAATATCACCCCCATTTTCCCCACAGGGACACAGATACCCTGAAGGTTAAGGCCTTGCCTGGCCTAAAGTCACACAGTTGTGCTTAACAGAGCGGGGGACCCCCGAAGCGTCTCTCTGACTCAGCCCCAGCACTCCATTTTAAGTTTGAGAAGAAAACAGCAATGCCACCTTACTATCCTTTCTAAGAATATGTCATGGTATTCAATGCCATGACCTTCTAGAGCTGGGAAATGGATTCATACGCTATTCATATTTTCAGGAAGGAGGTTCTAGTTAGTTGACCCTTAGCCAGGAAGTTAAGGACACCTCTTGCCCCAAGCACTCTGGCTAGTTGGTTAATGGAGACCCTGCCATACCAGCCAAGTGACTTTGGAGTTCAAAACAGGGTGAACTGCCCTTGGTGGTTGCCTAAGTCCAAACAGCCAAATTCTCACCTTTGGGCGAGAAGAACCCCTCAAGATCAGCACTTCAAGGATGCCAAAGCTCCAAGAAGGCAGTGACCAGGCCAGAGTCACAGGACTGATTGGCAGAACCAAGACCAGAACCTTTGGTGTCTAAAGACTGAACCCTCACCCTTGAGGCTCAGTTGCAAACCAGCAAAAGAATGGACTATTACAGTCATGCAAATCCACATTGGCTTTCCCATATCCCAGGACAAGGGAGCAGAAAAGGCAAAACAAAGGATCCATGAGAATGTCCACGTCAAGCACAGAGACTAGAATTTTGACTTTTGTTGACTTAGAATTTTGAAGGCAAATGAAGGCACTCAAAGGATCCCTGCATCCACATCAGAGGGGTGCCTCAACATTCATTCAGCAAATATTGACTGTGGGCACCAGGGAGACCACCGTGACCAGCATGTTCAAGGTCTCAGCTCTCAAGGAGTTTACCCTCTAAGGATGAGAGAGACTTGGGCTGGGCAGGGGGTGGGTGGGCAGCAGTGAACAGGATATATATATATAAGAATATTGAGTGTTATGAAGACAGTAAAATTGGATTATCTTCATCAGATGAAAGGGAGGTGGAGGGGACCCTTTAGTAGTCAGATCTGGAAAATTGAAATTGAGATCTGGGTAAAGAAAGAAGAAAGTCATGCTAAGAGGAAAGCACTCCAGGCAAAGAGAAGGACAAGTACAAAGACCCTGGGGCCAGAAGGAAGCTTGGCATACTGTGCTCCCAACAAATTAAATGCGAGCCATGTGTGTAAATTTTCTAGTAGCTGCATTCTTAAAACATGAAAAGAAACAGGTAAAATTAATTTTAATACATGCTGTTTAACTCAATAGCCAAAAGAAATATTTTTTAAAAGATTTATTTATTTGAGAGAGAAAAAAATGCAAGTGGGGGAGGGGCAGAAGGAGAGGAAGAGAGAATCCTCAAGCAGACTCTGTGCTGAGCAAGGAGCCGACTGGGGGCTAGATCTCAAGACCCTGAGATCATGACCTGAACTAAAATCGAGAGTCCAGAGCTCAACCCACTGAACCACCTAGGTGCCCCCCCCCAAAAATTATTAATAAGATATTTACATTCTCTCATTCGTACCAAGTCTCTGACATCTGGTATGGATTAGGAGCACAGCTCGGGTGCTCAATGCCACAGGTACCTAGTAGCTAGTATTGGACAGGTCGGTGGGTGGTGACAGGAGCTTAGGGAGCGCTTCAAGCCAGGGATCAGAACTGAGGGGTTCTAAGGATTCTGAACATCCCAGGACTAATCCAGAGAATCCCTGCCAAAGGCCCAGTCTACCTCTTTGGAGCAGCTGTGTCCTGGTGCAGGTCGGTGCACACAGAGGGGAAGGCCCCAGGTTTCCTCTCCTGGGAGGCTCCTTCTCTGCCCCCCACCCCAGTCTGGTTTGGGGGAGGCCAACCCCTGCACACATGGGAAAGCAGTGTGGCTGGCCCTGGGCCTGGAGCCACCTCCAGGGACCCACTGGGCCAGACCTCATTCCAGGTGCCAGTGTCCGCCCAGGTGGGGTGGGGCTTCTCCGCCAGCTGCCCAGCCACGCCCCTTGGACTCGGTTTTGGCTTTCGGGTACGGACAGGTCTACATTCTTCTGAAGAAGCCTTCTCCCTCCAGGCCTCACCAAAACCAGCGAAGTAGCAATAAGTAAGCTGGGACCTGCGGCCGCCACGAGAGACACAAGCTGATAAGGCCCCTCTGGCTGCTCCCCAGTCCCCGAGGCGGCGTGGCCTTCCCTCCTTCCCTACGTGGACCCCCTGCTGGCTAGCCCAGCAGAGAGCCCACTTCCCATCCCGATGTTCCTTCCGCCAGCCTCACCCCTAACCTAGCCGGACGTGTCCCCAGTGGTGGCCTAGGTTCCTTGATTTTCTGGGTCTTGGGCCCCTGCCAAGATGGTGGCTAGGGGGCCACGGAGAACAGGCCAGCCTCAGGAGGAGGGAGAGTAGACGGGCGTCAGAAGGCCCTTCTGTTTGGCGTGGTCATAGGTGGAGACAAACAACGGTGAATCCAAAGTCTGCATTCCAAGCTGGAGCCAGGAACAAAAAAGATTCCACTGTTCGGATGTTTTCATCCCTGGGCCTGGAATAACAGCAGAGGCCTGACTAGCCACGTGGTGTCTGTGGCCAGAATAGGACCCACATAGTAATGGCTCAGACCAGGGGCGAGGCTTTCCCATTCTGTGGTGCAATATCATCATAATGGCAACCAACCACAGCGCTCCAGGAGCTGATGTGAAGGCACCGTGAAGGCCTACCCTCTGCCCTCCCCACATCTCTGTGCAAGCCAGTGGTGTTCTGGCAACACCGTGTGGTAACACCCTGACTACCGGGAAGTGCTAGACCCTAGAGGGGCCTGGAGTTGGCTGATCCCTAGAGGACTAAGAGACTAGCCCAGCTGCTTCACCACCTCTGGGGTCCCCTCCCTCCGACGAGTGTCAGGCAGAGAAAGGCTGTTTGGGGTGGGCTTTCTGGCAGGGTGGGGCGGTTGTGTTCATATTTCTAGTAAGACCTGGGTTGCTTGTGACCATGCTTTTGTAAGAAAGCACTCAACTTTACGAGTAGCTTCCTTCAAACGGCCCTAGTACAAAGACAAAGGCCAGCTCACAGAGGGGCCTACAGTTTGACATTTCCAAGGTGGAGGATGAGACCCCGTGACGGTACATGTCTGGAGAGAGTCCAGTTCGGGAGATGAAAAAGCAAGTCTGGGGCTGAGAAGAGCCCATGCAGGAGGTGGGTCATGAACAGGAAAACCAAAGACAGTTTGGAAGGGGTCTGTGGGGAGTGTTGGGTTTGGACAGGGCGCCTGCCTCATGCTGTGTACCTCTGTTCCTCCAGTGGCCAAGCCTGCACTCAAGAGCTCTTGCGTGTACTTCGAGGGTGTGGGGTCCTTGCGGTAAGCTTCTGGGGCAGGTCCAAATCCATAATCTCAATTCCAAATTCCAGAGAGCCCCCTCAAAACGAGAACACTTTTGTCACATCTCCGGTGGTAAAAGTTAATTTGAAAGAACATGCGTCTCCATCCCACTCCATGCGAATATTTATACTTTTGCTGCAAAAAATAGTCACGTGTTCAATTTGGGCGTGCCTCTCAGACTCCAGCGGGGTGTTATGTAATACACTGTATGGATGTGTGTTGTCTGTCTAAAGTCTGAAAAATGCTGAATACTGAGACACCTGGCCCAGAGGGTTTTGAGGTAGGAGATTGTGACCCTGGATTATTCCCATTTTCCAAGTGAGAAAACTGAAACTGAGCAAAAGAAGCAAATCGTCTTAGACCACAGAGGCACCAAAGCACATGGAGGACTCCAGCCCTGGTCTGGTCTCAAGTAAGGGACTGTGACTCCATGAGACTGAGCAGAGGCTGAGCCTGGATGACAGCGAGATGGCCCTGATGGAGGAGAAGATTGTGTGGGCTATTTATGGCACGGATGAAAAGGCCAGCTAATGGAGAATAGACCCGGGAGGCAGAAGGAACCATTACTCCCCTGAGCGATGCTATCTCTAGAAAGCTAGGACCTAAACTTGGGGCAGCTCTGGAATCTGAATCCAGGGATCCACGGCTCCTTAGCAAGCTATTCTGTTTCTCTGTGCATTAGTGTCTTCTTTTGTGATGTGGAGATAGTAGTAATATCTGCTTCCTAGAGTTGGTGCCTATATGGAGTAAAATATGTTTGAAAGCACTTAGTCTGGTTCCCCAGGACCTAGTAAGCATTCAGCAAATGTTAGCTGTGATTCTTATGCTCCAAGTGGGGCAAGCATGCCTCTTGGAGAGTTCCAAATCTCATTGTGGATGTGATGAATCATTTTTGGATTGCCAATTTTGCTTGTTTTCGAGTAATTTGAATCATCCTTTTTTTTCCCATGAAAACTGTCACAAAGTGAGAATACTTGACACCACTGGACGCTTAGAAATGGTTAAGATGGTCAATTTCATGTTCTGTGTATTTCACCAAAATTAAAAAAAAAAAAAAAACCGGCAGGGACCTGGGTAGCTCAGTTGGTTAAAAATCTGCTTTTGGCTCAGGTCATGATCTCGGGGTTCTGGGATCGAGCCCCGTGTCAGGCTCCCTGCTTAGCGGGGAGCCTGCTTCTCCCTCTTCTCCCTCTCCCTCTGCTGCTCCTCCCTGCTTGTGCTCTATCTCTCTCAAATAAATAAATAAAATCTTAAAAAAAAAAAAGCAACACCTGAACTCAGCTGAGTACATTTTCACTAGACAGTGGTTCTCAAACTTAGGCATGCATCCGAATCCCCTGGAGGACTTGTTAAAACTCAGGCTGCTGGTCCCCATATCCTGTGTTTCTGATTCAGGAGGTCAAGGGTAAGACACAAACATTGGCCTACTCAGCGGGCTCCCTGGTGATGCAGCTGCTTGTGATCCAGGGACCAGACTTTGAGAACCACTGAGCTAGATCAAGAAGAGGAGAAAGGGCATGCCAGGAGGCCGGGGAAGCTGTGCAGGGACCGGAGGGGTGAAAAGCAACAGATGTTTAGAGAGTGAAGAGCAAATCTGTGAGGCTCGGGCATGGTGGGTTGCCAGGTGCCAATGATGGTGGACTCGGGTGCCAAGACTTGGAGTTTGGACTTGATCCCGGAAATGAAGGGCAGCCAAAGGAGGTTTTCTTGCGGAGGGAAGAACGTGAGCAGATTGGCACTTCAGCAAGATTACTTCGGAGGGCAGGTGGAGTGGGGAGGAGAGAAAGGAGGCAGAGGGGTGAGGTAGGAGGCTGTCACAACCAGCCTGTCAGATCCCACTAGCCTTCGTCTTATTGGTAGCCAGGGTCCCGGCAGTGGGAAGTCATCAGAAACCGCGACAAGCAGCAGTTCCTATAAAAATAGCAACACGAACAAGCACTCATCCGGCAGTCAGCAGTAAGCATCATCTCCTCAAATCCTCCTGACAGCCTGTGGTTAGATGCTGCAGTGGAAGCTCGGGGTTCTGGGAACCTGCCTAGGGTAGGACAGAGCCAGAAGCAAACCCAAAGGTGAAGCCCATTCTCTTTCTACCACTCCACATTTCCCCATGTCTAGACTCTTTAGGAGCTTGCCTCTTTCCTCCAGGGGCTTTGTGGCTGTGTGTGTTGGGAGCGTGTTGTGTTGTAAGTGCTGAACGCTGTGATGTAGTTGCCTGCCAAACCCTCCTTCCCAGTTGCAACAAGGTAAAGGGTCTTCTTGCAAGTCCTTATGGGGTTGGAGGGAGCCAGCGAGGGAGGACTCTGCCGGGCATTGGGTTTATCCCCCGGAGCAATAAGTCAGGCACTGGGGGAAAAGGGTGTCACCCTGCCCATCCGCTCCACGGACATAACTTGGAATAATTCTCTGAAGCTCCCAGGTCAGTGGGTGAAAGCGCTGAGCCGGCCCTGCCACCATCCGGGAACAAGGGGAACGATGAGAAGAGCTCACATGCCAGGTGAAAGTGCTCTTTTTTCCCCCTGTGGATTTAACTTAGTTAGGAACCAGGCACAGAGCAAGGGGCAGAAAAAAGAAAGAGGAAATGATGGCAGAGAGGGCAGGACTCCTCGACCTGGAGTCAGAAAAGCTGGCTTTGGGGGTCCCAGCAGCCACTTGCTGGCTGTGTGACCTTGGGCAAGTCCCTTCCCCTCTCTGGGCCTCAGTTCTTTCAACCAGTAAAATTTTGTAGAGAGATGAGATTATCTCTAAGCTTCCTTCCCACTTTGACATTCTATGCTTTTTCTTTTCAATATACCTGAGTGTGACTTTTCCAGGAAAATGTCAAACGTTTCAAAGGGCAAGCTTCTGTGTTTGCCAGACATCTTTGGTCACTCTTCAGCTGGCCTTGCCTATATTCATGTCCAGGGGATTTTCTACGATGTATGCATTTTCTAATTTCTCCAGCTATATTTCCTTGTTTGCGTTGGTTGACTGTTGCAGAAACAGGGCACTGTTTTTTTAAGCAAATATGCAGTCCCATGCCAACAGGAATATCCTGTTTACAAGAGCCTCCTTTTACAAGGTACCGGCTGTTTGAAAACATTTGTGTATTGCCACATCAGAATAATCTCCTGATAAGCAATTATTTTTTTCTAGTAACATCATTTTCTCTAATGTCATCATATAGTAGGGTAGAGCTCCTTAAAAATAAATATCCAATATGATTACCATGATAACCTTGTTTCTTCCTCCTCTTCTCTAATCCATCTCCCAGGGCTGCCATACAAAATATGGCAAACTGAGTGGCTTGCACGACAGAGATGGCTTGTCTCATAGTTCTGGAGACTAGACGTCTGAGATCCAAGTGTTGGTGGGGCTGGTTCCTTCTGAGGGCCTTGAGGGAGAATCTGTTCCATGTCCCTTGCCTTGCTTCTGGTGTCTTGCTAGCAATCTCTGACATTCTTTGGCTTGTAGGAGCATCACCTGTCTCTGCCTTCATGTTCATATGGCATTGTCCCTGGATGTGAGTCTGTGTCCAAATTCCTCCATTTTATAAAAACGCCAGCCATGTTGGATTAGAGGCCCACCCTACTCTAGTAGGACCTTACTTAACTTAAACTTCCAATGATGGAAAAGAGTCATTCACCATAATTGACCCCGAGCTGCTCTGAAACCCTTCACTGTGTTGGGACTGGCTGCACTTTCCATGGGCTGCTCCTAGCCATTGACTGAGTGTGGCAGGCATACCAGGGCAGCCCTGATCCTGGGAGACGCTGGACTCCTCTGCGAGGTGACACTGGCTCAAGGTCTTCCCAATGACCTTGCTGAACCTTCCTGAGACTGCATGGCAGTCTAGGATGCTTCTACCCAACTTCCTTCCTTGTCTCCGTCCCTTGGGGTCAGACTTGCAGCCACCCTTGTTCTGCCTCTTGAGAGGACCCCACAGACCTCTCTGTTCCCCTTTCCACCCCCGGAGCTCCCCTATCCTCCCACTGCTCCCGTGGGTTTTCCCTCACAGGTGTTTCTCCTAAGAAAATCTCTCCGTGGGCGCCTGGGTGGCTCAGTTGGTTAAGCGACTGCCTTCGGCTCAGGTCATGATCCTGGAGTCCCGGGATCGAGTCCCGCATCGGGCTCCCTGCTCGGCGGGGAGTCTGCTTCTCCCTCTGACCCTCTTCCCTCTCGTGCTTTCTATCTCTCATTCTCTCTCTCTCTCAAATAAATAAATAAAATCTTTAAAAAAAAAAAAAAGAAAGAAAATCTCACCGTGTTTAATCCCATCTTCCATTGGTGGAGGTCCTGGGCTAACACAAGAGATGACTAAGACTTAGTGTCTTCCAAACCACAATGAGATACCACCTCACACCCATTAAGATGGCTACCATAAAAAAAACAAACAAACAAAAATAGAAAATGACAAGTATTCGTGAGGATCTGAAGCAATTAGAACACTTTCGCACTATTAGTAAGAACATAAAATGGGGTAGCCATTATGGCAAACAGTATGGTGGTTCTTCAAAAAATTAAACCTGGATTTACCATATGATCCCATAATTCCAGTTCTGGGTATATACCTAAAAGAACTGAAATCAGATCTCAAACAGATACTGTGCACCCATGTTCATAGCATCACTATTCATGGTAGCCAAGAGATGGGCACAACCTAAGTGCCCAACAAAGGATGAGTGGATAAGCAAAATGTGGAATATATATATATATATATAATGGAATATTACTCAACCTTAAAAAAGGAAGGGAATTCTGACATATGGTACAACATGAGTGAGCCTGGGGACATCATGCTCAGTAAAATCAGCCAGCCACAAAAAAGAAAAAGACTGCGATTCCACTTGTATGGGGTAGCTAGAGTAGTCAAAGTCCTAGGAACAGAAAGTGGAATGGTGGTTATGAGGGGCTGGGAGGGAGCAGGAAATGGGGAGTTCATGACTGATGGGTGTAGAGTGTCCGTATGATAAGGTGAAGACGTCCTGGAGATGGCTGGTGGTGGTGGCCGCACGACAATGTGAATGTCCTTAATGCTGCGGAACTGGACACATCAACATGGTTAAGATGGTACATTTTATGTTGCGTGTATTTTATCACAATTAAAAATAAAGAACAAAACAATCCTTGCCCCTTCAAGTGCGCAAGATGGAAGTTGGGAGCTCAGGGGCAGCAAAGTTTGGCACAGGGAGCCCTGAGCTTGACGTCAGAGAACCCCAGCTCTGATCAAGTTATAGGGTCAAAGTCTCAGCACCCGGTGGACCAAGGCCTCATGAAATGTGACCGCCAGGCTGCTGGGTGCAGCCCCTGAGTCCTCTCAAAGGACTGCTCACACTCTCCCAGCAGCTGGGGGCCCCCTCCCGCTCCCTCTGCACCATTGAGCAGTGTGGCTGCTAGAGAGTTCTGCTGGAGGCCGAGCCTAAGTGTGTATCCTCAGGCCTTGGTCCGCTTCTCGGCGGCCCTCTGGGCCACTCCGCTCCTCTTCCCAGCTGTGTCCTCGCTACTCCCTCTGCCTAGCCTCATCCTCCAGGGAGGCCACAGTCAGAATTTTGAGAGGAGGCACTTTACGGTTTCCCCCACACCCATCTGTGGGCAGAAACACCCCAAACACCAAATCCTGTGGAAAAGTGCTTAGAATACCTGGATGAAAAGTCCAGGGAAGCCCCAGGCAGAGTGTTTATTCTTTAAAAGATCTAAATGGTCTGAAGGCTTCTGGTTACCAGTTTATGTACCACTTTAAAACCTGAAGTTTCCTGGGCGCCTGGGTGGCTCAGTTGGTTAAGCGACTGCCTTCGGCTCAGGTCATGATCCTGGAGTCCCGGGATCGAGTCCCGCGTCGGGCTCCCCGCTCGGCAGGCAGTCTGCTTCTCCCTCGGACCCTCTTCCCTCTCGTGCTCTCTCTCTCTCTCTCATTCTCTCTCTCGCAAATAAAATAAATAAATAAAACCTGAAGTATCCTAATCTTGTTTTATTGTTTTTTTTTGGTAGGCTCCATGCCCAACGTGGGGCTTGAACTCACGACCCTGAGATCAAGAGTCACACACTCTACTGACTGAGCCAGCCAGGCGCCCCTAAAGCCTCCTAATCTTTTCACTGTTGGGATGGTCCTCATTCACACTCGTTTCCAGGAGCTTTATGATTCACCAGACAGCTGGTAGTGAATTGGAAAACATGTTTATAGTGTTGGCTTATTGCTTCATAAACTTTTTTTTTTTTTTTAGGTGAGAGAAAGACAGAAAGCAGCAGTGACTCCTAGCAAGGAGGTTCTCCCTGAATGAACCATTGTGACAGTTTAAAATGCATCCTTTTGCCCTGCCCTGGCTATACCAGGAAGGTACCAGATGCAAAAATAGCCAGGCTTCTCTGTTCGAAAGTTTTCATTTTTAAAGAGAGAAAATACACACTTGAGCACCGGCCAGAGGAGTTTAGCCAAATATTCAACAGGCAGGAAAGGAGAAAATACTTTCTGATCTTAATACTTTCTTTTTAGCCTCTCGTCTTCAAACTGTAGTTATGGAAAGTCATTAGGGGGCTTAGGCTTGTTGTTAAGGTTTAAATCCTAACTCAACCGTGTACCTCAGGCAACCTATATAATCTCTGCATGCCTCAGTTTCCTATTCTGTAAACTGGGAACAAAAATAGTGACTCCTTCATAAGTGACTCCTTTATGAGGGCGTGAGTACTAACCACAGCTAGAAATTACTGCACATTTTCTATGTGCCAGGCATTGTGCTGAGTCTTTTATATACGTTGACTCACTTAATCCTCAAGCCCAGGATGATCTAATTCCAGAGCGTATGACCCTAATGACAACATGATACCACATTGTGTTAATTGCGGAATGCATGTAAAAAAAGTAAGCCTGGCCTCAGTAAATATTCAGTAGTCATGGCATGATCCCTCTGTTTTAGGGGTGTGGATCGGTGGTTCAGAGATGAAAAAACTTTCTAAAATCACAATTCCATGATTCGACAGAGCTGGGGCTTAGCAGTGGATGTTTCCTCCCTGAAGTGAGGCTTTGAGCTGAACTTTGAGAGAAGAGAGGAGATGGAGGAGGCGCAGGAAAGGTGCTCCAGGCAGGGTCAAAGTCCTAGAGCCAATGACGAGCAGGGCAAATCAGCTTCCCGGGAACGGTGCATGGAGGGTGGCCGCGGAGGTGGCACACAGCAAGGCTGGAGAGTATTCTGGACCAGGTCTCAGACAGCTCTGAAGGTCAGGTCATGAATATCCTTCACCAGCTCCTAAACCTTCTGAAACATTCCAGCAATCTCCTTCTTGGTATTATACCTGAGATGAAGCCCTAATCGTGTACACCAGAAAATACACACAGAAGTTCACAGCAGCATTGTAAATAATGGCAAACAACTGGAAACAAGCATAATGTGCATCAGTAGATGAATGAATGAATGAGTGAATGAATGATGGTATATTTACACAATGGAATACTATTCAGAGGTGAGCATGAATGAATTATAGCCACATTCAATTACATGGAACTAATGAGTAAAGAAAGCAAGGTGCATAAGATTTCAAGAGTATTATTCCTTTTTATGAAGCTCAAAACAAGTGAAACAAAATAAACCCAATAATAGATTTTCTTCTATATACATTTGGAGTGAAGCCAAGAAATCATAAACGGAATAACCAACAGAAAGTTGAGGACAGTGGCTGTTAAGAGATGGGCTGTGAGGGTCTGCAAGGGGCGGAGTTAGGAGAGACTCGCCCCGGTGGACACATAAATACTAGAAATGGTCCAGTTCTTGAGTTGGCTGGTGGTTTAAGGGTATTCATTTTTAAATTACATTTCATAATTTACTTGTAGTATATAGATCTTGCATCCTAATACTGTTAGTACTTTTAACAAGAAAAGGCAGAAATGCCTAATGAAAATGCTCAGATAAATTAAATGAAGGAGTTTTAAATTAGAGCCACTTGTAACTCTTGAGAATGCAAGGCTTCAGGGCAGTGGTGTTCTCCCTCACAGCTCTTCTATCCATTTGTAATGCCGTTCCAATCTCGCATTCATTCAACAACCATTCTCAGAGTCCCTACACTGTGCCAAGGACTTGGAGATAATGTGTCGCTCCTTGGTCTAGAGGAGCCCAGAGTTGGGAGGATGTGAACTGTAGGGACCCACAAAGTTGTGGCATGGGGCGCTGGCTTGTCCGGCCCCCAGACGGTGGCCCCCAGGGTGTGCTTCAGAGGAAGCCACGACTGGCAGGCAGGGAGCAGCTTTCATTGCTGGCATGGACCTCATCCTCTGGGCAGGCCTCCCTCGTCACTCTCGGCATCAGGTATCATCACACTGTTCCCCCTTCGTGGTCTGACTTGCTGATGCGTAGCCAGCACGCACCCTCCCGCCCTCCTCCGGCCCCCAAGCCCCACACAGGACTCGGCCAGGCAGTGTTGGCTGGCCGTCAGCATGTGCTGATGTCAACCGTGCATTTATGTGCAGCCTCGAGTGTTGGTATTGAACATTCTGCTCGCCACTGGGGCCATGCTGGGAAGTACCAGACCCAGGCTCCAGGCCTCAGGATGGCTCAGGACGAAGCTGTGCCTCTCAGTGCCAATCTGTTCCACTCCCCAAACACTTAGGCAATTTAAAAAACGCCTCTGAAAAATAAAGACATATTTTTCTGGGGGCTTGTGTCTAAGATGATCAGTAAAGTAGTATTGCGTTTCTTTCATCTTAAAGTTTTTCTCATCTGTCTTTCTGGCTTCCCAGGATTTGGGGCTACATCTGGGAATTCCTGCAGGACCCTGTGTGTCGTGAGTCCTGGGTCCTCATCGCTCAGCATGGAAGTGCTTCTTCACTCTCGGGTCCTCCCTGCTGGAGTAGATGATTGTCCAGGGCAGAGACACATCCTAATGTCCATGTTGCCAGGGCCCGGCTCAGAGGAGCGACTCAAGCAAGAGCTGGTGAATGTGTGTCCTTATTGTCTTCTCTGAGCTGCTTACATTTGCTGGATCTCAAAGAGGCCTCAAAACCACATTCTGTAAGCAGGGTGTGTGCACGCACGCACGTATAGATGCACGAACATGCAATCCGGTTATTCTAGTTACACAGCATCACACTGAAAACCCCAGAGCACCAGGCTGTCCTCGTTTAGGAGTTTAAAAATAACAACCCCTTCCATTCACTCAAAAGTGCTTATGGTTTACAAAATGCTTCCACAGCCGTTCACTCAGGTCAAAACTCACGGCAACCTTGGGAAATGAGTATTCCTTCCCTGTCCCATTTTATGGATGGGGACACTGAGGCTCAGAGGGGAAAAACTGATTTGGCCAAATGCAAACAGAACGAGGTCTCCCAAGCCCGAGTTCAGAGACTCTCTGGCACACGGCAACAGGCTGTGTAGACTCGATTGGGGTACAACGTTACCCAATGCTCAGTCCCTGTTCGGATGAATGAGGACATGACGTTGAAATGCTCCGGAGCCCTGGCTTGTCGCTAAGGTTCTGTTCTGGACAGGAGCTCATTTCTGCCTGAACTGGAGGCGGGAACCTCACGGTAAAAAGCCGTGCTTTGTGCCTACTGGTCCGCAATTGCTCCAAGTCCCCTCCGCTCCGTCTCAGGCTGCACTATGCAGCTGTGTGTCCTGCCTCTTGGAATTCACAAAGGAAACACTTGACCAAGCCGGGGCCAGAAGCGGGATGGGGATCATCAGAAAGGCTTCTGGAGGAATAAAAGCCTCAGCTGGGTCTTCCAGCCTGAGGAGGCAGGAGCTGGGCATGCAGCGTGATGGGTTAGGAGGCAGGGAGGCAAGCTGGGGAGCAGGTAGGGGAGAGGCATCAGGACCGAAAAAGAGCTTGTGTAAAGACACAGTTCGGGTCTATTCACACCACCTTCATGATTTTTACCACCACCTGTACAATTTCTAGGTGATATGTTTAACTGACAATTTCTAAACTTAAATGCATTCATTCAAAAACCACACACTGGGGGCGCCTGGGTGTCTTAGTCAGTTAAGCGTCTGACTTTGGCTCAGGTCATGATCCCGGGGTCCTAGGATCGAAGCCCGTGTCGGGATCCCTGCTCAGCGGAGAGTCTGCTTCTCCCTCTTCCTCTGCCCCTCTACCCGGATCGTGGTCTCTATCACTCTCTCAAATAAATAAATAAAATCTTTTAAAAAACCAAACACTGTATCATGGGGTTGCTTGCTGGTTTCTTTTCTCCTAATACACATGAAAACAAATACCTACGTATTCAAGTGAAAAACAGTCATCCCTTTATGCCCCTAAAATCAGCTGGTATCCTCAGGTGGAATGGGTACCGATTTGGCCAACAGAGAACAAAGGCGTGGCTGTAAGACTGTAGGGGGTGGAGGAAGCCTCAAAAGAGCAAGCGGGAGCTGTGGGAATTGTGATGGGAACCAAACTTGAAAGGGCTTGTGTACCTCACTCAGAAGCTGGGCTGGATCATTCTCAGAGCCGGGAATGGGAAACCAGTGAGAGTTCGTTTTATGAGCAACTCCTAAGGAAGGTTCCACTTCCTTCTTGGGGTTCAGGTTGTCCTTTGAAGGTCATATTTTAAGGGATTGCCATAAAGCTCAATGATCAGGAAATCTTGAGGAGGTGATCTCTAACAGAGAAGGAGCCTTAGAGTCAGGAGACCATCTCCCCAGCCGCTCAGTGACTTTGGGCAAACCATATAACCTGTCAAAGCCTCAAGCATTCTGTCTGTAAACTGGGCACAGGCCAACGTGTCTGGGGCAGGACCTGGAGGTTGCAGGCCACCAGCCTCCTTGCCCACTTCCCTCCAGATCAGGTTTCTCAACCTTGGCATTATTGACAATTTGGGCCTGATATTTCTTTGCTGCAAGAATTTGTCTTGAGTGATGTAGAATGTTTAGCAGCATCCCTAGTCTCCACCCAGTAGATGCCAGTAGCATCTTCCCACTTATGACAACCAAAAGTCTCCAGAAATTGCCAAATGTCCCCTGGAGGAGCAAGATGTCAACCAGATTTATCTTTGAAGAGGTGGAGTGTCAGACAGGTCCTGGTAGCCTCAGCAGTGTTGGCTCAAGACAGGCCCAGGAGCTTAAGTAGATGGCTTCCTGCAGATGGGCCCATACCTCCCAAGTCCGGAAGCCCAGATGGAAAGGAATAGTCAGTGAAGGTGTTTTTTGTCATTGACTTTGTTACTGAAAGGGTGATTCACTGATTCCTTATATAATGTCCTCAGGGAGCATCACATGCTCCCAGCACTCAAAGGTATGACTCTATGCTTCCCTGCTCGGACCTGTCCTCATGAGAAAGCAGAAGACAGGGAGAGAAACGACCAGTGGGCTTAGGGCAACTATGGGAATGATGAGAATGACTACCCAACATGGCAGTGGACTCACACACACTTTCCAGGTCCTAGAACCTGGCCAGCCTGTTCTCTGACTCATAAAAATAATCATAGGAATAGCATCACTTGAGCATCTACTGTATACCATTGCACACACTTACCTAACCCTCACAACAATACATTACTCCTGTTTGATACCTGAGGAAATCCAAGCTCCACTGGATCGGGGAGCTTACACGACATTGCGCAACTATTCGGTAGAAGACGGCAAGTGAACCGTGTAGACAGGAGGCTTTAGTCCAGGTCTATCTAATTCCAAATCCTCTGTTATTTCTCGTGTGTTGGGCTACAAGTTCTGCTTCTTAGTGGTGCTGTGAGAAGGAAGACAGCTGCAGAATTGTGAGGGTTTTGAAGAACTGCTGTCATTGACACCTTAATTGTTGCATTGGGTGCCAGGGCTTAAAGCCACATGCACGTAAAACTGGAGGACACTGCCTCTGATATTTACAACCTTGTAAATAATAAAGCTCAGGTACAGAAAACCACACGGATGGACGGCTTAGTGAATTAATATAAGGCACACATCTTTTTTTCATTTTAATTTTTTTATTTTAGAGAATTTAGAGAATTAAAAACCTTGCCAGAATAGATAGAATGGTATCATAATGAACACCCATGGGCCCATCAAGCAACCCCAAGAATCACCACCCCATGGCCTGCCATACCACCATCCTCTGACCCCTCTCCTGTGTTATTGTAAGATAAATCCCAGACATTTGTCTCTCTTTATAAACACAATCCCTCTGCCATCTGTGTTGTTAGCACCCAAGACCTTAGAAATTGTATTTCATTTTTATCAAGCCTCCAATAAGGCACACGTCTTCTTAAACTCCACCAGAGTCAAGAAACAGAACTTTGTGGGGTGCCTGGGTGGCTAGTCGGTTAAGCGTCTGACTCTTGGTTTCGGCTCGGGTCATGATCTCAGGGTCGTGGGATAGAGCCCCGAGTTCTGCTCCTCCGCGCTCAGTGGGGAGTCGGATTGGAAGATTCTAGGGACGCCTGGGTGGCTCAGTCAGTTAAGTGGCTGCCTTCTGCCCAGGTCATGATCCCAGCATCCTGGGATTGAGTCCCACATCGGGCTCCTTGCTCAACAGGGAGCCTGCTTCTCCTTCTCTCTCCCTCTGCTTGTGCTCTCTCTGTTAAATAAACAAAATCTTTAAAAAAAAAAAAAAAGATTCTGTCCCTCTGCCCTTCCCCCGACTTGCACGCGTTCTCTCTCTCTCAAATAAATCTTTAAAAAAAAAAAGACCTTTGCCATCCCCCCTAGAAGCTCTCTACATGCTTTATCCTAAGCACAGCCCTGACCTTCCCTCTAAAAATAGCCACTTCCTTGAATTTATCATCTAATTAGGCATATTTAAACAGTATAACAATTTTTGCTTTTTAAAAAACTTGATATAACTCTTAGGTCTATCTCCCTCTGTGGGTTTCCCCTTCATCATTTTCCTTTCCATATGCTTTACATTTTGAAGAACTCTAGAGACTGACCTGTGGTTTCTCACAATCTGAATTTTGCTGGTTGCATACTCTTGGTGCAGCTCAACATTTCCCTCCATCCCCTGTATTCCTTGCAAAGTGGTAGCTGGCCCCAAAGTCTTCATCAGACACAGAAGTGATCCCTTTGGCAATCTTATAGGGGACACTGCATTCTTTCATCAGGGGACACATAATGTCTTGTTTTCATTTCTTTTTTTGATGTCAACAGCCACTAATGCTCAATGCCTATGTCTATTAATCCACCAGGGGATGCAAAATGATGATATTCTAATTCCAGTATTTTATTTTCATACTTTATTTGAAAAATCTTATAAGGAGACACTTTCCTTCATCTGTCAATTGGTTGTATGATGATGCGGTTCACCTATCACATCTGAGTCTGCAGGGGAAGTAGGTGCCTTTTTATATAAGAGGCTGATTCCTCCCAGCCTGCATCTGCATATTTCCCCATCTTTCCCCACTTTAATTTCTTCTGTTGTGTCTTCAAGTTCAACCTGTCCATTAGCTAGATCCTCCCATCATTTTCTATGTGCTCAATCTGTCTCGTCTCATATAAACGCTCCTTCAAGCAGCCAGTGCTACAGTTACTATCCTGGTTCACTCCTGCCTTTTAGAGCCGAGCTTTGGGAAAGCATTTTTACTCACTTTGTCCATGACTTCAGCTCCTCTCATTCCTTGGCTCACTGATGGCTGGCTTCCATCCCCAGCCTGCAGGGAACCTGTCCCAGCAAGGTACCAACCACCTCCATCAAGGGAAATTCATGCAAAACATGTTTGGCCACGAGGACCTCTCTCCAATCAAGAGGGAGGGGCATAGGAAGGTTATTTGAATAGGGTCCCACATCACAAATGGCCTCAAACGGAGGCTTCTGATATAATCTCCAAATAAGGGTAATACATGCAGTCATTGCTGTTGTTATATTTGTATGTTCAGGGCATTGATTTGTTAAATATGATAGTTCTCCTCCTCTTTTGGCACTTCTTCATTTTTTTAAAGTAAACCAGGGCCTCAAGAATGAGAATAATCTTAGCCTCAGTCTCCAAAAAGCCCTGTGGGGACCATCCGGGAGGCTTGGCTGCGACGACACTGGGGACAGCACAGAGTCATGTGAGCTGAAGGGAAGTCCCTAGACCCAAACTGTTAGTACTTCCTCCTGTTTCCTCGACTACCAACATATCTTTCACCTCACAGGGTCATTGCGAACATCCGAAGGACACACAAATCACGCACGCACGAGAACTTTATAAAGGTCATACGTTATTCAGAAAAGCCACCCAGGATCTCTACCAGCATTTTTTCTTAAATGAAATCAGAATCTACTCAATCGGAAACTCTCAGAAGGCATTGCCCGAAGTAAGGCTGCGAGTATTGTTTCATGGTATCTGTTGCATTTACACACACATGCACAGACACACATTTGTCGATGCGTGTACTGGTTATGATGCAAAATGTATTCCCTACCACAGGCCACATTTTTTAAAGTTTGAAAAACATTGCATGCACCTTTACCCACAACTCCACAGGATCATCTTTACCCACATCTCCCTTGAGAATGGGGATTGTTATCCTCATTACACATGAGCGAACTGAGGCTTCGAGAAGATACATGGTCTGAAATTTATATGCATGTTTTAGACCTAAGGCCTTGGAAATCTACTCAAATTTCCTAAACTTAAGAATCACCTGGGGGCACCTTTTACATGCTAAGTCCTAGTCCCTCTGCAGAGATCCTGCCTGGGGGTGCTGGTCGTGAATGGACATCTGTAATAAGCCCTTTCGGGTGATCTGATGCTGACCATTCTGCCTGCCACGTGGCCCCTTGCTGCTCTGGAGCAGTGATCCAGAAGGTTTGCCTGACCCCCTTTGGGGCTGGAAAAAAAGCACCTGAACTCCAATTTCTGCTTACTATCATGTCATTCTTTAATAATATCTATGCATTTCATAAGGTACATGCTGTATTAGTACAAGAGTTGGTGTCTATAATTTACAAATACCGTATGGGCGTACACTATACGTATGGCCCTGTGCACACTTGGCTATATGTAAATGCACATAGGGGCTTACAATATAAATACAAGTTTGGGTACATAATGGGGAGGGTGCATTAACATTTTCACCTGTTGGGGAACGATGACGGAAGGAAGGAGATTGCGGCTTTGGGCTATAGTCGTCACCATGTGCATATGCTGTTTTCACGAAGATGCTTGTTACTTGTTCAGGCTGCTCATCTGAAGATGTCATGGAGGTGCTGGTCCTCCAGAGGTACACAGAATACGATGATAATGGGCGCTGGTGTTCTGCAATGCCAGGGGTAGGTGAGGCGGTCAAGAACAGGCAGGGAATTTGGAGTTGGCCAGAGTTGAGGCTGGACTGGAGTTCTGTGGAAGACAAGCCATGACACCCCAGGCCTTCAGCTCTCTCCTCTGTGAATGAAAGTAGTAATAGTCCGGATCTCCAAGGGTTGCTGGGGTAAATAAGCTCACAGTAGCAAGTAACTCCCCACTCTACAGGGCACCTGACACTGTACTAAGTACTTTAGATGGCTGACCTGGCCACGCTGCTCCCCATTTTACAAACAGGAAACCAAGGTAGAGATGGGTTGACATCTTTGCTCCAGATCATAGCTAGTAAATGACAGATCCAATACTAAGACCCAGGCTAACTCTAGAAGCCACATTCAGCCAGGCTTTTCTCTAGTGTCTCCCTAACAGGGTGTGACAGATGCTCCACACAGTACCTGGCACGGAGTAAGTGTTCAAGGAAAGGGTATTATTGCTAGTACTCTTATCACTCTTACGACAGGTCCTATTGCTGGGCGCTTGCTGTATTCAGTGCGGATCCTCCCATATCCACTACCTCACGGAGTCTTTGCAGGAAACTGGCCAGGAGCATATTATTAACCCCAACTTATGGGAAGGAAAGTGAGGATCAGAGAATTTGCCCATAAGAACTTCCTTAGAAGACTTTTCATTTGCTTTTGTGCCAGAGATTTAGTCTTATGAAATGTGGATGATCCTGTTTAAAAGCTTCTGGTAAAATAATAATAATAATAATAATAATAATAATAATAATTAATAAATAAATAAAAGCAAGTTTCTGGTGAGAGGACCTGAATGGACAATGTCATTTCTGTCAGTCTCTAGAAGTCAGCTCCAGCCTCTCTTCAGCTGGATGGTCCTTTTTTTTTTTTTTTTTAAGATTTTATTTATTTATTTATTTGACCGAGAGAGAGAGTGCGCACAAGCAGGGGGAGTGTCAGGCAGAGGGAGAAGCAGACTCCCCGCTGAGCAAGGAGCCCAATGTGGGATTCGATCCCAGGACCCTGGGATCATGACCTGAGCTGAAGGCAGACGCTTAACCAACTGAGTCACCCAGGCGCCCTGGATGGTCCTTTTTGAGCCAAACAGGATTAAGATGGCCCATCCATCATTTGTCCAGAGGAGGTCTGAATTCCCAGGAAAGGGAAACTTGGAATCAATTGTCAGCCAACAGGTGTAGGGATCATGAAAAGGCCCAGCGAGTTTGCTGGGAACAAAGGAGCAGGCAAAACAATGATGTAGCAATATAACAGTGTTTGGGAAGATAAGATACAAAATGGTAAATGTGGTAACAAATGCCAACATATTTCTTTCCTCTTGTGTTTTGGTTTTGAAACACATCGTTTATAAAACATCTAGGGGTTTCCTTTTAATTGCAGATACAGTCTGCAGAGTTCCTGCTAAAAGCTCAAAAGCCTGTTCTGTGACCGAAATGCACCCCATTTTAATCCTCCTATAGCGATCCCATTATTTTTACAGCTGTTTCTACAATCCCATACATGATTTATATGCAAGATCTGGTCTCTTTTTTATGTAGGTATGTACTATCCCCTGGAAACTTAGTAAATTCCCAAAGGGCAGGGCCCACGTTGGCACGTGGTGGGGAATGGGGGCAACGGCATGAGGGTTTGAAGACAGATGTCTCCAGACCCAAAGTAAGGGTCCACCACATGCTGGTTGTGTGACCTTGAACAGCCATTTAGTGTGTGAGCCCCTAGAGGTTAATTCAATTATACCTGGCAACTATTAGTAGCAGAAATAGAAGACACTGCATAAAAGCCCATAGGGTGATTGACTTGAATAGGATTTGCATACTCCTGGAAAGTTAGGATTTTATAATGGAGTATTTGCTTGCAAACCTTTACTCCAGGACCTCATCTGTTTGCTTTATAGCACTCACGTTAGCTGGGAAAGGATTAACAAAACAGTCAGGGGTTTCTTGTCCCTTATTGGGTTTTTATTTTTAAATTTTTATTTGGAAATCATTTCCAACTTACAGAAAGTTGCAGGAAAAAAAAAAACAGTACAAATCATCTCATTTACCCTTTACTCAGATTCACCTATTATTAAGATTTGACTCTATTTCAGAGTGAGTTACATGCATGACGTCTTTGTACCCCTAAGCACTTCAGCACATAATTACTAGGTTAAGGACACTCAACTCCATTCAACTTCAGTGATTGACTTCATATATTTACCCTGATATAGGACTTTTGTCTTCTGTACCGTCCATATTCCAAGTTGTGTCAGTCAATTTGTAAGAGGTTTTGACTATATGGAGTCCTTGGGATGCACACACAACTAGCAGCCATGGTGAGTATAATTTGGATTCCTTTCTGCTTTCAGGGTAAGGAATTGGAATTGGATAGAAGAAAAATGAATTTTTGGATGTGATCCTTCAAATTGCAGCAAAGACTATACTCAGCGCTGTTAGAGATCTAGACCAGTTCTTTCAAATGACCAGTGAGGGGAGGGGAAGACTAAGGCCTAAAGATCGGGGAGGAGGTCTTAGACCCTAAGGGCATGGAGCAAATGGGCAGAGGACCCAGAGCCAGAAATCATCAAATATCTAGGGCCTGAAAAGCTTCACTCCTAAGAGATCTTCTAAAAGATGGTCTTACCAGCATTAGTGACTGAACCTCAGCTTGCATTCCTTCTCCCAACACCCAAGAAATTTGACCCGGTTAATAATTACACTGATAAAAATAGGCGACACTTATGGCATGCTTACTATGAGGCAGACACGATGTTAAACACTTTATATGCATTATCCCATTAATTCTTAGTAACAATCTTACTGTTAACAGGCCCTATTATCCTCCCCATTTTACAGGTGATTCAACTGAGGCTTAGCCAGGTTAAGTAACCTAACCAAGTTCCCGGGAGCCCTTAGAAAGAAGGTACATCAGCACTTGATTCTAGGCTTCTGGTGTCGAGGTTCTTTAACCACAGTTCCAGGAGGAAGGCGGCAGTGAGCACCAAGGGCCTTTGGGGGTCCGGATTTTGGAGGAGTTGGAGAAGGTCAGGTGGGGCTTCTCAAATATGTTCCAGAATTCATATTCTTAACAGCCAGGTGTTTCCCATTGTCCCTCCACCTGCCCATTTGAAAAAGGATGAACATAAGGCTCAGAGTTGTTCAGGGAATTCTACAGGGTCCCATGGCTATTCTGACTGAGTGGAGATTTTACACCCCCCAACTCCCCCACCCCCGCTTAGAGAGGGAGAGGGAGGGGCAGAGGGAAACGGAGACAGAGAATCCTGAGCAGGCTCCACACCCCGATTGAGTGGAGAGTTGTCCTTGCCTGCCATGTTTAAAATTCTGCTACTCAAGCAGGCAGATGATACGTGAGCAAGCATAAAATGATATATTTAGGGATTTCAGAATGCACGGTGTTTTGTAAAGAAAGTCAGAACAGCTATGTTACCTGGACGAATTTGAAAAAGCCACCTGCTGATCTAAATTGTACTTCCTGGCAGTGCCTGGGTGGCTCAGTCTGTTAAACGTCCGCTTTTGGCTCAGGTCATGACCCCAGGGTCCTGGGATACAGCTCCGCATTGGGCTCCCTGCTCAGTAGGGAGTCTGCTTCTCCCTCTGCCCCTCCCCCTGCTCATGCTCTTGAACACATGTTCTCTCTCTTCTCAAATAAAGAAATCTTTTTTTAAAAAATGCTACTTCCTATATACTAGAACAGGACAGTGGTTACTACTGCTCCCAAGTCCTGAAGTTTTCAGATTATCTCACCTATAACAGATCAGCTCTTCATGTACTAGCTGCCACCATCAGCAATAGTCAGCAGCTGAGGCCAATATTAGGGAGAAATCGCTTTCTCGTGGTGGGCTTGGTTGGGGCACATTCGCAAGAGGGCTGAGTTCAATCAAAGTGAGAAACTGCTGAGACAACGGATTCTCCTATACTGGTGCCCTTAGTTATTCACCCACCCCTTCCAAATATTTATTAAGCATCTATTACATGCCAGGCACTGTTCTGGATGCTGATAAAGTAATGAACCGAGGTAACAATACATAACTCTTCTTATGTTTGAGTTTATGAAATGCCAAACACAACTGCAAAAAAACAAATAGAAGAGTCGTAATGCCATTAATTTTTTCATCTTTTATCTCCTCTATTCATGACATTAATAACTGGAGGGTAGGGGAGTAGAACCTGAGCCTCAGTGACTGCAACGGACTGGTATAGGTCTGCCGGCAGAACAACAGAACATAGGCCACATCCCCCAGAAAGCTCATGCTATGGGTCACCAGGCAGCCGTGGGGTCCATATCTGTTTAGAATCCCCACCTAGTTCTGATACAGAGCAGAGATTGGAACCTCAGGCTTGCCCGGACCCCTTAGCCTCAGTTCCCTGAGTTCTAGGAGAGATAATACCTCCTATCCAAGGACTTATGAGAACTAAATGATAAGAGACCTTCAATTTATGAGGCGCCTGGGTGGCTCAGTTGGTTAAACAGCTGCTTTCAGTTCAGGTCATGATAATGGGGGCGCCTGGGTGGCTCAGTCATTAAGCATCCTGCCTTTGGCTCAGGTCATGATCCTGGGGTCCTGGGATCAAGCCCCGCATCGGGCTCCCTGCTCAGCAGGGAGTCTGCTTCTCCCTTTCCCTCTGTTGTTCCCTCTGTTTGTGCTCTCTCTCACTCTGTCAAAAATAAATAAAATCTTAAAAAAAAAAAAAAGGTGCTCAACATCACTCATCATTGGAGAAATAAAATCAAAATCACAAGGAGATACCGCCTCACACCTGTTAGGGTGGTTATTACCAAAAACAAAACCAAACTCAACAAAACAAAAGATAACAAGTGTTGGCAAGGATGTGGAGAAATTGAAACCCTTGTATACTGTTGATAGGAATGTAAAATGGTGCAGCCATTATGGAAACCAGTGTAGAGGTTCCACAAAAAATCTATATCCACCCTCCCATGTTCATTGCAGCATTATTCCCAATAGCCAAGATATGGAAACAACCCAATGTCTATCAACAGATGAATAGATAAAGAAAATGTGTTATATGCATAGAATGAGATATTATTCAGCCTTAAAGGAAAGAAGGAAATTCTAACAATTGTGACAATATGGATGAATTTGAAGGACATCATACCAAGTGAAATAAGCCAGTCACAAAAGGATGAATCCTGCATGATTCCACTTATATGAGGTATCTAAATTAGTCAAACATAGAAGCAGAAAATAGAGTGGTGGTTGCCAACAAGGGCTGGGAGAGGAGGAAATGGGGAGTTGTTGCTCAATGTGTATAAAGTTTTAGTTATGCAAAATGAATAAGTTCTAGAGATCTGCTCTATAGCATAGTGCCTAGAGTTAACATGAGATCTACACTGTTCACAAATTTTGAAGTACACAACACCGTACTGTTAACTATTCTTGTCACAAAAACATCATACACACACACACACACACACACACACACACACACAAACACACAGAGCACAAGGAAACTTTTGAAGGTGATGGATGTGTTTATTACCTTGACTGTGTTGATGGAATCATGGATGTATGCATATGTCCAACTCATCAAATTTTATACATTAAATATATGCAGTTTTTGGTGCACAATAATATCTCAATAAAACAGAATAAGAAACAACAACCAAAAAAACTTGTTTTGTCCCCAAAGAGCTTGAGACACCTGATGTATTTGTTTGCTAAATAAAATCAATCCTTTGGGGAGCAAGTGAGAGAAGTTGTTTCATTCAACTTCCAGCATAAAAACAGAGACCGGAAGTCATACTTCTCTTCCAAGAGAACTCTACGGAAAACCAAAACCAGGAGAGGATGGAGTTGCACTGGACATGGTTTAGAAACCTAATAACCCAAAGAGCTAGTATACACCGGGGCAACCTTTAATTCCTACTCCACACAGAGACCAGTTAGAGACAAGACTTTCCAAATGTGGAAAGCTGCTTTCAGTTCAGTCCAGCCCAGGGCTGGAAGAAGACATACGAAATTGCTTTGAATTGGATCCCTGAATTTGAATCTCCTCTGCTCTCAGAGCCTCAGCTTCTCTCTCTGAAAACGAGGCTAACAAAACTATGTGAGCACCTGCCTGGGGCAGGCCCTCAGCAACTGCCTCTCACCCTCACCCAAGCCTTCCATGGCCTGACCTCACAAGCCCCCATCGAGCGATTGCTGGGATTATCCCTGCTTGGCAGAGAGGTCACTTACTATATGCATCTCTCCTACCAGACTGAAACACGGGCTGACAGAAACCACGTAACATCCTTTCGTGTGTTGCCCAGCATAGAAATTGGCACACCGTAATTATTTAACAAATGCTTGGTAAATAGAATTTTTTTTTTTTTTAATGCCTGACACGAAGAAAAGCTTAAATTTTGAGCAACCTGGCACTTCCTAGTTTGGAGGTGCAGCCAGCTGCCCCCTTCTCAAGGATGACAAACCTCATTTTTAGTTTGGCTTCTAAGTATGAGCATCACCTGATAGTAACTTATTTTTGCTTCCTGGGAGTCAGAGAGCCAAAGACACTGTCCCCAAGCACCAGGACAGCCTTTAAACAAAGGGCCCCATAATGAATAGTTTTGGTAAAGCAACAGCTTTCAACACACCTTGTCACAATATGGGAAGACTCTAATTTGCCTAGTGCTATGTATTAGTAAAGTTCATGTCCTATCGTTTCTATTTCCTTTTTTTTTTAAGATTTTATTTGTTTATTTGACAGAGAGAGACAGCAAGAGAGGGAACACAATGGGGGGAGTGGGAGAGGGAGAAGCAGATTCCCCACTGAGCAGGGAGCCCGATGCTGGGCTCGACCCCAGGACCCTGGGATCATGACCTGAGCCGAGGGCAGATGCTTAACAACTGAGCCACCCAGGTGCCCCTCTATTTCTTTTTAAAGTAGGCTACACACTCAATGTGGGGCTTGAACTCACAACCCTAAGATCAAGAGTCACATGCTCTACCGACTGAGCCAGCCAGGCACCCCATATCCAGTCATTTCTAAAGAGCCTCTAAGAATGCTTGCTCAGATGGCCAGTGAGCAGCCCCACATCATAGTCCAGGAGAGCAGCGCAGAAATGTGGCAGGACCAAGAGGCAGCTCTGTGTTGTGGAAATGAGCGCTGCGTCAGTCCCTCCACCTCCATGGGGTCCGTCTGGAAAATGAACTGTGCTACAGATGAAATGATACAACAGACACAATAGTGCAATGTGACTGCCAAGACCCCGGTAAAGATTGGACGCTGTGTTTTTGTTTTTGTTCCCGTTTGGAAAATGGGACACAAGAGGTTTCAGAACAGGCTTGAGAGAGGCAATACCAGGCTTTGAACTCTGGAAAGATCCATCCCTCTTCCTATATGCAAGGCACCAAACTCTAGAAAGCAGGTGGGAAAGGCAGGTCACAGGGCATGACATTTGACAAAGTGGAGGACAGGGAAGACTCCTGAAGGGAAGATTTTCCAGGTACAGAACTCTGGAAAGAAGGGAGCTCAGTTCAATGCAATGAACGCTCATGGGGCACCTGCTTGATGCTTGAGACAAATAATCATAAATTAGTATTTGCTGAACACCTATTATACACATCATACACACATAGCTGTTCAACCTCACAATGGTCTATTCCAGAATGTGTTGTTGCCTCAGTTGTTGAAGCTGAGGTAACTGAGCCTCAGGGAGGTTGCAGGATAAAGATAGCCAGGGGCTGGCAGAGCCACCCTTGACAGCCAGGTCCTCTGACTGTACATTCTATTACTCCATGGTCAGCAGTGTGCATTCTTATTTCTCACACTACACATTTCCGGAAAGGATATGAGGCGCCTCTGGAAGGGGGTTTCCAGGGGCGATGAAGTAGAGGGACCCCAGCAGTTAAAGTCTCCTGCAGCCCAAGCTGGCTGGGTCAGACAGGTACATAGTAAGTACTCAGTAAATGGCATACTGCCTGACTGGGGGCGGGGAGCTTGCACGGGGCACCTACTATGTGCTATGTGTTGTAAGAGAAGAGAATCTGGGTGTGTTGGCTGCCTGTGTATACGGGGACAAGAGTTTTGCGCTGTACCTAGCATGGGCTACGGGGACAGGTGTTCTGGCACATGCTGGCTGCCAGCTAGAAGTGAGGTTTGCCCTGAGCATGCACCATGTGCCAGGAGTTCTGCCTGTCTTATCTCACAGCAACTCTGTTGAGCTGGGTATGATGATTCCTATTTTGCAATGAGGACATTAGGTTCAAAGAGGGGACGCTGGGCACAGTTATAAGGAAGTTAGTGGCACAGGAAGGCTGGATCCCAGCTGGGTGCTCAGGTTCCATCTCCACTTCAGAGAAGAAACCGTCCCTCCCTCTCCTTGCCCAAACCCACCATAGAAGAGCCAACTTCAGTGAGACCCCCCCCCATCCAAGGCCTAGCCAGCTGCTACTGATGATGAGTGATGATAATATGCCGGCCATTTACTGAGTACTTACTATATACCCAGGTACTTGAGTGCATGGTCTCAAATTTAATTTTTTGTCAGGTTATTTATTCACATTAGCTAAAGGGAGGTAGCACTCCAGAGTTCCCGCGAGCAGGAAGCCAGTAAGTGACAAAGCCAGAACAATGATCCACTTGGACTTGACTTTAACTTTCTTAACACTGGGTCAGCCTCCGCAGAGGCAGAGGCAGAGGGGCGCGGGTCTCCCACGCAGAGGCGCGGCGCCGGGAGCGGCTGCCGGGAGCCGTCCTGCGCCCGGCCGTCCGGCGGGGGGCACTGCAGACCGCGCTCGCCTCTGCGCCCGCCTCCAGCTCCAGGCGCCCCGGGGCCGCGGCGCCCGTGCGTGCCGTTCGGGCCCCCAGCCCGCCCCCGCCAGCCCCGAACCCCGAGCGCGGTCAGCGCCGCATGTGGGTGTTCCCGCGCCCCGCCCAGCGTGCGCTCGCGCTCCCACCTCCACTTGGGCACGGGAAGGCTCCAGGGACAGGGTCTTCCGGGGTGGACGTGGCGCTCCCGGCACTGGGCCCTGCGCGGCATCTGGGGATTTAGACGCCTCTGGCTCCCACCGGGCGGAGGAGAGGGAAGCCGGCCAAAGAGCCGGGACGCCGGGAGGATTCCCCCGAGCGTTTGAATGTCTGTCCGCTGCTTCTCCACCCCACCCCGCCCATGCTGTCACCTCCTCTCCTTCTTTGCTGTGGAGTCCACACCCCACGCAGTCGGCTCATGGAATTCTGACTTTGAACCCAAACGCAGTCTGGAGTGTTTGGGTTGGGCCACAGCCAGCAGGAGCTCTGGGCCTCACTAAAAATCACTGCGAGCTGGCATCGCCGTCCCTGGGGAAGGGGACCCCCCCCCCCCCCGGGACCAACCAAGGTGAGGTCACACTTTCTGAAGTTACTCCCAGGCGAGTTGGGAGGCATCATCCCCTGGCCTTGACCCTTCCTCGCAGTCACCTGGGACCCTGGCATTTAAGGTGGGCAGTTTAACGAGGTGATAAAGAAGTGAAAATGGCCTAGTAGCCTCTTGAATTTGAAGGCCGACTGAGGCTTTCTTTAGAAAGGGAATTTTATACATAGGTCACTCCCATGGAACTCTGTTACCAGTAATAACCCCTGAATGTTAATTGGTCATAATTACCTTGTTAAAAGTCTGGTAGACCCCTCCAAGTTCTAAGAGGACAAAGGGAAAGAAAGTTTCTGAGATTTACAACTGGGAGGGAAACATATTACTTTCTGCATTAGGTTATACATTAGCATACTTATTCAAGTGAATTTTCCGCTTTCAACTTTTAAATATCTTTCCAATTCCCAACTAGTCTCTGGAAATTTAAAAAGGGGCGGCAGGAGGATTGGTGATGTGTATGCCACAGATGGAGATGGAAAAGCTGCCTAGAACATGTTGACATTAAAAAAAAGTTAATATCCCCCCACACTTTAAAACTACGATTATTAGGAACAGGGTATAATGGCAAAAGTTACTTGTAGAACATCCGTTCCTTCCAATGGGAGGATATCTTTCCTGCCAGGAATTTGTGAATTTTATATAGGAGCTTGGTTCTGTTTGGGGAAGGGAGAAGGAAGCTGGCCAACACAGCCCCCTCCTCAGCATGGAATGCAAGGATGCTTTGCTTCTGACTTTGAGATGGTTTGTGGGGCTGCTGATGGGACAAGACTCGCCTTTCAGAAGGACAGGGTTGAGAACGCAAAATCTCAAACTGCCACGCATGGTTTAAACCAGTAGGACAGTACAAAGGAAGGTCAAGGCCACAGGACTTGAAGACAAGATTCCCATTCACAGGAGGCCTAATCCTTTTTAGAGGAGAAAGGAGAGCTTATAATTGGGATAACACGTAACCAACTGGTATCTGTTCATTCCAAGTGTTCCTTTCATTTTCACATTGGCCAGATAGGCGGCTATCCATTCATCTCAAAAACTGAGTCAGTCCCTTCATCTGCAGTCAATTGTCCTTTGCTTTTGCCAAATTGAGCCTGGTGACTGGAAGGCTTACCTTTCTAAAACCACCAGCGGGGTGCTCAGAAAAGCCATCTAGGTGAATAGGATACTAAATGGATTAGCAGTTGAAACATTAATGAGTCTCCTTTGACTCAAAGCAAGTTTATCTAAGGAGATTTCCAATGGCCTCCTGCAATTGAAAGAACCTTCCACTATGGGGGAGATCAACTTTCTACACTTTGAAGAAGACCATTTTAACTTCTTGATCTTTAAGTGGAATGATTTTGTTTTCTTTTTTACTCAGAGGATTTAAATTGAAACAACAACAACAACAAAAAGCCTAATCCATTTAAGTGTCAAGAACCTATATTGTTCTGGGGTGCCTGGCTAGCTCAGTTGGTAGAACGTGTACTCCTGATTTCAGGGTCATGAGTTCAAGCTCCACATTGGGTGCGGAGCCTACTTAAAAAGAAAAGAGAATCTAAATTGTTCCTCTTTGACAGTGAGAGGAAAAAACCACCAACATTAAGGGTTTGGTACTCTTATTCGAGTCAACAAATACTTATTGAGTACCTGCAACATGCCAGGCATTTTACTAGAAATTGTCCTACCCCTCATTCTAGAGGGCTAGGCAATAAATGGATGCAGCGTGTATCTCAAGTAATGATAAGTGCCGTGAGGAGAGATCGAGTATGTGAATGAGATAAAGAATAACAGGGGCAGGGTGGCATGGCTTTCTTATGGTCTGGGAAGGCTGCCCCAAGGAATTGATGTTTGAGTGGTCCTTCTAGAGTTTTCTCAATGGGAATATACCCCAAAACACACCAATGTGAATCTATTTTACCAAGTTGGATCCCACTATATAGTGTTTCCCATCTCATTAGCTTCAGAACATTCTTCTTTGTGTGTAGAATAATATATGCCTCAAGAACATGGGACTCAGTAGAATCAGGTTTAAATCCCAGCCTCACTGCTCAATGGTTTTGTGATTCTGGACTCTCTTTGCCTTAGCTTCCTCAGCCTAGGAATGAGAGGAATAATACTGCCTATCTCACAGAGTTATTGTGAGAACTCAATGAAAAAAATGTATGTAAAATATTGAGTATAGGAACAGCATGCAGTAAACCTCAATAAATGTTAGCTCTTACTTATTATTGTTTACCAGATAATTTTAATGGAGCATGGTAGTCCAGTCTAGGACTTACTTAACCATTGCCCTACTGTTGGACACTTAGGAATTGAATACAAACCAAAGTCAGATGATATGAAAGAACAAAAGGAGAAACATAAAACAGCAACAAAACAAAACTTGAATGTAGAAAATGTGCCAATTCAACACATTTTCTAGGAGAGACTCATTTCCCTTCTGACATCCCTGATGCTGAATCACATCCACCCATTAAAAATCTGTCCATTTGAGGGATGGGGTAACTGGGTGATGGACATTAAGGAGGGCATGTGATGTAATGAGCATTGGGTATTATATAAGACTGATGAATCACAGGCCTATACCTCCAAAACCAATAATACATTATATGGTAATTAATTGAATTTAAAATTTTAAAATGTTTTTAAAAAATCTGTCCATTTGCCACCTATGCCTAGGTTAGGGGACCCCTGGGTCTTGTCTATTAATTTATGGTCAATTTATGGCCTCATGTGCAGGCTGAGGATGAGGACCTGGAGAGGTCAGGCCAGAATGAGGTCGTGCAGTGACAGAACTGTGGGGTACTTAGACCTCAGCAGTCTGCCTCCTGCAAAGAAGCCGGCAGGTGACACATTCTTTGGAACTTCTTCTTCCCAGCTGTCCCTTGTTTGTTCCTTGACTACTAGCTACCTTCCAGACTTGTGCCCCTGTGTTCTGAAGAGTCTTCCCTGCCTCTGAGATCTGAAATGGCCCTCTGAGTCATTTGTTCATGCCCTGTGGCACATACTCAGATCTATTTTAGGTTGCGATCCCGTTTAGGGGAAAAGGGATTATCTTTAGATATTGGGAGCATCAGGAGAATGTTGGCAGAGCAGTGTGGAAGATGCCGAAGAGGGAGTGTCTCCCGTGGGAGGAGACTGAGAACGTGGGCTCAAAGCACAGCAGGCAACAGGCCCCTCCTCTCGGCTAACCTCACCGTCTGCCTGTGTTCTCCGAGTGTGTGCTCTCCAGCAACAAACTTTCTTAGGCTTACCTCCAAGTGGCCAGATTATCAAGAGGGCTGCGAGTCTTTATTCTAACTGATTACATGTATAAAGTGCTTTGGAATCGGTGAATGAAATATTGGAGAGGAAAAGCAATGGCTTATTTACTCTTGATGATTTTATAGAGGCTGTGGGGGTGCTGTGATGCAGAAACAGTTTGTCCTTTCTTGAGTCATTCTCTAAACTGGATCATAGAGGAATGTGGTGTATTTTTAATAGAATGACAGATAAGATTACTTGTTTCTATTAGCAAGAGGGATGGGTTAGGTCAGTCTTGTCCATGTAGCTTCCTGTGCACCAAACATATCCCCTGTTTAGATTAAAAAATAAGCATATTCCAAGGAGGTGAGGAGCAGATAATCCTCCAAATGAAATTAGCTTTACTTTATCTGGGAGGCAGTTGTGATGTGGCAGAAAGAGCCTGGGGATAGGAGCCAGTAGACCTGGGTTCTGATCACGGGGGAGGGTGTGACCTTCGGTAAGTCATTTGACTTCTCTGGGTCTCAGTCTTCTCTACTACAAAATGGGTACGAAAACAAATTCTTAAACATCTAGCAAAATTCCAGACATATCATTGGTGCTCAGTGAATGTGAATACTTTTTATCAACCTCCAGCTCATTCAACCAGCAATTCCAAGTCCAGGTGCCAAGCACATTCATCCTGACGCACAAGAAATGTTTTCCTGTGGTCAATGATGATAAAGGAGCAAGAAACTGAAGAGTTAAAAAGAAAACAAACAAACCATGCATCCTTAACCCACAACCTAAGAAATCATCCCCCCTCACACAGTTTCTATTCTAGGTTTTATGTTGCCAATCTGGGAATATTGTCAAAGCAAATATTAGTTAAAAGTTGTTTACCAAGGGACAGGTAATTAAATAGTGTGTACAGCGGAGAATATTGTTATCACAAACCTAAAATAATTTTTCTCTAACCTTTATTTATAAAAGAAGACGTTGGACAGACGTGTTCAAATGTGTCCCGAGGCGGCCAGGGGATTTTTTTTCTTGTCATTTCCTTTTGTAGACCCAGAGTCTGATTGGACCACGGTAGCGCTTTCTTCTTTGGTTGGTTGTTTTTAAACAAAGTGCCCGTGCATTCTGATTAAGGAAATAAATGAAATATGTGTGTACCTATACCTATGAGTTATTTGTCAGTTCCTAAATAGATTACTCGATCAGTATTGCCAGAGCCCAAGTAGACTCCACCATTCATAGAGAAAATCAATCTATCACACTCCCTTAATTAGTGCAAACATTCAGCCAAGCAGTTTTATCAATTTTTTAACATATAGTATCGATTGTGTATCAGGACAAGAAAATGAAAATAAAGGACTCTAAACCTGGAAGAGGTCATGCATTTCCAAATGCAAATTGAGATCCAAACATTAAACAATAGGGATATTCTAATCCTTTTACAAAGGCACAAATTGCAAATCAGACTCCCATGCCAGAGTGGCTTTGCCTAACAAAGTCTTTAATGCAAAGAATCCCTTAGGCAAAGACTCCTCTGTTTCTACAAGCTTTGGCACCAAAAGAGCCTTAGATGGCAGTTATGCTCCCTACCTATAAAGTTAATTGTGCCTAAAACAAAATCAGCCTGTCCCCCTGGTCTAGATATACAATCGCCAAAACCATAGAAAGGTGTCTTGGTTTGCAGATTGTTTCATTTTGCCTGAATCATTAATTCCAACAGAAGTTCAAAATGTTTTGTTGAATAAGACTGAAACCTTCATGCTAAACCTGAATAACACGTTTTAACATGCTTTAACATGCACCTGATAAACAAGTTGGATGTATCTAAAATAATAAGCAATCAAGAAAATTGTAGGGAAAAAAAGGGTATATGTCATTACAGTTAATTTGGTTGAGTCTGTCAGAGAACTATCCGATCACTTTCTAAGAGAGGTAAACAATTTTTACTGGCTAGGATGCTGATTTTGACTTAAGTTACATTTTATACCCTCTATGGGGCAAGGATACCAGGAAAAAAATATCTGCAGACTTTCATATTTATATATTCTTATTCATCTTTGGTTCCCCTGCCCTTTGCAGCAGTGGCTGGTCAAGTAGGTCTTTGAGCAGATTATATATGTTTGAACAGAACTGCAGGGGAAGAGAAAGAAGCAGAACAAAACCAGAAATATATATTAGCACTTTTATGGAATGGCTCCTATGTTCTCCATAGAAGGGAACCGTGGTAAGTATTGTAGTACCTGACTTAAGGGCTGATAGCACAACACTAATAGAAGTACTGTAGAGAACAATGAAATACTTTTTTTGGACATCAGCTCACAATGTGACACTGAATTTAGAATTTTTTTATTCCCTCTGTTTTTTTTCTTCCTTCCTTCTTTCCTTCCTTCCTTCCTTCCTTTCTTTTTTCTTTTTTTGTTTTTTTATTATATGAAACACTTCATAAATTTGCATGTCATCCTCACATGGGGGGGGCAAGCTAATCTTCTTGTCTTGTTCCAGTTTTAATGTATGGGCTGCCAAAGCAAGCACCAGAACTTTCCTTTAAAACCATCCTTTTTGCATGGTGTTTTTTAAAATTCTTTATGCCCCTCTAATCTTCCCTTCGGTTCTCAGGATACAGCCGTCAGCTGCTGGCCTGTTAACGGAGACTGAGGTAGTGGTTGTTGTTCTGGTCTGAACTTGATGTGACCTTGGGCCAGCTAGTCTTTTAGATGGGCCTCCATTTTCTCCTGGAGTTAAATGATCTTTTTTTTTTAAAGGATTTTTTTTTTAAGATTTTCTTTATTTATTTGACAGAGAGAGACACAGCGAGAGAGGGAACACAAGCAGGGGGAGCTGGAGAGGGAGAAGCAGGCCTCCTACAGAGCAGAGAGCCTGATGCAGGGCTGGATCCCAGGACCCTGGGATCATGACCGGAGCCGAAGGCAGACGCTTAAGGACTGAGCCACCCAGGCGCCCCTGGAGTTAAAAGATCTTGAAGACACTTTCCTGCTCAGAAAGTCTATGAGATTTTATTTATTTATGTATGTATGTATTTATTTATTTCAATGTCTATGTAATTTTATAGCTTTACAGCTTGCAGTCTGTTCCCCATTCCTCTGTGAGGCAGAGAGGAGGCATTTGTCAACTTCATGCACTGTTTTCTAGATTCAGTTTACTTAGACATGTTCAGAAGTCAGAAAACTGCTGTCATGCAAGCAGCAAGGAGAGTTTCAAGCTTGAAGAGTGGCAAACCAGGTGGGTGGTGGTTTCACAGCCACAGATGGATGACCCTTCCTTATTCAGGTAGACTGGCTCACCTAGGAACCTACAGTGTAAAGTGCCTTTGTTAAGCTTTTATTTATTTTTTTATTTTTTAAAGATTTTATTTATTAATTTGCCAGAGAGAGAGACAGCACAAGCAGGGGGAGCGGCAGGCCGAGGGAGAAACAGACTCCCTGCTGAGCAAGGAGCCCGATGCGGGGCTCCATCCCAGGACCCTGGGATCATGACCTGAGCCAAAGGCAGACGCTTAACTGACTGAGCCACCCAGGCATCCCTTTGTTAAGCTTTTAAAGTGTGATTTAAAAAAAAAACCTTCATGTCATAGGCATACAGGACACTTAAATTTTACCCTTGAAAGGACGCACAATAGACCTCCAAAGATGAGGCTAAAACATTGCCTTTTTGGGGACTTTTTCCAAATTCTGGCTTCCTGAAGGCCATGCCCAGTGGTCCCCTGTTTCCTGTGGATCACCTGACACCCATCTGCCTCCCCCAAACCACAACAAACCCCCTAAATGAACAAAATTCTTTCCAGAATCAATGCAGAAATTCACCTGGCAAGAAAGAGTCCTCTGAAAAGAGATGCCAGGATTGGGGGCTAACTATTCAATAACTGATTAATTTTTTTCAATTAAATCCAGTAACTTTGGGTATTTAAGGGCAAATAAGGAAAGTTTCCAGTGCCCTCCAGGAACTCGTATCTATTGGAGGAGCCAGACCCATGAAACCTTGTACTACGTGAGGATAAGAGTTTAATGAAAGATCTAGATCAACTGAAATGAAGGAGACTTTTAATAAAAGCTGGGCTTTGAGGGACGCCCGGGTGGCTCAGTCGGTTGCGCGTCTGCCTTTCGGCTCAGGTCATGATCCCAGTACCCTGGGATCAAGTCCTGCATCAGGCTCCCTGCTCCGTGGGAAGCCTGCTTCTCCCTCTGCCTGCAGCTCCCCCTGCTTGTACTCTCTCTCACTCTCTCTTGCCCACACTCTCTCTAACAAATAAAAAAAAAAAAATCTTTAAAAAAAAAAAAGCTGGGTTTTGAAGGATATATAGGAGCTGTCAGGGGACTATAGTTTTTTCCAGAAGCAGCAGAGACCCACATCTGCAAGCAAAGGCTCAGAGGCTGAAATAGGCATGGTGCTTTGGGGGTCAATTAAGGAGTGATTGGATATTTAAGGAGAGAATACTGGACACTAGGTAGGGGCCATAGTTGGAAGGTTGACCTGTTAAATCTTTATCCCCTAGGAACTGGGGACCATGGGAGGTTAAGGAGTAAGGGACAGAGTGGCCAGATCTGTTTGACCAGGAGAGCTGTGTGCTAGGCCAGAGCTGGGGATCAAAACAGGAACTTTTTCTTCTACCTCGAACTCCAAGGATAGATTGTGCTCCTGGTATAGTGACCGGCTTAAGAAACATCTGTGGGGGGCGCCTGGGTGGCTCAGTTGGTTAAGCGACTGCCTTCGACTCAGGTCATGATCCCAGGGTCCTGGGATCGAGTCCCATATCAGGCTCCCTGCTCAGCAGGGAGTCTGCTTCTCCCTCTGACCCTCTTCCCTCTCATGCTCTCTATCTCTCATTCTCTCTCTCTCAAATAAATAAATAAAATCTTTAAAAAAAAAAATAAAAAAAATAAAAAGAAACATCTGTGGGAAACTCAGGCTTCCCTGTTAGTCTGCCTCGAAATAGCACATTGGTTGGGAGGCAGAAAGTCTGGGCCTTTTTGACTCTTTAGAGGGTTTATTGGAAGAACCTGGATATTGGCAAATCCTTCTAAATTGGGGAATATCCATTTTGCTTGTAACTTACCTGCCCAGCAGGCTGAAGACGGGAGTATTAGGAGAAAAATGCCTTGAGTATGTCGGCAAGAATGAGAAACAAAAACCAAACACTAACTCGTAAAGGGAACCTCAGTTTCCCCTTTCATCCCTACCTTCGTCGTGAGTATCTGCTGGAGGTAAAGGAGAGTGTACAGGCTTCAGAGGTCTCACCAGGGTGTGCAGAAGGGGTTACTATACACAGCAAAGTGACCTGATCAGACAGGAGACATGCTTCCTGAAACAGTCCCTTCCATCTGTCCTGTCTAGGGGACTCTGCTTGTGGCTGACACCGATTCACTTACCTCCTAGCTTTCAGCGAGTGTATCTAGAGTTCCTTCAGTATCTCTGTAAATTACTTACCAATTTTAGCTTTTAAGTGGGTATGCAGATATAACATCTGAGTGTCGCAGTGGTTTGGCCACCATTCAGTAACCTGTTGATCCAATGCCAGTGAGTACAGATTCAAATATCATAGGTGACATGGGTTTTAGAACCCCACTCAACCCCCCTGGGCTGGACAGGTTTGACTGTTGGCCCTCATTGACTTTAGATCATTGCCAAACCTCCACCTGAGGCTCCATCCATATATCGGTTAGTCTATCTATCTACCTATCTACCTACCTACCTACCTACCTACCTATGTCTCCATAAAGAGCTATTTCTCTTGTCTTTTGTTCTGTTTAGATGATATCATGTACGATGGACCTGAAAAGAAACATAAAAGGATGACAAATGGTCCTCACGCTTTAGGGTATCATTATAAAAATTGTGCGGTATCAGTGAAAAAAGCTCTGCTAGGTATAATCAGATGTCAAAGGGATCCTGGAAATGTGAAGTTACTTTTTGTTGTTGTGAGGTTGTATTTATTTCCTCCTTTTCCTTTAAGAACAAGTGGAGGACATTTGGGAGGGCAGGTTGCAACATGCTGAGTTGTCTGGGGTGCCGGAGAAGACCGAAGCGATTCGAAGAAGTATTGCATCAATGGTATCGTGGAAAACAATTAAAAAGGTGGACTCCCAGTGTACGTGATTCCAGATAAGCGGTTTGATTGATGCTCCTACCCTAGGTGCTCTCCTCCTGCCCAGCTAAGCTAACTGGCTCTGGGATCCTCCTAGATATTAACCCGAAAGAGTTTCTGTGTTTATGCTAACATGGCAGCAGTTGGTTTCCTCTGGGTTTTGACTGCAACCAGGGCATTGACGCTCTAGGTACCTTCATCAGGATTTAAGAATATTAGTTTTTCAGGAGATGGTAAGAAATTTACTCAAGATTTACTTTTTTGTTCTAAGGTAAAGGCTTCTGAAGGGTGTTTGTTTCCAACTTCCGTTTTAGTTTCACTTAATATGAAAAAAAAGAGGCTTTATTTTCATACAGCATTCTGATTTAACAGTAGTTCCTTTGCATTTTCACAGGTAGAACATTCCATGATATATTCCACAGCATTCATTAGGTAGAGAGCTCTTGGTAGTTTTATATGAAATATTGTTGAATGACTCTGCACGTGAACAGTGAATGATAGTTTCATAAACAAACTTTAGGAAGCATATTCAGTTTAGCCCTATAAAAACATGTCACTATGGGTGTCTGGGTGGCTCAGTCAGTTAAGTGTCTGCCTTCAGCTCAGGTCATGATCCCACAGTCTTGGAATTGAGTACTTCATCCTGGCTCCCTGCTCAGTGGGGAGTCTGCTTCTCCCTCTGCCTGCCGTTCCCCCTGCTTGTACTCTCTGACAAATAAAATCTTAAAAAAAAAACAAAAAACATTATACACTAGCCTTAAAAAAAAAACAAAAAACATTATACACTAGCCTCTAGAAGGTGCTAAGAAAATATGAAGAAATAGAACACATAGAAACTAGAATATGGACTACAAATTCACTTAGGTATGTGTGGTGGTGTGTTGAATGGGGCTTCAGAAACCAGAACATACAATAGAACAGGTAGCTGACATACGCTGTTAAATTTAGATACTCCCATATATCAAAATACAACAGGTACCATCACTCACTGATTGTTTTAAAAGTTTCCCTGTGGACTTGCTTCCAAGGCAAAAGGACTGCCTCACCTGGGCTTTCTTATATGTAAAGCAATTATATGTAAAAATTGTTAATCTCCAAATATGAAATAACATTGCATGTTTCTAAAAACTGGAACAGTTTTGGAATGGAAAAAAATTATTCCCTCAACCATCGTACTTGAGATGGTGAAGGTTCCTGTTTTAACAAACTGAAACAATTAATTGTAGGAAGTTAAGCAGACTTTCAGGTAGAAAGAGTATTTTGCTGGAAAGGGAATTTTGCTGGACAAGAAGAGATAGACTGAAAAAGTCTGTTGATGTGTAGGAAACACTATTGTTCATCTTGTGTGTTTGCGCACAAGTTAAAATCTAGGACATATAAAATTAAATGTCGTAAGAAAATGTAGTAAGAAGGCATCTCAATTGTTAGGTGCTATTTATCATACAGTATAAACGGCTCTGTAATGTGGTAATGACAGGACAGCTCGGCACTCAGAACTGATAGGTACGAGAGTAAATAGTGTTAGCTATTTGTGCATGTTGATAGTTTTGTCCTGTACCATTTTCAGAAAATCTTCCTTATTCATTGTGAATACTGAAGCTTGCTTTTTCAGGCTAGAAAAGGTTAATGCAAGTGATGTTTCCCTATGACATCAGAAAAATTTTAATTAATACGTTCTGGTATTCAGGGATGTTTCTCCTATTTGAGGTAATAGGCACTTGGCAAACATGAAGATGGTATCAGCCATTCAGTAAACACTTTTCATACACAACCGTGTGCCAGAAGTCTCTGTTTAAGAGAAAAGTGGATTACAAGAGCAACAACCACAAGGTAACACAAAAATGCATTCCAGTGTAGGCTTTTTAAATGGCTTTAATTGCTCTTTTAAAAAATCAAGCCTAAATATTTGCACCTGCATTCTTAAAAAGTTTTCCCATGTTAAATACTTATTTGGAAACTAGAAAATTTAAATGGAGAAAACCAGTATTAATATTTTGGCATTTCCTTCCAGTCCTTCCTCTTCAAAGCTTCTGGTGCTTCCCTCTCTCCTTCAATGCACACACACCAACTTATACAATTGGAATTATGTTTATACTCCTAGATCCTGCTTTTTCCACTTAACATACCATGAGCATTTTTCCATGTCATTAAATATGCCTTGAATATGTTCTTGGCCACATAAAATTCCATCCTATTGATGCACCTGTTTTCTTTTAAGCTAAGACACATGCCATGTTTTCGTCATGCTGGACTCTTAAAAGCCAAGGAAAATACTTTGTGTTGATCCACCATGAGGCTCTTATGAATTTGTTTTCTATTTATAAGATGCACCCACACTTCTGGATACTCCATATAATGGATAGTTAATAAGCAGCCTAAAGATGTCAGCTTGACAATGTTGGTCACCCACATCACCATTACAAATGTATCAAGTGCCAACAAGGGTCACAAATGCTTTTTCCATTTTGTAACCCCCACAAACAAAATTCAAACTCTTGTGTACTGACCTCAAAAAAGGATCAGTGCAGTTTTAAAGCTGAGTAACTTAAATATGCGACCAGCTTACAAAAACACCACTTAAAAGATGTACTTAAATTTACTTTACACTTATTAAAAGTTTTGTGACTGAGTGGTTTCTAACATGTTTCAGTCTGCTTAATCTAGAGGACAGATGAAGTTTTAAAATTCTGCCAGAAAATTTGGTTCTAACCTCGAGGACTACACATATCTGTAACACACAGGAAGCATAAATGAATACTTTAATCCTCAGGAGGGCACTGTGGAACTACATTCTTAGGGTTCTCTGCTGTGGGAAGGTTCTTTTGTTCCTCAAACTGTTCTGAGTGCAAGGCCCAGCCCCTGAGAAAGATTTTTATATTTTCATTTAATTTTAAAGAGAAACCATAAGGATCTTTTAAAATATGAAACTGGAATGTTGTATATTTTATACTTTCCTATAAAAAACTGAGCATACTGAAGAATGAGCAGTTTCTAACTGGAAATTCATATTCAGGTAAGGAAATTGCTTTCATGAGCAAACAACCAGGTGACATTTGCTTCTATGATCTCCAATATTCAGCTTTCAGTGTCACAACTCTTATAGTACTCACTGTAAAACTAGCCTTAAAAATGTCTTTTAATCTCTTGTTGAGATAAAAGTTTGGCCTTTCAGTGTGCTTTTCATGTGCCTTGTGGTTTAAACTGCAATTTCTATGACATGCTTTTCCAGGGGAGAAATAGAACAAAAGCAATGTTCAGATAAAATATTATAGGTTTATTTAAAACTTAATTCTCACCTTGAGTATGCAAAATACAAACTCCACAAAATGTTCATTTTTTACTTTGTAGTTTACAAATATACAAAATAGAAGTTTGCTTAAATTTATATTACATATTTATTAAGGCAAGGAACTATATAGAAAAAAACATTTGTTCTGCTTAAGGCATACTTGGGAATAAACCATTGTACAAATTATTGCACATCTGAAACCACAGTGCATAACAGACTGTCTGCATAAAAATGTTAAAATAAACCAGGCGTATTTACCTGACTTAGGTCATAAATGTAGATCGGAAGACAAAAATAGATTTTCCTTGTCAAAGTATGCAGCAGTTTGAGAACTTTGGCTTCCTCATTTGGTACCTTTAGAACCAAGACTCACCAAGCACCATCGTTTAGGTTATTAAAAACACATTTTCTGTACCTGAATTTCTTCCTCTTCTTCTAATATCGTAATAATGGCTTTTAGAAGGCAAAGAGAATACAAGGTGATCTTTATGCTTATATTGCATCGAAACACAATTCAAGGGAATTCTGGTCTTCCCTCCCCCCAACTCATGGATCTAATTTATACCCTGATATCCACACCTTCCAGTCACCCCCTTGGTGTTTTGTAAGTCCAAGAATATTCAAGTTGGCTTTAGCATTGGAATGATAGAAGATCCAGTCACAGACCCCATCGGTTCTTTGATTTGTCTTCTGGTTTGTGTCTCCTGATTATCCATTCACAAGTTGGCTTGTTGGGAACTTGACCATGATTGTAGTGCTTTCCAGCTGGGTTCCTTCCCCCCAACCCCCGCCCGGGGCGGGGCGGCGGGGGGGAAAGACTGTGAAAGGTCAAAAAAAAAATACTGAATTCTCCTCTGGCAGTGTGGGTCATATCCACTGTTTGGGGATTTAGAAGTGCCTCTTCATGTGTAAGGCGAGGTGGTCCGACCTGGAGAAGGCCCGGTCGCACTTCTGGCACTGGAAGGGGCGGTGCCCGGTGTGTTTGCGATAGTGCCTCGTCAGTTCGTCGGAGCGGGCAAATTTCCACCCACAGCCGTCCCAGTCACAGTGGTAGGGTTTCTCACCTGGGGGAGGAAAAGAAACCGAGGTGAAGCCATTGCTACCTAACGCAGAACTGGCCAAACCAGAGGCCGAATATCAAACCAATTCCCCAAGCACCCTACTCCGAAAAGAGCCAGCCATGTTTTTAGACCACTTCAAGGCCATCTTCAATTTCAGATCATAAATAGGAATATTAAAAGTATTTCTTGCCCTTTTTTGGGGGGGGGGAACAGACCTACACTTCCTACACTTATATATCGCTAACATTTTCATTCTTTTGACCCGAAGTACCATGGTGATGGAAGTGCATTTAGAACGGTCTCTCCCGTCCAAACCAAGTGATCACATCCTATATCCCACTACAACTGGGTCGAAAAAGCCATAAGCGGCTACTTTTTCTGCATCAACATTTCTATTTTAATGAATTCTACACCTAAATGACCTTATGTACCTATACTTATGGGACATGAAAAATTCTCTCCAAGTGACCATCTTAAAGCACAATCATAACCATTCAATTCTTGAAATTCAAACAGAACCTACTTATGAAGGCTAGAACTAAAAAAAAAAGGGAGTGTGCATCTGGGAACAACCAGTGAAAATTGCCTAAAAATTAAAAAACTGATAACAAGACCTAACATACTTTTGCACTGCAACGTGTAATTTAAGATTTTATTTTTAAGTAATCTCTACACCCAACTTGGGGCCGGAACCCACAACCTCGGGAACCCACAAACTCGTGATAGAGTTGCACCCTCCACTGAGCCAGCCAGGCGCCCCCGAAGTGTAATTTCTTGATTACAAGGGCAATGTTTTGCTCAAACGAGGAGAGGCCCACAAGCGGCCTGGACTCTCCCTGCCTTTCAAAAGCCTAACAGAACTGCACATTCAAGCACTTGATACCATCCATCAAGCAAAAGGCTCTCAGGCAAAAAAGGAGGCGCCAGTTTGGTTTGCTGTTCTCTCCTGTGATCCAAGAGATGGAGGAGATAGACTGTGCTCCACATCCCAAGGGAGGCCCTGAGAAGTGCCCACAGTTAGCCAATGGGCTGCACACCAACCCCCTCCCCCCCACTGCCCCACGCAGCTTCTGCTCTACCTGTGTGGGTTCGAAGGTGCGCCTTGAGATGAGAGCTCTTCGTGTAGGTTTTGCCGCAGCCTGCATAATCGCAAGTATGAGTGGCTGTCCTTTTCCGGGGCCACGACCTTCTCCCCCTCTTTGGTTTCGGCTCCTCTGGCATGCAGGAACCGGGAGGCATGAGCTCTAGGGGTGAAGAAGGTGGGGTCAGCATCGGTCCCTGCGCCCCGGAGAGCCCGCACACGCAGGGCTCCCCAGCCCGAGCTATGAATCCCCAGGACTGACCTTGGTAATGGAGCGGTGGGACCTGTGGCTGCATCTGGTCCGGCAAATAGGGTGGGTAGTTGGGCCCCGGGTGGGGATGAAAGCCCGGGGGGAGCGGTAGGGCAGGGTGACAGTCCCTGCTGCTCAGCAGTTCCTCAGCACCCAGGGTCGGGGTAGTCCTGCTGGGGAGCTGCCGCCCCAGGGGGAAGTCGTGCGCTGGCGGCCGGTGGCCATTGCTGAGAGGGGGTCCAGTGCCCAAGTGGGCCTCTAGGGGCCGACCAACGGTGCACGACGAGACCGCCTCCTGCTTGATCTTGGGGCACATGCGCGGTGGCCCGCCGCTGTAGGGCGCCACCACGACCGGGTGGCTGCCATCCGGGCTGCCTTTGCTAACACTGATGACCGACGGGCTGCCGTATTCGCTGCCAGGGGCACTCAGCGACGCCTTCAACACAAACTTGCCCATCAGCCCGCCACCTGGCGGCTGCGGCTGCTGCGGCGGAATGTACACTGGGTCCAATTCGGGCCGAAGGAGCTCAGCCACGAAGCCGCCCGACGGGCTCACGTCGTTGATGTCCGCCAGGTTGAAGGGAGCTGTGGGAGGGGGCACGGACTCCCGGCCATAGAGGAGGCCGCCGCCGCCAGTGCTGCCCGGCGCCACGCCCGGGTCCCCTCCGGGCCGGATCGGATAGCTGAAGCTGCAGGTGGAGGGCGCGCTGGCAGGACCGCTGCTCGATGGGGAGGACGAGGATGAGGCTGACGCCGACGAGGACACGGTGGCGGCTACGGACTCCGGATGGGACAGGGAATTGGAGAGGATAAAGTCCAGGTCCAGGAGATCGTTGAACTCCTCCGTCTCCCTCCGGGGTAGGAGAGCAGGATTGTTGCCGCCACAAGCCGCGCCGACTCCGCCAGTTTCCAGGTCGGTGGCCACGGTCGCGGCCGCCAGGTCATAGGGGCGGCCGGGAAGCACCGGGGGAAGTCGCTTCATGTGGGAGAGCTCCTCCCGCCAGCGCTGCGGGAACAGGACGGGAGAGAGACCGTCGGTGCCGGTCCCCTGCTGCCAACACTACATACTGGCGGGCCGGCCGCGCCTATACTGCCCAGGCACCGGGACTGGGCAGACAAAGCGCCGGGGGACTCCGGGTGCCAGCGCTACAATCTCGGCCCAGCCCCGGGCCCGAGGAGAGGCGGTGCGTCGGTTTGGAGGATGTTATGTTCTGTCTGCCCGATGGCGTGTGAGCAAGGGCCACGGCTCGACAGCCCGGGGCCTTCCCCAGCCAGATCCCGGGGACGCTCCTGCCACCCCTGGAATTGGGACACGAGAATCTCCCTATGCGCCCTCGCCGCGGGTACGCCTACGCGCCAAGCTCACTCGGGCCCAGCCCGTGTGCAGGGACACATCCACCTCCCGCCCGGTGGCCACCGCGCCAGCCCTGCCGCCTGCGAGCTGGGAGACGTGTGCCGACCGGGTGTGCGCCCCCGGCGGCTCCGCAGTGTCCGGACCACACGCATGTACAACTAAGCCAAGGGCGCGGAAGCCATCCTAGGAAGACTGCGGGGCCAAGTGCGGTGGCCACTCCTTCCCCTCGCCGGGTGGTTTTGGGTTGACCCCTGGGCTCCGTTCGTCCTCACCCCACCCACAGAAGCCCACTGGACGTTGCCGACCTTTCGCGACAATACTCACGTTATTCGGGGCACCTGCTGGACGCAGTGTCTTCTCCCTTCCCGCCGGGCCGGACGCGAACGTGGAGAAGGACGGGAGCAGTGCGTCGCTGACAGCCATGTCAGACTCGCCAGGTGGCTGCCTGCGGGCCGGGCGGGGCACAGAGGCAGAAGTCAGGGGGCCACTCTCGACCGCCGCTCGGGCGCGTCCCACCGGCCTCCGGCCTTTACCCCTCCCTGCGCCCCGCGCCGCACCTACCTCATTAATGTGGGGGCCCAGAAGGTCCTCGGGAGTCCGAAGCAGTGGGGTTACCCAAACCCCAAAGTCAACGAAGAGGAAAAAAAGAAAAACTTAACGAACCAAAACCAAAAACCCCAAATTGCCCGAGATCCTTCTTTGGACTAAATATAAACGGGAGATGCCTTTTTAAAAAGTTCCTTTGTATACAAAAGTTCTTAGAAAAGTTGTAAACTCGTAAAAACAGACAAACAGCAAGGCGAGTAAGTAGGTCCGGTGGCCGAGCTGCGCGCTCTTCGACTCAGCAGCGTCCTCCACCACTGTCGCGGTCGCCGCGGCTGTCGCCGTGGGCGCTGGGGCTGTAGCCGGGTTGGCGGGCGGGCGGCGCCGCCAGGTGAGACTGGCCGCGGTGGCGCGGATCTGCGGACTGGGCGGCGGCGCGGGGCGCGGAGTCCGGGGGGCTGCGCGGGGCGCGCGCGGCCATGGGCGCTGGCCGCGGGCGGGTAGGTGGGTGGGGGGCCTGAGGGGCGGGGAGGGGCACTTGGCGGCTCCCGGTGCCGCCGCCGCCGCCCGCCACCGCCTCTGCTCCCCGCGCGCCCGCAGCCGCGCTCGCTCTCTCGGGCCGGGGAACTGCCGGCGGCCGCCGCGCACTCCTTACTTAACTTCTCGGCTCCCCCCCTACCCCCGCCTCCTACCCGCTGTACGCCGCGGCCCGCCGCCAGGCCCCGCCCCTCCCTTTCTTCTCCCCTCCCTCCTGGGGCCCCCCCCGCGCGTTGCCATGGCAGCTAAATAAACAAACTCGGCGCACGTGGGGGCGGGGGAGGGAGGGGCGGGGGGGAGGGAAGGAGGGGCGCGGGCGGGGCCCGGCCGAGCCGTGACGCCAGCCCGGCAGCTGGCGGGCAGGAGCCGCGCTGACGCCGGCGGCGGCGGCGTCGGCGGCGGCCGGCGGCCGGGGCGCGGGGTACTGGGCGCAAGTGCGGTCGCCATGCGACCGGGGCAGCCTGCGTCGCGGTGGTCAGCTCCGTGGGTTCGAAGCCCGTGGCGGAGGAGTCTGGTAGGGGCTGAGGGGTCGGTTCCGCTCCCCCACCCCCGCTCCCGTCCGCGCCGTCTGCGCGCCAGAGAAAAGCGCGATTATCCGCGTGACTCATCCAGCCTTCCGTCCCTCTCCGGCGCACGCAGCAGCCCGGCGCTGGTCTCGGAGCGCCAGTGCGTGCGCTTGGCCTGGCCTCGCGGGGTTCTTCGTGGGTTCTCCGGCTGGGTGGGGTGGGGTGGGGTGGGGTGGTGTGGGGGTGGGCGGCAGGGAGAGGTGGGTGCCCGGCTCTGTGGCGGGACTGGGAGCCCGAGAAGGCCTGAAAGGGCGGAAAGATGTTGGGGCGGGAAGCGGAGTTACGGTTTTTATATTTCGGGGAGCCAGGAAGGGAGTGAGAGAGCTCAAGACTGACTTTGTGGGGTGGAGGAGGGCAGAGGGGCCGTGAGGCGCAGACACCTTTCAACCAGGGAATCTCGAGCACTTTACAAGCCGCGCACCCTCCTTTCCACTTTACGGATGGGCAAACTGAGTCATAAAAAGGTGAAATGGCGAGGTAAAGGTCAGACGGGGAGCTAGCTCCCTTGGCTCAGGTTCCGAGCGGTCAAGCCCACCGAGAGGCACTTAGCTGGAAAGTGGCCACATACCAGGAAGTGGAGCGGTGCGGTGGGACCCCGGTTCCCGAAAAAGGCACAACGAGCTCGGCGGCAGTCGTTCCTGCCCACCGGGAAGAGAAGAGGAAACGGCAATCGTTATTTCAGTCTTATAACTTTGCCTCCCCACCCCCACACTCCCCTAAGTTTGTGATCAGTAATTTTCCAGCCGGGAAATGTTTTCGCCCTCATCTCTACAAACAGTGACTTTTTTTTTTCTTTCCCAAACGTGAGTGTGGTGTTCGGTATCACCTGCTAAACGTAGGCTTGCGAGGTGTTTGGTTTGGATTGAGGCGCACAGAGCCGGGCTCCATCCGCCTCCACGGAGTCTCCTCCAGGGAACCTCCTCACCAGTAAACGCTGTCGATCCCAGGAAAGACAAGGGGAGGAGGAAAAGGGTCGAAGCCCCAACACTGGACGGAGTGTCCGCTCACTGTCATTGAGCTCTCTAGTTGCCTCATACTTTTAAGTCGTTGTCACCTGTTTGAGTTGTGCGATTCTGGTACCTATTAGGTTTCCTAAGAGTATGTTAGCCCTGAATTTCCACTTCTTGCCGACCACAGAAGCATTCTTGGAATGCACCTCATCCCGGATGAATCCACTCGGCCCTCTCTGCCAACGACAGGAATCCCTCTAGATCTAGAGAGTTGGACAAATTTGAAGATGACTTCCATCCTCTAGCCAAGGCTTCCATTGGGTGTGTGTGTTGGGGGGGGGATGCTTTGGCAGGGAAAGCCCGACCTGGAGGGTTCAACCTCACTCTGTAGGAGCAGGCCAGTTACTTTAACTCTGAAAACATTGCCCTTTTCAAAGGAAGAAAGCAAGAAAGGAAAACACCTGCTACCCCTCCCCCCACTCCTTTCATTGTGATGGCAAAAATTTCTTGGTATGCTAGAACTCAAGGATTGCATGAAAATGTTATACGCTTTTCCATCACGGCCTAAGTTCCTAAACCCCAGTGGACTTGGATGAGGCCTTGATTGGTAGCCATTTCCCTAGGCATGTAAACACCTAAATCAGGACTTGGAGTTTCTAACTTAAGTAGTGAGTACATGAGGGTTTTTTTTCTGCTTTGCTCTTCTTTCTCTAAAGCAGTAACCCTTCCCCTTCAACAAAGGTAACCACCACAGTGAAAAAACAATATTACACAGATGAATTGGAAAGACACTATTCTTATGTCATCAAATAAAGACAAGATTCTGAAATTCAATTAAAAAGATGAACTTGTAGTTTCCAAACAGCCTTCAGGAGGAGTAAAGCCGGTGTCACTTTGTGGCAGGCAACGATCTAGTTATTACTCTGATTGCATCATAAAGTAAGATCTCTATATTTGCCCTGGATTTCTAAAAGTGGTAAGGAACTTCAAGTTCACAAATCATCTCCTTTCAAGGCAGGTGCCCGGTGTGACAAAAGGGTTATGACCCTCCCTCTTTTCAGAACAGGTAGGTCCAGAAGAGTTAAATCCCTGCCCTGTATAATTTATAAACATGAGGCTGAGTAAACCTTTGATGACTAAATTGCACTCTAAAATAATAATAATAGAAGACACCCTTTAAAGAAGAATTACATACTTACTGGGGACTTTATTTCAGCAAACTGATATTACAAGTTTTGTGGTATGGATGTTAATTATTAATGTCCTTGGAGTTATAAAATAGATTTTTTTTTTTTCCAAGCACGAACTGCATTAGTTGGCGGAAGATGTGATGGAAGCTGTCAGTGTTAGGGGATTGGCATGGAGACTTGGAGGGGTGTGATAGACTGGAGGCTCAACATGCTTCAAACGAAGGACTCTGCACCCAGGACTGAGCACCAGATCTGGGCAAATAGAGCTCCTCGGGGGGCCTGGCTGCGCCCTGGCCTGGGGTATCTGCAGAACTGCCACAGGACTCAGGAATAGCCGGGGTTTTTGTTTGTTTGTTTTTTATTTTTCAGAAGGTGGCAAGGCTTTTCTCAGCCTCCACTTTCTTTCCTTGGAAACCAGCCTCTTTTTCACCTCGGTCACATGTGAGATGTTAAGAAAGTGGGCTTTAGCACGAAATTGGCTGGGTTTGTGTTCTGGCTCTGCTGCTTTTAGCTGTTCAGGTTATTTGACCTCTCCTGTTTCTTCTTCTATAGAATGGGGATAGTTATGGTACCTACTTCTTAAAGTGATGAGGATTATAAGTGAAATTATCCAAGTAAAGTATTTAACATAGGCCCTGGCGCTCAGTGAATGATAGGTATTACTGTCACCAGTATTCTCCAGAGCACCATAGGCTTCATGAGGGCAGGAGCTATTGTTTTGTTCACTGCCATAGCCCCACGTCCTGGTACAGTGCCTGCCTGGTACACAGTAATGCTCTGTGTTTGTTGAATGAATGAATAATGGACTTTAGCAGGAACGTGGTCTTTCTTTTCAACTCTCCCTTGGAGGCTTATGAATCCCCTTTTTTGTCAAGAGCTTCCATCCACCCAGAGTCTTATCCTGATTTTTCCTCCGTTGTTTGATCGCCCTTCCCCAGCTTCCCAAACCAGAAACCTAGATTCTCCTCATTTTCTTTGGCCTGGGCATTTAGGCTTCCCCAGAGCTCAACCACTTCCACTCCTAAATGACGCCGCTACCTTTGACAACATTGCACCGCCTTGGTTCAAGCCCTCCTCATTTATGGCTTTTAATCATCACGGTGGCTTCCCCCAGCTGTTGACCTGCTCGTCCCTTTTCTCCACCGCCTCCCCCAGAGCCCTCCTGGAATTTCCCTGCTAGACGGAATCCATCTTTATCCCAGGTCCCTTCTTAGTCTCCTGTACCACACTCCTCGTACTAGGGCCCTCGACAAACTTTGCAAACTCATCTCTAGAGACTGACCCCACCCTCCCTAAACTTTAACTGGATGTTCTCTCAAGTCTGAATACACAATGTGTTTTTCTCCACTGGCTCTTTTTCTGTCTGAAAGGCGGCTTCTTCCCTCGGTGGCCCTCATCATCCTCAAACTGCAGAGCCCCTTTTAATTGTCCCTTGGTCTGTCCGTCCCCATCTAGGTTAGTCCTCTTCCCTCTGAGCTCCAATAAAGCTGGGTGGTGACTCTGCTATGCCATTTACCCAGGGGACTCCGTGATCTGGTGACTTGTTCGTGGGGCTCCTACCCCACTGTGGCATCTTTAGGACAAATGCCCAGTGAGTATGCATTTTCGAATCAAAGGAGCAAAGCTGCCTTGGTAGTGATTCATCTGGAAACCCTGCTCTCTCCTATCTCGTCCATAACGTTTCTCTCTGGTTCAGAGTTCACTGGCTTGGTTTTCTGTTTTCCAATCCCTCTCTTCCCTCCACCCCCTTCTTTTCTTCCTTTGAAAAGCGCTATGAAGGAGACAGAAAATAAAGTCCTTCATTACTCTGCCCTCACAAAACAGACAAACAGGGAGAGAACAGTCCTGGCCAAGGCATTGTAATAAAATAAACTAGAAAACACAAACAAAAATAACCAAAAGCCAAACCAAAACCAAATGGAGAAAGAGTCAACTCTTTTCTGTAGCCAAATCCATTGCCTTTCAAAACCCAAACATTGGGTATTTAAGTTTTTAGAGCAGAAAATGAGTCACAGACATTTAAAAATCAATTCTCAGAAATTTAAAATCTTTCTCATGAACCTTTAGGTTTGATCACTTAAGTTACATTTTTAGCCCCCAAATTTTAAGCTCTACTGTCTTTAAGCTATTCAAAAAGAAATTCTGAACTTAATGGGATTATCTTAAAGCTGTTTGAACTGGTGGCAGTTGGCTAGATTCAGGTTTTCAGTGTCCTCCTCTTGTTCTGAGCCGTTAAGGAGATACAAACAAACCCGCCTCTTTTTAGGTTATTTCTGTTTAGTACCGAGAAATATCTTTTAAGAGTAAAATACATGGTGGTGATATTTTTCTTAACAAAAAAATTAGGTTCTAATGTTTACATTCTTCATCTAGCATGATTGTTCTTAAGGCCACCAGAAGAATCTTCTGATCCTATATGCATTTGAAAATAAAAACAGCATCTAAAAGTAAAAGAACTAGCAAACAAGGCAGATCAGCAGAAAAAACCTATTGCTGGAATTTTCTCCTTGACTTGGTTCACCAAATTTCCCTGGCTTGTTAAACTCTTTCCTGGAGAGAATTAGCACTGAGAGAAACTAAGACATAGTCTCAATATTCTATTGTTCTATTTTCTTAATTTGAAAGACTCAGTACCTCAGATTCTTAGTGTAGGACAATGTTGTTTCTCTGCAAAAAACATGGTTCCCTGGCTTAAATCAGAATGGAGGTAAAAATTTTGCATTATGGAAAGTGTAGGGATTTTGAGGGTTCAATAATGACTGCTTCACACCCTGAGAAACGCAAACAAGAAACAATTCTGTGTTTAATTTTCTTCTCAGTTTGTGGGCCAGACAAGAGGATAGGTTATTTTTGCCAATTTGACATTATGTACTTTGAGCCAAGGAAATGATTTAAAAAATAATAATAATAATAACAATGCATGTCATTACCCTGCGGTTGACTCTCTTTCACAAACATTGTGTTTGTTAATCAATTTTAATGTACTGGCTGGCTGGTGGGGATAGTGCTAGGAGGATGGCTAGTCCCAATGTTAAAAAAAAAAAAAAAGATTGGGGCGCCTGGGCGGCTCAGTTGGTTGAGCGACTGCCTTCGGCTCAGGTCATGATCCTGGAGTCCCTGGATCGAGTCCCGCATCGGGCTCCCTCCTTGGCAGGGAGTCTGCTTCTCCCTCTGACCCTCTTCCCTCTCGTGCTTTCTATCTCTCATTCTCTCTCTCTCTCTCTCAAATAAATAAATAAAATCTTTAAAAATAAATAAATAAAAGGATCAAAATTAATTTCTGGCAGCATTAAATATCTCATTGTGTTTGATGCGTTTTTCACAGTCGATAGCTCAAATCTAGACACATGCTCTTCTATCAAGGGATGACCGGAAGCTTTTTGAAAGAGGAAACCCTAGCATAGTTACCTAACCTGAGAGGAATTCCCAGCATTTTAATAGAGATTCAAGAGGTAATCTATTCAGACTGCGTTCAATCTATGTTGTCAGTTAACTGATGAATTTTTCTGGTTGCTACATTTACCCAACAAAGTTCTCAGAGCCAAGTGTTTATGGGAAACACTGAACTGTTGAATTTCAATGTTCTCTGTTTCATTCAGCAAACTCAGTTTTCCATTCAAATAGCAACTCCTTCCGGGCTTCTTAAAAGGACTGGCCACTATCTTTGGGCTATCTGGATGCAGAGTACAGTGTCAATATCTGAGTTGAATTCTCTGCACCTTCTTGCTATAACTCAGTGAAGCGGGGTGGCTTGGCAGAATTCACGGGGTTATGGGAGAGGAAGGAAGGGCTTGAATTCAAAGTAGTGAGCGCAACTACTCTGGGGGAGATGGTTGGGGCTGCCACCCAAGAATTTCGGTTCCAGGCCTCTTACCGCCTCCTAGCTGCGTGACCTTGGGCGAGTGATGTCACCCAGCTACACTCTACTTTCCTGGTCTGTGTCATGGGGCTGTGAATATACCTGCCTCACAAAGCTGAGGATTTGGTTATGAAAGCTACCATGAGTGTTTGTTTCTCCCCTCTGGCCATGAAACCTGACACGGTTCTCCCAGTTTGATAAACTTGAAATGGGTTCTGCAATACCCAACATGGGGAGCTGATGCATTATCTTGATTTGAAAACTAAAACGCTGGGGCGCCTGGCTGGCTCAGTCAGTGGTGCACGTGACTCGACCTCGGGGTCCGGAGTTCAAGCCCCACCTTGGGCGTAGAGATTCCTTAAAAAAAAAAAAAGACTAAAATGTTTTTTTCCCACAGTATCTTATTTCCCTCCAAATCGCCCAGCATCACTGCAGATGCAACAACTAAGGAGCATCCTCAGCTGAAACCTCACAAAGATGCTGTCGTTAAGTTGAGCCGTGTATCAGCACGGGTTCACGTCATTACTTGCAAAGGGCTTCTTTGGCTGCGTAAAATCTAGAAAGACAAGTGACAGTTGACCCTTCATAAGCCAGGCAAGAGCTATATTGGGCAGAGGAGAGTTTCAAGGTCAAGTTCATAATTGAAGAATTATGTACTGGCTGATAATGCTGGCAAAATTCTAACCTTGTCTTTCCTGGAAGAGTGCTAGAAGGATCTTCTGTGTTCTCCCTTCAGGATTCAGAGGGAGTAACAACTTTCAAATTAATAATTAACATCACAACTGTGAGACACTGTAGCCAGTACTGTGCCAAGGCCTGTTTATACAGTAAGTCATATCCCCCTCACATCACCCCTGTGAGGCTGAGGATGCCCCTGGTGCTCTAGTATGTAGGCTTTCCCGGGGCCGAGGACCCAGCCTGACTTACTCTGATTTCAGAACATAGTACGGTTATAAAATGCATCGTAGGTGCTCCATACACATTTGTTTAATAAGTGAATCCCATTTTGCAGTTTTAGACAGTGCAGTGTAGAGTGGTTAAGTGACTAGCCAGCCCAGGGTTATGCAGCTAAGTAAGTGAGACAGTCAGTGTTCTGAGAGCCCACACTGGGAAGGAGGCCTGTGGTATCAGGGCTCTATGTAGCCTGCCCCTTAGTCATCCTTGTTTGTTCCTGTCCTCAGCTGTGTGGGGCTTCCCTGAATCCAGAGTTCTTACATCAAGTTCTCCAGAAAGTAAACCTCTAATCTTCTGCCCAAGTTGGGGGAAAAGTAGTTACCCAGCTGCACGGGGTTAGGGAGGAATCTTAGGGCCTAACTGCTTGGATAGATGGAAGGATGGATGGGTAGGTGGGTAGGTGGATGGATTTTCCAACTGCTGCTTATATAGGCTTTCAAGAAATAATTCCTTTTGGGCGCCTGAGTGGCTCAGTTGGTTAAGCGACTGCCTTCGGCTCAGGTCATGATCCTGGAGTCCTGGGATCGAGTCCCACATCGGGCTCCCTGCTCAGCAGGGAGTCTGCTTCTCCCTCTGACCCTCTTCCCTCTCATGCTCTCTATCTCTCATTCTCTCTCTCTCTCAAATAAATAAATAAATAAATCTTTAAAAAAAAAAAAAAAAGAAAGAATTCCTTTTTTTCCCCCGAAGCAATAATTCTGTTTTCATTCCCATATGCACTTTACTTTCTGAGTAACTTTGTGTCTCCACTTCCTGACCCTTCCAAGGGATCTGTACCTTGAAATCAGTCTGCTTTATTTTCCACTTTCTGTGATCTAAATTTGTGGTCACTTGTCCATTTGCTTCCCAATTCCCACCCTCTGTCCTCGTTGGTTTTGCCTTTTCAATTCTTTTAGCGTATCTTAAATGGGGTTTCAGAGGGAGCATCAGAAAACGTGTTTAGCACGCCATACTTAACCAAAAATCCCTTGCTCTTTTTATTATTTTACCTTTTTAAAAAATATATATATATCTAGGGGCGCCTGGGTGGCTCAGTTGGTTAAGCGACTGCCTTCGGCTCAGATCATGATCCTGGACTCCCAGAATCAAGTCCCGCGGCGGGCTCCCTGCTCAGCAGGGAGTCTGCTTCTCCCTCTGACCTTCCCCCCTCTCATGTACTCTCTCTCTCTCATTCTCTCTCTCAAATAAATAAATAAAATCTTTAAAAAATATATTTATTTATTTGACAGAGAGAGACACAGCAAGAGAGGGAACACAAGCAGGGGGAGTGGGAGAGGGAGAAGCAGGCTTCCCACTGAGCAAGGAGCCCGATGCAGGGCTTCATCCCTGGACCCTGGGATCATGACCTGAGCTGAAGGCTGACGCTTAATGACTGAGCTACCCGGGTGCCCTATTTTACTTTTTTTTTTTTTAAAGTAAGCGCCTGGCCCTACGTGGGGCCGGAACTCAAGACCCCAAGGTCAGGAGTTGCATGCTCCACTGACTGAGCCAGCCAGGTGCCTCTTTTTTTTTTTTTTAAAGATTTTATTTATTTATTTGAGAGAGAGAGAGAATGAGAGATAGAAAGCACGAGAGGGAAGAGGGTCAGAGGGAGAAGCAGACTCCCTGCTGAGCAGGGAGCCCGATGAGGGACTCGATCCCGGGACTCCAGGATCATGACCTGAGCCGAAGGCAGTTGCCCAACCAACTGAGCCACCCAGGCGCCCCCAGCCAGGTGCCTCTTATTATTTTACTTTTTTAAAGTTAGATTTTTTTTTTCTGATCTCAAAAATTAATGCTTGCTATTTAAAAAAATCAATAAATGTGTTTCAAGTAAAAAACAAAAATACACATCCTACCAATCCAGATATGACTGTGATTAACAGTTTGGTGTACACATTTTCAGAATTTTTATGCCTATATAAAAAATACTAAAATTTATTTTTCAAACGTGTTATCATTTGCACACAGCTTTGTAAATTTGCTTTGATTTTCACTTAGCAATATACCATAGATATCTATTCATGTTAATATATAAATATACTTTATACTTTTAAACACACCATAGTTTTCCTTATACTGGTATTAATCAACCCCTTTTGATGGGCATTTAGATTGTTTCCACTTTTTCACTATTACAAAATTCTTAGGTGCACCCTTAGACATACTCGCTTATTTCCTTAGGCTCAATTTGTAGAAATTGTTTCATTAGGTTAACATCATCAGATATTATCAAGTTGTTCCTCAAAAAATGTCCATTCCAGGGGCACCTGGGTGGCTCAGATGGTTGAGCGTCTGCCTTTGGCTAGGGGTCATGGTCCCAGGGTCCTGGGATGGAGCCCTGCATCGGGCTCCCTGCTCAGTGGGGAGCCTGTTTCCCCCTCTCTCTCTACTGCTCCCCATGCTTGTGTGTTCACTCTCTCTCTGTCAAATAAATAAATAAAATCTTTAAAAAAAAATGCCCATTCCCATCAGCAGTTTATATTCCCATCTGCAAAGTATCAAGGTACTGCTTTCCTAACACGCTTGCAGCACTGAGTGTTATGATCTCATTCCTCTGCTACTCCTTTTAAACACTGGTATTGACGTATACCAGCTTTGGGGCTAGTCAGCCTCTTTTGGCAGTTAGTTGTTTCCTTCAGATTCCGAAGGTGTGGAAATTGTACAGTGTAAGAATGTCGTCAGAGGCTTCCACTGTGCACATATGGAAGCAGAGGCCTAGGGAGTGGAGGTGACGTGCCCATGCCACACACCGGCAGATCTGTGACCACAAAACACTTGTCCCAACTCCCGGCCAAGCCCAAGTGTTCCCTGGATCAGACTGCTTGGACAGACGAACCCCATAACCTGCTCTTTCTAGAGCCCCTTCCCTTCTGAAGCCAGAAGCATGCACCTCAGGCGAGGGATGGGAAATTGCATTTTCAGAGCACCTTCTAAGAGCCTCAGCCTGCCCCAGGTACTTTGCAGACGTTATGCCCACAATTATACCATGAGGTGTAGGTATTATTAACTCCGTTACACCAGAAGGAAATGGAGGAACTAGAGATTCAGCTAATCAAATTAGTAATCTGTGCCCAGTCCCAGGGGATTTAGCTTGGCGACTAGATGAGATTCTTAAGGGTGAATACTGTGGCAGCACGGGAGTCAGGTTTAAAGGGAGGAAGAGTGGTATCAGCAAGGCCAGTGGGCCCTGTGTGGGGAAGGGGGACGTTTCCTGGGAAGCCTGAAGAGCCTCTGATCCTTCCTCCCCACAGCAAGTGCTCATTCAGGCTAAGAGTAAAGACTGGCAGCATCAGCGACTGTCAAGGCGGCATCTTGTTGTTTTGGGATCCTGTTGTTGCCCAGGGTTGAGCCCAAGTCCAGCACAATGCCTGCTGGCCGAGCCCCTGTGCTGGAACGACTGAACAGTCCAGCATGGCCAGTGTGCAAATGTCAAGTAAACACCAAATTCAAGTGCAATCTAACTATTGTGCTGGGACTGTTTGCTTTAGATATAATAGTCAGCAGGAAAGGAGAAGGAGAGGGAGGGAGGAAAATGTATGTCACTTCATAAGGCAAATCATGAACGTGTGAGCCCTCCCTGGGCTGGCTGGAATGTCACAGGGACCAACGTCAAATAAATAAAGGGCCTGCACTCCATGTTGCAAAAATAAGCATGTCCATTTGCTTGAAAAAAAAAAAAAAGTTCAGATGAGGGAACATTTTCCAGTCAATCACTCTGCAGCAAAGTCATCCTGTTGAATTTGTGACTCACAGGCTCTCTGTGTCAATAGACAGAGAGTAAGCCCATCTTTATGACTTCACTGGGAGATGAAGCAGAAGTCGGGGATGAGGCTGGGCCGGCTCTCACCCAGGGCTCGAAGCTCTGACAATAAATAGCCAAGGAAAGTCTGACCACTCAGAGGCTGGGCAATTACATTTGTTGTTCCCTTTTCTTTATTTCTCCCTTGTCTCCTAGAAAAGAACCAACGTAACATTTGACTGACTTCATCCTTTCCTTGCCTCCACATGGATGGAGGGCTGTGATTGGAGGGCGTTTCCTGCATTTGGTGTTCTGCACACGGTGCTATCTCATTCTGCCCTCGTAGCCATTCTGGAGGGTAGTTGGTATTTGTGTTCTTTTCTGGGGGAGGATACTGAGGCCCGCAGGGTTAGGCACCTTTGCCAGCTTCTGGCCGAGGGTTCTACCACAGTTCTTTCTGGCTTCGATTTCAGACTCTGCGCATTTTTCTTTTCTTTTCTTTTTTTCTTTTTTTTTTTTTTTTGCGGACAACCTCCCATTTTGCTGTTTTACTGTAAGCCAGACGGTAGCCTTGGCACTGGGGCTCCCCGGAGAAATAAAAAGAGGTTCCTGCCCTCAAAGAGCTCCAGGACCAGCCAAAGTGCTCTGGTCTGGTATTCAAGACCCCCTGGGACAGGATCAGTTCAGGTGGCCTGAAACCAGTTGATATTTAAGAAAAGGTGGTACCAAGAGACTCCCGGCTTGTTTTCCAAATTGGCACCATTTGTAGATGCCTCAGGAATGCCTGAGGGATAGAAAACCCATGCAGAGATCATAGACCATAGATGAGCTAAAGCTTGGTGCTAAAGTGGTTGACCCGGAAGCAAAGCCTGCAGCCTGTCAGCTTTGTTTGGCAAACTGGCTGAAGAGGGGCAGAGGCTCCATGTTCCATCTTGTGTCACCACAGAGCAGGGTGGGCGCGCAGGGGTGCGAGCCCCGAGAGGGCCTGGCCTCTGGTCTGGTCTCGGCTACCACACTCATGAGCTTGGGTCAGTCATTCCCTCAGCCCGCGCCTTTGGCCTCTTCCGCTATAACCCGAAGGCCGGAAGGGGCAAGTCCCTTGTGGCTCAAAAGCATCAGGATTAACCTGGAGGGTTGGATCTGCTCTTGACTTTGGATGGCCTCAGCCTTACCTATTTGCAATGTTCAGAAATGAAAAAAAAAAAAAAAAAGCAAGGAACCTGCTAGTTCTCAGGACTGAGACATTTCGTCTTCACTCTCCCCGCAGCCCTGCTGAAAAGGAACTTTGATCTTTCAAAACATCTGGTGTCTGCCCAAACCAAAGCAGTTCTTAGAGCCGCTTTGCCTTCATTTTCACATAACCCCGATTTTTTCCTTCTCCTTTCTTTCTGCGGTCCCGGGTGTTTGCCCAGCTCCGCGAAGCTATCGGTGTGTGGACTGGATTCCCTGGTTGCCTTCGTCCTCCCGAAGTTCCAGTCCTTAAAAGTTTTTCTTCTTGATGGCTGGGGAAATTCTTGAAAGCACTCGGTCAATACTCTTTCGCTGGAGTATACTTTTAAAAAATTTATTTTGGCTCTCTGTTGTTTGTCGAGCCCTCACAGAGTCCTGTGCGGAGACTGCTCCGTTTACCATTTTGAATTTCTCCCCCTTCTCGCTGGCAAGCATCATGTTTCCGCTGTAATCTGCCTGAAAAACAAACAGGAGAGTTTACACTGGTCTCTGTGTCAACCATCTGCCCACTCAATGATCTCTCCAACAATGTAAGTGCTAGAAGACCAACTGTGTGTGTGTATGTGTGTGTGTATGTAGGGAGAAAAATTCATTCACTCCTTCATACAGCTGATTTTTAGGGAGCACCAGCTATGTGTCTGGCTCAGTGCTGGGCACTGGGAACTTCAAGGGTGAACAAAGATAGATGTGACCCTTCCCCAGAGCGAGCTTACAGAGCTTATAGTCTATTGCCAGGAGAAATACATTAATCAAATAATCACAAAGGGAATGGCAAACTGTAGAAAACCGTGATGAAAGAGGATGCATGGTGTAGGAGAGCTTGTAAGAGGGGCAGCTGGTCTGGTTGGGGTGTCCAAGGAGTGTAGATGAAAGTCATATTCTCCTTGTGAACTATGATCCCTGATGAATGGTTAAGACCAAGTATTTAGGCCTTAAATTTCGAGAACTAGCATGGCCTCAATGGTATTTGTAGATTATTTAAATTTTCAGGTTATTTAAAGCCCCAGGCGAGGGACTTAGGGCACAGAGATGAACAGGACATTGCCTAGGAGACACACCCCTGAAAGAAATTGTAGTACAAGGTGTAAAGTGTCATAATAGCAGGCAGGATGCAACAGGTTGCCCGGGAGCCCAGAAGAGAGAGGGACTGATTCTGCTTGAGGTGTCCCGGGCAGGGAGGGCACCCCACATCTCCCGAGTGGGGTTCAGGCAGCACAAAGCATGGTGACGGGACTGTGCAGAGTGTATGTAGGTGGAATGGTGTGAAATCTGGGGGCGGGGGGAGGCAAAGTGGAGTGAATAGGTGGGATTGGTGATCTCAGGAAAAGTCATTTGGGGGGAAAAAATTGAGGGGCCCAGTGTCATGATTTCCCTTAAATCAGATGGTTACTCAAGACCCACATGTTGGGGCGCCTGAGTGGCTCAGTCGTTAAGCGTCTGCCTTCGGCTCAGGTCATGATCCCAGAGTCCTGGGATCGAGCCCCACGTCGGGCTCCCTGCTCCACGGGAAGCCTGCTTCTCCCTCTCCCACTCCCCCTGCTTGTGTTCCCTCTCTTGCTGTGTCTCTCTCTGTTAAATAAATAAAAAATCTTAAAAAAAAAAAAGACCCACATGTTAAAGTTGTACTGTATATGCTTTCAGTGATCCTAGAACTATGTTAAATTTTTTGTCATAGATTTATTCTACCAGTCATAGTATGATTAATATTTTCTTTAAACCCACTCATTTTTAAAACTTTAAAACATATTTAATAATAATAGGTGTAGTATCACAATTTGGATGTACTAGCTCAATGTTTTATAACATATCATACAATAAATGCACAACAATTAAAATGTTCAGTGTTTCTCTGTGTGCCATTTAAAGTCTTCTTGAGTCCTGGGAGTGGTACTTGTACTTCATTTTTATAAAAACTGTTCTGCCTTAACTCTAGGGCAATTTAGATCTTAAAAACTGAAGCTTGCTTCTTTCTCCCATCACTCATATTACATTCAGCAACTGAGCAGAATCTTTTCTATCTAAACTGGTTTCTCTGACTAGCAGTTCAAGGCCATTTCATCCTTCTGCTTCTGGGCTTGGATTCTCTCGCTTTTAAACTTTCATTTTTGGGGCGCCTGGGTGACTCAGTTGTTAAGCGTCTGCCTTCGGCTCAGGTCATGGTCCCAGGGTCCTGGGATCGAGCCCCGCATCGGGCTCCCTGCTCCGCGGGAGGCCTGCTTCTCCTTCTCCCTCTCCCCCTGCTTGTGTTTCCTCTCTTGTTGTGTCTCTCTCTGTCAAATAAATAAAATCTTTAAAAAAAAAATTTCATTTTCTCCCATTTATCTGGTTCTGAAGAGCATGCCCTGTCCATCCAATGACGGTCTGTCCACATACCTCCTCTTGTACTCCCCAGAGTTGAAGCTTTTGGTGGTCAGTTGCCTGTTTAAAAATACAGAATGTATTTTCTGCCCATAAAAAAGTAAAATACTCATCAGTAAGGAATTTGCCCTAATTAAACATCTTCTCTTTGAAACAATCCTCAAAACAACCCTGAAACAGTAGTAGTTAAAGCTTCATTTTACAGATGGGAAAACTGGGGTTGAGATGGAGCTGAGTAATGGCTGGCCTCAGGGCTATGGCCAGCTGGAGCCAGGCTTTGTATTCAGGACCGTCTACAGATCCAGAGCCTGGGGGCTCTCTCTTTGGCTTCTAAATTCACTTGGGTGAACTTTGTTCCTCATCCACTTAACAGACGTTTGGTAATGTCAATTCTGTACAAAATGTCCTGCTATATGAAGGGAGATTCAGAGAATATGAACGACAAAGGCTGTGTTCCTTGGCGCGGGGGGGGGGGGGGGGGGGTGAGGCAGGGTTAGAACTGAAACGATTATGTTTTTAACAGTCAAGTTAATTTTTAAGTTTAAAAAATTATATCTGTATCAACTAAAACATGCACATGGTAAGAGTCAAATAGTTTATGAAAAAGATCTAAGATTAAAAGCAAAACCTTTTCCTGTTGCTCCTCAATATCAGATCTGTTCTATGGATGAAACCATCATGAATAGCTTCTTATTATGTTTACTTTTTGCTTTTCTCTACCACTCTGCAAAGACTTTGAAGTAACTCACAATGAATGATATGCTTTCTTTTCCTTTATAACATTAATATAGAAATAGAAAACCAAATTCGTGAAAAAAGAAGGAAGCTAGCATGCAATGCAATGGCTATGACTGAACATCAGATCTGCTTCTCAGCTTCCTGGTAGCCAAGGCAAAAAGGGAACAAGCTGAGTTCCATAGCTCTCATTATCACAGAGGAAGAAACCTTATTGTGATTTTGGGTCTCCAAGCCTCAAGTCCACTTCTCACCTGAAAGCCCACATAGGGACAATGTCAGACGCAAAGACTTTTGGCAACAGCTTTAACTACAAATGCCAGTTTCTGCCTGCCGTCTCTTGCGAAGGCTTTTAATTAAGGTCAAGGGCTTCACAATAAAGCATACATCAGTGAGGGCTTGGCTGACCTGGCTTAACAACAGACTGTAACACAAAGCGGGTTGAATACCCATATAGCGGGAGCTCAGGGGACCATGCGATTATTTGCAAGTTAGGCAAGGGAGAAAGGCTTCCCAGAGGAGAAAAAGGTTGCACTGGGCTTTGAGGAGTAGCGTCAAAAGGCAGAGAAGGGGGCAAAAGGGAAGGGCATTCCAGTTTAGGGAGCAAGCACAATGGCACAGAGAAGTGAAAACGCTTGGCCTGTTAGAAGAATGTCAAACAGTTGGCGGCAGCGGCGGCGGGGGGGGCGGTTGAGAGAAAGAGATTCTAATAAGACTTCCATGAAAGAGGCTGGATTTGCTGCTTGGACATTTTCTAGCTCTTCCGAGACAACTTTTTGTTGAGTTAAGCGAAAACGAATAAGAATCAGATGGACCACATTTCTCTTGAATGCACACGGGTTTAAAAACGAAGGGGAAAAAGAACTTGACAAAATGTGTCTTGGCTTTTGCCAAACCCAAAGTATTTGAAAAATCACACAAGACACATCTCGAACCCAAACACATGCCTGGATTCTCCCACTCTTAATTGCAGCTGCAGCCGGTTAATAAAATGAATTGTGTACATGAAAATGGGGTCTGAATGGAGGAGCCTCGTTAAAGAGAATGAGTGATGCAGGGCGGTTAGCTGGTTTACCCTCAAGGGTGTCTACAGCTCATGCCCTTGCAGAAGAAGAGAGACGGCCAATGGACACACGCTAACCAAGCTATTGACGCAGCTCTCATGTAGAACAATTAAAACCCCATATTATTTAACTTGATTGTATCATGTGTAGAAAGAATTCAGCATCTCTTGTTCCTCTCCCTGGCTGTCTCTCAGTTTTAGATTTCGGAGTGTAAAAAATGAAAAGAAAAGAAATATGTTTTGCATCAGGCCCTATTCACTTGAGTGGAGACCAAATGAGAGATGGTGGAAATAGAAGAATAAGATCTCTAACACACTATTTATTATGATTCTAAATTCTTGCTTGAGGATCATGGACATTTGAAAAATGGAAGGAATCTGAGGCTCGGAGAAGTTAACTGATTTTGTCCGTGACCCGCAGTTGGTCAGTTGTAGAGTTCAGACTCAGACCCGGGCTGCTGACTCCCCTCCTTCCACGGCTGCTCAAAGTCCATCCTCCTGAAATGAGGGTTCATAGAAAGGAGTCTGGCTTCATTTTCATGTTGTGTGTGTGTGTGTGTGTGTGTGTGTGCGCACACATGCAGGCCTGTGTGTATTATAAAGGTCTTTAATATGCTTTAATACGCTTTCGATTCATGTACTTTTCGGTATGCAGGCTCCACCTCAATAACAAAGGGGGAAAAATGACATGTTGGGCAGAATCCTTACCAACTTGTTAAACTACAAGCTGAGCTCATTAAAACAAAGATCAAGGTAGAGAAATTAGAATCCACAGAATTACCTTGGCCCATGGCTCAGAAAGTGTGGCCCAAAGCAAATCTTGGGAAGACCAGTGGGGCTGTGAAGACGACTCGCCCATCTGGATGTCCCAGAGATTCCTCATTCCTGATCTTGGTAACACTGTCATCTCTGGTCACTCAGCCCAGAAACCTAGGAGTTCCCCTTGACTACTCACTCCCTTACCCATCCTAAAAAGTCTCCCTGTCCTACTAACCTTCCCACCAAGGAAGACTTTAATATGTCACTTTCTCTCCAGCCCTAGGTTCGCCCATCCTGTTTTGGCCCTCTTTCCCCCTCTCGCTCTACTTCACAAAAAGAACACAACCAAAATACTTTCTGTTTTTTACTTACTCTACCAGTTTCTATTGGGCTGTATCATCATTGCCTGGATCATGGCAATCCCTCTCTAAGTGGCCTCAGTGCCTCCACTCTGAGTCCCCGGGACCCTTCTCACACTGCTGCCAGAGGGACTATTTTCATGTGAAAACACTTCCCTCCCCCACAGAGCAGTGCTTGGCTCCTTCAAGACGGGCCATCGCTTATGTCTCCATGAGCTCCGCATCTCGCTACTTCCAGCCTCAAGCTTTATGTTGACCACAATGACGGCTTGTAGCTTCCAAGACAAGGTAAGCTGCTTTTTGTTTGTTTGTTACCTTGCTTGTGTTTTTTTGGTCACTCGCTTCTGCTTTCTTTTGGTTTTTGCTTCTGTGTCTTTGCTCTGAACTAGGTTCCCGGCACTAGGGAATGCTCTTTCCCACACATCACTTCCCAAGGGGCACTCTCGGAAGAAGAATTCGTTTTGAATTGGCTTTTCATCTTCAGCACCTGGCCCCCAAATCGGCCCACTGTAGATGTTCAGTAAATATTTCCTGGATGAGAGTATTCTTAACTCCTGAGCACAGTCCCAGATGCCCATTCACTCATTCGGGCACTCGTTCATTCATCTGCACGATCACATTTAATCCTTGAGGTCCATAGACACGGTGCCATTCATATGATATTATATCAATGTCATAGCAGTTGGTAAATAAATAGCAACCGTCCCAAGTGCTCCTCACCACGCTGGTCCCTCCCCTGGAATCCCCTGGTCCTCCCTGTGATTCAGCAATGGAAGGTTAACTCAGGTCCTCTGGGGCACCCCCCTGGTCTAAGGGTTGCTGTATGATGGTGCACTGTCACCCCTACCCAGAGGGAAGGTTTTCCAGGTCCCATTTTACACAGGAAGCCCCAGGAGACTCATGATGCCCGTGTCTGTAGATCCAGGGCTCTTCCCAGGACACAGTTAAGCCTTCTCCTCCTGCCTCTCCTGTGAAGGCAGGTATCTGGGCTGGTGGAACCCCCTTGAGTTTTGGCAAATTCCTCTGTGCACAGAGTGAGATTCCAGGATAGCCAAGCGTGTGTTGCAAATTCAAGATTGGCCAAAGTGAATTTAGTTCAACTCATTCAAACAAAATTACATTCACACGGAGGCACAGTGCGTTGTTTCTGGCCTGAACGCATGATTCTTTTCCTTAGGTTATAACTGTTTCCCTGTCTTTCACTACCCAAAAAACAGTGCCATCGCCAACTCACACTTCACTAAGGGAGAGAGGGGCAGCCTGAGACAGAGCACAGAGCACAAGATTTGTTGCCGTTTCTGGACATGGGGTCCAAAATTTATACTAAAAACATGCTTCTAAGGGCTAAGGTTTTGTGCTCTGAAGCCCATAGTTCAGCTGGACTCTGCTGAACATCTAGGGATTTGAAGAACTTCACACCCACCTACTATCTGCCTAGGACCATCTCATTCCTGGACCTTTTATTCACCAGGAAACTAGGACCTCCTGCGAGAACCCCAGTACTGTTCCCCTGCCTCCAGCCCTTTCCTGAATGACCTTCTGTAGCATGGCCTTGGTGCCAACCTGTCCTCTGGAAGCCTTGAACACACACGAGAGGTCCAGGGCAATATAGACATGACCACTCTCACTCTAGATTGGGCAGAAGCATGTCATAAACCAATATAGCAAGGCTACCATCATTGACTGAACATCTACTCTGTGACACGCACTAGTCCATGAGAAAGGGCTGGTTCGTATTTTCTTGAGGTTAGGACACAGTTGTTTTTTGTTTTTGTTTTCATTTTTGTATTTTAACATCTTTAAAACTGGGATAGGCATTACAGTCAATGGCTCTTACAATTGCTACTGGATAGGTGCTAGTCACGTTGTGTTAATGCCTTAATCAAGTGATTTTATTTATAAATATGTATAATATGCACAAGAGTGATAAGTGATATTAAAATCTATTTCTAAGTAAGTTCAAAAGAGCTCTTTCACTGAGTATAAAATAGAAGTTCTCACTGATAAGAAGGCAATGTGTCATGGTGGAGTTGGCAACATTTTGTCTTTCTGAGTGGTACATGAAATAATGGTAACACTAAAAACTTGTTGGGGGCACCTGGCTGGCTTATTAGGTAAAGCATGTGACTCTTGGTCTCGGGGTCATGAGTTTAAGCCCCATGTTGGGTGTAGAGATTACTCAAATAAAGAAAACTTTAAAAATATATAAAATCTTAAATAAATAAATAAATAAAAATTTGTTGGTGGACTAAATTTGATGAAATATGGTGTATGAGAAGATGATCCTTCTTTGTCCTCAAGGAGCTCATGTTTGAGTAGGGGGAAAACACCTAAGTCATTAAAGACAGGACAGCAGTGCTATGAGAGCGGAAAGCTCAGAGCCGACAGGTGAGAACTAACCAGGCAGAAAGAAGCTTTAAAGGGAAGGTGGCCTTGGAACTAGAACTTGAAGGATGCCTGGCAATTCACCAGGCAGAGAAGAGGAAGGGCATTCTAACCAGCGGGAAATGTGCAAAGGCAAGGATGCACATCCCACTGGGGAAAGGATAAATATTGTTTCCAAGTCAGGGCTAGAGAGTGAGGGGTCCGAGGTGCACACTAAAGGAGTTTGGTTTTATTCAGGGGAGAGACATGATCAAGGCTTCCTTTTAGAATAGAGTCTGTCTGCAGTGTGCCAGATGGGCATGAGGACAAGAGCTGGGAGGCTGGGGAGGCGCTGTTGGGAGCGGTCCCACAAAGGAGGGACAAGGGTCCGTGTGAGGAAAGGAAGGGGGGGATGGGAAGTCATGAGTCTTGCTGGCTTTTGAACCCCACAGCCATGCTTGGAGGTTAGAAGTATCATGCCCATTTTACCGCTGAGTAAACTGAGGCCAGATGGGGCACAGTAATTGGATCAAATGTTGAGTGGTGAAATCAGAATAGTACCAAGGGAAGTGCAGCTGGCTGACTGTTGAGTGGCCTGATTGTGGAGAGGACGCTGTGGCCTTGGGGAATAGTCCAGGGTCCTGGCAGGTTTAGAGACTGGATTAATCCATCCATTTAGCGCTGCTTCAACTCTTGGGGCTAGAATCACATTATCCAAGTTCTGGGGTATGGATACTTATGGATACTTATGTCATACTGGTTTATACCATGCCATAGCATGCCATAGTACAGATTGATTTACAATGAAAAGTAGAAATGTAGTAAGGACAATGTCCTAGTTGCTAGCATTCTTTCCCTCTGAAGACCTGTCCATGGGCAGGCAGACTAGAAGGTTACCTCGTGACTCTGGAAACCAAGCAAGAGGTCAGTTATGGGCCTTTACTCTTTAAAGGGTTCAGCCCCAGATAGCCTGGTGTATCTAATGGGCCCTTGGGAGGGGAAGGCTCAAAATCCATTGGTGTGGACCTCTCCCTGAATAGTGCTGGGATCTACCTCTGAGCCTTACCAAGTCTGCCAGGGGCTAGACAACCTAGCTCCCTGCTTCCTGACTCCGAACTTTACTCCCCACCTGCGAACTCCCTTTCAGCACCACCTCCATGCATCTTTTGCATCTGCAGTTTCCTTTCCCCGGGACACTCTTCCCCAGACATCCAAGTGGTAGATTCTCTCCATTTCAGGTCTTTGCTCAAGTACCAACTTCTTGGAATAACAGGGTTTTAAAATATTGCAATCCCTGGGGTGCCTGGGTGTCTCAGTCGGTTAAGCGTCTGCCTTCTGCTCAGGTCATGATCCTGGGGTCCTGGGATGGAGCCCCACGTCAGGCTCTCTGCCCAGTGGAGAGTCTGCTTCTCCCTCTCCCTGCTGCTCCCCCTGCTTGTGCTCGCTCTGTCAAATAAATAAATAAAATCTTTAAAAAATTTTTTTCTTTTAATCCCCACTTCTCAGAACCGGACATCTCCATTCCTCTTGCTGACTTTATTTTTTCCACATCACTTGTCATCATCTGACATATCATTTTTCTTAGGATTTTATTTATTATTTTTTAAATTCCCTGACTCCCTCCCTAGAATATAAGCTACACAAAAGCAGGACTCCTGTCTGTTTGGTTCACTCTTTGTCCTCCTACCTAAAACAGCTCTTGGTACTTGGTAAGGTTTAGTTACCCTTTGTTAATTGAATGAATGAATCTGCTTTTTCTCTAAGTCCCAGGCTGACCCTCCTTTCCTTCTTGCCCCCAGCCACTTCTGATGGGCACATTCCTTCTTTAGATTATCTTAATCCTGAATCAAATTTAACTTTGCTCTGGAAGAGCCATCCTATCTCCTCTGGGTTTTGCATATCTTGTCCCTAAAGCTTCAGGGCATCTTACTCTCACTTCTGACTCCAGCCCTGTGACTGGCCTGGGTGAGTTAAATGGCTCATTAGAATCAGGTCCTGCTGACACCCATCCAGCCCTCCCTGCCTAGGGCCCTGGAAGAGGGTAAGAAAAGGTCAAGATAGATTTGAGAGCTTTAGAAATAGAAGGTAGGAGGTTGGGTGAAAAGAGGAAGCAGGGCCATTGTCTGGGTTAGAAATTCAGGAGCAATAGTAGGTCATTGTGGAGTGTGGGGAGTGCCAGAGTCCATGACATTCAGTTTGGTTAAGGTCAAAGCTCACTTAACAGAAGTGAATTCCAGCTGAGGAGCTGATAGCTACCAGGGTGGGAAAGGTTGGGACCCACAGGCCTACCAGTGTTATTGGAAGGGAGTTCTCTAATGATGGTCAGGAACCACCCCCCCGCCCCACCAGACGGCCACACCCAGGTTGCAGGCCTCCCCTCCCGGGACTCCCAGCCTCCAGAAAACCTTCTGCCCTCTGGGCTGGAGAAAGGCCAGTTTGAGACACCTGTAGCCACCTGTGTAACTGAGATCTCTTAACACATGGCTTTGTAACTGCTGGCTTATCTGTCTATCCCAACTAGACGGAGATCTCTGGGAGCAGGAAAGTTCCCATTTGCATCCCCTCCTGCCCCCTTTTTAAAAGAATGTGTTGTTAGAGGAGTTTTAGGCTCACAGTAAAATTGAAAGAGGGTATAGATATTTCTCATATACCCCCTGCCCCTACACATGCACAGCCTCCCTCCCCTATTACCAACATTCCCCCATTGGAGTGGCATATTTGTAACAATTGAGCCTACATTGACACACAATCACCCAAAGTCCATAGTTTACATTACGTTCACCATCGGTGGTGTACATTCCATGGATTTGGACAAAAGTATAATGACATGTATCCACCATTGTAGTATCCTAGAGAGTATATTCACTGCCCTAAAAATCCTCTGTGCTCAGCCTATTCATCTCTCTCCTCTCCCTGGACCTCTGGCAACCACTGATCCTCTTACCGTCTCCACGGTTTTGCCTTTCCCAGAATATGAGGTAGCTGGAGCTATAGAGTACGTAGCCTTTTCCCATTAGCTTCTTATGCTTACTAACATCCATTTAAGGTTCCTCCGTGTCTTTTCCTGGCTTGATAGCTTCATTTCTTTTTACCATTTGAATAATATTCCACTGCCTGGATGTACTGCAGTTTATTTATCCAATCAGCTACTAAAAGACATAATTTTTTTTTAAATTGTGGTAGAATACACACAACATAAAATTTGCCATTTTAAGCCATATTAACTGTACAGTTCAGAGTTATAAAGTTTATTTACATTGTTGTGTAACCATCACTGCCATCTATCTCCAGAACTTTTTCATTTGTCCAAATGGAAACTCTACACCCATTAAGCACTAACCTGCCTTTCCCCACTGCCCCTAGCCCCTGGTGACCTCTACTCTCCTTTCTGTAAGAATTTGGCTACTCTGTGTACCCTGCATGGGTGGAATCATACAATATTTGTCCTCTTGTGATGGGCTTATTGTATTTAGTATAATGCCTTCAAGGTTCATTCATGATGTAGCAGGTGTCAGAATTTCATTCCTTTCTAAGGCTGAGTAATATTCCACTGTATTTCTATACCACATGTTGTTTATCTGTTATTTATCAATGGATACTTAGGCTGTTTTCCCATTGGCCTTTGAGTTGTCTTGTGCCCAGCATTTTGGGTAGGCATTCAGCAAGCAGTTAATGGATGAACAATGGCACTTGAGAAAGTCTGGGGTGGAGGAGAGCTGAAGGAAGCTCCCCACCTTGAAGTAGTGGGTACAGTCCAAAGAAGGCCGCTATCATCAGAGCGGGAAGAAGCTGATGAGTAAATATATTTCTTTAAAAAAATTTTTTAAAGTTTATTTATTTATTTAAGTAATCTCTATACCCAACATGGGGCTTGAACTCATGACCCCGAAATCAAGAGCTGCACGCTCTTCTGACTGAGCCAGCCAAGTGCCCCTGATGAGTGACTTTATATCGGTTCAGAGATAACTGAACCGGTTCAGAATAACTCCCCACGTTATTCCTTTTGTATCCTGTTTCTAGCACTGCTTAGGAGTGACATTCTCAACACTCAAAGGGCCTTTGGATCTGTTTTTAGGGAAGATGAGGAACCAAGGTCTGGGCCGGGTCTATTTACTTTCAGCCTGCTCCAAAAAGAAGAGCAGTTTCAAGATCAAGTGCAGGAATTTAGCATTTATTAAGCACCTATGGGCTCCAGGCATTGTGCTGGCCCTCATCCATGTGGTTTTGCAGATTCTTAAGCCCATAAGGTCAGGATGATCCCTCCAGGTGCTCCTTAGAGTCCAGAGAGTGTCAGAGCTGGCCCCAGACCCCCAAAGCTCTTGGAGCCAGACTTGGGCTGCTGTGGCACCTTGTGCTCTCACCTCCAAATCCACTGCCCCCAGGTGGGCTAAGCCACAGCTATAGTTGGCATTTGGAAAATATTTGCCAGAGTCTAGGACTAAGGTCCAAGGCCTGGCACCATAGAGCCCCTGGGGCTGGTGTAAGATGTCAGGATGGGTTCCTGGACATTGTGGTTTCAGAGTGAGGCAGACAGCTTCTGTGGCCCTTCATCTAAGACCCTTTAGCTCAGTCCATCCAGTCCTGGTGGCCTCTGGAAGGTCTCATGGCAGGCTCAGAGGCCAGTGGGTCTGGGTCCTGACCCTCACTGAGTATTCCTTGCCTACCTCCAGAGGCCCAAGATGGCCAGGGAAGAGCCTGGGGTCAATTGGAACTTGACCTGTCCTAGAAAAAAAAAATCTATCTTCTACTCCCTCATCCTCCATCCTAGCCCCCATTGCTGACCCCTGGGTCTTCCCTCAGGTGTCGAGAATGCAGGAGTTGCTCCAGCTGGCATTCTCATTCTGGAGCTGTCATTTCCCAGCTGTGTGTCCTTGGACAAGTCACTTATCCTTTGTGTCTCAATTTCCCTTTCTCTGAAATGGGGATAATTTTTGTCCTACTTTATAGTGTTGATGTGGGGTTTAGAAGAATTAATACATATAAGGCATTTAGTGTAAAATCTGCATGGTTCAACTTAATAAATGTTAGCTTTCATTATTAGTAGCCCATTCTAGGTGTGCCTTCTCCATCTGGAATATTCTTCCTGTCATTTGTGCCGCAGACCCAGCTCTCCTACAACCTCCTCCAGGAAGTCTTCCCAGATTCTGGCCAGAGGGACTTCAAGTGCTTTTCACCTTTTCATTCATTGTGTTTGCTGTTTGTGGGCTTAATCCTCTCCCTTGCTGATTTGCCAACTTCTTTGGGCCAGGACCATGTCTTTTTCACTGTGCACACTGTGAAGCACCAAGCATGTTTCCACTCCATCTCTGGGCCTTTGATCTTGAGGCCATGTAGAGATTACAAGCACTGCACAGGGTGAAGAGACCCAGGACTCTAGTGGAGGGTCAGTGAACAGTTGGCTGGGGCACAGCTCTTTGTTCTGGGCTCTAGGTTCTCCATCTGTACAAGGAGGAAACGGAATTAAATGACTTCCAAAGTCATTCCAGACTTGACCAGTTTATACATAAATAGAAGGCACTAAATCCTTCAGAAAGGAATTTCTCCCATCTGTCAAGCTGGACTTCCCAGTCTCCAAAATTCCTTCTCAACAATCATGTGTTCATTGTTGGCTTTAAAGCCTTGGGTGTTGGAGTCACTGAGACCCGGGATTGAATCTTTGCCCTTAGTAATGGTGGCTGTATGCAAATTACTTCCTCATTTTTAGGAAACTCCCTTTCCTGGTCTGTATACTGCAGATGGTAATAACCTCAGAGTTATTACAGAGGGCGTGTTATATGAGATAATTTTTAAAGGGCTTAGTACTGTACCTCTGATGGAGTCAATCAACTGTAGCTATTATCTCATTCCCCAAAAAATATGAGAAGAAAGATACCTGTGGCTCCGCTTCTGACTGAAGCTTTACACAGATAAGGGGTTGTGTTAAAAAATAGGGTGGGGGAGGGAATATAGCCCATCGTTAATTAATATGCTAATTTATTTTACTCATGGTAGTCCTTAGTTCTTAGGCTTTATTATGTAAGTATATCTTAAAGAATAGAGGCCTCCCAAATAAAGCATTTTCTAGACCAATGCCTTCAACCATTGGACTTGGAATCCTTTCTACCATCTTGCCCCCTTCCACTTGTTCCTCTCACTGCTCTGTTTCATGCTCAGACCTCCAAACCCATCCAAAGGTAGGAATGAAGTTTTGTTCCATTGAGAAAAGTGATGGTCACAATTTTCCTTTAAAATGAACTGTTAACATTATGGACAAGTAGAGATTAGTCTGTGCCAGGCAGTAGGATAAAAGCCTCATATGAATTAGCTCCTTACATCCTTCTTGATGTGCTCGGCAATCAGTGTTCCTATTATCTCCACTTTGTAGGTGGGAAAACCGAGGACCAGAAATATCAAGACACTTTCTTGAGATCACAAGACTAATGTGAGTGGTAAAGTCAGGATTTAAATGCAGTAATCCTGATTCCAGATTCTCTAAGATTAGCTACCCAGGCTTTATTCCCTCCCTTGATGGTGGATGAAGCTTACAGACTGGAGAAGGGCAGCCAGGTGAGGGATATGGGGAGTAGAGGGGGAAGACAATGGTTATCAGTCCTCTCTCCACAACTGAACCTCCTGGTCCACAGCTCCACCCTGGCCACCCTAGGTCAATCTGTCCTTCCGGATGGCCAGGCAGATACTTTTGATGCCAAATTTCATTATTCAATTACATCATCCAAACATGTACAAATGAGTAGGGGAAGTGCACATTCTTCAGTAAATGGTGCTGAAACAACTGGCTAGAGTTCAGAAAAAAGTTTACACACACACACACACACACACACACACACACCCCACACCCCACACGCCACTGGAGCTATCTCACACCTCATGTAAAATAAACTCCAAGTAATTTAAATATATAAAGATAACAAATGAAACCATATTAGAAAAAAAAATATAACCATTTTGATAATTTTGAAATGGAAAGAGCTTTCCTAAGTATGCTGCAAAAATACAGAAGTTACAATAGATGGACAGATTTTACTATGTAAACACTTAAAATTCATATATTGAATTTTAAGGAATTCAATAGTAGGGAAAAACCCATCACAAATAAAATTAAAGGGGAAAAATATTGAGGAAAATATTTGCAATGTATGTAACAAGTGAAAAGTTAATATCCTTGCTACACAGAGCCTTCTTTTAAAATTATAAGAAAAATCTAATGGCAAAGTGGACAAAATGTGTGAACTGCCAGTTAGTAAAGAAGAAATAAAAATCACCAACAAATGCACTTTAAAAATGTAGTTTCACTGGAGATCAAAGAGATAAGTAAAACAAGATACTATTTTTTACCAACCAAGTTGAAAAACAGGGCATGTGTATACACCTCTGGTGGAAGTGTACGTTGGTCCAACCTTTCAGGAAGGCAACTTTGCAACTAGAACCTGTAGAGAAATAAAAATGAGCATGACTTCGAATTCTAGGAATTCATTTTGGGAACATATTTAGGAATAGTTAAAAAGTTAGGGTCTTTAGATGAGATAAAGGATCAAATGTTGTTTAGAGAGTGTGCCTGTTTGTTTCTCCAGGAGCTTGTGAGCCCAGCCTGATCAGAAATGAATCTTATTCCCAATCTTACTCCTTATTTCTCTCAAGCAGAAAATACAGTCTTCCCCTTCTACCTGCGGTTTCGCTCCCCACAGTTTCAGTGCTCGCGTCATCCCCGGTCAGGAAGCGGATGCCCTCCTTCTGACGAATCAGCGGTAGGTGGAGAGTAGCCTCCAGTGACGTGACGTCACAACGCCTGCGTCATCCGCCTCACTTGTCTCACCACGCGAGTATCTTATTGCCTCATATCATCACAAGAAGGGTGAGTACAGCACAGTAAGATAGTTTGAGAGAGAGAGAGAGAGAGAGAGAGAGACCACACTCACGTGATTTTCATTACAGTGTATTGTTACAATTGTTCTATCTTATTATTGTTGTTCATCTCTTGCTGTGCCTAACTTATACATTCAACTTTCATAGGTGTGTACGTGTAGGAAAAACCTTATATAGAGTTCAGTACCATCTGGGGTTTCAGGCATCTCCTGAGGATCTTGGAACATATTCCTTGTGGATAAGGGGCGGGGGCTACTCTAAGGCTCCGGGAGTGCTCGATGCCTAAGTGAGTGGCTAGGAAAGAAGAAAAAGAATAGAGGTCTGCACATGCTTGGTGTTAACAATTGTGGAGACTGCCTAGCCCCCCCTCCCCCCCAATCCAGTCCATTCCCCTGGGAGCTGGGGAGAGAGAAAAATTGGAACAGATCCTGGTAAACAAGATTCAGAGGACAGATGGGTATTTACAACCAGCAGCGGTGTGTGAGAGCTTGAGTTACTCCACATTCTTGTCAACACTATTACCTGACTTCCATTTTAGCCATTCTCTGGAGCATCCTTGGTGTTTTAATTTGCATTTCTTAGGCACCTTTTCATATGTTTATTGGCCCCTTGGATATATATATATATATATAATATATATATTATATATATAGTGTGTGTGTGTGTGTGTGTATGTAACTGACCATTCAAGTTTCTCCTCTTCCTCCTTCTTCAGAACATTTTTTTTTCTGTTGGATTGCCTAGCTTTCTGTAATTGATGGGTAGTTCTGTATACATTTTGCTTACAAGTCCTTTGTTGGATATATTGTTGCAAATACCTTTTCTCAATTTGTGCTCTGTGTTTTCAACCCTTTAATGGTGTCTTCTGATGAACAGTTCTTATTTTTAAAGTAGTCTAATTTAAAAATTAAAAAGAGGCAGGACTAGAAAAAAATAAAGTAGTCTAATTTATCACATTTTTCCTTTATGATTAATGCTTTTTATATGTCCCGTGTATAATAAATTTTTATCTACCCCAAGTCATATTGTTTTGTGTGTCTTCCTTCCTTCCTTCCTTCCTTCCTTCCTTCCTTCCTTCCTTCCTTCCTTCCTTTCTTTTCTTTTTTTTTTGTTCACAAAGCCTTATTGTTGCTTTTAACGTTTAGATCTAAAATCCATCTGGAGTTGATTTTAATGTGTGGTTAAATTTTTTTTCATGTGTTTATCCAATCGATCTGGCACCATTTATTGAAAACATCATTCTTTCCCCTCTGCATTGCAGTGTCACCTATTTCATACATCAAGTAACCTATATTTATGAATCTGTTTCTGAATTCTCTCTTCCAATCCATTGGTCTATTTGTGTCCAAAGTACAGTCTTAATTACTGTGGTTTTACAATATGTAGTAGTGTGAGACCTCCAGCTTTGTTCAAGATTGTCTTGGATATTTTTTGTCCTTTCATATTTTCATATAAATTTTTGAATCCGTTTGTCAATTTCCACAACCACCATAAAAACTGTTTGGCAGTATCCACTAAGCTGAACAATGGTACTCTTAGGTAAATACTTAACAGAAAGAAATATCCAAGGATGTTCCTAGCAACTCTATTCATAAGAGCTCCCAATTAGAAACAACCCAAATGTCCATCATCAGTAGAGTGGTTAAATAAATAACTGCACAGAGTGGAATGCTATGTAGCAAATGAGAATAAATGAACCAGTGCTACACAAAACAGCATAGTGTTTAATACAATAAGCCAAAACCAAGAGAGTTCGTGTGATTCCATTTATACAAAGTTCAAAACCAAGCAAAGCTGACATACAGTGTTAGGAGTCAGGAAAGTCATGTCATTTGGGGAGGAAGGATCATGGTGCAGGCCTTTTTGGGTGCTGGGTATATTCTCTTTCACTTTGTGAACATGCAAACATGATTGTGCACCTTTTTATATGCACATTATACTGTAATAAAAAGCTAATTTAGAAATTAATTCAATGCAACAATGAATTTTGGAGGCTTACTGTGTGCAGGGAGGTTTGTCCTGCCCAAGTTGGGGGTAAATATCAGGACAGAAATGAATATAGTACTCCCTAGGGGGAGTTTAGGGTTTGGGGGGCTGGTAAGGGATGGAGGAACAAGCCTGTAAAACTTTACAAAGCATTGTGGGAGCAAAAGATCACTCAATTAGTCTTGCCTGGGGGCTGGGGAAGTTGTGTCAGTTATTGAGTGCTAAGTAGGATTTCAACTACTGTAGTCAAGGAGCTGTGAGTGTTTTTGAGGCCAGGAAATAGAAACATATGAAACTAATGTGGTAAATTGTATTTTTAATTTGAAACAAGGTTAAAGTTTAATTTAAAGCCTGACTAATTTCCTTGGAACTCTGGTGTAGTAGGTATGTTGTAATCTGGATGGTGAATCTAAAAGCTCTAAAATCTCTAATATGAAGAAAATTGATACATGGATCCCTTTAACCTCTATTCTTGGGTACAGTGAACAGGTTATTGACCAATGCCATTGGTTAGATGTGGCTTCATCAATGAAGTCGTGAAATGTAGTTATATTTAATAGAAAAACAAAAACAAGAAATCTCAAATTTCTCTGGATAGTAAAGAGTTGCTAAAGGAGCCCAGGAAGGAGATATACTCATAGGTAGGTCTGGGGAAAATGCTGGATATTATGAAGGAAACAGGGAGAGGGAGATGGAATTTTCTGTCTAATCGTTGGCAATTTGGGGAACTCCCCGAGGACCAAATGTTCTGGAAGAAATTTTGTGCAGTAAGAATGTCCCTATAAATTAGACCTCTCAGTGTAATTCAGGCTTTCTGGAACCTTCTGGCTTCTCGAGGGTCATTTGATTGCTTCCTGAAGAATGTAAACCAGCTCAGTTCCACCAAGTGTGGGTGAAAGCCAGGCAAGGGAGGACTGTGGTACTTGTACCATGCCCACTGGTTCGGCAGGCATGGAACCAACTGCTATTTCATAGCTACTTTGTTGCAGAGGAGCTCAGCCCTGTGGAAGAGGTGTGTAATGGAAAGGACTCTGGAAGCGGACAGATAAGGGTTCCAACCCTGCCTTGCTGTTCTCAGGTTCTGTGACCTTGGGATGTCCTATCACAACTCCTCTGTTGCCTCAGTTTCCTTTCCTGAAAAATGAAGATAATGCTTACTCCTTGAATCACATATAACTTGTGGAATGAACTCAAAATATTTTCCCATCACTTAGCACAGAGTTTGGTACATAACAGGCCTTGGTTCAATAATCATAATATTATTATTTTTGCAGTGCTTTCTGGCTGATGTCATGCTGGACAATAAATGCAGCATTGAACATTTCCTTTGCTAGGTCACTCTGTCTGCAGAGTTCAAACCGTGATTCCATTTAGACAGAGTTCAAAAAACAAGCAAGGCTAGTGTACGGTGTTAAAAGTCAGGAAAGTCTTGTCGTTTGTGGAGGGGTCATGGAGCAGCCTTCTGGGTGCATTCCCTTTGACTTTGGATTTGTTCCCTTTGAATATATTCATGGAGTCTGATCCCATGTTCACCTGGAGCAGGGCTCAGTCCTCAAGCAGACAATGGGAAATTGCCAATTAGGGAGTAGTACTCACCTACTGGTTGGTTTGTCTCTGCTACTAGCCTGCAAAACTGTATGTAACATGTTTTGAACTTCAAAACAAAACAGTAATCCACAGTGAGAAATACATTTTTATTGATTTCAGCACGTTTTATTGTTTCTGTTTTTGTTTTTTTAGTAGGCTCCATGCCTAGCATGGAGCCCAATGCAGGGCTTGACCTCATAACCCTGAGATCAAGACCTGAGGTGAGGGGCTCCTGGGTGGCTCAGCTGGTTAAGCGACTGCCTTTGGCTCAGGTCATGGTCCTGGAGTCCTGGGATCGAGTCCCGCGTTGGGCTCCCTGCTCAGCAGGGAGTCTGCTTCTCCCTCTGACCCTCCCCCCTCTCATGCTCTCTCTCATTCTCTCTCTCAAATAAATAAATAACATCTTTAAAAAAAAAAAAAGACCTGAGGTGAGATCAAGAGTCAGACACTTGACTGGCTGAGCCACCCAGGCATCCCAGTACATATGTGTTTATAGATGAAATAAAAATTTCAATGGTAATACTTATCTATTAACTGCAGTGTACCCAGATATTTTATATTCTAAACTCTTCTATTTCACTTTTTAAAAAATGTTGATTGCAATCCCCTGTATTGATTTTATTACCTACGAATAGACCACAACTTGCAGTTTGAAAGAGACTGTTGTCATCAGGTTCCTCAGACTGAAGATGAGGGAACTGAGGCATAGAGAAGGGAGAGGGAGTTGCTAGGGAAGGTGCCTTGTGGTACGGGACTGAAGCCACAAACCTGGACCCCGAACCTCTGGCTATTTCCACAAACTACTGCATGGAGGTGCATCCCAGGTGTGTGAAAGCAGCACTCCTAACATGATAGGCTGCAAGGGACATTTCTATTTCTTCTTCTCCTCCCCCTCCCCCTCCTCCCCCCTCCCCCTCCCCTCCTCCTCCCTCCTCCTCCCCCTCCTCCTCCACCTCTCCCTCCTCCTCTTCCTTCTTCCCCTTCTTCTTCTCCTTCTTCGTTTTTATTATTATGAAAAGGGTCCACAAAGCTCTTAGGTACAGCCTTTTCTGGAGCAGACTCATTGCTAAGAGGAGACATAGATTACCTTCTTCTGGAGCTCAGAGGCCTGCCTTCACCAGCTTCCAGGCAGTCTCAAGAACTGCACAAGCTGTGGTGTGAAGTGAGTGGTTCAAGATCTTGTCCTGCTTTCTGCAAACAGAAGGAGCAGTTTGTCAACCTGCCCCCAGGCTTGCCCCTGTTTGCAAAGCCAGGAAAAGGGTAAGAGGGATGTCAGACCTTACGGGGCATCTTTGTGGTGAGAGCCGGGAAGGCTGGTGAGATTCTCATGGGCTGTTCCATCGTGGATTTGTCTGTGGGTCCCACTTGCACCTCTGCGGGCACAGAATGCCTGGCTTTATTTTAGCAGGGGCTTCTCAATCCCTCCTTCAGGGCTTCCGGAGAATTTTGAACTTCGTGTCATTTCATTACTCTTTCCCCATTCTGCTTTGTTCTTATTTCTGGTCATACTGTGCTAGGAAAGACCTGCTCTGGATCTTGTTCATCGTGCTGTAGGACTTGGCCTAGTAAATGTGGGCTGAATCAAAGTGAGCTGTGCTTTTCCCCCAAAATTTGTTTCTCTTGAGCTGGATTTTGTCTTCTTTTTTTTAATTCAGGGAAGGACATGGACTATTTGGCCTTGTCTTCATGGCTGTGCTGAAGTCCCAGACACCTAATTGGCCATGTCTGATCAGCAGGTTTATGCCTAAAAATGCAGAGGCTGATGTTGCTGAAGTCCTATTTACAGGTTTCTGCTATGGCAGGAGCCTCTTGTGCCAATTGCTACCTATTCTTTGGCCTTGGCTGCTATCTGCTCTTTGGCTAAAATGCCTGAATTTCTGCCCAAGTGTGTGCGTGCACAAATCAGTCAGCTGGGAGGTGGGGCACTGCTGTTTTGCCCCCTTACTAACCCTCTCATCGTTAGCGATTGACATGTAATCACTTGTTCCTTTATTCTTAAATGCTTAATTGAGTGCCTTGACAGTGTTCCATTGCTGAAAATCTAGTGGCCCAAGTAAGATAGATAAGGTCCCTGATCTTATGGTGTTTATATTCCAGAGAAAGAAGGCTACATAATAAACATGTAAACATGTAAACAAAACATCTAAATAATTTTAGATAGCATATGAGTATTATAAAGAAGAGGAAAGAAAACGGATAATGAAATGGAATGATTTGGGCTGGTTCCCAGAAGGAGATAACATTGACCAGAGGCCTGACTTGCAAACAGGCAAGTCTGGCTCAGGTGAAAGGAGCCCTGGGGGGTGTGAGAGGTCAAAGGGGCTAGCCCAGTGCTGGAGAAGACTGTGGGGAGAAAGCCAAGTGGACCTTGCAAACCTCCTATATTCAGGGAGGTGCTTTTAGGCTCCAGGAAGGAACACGGGTTTTCTTTCAAATTCTGTGGGAATCTGTCACTTTAATAGCTTTCTGACCTTTCTTCCTGCAAGCTGCAGACTTCTGTCTCCACCTGCCTAAAACTTGTGGTCCTGAAGGCATCCTCAGAGCCCGCTGCTACTACCTTTCAGGGCAAGGCTTGCTTTTTCTTTTTCCACTCCCCCAGCATATAATAAAACTGTATTGTCTGTGCAAAAGCAATATGGTGACAAGACAGAAAGGAGAAGTGGTGACCTTCCCATCTACCCAGCATCGTTAGCAATACAGTTCTGATCTTTCACGGTCCAGTTCTTGCCAATATGCACACTTCTTGTGTATTTCGTAAGATGAGAATGACCTGTGGTATGAAGCAAAATACAAATCATTGACCAGTTAATACATTCCACTGCTTTCAGTCTTCCTTTCTCTAACCTATCTACCTCCTGAAACTGACATTGTTAACCATTGCAAGGAGCTGGTCATTGTGTGAATTGTTTTGAGCACGTTATCTCAAATAATCAACATAACAATGCTGTGAGGTAAGTGCTATTATTATTCTCTTTTTTACAGAGGAAAAACTGGAGGCTTACAAAGATTAAATAAATTGCCTAAGATTATGCAAATTGTCATCTCTAGCTACGCAGGCAGGCTTTAAACCTAAAAATCCCCAAGTTGCTGAGCTCTTGACTCTGATACCTTCTCCCTGTGGCTCTATTAATTACAAGGAGGCTTCACCAAACCAGGTTCTTTTAAAAGAAACTTCTGCCTAGTTGGGCTGAGAAATGGACTGTCATTAGGCTTCCCTCATATGTATCTCACATGCTTACTATAAATAATGCTGATCATTAACACGGTAAACAGCTTGGTAAACAGTTAAATGTTTGTCAGAGTCTTTCACGTATATGACCTCACTTGATGCCCATACAGTAACCGTGTGGCAAGGGCTCTCTCACAGTGCCCAGTTGACAGATGAAGAGGGAGGGAGGACAGGAAACTGAAGTTACCAGCCCAAGGTCATCTATGTCAGAGGCATCTTCAGCTGCCAGACTAGGAGGATGAGGGTGGGCGGGGAATGGCCAGTGGCTCATGTTATAGGTAGATATGAATTTCTTTTTTCCTTGTCAGTGAATCTTCCTGTGGCAGATATTACTGCCAGAGTGGAGGGGGGGGATAAATGTTCACAATTTGCTTCTGCATAAAGGGTTAATGCTATTGAGTGCCTCAAGACTTGCCACAGACTCTTTTGGAAATGATTTACCATTTCCTCTATCTCTAACTCCCAAAGAATCATATGAAGTAATGCAGGCATCTTATGTCCAAAGTAACCCAGTTGGGTGAGGGCAAAGGTGGGCTGCTTGATTCTTCTCAGTCCCAGTTTTTCTTTCTAGCACAAAACGTCAATGCTGCCGGCCCAAACTACTCTGTTGCCCATTTGAGTAATAGTTTATAGTTCACAAAGGGCTTTCAGATCTGTTATCCCAACCATCCCCAGAGACGTAGGCAGTATTACTGTCATTTGTACCCATTGTACAGGTGATGAAACTGAGTTCCAGAGAGTACAAGGCTAGTAAGTGGTGCTGTCAGGACTAGAGTTCAACTTTGTCCAAGATGAATCCAAGTTTTTTCCATGCTTTTTCCATTACATGTCTTTCTTTTTATATTAAAGAAAATAGATATGAAACATTCAGCTGCCCTAAAACTGTTTATTTACTGCAATCCTCCTGCCCCCATCTCCCCCCCTACGAATAATGCGCATTATAGATATGTTTTCTAGGCAGCATCTGAGCATCTGGCAAATGGTAGGATCTCTCCCCATGGCAGCTGGAAACCAGCAAGTGAAACATTTACCAACTTATTGACATAATAATGCTGGGTGTTTGTGTAGGTATCAGGCAAAATTGTAATTGTTTTCTAACATTCTGTTTTAAAAATGAAAATAAATGTGACAGTAAGCCCCAAATGGCTCTGTAGAATGTCAAGAATAATCAGTACTCCAGTAGGATAAGTTTATGGTTGTGGGAGGGAACCCTGGGGGGCTTCTGTCTGAACACAGGATGGGGCTGGGGCTTGCAGGATGGGAGGGAGTTCAGGAGGCCTTTGAGGAGAACTGAAGGAGGGGGCTGGGCCAGGGGTGAGGGGGAAAGGGAGCTGGGAGGTGGAAAGATCACTAACTTGGGTGATGATCTCATGCCAGTCATAGGACCCTTGTTGGTGATACCTGGGGGCAGCAGCACATCAGTGTGTTAGCCACTTGTAAATGAGCTAGACTTCTAAGGGGCCAGCTATAAACTAGCAAAGCAGAGATGGGACCAGAGATATGCAGATCTGAAAAGGGATGGACATCTGACCAGAACAAGGCTATCTGGAGTTTTAACATATCTAAAGAAGGATTGTGTCATTCTAAAGGGGACTAGGTCATTCCCGGAATCTTGGAAAACAGAACTGCAGAGGTTGATGGGTTCTTGGTAGCAGACCTGGGAGATTTTTCCCTATTACAGGTGAGGAGAGATAGGGATGCTCTGGGATGTGTTAGCTCAAACCAGCTAACCTTTCAGGTCGCATGACTATACCTTCGACCGTCCCAGATTCTACTGTACCTTTCCATGGGCAGGTCTGTTGATAAAGAAGGCTTGTGCTGGTTATGCCTGGGGGTGAAGGTGAGGGTGGGTGGTGGGGTGGCTGCAGAGATCAGGAACCTATGGGAGCATTCGGGGTTGGGGATGAAGTGTTGGGGGGTGGTGGAGTGGTCAGTGGCGGGGGGGGGGAATGGGCACTCAGACCAACCACTGGGATTGGCCAACAAAAGGCCACTGTGACCTTGGGGAGACTATTTCAGTGGCAGAATGGGCCTGGTGCCAGCGTGGGCTCTGCAGGTCCACAGAAGAGGCTTGAGCCTGGTGCAGTGAAAGCTAAGGCAATAGCTGGAGGGGAGTCGGGGAGAGTGTTGTCTTGCGGTGTGAGAGATGGGAGCGTGATTGAATGCTCATGGGGTGGCTGGTGCAAAAGATGGGATTACTGTGGGGAGAGGGGCCTGGGGACAGAGTGGGCCCCTGGGGCTCAGGCGGGAGAAGAGAGGCAGGACTGGAGTGTGGTGGGAACCTGAGCATGCAGGACCCAAGTCTCCTTGCTGGGGCTGAGTGAGCCAGTTTGGGGTGGGCACAGCTCATATTTGAGGAGGAGGTGGAGGTTTGGAACCCACTACTGAGAGGAAAGGCGGGGCGTCCTCAGCAGGGGTTGAGGAAAAGTCTTCCCGAATCAAAGTTTCAGACCCAGCAGGACCCGCCAAGCCCAGCAACACAGCTGTGAGGGCCAGTCAGGGTAAGGATGCAGTCTCTCTCTGCCCTCAGTGATGCAACTATGAGTAAGAGTCACCAAATCCTGTCTGCCATGTAAAAATGAAAGTGATGTTAGAAACAGAGCCATTATGAAATCTAAACACATCTTTCTTTTCCCATTTATCACCTAGCACACGACTTTGCCAGCCCTGTGTCTTTTCCGTAAGGGGGCAACTCATGGAGGGTCCAAGGCCCCTCTTCAGCTTGCCAGCTGGGACTTCATGTCTACACACCCATTTTGGGAGCAAAGGGAAGCAGAGTGAGCATGTGAAGCTCCAGTCCCAGGCAGTGGGGAACCTGGAAAGATCACTTTTCTAAGAACTCCAGTCTTGGAAGCGGCAGCTGGTGGGTGCTTCTTTAAGCAAACCCAGTAGGTACAGATGAGTTACTCTGGGATCTGCTTTCCTCTTCACTTTGGTTAATAATGACCAGCAGGGTTCCTCTAGATACCAAGGTTCCTAGTGCATTCCAAGTAAGATTGTACTGTCCGCCAAGACAATTCCAGGAACACCTCCTGGGCAGGATGAACATAGACCATGCGAACGAGCCACTTCCTTGGGAGGCAGCGTACGATTAGGGTGGGGTTCTTATACCTGGAGGTGTGTGGGAAGGCGTTTTTCTGAATTGAGATCTTCCTTTTCTAGTAGGCAGGATTTTGCACCTCCCATCCCCAGGACTTGCTCTGGGTATGGGTGGAAGGAGAGCAGGTGCCCAGATAGTCCCAGTTTATGGAAAGAGATGAGCATGGTCCAGGAATGCAGTCTCTTGGGGACAGCAAACCAGAAATAGCAGTGGGATGGCAAGGCTATTTTCTGGTGAGAGTACATGGTACATGTTCTCTAGACTGGCCTTGTGGTATGCATGGTGGTGACATGTGGAAAATCACATAGCATAGACTTGGCGACTGGCCCTCAAGGCCCAGCAGAGTGGTGGAGAGGGAAGGCCCAGGAGGCCCAGATGCTAGTCCTACCACGTCTCACAGTGTGACCTTAGGCCATTGTTACTCTCTGAGCTTTAGTTTCTCCATCTGAGCTGGGTCATGATGATTCCCATATCGTAGAGCTGTTCTGAGGATCCGCGGTGGTAATGTAATTTGAAGTTCTGTGAAAATGTTGGCACCCGTTACAAACATAAATTCTCATAAGCAGAGGCTTCGGATAGGTAGAAACTTGCAAGAATCGAAGTGTGGACCACGTTCATTTTACTCTGCAGACTTCTGATGTTGCCCAGTGTGTGAGAGGCTCCACGCTAGGCACTTGGGATACAAAAACAGTAAGATGTAAATCTCTGGTCTGGAAAATGCCCAGTATAGTGAGGGAGGTGGGAAGCAGTGATTTAAGTGAAATGCAGTAAGTGCTGTGTGGGCAAGAGGAAGGTGTGCTCTAGTTTTGGGGTGGGATCCCATGTGAACTGAGCTGACTTTTGAGAGGGTGGACTGCAGGCTGAGGAGGGAAGAGAGGCTTTCAAGGCAGAGGGAACAGCGTAGGGGCGTTCAATGGCAGTCTATTCGGAGACCTTGCAAGAAAACCTGTGGCCTACATCCCCACATGGCCTGAAGTGTGACAGGGAGCTGTGAGTCTGTCTGCTTCTCTTCTACTCTTGAAAGGCCTCCCCAAGGTGGTGATTAAGAGGAGACAGGGAGATGAGGAATTTGAGGTGTTGAAAGAGAGACCAGGAGCCTGGGTAGGATGGGAGTGGGTCTATGTACATGTCAGATCCCAAACCCAATTGCTTAAGGCCAGACACATGAATGAGAGAAGAGGAGGTTCAGCTATACCTGTTGTGAGTGCACATGTAGCTAAGGGTTAGTCCTACACACACAAAAAGTAGTACTTTTGCTTGAATCCAAACACCGTTGCTAGTTGGTGTGGGTGCTTCCTTCCTTATACCCTCTTAGGATCAGCATTCAGTTCACATCAGCCAGCATAATGGCCCAGCTCCTTCTGGTTCATCTATTCCAAAATATTCCTGACCTCTGTATATGTACACCCTCTATTTCTACCCTAAATATTTGGAATATGCACAAATAATTATTTTTCATGGTTAAAACACCATCTCATTAGGTGGCACCAGGCTGAGGGTGTGAGGAGGTCACAGTTGTGCAGTGAAAAAGGCATAGTGCACGTTCTTTGGAACCAGGTGGGCTTCGGCCGTCCAGGTGCCATCACCAGAGATGATTGTATCATTTGATCTCCTTGGGCTGAGTCTCCTTATCTGGAAGGCAGAAGTACTACAACTTACTCTACAGGCTTTCGTTTATTTATTTATTTTAAAGATTTTATTCATTTATTTGACAGAGAGAGAGCACAAGAAGGGGGAGCTGCAGGCAGAGGGAGAGGGAGAAGCAGGCTCCCCGCTGAGCAGGGAGCCCAACACGGCTTGATCCCAGGATCCTGGGATCATGATCTGAGCCAGAGGCAGATGCTTAACCGACTGAGCCCCCAGGTGTCACCTCTACAGGCTTTTAGAGTTAAATGACACAACAGATGTGGAAAATCACTTGGTACACTTGAAGGGAGGAGGCATTTGTGATTGAATGAGGAGTTCAGTGCTTTATGCAATATATGTATTCACATATATCATAAATCATATACATGTACATCCTTCCCTCTATAGTATGCCTCCTCCTACTTTGTGGCTCCAGAATGAAGAAGCTGTCTGAGGAATCAGCAAGGTGAAAAAAGGGTCATATTTAAATGAACTTTTACAAATCTCATGTCCTGAATACATGACCAAGTTATAGAGGTAGTATCAAATTTTCAAAAACATCCATGGAAGTACAGCATGGTGATGAAGAACATGGACTGTAGCAACAGGCAGACTAGAGTCCAAACCCCAACACTTCCTAGTGGGGCTTAAGCTGCTCTGAGCCTCCACTTCTTGATGTGAAATGAGTATAATAATACAGGCTTCCTGGATTTCTAATACATGCTGTTTTGCACCGTGCTTTGTACAGGCGTGGTGCTGGTAAGACTGCCGTGCACATGAGTTACTCATCATCATCATCTTTTTTTTTTTTTTTAAGATTTTATTTATTTATTTGACAGAGAGAGACATAGCGAGAGCAGAAACACAAGCAGGGGGAGTGGGAGCAGGAGAAGCAGGCTTCCCGCAGAGCAGGGAGCCTGATGCGGGACTCGATCCCAGGACCCTGGGATCATGACCCGAGCTGAAGGCAGACGCTTAACGACTGAGCCTCCCAGGCGCCCCATCATCATCATCTTTTTGGGGAAGATTTTTATTGTCTCAAGTTTTCTGTTAACTGAAGTTTCTTTGATGACCATGAATGATACTTGCCTTCGTTTACTCAACAAATATTTATGGAGTTCCTATCCTATGTCTGGCACTGTGCTAAGCTCTGTAAAGTTTTGAATGAGAGAGTGTTTGTAGGAGATCATACCTCTAATGTGAATAAAGCACTTAGTCTGTTCTCATAGCCTTCTGTCAAACACAGATGCTCAAAATCAGCAATTTCCAATCCTCTATTAAATTCAGAAGGCAAATGTGATTGCATTTGAAGAAAAGAGTTGGGTACTGGTATCTTCTTTGTCACTAAATTATTATGCTCTGCTTTTTTTTTTTCCTCCCAAAGAGATTTGAGGTGGCATAAAATAAAACTGTCAAAATAAGGAAGACAGGCCAAGAGCCAAGAATTATGAGTTAGTTGATCCAGATACATAGTTTAAGAATATCTATGCAATAATGCACAAAAGTTAGAATTGAGCTTCTTAGCAATCAAGGGGGAAATGGAATATGATGAATTACAGTTCATATTGGACAGTAAATAAAAGTGACCCAGTGCATCAATAGTCACTTTCTTTTTCTTTCAATGGTAAACTCTAAGTAAGGTTATGAGAGAAAACTTTAAGGTACATTGAAATGAAAAGTACCTCCAAAATAGAACTGTTACCGAAGAAATAGGAGTGTTCTTCATGTGATCATCTCCTACACCAAACAATGACAGGTGTGGGTGCATTTAAATGATGAAATAAAGCATCACAGTCAAATTCTGAGGCTTTCTGGTGCTCTGGATTATACAGAAACAGCTTGAAGAGACTCCAGGGAAATGAAGTGTTTGCACTGTCTTAGATTGTTTTCTTTCAAGTATTCATCATCTCAACTGGGCTTTTGGCAATGGATGGCAAGCAGAAAATGGCACCCCTGATTATAGATCAGGTATCTTAATGCTGCTGAAATACGCAAAAACATGGTAGCAGAAAAACACTAAGAAAGAAACAAAAATCAGACGAGCAACTAATCTGTTGATTGACGAAGCTTCCTCTTCCCAACTGCATGACTTTTATGGTGTTTGATAGCAGCCAGAAAACTGAAAGACTTTCATACTGCCTATGTTTATTATGATTAATTTTGGTTCATTATGTATAATGAATCATTACTGAGGCTTTGTTCTGATCCTAAAGGATAGTTCTTCAAAATATCAAGTTGAAGCTGTAGGCACGTATTCTCCCAGAAACGCCGACTTGTACTTGGAGATCAGAGGACGGAAGCGTTCTGTGTATTATGCAGACTTGTGTGTGATGCTACAGCCCAGATTTTACTGATTCCAACAGGACTTTCATGGACTTGCCACACTCCAGGAATGATTGAGTTAGTTAGGGAAGCCTGGAAAGTATGCTAAAAGATGACAGTAAACGGTTCCTGAGAACCTTCTGCATGATCAACAGTGGTTTTCTGTAGTGAAATAATGCTTCTTTTATCCACAAGTATTCATTAAGCAAGCGTTACAGCACATCTAGCATCAACTATGTGCCAGGCCCAGGGTAGGGAGTGGTTGTGGTACTGGATGCAAAGTCAGTCTAGTGGGAGATGCAGGGAGATAAACAAGTAGCCTTGTGCCAGATGACACAGTGCAAGGCCGCAGCTAAGGGTTCCTGGAATCCAGAGGGAGAAGCTCGAGGAGGTGTCCCAAGAAGGGAAGGGAGGAAGGGCATTCCAAGCCAGAGGAATAGCCGGCACCAAAGTGCTGCAACGTGAAATAGTATGACGCAAATAGGAAACAATAAAGAGTCCATGTGGTGTGAGCAGAGGGACCCGTAGTAGAAAATGAGGCTGGAGCCTTGATCTATAAGTGTATGGGTTTCATGGGAGCTGTTGCTGCTGTTCCATGGTGAAGGTGGCCCTTAGGACTCTAGTGCAGATGGGAAGTTGGTAATATTTCCACTTATACCAGGGTCCCTCTTTCTAGGGTTGATATCATCCTCTTGTATTCAGACTCTTGGCCAATGTCTTTTCTTGGCTATTGGCCAAAGAACTTAAGTTCTTTGTATCCAGGAAGGTTTAGCGTACCTTGAAAACCAAATGAGGGCTCCAAACCCTTTTGGACCCTAATTGTCCTTTTGGAAGCCATTGGAGACAACCGTAGGAGTGTCATGAGTAGAACTGTGTTTTAGAGTCATCGGTCAGAGCATAGAGTGGGTGAGGAGAGACTAAAGCCAAGTAGCCATTTGGGATAACACTCCCATGTGTAGTATGGGGATGACAGCATGAGTGGAACAGTGGTCAGGAGGAAGGAGTGAATAGGAAAGGCTACTCATGGGTTACGGGGAATGAAAGAAATGGTAGCTTCAAAGGCGACAGTCATTTCTGGCCTGAACAAAGGTGTGGTTGGTGGTCCAGTTCTCTGAGAGTCATGGCATGTGCAGAACGAGGATTTTGGGGAACATGATCAATTTTTTGAAACTGTTCATTTTGTGGTGCTCAAAGTACATTGTCCAATGGTGGTTGGATGTAAAGGGTTGGAACTCAGGAGAGAACTATGGGCTGAAGACAATGATTGGGGAATGTCTCGTCAGAAGATGGCCATGGGAGGACATGAGGTCTCTGGGAGTGCAGAGTCCGAGAAGAGGGCGAGGACAAAGTCCTGGGGGAACAGGGACACTTTTCTGCTGGCCAAAGGAGATCCTTAAATGGCAGCTCCTCTTACTGTGTTGATAGTAAGGGCCTGAACTCTCTGTGCCTCAGTTTTTTTTAATCTGTAAACTAGAGATAATTGTGATACAGGATTCTCCCCTATCTAAAAGTACAGCAGTCCTATGAAACCTCCTGTAAGCCAAAATGCATAGAGCAAAGAAGCCAAGACCATTTCATAACAGTAAAAATCCTCGTTGGGTTTCTTTCTTTTAGGGAAAACAGGTATTAACGTAGGTCTTTCATAGACGTGAAGTAGTGTAAAGTGAACTGTCAGACAGCAGGGACTCCTGGAACTACCCAGGTGTCATGTAGGGGATGAAATGAGTTAACACATACGAACTGCGTACCAGGGTGTTTGCATGCAGTAAGATATCAGTATGTTAGGAACTGTTTTTCTCATATGGCTGTGGGAGCCACACCTGGGAAAACACGGAGGGTGATAGGTCTGAGGGTGAACAGAAGACTGGATTTTTTTTTTTTTATTATTATGTTATGTTAGTCACCATACAGTACATCATTAGTTTTTTATGTAGTGATCCATGATTCATTGTTTCCATATAACACCCAGTGCTCCATGCAGTACGTGCCCTCCTTAATACCCATCACTGGGCTAATCCATCTCCCCACCCCCCTCCCCTCTAAAACCCTCAGTTTGTTTCTCAGAGTCCATAGTCTCTCACGGTTCATCTCTCCCTCCGATATTCCCCCCCTTCATTTTTCCCTTCCTTCTCCTAATGTCCTCCAAGCTATTCCTTATGTTCCACAAATAAGTGAAACCATATGATAATTGACTTTCTTTGCTTGACTTATTTGACTTAGCATAATCTCCTCCAGTCCTATCCATGTTGATGTAAAAGTTGGGTATTCATCCCTTCTGATGGCTGAGTAGTATTCCATTGTATATATGGACCACATCTTCTTTATCCGTTCATCCATTGAAGGGCATCTTGGCTCTTTCCACAGTTTGGCTATTGAGGACATTGCGGCTATGAGCATTGGGGTGCATATGGCCCTTCTTTTCACTACATCTGTGTTTTTGGGGTAAATACCCAGGAGTGCAATTGCTGGGTCATAGGGTAGCTCTTTTTTTTTTTTTTTTTTTTTTAAGATTTTATTTATTTGACAGACAGAGAGAGAGATAGTGAGAGAGGGAACACAAGCAGGGGGAGCGGGAGAGGGAGAAGCAGGCTTCCCGCCAAGCAGGGTGCCCAATGCGGGGCTCAATCCCAGGGCCCTGGGATCATGACCTGAGCTGAAGGTAGATGCTTAATGACTGAGCCACCCAGGTGCCCCGGGTAGCTCTATTTTTAATTTTTTGAGGCACCTCCACACTGTTTTCCAAAGTGGCTGTACCAACTTGCATTCCCACCAACAGTGTAGGAGGGTTCCCCTTTCTCCACAACCTCTCCAACATTTGTTGTTTCTTGCCTTGTCAATTTTGGCCATTCTAACTGGTGTAAGGTGGTATCTCAGTGTGGTTTTGATTTGAATTTCCCTGATGGCTAATGATGATGAACATTTTTCATGTGTCTGTTAGCCATTTGTATGTCTTCTTTGGAGGAGTGTCTGTTCATTTCTTCTGCCCATTTTTTGACCTGATTATTTGTTTTTTGGGTGTTGAGTTTGAGAAGTTCTTTATAGATCTTGGATACTAGCTCTTGTTTTTTTAAAGATTATTTATTTATTTATTCATGAGAGACAGAGAGAGAGAGAGAGAGAGGCAGAGGGAGAAGCAGGCTCCCAAGGAGCAGGGAGCCCGATGCAGGACTCGATCCCAGGACCCTGGGATCATGACCTGAGCCGAAGGCAGATGCTTAACCATCTGAGCCACCCAGGCACCCTTGGATACTAGCTCTTTATCTGTAGTGAGAAGACTGGATTTTGAAACTCACCTCTATAGGCTGTGAGACCTGGAACCAACTTACTCTCCTCCTCTGGAGGCTCCCAAGCCTTGGCAAATGGAGATAGTACCCAGAATACTTGTCTTTACCTGGGCTGACATTGGAATTAACCGTGGCCTGGAACCACTCCATCCCTGAGATTCTTAAGTACGTGTTCTGGGATCTGACCAAGGCGTCAGGATTTTAAATAAGTCTCCAGGTGATTCTGTAGTGCTGATAAAGGAGGAACCTCCTCAGAAGGATCCTGTGGAGATCAAAATGGAAAGGATGTGTGGAAGGGCTTGGTCAATGCTGAGATACTTCTGAAACCTTCTCTTTGTTTTCTTCTGAATTCTCTCTCTCTTTAACTTTAAAGGAAAAGTATGTCTTGTACTTAAAAAAGAAAATCCCATTCAGTGCAGGCCATTATAGAAAGCAGATTCTTGCGGACGCTCTATCTTTGACTGTGAAGCACACCCAGCCCCACCCTAATAATTCTGGGCTCAGCAGCATTGGTTTGGTCTCTGGAGGCTCTCTCCAGCCCTCTGGCAGCTCTGGAAGGCACAGATTTGACAAGCACTGAATAGCCTCTATGTGGGGAAGACTGCAGGGATTGAAGTGGTGGAGGACAGGTTCCCAAGGAGCAGTGCAACGTGGGACTTGCCTGTCAGAACACTTCGGGATTCAAGAAAGCCCTCGAAAGGGGAGCCTGCTGAAGACTCCTAGGGGGGGCATGCTGGTTGAGGACCTGGTGCTCTGTGTCCAGAATTGCATGTAAAAACTCTGGAAACTAGGAGAGAATTTCCACCTTGATTTAACAGTGGCTTGTGCACCTGTCCATCATCTCCCATCTACTTCATTGTTGGCTTATCACAGGAATCACTGTGGTTTTTGTCCGCTCCCATACGCTGAGAGGTCCAATTTCTATATCTAGACCTACTCAGTGGGCTTCCGGCACATGCAGTCTGTCATTCGGTCAATAGACATTCATGGCAGGCATTATCCTCAGGGATACACCTGGAACGTCAGATTCTGATCTACTGAGGGCTTTGTGCTAATGGTTACTCGTCCACAAGCAGGCTTTACATTTGCTAGTGAGATTCCTGATGTTCTTTTTTTTTTCTTTAAATTTTTTTAAAAATTTTATTTATTTGTTCATGAGAGACAGAGAGAGAGAGGCAGAGGGAGAAGCAGGCTCCCCAAGGGGCAGGGAGCCTGATGCGGGACTCGATCCCAGGACCCCGGGATCATGACCTGAGCTGAAGGCAGATGCTTAACCATCTGAGCCAACCCGGGCGCCCAAATTTTTTATTGTTATGTTAATCACCATACGTTACATCATTAGTTTTTGATGTAGTGTTCCGTGATTCGTTGTTTGTGCATAACACCCAGTGCTCCACGCAGAATGTGCCCTCTTTAATACCCACCACCAGGCTAACCCATCCCCCCACCGCCCTCCCCTCTAGAACCCTCAGTTTGTTTTTCAGAGTCCATCGTCTCTCATGGTTCATCTCTGATGTTCTTTTAATACCAAGTTCCACAGTCCCAAACTCACCAGTTAGATTTCTGCCCTTTCTCACCACCTTGAGACTGGGTCCCCAAATTCCTTTGGCTCAAGTTCATGCAAGCCATACCATCCATCCAACTATCCGTTCATGAAGCCACTCATCTCTCTGATTCCCCCTCTATCCACCTCACTCACCTATCCTTAATTCATCCATCCATCCATCCATCCATCCATCCATCCATCCATCCACCATCCACCTATCCAAACATCCACTTACTTTACTCTACAACAAAGTTCAAGTTTCTAGCCTCCAGAAAGGTTGTTTGGTATTTCAGTTATCCCACGGAGACAAAATATACTCACCATATACTAATTTTATTAGTATACATTTTATTATTATTACTAGATTAATTGAATTATAAATTCCAAAACATTAGGGTCTTTCTCTGTGTATGGTATTGTGCTAGTTACTACTAAAGATGCAGTGAGGAACCTGAATTGAATCTTGAAGATCGAGTGAGCATATTCCAGGTAAAGAAAGTGGGTTGAGGAGGAGGGAAAAGCCTTGCAGGCACAGGGAAGAGCTAGTGCAAAGTTTTGCAGGTGAGAGAGGCAGTGCACCTTATGGGGAATTGCAGGTAGCCTCTAATGCCAGGGTAGAAGGGTAGGAGGCATAGAGCCTCCAGCAGTGAGACTGGAAAGGTAAGCACGGGCTGGGTGATGAAGGGTCTCAGATGTCATGTTAAAAATGTCTTCTTGCGGTTGCACCTGACATTGATTTGACTGTTCTGTTTAAAACCAGAGCAGAGCCACCACTCATTGACTTGGTGAGCCAGGTCTCCTGATCCCAGGGCCACCGCTCTCTGTCCACTGCCCTGTGGGCCACCCCTTCTCCTCTGACTCATTCTTCTCCCCATATCTAATCTTTTTCATTTGTCAGCTTTTAATACAGGTCTGCAAACCCTGTCAGAGCTCAATAAATGTTTGTTGAATGAATCACCAATTCCTGATGAAGGTATGTGTATTTGTATGTGAAAGACCTCTTGAATCTCCTTCTCCATTTTAGGCCTACTTGGAGTTGTGTTGGTAGAAAGGGACTGGATTAGTATTAAAAAAATCAGGTGGCAGGCCCTGGCTCTCTCACTGACCAGCCTCACTGACCAGCTGTGCCTCTGGCCTCTGCTATCACATCAATGAGATGCTATCGGTAGATCTGACTTGCCCGGTGCTTTCAGGGTAGTTGTGAGCTGTGACTAAGTCCATGCCTATGAGAAGTCCTTACCAACTGTTGAGTGCTGCATATTCGGAAGGTAGTGTCCCTGCTTCTCCCATAGTTTAGGGAATTGTCGTATTGTATCTAGATAATGGAAAATCTCCATGCCTACTATATCAGTCATGGTGGTAGCAGAACACAGATTGTACACGTGGGCGTTATTTAATAAAGTGACTTTTACAAAGTGTTGGGGAAAACAAAAAGCATTAGGGCGGTACTCTGAGACTAGTAATAGTGGGCATCTTGCCCACTCCCCTGGGACCTGAATGGTCAAGGGGAGAGAGGCAGAGGATCAATATATCAACCTCTCTCCCCATGTCCTCCCATCTCCTGCCAGTGCCTCGCGTACGCTGAACCTGACCAGAAGTCAGGGTCAAGATTATCACTGGTGTAGGGGCGCCTGGGTGGCTCAGTTGGTTAAGCGACTGCCTTTGGCTCAGGTCATGATCCTGGAGTCCCGGGATCGAGTCCCGCATCGGGCTCCCTGCTCAGCAGGGAGTCTGCTTCCCCCTCTGACCCTCTTCCCTCTCGTGCTCTCTATCTCTCATTCTCTCCCAAATAAATAAATAAAATCTTAAAAAAAAAAAAAAAGATTATCACTGATGTAGTCCGTAAAGGTCAGCCTCCTGGGGCAGAGAGCAGAGTGAAGAAGTGTGCAGTGTGAGTCTGCGGGTCAGGTGTTCAGCACCACTGCCCTATTTACCTTTGTTGTCTCTCCTCTCCAAAGCTGTTCTTACTGCTCTAAAGGCCCTTGTAGCCCCCTGCCCCTTATCTGGATCACTTCTATTTGTCATCCAGCCTTTATTCGGGGCTCATCTCCCCCATTAATCCTTCCTAGAGCCCCCTTCTGTCTTGATACTGGTTGTACTGTGGAGATTGTTCTCTGGAGATTGGAACTCTGTTTTCTTTCTCTCCCTTACCACCCCCACCCCCACCCCACCCCACCCCACCCCACCCAACCCCACCCCCACCTGACTCTCTCCAACCCTCACCCAGTGCCTAGCACAGGACCCGTGGGGAGCAAACTAGGAGGTGTTTGTTGCCCTGAGCTGAGTCTTGTGATCTCTAAGCACAGTTCTTGATGGGTTTCTCCTCTCTTACAAAACCTTGGGTGGCTCCCCATTGTCCGTGAATCAGAGATATTCCATACCCCTTTCTTTGCTGTCTGACAACCTCCTCCATCTGCCCTCACTCTTACCTGATTTCCAGCACCTATGCTGGCCAGCCTGCTGAGTTTGGGCATTCCCATCTTCCATTGCCATACCTTGGATTGTTAAATGGTTCATTTCTACTCAGTTTGTTTTTAGAAGTGTATTTCTTGTGATACGGATTGCTTGAGTAACTCTGGCAGCCTCAACAAAATTATGGGAGAATCAGAATGTATAATGCAACAATACTTACACACACATATTCCTCTCTGTCCAAACACACTTACCGGCTCTGGGCTTCTTAAGTGCATGGAGTGCTAGAAAGGGCAGGAGAGGTCTGTGGATCCACTGGTTTCTTCTTTCACTGACTGTGACCTTGAATGAGAACCTTTGTTTTCCACCTTTTTAAGAAAAAGGGCATACCGCTTCTTTCTTTCTTTCTTTTTTTATTGTTATGTTAATCACCATACATCATTAGTTCTTGATGTCGTGTTCCATGATTCATTGTTTGTGCATAACACCCAGTGCTCCACGCAGAATGTGCCCTCTTTAATACCCATCACCAGACTAACCCATCCCCCCACCCTCCTCCCCTCTAGAACCCACAGTTTGTTTTTCAGAGTCCATCGTCTCTCATGGTTCGTCTCCCCCTCCGACTTACTCCCCTTCATTCTTCCCCTCCTGCTATCTTCTTCTTTTTCTTTTTTCTTAAAATATGTTGCATTATTTGTTTCAGAAGTACAGATCTGTGATTCAATAGTCTTGCACAATTCACAGCGCTCACCATAGCACATACCCTCCCCAATGTCTATCACCCAGCCACCCCATCCCTCCCACCCCCCACCACTCCAGCAACCCTCAGTTTGTTTCCTGAGATTAAGAATTCCTCATATCAGGGAGGTCATATGATACATGTCTTTCTCTGATTGACTTATTTCACTCAGCATAACACCCTCCAGTTCCATCCACGTCGTTGCAAATGGCAAGAGCTCATTCCTTTTGATGGCTGCATAATATTCCATTGTGTATATATACCACTGCTTCTTTATCCATTCATCTGTCGATGGACATCTTGGCTCTTTCCACAGTTTGGCTATTGTGGACATTGCTGCTATAAACATTGGGGTGCACGCACCCCTTCGGATCCCTAATTTGTATCTTTGTGGTAAATACCCAGTAGTACAATTGCTGGATCGTAGGGTAGCTCTATTTTCAACTGTTTGAGGACCCTCCATACTGTTTTCCAGAGGGGTTGCACCAGCTTGCATTCCCACCAACAGTGTAGGAGGGTTCCCCTTTCTCTGCATCCCCGCCAACATCTGTCGTTTCCTGAGTTGTTAATTTTAGCCATTCTGACTGGTGTGAGGTGGTATCTCATTGAGGTTTTGATTTGGATTTCCCTGATGCCGAGCGATGTTGAGCACTTTTTCATGGGTCTGTTGGCCACCTGGATGTCTTCTTTGGAAAAATGTCTGTTCATGTCTTCTGCCCATTTCTTGATTGGATTATTTGTTCTTTGGGTGTTGAGTTTGGTAAGTTCTTTATAGATTTTGGATACTAGCCCTTTATCTGATATGTCATTTGCAAATATGTTCTCCCATTCTGTCGGTTGTCTTTTGGTTTTGTGGACTGTTTCTTTTGCTGTGCAAAAGCTTTTTATCTTGATGAAATCCCAATAGTTCATTTTTGCCCTTGCTTCCCTTGCCTTTGGCAATGTTTCTAGGAAGAAGTTGCTGTGGCTGAGGTCGACGAGGTTGCTACCTGTGTTCTCCTTTAGGATTTGGATGGACTCCTGTCTCACATTTAGGTCTTTCAACCATTTGGGGTCTATTTTTGTGTGTGGTGTAAGGAAATGGTCCAGTTTCATTCTTCTGCATGTGGCTGTCCAATTTTCCCCACACCATTTGTTGAAGAGACTGTCTTTTTGCCATTGGATATTCTTTCCTGCTTTGTTGAAGATGAGTTGACCATAGAGTTGAGGGTCCATTTCTGGGCTCTCTATTCTGTTCCATTGACCTATGTGTCTGTTTTTGTGCCAGTACCATACTGTCTTGATGATGACAGCTTTGTAATAGAGCTGGACGTCCGGAATTGTGATGCCGCCAGCTCTGCTTCTCTTTTTCAATATTCTTCTGGCTACTTGGGGTCTCTTCTAGTTCCATACAAATTTTAGGATTATTTGTTCCATTTCTTTGAAAAAGGTGGATGATATTTTGATGGGGATTGCATTGAATGTGTAGATTGCTCTAGGTAGCATTGACATCTTCACAATGTTTGTTCTTCCAATCCATGACCATGGAACGTTTTTCCATTTCTTTGTGTCTTCTTCAATTTCTTTCATGAGTATTTTATAGTTTTCTGAGTACAGATCCTTTGCCTCTTTGGTTAAATTTATTCCTAGGTATCTTACGGTTTTGAGTGCAATTGTAAATGGGATCGACTCCTTAATTTCTCTCTCTTCTGTCTTGTTGTTGGTGTATAGGAATGCCACTGATTTCTGTGTATTGATTTTATATCCTGCTACTTTACTGAACTCTGGTATGAGTTCTAGAGGTTTTGGGGTGGAGTCTTTTGGGTTTTCCACATACAGTATCATATCATCTGCAAAGAGTGAGAGTTTGACTTCCTCTTTGCCGATTTGGATGCCTTTGATTTCTTTTTGTTGTCTGATTGCTGTGGCTAGGACTTCTAATACTATGTTGAATAGCAGTGGTGATAGTGGACATCCCTGCCGCGTTCCCGACCTTAGGGGAAAAGCTCTCAGCTTTTCCCCACTGAGAATGATATTCGCTGTAGGTTTTTCATAGATGGCTTTTATGATGTTGAGGTATGTACCCTCTATCCCTATATTCTGAAGAGTTTTGATCAAGAAAGGTTGCTGTACTTTGTCAAATGCTTTTTCTGCATCTATTGAGAGGATCATATGATTCTTGTTCTTTCTTTTGTTAATGTATTGTATCATGTTGATTGATTTGCGGATGTTGAACCAGCCTTGCAGCCCAGGGATAAATCCCACTTGGTCATGGTGAAGAATCCTTTTAATGTACTGTTGGATCCTATTGGCTAGTATTTTGGTGAGAATTTTTGCATCCATGTTCATCAAGGATATTGGTCTGTAATTCTCCGTTTTGATGGGGTCTTTGTCTGGTTTTGGGATCAAGGTAATGCTGGCCTCATAAGATGAGTTTGGAAGTTTTCCTTCCATTTCTATTTTTTGGAACAGTTTCAGGAGAATAGGTATTAATTCTTCTTGAAATGTCTGGTAGAATTCCCCCGGGAAGCCATCTGGCCCTGGGCTTTTGTTTGTTGGGAGATTTTTGATGACTGCTTCAATTTCCTTGGTGGTTATAGGTCTGTTCAGGTTTTCTGTTTCCTCCTGGTTCAATTTTGGTAGTTGATACATCTCTAGGAATGCACCCATTTCTTCCAGGTTATCTAATTTGCTGGCATAGAGTTGCTCATAATATGTTCTCACAATTGTTTGTATTTCTTTGGTGTTGGTTGTGATCTCTCCTCTTTCATTCATGATTTTGTTGATTTGGGTCATTTCTCTTTTCTTTTCGATAAGTCTGGCCAGGGGTTTATCAATCTTGTTAATTCTTTCAAAGAACCAGCTCCTAGTTTCGTTGATCTGTTCTACTGTTCTTTTGGTTTCTATTTTATTGATTTCTGCTCTGATCTTTATTATTTCTCTTCTCCTGCTGGGTTTAGGCTTTATTTGCTGTTCTTTCTCTAGCTCCTTTAGGTGTAGGGTTAGGTTGTGTATTTGAGACCTTTCTTGTTTCTTGAGAAAGGCTTGTATTGTTATATACTTTCCTCTCAGGACTGCCTTTGCTGTATCCCAAAGATTTTGAACAGTTGTGTGTTCATTTTCATTGGTTTCCATGAATTTTTAAAATTCTTCTTTAATTTCCTGGTTGACCCATTCATTCTTTAGTAGGATCCTCTTTAGCCTCCATGTATTTGAGTTCTTTCTGACTTTCCTCTTGTGATTGAGTTCTAGTTTCAAAGCATTGTGGTCTGAAAATATGCAGGGAATAATCCCAATCTTTTGGTAGTGGTTGAGACCTGATTTGTGACCTAGGATGTGATCAATTCTGGAGAATGTTCCATGGGCACTAGAGAAGAATGTGTATTCTGTTGCTTTGGGATGGAATGTTCTGAATATGTCTGTGAAGTCCATTTGGTCCAGTGTGTCATTTAAAGTCTTTATTTCCTTGTTGATCTTTTTCTTAGATGATCTGTCCATTTCAGTCAGGGGGGGTGTTAAAGTCCCCACTATTATTGTATTGTTGTCAATGTGTTTCTTCGCTTTTGTTATTAATTGGCTTATATAAGTGGCTGCTCCCATGTTAGGGGCATAGATATTTACAATTGTTAGATCTTCTTGGTGGATAGACCCTTTAAGTAGGATATAGTGTCCTTCCTCATCTCTTCTTACAGTCTTTGTTTTAAAATCTAATTTGTCTGATATAAGGATTGCCACCCCAGCTTTCTTTTGGTGTCCAGTAGCATGGTAAATGGTTTTCTACCCCCTCACTTTCAATGTGGGGGTGTTTTGGGTCTTAAATGAGTCTCTTGCAGACAGCATATCAATGGGTCTTGTTTTTGAATCCAATCTGATAGCCTGTGTCTTTTGATTGGGGCATTTAGCCCATTTACATTCAGGGTAACTATTGAAAGGTATGAATTTAGTGCCATTGTATTGCCTGTAAGGTGACTGTTACTGTGTATTGTCTCTGTTCCTTTCTGATCTAGGCTGCTTTTAGGCTCTCTCTTTGCTTAGAGGACCCCTTTCAATATTTCTTGGAGGGCTGGTTTTGTGTTTGCAAAGTCCTTTAGTTTTTGTTTGTCCTGGAAGCTTTTTAACTCTCCTTCAATTTTCAATGAGAGCCTAGCTGGATATAGTATTCTTGGCTGCATATTTTTCTCGTTTAGTGCTCTCAAGATATCATGCCAGTCCTTTCTGGCCTGCCAGGTCTCTGTGGATAGGTCTGTTGCCAGTCTAATATTTCTACCATTTTAGGTTACATATCTCTTCTCCCGAGCTGCTTTCAGGATTTTCTCTTTGTCTCTGAGACTCGTAAGTTTTACTATTAGATGTCGGGGTGTTGACCTATTTTTATTGATTTTGAGAGGGGTTCTCTGTGCCTCCTGGATTTTGATGCCTGTTTCCTTCCCCACATTAGGGAAGTTCTCTGCTATTATTTGCTCCAATATACCTTCTGCCCCTCTCTCTCTTTCTTCTTCTGGGATCCCAATTATTCTAATGTTGTTTCGTCTTATCGTATCGCTTATCTCTTGAATTCTGCCCTCGTGATCCAGTAGTTGTTTCTCTCTCTTTTTCTCAGCCTCTTTATTTTCCATCATTTGGTCTTCTATATCGCTGATTCTCTCTTCTGCCTCATTTATCCTAGCAGTTAGTGTCCCCATTTTTGATTGCACCTCATTAATAGTCTTTTTGATTTCGACTTGGTTAGATTTTAGTTCTTTTATTTCTCCAGAAAGGGTTTCTCTAATAACTTCCATGCTTTTTTCAAGCCCAGCTAGTATCTTTAAAGTCATGATTCTGAACTCTAGGTCCGACATCATACTAATGTCCGTATTGAGTAGGTCCCTGGCTGACGGTACTATCTCTTGTTCTTTTTGCTGAGGTGATTTTTTTCATCTTGTCATTTTGTCCAGAGGAGACTAGATGAATGAGAGAACAAAATGCTAACAGGTTAACAACGTCCCCAGCAAATATACTGTATACAAATCAGAAAAGACCTGAAACCAGGGGAAAAGAAAGGGAAAGAAAGAAAAAAGAAGAGAAAAGAAAGAAAAAAAAACAAAAAGAAAAAGATAAATACAAAAACAGAACAATACGAAAAAAACCGAATATGATCAAATATGATCAGGTTAGTGCATAGATCAGTGCGACACACTAGATTTTGGGCGTATTTTGGTCTGTTAGAAGAACGTGCCTCCTAAAATTTTAAAGGAAGAAAGACTTATATATGTACAAAATAAGGGTTGATACAATGAAGGGATGGAAGATGACTGTAAAGATGAAAATTATAAATGATTTTATAAAAGGAATTTATACGATAAGAAGTTGTTTGAAAAAAGAAAGAAGATTTAAAAAAAAAGAAAAAGAAAAGAAAAGGGAGAGAATGTGATCAGGCAGGAGACTAGAACAAAGCCTTACACTAGTGATTTAGGGAATATTTTGATCTGTTAGAAGAAACTGTATCTCATTTTAAAGAGAGAACAACTTATATATATATGCCAAAAATAAGGGTAACTACTATGAAGGGATAAAACATGACTCTATAAATGAAAAATAAAAAATGTTTTTTTTAAAAAGGATTGATAAGATGTTGGTTGAAAAAGGGAAAAAGAAAATTAAAAAAAAACCATTTAAAAAAATTAACTTTGAAAAACTAATGAATCATGGTAAAAAAAAGCCATGAATTCTATGTGTAGTATTCCCCTAGTGCTGGAGTTCTCCAGTTTTCCTTGATGGGTAAACTTGGTCTTGGCTTGCTGGCTGTTCATGCTGATTTTCTGGGGGAGGGTCCTGTTGCCATGGTTCCCAGATGTCTTTGCCGCAGGCGGAATTGCCCCGCCCTTGTCGGTCCGGGCTAAGCAAGCTGCTCGGGTTTGCTCTCAGGAGCTTTTGTTCCCTGCAAGCTCTGGTACAGCTTCGGAGGACCAGGGTGCAAATGGTGGCCTCCCAATCTCCACTCGGAGGAGCTGAGAACTCGGGGCCCCGCTCCTCAGTGCGCCCCCAGAGAAAAGCAGTCACTCCCGTGTCCCCGGTCTCCGGCCACCCTCCGTGGTCACCCGGCCTGTGACCGAGTGTTTCTATCTCTGGCACCCGACCCCGTGTGGAGTCTCCAAACCCAGCAGATCCCTGCGGTGCGCTCCCGCGCCACTCCTCCCGGGGGAGGGAGGGGAGTCTCCCCGGATCTGCCGCTTGTTGGGTCCCTGCTGGAGGAGCAGTGGCCCGACTGGGCCACAGATCACAGTTTATGGCAACCCCGAGCTGAGAGCCTGCGCCTCAGCTCCGTCTCTGCAGCTGGCTTCCCCGCCCCAATACCTGGGAGCTCTGCCGCACTCAGGCACCCCCGGTCTTTCTGTGACCCCGAGGGTCCTGAGAGCACACTGTCCCGCGAGGGTTCCACCCCCCGCTTAGCCACTGGAGCGATGTCCCTCCATGGAGCTGGCTTCCAAAAGTTCCGATTTTGTGCTCTGCAGCTCTATCACTTGCCAGAAGTAGCCGTTGGAGGCCCCTTCCCCCGCTGTCTATCCTCCCGAATATCGCCTCGGATTCACTTCTCCGCACGTCCTACCTTCCAGTAAGTGGTCGCTTCTCTGTTCAGAGAGTTGTTGCTACTCTCTTCTTCGTTCTCCTGTTGAGTTCGTAGGTGTTCAGAATGGTTTGATCCCTATTCAGCTGAATTCCTGAGACCAGACGAAATCCAGGTCTCCTACTCCTCCGCCATCTTGCTCCGCCCCCTACCACCCTCTTTCTGGGCAATCCTGGGGACCCAATGAAAATTTATGTGTAAGCACTGTAAATGAAAAAGCCTAAGGAAGTGTCAGTAGGCGGGGTCTGTACAGCTCATTTGCATTGCCATTAGCCTTTTTTTAAAAAAATTTATTATTTGAGACACAGAGTGATAGAGAACGAGTGCACATAAGTGAGTGTGGGGAGGTGGGGAGAGGAAGAGGGAGAGGAACAGGCAAGCTCCCTGCTCAGTAAGGAGCCTGATGCAGCTGATCTCAGGATCCTGAGAAGATAACCTGAGCTGAAGGCAGATGCTCAACCAACTGAGCCACCCAGGCGCCTGCCATTAGCCTTCTTGAAGTCAGTAAATTCCACTCCATTTGACCTTTGCTGATGTGTGGTGATCATGTGTGAGTGTGTGTGTGTCCTATGTATTCTGTCTAGAAACTATGGATATTTTCATATCCAATGATAGTTGCTGCAGATTTCTCAAATATCATTTTTGCTGACCACTTCTTAGAAATTACATACACCATTAGATCTTATTTGATACATTAATAAAGATGCCCATATTATTGTATCACAATTTTGCTTTTTAATATTTTGATAACTGGGATTTTATACAACTGCTTTTTATGGGTGGTAATCCTGTGTATTTTACTGTGTGCATGTAAGCACGTTATTTTGAGATGTCAGATACTGCTAAATAGGTCCCTGGTACAATTGTGCACCCACACACGCGTATGCACATACGGACACATGCACGCACCCAAAACCCACAGCTTCTAAAGAATCCAGTCTCAGATTCCAGGAAGTATCCTCAGGGGAAGCTGCCCATAACCCTAGGCTGCTGGTGGCTCTTGTTTGCTGAAGTTCCAGGAAAACGGAGGAGGGACTTGGGAATGCAAAGCAGGGGGGATAAAGTGTGAAAAATCAAACTCAGAGGCAGGAGGAGGGGCAGGGATCGCTTTGGGCTTAAATTCCAGCTCTACCATGGACTTGCTCCGTGATTTTGGGCAAATTCCCTCGCTTCTGGGCTTCATTCTCCTGACCTGTGACGTAGTGATGATAGAGAAACTACCTTGCCAGGGTCATGATGGTGATAAAAAAGAAATATATACGCAATGTACCTTCCACTGAGCTCGATGCACCCTAGGCACGGAGCCATGGCAGCCCATGAGAAATGAAAAGAGGGAGGTCAGGGAGCCAGCTTCGTGCCCTCTGGGGAGTAGGAGGGGTGGCGAGCAGCCTGGAAAGTGGGCCTTTACCTGCCCTCATGCACACCCAACCTGGGGACAGTCCCCACAAGTCTGATGTGGAGCTGACCACCAGCATTGCTCAGGACTAGCATTCAGAGTCTGAAGAACAGAGGAAAGCTTGCTTGCTTGGGTGCCAGGCACTAGGTTCTTCAAAGGCCCCTGCTGCCCTGAGGTGGTCAGACTTCGTGGGGCATGAGGTTAGAATCAGTCCGCCTCTTCCCCACTTAAGGGAAGACAGACCGTTAATGGGGCTGCAGTGGTGGGGCCTGGAATTCCAAGGCCCTTGGACACCCTGTCCTCAGCTCACCTGGGCCTGCCTGTGGCCAAGGGCTGGGAGCTCCCCCATGCAGCAGGCTCCAGCCGGGTTCTCAGGATGGCTGGCATGGAGGGCCATGTGTTAGCAGCTGGGTACAGATGAGTGAACACACTGGGCCTGGGCCTGATTTGCTGGGGTGGTCAAGGCAGGACCCGTGCTAATGGATGGCAGGAGAGGTACCCGGGGGCACAGTTTTTAAGGAGGCCCTCTGTCAGGTGGCAGACCCTGCACTTGCACAACCTTGAGAGTGAGAGGGCCCCAGTACCTCTCTTCGCTCCCCCTAGTCGAGGCCCTGGGTCAAGGAGTATGAGGTGAGCCTCACAGGCCAGCTGTTTCCAGATTGGGCTTCATACTGAAACCACCTGAAAACGCAGAATTCCTCCTGAATTAGGATCTCTGTAGGTGGGGCCTTGGAATCTGTTGCATATCAGTTTCCCTTCAGGATATTATCACAGGGCCAACCCCAGGCAGATCCAGGAATGGCCCTTGGGAAGTGCTGGGGCTAATCTGAATCCCACGGATCTTTGTGGTTTAAAGTACTTTTCCAGCACAAAACTTACCCGGTTTTCAGGATGTCCCCATGAGATAGGACATTTTTCAAAGAAGAAAATCACATCTGTGATTCTCTGGCAGAACCAGAGGTAGTGCTATTCATCCATTCATTCATTCCTTCATTTTCGTTTAGCAAACATGGATTAAATATCTGCAGAAGCCCCGCAGTAGGGTACACACACACACACACACACACACACACACACACACACGCGCGCGCGCGCGCGCACACATGGGCTCCTTCATGTATGAGGGCTGTGGTGATCAGAGGGAGAAGCAGTGGGGGAATGTGTTGGGAGGAGTCCTGGCAGGCTTCCTGGAGGAGGTCTTGGGCCGGGTTTTGCCGGTTGAGTGTGATTTCACCTTTTATAGAAGGGCATTCTTGCAGCGGGGGCTGCACATACAAAACTGTGCTTTGTTGAGTTTGAGAAAGCCTGGTGTACTCGGGGAATGTTAAATACACGGGATTAAGTGAGGAGAGGCCAGGTAGCTAGGCTGGGATGAGATTGCTGAGTTTGGATGGTTTCCTTCAGGTCATGGGAGCCACTGCCAGTGTCTGGGCAGAAGAATGACATCAGCCGTGTTGTTTAACCCAGTGCTTCTCAAATGTGCTGTGCATGTGAATCACTTGGGCATCTTGTTAAAATGCAGATTCTGACTCCGTATGTCTGTGGTGAGGCCTGGTGTTCTGCGTTTCTAACAAATTGTCAAGACTATGCTGCTGCTGGTTTCTGGATCACACTTGAAGTGGAGTTTAAGTAGCTATACTTCAGATCAGTGTGCACCGATGAGGGGAGAGACCAGGGCAGGAAAGCACGGCACAGGCGTGGCGGGGCCAGTGGGGGGGGGTTATTGTTCAGGAGGCTGTTGCTTTTCTCATCAGCTTTGGGGATCAGACCCCATCAGCCCTGGGTTATGTCGTCCTCTGCGTTTCTCTCCCCCAGAACAGGGCAGAGACAGGAGGGGTCAGAATTCAACTTTGCTGGGACACCTCGATGGCTCTGTCGCTTAAGTGTCTGCCTTCAGCCCAGCTCATGATCCCAGGATCCTGGGATTGAGCCCTGCGTCAGGCTCCTTGCTCTTTGGGGAGACTGTTTCTCCCTCTGCCTGCCGGTCCCCATGCTTGTGCACTCTCCCTCTCTTTGACAAATAGATAAATAAAATCTTAAAAAAAAAAAAATTCAGCTTTGACCAAGTCTCTTCAGATGGTGAGTTTTAGCAACTGATATCACGGTGCTCTTGGGGGATAGTCCTAAGGCACAGGACTTGGAACAGTCTTGCTAACAGAAAGCATGACTGTCGTCCATGCTGGGTAAAACAGTACAACTGCGAGTGCAGGATCCATAGAATGTGACCAGCTGCTTCAGTGGTTTTCTGTTACTATTTGTGAAGTCTTCATTCCTGTCATCTGCTAGCAGAAGAGTGGTGGCAGTTGCCAGAGGTTTGAGGAAAAAAAAATCATGGGAGGATTTACATTTGAGAAAATTCCATTCATTGACTTAATTATTTCTGGGAATTTAGAAAAGACCACCATGATCCTTTAGCCACGAAAATGCTTGGGCCAGCCTTCGAAATGCTAGAATTCTGCAGTAGCAGCTTTTGAAAAATCCTGTAGTATGCAATTTTGTAGCCTGAACATTTTGCCCATGTTTAAAGTTTTTGTAATTTAATATATGCTATGGAGAGATAAGGGGAAATTAACACAGAGAATGAAAATGGTTAAAACCAGAGGGGCAGTGATTAATCTTGAAGTCCTCACCCTGACATACTTCTCCTTGCATGTCAGTGCTGTGTTTTTTTTTTCTTTCCAGTTCCTCCTCATTATGCAGACTTATTATTATTATTATTTTTTGTTTGCAGTGGCAGTTACATTCAGTTCTGTTTTCTGCTTGACATTACTGCATAACTATTTTTCCATGTTGTTATGCAGACCTCATAATCAAGTTCATGGGCTGTATAATTCACTGGTGAGATGTATGATCATTTATTCAAAACTTGCTATTGGCCATTTCAGTCACCTGATGCTATTAAAAATGGAATGAGCAACACTGTTAGTGGGAGTGTGAAATGGTACAACCCTTTTGGGAAAGCTTTTTGGCAGTATGTATCACAGGCCTGAAAAATGCTCATTGCCTTAGAGCTAGTCATTCCACTTCTGGGAATCTCTCATAAGGAAATAATCTAAAGTGCAGACCCGGATTTATGCATCAAGCTCAAAACTTTATGGATAATAGAGAAACAATGGAAATAACCTAAATGTTTAAACAGAGAGGAAGCATTATGTAAAAGATTACATAGCTGCTCCATGGAATATTATACAGCCATTAAAAATGTTTATGAAGAGTTTATAAGTGGAAAATACTTACATTATGATTGAAATAAGGAATATGTAAAATTATATTTATGCTATGATCCCAGCTGTGTGAAAAATAGCCTACTTAGTAAGTATGCATAAGAAAAAGGTTGCAGGGAAACATACCAAGGTGTTAACAGTGGATGGTGGAAATATAAGGGATTTCATTTTTTTCTTTTGATTTCTCATGTCTTAAAAAAAAGTTAATTTTGTTCCAATAAAAAATTAGCGCACTTTGGGGCACCTGGGTGGCTCAGTTGGTTGACCTACTGCCTTTGGCTCAGGTCATGATCCTGGAGTCCCAGGATCGAGTCCCGCATCGGGCTCCCTGCTTAGCAGGGAGTCTGCTTCTCCCTCTGACCCTCATCCCTCTCATTCTCTCTCTCTCTGTCATTCTCTCTCTCTCTCAAAAATAAATAAAATTAAAAAAAATTAGCACACTTTATTGAATAAAATGACAAGCCTTAAAGAAATATGTGGTGTAGGGTTTGCCTTTGTTAATTGTTCTCTTTGCATCCAAAATCAATTGAGTGTGAGAATGACAGACCAAAGGATTTTTGAAGCAGTTGAGCATTATTTTTCTTTGTCTCATAGAATTTGTTTGCTTTTTATAAAAAACATACATATATCCTTACACAGTTTAAATTCTACATAATGCAGTGTTTGGGTTACCAGCATTATAGTATCTGGATTTTTCTTTATAAGAAAAAAGAGGAGGAAGAGGTCAGCTATCAGGAAAACTTAGCACTGGTTATACACATTATCAGACAGGCATTACTATCACGTTTTGAATTTCTTGGATGTCTTGGATGTGGAGTGAAACCCGTTTGTCACAGATAATTTATATTGATATATATATTTGTTATCCTAGATAATTTATATTGATTCAAAATTATTACTATTATTATTTTAAAAGATTTAATTTATTTACTTGAGAGGGAGAGTGAGCAAGCGAGAGAGAGAGAGCACATGAGCAGGGGCAGAGGAAGAGGGAGAAGCAGACTCCCCGCGGAGCAGGGAGCCCAATGCGGGGCTCAATCCCAGGACCCTGAGATCATGACCTGAGCCAAAGGCAGATGCTTAACCAACTGAGCCTCCCAGGTGCCCCTCAAAATTATTTTTTTATGAGCAAGTTAAAATAGAAAATCTCTACATTTCTGTATTTTTCAAATGTTCTATCTGACTAAATATTTTATAATAATTACGACAGTCTTTAAAACACACAGGTACATTAGGGGCGCCTGGGTGGCTCAGTCAGATGAGCATCTGTCTACTTTTTTTTTTAAGATTTTATTTATTTATTTGACAGAGAGAGACACAGCAAGAGAGGGAACACAAGCAGGGGGAGTGGGAGAGGGAGAAGCAGGCTTCCTGCTGAGCAGGGAGCCCGATGTGGGACTCGATCCCAGGACTCTGGGATCATGACTGAGCCGAAGGCAGACGCTTAACGACTGAGCACCCAGGCGCCCAGCATCTATCTACTCTTGATCTCAGCTCAGGTCATGATCTCAGGATTGTGAGTTCAAGCCCCACATTGGGCTCCGTGCTCAATATGGAGCCTACTTAAAATAATAAAAACACACACACACGGGCACATTATAAAACGAATAAGTTGTGGGGTTGTAATATACAGCATGGTGAATATAGTAAATAACACTGTACTGCATATTTGAAAGTAGCCAAGAGAGTAGATCTTGAAAGTTCTCATCACAAGAAAAGAAATTTTTGTAACTATGTATGGGGTTATGGTGGTGACCATTTTGCAGTATATGCAAGTAGGGAATCATTACATTGTACACCTCTAATATATCAGTGAAAAAAAAAAAGATCACATGTTTGAAAAACAAAACAAAACAGGAAAATCCCCAAAACCCCACACAGGCACATAATGAGCTCTTCAAGAAGGATGGATTAAATAAATTACGGTATGTACATTCAGTGGAATACTCCACAGTTGTTAAAGATAACAATAGAGCTCCATATTTATTGACATTGAAACATGTCTGCAACATGTTAACCAAGTGATAAAAAGTAAACCCTAAAACATGGACACCATGATCCTAGTCTGCAAATATCATGTTTGGTATCTCTCTCTCTCTCACGCACACACACGATCTTACATAATATTATAGAAAAGGATTCACCAAAATATTAATAGTGGTTATCTCTAGGGAATATGAATGTGGGTGATTTGAACAAACTTCTCATTTATCTGAATTTTTTTGTTTGCTAACTGAACATTCAATATTTACATAACTTAGGAAATAAATTTAAAAACTCCAACTTCATAAAAGGAAAAAAAGGAGGGAAGAAGCAAGATTGGCTTTTGCATGGGAGGTGCATATTTCACTATGTGATTTTCCACTCAGGTCATCAGAGTTCAGATATATGCTTTTGTGAACCCCAAACTGCTCACTTTTCCACTCAGCTACCTCCTTTCTTACCCCATCTGTACTTACCTGAATTTAGGTCTTATTCAAAGTCCAGATGGAGCATCACTTCTTCCAGGAAGTCTTCTCAGATTTTCCTACCACCACCAACACACAAATAGTATCTTTGGCAGAATTTGTACAGCCCTAGACCTGATTCCTTAAATCTCTTCTTACTCTGTTGCATTAGGGATATATAAGATACTTAGACATTATTATTTAAGATATGAAGTTATGATCATTGGCACTAGAGAGAGTTGCTTCAGAATAAGTTTGTATGAGCTTTGTATTTCTGCTTCTCCCATATAACACAGGGCTTGGTAAGTAGTAGATGCACAGTAAAACTGCTAAAGGGCTGAAAGGATGACACCAGGTCCCTTCTTCTCCAAGAGAAGTGGTTGCTGAGAGATGATATTCACAAATAAACATGTGCTAGCAAAATGAGACACTAACATCAGAGAACCTTCTTGAATAATCTAGTATGCGCCAGGGATTGCAATGGCACTTAATTTCCCTCAATCCTGTCAATAATCCTTGAAATAGGTACTATTAACTCCAACTTACAGATAAGGAAACTGAGGCTGAAGTTTTAACCTATGTCTCTTTTACTCCACAACCCCTGACCTTTCTATGGGGCAGGAGAGGCGCCAGATGAGTGACTCAGGAAATAGGGTCAAAGGTTTCCCTCTTCTGAGGCAGGTGTGCTTTCATGCCAGGTAGCTAATAAGGGCTGCCCATTTTATTTATTATTGCCTGGGTATCTTCTGTGCTGTATTCCATGTGCCACTAAACTGGTGAAGGGCGTGACATTAAAAAAATTTTAATAACAGGACATTTGGACCTGTCTGCCCTATTAAGGGTTTAATTTCTATTTCTTAGTCCACATGCTAATGCCTGTGCCTGAGTAACATAACCCCTCCTTGGAACAATATGAAGCAAATCAGGATGCTTTCCTACTAATGAGAATCGAGAAATGACCAGTTCTTCCTTCTCTTGTCTTTCCTGAGCATATCTGCTGAACTTCACTGGGCTATATGCTGGCAATTGCCAATTCAAAAATGAGAAGAATGGCCGACTCAGGGACGTTGATGCCTGGAGAGAGCAATGTAGCAAAGAGCAGAACTCCTAACTTATTTATTTAAAACATTTACAGTGGACTTTTAAAATGTTCTTTTATTATTGACATATAATTGGCATATAACATTGTATTAGTTTTAGGTGTACAACACAACAGGGATTTGACATATGTGTTTATTGCAAAAATGATCACCACAATGAGTCCAGTTAATATCCATCACCACACATAGTTAGCAAATTTTGTTCTTGTAATGGGAACTTCTAAGATCTACTCTCTTAGCAACTTTCAAATGTACAATATAGTATTGTTAACAGTAGTCATCTTGTCTACATTGTATCTTACAATTGGAAGTTTATACCTTTGATTAACTTCACTTGTTTCTCTTATCCACCACCTGCTGCCTCTGGCAAGCACCAGTCTGTTCTCTGTTTCTGAGTTTATTCTTTTTTAAGATTCCACATATAAGTGAGATCATAGGTTTGTCTTTCTCTGTCTGACTTATTTTACTTAGCAATGCCCTCAAGGTTCATCCATGTTGTCACAAATGGCAAGATTTCCTTCTTTTTTATGGCTCTAATATTCCACTGTTGTGTGTGTGTCTCACATTTTCTTTATCCATTCATCTGTCAATGGACACTTAGGTTGTTTCCATGTCTTCCCTATTGTAAATAGTGCTGCAATGAACATGGAGTGCAGATAGCTTTTTGAGATAGTGATTTTATTTCCTTTGAATAAATACCCAGAAGTGGAATTGCTGGGCCCAGTTGATTTTCATTATATGCTGCAGTTATGGTCTATAAAGTCACCGTGAAAACTGAATTGGTGAATTGCACCGTTGTTCCTAGGGGAACACAGGGTTAGGTTCCTGCAAGCCTCTGGTCACAGTGTTTTCATCAACTCATCAACCCATAACCTTGTTGTTTGTGTGTTTCTGTTTAGAGACATCTTATTTAGTATGTAATCTTGATTCATCAACATTGAACCCACAGCCAGTAGCTGTAACTCAGTGCTTAAACAAAGCTTATCTGACACTTACTTTCTCCATAAGGCATTTCACTGCCTCCTTGTGCTTAGGAACAATAGACAGGACTTCAGGACTACACTTGGGGGCCATTTTAACAGGAAATCACCAACAAAAAGTACAAAAATATGAAAAACATGGCACTAAATAGATCATGAAGAGGATACTTGTTCACAGTATGAGCACTGAAACAGGACGGCAGAGTTGACTTATTCAGCCCTCAAAGGAACATGTGCTGTAATAAGACTCAACAGATGGGGTGGCTTAAACAACAGCAATTAGTTTTCTCACAGTTCTGGAGCCTGGAAGTTTGAGATGAAGTTGTCAGCAGGTTTGGTCTCTCCTAAGGCCTCTCTCCCTGGTTTGTGGATGGTCACTTTCTCTGTGTGTCTGTATGTGGTCTTTCCTGGTGTGTCTCTGTGTCCTCATTTCTTCTTATAAAGACATCAGTCAGACTGGATTAGGGCCCATTCTTATGGCTTCATTTTGATATAATTACTTTTTTAAAGGCCAAATCTCCAAATACAGTTGCACCCTGAGGTACTAGGGCTTAGGGCTTCAACATGTGAATTTGGGGGGGCACACAATTCAGCCCATGACAGCATGTGTCAGGGCACCCAGATGTCTTACTGCTCCGTGCCTGTCTACAAATGACCTCAAAGGCATCACGAAGACGGTATTTCTCACTTATACGCGGTTTCACTTTCCGCAGTTCATTACCCACAGTCAACCGTGGTCTGGAAGCAGATGATCCCCCTTCTGACGTAGCCTTGGAAAGTCAACAGTAGACCCACACTTCGTCACAATGCCTGAGTCACCCACCTCACTTCATCTCAATCACAGGGGCATTTTATCATCTCTATGAGGAGAAGGGTGACAAGATTATTTTGAGAGAGAGAACACATTCACATAACTTTTATTACCATATATTCTTATGATTCTTTTATTATCACTTTTATTGTTCATCTGTGACTGGGCCTAATGTATAAATTAAACTTTATCATGGGTATGTGTAGGAAAAAGCATAGTGTACGTAGGGTTCAGTACTGTGCACAGTTCCAGGCATCCACTGGGGGTCTCGAAACATATCATCTGTGGGGCAGGGAGGGCTACTATACTGATTTTGGGATTACAAATAAATTCTAGCAAGCAGGTGAATCTGTAAATATGGAATTAAATTAGGAATAGTGAGGATTGGCCATAATTGCGTCAATGAGAGCTGGTGGGCTGTTGAATTTTTGATACTTGCAAGACCGGTCTAAGATAAATGTCCACCTCTAAGAAGATAACTTTTCCTCTAGTTCCCTAGATATGGACGGAGATGCATTGTCTGGGTAACTAAGCGGAAGAGAGAAGGAGATTTCTTACTCTTAGGCACCTCTTCCAATTCCCTTTTTCTCAAATTCTGCTCTTTGAGTGAAATCCTTTTTAGCTTAAAGACAAGGGAAACAATAGAGCGCGTAAAGTTTCTGGCCTCACCCAAAACATTATAAAATGAGCTATAAATTCTGGGAACACAATGTCTGCACAACTCTAGCTTTCTGGAAAATCTAAGCCAGACAACTGGAGGGGATGGAGTGGGAGAAAGAAGGATCACTTCTCACACCCCTCCAGTGCTAATTGTCTCTGCAATAGGCTCCTATTTATTTTCTCATTCAGCTCTCAACAGAGCCTGTGGGGTGGGCATGGCAGCTATTATTGGAGAAGGAGATTGGGTTGCCATGAAATCCTCTGGCTGTTCAGGGGTCAGCATCAGAACCGGGGGCTTTAAACCCCTTCTCCCCCAAACTTGTTCTCTTTCTTTGACTTTTGAGTTGGGACAAACTGAATTGGTCCAAGATGTTGGTATTAATGCATCCATATTTAAGAAGATCAACACTTCTTCGTAGGCCTTGAGGTATTTGTGAATTCACTTACTTTTCTATACTCATTTCTTGAGTATTCATTACATGCAAGAGAGGGGATGAGCGTTAGGATCCAAAAGTGAGTGAGTCCTGGCTTCCACCGTGGTGGATTTCTGAATGTCTAGAGAGTGCTGCTCAGTAGAACTAGAATGTGAGTCTCTTATGCAATTTCTAAAAAAGATTTTTATTTATTTGGGGGGAGAGAGAGAGAGAAAGTGCACCTCGTGTGCAATTTTAATTTGTCTTGTAGTCTAGTAGCCACAAAAGAAAACTGAAACAGGTGAAATTAATTTGATAATATATTTATTTAATATATCCCAAATGTTATCATGTCAACGTGTAATCAGTATGAATATTGTTAATGAACTATTTTACTTTATTTTATGTGTATTACATTTTTTCAAAACCTTGTGTGGATTTTATGCTTACAACATATCTTAATTTTCCCTAGCCTCATCGGTACTACTCATTAGCCACATGTGGCTAGTGGTGACCGTATTGGATGGTGTGTGTCTAGGGGGAGATATTTCTAAATTAATTCATATACCACAAATGGGCTGTGGGTCATAAGGAAAGCCTATACTCTGAGAATACGAGGAGGAAGCATTTCATTGGGCATCACTTCTGAAGGCTTTCCAGAGGAGGGCATTTTTGAGTTGGGACTTGATTGTCCTTAGAGGGGAAAGGCATCCTTGGCAAGGGTAGGGGCCCCTTCTTGGGGCTAGTGAAAGGGGAAGGCCCTATCCCTGAGCCAATTTGGTCCTGCTATTTTATAGTTTGGCTTGAGTTTTGCAGTCAGACTTGAGTTCCAGAAGGGACAGTAAGTTTTTAGTCCTCATGAGTTTGCTCAGGGCTGTGTGCTTAGAACTGAGTAAACCAATTCCTGTGCTCTAGAAGTTCCTCTCTAGACCAGTGCCTCTTAAACTGAGGTGGACATCAGTGTCTCTGGAAGCCTTGTGAAAACACGAGTTCCATGCCCTACCTTAGAGTCTCTGATCTGGTAGTCCTGGGGTGGGCCTGAGAATTTGCATTTCCAGCAAGCTCTGAGCTGTTGCTTCTTGGAGTATCAGTCTTTGAGGACCATTGGTCTGCGGGATGAGGAAAGCCACAGACATTCATTCAACAAACATTCCCAGCTTAGCACTTTGTGTCAGGGACTGCTTTAGCACTGGGGATAGTTGTGAGCAAGATAAGCGAAGTCTCCTTCTCCGGTGGAGTTTGGAGCATGGACACAAATAACAGATGATGGTGCCCTCGGGGATCTGGAGTTGACCTGATAACAATGTCCTACCCTTTGCCTTCAAACTCTGACACCTATAAAAATGACCGTGTTTTGACATCCAAGATTATTTCTACTCCCCGAGAGAAGTTTTCTGTAAGAAAGGATATACCATTTAATGAAAACCTGCTAGGTAGACACACTTTGTGCCAGGGGCTTTATGAATATGATGGAATGACTTGCCCACATTCCCACTGCTGGCTTAATGGTGGAGCTGTGCTTTGCCTCTAGTCTGTTTGTTGGTTCATGGTGCTCCATCCCTCTGCACCTGTTAGCAACACTGGATCCTCCTCCAGTTTTCTCGTTAATTTCTCTCACTCATCTTGCAAATCCCTGAGCAACCACCGATCCTTTAGAAAAGCTGTTCTTGACCTGCTTGATAAATTTCAATTGCATATTTATTATTTAATTCACAGGGCCTGTCACCAGTAGTGCTTAAGTAACATTTGTAGCTTGAATGAATGAGATTAATGAATTTAATGAAACTGGGGAAGGCTTCTTGGAGGAGGTGGACCCTGACTTACTAGGGTGAAAAGGAGACATTCCCGGACCCTGGCATAAGGAGAGGAGCAGCCTGGCAGTTAAAACCAGAGACAGCCTTGAATCTGGAGGGGTGGAGGCCTGGGGGCACCCAGGCATTCTGTACAAACTTGGTACTTGGGTAGGTGTGTGGGGTTCATGATGGGGAGAGAATGCAGGGGTAGAAGTGGAATTCTGAAAATGGGGAACCCCTGAATGGTTGGGGGCAGCTGAGACACATCTAGCTTTTTTTAATTTTCTAATTTTAAAGGTAGAACTCGATTCCTCAGGGAGCACACTTGATGGGTGCTTGAGGGATTCCACAGGAGGAATTATATTAAGATTCAAACTCCAAAGCCATATGATAAGGATCAAGTCCTAGTTCCAGCCCTTAATAGCACATGACTGTGGGCCACTTGCTTAACCACTTTGAAGCTCAGTTTCATTTTCTGAAAAATAGGCAAAACAAACAAACAGAAAAACCCACCGAATTCATTGTATTGTTTTGAGGGTCAAATGATGTAATATAGTATGAATTGTCTGGAATAATGGCAAGACACCAAAGATACACTAACTGTTAGTGTGAAGGTCCTTTTCCTCTTTTCTCACCTTTCTTTTTTCCTTCTCTCTTCATAATTGTCCATAAAAAGATTTTTTTTTAAAGATTTTATTTATTTATTTGTCAGAGAGAGCGAGCACAAGCAGGGGGAGCGGCGGGCAGAGGTAGAGGGAGAAGCAGGCTCCCCACGGAGCAGGGAGCCTGATGTGGTGCTCAAACCCAGGACCCTGGGATCGTGACCTGAGCTGAAGGCAGACGCTTAACTGACTGAGCCACCCAGGCGCCCCCACCAAAAGATTTTTAAGGCCTCCTGGCTGGAACCCTCGAGCTGGCTCTTGGCATCCAGGTAGGTAGGACATAACTGCGGTGCTAAAAGATAGGGTCTGAGGGTGCAGGGCAAGGCATAAGGCAGAGCTAGCCACAGCTGGGGGGCACTGAGTCCCTTACCTGGTTCCCCACCACAGACAAAGGCAGGCCATCACCTTCTGGTGGCTCAGTTTTGACATCTGCAGCCAGGGGACCATAATCCCAGCTGACCCTCATGGTTCCTACTATTCTGTCACTGCCGCATGTTCCTGATCCCCTCCCTGGACATCATTTAGCCCCTGCTGAGGCTAGCAAGGGGCTGAGGCCAAGTGAGACGAATGTCACGGAACATGCTAATCCCAAGGGAAGTCATTGCCTATAGGATGACTCACCTCCACAACACACAGAAACAAATGACTCTTTAAGAAGGAAAAAAGAAATCTTCCGAGTGCACTTGGCTGCAGAGCCTTTAAGAGACCCAATTACAGTAAATCTAAAAATAAGGCCCAGGGAGGACCAGGGTACATTTAAGTTTTTCCTTAAATGCACAAAAGGTTTCTTTCTTTTTTTTTTTTTTTAACCTGACTAAGGAACAATATAAGTCAACAGGCTTATTTTGCCTTGTTTTGTTGTGTAGGACCCAGAAAAGCTCAAGGGAAAGCATTCCTGAGATTGTAGCTTGTTGCCTGAAGATTCAACCCAGGGAAAGTTATTTTTATACCTCGTGGGTTTTTTTCCCTCCTTTCTTTCTTCTCCTTTCAACTGCCTGGTATTTATCCTCACAATTAGGGGGTTTGTCTTGTGAAACAAAGTATTTTTTCTTACTTTCCTGATTATAAAAGAAATACATGTTCATTGTAGAAAATTAGAAACTACCAAAAAAAAAAAAAAAAAAGAAAGAAGACATCTGTCATTCAAAGATAACCATGGCTAACACTTTGAGACATTTTCTTCTGGTCTTTTTTTCTATGCTCCTTTTAAATAGGTAAGTCCATATGACCCATATAGTGTCACATCCCACAGTTGTAATGGAATGTTTCAACGCACGGCAGAATATAGTGCGTGCCCCTTTCCCATCATGTCTCCCTCCCTCTCTCCCCAGAGGTAAGTCTGTTCATTGTTCTCTTGCTTTTCTTCATCCTTTTCTGTGTGTTTAGGTGTTGCTAGACAATATATTGTTTAATTTTGCAGCTTTTTGATCTGTATAAATGCCAGCATAGTGTATGTTAGAGCTCAGAAGTGCCAAGAAATCTTACGGGGACTGGTCACTTGTTGACTCTGGGTGGATCACCTGGTGCGTGGTGTAGATAGTACAAGTATTATGCCTTTCTATTTGAATCAAGACATAAAGAAAGGTTAGGAAGATGCTGCTTTTATTTTTTATTCCTCTTATGCTTGTGATACGATGATGTGTTTATTTCTAGCTTATTCATTTTTACTGCTGTATAGTATTTTATTGGATGAGTTTATCCTGAGTTATAGTACTTATCCATTATCCTGTGGATAGATATTTGGGTTGTTTCTGGTACCTGGCTATTTCAAACAATGCATTTATGAACATTCTTAGGCATGTGTAAGAGTTCTTCATTTACAGCCTACATCTATGCTGGGTATTAGGGTATGTGCATCCCCAAATGTACTAGATAACGGCAAATTATTTTTTAAAATGATTACACATTTAGTTTAAACTCCATGGCAAGTGTTATAAGGGTTCCTGCTACTCCAGATCCTTGACAATGCTAGGCATTGCTGGACTCTTCTATTTTTGGCATCCTGGTAGATGAAAATGATCAGATTTTAATTTGGATTTTTTTTTTTTGATTTCTAATTAGATTGACTGCCTTCAAAGTTTTCTTCTTTTCTGAGGTGGCCAGTAATAGATTTGGCTCATTTTTCTTTTCTTTCTTTGCTTCTTTCTTTCTTCCCTTTCTTTGTGAGAATTCTTTACATACTCTGTTATTCTTTTATCAGTGTTATAAATATTTTCTCCCGGTTTTCCTTTTCACTTTTCTTTTCTTTTTTATTTTTTTTAAAGATTTTATTTATTTGACAGAGAGAGACATAGCGAGAGAGGGAACACAAGCAGGGGGAGTGGGAGAGGGAGAAGCAGGCTTCCCGCTGAGCGGGGAGCCCGATGTGGGGCTCGATCCCAGGACTCTGGCATCATGACCCGAGCCGAAGGCAGAAGCTTAACGACTGAGCCACCCAGGCGCCCCAACCTTTTCACTTTTCTTTATTGTCTTTTGATGAACGGAGGTTTTTGAATTTATCAATTTGATAAAGGTTTGCTTTTTTCGTGTGTCTTATTTAAGAACTCCTTCTCTACCCTGAAATCATCAGTATATTCCATACATTTTTTCTTTCTTTTTTTTTTAAAGATTTTATTTATTTGTCAGAGAGAGAGAGTGCGCAAGAGCACAAGCAGGGGGAGCAGCAGGGAGAGGGAGAAGCAGGCTCCCTGCTGAGCAAAGAGCCCGATGTGAGACTCCATCCCTGGACCCTGGGATCATGACTGAGCCATCCAGGCATCCCTCCATACATTTTTTTCAAAAAAAATTTAAGTTTTGTTTTTCATTTCAGTCACTAGAATACTTGAAAGTGATTTTTTTTTTGTTATGGGTGAAATAGGGATCAAAATTGTTATGATATCTTCCATATGCATAACTGATTGTACCATAAGCATTTACTGAATAGTCCATCTGTACCCACTGACTTGCACTGAAACTCTTTCCTATTTTAGGTATCTATAAGTGTATAGGTCTGTTTCTGAGCTCAATCTTCTCCCAATTGGCATATATCTCTCCACATATCAATAGTACTGTTATCTTAATTTTTTATGATTTTATACTAAGTTCTGGTATTTGGAAGGGCGAGTTTTGTTATTTATTGTTTGTTATTCATCAGAATTGTCTGAATTACTATTGTCCCTTTGCTCTTTCTCATACATTTCAAATTAGATGTTCAAGGTCCTTGGATAACCCTGCTGATATTTTGATTTCAGTTGTATTGAATCTGCAAACCAATTTGGGGAAAGTTGACATGTGTATATTGAAACTCCCTATTCATGAACATAGTCCCACTTTCTGCTTCCATTTAAATATTTTAAAATGTCATTTAGCAAGTTTTATAGCTTTCTTCATAAAGGTCTTGAACATTTTTTATTAGAATTATTTTTGTTACCATAGTAAATTGTATTTTTAAAATTGCATTTTAAACTGATGGTTGTTGGGTTATAAAAATGTAATGTTTTATAAATGTAGTTTTTTTTTGAGTTTTGTTTATTGATAGCAATTTTGTTAATTTTATTATTCTATCTAATAATTTATAGTTTCTATTGATGTTTTTCTATGGGCAATCATATAATTTGGGAATAAAGATAATTTTTATACCTTTCTTTTATTTGCATTGTCTAATTGTATGAAGTAGGACCTCCAAAAAAAATGTCAAATTTATACTAGCAAGTTTTTTTTCTGACTGTAAAGGAAATTCTTCTAATAATTCATCATTAAGTATGATATTTACTTTGGATTTTTATAAATGTCATTTTTCAAGCTAAGGAAATTTCTTTCTATTTCTAGTTTGCTAAGCCTTTTTTTTTAACCACTTATTAATGTTGAATTTTTAAGGAGTTTTTGGTGACTACTCATATGATCTTGTGATTCATCTCACTTAATATGCTATGATGATGAATAGCAAAAATAAATATCTAATTTAAGTTAACATGGCATTTCTTGGCTAAATCAAATTTTGGTCAAGTGTAGTATCTTTCTTTGTAATTTCTGGATTTGATTTGCTAAACTTTTGTTTGGGGACTTTGCATCTAGGTTCATGTGACTAGTGATTTTATTGGCTAGTGATTTTCCTTTTTTATATTACGTTTGCTTCATTTTGATATCAAAGGTGTACTTTCCTCATCAAATGAGTGGGGAAGTCATTTTCCTCTTCTGGTTCTCTGCAAGAGTTGGAATTACCTGTAATTACCTGTTCTTGACATTTAGTTAGAACTTGCTTTTGTAACCACTGGGCCTGTGAGTTTTTTTATAGGATGGTTTTAAATTATAGATTTAATTTTTTTTAACCGTTAAAGAAAAAGCTAGGTTTTCTAATTCTTTTTTAGTCAATTTTGGTAGATTATATTTTTCTAGGAATCTTTCCATTTTATCTAAGTTTTAAAACTTATTGGCATAAAGCTGTTCATGGTAGTTTTTGCTCTTTTTAATCTCTGCCCTATCTGTAGTTGTTCATCCCTTTTATTATTTTATTTATTTTTTAAAAAGATTTATTTATTTACTTGAGAGAGATGTAGACAGTGCATGCTTGCATGTGTGTGCATGCATGATGCGGGGGAAGGGCATAGGAAGAGGGAGAGAAAGAATCTCAAGCAGACTCCACACTGAGCATGGAGCCCAACATGGGGCTTGATCTCATGACCCTGAGATCATGTCTTAAACTGAAATCAAGAGTCAGATGCCCAACCGACTGAGCCACCCAGGTGTCTGTTCATCCCTTTTATTATTTCTGATATTAGGGTGCCTGGGTGGCTCAGATGGTTAAGTATCTGCCTTTGGCTCAGGTCATGATCCCAGGGTCCTGGGATCAAGCCCCACATTGGGCTTCTGGCTCAGCGGGGAGCCTGCTTCTCCCTCTCCCTCTGCCTCTCCCCCTGCTCATGCTCTCTCTCTCTATCTCTGTGTCTCAAATGAATAAATAAAATATTTTAAAAAATTATTATTTCTAATATCATTTATTTGAGCCTTCTGCCAATTTTTTCTTGATCATTTTCACTGAAAGTTTATCCGTTTTATTAGTCTTCATAAAGAACCAACTTTTGATGTTGTTAAAGCTATCATATTTCCATTTTCTCTTTTCCTAATTTCTGTTCTCATTTTTAGTTCTTTCTTATGTCTACTCTCCTTGGATTTATTCTATGGTTATTTTCTAATTCCTTAAGTTTGATACTTAGCTCACCATATTAAAGACTTTCTTCTTTTCTAATCTAAGCATTTAGAATTACTTATTCCTCCTACAGGCGCCTGGGTGGCTCAGTCGTTGAAGCATTTGACCCTTGGTTTTGTTCAAGTCATGATCTCAGGGTTGTGAGATTGAGTCCTGAGTCCAGCTCCACACTCAGGGGGGAGTCTGCTTGAGAGTCTCTCTCCCTCTTCATTGGCCCCTCTCCTTGCTCGTGTGCACGTGTGTGTGCTTTCTCTCTCTGAAATAAATAAATAAAATCTTCAAAAAAAGTGCTATCTTTTCCTCCTCAAGTGTTGACTTGGCTGTGTTCAGTAATTTTGATGTGTAGCATTTTCACTGACATTCAGCTCTATCTATGTTCTAATTTCCACTTTAGTTCTTTCTTTGATCTTTGACTTATTTAGAAGTAGGCTCATAAATTTCCAAAACCATAAGATTTCCTTTGTTGTCTTTTGTTGTTTATTTCCAACTGAATTGCTTTGTGGTCAGGGAATGCTGTGTAAATGTTTTGCTTCTGAATCTTGCTGGACTTGCTTTATGTCTGAAAGACAAGGTTTTGTATATTAGGTGAAAGCCATAGGAGTGGCACTTTATATGTTATCTTGACTTCTCGCAATAGAGATTCCAACACAAAATCATATTTATTTAACAAATGAGGAAACTGAGGCTCAGAGAGGTAAGTGGAGGAGGTGAGGGTAATTCAGGTTAGTTTAACTCAAAACAGTTTTCTCTACTCAAATAATAGCTTAGTCTTTCATTTGGAAGATAGGATTAATAATAAAGTCAGATTATTATTATATGGATGTAATATTATATGTATTAGGAAAATATGAATTTAAAGGCTATCTGGGTATTTCCCTTCTGATCTTAGTGCTAGCTCTTCATTAAGTTCTCCCTCCATTTACAAATCTGTGGAGGTCACCCTGGGGCAGGCTCTGGGCTCAGTTCTGGGTCTGTATCTTGCCCTTGAGAAGTCCATATTCTAGCTGGAAGGTGAAGAAAACTTGGGTTGCCTTCCCCTAACATGATTCTGAGCATTGTGGGATCATTTGTTCTTTTAGTGAAATATAAAAATATCTCTTAGAGAACACTCGGAGGAAAATGTTGAATAAATAGAGTTGCTATTTCTGAGCTGATTGCTGTGGTGATGATTCTATAATCATTGTGTATTTTAGGTACCTGCCCTTTCCAAGTCTCTTTCCCTGCCTCTTGGTCTTTTGTTGTTGTTGTTGTTGTTGTTTTCTAAGTAGTCTCCGTGCCCAATGTGGGGCTTGAACTCATGACCCTGAGATCAAGAGTCGTACACTCCATGGCCTGAGCCAGCCAGGCGTCCCCTGCCCTGCCCTGCCTTGCCTCCTGGTCTTGGGTGCACGTCTGGTTTCTATCCTAAGCTCTCTCCCTGGGAAGTTTCTCTTAACCCCATCATTGCAGCTTCCTCATGAATTCAGACTCCCTCAGGTCTGTGTCTCCAGCCCCAGCCTTGCCTCCACTTCCTGTCTTAATGGACCTGTGCCTCTTTGCTGAGGACACCAGTTGCCCTCGGCCTTGGAGGATGAAGGCTGTGAAGGTTGCTAAGCCCAGGGTGGAGGCAGAGGTGCCTTCTTCCGCTTTCCCGCGCCGCTTCCAGATTCTTGCCCCCTGCCTCAGAGCAGCGCACTCCCACCACTCTCCCCTTTGCTCTTCATTTCCAAGGCCAGGCAGTGGTTGGGCACTTCTTCATACAGTAGATGTTTCAACTCATTTTCCCAAACCACCTTGTGAGAAAGTCATTCTTATCTCTCCTTTATAGATGAAGAAGCTGGGAGCTTAGAGAGGTGAAAATTTGCCCCAGGTCTTGGCTGGGGATGCAGGCTCAGATCCACCTCTCAGTGGTGGTTCTTTCACCCCATTCTGTGGTCTGGGAAGGCTCAAGATCCCATTCCTGCTGCTACTAAGTGGTGACCATGGGCAAGTCCCTGGTCTTCAGTGGACATAGTTCTTTCATTCTAAAACTGGGAGACTCAGATCTACCTTCACTTTTCAAAAGATTGTTGGATGTTTTGAAGCAACCAGAGTGCTCTTTTTAGAAGACACGTGAACTGAGAAAATCACCTCTGAGCCTCATACATGCTCTCTGCCCAAATCAGGATAGGCCTTGCTTCTCTGGGTCATTGTGTGTGCACGCCTGGGTCCTAGAAGACTGAGAAAGCCACCTGTGCAGAGAGCTGAGGTGGAGAGAGAATGGAGCATTTGGGAAATTGCAAGGACTCTGTGGCTGGATTGGGGGTGGGAGTGGGGTTGGGGAGAGAGCAAGCAAGGCCCAGGTGTCGTGCACCATGCTAGAGAGTGTGGCTTTGAATTCGAAGACAGTGGGAAGGCAGTGAAGGTGTTTTAAGCAATGACAATGACGTTGACAATGATAACCATGCTGCTGCTAATAGCTAATGTTTATTAAATGCCGGGCATTTCTTCACTAACTCATAATGCACACAACAACTGTAAGGGGGTAGCTTCTGTTATTAGCCTCATTTTATAGATGAGGAAGCCAAAGTTCAGGCATGGTACATAACTTACTCAACGCCACACATGTAGTCTGTGGCTGACCCAGACTTCACACCCAGGCTCTCTGACTCCATTGGCCACTGTCTTATCCATGATTTTCTCCTCGGTGGTCAGAGCTAAGTGTTACCTTGCTCCCTTTTGCAGTTTGTCTTTTAGGAAGATAAGTCTGTGTAGAGGATGAGAGGGAGAGAGATTGGAAACAGAAAACAATTGGAGGTTTTGGTCTAGGCAAAAAGTTGGCACCAGCCTTAATCCGAGGGGGGTCACCGGGGAGTTTGACAAATTAGAGTGGCTTTAAGACACTGAATAAATTAGTGCATTGATTCATTCATCCAGTAGCTTTTGATTGATGCCTAAGATGTGCTGGCCCCAGAAACAGCCAGGCCTTGGTTGGGGGATGGCCTGGAAGGGTTGTGGGTCTGTCAATGGGAAGGCAGAGTCCAGAGTGACTTCACCAGACAAAGAGGGTTCTTCCTAAAAGTGAAAGTGCAGCCCCCACTGTTGCCCCAGGCAGAAGGTTCCGGAACCTTCCAGTAATCTCTGAGCTCCTACTGGTGGGAGGTGGGAGTCCTGTGGAAAAGGGGCCTCCTGCGGTTCCCACCCTGCTGTGACTGGCTCCCTTTTGGCTCAGGATGAGGTTTGCCTTGGCTTTAATTCCTCATTAATTATCTTAGAAGGTTAATTCTGTAAGTGCCAGTAATGACCAAAAGTTAATTTCTCTCTCTCCTGCCTGCCTCACTTCTTCAATTTTTTTTTTCTTTAATGGGCCATCCAAGCTTGTTGGAATGTTTACCAAAGCAGGATAGTTAGAGATGTACATAGATGAATTTACCTTGTCAGAAGGATCTGGAGGTAGAATTAACGTGAGAGGAGTAATTGTCAGGTGAATAATTACCTGGAAACCTCAGCAGGGAGACTGCTGGGGTTCTCTAATTATTTATCTTCTCCCAATTTTCTCCTCTTTGAACTGCCAGCATGGGGGTGGATGGGGGTGGCATGCGGAACAGGAGGTATTATTTTCGATTTCTCCTCTCGATTGTGAAATAATTTCTGAGGGGGCCTCAGCCAGCATGCAGGTTGGCCAGTCAAGCCCTTTGCAATTTGCAGGCCGCTTTCACACTTATGACTTCGTTCGGATCCTCTTGAGTGCTCTGTGACGTGGATGGTGCTGTTAACTCCACTTACAGATGGGAAAACCAAGGTTCCTATGGGCGAGGTCACTCCCCACAAGCCACACGACGAAAAAGTGGTGTAACTGAGGGTCAGGCAGGCCTCTGATTGTCCCTGGTCCTCTGGCTGCCTTCTACCTTCCCCAGGCAGCTCCTGCCCCCTCCCAAACACCCCGGCTGGCTGCATTCCTCCCGCACGAAGCCCAAATGCTCTGCTGCGAACAACCTGCTTCCCTGTAGGCTGGTGGCCGCACCCCTTCCTCAGGCAGCTCATTTTCCATTTTAAGATTTCCTGTTTGAACCAAAGGGCAAAGATCTCGGGAGTATCAGCCCAGAGCTGGGCTTCTGTGTGTATAAAGGGGAGCCTCGGCCCCTGCCCTCTGTTTGTCCACGGGCCTTATCGACAGAGCCCAAGTCCCAAGTTCAGAGGTTCCAGTTCCTTCCCGATTTGCTGGGTAAAGTCCAGCCTTCCGTGCAGGCGGCCAGGGCCGGTGGCCAGCCTGGAGCCAGCATTCATTTATGGCCGGGCAGTGCTTCCGTCCTGCCTGGGGAGCCACTGGCTGCAGCAGACAGACAGATGGACAGATAGATGGACATGGGGACTCCAGGGTGTCTTCTCTCCTTTCCTCCCCTTTGCCCTCTGCCGTGGGCTGACTCATCTGGTGCCCTTCTGGCCTAGGCATCCATGGTCCCCGCTCTCTGCAGCCTCCTCGAAACTACAGAGTGTCTTTGCGGGGGCCAGTCTGGCCCTGCAGGCCAGCCGGTGCACCCACACTCACTCTCGCGTTCCTGCACAAGCACACGAGCCCGGCTAATGCCAGGGATCTCCACAGCTGAGTCCTTTCCCAGAGAGAGGCACTTAACTGGTGCCATTTTTATGGGGCATAATGAGGGCTATCTCTGCAAGAACAGCCTGCTGGTTCGAAGGCCCTTTCATCTCCTAGTCTCATCTGATCTGTGGGACCATCAGGAGTCATCCAGATAGTTATCGCCTCCATTGTACAGATGAGCAAATGGAGCTCAGAATCAATGGCTTTGTTCCATCAGTCCTTTCTTCAATTAGAGGAGACAGAGATGCCGTCCCGGTTTAGGTTGCTCAGAAATCAGAGAAAAAATCAGTGATTGCAGGGAAGGGCACAGAATGCCAGAAGAAGCACCCTGGGGTGCTGTGGGAGCAGGGAGCTGGGGTGTGGGGTGTGGGCTCAGGAGATTCCTCCACAAGATTTGTCCAAAACCCCCTTTGAAGCACAAGGAGGCCCAGAGCAGGATTGTGGCCCTCACCGGTATTGACAGAACATTCCCAACCTATCAGAGTCCCCGCACAAATGATCCTTGAGGGTCCTTTTACATAGACTCCCACAAGACTATAGGTCTCTCCTAGAATGTCAGCCCCACAAGAGGAGGGGCTTCATCTGTTTTGTGAACTGCTTTATCTCCAGGGCCTAAAATGGAGCCTCGCCCGAGGCACTCGATAAATATTTGCTGTTGAATGAATAGACACACGAGTGCTCACACACACTCACACACAATGTATACGTGCCACTCTGTATCTCAGAATTGTAGAATCCACAAGCTGAAGGAAGCTCCTAGAATAGTACAGATTGCTAGTGGGGGGCAGATCCAGAGGCAGAGCCACAGAGACGTGATCTGAGCCTCCTCTGTGTCCCCGGAAGACCATGGGACCAGGTGTTGGTGTTGGGGCACCCACGTTCTTGTCCCATTTACATCTTCCAACTTTGGGTGACCTTATTTTGCCCCACTACAGAATAAGAAGGTCTTTTTGGCTGACCCTGGGAAGCCCCTTTCCTGCCCCAACATTTGGCGAGTCTGGGAATGGGAGAGTGGCATTGGGCAGGAATTTCTCGAAGCTAAAGAGACTCCTCTTTCCAGTCGGAGAAGGCAGTCTGGTCTCCCTTTGCCAACCTTTGTGGCCAGAAAGATGCCTGGCCTGTGGTCACAGCTGCCAGAGCTCTGGGCTCCTGCCCGCCTCCCCACTGGCCTGACCTACTCCCTGCTGGAATGGGTCCTGCCCACCCACCGGTGTGGCTCTGCCCATTTTGAGCCCAGCCTCCTCATTCCCTTTGTCAGAATGTGATATCTGGGACCTGAGGAGCCTGGGGATGATGGGGTGTCACTGGGCTATCCTAGCCTGTGGTCATTCTAGAGCTCCATGGCCTGTGCAGTGTCCTGACCCAAAGATGCCCAGCCTGACCTGCCCTTTCTCCTTCTTCCCTCATAGATGCTGAGCTGTGGTCTGCAGCAGGATTTCTCTTGAGGTTCAGAGATTGCAGCACTGCTGGGAAAGACCTGGAGCCCCCAAAAGGCCCTTGGCCTGCAGCCAGCATCCTCCCTGTAGAGCACCGTTTAGAGAGGTCATGGGCAAGAAAGATGCTCCATCTCTCTGCCCTACCAGCCAGCCTCTTTGCTTTGAGCCTTTCCAATTGGCACTGTCTTCCTTTCTTCCCCTGCCCCACGATGTTGTGCTTTTCTGTCCCCTGTCTCTGGGAGGGAACCTGCTTCAGTGGAACTTGAGGTTAGAAAGAAGAGAGAGCCTTTTAATCCCAGCCCTGTTATAAATCAGCAGTGTGACTTGAGCCTCAGGTTTTTCTTCTGGAAAATAATTATTTCTTCCCAGGCTTCTTATGAAGATTCTGTGAGATAATAGTGTATGTCAGCCTCTGGGTTGGTAATAGCAGTGAACAATACCCTAGAATTAGCTCGGTGCTGGGCATTGTTCTGAGCATTCTATGACCCTAGGAGGCAGCTACTATTTACATACCCCGTTTTACAGGTAGGTTAAGTTGTGGCCCAAGGTCAGACAGGTTGTTAGGTGGCAGAGCTGGGGGTCATGAAGCCAACAGTCTGATCCTTAAACCAGTACCCCACTGCCTTGGGAAAATGTGTGTTTCCTGTGCCCTGGGTGGGCTCAGAGGTTCTCAGCTAATTTGGGAGCTGCTTGCCATTGGCCTTGATGAGACTCATCCGTGGGCCGTCTTGGGGTCTTCATTCACCCCCTTACTGTCCCTTCCTTTTCCTCCACATACCCTCCCCTCTACTTCTGGCTGGCTCTGTTTTCTTGTTCTGCACCTGGGGGTGGAGGCAGAGCACCTTAGGCCAACGTTTTGTTAAGGAGGCTTAAACTGAAGTTGTTACCTGTCTGTCTTTGTTGTCTGCCATTTTAAAGGAGGACAGAGCATGACTTCTGAGTGATTCAACTCAGCAGACAGTAACAAGGCAGACCAGAGGCTGCCTCTCACAGAGCTCAGAGCTCAGAGGCTTTACTAGCAGGATTCTCCCCTGAGCCTGCCAGGATCAGTGGGGGCCAGGCTGAGAGGGGACTGGGAAACAAGTTCAGAGAGAGGGAAGTGTTGTGCCCATTTCACAGACTGGAAGGGTGAGGGTTAGGGCCCAAAGCCAGCACTTCTGATTCCTGATTGAGTGTTTTTCTCTTGACTCTTTTGTTCCTTTTACATTTTAACTCCATTTTAAAACTTCAGGGGAGTTAGAAGGAGGCCCTTAATGGCCTGTGATGGCTGTAAATCCTACATTTAAGAAGGGAAGCCTTTGAAGGAGGCCCATTTTTAATCTGGGGAAGGAATCTGGGGCAGAATGAGGCTGAGGGAGTTTGAGCCGCAGGAGGGGAGATGAAGTGACTTCCCCAGGGGAGGGGGTGGGGGGTGGGGGGAGGCGGGCACGTAGCTTGTGCTGCCTCCAAGAAGGCAGTGTCGCCTCTCTTTGGCCAGCTGAGGGCTCCTTCCAGGCATATAGTTTGAGCGAACAAGCTGGAGGCAGCAGAGTGAGAGACATTCATTACAGGAAGCCAAAGCCTTGGGTTTGCGACCGGGCTCTACCATGGGGTTGCTGAGTAGTCTGCAGTGAACCTCTCCCTGTCCGGACTCACATGTCCTGCTGCACAACGGCCTGCTATCCACTGACCCCGGACACAGGGGTCCAGGCTCAGTCCATCATTCCCATGTCCTTGCATTAGAGATCAGAGAATAGAGGTAGTCCTGGGCTGGGGGAGAGAAGATCTCTTTTTCCCCCAATCACTTAATTCTTCCCCAAGTCCTATAAGAGAGTGCTGGCTACCTCTTATCTCCTGACACACTGGGAATGCTTTTCCTCTTCTGACTTGAAAGAGGGAATGGAGGACAGGGGTAGGGGTGAGGGCTTTACCTAGGACAGAGATAAGAAGCAGGGACTTCAGTTCTAAGGCACCATCCCTTGTCTGACACATTCTCAATTCAATACCAACCTCTAGGGGGTTGGGTGGTAAGAAAGACATACTGAATGTGTACATCCACGGTAAGTTATACCTGGACTTCAGAAGTGACCAAACGCGAACAAAAATAGGTGTGTTTTAGGATCAAGGAAATATGATATTTACTTAGAAATGAAAATCTATTGCCTTTAACTTATGATAAGATAATTATGCTCTCTGAGTCATTGTCATGCATTTGTGTTCATAAACCTCCCTCATTAAGTAGTAAGGGTATGTATTTTATCTTAATTCATTTTTTATAGGGCCGTGAATTCCTGCATTTATCTACCTTTGTTTTCCTGTGTAGACACAAGGCTGCCTGGCCTCACGGAGGTGAGATAACTTATTATCCAGCAGCTATTTCCCTGGAACCCAGCCTAGGGCTGAAGTGGGCTCTAATTCTCCTCCTTACCACCTGACCATAACCTTGGATGATTCACTCCATCTTTCTGTCTCTGTTTTCTTGTCTTCATGTTGAAGTTAATCTGTTGTCTCTCATGGGGCTGTTGGAACGATTCAAGGAGATACTGCCACACCACCTCTGGGAAGGAGGAGGTGGTATTATCTGAAACCATTCCTCCATACTGTCCCAGTTACCACGAATGGCCCCATAAACATGAATCAGAGCTGGGTTGGCCGTATGCATTCCTGAGAAAGGGCAGGGGAAAGTCTGTGGAGACTAGAACCAATTCAGTTGGAGTCTCTGAGGTCTCGCTGCCTGGATTTAAAGCCCTGCTTGACCACCCACGAGCTATATGACCTTGAACTGGTACCTACTCACGAGCTGTATGACCCTGGATATGCAGTCTTATAACTCTTTAGCCTCAGTTTTCTCATCTGGGAAATGGGACTATTAATAATATCTATCTTCACAGGGTGGTTGCTGGGATTCGGTGAGAATATCAAATGCATGTATAAAGTTTAGCACAGTAAATAAGAGCTTTGATTATTATTATTTTTAAATAAAAATGTGTGCCAGCCCCCTTGCTAGATGCTTGCCATATATATAATACTCGGACGACCCTCTGTAAGGTAGGTGTTACTTGCTTCATTTTGCAGGTGGAGAAACAGAGTCTTGGAAAGTTTAGAAACTCCCTTTTAGTAAGTCTAGAAGTGAGATTAGGCTCCTTCCACTTCGCTCTGCTGCCCTCTTGACTCCGTAGTGGAAAAAATGCAGCTTTCCTTGTGATTGAGTGTGGCGCCCTCACATTCATTGCCAAACTGGAGTCTAAGACTCCTTTGAAAGTTCCTCATTGAAAGTCTCCTTCTGCCTCAGCAGCTCTGGAGACCCCTGGAGTTGACTTTGATAGCCATTGACATTGACAGAGTCAAGTAGACTGGATCCCCCAGCCCACCTTCCCATAACCCTACCGATTCCTCCAGTTAGCCACGGAAGCCTCCTGCTCAGAGCGTTTGTCAGTCTCCAGCTGCCCTGCAGCGGACACCAGCAGGTTCCCCTGTAAACTCAAATCATCTCTCCTGGGTCTGCATGGAAACTTCAGTGGCTGCTGGAGAGCTCCATGGGCGAGGGATTTGGTGTTGTGAACTGGTGGTGTCAATTTCTCTCTGGCTACACCTCACCTGGAAGTTTGAAAAAATCCCTTCCAACATCAGAGTCCCCTTTAAACTCCAGGGGCACAGGGGCAGTAGGCTAGGTACAATTCATTGTACGCTCTCTCTGATCCAAGCACCAAGGTGCTTTATCTTCCATTAGCTCAGGTCCATCCTCATGAAAACCTCACAATGCAAGCGTTATCGTCCCGATTCACAGCTGAGGGATGTTATAGTGTGTGGTTGTACAGATCACAGGTTCTGGAGCCAGACTTCCTGGGTTCAAATCCAATAATTTCATCAACTAGCTGTATGACCTTGGGTACTGACCTCAGCTGTCTGAGCTTCAGTTTACTCTTCTGTGAAATGGGAATAACAGTAGTGCTAAATATCATGGGTGACAGGGAGGATTCAAGTAGACACTCAAATGTTGTAAAATGGTAGCAGAGGCTGATAGTGCCAGAGAAAAATGACCAGAGAGGGGAGTCCCCTACCTCAGGGCACTTAGCTAGGAAGAAGTTGAACTAAGTTTGCCTGGAATCTGCCCTTATCAACAGCATCACATTTTCTCCCTTTGCTGAGCTTCTGACTCAGACCAGTTTCAGACCAAGCCTCGAGCCTGCCAACAGGCTATTGAGGAACAAAGGCAACCATGGTGGCCTCTCTAGAGATACTGGTCAACAAGGACCTACCAGCTCGTGCTGTTCAAGGATAAACAGTTCACAAACCAACACAGCCTGATTCTTGTGGCCCATGTAGTACAGGCATACAGGGAAAATATGTCAGGCCCTACCATGACCAAGAGGATTGTGTGGCTCATTTGCTAGTTTTGTTGACTCTTCCAGGGAATGTCTATGCTTCTAAAGGGAGAGAGAGGAAGAATACCCAATCTGGGCTGGAGGAATAAACCGTATCCAGCACCTGAGTTGGGGATGGAGGAGAGAAATATTTGGGTACTACCTACTCTCCACCCAGCACACAGCCAGGTGTTCCCACGTGTGAGCAGGTACTGTTTTTCTCCCCATCTTACTGTAGAAGAGCTCAGAGAGGAAGGGCCTGGTCTGTGGTCTGCTCAAAGAAGTGGGAATGTGACTGTTCCAGCCCTTCTGGTCTTCTTCAGTGCCTCTAACACACCAAGTCCTTTCTGCCCCATGCCCTTTATGCATGCTAGCCCCTCTGCCCAGAATTTTTCCTATGCATGCTTCCACATTCTAAGGGATGCTTTCTTTAAGCTCTTTACTTGCTTCATGGTCTCAGCACACTTGCATTTATTTGCTTATTTACCCTTTTAAATTTTTAATTTTCTTTCTTTTTTTTTTTTTTAAAGATTTTATTTATTTATTTGAGAGAGAGAGAATGAGAGATAGAGAGCACGAGAGGGAAGAGGGTCAGAGGGAGAAACAGACTCCCTGCCGAGGAGGGAGCCCGATGTGGGACTCGATCCAGGGACTCCAGGATCATGACCTGAGCCGAAGGCAGTCGCTTAACCAACTGAGCCACCCAGGCGCCCTAAATTTTTAATTTTCTTTTGGTAGATTTCTCCTGTAAAACATAAGTGCCAAGAGAGCTGGGCATTGTCTGTCTTATTCGTTGTTGTGGACTCAACATCTAGAACAGTGCTTGGCACTTAGTAGGTGCTCAGAGTTTTCTTAATGAAAATATGAGAACTAAGAATCTGACCCAAAGTTCAGGCATGAACTACTGTTCCACACTGCTATTTTTTTTATTATAACAGATTTATTAAGCAATAATTCCTGTACCACACAATTCACCTGTTGAAAGTATACCATTGAACGGTTTTTAGTATATTTACAGAGTAGAACATTTTTATCACCTCAGAAAGAAATGCATTAGCCATCACTCCCCATTCCCTTAAACCTTAATCTACTTTCAGTCTCTATGGATTTACCCATTCTGGATGTGTCATATAAATGGAATCATATATGGTCTTTTGTGACAGGCTTCTTGCACTTAATATAATGTTTTCAAGCTCAGTCCTTGGTGTATCAATACTTAATTCCTTTTAGTGCCAAATAATAGTCCATAGTATGAATGTAGTGCTTCTGGTTTATCCATTCATCAGTTGATGGGCATTTGGTTGTTTCTACCTTTGGGCTGTTATGGAATAATGCTGCATTGAATATTCATGTACAAGTTTCTTTTTTTTTAAAGATTTTATTTATTTATTTGACAGAGAGAGAGAGGCAGGTTAGAGGGAGAGGGAGAAGCAGGCTCCCCACAGAGCAGTGAGCCCTGTGCATGGCTTGATCCCAGGACCCTGGGATGATGACCCGAGCTGAAGGCAGACGCTTAACCAACTGAGCCACCCAGGCGCCTCATGTACAAGTTTCTATATGGACATATGTTTTTATTTCTCTTGGGATAGACCTTCACTTTGCTTTTTAATTCTCTCTTGCCAGCCAGTTACTGAATGGGTAGAGCCTTGCTCCCTTTCCACCTGCAGCTGCTCAGGCTTTATCCTCCAGGAACACCCAGCTGGGGCCTGCAGGAGCTGAAGCCTTTCCAGCTAGGTGGCTAGGCAGGCATGACATCCTCTTGGCTTGGAGTTGTTCCCTTTGGTAGCACCCTACCTTTCATCTTTATAGAGGGAGAACAAAGATCAAAATGCCTTGTCCCCAGACAAAAACAGACACAATATTTTAATGATTAACATCATAACATTGTTATTGGCCTGCACAGACCTCCTGCTGTCAGTGGTCAGTGGCTCCCCTGCTGCCCCCCCCCCCCCAGGAATACCCCCCTGGGTGAAGAATAATTTCATACAGATTCAGTGCTTCCCTGTGAAAGTCCTACAGGAAGTCCTACAGGAAGTCCCTGTACATCCCACCTTCATGCCAGCCTGCCTGGCATGCTCTGGGCAGTTCTAAAATGATTCCCCATACTCCATGAACTTCTTTTATCTGTCCCAGGATGCTCTGCTGGGCACTTTTCATCGGTTACCTATTTTTGTCCTCTCAGCCACCTGGCAAAGCAATGGGTACTATCTCCATTTTACAGATGGGGAGACTGAGTCCAGGCTTTGATCCCTTATTCCCACCTGCTTTAGCAAGGAATCCAAACATACCGAAAGAAACACCTGGAAGTAAACAATGCCAGAGCTTTCCCTACTTCTTTATCTCTTCCTTTTAGGGGCTAATTTTCTTTTCTTTTTATTTTTCTTTGTAGAATCCTTTTGCTTCAATTCCTCCTCCTCTCCATCCCTGTCTCCCAGCCCTCTCCTCGGTTTATCTAGAGTGGACGCAGAGGGACTTAACTTGGTCACATTGGATAGTATCAGGTGCTACTCAGCCTTTCAGTTGTTCACTTCCTGCTCATTTATAGAACTCCTTCTATGTTCGGCACCGGGCTCCATGCTACACACTTTAAATCCAAAGGTGACTGTGGTGTGGTCTGAGTCGTCAAAGCCCTCACTGTCTAGTGGAAAGGTAGCGATGCAAGCAAGCAATTTCCAGTTAACACGGAGAGCATTCCTGTAGAGGGATTCACACTGCACTACAAGAATACAAGGGATAAAAGCCAACCTGGAGAGATCATGGAAGACCTCCCAGAGGAGCTGTCACCAGAATTGGGAACTGAAGGATATATAGGAGTTTATTTGTTTCATTTATTGCCGGGCAGACTGTGTTAGTGGTATCAGCCTGCCTATTTACAGTCTTCTTGATTAAAGCAGACATTTACCACATTGCATACCTGGCCTTTTCTGGCAATAGATCAAAGATTGACCTTGGACCTCAGGATAGCTGATTCTTAGGTAGGCTGGTGACCCCTGATTAGTGGCCTGGCTTGCAGGCCACTTCCTTTTTCAGGAAGTCAGACCTGGGATCGGGGAGGTGGATCTAGTTTGTGCTGGTGCTACATTTGCCAAGTTGCAAGGTGGGAGTTGAGGTTGGGAGGCTGCAATGAGTGTGTGTGAGTGAAGGTACAGAGATGGTAAAGCAACAAATAAAGAGGAAGCGCGGGAGAAAATGGAGATTGGGGCGGGTTGGCAGAGAGAAGCTGAGATACCAGGAGGATGACAGAGAACAGTGGCTTCTCAGAGAGAGCAAGCAAGAGGTGCCTCAGGTGCTGGTGGTTTTGTAGTCCCTTGTCTGATCCTTCACTTCTGCTCCTGTCTTGGGATGTCTGTGGGAGGCCGCTGAACAGCCCTACTATATATCCTCCCTTTTAAAATGGGCTTGAATGCGTTTTGGTTCTTGAAACACAGTCTTGGCTGTAACAATATTCTACTCCAAAAATGTTTTCAGGCAGAGCAGGGCTTTTTCAGTTGGGGAAGGGGAAGAGGTCATAGTAGAACATTCTAGAAAGAGTCAAGCTCTGAGGAGGTGGGACGTTCAGTGTGGTTGGGCCTAGAGTCAATGATGGGACTAGTGAGTTCTAGAGGCAGACTGGGAAGGCTTTCAAAAGAGTCCATCATGATTTTGGAGGTGAAATGGCAGTAACAGTTAGTAAGTCAATCTATAAATCAGGTTGAGGAAAGACTGGCCTTTGTCAGGAGTGAACCCATCCATCTCTCTTTTATTCCTGGCTTCTCTCTGTAGATCGTTCTCACCTGAGGCATCTTATCTCAGCTCAACTTTTGGCAACAGCAGAGACAGAGGAAATGTTTTTATTTTGTTTTGTTTTGTTTTACTTTATTTTTTACAAGCCTGCACCTTTTTACAGCCCCTTCTGGCCAACACTCTTTCTGTTATCAGGAGCTGAGAGATTTCTTACCAGGGTTTTGACCTTGGTCAAATGCCTCAGTCTCTTTGAGTCTCATTCTTTTCACCTGTAAAATGGGGGTGATTATATCTAACCAGCCAAACTCCAGAGTGGTCCTTTTCCAACTTTCTGTGAACACCAAGGTTAAAAAAATATTATTTATCTTTTTTTTAAAAGATTTTATTTATTTGAGAGAGAGAGAGAGAATGAGAGACAAAGAGCACATGAGAGGGAGGAGGGTCAGAGGGAGAAGCAGACTCCTCCCGATGCGGGACTCGATCCTGGGACTCCAGGATCATGACCTGAGCCGAAGGCAGTTGCTTAACCAACTGAGCCACCCAGGCACCCAAAATATTATCTATCTTAACCTTAAAATCTTCCGATCTGTTGTAGACCAATACTAGAGTGCAGCTAGTGCCACATGCAGCCCAAGTTCAGCAATGCCCTTGTTCCTTGAGATAAGTCCTCTAATTACGTGCTTGAATGTCACAGTAATGTCAAGGTGTTAAATGGGTTTCCAGCCACTCACTTTCATGTCTGTGTTTATCGTGAACTGGAAATGGTTTTCAGATCAGCATTGGTCCTTGGACCATACTTTGAGGGGTCTTATGAGATCAAATCGTAGCAACCCATGGGTAGGCCCTCAGGAGCAGAGGGTGCTTTATCTGTATCTTGTGCATGGGATCTGTATTTATGGGGTCAAACTGTGATGCAGATGTCTGGTTTTCTTGAGCGTTATTCTTTCTTAAGCTTTTCTGACTACATTCCTACCCGGACTTAAGGTTTTCTGGAGTGTCCCTTTCTCTTTACTTGTGGCTTAGTGCTCTGTTTGGCACTGGAAGGTAACATGTCTGCAGACAGGAGCTGACAATGTTAGAGTCAGATAGCTTTGAGCATGAGTCTCGGCTCTGCCACTTTCTAGCTGTGGGATGTTGGGCAAGTTGTTTAATGATGGCTCAGGATCTTTGTTTATGACAGAATGCCAATGATACTTAGCTGGCAGTTATCATGAGAACAAAATGATCTAGTATATAAAAAAATGTCTTGTGTCTAGTAGGTATCCAAAAAAGTGGTTTCCTTTGCCCTTGTACCCTGACTCTATTTTTTTCCTATTGTATCCTATGAGATTTGGGAGCCTCCGGAAGTGGCATGGGCAGCAAATCACCAATGGTGGCAGCAGTGCCCCAAATCATGTCAGCACATTCCCCACATGCTTCGCTGAGGCCCCAAGAGGAGCCAGAAGCAAACTACATGGATGACCCAAGTGCCAAAGCCCTTCTCTTCCATGGCCTCTCTGCCTGAAGGGACCCCTGGCACCCAGACAGCGTAGAACCCTGCAAAGTCCTTGTTGATGGCGGGCTACTTTGTACAGGTTAGTTGCCTGCCCTTTGCCCTACTCCTTTCTTGTCTGCTGACAAAACCCCAGTTTGGAAGGTGTCTCTGTTTCCAGCTCAAAGGTGAAGTGTGAGTAGCTTAACTACAGTAATCCTATTTTCCCTTGTCAGCAGTGGACCTTCAGGTGCATGTGTCATCTACCATGGCCTAGGAGATGCAGAGGGGGAGCTGATGGGAGGCATGTGGAGATGGTTTCTTTAACTCTTCAAAAGAGGAAACTAGAAGAATCAGTTTCTTTTCTGCCTCTGGATGTTTTCCTGTCCAGTTGGGATGCCTGGAATGGTGGCAGGCCTCTCATGACCAAGAGGGGAGCCAGTCTGGGAACAAACTTGGTGTACTGAGACATGGAAAAAATCTGGGTACTTGACAAAGCTATCAAATCAACCGGTGGAGTCACCCTACCTCGAGCTTTCGTGTTATCTGAATTAGGGAAGATGGATTTCTAATCATTGTGCTAGCATTCTGCATCCAAATTCTCAAGTAAAATGTGAGGAAATGAGTTTTCTCATACCCTGCAATGCTGAAATAGCAGAGTGATGTTTGAAGATTTCTCGGCATGGACTTTGCTTTCTTCCTATAGGTGAGGAAATGGACTCACTCTTGCTATGTTTAAATACTCCTGTAAACAGAAGCCTTAGATGTTAGGGTAAATTCTTGTAGTTTAGTGATGTAAGCCCTCAGTGAGAAAGGACAGTGACATAGCCCTTTGAATGTCATCAGGAGCTCTGGAGAAACCTCGCTAAGGCATGTGTTCTGATCAGCACCTGCCTTGTGCAGCCACTCTGAGATCTGCAAGAGTCTCTTCTTTTGGATAATTAAACTGGGACTTATTATGAAGGGTGTGTATGTGTAGGAGTGTGGATGGGTGTGGGAGGGGCCTCCTCTGTAACTCATCCGAAACCCCTATAACTTGCTGTGTTTGAGATAATAGATTTCTTAATTCTTTGAGCCACTTTTAATTGGATGGCTTCTTCTTTTCTGTTGAAAACACCTTAATCCTTAATTAAGGTATGTTCTTTTAACTGTGAGTGCTTGACCCATAGGTACAGGGGCAACACCAGGGTTAGGAACATAGAAAAGTATGTGCTTTCTGAATTTGGCTTTAAGTTTTCATAGTGAATCCGAGAGATAAGCAGGCTCATGTTTGAAAAATGATCCAGTCTACCTCCTCATTCACTCATTTGAATCTCTTCAGCCTCCCATATGCCAGCCACTGGGAACACAATGGAGAAGGGGCCTGTCTTTGAGGAAATCATGTCCTAACTGACCAGCACATAGGGTGCCCTACACACCAAACTCCCTTGTAGGATTCTGTCTCTCAGAGATCACTTATGTGCCACTTCAGTATTTTTTTTTCTGCCACTTAAGGATTTTTAATTCATCTGGGATGTGTCAGGGAAAGAGAGATTTATGTCAGCTATCATTAGAAAATCTAGGTTTGTGTATGCATTGGTTTTAAAGAGTTAGCCAGAAAGAGCATCATAGTGGGAAATATCGTAGCCACATGTTTTCTTTGCATTTTAAAGGAAGCATGAATATTCTCTTTGAGGTATGCAATATCATACATGATATATCTGGGTCCCAGATCATCATTGGTCCTCAACTGGATGGCTATTCAGCTTTTGATCCACTCTAGTGATGATGGAGTTAACCCTCAATTCTGTATATGTCCCAGTGTACTGGCTCTTGCATCTTATCTACAAAGCATTGTAGAAGGGAACAAATAAATCTAACCTGCAGGACAGTGTCTTTGCTGGTGGATAGGGATATCCTGTCAAGCCACCAGGGCTTTGAGCTTGGGAGGCAATGACTTCATGATGTCTGGGGGTTGGGGGAGATGAAGATGTGTCTTGGGGGAATCAATCTGATTTTATATAATGAACTAGCAACTAGCATCACCATGAAAGCAGTGAGTCCCAGGACAATAATCATCGACTAGCATCACCATGAAAGCAGTGAATCTTCATTTTCATTTCTCTAGAACTTGTGTTTTTGCTTCTCAGAGAGGAGCTGCAATTAGGGTCTAGTCCTTATTTCTCATCCCTTACCTCCATCCCTGCATGTTGAGCCTCAGAAGGAGTGGTTGAACCAGGATGGAGCAAGAAGGCTTTTGGGGTATGGGGCATGGTAATTTTGGCTGTGTGCAGATACACTGTTCATTCTGCTTTCCTTAAAACTCAGATGAAGAAAACCAGGTAGGTAGAGAGACAGCATGAGGTGTGAATATGCCCATTGTGGGGGCACCCATGGAGTGTAAGCAGGAGACTTGACCCCACCCTGCAAGGTAGAGCTGGGCTTGGTTGTAATGAGTAGGGTTTCTTGGTGAGTGCAGACCTCATGTTCCGGGCCGCTTGACAATTGCTCAGCCCCTTCTTTGTACCTTTTACTAGTATTGATTCTATAGCATAATGAACAGTTTATTATATTTCCGTTCAATACAACACATGTTTATTGAGCTGGGATTAGTGAGAGGTACAAGGGAGACTGAAATGAATCAGTCACTAATCTGCATGGGACTCATGAACTACTCAGGGACACTGAAAGATAAACGTATCCTGAAAGCTCAGTAGTGAAGTGTCCCCCTAGCACCTGGAGCATAGTGATGGGGCCCCCTAGCCCAGCCATGAGAAGCCATGATGTTTGGGGGAGCAGCTAGGCATTCAGTGTGAGTGGAGCAGAGTGTCGAAGTGATAAGGGTAGCAAGAGGGAGGCTGGTGGTGGGTAGTTCAGCTTGTACCAAGGAGAACCTTGCATGGATGTGTCTAAAGGACGGACTTCCTCCTATAAATGAAAGGAATCAATTGGCAGGTTTTATGTTGGGGGTGCACATGGTCAAATTCTTCCGTCTCTCCCTCCTTTCTTTTGTTCTCTCATTTTTTTTATAACTTCCTAACTGGCCTCTGATACCCCTCCCTAATTAGTAGTAGCAATGGTAATAGTACTCATCATCATCATCATCATCATCATCATCATCATCATCACTAACACTTTTTGAACACATGCTATGTTTCAGGCTTTGTGCTAATAAGCACCATCCCCAAATCTCTTTTAATCCTCACAATAGGCTCATCAGGAAGCAGCCTCAGAGTGTTTAAATAACTTGCCCAAAGTCACACAGCAAGGAAAAGGTAGAGCTAGAATTTGAATACAGACAGAGTTTGAGGATAAACCCGTTCCCCTCACTGGGATGTCCAGGGCCTGCTCTGAGATGCTTCGGTGAGGGCCACCTGAAAGGCAACAGACAGACCTAAGCCACCCCGAGAGGGAGGAGTCATCGGGACACAGGAGGATTGGAGTGGAGCTATATGCTTCTCTGCTGCATGACACTCAGGCTCCTTCAGTTTTCCTGACTCTTCTCTGAAACTTGAGAGGCAGCTCCTCTTGGGCTACCCCACTCGATGCCAGAGCTCAGGAGCACAGCACACCTCCACAGGGGAATTGAGATGACTTAGGCTTCCCCAACACGGTGACCAGTGAGTAGCCAATAAGTGGTCGCAAACCATTTTGTAGCTAGTAAGTGCCCTCTTGATGTGGCAAAGGAATAATAAATTCCTCTTTCGAAGGGTCAGTGATTCATTTCCTTCTACACTTCTTCGCCCACTGAAGCCCTTTTCCTTGCACTCAGTTAGCAACAATAAAGACATGGTCACCATCAGTCAGATCATGGGACAGAATAATATGAGGCCTGACTGAAGCTTTGTTCCTTGCAACTGATGATGATGGTGTGGTGGGGCGGGGCGGGGGGGGGGCTTCTGAGTGCTTGCTGTATTCAAGGAAGTGTCATAAGAACTACGTAAGGTGGATACTTTCATCACCTCCCTTTACATATGGGGAAACTGAGGCTTTAGGCATATTAAATAGTTTCTCCAAGGTCACATAGGTAGTGGTGGAGCCCATCCTCTTATCTTCAGAATATGATGTTTACCAGCATTATGCTTTTATTATAGTAGTTTATGTTATTATTACATTTTATGAAGCAAACATTTATGCCAGACCTATGCTGGGCACTTCGAAATCCAGGATCCCATTTAAATTTCACAATAGCTCTCTGAGGTTGGCATTACTCCTACAGCCCAACATTCTACAGCATTTTATTCTTTATCTGGTTATTGTGCACAACTCTGTGTTGCCTATTTATTGTTAAATCCACTTGTAAGGGAATAAAAAGCATTGTAAAAAAAAAAAAACAAACACCCTGGATGCATACACTTTCCACATCACTTATTTATTTTTGTACCCTCCCTTCCTGTACTAAGCATGTGTGTTTAGATTTTCATTATAGGTACATATTCGTTCCTAATATGGGTGTAATCCGTACAATGTTTTATCCTTCCTTTATCACTTGACCTTGTTTGAGGACATTTTTCTAAATCTCCGTAATTATGATTTTTCTTTGGCTATGGTAACCACCTTGTGGATATGTCGTTATTGACTGAAAGTGAATTTTTGGACAGTGTAGTTTGCAATAACTATCTGTATCTAAATCATTTAAAAGATTAATTTTGGGGGCACCTGGGTGGCTCAGTCATTAAGTGTCTGCCTTCAGCTCAGGTCATGATCCCAGGGTCCTGGGATTGAGCCTCACATCAGACTCCCTGCTCAGCGGGGAGCCTGCTTCTCCCTCTCCCACTCCCCCTGCTTGTATTCCCTGTCTCGCTGTGTCTCTCTCTGTCAAATAAATAAAATCTAAAAAAAAAAAGATTAATTTTTAAGTTGCCTTTTGGAAATCACTGTCAACAGAGGGATTATTGGGTCAAAGGGTAGTCAGCATATGTTTATTGAGCACTGTTGTGTTCCATGCTGTGCCTAGGAGCTAGAGACACAACTATGACTAGAACAGACACAGTTCCTGTCCTCACCAAGCTTATATCCACTAGGAGAGAGAGACTAAAGAAATAAGAAAATAAATAAATAAGGTAACTATGGATTGTGACAGTGCTATGAAGCAATAAGCAAAGGGATGGGATAACGGGGCGGGGGTAATTGGGGGGAGTCTGCTTGAACAGATTTCCTGGAAGCTGCTCTGAGAAAGGGCCATTTGAGCTGAGAAACAGAGAATGAGAATGATCCAAGCAGAGGGATGGGGCACACGCAGGTGTGGGTGCTCCGCATGTCCAGTGAGCTTGACATGGGAGCAGTGTACAGTATACAGATGGCCACACATTTCAGTACAGTGACTTGCTCCAAAAATATGGATCCTGTTTGGGGAAAGTCTTCAGTCCAGCTCTCTGACTCCTCTAGTAGCCTCCTAATGGGTTTCTGTTTCTGCTTTTGTCCCTCCTCAATCTGCCACTCAGCAGCTAGCATAACCATAAGTATGGATCATGCATGACTTGCAGGTTATAGAAGCTCCATCTCAAACTTGGTCGAGCAAAAAAAAAAAAAAAGCATTTAGTGGCTCACATAGGTGCAAAGTCAGGTTCAGCTGGATCCTGGGGCTCAAATAATAACCACATCAGCTCTGCTTTGCTCTGGGCTGGCTTTATTCTTAAGCATGTTCTTCTCTTGGTTATGGGAAGATGGTCCCCAGCAGCAGGGCACACTTACATCTTTACCAATATTTCTGGCTAAAGTTTTGTTTATTGGCCTGGTTGAGTTATATGGTGGCCAGGTGGCTGGGGGTGGGTTGGGTGAGTTGGTTGGAATGCTGAAGGGTACACTGAGGCAGGGAATGATTATCCAAGCATGGATTATGTACCCATTTCTGGTGCTGGGAAGTTGGGTCAGTACCACCCAAATCTCATGGGATGAAGACAGTGGAAGGGTAATTAATTATTCAGAGGCAAATGATGTTCTGCCACCAGGAGGAAGTGAGATGCTGGGCAGGCAAAAGCAAAATGATTTACATCTTTGTCTATGCCTCTATCTACATTTACTTTTGCATCCATGGAAAGGTCCTTTTCCCTTATTCATACTCCAGCCACATTGGCCTCCTTCCCCAGCCTGGAACCCCTGAACTCTTTACCGCCTCCAACACGTGGCACATGCTCCCTCCCTCTGCCTGGACCACTTCCAGAAAGACTGGATCATTCTCATCTTTTAGCGCTTAGCTCAAATAACCCTTTTTCCGAAGCCTCTGTGGCTATCCATCCAAGTGGACCCCCAGTTATTTTCTATTCCGTCACCTCATTTCTCTCTTTCATAGCACTCCTCACAGTCTATAATTAATTATCTTGTTTGTCTTGTTATTTACCCCTTTGGTCTTGATCTCTCCCACCACTATGTCAACTTGGGGAGGGGTTGTCTGTATTATTTATTGCTGTGTCTCTATCTCCTCAAATACAGCCTGGAACATAAGAGGTGTCCACTACCTATGTGTTGAGTAAAGACACGAATGGATGGATGTTGTTAGTTTCTCCACTCTTCCTGGATTGTGATGGAGTCACTGGCTTAAATAGTGTACATTTAGACCAGTGGTCCTAAACCCATAGACCAGTAGCCACCAGAGCTAAAACTTTGATTTCAAAAGCTGCACTTCCTAGCTCTGCTTCTTTCTATCTTAGACAAAACATGGACCTTTATAGGCTTTAGCCTCTTCTTTTATAACTTCGACACAAAGTTCCTTCCTAACCTCTTGGAGGAGAGGGGCAGGTGAGAATCAAAAGTGATATGGGATGTGGAGGGGTTTTGTAAGCTGAAGGGTGTTATGCAAATATCAGGGCTTGTTATTGCCAATAGATCTGTGAGCTCTCTGGGTGCAGGATTTCAAGCCACATCTGTTCTGAACCTTCTCTTCCTTGTGTGTCTGGTTCCTCTCATTTATATCCTTATTTATTGATCAATTTATTTGCCAAATGGTCAGTAGTACTACCCCAGCTTCGGTGCTAGGTGTTGAGTATGGTAGTGGGCAAGCCTTGCTTGAAGGTTATAGTATGTGTGTGCATGAGTGTGTGTGTGTGCTTGCATGTATGTGATGTGTATACTAGGAGAGCAGGGACAGGAATGCAGGTTCTCCCCTTACCCCCCACCAAGCTTCAGGTCTTCTCAGAGATTGTTCTGCCTATTTATTTATAAAAGGTGGGGGCTTCTGGCTTTCAGTGATAATTTTATGTGTGAAGAACTGGCAGGTCATCAACCATAATATTTTTTTCAATTAAAAATTGAAAATGACCTTCAAGGACACAGAATTAAAAACACCAGGAATGGAAATCACTAGGTTTCTAACTTGGTCTGGGCATAATAGCTTGCTTCCTCCTTATTTCTCCCCAGAGGCCCCGGGTATTGGGCAACTGTAGGCCAACCCATTTGGCTCTTCCTCATTTGGCCAGGACACTGGCTGAGCGTGAAGTCTTCTTTTAGGACTCTTCATGTGAACAAATTGTACACAGTCCTCGATTTCATCACTGCCTTTGAGGGCTCAGAACCCTCTAAGTATGCTTTAGCTGGGCATTCTTTATTCTTTTGTACACTTCTGTCAGTTCTTAAAGGGTCTGAGACTGATAATGTGGTTCAAAACTCATGAGGTATTGTCAGATGTCACCTTAGCTTTCTGGTGAGGACTCAAAGAATATGTGCCTAGCTGAGGCCAACACGGATATCCTCATGGATAGTTTGGTAATTGGCTTTTGGGGAAGTGAGCTCTGCACTGGGGCCTCTCTGAAATCTCCACACTAAGTCATTGATGGGAAAAGTAATACCTCATCAGGAAAGTTGAAGGGTGAAGAAGAAAGAATATCTGTATTTACTAAACCTGTTTCTTTCACTCAACTCAATTCACCCATGCATCATTTGGCAGCTTCCATACTCTCTGCTTCTTTGACTCATGAACATCTTCCAGAATATTTCTTGCTTTGTCTCTGTTCTAGATTTGCTCAGTATTGGGCCTTTGGCTGTAGCTCCCATCTGGGATGGTTAATTTTCTGTGTCAACTTGACTGGGCTAAGGGATGCGCAGAGAGTTGGTAAGACATTATTTCTGGGTGTGTTTGTGAGGGTGTCTGCAGAAGAGGTGAGCATTTGAATGGGTAGACTGAGTAAAAAGTTGGCCCTCATTAGTATTGGTCGGCACATTCCAGTCCTCTGGGGGCCTGAATAGAACGAAAAGGTGGAGGAGGGACAAGTTCTCTCTCTCTGCTTAAGCTAAGACATCCATCTTATCCTGCCCTTGAACAGGCATTTGGATTCAGACAGGACTTCATGCTCTTGGCCCCTGAGTTTCAGACCTTTGGACTCAGACTGAATTATACCACCAGCTTTGCTGGTCCTTTAGTTTGCAGATGGCAGATGGAGGGATTTCTCTGCCTCCATACCTGTGTGAGCCAGTTCCCGAGTATATCTCCCCTTCTACATATCTATGTACATCCTGTTGGTTCTCTTTCTTTGGAGACCCTGACTTATATACCACTGGATCTTTCTCTTACCCCTTTCCCGTATAATTTTATCAATTTGTTTAGGTTATTCTAGTGTAGTCCCTGGCATTCCCTCTGCACTTGTCTTGGACTCCATCCTCTTGAACTTCAGGCCTCAATGCTTAGCCTGGACCTGTTTAGTTGGCTCATCCTAGATTTGGCTGCCTACCATGGGCCAAGCTCTGGCGAGGCACTCCGTGGTTTGTTTTATCTGGTTGGCTCACACTGGGGGCACTTTGTGCTCCTGAGGGTTTCATTTAGCTGAAATTCCAGAGAGCTCCATCCCCCACCACTCACCCCCAACAGGTGTCCAGCATACCTGTTGCTTGTGCTGAGCAGTAAAACAATTCCTCAGTGCTATAAACTTAAGGGCTCACCTGCTGAAGGTCAGTGTGTTCAGAGATGTTTTTTATAGCCAGTAAACATACCAGCCATTTACAATGGAGCACATTGGCTTGTAAATTATTTCACTGATAGCACTAGCCCCTTATTTCCAGAGAAATGGGGGGGAATTACACATCCACTCTGCATGGTGAGAAAATGCAGTTCTGGCTTTACCCATGGACTTCCTATCATTCTAGTGATAAATGATTTCTTTTTTCTTCCTAGCCTATGATTTAATGTTGACATTTTGGCCTAGGGGTTCGAGCCACATTGGTCCAATCAGTCTTTTTTTCTCTGCTGGAAGTGCAGCCTTTTGAGAGGCACTTTTTGGGTTCAAGTTGGCTGTATGATGGGTAGTTCCTAGTTCTAAGGCTACATCAGTGACAACTAGTGAACTCTGGAGCTTCTGGGTATTTTAGGTGTTAATGGGGATGCTATGTGTTCTGCTATAGGATGACTTCTGGGAGCCCTGGTTAGTTCTATCATAGGCAAAGGCAAGGTGTTCCTGCCCCATGACTGTACAGAAGGAAAGCCTGGTTCACTCACCAGCGAGTATATTCCAGTGCTTGGCAGCTTGTGCTTTCTACTGTTTGCCCTTCAAGCTATGTCTCAAACACTGGGAACTTGGGTGGAGAACAGATCACAGAGGTGGGTGTCTGACAGCTCCTGGGGGTGGAAAGGCCACTGCATAGGATGACAACTAGACACACATCTGAAAGGTGTGTCTGCTATGGCCCAGCTGAGTTTACTTGGGCACTGTGCATTTCCCTGGGCCTTAGTGTCTTCATCTGTAAAATGGGTCCAGCCGGGTTCACCTCATAGAGGAGAGGTGATGAGAGAATGCCTGTGAAGAACCCAGCATGTCAAATGCAGAGAACTGAGCTGCACAGACCATGCTCAGGCTCTCAGGAGGCTCTTCAGGACCACCTAGCCATTCTTCTGCCTCTCTTGTCCTGAGAAGAACTGAAGGGCAGGAGCCCCTGTGCGGGTGAGCCTGGGCATAGTGTGAGCTGCCCTGGAATGTGGGAGGGCTCACATAGTGTGAATGGGCAGCTGGACACTGATCCATGGATCAGTGGCTTAACAAGAACCCCATCACAAGCCTCCCCACAGCTCATCTGAGGTTAAAGCTCTTTCTAATTACAGTCTTTCCTACCATTTGGGTTGAATTGAGTTGGGGGTTCTAGGAAAAGGGTATCTCTTTCTCTGGGAAATGGGTATCTCTTTCTCTGCAGCTGACTTCTAAGCACCTCCAGATAGACAGGCAGGCAGGCAGAGAGACAGGGAGAACTGTGGGGCCATCAAGAGAACAGCTGCTGGCCCTTCCAGCCAAACAAGCCTCATAGCCCTGGTGGAAGGAGCCAGAGGACTGTAACATACCAGAATGTTTCTATAGGCATTTGCAGTAAGGACTTTTCCCACTGCCTGACTTCCATCCAAGACTGGTTTGGGTCTGGGGATTTCTCATTTCCCCTTCTTCCTGAACAAATGAATCAGGCCCATCTGAGCTTCTAGCTGGATCCCCTGACATGCACAGAGGGAGAAAGAAACTATGACCTACCATATTAGCTATGATAGCTCACTGCATCCACTCACAGCCCCCACCCCCAGGCTGGAGTGGATAACCCCAGATTCAAAGGGAACTGAGGTTCATGGAGGTGAACTGATTTGTATAAGGTCATGTAGTCAAGATTTAGGAGCTGGGATTTGAACCTAGGACTCTGGCCCCAAATCCCTGAACAACTTTGCCACCTCAGAGGCTAGGAGGGAAAAACACTGAAGCATGGGGTTGTGAAGAAGGCAGAATGGACTAGTGAGGAGGGCCAGGGAGGAGAGGAAAGGGGAAATACATAAAGCAAAGCACACAGTTATTGCTTCATCAAGGCAAATGAAGTTTGCTCATGTGGTGGAAAATTGTGAAACTTGGCTTTGAAAGCTCTATGTTCTATTGAGCTCTGAGCTGTGAGGCCTGCATAGCAAGAAATCTCACAGCGCACCCACTCCCCCAACCTCTAATTAGAGATCTGGTTATTGGGTCATGCTTTCCCACACAATTTGATCAGATTTATTGAAATGGCAATTTTTTTATCCAACCACTTCTTATCATCAATTCCACAAACTTAAACACACCATCTGGCAATGGGGGGCAAGAGGCTAAGGGAAGGGGATGCACATTTGGCCACCACCCACACTGTCAGTTGTCTCTGTGTCTCCTTCAGGGCCCCTGGGAGGGGAGTTACTGCCATCCCTGTTACTCAAATGAGGAAGCAAGTGCGGAGAGTTTATGACACTTCCCCAAGGTCAAACAGCTGGCAATGGTGAAGCCAGACTTAGAGCCCCGCTCTGCCAGATTTGGGGACCCATCCCTTTCCACAGTCCTAGTCTGAGGGCTGCTTTGTATGGCAGTGTGTTTACATGTATTCTCTAATTTAATTGTCATCATATCTAGAAATTCAGGTATGTGTTCTTAGTGACCCCATCTTGTAGAGGTAAACCAAGACTCAAGGTTAAATGCCTTGCTGAGACCTCAGGGCCATCTAGTGCATGGTGGAACTTGCATTTGCATTTTCTGGACTCTAACTTCCTTTACTATATTTAAAGAACAGAATCCCCCATCTTTCCACCCGTCCATCTGTCTGTCCACCCATCCATCCACCTATCCATCCAATCATCATCTTTTTTAGTGCCGACTTTTTCCCAGGTCCTGTGCTAGCTAGGTCTGGGCATAGTACCATAGTGATGAAAACCTGTCATCTGCCTCCAGAAGCCTGTGGTCTGCAAAATCCAGTAAGCAATTAACCTGACAAAATGCTGAAGTAAGCATGGCAGTAGAAACTATAGGTGGAGGGAGAGTAATCTGCCCTGTTGACTGGGGGGAGGCAGTGATACTCTGTGCATGTGTTGAATTGTTGAGTGCCTTGTTTTGAAGAGCATGTTCTGCGTGTATTTTTCAAAATCTCCTCCTAATTGAATGAGGCACCTGCCTCTGTGGCATCCTTGTGGGCAGTGGTTGAGCAGGAAGTCATCCTCCATGCGAATTAGGTTAATTTGGTGAAAATGAAATGAAAAGCTCTGTAATCTGGGGTGATGGGAAAGCCCAGGGAACACAAAGCTGTAGTTGCTGCAGAAGCTGCTAATTGAATTGTGACCCTGGGCTCTAGCTGGTTACATAAACCATCTTCAGGTGAGAACGAACCAGGACTGGCCCAGCTGACAGGAGCTAGGCTGCCTCTTCTCATTAGGATCCTGAGTGCATTTCTGTAACTGCTCAGACATGTAGAGAGGGCTCCTTTTCTGGAGTTTACACATCCTAGGAGGACTCTGGGTGGACTTCCCTGAATCCCTGAAATTAGATGTAAAACACGAGTCTGTGTACATATGCAGGTTTCTGGGAGAAGGGCCCTAGCTCTAATTAGTTTCTTAAAAAGATCCCTGAGCAAAATCATATAAAGAACCAGTGATGTGGTGGTTTCTGGTTCCTATTTAAGCAGAGTTTTGATTCAGTAGGCCTGCGGTGAGGCCCAGGACTCTGTTTTTTGGTTTGTGTATTTGGTTTTAGATTTCCAGGTGATTCTGATGGTCAGTCTTGGGTACCATTGAACTAGAACTTTGACTTCTCCAACTTTCATGTGCGTATGAAGATCCTGAGGATCTTGGTAGTATGCAGATTCTGATTCAGTAGGACTAGGTTAGATGGACTTGGGTATAAATCCTGGCCCCAGTGTTGATCATTCCTGTGTATCATTAGGGATGATGTCGGTTATAAATAAGAGAATGACGAACAGTGGCTTAAACCAATAAGGGTTTATTTTTCATGCATAACAAGAAGTCTTGGGGTAGCATTGGGATCCTTGGGTGAACCACCAGTCATCAAAGACCCGGGATCACTTTGTCCTCCGGCTCTGCATCTGTAGCATGTAGCTCTCCTGGGGAGGTGGACATATTTCCCAGCATTCTGTCAGCATTTGACGCAGGAAGAAGGGGACACCAGTTGGAATCATGCTGTCCAGCCATCCCTAGTTGCAAGGAATGTTGGAAAAGGACTACGAACATTTCCAACCTTTATTCTTGAGCATAGTCAGAGAGAAGAGATTTGAGAAATGCCACTGGCTCAGTGCACAATAGTATCTGCCCCATCATGTGATTCTAGGCAATTTACTAAACCTTTCTGAGCTCCAGTTTCCTCATTTGTAAAACAGAAGAGTAAGTGTGGTGTGTGGTTCCCACACCAGCAGCAACAGCCTCCTCTGGAAACCCGAGTTCCACCCCAGACTTACTGAATCAGAAACCCTGAGGGGAGAGTCCAGCAGTGTGTGTGTTAACAAGCCCTCCAGGTGTTGCTGGTGCTCACTCAGGTTTGAGAACCATTGGCTTACAAATTTCTGGGAAGACTAAGCAAGGTTATTACTTCAGGCATTTGACACACAGTGTTCATAACTTGTAGCCTGGGAGTTCACATCTTAGACCAAAACAAACTGTGATGGAGTCCATTTCTTGGAACGCTGACTTGGAATAAGAAGTTTAGAAAACATCCAATAAAGGATTTCCACGGTCTGTTCTGACTAGTGACATCAATTCTTTAAATCCCTAGGATCCTTTTGAGAGTCTGTTGACGAAGGGCAGTAAGGAATGGCTGCTGAACTGAAGAAAGCTGGAGAGAGTCAGCTATTCCTTTGTTTTTCAAAAATTATAGCTTTATTGAGATATAATTCACATACCATATGATTCATCCTTTATAAGCACATAATTCAGTGACTTTTAATATGTTCACTGAGTTGTGCAACCATCACCACTATCAAATTTCAGAACATTTTTATCACCCCCAAAAGAAAGCTCATACCCATTAGCAATCACTCTCTGTTCTTTCTCCTCCCCACAGCCTCTCTGGCAACTACTAATCTACTCTCCATTTCTAAGGATATCCTTTATCTATCTATCTGTCTATCTATCTGTCTATCTGTCTATCTATCTATCTATCATCTATCCATCCCTCATCTATTTCTTTTCTCTTTTTACTGAGTTGTTTACGAGGGGGAATTCCAAGATTAATGTTGATGTCATGGAAGAGAATATCAAAATTCTAAGACCAAAGTCTAATGAGTTCATTCTGTAATGTGGCTGCCAGTGAAAACAGTAACAACAATGATGATATTGTTTACTGTTGTCAACAAACGTGATTCTGGTGTACTGGGAATCAGCACACGTCTGTGGCCTTCAGTCTCATCTGTCAGGTGGGGGTGCTGAACTTCCTGGGGTGATAGCTAAGGTCCTGACTCTGAGAGTCTCAATTGCTGTTTTGTGCTAGGCGGAGCCAACCAGAAGTTCTGCCCATATCTCTGGGTCCTGCACTGGGAGTGGGACCACTGGGTGGAAGTCGGTTGACATGGAAGTAGATGGGGAGGGCCTTGAAGACTTGGCCAAAGAAACTGGGGTGTTACTTTGGAGGAAGGAAGGGGCTGGAGATATAAGAGCCCTATCTTGAAATCTCTATCCTGAGAATAGGAGGATGGATTTTTATGGGGCTTAAGAAGCAGAATCATGACTAATGGAAGGAGCTGCAGATCAATACAAGGGAAACTCTACAATAGCCAGCGATACTAAAGATGGAATAGGTTATTCTCATAGATAGTGAGTGCCCTGTCACTGGCTGTGTGTTCTTGGGATGCTGATTCGAATATCTGGTTGGTTCAGGTTTTTGCCCAAAATGTGATGTAAATCTCTGAAAGTCCGAGACCAAGGTGAAGTAAATGTGCGTAATAAATCTTTACCTTTCCTGTGTCCATGGACCACAACCCATGGCAAATAATGCAGGTTTTATTGTTACTGTTACCTCTCTTGTCTCTAACTGGAGTCTTGCTTGGCATACGGGGGGATTTTCCCCCTATTTCAAGTCTCAGTGGAACTTCTAAAATAATAATAATAAAAAAAGAAATAGTCCCCCTATCTCAGTCTGATGGGAGAGAGGCATGCAAATCAGACCACTGTTGTACAGGAGACCAGGGGCCTGCATGGCGGCTCATACATAGCCAAATGGGAGCTCCAGCTGCAGGGGGGCTTCTCTGCTGGGGTAGCCAAGGAGGTCTTCACAGCACAGAAGCTTGCGTTGAGCCCTGAAAGGAGAAAGGAGTCCCCCCTGGAAGGTGAGGGCTGAGCCATGTGGCCAAAGCTCCTGCTAGCAAATTCCCTACCAGTTCCCTTGGAATCCAAACCTGATAAGAAGGATGATGGTGGCTCAGTGCATGAAGCACTGGCCAGTCCCTGTTTAAGCACTGATGTGTTTTGTGTCACTGAATCCTCACATCAACTCTATGAGAAAGGTATTATTATTATTATTATTATCTCTAATTCACACAGACGGGGACGGAGCCACCAGCTGGCTAAGGAGTTTACGTAGGGATGAGCAGGCTGGGCAGAAGGAGGGACCAGGGGACTTAGAAAGGCCTCAGGGGATGAGTGGATATTGCCCAGCGGTCGGACAGACACTGGGAAGGGAGGAAGGAGCACATGCTGTGTGACAATGGGGGTGCCTGGGGAGCAGGAGGTGCTCACTTTTCCATGGCTAAGGGCTGGTCCTGTGTGGGTTGGAAGCAGTGGGTGGAGGATGGCTGCCTGGGAGCACAGGTCAGTCCTTAAAGGACTTGTGGGTCCTGCTCGAAGCAGCCCGACTTTGCCCTCCATGACAGGCATTGAGGACTCAGGTGAGTTTGAGAAGTCTCTCTTCAGGAGACTGTTGGGAAGTGGACTTTCCCATGACCTGTCCTGTCCCCCCTGCTTCCCTCAGGGTCTGACTTTCCCCTTGACCTTCTCTGAATAAGTGCACGCTTGTGATAATAGCAGGGCTCACGAGTCACCCAAGTGGCCGGTCTTACCTGATCTGTCCCTGAGATACTTTGCAGGCAAGGCCTTTCAAATCTGGTTGCCCATTGCTGCAAGGTGAGTCTGCTGCCTGCAGGGCTGCCCCATCCTTGATGGAGAAGCCAACTTCAACTCAGCTTTCCCAACCACACACGATGCCAAGACAAGGCTGTAGAGGACACTGGGCTTCCCTGGGGGCCCCCCAAAAAGTGTAGTAATGTCATCTCTGGAAAAGGCTTCATACAAAGCTGGGCTATTAGGGAGTTCACTCCCAGCACCACTGTGTTGCCCTTTTGCATTAGCAGGTAGCTGGTGGAACATAAAGAATTAAGGCTTTGGCACCAGAGGAACCAGAATGGGGATGCCAATTTAGCCCTGTCTAACCATGTGCTTTGGAAGAGAAGCTAGGATAAAAATGCTGATTTTTGCAGTTACAGATCATAGAAAGCCAGAAGGTGTTTAGATGCTGGGTTTTTAATTCCTTGTATTTGCATTATTATTCTTAGCAGAGCCACCATCAGGGTATGCTGAAGAAGCACCCCTTCCCGGGGCCCCAGAGTGTGAGTGGAGTTTATGATGGTCCCCCTGGCAGTCGGATCTGCCCAGTTTCTTCTGTAGACAAATGTTTGGATTGAACTTCAACCTCTGCACAATGAGGAAACATGTTTTAAGGGCCTCACTTGTCAAAAAAATCTTACAAAACGAACTTAATGAGACTTCTGGATACAGTGGGAGCCATACGATTGGCTTCTCTGGTGGTCAAGGCTGGAATGCAGCCTCCAGAGCTCCTGCCATGCCATGCTCCACGCCGGGTCTGTTCCCTCCTGGCCACGTCCTGTGTCCCCTGTGCACCCCTCCTTTTAATTCCTTGATAAAATGCTCACCTGGGTATTGCTCCAAGATGACTGACTGAAATGCTCTGCAAATATATATATATATATATATATATATATAAAAAACACAACTATGTTGCTAAGTCACACTCGAGAAAAGTCCAGAAAATCCTCTAATGTTCTGGTCAGCTGCATTTGAAGAGAGGCAAAGCAGCAAATACCTTCTAGGCCAACTCTTCACTTTTTAAATGGGGAGACTGAGGCCCAGAGAAGGGAAGGCACTCTTATAGGATGCATATTTTATGGCAATAAAAAAAAGATTAAAAAACGAATAGATAAGGCATAGAGGAGGGCTTTATGCCGGGTGGGAGATTTTAGACGACTCTTCCCCTCCTGCTCCTTTTCTCCCTGTAGTGTTTATCCTTCCAGTACCAAATGAGGTCTGTGGCCTATCGCTCCCAGCTTACAGAAACATTAGACAAATTCCCTATAACAGAAACAGGCTAGTGGCCGTGTGGTGGCCGACTCAGGATTCCACCTCAAGTGTGCCTGATGACAGAGCTTTCTCTTAATCCCGATGGCATTGTAAAGATGAGCACGCCGAGGCCCGGGGTAGAGAGTCGTAGGTACTGCCTTAGGAAGCTGCCAGTCCTGGACTCAGATCCACCATGACTACACAGGGGACTGCAGGTCTTTTCCCAGTACTCCTGACCCCTCTCTACCTATGGTCAGCTTCTAAAAATTCAAGTCCATTTTTCAGCCATGTGCCTCCTTTTGTTAGGAATATTTGGACTTCAAAATGAAGGGGCTTCTTTGGGACTGATGGGGGGGTGAGGATAGATGTCTTCATGTTCAATTGGCAGCCCCAGGCTGAATTCTTGATTCCCTTCCTTACTTGGTTGCCCCTTGGCCCTGTTCCTAGTACATAATAGGTGCTCAATAGATAGCCGTTGAATGAATGAATGAACTGCATTGTGTGAACATGTTAGTTCCTCATTTGGACGTTGGCTCCTGGTTCTCAGGGATGGGACTTTCTCCTTTCCTCTGCCCTGCAGGGCTTGGCACGGTGCCTTGGCTGGAGAAGGCATTCCATGGGTACATACCGAACAAGTGCATACATGGATTTCTTTTTAAGCAGCTGGTGCTGAATCACCCAGCTGGACTTGGTCTGTATACAAATTTGAGCCCTGCGTTTGGAAGCGTTCTTGTCTTCATGCATTTATAAACTTGTTCCCATATTTTTGATCTTGCAGCCACCTGATCCCTGCAGCAGAGCTGTTCTTATCTGTGAATGAACTCAGTGCACTGAGGGTGTCCTACAACGCTTATGGTCTCACTGAAGGAGAACTGGGCACAAGGGAGGGGCTGGGTGTGGGAGGCACTTCAGTCAGGGAGGATGGGTCCTCAGTCAGGAGGAAACAGGGACCATGGCCTGCTGAGTAATGCATGCCACAAGAGATCTCCCTAGCCTCCGAATGTGGTTTGCTAGTATTAGTGAAAATTGGTTAGTAAGAATTGGATTCAGTTGGAGGCATTTTAAACATCACCCTTCCTCCAAACCCTTAGCAAGTGTAACATTAGCAAAAAAGAGATTTGTTTGTTTTGTTTTGTCTTGTCTTGTTTTCATGTAAGAGGTCAGAGTTATCTGGTACAGGGTTGTTATGTGATACAGTGTCGGGGGCTCAGGCTCCTGTCTTATTGCTATTTTCAAAATCACCTCCTGGTCCAAAATGTCAGCTGGAGCTCCAGCCATTATATCTGCATTCCAAAAGCAGGTGGGAAGAAAGACAGAGAGATAAGGACAAGCATACTTTAAGCACCCTCCCTGGAAACTGCAGATACCTTTTCCAGTTATACCCCATTGATCAGAACTTAGTCATTTGGTGAAAGATAGCATCAAGAGAGGCTTTGGTTTATTTTGGGTGGCTGTGTACTCAGCTAATATTGGGGGCTTCTCATACTGAGAGAGAAGGGGAGAACCAGTTTTGGGGGGAAACTCAGGTCAGTCCCACAGTGTGAGCTTTCAAACCTCTGGGCCAGAGTGAGCAGGTTTTATTGCTGATTTAGTTTTAAGGACCTGGAGTATCAGAGGAGTGGATGGCTTGCCCAGGTCACAGAGTTGGATATTAGAGGAGCTGGGATTTGAATCCAGAACTGTCTGGAATATGAAACCTGAGTTGTTCACTTGTCCTGCTTTTGGACTGAGGTGATGTTTTCCCATGAACAGGAAGGACCGCTCTACCTGGGTTTGAGCTGTGTCACTGTCCAACAAACATATGACAACGGCCATTCAGCTGTGCGCTCGTTCAGCCATTTGAGGGTTTACTCTGTGCTTGTCCTTTTCCGATCTGGCAATCTGTTAACTTCCCAACCCCTCTCTCTTACCAATCTCTGTATGTCCTGCATTCCCGCGAGGTCCAGCACATAGGGGCTACCCCATAAAGTTTTGTTGAATGAACTAATTAATTAATTACTGAAGCTAAATCACAGGACCCATTGTTACCCTGGGTTTTCTCAGGACTCTTGTCTGTGTGTCTAAAGAGCCGCCCCCACATTCTGCATTCGTCAGGCACACAGAGGCTTCAGAATCCCGTTCAGCCCAGCTGTGCCAGGGGCCCTGCTAACCCTGAGAATCTAAGAGGGGAAAGGTACTAATATTTTTGAGAGCGACTGTGAATGGTGCACTTAGCTAAGTGCTTCTTATAACTACCCTACTTTTGCTTACCCTCAAAACAACTTTTTTTTTTTTTTTAAGGAGGTGTTATTCCCACTTACCACCAGGTGAGGAGACTGAGACTCAGAATGGGAATATCATCTTCCAAAGGTCATATGGCTTGGGAAGCCGACCCTGGCTTGTTGGAATCAAAATCTTTCATCTGTGGGGCGCCTGGGTGGCTCAGTTGGTTAAGCGACTGCCTTCAGCTCAGGTCATGATCCTGGAGTCCCGGGATCGAGTCCCACATCGGGCTCTCTGCTCAGCAGGGAGTCTGCTTCTCCCTCTGACCCTCTTCCCTCTCATGCTCTCTCTCATTCTCTCCCTCTCAAATAAATAAATAAAATCTTTAAAAAAAAAAAATCTTTCATCTGTGCATCATTCATCTTCATGTACTGACCTTTCAAAGCCTTACAGATTTGACTGTAAGCCTTACGTCAGTCGTTCACACAGGTGCTCTGTATCCAGGGCAGCCAAGATGCATGTCAGAGAACCCGTTTGCTTTGGTCACGTATTATTCAAGCACCTCCCTCTTTGGCCCCTACCCCACAATGCCAACACACACACACACACACACACACACACACACACACACTTTTTGTTCAGCTTCCCAGCCTTCTGCTCGGTTTTGCAAGCTCAGTCGATCTATGTGGTGACATATTTGGGGCTCCTCCCTCTGCCAGCTACCTTTTCTTTCTTCCAACCTCCCCCCTTAGCTGAGGGCTGAATGAAGGGAACGCAGCCGCAGTCTCTGGGGATGTATGAGGCTGCACCATGAGTCAGCCTGGCTGGGAGGGATGCATCAGGCTTCTCAGGCGGGAGCCAGGATGAGGCTGGATCTCAGGGGTCTCAACCGGCGGTGATGAACCTCCTGGTGCACTTCAGCATGCACGTCAGGGGCAGCCGTCAAGTCGGGGGAATGCCGTGCATGGTTACAAAGGGCTTTTCCGTCATGTCTTGTCTTTTATTGCCTCCGACTCATGCCAGTCTCTGAAGGGCAGTTCATAGTGAGAACTCATTTTATAGCCCAGGGAGAGGAGGCCCTGGCAGTGTGAAGGAAGGGTCTGGATCCAGAAGGCCAGCACATGCCAAGCGGGGGTTTCCGGTCTCCTCCAGGCGCTGCTTAGCTCATCTGCTTAACATTTTCAGGAAGTCCTTCCAGCCAGACCCTTTTCTACCCTTGCACCCACCTCCTCATTTACAGGGCACTAGGCAGGCTGGCTCTCTCTCTGTTCCTGTTGCTCTCAGTGCTTGCTGGTGCCCTTGGGCCTTTGCCCAGCTGGTCTCCCTGCCCAGAAAGCTCTTCCCAGTCTCTACGTAACTGGCCCCTTGTCAGTCAGATCTCAGCTCAATGGCCTTCCCTGGGCACTCGGTGTCCGAGCTACCTAGGCCCTCTCTACTGCAGGATGTGCCTTTCTTATGTATTTATTTTCTTGCCTGCCCCCTCCCCTCAGTACAATTTCATGAGAGCAGTGACCTCTTGTGAAGGCAGGACGCTTAGAATAGTGGCTCAGAGCAGGGGCGAGCAAGGGCTTGGAAGTAAATATTGAGGCTTTGAGGGGCCACACGGTCTTTGCTGTAGCCACTCAACTCTGCAGGAAACTCTGTGGGGGAAAGCAGCCACAGACAAGGTCAATGAATGGGCGTGGCTGCGCTCCAGTAGAACTATTTATAAGAACAGGGCGGTGGGCAAGATTTGGCCCACGGGCCTCAGTTTGCAGGCCCATGATTCAGAACACAGGTTGGTTGGAAATCAGCTGAGTGGTGTTCGGATCCTCCCTCTGCCTCTCCTTTTGGAATCCTGGGCGTGTTCCTCCCTTGCTCTGTGCCTCAGTTTCCCTCTCTCTCGTCTGTTCAACGGAGATGATGTCAGAAGAGAGCTCACAGATTACTCTGAGCATACCGTAAACGTCTGGCTTGTTCGTTGCTCAAGTCTCTAGCCTCTCACAAGGTGCCTGTACAGAGTAGGGACTCAACATGTACATGGATTTGTTAAACAAGTGAATGGCTGAGCACCGTCTGGGAGCCAAGCCTGTTGCTGGGTGCTGGGGAGGTGCTGATGGACTAGAATTGGTTAGGCTCACTATTCTCGAAGGACTCAGAGATTCAGGGCTATGGTTGAAACCATTTTCACAGCAGGGGTAGCAAATGCCACATCTCCTGGGCAGGTAACATCAATGAGGGAGAGGTGGGGACAGTGGAGAGCCATGTCCCTCTGAACTGTAACCATGGGCCATGCAGGCCCAAGTGGCAGACCTCATTCAAAGAAATTGGAACTTTATACTTTTAGGTGTAGTCTCTCAGTTTTTACAAGGAACCACAGATCTGATAGGGCAAAAAGAAGACAAACCAAGACACCGAATGGACTCTGGATGGACACAGTTGCAGGTGGGGTTCAGCCACCCCCTTCACACAAGCCTGTTCTACGGGTCAAGAGACCAGGGCAGGGAGGCAGAGGGGCTTGCCCATGGGTGCACAGCTAGCATGTGGAGGCCCCGGGGCTCACAACCAGGTTCCACTGTGTGTGGGTTCTGTGCCAGTTGCCTCAAATGCAATTGGTGGAAAAGGCAAGGGGGGGTGGCTTGGGAGGCAAGTTGTGGTGACTTGGAGGTCAGTAGCCCTCAGAATCTCACCTTGACCCTGTCTCCCAGCTTTGAAGGTCATCTTTGGGACCGCCCCTACAGAGGGCTGACCTCAAAAGCCAGTCAAAGGAACGTCCACCCCAACAGAACTCAGGTCCTTGCCCCTCCAGGGTGCTCCTTCATGTTTCCCTCCCACACAGTCTTCTCCTGGTCTATGCACTTCTGACAGCTTCAGCATCAGTGTCCTGCCCCTTCAGCAGAAGGCGCTTGGGTTGCGAGACTCCTTTGCCTGTCACCCTAGATGACCCATGAGAGGAGGGTAGAGGGAGGCCTAAAGACATGACTTCCTCCCTCAGTGGGGTCTGGTGGAGAGTTCACAGCTTTTGGAACCTGACAGACCTGGATTGGAATTCTGGCTCTGCAGCCAGTCACCAGCTGGGTGATCTTGGAGCATGTCCTTCACCTCTGTGAGCCTCAGTTTCCTTGTGTTTGAAGCAGGTGCAATAGTCTCTTGCTTGCAGAATTGTGCTGAGATAATGCATATGCCCTGATGGCACATGGGCTGGGATGCTGCAGTCATACTCAACTGGCACATTCCTTCTTTGCTCCTCTCCCCACCCTCTGTCCTCTCCTGCTCCCGACCCTGGCTGGCCCCTGCTGTGGCTCTCTTGCCTAGATGCTGAGAGAAGTTTGTGGAACCTGGGTGGATCTCTGCCCCTACATCTCCTCTCCCCAGTGCCAGGGCTGCAAGGGAGGGGTTTGGGCATAAATTACGCCCATCTGTTCCCTCCCTGCTGAGGGAGGGGAGGAGGGGAAACACATGGGCCTTGGTGGATGTTGTACTTTCCATGCACAGCTGTCAGGAACAATGGAAGGGAAGAATGCGGGCTCAGTGAGGAGTCCACCCCACCCTGCCTCACTGCCCCCCTGCCCCTAATGGGAACCGCAGAAACCGAGTTCTCTGAGGGCCAGGCTTCTGGAGAACACAGACCACTCCTCATGCCAGCCCAGACAGTCCTCACACCTACCCTTGTGTACCTTCAAAATCATCATTCATTCATTCATTCATTCATTCCACACGTTTCCTGAGCATGTACTCTGGGCCAGCTAATGCTTTGGGCTAAGAATTGAGAGGACTGTCTTGCCTTTGTAGAGCTTCCCATTTAGTGGGAGAGACGACAAGGGAACCAGTCTGCTTTGAGGGCAGTGGTGGTCCTTTCATCCCAGGAGGAGTTACTGTGGACAGAGAAAGAAACCACCTAGCCCCCTCAGGGCAGGGTGAGCTTGGCAGAGCAGTGTGCAGAGACTGCAGGCTGGGCTACAGGATGAGGTGGACTGTGGGGCGTGGTGATGAGCCTTTCTCTTTCTTGTCTCTCCCTTCTTCCTCTCTATTGGATCCTCCCCATCAGCATATTCCCATGTTCAGGTCTCTCCCCTTAGAGCACAACCTCCCTCTACCTCATGTCTCTCTCCAACTCCTGCCCCATGACTTTCCTTTCCAGCCAAATTCCCCAAATAAATTTTCTGTGCTGTGCATTTCCTTCCCTCCCACTTACTCCTGAGTCTACCTCTACCTCCTTGCTTCACTCAGACACTTCTGAGAAGGTCATCGTGACCTCTACATCCCTCAGTCAGCAGGCATTGCCCAGGCGTTCTATTTGATTTTCCAGCAGCATTGGACATGGTGGACCATTCCGTCCTGCTTGACGTACCTTCCTCCTACAGCCTTGGCTGCTTTCTCTCAGCCTCCTTTGTTGGGTTTTGCTCTTGCCTACCCGAAGTTTTAAAGATTTATTTATGTGAGAGAGAGAGAGTACACAAGTAGGGGGAGGCGTAGAGGGTGAAGGAGGAAGAGAGAAGCTCAAGCAGACTGCCTGCTGAGCACAGAGCCCGACATGGGGCTTGATCCCACAACCCTGAGATCATGACCTGAGCTGAAACCAAGAGTCAGACACTTAACTGACAGAGCCACCCAGGCACCCCTTACCTACCAGATTTTTAAACACTGGAATTCCTCAAGGTTGGGATACAGGTCCTGTGTCAGCTTTCTTTTTATCTCTAGATTGCCTGACTACTCCCATAATTCAATTACATCTCTGCTGATAGCTCCCAAACCTACCTCATTCTGTGGAGACCTCTAGCTTCAGACCGTAGAACCAGGAGCTTAGCTAGCATCTCCACTTGAATGTGGCCCCGGCTTCCCAAATTCAACAACTGAATATGTCACGCTCCCTCCTATCCTGGTCCCTTCCAGGCAGTGGCTCAATTGCATACTGGCAGTGCAGACCACAGACCTGCCATCCTTGGTCACTCTTCTCCATTCCCTCCTTACCTCCCATCTTAACATTGTAAATCCTGCATCTCTGGAAACCCATCAGTCCTAGGTTCCCTGGGATGGTTTGTTACTCTACTAGAATCCAAAGGCTAAACACCAAGTCTCTATCATGACTTAAAAGGCCTTGGATAATCTGACCCCTGACCAGCTTCCTCTTGCCGCCCTCTCTCCTTGCTCTTGGGATTCCAGACTCTATTCCTTCACCACTCAGAGCATTTGTGCATTCCATTGTTCCCTGTGTCTAGAACATTTCCCCCTTTTTCCTGAACTCCCTTTACCCCTCAGATATCGGATTAAACATGCTCCTTTGCTTGGAGGTGACCTTCTTGACATGCCCAGAGTGGATTAGGCTGCTCCTCATTTATATTCTCGTAGTGCTTTTCTCTTAGCTCCTTCCTAGCAATGATCACATGGTTAGTCAACTTCTGTTTCCTCATCAAGAATGTAAGTTGCACATCAGTAGGGACTGTGTTTATCTTCTTTCCCACCCGAGTCTCGCCCTGGCACAGTGTATGGTCAGTATGTGAGGAACATGCCATCTGGGTATGTCCGGACCCACAGGCAGGGGCTTGCTTGTCAAGCTTTGGCAGAGCCATAGGCACATATGCATTCTAAAGAGAATATTTTGGTGGATCTATGGAGGATGGATTGGAGAATATATACCCATTTAGGGAGACTGGTTAGGAGGCTCTTGGGACATTTTAGGTGGCATGAACTTGGGTAAGAGCCAGTGAGTTGGACAGTGGGAGCTATAGCCTTATGAGGTCTATTCTAAACTGCTTGAGACCAACTACATATGGTGGCGAGAAAGCTGGAAGAGCTGAAGATGTTTCCTGGGTTTTGGGCTTGGAGGCTTGGGGGTATGGGTGTCTGGGTGAAGGTCACATGGTTAGCCATGATATATTTTGTTGTGACCACAGTAAATCTCGGGAGTCAGTCAGTGTGGTTGTTATGATTTCTTGAATGTCTGGTCTCCATATTTTTATTAAAATCCCTTGCACCTCCTTGGATCCATTTTATCCACTCCTCTCCCATCCCCACCTCCCAGCTCCTGGTAGAAGAGAGCAGGACTCATGGTGAGTTAAGGAGAGAGATGCATTTTTAAGACTTATATGGGACGCTGTAGCCCAGGCAAATGAACACAACTCTGGGCTGGTGGTTAGGATGTCTGTATTCCATTCTCAGTATGATGCCTCACTAACTCTGGGACCTTGGGGAAGTCCCTGTCACTCTCTGGGATCCTTGGGCGCCCCCCCACTCCTGTTTCTACAGCCGTTGAATTAATTCAGGGGTGCTCAGCCCTGGCTGCACAGGAAAATTATCTGGAGAGCTTTAAAAAATACAAATGATCAGGCCCCCACCCCCTGGAGATTCAGATTTAATTGGACTAGGGTGGAACATACACACTGGCATTTTTTTTTTTTTTTTTTTTAAAGCTCTCCTGGTAATTCTTAAATGCAGCTGGATTGAGAACTACATGGTCAGATGATCTTGGAGACTTTTCACCTCGGGCAGTCTGACCTAAGAATGGCCATGTTTGGCCCTCAGGGGTCTCCAGGTTTGACCTGCCTTCCATCTCCGTATCCTAAGTCACCTGTATCTCATAGTCTTGGCCTTGAACTTGGGCTCTGGGGTAGTGGTGGTGGCTGCGGAGGCCGTTTGCAGCTGAGGCTGGGAAGCAGAAATGCAGTCTGTGGAGAGAGGGGGATGGGGCGGGAGTTCTGTGAGGAGGAACAGATTGAAGCCATTAACATTTGATCAGTTTGGTATTGTTCTTCTGGAGACCACAGCTTATGAGGCTGCTTAATAAATGTCTGGTCGGGGGCCAATCCAAAGCCGCCACATGGATGTTGCTATGGTTTCTGAGGAGGTTGTTCCCCACACAAGTTACTGCTTCCCACCCCGAACTGTGAGAGACTGTGTCTTCCCTCTGCTCCTTAACTTAACTCCATCCCTTCCCAGATGAGCCTGGGGTGGGAGAACATCTGCCCAAAGCTGGGGCCACACACTGGTCCCAATGGGACTGGCCTTGTGCATCCCTACTCTCCCCTCTTCCACACGGTCCCACTGCTCAGCGGGTGTCACCTCCGGGCCCCTGTGTGTGACCCTGCTGCCCCTGAGCTGGGGAGAGGAGTGGTGGGTAGAGTCTGGGGCTGGCAGACAGTGTGTGTGTGTGTGTGCGTGCGCGCGTGTGTGTGTGTGTGGTGTTTGTCCACCTGAGTGAGTGTGTGGGTCCTTGTGACCGAATATGTGCAGGTGAATGTGTGACTGTTTATGATCAGTGTGTGTATGTGTCAGTGCTTGAGCACACCCGTCAGTGGGGGAGTGTGTACTGACTGTGACCGTGTGTGTGTGTGTGTGTGCAAATGGCAAGAACTGGGAGTAAGCACCAGGCAATGCTGCTAAATCTTCAAAAAATGTATTATGACACATGCAAGACGAATGAACACTTATAAAGTCCAACATAAAAACAGCCGTATAAATACCACCCAGCTGAATAGATGAAACTTACAAAATTCGGTGGAAGCATTCTGTGCACTCTTTCCCAACTGTCCCCTCTCCATGCCCCTGGAGCTAACCCTGTGGTGAATTTGCGGTTTATCCATCCGTGCTGATACTTAACCCTGGATTGTGTCGATAGATCGGCTTCTTCCACTCTTGAATCTTTCTGTAAAACCTAAGTGTACACAAGCACTCTGTTGGGTCAGGGTTATAAGGATGGGACAGGAGGTGGTGGGGAAGACTGGAGAGACCTTGTGAATCAGAAACGCTCTACAATACACAGTGACACCTAGGTATGTGATGGAAAGTGAGCTTCCTAACCTCTCCCAGCCTATTTCCCACTTATAAAAGGAGACGAGGATGAAATGATAGGCTATGATATATGCCAAAAGAAATGGTACATAGTTAGAACTCAATCATCTTTAATTAAAAAAAGTTTTTTTAACTATTGAAGAGGAGGCAAGAAGGTCAGCCAACTTTGCAGACAGAAATGAACAAACATACAAACGAATGATTAGATCTAGATTATTCAGGGTAGGTGGAGGTATGCTGGATCTTTGTGCCTTCCATTTTTTCCTTTTCTCCCTCCCTCCCTCCCTCCCTCCCTTCTTTTCCTTTTTGAGTTCCTGTAGTGTTTTCCTCTTTTGGGGTGGTTCTATGTCTGTGCAGTGGGAAATTCAAATAGGGACAGTTTTTGCCCTAGCAGAGGACTTTAGTTGAAGGTCCCCTGTCTGCCTACCAGTAAAAATAGAACCGCAGTAAAAATCATTTGAGATGGGGCGGATTTTGAATATATAACCAAGGTAAGTGAGATTTCAAACAAACCCCGGCTGTCAGGCAATACCCGAGCTAAAATAAAACTACTCGAAAATCAAGGCCAAGATCCAACCCTCAGATCCTATAAGGGAACAGGAGGCCTTTAGTGGTTTGTTCATCCATCCACTCATTTACCCAGTTGTGTCCTGGGTTTACAAAGGTGAAAGGGATCCTTCTAGTAGGAGAGAAAGGCAAGTACAAAGGTAAAGATAATACATTTGCTGGTGCCACTGGAAATATACAATATGGCCAGCACTCTCTTAACGTTGTTCTATGCGTCTCTGCATGTCAGACTGTACTAGACACCATACTAGACAACATGAAGAACTGAAAACCAGAAGACATGAAGTGCCAACTAGGTAGTATAAAGACAGGACAAGTGTGAATAAATGGCTGGCCAAGGAGGGGCAGAAAGACACTCCCATTTATTGAGCACTTATTTTGGGGGGGCCCTGTGGGGGCACTTGGCCTAAAGTAATTCCATTATCCCATTTTACAGGTGGATAAACTGAGTCTTAGAGAGGTTCAAGTATTTGCTTGGTAAATATCAGAGCCGAGAGTCAAACTCGGGTCTTTCTGACTTTCCAGCTCAGCACTGCTTTTTGAAAATAATCCTGTGACAAGAACTATAATATGACTAGTCTAAGGTAGTTTCCAGTGAATAAGAAAGCAAGAATCTGATACTGACTGGAGTATTGAGGAAATCCAGCATAAGATAAAATATTTTGGTTAGCGTTTGTCTAAGAAAGCTTTGGAAAGCCAAGTTGTATATTTGGCTTTGAAGGAGTGGTCCTTTCATATTCCAGGAACTTTAGCTTTTTTGTTTTCGGAGGCTATGGTTTAAATCATATATTCTTGGTATGATGTTGAGGGAAGATTTCTGAGACAAAAGAAAGAGGGAAATAATATAATCGGTGATGGTAGAGGAGTTGAAATCCAAGTTTTATAATCCTTCCTAAACAGTTCTGAGCTTTTATGATTTGCTAGAATCACAGAAAGACTTAATGTAGCCCAAGTGGGGGAAAAATGCCTTGATTGCTAAGGCTGTTAAAGAGATTTTTCAATTACCTCTTAAGTGTTGTTGTTGTTTTTTTAATTAAAAAATATTTTTGAGCCCCAAATGATCTCCACAGTTTCCTTAGATGGGATTGGACATGAGTTTGAAGTTTTCAAAGTTCAACTGGTTTGGAGTTTCCTGTGTCCTAAAAATGTCTTCAATTAAAAGCAAGAAAAAAATGTATTTTTTTTCATGCTCATCAAACTAAAAAATGGCTGAAGGGATTTTATTCAAACTTTCCCCCAAAATTCACCTTTTGCCAAGACCCAGCATGGAAAATTTCAGCCCAAAAGGATCACTCTTTGGCAAGTTACCCGAGCTAATGAAAACAGAGGGGCATAAAGGAAGTCTGTGTGTAGCTCCAACTATAGTGGTCACTGGAGCCCACATTGTATGAGAAGAAGGGCCCCATTCAGTACCCCCCTTTTAAGTCTTTCTTATCATCAATATGGATGAGACTTGGATTTTGAAGTGGTCACCAGCAGAAAGCACTTACTTTGTGAAGACAATCTGGGTTATGATATTATTTCAAGTGGCTTTGCTCAATTATGATTGACTTTAGAATAAACTTACTGTACATGGGAAAGGTAAGAATTGTTCTAAGGAGTGTTGATTGATGATTGATTAATTAATTCATTCATTTACTTATTTAATCTACAAGTGTTTATTGAGTGCCTGCAGTGCATGTGGCACTTTAATAGATGCTGGGTATGCTATGGTGGGGAAATAGATGTGGCTTCTGCGCTCCTGGGTTTATGGGAGAGGGGAAGGAAACAAATTCTAGGGGCAACAGAATGGGTGCTAAGATAGACAAAATGGGGAGTGGTGGTGATAGGGGGCCTGTACCGGTGGGGAGGCTAGTGGAGGTCTGATACACATTCATTCACTATTTGGTAAACGTGTAGCGAGTGGCCATCCCAGAGTCCTCAGTGGGAGTGCAGAGCTGAACCAGATCTTGATTCTACCCTCAAGGTGCTCCCAGCGCAGAGGCAGAGCAGGCAGGTAAGCAAGGAGCTCGGATGATGTGTGATAGGCGCTCTGATGCAGTCATGTGCAGTGTCTACTGGAGGGTCAGGAGGAAAGCAGAATATACCAGACTGGCAGTGGTCAAAGAAGGCTTCGGGAGGAACAGTTCAACAGGCACTTGTGAGAGCAGATGCTGGGAATACAGAGATGAATGAGAACTGAGGCTGACCTCAAGGAGCCTCCAGCGAGTGCAGTCTTGCTTCCTGACCCACCTGTGTGAGGACCTGGAGCCTAAAGGTGTGTGACCCACCTTTCCAGTAGCAAGCATGGAACTTGAGTTAGAAGGAGTGCTTAGTAAATGGTGGGTTCCTTTCTCTGACGTCTCATGGGGGCACTTCTTTAGATTTAGCCTGTTAAGGGCTTGGCTTTTGGGGTCAGACTGCCTGGGTTCAAATCCTGATGCTGGTACTAAGCTGTGTTACTTTGGGCATGTGTCTCTCTGTGCTAGTTTCCCTCTATGCAAGGCAGGGGTAGTGGTGATGCCTACCTCCTAGGGCTGGTACTGCTATAAGGACTACATGTCATCATGGTTTTACAATCCCTAAATGCGTGACCAGCTCGTATCATCTGGACGTGTCACTGAGTGTTGCCCCTCACTTTCCCACAACCCATTGTTCATTCGGTCTGACAATTATGTGTTGAGCACTCTCCATGTCAGGCACTGTGCTGGGGATTTAGCAGTGACCATGCCAGACCCTGGGGTCACCACATGGGTGGTTAAATTTCTGAATCTCTCTAAATGGAAGTCCTTTGCCTCTTCCACCCAGAAAAATAGCTATTTGTTATCTCTGTAATGCCGAAAAAATTAGGGGTGAGTGTTGATTCATTTTTCGTCAGCACATCTGGCTTTTAGGTGAAAAACTCTGCCAGAAATTTTGAAATATCTTGTTACTTTAAACATCAGAAGGTCGGGAGATTTCCCATTATTAATTGGAAGTAAAAACTTCTTCGTGGTCCAGAGCAAGGGCAAAACTGTGATTTCACAGGTCAGCAGAAAGCTCACCATCACTGTTTTTGCTTGGTATTAATTTTATTCAGGGAGTGGGAGGAACAGAAGGAAGGTGGTTTCCAGAATGATAAACCAACGCCATGTAAATGCAGTCAAGGGAGGCAACTGATGTGGTGGGGAGCATTCCTTAAGTGTGGACTTGGGTAATCATTTCATCTTTGCGAGCCTCAGTTTCCGTTTATGTAAAACTAGACTAATAGAACTACAGTGTGGGGCAGTTTGAGGTGTAAGTAAGAGCAAGAAAATGGAAACCGGTTAGTGCCATCCAGGGTAAAGTGCTGTTCACTGTGGTTTGATCTCCTGAGACCAGGGATGTGGACTCATCCAGGGGACAGGGACACTTCCTCCTTTTCTATGTTCTGCGTCCCTTGATAGGTCAGAGGTGGTGGCAGTGGTTGGGAGCTCAGAGGAAACCTGTAGGTGGCTGGGTAGCATGCTACTTGGGAAATCTATATTCCCTCTGAAATTGCCAGATATTTGCGAGGATTTCCCCCCATTTTCTTTGATGAGCTGGTTCTTGTTTGTTTCCAGTTTGCAAATCTTTGCAATGCACAGCTAGTTCCAAGGGATAAAGGGGATGGGGGCGGGGCTTGATTTGAGTGTGTGCGTGCGGGTATGTACAGTGGTGTGTAGACTGGGGGCCTTGCCGGTGGCAGCTTTTTGTGGCGGCAGTTTGGAGTGTGCCTTCCCCCACCTGCCCGGCATCAGGCTCCGGGCCACCCTCCCTCTGCCGCCACATAACTTCCTCCCCATCTCCAGGGAGGCAGGACGCAGAACCCAGGCCTGGCTGGCGCGCTGCAGCCAGGCGGCGGGCGACTAGCCTGGCCGGGGCCTCTCCCGGGCTCCGCGAGGCTCGGCGGGCCTGGGTGCTGGGCCCGCGGCCCAAGGTCGCTGGTGCTGGCACCCGCCCCGGCCCCTGTGCGCGCAGGAGCGCACCGCCCGCCGGCCTGGGGAACTGACCAGGCCGCGTGTGAGCGCCGGGATTCCTGCTCCGGCCTTAAATATGCCGGTTATTTTTATCTCCCTACGTCAGGCGGCGAAGGCCATCCCACCAGTGGCCGCGGCGGCTGCTACACAATGTTTCCCTTTAGTCGGGAGGGGAAATGGAGGGAGGCCAGACTTCCTGATCACATGGTGCTGAAGTCAATGAAAAAAAATTAAGGGGGACCCCTCCCTTTTTCTGCGATGCCTGATCCAGGCCCCCCCACCCGCTCCCCCCACCCAGCCCCGTTGGGCTCCGTGCGTCGGGAGCAGCACAGGCTCCAGGCCGAGGGCCAGCGAGGCAGGAGAGAGAAAACATAAACACGAGATTGTTGCAGTAATTGGTGGCTCCGAAAACACTGAGGAAATGAGAGGCTTGTACGAAACATCAGCCGACAAGAAACGGGGTGATGTCAGACAGCCTTCCAGGATTAGAAACCCTTAAAAGCTCCGAGCCCGCGGCCGCTGCGGAAAAGCGCTCGGCTCTCCGGGTAGGAAGCCGGATTTTGCCGGACTCCAGGCGGGCGCTTGCCTGGCGGGCGCTCGCCGACCCCTCTGCCTCGCTCTGTCTCAGTCTCCCCTCCTCCCCTTGTCCTCCTTTCTCTTTTTCTTCTTCCTTCCCTTTCTCTTTTTCTCTTTTATGTCCTCTCCCTTCTCTATTAAAAGGAAAAAGGGAGATCACATCAAATGACTTCCATTTCTAAGACACCTGGTACTTTTAGATCTTTCCCTTACTTTGAAAAACCAAACCGGACTCAACCTCCCCACACCCCCACAGGAGCAAATGACACTGGTTGTCCCCTGCCGTCTGAGTTTGCTCTTTCTCTTCACAGTTCTTGTCTGGATCCCTTTTTTCGGGGTTAGCCCTGCGGGTCGCAGTAATGCACAAACATGTGCAAAGGCTGGGACTACACAGGCGCATTTATCAAGGACAAATTCACCAAGAAAATGGGATTAAATCCTTGCAAAAATCTGGCAGTTTTGGAGGAGAGTGTAGATTCTCCAGTAACTTGTCACCCAGCCACCCAGTGAATAACTCCCACTGCTGCGACCTCACTTTCTTTTCGTGGGATGATAGGCATTAAGAAGATGAAAAACACACAGAGCATGTACACACACACACACGCGCGTGCGCGCGCGTGCACACACACACACACACACACACACACTCCTTGCTCTCCCCTACTCTCTCGCAGTTCCAGTGGCAGTGTAGCTAACAGCCAGTGAGCAGGGTCTCATGCCAGGTCCACCTGGAACCTTCCTGCGTCTTTAAGTTAGAGGCCAAGTCTCATCTGTTCAGTGACACAAAAGGTGCCGCCTGTCGGGCTTTCCTCTCCTGGTGTTTGCCAGGATTAATGAGGTGATGTTTGGAAAGGGCTTGAGCCCCTACAACCAGAGGCACCCACGACACCTTTTCAAAGAATGATTTATGTCCAGCTTTACCCAAATAGGAACCAAAAGAGAGTTTTCTATTTTCTCATCTTTAGAGCAGATGAATTCAACACCTGGGTCCTTGGTTTGGGGCATTTCAGAAGCTTTAGAATCTGCCTTATTAATTGCTTTGTCACCTTCTACCATGAGGGCAGGTCCCCCCCCTTTCTGAGATGCAGAAAAAAAATCACATCAAGGTCAAGGCTGTACACCTTTGGAGGAATTGGACTGCTTCCAAAGACTTGGGTTCTCCTTTACCACTTCTCATGGTGAGAACAGCATTCCTTAACCCAAGCCCCTTCCCCACACACTCATAAATCTTGTGATTTAGCCTCCCCGCCCCCCCCCCCCCCCCCCCCGCCCCACAATGCTTGATGCTTCTAAGCTGTAGTAATTTGACCCAAGTGTACTTTTTGGTCTGATCCAATATACCTGTGGCTATACCACCCACCAAGAGGTTGATAACAGCCCTGCTTTCCAGTTCTCATGGACACATTTTCCATCTTTGATGTTCCCCTTATGCTCTGCACATCCCAATGGGAAACCTTATGTCTCCTTCCCAGTCTTCACCTGATGTCCCTGTGTGAGGTAATGGTGTCTCCATGCCCTCTATTTCTCAACCCAGCAAGCTTGGGGTCTTCCTTGTCTATTCTTGCTTCCTCCCCATACATTTCAAGGTGAACAGAACCTGCTCTTTATTCCCAGAAAATCTCAGGTTCTTGGATGCTCCTCTGTATCTCCTGGAATGAAAACTAGCAAGGGCTGTTGAGGCAGAGGGCTTCTGCTGGGGTGCATGGGCCTGGGTGTCTCACAGTTTGAGTTTAAATCCCAGATTTGCTACTTAGTAGCTTTGCAACCTCAGGCAAGTTACTTTGTCTCTATGAGCCTCAGTTTTCTCACCTATAAAGTAGGGATAATGACAGACCCATCTCATAGGCTTATTGTGAAGATTGAATCAGATAAAGCATGTAAAGGACTAAGCCGAGTGCCTGCCACAAAGTAGGTGTTCCATAAACAGGAGCCATTCATTACTACACTCTATGCTAGTGCTTCTCAGACCCCACCTTGCTGCAGCATCAGCTGGAGGCTTGGTAAAACACAGATTTCTGGGCACCACCCCAAAGCTCTTGATTCAGTAGCTGCAGGGTGGAGCCTAAGGATCTGCATTTCTAACAAGCTCCTGGTGCTGCTGCTGCTGGCGTACAGAGCGCACTGAACTGCAGTGTGGAAAATTCAGGTCTGCTTTCTGTCTCTGGCTCTCTTTGTCCATGCTCCTTGGCAGGGCCCATGGGGCTCTTTCTTCTCCTGGCCCAGCTCACCTCTCTAGCTTACTCACACCAAACTTCTCCCCATTTGCTCTGTTGTCACCCCATAGCCCTCCAGGTCCTCATGCTGTTAGAGTTGCCTCTCTGCTGGAATGTCCCTTCCCTTTCTTCACTGCCTTGTGAGCTTCTCCCCCTCCAGGCCCAGACGCAAGCCTTCCTTTTCTCTGAGGCCTTTCCTGCTTTTCCTCTCAGGGACTGCTGGTCTCCCTCCTCTGTGCTCTGCTTTCTGCTTAGACTTCACCGTGGTGTTCACTGGACTCCAGGCATCAATGTGTGGATGTGCCTGCCTTTCCCAATGATCACTGGGCTCCTCCCGGCGGGGCCCAAATCCTGTTTGTCTTTGTTTCCCAGGTATGCACGGCCCTCAACTTATGGAGTGGTCTCAACATTTGTTGAATGAAGCAACAGCCCATCCTCTATGAAAACCACAGCCCATCTGATAGGATTGTGGCATGCTCTGAGGCTTCAGACATGTGCCCCAGCCCTGAGCCGCCAGGACTCCTTCCCTGGCCCTGACGTGAAGAGAAAATGCAGTTATTAATATAACCCTAGGCTCGCTTTACATCACTGAGTCAGTCATCCTACCGTTATTCTCCCTGCTCACCAGAGGGTGATCGAGCCTTGGGGAGAGGAAGTGACTAGCAGAGGTTTTGTAGCCAAGAGTGGGAGGGCTAGGCTCAGGTCAGCTTGGACACAAAGATCCCCGAACCCCACCAAACACACATCTGTGCGTGCGCACACACACACGCGCACGCAGAGATTGAGAGCTTATCTGTTTATAGAGGTTAAGGCCAGCAGCCAGATCTAGAAGCACCTTGCCAGAATGTTCCCTTAATGGCAGTTGAAGTTGGTTTGGTTACTTGTCCAGGGTTCAGCTCTTGGCTTGGAGTTAGAGCATCTTTCTGGGCTCAGCTCAACCCAAGAGGCCCAGAATGGCAGCAGAAGAGCTTCTCCCAGGTCAGCCCCAGAGACCTAGGAAGGAGATCAAAGGGGCCAGGACAACCTGTGGAAAGATTTGGTGGAACTACATTTGAGCTGCCATTCATGTGGAATAAACCCAGGGCTAAGAGGCTCTGGTAATGATGATATTGTTTGGGTGCCTTTCACGTACCTGACACTCTGTCCTGAACTCTGCATATGTATGACTCTATTTAACCCTCATCTAATCCAATAATACAGATATTGCTGTTGTTCCAATGTGTAGATGGGGGAACTGAGGCTCAGAGAGGTTAGATGATTTGCTCAAAGTCACACAGCTTAGCAGGAAAAGCTAAGTGAGAAATACACATCCTTACTGCCATCTTATCGACGTGGTAAGCAATGAAACTCAGCCTTAGGAAGCAGCAGGAATGAGACAGCTCGGACTCCATGGACCCAGCTTCATTCCATCTCCGTGTATCTTTTCAGACAAGCCAACATAGAAAGACTGGGCTAGCATCTTAGTCAGACCTGTGGCTGGGTTGAGGCACAGAGAGGTCTTGGTATGTATCTAATGTCACATAGCTTGTGAGTGAGCATCTGAGCTGGGCCTCCAATCCAGGCAGAGCTTCTTCCTTCCCTTCTTCCTGCAAAAGTTTGTTGCAGTACCTGCAGTAGGCCAGGAACTCATGGTTTTGAGGTATTTTCTGCCTGATCCTTTTGACCACAACAAGACTGAAATAAGAACATCAACTATGGGTTCATTCAGACATCAGTGGAGGGGTGAAGTGGGCCGGTACCCTGACAGAAGTGCAGGGATAGCTGTATTGTCTCTACTTATCATCTGGCTGGCAGCAAAGGCAGAGGTGGATTTTGACCTTTGGCAGGAATGACATTTCTTGGGCAGCCCTCTGCATTCTTGTCACCTCCAGATGACCCATAGCTGAGTGTCATCATCAGGGTCACCTTCTGCTCACACATTAGAACTTAGGGAAATTGAATAGCCTCATTTGATATACCAGTTACTAGCTGAGTAGGTCTAGCAAGTGACGGAACTCTCTGAGCCTCCACGTACCCATCTGTAAAATGGGGATAAATGAAGAACCTTCCATGCTTACTTCACCAGGCTTTTGATATGAGTCAGCTGGGTCTGTATGTGAAGGAGGGCTTTGTGAGCCATGGTCACCTACAGGTTGTTGCTGTGACCATTACTGGCCTTGGGCCAGCTGGAAGCAGCCAAGCTGAGGCCAGATTCCCAGGACAGGGAGTGGGCAAGGTGGTGATAGAGGCCGGGGAGAGGGAAACCACCTGTATACAATTGCCAGCACCCTGTGCCTGGCACTCCACCAGGTCCCTTCTGTTGGTGCTTTCATTTTAACTGCACCATGACCCTATGGTGTAGGTATTTGTATTGCATTCAGTGGTGGCCCCCACAAGATATGCCTATGTCTCAACCTGGGATCCTGTGAATAGTATTGGACTTGGAAAAAGGGTCTTTGCAAATATAATTAAGTTGAGGATGTTGAGGTCCTCTTGATCATCAGGTGGGTCCTAAATGCAGACAAGTGGTGTCCTGATAAGAGACCCATGGTTAGAGGAGAAGAAGGCCATGTGAAGATGGAGGCAGAGATGGGAATGAGGCAGGGAAGCCAAGGCACACCACCAGCCTCTGGTAGAGGCAAGGAAGGATCCTCCCCAGAGCCTTCAGCGGGAGCCCAAGCTTGCTAACGCTTTGATTTTGGACTCTTGGCCTTCATAACTGTGAAAGACCATATGTCCAAGTTTTAAGCCACCAGCTCATGTGCATTTGTTACAATGGCCCTGGGAAACTAATAGCATTATCTTTGCCCCATTTTACAAATGAGGACATTCATCAGAGAGGTTAGAAGCCTTCTTCAGTGCTGTCCAGCTAACAAGGAGCTGCAGTTCAAGTGCAGGCTCATTGGATTCCAAAGCCAGCACTCAGACCCCCTTTGAGTGAGAAGTGGGAATGCTCATGAGCACAGCAGTGGGCCTTCTAGGAGGAGCAACCTGACTCCCTAAGCTGAGGAGAGATGGGAGGGGGTCCTCTCAGTTCCAAGGCAGATCTTTCCAGCCAGAGAATTCCCTAAGAGGAATGACTCTGCCACAAATCCCACACAGGTGGTAGCGGGAAGGACTTAAGGGAAGTTTTGGTGGTTGGATTTTCAGAGATGGTTCTGAAGCCCATGGTTTTGGGGAAGCTCTGGTTGAGCAGCTCATCCACAGGGGGACTCGGGCAGCACTCTGCCAGCCCAGTCGAGTTTGGAAAAACACAGATTTCTTTTTCTCCCCACTTTCTTTCCTTTTTAACACAAGCCAGGTTGGGAGGGGCCTCCATAAGGAAGGAAATCAATAGGAAATGCCTTTAGAAAATGAGATTTTTCAGAAAGCATGTCATGTCATCATTCTGATGCAGAGGCTTGGGCCCTGCAATTTGAAGCAGGAAATCAGAGAAATCAAAGGCAGCCAATGAGAGAGCAGCGTGCAGGCCCCCTCCGCTCAGAAGCCAGCTGTGGTGAGAGGGCTGGCAGCTGTGGGTGGGGAGCCAAGTCACATGGAGGCCAGTCGAGTGAACAGGGGGTGTTGGCCTGCAGAAGCACACGACAGTCCTCTTTACACAACCAAAGGGCTGTTGTGAGGCGGGGGGAGCAGGTGTGTTCTGAGGGGACCCAAGGTGAGGCACTAAAACCATTGGGCTGGATACATCACAGGAGGCAATAGAACAAAAGAAGAACCCCTCCAGAGCCAGGGGCTCAAATGTCAATTTCACCTCTGACTAACTTGGTCATTGGTTAAGCTTTCTGGGCTTCTGTTTCTTCATAGTCTTCATCTGTGAAGTGGGAGTAATAGTCATACCCTCCTTGTAGAGTTATTGAGAAGATTGCATTTTATCAAATAAGTTCTTGGAACAGTACCCAGAATAGAGTAAGCCCCCAAAGAGGTTAGTTATTTTTATTTCTTCTTGGAGAGGTGAAGGAAGGCTTTCTAGAGGACACTGAGCTGGTATTTATTTATTTATTATTATTTTTTATTTTTTATTTTTTTCTCTTTAAAATTTTTATTGTTATGTTAATCACCATATATTACATCATTAGTTTTTGTTGTAGTGTTCCATGATTCATTGTTTGTGCATAACACCCAGTGCTCCATGCAGAACGTGCCCTCTTTAATACCCATCACCAGGCTAACCCATCCCCCCACCGCCCTCCCCTCTAGAAACCTCAGTTTGTTTTTCAGAGTCCATCATCTATCATGGTTCGTCTCCCCCTCCAGTTTCCCCCCCTTCATTCTTCCCCTCCTGCTATCTTCTTCTTTTTTTTTTTCTTAACATATATTGCATTATTTATTTCAGAGGTACAGATCTGTGATTCAACAGTCTTGCACAATTCACAGCACTCGCCATAGCACATACCCTCCCCAATGTCTATCACCCAGCCACCCCATCCCTCCCACCCTACCCCCCACTCCAGCAACCCTCAGTTTGTTTCCTGAGATTAAGAATTCCTCATATCAGTGAGGTCATATGATACATGTCTTTCTCTGATTGACTTATTTCACTCAGCATAACACCCTCCAGTTCTATCCACGTCATTGCAAATGGCAAGATCTCATTCCTTTTGATGGCTGTATAATATTCCATTATATATATATATATATATATATATATATATATATACTACATCTTCTTTATCCACTCATCTGTCGATGGACATCTTGGCTCTATCCACAGTTTGACTATTGTGGACATTCTGAGCTGGTATTTAGAAGATGGGGGTAGGCATTTGATACCTGGAGGCAGGTGGGCAAGGGCATACTGGACAGAGGAACAGCAAGCACAGAGATGAGAACCTAGGTGTGTTTGTTCCTTGTGCTATAGAATTCTGCAGGGAGAGCAGGGAGGGATAGGGCTGGAGGTGTTGGCAGGGCCAGTGCATTGAAGGCTGGGGTGTCTGTATTAGGAGCATGGCCATCGTCCTGTGAGTGTGGTTCTCAAACGTGAGCCTGCATCAAAATCACCTGGAGGGCTCTTTCGAACACACATGGCTGGGCCCCACCCCCAGAGATTCTGATCCAGTAGGTCTAGGGTGAGGCCTGAGAGTTTGCCTTTCTAATGAGTTCCCAGATGATGCTGTGGCTGGTCCAGGGACCACACTTTGAGAAACACTCTTCTAGACGGTGGGCTGGGGGTGGGAGGGCAAATTGGAGAATAGAGGAGAGTTTCAAGGTGGGGTTTAAGAACAGGTTTTGGGAGGTGGGGGGAATGGACAAAGTCTCATTGACTTTGAGGTCACACCAGTGGCCACCTGAGACCAGAGTAGGAGATTGTTGGAATCAGGGTATCAGGACCTGGCATCTGTTCTTCAAGGACAGCTGCAGCCTGAGGCTGGCAGGGCTGGCGAAAGGAGAGTGCGGGAGGCTTGGCTGCTTGCTCCCTGGACGGGTGATATAGCTGGCTGGCTGCCATTCCGGGCAGCTTCCTCTACTAAGGGTGGCCCAGGGATGGGTGACCTACTTCCTGGGGATCCCAGGGGTATAGAGAGCAAAATCCAGAGAGCAAAGGAAAGCCTCATGACTGTGCTCTCTCCAGACCCACTGCTGCCGCCCACCTGGGGCTCTGTCAGTAACTGCTGGGGCTGCACGTGGTTTTCCGGGGTTGCTGAGGAAGGCAGGACAATTATGGAGGCCGCATCCCACCCCCTCTCTGTCAGTGCTGGGTGAAAAACAATATTTAGTTAGTTAAACACCCGGCTACAGTTTCGTTTGAAAAGCTGGCTTTGATTAGGAGACTGCAGGGATTGATTTACGAGGATAGATGAAAAAAAGAACAAGCATAAATATGTAGAACTCACCCAAATGATGACTAAGGGACACAAAATATACAGAGTCCTCACATGTGGAGACGGTAATGACTTATGAAATTCTTGGTCCCAACTTGAATTCATGCAGTCAGAGTTCCTGATGATATTCTTTCAAACTCTTTGTCTAGACTGGTTTGAAATCAGGGGGTGCATCAATCAGAGGTTGAGGTGCACACTTCTACGTGATTCTCACTACTGAAAATAAGTGTTTCCCTAATACACATATATGTGTGTGTATATATATATATATGAAATAAAAAAATAATATGAAATATAGTTTGCTTTCTGGTGATAGGCTTGTGAAGGGATGCTCATTAGAGCTTTACTTGAACATGAAAAACTGGAAGCAGTCTATGGCGTCCATTGATGAGGGCTTGAATAGATAACCCCTCACTCCCCCAGACCATGGAATTGTATGGGGGGGGTGGTTTACAAAGAAGTTGGTGGTTCTGCCATGTGTGTATGTGCAGCCATCTCAAATGGTAAGATTCAGATAAGTATGCATCATTGATTCCTTTCCTACAAAACCACACACACAGCCGCATATTTCCCCTGTGAACATATTATTGATGCAAACTCAGAGACAAAGGCTTGGAAGGATGTCTATCAGAATGAACCTCTGGGGAGAGTGGTAGGATGGGGTAGATAGCAAGGGAGGTTTCTGCTTTGTCTGTTATATTTGAATTGTTAGCATTGAGAACATACTGACGCAGTACTGGGGTAATAAAAACATCATTAGAAACACAACCGAATCCTTACTGAGAACTCCTATGAGGAGAGTGTGCAGAACTAGAGTCTCACCCTTCCTGCCTTTTCTCAGGGACCTGGGCAGTGTTCTCCAGCTCTTCAGTTCCTTGGTGTCCACCTCTTTTTTTTTTTTTTTTTTAGATTTATTTATTTGAGAGAGAGAGTGAGAGAGATCACAGAGGGAGAGGGAGAGGGAGAAGCAGACCTGCAACTGAGCGGAGAGCCCGACATGGGGCTCGATCCCAGGACCCTGGGATCATGACCCAAGCCAAAGGCAGATGCTTAACTGACTGAGCCACCCAGGCGCCCTGGTATCCACCTCTTATCTCGGGGCCCTGTTGGTGCCCACCTGCCCTGTGTGTACCCTGCTCTACACCTTTGTCTCCCCTGAGATTGCCCCCCAAGACTTAACCTTGCCTCAGTGTTATCCTTGTCATGTGATGCCTTGTCTCACCTGCCCCAGAGCAGAGCTGCCCCCAGAGCCTGGTGTCTGAGAGAGAACTGTGCTACAGTTCTCCATTTCTCCTCACACCCCTCTCTGTCTCTCCTCCTTCCTCTCTTCTCTGGGGTAAGGGGTGAGACAGTATGAGCCATGCTGCCATACTAGGGGTTACTCCAAAGGGCCCTGCCAGGTCTCTGCATAGCACTGGCCCACCTGGTTCTCTCTTCCCTCAAGAGGCAGCCCTCCCCCTGGCCCACTGCCTAGAAAGTTCGGGGCAGTTGTTACTTCTGCACTGATTCCAGAATCTCATTCCTGGGAGGTCTGGCCTGGTGGTGCCCACAAGTCTGTGGTGGGCACCCAGGAGAGATCTCCTTCTGGGACACTCACGGGATCATGTTTTTCCACTGCCCTAAGTAATCTAGCCAAGGAACACGCTAGCTAAAAGCGCTTTGGTTTTCTCAGTTGTAAATTGAGAAGATTGGTTTCTGAGCTTGCTCCCATTATTGACGTCCAGTGTTTCATTACATGCCTTTGTTGATGCTCACCTCTCCTGTGTGGCCCTTAGACCATCTTATTCCATTTCCACAAGTCTGTGGAGTAGATGGGGTAGCTCGTATTTCCTCCATTTTTATAACCTAGGAAAACAGGGTTCTGAGATGGCGAGGATGGCCAAGGTTGTTCAACTGGCATTGGGTCCTGGGCAGGTGTTTGCATGCACAACATCTGCAAGGAGACTCACCAGGAATAAGAGCTTCTCTATTGGATAAGAGGAAGAGTTCCCAGCAGAGGGCAGAGGGCAGAGGGCAGAGCAGCATACAGGGGCTGAGTGGAGTTGTGCTTTGATTCCCTCAAAGAGGCTGGAACAAGGGATGTGGGAAGGAAGTAGAAGGGGAGGAGGGCACCTTCCCATCTCCTTATAAATAAGTGCCTCAAGTACTTCCTCTTCTGGGCAGCCCTCTGGGCAATATGTGGGTAAATGTTTAACAGTAGTTCCTCCAAACAGTCAAGCAAACGCGCAACAGCAACCACCTTCATTTATAGTGATTACCAATTACTCCCACCATTGCTGATTGATTTCAAGTTAGCAATGCAGTCACTGAATGCTTAGTTAGGAAGAGTGGGCTCCAGGAAGCTGGTAAGAGCTACCTCCAGCACACCGTTGGTTTACGGACTTTTCTCTCTGCTCTCAAACATCTGGTTGCCCCTCTGACTTAGCAATGATCACATTGCCGAAATTGTAAATAAATCTCTTATCCTGGACTGTGCCAGTTTTTCAAGGGCTGTGTCTATGTTTGATTAATGATTTACTGATGATTAAGTGAATTAAATCTACTATTAAAGCATGGAAACACACATAAAGTACTTGAATAGTGCTGGCACTTGGAAGTGCTGTATGAGTAAAAGCTGTGCCTGCTAGCTGTCATCTCACTTCTGGTCCTATGGGGATCACTGACAGTGCTCAAGGACATGTCTGTTGAAGGGATGATGAATGCCTAAGCCTAATGGGCACACAGGGCTCCATTTTTAAATGCGGCTTGTCTTTATAGACCACCCCTTAACCTACATTTATTTAAAATCCTATGCAACCTTTTGGTTTCATGTGGAAAAACCCTCCCACTCAATCCCTTTGGACTACAAGGGGCCTCCAGCTCTATTCTCTTGATGATTAGCATGACTGGGGCCGTTGAGGCAGTGTGGTGAGTTGGATTTGGATTCCAATGGGGGCTCCGCCATTTTTTTTTTTTAAGGTGAGTTTCTAATGAGTTACTGCACCTCACTGTGCCAAATTCCATCATCTGAAAAAAGAAGATCGTGACACCAACTTTCTTAGGGTTAATGAGACCAATAAATGAGTTTTTGAGCCTGGGCTGCTGTTCTGTGTGCTCTCCCCCCAAATCTGTGCTCCACCATCCTCAGCTCTATCTCCTTGGTGCCCGGGAGGCTGACTGTGACAGTGCTCTTTGCCCTCCACCTTCCCCTGGAGCTCAGCCAGGCGTAAGTAGTGGCAGAAGATTGAATGGCATGTGGGGAGAGAGGAGGGTTTCCCTAACTACTCTCCATGCTTTTGCTTGGTTCTTGGCCAATAGTGCATGCCGCACTCCACACTGCAGCTCCAGCTCTCATTGGTGATGGCCAAAATCCTTGGACTCTAGCTTTCAACAAAGGCTGGGTGGGAGGAGTGGGGGGAAATTAGGTCCTTAATGTTGTTAGTCCCTGGGTATCTCAAAATCCATCATTATTCCCCCTCATCCTACCCAGACCTCAACAAATAATCTTTTTAATAAAATTTATTTTAAGTGTCCCAGGTGAGTGTGTCATCTGCTTTCCTGTGCCAGCAGTCAGACAATGTCAAGCCTAGTACGTGGGCACAGAAGAGAGGCTTAATAATATTAGCAGCCACCCTTTATTAAGGGCTTCGCTTGGGCTGGGCACTGTGCCAAGTATGCTTTTTTTTTTTTCCTACATGTATTATGTCATTTAATCCTCAAGATGACTGCAGGTAGAAGGTACTAATTATTATACCCATTTTGCAGTTGAGAAAAGTAGAGCTTAAAGTTGCTAGCGATTTGCCAAGTCACCCAGCTAATAAGCGAGGGAGGCAGGATTCAAATTAATTAATGTTAATTGCAGTATTATTTGGTGAACAGTGACCAAGTCTTAGACTCAGACCTTCACTGCAGAGTTGAGTACCAGGAGGTGCTCGACCAACACTTGCTGGTGGATGAAGGCCCCTCAGTTCAGAGCCCTAGGGTCTCTTTATCATCTCTCCTGGGAGCTCTCGCTCTGGAGTCAGGGCCACTCTTACTTCCACAGACCATTGCCTCTTGTCCAGAGAGTGTCACTGGCCTGCCTTCTGTTCCCAAACAAGCCCCAGTGGATGGAGTTTCCTTCATCACCTCTTGCCCATATTTCTACAGGCTCTGAGTGCCTGGAGTAGCCCATCGTGGCCCCTCCACCCTCCTGGTCACCCACACCCACTGGTGTTTACAACATGTCTCTAGCATCTGTGAAGTTCATTAGAACCAGAGCTACACCCTCTTCCTGCTCATCGGTGCATACTGTGCATGAGGCCAGACCGAACACGGCTCCCCAGGGTGCCTGCCAGACACTTCCACCCTTCTCCAGGCACCCCTCCCCTCCACCAAGCTCTAATCCAGGTGTTTCTGTGGGAGAAACATACCCAGTGGGTTACCAAAGCCTCGTTCCGCTCTAGTTTATGGCTATGGTAAGCACATTTTGGGCAGTGACTGAGAAGGAGCATTAGTTCTGGAGTTAGGAACACCTGCCTCTTAGTAGCTCTGTGATCTTGGTCCAGTTGCCTAACTTCTCTGAGCATTATCTGTAAAACTGAAGATAAATGTTGCTGAGGATGGGGTTATTGAATAGAAAGCGCCTTTTTCCATCTTTCCTGGGAGCTCTCAGTGTTAGGTGCAAAATTCTCTCTCTCTTTATCTCCTAAAGACTGCTTTGGGGGTACCAAAGACCAAATAGTGTAGAGTATATTTGTCATTTATTTGTTTATTTTTGGAGTGCTCTCTCCTAGGTGTTGATATGTTATCAGGTATTCTAAGGATAATTATCCTCATTTTATAGATGAATATTCTAAGCTTCAGAGAGTTTAATTTTCTCACGGTCACCCAAAACACAGACTAGGTTTGCAATAAACTCTAATTTAAGCTGAATCTTTATTTTCAATTTTCTCTTGTCATTTTTTTTTCAGAAGGCAAATAAACAACCAAGTGGTATGAGCCAAAATGAAATCACTTTTATTTCTTGTAAAAAGATAGCTGCCTTTGCTCTTTGCACTTACTCTTTTCTATCCAGAGATTCTCTTGCCAAAGCAGTTGTCATTTGTGACTCCATGACCTCATTACCCATTTCTATCTGCTCCTTGGATGAATTGAGCTTTCTAAACCCCACTTGAGAATTGCCTATCAAGGATGGGATGCCAGAAGCTGCACTGACAGTGGGCTGATACTGGAGAGTTTCTTCCATAGGAAATAAGTCAGGACTTGGGGCTGAAGATGAAGATGACCTGGATGACAAAATGAGTCTGAAGGGAATTATCATTATCATGCATTTTTTCCCTATTAAGCTCAGAAGTTCACAAATGTTTAAAAGTATTTTCTTCCTATGTCATTTTTTTTTATTGAGAATAAGAAAAAATGGAAGCTTTGGGCTGTGAGCTTGCACTCACCACCATATTGTGAGATCCCTGCTGCACTCTGGGTCTTACTGATCTCTGAACATTTTGTGGTCCTTTCCCATAGTGGTTTGCACACAACTGTGGGCAAACATGAATGAGCAAACATTTATTGAGCACTTTGTTTGTTCTCTATCTTATGCTGGCTGCTTTCACATGAGAAAAATGAAAATTACTTGTCCCAGGCCCCACCAATGGTGGTGGAGGCTGGTTGTGAACCCAGTTGGACCTTCTGACTCCATGTTTAGTGCTCTTTCCTGTACATCTCAGCTGTTGCTTAGTATCACCATCAGTGATGGTTGTTGAGAAAGATTTAAAAGTCTTTTCTTTTAAAGGTTGCCAGCAGTCTTGTATATGCTGTTGGGGGGAAGGAGGGTGAATGAAGAAGGCATGATCCCTCTTCACAGAAAGGATTATAATGAGCCTCAGCTGTCTGGGTGGTTCACTTGCCATGTGACAGTAAGAGGATCAAAGAAGCCAATGTGTCACCATGGGAACTGTCCCAGTTTTATAATCTTCAGTTTTCAAAGGACTGAATATGAACACATGGAAAGCAGGGAAAATTCAGTGAATGGGAAAGGATGCAGGCTAATGATTTAAATATAAGTTTTGAAGAGGGAAATCAGAATGGAGAAATAGTTTAAGTAGATTTATAAATAGCTGCTCAACTCACTTTTCCAGGGTGAGTCACAATTGACTGCAGGTGAGAAAAATTATGGTCCTGACTTTGGAAAACATGTTTGAGATTGTGCTTCTCGACCCCAAAATATTGCAATGGCCTTCCTCAAGGAGAAGTGGAGGAGATCTCTGGAGGATAGCCACCACCTGAGTGGGAGATGCCTGGAAGAGCATCTGGAAGGCTATAGGACCAGAGTTAAGATTGTCGAGGGACTCTGTCAGATTGCAAAAAATGGTCACAACTTACTTCCCACCCTGTATGCATAGCCCTTTGCATGTGACTGCAGTTTCTGTCATCAGGAGGTAGGACCTCCAACTCTGGAATCTGGACTTGGCCATGCCATGTGACTTGTTTGGTTAGTGAGATCCTAGCAAGTGTGATGTAGTCAGAAGCTTGAAAAATTCTTCCCATTAGGGATAGCCCCCTCTGGCTGCTCTTGGGTCCTTGCAGTATAACCCAGGCAACATGCTGGATGACGAGATACAGATGGCCCAGTTACTTCCATCACCCCTGCTGACAGCCAGCCAGACATGTGTGAGGCTGTTGATGGGCAGCTGACCTCAGACATGTGAGTGGGCCCAGTTGATCCTAAATGGAGTAGAGCTGGGCTGTCCCAGCTGATTCAAGCTCAGACTTTTGATTCTTAGAATCCTAAATGAATAAATGGTTATTGTTTTTGGTTGCTAAGTTTTGGGATGACTTGTTATGCAGCAAAAACTAATTGATACAAGGTATATGCAACGGATTGCAAACACCAAGTAGGAAAAGAAAAATGCACTTTTGATGTGTGTCTAGAATAGGGGTTGCCAAGCTATTACGCATAAGCCAAATCCAGCCTACAATCTGTTTTTATAAATAAAGTTTTAATGGAACACAGGCAAACTCATTTGTTTACATAGTGTAACTGCTTTTGTTCTATAGCATGAGAGTTAAGTAGTTATAATGAAGACTTTCCAGCCTACAAAACATGAGGTATTCACTATCTGGCTCTTTACAGAAAAAATTAATGTAGGATACAACAGTAAATGGGGCTTTAAGTATAAACCATCATTTGCATACGGGCAGAGAAGCACATATTTTAAGAATCCCCAGATAAATATTATTGATATCCTAGTTATTAAAGAATGGTGCATAATTAGTATAGAAAATATAGGCACTATGGAAAAGCATCATAAGAGAGTGAAGGTTATCTGTAATTTACAATTTAGAAATAACCTCTTGAAACTTTGAAACCTGTCCTTTCAAACATTTTTCTTTTCTGTATATCTTTTAATTAAAGAGAGTTTGAACTAATCATACTTTTTTCCATTTAATATGTTGTTAAAATCCATGTTAACAATTATGGTACTATGCCATCATTTTCAGTGTCTGTGTTGTATGTAATTGTATAGACTGTCATACATTGACTATTTGGTCCACTGTTTAAGAGTTTGCTTCCAATTTTTAAAGAATTAATTAATTGATCTTTAAAATTAGTTTCAGAGGTAGAATTTAGTGATTCATCAGTTGCATATGATACCCAGTGCTCATTACATCAAGTGCCCTCCTTAATGCCCATAACCCAATTACCCTTCCCCCCAACCCACCTTCCTTCTAGCAACCCTCAATTTGTTTCCTGGAGTTCAGCATCTCTTATGGTTTGCTTCCCTCTCAATTTTCATCTGATTTTATTTTTCCTTCCCTTCCCCTATGTTCATCTGTTTTGTTTCTTAAATTCCACATATGAGTGAAATCATATGGTATTTGTCTTTCTCTGACTGACTTATTTTGCTTAGCATAATACCCTCTAGTTCCATCCAGGTCATTGCAAATGGCAAGATTTCATTCTTTTTAATGGCTGAGTAATATTCCATCACACACACACACACACACACACACACACACACACACACACACATCTTCTTTATTCATCCTTCTTTTATAAAAATATTTTTCAAGATTTTATTTATTTGATAGAGAGAGCGGGCGAGCACAGCAGGGGGAACACAGACAGAGGGAGAGAGAGAAGCAGACTCCCCACTGATCAGGGAGCCCAGTGTGGGCTCAATCCCAGGAACCTGGGATTTATGACCTGAGCTGAAGGCAGACGTTTAACTGACTGAGCCACCCAGGCGCCCCTCTAGGAAGTTATCCTTAAAGTCAAATTATATAATTAAGACAATGCATGAAGAAACATATGTAGAAGTGTAATTTTAGTTTCAAAGGTTATCTACATTTAATGTTTATTTAAACATTAAATGTTTAATGTCTGGTTGCCTTCCTAAAACTCCGTATCAGCCTACGTTCCTACCAATAATGGACTGGAGAAAATATATGCTTTTGACTTGTGGAATAGACCATTTCATCTACCAGAGCATAGAGAGAGCAGCTCGGGGAATCCATCTAAATTTGTTCTATGAGGAGGAACTGGGGTAACCTTGGGAGAAAATGACCATGTCATTTCAGAATTCTCAGTTGCTGAGGGGGACAGCAAAGGCGCTGGTTGGGTGACTCAGACTCATAAAGCTGTTCATAGGCTGAAAAGATGAAGCCAGTGTAGGCTGATGAAATGTCAATGGAGATAGATGGCAAGTTCTGGACCTGGGCCCCAGTAACCTAGCATCCCTGTGTGGGTAGCTTAACAACTAGCCATGTGTGAAAAAGACCAGGAAGTTTCATGTAGATCAGCACTGAGGTGTGGTGCCATCAGTGATAATCTGGAGGTGAGTGTCATTACACTCTGGGCTGGACAGACCATATCTACATCCAGTATGTTCCGTTCTTGCTACTGTACTTAAGGGGGGATCTAGGTAACCTGGAGGTAGGGGCTTCTGAAGAAAGCAGGGGCTTCAGTTCCTTTCATCTGAAGAAATACTGGAGGAGTTGGGAGGCTTAGCTAAAAAAAGAAAGTTAAGAGGAACATTAAAAGCATTTTTCAGGTATTTCCAGAATAAAAATACCTTCTTTTATTTTTTAAATTATAAAATTACAGATAATATGAAAAGGTGAACACAACCAAAAAAGGATAAAGAAGAAATGAAAATCACCCTGAATTGTATTATCCAAGAGGAGTGCCTTAATGTCTTGATGAACATGCTTCTAGAGAGCACTTTGCAAACCCATACACATACAATATGCATACACTTTTACATAAAAGGTATAATAGTAATCTTTTTCTCCCTCAACACTATGTAATGGGCATATTTCTGTCAACTAGGTCATCATATTTAATGGCTGTTTCGAAATTCATTGTATGGTTTTAGCATATTTTATGTGGTTTTACCACTATTTTTTATTGGTAGAAATTTAGTTTGTTAAATATATTTGCTGGTATAAACACCTATTTTCATCAATATCCTTGACTTATGTGATTGTCCATTTGGCTAATTATCTTCTTAGGGTAAATTCCTGGAAGTAAAACTTCTGGGTCAGGATAGTGTCACAGTTAAAATTTTGATATTATTAAATTGTCCTTCAGAAAGATTGAACCAATTTGCATTCTGAGATTATCTTGTTTTTACTTATATTCCTTAGATTACTTTGGTGCATTTGAATATTTGTTCAGATGTTTATTACCATTGCATCTATTATGACTTACCAGTGAATATCCTTTGCTCATTTTTCATTTGAATAAATTTATAAGAGTTCTTTGTATGTATAATATAATACCTTACCTCTTACACATGTCACACACATATTTTCTCCCCCAGTGTGCCAATTAAACTTCTTTATGGTGGTTTGCTTGTTTTTGTTGGTTGTTTTGCTAACTGACTTTTAAATTTTTTATGTAGCCAGTTCTATTCATTTCTTCCATCTTTCCGTATTTTTAATGGTTGTCACACGGACAGAACCAGCCCAATGGGAGAAAAGTTGCAGCGTGGCAGACTTCAGCTAAACATAATAAACAACTTTCTTCCGATTAGAACTGTCAAATGTGGAACGAGCTGCCTCGAAGGTAGTGAGATCGCTCATCATTAGGGACTTTTGAGATGGATTGCATGACCGCCTGACAGTGATGCTGTACAGGGCGAGGAGGCAGATTTTTTAATGGGATAACAATAATTTAATTCTACTCTTTTTTCCCAGGGAATTATTCTCAAAACTGTGACACCATCTAAAATTTGGGCTTTCCAAGTACAACTGGACCGAGGTTGATGTGGCAGAGTTGGCAGCACTAAATTAAAATAGTTTTGACCCACTGGTTGTTATAAGAAAGCATACCAGGGGAATATTAGGGGTCACATATTATCATTCATGAGTTTCATTTCATCACCATGCATTACCTTGCAGCCACAGATTTTCCACAAAACCAGATGAAGCCATAATAGCCGATCTCCCACAGATGGGAATGCAAATGGGTCTAGGCAGAGCTGACTTCCTAGCACTGGTTGAGCATGGGCCTGGCCAAGTCCTATGAAGGTAGCAGAGCAATGGTACCAGGCAAGGTAATAGAATTACTTTGGTATGATGCTGCTATTTGTACAATTGGTGAAATTAAGGTACAGAAGGGGGGTTGGATATCCCAGCAAATAAATCTAAGAACAGGATGAGAATCTGCACCTTCTTGACCCATCTGATGTATAGGGTCTTCCCTTTTTGATCTTACCAGGTTTTGGTAGACAGGATTGGTGAGGAACAGTTAGGGTTCAACTTAGATTCAGAAGAATGCTCTTACTTTCCATCCATTCATTCATTTACCAATATGTAATGAAGCCCTACTATGTGCAAGGCATTGGGAATTCTGCAACAAACAGGAAGGATAGCAGCTCAGCCTGGAGGGGAAGACAACTTGAAACAATGACAATATACGGTGTTGGAAGGTCTGAGGTATATGGAGCTTTGGTTACGCATGGCCACGACATCAAAACTTTTTCTGAGTATGAGAAAAGGCCTTTTGGAAAGACTAACATTAAAGTTGAGATGTAAAGAAGGAGGAGGAATTGGTCATGAGGAGGCAAGGTGGGAGGAGAGAAAAGATGGTGGTTGCATAGTGTTTCAGTGCAAGGAGAAACATGTGCAAGGGACCAAAGCCAGGGACAAATTTAGATTTACACATCTCTGGAGTTATATAGGGCTGCTTCTGATGCACGTGATGTAGTGGAAAGAACCAAATTTAAAATAAGGGGTCAGGTGTTTGGCTCCCAGCCCTGCCAGTTCTTGGCTACATGACCTTGACAAATAACATAATCTGTCTTAAACTTAGTTATCTCATCTGCCAAATGATGGTAATAATACCTTCTTCACAGAATTATTCTGAGGATGGGATGAGCTAATAGATATAAAATTGGCCAGCACGGTGCTAGGTTTTAAATATCTTCTTATTGAAGCTGTCAGTGACCAAAATCTATTCCCTTTACCTAGCCCAAATCATTCTTGCTGTTGTCAACACATGCTCACTGCATCAACTCAGCAAACTTACTTTCTCATTTCCTACTTCAGATCATTGTGGATTCAGGCACTGTGAGAATATGAAGGAAGTGTGAGGCAGGGATCTAAACTTGGGATTTAGTTGGGAAGAGAAGGTTAGTCTAAAGTGGTGTCTGTTTTCCATAATGTCTGTCTGTCCCCACCTCCCTCTAGTCCATGGGTCTTGCATGGCATATAAAATAGGTCATCTTCTTATTCCCAGTAATAAGATTTCCAAGTGCTTCACTAAGTAGGTGCTCAGCAAATACCATTTAGACAGAACCAAAGTTTGAGAGCTTAGAGAAGAATTTAAAGAGCAGTAAACTCATGATATAGATCAGAAAGATTATAGAAGGAAAATCTGGTAGGTCAGGGAGGTGAGATTGGAATGTTAAGCTTTTGTAGATGTGGCCAAAGAACTTTCAAAGTGGTTGTACCATTTTATGCTCCCACTGGTGATGTATGAGAAATCCAGTTATGCTACATCCTTGCTTGATATTATTGGTTTTTTTTGATTTTAGCCGTCTGGTGGGAGAGCAGTGCTATTTCACTGTGGTTTTATTTTGCATTTCCCTAATGACTAATGATTTTGAGCACCTTTTCATATGATTGTTAGCCATTTGAATATCCTTTTTGTTAAGTGCCTGTTCAACTCACATTCTCATTTAAAAAATGTTCACTTGGGGCACCTGAGTGGCTCAGTTGGTTAAGTGACTGCCTTTGGCTCGGGTCTTGATCTCAGGGTCCTGGGATGGAGCCCCACATCAGGCTCCCTGCTCAGCTGGGAGCCTTCTTCTCCCTCTCCCTCTGCCGCTCCCCCTTGCTTGTGCTCTCCTGCTCTCTCTCTGTCAAATAAATAAATAAAATCTTAAAAAAAAGTTCACTTGTTCTCATCAATTTGGGGGAGTTCTTTATATATTATGGATGTAAGTCTTTTTTTTAGATATACATACTGCAGTTCTCCTCTCCGGGTCTGTAACTTGCCTTCTTCCTCTTCACGGTCTCTTCTGATGAAAGAAATTCTCAACTTTAATGGAAAACAGTATGTCAAATTTGTTTTCCATTAAGGTTAGTTTTTGTGTGTGTGTGTGTGTGTGTGTGTGTGTGTGTGTGTGTGTGTGTGTGTGTGCTGTTTAAGAACTCTTTACCTACTCCAAGGTGATGAAGATGTTCTCCTATTTATTTTCTAGAAGTTTTCATAGAATTTTTATTTTGAAACATTTTCAAACCAGCAGAAAAGCTGCAAGAATATAGTGCAATGAATTCATGTATGTCCTCTTTACTTAAATTCGCCAATTAAGAATTTTTTTAAAAGATTTTATTTATTTATTTAAGAGAGAATGAGATAAAGAGAGCATGAGAGGGGGGAGGGTCAGAGGGAGAAGGAGACTCCCTGCTGAGCAGGGAGCCTGGTGAGGGACTCAATCCCGGGACTCCAGGATCATGACCTGAGCCGAAGGCAGTCGCTTAACCAACTGAACCACCCAGGTGCCCACCAATTAAGAATTTTTTAATAACTGTTTTTTTTCCTAAAGAAATGCCTGCATATAGTTAAAAAATCCAAGTGGTCTAAAGGATAATGAAATGGCAAATGAATCTTCTAATTGTCCTGACCAAGTCCTCTTCCTCAAAGGCAACCGCTATTAGCACTTTCTTATATGTACTTATAGATATTTTCCATAGATACACACATCATGATATTTATGAACATTCCTTTTGCTTATTTACCAAGTGGGACATATAAATAAGGCTGTCCTGAACATTGCTGCCTTACTGAACAATGTATCTGAGTGACCTTCCCCTATCAGCCTTTTTTTGGGAAATGACCTTACTCCTTTTAAGGGCTGTAGATAAATGATTGTATCGAAGACTGATTCCTCCTGAAGGGATCAGTTAGGTTGTGTTTACTCTTTCCTTATCACACCAGTGCTGCAGTAAACATCCTTGTGCATAGGCCTTTGTGTGATTAGGCAATGAAATGACTCGTTCCAAGGGTATGGGTGTTTACAATTCTGTTGGTTCTGGCCGAATTACCAAAAAGGTTATATTGGCTTAAAACCTCCAGCAGCTCGTGATCGGGCCTTTCCTCTCCCTGGAGGGGTAGGATTTAAATAAGCAGAGAAGAGGAAAGAGAACACTTGGAAGAGGCAGCATAAACAAAGGCATAGAGTGGAGTTTCTTAACCTCAGCACTATTGATGTTTTTGGCCGGTGGTTCTTTGTTGTGGGGGCTGTCCTGTGCATTGTAGGATATTTAGCAGTGTCCCCCATCTCTATCCACTAGATCCTAGTAACCACTCATCCTCTCCCCATCTGAGGTGTAACAACCCAAAAGACCTCCCAACATTGCCAAGTGTTTCCTGGGGGTCTAGTTCCCCTAGGATGAGAAGCATGACTTGGAGGAAGGGATGTTTAAGGATCAAGTTATGGAGGGTGTGTGCGTGCGTGCGCGCGCATGCGCACGGGCAACGCTGAGAGGACAAGATGGACTCGTGTGCTTGAGGGCTTCAGGTTTAGTCTGAGGAGAGATCTGTTTTTCCTTGACCGTCTCATCTTTTTGTAAAAGTCCACGTTGTGGGACTCCCATTTGTGGGCGTTTTTGTTTGGTGAGGTGAGAAAGTCATAGAATAGTCTCTCTACCCCTTTATTAATAATGAGCAATGCAGGGGTGGTGCTTTCAGCGCCCACAGCTTGTTCATGACCTTTAATATCATTTGAAGCTTGCTACAACAGGTGAAGGTCCTGATCCCTGATGAGGGAACGGAGGCTCAGAGAGAGAGGTAGAAGCTGGCGTTGTCCCCTGCCCCTCGGGTCACTGCGCTTGCCGCTGCTCTGCCCTGAGAGGCTTTCCCAGCTGACTCAGCCTCTGCAGTTTCTGAAAGCACAGTGTGGAGCCATTCGCATGTATTTTAGTCATTATTTCCATCCTCCGTTGAACCTTAGAATAGGCTCTAAGTGATCGTTCTCTCTCTCTCTCTCCTCACGTTTTGGTTTATTTTTGGAAGTGAGATCAATGGATTGCCCTTTACTTTCTTTGAGGAACCTCTCTGCTGCTTTTCTAACCACACCCAGGAGTAGAGCGCATGGTTGGACCTTCACGGAATATACGACAGCCCCTTTCCGGCTCGGTTTCCTGATCAGCAGAGTGATAGCTATGCTCCCACACTCTGCAGGTCTTGGTGTATTATTATTAAGTTTGCTTCTTGGCAGAGATAACTTGCTATCTCAAGCAATTAGTAACGTTAAATATGTAACTTCAGCTTCCAGTGAAGTGCCTGGTGCATAGTAGGTGCTCAGTAAATGTTTATGGAATGACAAAATGTATAAATCACATGGTTACCAAGGAACAGTACCACCCAGGCAAGTATGGAATCTGCCTGGGTCCTAGGCCTCAGGGGCCCCTGAACTTTGGAATGCCATCCCCAACATTTTCTAAGCCTCTCCAGTGATCAGGATTGGCCAGGGCCAGCTGTGCCATCCAAACGGTGCTGTTGAATCCAGCTTGAACCCACTTTGGTCCTGGTCCTTCCTCCTTTCTCCCCTTTGGCATGCTCTGCAATCCTCCTAGTTAGTGCATGGGGTCGACCAGGTAACCCAGAGGAGCTTCAGGATGTGATGTGTGCCTACGGGGTTAACCCAGGGACTCATGACTAGGCCTGGTTCCAGGAGGGCTGCTTAGTTAAAGCATCTTTTTTGCTGGCCAGAGTGTATTTCTTTTGCAGAATCACATGAAATTGGGCTGTCAGAGTGGTGCTGAAACACTGATTTTAGGTGACTCAAATTGTTTATATATATATACAAACCTAGGTATATATAGGTCCCACAAAGATATCTGCATGGGCCTCCACATACCTTAGGGGTAACCTTGTCTAGTAGGCCATCATTCATTCATTCATTTGGAAAGTCATTCAATGGAATTCAAGCCTTCAAATGACCCCCAATTAAGCAAGTAGTCTTTTCAAGGGCTATATTATAATTGTTTTATTTATTATTATTATTGTTATAATTATCAGTGTAAACACACGCGCGGGACCCCAGACAAAGAAGTGGTTAATTCAGCCAGCACATGGCATAGGGTCTCGGCATAAGAGAGGTTACCTTCATGGAGGGAGCTTAGGTCTTAAAGAATGGCTAGAATTTTTCTATTCTGTTTCTGTTCAGGGAACAGAAAATAATTCTGTGGAGCTAAAGGACATGGTAGGGCTTGTAGAGAGATGGGAGGTGAGCTGGAAAGGCAGGTGGGGCCATAACATGAAGGATCCTGTCACCAGGCTGAGGTTTCTGAACCTCTTTTCTGAAGAAAATGCAGAGTAAGCAAACACTTTTTAGCCAGGAAAGAGATGGTCATGTGTCTAGGAAGTTCATCCTGTACACAGGTTAGCTGTGAGGAAGCAAAGCAAGAGTGAAGGAGACCCTTTTGGCAGCTCCAGGTAAGAGGCAAGCAGCCTTTGACCGAAGGTGGTGACCATGGGAAAGGAGAGGCTGTAAGGCCTCAGCTGGTTGGTCCTCACCCCCTGAAAGACTGGGAGAATCAGAGTCATCATTCCCTCTCCATTGGGTTGGCTGTTTTTGTAATGAGCCCATTCTCCTTTCTTCCCTTCCCACTCTCCTGACTTGACTCTTCTCCCCTTGTCTGATGAAATGATGCAGGGCGCTGAAACACAACCATCTCCTGGATGTGAGGGTAGCTGAAAGCCGTGCCATCCTATGCAGCCCACACTCAGGAAAGCCTTCCGGAAAATCTTGCAAGAACAGAGAAGGAAGGAGACAGATCGTTTCAGCCTCAATAGAAGACCTTCACAAAACCTTCTGATTTATCCTGAGGGGCTTCAGGTGGGCTCATCAGGTGCCTTCGAAATGGCACCAGGCAGAGATCCCAGCTCCTCCGAGAGCACAGGTAAGGGGTCTGCGGCCTCTGCTTCACACTGTGCGTCCCACCTGCCTCTCCAAGCTCCCTTGCACAGTCTCCCTCCCCCAGCAGGGTATGGATCCCCATCAGGACATGTTGCATCTCTGGAAATGACCTCAGTCTTTAGAATATTTGTTCTTTTTGGCTTTTCAAACAATGTCCTCGTTTTGCCAGAGGAAAAGGGAAAGAGACTCTCTAAACGAGCAGGCCACCCTTTGTTCTGGGCCCATAAATCTGGCGCGAGCACATGTCCGGCCTTCCCGCCCCTCCTGCATCATTGTCCCCGCTGCTGATTAATAGGTCAGAGCTAACTTTAAACTGGCATTTCCTGACCAGCCCATCTCCCAGCCCCCCTGCCCGGCCTCGTCGTTCCTTAAAAACCCGCCGTATTTTAGAACATGATTTCACTCCATCTTGCAGCCTCCTTCTCACAGTGGGCTCCCATGCCACGGCTCTAACTTTGGCCAGAGCTGGCCGGAGGAAGGGCTCTGGCTGAGGGGTGGGCGTGCATTGGGGGTGGGGGGGGAGGGTTGTTGTGCCACATGTAGCCTGTCTAGCCTTGGAAGACTCTGCCTGAGCACCACAACAGGGGCCTCATGTAGAGAGGCTGTTATTGTATTTTGCCTTTGTCTCTCTTTGCTGTCCTGTGAGGTACTGAATTATATCTCATCCATGTAAAATGATGTTGTAGAAGAGAAGGTACCGACGTGGAAAGATATTTTTGATGTTGACTGAGTAAAGAATGGTACAAGAGTTGAATGTATCCATATACTTCTCAAAGTAACTATGTTTTATCTGCTCAACGAAGAGGTGGAAGATACATTATACCTCAGAACTGGCTTCAGTTTTGAGAGCTGTCCCCTAAATTTGGGATAAGCCACAGCATCTTCACCTATGGCTACAACCACCAACTTGTCAATAAGTCAGTTAATAAAAATTCCAATGGCATTTCCAACCTTAGCCACCTCATCTAACAGCAGCTAACATCTAACAGTGTATTGAAAACCTACTGACAGGGGGCTGCAGCTGGGGAAGGCCATAGCATCTTACATAGCTTAGCTGAGTTAGGGGTCTGAACAACCCAGCATTATCCCCATTTTACAGGGAGGATGTGAAAGTCAGCAAAGGGTACAAGGCTGGTCTATAGTCACCCAGCTAGTAAGTGAGAGTGGAATGTGAATCCAGGTGTTTCTGATGCCAGAGGCTGTATTTTCCTCAATATTCTACCTCCCTCATAGCCAATTGGGGGCTTGGAAAACATGATAACCATGTAAAAATCTCAGTAAGCTCATCAAGAGTCCTTCTGCAAGTCCATATCTGGGGGTAATAGAGTTTGGCTGAAAGGTCTGGTGGGAGGTCAGCTGCGGAGCCTCAGGGGCCTCTCTTACATTCCAGTGAACAACTCCTTCACTTCCTGGGGTCCAAGACAACTGTGTACCTGTAGACCCCAAAGCCTTTCACAATAGTGACATCGAGTATAATAAAAGCACAGAGCTGGTGGATGGTTTCTCTGCTTTCCCTCATCAGCTAATCAGGAAAACAGTTTCATTGTAAATAAACAGGCCCTGGGAGCATCCAACAGAAATAAACAATGAGTGACATTGAGCAAATTCAGTTTGGATCACTAAAAATTCTGGCTGTGGGAGATCCCAATTCCTTCCACATTTCAATCGCTGGACTCTTTTGCAATAAATAGTGCTCCAGATTAGTGGTGGTGAAAGACCAAGATATACTTAAGTCACTCACAGGACATTAAAAAAAAAAAAAAAAAAAGGCCAAGTAAAACAACCTGTTGTACTTATTGTCACACACCCTCTCTCGATGTGGTCCCTCCAGTTGTGTTCAGGTATGATCTTTCAAGGCTAGGGAGGCCGTAGTTAGTATGAAAACTTTCGAAAGTGTAGAGAGACAAAAATAACAACACAGACCACTCCCAGTCTCATCACACAGATTTGTTCATTGTTGACATTTGTTGTATTTTTCTTGAAAGAGTGTGTGTGTGTGTGTGTACATACCTATCTATATGGCTAGATAATAAGTATATTAAATAGGATTGGGCCGTACTTTCTTTTCTGCAGCCTACCTTGCTCATTCAACAGGCAGAACATCTTTCCATGCCAGTAGCTATTCTATAATATCATTTTGCATGGTTGAGCAGTATTCCATTATCTGGATCTGCCATAAAAATGTTAACCCATTTCCTATTTTGCCCACTGCTTCTGATTTTGGTTGGTGTCGGGGAATTATTTATTGAGACTTTCCATGAGCCGAATTCTTTGCAAATCTATCATGATAGGTGGCAGTGCCCTGCAATGGAGGGACCTCTGTTCCAGTCCCATCTCTGTTCCTAACTATCTCTTTGACTTTGTATAAGTTACTTAACTTCTCTGAGCCACTCTGTTACCTTCTGTGGAGAACAAGGGTATTGAACCTTTCCTCAAAGGGCTATTGTAAAAATGAAGTGAGGTAAGATACATATAGAATCTGGAAAGAGCAGGTCTGCAGTGAATGGTTGGTATCATTGCTGCAGAGGAGGAGGGTGCCCCGTCCAGCCTGAGGGAAAGAGGTCAGGGTGGTGTCTGTGTGGGGCTCCTCAGCCTGGGTGAGCCCTGAAGGGAGAGTTGGGGTGAGCAGGCAAAGGGGAGACTTGCAAAATATTTCTCTTGGCCTCTGCTTTAGTTATGCAATATGGAGCCGGTGGTCCGAGGGAGGACACCTTTCCTAATTTCCCCCGGGATGTTAGGGGATGGCAGTGAAGAAGTGCCATTGGTATATTTGTTGCCATCTGGCCATGCGAGAGCGAATAGGCACAGTGGACCTTGCAGGTGTGGCTCGCTCAACTACACAGCTTGAGATTGGCCGTGGTAGTGCCTTGAGAGCGGTTGGTTCCCTTCCACTAGGCATTGCACTGTAGGAGTTAAGGGCTTAGGCTGGCAAGTCTCAGATAGATCTGAGTCCCAGTCCCTGCTCTAACATCTGTCTGATCTTCAAATCTTATCTATAAAATTGGGACAATGATATTAGCCTTACAGGGTGTGATGAAAATAATGAGAGCTATTATATGCAGGGCTGACACCTGAAAACCTAAATAGGTGGTGACTGTGGGTTTTCTTCTCCACCTGTCCTACTTCCCTCATCGGCTCAGTGACACTCTACCTCCTGCCGCTGCATGGCCTGAGGAGGCCTGACAATGGCCAGGTGTTTACAGAGGAGAGAAGACAATGAGGGGAAGACATCTTGGATGGGGGCGGGGTGTGGACACTAGGGGAGAAGGGATGAGGTCTGAACTAGAAGCTTCAGATAAACCTTGGAATCCAACGTTCTGATCCAGACTGGACAGAGGCTACTAAGAGGTGCAGTGATTTATGCCCACACTGCTAGGGGTGAGGCTTTCAACAGATGCTCTCAAGAAGGAAAGAGCCCAGCAGCATTGGGAGTTTCCCATAATCCTTGCCTGGAAATAGGAAGCAAAGCCAGATGACTTTTTGAGATCTCTCTCCAGGATATGTGGAGAGCTTTAACTGTAGGACGGTGCTACTCAAAGTGTGGTCTATAAGGCTGGTCCATGACGAGATACAAAACTGAGAGCAAATGCTTGGGAAATTTTATAAGAATTTGACAGAGTAATGTTGTGTGTGTTGAATCTACTGGAAAAAAAGTTGAGTATTTTGTATGTCCTTTAAAATTTTACATTTCTAGTAATTTATTTCTATTATGTTTCATAAATGTCACAGTCTGTGATAGATTAGTGAATTAAAACAAGACAAAACAAAGTGGGTTCTCCCCAGAGATACTTTGAGAAGCACTGCTCTGGGCTACTCTATAAATGTCAAGCATTATTCTCCTTCAGGGAGTTCCTGGCATTTTCACTTTGGAGGCAGATGTAGAATGATGGATCAGAAAGAGGTCTGAATGGGGTCAGAAAGCCCTTGGTTCCCGGCCTCACCATACCACAGACTAGCTATGTGGTCTTGTAAAGCCTCCCCTATGATCAGTTTCATTATCTGTGAAATGAGGGTAATAAAACCTGCCACATGGGACTTGTGAGATTTAGTGTAGGTAAAGGGCCTAATGAGATCTCTGGCCTGTAGTAGGTACTAAAAATATTTGTTCCTTTTCTCTCTTCCCTTTGCAGTTAACTTACATGTATAAAAATTTCAGTGTTTAGCTTTCTTGGTCCCTTGAAAAATATTTCTATCCATCCTAGTCTTTGATTGTCCTAGGTTAATGGAGGTTCTTTACATCTCCATAATAACAGTCCCAGCATTTTATGTACATTTGCCCTTCCTCACAATAAACCTGCAAGGTAGAGAGGAAACAGAAGGCAGAGAGGTTGAATGCCTTGCTTAAAGTCATACAACAATATTAAGGACAGTTTGAAATTCAGACTTGCCCAGCTACCCAGCCCTCCTCCTGTACCACCCTGCTTTCAATGGATGAGCGTTCCTTCTGGAGCCTTGAGTCTTAAAGTCATTGGCTCTCCTTTCCTCTTACCATTTTCTACTTTATAGGTTCAGTGAGCTGTGTTCAAATGTTCAGTAAACCCAGGGGGACCAGGGGACCCTTGGCCAGGGCCAATGACTGTATAGGGAGCTGGCAGAGTTGTACTTTTGGCAATTTTTACAGCAGAGAACGAATAAGGGCTGCCTGTTGCTTCAGCCCATCCACCTCTGAGAAGGTCATGGAGAATGTTTTGGGATAGGTATTTTTCTCTTGACTCTGGAAATGAAACTTCCATTGTGTTTAGCTGTGGACACATCTGCCAAGGCAGCTGCTTACATTGCACAACTTATACTTCTCACCAGCTAGCTCAGGCCTTACTGTAGGCAGAGAACATGACCATTTTTCTTGCTCAAGGATGAACTGTGGTGATGAAAGTAGACTCCAGTCCCCCCTCCCCTGCCATGAAGAGAAAAGTGGTCCTACCATCTATGCAGAGATGTAGTGAGATGAGGGTGAGCAAGTGGATTCTGGCATCATGGTGAGAGTGACTTGAGTTTCAATTCCAGCTTTCTCTCTGGAATTGCTAAGCTTCTGCTTTCTCATTGGTAGAGTGGAGACAAGAATACGACTTGTCTCATGGTGAGGATCACACAGGTAGGCAGGGTTTATATCAGGGCCTGGTAATCATAGTGGCAAACCATTCTATGGGACAGACTCAGTGTGGGCATGGCTATAAGGACGTTATTTATTAACTCATTTCATCCTCACCACAAACCCCATGAGCAGATATCATTATCCCTGCTTTGCAGAAGACGAAGCTGAAGCAAGGGAGATTATGTAACTTGCCTAAGGTCACATAGTAAGTGATGGACTGGGATTCACTCTGGAGAGTCTGCGCTCTCAGCTACCACTTCATACTGCCTCTCAGTACAATATTCGGTAACTCTGTGCAGAAGAATTCCTTCTATTCCCCTTATGCAAGTGATGTTTTCTTTACCAGAAAAAGATCTGTCCTGTGAGATTTGAGACATGAAACTCAAATGCAATAAATAAGAGTAGAAATTTATAAAGTCACTTTAAAAAGAGTCTCCTGGACTAGCAGGACTTATCAGTGACAGGATTGAGGTACTTAAGTATGAGAGGATGGAGCAGAACATTCTGAAAGGGGTTTCACCATCCATGCAAATGAGGATTGAGGGAAGTCACAACAGTGTATGGGCAGAGCCCATCCTGGCATCGGCCAAGCCAAAGTCTTGACTGATAGACTTTGAGAATTAAAATTCTATGGACACAACAATTCCCATTGAGTCTATCTGCCAATGGGAGGAGGATGTTTGATAAGGAACATCAAACATGAGTTTCTGGTCTACCTGATAGCTGAATGTAAATGAATGTACTGACATTCTGGTTTGTACATCCATCTTTTTGTGCTTGGTTGATATAAATCTTTGTGAGAGACTAACCTCTTCGTGTTCTAATCAAATCAGGTTTCTGATTTAGAAAAGTGTAACTGAATCTTGGGGTAGGAGGATTTCACAAAAATAATAAAATATAGACTGCTATGGCTCCTTGGGGATAGCCAGTTGGATTTCTTCAGACAGTACTGTTCATGCTGACATGCACATTGTCCTCTTTCTCTCTTGGCTTCCAAAGATGTCATTGACTCTAGTCCTGGCTGCTGTGAAGTCCTCCCTTAGAAGCTCTGGACAGTTTTAATGGTTAGAAAGTTCTCTCTGGTCTAGCTTGAAAATCAGCCTCCCAGTTGCTCCAAACTTTCACTCTTACTCAACGCTTAGCCTGTTCCTCTGTCCTCGAGACAGCCCTTTGAGATTTTTGATGACAACCCTTATAACTCCCAGGCTGTTTTCTTCTCTAGACCAAGTGGCATTCTTTCCTTTCTCACATGGTGTTTGGAATCTTCATGGGCCTAGTTATTGACTCCACTTTTCCATAAGGTTGGAGAATTTCCATAGGCTTATCTAAGGGCAGAAGAGAGTAGACAGGGAAACCACAAGGGGTCTGAGGCATAGCTCAAAGCTGCTGAACGTAAGCAAGACATTTCATGGGTGATTTATGTTTTACCGTAGTGATGATGATGCAGACTCTGTCTTTTCATTCCAAATTTAATCTGTGGTTGTGTAATATAAATATAACACTCCTTATCATTCTCTCATCTTCTTCTGCCACGTAGCTGCAGGGATGGTCATGCCCTGATGGACAAGCTCTGATGAGGTCCATGGGTCCCAGGCTGCAGGTCTTGAGTCTCTTGGTGTGGTTTATCATGGTGTCAAGAAGGTGGCTTACATTGCTGTAGCCATTGTCAAAGAGGGGTTTATGGTGAAGGGCTGGCAGGGAGAGGAGGTGTGTGGAATTTTGGCAGTGTCTCACCATGTTAAATGCCCCAGCAGTCCTATGAAAGGGATCTAATGGTGGATGTTTCAGTGCGTGTGTAAGGGTGGCCATGACAGCTTTGCTTAAAAGAGCAGCTGTCTCAAGTTATGGTCAAATAAACTGTATATAGGTTGGGGACACACAGAGGTAAACTATTGCAAAGACTAGGAAGAGTAGGGTGGCGTGGAAGGTGGTCCAGGCTATATTTGAAAGTGAAAAAAAAATTCAGGCTTAAGAACATTCTGTATAGTGTGATTCTATTTTTAGTGTAAAGAAAATTATACATGTTGTAAAGTCATACAGAAACACCTGGAAGAAGATATACACTTGACTGTTAAAAGTGGTAACCGGGTAGGGCAGAGTGGGTGGGAAATGGATTTTTAAAAAATTTTATGAGGTATGTATTTTCTACTTTTTTCCTTATAGATATTTTTTGTAGATATCTTCCTTTTTCTTTTAATGTTTCTTTATTGTTTGATTGAAGGCATTTTGCTTTTGTAAATAAAAGCAGTGCTTTCTAAAAAGGAACACTGCACTATGCTTGTCTTTATTTTTTCTTTTAATAATAGGTTTTAAGATGATAAAACTAATACATCATGGTAAAAATTCAAAAATTATAAAAAATATACAGTGAATAGTAGGTCTGCTCACCATTTCACTCCCCAGAATTTCTTCTGTGCAGACACAACCATGTATATAACAAAATGTCCTCTTAAAACCACTTACATACAAATGGGATCCTATGGTATTCTGTACTCTGCTTTTTTTTAACTTAATAATATATCATGTAGAGTTTTTCCTATAATGACATATACAGATGATCATATGGTTGTTCCATAATTTGCTTACTAGACATTTAGGTTATTTTTTCCTATTATAAGCAATGCTGTAAATGATGTATGTGGTAAATGCATATAACAGCATGTTAAAACGGGACTGTTTTAGTCTCAGTTTCTGGCTGAGGCTCCAAATCCCTAGAAACAGGACAGTCAGTACTGAATATCTCCCTCGCAATCCTAAAGGAGGTAGCAGCCCACCTAGACAGGCCCCACTGAGATTGCTTAACCCCTTTTAACAGCACAAACCATCACCTGACTCCAGCATTCAGGAGGTGGCAGATATTGGAGAGGCTGGGAAGCAAGAGTTTCTTTGGAGAGTGTTGTCAACGTGTCTCCTATTTCTCCCTACTCCCATCTCCCCTGAGAGGGGAGGCTGAATTAAACCAATTGAGAAAGGCTTAGATGGAACCTTCGAAGAACATGGCATCAGTCCCTGGGACCTGAGTTTGGGAGCCTAGGGCAGTAAGGAGAGGCTGGGCTGGCCTAAGGTGGGAGAGAAAGAGACAGCGCCCTACTGGGAGCCAGGGATCCTCCACCCACAGAGGCAAGCAAAAGAACCAGTGTTCCATGGTTCTAGAAATGGGCTAGCAGGAGAAAGACAGACAAGAACCGCCTTGAGAGAGCCTCTTCCCAACTGTGTTGAAAGCCCACGGCCTAAGGCAGAAGTTGAAAGTAGTGGGATGGAGGGGCCTCCCTGGCATCTGGGGAATTGCTAGTGGACGTTCCCAAGGTGGGTATGTGGGACACCCACACAAGTCCTCCAGCCCAGGGAGCAGCAGTGCCCGCCATGGGAAGCCACGCCCCCTTGCCTATGTCCTCTTTGTCTGGGTCCTGTCCTACGGAGGCAGTGAGGGGAGGGAGAAGAGGAGCTATGGAAGGCAGAAGACAGTCTTGCCTCCCTTGCCCAAACTGGCATCCAGCCTTGAAGCAGACCTGAGCTGAGGAGGGGAGAAACTTTCAAATGCAATTTGTTCAGGGGCACCTGGGTGGCTCAGTCGGGTAAGCATCCGACTCTTGATTTTGGCCCAGGTCATGATCTCCAGGTCAGGAGACGGAGCCTGCGCAGAGCCTGCTTAAGATCCACCCCTCCCAACCTATGCATGTTCTCTCTCTCTCTTTTTATTTTTTTAATATATTTTTTTAAATTAAAAAAAATTATTTATTTTTCTGACAGAGAGAGAGGGCACAAGCAGGGGGAGCGACAGGCAGAGGGAGAGGGAGAAGCAGGCTCCCTGGTGGGCACGGAGCCTGATGTAGGACTCGATCTTAGGACCCTGGGATCATTACCTGAGCCAAAGGCAGACGCTTAGCCAACTGAGCCCCTCAGGTGCCCCTCCTCCTCTCTCTCTAAAAAAAAAAAAAAAAGTAATTTGTCAATTTGTTCAGAGTTTGGTTAAATATACTGGAGTATGCTTTGAAATCACAGAGATTTTTTGTGAGTTAAAGGAGCAGGTGAATTAGCTCGTAGGGTGAAAAAAAAAAATTGCATTATATTGCCCCGATTGAGTCCAGCTCATTTGACATTCTTGGTGAACATGTGTGATTTTACATAGCATAAATTTCTAGAAGTAGAATTTCTGTGCAAACAAGAATATATTTAAAATTTTAATAAATGTGGAAAAGAAAAAAACTGTTAATAGATGTAGTCAAATTGCCCTATAAATAATTTAATCCCATTTACATTTTCCCAGTGATGCGAGAAAGTGGTGTTTTCTCGACACCTCCTTTCTACTCCATGAGTATCAAATATTTTCATCTTTGCTACTCTACCAGATTAAGAAAGTGGTATTCCATATATAGAAATATTTTCATTATGAGAGAAATTAAGATATTCATATTTCTTTTTCTGTGAACACCATTGCAAATGCCCCTTGCTATCCATTTCTTCCCCTATTGGGTTGGTCTTTTTCTTATTAATTTTTTTTCTTACTGATTTGTAAGAATTCTTTATATATTAAAACATTAGCCCTTGGCCTATCACATATGTTACAGATATTTGTCCATGTATATTATTTGTTTTTTGATGTAGGTTAATGTGCGCTAATGAATTTTCAAGTGTGTGGATACTTTGTGTAGAATGAATATAAATTTACTCTAGAGTGCTCCTGCATTAACAGCAGAATTTTTTTTTCTTTTTCTATTTTCTCAGTCAGTAGATGTTACAAACCTAAATAAAACCATGGCAGGCAAGGGTCAGCCCATGAGGTCAAATGGTTGGGAACCACAACCCTAGGCTGTACTTGTTCTACCTCAGAGCTGAACCCAGCCCTCCACTGAAGTCTCTTGTGAAGCCAGGAATCAGTAAATTGTTAATTTTTTATAAAACATAAGCAACAGCATTTCAAGGTGGGGCCAAAAAAAAAAAAGGGGGAACTGGAATGTCTCTCTTCCTCTCCTCCTTTCTCCCTTCTCCCTTCGAACACCCTCCCTTCCTCCTTTGCTTTTCTCTCTTCTCTAGCCTCCTGATTGGAAGACAAGAGAAGCAGAGAGGAGAGCAAGTGGGAGGGGGAAGGTAACAGAAAAGGAAGGCTCTCAATTGTTAAAGAGTAAACCTGAACTCTTGTGTGGCATTCAAGGCCTTTTACATCCAGTCCCACCTCCCTCCTCTGTGACCTGCACACCCTGTGTCTTAGCCACACTAGTCTATTAACTAAGCTCTGCCCAGGGCAGCCCTCTGGCCTTGCTACCAGCTGGTTTCTCTACCCAGAGCTTGCTTCCCATTCCTTGGCTGGTATGCTTGTACTTTTCAGACGTCACTTCCCCCAGGAAGCTTCCCCTGGCCCAGTCTGGGTTGGTCTTCCCTCCCCTGGCTCACATCTTTCTTAGCATTTACATTACTCCATAGGTCTCTGGTCTCCCCCACCAGCCTCGGAGGCCTATGAAGGTAGGAACTTGCCTGATTCACCTCTGGAAGTGACCCAGTTCTTGGTAGTGGCCTGGTCAATGTTCATTGAAAAAACATGGTTTAAAGAGCAAATGTATGTTTTGGGGAAGGTGTCACGAGAACGTAACTGGAACAGTATCTTTCCCAGCAGTGATGGAGCACCCCAGAGAGCTTCTGCCATGCCAGCTTCCCCTAGGTCCTAAGTTAGAGACTAGCAACCTTGACTGAGTCCTATGGATTCACGTACAGGTAATGCCCCTGATGGGCAGAGGTCAACTGCTGACCTCCACTCATGCCCCTTATCATACCAGGGAAGAAGAAGGGAAAATTCAGAGTCACTGGCTGTGGGATTTCCTTCCTAAGAAAAGTCTGCTTAGAATAGCGTTCCTCAAACTTTGGCCAATGTCACCTGGGGAACTCTGGTAAAATACTAAGGCCAGGCTATATCCTACTTCAAGGAGCCTGGGCCTCTGCATTCTTCAGTTGCTCTCCAGGTGATTCTTCCACCCACCGAAGTCTGAGAACCACTGGCATACAGCAAGTGGGCCAAGCTCCTCTCTCTTATACCAACAGCGTTCTTCCGCCATTGGCAAAGGCGGCTAGTCCCATCTCTTTAAATGCTGTTTTGTGCTTGTGTTTCTTCCTATACGTTCAACCTGAAATAATTGCGGGCTCTTGCTCTTTCTTCTCCCTACATCACCTGCTATCAGGTTTCAAGCAGAATTTAGTTTGCATGTAAATTCTTCATTATCCTCATGGGCATTTACTGGGTGCCCACTACATATGTTTGGAATGAATACAAACAAGGTAATTTAATTAGAACGCGCTCCCAAGTCTCCACTTGGAGCAGGAGGTTAGGCGGTAAGAAATGGAAGACGCAGTCCTGCCCTGGGGGGCTTGCGGTCTTGCTGAGTACATGGAGAGTGGTGAGCTGGGAGTCAGGTGTCATAGTCCTGCGACCGACTGCACATCACCCTGGGCCGCAGTTTCTCCAGCTCTTTAATGCGAGCAGTAACAATTGGAGGAATGGTCATCTTCACGGCTTCACTGAGGACTGTGTGGAATAAGGAGAGCTGTGTTTTCTAACAAACCCATGGACAGAAGGTACTGTCACAAAGGAAAAACGATCTGGTAACTAACTACGAATAATACAAAAAGCTTCTCCACCTCTCTGTAGCCTACATTCTTCCCCCATAGATGTCAATTTTTAATCAGAGGTGGCACATTTTAAGATGTTGAGCCATTCTTTCTGCTTTTAGTTTCCAAGCTCTGGCAGAGATGTGGCAAGCCATTGGGGGCTTCTTTTGGAGCCTTCTGAGAAATGCGCCATGAAAGTCTTCTCTCCTTGCTTCAGGGTCAGCTCCATCTGCTCTCTGCCCCTTCAGAGCATCGCAGATGCTGCTGGGCAGTCCTCTGTCGCTGAGTGGCATTGGGAAGACCACACTCAAACTTTCCAGTGTGTTTGCCATTAGCAAAGCATCACTTCCCTTTTAAGAGAAGAAATTACTTTCTATCAGGAAAAAAAAAATTGCTAACACTTTGGATGGTTTGGACAGAAACAAACCACATTTTTCTCAGAAATATGGAGAAATAAATGTCAGGTACAGTTCATGGCTTGTAAAATAATACTACTAACCCCCAACATTTATTAGTGTTTCTTAGTTTCCCAAGAAGCTGGTTTCACATCCCTTTTCTCGTCAGTTGCTCACAATCACCTTTCAGGGTAGCTTGGACAGTAATTTCTGTTTTACAGATGAGGACAGTGAGCCCAGTAGGGCGGGAAGGCTCTCACAGTGTCACAGCTAAGAAGATACTGGGATCACTCCCTTCCTAAGGGGTAAAAGAAGCTTTCGGGATGCTTGGGGAACCTAGCACGCTCACACAGCAACAGCTAGGACGTTTCAAGAATGAGTCTCACCTGTTTTCATAAGTGAGCCCTACAGTTGTCCCTCCCTGAGGATTGCTGGGAACACCCGACCCATCTGTCTCCCATTACAGCTCCTACGGAAGGGCCTGTTATGGGGTTGTTAGTCATGCACGTGCTGCGCTGGATCATCAGTGCCATATGAACCTCCGCCAGGCACCCGGCTCTCCTCGCCAATCTTGTAGCTCCTGTAAAACGTGGAGGGAATGTCTCTGCGGTCGAGTTTCCTGTTCACCATGACACCTCCTTGACTCCAGAGTTTGCACCATTTCCTTCTAGAAGGCTGATCCCTTGGCAATTCAGATCATCTGATATGATTTCACTTCTTTTAGTTCATGTTCTCATTGGTTCCTCTCTCTCTGCGTCTGAGGTGGTTTTTCTGCAAAATAGTGCTCCTGTTGAATCCTTTCTTAAAGATCTATGGAGCCGTCCCTCCTCCCCACCTTCCCATTCACTGTCTTAGGCCACATCCTCTCCATCAGTGTCTCAGACAAAGGTAAGGGCAGCCGTCTCTGAAGGTTCTCCTGGCGCCTGATCTCTTGCCTGTCATTAGCCCACACTTAACTTCCTGGGATGTGCATCTGACCATGTCACCTCCCTGCGGTGGCTCTCCGCTGGCCCCATGATAAAATCTATTCTCCTGTGAGGTGCCACCCCCATATTGTTCCACACCATATTGGTCCACTCCTTCTTAGCTCCAGCCATGTCTGTGTAGTCATCATTCCCAAATCTGCCATGCTCTTTCATTCCTCCTTGCTTTTGCTCACACTGTGGCCTCTCTTGGGGTGCTTTCCTTTCTCCTGTTTAGTAGGCACACTTGTAATAACTTCTCAAGGCTCAGTTTTCATGCTATCTTCTCTGTGTAGCTTTTTCTGATATCCTTAGGATGAATCCTCTCTTCTTTGCGCCTGCATCATATGGATTATTTGTATCCACGATTCTATTTTATATCCATTATTCACTCATTCCTTTTGATAGTGATTGCTTTATCAGCAATGAGCAGAAAATATGTGTCATGTAGTGATAATTCCAGGGAGAGGGTACACCTGTTAGGGAAGTGAGAGATGTCCACCAACATATCTAAGATACTCTCTTTACTTCTAAGGAACTGATAATTGGGCCATGAGACACATAAATCAATAATTTTTAGTACTGTGTACTACATGCTTTGATGAAGATGTGAACAAAGGGATATGGAGAAGGCAACAAACTAATTCTGCTCCAGAAAAATCAAAATCAAGTGAACCAATATGGCGTGGAACAATATGCGGGTGGCGCCTTGGAGGAGAATAGGATATGGAGGAGGCAACGACTAATTCTGCTTCACAGGAAAGGTAGACAATTGAGTTGGGCCTTTAATTTATTCACTCAGATTTTAAAAAAGTTTTTAATTCCAGTTCACATATACTGTTATATTGGTTTCAGGATTCATTTCGATTTATTAAGGACTTGCTAGCTGTCAGGGGCACTTACCTATGAGCTGGGTGTGAGTGGTAACATGATGAGCAAGAGAGAACTCACGATTCCAGCAGAGGGAGGAGCATGAACAAGCACACAGACTTGTGAAAGGCCCCAGAAGGGGAGGGATTCCATGTGGCTGGAGCTCAAGAAGCACTGGGAATGTGAGGAGAAATGAGGCTAGAAGAGTAGGCACCGGACTGCGAATGTTGGTGTACAATTACGGCAAACAGTTTGGAGCACATCCCTGAAAGACTTATTTTGTTACACGTCCGTGGGTCTCACCTGTAGTCATGCCCTATTCTGACTGTTCCATTGCATAGTGAGCACAGCTCAGGCAGAGGCTGTAGCTGTGAGATCCTCATGACAGGTGCACCGTTAATCTTTGTTGAACTAGTAATTCGAACTCCATAACTCTATTTAGTAGGAGTTTGGTGTCATGTGTTTTGAGATTTATTTATATTTGGGCTGCTATTCTTAATGGGCTGCTCTGCTGAATGTGACCTGCCTGGTCCTAATTTGTAGGGCAGAGTTTCAGGAGTTAAGTGACCTAGAATACACGTTACTTAAGGCACTTCATTTTTTTAAAAATTTTTATTGTTATGTTAATCACCACATATTACATCATTAGTTTTTGATGCAGTGTTCCGTGATTCATTGTTTGTTCATAACACCCAGTGCTCCATGCAGAACGTGCCCTCCTCAATACCCATCACCAGGCTAACCCATCCCCCTACCCTCCTCCCCTCTAGAACCCTCAGTTTGTTTTTCAGAGTCCATCATCTCTCATGGTTCGTCTCCCCCTCTGACTTACTCCCCTTCATTCTTCCTCTCCTGTTATCTTCTTCTTTTTCTTTTTTCTTAAAATATGTTGTGTTATTTGTTTCAAAAGTACAGATCTGTGATTCAACAGTCTTGCCCAATTCACAGCGTTCACCGTAGCACATACCCTCCCCAGTGTCTATCACCCAGCCACCCCATCCCTCCCACCCCCAACCACTCCGGTAACACTCAGTTTGTTTCCTGAGATTAAGAATTCCTCATATCAGTGAGGTCATATGATACATGTCTTTCTCTGATTGACTTATTTCACTCAGCATAACACCCTCCAGTTCCATCCACGTCGTTGCAAATGGCAAGATCTCATTCCTTTTGATGGCTGCATAATATTCCATTGTGTATATATACCACAGCTTCTTTATCCATTCATCTGTCGATGGACATCTTGGCTCTTTCCACAGTTTGGCTATTGTGGACATTGCTGCTATAAACATTGGGGTGCACGTACCCCTTCGGGTCCCTACATTTGTATCTTTGGGGTAAATACCCAGTAGAAGGCACTTCATTTTATTTGACAACCTCGGCGACCACCTAGGACAAGGGTTAACACCCTATGGCTCGTGAGCCAAATCTATCCAGCTCCTGTTTTTTTGTGAGTAAAATTTTGCTGGAACATGGTCATACCCATTTATGCATTGTCACTGTTTCTCTACTATAATGGCAGAGTTGCCTAGTTATGACAGAGATTCTATGGCTGCAAAACTTAAAGTATTTACTATCTGGTCCTTTATGGGAAGTATTTGTCTGTGATGGAGAGGATGGATTCAAGGTGGGCAAAGGCTGGTGAGTAGGATCTTTGTTAGGAAGCTGTACCCAAACTGAAAGAACCGTGGCAGGAGCCTGATCTAGGCAGGGGCAGTGGAGCTGGAGAGAAGGGGACAGTGTCAAGAGAGGTGAAATCAACAAGACCCGATGACTAATTAAATGTGGAGGTAGAAAAGCGAGAAGATTCTAAAACAACTCCCAGTTTCTTGCTTGGGCAATTAGGCGGGTAGTGGTCCTGCTTACTGAGCTTGGGATGCCAGGAGGAGGAGCAGATGTGGGGATGAAAAGGGTAGCTCCAGTGTGGACATGTGGCATTGGGACATCCACATGGAGGTGTAGATGGGGATGTGGGCCACGAGCTCGAAAGGGTGGTCTGCTCTGGACACGTCAAGAGGGGTGTTGTCAACGTGTGGCCGCATGGTTCCCTGGGAGACTGTGCCAAGAGGGAAGGAGGAGACAGTGGTGGAAGCCCCGGAAACACCAGTATCGAGGGATGGATGGAGGAAGAGGCCCCTGGGGAGGAAGTGGGGAAAGAGGTTCCAGAAGGGAAGAGGAACACTGAGAGAGTATTTTCTGGACACATGAAGCCAGATGAGGTGAAAGTGACCACCAGTGTTCCATCAAAAGAATAGGTGGCTGGTAGTTAGGGGCAGGAGGGAGGAATAGTCGAAAAGAGGGATGCGAGGAGGTGAGTGAGGCCAGGAGGGAACAGCCTCTGTTTAATAGTGGCAACTCGTAAATGATCCTCAGGATGTGCCAGGTGCTGCTTTAGAAACTTTATGTGTATTAACATTGCATCCTCACAGCACATTCCCAAGGACACAACTGGTTTATTTCCATTTTACAGACAAGGAACTGAGGTGTGAGGAAGTTAAATTGCTGGAGGGCTCATAGCTCAAACAAGCATTTGCTCGTGTTGATGGTCTTACCAGCCCATTCCCGGTCCCATCAGAGTCCGTGCTTCTCCTGCCCATCCCGCGGTCCCAGCCCTCCCCGTATCACTGCGGTACACTGTGTACTCACTCGTCTGTCCCTCAGAACAAGCGGGGATATGCCTTGCTGCCTTAGTCCCCTTTGTATCCCTAGCAACAAGGGGTGATGCTTGACACTCTGTACTCTAGAAGTATTTCCTGAATAAATCAGTGATTGAGCAAATCCACATCGAGATCCTAAGCGGACTCCATTTTGTCTTTACAACCCATCTGCACAGTGAGTACCACTACCTCACGCTGGGACACCACTTTCAACTCTTGATGTTGATGTTGGCATTAATGTTTGTTTTTGCAGTACAGGCACTAGCTCTGTCTAAGCCAGGGCAGTAAAACCCCGTGGAAGGGCTGGTCTAGGGAGACAGTTCTCAGGCACCCCCCCTCCCCCCGCTGCCCCCGCGCGCCCCAGAAAGCGGACCTCAGTGATTCTGAGAGCCTCACAAGAAGCTTCCCGAATGCATTTACAAGTAGCATGAGAAGTCAGACCTGCTGCTTTTCAGGCTCACTTCCACTGGGGGCACAGTATCCTATCCCAGCTTCCCATGCGCCTTGTCTTCACTCCCAAGTTGCTTTTAGCTCTCTCAAAGGCCATCCTCCTTCCTCCCTGTGGGTGATGGCTTGCTCCCACTGGCCTCTCAGACAGAGTCCCCCAGGGCCTTTCAGGGCAGAGGCAGACATGCTGCGGCGGTGGCTTCGTGAGCCTCCCATGGGAGCCCGTGGCTGCCCCACTGGGTTGGTTTGGGTGGGGAAGTTCTGCCCTGACAGTTAAAGCAAAGCCATGGGACCCTGAAGCCAGGCGGCTGGTTCCCAGCCTCTTCACCTCCTTGTGGTGGTGGCGGTGGTTTCTAGGTTTACCTTGCACTTGAGTGATATTTAGTTTCTGTGGGAAGGTCCCTGGGCATGGTGGGAAGACTAATGAGGGGACACAGGGCAGGGCGGGAGAACAAGGCACTTGGGAATCATCCCTCGGGTTCTAAGGCTGAGGAGTGCCTCTTGCGTCTCTTCATCCAGTCTGTCCATGGGACAGCGTTGGCCTGACAGTTGTGCCACGCTGAGCTGTGTGGCCTTACGCCCCTTAAACCTCTCAGGACTTTACCATCCATAAAATGGCCTTCTTAGTAGGGATGGTGGAATGAGCAGAAACGTGTGTAAATGTGTATGGTTAAGGATTTTATTTTTACACTCCGGGGCTCCAACTGTATACATTCCAGTTTTTGTGAATATTAGCGTAGTATTATGTATGTGTGCCTGTGAGCATATGTGCATGTGTAATGTATTTACTAAATGAATGAACAGTCCTGTGCCTCAGTTTTTCCTTTTGTGGAATGAGGTGATGCTACTACTTACCTCATAGTGTTGTGGTGAGTTTTAAAGATGTTGCTACCTGTACAGGTTTTAGAAGAGTACCTGGTATATAATAAGCACACAAGAATTATTACTGAGGACAGGGAATATTTTCTCTTTTATTTATTGCTTATCCTTAATGCCTAGAAGTGGCACATAGTGGGTGCTCAATAAAAATGTGTGTGATGAATGAGAGAATTAAAAAAATGGCAACAACGAAAACCCACCTTGGTATACTGTAGGCAAGGCCCTCTTTTTCATTAGCAGAGCTAAGACTTGGGTCTCAGTGTCAATAAGGATGAGATAGGTGAGTTTTCAGGGGCCATCTGGCAGATGCCCATGGTCTTCTGTGCCCTTTGCCCCCAAACATCTCTCTGTCCCCACCTCGTAGGGATGCTAACCATTTGGAGCTGACTTCCACTTGGGCACAGCTCCCAGCGAAGCGGAGGTGCCTGGAATTTGGCAAGTGCTGATGGGAGTGTCCTTACAGCAGTGGCTGCGGTCCAGACAAAGCTACCTGCTGTACCTGATGCTTCTCGTGGCCTGTGCCACTCCTCTAAGCTGAGGCGCTCTGAGCGAGGCAGCGGGGTCTCCACAGTTCTGTGTCTATAGCCCCAATCCCTGTTTTAGCTGGTGGGAAGGGCGTGCTGTGGGTTTCGTGACCCATCTCTCTCTGTTCATTTCAAGGGCTTCAGGGGGCAACCTCTGGCATCCCCACCTCCCCGGATGATGAATCATCTCCACTGCAAGCAGTCATCTGGGAAAAGTGGTTCTGCTCGAGGTCAGATCCTTAGGCTAATAAACATGTACAACAGTTTCTAGATTCCAGCCAGAAAAGCAGTTGTTTCTCACCCAGACAGCCAGGAAGCAGCAGGGTCTATTCCCTGTGCTTTTATTGACAGGTGTGAAGAAAAGAGCATGGCCTTTGGAATCCTACTGACCTGGGTTTGAATTCCACCACTGGCTTTGTACAAAATTGTTACCTCCTTAAGTCTTGGTTTTCTCCATCTGCAAGATGAAGATAATAATATTTCCCCGGTGGCTCTATGTAAAGCTTAAAGATCACACACAGAAGGAGTCCCAGCATAGGGGCTGGCCTGTAGGTAATGCATGATAAATGGCAGCGCTGTGATGGATGCAAGCAGGTGAACAGATTTAGTCTAGTCTCGAGCAAGGTCAGCACACTTTTCTGTAAAGGGCCAGATAGTAAATATTTTTGGTTTTATGGGTTCAGATGGTCTCTGTTGCAACTATTATGGGAGATAAAATCTTCAAGGAACATCGCCCTCTGCTATTATGGGCTAGCATGGATCTACTGTGGAGACCCTACTTCCTCAGAGCTCCTCAACTTGGAGGAGTTGCACAGGCCATGAGGAGCATAAATGATGATTGATTATAAATGATGATTGATTTTTAAGCCACTCAGTTTGAGGTAATTTGTTATGCAGCATTAGAGAGCTGATGAAAAGATATTGCAATCCTTCATGACCCTGTCTGGCCCTATTATGTCCCAGAGGACTTGAGAGGACAGTAATCCTGGGAAAAGGTAGTAGGCACCCTCAGTGCATCATTCATTCATTCATTCATTCATTCAGTACCTATTCTGTACCTGGCTCTCTATTAAATTCTGGGGAAACATAGATGTACATGCTGCTTAAGTTTCCATACTCAAAGAGTACATGGTATTCAGGGGAAGATAGACACTAACCAAATAATTAAACTTACAAATTTGACAAAGGCTTAAAGAAGCCCATGGGTAGTACAGCAGGAAAACAGTAGAGGGAACAATTATTTTTACCTGGAGAAGTTTGGAAAGGCACTATAAGAAGGTGACTCTCAGTTGGGTTCTGCAGGAAATGTAGGGAGTTCACTAGGTAGCCAGGTGGGGAGCAGGAATTCTAGGTGGAGGTAGCTGTATGCATCAAAGTCTGCAGATGAGAAGGACTGTGGGGGCTGGGGAAATAAAGTCGTGTGGAAAGTAGAATTTGAAGGAGGGCTGGCAGGAAAAGAAGCAGAGAAGGTAGGATGGAGCCCTACTGCCATGAGTCTTCCAATGGTGGTTCTGAGAATATTGAAGTTTATTCTGTAAGCAACAAAGAGCCCACCAGACTGTGTTTGGCAAGGGAGTGAGTGAACTGCTTAGACCTGTATTTTAAATGGGCCATTTTCCAATGGTGTGGAAGATAGGCAAGAAGGAAGATTTGAAGCCAAGGAACCTGGTTTGGAGACTGTTCTTCTCTCCTAAGAGACCCTGCAGGGAGGGCCAGAACTGAGGCAGTGTCTTCAGTGAAGGAGAGGAGAAGATGGGTATATGAGATGTTTTAGAGGTGACCCTTGCATGGGAAGAGCAAGGACAAGGGGGACATCCCCAGTCTGTGGCCCAGGTAATGGGGCCGGTGGTGGTGCCACTTGCAGAGATGGGGAGCAGGGTGTGGGGAAGACGGTGAACTCACCTTCAGACCTGCTGGGTTTGAGACTCACAAATGGAAACATCTAGCTAGCAGTCCATAAATGGATTGGAGGTTCCGTAGAGAGATTGAGGATGGAGATAGAGCTTTGGGAGTTGTCGCTTTTAGGTATAATCGAAGCCGTGGGAGTGGATGAGGTTATTGAGAACAGCATTTCTCAACCTTCAATGCAACGCTCATACTGTTTTGGTAAACATACCCCCCCCCCCCGCACATACATAAAGAACCGAGAGAAACAAACTGATAGATTTCTGTGGGTCATGGTTGTAGCAGAGAATCGTTGCATCATTCTTGTGTCTTCACAACCAAAGAGATTTTGCTGAGCTTTGGATTTGTAGTTAAAAAAAAAAAAAAAAGTAGACATCTATTTTGTTTATTAAATATTAAGCAATACTATTGAATATACTTTTTCAAAATCTATTTACCCTATCTCCGAGCTTCTGATACGGCTGGCATTTTGCTCTCCCTCCTCCTCCCTGAGGCCTGGGTTACACCACACTTTTTTTTTTTTTTAAGATTTATTTATTTATTTGACAGAGAGAGAGAAAGAGACACACAGCGAGAGAGGGAACACAAGCAGGGGGAGCGGGAGAGGGAGAAGCAGGCTTCCCGCCGAGCAGGGAGCCCGATGCGGGGCTCGATCCCAGGACCCTGGGATCATGACCTGAACCGAAGGCAGATGCCTAACGACTGAGCCACCCAGGCGCCCCTGGGTTACACCAACTTTTAAAGGGAGGACTGAGAAAGGAGCCTGATGAGAGCCACCAGAGAGGGTAGGGCTGGGGAGGTGCAGGAGGAGGGGCTGCAGAGTGGGGAATAGCCCAGAGAGGAGAGGGTTTTTAGGGTGGACCGCCTGTGCCGGGTGCTGCCTGATGACATGAGGCTGGAAGGGCAGGCTGTGGGGTGCCCATGCTGTACCTAGATGGGACCACATGCTGGCGGGTGGGAGGGTAGAGGTCACCTCCCACCTCCAGGGGCCCTTGACTGCACGATTTGATGGTGTCACACAACAGTTACTTCACAACTGACGTAGCTGATTTCATACTCCTTCTGAAAGTTCTGCCGCATTTCTGGCAGTTAAAATTGTCCTGTCCCTGGGCAGTCAGGTAGGGGGTGACCCCAAGATAGTGCCACTGGTCCACGGCAGTTTGGAAGAAATGGTGTAGGCAGAAGTCAGATTGCAGGGGGCAGAGGGGCAGGTGGGAGATGCCAGGGTAGGGAGGCGTGTGGGTTCTCAGCTGTGACAGAGAATGGCACTCTCCAGCCTCTGTGCTCATGATGTCCAGCTCAGCAATGGAGAACCGTCCACTCACAGAAGGGTCTTGGGCTGCACAGCTCGATTTTGTCCACATTTCACCTCCGTCAGAATTTCTTCTGGAAAAAGAAAACCGAAAAACAATAAGAAAAGCCCTATTTGCATGTACGTTGGTAATTTTTTCAGCAAGGATGTTAAATCAAGGCCAAAAAGAGTCATTAAAATCAAACATACAGTCACCTTCTGTACTCTCCCAATATCCGGGAACAATTAAGCTTTAGCAAACAAAATTGTCGTGGCTTAAAAATGAAACATAAATCCCTCTATCTTGCCTAAGTGGGGTTTGCAGAGAAACCCCAGGACTCTCGATATCCGAATTGACCCTTTTGTGCTCTGTAGACCTACGGAATGGGTCTCCACATCTTGTTGCCTGTTTTTTTTTTTTTTTTTTAACTCTACACATGACCAGTTGCAGCCGTTTCCAAGATTGTCCTGGACAGTCAATAAGTACATTTGTTTTCTGAGAGGGATGTATTTTGATGAAGAGCAGAAAGTACAATGGGGAAAATGTCAGGAGGAATTAAGTCAAGGAGTGACATAATTCCCAGGGGGAGGCAGACGTCAGCTGCATTCCCTGTCTCTTGCTCTACCTTGGAAGTCTTTCAGAACTCATTGGAAAATAAATATGTATGTGATGGAGAAGTGGGTGGGTTTAATAGCTACAATAAAAGAGGGGGAATGAAATGCAAACACACCCTGGGTTGGATTATTAAACTGATTTAAATTCATAATCCACAGCTGTATGTAAAGCACTGTTTCCCATTGCATCTTCCTCTCTGTAGGGGGAAACAAAAAGGTAACTTGGGGTTTATTCTTCCAACCGGGAACATAGTACCGGGTAGAATAGGCTCCCAGTAAGTATTTGTCAAACAGTAACTACAGAAATGAGTAAAAATGAATGAGTGAATGGCAGATGTGTCCAGCTTGAAGCAGGAGAAATTATATTAGGGTCAAAGGAACTTTGTTGGGTTATATAAGATTAAATTGTTGTGCAATTAAAAACAGAACAAGAACCTTTGTGCTCCTATGCCAGTCATTCTGTAGGCAGGTTCACACCCATTATTGTATTTAATTCTTCCAACAATACTGTGAAGTAAATATTATTATCTCCATTTTATAGTTAAGGAAACCAAAGCTTAGGGAGGGTAAGCAGTCGCCCTAAGTGGCATATTTAGGAAGGGGCGAAAATGACATTCAGACTCTGGGTCGTCTTACTCTTTTTGGGTTTCCTTTTTTTTGAATTTAACTTCAGTTAATTAACATATAGTGTTATTATTAGTTTCAGAGGTAGAGTTCAGTGATTCATCAATTGTATACAACACCCAGTGCTCATTCTATCACGTACCCTCCTTCATGCCCACCACCCAGTTACCCCATCCACCCCTCTCCCCTCCAGCCACCCTCAGTTTCTTTCCTATGCTTAAGAGTCTCTTATGGTTTGTCTCCCTCTCTGGTTTCATCTTGTTTTATTCTTCCTCGTAACCAGGTTTTCTTTCCACACGTTATGATAGACACTGGAAGGTTAGAGGTGGGTATATATCCAACACAGCCTCCAGGAGGACTGCCTGTTCCAGAAGACTCATCAGGAGAGATTCATTTTATATTACCCACATCCAATATGGAAAAACAAAGGACTCTCATCTGTTTGGAGAGTTTAAATGGAGTATGCTTTTGAAGCTGTAAGACAGGTCAGGTTTTTGGTTATTGATTTCATAAACTTAGGTTCCCCTGGCACTTGTGTACTTATACTTTGTAAAAAATAAATTTTATTTTGAAATATCCATAAACTTACAGAAGAGTTGCACGTACAACACAAAGAACATTTTTCCCCCTTCTGGATTATTTGGAAATAGGTTATCAATCTGATGTTCACTGACCCCAGAACACTTGAGTGGGTATTTCCTACAAGCCCTCAGACTCCACTCCAACTTCACCAATTATACCAATCATGCCCTGTGAGTCCTTCTCAAAAACTCCACTTTAGAATCATTGTCCATAGTTGTCACATCTCTCTCTCTCTTTTTTTAAGATTTTATTTATTTATTTGAGAGAGAGAGAGAAGGAGAGACAGCACGAGAGGGAAGAGGGTCAGAGGGAGAAGCAGACCCCCTGCTGAGGAGGGAGCCTGATGTGGGACTCGATCCCGGGACTCCAGGATCATGACCTGAGCCGAAGGCAGTCGCCTAACCAACTGAGCCACCCAGGCGCCCCATAGTTGTCACATCTCTTTATCCTCCTTTAGCATGGAACAGTTTCTCAGACTTTCCTTATTTTCATGACCTTGACACTGGTGAGGATTACAGGTCAGTTATTCCATAGAACGTCCCTCCGTTGGATTGAGTTGGTCTGATGTTGCTCCATGATGTGATCCCCGTTGTGCATCTCTGGCAGCAATATCACCCCTTCTCCTCACTGCATTCCATTGCACTGTGTGCAGTCCCAGTTTGTCCCATCACTCAGCATGTTCATTATGATGACTTCCTGTGGCATGATTGGCCATGCTTCTCTAACGTCAAGTTGTCCTCTTTCTTCTCTCTGTAATTTTGTGGGGAGCTACTTGGAGACCATGTAAAGACCTTATTCTTGGTCAAATGTCCAAGGCAGACTCCTTGTTTTCTATTTTGTTCAAGGAATTATCATCCTTTGTTCTCATTTATTTGACGTTCAAAGTGTCCCAGGTTTGGCCAGCGAGAGTCTTTTTACTCTGGCTTCTGTGTCCTTTTAGCATGTCCTCATCATCCTTTGAGTCTTTCCTTATTTTTCTGGCACAACAAGATGTTTCAGGCTCATCTTGTACTTTCCCTTTCCCAGTCCTGGAATCAGCCATTTGTTGAAGGAACTCAGGTACCTATTAGTACAGGATGTTATTTGAAAGCCGAGATTTGGGTGCTCATTGTGCTCACTGAAGTGTCACTGTTCACAGGTCCTTTGCGTGCACAGAGCCAAGACACACACACACACAAATTTATACCTACATATACATTTTTCTGTGTCTATTTACATATATATTGAAAATAATGAGTTTTTACACCCATAGTTCTATTACAGACTAATACCATAGGATTCGTTTTAGTTTTCTCCTTTTCTATATAGTGACTCCCTTCTCCCATAGTGAAAAATCTGGCTTCCGTTATTCCTAGCATATTTGCTGATGGATTGGCCCCGTGTGTAACCTAGCTTCCATTTCTGCCCCTGTCCCCTCCTCCTTTGTAAATAAATGCCTTCTCACCCCAGCTCAGGCTGATGCCCTGCACTAGGACATCCCCCCACCCGGATGTTCTCTTCATCTTTCTTGGGCTTTAACTCCCCCTTTTGGGCCATCTCCCCGTATGGATGCTCTTTTCTCCTCGCATAGGCTCTGATACCCCATGCTGGTCTATGTCCCCACAGGGATCCCTCCTGATCCTGCTCAGGAGCTGACACCTCATGCCAGGCTGCCCCTCTGCACGCTGAGCTCTTATACTCTACTCTTAATCACCATGGCTTTCTCACCCCAGCTGGACCTGCTCTGTCCCCACTAGTGGGTTCAGACTAAATCATTCAGAAAGGAAAGGGAAGAGAAAGCAAGAGGAGGAGGAAGGAGAAGGGAAAAAAGCAGGTACTTCTCATTTTAGTTAAAAAATGAGGCTACTAAAAATAATCTTTTTATTTCTTAGAAAATTGCATCCAGGCTAGAAGGAGGTGGGGTTTTTTTTGTTTGTTTGCTTTTTGTTTTGATTTTGGGTTGTTTCTGTTTTGAACATGCTTCATGTGTATTAAGCAGGGAGTAGTTTGAGTTAGCCTTGGCTGTGCTGGGTGTATTCAGTTAGAACCAGGCATCCATTCCCATCCCTTTCTTAACGATCTTTCCTTTCCTTTCCTTTTCTTCTCTTTTCTCTCTCTCTCTCTTTTTTTTTTTTTTTAGATTTTTATTTATTTGACAGAGAGCAAGAGAAAGCAAGAGATCATAAGCAGGGGGAGTGGCAGAGGGAGAGGGAGAAGCAGACTTGCCACTGAGCAGGGAGCCTCATGCAGGGCTCGATCCCAGGACCCCGGGATCATGACCTGAGCTGAAGGCAGACGCTTAACTGACTGAGCCACCCAGGCTTCCCCTTAGGGATCTTTCTTTACCCCAGGGGCTGGAAGACTAAAAAGTACATTTCTCTGACTCCCTTGCAGTTAGGGGTTCTGGAAGCAAATTCGATCCACCAATGAGAGGAAATTCTAGGAGACTTGCAAGTTGGAAGTGAGTTGGAATCCACAGTCCTGTTGTCATTGCTGCCAGCAAGTGGGGTCATAGACACATGTGTATCTGCAGATTGGCTCCAATTTATGGCATGTGATGTGGTCGCTGGCTCTTTGAGAATGAGAGGTGTTTGGAAGTTTAAGTCAGAAGTAGCAGTGCTCTGACTTCTGAACCTTAGCTTTGGAGGTGTGCACTTGAGCCAGTAGCCCCCCAGAGCAGCTCCTCTAGCCTTCTGAGGATTATATAAGCCCCTCATTCCCTGTGTTAAATGCCCTTTGGTTTAAAATACCTAGAGGGACTTTTTCTGGCGTTAATTCCTAACCAGCATGCTGACTCTGTATAAAGGGCGATGATAGTAGGCAACAGATACTGACTTCTGGGAGGGTGTCCTGACTTCTTATTTACTCTGGAACTTATTTTGTGCTTATTATGGGTAATGTGCTAAGCTAGACTTGCAGATATGAATAAAGGTAACACACACACACACACACACACACACACACACACACACATCCTGGTCTCAAGGGATAACAGACTGGAAGAAGGAAGTGAAAAAAACCCCACATATTAAACAACCTAGTCTAAAATAAGACCAATGGAGGTAAGTGTTAGAGATGCACACATAGCATTCCTCACAGATCACAGGCCATGGCTTCCAAGTCTCCAGTCTCAGCCTGGCCCACCTCTTCAGTGTCCCTTAATGCACTAACCTCTTGGCCCTACACACTAGCTCCCCAGCTATACGGAACTCCTTGCTCTTCCTTAAATGCCCTTTTCCCTTTCATACCTGAAAGCTCTTCTTCCACCTTTTCTGCCTGTGGAACTCACGCACATTCTTCAGAACTGAACTCCAGTATCACTTACCTTCTCTGTGAAGGAATCCTATCAGGTCCTCCTGGACCTCTGATTAACTGGAGAAACAAATATCTGTTGAAGTCATCTCTCCCACCTTTCTTTAATCTTTTGCTTGCCGATCATTCTGGAGAATGTGGTCTCTAAAAGGAGAAACTGCACGATTAAAAGCCATTTCCCTTTTCCCTAAGGGAATTGCTTTATTGTTGCAAAGAACTTAAATCAAAACTTTCAAGGACTAATCCCTTAAAAGATTTTAGGCATACATCTGCTTTCATGTATGCACACATTTGCATATATGCATTTCTAATTCCTGACAGTTGCTGCCTACACTTGGGAATTTTTCCTTGGGATCTGGTGTCTCTATGATCTGTGCGAAAAACTGTCAAGCTGAGCTCCGGGCAAGCATAGGAAGGACTGTGCCGTTGCATTTGTCTCTGTGAAAATGGATCTTTTATTGACTTCCAAATTAATTCATAGGCTGAACTATCCTGCCCCTCATTTAGGGTCCGGGGGGTGTTTAGCATTACCAGTGTTATTATGGCACATTCACAGAATGCTGGATGTTTGGAAAATAGTTCACAAGGGTCTGTTAACCAGCACAAGCTGAGAACATTTCAGCAATGGTTGATTCACTTTGTAGAGCACTGGCAACAGCATATAATATTTATGGGATTGCAAAATCTCATTAAATGAATAATGTTCCATTTTCCTTACTTGAATTCAACCAACATTTATTGAGTGTCGACCAAGTGCTATGCACTGTGCTAGGAATCCACTGAATGAACATTCGTTAAGCAACTACTATGCCAGTCATTGGTTAAATATTCCATTGAGTGAATAAACATTTGTTATGTTCCTTCTAGGGACTCAGGTATAATGTTAGGATTGAGCTGAATGAGTAGCATCTTATTAAGTGTGTGTATTATGCTAGATGCTACATGCATTCCATCAAATGGATAAATATTTATTAAGTACTTTGTATGTGCAGCGCATCAAGACAGGCACTTTAATATACGTGATACCACTTAATCCTTAATTATGATGGGTAGGGGGCAAGTATAACTTTTCCATTTTATACATGAAGAAACAGAGGCAAAGGGGCTACAGTTCATAGGGACTGAGATTTGAACCCATGTCTTCTAACACTGTGTCCAGCGCTCTTTCTGTGATACCATCAAGGCTCTCTCTGTTTGTGGAACTCAACCAAGTTCTATAACATTAAAACAAATGAGAAATGATGGTGTATTGAATATCATTAAGTGGCATTCTATTTCTGTAATAGTCTCAGGGCAAGAGAACTTGACCTTACTTGTTTAAGAATAGTCGTAAACACTAGATTGGAGCAGTTAAAATTCCTGTGTTCTTGAGCTCCAGCCTCTCTTCTTTGAAAAGGTTGTTGGAGTCACTAAAACTCAGGTAAATTGCAATAAGATGCAACAAGAATGATCCTGCCTGAAGACCAGAGAACTGTACTCCTGGATTTTGCTGCTGGGTTTTTAGACCACATCCTATCATTCCTTGGTTAATTCACCTGCAAGTGTTCATTGAGTGCCTAGTTCATGCTGGGCAGCATGTAAGTGCAGGGTATATGATGGGATGGGGTCAGTTATTAGCTGTGTGCTAATACTGCTTGTAGGCAAGTTAGCTATCATCTCTGAGTCTCAGGTCCCTCATCCGAATGAGAATGTCATTACTTCTCCTTTTCCTAAATTTTTAACATTCCATTTCTCAAGTTACAAAGTAAGCTTCATATTACATGCTGCGATTTATCCATCTAGTTACCTAATCTGTCATCTATCATGTGTCTAGCATCTGTACTGTATCTATCATTATCTGTCATCTATTTATCAATGTATCATCTATCTCATCTATGTAAACACTTTACAACTGCTTTTTCCTGGCCCACGATTTCTCATAATCTCACCAGCTTACAAAATAGCCATCCTTTTTTTTTTTAAATTTAAATTCAGTTAGCCAACATATAGTAGTACATCATTAGTGTTTGATGTAGTGTTCAGTGATTTCATTAGTTGCATGTAACACGCAGTGCTTATCACATCACGTGCCCTCTTCCCACCCACCTCCCCTTCTGCAATCCTCAGTTTGTTTCCCAGAGTCCAGAGTCCCTCATGGTTTGTCTCCCTCTCTGATTTTGTCCCACTCAGTTTTCCCTCCCTTCCCCTATGATCCTTTGTGCTATTCCTTATGTTCCACAAATAAGTGAAACCATATGATAATTGTCTTTCTCTTGTTGACTTATTTCACTTAGCATAAAACCCTTCCAGTTCCATCCACGTCAGTGTAAATGGTAGGTATTCATCCTTTCTGATGGCTGAGTCATATTCCATTGTATGTACGGACCACATCTTCTTTATCCATTCGTCTGTTGAAGGGCATCTCGGCTTCTTCCACAGTTTGGCTATTGCGGACATTGCTGCTACGAACATTGGGGTGCAGGTGCCCCTTCTTTTCACTACATCTGTGTCTTTGGGGTAAATACCCAGTAGTGAAATTGCTGGGTCATAGGGTAGCTCTATTTTTTTTTTTAAAGATTTTATTTATTTATTTGACAGAGAGAGAGAGCGCAAGAGCAGGAACACAAGCAGGGGGAGTGGGAGAGGGAGAAGCAGGCTTCCCGCTGAGCAGGGAGCCCGATGTGGGGCTCGATCCCAGGACCCTGGGATCATGACCTGAGCCGAAGGCAGACGCTTAACGACTGAGCCGCCCAGGTGCCCCAGGGTAGCTCTATTTTTAACGTCTTGAGGAACCTCCATACTGTTTTCCAGAGTGGCTGTACCAGCTTGCATACCCACCAACAGTGTAAGAGGGTTCCCCTTAACCCCATTTTACCATTGAGGAAATCAGGGCCCTGGGAGCTTGAGCAGTCTGTTTAAGGTCACACAGCTGATAAATGGCAGAGCTGGGATTAAATCTCAGGTCTGTTTGACTTCAGAGCCTTGCTTTCTTCTTCATACTGTGTTGTTTCTAGGAAGTTACTCATGAGGAAGGTGATTCTAGCAATAAAATGGCAGAGGGGGTCCAGGGTAGGATTGGCCATCCAGTGAGTTTATTCTCAGTTTGCTCTAGAAGTGGACTTTAGACATTGATTTGAAACAGAAAAAAAAAAAAATCAGTCTCCTTCAGTAATCACTGAAGAAAAGCTGTGCAGGCTGGCGACGTGGCTGATATCCTTGTAAATATTCTCGCTGGCCTGAGGTGGAGGAATGACACAGAAGCAGGCCTGGCTCCCAGCAGGCCCTGTCAGTTCCTTCTGCCTCAATGTAGGCACCTTTAAGAGCCTCAGTTTCTTCCGTCTGTAAGGGAAGATTCTTTTTTGGGACACAGCTGCACTCATTCATTTATGTCTTGTCTATGGCTGTTTTTTTTTAAATATTTATTAGAGAGAGAGGTGGGGGGGAGGGGCAGAGGGAGAGGGAGAAAGAGAATCTCAGACTCCCCTAGGAGCATGGAGCCTAACGCAGGGCTCAATCCCACGACCCTAAGATCATGACCTCGGCTGAAATCAGGAGTTGCATGCTTAACTGACTGAGCCACCCAGGCGCCCCTCTACGGCTGCTTTTGCGTACAATGGCAGAGTGTGTAGCTGTGACAGATGCGCCACAGGTCAGCAAAGCAGAACATATTTACCATCTGGCCTTTTACAGAAAATGTTTGCTGACCCTGGTTCTACATAATGGCCGTGGAGAAAAATGATCGTATCTTCTTGTCCCTTTCCTTTCAAAAGTGCTCTTTGTCAGACCAAATGCTGTTGGTGGCTTAAATCACTACTCGTATGTCATAGAGTTTGGATCCTTCAGCTCTCCTGTGAGTGTAATCCTGTTGATTACAAGTCCTTTGAGTATGACTCCTAGGACAGCACACACCCCAACTTACCCCCACCCCTGGATTTGGATCATCCAGCTGAGAGAAGAGGAAGAGTCTCACCTCCCTTGCTCTGGATAGCTTGCAGCCTAAGGTGGCACAGGCTTACATATGTGACACTCGTAGCATCCCTGTCTTCAGCACCATACATATTGCTTGTGAGCCCCCCCCCCCAACTCCGACACTGCCATCCTTTGTGCCGGCAGTTATACTTGTACATTTCAATGTCTGACTTTGCATCCATCCTTATTAAATTGCTTCTTGAGAAATTTTGTTCATTTTTTTTTTTTCTGGCTCCCTAGAATCACTTCAGATTTTGACTCTGCTATCCAGAGTATTTACCAAGCCTCCTGGCTTCACATCTTTTGAGAATTGGCTCCGTTGGTTTTCTTCGTCCTCAGCCAAGTCCCTGCAAAAAAAGTGTTGGAGCAGCCGGGGCTGAGGGCTGAGTCCTCCAAGATGTGATTAGAACATACTGTCCAGCTTGGCTTTGACCCTTTGGAGACTGTGGCTGAAGTGGCTGGGAAGTCAACCAACTGCGTTATTGTCCAGCACACATCTTTTTATCTTAATTAAAAGATATGAGAGCTTGGGCCAAGGAACTTTTAGACATAAAATGGCTATACGTAGGACTTCCCAGTCTATTAGTCTTTGATCCTATCACAAATCAAATAAGGTTACTTGCTATAATTTATTTTCGGGGATCCTTTAATGGCTCCTAGAGATCCTTGGTCCCTCTCTAAAGGTCTACATACTGCCTTTTTGAGAATGATTATAAAGTTTGGATGAGTTAGATTTTGCTGCATGATTTGTCCGGTATTACGAGAATTTATTGAAGGGCTTCTTAACCTTGGGTTCGTAAACTTGCATGGGAATAAATTACATTGTTATTTTCATTAATCTCTACCTGAAATTTAGCATGTTTTTCAATTATGAATGTATGTAATGAATCACAGTAACATTAGCATGACCTATGATTTATCACCATTGTAAATCATACCATTTTTCATATCACTTTTGGAGCTGTTAAATATCTTAAAATATCATTTAAATTCAAAACTACTTCAGAATTATGGTACTTATAAGACCTGCTGCTAGATCTTGTTATTTAATGCATTAATAAAGAAGCACATATATTGCCACATTGCAGATTAAAAAAATTATTTTCATAACTTCATTTTAATCCAGATTGGTTTCCCTTGCAATCTTCTATATTTTATTTTTTGCATTAAAAAATATTACTCTGAGAAGGGGTCTATAGGTGTCATCAGATTGCCAAAAGTGTTCATGCACAGAAAATGATGCCTGTCATGATGGTAGCAGCTGTTTCTTGAAAGCCTCAAGGGCCAGGGCCCTACGCAGAACTCTCCTTTGCTCAGATAAATCTCCAAAGGGGCAAAAGAACCCTTATCTCACTTTTGGTTCTTGTCTTGTCTTTGCTTAGACTAAGATGACACTAGCAAAACTTTCCATTCCACTGACAATTTGAATAGGAAGTGTTGGCCTCCCATTTTTTCTCCCTGGTCAAGCAGACCTGGGTTTGAATTACAGCTCCCCATCTACTTCTGTGGTCCTCAATTTCCTCATTTGTAAAATAGGTATATTACCATCTACTTTGCAAGGTGGTAGTAACGTTAAGCAAGGTGACATGTATTTTTCAATTGGATCCTCTGGGAAACAGCCCATGAAATGGAGTTCGGAGTATATGCAGTTTTTTGGAGGGGTATTACTTGTGACAGATAACAGGGGAGGAAGCAGAGTTGGACAGAAACACCCTTTAGGCCATGATGCGCATCTGACATCTATGGAAGGAAAAGGACCAGCGAGACAAGGAGAGCCTCAGAAAGTGATTCAGATCTCGAGTCTCTCCTAACCCAGTTGGCTGCTCTAGAGCAAAGAGTATCTGTGCAAAGAGTCTCATTTTGGGTAGAAGTGGCCCATTACACCCAGTCATCAGCTAGAGGGTTCCTTTGAAAGCTGAGGCACAACCTAAAGTGTTATGGTTGGAAGCTATTAGCTTGCTTCTCTTCTTGCGGCTGAATGGCAAGCTCTCTCTTGAAGGGGGATCTGAGCAGGGCCCCTCCACATCTGTCCCAGTTTGGAAGGCTGAGCACAGCCGTGGTGTTACAAGCAACACGCCTCTAAAGTAAGGAGAGAAATAAGCATGGCTATAGCCCGTGTCTCTAAGAGAATTACTTACCTGGTTTTATCCACACTGAGAGCCGGAGTCGTGATTATGAGAGTCAGGTACGGTCTTTCTAAGCTAGGAATCTTTTCATACCAGTACCTGGAATAGTTCTTTGACTTAGCACTTTGTGAAGGTGACGGGATCTGCTGAGAATGAGTTGGGAACTGAGTCCGTACTCTGTAAAGATCATGACAATAGCAACGACGAAGGTGACGTGTGGGAATGTAAAGTCAGCTACTTGTAAGGGCTGTACGTTGGCTACTGGTATGAGTTTCTCTCTCGTATTGTTCAGGAACTGCAGCTTACTAAGTGTGAGTGAGGAGTCAGCTCTGATGCCATGATGATTCTTCTCTCAGGAGTTCTCTGGCATGTTCCATGCCATCTGACTCTAGGCAGTAGGTACTGAGACACTGCTTCTGCCTTCAGAGACGTTATCACTAATCAGACAGTTCTTAGTCTTTGCTTAAAGACTTCCTCAAAGGGCTTCCTCACTGACTTCTGTTGGAGAGTTCCCCTTCTAAAATACCGTCTGTGTCCTCTGCCTGCTGACGGTGGTTGTGGGGAGCTGTCTTTTTCTAACTTGAACACTCTGGTCTACACTCTGTCTGGAAGAATATGTCCTGTGTCAGGGTGACTATTCTCTGCTGTGACCCTCAGAAGAGTCTTTGAGTCCCAGTGGGCAGGAAGAATCATGCTGTGCTGAGGTATGGGCAGAAGACCACTGCAGGCCCACTGCCCTTCCTGTGTAACATGTCTGACCTTCTCTGACACCAGTACATACATTTAACTTGGGCTAATGCCATTTAGTCAGTCATTGCCCAAGATTACGTGGGGTACACTGACATATAGTAGCTGCTAGATGTCTGTTAAATTCCATTCCCTGTGTTTTCCTGCTGGGTCGAGTCCATTCACAGTGGACGTGAGAGATATTTGCTTCTGGGCCTCATTGAAATGACAGCCTTGGAACTTCGGACTTCTAAATGGATTTGTGCAAATATTTCCTTCCCAGGATTGCCCTTCAATCCTCCAAACTCAGATCCCTTGGCCAGCTCCTTGGCAGTGATAAAAGTGTCATCTAGGGGATGGGCGGTCATCCCCATAGCTGGATGGTGAGCCAAACAGCTAGAGGAAGGCAGGTGCTCATGCCAGGAAGACCAGCCACTTGCCACCTCCTCCTTGGCCAAGCCACTGCATGCCCTGGGATGACGTACAGCTACGTGGCTGGAAGAGAGCTTGGCTCTCAGAGGTCCTCCGTGCTTCGCTCTCCAGACTGGGCTGCACATAGGACTTGACCTCCAACAATGGTAATAATACTTTTCTCTCTCTTTGAGAAGCTCTTATTTTCCTGGTGCTTTCCTTGCTTTATATTATTCCACAACACTCTGAGGCAAGGATGATTATTTCCATGTTACAGATAGGGAAACAGGCTTAGGAGTCTCTTGCCCCACTGGAACAGTTGGTAAGTGGTAGACCTGGCTTGTGAACACAGATGTGCCTGACCCCAATGCTTGCACTGGGTTCTCTCCTTTATGCATGGAGAACCAAAAGCAATGAAGCCAATTGTATCCAGCCTTTGGAAAGAGCATCTGCTGAACAGATGCCCAGATACACTGGCTGAATGCCAAGAGGATATAGCTTTTTCTTGGAGATGATGGCAATCTTGAGAAAGTGCTCCATGGCAGAGTGCTTTCACCATGAGTCACTCTGCTGTTCTCTTTGTGAGAGTTTAGCTAAGGAGGCATGGAGATTCACCTGTGGCTCCCAAATTTTTATGCCCCAGCAATTGAGAAGAGCAATTCTGGTAAGTAATACCTTCCCAGTAACATGGACCTTGCAGGAAGTCACGTGACCCACGTTAATCAGCACCCAGCTAAAATTCAGCTGTTTATGGGATCATGTAGACTGATTTACTAACATCTCCAGATAACCCATGTCCAAAGTTTTGTTTTTTTTTTTTTTAAATCTAAGAGTTACACAATGAATTCCTCCTCCTTGATAGTTTTCAAGTTAGAAATCTAAGCACCTGATGAAGGCACTCCCAGGTTGTCCATGATCCGGCCCTTGCAGTCTTTCACTCAGTCTCAGGACTCTCATCCTTGGCAATTCATGCTCCAGCCGTACCAGCATCCTGGTGTTTCCCAAGAAGCTCTGCTAACCCAGGCCTTTGCACTTGTTGATGCTTCTAGAAAAGCCCTTCCTCACCTTGTTTACATCATCCTTGCACATCTTGCAAGTCTCAGCTCTAAGTCAGATGAGGTTCTTCCTTCTCTTATCCTCTCGTAATATCTTGTAACACCTCCATAATCCAGTGTTGGGCACCTGGGTGGCTCAGTCGTTAAGCATCTGCCTTCGGCTCAGGTCATGATCCCAGGGTCCTGGGATCGAGTCCCACATCAGGCTCCCTGCTCGGCAGGAAGCCTGCTTCTCCCTCTCCCACTCCCCCTGCTTGTGTTCCTGCTCTCGCTATCTCTCTCTCTCTGTCAAATAAATAAATAAAATTTAAAAAACAAAACAAACACTTCCATATCCAGTGTTTGGAATCATCTGTTCTCTCCTCCCTCTTCTTCGTGAGCCTGTATGAGCTCAAGGAAGGGAAATGCATCTTACTGCTCTCTGAACACTTAATCAGATAGCCAGACACACAGTCAGTATTGAGGAAACCTTTGGGACTTTAACCTTGGGGCATATTGGAATCTTAGTTTGAGGTTGTGGGGAAGGAGAAGAGATGGAAACAGGTAGAAACGGAGCCTTTATGATTGGGCCTCTCTGTGGATACAGCACTCCCCAGAGTCATTGTCAAACTAAGCTAATACAAGTAGATGGTAAATGCCAACTTAATATAAGTAAACTTTCCAAGAAGGATTCGTTGCCCAAATCCAAGGGTCTTAGGTTTGGATGGGTAGGTGTGGAGTCAGGTCAAGACTCTGGGCATGGGACTGCAGACTGTGTTGGGGGGGAACAAGGATCTTATTCCTAGAGGAGAACTATGTCAGGCCTTTGCAGGATAGTAGGGCCTGGCTAACCATGATGAATTTTGTGTTAAGATTCCCACTACAGGAAAGAAAATCTGAGGCAGAAGTCCCTCAAAATTCCCAACAACTTGGCAATGATTGGGAAAATGCACAGGGATAGCCAGGGATCACTAACTGTTCAGCAGGTGCAGATCCCTAATTCCCCACCTAACTCCGTATAACTCTCAAACTCTCTCTGTCTCTATCTCTCTCTCTCTTTCACACACACACACGCACGTGTGCACGATGGTATGCCCGCTGGTGGAGTGTGTATCTTCACGAGAAATGTTCCACCAGAGCAAGGTGGAGCCTGAAGCTATATCCCTTACTCAAGGCTCCAGATTGGGCCAGCAGGGACTAACAGACATAAATCACTTTTAGGGATAGAACATCAAAGAAGCCAATAGAAGATTAAATAAGTATTTAGGAGGAGAGACTCATGTTTAGTAAATTCTGTGTGCCAGGCTGTGAGCTGAGGGCTTCAATGCACAGACCACTCTCTTTAATTAATTTAATTTAAATTAATTTAATATTTAATTGAAATTTTTGAGATAATTGTAGATTCACATATAGTTGTAAAACAAAATACAGAGAGATTTTTGTATACTCAGTTTTTCCCAATGGTATCACCTTGCAAATCTATGGTATGATATCACAACTACAGTATTGACATTGGTATCATCTTCCAGTTGTATTCACATTTCTCCAGTTTACTTATACTCGTATGTGTGTGTGTGTGTGTGTGTTTAGTTCTGCACAATTTTATCGCCTGTGTAGTTTCTGTATCTGCTGCTAATTTCAACACACATAATGCCACAAGGATCCCTTACATTGCCCCTGTGTAACTACACCCTCCTCCCAGTGCTCTTTCTTAATTCTCACGCTGTCCATGTGAGGCAACCAAGTCTCAGAGCACTATGTCATTTGTCAAGTGTCATCTGGTCTGTAGTAGTGAAGTTTAGATTCAGAAGTTTGTCCAAAAATATACATCACATTCATAGTTTTAATTTAAAATATACATCACATTCATATTCTTAATTTTTCATTTGTGTATTCATTCAGCAAATATTTATTGAGTTCCTACTGTATTCCAAGAACTCTTCCAGGGACTAGGATTTCAGCAGTGAAAAGATAACCAATTCACTGCCTCTCCTGGAGTCATCATTCAAGTGCAAGGGTCAGACCATGACTATGAAAATCCATATAATTATAATGTAATTTCCGGTGAGGACAATTGCTCTGAAGAAAAATAGAGGAAAGGGGTGGCAGGATGGGGCATGCTATTTTAGATGGGGTAACCAAGACAGCTTGCTCTAAGGAAGTGAAATTTGAGAAGTCTTGATTAATGAGGAGTATGGGGCATTGGATTTCTGGGGGAGAAACAACCCTGGGCAAGGAGGAGAACAATCACGAAGGTGCCGGCTTGGGCGTGAGTTGAGCATGGTTTGGATGTCAAGGAGACCAGTGGGCCTGGGCCAAAGCGAAGGAGTGAGAGTGTGAGGAACATGAGATCAGATGGAAGCAGAGCTGGACTATGAGGGCCTCAGAGGCGGTGAGAGAGAGTTTGGATCTTATTATAAATGGGAGTGGAAGCCACTGGAAAGTCTGAAGCAGAAGAAAAACATGATCTGGCTTTCAGTTTGTGAAAAACCATCTTCTGGCTGCTGGGTGGAGAATGGGCTGTAGGAGGACAAAGTTGGGAGCAGGGAGAACAATTTGGTGGCAACAGCAATAAACCACACGAAGGTACAGGGACGGCGTGGACCTGTATGGAAGCGCTGGACTTAGGGAGAAGAAGTGTTTGGATTCAAGATGTATTCTGTCAGGGTACCCCTTAGGACTTGATGAAAGATTGGTTACGGGGTGGGTTTCAGAGCAGACCAGCAAAGGGAGTCATCTTAGACATTACTAAAATTGAGTCACTACTGCCGTTTGATCAGGACATGGCAGTGCAGTGCCAGACATCAGGAATCTTATTCCAAGTGAAAGGACCACTGTAATCCAAGGCACGTTGCTTATTTTTCTCCCTCTCTGTCTCTCAACACATGTCCTGAAGTTTCAGCACGGAGGAAAATGTCCATGAGAAGAGGACTGTTGGCCCAACCATTTAGCAGACTCACCAAATGGAGCCCAGGGCCAGGCTGTGTGCTGATACTGGGCAGCTGGAGTCTGATGGGACCCAGACCCTGCCCCTGAGGGGTGGGGGGGAGGAGGTAGGAAAATGAAGACACAATGATAGTGTTAAATGCCGGAGCATGGAGCTTTGTGCATGCCTGTGTGGTGTGGGAGGCAAGGGAACATCAAGGGTGATGTGTGTGGATTTTATCTAGTTGTCGTGATGATGGTTGTGGGGTACATTAAGGGATGGTGCCATGGCATGAGGGGATGTTCAAGCATCAGTCTTAATGCTTGAGAGCATGTTGTCCAGTTATAGAAAGGAGGCTATGAATTCCCGAGATGGAGAAAAGCAACAGCAAAAAGACTGAGTCACTCTGCAGCACGCAGTACTTGGAGATGGGCAAGTTGCTCATCTTGATGGAAACACAGTATTCATGAAGAGGGAGATGAGGCTGGAGAGGTAGGCTGAGGTCAGCTCCTGACATCTGGTTAAGCTGCTTGGACATAATCCTGATGGTAACTAGAGTGGGTTGGAACACTCAAAGTTCTTAAGGAAAGGAATTTCTTGGTTAGATTTAAATTTTGAAAGTTTATTCTTGCCAAATAAGAGCTTCATTTGTTAAGGTCTACATCTTTCCTTGGGTGGACAAAAAGGAGACACTGGCCTCCAGCTCAGCAACCTTGCCGGGCATTCCAGCTTAAACTTCCATCTTAGCTGACCCAGCCCTACAGGTTATAATGTGAACTGTCTAAGAAGGGACAGTTGTTTTGCTGAAGCAGTGTCCACATCTGTCACTGTGGTAAGTGAAAGTGCCTATCTGCTTGTCTCACAGGCAGTGGGGTCTGGTGCAGGGGGACCTGAGTTGGGGGACAGAGGGGTTCTATACCAGGACCTTCGGTCTGGAACTCCAGGCCTCTCCCTGGAGGCTGTGGGCTTTGCTTCCTATGTGGTCTCAGACTCAGCCCCTCGTCTCAGTTTCTCCATCTGGAAAAATGGCAGAACAGTCTGTAACTTCTTAGGATGCTCAGGAACGATCGTGTGTGGAAGATTTGGAGAAGGCAGATGAAAGGCTTTCTCAGATGTGCTTCTGCCTGCAAACAGGACTCAAGCACAGTGGGCAGATAAGACCGGCTGGAGAGAAAGAGTGAAAACACGTGTGTGGTACATCAGCTCCGCCTTTGCTCTTCTTTCTCCTTCCTGGGGTCACAGAATTGCTTGAGGTCCACACTGGGAGAGGTCTTTGCCAGGGCAACAGATTCTCCCACCTGGCTGGTAAGTTTTTGCCCCTGTAAAATGGAGCTGTATGGTCCATCTCTCCCAGCGTGATTGTAGAATAGTGCGTGGCACATCATAAGTGCTTAATAAATATTTGATACCCAAAAGGAAAAAAAAAAGGTATTAAGCACTGAGGCTTTTCAGATGCACAGAGCTCATCAAATTCTCCAGAAGCAGCAAGGAAAGAGCCTAGAGCGTGGGATTTAGAGCTGGACTGGTGTGGTTGCAAAGATTTTTTTTTTTTAATTTATTTATTTGAGAGAGAGCGAGCACGAGCAGTGGGAGGGATATAGGGAGAAGACAAGCACACTCCCTGCTGAGCGAGGGGCCTGATGCAGCGTTCAATGTGGGGCTCGATCCCAGAACCCTGATATCATGCCTGAGTCGAAGTCAGACGTTTAACCGACTGAGCCACCCAGACGCCCCTAGACTGGCGTGGTTTCAAATTGTGTGTCCACTGGTTACTAGTGATGAGATGTTAGGCAAGGTCCTCACAGAAGTGTGGTTTTCTCATCTGGCCCATGGGACTTGGACCCTCTGTCTTCTCAGATTGCTCTTCTGCTGGTGAAGGTAATATAAGATCATGTGTAAAAGTGAGCGGCACATAGTAAGGTCTTCAGTGCCCAGTGGCTGAGTCTCCTTTGCTTCCATTGCTTGTATTGCCATGAGGATGCGTAGTCAACAGTCACTCTGTACAACACTTGCCAAACACTGGGCACATGTCCATACTACTTTGAAACACTCGGCAACTCTACGAGGATGGTAGTGTCACTTTCCCTATTTCACAGATGGGGAAACAATAAAGGGGAAACTGAGGCACATACAAGCTAAGTAACTCTCATGGGTAAATGGGGGCCGAACAGGGGTTGGAACCCAAGCCCCCCGGCCAGAGTGTGTGCGAGCGGACTGCTCGTTAGCTGCTCCTCTTCACTGGGGCTCCCTTTGCTGACACCAAGGGCTCCACAGCTGGTGCCTAAACTCCCCTGCCCCTGCCCAGAATATCTGGGACCCCCAAGCCCTTTGGAATCCTTGATTCTTTCACTTGCTGGAAATAATGCAAAGAGTTCTAACGAGACTGTCTGACCAAAGTCCTTTCTGTCCCCCGCAAGCTTTGAGGCTTCATTTCCTGAAGCCCCAGTTTTTGCACCTGTAACACAGGGGTATCTGAGCTAGTTGTGGTTATTGTGAGAATAAATATGCATATGGCATTTTGAATTTTAAAGTAATGAGGACTCCCATTGACTGGATGCCCAGAATGTGCCAGGCCCTTTCCTTCCACTCTGTAGGCACCAAGGACCCACACCCCTACGCCCGATACCACCCTGTAAAGTCTTTCTCCCACCCCTGGGCTGCACTGCAATGTGGCCCTCAGAGTACTTGGGGGCTCCGCAGGCACTGTTCCATCGTCGGCTCTTCTGTCTTGCTGGCAGAGTGGTGGCGGTCTGAATGTTTTCCTCTCTCCCTCATTGACAAGGGAGATGGGCATTGAGGGATTTGAGAAGCCCAGAGGTGTGCTTTTGTGCCCCCAGCATGATCCTTGTTAATAGCTCTGAGGCAGGGTCATTTCAAATATTGATTTCTTTTTGTCTCCCTGGATTTTCCTCTTTTCCTTTCTCTTTCACTTTCCCCCATTCAAGTTGGTAGAAAGTCTGCAACTCCTTATCTCAGAGGTTTATAACAGGAGGCTCATGATGGGAGGTTTGCGGCCTAAGCTAAGTGTTGAAAAGCAACGTCCTTCAGGGTTCACGTAGGTGAGATAAAAGCAAAACACAGAGGAAACGTGCTGCGCATAAATCTAATGAGCAGTGGTGGAGGGGTTGGGGCAAAATGAAGAATGCGTGCTGTTTCGGCTTGGAATGGTCAACTACGTTTCTGATCCAAGAGAGGCCAGATCTTTGAGCTTTTCAAAGAAGAGACAATTCTGGATCTCCATGTAAAATCTCCTGATTTAACATTTTGCAATTAATTCAACTTAGATTTTTAAGACAGGCACAGGTCTACACTCTGCTGAATAAAACCATCCTGACAGTTGTAGGTAGGCCTTTGGTGTGGCCAAGGGTTACAGGGTTTGAGGAGAGAAGGATTCCTCCAGATGAAAGAGAAATTCACCCAGGCTGTGGGCAGAGAGGGGTTGTCAGTGTGGATTCTTTGAGCAGAGGGATCTTTACCTTGACCCCTGAAGTACCCTAAGCATATGGTAAGACCTTAGAGGGGATCTCTTCATGGTTCGCCCAGGAGGCTGGCTGTATACCAGGGCTCCCCTATCCCCAGAAAACCTGCTGTCACACAGCAGGGGGTTAGATGCAAAGGGACCATGTGGACTAGACAATGGAGGGGGGGGGTGTCCTAGGAGAAAGGGCTCTGGGCAAACCGTTAAAACCATGGAAGGATCTCCATAATAGCTTGGTACCAAGTGAGACCCTAGAGTCACTGATACAACCTCAGGAAATGAAGGGATCCCAAAGAAAGGTGAGACTGAATTTTTTTCACTCTGGTAGGAGAGAGCTCAGGAGGTCAACATTAGGTTGAATTGTGTGAAGTACAGTGTGCTCTTCACTCCCACCTGAGTTTGAATCCCACCAAGGTTCATATCTTCATGCTCATAGGAGATGGTATAACATCCTTCTTCTTAATTAATTCTTGTGTGTGTGTGTGTGTGTGTGTGTGTGTGTGTGTGTGTGTGTGTGTGTGTGTGTGTGAGGGAAAGCTTTCTCAAAGTCTTTCACAGAAGTAGTTCCCCTTGTCACCTTCCAGTTGGTGGCTTTATGTCTTCCCATTGGCTACTGCTGGTCTCCTCAGATTCTTGGGGTTCTTCAGCCATTTGCTCAAGATTGCCCTCTGGGCACTCCAGCCAGTGGCCCCTCACAGCATACTTTGCCTAGTCTCATGATGCTTGGTTCTCCCATTTCTTTTTCAAGACGCTTTTTCAGAGGCCTTCATTAAAGACGTCACTCTTTGAGGTTATTCTGAATAGGTCTCAGAATGGAGGGTCCATTTCATGCAGTGCTGGCAAACCATGTCTTTGGTCTCTTTCCGCAATTTAGCTAACATATACAGAATGCCCTGCATGCCTCAGGCACAGGGCTGGGGCCTGGGGATGCAGACGTGAATAGGCATGGTCCTTGCCCTTACAGAGTTCACTGTCTAGTTCGGAGGTAGAAGCATCAACAGATAGCTGTAGTGTACCACAGAGATGGCTGGCAGTGGTGTGAGTGATGATGACAGGGGCAGGGAGGGGAGGCAACAAACCACCCAAGGAGTAGAAAGGATACTGTGACCTTCTAGAGAAGGATGAATGAGAGTTCTCACACTGAAAAATGGTATTGACCTGGATCAGGGGTGGGGAAATGGAGGGATGAGGTCATGGGTACAGTGCTAGCAAATTACGGAGGGACAGGAAACAGAGATGTTTGACAATGCCAAACTGCTTAGTGTGTGTGGCAGGGACAATGTGTGTGTTCACCAACACTCCTGTCCCTTTCCTTTTAGACACACAGGTTGGACTATACTTCCCAGCCTCCCTTGGAGTTAGGCAGGACCCTGTGACTAAGTCCTGGCCAGTGGAATGTTTACAATCTCCCACATTCTTTGTTTCCTGTTGCTCTGGTTTAATGAAGAGAACCTCAAGGACCAAGAGAGGATAATAACAGAACCGTAAGACAAATAGAGCCAGGGCTCCTGAGTGAGGGTGGGAAACATGGACCTAGTCACCCACCCATTGGACTTCAGTGGGAACTAGAAAATAATCTGTTGGTTAGATCACTGAGATTTGGGGGTCATTTGTTTCAGAAGTTGTTCTAACCTGACTAGTCAATGCACCTACAGAATAGGGTCCAGGGAGGGAGGAGAAACTGGGAAAGATACTGAAGAGGAAGGCTGGGGCCAGGCTAAGAAGGGCCACGAGTACCAGTCTGAGGAGCATGGATGGCAACGGCAGATTAGTAAACATGTTTCGGATATGGGTGGTTAAAGGTGGGAATGAAGGTAGCCATGATAAGGCAGTTAGATTTAGCCAGATTTCCCAGAGGATTAACTCTTGAGTCAAAGTTATGGACACTATGTCCAAAAGTATCTTATAGCTGAAAGGCTTATAACCAGACTCATCACCACCATGGTTTGCCACTCAAAGTCCTCTTATCAAGTCAGAGAAAACTAAATCAACAATATTGTCTAATACCTACTTTGGCTCAAAAATTTTGTCACACTCATTAGATGGTGTCCTTGATGACTGAAATCCCCACCAGAAATTCTTCCTTTCGATGCCAATGAACACCCTTAACATGAGCAAACTGAAGACATTTTAGAAGTCTCTTGAAAGGATTCCTGCTCATCTCGGCCAAACGTGGGGAGGCGGGGAGCCCTAAAATGGTTTGTTTGACTTAAGAAATCCAAGGTAGTTGGAGAACTGTTTCTAGCAAATTTATATATATACACACCAGCACAGAAATCTTGACAGTACAATCTGAGGAATGTGGATCCTGTTGACTCATCAGTTATGAGATGACCCTTGAGTTTGGAAGAAATCCTTTTACTTGCTGCATGGTACCGGGAAAGAGCTAGAATGCTTTGGCATTAGCAGTGTTCTCTGGGGTTGCACATATAGCAACAAGGAAGTCAGGCCAAGGCAGATGTTACTTCCTAGAGAGAAACCAGATTAAGAGTCAGGAACAAGAGAATGAGCGAGCTGGTGTGTGTGACCGGGGCTGGAATTGTTTTCTGAAAGGTTGTTCATAGGCCAGTGGGCATTTCACTGTTGCCTGCAGAAAAGATCACAACCTGTGCAAAAGGAATACCTCTTAATGGGTGTTTGGTTTAGGATTTTATTTCAAGTGCAAGAGCTGATGCAAGAGCTGAATCAGAAGAAAACACTTGATAAAAGTGATGTAATTGCACTACAGAGGAAGAGATGAGGTTTGTACGGCACTTGTATTTATTGTGTGCCTGTAAGTTGCCAAGCTCCACGCGAGGTGTTTTGCATTACTATCTTGTTTAATTCTTACTAGAACTCTGGATTAACCTGGCCCTATTCCCATGTCAGAGATGCAGATGCCGAGGTACAATCAAAGTACTGATTGCCTAGGTAGTCTGCCTTGTAAGTGGTGAGGCCAGGGGGTGAATCCAGTCTCCAGTCTCCAGTCTCAAATCCAGTGTCCTTTCTACTCCAGGTGTGGTGCAGTATGGTCAGAATGCAGAGTCTCCACTTCCCTGTTCTCCCAAGTGATGTCAAAGCTGTTTTTCTTGCTAACTATCTCCTTTGAGCAGCCTGTATATTCTCCCCTTTCCTCTGCATTTAGCGTCTTTTGGGGGTGGCCATGCCTTTAGTCTCCAGAAGAGCACTGTATCCCCTTTGTCTTCCACTCTGTGGTTGAGCACACCCTGGACCCCAAAGCCTGCCAAGGTTTTCCCACTGGAAGGCCAGCATTCCGTTGGTGCCTAGGATTTGCCATGGCAGTGCCTTAATGGGGCTGGGGCTGATTCTTCAGGCTGGGGAGTTCTGGAGGCCCCCATAAAGCTGAGTGTCATGGACAGATGGTAACTTGTGACTCATAGCATCTGTTGGCGTCAGCCGTCAGGGAGACCACAGCCAATTGATTCTCAGAGCCTCCTGGCTGAATAAGGCCTGGCCACTGCTGGAAACCAGACCAGAGTTATTGGCAGTGCCAGGCATTCTTCAAGGAAATGCAAGTAATTTAAGATAATCCCTGGGCAGGATTTGCATCCTGGGTTCCCCAGTTTCCCTGAAGAACTGTGTGTAATTGCCAAGTGATAATGAAAAAAGCAGTTTAAGATTTCCTTTGAGAAATGGATGCCTTACGGTGGGAGTTGGAGTAACCCCATGATACCGTGAGAGACAAGAAGGACAGTGTGATTTGAAAGCCAGAGCTTTGGTGTCAGCAAACCTGGGTTCAGCTCCCACCCTTAACGCTTACTAGCTGTGTGGCTTTGGACAAATTGCTTGCCCTCTCTGAGCCTCAGGAGCCCTAGCTATAAAACGGAGATACTACTACTTGTCTTCCAAGACTGTATACAGAAGACTTAGCACAGTACATGGATTATCATGGAATTCTAATCAGCATTCCTTTCCCTTCTTCTCATTCTGTTTTGGGTCCCTACTTGCTGAAAGGTTGTGTTCTACATACAAGGTTAAGAGGAAACTTGCTATGGGTCATGCTTAAGCAAGTTTCCTGATGGCCCATTTCCATGGTAACGAATACTATGTTACCACATCAATATACTTGTCACTCTGACATGGTGCACATTGACCTGTACCTCCGTGGATCTCAGGCCAGAAGAGTACCAGCTCACCCTAGTGATCCTCAGACCTCAGCACTGACACATATCTTCATGGTGAAGACAGACTCGTTGATGTGCTCAGACAGTTATTTCTCTGCCTGGAACTTTCTGCTATGCAGATAGTACCGTTCAAGGAAATTACCCCAGGCCAGTACTCCTGCCTCCCAACAGGGCTCTTGCTAATAATTTAGAATTATTATCTTCCCTTTTTGATTGATTGATTATTTCCTTCACTCTTTCATCCATTCCCATATTTATTCTCTGAATGGCGACCGTATGCTAGCTCTGGGGGTACAGGGATGGATAAGACCGGTGTCAATCCTGCCTTCGAGGAGAACCCAATCTAGCGCAGAAGACAAAGTGGTGGATGGGTCCACCTGAATGCCAGGAGTGCTAAAGGAGAGAAGATCGTAACAGCCTGAGGGCGGGGGGAGGTGTCGGGGGGGTGCTCTGTGACAGGTGATGTCTGAGTGGAGCCCAAAGTGACAAGTAGGAATCAAGCTGACCCATATTTCTGCCCTTTTGACCTCAGGCCGGACTACCACCCCCTGAGCAGAACATTCGGCTCTTCAATCCTCTGGCCCATTTCAGTCTTTGGCCTCAGCAATCATGCAGCTTGTGACAAGCCCCATGGTCCACGCATGCTGACCGCTGGCTCTCTGCTAAGCTTGTGAGGCTCTCTTATGTCACTTGTCCACAGCCCCATAACAAGTTTCGGAGCTGAGTTTTGAGCTGATACAGTCTGACTCCTGAGTCAGGGCTCTGGATGGCAGCAGTTGATTATCTCACTTTCTGCACCATGTCAAGGGTTAACTCTTGCCTTGTGCTGGAAGAAGAGCTGGCAGATTGCTGGCCGAGCTTAACATCCATCCTTACTGCAGCCTTAGCAAAGATTCCCAGACCCTTTCGCTGACAGGGCTCTCCTCAAAGAAAGTCATTCTCAGCAGAGACGTGCATGCAAGGATCCAGTTTATTTGGGTTGAGCAAGGATTTCCAGTCCTTAGTTGAGTTGTAGCTTGCCTGGGCCCACCTCAGTTCAGGAAAAAGCCTTTGACTGAATGGTCTGCCTCCTCTTTGCCAGCATTTTGCAGTGTTGATAGGGCCAGGCTTTCTGGATGGCGATTCCAGTTGTTGTGTATATTTCCAAATGCTCACAATTCTGACATCTGGAACCCTGCAGTCCGAGTGTGTACCCGCATGGTCATCTGTTGCAGGGGTGCCCAAATAGTTCTCCTGAAAAACAGACTGGCTGCTAACCCATTTTCTGCTGTTGTTTTTAAACAAGTGTTTCCCAAAACTATTCCCTAATAGTGGCGGGTTAGGAGAGGAGAGAAAATAAAACAGAACAGGATTGTGGAATGTACTGGGAAGGAAAAACAAGAGATAAACCACCTCCATCACCCACCGCCACCACTAAAAAGCCTGGGCTGTAGCTCTGGGCTTTCCATAATTTGGAACCAGAGTTTCTGAGCTGGTGGTCTTTCTCTGGCAAAGGTGATTTTTTTTTTTTTTTTTTTTTTTTTTAAATTTAGGCTGGGGGATTCTCTTCATCTCTTTGGAAGTTCTCAGCCAGTAAATGTGAAGTTGTACACACCATATGGTTTGGAAATAATCAGACGTGGAAGGATGCAGGTGTGAAGATGCTGGGGACCGCTGGGTCTCAGGGCAGGAGCTCCTTGTTCTGCATGATGCATGGCTCCCTCCCCATGGGTCTAATTCAGCCCCCCTGATGGAGTCAGCTTCTTAGACTGGTTCAGAGGCACCAGAAGCACACCTCCTAAAATCCCAATAGCCTTCCCTGACTCTTCCCCACCTGGGGAGACTGGGGGCTGGCTCAGGTTTATCAAGTTCCCACTGCTCTCCTTCAGGCTTCTGTGCCTTTTGTGCTTTATTGAGAATATACGTGTGTGTGTGTGTGTGTGTGTGCGCGCGTGCATATATATATATATATATGTATATTTTAAAATATATTTAGAATATATATAAATACATGCTTTCAGAATATATGTTTAGAACCTATATGAAATAGTAATACTTTACATTATTGGTATATATAATATATACAAATACACATATTGTATATGTATATATGTGTATGAGCCATCTTCTCCTTGTAATTCTATTATATACATATACACGTATACTCCTTCCTGAACAGTTACCCCCCCCACACACACCTTGTATATGTGGTTTCTTCTTTGCCAAGCTGCCATGCTCCTCCGCAGGCATGGGTCACCCCACACTGGAGCTCTCCTTTCACGAGGGCTGCACCTCCGATGAGAGGCAGAAGAAGTTCATGGCCTTTGTAAAATCTCTCACTTGCTTTGCACTTGGGCAGTGTGCAAAGTGTTCTCTCTCTACCAGCACCTGGCTTCCCATACCCTTTGACCCTCCCATAATTACCACCTTGTTTTTCTTCTTTACAGTTTTTCTACAGAGTCCCCCTTTTTTTGGTTGTTGTTAAATGAAAAATTTAATGTGTAGTTCAAGAGAAATTCAGTCAGTATGTTTCAGATTCATTTCCAGTTAAATCATCTGAAGTCGTTTTATAATCATAGTTTGGCAGCCAGGGGACCTTGGAGGCTTTTTTTTTTTTTTTTTTTTTCTGGCCCTTTGACTTGAAGTCAGGACCTTCTGTGCTGTGTGGTGCTGAGTGCTCTGGACTCCCCGGCAGGCAAGTGACAGTTTACAGGGCGGCAGCTGGGAGATGGAGCAGGGATTTGGGACCAGGGATTGTGTTAACTGCTTTGCCGGTGGTGCAGGTGCCATCTATCTTGCCGTCTCTGTCGGCAAGATGCGCTCTATTTTGCCGTCCCGTGCTCAGTTTGCCCATCTATAAACTGAGGGTACTCCCCACACTTACTCCCTTTTCTTTAAAATGGAGATTATAATAGTACCTTTAAAATGGGGCTAATAATAGTACCTACCTCTGGTGGCTAAGAACCCCTAAGCTATCTAGAGAACGTGCTTAGCAGGTGGTCTGGTAAGAGTTCAGTCCCTCTCTGACAGCTGTTCTTGTCAGCATTATTGCCAGCAGCTAGAAGGTTGTCAGTGTTGAGGACACCTTCTAGGTGCCTGGTGCTGTGCCGGCTGCTCTAGTCTGAGCCCTGTGCCCGGTGCTGTCACCCCCACCTCCTAGCTCTCTCTGACCTTGCTGAGTGCTCTCTCTTGCACACATCTCTCTTCTCTTGACTTTCCCTTATAGGCTGCAGATCTGGGCTCTGCTCCAGGGAGAGCCTCTTTCCTTTCTCCACTCCTCTTGAGCAGATGCATCTTTTTCTGTTGATTGAACAATGTCTGTGCTGTATTTCTGGCCCTGACTTCTGCCCTGAGGTTTAGGTGCGCATATCCATACTCACTTGATGTTGCCCAGGTACCTCTGGCTCAGCAGATCCACACCTAAGCCTCTTACCTCCTCCTGCCTCCCACCTCCCTAGGCCCCCCAGTCAGCCCCTTCTGCTCCGGTCCTTGCCTCAGTTAATGGCACCACCTCCACCTAGTCACTAAAGCTAGGGCGCCCACCTTGATGACTCTTCAGCCACCATATCTAATAAATTACCAAGTCCTGTGATTCGATTGATTTCATGCTTTTCAAATCAGTCCCTTCCTCCCCATTTCTGTAGCTCCTGCACTGGTCCATGCCCTCAGTAATTCTTCCTTGCCTTGTTCCTTGGACCCTGGCTCTGTTTGCCCTTTGGCCTCTCCTCCACTTGTGGCTGGGGCCAGCTGTCTGCATCTAGGTTAGAATCATGCCACTCCTCTGGCTGCAAAGAATTGGTTGTAATTCTTTCTAAAGAATTATGATCAAACTTCTGAATTTCAGTACCTATTTCATTCAGTTTCATTGAACTCAATTAAGTTAATTAATTTCATTCAACACCTACTCCCATCCATTCGTTTTTTTTTTTTTTTTAAGATTTTTATTTATTTCTTAGAGACAGCGAGAGAGGGAACACAAGCAGGGGGAGTGGGAGAGGGAGAAGCAGGCCCCCCGCGGAGCAGGGAGCCCGATGCGGGGCTCAATCCCAGGACCCTGGGATCACGACCTGAGCTGAAGGCAGACGCTTAACGACTGAGCCACCCAGGCGCCCCTACTCACATCCATTCTTAATAAGTAACTTACCCTCATCCTTAGTTTAATCCTCTACCATCAAATACAGGTTTCTGGGTTGTAATAGCCTGGCAACTCCCAAGTGGAGCTTGCTTGGAGTTACCATCCAAATGAATATACTGGGACAACATTTCCAAATATATTTGCTGTTTAATAAACTCAGGGCTTTCAGAAGATAAAGGAGTAGGGTGCTCCTCTGCACTCTCCCCAGCATGCCAACCGCGTGCTTGATAAGCAGAGAGTGCTGCAGACCTGGAAACTGAAGCTCTGTAGGGGTCTTCATACACCAGTTAGCATTGGTCACACAAGGTGGAGTGTGACATTTCAGGACTTCGCTGAAAGACAGTCAGGCTAATTCTAGGCAGCCAAGGCAAGCCTTTTGACTTGTTCTTTCCTTCTCCACCAGGACCAGAGCAGAAGAGGGGTGCCCTCATGTCCCACCCAGGCTTGCAGGTGTTCTGTGGGGGAGGTAAGGATTTATGGTTTGAGGCTGCCTGCTGAGGTGGGCACCAGCTCTCTACTTTCTCTGTCAGCCGGGACCAGGCATTCCACTCTGCCCCCTCAACCTTTGTATACCAAGAGTAAAGGGATTGACCATCATCAGTGGCCTTCAATGAGCCTAGCTCCACAACAGTGGAACCCACCTGTGACTGGAACCCAGACTGATCTCAGAGAAAGTGGTGCCCATGTAACCTACTTCAGAATCTAGAACAAAATAGGGTGAGGGTCTTTGAGTGTTGGAAAACTTCCTTGCAAGTTCATTAGAAGATCCACACAAGAAAGCCACACATGTTAGTGGACCAAGGAGAAGCATGCCAGGTAGAAAGGAAGGCAATGGAGAAAAATAGCCTGAATGTCTTTTCTCTGCTGTAACCTCTGGTTTCTCTGGCTGCTGACTCAGCTTTTCCCCTGGACTCCTGTTACACGAATATCTCTAAGGCAGTATAAACCAAGTTACATTGATGTCTGTACCAGCTGCCGAGGGATCCTAGAGAGGGAGGGATAAACTTGGCCTGGGTTGGAGCAGGGGATGGGAGAAGGGCAGGATATTTACAATGGGTTTTAGAGCACGAATAGGAGTTTTCTAGGAAGAGAAGAAGGAAAAGCATTGACTGTAAAGATGATAACATGTGCAAAATCATGTTTAAAAACTAGTAAATGAGTTCAGCCTGACTGGGGCCTAGGGAGGAGCAGGGGGCATTTTATAACGCCCCAGAGGGTGACGAGCTAAAAGTTATGGAGGCTAAGAAGTCTAGACACTCTCCTTGCAGTGCAGAGGGACCTGAGAGGGGTGAAGTAACTTCTGCAGCAAGTTCAAGTCGACTGGAACCCTGCCCTTTTTCCCTCTGACCCATGCCCTTTCATTTTCTGTCTTACTTTCTCCGCTCCCCCGCCCCCCACCCAGTGATTTCAAACATTTGAATGAGTGAACATCTCCAGTCCAGTAACCCTTCTGAGAAAACAAAACCCAAAGATCAAACCAAAACAGAAACCTGGGGTTGTCACTCCCTGAAGCATGGAGAGGAGAGGCATGCCCGGGCAGGAACCCAGCTCTAGATGGGCTGGGTGGCAGCGAGGGCTAACCAGAGAGGTTCATGGGCTTAAGCTGAAGAAGACCAGCCCCAGGGCTCTCCTTGTGTGTTGCTTCTCCTTTCCAGGGGGAAAGGAATCTCAAATATTTGTCATGAAGAGGAAATCTTGGCTGGCCTCAGAAATCACAGATAATTAAGAGATATGATTTATCATTGACGATGTTTCCCGGGCACAGCCAGAGTGTGAGTAAGTGTTTTTCAGGCTGCCTGGGAAGGCTCTGTTTGCACGTCAGAGGCCTCGCTCTGCCTTCAGCTGGGACACCAGCAGAGAGGCCTCTGGGTCTGTCCAGGAGCCGTTCCCTGCCAGGGGGACGGTGGCCCTGGTCATGCACTGGGCAACATACCTGGGTTCTCTGAAGCTCACTATCTCCATTTGCAGAGTTAACACAGAGGTTCTCTAACAGGACAGTTTTGCCCCCTGGGGACACTTAGCAATGTCTAGATAATATTTTTGCTTGTCATAGCCTGGGGGAGAGGTACTACTGGCATTTAGTGGGGAGGAGCCAGGGTCGCTGCTAAACATCCTACGATGCACAGGACGGTCCCCGGAACAAAGAATTATCTGGCCCCACATATCAGTGGTGCCAAGCTTGAGAAAGCCTGAGTCAGAGCAATGATGTAGCCCCAGAGTTGTTGACATGGTCAGTGAGATCACACATCTGTACTGCCCAGTGCAGAGAGGGCCCTGCTTAACCGTACTCAGAAAAGTGGTGCCTACAGTTGTTTCTCTTGGAAGGCCATAGAGCCATCAGTCTGGGGTAGTTCTGAAGGAGAGATGCCAACTGGGGAGAGAAGGGGGCTACCCTCTCCAGAAACCCTCTTTCCTGCCCTCTCTACCTCCCTCCCTCCTTCCCTCCCTCCCTCCCTTTCTCCTTCCTCAAACAATTACAGAGTACCTACAAGGAACTAGAAACTTGGGAAGCAGTGGTGAATGGAACCAAAAGGCCCCTGTCTTCATTAGGACTTTCATTCTAGGGAATTTCTGATTAACAGATGCATCATGCTATATCAAATGCTAGAAATTTCCTATAAAGGAAGAGAAAGCATTGTAAGGGGTGGCAGGCTGTGTGCCTTACTACAGAAGGTGAGGGCAGGCTTCTGGGTGCAGTGGCATTGGAGCAGAGACCTGGACGAAGTGAGGGCAGGAGTCCCTCAGAGCCGGCACCCTCCTCTGATCTGGAGCTGCCCTCCTGGTCCTGAGGGTGGCTGGCAGCCCTTCTCAGATGACCCTGCTGATGCTGGCTGCGGTGAGGGTCCTGGGCCAGCTCCATAGGTGTGGAGCCCTGCAGGGAGGTCAGGGAGGTTGGCCCGCCCTGTGGCTGTGTTTGCAGCAGGAAGGGTGGGGGTTTTTAGTTGATTAGGGTCCATGTGCTCAGGCCCTGGCTTGAAGGGAACCTGGCCAGGTGCCCAGGGGGTAGGCTGTTGGCTCTTGGTCTCCCTGAGAGGGGGATGGGGCTATTTGTACTCCACCCCCAGGCCCTGGCAGCCAACTCGGGGCTTCCTGCCACAGCAGAGGCAAGGCCAGCTTCCAATTTCATGAGGAGTGTGTCTGGAAGTGGGCCTTTGCCATGGGGGGGTGGGGGGGAGTGAGAACATTAAAAAAAAAAAAAAGACACCACCTTTTGACTGCTTTCTTTATAGGTTCCCAGGGCTTTTTTCCACTGGGCTTCTTCCCATGCCTGTAAGAGATATTAAGGAAGAAGCAACAGGGTGGGGTGTTTGTGGGGCAGAGGAGGTGCAGGGGCTTGGGGAGAAGGCGGGGGGATCAGAGTTATCTCCATTTCACCAACATCTGTTTCCCTTGGGCAAGAGCTCGCTGCATGTCTCCTGCACGGCCAGGCCAGGACAACAGTGTGGTCTCATGGGAGTTGCATGTGGAAGGGACCCCGTGTCTCGTCTGTGGTGCTGGCCTGAATGCCTAGCGTAGAACTCTGTGTGCTCTAGTAGGTAGGGTGCCGTGAACACTTGGGGAAGACGTATCAGGGGGTTACAGACTAGTTGGGGGGAAGCAACCCTCCTCTGTGGTTCTGTAGGGAATGAGGGTTTGCAGAAGTGGCCTGGAGAAGAGGAGAGGCAAGGCCGGGGCAGGTGGTCCTGGAAGCACTGAGGGGGCCTTTCCTAGAGTCATGGCAATGGTTGCATCAGGCAGAGGTATCCCTAAATGCCAGGCTTAGGGGACAATGGAGAGCCATGGAAAGTTTTGGAGCTGGGGGTGCAAGAAGATGAAGGGGCTGTCCCTGGCTCTCTACCTGGCTTGGGGGCACCCATCCATTTCCACTCTGCCAGTTCATGGCTCATGCAGTCTTGGACTTGCAACCTTAAGGGCCCACCCTCAGCATCTCCCCCTGCAACTGCTTCCTCACCAGCCCTCAGGTCAGTTGTAGAGAATGTGCTTGAGCACCTCTCGTGACAGGGTGCTCTCTACCACCCCACACTGTAGTACAGAGATTGCAAAATGATGACCTGCAGGCCATCTGTCTTTCAGACTGGCTTTGTTTAGACTGCTAAGTGACTAAGATTTTAAAAAATTAATCCCCAGCATTTAAATATTGGATCTTATACCCAGAAGTAGAAATTACATCTGGCTGATCTTGAAATGAGATGATCTGGCCACGCTGGGTGGACATTCTCAAATGGCAAGGTTTGGCGGAAGCTGAAGAGCAGCTGCCCCTTGAGACAGAGTGTGAGCTCTCCAGCTTTCTACAGTTTCCACCCTTCCCATCATGCCCACCACACTTCCCTCGTGGGTGGAAACTGCGTGGCACCTGTGGCCTTTGGGGCTTATGAAATAGATCTGGCATTTCAGTCAGTCAGATGTGAGTGCAAATTCTGACCTTGCCACTCACGAGTTGTGTGGTCAGTTAACTGAGCCGCCTCAGTTTTCCCATCTGTAAAATGGGATCATAGCTCTCACCTCTTAGAGTTATTGTGAGAACTAACTACAGTGATGTAGCAGAGTTAATTAAATTACTAGCAGAGTGTCTGGACAGTGCAGGCAATTATAAGTTGCAGTTCTCATTTTTATTGTTACTTCTTTACTCCCTGGATTTGGACTTCAGAGGCTCTTCCTGCATGGAGTCTTCCTGACCTACACTGAGTAGGAGTACGAGGGCCTTGCATTTGCATGGCCCTGGATGTTCAAAGCCCTTTTGTGCTGACTCACTGGTAATACTCATGCTGTGCCCTCTGGCCCTCCCACCCGCAGCTCACCAGCAATGCCACTTCCTTGTTCTGCATCTTCTCCGTGGACTGTCTTCGTGACCAGGATGCAGGGCCTTGGTCGGCAGTGATTCAGTCTGTCTCTGTCCCCATGCCTGGAAGCAGTGGGGCAGCACTGTGTGGGCCCGTCTGGAAGCTGACGTCCTGCCAGCCTGGAGATCCACATTCCCCTTTTCTGAGAGGCAGGGGCTGCAGTGGAGTCAGACCTAGTTCCAGTCCCAGAGCAGTCAACTTATTTAGCCTTTCTGAGCCTCTCTTCTACAAAGTGCCTGCAACATGGAGCTAAGAAGATCTACTTTGCAGGGTTAGCGTGAGAATTAAATGAGCTAATAGAGCACCTAGAGCCACTGGTACTCAGTGAGGGCTAATCTCTTTTGTCCCCAGCCCCCCACCCCACCCCCATGGCATAGTTGCTCAGGAACCTGATCAGTTGCTTAATTATTTGTCAAATTTGGAGCACGTACTGTGTGCTAGGAGCCGTGTCAGCAGCTGCCAGCACACGGTGATGAATTTGAGCGGCTTCTGCTCTCAGGGAGCTCCAGAGGTGCGTCCAGCATCCCTATCCTTCTGCACTGAGAGGATGAGATGCCCTTCCCCAGGGCCCAAGGGAGGGCTTTGGGTCAAGGCTCAGCTCTGCCCAAATGGGAGAGCCGCACGGGGCCAGGAGACATGGTAAAGAATGGGGATTTCTCTCTGCAGAGGACCAGGGTGGCAGACGGCCAGGGTGCTAGGAGAACTGTGCATCTCCTGCTCTGGAAGTGAACAGGGCTTCTTCCTCAAAACCCTGGACGCAGCCCAGAGCCTGCTCCACATTTCCTTCAGGCCGGCGAGGCTGGGTAGGTGAGCACGGCTCAGCCTTGGGTGCGTCTGCCTGGCAGGGACTTCCCCGGCCCGCTCCTCGGAGCCTGGCTGGGGGCACCAGCCGTGTCTGTTGGGAAATATCCTGGTGGCAAGCATGGGCCGGGAGAGCTGTAGAAAGGCCCTAAGACTTTTAGGAAGTCCCTGGACAAAAAACTGGTGTGTTCCGGCAAGTGTTTGGCATTTTTTATTTTTCTGTGATAGGAAAACCATGCCGCTGGATTTTCTTTTGCAGTTCTTTCCTTCTCAGAATGTGCACAGGAACTCTGGGAGGGGGCGCTGCATGGGCCTGGAGTCAGAGTTTGGCCCTAGATTTTAGGGAGTGTGTGAGGCAACAACAGGGAATGAGCTTACAGTTTTGGTAGAGTCCCAAGTGTCAGGCAGTAATCCTATCAATATTAGTAAGGATAGAAAATGAGAGATCAGGTGTTGTGTGCTTACTGTGTGCAAGCACTGTGTTAATCTTTTTACATGCATTCCTGCTTTTGATTCCCACGACCACAAAGGAAATGTGATAATGCCCACTTTACAGCTGGGAAAACTGAGGATCCAAGGGGTTCGGTAGTACCCAGATAGAGTTGGCATGTCACCTGAGTCTGATCCCTGTGCTGCCCGCTTCACCACTGAATTGTAACTGCTTGAATGACTCAACCATTTGGTGAGGAAGGTCAGTAACCTCTCAATGAGGTTCAAAGAAATGAAGTGATTTGCCCAAGTTTTTACAAGGGAATGCTTGGTGGAACTGGGACTCCAATTACTTGGACTCTAGTCCCCTGGGGGAACTGCAGTGGGAACAGCAGATCCAGGTGCCTTTGATTGCAGTAGGAACTAGACAAGGACCTCAGTCAGCTCTTTGCTCTAAGGCTTTCTGTAGCTCCTGTTTGCCGGGGGGCAAACAATAACCTTTTGGAGGGGTCCTCTAGATACCAGCAGTTCGGCGTCCTCTCTGTACCCAGCCTGTCATCCACACACCACGCCCCCATTGCTGCCTCACACAAAGGCTAACTCCATCTCCACAGTCCCTGTGGTAGGCTTAGAAGGCACATGGTGACCACCTGCTTTCAGGCCTACCCTTCTTTTTTTTTTTTTAAGATTTCATTTATTAGAGAGAGCAGGAGCAGGAGGGAGGGGCAGAGGGAGAGGGAGAAGCAGACTTCCCTCTGAGCAGGGAGCCCAATACAGGCTCCACCCCAGGATCTTGAGCCTTGAGATCATGACCCCGAGCCAAAGGCAGACGCTTAACCAACTGAGCCACCCAGGCACCCCTCATGCTTACCTTTCTACACACGTGTACATACAGCACAGCAGAGACCTCAGCTCCTCTAGAGCAGAGACTGGCTGAGTCCTATTTGTCCCTTCACTCTGCTCCCAGCACAGAGCCTGGCACAGAACACACACTGCACACCTATTTAGTAACAGACACATGAGTGAATCAGTGGGGAGTGTGTGTGTGTGTGTGTGTGTGTGTGTGTGTGAATGAATGAGTGAGGGAAGGAATGAGTGGGTATGAATTGGCCTTCCTCTCCCAATACCATTTCCAATATAAAACCTGGCCAGGGCCTTTTGCCATCCACAGGTGCAGACTCTGGGAGGGGACCAAGGGTGAGCACTGAACTCTTTACCTGAGGCCTTCGTTTCCTCTTAGTAAGGTAACCCTGAGAATTTGCATCGTGATTTATAGTTCACAAACCACACTAGCAGGCACCATCTCATTTCCCTTCATAAAGGAGAAGGGAGGTGAGATAAGGTAGGTAAGCACCCAGCACAAAGTGGGTGCCGGGCAAACGTGAGGTTGTTTCCTTCCAGCTCAGGACACCGATGTGGTCTGGGAGAGACAGTCCTGTGATCCAAGAGGCAGCCAGGGTCTGGAGCCCATTTGGCCATTAGAGGCCCTGCCCCACCCCCTTCCCAGAGTGCCCAGAATTTGTGGATAGCTGCAGAGAAACAGAAGATGACCAGAACTTGGCTTGAGAGTCTCCCAGGTGCCAGGTGTTTTAGGTGTAAGACTCATGAATCCTCAAGACCTTCCGGTGAAGAAAGGATTATGACCTTGACTTTAGAGGCATTCCCTTGCTCCCACACTCACCCACCTACACAGTGACTGAGGATGTAGAGGGTTAAGTGGCTTGCCCAAGGACACTCTACCTGAAATGTAAAAGCAGGGATTAAGTTCCCATCTGTCTGACTCCAAACTGCTTGTTCTCTCTTCTGCACAAATCCCTGGAGCCCCCTCTGTGATGGATTAATTAGTTGAACCAATTCTTATAATTCTGTTGGATGGGAATACAAAGATAAAGTGGCTCTCACTTTTTGCATGCCCAGGTGACTGATTTGGGCCTTTTCAAGAAACTTAGTGATGAGCCAAGCACCTATGCTGGACAAAGTGCCCTCCTAGGCTAGTGAGGGTCACAGAGGTTGGGGAAGGATGAACGGGTTGAGAATGATGAGTCAGGTACGGGAACAGCCTTGATGTTAGGTTGGTTTTAATGGTCTGAGAGATACCCAGTGTCTCACCTGTACTGCGAAAGGAGAGGCCATATACCACTGAGAGCTCTTTGCCCACCCAGGAGAATGAGCCTAAGAGAGGCAAAGAGTATTGAGGGCAACATGCATATCCAATGTAAACTTCAGTTTATCCCCTTCTTTCTGTGGGAATATTTCTCCCTTTCTCTGCCTGGTGAAATCCTCTATCATCCAGTGAGCAGAATTGAAGTGTGTTCAGCCATAGGAGGATGGTGAACTACATTCCAGTCAAGGAGGACCATATGTGGTAGAGCATAGGAGCACAAAGAACATGTGCATTTGTGAATTTGTATCAGTTAGCTTTTGCTGTGTAGCAAATCAGCCCAAAACATAGTGACTTAGCAACCAATGTTTATTGTTTTTTTTTTTTTTAATATTTTGTGGGGCAGCTGAGTTATTCTTCTGGTCTGAACCAGCTTAGCTGTAGCTGAATAGTTAGCATGGTATTACCTGCATGTCTCATTCTCAGCTCCAGCTGAGAGGCCCCTTACATGTGGGCCTTATCCTCAAGAAGTCTAGCTGGGCTTTGTGAGCATAGTGGCAGAAGATGCCTACAGAAAGAAAAGAAGGTCAAGCCCAGTGCACCGTACTTTTTTTCATTTGCTTGCTTCATATTTGCTAATGTCCTCTTGGCCAAAAACAGTTACAATGCCAACTAAGATGCAGTGAGTAGAGAAATAAGCTTCACTTTTTCATGGAAGGAGATGCAAGTCATCCTGCAGGAGTGGAAGAATCTGTGGGTGGGAAATCCAGGTGGTAGAGAGGAGGAGACAGAAGCACATCCAGATGGGCCTTGAATGCCAAGTAAATGGGCTCTAACTTTGTTCTGTAAAAGATAGGAGTCCACTAGGGGATTCAAGAAGGGGAGGGAGTACAGGGCCAGTTTTGCATTTTAGAAAGCACGTTCTCATGGCTGCTGAGAAGGCTGGTTGGGAAGGAGGTAATATTCAAAGCAAAGAACCCAGTAGGTCATCCATAGTTGAGAAACAGAGAGCCAAGGCCTGAACTAAGACTGTGTCACTGAGCTCTTTGAAGGTGGAGTCATGACCTGCTTATGTTTTTAGCTCCAGTGTCCAGCACAGTGCCTGGATTAAAACGGGGTCAATGAAGACTCAAATGAATGCTAGAAGAGTACATAGTACGGGTTGGCAGATCCGTTAGAGGTGGGATCTCCAGAGTTCTCCTGATAGGCAGTGACAAATAGGGAGAAGAATGAGTAGGTGGGTGTGAGTTTTCAAAGATTGGCTCATTTCAGCTAAGGAAATGAAGGCCAGGTATAGAGTCAGAAACCAGGCATAGAGTATCGGGACACATGCCTCTCTATCTTTAATCATCTCCTTCATGCCAGGGAGGTTTTCTGAGTTCACCCTGGGTAACTTACTTCATTCACCAGGGACTCACCTTCCAAATTCTATAAAATGGAGATGGTAACTCCAGGCACCAGGCAATGCCGAGAGTGTACTTTGAGGAGAAACTATGAAAGAACCCCACTTAAAGGGCAGCCATTACTGATGCCTGCTTATCATGGTGGAGTACCATTGGACAACCCTACCCATGTCAAGGGCATGCTGTGTTGGAGCAGGTACTTTTCCTTAATGGAGAATTTACCCATTGGGAACTTCCTGGCAGTGATGCTCAATGCTATTGCCGTTCTGTCTTTCTAAAGCAAGTTAGTCTCGCTAATGAGATAAACTACTTAATGTCCTGGTGATGTCAAGTACTATTATGCCCATTTCCCAGATAATGGTTGTCCCATTGGAGGTGGTGGTGATTGACAGGGGAAGTCTTGGCAGAAGCTAGGACAGACCCCAGAAATCTGAACGCTGCTCTCTCAACGTCATGGCCCTTCTCCAGGATAAACTCCAATACAGGCTTCTCAGGTTTACTCAACTTCAGTGCTGACCAGCTTCTCACAGTCTTTTCTCTCCAACAGCCATCTTTGTGTAAAGAGTTGAAAAGCAGATATTCCAATGAACGAAAAAGCTGTTCCATAAAAGGGATTTGAATGAGATCAAAGGGTTTATAACTGGGACAGGCCTGCAAGCTTTGAATGCTGTGTTTTTCTGGCATGTGCTGTAATTAATACATACACTTATACATAATGTATACATATTATACATAATGTGCATATTAGTGACCCAATGCACAATTCATATGTTAATGCTATTAATTGCATATTACCTAGGCTGCTTAATGAACATTACATAGGTTTTTAATGAGTATAGTTATTATAATTGAATTCAATTATGTTCCTGCTATGCAGATGAAGTCAGTAGAATAGCTGTACCCCTCAGGGTCTAAGCGAAAGGAAACAGGTGTTTGTAGTGAGGACAGCTTATAAGCTGGAGCAAGGGGAAGGGAGAAGCCATGGGCCAGGGATGACTTGCTTGGCTTGGCCCTTTCTGGGGCCCAGATGGTGGTGCACAAAGCAGGGTAAACAGCAGTGTATGCACAAAGACAGGATCTCCTGCTGCCTCTTTGCTGTGGGTTTGGGACAGGGTGCAGGCTGGAGCCCTGAAGCCAGCCACACCCACGCTGTAACAGGACACTTTCCTCCTGGCTGACCCAAAGCCTGAGGGTGGTTGCATCACTTCCTCTGGCACCGTGGAGACCATGTGATTCAGGCATCTGTGTTTGCCAGGGATGCTGGCACAAGAAGTCCTGGGCCGGTGTTGCTTCTTTTCTCCAGAATCTGTGTCTGGAGCAGAGAGGTGAAGCTGGTGTGGTGGCACCTGCCGCTGGAACTGCTGCTCACATGGGCTCAGTGCTCATGCCCTCCAGAAGGGCGGCCCCAGGTGCAGGGAACTGGGGGGTGAAGAGGTGTTGGCGGTCCAGACTCTTCACCTCCCCAGGGAAAAGAAGAGGAAGGTGGCTCAGACGTGATGCACCTGCCATGGGCCGGGTGCTGCGGATCTTACCTTTTTTACTCTTCACGGGGGAAGAGGAAGAATGTTCCCATTTGGTTGAAGTGATACTCAAAAGAGATTAGGAATTTGTCAAAGGTTCTCTCTCTCTCTCTCTCTCTCTCTCTCTCTCTCTCTCTCTCTGTGTCTGTCTTTCTTACACACACAGACACACATGCCACAGCTAGTTGGAGGTAGGGTCAGGATTTGAACTCAGGTCTGTCTTACTCCAAAGGTTATAGCATCCAATTGATTGCATTGTATCAGTACAATGTTGTGATCCTGTTTACTTCTTTTCATGTTTCAAAATCTTCAGTATTCAGTAATTTAAAAAAATTTAATTGAGATATAATTGACATATAACATATTAGTTTCCAGGGTAACACATAATGATTTGATACTTATATATATTGCGGAAGGATCAGGACAGTAAGTCTAGCTAACATCCATTACTTCACATAGTTACACATTTTTTTGTGTGATGAGAACTTTTAAAATTTAGTAATTTTCACTGGGATGCCTGGGTGGCTCAGTCAGTTAAGTGTCTGCTTTTGGCTCAGGTCATGATCTCAGGGTTCTGGGATCAAGTCCCTCATCGGGCTCCTTGCTCAGCGGGGAGTCTGCTTTTCCCTCTCCCTCCGCCACTCCCCCTGCTTGTGCTCTCTCTCTCTCTGACAAATAAATAAAAATAAAATCTTTAAAAAATTAGCAATTTTCAAATATGCAACATAGTATTATTAACTATAGTTGCATGCTGTATGTTGCATTCCCATGGCTTACTTATTTTATGACTGGAAATTGGTACCTCTTGGCCCCTTCATCCATCCCCCTCTGGAAACCACCATTCTGTTCCTTGTACCTGTGAGCTGCTTGTTTTTTTTTTTACTTCTGGATTCCATCCGTAAGTAGTGAGTTCATATGGTATTTGTCTTTTTCCGTCTGGCTTCTTTCACATAGCAAAGTTCTCAAGATCCATCCATGCCGTCACATGTGGCAAGATTGCCTGCTTTTTATGACTGAGTAGTATTCCATGGTGGATATGTAGCACATCTTCTTTATCCATTCATCCATCGATGCTGTGGTCCTATTTTCAAAGTCCATTCTAGAAGTTTCTGCTAAGGTAGTGATCGAAGGAAAAGCTTGCATAGAGAGCAGACAGGATAGAGAGAAAGAGAAAGAGGGGAAAGAAAAGACTTTAAAAAAATCACTAAGTGAGAATTTTATTTTTCCAGTAAAACTTCTTGCAAATATAGATTTGCATGTCTCCTCTTCGGCCTCTCTCTTTCCGTGCTCATTGACCGCCAATTTGCTAATGTTAGGCTGGCCAGGAATATACTTTCTATTTAGAATGCAAACGCAGCCAGATTTGGGCCCTGGCCTGGGGACTGACTCACTTTTGCTGGGATGACACATCCACTGCGCATGCTTCACAATTTTCAGAAACACCAGATTTATTTCTGTCAATAACCAGAGACTCACATCGCTGTCCACCTAAGGCCACACACTGAGGCATTGCTATTTTTTCCCCTGGGGCCTAAATGGATGGGAAGACTTCCCATGCCTGAACCATCACCCTCGTTTGTAAAGAGAGAAAGTCTGGCCAAGAATCGCAGTGTTTTCAACCAGAATTTGGCTGGCTTTCAACAGACACCTTGCCAAGGCTGTACCAGCCAGAGGGATGGCTGGGAGTGCACACGAGGGGGTTCGAGACTTGAAAACAAGGCGGAGAAAAAAATGCAGACAGCAGAGAGGGGAGGAGAGAATTGGGGGTTGATAAAGTTTGGAGTGCAGGAAAGGAAGACGAAGAGAGGGAATTTAAGAAGAGAAAGGTGAAGAGGTAAATGAAGGAAGGAAGGAGCGGGAGACAGGGAGGGGGGATGAACTCATTTTAACTAATCAACTACAATGGGAGTGCTGAGCATTGTCTGTGGTGTCCCACACATCACCTCACTTAATGTTCATAACCACTCCGTGGTATGCATCACTAACCCTTGTCATTGTTAATGAGGAAGGAAGGAGCCCAGGAAGTTGGAATACCAGGCCCTAGTTTGTAGGGACAGTACAGGTCACAGAAAAATTGGAACCCCTGGCCCTCTAGCTCCTCAAAGCCTGGAGGACTCTGCCTGTGATCAGAGGACACGACAGGAGGCCCTGTGATCTGGAAGGCCTGCAACAGCCCCCTCGAAGGGGTTGTTTACACACTCGGACATTAAGTGCTTAAGACTTGAAGGGCCTGACACATACACAAGGCTCAGGATTCAGAGCTATCTGGAAACTTTCTCCAGGGTAAACAAAAACAACCACTTTGGCTGTTTTGCCAGCAGATCTCTTTCCAAAAAGAAGAGGAAAGGAAAAGGGAAAGTGATGCTGTTTTTCCCCCTCCAAAGTAAAGGTTACAACAACATTTTCTTTGAGCTGATGTGAGCGCAGCCAGCAGACATTTCTTTGGTAACCATCTCTCTTTGTCCGTGTGGAAAGTACCTTGTAGTGACTAAGCATGAGTTGGGGTGATTCACTTGTCTCCCTGCTTGGGGACTTTGGTCTTGTTCTGGCAGCCACAGAGTGTTTTCATTGGCTTCTGACCTGGGGACTGCCCGCTGCCCCCCAACAAAGGCACAGGTGCCTGAGAATGTACCCTTTTCTCTGCCACAAGGTGAAGACCATGGGGAGGGGGTGGAAAGCTCTCTGGACCCCTATGAGGCCTTCTAGGAAGTCTTCGCTGCTGACTTCCTCTGCAGCTGAGGAACGGGAGTCGGAGGCAGTGTTTGAAGTGAAATGAAGTTTATTTACTGAGAAGCCAGGATATGCCAGGAGTTCTCTCTTAGATCCTCTCATTCTCCCTCATAGTAATCCGGGGGGCAAAGTTGCTTTCCTTTCTCATTAAAGCTGATGGAAACATTACAGGGCCTTACAGGAAAGTGGGCCTGAGAGTTCTCATCCATGTGGCCCCAGAACACAGGGCTGGTAAAGGGCCTGAAGCCAGAGTATCCTCGGGCTGCAAGAGCGCCCAAAGGGTCCTGCTGCTTAATGATTCTTTTTAAAAGTACACTTTTACTTAAAAGCATATTGTTTTAGTCCTTTGGGGCTGCTCTGACAGCTTTTGGAGGCTGGGAAGTCCAAGATCAAGGCACCAGCAGATTCTGTGTCTGGTGAGAGCCTGCTTCCTGGTACACAGATGGCTGTCTTCTTGCTGTGCCCTCACATGGAGATAGGGGTGAGGGAACTCTCGGGGTCTTTTTTTTTTTTTTTTTTTTAATAAGGGCACTAATCCCAGTCACTTTTCAAAGGCCCTGCCTCTAAATATCATCACTTTAGGGATTAGGTTTCAACATGTGAATTTTGGGGTGACACAAACTGAATGTTTAGTCAGTCTACAGCACATACACATGAAGGAAAGGGCACCTGTTGTGAGTATATGGCTTGGTAAATTTTTGCAAACTGAATATTGCCAGTAGCCAAGACCCAGACTGAGAAACATTACCTGTGCTAGCTCGTCTGCAAGAGGGCCGATTGTTCTTCCCTCCATGTACATTGCATGCCATTTCCCCAGAGAAGTGGAATCTCTTCCTCTTCTCTTCTTGAATTTAGATGGGCTCTAGTGACCTCTTTGATCAACAGAATGAAGTGAAAATGATGCTGAGGCTAGCTTGTAAGAAATCTTGGCTCTTCCTCCTGGGCGGCTTGGAATGGCTCTCTGGGAGCTCTGATAGACAATGGAAGATGCCCAACTACCTGGAAACTGCGTTGTCAGGGAGGCTGCCTAGAGACACTCGTGTCAAGAGTTCAAGCAGGGCCCAGACTTCCAGTGATCCCTGCCAAAGCACGGAACTTGTCAGGACAGCTTTCCTGGGCCCTGGAGACCAGCATTCCATCTGCCAGCTAAAGACCACTGAAGGGCCTCCATCAAAACCACATGGGACAAAATCACCCAGCTGAGCTTTGCCTGAATTCCTGACCCACAAATTCATGAGATAGCAAGAAATAGTTGTTGTTTTAAGTCCCTAAGTTTTGGGGTAATTTATTAGGTAGCAGTAGATAATCAAACATTATTAATCGCTGCAGAAGCCCCCTGGTGGCCCTTTGCTGTCCCAATATTCCCTCCAATGGTAACCATAGTCCTGACTTCCTACACTATGGACTAGTTCTGTCTGTTTGTAATAATTATACATGTCCTTTTCTGTGTGTCTCATCTCTTTGGCTCAATATTATGTTTATGACATTCTTCCCTGATGTTGCATGTAGCTACAGATCATCATTCTCATAGCTGTATTCCATTGTGTGAATCTATTTATTTATCCATTCTACTGTTGATAGACATTTGTGTTGTTTCCAGTTTTGGGCTATTATGAGGAGCAATGCTGTGAGCATTCCCATGTGTGTATTTCTGTTGGACTTAAACCCAAGAGAAGAACCATTGGAGAATCACAGCCATCACCACGCCAGGTTCCAAAGTGGTTGTACTCATTTATAGTCTTATCAGCTGTGCTTCATGGTTGCTCCGCATTCTCCTGAGAATTTGCTATTTACTGGCTTTTTCATTTTGCATTTGAGAAATTATCAACTTTCTAGCACATAAGAAATAGCAGGGCTAACCCCTGCCAATGTGGCATCTGAGACACGCAGGCTAAAAGCAGAAAAAAACAAGTTTCCCTTGACCCAGATGGAAAAGAATGTTACAACTCTTCATTCACATCCAAAAAGAAGGTTGCTGGGCTCAGCTTCCACTCTCCTCATTCATCTGGAGGGTTTCTGCTTTGTAAGTCAGGCTCAATGAAGGTGGGAGGGGGGGAAGTGATTGGGATTCTGACTGTTTTCTTCATTCTTGGGCCCTGAGTCATTTCCAGGCCATGGGGTACTTAGAAGAAGGTGAAGCAGAGCATGGCAATTGGGTTTATTTTAGGGCAATCAGATAATTGGGTCATAAAAATCTGATCGGGGGATTTAAAACTTCATCCTGCCAGACCCTCCAGACTTACAAGTTGGCTTCCTAATTGATGTATGTGACAAGACATGTGGGCACACTAAACTCAAAATTACCAGGAAAAAAACAAGAGTGTGTGTGGTTGATTTGGACAGATAGATTGAACTCCTGGTAACTGGAAAAAGTGTGGGCCTCCTGTAGCTAACTTGCCCCAAATCCAGTGGAATCACAGATTTGGAAAGCAGCTGGAACTCAGTGTGATGGTTAGCTTTCTGTCAACGTGGCTAGGTGGTGGTGCCCAATTACTTAATCAAACACGAATATAGGTGCTACTGTGAAGGTTTTTGTAGATGTGTTAACATCTACAATCAGTTGGCCTTAAGTAAAGGAGGCTGCTCTTGAGAATGTAGGTGGGCTTCATCTAATCAGTTGAAGGGCTTAAGCACAAAAACTGGGGTTTTCTAAAGAAGAAGAGATTCTTTTTTTTTTACATTTATTTTTATTTTTATTTTTTTAAATTTTTTTATTTTATGTTAATCACCATACATTACATCATTAGCTTTTGATGTAGTGTTCCATGATTCATTGTTTGTGCATAACACCCAGTGCTCCACGCAGAATGTGCCCTCTTTAATACCCATCACCAGGCTAACCCATCCCCCCACCCCCTCCCCTCTAGAACCCTCAGTTTGTTTTTCAGAGTCCATTGTCTCTCATGGTTCGTCTCCCCCTCCAACTTACTCCCCTTCATTCTTCCCCTCCTGCTATCTTCTTCTTTTTTTTTCTTAACATATGTTGCATTATTTGTTTCAGAAGTACAGATCTGTGATTCAACAGTCTTGCACAATTCACAGCGCTCACCATAGCACATACCCTCCCCAATGTCTATCACCCAGCCACCCCATCCCTCCCACCCCCCACCACTCCAGCAACCCTCAGTTTGTTTCCTGAGATTAAGAATTCCTCATATCAGGGAGGTCATATGATACATGTCTTTCTCTGATTGACTTATTTCACTCAGCATAACACCCTCCAGTTCCATCCACGTCGTTGCAAATGGCAAGAGCTCATTCCTTTTGATGGCTGCATAATATTCCATTGTGTATATATACTGCTTCTTCTTTATCCATTCCTCTGTCGATGGACATCTTGACTCTTTCCACAGTTTGGCTATTGTGGACATTGCTGCTATAAACATTGGGGTGCACGTACCTCTTCGGATCCCTAATTTGTATCTTTGTGGTAAATACCCAGTAGTGCAATTGCTGGATCGTAGGGTAGCTCTATTTTCAACTGTTTGAGGACCCTCCATACTGTTTTCCAGAGTGGTTGTACCAGCTTGCATTCCCACCAACAGTGTAGGAGGGTTCCCCTTTCTCCACATCCCCGCCAACATCTGTCATTTCCTGACTTGTTAATTTTGGCCATTCTGACAGGTGTGAGGTGGTATCTCATTGAGGTTTTGATTTGGATTTCCCTGATGCTGAGCGATGTTGAGCACTTTTTCATGTGTCTGTTGGCCATTTGGATGTCTTCTTTGGGAAAATGTCTGTTCATGTCTAAAGAAGAAGAAATTCTGACTTAAGACTACAGCAGTGAGTTCTGCCTGAGTTTCTAACCTGCTTTACGGACTTTAGACTATGTATCCATATATATATATATATATGTACATATACCTGTGTGTTTATACACACACAGAGTAAGATGGATGCATGGGCGGTAGATGGATAAAGGGGTAGTTAGATGGATAGATGCTATTGATTTTGTTTTTCTGGAGAACGCTGGTTGATGCATACAGTATAAATGAAATTAAATAATCCAGAAGAAATCAATAGATTTTGATTAAAGGCCAGCTTATCCTAAGGTTCTACAATGTCCTTGGAGTGGACTCCTGAGGGTGGGTCTGATTTATTAAGTACCTGCTCTGCTCAGCCTGACTCAGTTGGGAGAGGGATGAAGCTGAAACCACCCATCCCATGGCTCCTTAGGAAAAGTTCATAGTGATAGTTTGAGATGCCTATTGAATTTTGTAGCCAGAGTCTGGACCATGGTTAGCCCTTATCTGCTTCTGTGAGAATCTGTCGTCCTTCATGATTTGATTAAAACCATGGCTGAAAGTAGCTTTCTATGATGTACTTGGGAGTCAGAACTGAATGGTCCTCCATAGTCACCCACCCATCCTAACCATTCATTCTGACCTCAGCATTCTCACTGACTTAGTGGGAGTGGGGACCAGTACTGGCTAACAGTGATGGTCTTATATTTTGCTCTTTTATAAATAAAATCAATAAAATAATGCTTTTTTTTAAACGTCAGCCATTTTTAAATTTTTTTTTTAAGATTTTATTTTAGAGATCGAGAGATAGAGAGCATGTGAGTGGGGGGGAGAAGCAGAGGGAGAGTGACAACCAGACTCTGTGCTGAGTATAGAGCCCAAAACAGGGCTGGATCCCATGACTCTGAGATCATGACCTGAGTCAAAATCAAGAGTCAGACACTCAATTGACTGAGCCACCCAGGCGCCCCTCAATAAAATAATTCTTAAAAACAACTTTTTAATTAATAATTAAAAAATATTATTTCTATATAAATGGTCATTTGATATAAAATAATCAGTGTGGCCCCAGGCATGGATTTCTGAGAAGTAGTTTGTGATGGCAAAACAAACAAAAACAAACTTACCAACCTCACATGATTTGTGCCAGATGTCCTCTCAGGCTTCTGATAACCCTGCAGTGCAACCTTGAATGGATCACGTAGCGCCTATGCACCTGAGTTTTATAGATGCCAGGGCAGGGAGGAACTTATGAGGCCATCTCATTCTGACACTGATATAGCATATTTGATATCTCCTGGCATATTTCCTCACAGAAATAGAAAGCATCAGACATCATTAAAGGACCTGCATGCCAGGCCCTGTGCATGTAGGCACTGGGTCATGGACCTCAACGCTCTAGCTTTCTATAGAAAAAGTGACCATTGTCATCTATAATTTTAATACTAAACTCTGGGTAATCTCAGTTTTGCTTATTGTTTGCCTTCCTTGGAGAGTTTTTATATACAAATCAATATCAAAATGTTCACATGTAAAGACATAAATAGGAGATATCTGTTGGCATCAGAGGGCATTCTTGCTGTAGAACCAGGACCTAGAGCTCCTACCTTTCAGAGAGAATGGGCAGGTTCAGTCTACTGTGAAAGCATTAGACCAGTCCCAGGTTTCTAGGGGTTCCCAGTCAACGCAGGCAGGGTGCTCCTAGATCCTCACAGGAGCTTGCATCACTCCCTTCATGAAGAACCCATAAAGCCTCCCATCTCTTATGGGATAAAACTCTTAACTCCTTAGCTTGACATCCAGAAGGAGCTGACAGCCTAAGAAGGTAAACAGACGAAGTTCATAGGCACATCCGTGCCTGGGTGGAGTGTGTCACTGCTGAGTGAGACTCTGGTGCTCATTCTTCCTTGGCCATGCTGATGTGGAGTTGCCATTCTGAGCCACTGCATAGAGCATAGCTTCCCTGGAAGCCTTTCAGATCCATAAAATCCTGGAGCAAGAAACCTTTGTGATTGTAAGCCACTGAGATTTGGGAGGTTATTTGTTATTGAACCATCACCCAGTCTTACCCTAACTAATATTCTACCCATGGTATAAGTCTTCTTAAAGACGGGAAAAGGGTCCTGGCCTGAAATGCTGGCTTGTGCTCAGGAAAAATGGGTCCTCTTTTGAGGTTTCCTGCTGCTCTTCTGTTCCTCAGTGTGGCAGCCAGGATCTGAATTTGGGAGCCAGGGCCTCTGTCCAGTCTGGCCCAAGAGAGGATCCATTGTAAGTACCCCTTTCAGAGTCATTGTAGACTCAGTACAGGGAGGTGAGATCTGGCTGAGGTCGGTGAGAAAGGCTCTGACCTTGGCCAGAGTTGAGGCATGTCTGTCCCTGAGAGGGAAGCTCAGTAGGCCTGGTTCCTTGCTGAGCCAATAACTCCCAGGACTTAGCGCCTGTATATTCAAGAGTCTGAGATCAAGGCATCTGTCTAGGAGACACTTCTGAGTGCAGTGTCCGTGTAAATGGCTCACCCTCCACGTCTCTCTACCTGTGGAACCCTGGCCCCCAGAGTGAGTATGTGTGTGTGGTTCCTCAAAGTCATTCTCTGAGATTCATCTCATCATTCTCTTTCACAAAATGGAAACCAAGGGGCACAGAGGCTAAAGAATCAAACCAATGTCATGGGCTCTTTTGTCAAACAGCTAGAATTCAGAAAGAGGTCTTTGAGTTTTAAAGCTTGGGTTCTTTCCCCTACCACATAATTGTAGAAGTGCATTTCAATAGACACTTGTTGAGAACCTCTCTGTGGCCGGCCTGGGGTGAGCAGAGCTTGCTCCCTGCCCTTCCTGAGCCCTCTGTGTTTTGGGGACCCAGGCACATACGTGGCTGATGCCAGCAGAGAGGGATAGATACCATGTGTGGAGAGCACCGGGGAGGGACAGGCAGAGATGGCTACAAGAGGGGGTGCTGTGGAGCTGAGGCCTGCAGCAGGAGGGGGATTTGGCAGCTACAGAGTGGAGGGAAGGGACTTCTAGGTAGGGACTCAAGCACGTGCCAAGGCACTGAGAGCAAGATGGCAGGACTTGATGAGGCCACCGAAAATCAGGCTGCTATGATGGGGCATGGTAGTCAGGAAATCTAAAACTTGCAAGCAACTGTAGCCCTCTGACTGTCGTGGGGGCCTTGAATAATTTAGATAATTGTAACACGTCCTCCTTTGGCTTCACATCAAAGCCACCCCTCTGAGCAGCTCCTGAAGTTGCGAGGACGCTGGCTCAGGGCCACTCGCCACCCCAGCTGGACTGGCGGCAGGCCTGCATGCAGCCTCTGATGGCAGTGCCCTGCAGGTACCTGGTGTGTTCCAGCCACAGTGGCTCTAGAGAGTGGACGAGCCCCCTCCCCCCACCCCCCCAGCGACCTCCCATGGAGGGCAGCGGCAGCAAGTTTGAAGGAGAAGGTAATTGGCTTTATTTGGCAAGACTTCTCTATGTGCCATGCTGTGCTAGTCGCTTGAAGTATTATCTCATTTGATTCTCTCGGTCATCCTAGGTGGAGGATCTAATCCTTCTCATTTTTAGGAGAAACTTTGCCTCACCAGGTTTTATGGGGCTTGTCTTGGGTCACAAGTTTGTCCCTCCCTTTCACTGGCTTAAGTCTTGCTTCCATGGATTTCAGTTAGTTTCAATATTGAGAGCAGTCATCTATGAAATGGGCATAATTTAATATCCCTGGAGTTTCCTGAGAAACTGAAAGCCTTCTATGATTCCATTGGTCGGCCTGGTTTTCCCCACCGCCTTTCCTGGGGACCTGGGTGGCAGGGGCATTTCTAGCAGCTTCTGTGCCTGGTCAAGGCACATTACCTTTGTAGCTCCTTCCTGGCTAAGGAGCTGGGGTGCCAGAAATGGTAACTTCTTATTTTTAATCCTGGCCTTTAACCCACAGAAGTCACAACTGGGTTTTGGAGCTGGCTTCCCCAGAATAAATGGAGGAGGGACACAAAGAATCCAAATGCAGAAGTGGTTCAGCAAGGAAGAGAAGGGTGAGGAGCAGGGTTCCTCAGAGCGGGCAGGGGTCTCCGGGAGCCTGGCTGGAGGAGGAACTGTGGAGGGCGGAGGATGAAGGAGCCTGGGCAGTGTGCAGGTTCTGTGTGCGGCAAGTGGCTGTGGCTCCCAAGCAAGGGCCCCGAGCGCAGATGAAGGGGGAGGCTGGTATTGGAGCCCCGGGAGCAGGAAGTCAGCGAGGATAGTGGCAGGTGGTGTGTTTTGGTTCTGCTTTCGGAAGTACAGCAGTGGTTTGGCTGCAACATTCAAAGACCTGAAAATATGCAAGCAGGCTTTGGGGAAGAGGAGCCCCAAGAATAGCAGTAGCGAATATGGGAAGTGCTGAGCCAAGGGCTCTGCAGCAGACATGGGGCTTCTTTCTGGGGCCTGTCAGTCGCTAAGAAGAGGGCAACGGCTCTGGGCCTCTGAGGTCATCCAGCTGGATCTCTTAGTCTGCCCAGTGTCTTCGCTCAAGACTTGTGTGTACCCATTTCATGTACGTTGCAAACCTTCAGTGGCCATAAAAGAAAAGTTGCTGTTGATCATCTTGATTATGTATTCATTCAGTGTGATTTATCAAGACCTTTGATATGTCAAGTGCCAGAGTTCAGAGTTGGGCTGGAACTCGCTGATGACATCACACGATCCGGTGTGAACAGCACTAAAGAAGCACGTGCACGGAGCTGCAGAGCCCAGAGAGGAGAGAGGCTGAGTGGCCCTGGGGGAGTCAGGGCCATCTTTCTGAGGAGTTGGCAAAGATGTGCACATGAACTTGATGGAAAGAGAAGTAAAGGCAGGCCAGGCAGAAGGGCTACATGTGCCAAAAAGAGCTGAAGAGCTGGGCATGGCCGAGGAAGAGCCAGGAGGGGGTGAAGATGAAGCCAGGAAGCTATGAGGGGGGCATGAATGTGGGACCTGGGAATTTGGATTTTACTCCAGAGGCATTGGAAACTATAGAAGGTTTCTGTGCAAAAAGTAAATGAGATCTTAGTACTATATTTCAGAATACTGAATTAATAATAATTATAAAAAATAATATTAATGACAAGTGATGATGATGGTGATGGTCATGTAAATAACAGATCTATCCATCATATGTCAGAGGAGATGGGATGTCGCTCCCATGGTTATCCTGCATTACATATGCCTCCATCTTAGTGGACTGGAAGGAGAGAAGAAGCAAACTGCCATGTTGTGAACTGCCTATGGACAGGCCATGTGTCAGGGCACTGTGGGTGGCTTCTAGAACCTGTAGTTGGTCTCCAGCTGATGGTCATTGAAAGCTGGGGTCCTCAGTCACACATCTGCAGGGAAATGAATTCTGCCAACAACCTGAATGAGCTTAGAAGCAGAATCTTCCCTAGTAGGTTTTCCAGATGAGAATGCAGCCCAGCTGACACTTTGATTGCAGCTCCGGGAGACCCTGAACAGAGCTAAGTCATGGCAGGACTCCTGGCCCATAGAAACTGAGACCGATGCAGCACCTGCAGCTGCCCAGAGTTGAATTCAAGAGTCAGTGCTGCCCCACCATGTGTCTCAGCCCCTAACAGCCCTTCATTGCATGTTGGCTATTGGAGAGTAAGGGGGTCTTGGGGGCGAGGCAGGTAAGGGGAAGAGCAAAAGCTCAGAGTCAGATAGGCTTGGTACCAAATCACGATGCTACCGCGCAATGCTGCCGGTGTTTGCCTTTCTGAGATGTGTGTGTAATACAGGGGTAATCTACTTAGACATGCCAAGAGCATTCAAAGAGATAATGTCTATGAGTCTTGTCAAAGTCATTTAGCCAGATGACTGAAACATGGCAGATCTGCACCAAAGTGGTGTCTCCTCCATTTTAATCTTTTGCTCAGAATCCCAGTTTGGAGCACTGACTACGTGGTATAGCACACAGCCACCACCTACTGTTTGTCACTCTCTGGTGGTAAATTTGTCATCTTGCCCACCGCCCCCCCGCCCTTGCTCCAGAGTGCCTCATATTAGTCCTTGCTCTCCAGAGGCAGCAGTGTGTTGACGAAGTCATGGCAATGGGTGTTGATCCATGTGAAGCCAAGTTACCATTTTTACTGCCTGCTTCCATGTTCCAGGCATGTGGCTCACTTAAATGGAAAACTCTTATTTGGGTGCAGGTAGTTTATTTGGGAGGAGATCTGAGATAGGGAGGAGAAGGAAATATTATCAAGCCAGATAGCATTATGGGTGATGAGAGCCTAGTCCCGCTGGGGAACCTCGGGTGAGAGTGTGGAACAGGATGGGAGACTGTCCCAGCTGAGAGGCTAGGAGTCTGGACCGTTTATCCACAGCACTCCCACCATCATTGTCTGAGGGCTGCTCCCAGGGGCATTGACTCTTTGGCCCCATGTCTTGCCCTGTACTTGGGCCAAGTGTACTCCAATGACCAGAAAAAAAGAAAGCCACCTGTGTTCATATCACATTAAGCAGATTTGGTGTGCAGAGGTTAGTGCTGTTGGTATATGGGCAGGACTTCCATAAAGACAATTCCAGGAGTAATATTCTGTGGTAATACTCAGACTTGTGAGAATAAATGGTGTAATGCTTGGCACATGGCAGGTGCATGACATCTAGTAGTGTCCTCTTTACAAAAATCAATATTTTCTTCAAAGAAAGGTTTATGGGAAACTTAGCAAATGGGGCCTCAGGAGCCCAGACTACCTTTCAGAGGGTGGGGAAAACAGAAGGAATGTAAAAGTTGTCTCTGCCCTCTATGCCTTTAGGTGCACCCACTGCCGCATACCCTAGGCTCCCTTGTCCTCTTCGGGTCTCACTTTCCCCATAAAGTGAGGACAAGGCTGTATCTCAGCCTTGTGACTCTTGTGTCTTGTGACTCTCACACCGGCCACTGAGAAGTAGACAACTGCTCAGCCCTGTGTGGTCGGAAGGGTGCAAGTATTGGAGGCAGACAGGTGTGAATCCCAACCCAGCCAATTGTGAGCCAGGTGACCTTAGGAAAGTCCCCTTTTCTCTGCCTTGATCTCTACATCTATAAAATGGGGATAATATTGATCCCTGTTCTTGTTTGGAGGGCTACAGAAGATGACAGATATAGTTGATTGTCATTTTTCACAGTAGTTATCTTTCATTATGTCACTGAAAACACTTAATTAGCAAATACTGAGCCATTTCTCCTAGGGGAAAAAATACAGGGATAGGCTCTCAGGAACCTCTGGTCACATTTTCATCAATTGATCAATGCATAACCTTGCACGTGTATTTCTGTTTAGCTCTACCTGATTTAATACATATTGTGGATTCATCAACATTGAACTCATGGTAACAGTATTATAACTCACGCCCAAAAGAAGCTCATCTAATATGTGTATTTTCTATGTAAGGCACATCACAGCCTTCTCACGCTTAGGAACATCAGCTGACACTTCAACACTATGCCTGGGGACCATTTCAGACAGCACAAGTATCAACAAAAATCTCCCCAGTGTCAAAACCATGGCACTAAATAGACTGCAAAAAGGATACTGGTATAAGGCATGGGATCTGAAACAAAAAAGCAGAACGTCCCCTTGTTCAACCTCAACAGGGAATGTGTGCATGGGGGGACTCTGCACATGTCTGTAACCATAAAAGTGCAAAACATGGCTCCAGTGTTGATTTGGGGGTTACGAATAAATCTGAGAGGAGTAGGTGAGTGTGCAAACAGAATCCAGGAGCGGTGAGGACTAACTGTACTTCACATAAGACAGGGCACATAGTAGGCGCTATGTTAAAAAAAATGACAGCTTGTTATATTATAATCAGAAACAGCATAAACTTGCAAAGATCTCCTAGGGGAAACCAGGAATCCAAACACCAGCTCATGCCCAGAGTGAGGGGGGTGGGGAAATCTGTGAGTATGAAACCCCTTCCATCAACGCTACAGGGAGGCCTCAGGGGAACCAGAAGGTGAGAATTCCAGGGATGCACCAGGGGCTCCCTCATCTGAGGCCAAGTGGCCGGCCCTCTGTGCTGGAGACAAGCCCTGCTCAGCCTGGCCCAAAGGCCGGCACATCACTGCTGGTAAGCACAGGCCTGTATCCTGCCATTGTTCTGGCCACTGTGGGCTGGACATTGGGAGAACAGCACAGCAGATAGGGAGGATGTTTCCAAATTGCTGGGTCACAGAGGGGAAAGAGGCTGACCTGCTTCACACCACACCTCCCCTTTCCTGCTCTTCCACCCTGGCTCTCCCTCAGGTCAGGTGGCCAGAGGAGCCCCAGGGGGGTCCTCACCCTCGCCTTCTGCACTTTCCCAGGGGGAGCAGGAAAAGAAAGGGAACTCCCATTTCTCGAGCCTTCCTCTGTGCCAAGCCCGCTGCTGGCCACTTTCCACCCACTGCCTCGTGGGATCCTCCCAGTCACTCTGCAGTGTCCAGCTGACACTGGGTTACAGATGAGGAAGCAGGGCCTCAAAGTGGTCCCTTGAGCCGAGTAGCTTCAACCCCAACCTGGATATTTGGCAGTATTAACTTGATTTGGGCTGCAGTGCAGGGTTCTGTCAGAGAGACTCTTCAAATAGCATGAAAAGAGTTGCATAAAAGTCAGAACCTCACAGGGGCCCTTCAATAATCCTTAAGACCAAATAATACTACTAAAGGTAACAATGTAACCTCTGAGTGCTTTCTGAGTGAAGATATTTGTATCATACCCAGGATTTTACATAATTTGCTCACCCACTGTAACCATTTCAGTGACATTTTGAGGTATGGATTATCATTATACCCATTTTAGAGATGGGGGCTCAGAGACTTACCTGAGGGTATAGGGGTCATACCTTAAGAAACAGGAGAGGTGTGCCTGGGTGGCTCAGTCAGTTAAGTGTCTGTCTTCAGCTCAGGTCATGATCTCATGGTCCCAGGATTTAGCCCTTCGTTGGGTTCCCCATTGGGGGTGGGGGGAGCCTGCTTCTCCCTCTTCCTTTGCTCCTCCCCCCACTTGTGCACATGCTCTCTCAAATAAGTAAATAAAATATTAAAAAAAAAAACCCAACAACAAACCCAGAAGAGCAGGGGTTGGAACACAGGCTGACTCCTGAGCCTCCCTCTTACCTCTGTGGGCTGGAGCTGATGCGGGCCCCTCCTGTCACCTGGGCGACTCCTCCATCTCATGGAGTGCAGTGGGTGACAAAGGTCAACAGATGCTAGAGCTACTTCTGGGGGAGCAGGCCTTCCCAGCAAGGATGCTGGATCAGAGCTGCAGAGTTCCTCATTGCTGCCGCCTCATCATTACCATGGCTCCAGCATCTTCCTCTGTTCTTACCGTCCTCATGGCTGTAGGGCTCACAGGGCTCCAGCGTGCCCATCCTTAGTGCTTCCTTTAGGCTCCCCACTTCTCTCCAGTTAGGCCCTGCTTCCACAGAAGAAGCTGCCATTTACAGAGCTCCTACTGTCTGCTGGGTGCTGTGTTAAGCCTGCTGCACCCCTTGGTGTGTATTATTAACACACTTACAGAAGACATCGCCTGAGAAATGTCAAGTCTTTCCTCCAAGTTAATAGCAGGTGATTTCTGTGGGGCTGCTGCTGGAAACCTGGGGAAAAATTACTGAAGGATTTTTAGTTTTAAAAGAATATTACCTGGTTTCTTTTCCCCTCTCCATTCTCTTTCCACCAGCTTGTTCGTCAGTATGTTATTGGGATGATTTTCTTCAAGGGACTCTGAACTGGGGGTTTTCCTCTGATGGCCCCCAATGTTTTCAATGGCAGCAATGAAATCTTACACTCAGGACATGCCTGGATGGTGTGCACTCACGGTTCAAAAGTATACCTCACTCAGCTCTCCCTGCAAGGCCAGCACAGAAGCATGCACCAAATTCTAGCATCTTCTCTCCTGCCCCCATCCTGGGGTGGATGAGGGTAAGAGTTGAATTGTGGGAGGCAAGGTAAAGGGACAGGAAATGCTGGGCTCACAGCTTGCCTTCTCATCCACACCTTGGCCGGAGCAGGTTTCTTCCCACAGAAATTGCACCCATCACACAGCCATGGAGAGATGGGACGGAGCCCCATGGACAGGCCAAATCTCACAATCCCTCAGGGCCCTCCTGGGAGCAAGAGGCTGAGGAACATCTCGCTTGGCATTGTGAATGGTAGGCTTGAGCTCTGGAGTTGGATGCACCAGGACTTAGTAAAACACCCACACTCTGCCAGATTTCCTCTGCTCCAAGATGGAACCAGGAATGTGTTGACATCTACCTTGCCTTGGTCTACTGAGAGTTTGGGAGGCCAGAGGATGGGCCTGGGGATTAGGAGGACTGGGGCATCAAGAGCTACCAGAATGCAAGGCCTGGCAAAGCTGGAAACTATAAGTAGACAGGAAGGGCATGGCAAGTGTGAGGGGCAGCAGAGGAGAGCAGTGAGTGGGCCAGGCGTTCAGAAAGAGAGGGAGCAGGTGCGGGGGCGTGGAGGGTGGGGGCCACTCCACGAATGATAAATCCGCTCTGTTTGCAGCTCACTTTTATAGACCATCATGAATGTGCTGGGGGTGGGGTAGGGGGAGTCAGTCCCGCCAAGAATGGGGCATGGGACATAAAGGAGGCCCAGATTAAAATGCACAGCTCCTTTTTCTGGAAGACATGTGAAATAAAACATTATACGAGTCTCCCCAGGGTGTTAAGATACGCACTTCCAATACTTTCCTTATGCTATGCTCACATACTCATTTTCAAGCAGTGATCAGTTTGAAGGAATTTCAACTCCCTGCACTTTCAACTAAATGAAATCCATCTCAACCAGTCACCCACCCAAGATGAAAAATGACAATTTTTTTCTAACTTCATAACAATCATCATTAAAGGAAGTCTATAATAAGAAATTAATCTCTCCTGGGGCACCTGGGTGGCTCAGTTGGTTAAGCGTCCGACTCTTAGTTCCAGCTCAAGTCATGATCTCAGGGTCCTAGGATGGAGTCCCGTGCCAGACTCCATGCTCAGTGAGGAATCTGCTTGTCCCTCCCCCCCTCCCGCTCTGCTCACCCCCCCCCTCAAATCAAGTCTTTAAAAAAAAGGAATTAATCTTTCCAATTACTGTTTTTCGAAAGACAGGTATGATTTCCTCCTAAGGCTTTACAGTTTTCTTCTTATAGGCTAGGGGTATATTCTTTTATACACATGGAGGAATGTCACCTTGGGTTGTCACAGAGGTGGTCAAGTCGAGCTTCTGCATGTCTGTTTCTCAAGGATAGGATTGCTGGTGGGGTTGGCAGGGTTGTCCTTACCTCCTTCTCCTTAGAGGGTGGAGTTATTAACGATGAAAGAAAACCAAAACTACTTCTTAAATTACAAATAATTTTGTTTAACATGAATGCAAAAGACAGTCACTGCCTCAATAAATGGTTATGGGTGGGGAGTCCATGTGAGGAAGTGGAGTTACGGTGTTGATTCTGGCAGAGTTGGTCCAGCCTATTTGGCAGCCTGGACCATCTTGACTGGGACAAGGGTCGAGGGCGGTGGAGATACCAGTCTAGGAGATGTGCTCAGGCTTCCGGCAACCTTGATGCTGCCCTGTTCAGCTAGGGTTACAGTTGAGGGGTTCTTGAAAGAACCCTCTAAAACCCATTTCACAGTTAGGAAGATTGGGACCCAGAGACTTTCTGGAAACCTTTTCCTTATCCTGAATCCTGAAGGTATAACATATTGAAAAGCAATGAACTTGGCCATAAAGTTTCCACATATAAATCCAAATGGTCAGTGAGCAAATGGAAAGGTGTTTAACTTCACTGATAATCAAAGGAATGCTAATTAAAACACTAGAGTGCCATTTCTTTCCTATTTTAAGGAATTTAATTAAAATACTCAGAATTAGGGGACATGTGAGAGAATGGGCATTCTCATTCATGCTGGGGTCACGTGAATTGATTGGTGCAAACGTTTCTGAAGAGCATTTTGGCAATACTTGTCAATATGTGTCAAGAGCCTTAAAGATGTATATATGGTTTTTGACACAGCAATTAGAATTTTAGGTATTTATCTTTTTTTTATCATTATAAGTATACTCTTTAATGCCCACCCCCTGTTTCTCCCATCCACCCCCCCCCCTTTTGGTTACCATCAGTTTGTTCTCTATAGTTAAGTCTGTTTCTTAGTTCGCCTCTCTCTCTCTTTTTTTTTCCTTTGCTCATTTGGTTTGTTTCTTAAATTCCACATATGAGTGAGATCAATGGTATTTGTCTTTCTCTCACTGACTTCTTTTGCTTAGTATTATACTCTCTAGCTCCATCCGTGTTGTTGCAAATGACAGGATTTCATTCTTTTTTATGGCTGAATAATATTCCATTACACACACACACACACACACACACACACACACACACACACACACACACACATCTTCTTTATCCATTCATCTATGGATGGACATGGGCTGCTTCCATATCATGGCTATTGTAATTAATGCTGTAATAAACATGGGGGTGCATGTGTCCCTTTGATTTAGTTTAGTGTTTTTTTTTGGGGGGGGGGATAAATACCCAGTAGTGTGATTGATTACTGGATAGTAGGATAATTCTATTTTTAACTTCTTGAGGCAACTCCATACTGTTTCCACAAGGGCTGCACCAGTTTGCATTCCCACCAATGGTGCAGGAGGGTTCCTTTTGCTCCATATCCTCACCAACAGTTGTTGTTTCTTATGTTTTTGATTTTAGCCATTCTGACAGGTGTGAGATACCTTATTGTAGTTTCGATTTGCACTTCCTTGATGATGAGTGATGTTGAGCATCTTTTCATGTGTCTGTTGGCCATCTGGATGTCTTCTTTATAGAAATGTCTGTTCATGTCTTCTGCCCAATTTTTAATTGGATTGTTTTTTGGGTGTTGAGTTGTATAAGTTCTTTATATATTTTGGATATTAACCCTTTATTGGATATGTCATTTGCAAATATCTTCTCCCATTCAGGAGGTTGCCTTTTAGTTTTGTTGATTGTTTCCTTTGCTGTGCAGAAACTTTATTTTGATGTAGTCCCAATAGTTTATTTTTGCTTTTATTTCCCTTGCCTCAGGAGACATATCTAGAAAAACGTTGCCACAGTTGATGTCAAAGAGATTACTTCCTGTGTTCTCTTCAAGGATTTTTGTTGTTTCACGTCTCACATTTAGGTCATTAATCCATTTTGAGTTTTCTGTGTGTGTGTGTGTGTGTGTGTGTGTATAGTGTAAGAAAGTAGGTCCAGATTCATTCTTTTGCAAGTAGCTGCCCAGTGTTCCCAACACCATTTGTTGAAAAGACTATCTCTTTCTCATTGTATAGTCCTTCTTCCTTTGTCTAAGATTAATTGACCATATAACTGTGGATTTATTTCTGGGTTTTTCGTTCTATTCCATTGATTTGTGTGTCTCTTTTTATGCCAGTACCATACTGTTTTGATTACTGCTGCTTTGTAATATAACTTGAAATCTGGAATAGCAGTCCTATCCTTGAGAAACAGACATGCAGAAGCTCGACCACCTCTGTGACAACCCAAGGTAACATTCCTCCATGTGTATAAAAGAATATACCCCTAGCCTATAAGAAGAAAACTGTAAAGCCTTAGGAGGAAATCATACCTGTCTTTCGAAAAACAGTAATTGGAAAGATTAATTTCTTTTTTTTAAAGACTTGATTTATTTGAGAGAGAGAGAGAGAGGGGGGCGAGCAGAGCGGGAGGGGGAGAGGGACAAGCAGATTCCTCACTGAGCATGGAGCCTGGCACGGGACTCCATCCCATTTTGTTTTGTTTCTCTAGAAATTTATTGTATAAACATAGATGTACACAAAGGTTTAGACGCAAGGGCTGTTCATCTATTGGATATAAACTATTCCAAAGTAGGAAGCTGTTTACATAGTATATTCACAGAATGGGATATTATAGCCACAAAATACCTGTTCATCTTCCTGGTTTCTTTCTAAACCTACTTTAGCACCATTTGTAGTTGAAAAAGCATGAACTTTGGTGACAAAAGATGCAGATTTAAAGTCCTTATTCAAGGGGCGACTGGGTGGTGCAGTCGGTTAGGCGTCCGACTCTTGATTTCGGCTCAGGTCATGATTTTGGGGTTGTGGAATCGAGCCCCCCCCGCCCCCCCGCCATGAAGCCCTGTGTCAAGCCCCGCATTGGGTTCTGTGCTCAGTGGGGAGTCTGCTTCTCTCTTCCTCTCCCTCTACCACCCTCCCCCTGATCTCTCTCCCTCTCTAAAATAAATAAATCTTAAAAAAAAATAAAGTCCTCATTCTATCTCTTTCTAGATGTGTGACTTTTCAAGTCATTTTAGTTTTCGAGCCTGCTTCTTCACCTGTACAATGAAAGAAATAATATTTAAATGAGAGGTGTGTGGTGAGAATTCCTGAACTGATATGCATTCTAGCAAGTTGCAAACTCTTACACCATCCAGAACTCATGACTATGGCAATTTCTTCTGAATACAGCTGAAACCACAGTCAGAGGCCTCCCCTGGCTCTAAGTAGGATTATTCCTGGAGGGTGGGCCTATTCTTCTGCCTATGGCAGAACAAAATTCCCCAGCCACCTGGTCCTCTCTACCCCTGACCCAGAGTCAGCACCCAGGGAGCCAGAAAAATGCACCACAGTGAGAACATCCCATGACCGAGCCATTCACATGAGTGAGGGAAGTAACCTCAGACACCAGCTCCCAGAGTTCCCTAACTGGGGTGGTAGGGCCATGGTTGTTGCCATAGCTATGTGCTTCCTATAACATCCGCTACACCTTTTCAATAATTTACTGTTTTTTAAAAGATTTATTTATTTATTTGAGAGAGAGAGAGAGCGAGAATGGGGGGAGGGGCAGAGGGAAAGGGAGAGAGAATCTTAAGCAGACTCCCCACTGGACGTGGAGCCTGATGTGAGGCTTGATCCCACGACCCTGAGATCACGACCTGAGCCAAAACCAAGAGTCTGATGCTTAACTGACTGTGCCACCCAGGTGTCTCTAAGTAATTCACCTCTTAAAAATAAAATGAATATATTTGCAAAGGAAACTTTATATCACTGCAATAAATGAAAACAAAAACAAAGTTGCTTGCTGAAGTAGAAGTTAACCAAGACACAGGCCCAGTGTTGACAAAATAAGGAGTTTAAATTCTAGCTATTTGCACCTGCCGAAGCCCAGTCCTGAGATCTGTGCTCAGTTAAGGAGGAAAGGAGCAAGTGTGCAGAGCCGTTGTCATACAAGCACTGACATGAGGATTTCTCTTTGATGTGTAAGATAAAAGGAGAGTTGAAAAGCCATTACCTTTTTCATTCAACTGCTTTCTATTAGGCCTGTGACTCCTGAAGTCATTCCCCACAGGGATCATTGTTGTGCCTGCCCTTGGAGAAATATCCCTACAGCCACAGTTCCCCACCGTCTCCCCACCCATTTCATGGGTATGAAAACTGTGGTCCAAATAAGAGAAGAAACCTGTTAAAAGCTCACAGAGAATCAGTGTTCCAGCTGTGATGGACCCAGTGCCTGGCTCCCCGTGCCACGGGCCATCTACCAAACACCCCAGTAGGCCTCAGAGGAAGGGTGGCTTTTAGAAGATAAACAAGATGAGCAAAGACACGCTCTGAATCACCAAGACTTTTGTCTTGAAGAAATCACAGCTGCTCTTTTGCATTTGCGGTTCTGCATTTAGAAAAAGGACAAATACACCATGTATCCCTCAAAGAATATGTATTTTGATTTATAGGCTCTCTTTGAAGTGGTCTCTATTTAAGTGTAGAGTTCCACATGCAACTGAGAACCACACAGATAAAGCTGCTTCATCCAGTGTGTCTCAGGGTCAAATTCTCATTAAATACCATCATTGTTGCTACACTCATACAGCACTTTGTGCGTTTCTTCACAGATGGTGCACTCACAAGGTGTTTTTACACACTTTGACTCACTGGGTTATCGCCCTAACCACGGAAGGGAGGTGTTCTTATTCTTCGCGTGTAAAGCTGAGGGTGCTAAGAGCCTGGAACAGAGAGGTCCTCCCCCGTGTGGCCCATGCCCCAGGAAGCCAGGGAGAATGATATTGGATTGGGGCTGCTCCAGTGACCAACCCCTGCCTACAAGGTCCCATGGGAGGTGCTGTTGGGGAGGGAAGAGAGCCTCAAGGACGGTGACTTGGCTGGCCCGCCTGGGGAGGGCACTGGGCTCTGGCACCTGCCCCTGAGAAGGCAGTAGTGCTGGCTTGGGCCAGGGAGAAGCTTTGATTCCTGGAAATGCACATCAGCACATTCATTACTGTCTTATCAGCAAAGTGCAAAGGAGGCCAGAGAGCAAGGGACGGATCCTGTTACTCGTGACGAAATGCCCTTCTGGTCAAGTATGAAAAATGTTTTAGGAATGAATTCTCAGCCATGGTGTGAAAACAGATGTTAGATTCTTTTTTTTTTTTTTTTTTTTCCCTCTGCTGACATAGTTCAGGAAGACAGGGCAGGAATCAAACGTTTGAAGCCCAGCTGCTCACGTGTGGAGAGGGCCCTGAAGTGATGTCAGAAGGGACGCTTCTGTGTCAAGGTTGCAGGAACTGGGAGAACCTCCATCCACTCCCCTGTTCTACATAAGGAGAAACTGAGGCCCACTTGAGAGGGCAAGGAGCCTCCCAAGGTCACGTCGCTTGGCTAGGGTTATTTGAACCTTTTTGCTAATGCCTAAAACAAGATTGGCAACAATCACGAAATAAGGGCTGACAAACTTGAATGGGAACATAAAAAAATGTACTTGAGTAGAATTAGGTTTTTATGACACAAGTAAAAGTGTTACCTAATATTTTACTTTTTAAAAGTAATTAAGCAAAAAAAAAAAAAAGTTCTTTCCCTTAAAAATGATTACCTTTATAAAGGAACAGAAGCAACCATGAGGCTTCCAGCTACAACCTGCAGAGGCTGAAGGACTGACCAGGGGAAAGAGGTGAGGATTTGGCGTCAAGTACAACTAGGGTCGAAAATCCTAGATCTGCCCATTCAGTCACCCTGTAATCTTAGGCAAGTCTCTGAGCCTCAGTTTTTTCTTTACAAAATGGGGATACTGATGCTTTCTTGAGAGAGTTGTTGTGAAGAAAATAGAATTACTATGAATAGCTAACAGTTTTGAGTGCTTCCTCTGTGCTAAGCACTGGGCCATTTGCTTGCATGGATGATATGCATTTGGTCCTCCCAGTAACTCAATGACCTAACTGTGTTAGGAGTCTCCTTCTATAGGTAAAGAAATGGTGACTCTGAGAGGTTAAGTGCCCACTCATTTAGGTCACTGAGCCAATCAGGAGCAGAGGTGGGATTTGAATCCATGTTATCTGACTGCACAGCCCAAGTAAACCCATATAAGGTGCCTAGGATAGTAGCTGCATGGATAAGAGGGGCAGCATAAATGGCAACCAGTGTTGGTATTATTGAAACAGTCCTATTTCATTTCACTTGGGTTATGTAACATCACAAAAGCCCATTTCATTCTGAGATCATTATTGAAAAGAAGTTAGGAAAGTAGTACCAGGAAATATCTGAAGACAGAACCTAGAGTCTCATTGGTATGTGGCATAAGGTACTGATACAGTGGCCTTGGCCTAGGGGTGCCATTTTGAGAGGCTTGAGAAAAAGAAATAAGGGCTCCCGAATGCATTTCTATGTCATAAAATTAGTAGCGGATATCCTACATTGAGCCCCAGCTATGGATCTTCCTGGGGCAGGCGGGGGAACAAAATGATCATATTACTCTGCTTTGAGTAGGAGTTATCCAACCCACTGGAGGGATACTGGTTACCTCATGTTGATCACTAGGTCAGGTTGGCTACTGTGTATAAATACCTTGATTAAAACAAATGGATCATCACACAATAAACATCTTTTTTAGAAAATGCATCTTCTTCCATTATGTGGGGCTCATGGGAGAAAATTAGTGACAGTGTCCCTCCTTGATGAGAAAGTTGGGTGCCACTCATCTAAGAGTCACAGCCATTTCAGAGTTGTTTTATGACCAGAGGCTGTTAGGATTGACAAGGGAGTTCAGAAGAAGCTGGATGATCCATTAACCTATAAACAAACGCCTTAGCCACTGGAAAAAACTAGAAGCACATCTGCTCCACTGCATCATTTTAAAGCAGTAGATGGGGCCAGGAGATTGGACAGGATTTGTCCAGGATCTCGAGGGAAATTGAGGTGTGCAGTCCTGGGTTGCTCTGTCCTCAGTGGTTTTCAGACATCCAGGATGGGTTTTTGGAAGGGTTTTTTTGAGCTCTTTGGACATGAAGCCCTTGTCATTCAATAATCTGGGAAGGCTTCCTGGAGAAAGTGACTTAAAGCATGACATAAAGAGAAATATACATATCGTAAGTGTACAGGTTAATGAATTTTCAGAGGCCATGCAACCAGCACCCACTTCATGAAACAGGATGTTACTAGCAACACAGACCCCGTATCTTTGCTTCGTTGTAGTAACTACCACTCCCCTAAGGGGTAACTACTATCCTGAATTCTACCACCATAGATTTCTTTTGCTTGCTTTTGAACTTTTTAATCAGTGGAATCTCATGGGATATACTCTTTTGTGTTTGGTTTCTTTCACTCAACATTATATTTGTGATATTGTTACATATTTTTACATATAATTGTAGATCCCACATTCTCATTACTGTATAGTATTCTACTTTGTGAATATATCGTAACTCATGGACCCAGTCTCTGTTTGATGCACATGTGGTTACTATGCTTAGTGTTGTTGTGAGTATTCTAGTGTGTGTCTTTTGGTGCATGTATGTTCACATTTCTGCTGGGTACATTCAGGAGTAATTGCTTGGAGAGGATGGGGGTGAGAGAACTTCCCAAAAAGGCTGGAGGGAAGCTCCTCCAGCAGGGAAAGGGTCTGTGCCCAAGCATATGAGTGCAGAAGAGCAAGAGACATGGGGGAACACTGAGAGACCCAGGGGATTGAGCATATGATGCCCATGAAGCCTGAGTAATGGGATGCTCCCTCTCTTGGGACAGCCCGCCTCTCCCTCCTCACCTCTCTCTGGCTAACTCCTTCTTCTTTATCACTTGTATCTCAGCTTTGAGGTCACTGTCTCCTGGGAGGCTTCCTGACTGCCTCTGCCTGGCTTGTTCTCTCCTCTGAACTCCTGTAGCCTGCCAGGATGCTCATTAACACAGTAGGGCCCCTACCACACTGCCATTGTCTGTTGATTTTGCCTTTCTCCTCACTCGACTGTGAGTTCCTTGAAGGCCAGATGGGTTTGGCTCAGTGGCTTCTGTTTGTATCTCATATCCACTCCGCACTTTCTCTGTCCAGGGAAGCTGACTTCTGTGGACTGCATCAAGAGGCCTCCTGGCCCTTTGCTTCTGGCTTTGGCCAGTGGAGGATCCCCTCGGAGGTTGGCGGTAGAGAGGAGAGTGAGGGCAGGTGATCTTCTCCTAGCCCTTGCCCTGCAGGGTTGTCATGGGCTGGCCGCATTCCCAGCAGAAGGTCATAGCATCTCTCCAGCTGAGCAACATTTTCACTTCTGACCTAAATGTACTAACCGTCGCGCTTCTAGTCTCAAGGTAATGCACTATCCTTGTGGTTCTCCTACTATTCAACCATTCCTTTTTGGGTTGTCCTGGTTTATGTATGCCATCTGCTGGGACCCTGTCTGATACATACATTTTATTCATTTCTGAACCATCTAGCATGCAGACTGGTTTATGCTAGCCATCAGTGAAGGTTTGTGGACTAAATAAATAGGTGAAAAGCAGGGAAAGAATGAAGATGGAGGTGTTGGCCAGAAGCCAATACCGTAGGACTTTGAATGTCCTTTTGAGAAGTTTAGATTTTAATCTTCAAGACCAAGTGTTGCAACTTCAAGTGTCTGTGGGGACCAGGCAGGCATTGGCAGATCTGTGCAAACCTGGAGGTGAATGCTGTCCACGATGCCTCCACCGCTCAGCATCAGCCTGTTAATGCTCTGAAGGAATTTGGACCCAGTATGGTCAGATCTTCGGATTTTTCAAGAGAGATCAGAATCCTGATTTCTGATTTTTTTTTTCTGTGCAATGTCTGATGTTTTAATGCAAAATGCCAAGATTTAGATGGTGTCAACATTTCAAATTTTAAAACACTTCATACTGACAACTAAGGTGGCATGGCTGATAGCTTGTAAGCTCTCTGCAACCAGAGGGGGGCCATCAGACAGTGTGAGAGCAGGAAGCGAGATGCTCAGAGCCTGCACAGTGCCGTGAAAATGGTATCTTCAATCAACAAGCTGCAGAGACAGTGGGCCCTTTGGTCTTGGTCCCTAAAGCAGTTCAAATGTGCTGAGAGTCTCTTATACTAAGAACACTAATCTTTCTCCATGATGGGTATTTTTTTTCAAATCAGTTTTCAGTTCTAAAAATAGTGGTTGGTGGATTTATCCACTTAAGTCAGGTTCCCAGCCACTTTCTCTATTTCTGCTTCAACTGGGAGCTCTGAGTTCTTTTGGGTTTTATCAAATTATACACTGTACACAGGCATCCATTTCACCAACAGATGGACTTAATGTGCATGAAAATACATGCCTTTTAAAGAAACTAAATTAGTGGTTCCACTTCTTTCCCCTTTTATTAAAGACAGAGTCCTAGGAGAGCTCTCTCCTATAAAGTCAGACTTTACAGACATCAGCAAAATGAGATTTATTTGGATGGAAATCGGATGGAACATCAGACAAGTCCTTTGCAACGCTGAACCTGCAGGTTTCACGTAGAGATTCAGAGGAGTCTGGCCCCCATAAAAACAGAAAAGGGGGAGAAAATTTTTGAAAACTTGTAAGTCTGTAAGAGTCAGAGGTTCTCTTGAAAGAATGGGTCGAGGGCTCCCTTTGATCCTGGGCAAGGTGGCGTGAAGGTGTGGAAGCTGAATGCCGCAGGGAGTGCAATCCTCAGAACACTGGAACGGAGTCAAAAGACCTAGGTTCTCATCCTGGCTTTGTCCCTAGCCCATCCTGCTACCCCAGACAAGTTTCTCCTCCTCTCACCCTGTCTGATTTCTCATTTAGAATGTTGGGGCAGTAATCTTACTCTGTTTACCCCACAAGGTTATCCTTAGAGGAAGGAAAAAGGAGATATGGTGAGGGAGAGCCCCTTCTTTCCCAGGCTTTTATTGTATATTTATTTATTATAATTACACAATAACACGATTGCATTCTAACTGTGAAATCTCAATCAATACCTTATCAGAGTGAAAGTGCTAGCTTGCTTCCCTTTTCCCTCATGTGTACGAGTCCTTGATTTTATTAATAAAGTTATTTATGTAGACATATAATATAGACATTTTGGTGCTTTTTTTGGTCTCATAAACAGTTTGTTTTGCTGAATAAAATGTTCTATGCCAGAATACCCAAACCAGCCACATTTTTTTGGATGGTTCTACAGATGCCGTAGTTTGGATGCACCATGGTCTTTTTAACCATTCCCTACTAATGGGGGATATGCTGCAACCAATATTTCATTGCGACCAGTAAATGCAGTGTTTACCTCTTTGTACTCATGTGAAAGTATTTCCCTGGGGTCAGAATCAAGAATGAAAACCGCTTGATCAAAGAGAATGCACATTTAACATTTTTATAGGTACTGCCAAATTGCCTTCGAAACAGTCCACTGATGTACATTTCTGCCAGCAGAATTTAAGAGCACACTTTTCCCTCTCCCTTACTGGCACTAGATATATTAGTCCTTTAATTTTTGCCAGTCTGATGAGTGAAAAATGAAATCTTGCTGTCATTTTAATTAGTACTCCCAGATAACCAGGAAGGTGGAGCGACTTTCCACATCTTTACTGGCTAATTCTAAAGATGAGATTCTCGCTATATGTTGTAGTAGAAAGAATGGCCCCTACCATTCCTGCCAGAGAAGGGCTCGGGGAATGTGGAGGGGGCCGATGGGGAAGGACCAGGGAGCAGATGCTTATCTCTGTGTCCATCCTGCCGAAAGAGTCCAATTGGGTGACAGTGGTAGCATTTGAGGTTCTCTGGGTGTCAGGGTAGGAGAGGATCGAGGTGAGGTGCAGAAAAGTAAGGCTTCTGTCCTAAGCACATCCATGAACAATCCTTCCGCATGACTCACCACTTTATCCTCACTTCCCCTGGCCTAGTTCAGGTCCTCATGAGCCTCCACCTGGGCCCTTGCCTCCTAGACCATCTTCAGCTTTATTCTCCAACCAAAGCATCACGTGTGACTACTGCAGGATTTATTTCCCCTTGAACAGCTCAGGTGATGGAACTGACAGCTCGAGAACTTTCCAGGCCTGCATGATCTGGCTCAAACATAGCTTTCCAAACTTTTAAATTGTGGTCTTTAAAGCATCTTATGCTACAAATTAGGCCATTCATCTATTCTTTCTACCATTTATTGATGACCACCTACTAGGTGCCAGCATTGTGTTGGTCGTTTGGGACACAAAGTCAAACCAGACATTGTCCCTGTCCCTGTAGTGGACTGCTTTGTGACCCTTCTGGCTTTTCTTGTTGATGCACCATCGGCACAGTGTCTGGGAAGTCCCTTTCAGAGATAATGTGCATGTACAACATCCTATCAGCTCCTGGTTCTATCTCAGTTCTCGACACTCTTGACGCTCTTGATGCTAGCTTGCTGACTTTCTCACTTGTCCTCCATCCTGAAAGTTCCTCCGGGCTGGGAGGCTGTCTTATTCAACTCTGCCATTCCCAAAGGGCCCAGTATCAGGCCTGTCAGACAGGGCTCCGTGATGATTTGCTGAATCCTGCTAATACGGAGGCTGATGGTCTCATTGAGCTGGCTGTGTGGCTTCCCTCTGAATTGAAACAGATAGGATCTTAGAGCAGTGGCTCTAAGCAGTTTCAAAGCCAGAGCTGCACACAGAATCACCTTGGGGAAGCTTTTAAGTCTCTCAGTGCCCAGCATGTACCCCAGACCAACTGAGTCAGAATGATGGGGAGTGAGACCCAGGTATTCCTACTTTGCAAAGTGCCTCAGTCCCTTTTAATGCACAACTACATTTGAAAACAACTGCCATCCAGGTTAGGTTTGTTCTCCAAACTGTGGGTTATCAGCCCGAGGGGATTTTTGCATACTGGCTATCGTATATGTAAAGCAACTTGGCTATAATAATGTCTTTAGAAGGAAAACGTGGCAATTTTACGAAGAAGGATCAACTCATAAGAGCAAGAGTGACTTTACTGCAGGCCAAAGTTCAAAAGTATCTCTGAAATGAGGACCTAACGTAAAGGAGAGCAGTATTTGGCAGAACGAGGCTATAAAAATTTACCAGCAAGCAAGTAAATAAAGAACCTAAGCACATTATGAAGTACATGGTAATAAAGAAATATTAGCCCCATTGCCTTTTCCCGAACACTAGTCCCCACGCCAACAGTGCTATTAATCCTGCACTATCAGGAGAATTTGGCCTGGGCGGGCTGTCCCTGATTAGATTGTGCAAAATGCCATCAGCCGGCTGTTGAGCCAGAAGGTAGTTGGGGAAGGGAGGGGAGGAGGAAGAAGGAAGATTGCACCTAGTAAAATCCTACTCTGACTCTCTCACAGGGACTGGATTAACTTAGGAGGAGGAGGCAAACTCCTACGTGGAATCACTGGAATTATATTCTGTATTTGTGTTACATTGGAAATTTGTATTCTATAGTTTGTACATGTGTATACTTTTCATTTTCCTGGTGTAAATGCTGCACAAAACAAACTCAACTTTTTAAATTCACTACATTCTACCAACCTTCTCTACCCTTGGCTCACTGTGGGGTGAGGTGGACGAAAGGGAAAGGGAACTGAATGGTTGGCTAAAACACATGGTAGCACTGGTTGGTCACAGGAAGCACGTTCTGGTTCTAATAAGAAGCATCTCACTACAATCAGTGCCCTGGTCCTCCCAGCTTACTCAGTTGTAGAAGGAACACATTTACTTTACATTTGCTTTGAGCGTCACTGAACTCCACAAAGTGGGGGTCCATGGGAATGCTGTCCTCAAGAGGCATGGCCAACATTATATGTGAATGGGAGACAAGGAAAGGTGGACACACCCATTACCCAGATCTCTCTGCTCACCTGCCTGTTCCTGTGTTCCATCACACATACCTACAAACATATGTTAATAATTCCAAGATGGTGCCAATAGAACATTAAACCAAACAGGGAGCCCTTCTGAGTGTGGGGCTCTGTGCACCTGCACAGGTTGCTCCCGGGGAAGGTGGCCCCGGGTGCAGTGGAGGGAAATGCACTGTGATGAAGCACAGCATGGCACAACCTCTCAGAGAGTGTTTTTGGCAGTTGATGTGCTATTCACACCTAACAGACTTGTAATTCCATTTCTGGGCATGTTTACTAATGTTGCAATCATGATATTTTTTAAAAAGCTTTATTTACAAAGTTGTTCATTACAGAATTGGGTAGAGCAATTAACAACTAGATATAACCTAAATATGTAATAACAACAAAAAAGAATAATTAATTAAAGGGTATTTCCTTGAAGGAGTATTATGAACCCAGTAAAATCCACGGAGACTACTTCAGTGCATGGGAAAAATGTGTCTGCTTCAATGTTAAATGGAAAAACAAAATGATGTCATATTACATGGTACACACTGATTCCATATATATCTCCAAGGAAATGTTACTCAAATACTTTAATCTCTGGGTGGTAAATTATGGGCACTTTCTTTATTCCACTTTCATTCCAAACTTTATTTGATGAACATTTATTCCTTACTTATGTTTTGTTGCAGCCTGATTTTTCTAGAAGTCCACATGACTTCAGGGCTTCAGGGTAATGATGCAACAGTTACCAGGGTATTTTGTGTGTTTTATGCAGCTCATAGTGGATGGCATTCTTTGCCTTTTCCTCAAAAGAGCATGGTTCCTATTAAATAACTTGGCAAGGGAGACTGAAAAAGAGCTTAAGAGTTCTTTGAGGAGGGAAGGTTGTTGTTGTTGTCTTGGTCCGGATTTTCATTGATCTTTATTAAAAAGTAGAGTTAATTGAAAGTGATTAATGATGACACCTCTGAACTGAGAGAAATCTGGGTATTACATGAAATCCGTGGGATGGAGACTCAGAAGGACCTGGGTCTGAATCCAGCTCCATGTCTTAGGAGCTCTGTGACTCCTGACTCTCAGTTACTGCAGCTGTCAGATGGGGATGTGCCCCCTCCATCAGAGGGAGACTGGGAGGGTGCCATTAGGACACTGAACTAGATGCTGTGTGCACAGGATCTGTCCTGGGGCAATCGCTCTGTGAAGTGCTGGTTGTTGGTTGCACCACAAAGCCTCATATATCCCATATTCCCCTAGGGGATTAACAGGCCAAGATTTGGTGATTGGGATGGCAAATTTGTTTCCAAATATATTGTTTCCAGTAAAATTATCTTTTCAAAAACAGTTCATGGTGTTTCATGTCTCACAAACCACAGAGTTTATTGTTCATCATATTTATAGCTTCCCGAGAAGTGTTCTTTTTTATGTTTGTAAAGTATTCCAAGAAAAATAAGTTTCTATCATGGTAAAAAAAAAAAAAAGATTTCTCCTTTGAATTCTAGAGGTGGTCAAACCTAATGATTAGAAAAAGACAAAAGCATATAGGAAACTTTTATTACATATCGTAGTCAGAGTAAGTCATGGTTCTGTTTGCTCTGTATTTGTTCGTTCGTTCATTCATTCATTCATTCATTCACACACTCAGTGAGTATCTGCTGAGTGCCTGGGACTGGGTTCTGGGGATAGAAAGATGAATATGTTGTGAGTCCTCTGTTCGCCATCTCCTGCACCTTTATTTTCTAGGAGGCAGGCTTGTAAACTAACAATTATACCACTCTGTATATGAAGACTGTGGGAGCCATGGTTGGGGCCACCAACTTTGGCTGAAGGAGTTGAGGGTGGCTTCTCTGAGGACAGACCTTCACTCTCCCAGAGCCCATCAGAGCTCTGGCACCCCCACGATGTAGTGTGGATCGAGGCTGGCCCCACTCCTGGCTGTGCACAGTTGGCCAGAGAGGACAGGCAATCCAAAGATGCTCCTCTTACCACTGTCAGCACTAGGGCCGAAGGCTTGGGCAAGAGGCAAAATGAAACTGAGTCTTCCAGATTCCAACTCTCTACATGCCCATTGTAACTGAGAACAGCCTTTGCAAATGTGCTCATGGGTTTGCCAGGCTATAAAACCAGGCCCTTGCTTGCGCGTGGGTATCTCTGAGACCCAGTGGGTGAGAGGAGTAGACTTTTTCTGACCCCCTGAGTCAGAATCACCTGCACAATGGATCCCTGGTTATTCTTGCATACAGCCTAATATTTTTCAGAATCACTGATGCAAGGGAAAGAACATAAGAGCTCGAAGTCAAGTTGTGGTTCTATAGCACAGACAAATCATTTTACCTCTTTGAACTCTAGTTTCCACATCTGTAGCATGGAGCATGAGAATAATACTTCCCTTGCAGTGTGGTGGTGAGATTGAATAAAGTAATGTGTGTGGCCTCACCTTGTAATGATTAAATGCCTTATGGTGCTTAGTCTTCATCATTCCTTTTCAAGATAGTGAATTCTCTTTTTGAAGAGCTCTTAACTGAATGAAAGTCTTCTATAAATTTGTTGGAGGTGTATGGAATAGTCTTTATACCCTCTGGTCAAAGTTCTAACTTTGGAGGTGCTGTCCACATAATCAATTTGCATTGAATAAAATGTGTTTTGGAAATACAATGACAAAGAATACCTTAGATTTTTTTGTGAGTCCAGTCTCAGAAGAGACATGTAAACAAATAATTTCAATGCAGTTTGAAAATAATGCTGGTCATAATAAAAATATTAAAATTAATAATAATTATTATAATTAACATTTTTGGGGCATTACAATGCATTATGAACTTTGCTAAATGTTTGTTTTCTCATTTAAGCCTCATTATTATCCCATAAGATGGGCATTATTAATTGCATTTTACGGATGATGAAACCATAGCCCAAAAAGGTGAAATGACTTGTCCAAGGGCATACATTGAGAAGTAGAAGAGATCCAAATCCAAAGATTCATACATCCAAAGATTCAAATCCAAAGCTGTCTGATTCTAAAGTTCTTTTTCTGTTGGTCTACAGAGTCTCCAGGAAACTAGTGGTTTGCTTTCACAAATTGTCAGACCTAACTCAGCCTAAAGTCCCTCATCTGAAACATGCATTAAAGCACTAACTTTCAAACTCTTGACTGCAACCCACAGGGGCAAATTGATGTTACATCATGACCCATTGCATTCATACACACACACACACACACACACACACACACACACACACGCACGCACGTGTGACACACCTGTATATGTTTGTGTGTGTGCATGTGCATGCTTACGCCTCTTCATGAAACAACTCATCTTTACTCTGATGTGTTTTTTTCTTTGTTTTCTTTTTTTCTTTCTTTCTTCTCCTTTCTTTCTTTTTGTAAATGTTTGTGGTGACCCTCTTGATTTGATTACTTGCTCATGGGTCTGACCTATGGTTTGAAAACCCCACCTTAAGGGACATTGGGAACAGCTTCTCTTCTATAATGTGAAGACTAAGGGTGGGAGAGAGAAAGCAATCTGAGAAAGATCTCATTGGTAAGCAACAAAAAAAGTGGCTGACACTCAGGCCATCCAACTGCTAGTGTGGATTTTTTTTTTTCTGTTATTAGGTCACCATTCTAAATGCTCTATAAACACAGCAATCATTTTGAATCCGACAGCCCTAGATTCAAATCTGAACTCCACCTCGTCTAGCTATGTGACTTGAGATGTGACTTCATCTCTCTAAGGGGCAACCCCCTCTCTGGAAAAGGAGAGTAACAATACCTACCTATCAGAGGGATTGTGAAGATGAGTTGATATTAAGGGTTAGTACCTGGTACACATTATGTGCTCAATTCAGGTCATTTACCCAGGTAACTGAGGGAGACCTCAGGTGGGGGCAATGAAGGCTGGGAGGGTGGGCATTAATGTAACCTCATGTGTCCCCAGAATCCAGGGCAACCTGAAGATCTTAGATGCAGAGATAGCATTTATATATGTTAGTGTGGTAATAGTGGAGAAAATGTTGACCTTGGAGCCAAACAGACATGGCTACAAATCCCAACTCTAGAGCCTTCTCATCTCAATGAGCCTCAGTTTCCTTATCTGCAAACTGGGATATTAAAACTTCCTTCAAAGACGTATTGTGAGGATTCCTTGAGGAATTTCCCCCCATAGGTTCTTCTTCCTCCCTGACCTGACTTAGAAATGTTATGTGTCTTCAGATTTTATTTTACCTTTTTATTACAAAAAATTTCAAATATATACAAAAGTAAAAAGCATAGTAAAATGAATCCCCGTGTGTCCACTACCAAATTTCCAGCTTTCAGATGACACCACAGGCCTAGCCAGCTTGGCAGCAGCCTCTTGGGACACCTTGGGTCAGTATCATCCAGCTAAGCCACATTCACATTCCTGACCCACAGAGACTGACCCACCATAAATGCTTATCATGTAAGGTTGTGTAAGGTTGATTTGTTATTCAGCAACAGAAAACTAACATAAGAATCAAAGAGAATGATATATATTAAAGCATCTAGCTCAGTGCTTAATATATAGTAAGTGCTCAGTAAATATTGACTTGTTATATGTGGGAGCAGCTACTGAACAGGGAATCTATTTTTTTAAAATTTTTTATTATTATGTCAATCACCATACATTACATCATTAGTTTTTGATGTAGTGTTCCATGATTCATTGTTTGTGTATAACACCCAGTGTTCCATGCTGAACCGGGAATCTTGATATGCTATGGATAAATGCAGCAGCTGAAGGGCATGTATGTGGTGTAGGAGTCTAAAGGAGGGAGCTCCCGATTCTGGGGCCAGGGAACAGTTCACGGAAGAAATTGGGTTTTGTATGAGACAGTCAGGACTACGAGACAGAGATGTGGGGTGGGAGTGTGCTTTGCAGGGGACACAGCACCAACAAGGGCCAGTGGGGTGAGCATGCAGTGTGTCTAAGGAGTAGTAGGTATTGGCAGTGTTGATGAAGTTTACATTGCAAAAGAGGGAATTGAAGCCAGATCACAAAGGACCTTGACTTACTAAAATATATTTTACACAGGTATCTCTTTTTTCAAAAGTTCATGTTACGCCACTTTGCTTCTCCGAAAGATCTGTTCACATTAAAGACCTGTTTTCGCGAACCCAAATCAATCTGAAGAGGATTTTTACTTTTGCAAAAAAAGGTGGAAAGCCAAAATAGCGTTCAGCATTTGTATTGCAGTGAGCCTTTATAGCTGCACACCCCCAGCAGCAGGAGTTCCCCCCTACCCCCCAAGCTCCTTCCCCAGGAAGTATACTCAGTACACTCAGCATCTAGCCGCTGGAGCTCTGAGCTGCATCTGTGAGGATCTGTGCTTTATCTCCAGTTATTCCGTGCACTGTTGGCAAGATGTGTCCTAAGGTATCAGAAAAGCTTAAGAAGGTTATTTTTGGGGTTTGGGAATGCTAAAAAAAAATTCCATATAAATGGATAGCAATTGCTTCTTTGCTTTATTTCATTTTGGCTTAGGAAAAGTTTCAGAGGAATCTCCTCTGCTTTTGGAGGGTGGGGAAACCTGTATTGGACTCTCATTTTATCTTAAGGATGCTAGAGGACACTAGAGTCATGTATTCAGGTAAGTAGAAAAGACCACAGAGATTAGGTCATTCTTTGCCCACTTCCACTCTTTTTCAGTCTTCAAGGAAAGGTTAATTTAGGTATTCATAAGGTATTTACCTAAGTCCATTTTCACTTACCTAATTGTTAAATAGACAAGGTAGGCAACCCAAGAGGTTTCATTAGGCCGGAGTCATCCCGTATGGAAGTGTATACCACCCACATTTGCTGGGGTTGCTTTTGTTCTATAATAAAACCATGCTCCTCTGGAACGGCTGCCATTTCCTTTAGTCTGACAGACACTATGAATCATACATCCTTGATAAGTGTTTCCCACTTCGCTTTTAGCCTTTGGAAAGCTCAGAACCTGGTTTGTATCCCCACTTCCTGCTATGCAGTGCTGGGAATCAGTCTTCCTCAGGTTTCTTTCAGCATTGCTAGCCAGTTTGCCATTCCCATCATTTCTTTAACCATTTCCTTTGTATTATCTTGTAGATTCTTTTAAGGCACTTCAGGTTATTTGGGGGGAGGGGGAGTGGGCGGAGCTAACATAAAAGTATATAAAGGGTCATATTATTCTGTGGAAATAAAAATGAGGAAAATGAAGAATGAATCTCTTTGTCCCTCCTTAATTCAGCAAATATTTGAGTACTGGCTCAGAAAATACAAGAAGGAATAAGAAATTTTAGGAGAAGATGGTGGGCTACTTTTGGGATAGGCAAATTTGGGGTCCTTCTGGAAATAAAGGTGTTCTACACTAAATTGGTTATGTAAGTATGAAGCTCAAGAGCAGGGTGGATTCTGGAGAGAGAGACTTGGAAGTCATCAATTTGTTGAAGCCATGAGGGGGATGGTTCGTCAAGAGTGGTGGTCTGGTCTCATGTGGAAGCAAAAGGAAAAGATATATGGCCCTTTAACAATGTAGAAATTATCCCATGACTGATGGCGTACATATGCACTTTACCTCTTCACCCTTGCAGAACTTAAGTGAATTATGCAACATGATATTTTTTTAAAAATAATTTTTTATTGTTATGTTAATCACCATACATTACATCATGAATTATGCAACATGATATTGACTCCTAATATGAAATCATACTCATGGACATGAAATGTCAATTCATACTTAGCACTAGAAAATACCTTCCATGATACATACTTTTTGAGGATTTATTTTCTTTTCCTATTGAGTTTCTAAATCATTTCTTTCCCCATGGTTTAAAAATAAAAGTATAATATATCTGGACAAGGGATATTCTGCTATAAAAATTACATGCTCAATGTTGATGGGGAAATTTTGATTGCTTTAAGGTTGATTTTTTTTCTGTGTTTGGCACATGCAAAATGAAGCAAATTCGTATTATGAAATATTATGTTTTCTTTTTTATTTTAATGAAATGCTTTAAAATTTAAGATCAGAGCTGGCTTACCAGTATTTCCCAAGTAAAATGCCATCAAGTACAAATATTACAAAGGATCTGAGTTTTCTTGTGAAGTAGTCTACACATTTACATGAAAAAAGGATTTTTGAAAAGTTCTTGCTCTCCTCATCCCTCCATGCAGTGCTGGTTAATTAACGAATCATAAATAAAAGATGAAAGTATGTGAACCTCAAGTCCTTGTGTTCTGGAAAAAATAGAGTCACAGAATAATTAAAATAAATTTCAACTAATGAGAACCAGAAACAATGACCAATGGAAATAGTGAAAACAGCTGGGTCTAACAGGTCAAAACTTCACAGAGAATGAACAATGGATTATTTCGGCTTGCTACTGTGGCTGCTTATGGCCCTTGTACTTGTTGAATGACAGTTGGTGGAAGCAATGGGGAGCTCTTTTTTTTTTGAGAGTACACTATTTAAGTGTTCTTTCAACTTCATGAGCTGAAAGGTTTTTTAATGTGCCTTTTCACCTGGCTTCCATCTCTCTGCAGATATAGTGGAATTCTGAATTCTGCACTTGGGATGCAGAGATTATAAGGAGTGGAAGGAGACTGGATTCCTGCCTCGGTGGCTGGAGGAGTTCTGCTCTGGGGAGCTGCTGACCCCGGAGGGACTGGGAGTGCGGTGAGAGGCCACCTGTTACTGCCTTAAGTCATGAGTGTCAGGGTTTACTTGTTACTGCAGCAGGGCTTAGTCTCATTCTCTCTCATCAGGTGTCTTTTCTGAGTCTTTCCTTGACTTAACGGTTTTGAATTAATTTAGTAAACTTGTCAAATGCCAACTTTGTGCCAGATATACCTCTAAGTGCTGGACAATGCATAGATGAGGCAGGTGGAGTTCTTTCTCTAAGGAGTGGGAAGGGGAGATAAAAAATGGGGTCAAATAATGAGTCAACAAGTATCAAAGGTGCCAGGCCCTAAGAAGTATGCTGCCTGAGCTTGGAAGGCAGGGATGGAAGGCCCAGTTGTGGACATCAGGACAGGGTTTCTAGAAGTGATTGTATTGACATCAGCCTTGAAATATGGGTAAGGTTTGAACTTCTAACAGTTAGGATAGGGAAGAGCCTTTCAGGGAAGTTAGAAGAGGATGGACTAGTAGGAAGGTGCACAGGGAAGTGCGAAAACTGCCATGGGGATCAACTGTAGGATGAAGGATTGGATAAAGGAATGTATGCAGGATTGAAGGTTGGGGTTAGATCATGGAACACTTTGAATGGCAGTCTGAAGAGCTTGAATTTTATCCTGAGGATGCTGGGGAACTCTAGGTGAGTTAAACAGGAGTGCTCTCTCACTGGGCACAATGAGGGGGGAACAGGAGCAGAAGGTCCTGAAACCACTCTCTCCCCTCTCCTGCTGCAATAGTTCAAGTATAAGATGCTGAGCACAAAGATGAAAAAGGGAAATCTTCAAACATGGTAAGGAAGAGAGGGTTGCAGCTTCCGCTCGCTCATGCCCTCTTCAGAAATGAGGAAGCTAGGGCTCTGAAAGGTGTCTCACTCAGGACATTTAGCCAGGGGGTTGGGGCTTAGACCTACAGCTTCTTGCTCCAAGGTCCATATTTTCTGCACTTGAGAACAATGTGACTGCAGTGTCATAAGCACCCTCTGGGGTTGTCCTTGGTGAGCCTGCATCGAACTCAGTACAGCATAGTTCGTATGTTACAATTTGGTCACCTTTACACATTTCAATTTAAGTACTTTTGAGTCACCTCATTTGGGAAATTTACTGGAACTCTATTTCACTATGACCTACCAACAGCAAGTTTAATTTTTTTTAAGATTTTATTTATTTATTTGATAGGAAGAACACACAAATGTCGAGGGTGGGGGGCAGCAGAGGGAGAGGGAGAAGCAGGCTCTCTGCTGAGCAGGGAGCCTGTCGCAGGGCTTGATCCCAGGACCCTCGATCATGACCTGAGCTGAAGGCAGACCCTTAACCCACTGAGACACCCAGGCGCCCCTCAACAGCAAGTTTAAGACTCACTTTAAAAAAACTACATTTCAGAGGGTTAAGTAAAGGTCTATTAATCCCTGCAAGGGCTCTTTTTGTCCTGTGGCTGGCCAGATTAGAGTGATGAGGAATCAGCTTCCACTCTTCTTTCCCAACCTCATCTTCTCCAGGTCCCAAGTGGGGGCCTGTACAGGAGGAGTAAACCAATAAAGGAGTTCAGATCATGCACTCTTGCCCAGGGATGACTGTAGAAAGATGCTCTTTCTTTGGGACCTCAGGGTTGCACTGTCCAGAGGTGGCTAAAGGGAAGGCTTATTGAATCTGTTGTCAGACAGAAATTTGTTTGAACCCTATAGCTGCTTCCTTGCCATATGATCTGGAACAGATGATTTACTATGCAGAGCTGGGGTTTCTGTGGTGGAAGATGGGGCCGGAAATTATCTGCCAGAGTTGTAGGAGGGTTCTGTGAGATCCCAGGGATGACGTTCTGAGCACTGTGTGCTGCACACTGTACCAAGGATCCAGTCAGAGTCAGTGCTGCTATCCCAATCCCGGGGTGTACTCACAGTCATGTTACTTGCTCTAGCAAACAAATCTGAAAGTTTCAGTGGCTTGAAAATAATAAAGCTTTATTCCTCACTCACTGAGCTGTCTATGTGGGTGTTCCTGGTCGGCAGGAAGCCTTCCGCATGGTGAGTCAGAGACATAAGCTCCTTCCACCTGTGACTTCTTTCTCTCTGGGATGAAAAAAGAGAGGGCGGAGGAGGCATGCCTTGGCCCAGGAGGGAGACACATCACTTCCGCGGGTCAGAAGCGGTTGCATGGCCCCCCAAGAAGCCAGCGGTGCTTGGAAGCGTGATTGCGAACATGGCAGTCATGTCCCCGGATAGTTCCATATGCTATAGCAGGGGAGCCGGAATCTCTGGGGAACAGTTAAATTAGTGGTCGCTGCCACAGGATGGGAGATACTGAGGTGGGATCAGGCTCTGGACCTGGAGGCCTGGTTTATAGAGGTGGAAACAACGTGTCAGATTCACATTTCTTTCCTTTCAGTCTCTTGTAGAGCTCATTCTGGCAGATCCTGCCCCATTTGGAACCTGGCTGTGAGCAAGAAAACATCTGTGGTCGGAAAGCGGGGGCAGTGATTCAGGCCTGTTTGGGACTCCGAGAGAGGATGTCCTTGAACCCTTTGCTCGGCAAACAGCTCCCTCCCACAAGGATGTGAGAGGTCATCTGTCTGTCTACTTTGACACTTTCACCCAGTGACCTTCAGGGCTTCAGACACCTTCCCGATAAGTTGGAGGGTGCTCAGCACAGACTGTCCTTGGATTTGACCAAAACTGACTCACTGAAGGTCCGAGTGAGAGGAGAAGGCAAAAGCAGACAAACAGGCACTGAGGATTTTGCCATCCCAGACCTGTGTCGTGTAAACAGGCTGTCTGCTTCCCAGCCAAGGAATGAGCCGGGACTTGGGTCGATTGGAGCCTTGACAGCTAATCCCCACAGCCTTTGACTGTGGAGCACTGTGTTCAGATGGGGCATGCTGCCCACACCGGGGCCCAGGGGAGAGGCAGGATGGTGGGGAAAGAATGTGGCTTTGGACTCAGACACAACGGCTCCCTACCACTTACTCAGCTTTGTGACCTTGGATAAGAGTCGCCGATTCCCCTTTCTAAGGCTCAGTTTCCCTGTCTGTGAAATTGTCATATCACTATGGACCCCAAATGCTTTGGGACAGTGCTAGCACATACATACGAGTAATATTCTCCCCCTGTTCCCTCTACGTGCAGGAGAGAAATCTGTTGTCTCCTCAAAGGAATTAATTACGTAATAGTCAGGAGCCACTCTTCTGAGGCCTTTAGTCCTTGCAACAACTGTGGGATAAATGGCATTATTCCCATTGTATAGGTTTGAGCACTGAAACTCAGAGATTATACTAGAGATAGTGATTTTGCTCTTTTGACTGCCCTGTCACTGAGGAGAAAAAGAAGTAACAAAGCAAAAAGAGTCACAGGAACATACGGGGGTGGGGGTTAAATGTCAAGTCTGAAAGTCTGGAAGTTACGATCTTTAACCCCCATCTAGCTTGGATAATAGAATTTTCATTATAATCTACTTTCCCCCTGTATTATTCACGGGTATGTTCAGTCATCAGTGTTTCTATTACTAATTACTTAGCAAACATTTACTGTGAACTTCTTACATCCTAGATAGAGCCTTGCTAGTCTCAAAATGTGGTTCCTGGGCTGGAAACCTCAATGTTGCCTGGGATTTTGTTAAAAATGCAGAATCTCAGGGCTCACCCCTGGCCCACCGAGTGGGAATCCACATTAGACAAGATCCCCAGGTGATTCATAACATACACTCAGGATTGAAAATCACTCTCCAGATGCTTCCACCTTAGCAGAAACATTTATGGAGGCAGCCCCTCTTCTTAGGACCCGTGCCTTCCTCGTCCACACAAGGAACAGTGGGGAAGTCCTAGAATATGCTTTGCCCTGAGCTTGATGCCTCTGTGATTGTCTAGAGCCTGGGTGACCCCTCCGCACCAGAGGTGGCTATGCGGGGTACGTCCCGGGTCTTGACAGAATGGGAGATGCCACAAAAAAAAAGGATGCCGCCTTAGAAAGTGTTTGGGGCCTCTAATTTCCTCCTCCTCCACAGCATCCACAATTACTCCATCACTCACCTTAGCATCAAAGTCACTCACACAAATGTTTATTAGGCTGGAGTGGGAGTTCCATGATCTTAGGATATAGCTCTGCCCCATCTATCCAACTGTGGCCAGGGATTATTTGTGGGGATTCTAAAATACGGAAAATGGGAATAGCCATCACTCCCTTCCTGGCCCATTTGAAAGAAGCTGGCTATTTAATAGGCACCAACTGAAGATTAGGCAGAGGAGCCAGGGTCCAGCATGCATTAAGTTCATTCTCATGAACACTCTTGGGAAGCCCTGACGATATTTACCATCATGGAACATCTGCCCCATGCCAAGCTCCAGGAGGAGTGATGGCGCATCCCTTGTTAAATTCTTCTGATACCTTCGGGTAGGCGGCCTCATTCCCATTTTCAGAAGAACAAACTGAGGCCTGGAGAGCCTGTGTAACTTGACCAAAGTCACAGAGGCAATGAATGGTAGTGCAGGGTTACATTCATGCATTTTTCCAAAACTGGGAATGAGAATTGAAATAGGGGAAACCATGCATTTTTCACAACTGGGAATGGGAATTGACATTCAAATAAAGGGAAACCTCATCAGTGGGCCTTTGGAATGTATTTCATAGGCTGCTATTCACCTCCCCCATCTGAGGGGGAGGTAGGAGAGAGAGTGGAGGATGGGCAAAGTTGGTCAAACATGGGGGTTGGGGATATGCTCATGTCCTGTTTCCGATATATTAAGAGCCATCCCCCTCCTGAGCTTCTTCACTTCAGCAAAAGCTGGATGAGCTCACTAGGGACCAAGAAAGTGGCTGGTCCTGGATGAACTCACCATCTTCGTGTTTTCCCCACTTCCCACTTTCAGCCAGCAAGTGGTGATAGCAGAGCAAACCTCTTGGTTACCTGACATGTGGCACAGGCAGCCCAAGAGACCAGTACAGAGGCCTCACCACCTGGTTCCCACTGGACTCTGCCTCCCTCAGGAGCCTCGTTTGGAAGCTTAGAGGCTTGTGTAGGACAAATGGGACTGTGCTGAGGGCCTAAGCTTCACAGCGAAGGACTGGCATCTTCTTAACTAAACAAGCACAAAAGAGTTGCTGATTCCACGTAATGAAGCTGTTGTATGTTCTCTTCCTTTGGAAGCATAGAGTGTTAAAAATGCAGAATCTCAGGGCTCCTGGGTGAACTCACCAGGAATACACCCTGACGTGTAGATTAGGATCCCCCCTCCTCCATCGACTAGCTCTGTGATTTTTGTCCAAGTCAAGCAACCTCTCTGAGGCTCGGGTGCCTTCATTTATTGAGTGGGACATTCACATGAGATACACACTTAATGTCTTGGTACAGGTCCTGACTCTGAATGGGTGTTCAGGCAATAATTGCTATGATTATTTCATTTTGCTGCATGAAGGTTACTTGAATATAAACATCTTCTATTCGCTTATACTCATTACAACATTTTCCATTTTAAGTTGTAGAAATCCAGCTTGAAACTAGCCTGAGCATAAATGAACAAACAAATGAAATTCTGTGTATCTGGATTTAGGGGTTCCAGCTGTGACATCAGAGCTCAACCTGTCTTCACCCCTTCGCTCAGTGTCCTTCTGGGTATGAGTCTGATCTTATGGGCAGGCTCTGGCCACCAGGGCTCCAGTGTCACATGTTTTCTAGCTTATTAACTTCCAATGCCCATTTATCCATCCAGGCAAAACTTTGATGGGCTTTGTGTAGATGAGACAAATGCACCTGGACCAATCACTGTTGCTAAAGGCACAGAGCACTGCAGTGGGCTGATCTGGAGTCACATGACTGACCCTGTGATCAGGAAGGGGATGCTGGTAGGTGTGGAGACTATAGCTCTAACGGGGTGACACAGAATGAAGAAGGGAGCTCTGCCAAAGTCAGGAAGGATGCTGGGCGGGTAAAAACTGTAAGGGCACTAGAGGAACAAAGTACTTACTCCTGCTTCTTCCTTAGGTCTCACTGTGAGTCAGTGTTAGTCCTGGGACAGTCGTTTCTGAAGTCATTAAAGCGGATTCTGTTGGTTTAGAAATATATATAGCTTCCAAGCAAAGAAAAGAACTGAGGGAGGAGCCGAGGGAAGGGAAGCAGCTGAGCTGTGCAAATCTGAACTGTAAGTGGAACCCCCAGGCTATGTCTGTCACTTTGGCTTAGAACAGATGGAACCCAGGGCAAAAATTCACTCAGCCAGCTGGGCGTCATATGGATGTCCTTTGCTCTGTTTGCTTTTAGATCAGTGTCATGCACATCAGGATGGGTGGTATGTGGGAAGTTTTCTCTCTGCATTTTGAATGCCCTCTTTGTCTTTGCTAAAACTTTCCAAAACAGTGACAATAACCAAACACCCAAAGCTAAGCCAATGTCACATGAAGAGATCTTTGGCCCTATGAGTTCTTTCTCAGCAGACACTTGTGTGCTATGTTAGCATGGAGTTAAGCAGGTCAGGATTTGCCTTTGCAAACCAATAAGGAAAAGTCCTCTTTGTTTCTCTTTCTACCCTTGTCAGTCCTCTGTGGTGGTAGGAACAAGGCCTTCCTTCGGAGCTTTTCCCCAGGATTTATCTCATTTGTTTGACAAATGCTTGTTGAACACCTGTTTTGTGTAACAGGCTGTGTTAGGAGATGAAGCCCACATGTGTAAGCCAGATGGGAACTGTCCTTCATCTTCTTACTCTGCTTCTTCTAGTCCTCTCACTAGTTTCACCCTTGCCAATGTGAAGATGGCTTCCGGCACCTCTTTACTCGGGATTCCTAAGGGGAGATACAGGAGGGAGATTGCTTTGCACATTTGGAGCAAACAATTTACAGCATTCTCCTGAAATATTTTCATTCCTCAAAATTTGTTCTGGGACATGGCCATATGCTAGGGTCATGGGTTTTCTCTTTCCCTTTTCCCCAGCCTTGTTGGTCCCAGTTTCCTCCATCTGAATACCCATTCCCCTCCCCTACTTCCACATGTTCATCCCTCTCTCTTCCATGAAGCAGAACAGTTCAGCTCTGCCTCATTTTTGCCTCTAGTTTTTTCTATGTAAATGGCATCATAATACTTAGAAGACTAAAGATCCCAGTTTCCAGGATGTACATTCCTTATAAAGCAATATTAATCTGTGCTAATGGCAGCCCAGCTTGGAGCATAGATCCAACCCTGAAATGGCATGGTCACCACCAGCTCCCTCAGAAGGTGCTGGGGTGGAATGTGCACCACGTCAGCTGAGGCCAACCCATATAACAATCAGTCATTGTGGAGATGGGTCACTGATTGCCTTCCTCAACCTAATGCCTATTTGCTTAACTAATAGCAGTGAGAGTCTCTATTAAGGGCTGTTTACACTCCAAAATGCTGTTTGTTGAACCTGCCAAAGTGATAAGTGATGCTGGTATTTACTCTCTTGTTCTCAAGCCTGATGTTCAGAAGCTTAAAACAATTTTGAAGTGGTTAGTTTTTAATGAAGAGCCTAGTCAAGTCTACAAATAAGCCAATGGTTTGGGAATGGAATCTCTAACACTAAAAGAAGTCCACAAATGTTTGTTGGCTCATAATGGATTTGCTTAATTATAACCACAAGGCATACACAAACACACAATATGTACTCAGATGCACATATTTCTTTGTATCAGTATACACTCTTAAGATCAGTGTTCTCTTAGGCCCAAATCTGAGTTTACAATTTAAGTGGTTCATTTCCCAACGACTTCAGTGATTTGCCCTGCCTATGTTCAACAAGGAAGGGAAACACCAGGATTGCAGGAGACATGAAATGAATGAGAGATTGCTTACTCCAGTGCTGGCTTTCCTGGCTCTCTTCCACTCTGACTCCACTTGTGTATGCCCATAGAATTTGCCAGTTATGGGGGTCAAGGGGATCTCTCCCCTGGTGAAGTATAAAACCATTAAACAAATGTTTTTTCTATGTTTGTGAGCTGCCTGTCTGCTTCTGTAGTGGCACCAACCGTATTCTCGTGCCTTGACAATGAAAAGTTGTCTGTGGTTCCTTGTGGGATTCTAAAACTCAACCAGTAGACTCCTGCATGTTTTGAGAGCCCCAGAGTCAAAACTGGAGGGGTGACTTTAGGAGATGGTTTAAATAGTCATATAATTTATTGTCCAAACCAGGGCCTTTTAAGAGTGAAAGGATATGTTATTAATAATTACACCAAGACTATAGGTGTTTGGTGGGACACTTAGTCTTCTCAGTAAAAAACAGTTGGTTCCATTTATTGAGCTCCTACTATATGTTAGGGATTTAACTCATCCTTTAATAATCCTTCTATTTAATCCTCAGGGTAACCTTATTTAATAGATATTGTTATGCCCATTTTACAGATGAAGAGATGAGGGCTCAAGGAGCAACTCATGTAAAATGGCTCTTCACTTGTACCCTAGTGAAAGCAGACACGAGTAGGGATTTGGACTGAGGTCTGTTGATTCCAAAGTGCACACACTTTGCACTGTACAGTATGGGTTCTCATCCTGTAGTTCAATGTTTTCTTCTTCGTCTTCTTCCTCTTCCCCCTTCCTCCTCCCCCTCCCCCTTCTCCTCTTCCTCTTGCCCTTCTCCTCCTCCTCCTTCTAATGAGCTGGGTTCTAAGGAGATCTACGTTGCTGATTGGCTGCCATATGCACTCCTGAAGGCAAAGAGGAGACCAACGGGGAGAGCTACAAAAAGAGTAGCTTCACTTTCATGGTTAATATGTTGGCCAATTGAAAGGGATTTCATTTGGGTGAGGGGTTCTATTGTTTGAAAAAAAGAAAAAATAGAGAGAAGGACAAGGGAAAGGAAAAGAGGAAGAGAAGGAAGGAAGGAAGGAAGTAAAGGAGGAAGGGAGGGAGGAAGAAAGGAAGGAAAGTTTCTGAAATTGAAATTTCTTGTTTTGAAATGGAAAAGCTGAGCTCCAGAGAGAAAAAGTTCCTTACCCGATGTCCCATAGCAAATCATAGACGAAACAATGATCTGGAAAATCCAGGTTTTTTTTGTTTTGTTTTTTTTAGCAGAGTTCAAGTTTTATTGCTGCTCGGCTTTCACTCCATGAACCTAAGAAAAGTGAGGCCAGGTGTAAGCCACCTATAAAGTGCACTTTTCTAGCAATCAAGTTTACCTGGCTCCATCAGGTAAACCCATGGGGCATCTCAGTGGAGCCTCCAGAATTATTAAAGTGTAATGTTTTATAGATTAAATCATGAATCTCATATACATATAAAATAAACACACGTCAAGATTTTATATAACTCATTAGTTAATGAAGGAACCAGTAAGATGTTACAGCTGGTTCAAAGGGGAATTCAAAGAACACACACATACAGATAATCAGGAATGCTGAGAAAATTTGCTAATAGATGCAAAACTTTTAAATCCACAGGCAAATAATCAATTATATCTCCACAGACAGAATTAATTTGCATTTTTTGAATAATCTTATTCACCATCAGTTTTCTACAACTTAATTTTTTAAGTTTTTAGTTTAATTCCAGTTAACATATAGTGTTATATTAGTTTCAGGTGTACAATACAGTGATTCAGTGCTTCCATACATCACCCAGTGCTCATCACCACCAGCACACTCCTTAATCTCCATCCCATATTTCATGCATCCTTCCACCCACCTCCTCTCTGGTAACCATCAGTTTGTTCTCTATAGTTAAGAGTCCGTTTCTTGATTTCTCTCTCTCTCGCTCTTTTTCCCTTTGCTTGTTTTATTTCTTAAATTCCAATATGAGTGAAATCATATGGTATTTGTCTTTCTCTGACTGACTTATTTTGCTAGGCATTATACTCTCTAGCTCCATCCATGTCATTGCAAATGGCAAGAGTTCATGCTTTTTTATCACTGAATGATATTCCATTTCTAACACCTTAATTATTTATAAAATAGCTCAAAGATGATAAAACACACAAACCAGAAGGTTGTGCTACACTGGACATCCAATAATCTTTGTTGCCCATTTTAAAGTCTTTTTATTTTATTTTTTTATGTTATGTTAGTCACCATACAATGCATCATTCGTTTTTGATGTAGTGATCCACGCTTCATTGTTTTCATATAACACCCAGTGCTCCATGCAGTATGTGCCCTCCTGAATACCCATCACCGGGCTACCCCACCCCCCACCCCCCTCCCCTCTAGAACCCTCAGTTTGTTTCTCAGAGTCCATAGTCTCTCATGGTTAGTCTCCCCCTCTGATCTCCCCCCTTCAATTTTCCCTTCCTTCTCCTAATGTCCTCCAAGCTATTCCTTATGTTCCACAAATAAGTGAAACCATATGATAATTGACTTTCTCTGCTTGACTTATTTCACTTAGCATAATCTCCTCCAGTCCCATCCATGTTGATGTAAAAGTTGGGAAGATGTGGTCCATATATACAGTGGAATATTACTCAGCCATTGGAAAATCCAGGTCTTTTTTCACTTCATGTTCTTTTTGCTACACTTTGAGGAAGCATTTTGAGAGGATTTGCTGCTGGCTGAAGCTATTTCCATATTTCACCTCATTTTGACACTGGCAGTGAAAGCTGTTTTTTTTTTTTTTTTAAGATTTATTTATTTATTTTGGGGGGCGGGTAGGGAGATAGCATGGGGAAGGGCAGAGGGAAAGGGAGAGAGAGAATCTGAGGCAGACTCTGTACTGAGCATGGAACCCAGTGCAGGGCTTAGTCTCATGACCTTGAGATCATGACCTACACTGAAACCCAGAGTCAGACACTGAACTGACTGAGCCACGCAGGCACCCCTGAAAGCTGATTTTAAATATTGACCAAGAAAAGCTTTCACAAATTTCAGATATACTGTGGAAGAGGCTTTATTTATTTTTAAAATTTTATTTTATTATGTTAATCACCATACATTACATCATTAGTTTTTGATGTGGTGTTCCATGATTCATTGTTTGCGTATAACACCCAGTGCTCCATGCAGTACGTGCCCTCTTTAATACCCATCACCAGGCTAACCCATCCCCCCCTCCCCCGGAACCCTCAGTTTGTTTCTCAGGGTCCATAGTCTCTCATGGTTCGTCTCCCCCTCTGTTTTCCCCTTCATTTTTCCAGAAGAGGTTTTAAATAAAGACTAGTGTATACATGTTGAAGTTTGTTATGTTTCTTAGTAAAAAGAAATGTTGTGTTACTGAATTTTTTTTTTTCACCATGGTCCTGGACTATTTAAGGAAAATTAAGTGATAATAGTTTCAGGTTGTAGAGTGGAGAAAGCTACATTCACTTTTCAATGAAGTAGGATCAGGGGAATGGAGTTGAAAAGGAAGCCACAGTCAACAGTAGGCCATCCACCCCCTTCAGTAAGTGCTGCTGTGCATGTTGGACAGCCAGTTACGTGCTCCTGAGCAGTGAGATGAGGCAGTGAGGTAGCTGTGGGCATGGCATTTCCTTCTCCTCCTTGAAATTATCTTCCTTGGTCCTTGCTCCTGAGGCTTGGGTGTTTGGGGGAAGTAAGATGAAAAGCAGTTGATAAAGAGCTGTTGGTAAGCCCATGCTGCAGCAGATTCTTCCAGATTTTTCCACACACTTTGCAGTTGGGGTTAGATGGTCAGATTCTGGGGTGCCTGATCTCTGCTGTCCCTCAGCTCTGAGCTCTGTGGGTGATGCTTTGCTCTGGGCTGAATATTGGTAGAGTGTACAAACAGTGGCTTCCTGAGTACATATCCAGGAATGTGATAACTTAAAAAATCCTCTGTTTTATTCTTTTATAAACCATGCATTCTAAGAAGTTCAGGAACCAATCAGTAAAGAAAGGTATTTCAGAATGGGAACAGCTGTAAATAGTGGGAAAATAATGAATGAAGGAGTGTGAGGTACAAAGGGGAGAAAAAGACATTTATATATTCCTCCCAAAAGATTATCTGGTACAACTATTTATTGAGTGGTGTGATGGACATGTGATTTCATGCAACTCCGCAGAACTTATCTATTGTCCGAAACCCTGAATAAAGAAATGTGTGTGTATGTACTCTTACGCCACAGTGGGACTTGGCTGGCTCTGTGGGCACTCTTCAAGAAAGTTTGCCCTTCCTAAGTGGCTCTGGCTGTGGTTGGGAGCCCGAGATCATTTCCCTGCCCAGGGATCTCTCTCTCTCCCAGTGGTTCACTTACAAATGTAGAAAATGGAATCCATACTGATTCTTCAGATGGAGACTGGGCATTCTAAAGAAAGTTCAGTTCATTAAAACTACTTTAAATTTTCAGGAGAATGGCAAAAGGGCTAGGCAGAGAAAAGGAGGGAGTTCTGTTTTCTGCTTCCTCATGGCTAACCTGTACTTTCGTTTCCCATTATTGCCCATGAAAGAAGAGCAATCATATATATCTTTATATATGTACTATGTATTATATTATATATAGTATATATAATATAGGGCTCCAGGAAAATGTTGCAAGACAGCTGTGGAACAGATGAAAAATATAGGATTAGAAATCCAAGGATCTGGATTTGGGTCTTGATTTTATTACTTACAAAATTACTAAGTTGTGGTTTCTTCCCCTATAAAAAGGATTATACCTACCTCGTAGGATTGTTGTAGAAATTAAATGAGATTATGCATGTAGTGATGTGTTATAATTTCTTATTAGATATGAAACAATGTGATGTTTTTAAGAGAGAAACTGATCCATGTGGCAAATGTTATATTCAGACAGTGCCAGTGCAAACTTTGAAAACAGATCTAATATATAAATTTATAGGGACACGATGTTACCTTGCAGTGGAGACTTGTGATGGCCCGGAAGTTTGTCTTTCAAGGCCAGAAGGTCCGAGCTGATGTCAAGGACCTAGGTGGACTCCATTTCTTTCCCAAGCATGGTATAGGCTGCATTTCCTGGAAGGAAGGATGTGTTCTTCCCCCGAAACTGTGACTAAGGCAAGCTATGAAAGTGCCCTGATATTTGCACAGGGCTTTTTGCAGGGAGAGGCTAGGAGTCAAGTTGATTTGCATTCTACTCAAAGCTTTAAATCACCTTATTACCTGTGAGGATTAATGACTTTGTTTCCAGCGAGGCTATTGGCCCAAGGAATAAGGAAAAAGTCCCCTTTTGGAATGAAAACCTTAGTCTTGCAGAGCAAATTCACTGAAATGGTACATCCATTTTTTAAAAATTATTTTTATTTATTTTTTTATCATCTTAGTAATAGGTGGATATACTATGTCCAAGTGTGGATGATTCATCTGGTGTTCCTTTAATGCTTCCTGAGATTGGGGTCCTGTCTAATGGCAGCCCAGCTTCTTGTACCATTGGCCTTTGAGGCCCAGAATCAGAATTCATCTTTTTAAAGAACCTGGAACTCTCAGAAGCTAGAGAGATGGTTTGCCTTCATTCATTTGTATAATCAAGAGGAGGGACCAAAGGTTCTTCCCTCTAGACATTCAAATGCCTAGATATCTGGAACCATGAGAGGACAGAAGAGGAAGGACAGAGGGCTGCTTGCTCATCCCGAGCTCGGGTCTTACGGACCTCTTGGAATATGGCACAAGGGTAGAGTAGAGGGTGCTTCCGCCTGGGCACCTACAGACTATACACTCTGCAAGGGCAAGGGTTGAATGATCACATCTGTTTCATGAACTCATGTTTCCTCCAAGCCCAGCATCTGGCACAGGGGTAGGCCCTCATTCACTATTGGGTGATTGAATAATAAATGAGAGAAAGCATTTCTGAGCAATCCTTAAAGATGACACCCAGTGAACGGGGCAGTGATTAGAAGGCACTTATGTTATTAGGAATGTATACTGTGTTTGCTGCCTATTTCATTCCACTTTGACTCATCCAGAGAGAGAGAGAGAGAGAGAGAGAGAGAGAGAAGGAGAGAGAAAGAAATATGCATGTGATTCCTGTTGAATGGATAAAGAAGCTGAGGATCAGAGTATTCAAGTTCCTTGCTCAAGGTTACAGCTAGGTGGATCTCAGGTTCAAACCTAGGTTTGTCTGAGAAGAAGGAAAACCGCACTCTTTCTCCTCTGCTGTGTTGAACAAGTCCCATGGTGTGGAAGTAAAGAGGTCTGCATTCATGAAGATGGGAAGTGAAGTGGGGATGTAACTAGACATCCAGTGGAAGGGCAGTCATGGCATTTTCTCGTTGCTTTGAAATTTGGGTTCACACATCTTGAGAAGTGGGGTTTGTTTTGTTGTACCTGCAGATGAAATTTGAGTATCCTTAAGATCTGGTATTTTGGCAGATATGAAAACATTTCTTGGCCACTTAGTATACGTTTAGATGCTGCTAGAATATTCCATATGTATTCTGTTGTATAATCTCACAAGAACTCAATAATATATTATGATCCCCCATTTTATAGATGAAGAAGCTGAAGTTTAAAAGAATGAATTCTTTCACTGAGGTCATACACTGTAATTGGCAGAGCCAGTGTGTGTGAATCTAGAAATGCCTATCCATTAAGTTTTTTTTTTCCTCAGTTTGATGACATTGCAATTGACTGGGAAAAAAAAAAGAAAAAGAAAAAGGATTCCAATGAATTCTTCAAGAAGCAGACAACCTGTGCCAGGAGTTATTCTATTTGACTTCTAGGAAAAACTGATAATCATCAACAGATGATTGTGGCTGATTGATCCTTTTTTTTTTTAGTTTTTAAGGTTCCTTCTCATATGGTCCTTCATTCAGCAGATATTTATCGAATGGCTTCTCTGTGCTCTGTGCTTCTTTAGGCCCCAAGAAGACACCTGGAAAGGGAACAAAGTCCAGTTTGCCTCCTAGAGGGGGAGAAAGAGACAATAAATTATTTTCATTCTGTTAGTTTACTGAACAGCTATATTGAGGCATAATTCACATATTATAAAATTCACTCTTGGATTTTAATACATCACGATGTTGTGCAGCTATTGCACCTGATTCCCACGCAATTTCAAATGGCTTTATAATTTGTCAGGAGTGACAAGTGCTCCGGAGGCAAACAAGTGGGGTGAGGGGTGAGGGTGAATGTGCTGCTGGTCTACCTGGAGGACCATATCAGGACAGGCCTTCCAGATAACGGGATATCTGAGCAGAAACCTGAATGAGGTGAGGGAATGAGACGTGGACATCTGGGCAAAGAAGAGTCCAGGTAGAGGAAACAGGGCAAGACCCTGAGGTGGGAGCACATCCAGTGCTCATGGAAGAGTAGACAAGTCAGTGGCTGAAGGCCAGAGGGCAGGAGAGAAGGCAGTCTCATCCATGAGTTGTAAGGGACTGTGTATCAAAGTACTTAGTGCAATGCCTGGTACACAGCAGGTGCTTAATAAATGAGAGCTGTGGTTATGATGGTTATTATCCTTATTCTCATCATAAAGCTGCCAGTCACCCTGCTTCCTGAGTACAGGAGCTGTGAATCACCTTTGCATCTCCCTAGAGACAAGACCAATGCTTTGCACATAATACACAGTCATTAAGCATCCACTTAGTGAAAAAATAGAATTTAATCTTTAAATTAATAATCTTTGTTTGTTACAAGAACAGGCAGGAATAAATGCCCAGATGGACTGATAAATCATAAAGACAAGTTAATATTGAGCAATACTGCTAAGTATTTCTACCAAAGAGGCATGGTTTTCTCTAAGGCCTTCAAAATTCCTATTTCCTTAAGAGGTGGGGTGAAGAGTTTTGTTTTGTTTTGTTTTCTTCTTTCCCTAGCCCTTGGTTGAAGGCAGCTCTGTGATGGGGTTTCTTTATAATTGGGCGAGGGGGTGTCTGGGTCAAAGTGACAGCCAACTTGCGCTGCTATTACAACACATTACATAAATAACTCTATATAATTGCTACCATCCATCAATTTGGGGAGATCAGTGGTGAGAGATGCTGCCAGTTTCTTGGAATGAAAACTAAAGCTGCGAATAGCCCATAAAGTCACACTCGCTAATCAATGCCAGTGTTTTTAAGGGAGGGTAAATTGGTCCAGTCACCAATTCAACCTTGGGAAGCATTCCCCTGTGTATCCTTCGTATTGGTTTGCAAGACTTTGCCCAATCCTTGCTTAGAGTGTTTTTTTCCCTCCTCTTTCACCAACTTTTTTTTTTTTTTTTTTACCATAGGATTATTCTTATTCCTGCCCTCCCCTGTGTTGCACCCTGAAGCCTTTGCTGAGATGGCTAAGGACAGATAGATTTCTAATGGGTTTCTGACCACTATATGCAGCTGAATTTGCTTCTATGCAGATTTGGAAAGTTCTAAATGTCCAGCTTTCCTGTCTACATGGGTCAAGTTAACCTGATTCTTTCTCAATTCTTTATTTCATTCTGGACTGGCAGAAGGCTAACCATGGGTTTCAAAAACAAACAAACAAACAAACATTAGACTGCAGCGTTCAAGAAGGTATGACATTTGCAGATAGAAAGGATTCTTAATGATCACATCTTGCACTTGACCCCAGTCAATTTAATACCCTGGGTTGTAAGCAGCATGAGGCAGAGGCCACCTAACTCCCGGGCCTAGGAAAATGTGTCTGGCAATAAGTGGCAGACTAATCTTATTGAATTGACATTGAAGTAATGAAGTCACACTTCTGTTGATTGAAAATGAAATTGAACAGGCAGCTCCCACAGCTAAAGCTCTTTTGAGTAGAGATAAATGGTCAATGGCTTGCTTTACTACTGTAAAGTTTCCTGAGAAACTCTAGAAACTCCTAGAATGTAGGAACCTTATTTAATTCCCATGTGAATGGACCACAGAGTCTTCTCAGGGATGGTGATGGTGGGTAGAGTATGTGCTCAACAGGTGTGTGTTACAGACACAGCCAAGAACTTTCCACCCCCAGCACAGAGTCTGGTTTTCTTTCTCCATGAGAAATTTGCCTCTTTTGTAAAAATTCCCCTTTCCATCAGAGTGTCCCTTTAGGTGGGAACCCCTATGTGAGGGTGAGATGGGGAGCCTGTGAATTCCCTTTTCCGTCACCTTCCGTGCTCTGTCTAGGTCCTACAGTTTGTCCGAATGAATGCTTGATGTACTTCAGAATGTTGGACTCTATTATATTAGTCAGAAGTACTTTTGTGGATAATTGGTAGGAAATTAAAGGATTCAAGGGTGATTGGGTGTTTCCAGAAATCTTTAGAAGTTCTTTGAGGGGGAAAAATAAGTAAGTCTTGCTAAAAACCCCTCAAGCCAAGGGACATTGTTCTTTTTCATGGAAAATTGCTACTTAGAAACATACTATAAAATGTGTCATGCTTTTGGGTCAACAGACACTAAGCATTTAAATTTTCTTGCGCCAAATGGGAGGTTGCCAGTGATGGTTTTAACTTCTCTAGGTGCTGGCGTAAAGGGCTGGTCCCATCATGAAGTCTCCCTTCCTGACTGGCAGCATTCACTAACAGCAATAATGATGTCAGCAAGACTAGCTTCTATTAGAATAGCACTCCATGCTTTCTGGAACTTCATTCATTTGCATTATCCTTTGATCTTCATAACAAGCCTGCAAGGGTGGTGAAGGCGCGTGCTACAACAATGAAGGAAGCCAAGAACCACAGGCTAAGTGGGAAGTGAATTCCTCAAGGTCTCAGAGTTAAGGGTCTCTGAGGATGGGAGGAACACGTCCTCTCAATTTTAATTAATGTTCAGCGCTCAGTTAAATCTTGAGAGAGAGTCCTTGTGTTTTTGCTCCCAGGAGTCTGTAGTAGCATTTGCCTAACCCAGACCTAAAAAAAACGAACGAAATTCAAATAAATAGAAGAACAAACAACATCCTGCTGACCTCGTCAGGCCCACTTGCTCTGGGGCCCAGTTCCCTGAAGCAGGCCCCATCTCTGTCACTGCTCATTTCAAGCTTGTCCTGTGCTACCACTTTCCATGGTGCCCACTTCTGTCCTTGGGGCTGCCATCTGCAGGGTCTGGCCTTAGAGCCCCTTTTTTTCTGCTCTGCTAGTTTGTCCTTGAAGACATCACTTCTCTTCTTGGTTTCTTAGTTTTGTGCCTTTCCCATCAACTGTCCCTGTTCTCTCTCAAGGCCTGTGTCTTCTTTCATCCGATGACACTTTTGGGCTCCTTGCTGTTCTTCTCTCCTCCACAAGCCATCTCCTCAGCTTCCCAGCATCTTCCTAAACACGCGTCTGCTTTCTGATTCCCATCAGGGGAAGTCAAAACCTGTGGAGGGTGGCATTGGGTCTCAGCCAGCCAACTGCACCACCCTGTCTTTCACCATTTCCATGAGTGGGAACCCCAGCCACACTGTCCTGGTCACTGCTCTCATTAGCGTCATGGCACTCCCCACCTCTGGGACTTGGCTCACGCTATTTCAAATGTAGAAATCTAACAAATCAACTTTCAAGGATTATCACAAGTGCTATCACCTTCAAGAAAACCCCCAGTCACAACTTCTCCAGAAAGGGAGTCTTCCCCCACCACTTACAGCTGAAGCGAAGACCTCTCTTGTTTGCAATATTTAATAATCTATCTGCCCTCATTAGACTGTGAGTTCCCTGAAACTCAAGACTGGCCCTTAGTCATCTTTGTGTCCCCTGCATCTGGTATAAAATAAACACTTAAAGGTTTTCTTTCAATTGGATTTGGCACCAGGTGAATTCATATTTTGGTGGCTCAACTATCTATACCCTCTTCTCCATAACAGGGTTATCAGGGAATATTGGAATAGCTGTAGTCAGCTGGTTGATATTTATTTGCCAAGGGTAGCAAGAAAATAAAGTAGAAAAATGGATACTGGATTTGGGGTGCCTATCTTTTGTGGACCCTTGACCTTTGAAGGCCCTGAAACACTGGCTAGAGGAAAAGGGAGCTGATTTGAGGGAACTTCAAGGAAGGGGGGTGGCACATGTGTTTGGGAGCATACCAAACACACATACCATTGATGGTATTCTCTGAAAGCAATGAGTTGGGGCCTTAGGATTGGAAACTATCTTCTAGTTCTGTGTTGTTCCTTGGGCAACACCTTGGGCAAGACCCTTGGCTCCTCTGAGTTTTGGGGTTAATTATGGCTCTTTCATAGATTTATTGTGGGGGTGAGCCTTAAAAACTTGGACTGGGCCTTTAAAGCCAAGGAAAGACCTTGAAAATATTTAAGATAGAAAATGAGTTTGAGAAGTTGGTAGTAGCAAGGTCAGACACCTTGAAAGGCTATTTACCTAAGAGAAGTAAAAATGCATGTTCACAAAAGACTTGTAAAAGAACATTTTCAGTGGCTTTATTCATAGAGGCACAGAACTGGAAACAACCCAAATGTCCATCAACAGGAGAATGGACAAACTATGGTATCTTCATAGAGTGGAATACTACTCAGCAGTAACAAATAAGCTACTGATGTATGAAACAGCAAGGATTAATCTTGAAAACACGTTGGTTGAAAGAAACCAGACAAAAAGAAGGAGATATACTGTAGGATTCCATTTATATGAAATTGAAGGTCATAAGTTGAATCTTTGGTAAAGATCTGGGACAGTGGTTGTCTCTGGGGCTAGAGATAGGGATTGACTGGTAGAAATAGTCCAGGTAATGTTCTGATTCTTAATTGATGTGTTTATTTTGTGAGTGTCTATATTTGTTAAGACTCATCTAATTATATACTTAAGATCTGTGCGGTTCAATTTATGTTTGTCAATTAAAAAATAATCCTGAGAAGAGTTGTACAGATTTACTTTCAGCCAGATTTAGGAGCCTATGGCATGGGGAACTCAGGCCTGGACAGTCATTGTGGCCCCAGAAGCAATTTCTCTGCAACCTAGAAATGTCAAGGGAAGTTTCTAAGAAGAGGAGACATTTGGGATGAGTTATGAAATATAAATAGGAATCTACTGGATGGACCGGGGATTAGAGTTTATTTCAGGAGGAGGGAAAGGAAGAGCCAGGCGATGGATCAAAAAGAGTTAGAAGTATCTGAACCTTGCAGGTGGGAGGATGTAGTAGGCAAGCGGGTCAGCGCAGGAGGTGGAAGATAAGGCCACAAAGTTAGTTTGGGTGACCGAAGGGATGGCAGTCTCAGCTGCACAACAGGGCAGAGGAACACGCAGGACCATATCTCTGAAGAGAAGTCTGCAGACAGAAATTGGGGAGAGTGGTCAGTGTAAAAGGAATAGTTAAAACATTTGGGAATGGATGAGCTGACACAGGCAGAAAAACACAGTTATGTGTAGTGTGAAGATGCATTAGGCTCGTGCTCATATCAACAAGAATAAAGCGGTGGCTTGACTGTCAGCTGGGCTGGTCTTTGGCCTTGAGTCAGCCTCTGAGAATGGACATGAAGTTGGCTTTGGGTGCAGACTGATGGAAAGAGAGTTCATTCTTTCTTCCATGAAATGTGCAGGGAAAACAAACGCGGTGGCCTTTCTTTCTGAGCTGTGTGATACGGCTTTGGTTCAGGGGCTCTCCCATGATGGAACCTCGTATACTGCATTATTCAGGCTGAACGGACTAAGACCATGGCTCAGCTCATGAGAAAAGAAGTCCCAGGGAAAGAATAACATCCTAAGAGGACCAGACTTTATGTTGCCTGGTGCCTCCTGATGGCTCTTACCTAACCTCTCCACTCCTCAATTTTTCATTTGTAAGAAGAGAATACTACTACCACAGGGTTGTTATGAGGATCCAGTGAGTTGTATTTATAAAGAACCCAGAATGGTTCTTGGCACAGGATGAATGCTATATAAATGGCTTTTCGCATATACATGTAAATTGTTAAATAAAAAGCAGGGTTTCTCAATGAAAAGAGCTATAAAAAAGTGTAACCCCAGTGTTCTGGTGGTTAACTGGTAGAAGAAAATTTCCAAAGGAAGAACAAATTAAATTTTAAAATTAATTCATAATGTGGAATAATTTTAGATTTATATGAAAGTTACAAAGTACAGAGAGTTCCTCATTAAAATAATGTTTTTATATCCATGCCCAGTACTAACCAGGACAAAATGCAAGACTAGGCTCAGGGGTGGGGGTGGGGTGGGGAAGGAAAGGAAACCATACAGTAACCACTCATCTAATCCCTAATACCCGTTAGAGAGAAAAGCTGAGTTTATGTTGATGCATTCATTCAGGAACCGCTGAGAGCCTACTAGGTGGTCAGCACTGTGACAGGTGCTGAGGAGTCAGTGATAAATTCCCTCATCCATCAAAGAGTACTGAGCACCTGCCGTGTTCCTGGAACTGTGCTAGGCACTAGGGAGGCCACCATGAAACTCACTGTCTATGCGGGTTGTTATTACAAGAAACAGAAAAGAGAGATGCAGGTCAAGCACTTTGTGAGCTTCAAGGACAGAGGGTCATGTCTAATTGGGCAGAGGCTTCACGGACAGGGTAGCCTTTGGGAGATTGAGATGGATAATTGGAAAGCCTCACCTCCGTCCAATAAGGACTTCTGGAAATATATATGCAGCTTTTAAAAGACTTGAGACCTTGTACCTGAACCTGAACTTTTGGTGATATTATGCTATTGGGAGTAAAGGGATCAAATAAATCAGTTTATTTCTTAGCACCTGTGTTCCAGAAATAAAGAGGTAGGGGTTGGGTGGGAGGGAGGGAGAGAGGTAGGGTGCAGGGGTGGTGAGAGAGAAGAGAGAGGGACATGGGGGGAGAGAGAGAAGAGAGAAAGGAAATTAAGCTCTCTCTTCCCTTTAGGGAGAAGCAATGTCTGAAGGATTTCTGGAAGCCTGGTCCAGGTCTTAAACATTTTGTAACTCAAATAATCTATGGCTGCTGATTTCCAAGTTCTCCCTGCAAGAACACAGGGACTTGTTCCTTAAAATGACTGAAAGAATGTCGCAATGTACTCAAATCAGAAACCACTTTATTTTTAGTTACTTTCTCCTCTTCCTCCTGTGACTGACTTCTTGTATCAGAGGAAGGCAGCACATAAACCCTGTGGCCAGCTGACCTTGTGTCCCTGGAGAGTGGATGCCTACAGCCAGGAGAAGGGTGGGCTCCTCTCTGTGACGCTCTGCCCCTTCCCTGCCCTCCACTATTATCTGCTATTGCTCATTTCTCCAGATGCTATGAACTTTCACAGGGCAGAGACGATGTCTGAGTAGGCTCTGCATCCTAGCACATGCCTGACACAGGGCAGGTACTCAAACCCTCAGAAATAATTGACCAAAAGGACAGTGGAAGCTTCACATTCTGCCAGAATTGTGACATGAGCCTTGGATTGTGTTGCTTCTATAAATACTTTCAAGGGCACATGTTATTCCAAGGCAGACTCATCATGGAAAACAAAGACTCAATGGGCTTTCTGAGTTTCTCTAGTTCACTGAGATTTCTCAACACCTTACCAGTGCCCACCATGTCTGGGACTAAATTTGTCATCTTCAACCCATTTTCCTAAACCTGCTTTTATTTAAAAAAAAAAAAAAAATCATGGCACTACCTTCCTCTCAGACACTCAAATTTAAAAACTGAGAGATTTTCAAATTTTCTTTTCTTTCACTCCTCAAGTGAATTGTTACTGACTCTGTGAATTCTGCCACTTCAATATTTCTCTAAAATGCCCAAGCCCTCATCATCTAGCTGAGAATAATCCCCATGCCCTTGTTGAGTGTCCTGACTCCAGAATCTTTCAGAGCAGTCCTACTAATGTGCACGATAGACCATGTCTCACTCTGGCTTAACCCCCGTTGAGGGTGATCCCTGGGCTTTCATTCAGGTCCAGGATTCAAAATCTGCAGGCTCCTGAACACAACTCACAACTTCTTCATACCACTTTGCCGCATCATCCCCATGCCTCAAACTACTTGTCTATCATAACAAACTTCTTTTTGTTTCTTAAAAACACCAGCCTCTTTCTTTTTTTCTTTTTCATTTGTTTTCTTATTTTTAAAGATTTTATTTATTTATTTGACAGGGAGAGAGAGATAGAGCAGGAACACAAACAGGGGGAGTGGGAGAGGGAGAAGCAGGCTTCCTGCTGAGCAGGGAGTCCGATGCAGGGCTCCATCCCAGGACCCTGGGATCATGACCTGAACCGAAGGCAGACACTTAACCACTAAGCCACTCAGGCACCCTACAGCAGCCTCTTCTCAAAACTCTGGGGAGGGGGAGTAAGATTTGGCAAATCAACTCCTTCTGTTGGCCTCACCACCGCTGCTACTGCTGACATGGAAAAACCCCAAACCAGGTAAACCCACTGCCATTGAAATAAGTACCATTGAGATCATTGCGGTGTAAACCATGTGAGCTCTGTACAGTCAGAGATTTTGCATCTCTCACAAACAGAAAAAAAAAAAAAAGGAAAAGGAAAAATAAAGGAAGAGAGAAAGGAAAGGAAAGAAAGGAAAGGAAAGGAAAAAGAAAATCTGCAAGTTAACTTCAGCCCCTACAGAATTTAAAATAGCCCAGTCAGTAGAAAGCCAACCAAAGCTGAAAGCCCAGAACTGCACTGGAAGAACATCCAGTACGATCTAATGCTTATTTCCAAGTCACAGTTAATTTGTAGGACACCATGGGCCTTACAATATGATGTGCTTCCCATCACTAAACATCATATGCCTAAATACTTCTTTCCTGTAAACTATCATTATATCCTTCAAGTAGAACCTAGGAAGAAAGGACACAAGGAACAAAGATGATCCTGCCAGGATCATCTCAGGCTCGACTGGAGGCAGTCCACATACCCCAAGGCAGGCAGATGTTTAGTGGGGTATGGAGCCCGGCTCGCTGAACCTAGAAAGAAATACAACGTGGTCAGGATCCTCTCTAAATGACCCGAGGGTGATTGTTTTCGGCCCTGTGAGACATTAACCAGGTTGGAATCCAATCTGGAGTTTTATTCTTACATTTCTTAAATTCTCATTTGAACTGGTTTTAACATCTTATTAATTAAGGAGTTGAATGAAATCTTTTGACACTGTTTTTTATTTGTAGGAAAGTCATGCTTATAGCTTTTTGAAAATTATACTTTAACCATGTTCTTCACACACATGCTCCTAGGAGTGGGAATGAGTTTATGTGTCAGATTTATCTGGCCCACCCTTACCTTGTGTCTTCCCTTGGTAGAAACTTCTGTGCCTGCCCACACCAAAATTATCACTGTCCCCTCTGCTCTCATCTCCCTGTAAATATAACCTATATGAGAACACAATTACTTTGCACTATGGGTATTTACCTGTGGGCCCTGCTCCCCATCCCCGTCCACAAGACTATGAGCCTTTTCAAGACAAGAACTAGGTTTTTTCATCAAATACCCCCTCAAATTTCTATAAACCCAAAAAGTAATTGGATTTTAGAATGAATTATGGATGAACCGATAATGGATGAATGAACGAATAAGTGAAGTGGGCATGGCACTTGGAGTGAAGATAAATAAAATCAGTTGTCTTGGTGGAGAGACAATTTTGCATGCAGATGACCAATCCAAAGCTCAGTTGGATATATGTATGTCTTAGTTTTAATTTCAAATCCACACATGCTTGCAATTCCTTTGGCCTGGTGTCAGGAAAGCTATTTGTCCCGTTGTTGTGTAGCTGTGTATTTTTCTTTTTATGGGAATGGCTGTTTGATGATAATTGTTTGAATAATTCCAGCTAGTCAGTTCTGTACACGGGATTTGGAAATATTGAGCTATATTCTTTGGAAAGGGGTACATTATTATTTAAAATGCACTGTAGGCCAAATATCATTACTAACATATCTCACAAGAAACCAGATGTGGCCAAGGTTTACTTCACTTCATTTAAGAGTCACCATAAAATTTTATTTAGTCCAATGTTTTTTGGGTAGAATTTTAATATTTGTTGTAATGGGATTGTCTTATTGTATTAATTATTACCTGGATTCTTAGGACACTTTCTCTGTGTTCCCATCTGGGGCTAGGGAACTCCTCACTTTGATCCCACAGTTTCTCTTTGTGTTCTGGCCTCTCCTATTCGCCTGACCTGGAGTCTCTGGGTGGTAGGAACCATGTTTCACTCATTGCTGATCCCTAGCTCCCAACACAGGGCCTGGTACTAAGTAGGTATTCAGTGACGGTTGGTTGTCTGAACAGGGTAAGAGCAAAGAGCATGGGCTCTGGGTCAAAACTCACTTTGGCTAATGACCATTTTCAAACAAGGATAGAGTATCATGACTCCCGTACAGGTGGAGACTAGACATGTGCTCAAAATTTCATTTCACTCACTAATCAATGAGGGAACCAGGCGGGTGTTAAAACCAGGAGGATCCAAAGAACTGGCACATACCTAGGTGAGGGATATTGAAATGAATGTGCAAATAGAGGCAAAACCAGCTTCTTTCATAGTGAGGGGAAAAGTCCCTTGAACCTCTGTGAATAGGACAGAATTTACATGTCTATAAACAAGGATTATTTTGCATTGCTATCAGCTATCTACAATTTCCAGAGGTGTAAAATAGCTCCCATAGAATTAGATCACCGGGAAAGGTGTCTTCTAGACAATACCGAGTTTCCCATTAAAGCACACAATTTCTCCTGCTGTTCTAACCTCGCCTGTGCTGACAGGTCCCGAGGGAAGGGCATTCCGGTCAGAGATAAGAGCATTCACAAACACCTGGACACAGGAAGCCTTGGTCTTCCGTAATGGGAGGGAAGTCCCCAGAAAGAGGAGTGCAGAGTAGGCAGTAGCCAGATAAAATACATCTGGAAGGCCAAGGTAAAGAGTATAGATTTAATCTAAAACTTTTAAAATTGTGCAACCATGCAAAAAAAAAAATATTTTAAGCACTCCTCCCCAATTTGTACATTTTTATTTATTTATTCATAACTTAGGCATGTATGTTATAATATCTGACTACTTCTACAAACCCAAGTTTGGTCACTTGTTGGCTGGGTGACTGCAGGCAAGTTACTGCACATAGCTGTGCCTCAGTTTCTCTGTCTCTAAAAGATGATGGTGACCCATGGCTGCTGTGATGAGGGTATGTAGTAAATACAGTGGGGCTCAGCGAAGTGAGTGCTCAGTAAATGTGAGCTCCAAGTATAAAACACTCACAACATAGAGATAGAACAGAGAGTGCTGACATTTGTCTTTCTGTACTTGGTGGATCAGCTCGAGCACCCACAGGGTATGGGCACCCCATTCGAGAGGTTATACGTAGGAGGTTGATAAGGTCTTGGGGTTGTGGAGGTGGAGGACCAGAGGCAGGGAGGCCAGAGAAGGGGCAGTATTATAGAACAGCAGGGAGATGACGTGGGTTTGGGTTGGGCACCTGCGGGGAAAAGTGAGGATGGCTCATTGAGGACAATGGTGGAGGCCCTTGTCCCATAACCTTTGGACGTGGACTTGGGAGGGATGCCAGAAGGAAGACAAGGAGAAGATTCTTGATGGGAGAGGCAGATGGTGCCTAGAAGAAGCTTTGGGGTTGGGAAAGACAAACAGGAGGTGCAGAAAAAGGCCAGAGCAGGAGGCTTGAGGGGCAGTGGGTCCATCTCCGATCATTCCAACTGCTTTAGAAGATACTAGCAGCTCATGCTGCCTCCTGCTTGCATTAGTATTTATGACTGAGACCATAATGGTATAAAAAGGGAGCTGATTTTGCTACCCCAAAATATGTCTCTCTGACATAGTATTGTTTTGAGCTAAAGGCAATTAAAACCCAGCAGATTCAGGAAAAGTTCTGTTCCTCCCCATCAGCTGCCTAAATTTGCATTGGGAAGGGGGCCTGTGCCAGGAAGAGAGTTATTACCAGAGATACCTCTTTTACCTAAGAAACTTGTGTGCACAACAGGGCAGCTTTGTTTTCCAAACATCTCTCCCTTCCTGTGAATGGCCTTCCTCCCCTTTGACCCCAGGCCCAGACCAGTACCCCTTTGCTTGGCTTAGGATGTTCTCTAAGCCTCAGTTACCTGGCTGCTCTTTGGGGTCTCATGTTTTTATGGGGCTCCTGTACATATGAAATTTGTTTGTCTCCTGTTAATCTGTCTTATGCCAATTTGATTATTGGACCAGCCAAAAGAACCCAGAAGGACACAAGGAAAAATGTTCTGCCCCTTCAGGACCATGGTGCTGTTATTTCTAGGCCTGCTACTCTGCACAGATGGAATCCTTGTGGCTTTGTAGACAGTAGTTTCTTCGGTTGACTAACGGAAGAAACTGATAACTTCCCAGTAAATCTTTGAGGGTTATTACTCTCATGCCCCTTGTACAGGTGAGAGGACAGAGGTTAAGTGGCTTTAACTGAAATGACAAGCTAGTATAAGCACCTCAGTATAACCCCAAAGAGCATGTACTTTTTCTTCTGCACCCCACTGTCTCCTGCTAAAGCTTAGAAAACAGTGCACCCTCTTTATGTCCTGGTCATCACCATGCTCAGTGTCCTTTCAGGGAAGAGCTTTTCCACAAGCCCTGGGGAACCTATGTCTAAGGAACAGGACACCTCAGCGCTTGCTTGCCAGGCAGTCCCTCCTGTGCCTCCCCACCTGCACCCAGGAAGCAGAGAGGAATGGGGAGAAGCCCAGGCCACGAAAAGAAGTCGCTTGTGGCTCAAGAGACCCATCAAGTATCCCCTAAAAAGGCCTAGCCTGCAGAGGTTGTAGCGGAATGAGTCAAGGGGCAGGCTGGTAGAACCTGATCTTCTAAGAAGATTCAAGCCCAGAAGGACCAGCTGAGACTCCCGGTACCTCTGGCCATTGTAAAGGACGGGAGTTGTAGGCCTCCGGGGACCCTCACCGGAAAAGGCCTGTGTCTGTGTTTGATGTCCTGCCCTCTACTCCATGTCCGTTAATTGTAGTCTTCCTGCTTCCAAAGGACTGGAGAAAATCTACCTGGAAAGAGATCAGTTTCAGATAAATGTAGGGCACACATTTAAAATATGCTTGGCCATTTTAACCTGCGTCAAATGGTCTAACGAGGAATGAATGAGGAGAATCTCTGGGACCTACCTGAAGAGGTCCAAATGATTTCTGAAATGAGTGGCTCACCTTCCTATGACCTTAGCAGGTTGCAGGGCAATTTCCCACTCATTTTTGGTAAATGAATATTTAACATGTGGAAAGCCTACATAAATTGTGCTTCTAAAATGCTTACATGCTTCCTTATTGGCACTTATGTTCTTCCTTGTAAAAGGCACTCAAGGTTTGTTGAATGAATGAATGAATGAATGACAAAGTGAGTCTTTTTTTTTCTGCCTTTAGTACCAAAGGTCAGTGTAAGCCAAGCCCTTGACTGAATCATCACAAACTCCTGGAATCACTCATAAACATGCAGTCTTACTGTAGATTACACGCTTGCCAGAACCAGATCCCAGGTAGTTCTGTGGAAACTATTTCATGTAAGCATGGCAGGTGTAGTTAGGGTTTTGCCCATACATTAAGTTCTGTTTTGGATCACGACTGTGATGATGGTGCCAGGGAGCACCCCACTCACTAGGTCGTGCAGAATTTAAAACCCTTTTACAAACTTGTCTCGCGTACATGGTATAGATTAGCCTCTCAGCAGCCTTTCTGGTGAACATGGTGTGGATTCAGACCCAGCAATGCTGAGGTTCAGAGATGTCTCAGAGTCTCACCAGCCTTTGTCCTTGGACCCGGACCCTTGGACCTTGGCCCCTACACCACAGCAGGAGAGGCTTCTCTTTAAGGGGATATTGTTTTTTCTGTTCTCTAAAGAGGCTGCGCAAAGCTCATTTGAGGTTACAGAGAACTCAGCTTCCCGATTTAGGGGAAGAGGGAGCGGTGGAGCAGGTCTCCTGTGAAATGCAAATCAATACCCGGATTTTTCATAGAGTTCTCCTCCTCTGCCTCCAAGCTAGGCACGTGGCATTCTGGCAAGTTCAAAATATTTTATATTCGGACTAATGCATTTGAAACAGCACAAAAAAAAAAAAAAAGAGAGAGAGAGAGAGCGAGAGAGAGAAAAAGCACAACTAAATCCAAGTGTTGCAAACTCCTTTAGCAAATAATTGTGAAATAGCGTTGACTTTGCCAGTTCCTGTTTTCATTTTCCATAAATCTATTCTGGTATCATTTTATTCCCTTGAAGTAGATGTAGCAAGTTCTCAGTGATACCAAATAAGACAACAAAGATGATCCTCAAAACCCCTGCTCTTTATTAAATAACAACAACGAAACTCTGACTCTGGTTAAACTCAGAAAAATTACCTTTTCGGGGAAAATTCAACGGGTTTTATGAGAGCTACGAAACTGCTTGAAAATGGCCCCAAGCCAGTGTTGACCAGTCTGCAGGGAGTAGGAATGATAAACTGGAGCAGCTCAGGTGACACCAGGTCCCAGGGACGTAGCGTTTGTGCGACACTTCCAAGGGTCCGGGCAGTGGGGTGGGGTGGGTCCCTCTGCCACTGCCCCGCTGTGGGAGGGAGCCCAGCTCAGTGACTTTGCTTCTCGGAGCCCCATGGTCTCGTCTGTGAGGGGAGATGATGATCCTGGTCTCAGGAGGGTTGCCAAGAAGTCCCCAGGGCGGGGAGGGGCCTCTGGCGAGTAAGAGTCAGAAAATGGCTGCGCTCGGTCGTTGTCGAGGTGGAAGAGAGAAGGGGTGAAGAAATAGAAATCAAAGCTTTGCTTTTGGGAGGCATGAAGCGGGGGAGTTTGAACAAACGGGAGGGAAATCCTATCAGAAGCAGATTGCTATGTAAGCAAAATACCCCGCTATGTAAGCAAAATAGCCCGCTATCTAAGTGAGGCTTTCGGGATAAAAATCTGACACCAAAATTCTTTCCGTGTGCTACTAATAGCCCTGCTGAGCGGAACAAATGGAAGGCATTTACCTTTCACCAGCTCTCCCCCGTGCTGGCTTTTGATGGGGCAGTCAGTTCAGGCGTCAGAACAGGCTGGAGGCAGCCCCGGCTGGAGGGATCCAATTTGTAGTCTCTTCCTGGCCTATGTCTTCCCTAGTGCAGGCCCACCTCGCCAGGCCTTCCTGCCCCTCCTTCGGTCCCTTGCTAAGTGGAAAGGCACCTGGTGATGGCCGGTCTGAGTAGAGAGACGCTGCCATTCACCTGTCACGCTCTTCCTTGTCATGCTGGCTTTTTTTGCACTATCAAAATTAAAAGGGGGATCAAAATGTCACCCTGGTGTCATGTGCCCTCATTCTTTTTGCTGGCCTCGTAGGAGCTCCGAAAACCCACTAGAGCAATGAGTGTAGGTCAGGCAAGCATTCGATGTCCAGAAAAGACAGTGTGGACTGGAACATCGTGTCTCAGCCTCTCCTACAGAGCTCTGAGCAGTCCCAGAAAATTGTCTCAGCTGGCCAGGATCACAAAATGAGAGTCATGCGATTTTTTTCTCTTCCTCTCAAAGCCGGGTCCCATGGCTGTGCTTCTTGCTCCTGGCACCCCAGTATCACACTCATCTCCCTGTTCCCTTGTAGTTCCTGGTTCTGTGTTCCGGTCAGCACCCCCCCCCACCCCCCGCACCATGCGCTCCTTGAGGGAGGGCCTGTGTATCTTGACTCACTGGGATATCCATGGGCTCACGTGGCATCTGGCACCAGTTGGTGTTCAGCATACATTCCTGGGATGAATGACTTGAAATGAATGCTGTATTCTGGTTTACAGCTTTTTATCCCAGGACTTCGGGTCCTCAGTAACCTTTGAAAAGGCCCCATTAAGCTCTTTCTAGAGGACCATAAAAGCTTGTCTCATGGGGCGCCTGGGTGGCTCAGTTGTTAAGCTCCTGCCTTCGGCTCAGGACATGATCCCAGGGTCTGGGATCGAGCTCCGCATCGGGCTCCCTGCTCAGCGGGAAGCCAGCTTCTCCCTCTCCCACTCCCCCTGCTTGTGTTCCCTCTCTCGCTGTCACTCTCTGTCAAATAAATAAATAAAATCTTAAAAAAAAAAAAAGCTTGTCTCATAAAAGGTTGAGCTTTTGGCTTAGTCCACTTGTGAAGACATAGCATATGGAGCAGGCCTGGAAAGCCCTTGGAAATCTGGTCTCTTTGTGTCACCTGATGAATGCATGGACACAGAAAGGGCAAGAACTTGCATCTGTGTAAGGAGGTGGCAGGTTCAGCATGGAACATTTTACAGCCTGTTTAGTTGACAAGGGCTGTGCCCACACCCTGGGAGGCAGTGTGGCACAGTGCTCAAGAGTGCAAACTCCAGGCTGCCGAGTTTAAATCTTGACTTTGCTTTCTTGTCAGCTGAGTAATCTTGGGCAAGTCATTAAACCCTGCCTGTGCCTCAGCTTTCTTGTCTGCAAAATGGGGGATGACACTCGTCCCTACCTCTTAAAACACCCTGAAGAATTAAATGAGTTAATATCTCTAAAGCACTTAGCAGTTTTAGAAGCAGGACCTGGCACATAAGAGGCCCTATTAAATGTTTCTTAAAATTATTATTATGTTCTATAATAATCCCAATTCCATAGCTGCTTCTGGGCCCTATTCTGTGCCAGGAGCAGCATGTGGATGGGAGATTCCAGATGAACAAGTCATGGCTTTGGCTCCCAGGCTGCTTGCAAAATCCTTTAATGGGGACATCGTGAAGGAATGATGGACCTGACCCCGCCCGGGCCTTGGAGAGGGGAAGGCCAAGGCAAGACATCAAAGCTATAGCCATCCACGTTATACGGATGGGAAGAGACACCTGTTGCCACCTGTGATGGATCGTATTTTCTAAGGATGGAAGTAGCAATACTTTCCATTCCCATGCTTTTCTAGAACCTTACCACTTTCCCATCAAGATGTGGACTTTAATTCCCCTCTCCTTGAGTCTGGGCAGGAAGAACAGAATGCTGCAGAAGTGATGCTGAGTGACTTCTGAGGCCAGGTCATGAATGGTCCGGGGCTGGAGAGTGAGATGGGCTTCCACCTGGGAAGCTGGGACATTTGCCTTTGGAGTCCTTAGATGACACTTGAGCGATGTGTGGCTACCGTGCTGTGGGGAAGTCCAGGCCATAAGCACAGGGCACGTGCAGGCTCTCTGGCGGATAGCACCAGCTGGGGGCCTTGCCGACAGCCAGACATATGAGTGAAGATGCTTCCAGATGATGCCGGTTCCTCGATGCTGAGTCACCCCCAGCGTTTGAATTTTCCCATTTCAGTCTTCAGACATGGGGGAGCAGAGTCAAGCCTGTTCCTTCTCCAAATCCCTGACCCACAAAATCTGTGACTATACTGACACGGTTATTTTAAGCCCCTGCGTGTTGGAGTGATTTGTTACTCGGCAGCAATAAGCTGAGGGCTGCTCTCAGACCTCCTAGGACTCGTCTTTTAAGACTCCCAGCAACAGACAATTCTTCCTCCAGAGATCTTAGAGGAAGAAAGCATGCTGATAGCACAGTTAATAGGATTTGTTTCTTCCCGAGTCGAGAGAATTCCCCATGATCAAAGATGTTACAGCTGGACAAATTTCTAGAGCTGTCCTGCTTGCTGGCATCTGGCTGTGACAGCTCCTGGGGAAGTCATCACCAGCACCACCGGCAGAGAGGGCCCCGTGTCGGACCTTCCTCCTCTCAGCTCTTCCGAGCGGGAAGGGATCGCCAGGGCCGGGGCAGATGGAAGTGCCAGCTGAATGCTGGGGCAGTGGTAGACCCACCTGGAGGGACAGAAGTCCTCTGGAAGCAAGAGAGGAGCTCTTCATCCGGCTGGCAAGATGGTTCCCACATTTTCTCGATCAATTGGTATTCATCTTACTATCTGCTGTTTGCCCCGAACTCTATATTTCATGGCTATTATTTTGTCCAGTCCTCATGATCAGGGTGGGAAGTAGTTCGTCAGCCTCATCACAGAGCTCTAGAAACTGAGACTAGGGGACCAGCCTGGGAGCACATGTATCCGGTCAGTGGTGAGGACTTAAAAACACCTGTGCCTTCTGATTCCACACTGAGGTCTCTTGTTATTGTGCTCTGAAAAGAATCCCGGCTCTGGAGCAAAAAAATAAAAAATGATGTCTGTTTGTTCCAAGGTCATCAGGAGAGTGCTCGTGAAAGGTGTGACGGTTCCTTCTGTGTGGATTTTCGGGCCATTCCCACGTGCTGCAATTCAGCACTGCATCTGTACCAGGGAGTCCATTTTCTGCTCTGAGTGGTGGCTCTGTGTGGTTCTTCCCAGGAATGAGATGAGATCAGTGATTATTTGAATTATCAGCCACTATTTGTGGTGCAAATACTCCACAGCTGTGTCTCCGAGCCACCAAACTGACATCGTTGACCATGGAGTTGAGAAGGGAGGTGCATATTCTACTCTCCTGGGCCGGTACTAGCCAACTCCAGCAATGGGTGAAGCCAGTGCAATTACAGAGTTTCTGTAATGGTTTGTTTTCCCCAAAACAATCAAATGCCCTCCACTCAGAATTTTCAAATTATCAAAGACAGCAAGCAAAAACACAGTGCTGCGTTCCCCAAGTCAGAGGGTGGGCCTGTTTCTGAGCACCGCTTCTATAAAGGGATACCATTCTGGAGTGGTGGCCAGTCATCAAACCCCTTGCCTCTTGCACCAGTAACCCAACCCCAGTGACACAGGTACCAACTACCGAGGACTTGGTGTGGCATGATCATCCCACGTGCACTGGGGTTAGGGTGGAGGACAGCAGTGCAAGGCTGGGTGGTAGCAGGAGACAAGCCCTGGAAAAGGATCCCCACAAACCTCCACCTTGCTCCATAAGTCAGTCATGGCAGGGCTGAAGCTCAGGTGGTTTCCTTGGCGCCCACCCTTCTGGGACTGTGAATAAAACCTTGAAGGGAACAAAGGGTCCCTGGAGTGTGACTCTCTTAGGGGGTAAGAATGTGCAGCCTTTCTTCTCTTACTGCCTATCTCCCCAGTGCCTCCATCCGCCTCTCCCCTAGATGCCTGGTAGCAGCATTATCTTTCTACTCCTGTGGAAGAGCAGATGGAGAGAGGTGGGTGGGAGGGACCTCAAAGGGGAGCTCTGGTCTGGATGGAACTAGAGATCTGAGGGGTATTGGTGCACAGAGAGCAGGTTGAGGTCCCCACCGTGAGGGTGGATAGCTGGTGGGCATTTGCTCACACTCTAGGAGCCAGCCGCTAGCAGAGAGCAGGTAGAGGCAGTTAGAATGAATATAGGGTCTTTGATTTGGCTCCTGCCCTTCTCCCTCCCAACCTCCCCCCACTTCCACAGACAAAGCAGATTTCCCGCAGTCGCTTCAACACCTGGCCATTCCCAGTTTCCCCTAAATCTACCATCCCTCCCTCTGCCCTGCCCTCGTAACTCCTGCTTACATTTGAGACCCAGCTGGGTTTCACCTCCTGGAAGACCCTTTCCAGCCACGCCTCTGACCTCAGCATACACACCCCACCCCTGCACCACAATGCAGTCTGAGCTGGAAATGCAGACCCTAATCCTGGCCCGGGAGCTGCATGGCCCGTGAAGGCCTTCACCAGCTCTACCCCCATTTCCTCATCTGCAGAACTAAGGGGTGGATAAGCATTTCACTTATTCCAGAGTTTGGGGAAGTCTGTGCCTCCAGGGTGTCTTCCTGTAGTGCCAAGCAACCAGCACGGCCTCTCCATTCTGTTCTAAATAGAAATGCCTCAGGTCCAAGCAATTTATTTGCAGGCACTTACCATGCAGTCTTACCTACAGTGGCTCCAATTCCATGCTGACATTTTCGATAGAGCTGGCCTAATGGAGAAAAATGACTTTATTCCCTAAGCAAGACAGACGTCGGTAGGGGTTGGTGTGGGTAGGGGGGAGCTTTTATTTACATGTCACAAAACTCTAATTCTGAGGAATTTAAGCATTCTTTTGGCTTTGCTTTCCATTTCTACCCATCTCATTAATAAAGATTAATGAAAGGACTAGAATCTATTGAGAGAAACAAATCAAAATGACAGTTTTCAGTCCTTTCTCCTAGAAACACGGCATGCCCAATGTGGGCATCTCATAAAATTCCATCCAGTTAAAACTGTGGTTATTAGGCAATTAATACTTAGTTTTGGTTCTGCTTACTCTCTGGAAATGCTGTTTTCCAAAAGCATAAACGTGACAGGAAATTTCTTCACCCCGTTTATCCCTAAGTAGTTTAAATATTATTTCATAACTGCAAATGGACTTTTCCCTTCTTGTGCGGGCAGGCTATGGCTGGCCTTCTTATCCGGGATATGGGAAGGACATTGTGTTTATTCCCAGGGTGACAGAGAGGAGCAAATGAGACCATGGTTAGGAGAACTGTTTCCAAGCTCCAAAACTCAAACGTAAGGAGGCAACATGGCCACTGGTAGTTTTGGACAGGCTCGTGGCTCTAGAAGCCTGTGTCCTTTTGTTCTCTGGAGAGAACAGATGACAGTCAAACAGGACTGTGGGGTGGAAATAGGTCCTGGGTACAGACCCCATTAGCACAGTTGAAGAATTGGAGATAGAAATGCTTACACAAGACCAAGGTTTCTCCACATTCTTTATTTCTCCTTGCCTTTCACAACTCATTCTCCCACATGCCCTTTTACCCTCAGCTAAAGGAGTGATATTTCTGTGAGGCCAGTTCCTCAACCTCAAAATTCAAGGAATTTGCAGATAGTCATCTCATGTGGCCCCTGCCTCAGTGTTTTCTCGTGAACTCTTCCATCCCACTCAAAGATCCCAGCAGATCTTTGGGTCCTTTGGTGCACTGGAAAATTCTAAAATTCTAAATATCCTCAAATGTAAATCTTCCTCTGAGAAAAGGATTCCTCATATCTAAGGGATGGCTTTATGAGAGATTTAAGACGTCAGGGGCCAGGGTGGTGGATTTTCAGGAGAGGCTTCTAGATTTATTTCTTTTCAGCCTCAGCCTGACGAAGTCCTGGCTGATTGATCTGTTGAGGAGAAACAAATTCATATACGTTTATATCTCCTCCCAGGGACGGAGCTGTCTTGGTCTTATCACACCACTACTGCTGCCAAATGAAGTGCAGTTCCTGATGTGTTTCTTACCTGTATGAGAAAACCAGCACCACAGAAGGAACTCTGACCGAGTAAACCTTTCACGTAGAAGAACCTGACCCCACTAGGTTATTGCAGAGAGGGCAGATCTCATTATTCAAAGCATCAAAGAGGCAGAAGATTTGCAATGTCATTCTCTTTGTGTATTTCAGCAAATATTTTAATCTGACTAGTATTGGTAATTCACTTTAATGAGACCGAGTATTTACTGATCAATTGCTTTCTACTGGGCATTACAATAGGAGAACATACAGTTGGTTAGAGCTCCACACCATCAGTAGAAATACAAAATCTGACGTCTGAACATGCTTCACAGATCATTCTGCATATGCCCATAATTTTTAAGTTCTGTCAGTCTCGTGATGAGGCAGGCAAGTCTGTGCTCGTTTGTAGAAATTGAAACACAGGAGAGGCCTTGTCTTGCCTAAAGATACACAAATAGTTTACTACCCTAGTCCAAGCCAACTCACCTGGGTTCTTGCTCCTCAGGATTTCCCTAAGGCCATGGGTTGTGTTCCTAGGAAGCAAGGTCCTAGATGACAGATGCTGAATTGAAATGGAGAAGGGTGAGATCCGAGAGATCCCAACACAGAATAATGCAGAAAATGCAAGGCCAGACAGTGGTCAGGGGAGGGAATGTAATGCATCAAGCACAGCACCATTGGGCATGGCTGTAGGCAAGTCCACCCTCGACAAACTGGTCTGAGGGTGTTCTTCGATATGGACCCAGCCTTTGTATTATGTATGCGCTAGATGTTTTTAGGGCGTCTGATGTCTTGCCAGGAATCAAGAGCTTTGGACTTCTCAGAAACTCACCTGGGATACTAGAGGGTCAAGGGGTTATAACCATTGAGGTTTCCAGTCAGGGAATGTGGTTGCCAAGGAAGTCCAAAGATTTACCATGGCTTTTGTGTCCCTGACCAGCCTTCACAGGCACTGTGGTCATAATCTGACTGCTGAGCACTTTAGAATCCATTATCAAGAGCCACAGCAGACCTGTGAGAATCCATCCCTATACCTGACACTCATGTAACATTGTATGTTACCTATCCTAAAATAATAAAATAATTAAAAAAAAAAAAAGAATCCATCCCTAAGATCCCAAGAGGGGTCCCAGTAACAGAATGCAAGAGAATGAATTGCTAAGTAAAGCAAAAACAGAACTAACAGACAGTCCACCCAGTTTTCTACTCATTCTTTTTCCATCTACATGAGAGCACACAGTTGGATGAACCGGTGATGGCATAGGGCCCTACAGCATCCGGTGTGTTTACATAGCTGCTAGTGTGTGCAACAACATCTTGCTATCAACAGTTGTTATTTTCTCTGTTTGAGACTCTTGAGAAGTTGGCACTGGGCCCAAAGATGGCAAATTTTCTGAATCCAAACCTGGTGCGTGTTCATCACACTGATGGTCATTCCGTGGCACTTGATGCACCTCGAGAGAATCCACCAATGCAACTTTGGGGTGCTTTGGTAGAGAAAGGCAGAGCCCTGAGGGACACTACCTAACCTTGGTTTAATCATGGCAGTTTTAGTTTTAATTTATTTTATACACCAGATTTCATATGCAGTTTCATTTGACTCAAAGGTTCTGGACATTTAAGAAGTGCTAAAATTCACAATTCTTCACCTTTTGACCCAACATTTGGCCCAAAGGACCTTAGATAGATTATTTTTCATATCCACTTGATCCTTGAGTGTTGGAGCTTTGGATCAACTCTTGTAGATATCCCTATGGTAATATGAGCCTCTGTCATTTGTGGCAAACCAACCTGGGGCAGGGAGACTGGGTTTGTGTCCTGGTTGTACCACGGAATCTTTGTGTGACCTGGGCAAGTCACTTCTTCTCTCTGACCTCAGTTTCCTTATCTATAAAATGAGGATGTTGGACTAGATCAGCTTCTAGGCCTGACATTGTGGGAAAGGTTGAGAGAGGCATGGAGACTATTGCAATCTTCCAAAATAGAGTACCCATGCTTCCTGGCTAGAGGCCTGGTGGTAGGGTTGCCAGATTTAGCAAGTAAAAATGTAGGCTACCCAGTTAAATTTGAATTTCAGGTATACAACAAATACTTTCTCACGTATATATACTTGAGAGAGAGAGAGAGATATATATATTATATATAATAAGTATATTCCATATTCCAGACATGATTATATTTAAAAAATTATTGTATATCTGAAATTCAAATTTATCTGCATTTCCTACATTTTTGGCAACCCTACCTTGAAGGTCTGTTGTCCTCTCTATTCCTTTAGTAAAGAATTGAAAAAAAAAATAAGCAAATGAACAAACAAAACACTTGTTAATTTTTGGTCTTGTTATCTTGGTAAAATCTTCCTTTTTGATTTTTCAACTTGTTACAGCATAGCACCCAAAATAGTAACGGCAGAAGTTAAAAATAATATTTACAATTTTTCTTTTAATTTAACATTTATTTATTATGTGGGCTTAAGAAACAATTCTGTGTCTGTGTATCACATTTTGTAATTGCCTTGAGAATTTTATTTTTCCCCATATCTAGTGATCTAACAAATGACTCTTGACTTGAACAAGCGTATCTTCTCCTTCTCTCAAACATGTTCTTTTGGCCAAAACCCACATGGCCATTACAAGGATTTCTGCTGGCCGTCTGGATTTCCTTCAGACCTTCTTATTTGTGTCTTAATTCCGTCTCTCTCTCTCTCTCTCTCTCTCTCTCTCTCACACACACACACACACACACACACACTCCAAACGTGCACTTTTGCTTTTCAACCAGTGATTGCATGTGGCTGGTGGTTTGGCGATTGTGAAATAGCCCTGAAATATCAGTGAGGACAGTGCTCCCCCTGCACTGTGGTCCAACTCCCCACAGGAACTTCAGGTTTCTCACTGCCTCCTTAGGCAGGAGGAAGTGCCAATTTGGGGTGGCCCTGGGCTGGGGAAACAGAAGCTGGCAAGACAGAGCTCCCTGCTCCGTGCATGTGCTCCTGCCGTTTTTCCAGGTGTCCTTTGCAAACATTATTTGATCCCACTGGGAAATTGTATGCATTCTGGATAGAACTGACGGCACACCTAGGCCCTGCCATGCTCATAGGTGGGAAGTCAGGGAGGAACTAGCTGAGTGTCTGGCTGGAGGATCACCCCTCCATCCCAACCCTCTATGTGCTGGACATCTGTGCACAGAGCTTTGAATGAAGAGGTGGTGTGTGGAAGGAGGCACTGTGCCTGAGAATCTGGATACTTGCATTTTCTTCTTGGATCTCCTTGGGACGTGCATTTTCTTCTTGACTCACTGGCAGACTCAGGTCTGGGTGTCAGGGTCCATCTGGTCACTGAGGGTTGGTTGAGCTGATCTCTGAGAGATGTTCCAGGCCTGCCTTTGGGTGATTCATTCATGTATCCTTTCATTAATTAATTAACTGTGCATCTAAACACAGGCCTGGAAATAGCAAATTCTGCAGCTTGGGGAGAACAGAGGCAGACTTTTCCCAGAGAAACTGTACATGAGAAATCAAGGCAAGTATCAAAAACATAGGCATAACCGACTTTCCTTTTATTCTATCCATGTAGTAAATACTTATATGTACTAAGCACCAGGCTCTGTTTAGAGGATAGAGATGAAGCCGGCAGGGTCCCAGCACTGGGAAGCCCACAGTCCAAGGGCCAGATTGCCTGGGAGACCAACAGTCCCCAGAAACTGTAACTTTTGCAGTGGTGGAGGGAAGGCAGAGCTCTGAGGGAGAACCAAGGAAGAAGTGGCTCTGCTTATTTCTCTTATGGAAGTGATATGTAAGGGGTGGCTCGGACCATTGGGACAGCAAATAGAGGAAGTGTACGCTATCAAAAATAGAGGAGTGAGGAGGAAATAAAAGTTCTAATCTAACAGAAGCACAAGAGGGGCCTGACAAGGACCAGGGATGAGTCACTTTCCCTGGTGCTTCTGAAGCTGGCTATTTCTCCGATGTAGAACTGGGCTCAGGAAATGGACCCTGCCTCCTCAGTCCAGAAGGGCCACTTGCTAGATGTCAAAGGCAAAGCCCTGGGTGCTTCTGTATCCCTCAGGAAGGGATATTCGGGGCTTCCCATGGGTGGAGGGGGAGGCTGCTCTCAGAGGTTTTGTGTTCCTCTTCAGGCCACCTGGTTTGGCTCCTGCCACAGATGGGGACAGGCTGGGCCCATGAATGCCTTCTGTTCCCAGACTCCCCACTGAGGTGTGAGAATGCCCACTGCAGGGTACCTCTCACATCCAGGCTGCAGCACTCCACACAGAGAGGAAAGGCTGAGCTGGGAACAAAGAGCCGTACTGCCACTGTGACACAGGGCTCCCAGGTGCCCCCTGTCGTTGAGTGGGCGTGGTGTCTGGAATCACCCCTCATTACAATTCCATAGAGCTCTCCAGTTCCACAACCTCCAACTCTTTATCCACAAGCCCAAACTCTTCTCCTACCTGAGAGCTCACCACATAATCCCTCCACCCACTCATCCATCCATCCATCCATTCATCCATCCATCCATCCATCCATCCATCCATCCATCCATCCATCCACCCACCCATCCATCCCACCCATCCACCCATCCATCTGTCCTTTGCATATTACACATAGTCCCTGGCACATTATCGGTAAATATTCAATAGTGTGTCAGTTATGCCTCAGTTAAAAAAAAAAAAAAAGCCAAGATGAAGTCCTACTGAATGAGTGTGACTGCTAACACAGTGACTGGTCTGTTTATAAGAGAAAGGAAAGGGAGACTGAACACAGAGACACAGAGAAATGAAGACCTACAGAAAGGGGAGAAGACAAAGCCATTGATGTCAGAGGCACAGTCTGGAGTGCCACAGCTTCAGGCCAAAGAAGACCAAGCATTGCCTGCAGCCACCAAGCTAGGAAGAGGCAGGAAGAGTTCTTCCCTAGAGCTTTCAGAAGGGACCTGGCCAAATAAAACAACAAACGAACAAATACATAAATACTCCATGCAGACTGGATGCTGAAAGAACTTAATAAATAATAAAATAATAATATATAATATAATAATAATAAAATATAATAAATAAAATACTAAAATAAAATACTAAAATAAATAGTAAAAAACATAAAACAGAAAATGATCATAGTCAAGTGCAGTCGGGGGCTCCTAGATTGGCATTTGAGCCAGGGTGGTCAAAGCTCTGGGCTCCAGCAGCTCCCTTCCCCTGGCATAGAAGACAGAAAGGCAGCCCAGTAGGAAGGAGTACATGTACAGAGCAGTGGATGTGCTAAGTCATAAGGGCTGTGTAGGAGATAAGCTAGCACCTCGGTTTGAGTAAAATGTGAGGCTGGAGAGGTTGGTTGAGGACAAATCAGGAGGGCACGCAGTTACGTTTGTGCCTGATCTTATCAGTGAAGTGTAACTACACAGATCATGGTGCAAGAACCTTCTTTCCATCAAGCTCAAGAATCTCCTAGAAGTCTTGTAAATCTTATCTAGAACATTTTGAATTGCCTTTCATGTTTATTCAAGTCATGCAGAAACAATTCTGTATTTCTGCTGAACATCTTTAGGCTTTCCAGAACTGGGTGTGCCCCCCATTTGCTTCGGTCTCTGCTGACGCTAGGCCACGTTGTGATTGCCCCGCACCAGGGCCTCCAAAGTCCCCAAACCTAAGGGTTACAGAAACCAGCTGCAGTAGCCATAAATCTTAGGTGAATCCCATGCTCATTTTGTGTAAACATTGCTGAGGCCAGAGCGATGGGAGGGACGAATAGAGCACTACAGAACTCAATAGCTCTTGACCCCCAGTGGAGTCAGCGAGCTCCTTTGACAACCTTCCTTGAGATCATTACTTAAGTCAATTCTCAGATCTGCCCTCTAAGGCAATTTCAGCAAGAAGTGTTTATGATTGGGTGCAAAATGGGGACCCCCAAATGGCTACCAAGAAATTTAATTTTTATTGCCCTACTTCCTACCTATCTCATATTGATGGGGAATCAAGAGAATTGCAGGAATAAGGTTCACAAGCATCTGGGTTTTTTGAAGATTGGCAAGTAAGATTTAAAAGTTGATGGGTTTAGTCACTGGTAAACTGTGTCCCCCCAAAATGTGTGTTGAAGTCCTTACTCCCAGTACCTTACAGAATGCGACCTTATTTGGAAATATGGTCATTGTGGATGCAATTAGTCAAGTTAAGATAAGGTCATACCGGATTAGAGTGGACCCTTAATCCAATATGGATAGTGTCCTTACAAGAAGATGATGTGAAGACACAAAAAGAGAATGCCATGTGATGACAGAGGCAGGGGTTGGGGTGAGGAAGAGGCGAGTCAAGGCACACCAAGGATTGCGGGCTGCCACCAGAAGCTGGGAAGAGGCCAGGAAGGATTCTACCCCAGAGTCCAGAGGGTCCTGGTCCTACTGACACCCAGATTTTAGCTTTCTAGTCTTCAGAACTGTCAGAGAATAACTTTCCATTGGTAAAGCCACCCAGTTTATGCACTCTGTCCAAGTAGCCCTAGGTAACTAACACAGACACATATTGCTGATGGAGACTCAGACTCTTCCCAACCTATCTGCCCGCCCCAGGAGCAGTGCTCTTGCCTGTGGGAGAGGTGGACTGCATCTCCTGGGCAGGGAAGGCCAGTGGCCTTCTCAAAAGGGGCAGTCTGAAGTATTGGCTAGCATGTCTCTAGGTGTTCTGTGGGTGCTCAAGAATGCCTTGTTTGAACCAGATTAAGTTATGGTGAAAACTTCATTAGAACAGGACAGAGGGGAATTCAAAATTTGGAAACTATTCTTCACATTCCTCCTTTATAAAACTTTCTATTTTCCATGGCCCCTACCAGCACTCTTCGATTTGCAATCATGGGTATGTGCTTGCAACCTCAGGCCACATGCATCCTTGCGAGCGGCCCTTGGTCCCGCCCCTAGCGCTGCTGTTACATCATGTGATGATGCGGGCCCCATAGTTCATCCGGTCGTTACACCACAAGCATTTCACCACTTCGCTCTTGTTGGTCATTACTTTGAGTGATTTTTTTTTTTCTTCTTTCTTACTCATTTAGATAACATCGCGAAGAACATCTTTGTGTTTATGATGTTTTCCCAGTTTCATGGAGAAATAATTCACTGATGTCACTGTATCAGTTGAAGGTATACAGCACGATGGTTTGGTTTACATATGTCTTATGGTGATCACCACAGTAGGTTCAGCTGACCTCCATCGTCTACAGATACAGTGAAAAGAACTGTGTTTCTAAAATATGATTCTTTTGAATTATCTCCGAAAAATTTCTAGGATAGATTTGCTGGTTCAAAGAGTACAAATAGTGTTAAGGATTTTGTTATATATTATTATACTGTCATCTAAAGGAACAAAATCAAAACGCAATGCCGTCCGAAAATACGTGCCAAAGGGTGCTTTGCTACGTTTTTACTTTCTGAGGTTGAAAATGCATTTATTTCCTCTGTGGGACTGTCCTCGTGCTAACTGATATTTACGCGATACTGTCCTGGGTCCTACTTGTACTGGCTATCCGTGCATAATAGATACTACACTAAACCGTCTCGGCCATGGTTTTAGAAATAGCTTTTCTTTTACTATAATGGCATTTGTGTTTTTAAAATTAATTCATTAATTATTATTCTTTATTTGAAATGTAGTTGACACATAATATTATTTTAGTTTCAGGTGTACAACATAGTGATTCAACACTTCTATACATTATGAAATGCTCACCATGATCCATGCAGTTACCATCTGTCAGAAAACAGAGTTAGTACAATTTTATTGACTATATTCCCTCTACTGTACTTTCCATCCTTGTGACTTACCTCGTTTATAACCGGGAAGTTTGTACCTCTTTATCTCTTTCGCCTATTTTGCTGCCCCCACCTCCCCTCCTTTATGGCAACTGCTAGTTTGTTCTCCATATTTATTAGTCTGTTTCTGTCTTTTCTGTTGTTGCTGTTTGTTTTGTTTTTTTAGATTCCACATGTAAATGAAATCATATGATATTTGTCTTTCTCTGACTTATTTCGCTTAGTACAATACCCTTAAGGTCCAGCCATGTTGCTGCAAATGGCAAGATTTCATTCTTTTTTATGGCTGAGTAATAGTCCACTGTGTATGTATACACATCACATCTTCTTTATCCATTCATCTATTGATGGACACCAATGTTGCTCCCTTTCATATTGTAAATAATGCTGCAGTAAACATAGGGGTGCATATATCTTTTCAAATTGTGTTTTCACTTTGTTTGGGTAAATACCCAGATGTAGAATTACTGGGTTTTATGGTACTTCTATTTTTAGTTTTTTTGAGGAGCTTCCATGCTCTTTTCCAGAGTGGCTGCACCGATTTATATTCCCACCAACAGTGCACAGGGTTCCCTTTTCCCCACATCCTCACCAGCACTTGTTCTTTCTTGTCTTTTTGACACTAGCCATTCTGACAGATGTGAGGTGGCATCTCATTGTGGTTTGGATTTGCATTTCTCTGATGACGAGTGATGTTGAGCATCTTTTCATGTGTCTCTTGGCCATCTGGATTATTCAGTTAAACAATGGGCAGAGGACGCAAATAGACATTTTTCCAAAGAAGACATACTAATAGGATTTGTTTTTATTGCAGAGAGTTACATTTCATTGATGAGAAGTTGTTGTAGAGTTGAATTTTTTCTTTTTTTGGGAAGTTATACTATTATCTGCTATTTGTCAAATAAGCATTCTTCCAAAATTGTGGTTAAATAATCTGTTTTCCTTCTGTTATTTCTATGGCTCATTTTAAATAATTTGCTTTTTTATACACTTGGTGTTTATTTTTTCATATCATGTAAGGTATAATTCAAATTATCTATAAATTGTGATCCAGTTATATAAAATGATTAAATAAGTTTTGATGATTAGTTTTGATGATTCCTTGATTATATACCAAATAATCTTATGTACTTTTTCCTGTTATAAAAATTCATGTTCTTTACTTTTTGAGTATTTTAATTTTTTGTTATTGCTGCTTTGTGATTTGTTTTAACTCCTAGTAAGCCTGCTTCTTCTATTATTGCTTATTTTTCCAGCATTTTCTTTTTTTATGTGTTCTCATGCAGTTTTATTTTCTATGAGCTTTAGATTTATTGTTGAGTTCTAAAAGAAGACCATTTGATTTTTGGGTTAGTGTGCACTTAAGATATATATCCATTATTGGGTAGGTCAGGATAGGCTGAACTTGAGTCATTTCTGATTAAGTGGGGTAGCTGGGTGAAAAGAGATGGTTTTCTAATTGGACCATGCCTGAATATGAGTCCCGTCCTGCCACCTGCTAGCTTGTCCCCGTTACTGACCACCCTGAGCCTCATTCCCCCCTTGCCCACACAGAGATAATAGGGCTCAACTCAGAAGAGTGTCATTCTAATTCAGTGAGAGAAGGGATGTGAAACACTCAGCACAATACCTGCCACCATGTGGGCACTTCACTTTCGTTTCCTTTTTATTCTCCCCCAATCACAATTTGTAGCTTCATTTGACCTTCTCAAACTCGCCCCCAATTTTTATGTATCATAAATGGATTCCTTTGTCCCTTTACACTTTCACAACTGTTTCTTTTTTTTTTTTTAAGGTTTCATTTATTTATTTGACAGAGAGAAATACAGCTAGAGAGGGAACACAAGCAGGGGCAGTGGGAGAGGGAGAAGCAGGCTCCCCACAGAGCAGGGAGCCTGATACGGGGCTCGATCCCAGGACCCTGGGATCATGAGCTGAGCTGAAGGCAGGCGCTTAACTGACTGAGCCACCCAGGTGCCCCACACTTTCACAACTGTTTCTTGCTGACATGCAAGGATGCTATAGATTACTGTCCTTTTATCCCATTACTGATCTGGTAGGGGAGTGGGGGGAGCTCTCTGCGTGCAGCAGGTGTGACAGACAGCAGCTACAAGTCATGATGTTCCTTTGTGCAAGGTCTTTACTCCAACCCATTCCCCAAGGTGCAGCGGCCTCACCGGCATAGGCTGCTAGAGCTCCCAGGAGCCGCCATGGCTCACTGGACACCCTGTCTTCTCAGAGTGGTGGGAGGGGTTGAATTTCCCAGCATTACCCTGCTAGACTTTGATGCTCTCTTTTCTAGTTCTTTCTCTTAAAGGACCCATTCATGAGAAGGGCCGACATGGAAGACAAGTAAAGAAAAAAATAATGCCACTTTATTTATAGTTTGGGGAAGTGAGAGTCGGCCTGAGTTCGGACCGTTCAGTTCATTGTCATTATTTCCAGCAGCTGGTACGATTGCCCATCCTTCTCTGCTCTGCTGGCCCTGGAAAGTCAGGCCCATGCTGCCCAAGGGGCTCATTGTTAGAGCTCACATCCTCTGTCAGCGGTGGCCTTGTGCAATTTCTCGCTGGTGTGGAGAATGTCGATATTTATAGGGCTGTGCTTTCTTTCCTACATGCTTTCCTGCTTTACAGAGAGTGATCACTCAGGCCCGTCCTGGGGCTATTTCAAGTGCCGGAGGGGTGCCTCCTGAATGCGCACAGGTGGCCGGGAATCTCGGAGGAGCACCGGCGTATTTTGAGGGGCAGTATTTGTCACTGAATCACAGGCTGAGTTCATCATGGAGGAGATGGAAGCCGCAAGATGTGACGAGAGAGGCTGGGCCCCTCTCCTGCCTGTTCCTAGCGGGCCAAAGCCCACGTGCAGGGGAGTAAGGAGCAGTCGGAAGGCTTACGAAAGGATGCAGAAAGGGCATCCAGCCCCCAGCAAGCAGTGATGTCCCTGGCGGACTGGCGCCCCTTCTACACGCACCCCCATCTTTCTCTCCCATCAGCCAGGGCTGAGGTGGTGGTGTTACCAGCCTCACCTTAGACACAAGGTCGCACAGAGAAGGGGGCTGGCATGCTCAAGGTCACAGTCATAGCCAGTTCAGGTTCCAGACTCCAAGCCCAGTGCTCTTGCCTCGATCCCCCAGCCATCTACTCTTCCTTAAAGATAGGAGGACAGAAACCCAAGCCCCAAACGAACAGTGATTTTCAAACGAGCTTCATTTTCTCCAGTCCCTGGTATGGCCATTGGACGATTACTTTGGTGTCAGACTGTGTACCAGGGAGAGAAATGCTGATAGCCCGGGGTGCCGTGGCCATGCTGCGTGATTTGGAATCATTTATTTTTGGGGTCCACACCAGTGGGATTTATCTGGTGAGTTGTGCTTCCTCTCTCTCCCTTTCCTGTTTCCCTTTCTCAATGGGTCACTTGGGATGCCCGTCTCCTTGTGCATCTGCCTGCACTTGAGATCTGAAACCAGAGCCGGTGCCACCACCAGCTGCAGGAGCACGCCACTCACCGCCGTTTTTGGAAACCAAAAATGACTGGTCACATAACTGTGATTAGATAAAGCTTGTAATTTGTGTTTGCTGTAGTCAGCGACGTGGTATTTTGGGACAAACAGCCGCTCTCTGCTACATATAGCTTGGAATTTGCGGCTTTTGTGTACCCCGCCATTGTCTGATCAAGGAGGTAGAGGAGAAAGAGGGGAGAGAGAAAGGATGAGCGGGGAGGGGTCAGGTCGCCGCACTCAGCCCTCAGCGGACAGGCAGAGAGCTAGAATGGCTTGGGAGCAGAAGGGTCCGCAGGAAAGGTGGAGGTGCCTTGCCCTCCAGAGGGACCCAGGCAGGTGCTGTCAGGCTCTGGACCGGCTCCGTCTTCCCTTCCTCACAGTGGAGTCACTTGACTCCCAGGGAGAGGCTCAGCCTGACCCCAGGCCCAAGGAGGAATCCTAATTGGAGCCTGAGCGTGATTGAAGAGGCCCAAGGCTACTCACTCCTGCAGAAGACTCTGCCTTTTAATCTGGCTGATAGATATTCTCTGATTGAACGCTTCAGTTCTAAAAGGCCAGCCCCCTTCCCTGTCCCCAAGTCGGGGAACAACGTCCTTGCCTTTCTTCTGACTCTCAGCTGGCTAAAACCTCATTCATTAGCTGAACAATGACCCAGGGCCTTCACCCACCAGGCCAGGAAGGGCGCTGGGATACAGAAAGAAGTTGGACTGAATACCAGTCTTCCGCACAAAGGCACCATCCGGTGGCCTACAACCTCCTCTGTGTCGAATCTGTACACCCGAGGTGTCTTTCTCTGCACAAAGAAGGTATGTCCCCAGATAATCACTCATTTTTCACCCCAAATAGGAAAGAGAAATGTTGACGTAATTGGGCACCCCCATTTAATTCTACTTTATCGGCTATCCTGTTCCACCAGTTTGGGAGACACTGTTACTCTACCGAGGGGGAAAACTAAGGCCCAGAGGGGTGAGGCAACTTGTCTAAAGACATGGAACTGGAGGTGGCAGATCCGGTGTGGGACTCAGGGCAGCCCGACTCCTAATCTGGAGCTCTTTCCACTGTTCCCTTGATTTTAAGACATCCAGATTATGGTCCCAAGTCATAAATGGAAATTGTCACAATCAATATTTCTAATTGTCATTTTCTTTGGGGGACACAAATATATAGGAGATACAGTCCATGCCCTTAAAGCACTTAACTATCTGGGGGAGGCAGTGACATATGCAGAGAAAGTCATGCTACAATGTAGAAAATGCCAAGCGGCCCCCCCAAAAGGGAGTGAAGAGTGTTGGGAAGACTTGTATCTGGGTAATGTGAGATCACTTTCTGTAGGGAGCAGGCACGTGAGCTGACTCTTGAAGGATTTGTACTGAGGGGATTGAGAGAAGACAGCAAAAGCCCACTTCTGGCTGGGGGCACTGGGGCCTGGGGTGGAAAGTTTGGGCTGGGTAGGAGCTGGGAGGAGAGGCATTTCAGACAAAGGAGTGAGCATGAGCGCAGGTTAGAGGTTCACAGCGCTTGGTTTGAGAAAATGCTGTGGTTGTCCAGAATGGCCAGGAAGGATTGGAACAGGGAGGTGGGATGCTCCTTCACACGGTTGTGTGTGACCAATGGAAGCACACTGACCAGGGAACCCTATGGGATGGTTGGGTTTTGACGACCTTGCTCATCTCAGATATACCTTCTGGATTCATCTCTGGGCCACATCTTGCAGGCACCCTCTAGAGTCCAGTGATTAGGCCAAAATTCCTGCTTTTGGCTCTGTCTTTACTGAATTTTCAACTCTATCCATGCTCTGTTTCCATGATACCAAATATCTTAATAAAATGTGACAAAGACACAGAGCTGTTTGGGTTATATCAGGGAGAACATCTGGATATTTGGATACATCTGGACAGTTTGCCAAAAAAAAAAAAAAAAACCAAACCTCCACAAAATGCAAAAAACTTTGTATCTGAGTGCTTGGTATTACAGTACAGAGACAAAGTCTGAGTCCTCAGCATGTCTTTCAGAGTTTGACAGATACTTCCTTTCCTTTAAGAAGAGACGGAATTGTCACCCAGAAGTCCCACTGCTACCTCTTGTCCACTTTCATCTTCGCTGTTTGTGGCAGACCTGACAAGCAAGTCAGGAAGAGAAAAGGACATGCAGACCTTGCAGGAGGCCACAGTCCCATAACCACATAATCTCAGCACAGGGATTGGTTGGAACTAATAAAGGTGCATGCAGACGGCTTGGAGTGCGCAGACAAGAATGTTCCAGGCAGGCAAGAAGGGAAGAGGTGGGAGAAAGATTCAGGGGTGGAGTCATTTCTGCCCGGAGTCTTCAGGGGTGGTAGGAGCTCTCCAGCAGAGACAGGGGAAGAAGGTGTCACAGGCGTCAGAGACAGCAGGAGCCCCGGGGGGAAGGCACCAGACAACATCAGGGGAAACGTGTGGTGTTCAGATGGCTCCTGGCCATGCTGTCAGAGGGCTGTGGTGAGCGGGAAGCTCAGAGAGGTAGACAAAGGCAAGGCATGGAAGGTAGCATGTGTTATAAAGCTCTGGCCTTATCCTGTGGGTCATGGAGAGCCCCCAAACCTTAAGACACCCCTGCTCTTACTTCCTACAGCTGAACATATGCCAACCTAGGACTTCCCAGAAATACCACGAAGAGAAAAAAGTGCACGTGTCCACCAAAGACAAGTTCTAGAATGTTCACAGCACTTGTATTCATAAGAGCCCCAAACTAGAAGCAATGAAATGTCTATCAATAAAAGAAAGGCTACATAAATTGCAATATTTTCATATAATAGAATACTTCACAGCAGTAAAAAAAAGTGAATAAAATAGTGATACCCACCAGCACATGGATAAATCTCATAGACATTGCATTGAGCAAAAGAAACCATTTTTTAAATATAATTTCATTTATATGAAGCCCAAGAACAAGAGACTTAATTTGCATGACTGAAGTCTGAACAGTGGTTACGGTAGTGGGCTACTGACCAGGAGAGAACATAAGAGAACATTCTAGGGGTCCTGGGAGTGTTCTATATCTTGATCCCATGGTAGTTATGTGGGTGTATACATATGTAAAGATTCAACAGGTCCTACAGTAAGATCAGTATACTTCTCGAATGCTCAACCTTAATAAAAAAGTAAAACAAAACAAAACTAACGAAATTTTTAAAAACCACTCCAAACAGAATTTTAGAAATCTGGTTGTCATATTTGCCATTATGACCCCGTCTGCTTCCAAGAAATCCCTGTCCCTGCGACAGACCCTCCTGTCACTCGGTCATGTGTACCTTCTATGGGAGTTTGTTAGGGACAAAGTACTCCTCGGCTGGTGAGAACAAAACAGGCAGGAACAGCACAGCAAGGCAGAAAAGCGAAGCAAACTTCGGTAAATTTCCCCCAGCACCTGCTCCTCCTTGCCCCTCGTGGGACAAAACCCCATGTGTTAGGAGTACCCTCTTTAGAATCATCTCTTAGTCTGCACCAGTCCTCTTGCAGCCTGTAGGTATGACTTCGCATCTTCAAGAACAAACAAACAAACATAATCCTTCTTTGGCTCTGCTTTCTTTCCAGCGTTCTCTCTCACTTCCCTCTTCCTCTCCTAAGTCAGACTTTGAAAAAGGTTTTCCAAGCCCACGGTTTTCACTCTCTCATGTGACATTCACTCTTCACATCAGTGGATGCTCTCCTCTCCTTGCCTGTGAGCCTCACCTTACGTGGCTTCTCAGTTGCTTTCGGGCGTTGGCAATAATGTCCTCGAGCCTGAAAATGTCTCTGCCTTGATTTTGGTAAGAGCCAACTCTCTTGGTGAGCAGAATGGTTATCGTACCCACCTCCATGAACGCTTGTAATGGAAAGAATAACTTGGAAGCCAAAGTGGATGGAAGGGAAGGCCAGCTGGACCACCTCCAAGGGGCACCAATGCTTTGCAGGCCAAATTTCCTGGGAATGAATTGGAATATGGTGCCAGTTTATTTAGAAACTCTGTGTAACACTTTACATAATTGGCAAAATGTAAATTGGTCCCTCTCTCGCCCAAGTACAAAACGCCTTTGAGTGGAACTTAGAAAAAAAAAAAAAGCTTTGCCAGCAATGGCCGAGTTCGGCTGCACACTTCTGCGGCCTACTCAGGCAGAAACTGTCAGCCGAGACTGGAAGCCGAGCCTATGTTGGTGTGCTGTTCTTTGTTAGCGGTTCATTTGCTGGCGCAACTTAAACCTTTATCAATCCTCCCAAGGACTTGGTCTGATCCAGAAAAATCGCAAAAGACAACTGAAGGGAGTTTCAGAAGCACAGAAAAATGGGAAATGTCTTTTTTTTTTTTTTTTTTTGCATGTCTTTTGGCCATGGGGGTAAATTGTCAGGAGAGCCCGGTTCTGAATATAATTTGTATTGAGAGGAAATACATTTCTGCCATCCCAATTAAATACATGTTGCACCAGTATTTAAAGAAACTTGTTTTAAACTGTCACAGATTATGATCCTGCCAGTCCCCACCCACCACCCCGTGAAGATGGATTAAATCTGAGGAGACTTTGCAATGAGGTGGGAAAAAATCATGCCAAGAGTGCATGGAGGAGAAAGGGGTCCAGCTCAGTTCACACTGGACGGGCAGCTGTGACTGGCAGAAGCGCCAAGGACTATCAAGCTTGTGGAAAATCGGCTTGAGAGTAGTGTTTCTCTACCTTGATTGCACTCTGGGATCACCAGAGCAGACTTAAACAATGCTCGTGGTCTGGGTGCCACTGCCAGATCTGAATGTAACTGGTCCAGGGTGTGGGCTGAAGTGTGGGCCCTTTTACAAGCCCCCCAGCTGATTATATCGTGCAACCAGATGGAGGTTTGCTGCTTTGGAGAACCGTCCAGCTGCTGGGAGCAGGCCTTTTCCCAAAGGGGATCCTGACCAGTGCTTCTCACAGTGTGTTTCCCAGACCAGCCACATTGGCGTCACCTAGGGACTCATTAGAAAATGCAGATTCTTGGGCTCTACTCCAGACCTACCGAATCGGAAGCTCTGGGGGTGGGGAGGCCCAGCGATCTGTATTGGCAGCCCCTCCAGAAATTCTGATGTGCTGAAGTCTGGGAAGCACAGATCCAAGGAAAGGTAGCTCCCACAGGGCCCTGAGGACGCAAGCCATGTAATGGTGGCCAAGGGAATAAGGCCTGTTCCGTTCAGAGCCTGGGGGAAGGACCAAAGGCAGCAATTGGGATGGACATTTGCTCAGGAGAGGCTTCATGCCCAAGGAAAGCATTTGAGGGAGACAAAGGAGGGATCCAGAAAGCTCAGACTGAGGCAAAGAGTGATGCCACACATGTCCTCTTCCTAATCCAGGAGTCTGCCAGTGCCTCTTGGCTGCACGTTCCTCACACTCAGAGCAGTGTCCTCAGCTAAATGGCCACGAGGTATGCAGCACAGTAAGGTATCTTGTCTCTGTGCTGTGGGGGCTCTGGGGCTTGCGGCAGGGGCTTGGGAAGCAGGGCTGGGATTTCTCCTTGCCGTGGAAAGAGCAGAGTCCCTGTCCCTATCCCATAGTATGTGCCTTCTGCACTTGTTCCATGCCAAGTGTGAGCCAGGGAGGGCCTCTTTGCTTTCTGGGTTGCTTTCACTTCTGCTTTCCTCTCTGACTCATACCCAGCACAGTGGCTCTGAGACAGTCGTCTTTGCCTCCGAGGACTCAGAGCCTGGGAAGGAAGGCCTCTGTGGAGAGCTCAGGGAAGGCAGACCCCACGGCAGGGGAGATGCGTTGTCTGGCTTGCTTGATTTTGTTCCACTTAGCAAAGATTTCCAGTGTGCCTGCTCTCAGCCGGGTCCTGGGTCAGCCTCCGGGGGCCCAGACCTGACCCTTGGGAAGCTTTCAGTCAGGTGGAAAGGATTTACTGGTGGAGGAGAAAAATCCACAATTCAATGTCTTCCCCTTGAGAGGTGCTATATTTTGGGGGATTCTTTAGGTTTATATCCAGACCAGGACATGTTTGATAGTAAAAGCATGAGCCAGAGCACCGGGCATACACCAAGACTCTCCTGGGCACCCAGGAAGCCTGGCCGTGCTAGCCATACCAAGAAGAGCTTGTAGCTCGGGAGGTAGCGTCGGCTCTCTACAACCGGGGGCAGACCCCACCTGGCGTGCTGTCCCTCTGTGGCTCCCCTGTATGTACCGTGCTCCACCCTATTCAGCACTTAGGATCAGCATCAGCCCTGCACAGAGCACCATGGGACTCCTGTGCAGACCCAGGCGTGACTCTGATGCTCAGGTATAATGGCCAGGCTTCTGCTTCGGCCACTGTCCCCAGCTCTGCTTGATATTTTCACTATGCAACATCGGTCAGGGTACAAAGCATCTCAGATCTTCATCTGTCTCCTCCATCACATGGTATTCCAATTTTACAGAGGTTTGTTGGCTCTGGAGGAGCCGTTTAGACCTGTTTCAGATGCACATCTGTTCTCCTCTTAAGGTCATAGTTTAATGCCTACATTTCAGTTACACTGTACCGTTCGTGAAGACGGCCTACTGAATGTGGACATCAGTCCCTCCACTTAGTGTCCACACCCAGTGATGTGAGAGCATCATTAGAAGTGACCTACCATGATTTCTCTAGCTCCCGTAAACATTAGTGCCAACTCTGCTCCGGGCACTGAACTAGGAGGTTCTTCGATCTTCAGCCTCACAATCAATCACTCGTGGTGTAGGTGATGCTAGACCCATTCTGCGTAGGCCCCAAGTCCCACGGCTCAGAGATGGTGAGATGATTTCCCCCCCCAGATCAGGTCACAGAGTGTAATGCTGACCTTAGGAAGGAACCCGGGGGCCCAGGGGCAGGATTAGGGTGAGGCGAGCAAGGCCCGCAGGCAAAGTGTGGGGTTAGATCCTGTCTTCCTTTAAAACTTTTATATTTTGTTCGTGGATTTTTTTTTTTTGCCATTAACTGTTTGTTTGTTTGTTTATTATGAGAGAGAGGGAGGGGCAGAGGGAGAGAGAGAATCTTAAGCAGGCTCCACGCTTCGCACGGAGCCCAATGTGGGGCTTGATCTCACGACCCTGAGATCATGACCTAAGCTGAAATCAAGAGACCCACGCTTAACTGACTGAGCCACCCAGGCGCCCCTTAACTTTGATTTTTAAAGGGCCTTTATTAAGATGTTATTTTTGTATTTCTGGGTGTTGGACCCCCCAAATTTGGTGCCTGAGGCCAGTAGCCCACTCATCTTACCCGTGACTTGGCCCTGAGAGGACACCCCTATGAGGAGTTGACTTGCTATGCGGTAGCTGCTCACGGCGTGCGTCCCCCTCCCCCTCCCTGTCCCCCCATTCCCAGACCTGTGTGAATCTGTATTAGTAAACCACACGGCCAGGCCCCGGGCCTGCTGGGCTCTAGGGGTTTACACAGGCTCCCCCCAGCCCTCATGGCCCTGGTCTGTGCCCAGCCCCCTCCTCCTGCCCACTTCCTGGCCTGTGCTACTAGGCACTCAGGTTGAAGAATGATCTCAAGGCAAGGATGTGGACTTCCTTAGCCCGTGCAGCCTTGTGGAGAAAAAAAAACACACACATGCCTGTGGGCTTGTAAAATGCTAATAAAAAGCCTCTAGACCTGATTTCTCCTTGGTAAAGCCCTTCTTGACCTATTGCCTTCAACTGCCTAACTCCTCCATCCCAGTCAGCACCCAAAATGCATGTCATAATTAACATGTGTTGGGCACTTATTAGACACCAGGCACCATGTGAGATCTTTACGTACATTCACCCGGTTAACCTCCATAACAAGCCTTTCAGGTGGAGATTACTATTATCTCCACTTTATAAGTGAGAAAATGCAGGCACAGAGAGAATAAGCAATCTTCACAAGGTCATGCAGCTAGGGATTGGCCGAGGTGTGATCTGATTTGGACAGGCTGGCTAGAGCCCACCCCCTACCCTCTCCTGCTTCCGTCTGCCCCTGTGGGAGGGGAGCCCCTCTTGGAGCCATTGAGCAGAACCTGACAGATTGCCGTATGACTTGGGGTGGGTTTGCATGACACCAGGCATGTGGGGAAAACTGTAAATTTCTCTCTCGGAATATGAGCTAAATTGTGTCCCCCCTCCCCTGGTTGATATGTTGAGGTCGTAACCCCTAGTATCTCAGAGTGTGACTGTATTTGGAGACAGTCTTTAAAGAGGCCATTAGCGTGGGTCCTAATCCAATATGACTGGTGTGCTTACAAGAAGAGGAAATTTGGACACGGGCAGGTGCAGAGGGAAGACCATGTGAAGACACAGAGGAGACAGCCATCCACAAGCCGAGGACAGAGACCTCAGGAGCAACTAACCCTGTTGACGCCGTGATCTGGGACTTCCAGCCTCCAGAACTGTGCGAAAATACGTTTCTGTTGTTTGTGCCACCCAGACTGTGGCGCTTTCTTATGGCAGCCGCAGCAATCTCATCCATCCTCTGAAGTGTGTTTTCAAGGAGATGTGGAGACACCACCACCAGTGCTTGGGATGCCCAACCTGGCCGAATCTTGCTGGCACATTTGAGCTGCTGTCATGGCCCCTCTAGGGGGCAAAGGGAGGAAACAGTCCTATGTGGTCACATTTCCACTTCGGGCATGCACATTCTCTGCCCCTTTCTACCACTATCACCGCCCCCTCCCCCTTGCCTTTGCCTGGATTACTGTGCCATTGATCAGCTTGCCCCTCCTCCTCACACACCCACTTCATGCAAAGCTTCCAGTCTAATCTTCTGAAAACATAGCTCTGGTCATGTATGTCATGCTGCTGCTCTAAGACCTCCCATGGCTCCCCATTTCTTAAAGGAAAAGCCTAGCTCCTCTGCTCGCCCTGATCTCCTACATATCAGCACTCAGTGGGACCACTCCATCCCTTTCTATACCCATCACTGGAATCCAGAGGAAACTACCTGCTGTTGCCCATACCTTTGCTCACCCTGTTCCCTCCGCCTCGAGTGTCCTACTTTCCCTCCGCAGGTTTAAATCCTATTGATTTCCCAAGCACAGCTCATATCTTACCTCCTCCATGAGGCCCCTGTCTTACAAATCCCGGTCCATTCCTTTTCTCAAATCCCACCGCACCGTCTCTCGTGGCTCTGAAGTTCTCTGCACCTTACAGTATAGCTGTGCATGCATGTGCTCCACCCCAGCCCCCTCCCATATTTGCACACCTCCTCAGAATTGTCTGCGAGGGAGGCAGCATGGTGGCTTAGGAAGGGAAAAATACGTGGAGCTGGCGAACCCATGTGTTCACTCCGTTCTCAGTCACTTGTTAACCGCAGTGGGAAAGGGACGCTCATCTCTACAGTCTGAGTGGCCGGCACAGAGGAGTTCAGGAAATAATCAGTAAGCAAATGGGCAACTCATCTCATCTCTCTGAGCCTTGGTTTCCGCATTGGTAAAATGGGGATGAAAATAATGATGATGATAATGATACAATATCTGTGAGCGGTATTGTGTAAAGAAGAAATTTCTTTATAGTCTTGGAGTATTTTGCTAGAAAACGGACATGTCTCCATCAAGCAAACCTTTCATTTCCTATAAAGCCCTAAAGCTCCGCTATGTTTTCTAGGTGCACCAATAACAAGTGGGTGATTTGCTCAGTTACTCTGCTAGGTGCCGCCTGACACCGTTCCCCCCACTTAATCCTCCCCACAGCCTGGGGAGGGAAATGCGGATATTGTCCTCCAGCTACAGAAAACCAGAGATCTAGCCTGAGCTGTGTCTGAGCGTCCACCTCAGGAAGTCGCCCGGGCCCAGGGAACTGGGCAGGATGGGAAGGAGGGTGAGCGGGAAACGGAACCTCGATGGGTCCACCAGACGGTGAGTTTGCCTGGGGAGTCAGACGGATTGCCAGGATTTATGGGGACCATGGATCCCCAGCTGGGCTGGACACGGCCTTGCATCTCAGCCTTTGAGGGCCTGGTTGGTGACCGTGAGGATTTGGAATTTCTGGGCCTGAGCTGGCAGTGGCCTCCCTGAGCCAGGAGTGGGGTAGCTCTGATGAGTGGAGAATTAGGATGCTTCTTTCAGCTGGAGATAAAGTCCAGAGCCGCACTCCAGCCATTATCCTGCCAACCCTAATAGAGCCAGATTGATGGATCCAGCGCGGAGGGAATTTGGAACATTCTTGTGCGCACTATATCACACTCAATAACCGCCCGTGCGCAATGTGGGACTTTTATAAGCCATTACAAAATCCATTTTGAAACATCTCTGGGTGCGACAGCCAGCTGCAAAGCATCTGAGGTATCCCTGCCATTTGGGCTTTGGTGGAGCCTGGGAGAGCACGAGCACTGCCGAGCGATCGTGTGCACACACACGAGCCAAGAGAGCCCGTCGTACGGGAAACAGATGGCGGCAGCACAGCCCACCGTACGTCCTACACTGTATTTCAGCGAACGCACTAATCCTTCTTGTTAGACAAGAACAGAAAGCCCCCAAATGCTTTCCATATGTCCCATTGTCTTCCTAGCTCTTTAATTCTATCTCAAAAGCCCCCAACTTAGCAACCTTCATATTAATGCTAAACATATTACATCAGTTCTAACATTGATATGTTTAATATGAATACAATTAAAGTTGCTTCAACATAATCCTGGTAAGATAAACAGCATTGCTATTATTATAAACATCTCTGCAAGGTCTCTTGTAAAATATTATCAATACTAATAGAAGCACCCCCTTCCCCACCCCGAACCCAGATACTCGGGCTAAACAATGCCACTACCTCCCTACTCATAACAAATAATGTCCAGCGATTTAAACATCGGTGCATCCAATGTAAACACCATTATAGCTAATGTGAAACAGTCACCCGGCCCGGCAAATCTTGAACCAGAAAGTTACTGAGGAGAAAGAACAGTTTCCTCGGCAAGAATGCATTACAGCCTGCTGGTGACATTTGCAATAGATTACTTAAGCCCATAAAGAAATGAAAATTGCAGGCCCATTTTGAGCCAGAAATGATGAAATTGGAGAGCACAGGCTAAGTACAGTATGGCACAGGCCGGCTTCTGCCCCGGCTCCACGGGCCCTGCATGGCTTGGAACGGAGTCTTTGTGCATACGTGGCCCCCAGACATATCACGTCTTCCCTCACATGCATCGGCATAAAGCTCAAGACTGGCCTTTTCAGAGCTCAAGTGCCCACGAGGGCTGGCGTCGGCCGAGTATGAGCACACGGAGCCTTTCTCCCCATAAAGGCCTGGCCTGGCCAGCACGGCAGAGCCCTGATTTCTTCTCAAACTGTAGAGCTAGCCTTTCTGAATTTCAGATGACCAGAAAAGCTGGGGCTTCGGGCAGGAGAACTAGATACTTCCGCCGAGTCAAAGCAGGATTATACTGTGTTCACCAGATCCTTCTCTCACCTGGTACCCCCAAAACAGCAGCTAGAGCCCTCCAAGACAAACCATAGCCATGTTCATAATAAGCCCCTGTTCCTTCTTGCCTGTTTCCCCCTTTCTATCCACTTCCATGATTTATTGGCTCCTGAGCTCTCCTCTGCTCCTTGCTCCTGTTTCCCATTTCAGGAATCTTCCTGCGTGTGGTTCCAGTAATTCCATAGTTACTCCCCCCTTTTTTTATTCTGTCAAGCCCACTCCTACTAAGTACCCCAACTCATCAAGCTCTGGCTTCGGGGACTTCTGAAGGGTGATCCCCCCAAAGAGGCTGTTCAAAACTCCAACCCTCACCCGATTGCAGAAGGTCTCAATGCTACACTGTGAGCCAGTGGTCAGGACTTGGCCACTGCCTCTCAGGGATCTCCCTAGGAAATTTCCAAAGGGGAGTCCTGCCTTTGAGGCTGGGCTCTATGACTTCCACTTATCATGTCCCCAGAATGATAAGGTTCTGTCATGATTCAAAGAAAGGAAAAGGAAATCATTCCATTATTTCTCTCCCAAATATTTCAGTCAAAATTAGCCACCTCTCCCTGAAATAACTTTCACGAAAAATGTAGGCAGTCTTTTCTACTGATGACAGAACTTGTCGATTATCAAGGGATTCTCATTGTCTTGGTGTGACTGTGAGAACAAGCATCTGTGTGTGTCCTTCAGAACCATCACGTGCTCAAGTATTCATCTGGCCCTTACAGTCAGTTCAGCGCTTCCAATCTCCGTTCTTTTGACATTTGGGATCCGATTAAGTCTTCATTGTCCGGGGTGGGGGGGGGGGAAGCTGTTCTGTGCATTGTAAGATATTTACCCGCATCCCATTAGATGCTATTTGCACCCCTGGTTGTGACATCCAAAAATGTCTCCAGACATGGGCAAATATCCCACAGGAGGCAAAGACAGTCTGTCTGTCTGTCTCTTTCTCTCTCTCCCTCTGTCTCTGTCTCTCTCTCACACACACATACACACACATACCCACTTTGAGAATGGCTGAGTCAGTTGGATGAATCAAGGCATCTGACAAATGAATAAACTCAGATGCAAAATTGTATTCTCCTACTTACTGCCTGTGTGGTCTTAGGAAAAGAACTTAATCCACCTGAGCCTCAGTTTCCGCATTTGTACAGTGGGGTTGATGACATCCATGCACCGGGATGTGGGAAACCACCTAGGTCTTGTATGTGGAAATCCATGATGCCATGATTCTTATTTGCATCCTAAATCAAGCATCTCCTCCTTGAAGGAGCCACTTGTGGCCCAGAGCATGGACAGGGTGTTCTCATTTCCCCAGATTCTGGAAAGAGGGAGAACTGGAATTCTATTCTAGCTAAACATCATATTATTAATGCTGGGCAGCTCTTTCCTAATAAAACCCCAAACCATGTAAACACTAGTATAGTTTTCAATTTGTAGTCAGGTTAGATGCCAGGAGTGTTTGGTTCCATTTTATTTTACTTTATTTTATTTTTTAAGTGAAATCTTTACAGTGGATTCGAAAGAAAGCTATTTTCTGCCTCTTCAGAGAAGTGTAAGTTTTGGAAAGTGATTTTCCCTGGAATGTTTCAGCTTCAATCAGGGTGGATGGGGAAAAAAAAACAAAAAAAAGCTGGTTAAGTCACATGATAGAATTTCTGGACCCAGATTCATCAACTCACTTAGGAAGTGCCCTATGGAATGAAATATGCACAAAAAGGAGGCTTTGTGTCATTCTAAAAGCTATTTTATGTCCTTGGAAAAGCAGGTGGGTGTTTATATTCCTCCTCTTTTGAGTGTTCTGTTTTAAGTTTCACACACTGCAAATGCTGTATCTCCAACATCACCCGAGAAAAAAAAAATCTTTCTGTTGGGGAGGGGGGCATAATTCTCAACTTCCCACATCCTCGTGTCGGTCAAGTACAGAATTCTCATCACTGCTGTTCCCCTTGGTGCCAGTAGCAAAGAGCCCACATGCCCTGAACGTCTCCCATTGGACTCTGGGCCTCCAAGGACGAGTGGCTAAGCTTCCTCCCCTGATGGGCTCGCAGCCTGGCAGGGTTGGTGACAGGGCAGACCCAGAGGGAGAACAGACCCTGAGGGAGCTGGAGCCTGTTCTTCCTCTTTCCTGTGATGAGGAATTAGGTCTCAGGAGGCTGCTTGGAATGGAGAAGTAGTTCTCATTCCTGAAGCTCTGGGGACAGCTGAGTTCTGAGCTCTACTGAGCGCCCAGGGACTACGGCACACAGGTTCCTGTCACAGGGCAACCTGAGACCAGTCTCCCTTTGTGCTCGATAACACGTTTGTAAAATGGTGGAGAACCTGAAGGAAAAGTTGTCACTGTCCAGGGAAGGGGGCTGGCAGAGGGGAGAACAGGCCGGTTCCTGCCCCAGCGCTGGTCTCCCGGAACGGGACCAAACACCCTGCTGGGCCTTGGCTTCCTCAGTGAGTTCACATCCCATCGGTTCTCAGGCACTGGTAGTCAGCCCCTGGACATCTTGAGCACTGTTCTGTGTTTGGACAGAAAGCCTCTTCTCGTTCCGACTGGCCCCTGGGTCAGGCCATCCCAATCACCATCACAATGCAGAGGGCTCCGTCTTTGTCCCCAGCCAAGACCTCGTGGTGACGCAGCGGGCTAGTATATCCATGAGCCTCCTGGAAATGTCTGCTTGGAAGCCCCTTGGCACCTTCGCCTCCGTGGGGAAGCCTCTCCTGCCTGCCCAGCAGAGATGGAGTCTCCTCCACTTATCATACTGGGTATCCCCCTTCAGCACGCACCCGTCTGTCCTGTGCTTCCTCTGCTCGCCCGTCTCTCCACGTGACTGTGAGCCCCTGGGAGGTGGCTGCCAAGTCTGACTGATTGCCGCTGCCTCAAGGCTTTGGCCCAGTATGTGCTCAGTGAGTTCTTCCGAGGCAGAGCATCTCCACTGATGGCGGCCCTGAAATGGAGACAGTAGGGATCTTATACTTGCAAATGAGTACATGCCAGTGTATGAACTTAAGGACATCTGTGAAATTAAAGTTGTCACCTGTGAACAGTGGCACTTTCAGCTGCTTTTTTGTGACAAGGAGCCTCTCAAAACGTGGCCTGCATTCCTCTACCCCACTTCTTTTGAGATGCCACCAGGGCCGATGGCTTGCCAAGGAGGTGGTGGGCCCAGAGCAAGACGGCTTCTCTGAATTTGTGCTCATTACTGCTTAACCACCTCTGCACTTTCTCCCAGGACCTAATGCAGAACCATCAGATGAAGGGGGTTAGTGGGCACCAGGCCTGTTGGGGAAGGCTGATCCCTGGCCTTGAGATGGCAACTGAGAAAAAATGTTAAAGCCAACAAGGAAGGAATCCTAAAGCGAAAACACATTGCCCTGAGCTGAGAGGAACAGCCTGTCTTTGCCCCATAGCAGGGCAGGAAAAGTTGATTGATATTGCTGAGATTCCCAGGAGAACCAGTTGGGATATGATAGTAAATGAGCGTAATGAGCCTGCAGTTCCTGCCAGTTGTGCCAGACCCAGAGTCAGAACCCACTGGGTACGGGCGAGAGAAGAAGTCTTTCAAACCAGGCTCTGGCAGAACATCGGAGAAATTATTTGGAGAGACTCAGTGGTTCCACTTAAGAATTTAACTCTGGGGCGCCTGGGTGGCTCAGTTGGTTAAGCGTCTGCCTTTGGCTCAGGTCATGATCCCAGAATCTTGGGATTGAGCCCCGCATTGGGCTCCCTGCTCACTGGGGAGCTTGCTCCCTGCTCATGCTCTCTGTCTCTCTCTCTCAAAAAAAAAAAAAAAAAAAAAAGAATTTAACTCTAACCAGGAAGGCCAAGGAGGATCAGTCTTTGCAAAGCTGAGTTTTGGAGGAAGTGGGCTCTCCTGGGTTGGCTCACCCTCAGCACCATGCCCCTCCATGCTATTGCCAGGACAGCAATACCAATGATAGCAATTCTTAGATGTGGGTGTGGAGAGAGGGTCTCTATCTAGAATTAGGAAACCAGCAGAAAGGTTTTACTAGGGAGGCTGAATTCACATTATGGAATAAAAACTAAATGTGTTCCTTTATAACAAATACCTGTAGAGCATCTGCTAGGGGCCAAGGACTCTTTGAAGTGCTTTACAAAGATTGACTCCTTTAATTTTCAAAATAGCTCTGTGAGATATGTACTATTATTACCCCCCCCATTTTACAGATGAGGAAACTGAGGGGACAGGGAGTTTGAGCTCACCCCGCTTGTAAGTGGCAGAGACAGGATTTGAACCCAGGAAACCTGCCCCAGGATGTATGCAGTTAGTGACCACACCATGCTTCCTCCTATCCACCTAGTCACATATCCACAATAGAGTTTTTAAAACAGAGTTTAGATGCTATCTTCCAAATTCCTCCGCAGTAAGGGACTGATAACAATCCTTGGCGAGGTAAGCCCGGGTGTTCAGCATTTCTGTAGGTCCTGGGCCACTTTGCTGCCTTTGTCGCATGAAGTCGGCTGGGTGACTCTTCTCAGGGCCTCATCGTTCTTACTGCCTGGAGTCCACACTCCTTTTATGTTAGGCTCTTTCTTACTAGATTTTGAAAATGGGAAGTCTGCTAATCTGCCCACAGATTACTCTAAGTACCAGGTCCTTTATCACCAGCATTCCCAAGATCGGTTTTCTCCAGTTACTCTAAGAAATATCTACTCCGTGCTACTAAAAAATGGGTTTGCTTTGTGTTTCCACAACCTTGGACCTTGACGTTTTTCTCCCGTCGTGACATCTCATGCCTCTGCTGACTGTGTCTGTCATCCACGTGTAGCTGTTACCTCTGTGCATCTGCCGACTCCTTGGAGCCAAGAACCTGTGGTGACCCTGGAGCCACAGCGTGAGGAGGAACAGGTGCATGCAGAGCTGAGAGATTTGGGGACAATTGGGGACCCAGGGGGCTCCTCCGTGCCTGTCTGTCACCGTGTGCTCACAACTGGCTTCTGAAGATGAGAGCTGGTGCTTTGCCTTGGTCTTCCACATCCCGTGTGAGTTCCTCTTTTGGCCAGTTTCTCCGGGAATCACACAGCGAAGGAGATTCGGGGCCACCTCGTTCCAGCCTGAGTTGGCACAGTGAATGAAACACCTGCTGTGCGCTTGCGAGGTCCTTCTGTCAGCCACATGGGTGACTGCTGTTTGGGAAGGAGGTGATCAATCAGTCTATAATTCGAGGTCTACTGGTTGGATGGGTGATTTGCAGGTCACTTCTTCGGCTAAGACAGCTCGATGCTCTCCCTGACCCAGACCCCAATGGGGCCGGCACTGAGAGGGGGACCACAACCTTGGAAATCCATTGGCTAGGATGCCCTTCTTTTTTTCCTGCAGAGTGCTGTAATGGACACTGCCAGTCGCTGCTTCTGTGACTCAGAGTGAATGAGAAATTTATTTTGAGCTTCTGAGTGTTGAATCAATGCTTTTATCAAATGACCCGTCTTTCTTTGAAGGTATATGCCAGCTCTGTTTTGGTCAGGAGCTCTAATTTAAATTAAGCAGCACAAACAAAGCCATGCCCAGTGGATAGGGTTACAGTGTTACAGTTAGAAGTGTCCTGTCCACAAACCTGGAGCGTGGCCAGGACTGGTCAGGGCTTCAACAGAAGTGAAAGCAGGTCTCTTTCGTCCGCATGCTGGGTACTTGGATGAGCACCAAGTGCCTCCAGATCATAAAGCCGGGTGCTCTGTGAGGGACATGCTGAGAGGGCTCCATGTGTGTCCCCTGGCCTGGGAGGCTGGTCTTTGACTTCTACCGAGTGTAGAAATGATCCGATGGAAAGCGCTTGCCTCGTGCCAGAGTGACCCCTTTCCCACCATTGGCATCCGCCCAGAAGCAGGGGCCTGACTGCAGAGGGAGGGGAGAGGTTTTAGCTAGACTCAGTTGCAGTGTTATTATCTGGACAGGGTTTTTCTTAATTATTAAAATGAGAGCATTCTTTTGAATTAAAGTAACTGGAAGATTTATTATCCAGGAATGCCTGGAAGGTCATGAGACCCGTCTGATTATCTCCCGCAGCCCTTGCCACTTCGGAAGGCAGGTAAAGGACTTCTCACTGAGGCCTTGTTAGTGGGGAGTGGTGGGAAAGAATCATTGTTTGCTGCTGTACCCATCAGAATCTGTTCACAAAGTAAAATAGCATCCCTGTAGTGCTTTGTGCAGCTTATTGCGTGACGGGCGTGGGGAACGCTCATTTTGGATCACTGTAAACCATCGGGGCAGGTAATTTGAACTCTCTGAGCTTTAATTTCTCAATGACGGCATGGATGATGGTAGTAGAATACCTCATAAGGAACTTCTGTGTGTTTTAGAGGGGGCCATGCCAGGCACTTAGTAGGTACTCAATAAAACAAGGAACCTGAATAGAACCTCACCTCCTTGCACAGGCAAGGGAGCTCCGCAGCTTAGACAAAATGACTTACTAAGTTCAGGACAAAGCTCGATGACCCAGAGTGCTTGTCATGTGGACTAAACATCAATAGATGGCTCAGGTGCCAATTACAAGATGCATTCCAACAAACTCAGAGCTCCCTTGTAATGTTTTCCTCATCAGGGTCTGGGTTTAAATGGAGAAGTCACCCATGCTCCTCTGCTGGGTGGTCTTGGGGAGCTTTTGAGGAAAACAGCCAGAAATGAGAGCACGGCTCCTAATTGTGGAGGACCCGTCTACACCCGCCTTTGTGGCAGGTTCCCCCCACCTCCCTGGTCCAAGCAGGGAGGCCTGGCGTGCTGGGGCAGGGTGGCAGGCTGAGATGCGGACCCCTCCCATGAGCTAAGATTCCGGTGGCTTCCACTTCTCGGCAGACTGCTCGGGGGGCAGCGTCGTGCAGTGGCAAAGCCTGTGGGCTTGGAATTCCAGCTGGTTCATGTCCAGCGGGGCTGTGTGATTTTGAGCAAGGGACTTAGCGTCTCTGTGCCTGGCTTTCTCTCCCATGTGGAGCTGTTGTGAGGATGAAATGAGATAGCTCTCCTTTTTCTCCATTTTCTTTGTCTTCCTTCTCAATTTTCTGCAGTGCTTCCCCTTTATCTTCTGGAGGCCTGGCCCCGCTCGAAGACTCCCCCCACTCTCCCCTAGATCGGGCTCCCCTTACCTTGATCTCCATTCTCCATGCCTCTGATGCCCCTCTTGTTGGGCTCCATGTTTTTCTCTCCTGCTGCCCTCCCCTCCTCCCACCACCTCTCAGGCTTCGCTCCCCTCGGTGCTTTCTCTCCCTTTCCACTTCTCTCCTCCTTCCCCGGCTCCCTGTTCTGCACGTGTGCACACAGACGCCTTCCTTCCATTCTCCTCAGCCATCTGGCTGCATTTCCAGGCTGCCACCAGGCCAGGGGGAGAGGCAGGAATGAAGACAGGAAGGGGAGCCAGGCGAAGGGGCTGCCAGCCCTCCTGGGAGAGAGGAACTGTCTTGGGAATTCTGTGCCTCTGTATCCCTCTGTGTCCGTTGTAGCTGGAGCAGGACCCATCTATTGGGGAAGACCCTGCTGGCTCAGGCACTCAATTAACTGGCACACACACACACACACATAAAATATTAATCTTCAAAATGAAAACAAAAACAGAGCTTCAACATCCCGAGGCTGGGACAATCTGTCCTCACAGTTTGGCTTTTCCCCCTCCCTCTCTTTTTCTGCCCGATGAGTTCCACTAATGTTCTCTGAGAGGTGAGACTGGCCCTGTGTAGAGCACAAGCCAGGAGACTGGTCATTTCGGAGAGCTGGGGGTCAGGACTGCTGTCTCCGTCCCCAGTCCTCCTGGTCCGGCACTTGCCATGGAAACAGGCATGGCAAGTTTTGATGGCAATGCGCCTGAATCTGTATGTGTTGAAATAGAGACAGGTAAGGTCTGCTCCCTGGCCACTTGGCAAGGTGAGGGAGAGGGGGTGTGAGGATTAAGTGTGAGGAGATGTGAGGAAGCCCTGGTGAATTTGCTGGCACAGATGAGGGCTTCAGAAATGCTAGCTTCCTGGGGCATCCTGGATGGCTCAGTCAATTAAGCATCCAACTCTTGGTTTCGGCTGAGGGCATGATCTCAGGGTCCTGGGATTGAGCCTTCCATGGGGCTCTGTGCTCAGTGCGGAGTCTGGGTGGGATTCTCTCTCCCTCTCCCTCTGCCCTACCCCCCCCCCAAATAAATAAAATCTTAACAAAACAACAAAAAAAGAAATGCTTTCCCTTTCCCTTTAACTGTAGACGCAATGAGGAATCATGACTCATGAGCTCATGGCATTTCAAGGTGGGAAGGTCTTCTCCCACCTCATGTAGAAATCCACCCCTTCTGGAGGGCCCCGAGAGCTGCAGTAGCAGGGACTCAACTCCTTCCACTCACCTGACGCAGTGTGATGAGCTGTCATGGCTGCAGGTACTTTTCTGTCCTGTTACTTCTGCTCCCACAGTTCTACCACCAAACCCCATTAGTTTTCCAGAGCCACAAAGAAGACTCTGCTTGTTTCTCCCTTGCAGCAGCCCTTCTGAAATCTGAGGCCACTTTCTGTGACTTTTTGGTGGCCTTTCCCCAGAGGAGATATCCTCAGCGTGCTGGATCATGTCTTAAATGACTCAATTTCCTGACCCCTCACCTTCTTGGTGTCTGAAAGGTAACATGATGGGATGGAAATGCCGGCAGAGACAGAGCTGTGTGGGGAAAGCTGTGTGACTCCGGCCAAGCCACTTGTCTGCTTCTGTGGCTCAGTCTTTTCATCTGCACAGTAGGGACATCAATGAGCTACGCATAGTGCTGAGCACAGGGCTGGGCCCATAGGAAGTTAGTGATCATTGCTTTCCTGACGATGCTCTTATGTACATGGCTGGTTTGCCCACATCACTCTTGAAGTGTGACTTAGAAGTGGAAGTGGCCGCTTCCAGGAAGCCTACGTTGGAGCCCAGGAGTGGACACCATTGCTTCCGCCATTTTGGATGTATTACTCCAACCATAAGCAGCTGGAGGTAGCTTCAGTCTGCAGCATCACACATTCCCTATCCCAGCCTCCAGCTGGGTGGGGGGCATGTGTGAGCTTTCAACCACTCTCTTCATAGAACCATTTCTAAATAGAAATTTCCCTTTTGTTAGACTCAATTCCATTCACCTCGGAACAGAATATTCCCAGCACAGTTTGAGTCCAGGATTGCAGTCAAGGTGCTGGGTCATGCTCTCCTCCTGGGAAGTGAAGAGTGCTCCATTCTATCCATTCAGGCAGAGGACGAGTTCCAGATGTGACAATACTAACAACAGGCAGCAGAGAAATCAACCACAAGTGAATAAAAAAAAAAAAAAAAGAAACTGCTGAAGGCAACATGATCATCCTCGTGCAAGATTTCTGTTCCTCGTTCTTTCTTTTTCTAAGTGGATCTGGCACTGCTGAGTGTCTGCCAGGAGGGAGCAGGTGCCATGGGTTCAAGACGGAAAAGATGACAGCAGGACTTAGCATAGAGAAGATTCTCCACATTGACTTCATGGTTTCTGTTGGTGGAGAAGAGGTGTCAGTGATTCGGTGGCAGCTCCTGAGTACCTCGGTCCCCTGAATGATGCCAGTTCTCTGCAAAGAGTGAGGATCTGCTGGTCAAGGGAGATCCGTGCAAGTTCTTTCGAGAAGTGATTCCCAGACCCTTGAAGAAAGAAGTGTTCCCCTCCAAGTCTGAATTATTTCTGTCCTTGCCTATTCTCTTTTTGTTCTGGCCTTCATTTGCATATATTTTTAGTGCGAGAGGTCATAAGGAATTCATGTAGCAATCTTTGTTTCTACACTTACGTCATCCCACAAAGAGCTCTCTGTGTTCCTACAAGATCTTTACAATGATCACTTTTAAAATATGAATGTAATATTACTTCATAGAGATGAACAGTACTGTATTAGGTTTCTGTTGCTGCCACAAACATTACTGCAAATTTAACAGCTTAAAATAATATAAATGAATTATTTCACAGTTCTGTAGTTCAGAATTCTGGGTCTCACAGGCTAAAATCAAGTGTCAGTGGCTTGGACTCTTATCTGGAGGCCCTGGGGCAGAATTTGCTCCCAAGTTTATCCAGGTTATTGGCAGAATTCAGTTGCTTGCCCTCATAGGGCCAAGGTCCCACGTCCTTGCTGGTTGTTTGCTGGGGTCAACCCTTAACCCCGAGAAGCTTCCTTCTGGTTCTTGCCTTCGTACCCCTCCATTCAGAGCCAGCAACAGTGCATCAAGTAAGTTTTGTACTTGGAATCTCTCTGATTTTCCTTCTGCCACATTCATCTGCTCCAGTTAGAGGAAGTTCTCTGCTTTTAAGAGCTCCTATAATGGCCCTGAGCCCACCTAGATAATCCAGGTTAATCTATTTTAAGGTCTGCAACCTCAACCTCAATCTCTTTTAAGGTCTGCAACTTCAACCTCAGTCTGCAAAGTCAGTCCTTTTTTTCACGTCCTGTACTATATTCATGGTCTCTAGGGATTAGGGCGTGGGCATTTTGGGGAGGCCGTGCTTCTGTTTACCACAAGCACTTAAGCTAAGCATTACCTGGTGCTGGATAGCGAGAAGGTTTGTAGGTGTTTTATTATTTCTTTGTTTACTTTTGTAGATAGCACTGCAGTGCTACCCACTTAGATTTTGCTTCACGGGGACTAGCTGCCCAGATAAATGACGGTGGGATTACTGGTCAAAACTATCGCCATGTTTACAACTTGATATTTATTACACTGCTGCTTTCCCAAACAGTGGCAGGTTGCACCGGTGTGTCCCGCTACTGACTTGAGATTTAATCTGTTCACCTCTAACTTTTCCCTAGCTGGGTGCTAGCATAAGCTGTAAAAAGAGATTACAGAGTGTTCTGTTAATTAGGTGTTTTTACCTTCCAAATAAACTGTAAACAAACAATGAGCAAATTAGAAGTCAGGGACTGTCATTGTCCCTTATCCCATAGCGCTGTGTTGGAATGCTGAGATTCCCAGCTGAAGGGGGCGGTGTGCTGGGTCCAGTGTGTGACAGCTGGTGACATCGCTTTCTCACTTAGCATTCAGTGATGTCAAGTTGGTCGCTTAAATCAGCCATGGTGGGAATATTTACGCCATGGAAATTGGCAAACACTACAAAACAATCTTGCATTTCCCAAAAATAAGGCCTCTGATTCCCATTCTCTTGCTCCAGATTCTCAGGGAGATTTATAAATTGAGGACCAGGATGCATGCCTAACTGACATCAAACCTTGTATTTGAATTGGTTTTCTACATTTCACTCACAGCCATGTATTTGACAAGTATTTGTTGTGCTGCTGCCTTTCTGGTGGTAACGAGAACCCCTTTAATTTCCATAGCACTTGCAAGCTTACCAAGCAAGTCTATAACCAGGAGTGTCTTAAAACCTCAGAACAGGGGCGCCTGGGTGGCTCAGAAGGTTAAGTGTCTGCCTTCGGCTCAGGTCATGATCCCAGGGTCCTGGGATCGAGTCCCGCATCGGGCTCCCTGCTCCTTGGGAGCCTGCTTCTCCCTCTGCCTCTCTCTCTGTTTCTCATGAATAAATAAATAAAATCTTATAAAAAAAACCCTCAGAACAACGAGACAAGTTAGATATTGTGATCCCCATTTTAGAGATGAGGAAACTGGGCTCGGAGAAGAGAAGCCACTTTGCCAAGGTAGACCAGCTCTTCAAAAGATGTGACATCAGTCATTCTTCTCCAGTGAGTAAGAACAAGGATGCCTGTTGACCACATGAAAGCAAAGCCACTTGACTGGTGAGCCCAATTGTGCCAATTACTTTGTAATGACGCTTTACGCTGTATAGCATAATTGCCGTTCACAAAATGAATTCACAAAATACTTCTTCACGTATTATCTCAGCTGATCCTCACCAAAAACTACGAGGTATAAGAAGAAGGAAATTCACTAAGAGGGAAAAAAAGCTAAGAGAGAAGAAAGAGGACATTGACTGAGTACCAACTATGGACCCAGCACAGGTCCTATCAATATAACCTGGGTTTCCTAGAATGTTGAGTCCGAGCCAAAGCTCATACAGTGATGTTTCATTAGCAAGTGTAATCCAGGGAAGCAGAAGTGAGGGAAAAAAGGGAAATGAGACAAAGAAAGAAGAAAAAAATGTATATAAGAGGACACTTTATTGAGCTGGCCACTGCTTCTCAAGAAAGCATAGTAGGTTGCTTGGCCATGTGGGAAATCTCAGAAAGGCTTATGGAACCATGGTGACTTGGTCCATTCTTTCCTGTGTCCTGACTGTAATGATGGACAAAATCCATCCTGAGGGCGTTAACTCTTCCACATTTCCGTGCTGTGTTACTTCACCTCTCTGGTCTGTCGCTGGGGGAGGCCAGAGGCTCCCTGGGTCAGGTCAGGTTAGTCCTGGGTGCTGTAGGCGCAGCGGCTTGTACTGGAGTAGGCACAATATAAGCCATGCTGATGCCTGGCCCTTGCTGTAGGAGGGGGAGACTGAGGCAGTATTAGGGGACAGTGGGACAGAGGGTGGCAGCTGGGGTACTTCGTGACCATGGGCATGATGTTAGCTTTCGCTGGGGGCAGGCGGCATGAGCAGACCTGGCTTGGGCCCCGCCGTAAGTCTGACACCCGTCAACTGTCTCCTTTCATCTGTACCATACTCCTGAGATAGAGGCTGCTCTTCCCAATGTTTCCCAGGAGACTCACTGGGGTGAGAGGTGGGATGGGGACTGAGAACAGGTCTACACGTCTGAAAAATCTGCTCTTTCCATCTTAACTTAGCAAAGTAGAACTGTCGTACTTCTTTATTTTTATTAATTTTTTACAAAAAGAGAAAATGTGAGAATTAGGCATATTTATTGCATCTGTATTCCAAAGGCACAGAAAAACAGAGCGGTCAATACACTAGTTCCTATAAGTAGAAAAGGTATCTCTGGATGCCAGCTTGCTCCGGACCCTTGTTGGGACTGGGGCCTAATGGGATTGGCCCTTGTTTGTGATTCTGTTAGTGACCTGTGAGTTATCCAGAAGTACATAAGTATATACATACATACATAACATGTGGTACCTAATACAGCCTATAACTGTGAATGTCCCAGGTGTACTTTGTGGGATGTAGCTAAAACAATACTTAGAAGAAAATTAATAGCTTTATATGTTTATATTAAAAAAGAAGAAAGGTCCATAAGTTCTGTGACTGGTCCAGGAATTTTGCCTACTTGCAAGCTAGCAAATTAGTTACCACGGTTTCCTGAGTACTGCCGGGAGACACGACACTGTTGGGTCAGAAACAAAGCGCTTCAATTTATACAGCAATCGTGGAAGCCAGAGTATCAGCATTTGTGAAGATTCCCTGAGTCCCAATTCCCACATGGTGATGAAGAAAGGGCCAGATGACACCCAAACATGAGCGAGTAGCATTACAGGAAAAGAATCCCAAGCTTAGGAAATCTAGATCCTTTATAATGGATAGAAGCCCATGTAACCTTTGCCCCAGAGGGAGACATTGTATTTATTATACTGAACAGCAAACACACCTGCCTTGTGCTTTGGCAGGCGACACTATATGCTCTGTAATCATTTGCCAGACAAACATCCTAGAAAAGATTGTCCAGAACCAAGGCAGTTAGCGCTTCTCCTTGTAAGATGTGCAGAGATACCCATGGAGAATTGTCTTCAACAGGGTGTAAACCAATTATCTAAATTATCTAAATGAAAAAGAAGAGCATATTTAAGCCACAATAAGTGGGAGAAAGGAAATAATAAAGGTTAGAATAGAAGTAAATGATACAGAAACAGATTTTAAAAAGCAAAAGGTAAATCAAAAGCTTATTCTTTGAAAAGGTCAGTAAAACTAACAAACTTCAAATTTAAGTGATCAAGATAAAAGGAGAGAAGATGGAAATTATCAACATTGGCAATAAAAGAGGGTCTTTCTGTACAGATCCTATGAACATTAAAGTGCTAATAAGTTTATATCACGTATAATTTTATGGAAATAAATTTGACATCTAGATAAAATGGAGAGATTAAGAATATGCTATATTAGTTTTTAATTGCTGCGGTGACAAATTAATACAAACTTAGTGGCTTAATACAACACACAAATTTGTTATCTTGAAGTTCTAGAGGTAAGATGTGTGAAATGTGTCTCACTGGGCTAACATCAAGGTATCAGCAGGGTTGCATGCCTTCTGGAGGCTCTAGAGGAGAATCCGTATATTTGTCTTTTCCAGCTTCCAGAGACCACCTACATTCCTTGGATCCCAGCCCAATTCTTCCTTCTTCAAAGCCAGCAACATTAGACCAAGTCTTTTTCATGCTGCTATCTCTCTGGTTCTCTCTTCTCTGCCTCCCTCTTCCACTTACAAGAACTCTTGTGATTGTATTGCCCCCCCCCCCCCCGTAATTAACTTAAGGTTACTTTGCTCTCTCAAGGTCAGTTTGTTAGCAACCCTAATTTCATCTGCAACTCTATTGCCATTTGCTATGTAACATAACATGCTCATGGGTACTAGAATTTTGATGTTAACATCTGTGGGAGGCCACCGTTCTGCCTACCATTCACATGGGGAAGGAAGAAGAAATGGCTGGAGGAGCAAGTTAGGAATGGTCCAAAGGAAGGCAGACATGGCCACTTAAAGGCAGAACAGAATGACTGTCTCCTGAGAGGAAGGAAGAAGAGCCATCATGCTTTGTGGTGTGGCAATGGTAGAAGCTGTGACGGATGTCTGAACCCAGGCCCGGGAGCAGGAAAAAAGGTCAACAGCAGACCACGGGGCACTGGAGAGACTCAGCACAGGGCCTCCCAGATGGTTGGTGGGAATTTGAAGGGGTCTGAGAGGCTAGGAGCAGAGCCAGAGAAATATGGATAGCACTGTTTATTGTGACAGAATTCTAGCTCCTAGATAAGCATGTCTTTGCCAACCCCAGCATGGGGCAAAAAAAAAAAAAAAAAAAATTGTTAAGAAGAGGCAAACAGGACTGGAAAGTGGATTGTTTGTGCATGAAAACCACAAGTTTACAGCGTTTCAAAAACACTAGATGATAATTTAAATAATTGATGCACTAATTGATTGTAGACCAACAAAGCAGTTACTTTAGATTTACAGGGTCCCCCACAGTGTGGGTCACATCCATGTGGGCCAGTCCCTGGTTCCATTAAGTTCAGTGGGAGAGTAGGCATTAGAAATGCTGGTATCAATTTTCAGTGGACTCGTATTTTGTAGCTTATTTTTTCTTTTTCCTTTTTATAGCAGCCCGTTTTGATATAAATTTACAGAAGTATCTAACTGAGAAAACGTGGAAATTAAAAAAAAAAAAAGTTGGTCATTTACCATATTCAGTTTGAGAAGCACCGCCACAGAGCAGAGGTGGGGAAAGGACAGCCCACAGGCCAAATCCAGCCGGGCAGTTTCCAACAGTCCATGAGCTAAGGATGGTTTTTACAGTTTTAAATGGTTTTTAAAAATCAAAAGAAGAACATTCCATGCTAGGCGAAAATTATACGAAACTCACATTGCAGGGTCCAGACCTAAGATGCCGTTGGGACACACCTCATGCATCTACGGGTGGTTTATGGCTGCTTTTACCCTACACAGCAGTCACCCAGCTGCAACAGAGACCGCTGGGTCCACAAAGCCTCAAATATTTCCTATTTTACAGAAAAGGTTGGACCATCCCCGCTCTAGAAATAGTCCCGAGTCCCAAGCCTGCGTCTTGGTCATACAGCTCTTTGCAAATCATCAGAACTAGTCTCTCTTCCAAAATTGTCTTTAAGGCTCTGGGGCTCCTGCTGTGGGTCGGCCCCCCAGCGAGCCTGCCTCACAGGGGTCCCGCTGGTGGTGCGCTCGCGGCTCTCCCATCCGTGGCCCGTGACTGCCAGCACGTGGCTTGGCTCGCGGTCTCCGGAGAGGGGAACCGCCCACATCCTTTGTTGTTCTGGGCATTCGCATTCACGTTTTTACCAGGCCTGACCCTGCCTGGCTTGTAAAATCTGATGGGATCCCTGCCCAAGGAGGGATGGCTGCAGGGTGGAAGTGCCACTCCAAAGAGGTGGTAACATCCGAGCAGAGGGCCCGCTGCACCCAGACAGGCGGCACCTCGCGCCTGCACGCCTGGGCTGCGATCGCCCAGCTCCGCAGTTTCCAGCACATTAAACTCGCACACAGCTTAAAACAACTCATTAGCGTGCCCAGGAGAGTTGAACAGTTCAGGCTTCTCAAGAGTCCAGTGTTTCCCTAGGAAGGAATGTGCAGGGGAGGGGAAGGGGGGCGGGTAAGAGACTCGTGTGCGTGAGCAGGAACATGGCACGGGGTTCCCTGGCAGGAGCCAAGCTAGGTAAATAGTTTCATTACGCAGAAGCCCCACGAGGAGGAGCGAGCAGATGTCAGAGCCGGGCTTTTGGTTCTGGGTGCTCGCCCAATGCTTGGACCAGCAGGGAGGCGGCCGAGATACAGTGGAAGGAATACAGTGCCTGACGCCAGAAGGATATGCCACTCACCAGCTGCCTCGTTTGGGGCAACTCACAGTGCCTCTGGGAGCTTTGTCTATGAAGTATCTAGTTCATGGGGCAGTTGAGAGCGTCACAATAAATAAAGCAAGTGAAGAGCCGTGTCAACTACAAAGCCCATTGTAAATGTGAGGGGTTATTACAAAGCAATTTGGGAGAATCCTTCCTTTTAGTGCCCTGTCTTGACTAGGGAACAACTCTGTGGGTAGGGTTGGGCCAAAAGTCTTTTGACTTTTATGGAAATCATTTTAGGTCTTTCCTAAAGTTAGATGTTCAGATTGTAAGGGTTCTTAAAAGGCCTTTAGATATTGCATACCACCCCTACAGAAGCTCCCTCTGCTACTTGACTTCCTCTCTGCGATATTGTTGCTAGATGGTTTGCCAGGCTCTGTTTATAAACCCTTCCGGGGATGGGGAGCTCCTTCCTTGTGGAGGCTATCCCTTTTGTCTTGGCAGTGCTCCAGGTGCTGCAGAGTTCTTCTTGGGCTGAAATTCACTTGTTGGGCTTTTACTTCTGGGTCCTATTTGTATCCCTTGAATGCATTCAGAGCAAATCCAATAAATGCAGTCTCCAACTCCAAAAGGACTCATCCAATTTTCCTTATAAATTGCATGTGTTTTCATAATTCTTGACCTATTTTGTTTCCCCTAAGTCAATGTTTTAGTCTCCAAACACCTTTACACTCTTAAAAAAATAGGGAAGGCCCCAAATCACTTTGTTTTATGTAGATAACTACCAATAATTTACCTGTTAGAAATTAAAAACAAGAAATTTACATTATTAATTCATTTAAGAACAAAAATAAGCCCAATGTATATGAACACAAGCAAACATTTTTTTATGAAAAATAACTGTGCAGTCCCAAAAATGTTTAGTGGGAAGAATGGCTTTGTTTTACTTTGTTTTTGCAAATCTCTGTAATACCTAGCTTAGTCGAAGACAATGGTGTTCTTACATCTGCTTCTTTATGTAGTGTGTTGCCATCTATTGTTTTGGTTAAAGTGTATAAAGAAAATCTGGCTTCATGTAGATATTTAGTGGGAAGCATTTTAATAGTCTTTTTAGATAATTGTAGCTATGTCATGGAAGCTCTAGAAATCACTGCACACCTGTGAGAGAGCTTTAAAAGGTAGGTAACGTCCAAGAATTATTCTGAAAATAATTTTGACCTTATGGACTCTCTGAAAGTGTCTCAGGCACCGTAGGGGTCTCCGGGTCACACTTGGGGAACCGCTGCCTGAAACCACGATTCTTACAACTTTAAGCTTGTTCCAGAATGGAGGCAAAGCACTATCTCCCTCCCTCCACCACACACTTCGTTTCTCTAACTCGGTTTATCGTTACAGGGTAGAATTTTTAGAAAACGTGATCCCTAGCCTGATGATGTCTTTCAGGTAGAGCTTGCGTGACTCGTACCTCAGAACATTATTCCAGCCAGCCTTCTGCCTTCTAGTCACATGTAACCATGGATACCTTAGAATGACAAATTAATGCCTATGGTTGACAACAGCATGACCCTTCAGGGGACACCACAGACCTGACAAAATGGAATTCCCCTCCTCTGTAACCTTAAATGGTGGGGTGCTTCTGGAACACAGGTGGGCAGCCTTATTTGCCCTGGTGACTCAGGATAAGCTCTGGTGCCAACTCATGCACGCCCTGACTTCATGGAATGAGCACACAGCCTCAAAGTCTCTCCGGGGCAGGAGGGCAGAGGCTCTCCTCTCCTCTGAAGCTCTGGTTCTTCTACCACCTCCCCTCCACCTCCCAACATGGGCAAAAACCACACTGGTGGGCTTTGCTGGGCAGAGTGTTTGGGGCAGGGTCTGAGCAGGGCACAACGCAGATCTTTTCTTCTGGGAACAGACCTCCATCCCTGGGTCCATTGCTCATCTCTGTAGAGATAGAAACCTCCAGAACCTACAGTTTTTCATTTCCCATTTTGACCTCCTTACCATGCCCACCTGCATTTCTGATTTGTGTCATGAAGTTGCCCAAGAATCCACTTTAAAAGCCAACAGCAGGTTGATCACCTGTGGGTTAAGTTTGCTTTCTTTTAGCACAGAAGTCACTTCTCTATGCTCACATATGGGCAGGCACATAGCACCTGTTCATATAACAGGTGACATTCATTTCTAAACCACACATTCTGTTAAGGAATCCTGCATGGATGGAGTTGCTGAACCAAAGGATCTCTGTTTTCTTTCCCAAATCTGGCTAATCTAGGTCACAGAAAGCCAGGGCAGGATACATTTGTCCAAGTCCCATTTACTATTTGGTGTCTGTCACAAGGATGTAGGAGTGTCGGGGAGGCTATTATTTACCGAGGACCTACTATATGCCGAGGCTTCCCATACGCTACCTAACTGAATCCTCATTATACAAAGTGGTTTTTTTTTTTAAAGATTTTATTTATTTATTTAACAGAGAGAGAGAGAGAGAGAGAGAGAGAGCACAAGTAGGCAGAGTGGCAGGCAGAGGGAGAGGGAGAAACAGGCTCTCCGATGAGCAGGGAGCCTGATGCGGGGCTCCATCCCAGGACCCTGGGATCATGACCTGAGCCAAAGGCAGCTGCTTAACTGACTGAGCCACCCAGGTGCCCCAAGGTGGGGTTTTTTAATCCCCATTTTACAGATGAAGAAACAGGCTCAAAACAACGAACAGGGTTGCCAGATAAACTGTAAGATGCCCAGTTGAACTCATATTTCAGATAAACAATGAATAAGTTTTAGTGTAAGTACGCTCCATGAAATATTTGGGACATACCTATACTAAAAATCATTCATTGCTTACCTGAAATTCAAATTTAACTGGACACCATGTATTCTTATTTGTTAAATCTGGCAACCCTTGAAGTGAAGCGACTGACCCAAGGCTACATAGCTCATAATCGCCAGGAACCAGAATACCCTTTCTGCCTTGTCTGGATAGCTCCACGCTAGCCTGTACTCTGATGTCAAAAACTAATGCAGAATGCAAAAATGTTTTCCAAGATTCCTGCCAGCCCTTAGCATCAGAACACTCAAAAACTTAGAATCAAAACAGAATCTGGTATGAATGTAAAGTGAGGGGATGAGAGACTTCTCCTGACACATTTGTAGATTTCTATTTTTTACCAGATTTTAAGATCTTCACAGGCACCAGCCATGTCTAGTGCAATGGCTTGCACACAGAGGGCTCCCAACAGAAACTTGTTCAGTTGGACTGAAAAAGCCACCTTTGAACAGTCCCACTGAGGGTGCTGACTTTGGTGGCTAGTAGGTTCCAGGTCTTCTGTCCTCTCCTAACTTGGCTTTCATTCTAATTTGATTTTGAGGGTGAGAAGGAGGAACCTTCACGCAAATACTTGTGTTCTTCTAACATCAGGACCATGATATGGAAAATTGATAGGGGTTTAGACATGTGCTATGGTTTAAACATTTGTGTCCCCACCTGCAAATCTGTATGTTGAAATCTTAACCCCCAATCTGATGGCATTAGGAGATGGGCCTCTGGGAGGTGCTTAAGTCATAAGAGTGGACCCCCCCCCTTAATGGGATTAGTACCCTTATGAAAGAGACCCCAGAGAGCTCCCTCACCCCTTCTGCCATGTGAGGATACAATGAGAAGTCTGAAACCCGGAAGAGGGCCCTCACCCAACCATGCTGGCCCTCTGATCTCGAACTTCTGGCCTCCAGAACTATGAGCAATAAATTTTTGCTATTTCTAAGCTACCCAGTCTGTGGTATTTTGTTACAGCAGCCTGAATACACTAAGACAACATGGCATCTGATCCTTGCCTCTCTGGCTGATAAATCTGACCTCCAGATTTATCTCCTGGGAATTGAAGGGTTCTGACTAGATTAGCCTTCAAGCCCCTTTGAGCTCTACTATTATAGCACTGGATGATTGTGGATGGCTCCAATGGGGGAGTGGGCATTCTGTAGCAATGGCAGCTATGAGGAAATGTTCCTGTGGTAGCATTGTTATGAAAAATTCTTTACAAGGCTGGGTTGTCATTTCTTTTCATGTGAAGAAGGAATTAAAAAAGCTGGAATAATTCTGATACATAGGTACCCTATCATGTGGATCTTATCAGTGACAATAATAAAAAAATATCAAAATTATTTGTCTCATTATAAGCAATGACTAAGAAAATGCCCCGGTGAATGTGGAGATGGCTTCCATATTGGACAGTGAGCAGCCCTAGCCTGATCTGCTCCCTGACTGAAAGCCCTTCATCCACTGACCTAATTTTCTCTTTCCCCTCATCAAAATCACTGTTTGAAACTCACTTGGGTCACACCACTGACTGGTGGTGTGGATTCTGGGCTAGAATTCCGAGTCTTAAGTATTCTTTGTGTGGGTCCACTGATCTAATCTACTCTTTCATATTTAACAGTTCTCTTCTACCTTGCTTTTAAAGAATAAGATACTTGGGTAAGCCACTGGGAAGGTAGTCATCCTCCTCAGCTTCTCTCAACATTTACGCTCCTCCTAGGAATAACTTACTATTATCTGAAATAAGTCTTGGGGAAACTTCCCCACCCTTCTGAGCTACTTTCTCTTGCAGCGTTTCCTCTCCCACATTTAAAAATGCGTCTTCTTTCAATCTGCAGCTGACTTCTCTTCCCGGAGTATCATGAGGGTCAACCTGGGAAGGTCCACTTTCCCCCAAGGTCTTGTCTCCTTGTTGTCACTCTCCCAGCCAGCTCTCCCAGCCATCCAGAAGGAGATACAGTATTAGTTATCCTGTGAGCCTCTGCTCTCCAACCAGGCAAGAAGTCAGATTTTTGCTTTTGCTAAAACAAACATGTAGACAGCGAAAAGCTTTCTTAGACCTGAAGTGTTTTTTGCTTCTGATATGGATTCTGCCATTTTCTTAGTGATAGTGCTTTGGTAAGTTATATGATTTTTCTCAGATATTTCAAATCATACTGACACTGCTCCTTTAACAAAATGTCTCTGAGAAAACCGACTACTGAGGAAAGGGAAATAAAAGGAAAACTAGCATTTTAGTGAGTGCCTATTTTACTTCAGAGCCTATTCTAAGCACTCAACTTACATGGCCTGATTTAATTTCCATAACAACTATGTATTACAGATGGGAGAACAGAGGTTATGTACACACACACACACACACACACACACATTTTAGGAATACACATAAATACAATCAAACCATATATTAAGGAAAGCAAAAGAATGAAGAATACGGGACTTAGGGTGATGGTTACTATGTATGACAGAAAGCAGGGGAAGGAGTTAGAAGGACCATGTAGTCAGAGGAAGGTTATTGTGAAGGTCTTAAAGTTCAGAGAGGTGGTTTCATGAATGCATGCATTCTTTAAAATAACTAGCAAATGAAATAAAAGTGGGCCATGCAAGGACCAATGATCAAAATGTGTCATGAACCATTAGGATTGCTCCTGTCCTGTTTACTTATGGCCCAAAACACATCTCGAAAAGGCAGATGCCCCTGGCTTTATATACTAGGGCTTATATCTCATGTACATAAAATGTCATGAAGGACTAGAAGCTCTCCTCCATCTTGTACTCACACCAACTGGATTATGTGGCCTCCCAGGTAAAGAGAGGCAGAGAAGGATAGAACCCACTGGCGTTTAATTATCTCAGCCTACAAATAACACATGTCACTTTTGCTCAGAGTTCATTGGCCAAAACTAGTCACATGGCCCCAGACTAATTGCAGGGGATCCTGGGAAATTTAGAGGAGGAAATGAATATTTAGTGAATACTGTCTCTACCACACTTCACTTTTTCCCCTGTTAGAGTAAAGATGAATGATTCTGGGTAAGGTTCCATTTTTATCTACCCTTTCTATGAACTTTAGTAGACAAGATAGCCCCATGAAAAGAGCTTGGGTTCAGTCAGACATACCTGGGTTTGGATCTTAGCTCTCCTCTAATCAACTTAGATGAACTTGGGCAAGTCATGTCCCTTTTCTGAGCCTATTTTCTTATCTGCAAATTGGGGATAATAATCTAAATGTTGCAGGATTAGTGTAAGGATGAAATTGGCCAAGACTGTAAGGTGTCCACTAACACACTGGAATCTCAGTAATTTACTAAATGGTCGTAATTATTACTATGTAAAGCTACTATGAGGTCATTGTTCAAGTTATCCAAATCTCAGGGTAGCTTTAGGGATTGTCAACAGTATCTGCCTTCATCATTGCTTCAAAATAAAGCCACAAAGCCCTTGGTAGTGCTGCGTCTTTCCTGTCCAGAACTAGGAAGGCATCTGTGTGTGCCAAAAGCCTGGAACGAATGGAATAGTGACCTCCTTCTCTGGCCATAAGGATGCTTAGGACTGGTATCCTCAGAGAAGCAAGTGAACATATTAGCTCCAGGGTGATGTTCATAAAAACTCATAGTATCTTTTTAGAGACTCTTTGGACTAGTCAGGATAAACGAGGGTATACTACCATAACAAATATTCCTAAAATCTCAGTGGTTTAACACCAGGGGTTTATTTCTTGCTTATTAAAAGTTCACTTAAGAACTAGGAGACTTTCTAAGCCACTGACTCTCTATGTAACAGTTCAGTGATCCATATATAAGCAGCCTCCATTGTTCTGTAGACATACTATTTGGAAGATACAAACTTTTCAGTTGATATGGCAGCGGAAGGAGGGCTAGACGTTATTGCACTGACAATTGCTTTGGCCAGGAAGTGACACTTACCACATCTACTACACACAACGCACCGGCCAGAATTTGTCAGATGGCCCCACCTAACTACCGGGGTGGTGGGGAAGTCAAATCCTCTCTGTGTCCAGAAGAGAAAGAAAGCTAGTTGGGGTTGAGCACCAGAAGTCTCTGCCATACTCTGGTTCTCCACCCAATCTCCACCATAAATGGGCTGTCTTCCATGAACAAGGGTGCAGCAAGAAGTTTGTTTGTATATACGGTGTACTGCAGAGTCTGCTCCTTACTCTGTAAGATCCTGTGAGTGCTCTGCTTCTATGTCTTTGTTTATATTGTCCCACTGGCCCTAGAATGCACTTCCCATCCATTTCTATACTTCCGAATTCTACCCATTTTTCAAGGTTGTCTCTTAAATGCTGCCTCCCCTTTCCTCATCTTCTGTATTTTGTTCTTTCATTTGTTTTCCTATAGCACTTCATCCTTCTCTTAAGACCCTTCTGCCCATTTGTTTTCACTCTTTATTCTTTTGTTCAAACATTTGAATGAACCAAATACAAAGTACTAAAAGGAACATGTGGAACTTGGAATCACAATCAAAACCTTAATTAAGTCCAAGGTTCTGGAAGTAAAATTGTGTTCCCTTCCTGGATAAAACTCTGCCTGCCTTTTAAGGTCACAGTTTGTTTGGAAATTGACAAGAGGATGAGCAGAGAAGCAAGTATGGCTTCTCAGAAAAAGCTCTTCCCTGGACTTAATGATCATATCACTTACTTCAGTTAGTAAGTTCACCTGGCTGGATGTCTATTCCATATCTGGAAAAAACAACTGTTGGCAGTCAGCTACTACCGGCCAGGTGGATTTAATAGTGAGACTTAGTTTTCCATCAAGGTAGCAATTCCTGGCAATCAGGAAATTTCCTTTGGAAAGTGCCATTTCTTAACCATCCCAATGAAACTTGGCTAATGATTATGGCAACACTTGCTATCCAAGCAAGGAGTTGGCAACAAATGGCAGTGTTCTTGGGTTTCTTCTATTTTGGGGGTCAGATGCAGAATACCTCCTGGTGATTGTTCTCCAAATACGTTCCTTAGGATAGACATTTTTTTTCAGCAGCATTTCTGATGAAGGTTTTCCCACAGATCTACACATGGGCATTAAAGCCCTTCTTGTTCTGTGCGCCTGTGGGATTCTCCTTTGTGAACAGCAGTGGCACAGTGTGTACAGACCTGACCAGGTTTTCAAGATAAACACATGAAGGAGTAAACACCCACTGAAATTCCCCAACATCCCGGGCACTGTGCCAATGTGTTCACATGCTTTTTTTTTTTTTTTTTTTTTTTTTTACTTTATCTTTACAACAGTCCTATAAGGTAAGGTAGCGACTACCAGCTATATTTTAGAGACAGACTGAGGTTCAAAGAGCTAGTGCCCTGAATCACACAGCCAGAAAGCATAGAGCAGGCAGAGAGATACATGAACTCTAATATCATAGTTTGTGGATCATGGTGGACCACCAAATTCCTGACCTCAACCTGTTCTGTGCGAGGGCAGGCGGACATGATCAGCCTGAACTCCAATATCAAGACCACACTCTGGGCACTGTCAACAGCCCTTCACTGGTTGTTAGTATAACCCTGCTTCATCCAGAAAATGACTAAAGGTCTGAGTGAAGAGCTCACAGTATTCTCTATGACTTTAAGAACTATCTTCCTGGGCATCCAGTGCCTCACGAAGTATGGAGAATACACATGTATTCTCTCAGTGAAACCCACAAGCACATTACACATGGGCAGAAGTTCAGCTAGGGGAACCTGTGGCCCAGACCAGGTGACGGGGAGGCCCCAGGGCACAGCACAGTTTGGGGTGGTACGGACTAGTGCCATCCTCCTATCGGGGGCCCTCTTGAGGAGCCACAGTCAGAGTGACAAAAGTCACAACCGATGCTGTAGATCCAGCAGCATGACATTGGAAGGGCCTCTGCGGAGAATACTGGTTTCTCTTCTGCCCCCCACCCTGCTGTGAAATGGGCATAATAATGCTAACATTTCAAGATGATAGTGAAGATGGAACAATGTTGTATAAAAGCCCACGTCCCAGCTCCTGGCCCACGGAGATACCTGAATTAACATGGGCTGAAATATGAGCTGACTCTCCTCAGATCATTTCAAGGAGGTTTGAAAGAGATGGCTCTGGGCTCTCCTCTGTGGAGCCTAATGCATCATCAGATGTGCCTCACTGGTAGGGGCAGCAGAGGCAAAAGGAAGGTGAGCAAGGACGGAGAATGAGCAGGTAAACCACTCAGGGATGCCCCTCACCTCTCACTTATTCCTTCTGGGTACCATGGTTTGCAGGGCAGCCTGGGAGGGTGACTAGAATGGCTCCGGACCTTGGGAGAGTTTTACCCCAGTCTTGAGAGGGCCAGGCTGTGACAGAGCCTTGGGAAGCAGGGCAGCCGTGCTCTCTGGGTATTGGCTGTATTTAAGCACTATCTGGCTTTTCACAGCCAACTGACTGATAAAAAGGATCTTGACAGGGAACCCACCCCAGCAGCAGGTAGTTAATGGGACTTTCGGCTGAGCTCATTGCTGGCACGAGAAGCAGAGGATCGTAAACTAGAGCTCTAACCTCAAGATGGATTCGATTTTCCAGATATGGATGGTGGTTTCTAAGCCTTGAGCAACGTCGAAGCATCCTGTTTCCAGGAGAAGTTCTGTTCTGTGTGGTGCTTCCCTGTTTGCAGGACAGGCTCCATCACAGAGGCACACTGACCCTCCAGGCAGCCGTGCAAGGTAGAGAGGCTTGTAGAGATGATGGCCCTCTGGCCTCCAGGAGGGCCCTGGGGCTCAGAAAGAGTCAGCGGTGTGCCCGAGCTTGCATAGCTGGCCCTGACCCTCTGCTTTAGGACCCTTCGATGAAAATTTCTTTCCCTTATGATTTCGTTTGTAGAGTAGGATTCCAGGAGGTTTTCTCACCTTTAGTCAGTACTTTTGGGCCCAGTAATCTGAAATGAGGAAATGGGGGCTTTAGAGAGATTATGTTCCCTGCCCCAAATCACACAGCTAGTATATGGCAGAGCCAGGATTAAAATCTGACTTCTGCCTCCCTGACTGTCCTGCCAGTGTGTCTCAAGCAAGGACTGATTCATGCTTCATCCTTGGGGAGTCCAGGGTTACACCGTTTCAAACATTTTGCATTCCCTTGCTTTGATGATGATCTTTAAAATCATCTCATTTTACCTATTTACATTAAAAACTGCTTTTACCAATCATAGTGATCATTTGAAATGGAAGCATTTCTTTTTAATATATAAAGTAAGACACTCAGTTGCTTAGTCTGCAGATCTCAAAGTGGAGACTGTGTCGCATGTCCGAGGGCATTTTTTTTTAGGGTTCTATGAGGAGGGCTCCCCCTCCTCCATGTACAGAAGTTTATATATTACACAAATTTCAGGAACTCTGCACTGTGAGTTCCAGCCTCCTTGTCCAGTTGTGGAAACATTCCCTCTTTCTCTCCTTGAAGTATGTGAGTGAGCGATTATCATAATCGTTTTGCAGATTGGGACCCTGAAGAAAAGTTTAGATTTGTACCCAAGGTCTCAGACCTAGGAACCAGCAGGGTTAACCTCCAATATGACACTAAATCCATCCAGGCTACCTCCTAAGAAAATGAAAAGAATTTGGTTTCCTAGCCAGAGAATGACTAAAAGGCTCCAATTTCTCCCTAAAAGACTGAGCGGGGGCACAGATTCAAAGTGGGTGGGATTGGACATGAAGAGTGTTACAAACTTCCTGTTGGGCAGTAGTGGTCCTCCCGGTAGGAGAATGAAAAGGTGTTGATCCTCCTAGCTTTGCCCATCCACCTGTCCCAAAGCACAACCACCTCCATCCACCTTCAGGATCCTACAAGGTGATGATTCCCAAATTCCACCCGCAGTATTTACAGTTCTGCAGCCAAGTACTCTGCTTGACTTCAGCTTTGAGCAAAGGATTGCAAATGTTTGCATCCACTTTCTTATCTGGACCGGTTCTCCCACGTCTCCTACATGTGGTTTTCATATGGCTTTTATGAATGCCCAAAGTCTGTTCCAGCTTGTTCTAATGTTGCAGTGTTTTAACTGCCATAACACAGTGGTATCAAGAGATAAATCAACTAGATATGCTGAAAAAATTATGGGCAAGAATCCTGTTCTCTTCACCCGGCCTAATTCGTCCACAAGAAGAATCTGCCTTGGGAGTTGTAGGGAGAAGAGATATGTGGGGCTATGGAGGAGAAAAATAAGCCAGTCCGATGATCCTATTATTCCTAAACTTCCGGGCTGTTTTCACTTACAGTCAATGACAATTTTCTCTAGAGTTGCCTGTTCTCTGAACCTCGTGATCCTCCTTTTGGAGTGTTTGTTGCTTCTCATCTTCAACCCTCTCTTCTGTCTCTCTCCATGACTCTGTTTGCTTAATGGGACTTGCTGCTGTGAATCATGGTAGTTCAGGTTGCCGACTCATAATATTTTTGTATCACTAAGGATGTCCTTGTCCAGATCTCAAGTTCACTCCTCTCACTTCCCAAAAGGAGAAAGTTTCTGAACAATTGTTAGAGCACATGGCACAAAGGCCTCCCTCCCTCCCCTCCACATTCCAGCATCCAGGGCTTTGCTCTGCTCACACTCAGCATCTTATTTCCACTGTGATGTGGAGAGGTGGGGAACATTTGCTTTGGGGAAATAGGCTCTGTAATCCTTGGTCCCTGAAGTGATTTTCAATAGGAAATCTGAATTCCTGCTTCATGTAAAATGAGTCTCAGATGCTGAGAAATGAGTATTTGAGAATAATTTATGATTTGCTTTCCATAAATCAGTGCTATTTTGCCTACAAATCATTTTGAGAACTGTATATGGCTTTATAAAAAATGAGTCCGGGCAGAGAAGACTGATTGGGAAGTGAGCTTTATATGTTGATTCCTGGTCCTGCCACCAATTAGTTCTGTGACTCTGGCCAGTTGCCCCAAGCTTTTGAGTTTCATGGGGGTTGTAAAATTATTAAATTACATTCTTCAGCAATTAATCCATTAGTTCAGCAAACGTTTATTGCCTGCCATCTCTCTGCCCGTCACCATGCTGGCCCCTTCCATCTCCTGCATGCTAGCAATCAGAACCCGATTCTGTGATTGGCTCCATTCTCAGGGGATGGACTTGAGAGAAAGGAGCTACCATTCAACATTTATTAGGAGTCAGATAATTTTATTTGATCTTTGCACTAACTCTGCAAAGTGGTAGCTCCATTTTATAGCTGAGGAACTGAGGCCCAAAGAGGCTGAGCAGTGTACGTACGCAAGTTGTGTTTCTTGTCAGTGGTAGAGTGTGGGCTGGGACTCAGGGCTGGCTGGCCGTTTCTCTAAGACTCCCTGACTCCCTGACTCCCTAAGACAACTCAACCTTTATGTCTATTCTTAGTATTTTCAAGTGTTCCAAGAAACTTAGGACACAACTTTGTTTTCAAGTAAAAATGTGGAGACTCGGTTGCTCTCTGTCATTGACTTTGCTGGTTTTGTCTGACCGGGGCAGACTGATTCCCTCCCATGCCTGAAAGAGGAGCTGCAAGCAGTCCTGTGCATGGGCAGAGGGAGTAGCTGGTGGGCCCCCTGGGACATGGGCATAGACCCTCCATGGAAGGCTCCCTAAGTTTGGACTCCATCACATTTCCTACTCTGCCTTTGAGATCTAGATAGCCTACTAGAAGTAGAGAGTTCACAGCTCAAGAATACAAGAAAGAGAATCATTTCACGAGTCAGGAGGGCCAGTCCCCAGGGAAGAAAGTTAGCCCTGGGCTGGGTTGGTACCTGAGGCTCCATACTTCCTGGATTCTTTCTATTTTTGTTTATGTCGGAGACAATGGCAAATTAATAGCTTAGAGTTCCAAAGGGAGGGCTTTAAAATGGTGGACTTCAGATGACAAAATATGTATCAGTCAGTTTAAATACAGCAGTCGGAAATCACTCTAGTTATTTTAAGCAGGATAGGATTTAGTATAAACAACCGAGTGCTTACAAAACAGTTGTAAAGGCTGAAGGAGCAGGTTCTAGGCTAGGCTTCTTGGATGACTTCCAAGCGATACAGAACTGACCCAACAGGGAAGCTACTGCTTCAGAGGGCACCCCTGGTGCTAAGTGCACCTTAAGGGGGAGCCACCCCTGTAGGAGGGGGACGGGAGGACGGCTGCCCAAAGCTGCAGTCCAGGAATCAGCAAGTCCTGTCAAGAAACTAGCACTACCACCACTGTTTGCCAGCACCCAGGACCTCGGAGAATAAACACTGAGACCCGCTGCAAGAAAATCCCAACTTTCCTAAGCAGCAGTGACCACCAGAAGCCAGAGAAATGACTTCTACTTCACTTGTTTTCTTTCAAATCATATGAATGCATCCAACTGGCTTTCCAACCTCTTCAAGTATAAGAAGGGTAAAATGGAGGTTGAAAGGTCAATCCAAGTATCTACCACAAAGGGGTGAGGAATTCTTCAAAGAGGTTCTTTTCCAGCATACTTGACACTCCAAGGATCGAAGAACTTCCTTCCAAAAAAGCAAAGCAAAGCCAAACAAAACCAAACCATTTAGACAGTCAATGTTTATTCCTTTGAGAATAGGAGCCATCTCAATAATGGAGGCACTCCTGCTCGGTATTTATGTTCTCTTTGTCCCACTCAGGAAGGGCCACGCCAACTGTGCCCAACCCTGGGCCCAGGGCCTTTCCCTGCTGACGCCCCACCCAGCTGGTGTTTCAGACCACTCCAACCCAGTGGGAAGCTTTCTCATCAAAGAAAGCTGAGTCTAATGGGAAAAGTGGAGTCCCTGTCCCCTTGCTACAACAATAGATGGCAAGTGTAAGTTTAGTTTCATTTACAACAGACTCAGCACTGGCTCCGTCCCAGGCCCTGAGATACTGTCGAGGATAAGAGACCGAACACTAGCATACATGTTAGGAGGGCATGAGCCAGATGGAGTGAAGGCATATAGCTAAACCCGGAGACTGGGGCATTTAACATTGGAGGAGGCAGACTTCATAACTCCTCTTTGTACAGCCAATCTGCTCTAACTGCCCACACAGGCCACACCTTGACATAGGAATACATTTTTCCCAGTGGGAGTGGTTCTCAAGGTGAAGGTGCTCCGATACTCCTCGGGGTAGCCAGCTTCTGAAACGGCTCCTCAGCATCCCCACCCGCTGGTATCCGTGCCTGTAGAAACTCCTCCCCTAGACACAGTGAGTTGCTTCTAACAAATAGAATATGGCAAACCTGAGGGGGTGCCACGTCTGAGGTTAGGTTACAGCCCAAAATGTGAAATATGTGAAGGTTGAGAAACCCTGGGCTAGAACTTGGTCTTCCTTCCCTCGCCATGCCCTTGGTTCCCCTGGACGACCAGACTGTGACTTTCCTACCTCCAGTCACTTCCAGCGGACCATCTGTCCCAACCAGTACATCCTACTCTCAACCCCACGGATCACCCTCACCAGACAGTCTGACTCCATGAGAACATTCTTTCCAACCAGTGGTCTCTCACACCACCTGTTCCTGATGGCAGCACATTCAGTGTCTTAGCCTCTTCTGTGTCTCCCAAACATCATCTCTCCAGAGAGCTGAGGGGCATGAGGGGCATGAGGTGCCAGCAGAGTCAGCCACAGCCCGTGAGTCAGTCCACCAAAAGCCAGCCTTTCGCAAAGGTCTGTTCATTTAGCCTGCACGTGGGCTCAACTCAGAACCACTGATAACCCTCCGCTCAGACCCATTGAAAACCATGCTGACAGTTGTGGGCAAGGACAAATGCACTTTCCAGAACACCGTTTAGCCAGGCTTCATGGAAACATGGGAAAGACACATATTAAAATGCAAGAAAAAAACAAAAGGAAACATTCAAAACAACTTTTCCTGTTGGGGAAGAGCAGAAACATAGAAACATCATTGTTACTTTGTCATTTCCTTTTATTTCTATTGAAAGTATCAACTCTGAGAAGAAGGACTTCTACAAACAGCCTGGCCTTCTGCCCGGCACAGACAACAGCTCTGCAGGGAGTAGCCTTGGGTGGAGTGGGGGGGGGCACGGAAAGGGAGTTAAGGAGCCTGAGGGGTGGGCAGAGGGGCGGGGAAGACCCTATTGTTACCTGGAGCTAGGCTTTGTTTCAGAGAAAGCTTCTCAAAGGCTTTTAGTGAGCTGGAGGCTTCTTTGTAGTTTCCCTTCTTGTAAGTGAGACACCTACCTTGTATCTGGGAAAGGTCTACTCTGTGCTCTGTGATCACTTCATGTTCTTCCCTGTGTGAGGTCTGTTCCTCCCCATAGGCACCTTATCTGTCCCACTGTTCCAACTCAGGACCCAGGAAGGTATCTTAGAGGATGTCCCATTTGACAGCATACTCTTGACTGATATAGAACGTCAGTCCTGAATCCATGTTGCTTTCTCAGCCTTGGAAAGACAGAGAGGCCAGTGGAAGGTTCTTGTCACCTTTTTTTTTTTTTTAAAGATTTTATTTGTTTATTCATGAGAGAGAGAGAGAGAGAGAGAGAGGCAGAGAGGCAGAGAGAGAAGCAGGTTCCCAAGGAGCAGGGAGCCCGATGTGGGACTCGATCCCAGGACCCTGGGATCATGACCTGAGCTGAAGGCAGACGCTTAACCATCTGAGCCACCCAGACGCCCCTTGTCACCTTTGTTTAGTTCATTCATTCATCCATTTAACAAACATGGAAAGTCTAACATATTGCAGGCTCCACGCTAGATGACAGAGGTTTAGAGATGGCTCAGACACAACATATAACCCCTGAAAGGTCAAGGTTTTTGGGATGGGGTGGAGGTATGGTTGGGGAGGGGTGGACTAGGGACAGTGACAGTACATAGGACAGAGTGGGGAGGTCAGGGATGGCCTCTGGGAGCAGGTGACACACAAATGGGGACACAGGGCTCATTTCCCCTTTTTGCCTGTTCTTCTAAAGCACTTGGAAAACATTTATGGCATAATTGCATTCTGACAACCTCTATCACAAATACACATACTTATACAGACTCAAATGTACTCTTTTTAAAAAAAGACTGAATATTTTTTAGAGCACTTTTAGATTTACAACAAAACTCAGAAGAAGGTAGAGGTTCTCGGATATACTCTTAAATCAAGCAATCTGCATCTTGGGAATTTACAGCATAAATAAACCGCTAATACATAATGGCACGAATATACAGATTTTTTTTTTTTTTTAATTTCAGCATGGCTTATACGGACAAGAAAAACCCCTGGAAAATAAGAGAATTACTGAGTAACTGATCACACATCCTTCTTATGGGATATTTTACAGCTATTTAAAGAGAAAAAAGAGAATGAATGCAGCCCTACCAGATGAGAGAGGATTTGTCCACGAGCTCTTATTAAATGAGAAAAGCAAGATAAGCAAAGTGTATTGCAATATGCCTTTTTTGTAAAACAATGATAAAAAGTCTTATGTATCATGTGTATGAATATACAGATATCTAGAGAGTTATATGTCTGCAGAGAAATCTTTGGAAGAGTGCACATCAGGCTGTGCCGGGTATTTTCGGCTTACCTACCAGATCTGCTCCCCACCCTACCCCCACCAGCGTGCATCCCACGGCCTGACCTGTGTGGGCTGTGTCTCTGGCCCAGTGCATCCCTGGGCTTCTGGCTGCTTTGGCAAATGGGAGGTACCAGGAAAGAATGAGAAGGAGGGAGGAATATGAGGTCAGGGTAGAGTCCCCTGGCCCTGTTCCTGCCAGTGGTGGTGGCTGCAGGTGGGTGCCATCACTTTACCGAAGACCACAGCCCCTGGTGGAGCGGGGGCTCCATGTGACCATTCTCTTTGTCTTCTAATATTTATCTTCGACTCTCCAAGCCTAGAGGCCTATCTGCTCTCGCTTCACCATCTCCTGCTAGTTTTTCTCAACCCTGCTCACACCTTTAAAATTGTCCCTTTATTAAAATCCACCTGAATACTTGGTATGGGGGCGCCACCTGTTCCCTGCAAGGCCCCCGACTCACATGGTTGTGCACAAGGCATGTCTGAGGGGGACGGCAGAAGTGATGGAGGGAGAGGAGAGGGAGATAGGGAGCCAGGCTAAGAAGGCAAAGAGCAAAAACGCACTTCTGGAGTCAAGTAAACTTCTGCCTATGCATGAGCATAGATGGAATGAAATGAAATAAAATAAAAAGGAGAAAATTAAAAAAAAAAAAACAAAAATCAAACCACTTCCCCTGCCCCCACTCCTTCTTGACCACCGTGCTGCTATGAGGAGCCTTGCTCTCTGCTCACTCCTTTTTGCCCCATGGGCCTTTCCCCAAGCTCAGGGCAGGAAGCTCCACGGCCTCCTCTTCCTTGCTGTCAGCACAGCTGAGTGGCAAGAAGGATCACTGTGAGTAGACACGGGATAGGGACCGGACCCGCAGCCCTGGGGGTGGGGGGCCCCGCCTGGGATGCTCCAGCCACAGCGGGGCGTTCTCCCTTATTTCACACATTCAACACATTTCCCGCCACAGGCCCTATTCATGCTGTGGCCATTGTGCTTGGTCCTTTAAAGTGCAGGTCATACCCTTCCTACCCCCAGAATTGCCCCGGACCTCCTCCTCCTCCTCTACAGACAGTCCATCACTCTTTCCCCCCATCTCCTCCCTTTTCCGTACGTCTGTTGGCATCCTTTTCAACAGTAGGTCACTGTTTGGTCTGTGTTAGGCACTAAACGGGAGCTCTTGGAGGGAGCTCTTGTGTGTAATGCCCTCCCGAAACTCTAGTCCAGCCCAGGGCCCAATACTCGGGAACGTTTGCTGACTGTGCATTGGATCGAACTGATTGATGGATTGAGTGATTATAGAGATTTCCCCATGGCCTGGATTGCTGAGCTGAATCCACTTTGTCATATATCTTAAGACTTCTGAACACAGAGAGAAGGAAGTGGCCTCAAGTCTCGGAGTAAGCAGTAGAAGAGCTGTCTGGGATCCCTAGTCCAGTATCTGTTTTGAGGGCGTGCGTGGCCTCTCCTGGTCTGAAGCCTCTCTTCTTCCGATTCATCTCTCGGCCTCAGGATGTCCTGATTGGAGATACACGTGGAAGGGCTTCTTTCTCCTGCCATGCGGAGCCCTCCATGGCTTCTTACTTGGCTCGAACTTGTTCCTCTGTGCCTGACAATCTCCGCTCTAGGATGGCTGCTTGTCACCAACACTACAGGGAGAGGCATATCTTCTGGGCCCCGACATGTTATGCTTTCCAGAAACCTAGAGTGAAGCATGTGAGACAGTCCTGTTTTATTTCAGGAGAAAGAGCTATGCACTCTGCATGAATAACCAGAAAAGAAATGCTTATTCATCTTTTTCAGGGTTCCAGAAAATTTATATTCTCTCTAGCCCAAGGCTTGTTGCAAATATCTCCCTAAAGAGATGCTGGCTGTGGTGATTTATGGCCCGAAGCTGACTGCCATCCAAAAGGATTATTAGACACTCTGGGCCTGAAGTAGGTTTGTGTCACACACACAGACACAGATTCTCTCTCTCCCCTGCTCTCTCTCTAGCTTTTTCTCTCTCTCTCAGTAAAACCTAGCTCCTATAGGTTGCAGACTTCCTGGAGCCCATGATGCCAGTGTGGCATTAGGATTCATCCTGTCACTTAGGAAGACTGTCATCAGGTTCTACCCTCTGAACAAGAGTCATTCCGGGCTGTATTTTGACCGTTGTAAAGAACTGTACACATATGAGCTATGAAGGTAAGGTGGTTGTCAAGGTAGTTCAGGATGGAAATTCTCTTGTCTCAGTGGAGTAATTTGGGGGAAGACATTTTGATTTCAAATACCCAGATGATTATCTCAGCTCTCCAACTCCCACGCTTGATGTTGACACAACTTTTGAAATTTGGAAAGGAATTCTGCCATGAACATGATATTGGAAACTTCTTTTTCCTCATGTGACTTTTTGCAGTATCTTTTAGTAATCCTTCAGACTCTCCAGACTGGCCTTTTCATGATGAGAGTTCTCAGGTTGACCAGAGGCAAAACCCACCTCCAATTTCTTGGCTGTTCCTGTTGATCCAACTCTGTACCTCTTTACCTGAAGGGAGAGTGAGCACAGGTATGCAGTATCTTTAAACACATGGGGTGGTGCCCACTTTTATTTACTGTCTGGAAAAGACAGTTATCTGCTGGGCAGTGTGACAAAATTGCATTGTGATTTCTCGTGCTCCAGAGCGGAAGGGGGAATACATTTCCTCCTCAAGAACGCTTTGGTTTGGCAGTTGGGGTTGTTTGAGTTGAGATAAAGGCTAATGTGTATCCAGCCGGCTTCCCAAATCTGACCTGCTACTTGGAATCTGCTCAGCAGTGACCAAGTGTTAGTCATCTCGGAGCCCTGCTTGCTATCACAGCCAAGACCCCAGGCTGGTATCAAATACTGGTATAATATCGCTCCAGCACTGGCTTATAAACATGGCAGGGCCTGTGAGTTTCCAGTTTAACTCATTCTAGTTTGTACAAAGACAATGCACAAAATAATGAAATCTAGGTATTGATTGGGGGTTTAAAGACCACCTCTTGGTCTGAAAATACTACAGATGAAGAACCAGAGGCCCAGAGAAGATGAACAACTTACTTGGATTACTTCGCTGGTTAAGCGCAGTCATAACTAGAGTTGTCTTGGCTAGAGTTGCCAATTGTTGAGTTACAAGTATGTGCCAGGCGTTGGAGACAACCAGCAAAAGTCCACATATGATGCATGGGTGAGGCTCCAGCCTTTACGCAGGTGATATTACATAGGTAAATGCCTGAGGACCTGGACCCAGAGCTCAGGCATTTGGCATCACACTTTGGCATTTGCTTTAGGGAAAGGAGTGTGTGAGAAGCTAGGTGAGTGCCAGGGTGATCGAGGAAAGTGTGGACTCAGCTGGTGGGACACGAATGCCTGGCTTCCCCCCCCCCCCGCCCCATACGCTGCCACTGCCCCTTGAGAAACTAAGGGCTTTATGACAGTATTTTGAGCATTTGGGAGAGACTGGGTTTGTTCTGGGGCAGCAAGAAGAGCACTGAGCATAGAGTCAGAGACCCTGGGTTCCAACTCCAGTCTCCTTCACTTACTGGTGGTGTGGTCCTGGAAAGTCGTGGCACACCGTCAGAGCCTCAGTTTCTTTATTTGTAGAGTGAGGAAGGGAAAACCCATACTATCCTTTTTAGGAGATGAAAAATGGATAATACATAGGAAAGGAAAATTTTCAATGCAGAAATACCCTATGCCTGTGAGAAATTACTAATTTTGTTAGTCATCCACAAATTCTTACTCATTTGCTATTGTGACCAATTTGGCTAACCTCTGGAAGGATTGGGAGTTTAGGACAGTAGGGCAAAGAAAGGCTAATTGCCCCAAACCAGGTCTACAACCTTGACTACAATGGTGTAGTTCTACTAACACTACCAATTTCCCCCACTTGTGGGGAGCCCTACTTGACTGCTCTAGCCTTAATTTCCAAGTTGGCCAGTGCAAAGAGCACAGCACTTAGAGTCAGAGAAACAGGGTTTAAGATCTCGAGTCCGGCATCTACAGATACCTAATTTGGGGCAATTACCGAGCTTGTTGGAGCATTCACTCACGGATCTGTAAAATATATCAAATACAGCCAATTCATATGGCTTTTGTGAGGATTGTTCATGAGTAGCCTCCCCAGGCATGTGGCTGAAATTTGAATCTCATATTTAGGTCACATTTGGTGTGATGTTTTTGTGACAAAAATGACACTTTGGTGTTAGGTCATCTTAGTATGCCAGTGACCCTAGAGAAAGGAAGCCCATGAGGGAGTGCATCCATGTCATTGTGAAGCTAATTAATTACAGCAATAAGAACTTTTGTAATTCTGAGGACGAAACATCGGGTGACTGTTGCAGGGATAATTACTAGCCCTTATAATTGCAGGTATTCCTGGACATGACATTTCCTGGTACTCTGGAATTCTCCCAAAGTGGCAGTGGTTGGGACATCTTTTGTACCTTTGCATTTCATGGGATACTTTAATGTAGCAAAGCATTTCACAAGGATATGTTGTTTTTTCCTCCCACACAAGAACCCTGGTAACAGGGTTCTTTTCCTTCATGGTTCCTGGTGTTGCCTGGACTGACTGCTCAGGGGTGCGCATGAATGATCTTCAACACTGGAAGCAGTATAATTCTCTAGTTAGTGTGCTTCCATTTGTATGTGTTTCCATCTGGTCTGTGGGGGTTATTTCATTGACACGGCAGCTTAGATTTTTGCCATAGAACAAAGTGAAAATCGTATTCATAATAAAAACTTAAGAACCATAAAGAAGAATTCCACTTCACTGAGGGCTCTGTTCGTCCCTTTATATGGAAGGAGAGAGAATCAGGAGCATGGAGCCATGGGATTCTCTAGTTATCCTGGATCAGCTCAGTATAGCCTATGTATGGTGCAAGGAATTCTTGGCGGGGGAGGGGCGGTCACTGCCAATCAAGAGGCAGGAAGGATGGCCCAAAATGGTGAAGGGGATGATGAAAGAAGGTGAAAGGAGCATGGCATGGAGGTACCCAGGTATCTCAGGTAGGGGTACCCAGGTAGGAAATGAAGGGAAGTCAATGAGAGAGATGAAGAAAAGGAAATAATACCTAAAGAGGATTTTATTCTTATTTGTTGGATTCTTCCTAATCCTTGCATAGATTTGAGAGAACCTAGAGTACAGATCTGTATTAATTCTTAAGGCTTTTAGAGTGCAAAGCTGTTACTGAATACCATTCCGTGTAGAAATTGGTCCAGGTAAGGGTACAAGCCATAGGATGGTAGGTTGTAGTTTTGAAGTCTTAAGGGAGATTTCCCCTCTACCTTGTACCAGCATGTGAGATATGCAGCTTTCCTTGCAGTCTTCTTGGAGGCAGTGGGGGCTGTGTTGACTTCTAGCTTGACACTGGAATGAGGGTGTAGACATCTGAGGGCCCAGCTTTGTGGATTTCTGTTAGAACCCTTACAACCTTAGACTTATGTCCAGGGCTCTACCAGCATCTCTGAGGTTCCGCCTTTATTCAATCCCTCATATGAATATTCTTTTATTTCTTAACAGCTCATGTATTGGAAGTTTTAGCCAGAGCAATTGGCAAGAAAAAGAAATAAAAGGTATCCACACTGGAAGGGAAGAAGTAAAATAATCCCTGTTCCAAACAACAGAGGGAAAATAGACTGAAAAAAATATGATGAGAAGCTCAGGGACTTGTGAGATTATAACAAAAGATCTAACATTCATGTCATCAGGGTTCCAAGAGGAGAACTGTCAGCACAGAATCCTACACCCTGTGAAAATATCCCCCAACCAACGTGATGCAGTTGACATTTAGAGGACACTCAACCCAACAACAGCAGAATACACATTCCTTTCAAGAGCCCACAAAACATATACAAAATATATCCTGGGTTATAAAACAAACTTCTAAAAATGAAAAGAATAGAAATCATATGGAATATGTGCTTGTACCACAATGGAATCAAAGTAGAAATTAAAGACAGATAAGAGAAAAATCTCCAAATACTGGCAAACTAAACCACACACTTCTAGATAATCCATGGGTCAAAGAAGGAAGGACTCTCAAGGGAAATTTGGAAAAAAACAAAACAAAACCAAACCAAAAAACAAAAAACCCAAACCAAATGAACAAAACACACATTGAACTGAATGGAAATGCAACTTATCAAAATTTGTGGGGCATAGCTAAAACAATGTGAAATGGAAATTTATAGTATAAATTAGAAAAGAGGAAGTGGCTCAAATCAATAATCTAAACTCCCATCTGAAGAACCTAAGGGCGGGTGGGGAAGCAAAATAAATCCAAAGCAAGCATAAGGAATTATATAACAAAGACAGTTGTATATATAAATCAGTGAAATTGAAAACAGAAAAATTATAGAGAAAATAAATGAAACAAATAGCTAGTTCTTTTGAAAGATCAATAAAATTGACAAACTTTTAGCAAGACTGGCAAAATAAAAAAGAGAGACAGATAGGAGAAGATCCAAATGATCAACATTAGGAATAAAACAGGGGTAACATTACCAACCTTGAAAATAACCAAAAAAGACTAAGGGAAAACTACAAGCTATACACACACATCTGACAACTTGGATGAAATGGACCAATTACTTGAAAAATACTAAGTACCACAATTCACTCAGTAGGAAATAACTTTAGTACCTTTTCAACTATTAAGGAAATTGAATTTGTCATTGAAAAACTAAACAGGAAAAAAAAAAATCTCTGGGCCCAAATGGCTTATTAAAGAACTTTACCAAACATTTAAAGAATTAACACCAGTTGTACACAGTATCTTCCAGAAAACAGAAGAGGAAGGAATACTTTCCAGTTCATTTCATAAAATATACATACTGCTAGAAGTTCTAGCCAGCACAATAGAGCAAAAGCAAAACAAAACAAAATCCCCAAAACCAAGAAAGGAAGAAAGAAAAGAAAAAAGGTAGTGGTGGGGGAATAAAACACATACACAGAGACTACATGGAGAGCTAATCACAAATATATTGCTGGTAGGAATGTAAATGGTACAGACCCTCTGAAAAACCATTTGGCAATTTCTTAAAAATCTAATACGCCAATACCATATAATCCAGCACTCCTGGGCATTATTCCCAGAGAAATGAAGACTTACATTCACACAAAAACCTGTAGATGAATGTTTATAGCAGCTTTATTCATAATAGCTCCAAACTGGAAACAACCCAGCTGTCCTTCAACAGGTGAGTGGTGAGACACACTGGGGGTTATCTCTACCGTGGAGCCCTACCCAGCAATAAAAAGGAATGAGCTCCAATACATGAAACAATGTGCATGAGTCTCCAGAGAATCCTACTGTGTGGAAGAGCCCATTCCCAAAGCTTACAGTGGTTTGATTCCATTTGTCTAACATTTTTGGAATGACAAAACTACAGAAATGGGGAGATTAGTGGTTGGCAGGGTGTGAGGAGTCGGTGGGGACAAGAAGGAAGTGAGTATACGTCTATACAAGGGGGCCAGGAAGCATCCTTCTGGTGGTAGAAATGTTCCCTCTCTTGACGGAATCTGTGTCAACATCCCAGTTGTGATACTGCTCTGTAGTTTTTCCAGATTTACCAGGGCGTAAAAGGGACACTGGAGAGCTCTCTGTATTACTTCTTACAACTCCAATGAATCGACAATCATTTAAAAAAGAAAAACAAGTTCAAGATTGATTGGGATACTTCGGTTCGTGCCATAAAATGGCTTGACAGCTGCTGCCTGACCCCAAGTACACAGACCGATCAGTGCCAGGCAGATGTCATCAGTGCGGCCTGTTTGGTAATTACACCTTGCAGGCTCCGTAGTAATTACAGTGGAACTCACGCTATATTTCCCGCGCCGGAAATCACCACATTCCCTTAGTAATTACTCAGGGCCAAACACCTTTGGCAGTGGAGGGTTTGCAACTGATAGCTGACAAACTGTCCAGAAATAAAGAACTCAGCTTAATTTGGAAGAAGGATTGGGCAGCGGCCCACACCTCCTTAAGTCTCCCATGACCCTTAGCAGGATATCTGGGAAAAGCATGAAGAATGTTCTAACGATAAGTGTGTAATTTGTTTTCAGTAATAATGGACCTGAGATAGTGCTTGATTTCCCTATTTATTGCAAAAAAAAAAAAAAAAAAACCTCAAGAAGGACATGATGACAATTCCTTGGCATATAGTCATAGTCGGTCTCACTTGTCTCCTGAAGTGGAACCTTGGCAGGGACCCTTAGCAGCGTGCTCCAGAAGAAAGGCACTGCTCACTCGTGTTGACTATTCACAAAGTTCAAGAAGCTCATGGACTTCATCCCCCCCGAAGGCTCACCACACAGTGATGTCCATGTTCCAGAAGACAGATGTGAGTTTCCAGGAGAGTAAAGCAACTTCCTTGAGGTTGTGAGTGGATTTAACGAGAGCTGAAATTTGAACCTGAGTCACTTCATTCACAAAATTCTATCTGTCTCCTTTTTGCCCCATAGCAGCAGGTGTTGCTGCAACTTCTCCAAGACACTGATTCCAGAGCTAAGACTACCAACAGGTCTAGGAGCAACTTCAGCAGGAAGCAGAGAGAGACAGGGCCCTGCGCTATGGAAAGAACACGGGATCCTGACAGCTCAATCCTGGATTCTCCCAGTCCTTCCAGCTGTGAGGCTTTGCACAAAGCCTTGCACTTCTGTGGGCCTGGGTTTCTTCATTTGTGAAATAGTTACTGTAACAAATCATTTAACAAATGAAAAATATGTAGCACAGGGCTTGTCCCATGGTTCCATAAATGGTGGAGATTGTGGCTGTTAGGACTTCCTTGAGCCCAGGACCGGGCAGAGCAGACACTCTGGCTCTAGTTCATCATTAGCCTCTAGTTTACACCAGATACCTCTAGGTCACTTGCTTCTTGGGGACTCACTCCACATACAGGAGGTGCAGGAATCTCCCCATTTTCTCTTTGGAGGTTGCAATTTCAGGGCCTAATTTAACACTTAAGTCTTGCCAACGCGGGTGCTACACAGGGAAATCTTACTGACTCAGATGTTCTCCTCTCCAGAAGCCTTCCAGAGCTGGGGTCCACCAGCTGTGTGCTCCGGTCCCCCTCAAGCCAAGCTCACATGGCTGTCATTGTCATTGCCATGTGCCTATCTCCCTGTTGGAATGCCAATGCCCTGAGAGCAGTGTTCTGCCTCAGTACTATGTCTTCAGGACCTACTCCAGAGCCAAGAAGAGAAAAGTCATGCTATCCATGTTTAAAAATACATTCATCAATGGATAAGCACATGTATGGCCTCCTGGAGGCTTCGGAATGCCCAACACTCAGTCCTCACCATCCAGGCAGCGTTTGATGTCAGAGGGAGACGGGGCTCTGTGTGTGTGTGTGAGAGAGAGAGAGGGACGGTCTCAACTGTAGGCATTTTGTGTTGGGCATACAGGAAATTTCCAGCAGAGCAGATGCTATCTTATCACACATGTTAATTTCCATACTGGGTGCCAGGTGTGTATAAAGGACTTTTCACACGAGGGACTTGAAGCACTCTGGCTCCTGGGCTCACCCCTAATACTCTTGTGTTGATTAGCATCTCTTTTATTTCCTTCCCTAGAAGCAGAAGGACAGCTTGGCTAGTGGCATGGGTCCCTAGAAGACTGTTGGCGGGGATGGACAGCAATGGCAAAGCACACCTCATCGGGCACTTCCAGACTTTTCTGATGCCACAGAAGACAGAGGCTTTGCTGCTTGCGGTTGCTGGTGGGGAGCGTGGAACTGGGAGCGTCGAGGATGGGAGAGACAGCCTCTACATCCTCCTTTTTCCTCTCTTCCTCCCTGAGCAAACACTGAGGTTTGGAACCCCAGCTCTGCCACTCTCCAGCTGTCAACTTTGCGCATAGAGGTCTGATCTTGAGTTTCTGAAGCTTTAACATGGGGATAATAATTGTCATTTTTACAGGGGTGGGGAGAAGCTTTATCCATCAATTCTGCAAGGCTCTATGGACTGCCTGCTACATGCCAGGCACTGCTCCAAGGGACAGGAATACATCAGGGAACAAATCATACACAAATTTCTAGAAATGGGAGACAGGCAATGAATGAGGTGATGGGTGATGTTGGCAAAAATTACGTCAGCAGGGATGCCTAGTGCTGGGAGAGGGGTGTGTGGCATTAAATTGAGTGACCAGTGACAGGAGGGCTCACTGAGATGCATTGGAGTCAAGCCTGTGAGTTGAAAGGAGGTGAGCCATTTGGGTACCTGTGGGAAGGCATTCCAGGCAGAAGGAACAGCAAGTGCAAAAGCCATGGGTCTGGAGGTCTGCGCCTCATTTATGAAGCTTCAAGGAGGTTTACAATTGCCCATTGACGAACAATTATCTAACCCCCCCCCAAAATACTGAAAAATGTTTTTTGAAAGTTCAATTTGAAAACTTCAGATCAGTTAGGGTACCCAAATTTATGCAATAAGAGGGGCAGAGACAAGGCAGCCAGGGGAGAGAAGAGAGGTATGGGGTCAAGGAGACAGGGGCAGAGCATATAAGAGCATGGTGAGCAGAAGACAGAGCTGATCTGACTTGAGTTTTACGAAGGCTCCTCTGATGGAAGCACTGAAGGAGGCTGTAGGGCCGACGAGGGAAGGAGCCAGGGGCGTCCCTCAGCCAGGTGGGGTTGCAGACAACAATGTCGAGAACAGCGATGAGGCACGTGATGGGTTATCAGTGCACGTGAGTATTTCTATTCCAGTGCTGTTAACAAGAGACCTCTACTTGGTGTGCACAGCCTGGGGGATGGAGATCCTCATGCACCGTTTCGCCTGGGCCATGCAAACCTGATGTGCCCTTTAGCGGGGACAGTCTCCTGTGCAAGCAGAGGGCAAGGAGGTCAGATAAAGCCACGATTGCTGAAGTGAGGTAAGTCTATACTCAAATCCTGGCTCCAAAACCTTCTCTATGACCTTGGGAAAATTCTTTCACATCTCCCTGAGCTATATAGTCTCCTCACCGGCCAACTGAATAATAACAGTCCCCTCCATGTAGGGTTATTGTGAGCACTTATTATAATGAGACATATAAAATGTCTGGCAATCGTGCGCACTCAAAAATGCTAGTTCCATTCTCCATCTGTCATGCTTATTCATGCTGGACCTATTATTTCTCTAAATGATGCTTATTTCTTTTAAGTATTTTCTGATTCAGAGTCCTTCTGAAATAAAAAGTCTTTAATGTTTACTAAACTTTCATGTTTAATAAAATAGTCTCTTTAATTTTAAAAGGACAAATATTGGAGGCATGTACTAATCATTCTTGGCCAAATGCCTGTGGAAGCTTGTTTGTTCAGATTACAAGGCTGACCCAGCCCCTGAGTGCTGGGCACACATTAGGTGCTCAATAAATGTTTGTTGAATGAATGTGTGAGGCTATAATCAAGGACCCACCACTCATGTAGCTGATGGCATCTGACCCTAATGATAGGCAAAAAGGAAGCTAAGGGATAATTATCATAATGATATTTTATCTTCCAGAAGTTTTCAGTGCATTAACTAGATTGATTCTTACACAGTTTTAAATTTTGGTCTTTTGAGATGCATTTCTACGTCACACAATTTAACAGCTTCAGGAGAACTCTGTACTTGGGAGTCCAAAACTCTGGGCTGCCATTTAGGATTTTCTCTCAGTACCTGCTGTGTGGCCTTAGACATGGTGACCTATAGTGTCCAGAAAAATTGTAATTAAAATAGAATTGACCTTAAATGACAGTGAAGCTAGAATATCCCAGAAGCAGATGGTCCTGAAAGACCTTTATGGATCCCAACCATAGTGCAGTGCATGAGAAACGGGGGATCTTCTGCACATAGACCACTCTTTCCTTTTTTACTATTTAGCACTGAGGTGAAGAGATGTAACTTTGGGCAAAATATTTATTTATTACAAATCACTTCCTTCATTTGGTGGTTTCACATTCTGAGATGAGTTCATGCTTGTCATAATAAGGCCACTGATGCACAGGTTTAGAACCCAAAAGCTCTCTCTCCCCACGCCTCCTTCTATCCTCTCCCAGACAGCCAAGGCCAAAAAAACCAACTTGAATCCTTCCGTCATTTTCTCCTTTATCATTCATACATAATCAATTATAAAGACACATACATAGGGCTCTATTTTGTGCTTGAAATAGAAACATACTATGCTTATTACTCTGCAAGTATATACATAAATATATACCCATATATACAGCTAAAAGGTTTGTTTCATTGGTCAACAAACATGGCGTCATATTGTAGACAGTGATCTGCACCTGGCTTTTCTCTCTCAACATGACCTCTAGAATAATCCTTTCTTAAGTCAATGGGTATAGCCTGAATTTATTCTTTGTAATGACTATTCGTTCATGGCTAAGAGAAACCATAATTTACTCAGCCATTTCCCTGTTGATGAGTATTCTTAGCTTCAAGTTGCAAGGCAAATTACTAATTCTCTAAGCCATGTCTTCTAAAAAGTGTGCTTACTAATGGAATCTGTTAGATAAGGCTGTTGTAAGAATTAAATAAATATATGCATGTAAAAAAAAGAATATGCACGTAAAACAGAATTCGAGGCGATTCCAGAGCTCAAGAGATATTCACTAATATTATTATATCCCATGAAATGTTTTACTGGAGTGGGCAGCCCCCCACCCCCTTTTTTTTTTAATTTTAGATTTAAACATTCAACAACCTTGATATTTTGGCTCAGTTAGATTTCTCATATCCAATTACAGGTTTCTTTCTTCTTATGTTCCCCCTATCCTTATAATGAAACTCCATCAAAGTCTTTCTCTGTGGCTAATTTAATCATCCCTTTCCCCCCATTATCTTGGCTTATCCCTGGGGCATGACATATCTTCAGCTCAGAACTTTCTATTTGTCCTTATTGGGTAAAGCTTCTTGGGATAGGAAGAGGCTTCTTGGGCAAGACAGAGGAGAGGCCTACCTTCCTAGTTGGAGGAAATATTGCAGGGAGGAGCTCACAGTCCAAAGGGGCATGCTACTCCAGGAGGGAAGTCCAATTCAGGATGTGGGGCAGGAGGGCTAAGCATGCTCAGATATGATGCTTCATGAAGGGCACAGTTGAAAGAACACTTGGAACAGGCAATGACACTATCCGTTGGGAGGTTTCTGGTCCCTAACATGTGGTAACCAGAAGCCCAGTCACCACTGGGGCTCCCCGGAAAGAGTCTAGCCTTTGCAGTAAGAGTCTGGCATGAGCCAGGTAGATTGAAAGGACCCACACAGCCAGGTACACTCCAAGGCGACAGTGACAATAGCATGCTTAGCAGGGAAACTGAGGCAGAAACCCAGTCATATGGACTGAACTAATGCACAAGGGGTGAGGCGCAGGACTGGTAGGCAGTGCTCATGGAAGCACATGACCTTCCCCAGGGTTCTCTGAAGCTGGATCCAAGGCTCTCCTTGTTCTGGGCTGGGCTCGGAGACAGAGGGCACAGGTCACTCTAGCTGGGTGGGTCTGGAGAAAGAGGAAATGGTGCCACTGTCTTAGCCAAACATTCCACATGGCTTTCTGTCGCCAGGCTGCACCTTCCAGACAGGTAAACAAATAATGATACCCAGAGTGACACTTAATGTAATAGATGTAAGTGTAGGGGATTATGGGAGCACAGCGCAGAGTTTATACGAGACCTTCAGCAAATGTTTGTGGATTGACTATTAAATGCAACCACTGTACTTTGAGAACAAATAGGAGAGAGCCTCTGCTTTCTCTTGGCGGAGTCAGGAAGTCTTACAGAATAGCTGCAGTTGAGTGGGTCTTAGGGTAAAGGAGATGGGAAGGGAATTTAATGGAGAGGGGGCTGTGTCCATGGGTAAGGAGATAAGAATGAGTGTGTGTATTTAGAAAAAGTTTGATGTGGCTGGATCACAGTGTGAATGAGACCAAGAGGAAGCAGGAGACAGAAGCCAGTAATTTAATTTATTATTGTATTAATTGGCATGCTGAAGAGTGTGATTCTTAAGGCAAAGCAAATAGAGAGCCAAGAGAAGACAGTAAGAAAATCGATGACATTGCCAAATACATCAAGCCTGTATTTCTGAGAAGCTATGTTCAAGTCAGATAGAGACATACCAAATTCTTTTCCCATTCTGTTGTGGTGCAATGTTTTTATCGTTATGGCTACTTGAATAATTTGGGCTACTAATACTTTAGCCTTTCATGTCTTGGTCCTTGCCACTCTCAAATATTAACAAAATATCAGAGCGGTCATCACATTTAACAGAAGAAAGCTTGCCAATGAGGCCATCAGAAATGAAGAAAGTACTGAGCATTAGAAAGATACAGATTATGCAATCAGGAGAGTTGTAGCACCATCATTGAGGGCCCCTGAAAGATCTAGCACATTGATTGGTTATTTATACCCTATGGTAAGTGAGTGGGCAGGAGAATGCTAAAGATACCTGCTAGGGAATCAAGAGACTAGAGTTACTATCCTGGGTTAAATAGCCCTACAGTAATGTGGGAGCTGGACCCCAGGCATTAAGAGACACATCCTGGGAAGTTTATTGACTCCTAGCGGTTTCTGGAAAAGTGTGAAGAGTTCCCCCTTTTTCTAAGCAGAAGTGGTATGTGGAATGCCATGACAGGATGGTAGATCTGTAGATTGGGGGATGTCTGGCGCCATCCCTGGAGCTGGTGGGCCAGGAGATGCTGGTGCAAGCTACTAGTTAGGGTTCACTCTGCACATCTGCTTAACGTGGAAAGAGCTGCCGGTTCTTTTCCATGCTAAGCTCTTGCAGCTCTCATCCTCACTTTGTCTTGCTTGATTGTTTATTTGTACCTGCTTTTAAAAGTAATACTCCCTTGCTTTTTTAAAAAGAATAAAACAAAATGGAAAATCATCAAAATAGAAAGAAAGAGGAAAATTTTTTGTTTTCCAGAGACAACCACTGTTGACATTTTTGCTGTATTTTCTTCTTGCATTTTTTTCTGTACAATTTTCATATAGCTGAGTTTATAAAACTTACATAAGCAACAAGAGGGCATCTAAAGAGAACAGGTTCAGTATAAGAATAAAATGTAGTAACAGCATAACTTTTGAAAATTATGAAAACCTGGGAATCAGGATAACAGTTGTGTCTAATCTAATAAAAATCAATAGAGACAATAACATTTGGTTTCCTTTTTTTATCGGCAGAAACTAAGATTTATTTAGCACTCATTGTCCTAGTCTGAGAAACAAAACCCTACAAAAGAGGTATTGCTGTTGTCATTTTCCAGGTGTGGCTCAGTGACATTAAGTGACTGTTGGAAATCAAACAGCTGGTAAGGGGCAGGCCTGGAATTAAACCCATGTCTGGTGGGCTCCAACTCCAATGGTCTTCTGCCCACCTTTACACACTATGTGCCTGCTTTCTACTCCTGGAGTTCAAAAAAAAAAAATCCTCTTGGGGGGCTGTTGAAACAATCAAATTCTATTAAGTTTTATTTTGAAGTTCTAATATATATATATATAAATGTGTGCATATATATGTGTGTGTGTGTATATATATATATATATATATATATATATATATACATTTGGTTTTTAGAGTTAATTTTAATACACTTTTTCCCCTTGGGTGCTCATTTTTAAGTTTTAATTCCAGTGTAGTTTACATACAGATATTTTAATAGTAGATGTTTGTTATATTTGTGGCTGCCCATCATATTTTTTTAATAGGCTATTTTTAGAGCAGTTTTTAAGTTCACAGCAAAATTGAGCAGAAGGCAGAGATTTCCTGTGTACTCGCTGCCCCCACACATACACAGCCTCCCCCATTATCAGCATCCCTCACAGAGTGGTAGACTTGTAACAATTGATGAACCGATATTAACATCATCATCACTCAATAATATACGTTAGGGTTCACTCTCGGTGGTGTACATGCTGTGGGTTTGGACAAATATATAATGACACATATCCATCACCATGGTCTCCTACAGAGTAGTTTCACCGCCCTAAACACGCTCTGTGCTCCGCCTGTTCATCCCTCTCTCCTCATCGTCTGTTGACTAGCCTCTCCGTAGGGACATGTTCCCGATTCCCAGACTGGTGATCAGAACTCAGGTTTGTAGCTACATCACACAGGGTCTTGTTCTCAGCTTCATCAATTGGATACATCCATGCAGGACTTCAAATTGGAAGTGAGCATTTTGAAGAAATGGAATCTCCCCAGACCTCCCAAGGGCTCAGAGGAGTTGGGGCAGAGATGCATGGTGTTCAGGCGAGCCGGCGGTTGCTCAGCTGAGTCCCTGAGCCGGAGGCGGCATCAGGGATGTGAGCAGTAGAAGTTGCATTAAAGCTAACTTCTTGGCATTCCCGTTTGGCATCGGCGGCAGCCTTTCTGTGATGTGTTATAGATATGGTGATATATATATTTCAGTTATTAATGCATAACTCTAGAAATGTATTATCTGCCTTTAAAGCACCTACAAAAATAATTTTTTAAAGGATGAGATTTAGAAAATGGCTCAGGAGATGTCAAATTTTCTTCCCCTACCAGTGGATTGATTATCTCACCTATCAGTTGCCTGTCGGCTGCCAAGACTTCTGCTCTTGTTGGTTCTCTATGCTGATGCCAGAGCGATCTGCACACTGCAGGTCTCACCCCGTTGGCTCTCTGCTCAAGCCTTCTGAGGTTCCTTGGGGAACTGGACTTCTCATCATCTACCTAACTGCTTTTCCAGGTAGTGGGATCTGAGCCCCTCTTTGGCTTTGTCTCAAGACAACGAACGCTACACAGGCCGGTTAGTTGGTTTCTCCGAACAAGCCAAGACAGTACATTCTCCAGCACTTTGTGCCCGTTCCTGTCTCCCACCTTGGAGAGCCACCCCCACGGGTCCATACCTGAGCTCAGTGCATTCTACTTCACTCACCAGAACACAAAACCCATATAATTTTGTGCCAAATGTCTGGAGAGCTTTAAAAATCTCTCTCAAATGATTGAAACTTCCAATAATCAAATGACTTTGACATGCATATTACATTTACATTTCTCAGACTATAGGGTGGTGAGTTGGTAGGCATCATCACCCTCCTTTCCAAAGGGAAAATTGAATTTCATCAAAGTTAAGGGACTTGCTCAAATTCACGTAGCTATAGAAACCAAGCTAGATCTGGTATCCAGATTTGGCTGGTTCCAGGCTCATGCTTTTCCCACCATCCACTGCTCCTCTGGTAGAATTAAAAAACAAACAAACAAACAAACAAAAACCTCTACAATTTAGTCCAGCCCTGGGGCCTCTCCCCACTCTGTACTAGTCACCAGCCAGAGCCCCTTTCCCCCTTAAATCCAAGGTTCCCAAATGAGGATAGACATTCACACCTTCCCACTTAACAAGGCTGTTGGCGGGATTAATGAGCTAATGTTTGCAAAACACTTTGAGCTTCAAGAAAAGCCAGGCGCCAAAGAACTACAAAGGGTTATTAAGAGGGTAGACTTTAAATCCCCTTAACAAGCTCCCTCCCCTCAGAGCTAATCTGGTGTGGATCCTCCTTTTCCCTCTTAAAACCCTGGATAGTTGCTCACTTCGGTATCTTGAGGGTGAGAGTGATTTCTCTTCTGTTCACTCCATTTCTGGGACTCTCACTGCTTATAAATGCTTGAATCACAGGTATTTTAATATGGCATATGGAATCCTTACAATGTTTAGAATCCTATCGTGATAAGGGCATCTACCCCAACTCTTCATTGTATAGATGGGGACAAAGCCTCCAAGTGGAATAGGAGCATACCCAGAGACTAGTGGCCAGGTGGGCACAGAGGCTGTGAGCCTCGAGTTATCCACTGCCCACGCATTCAGGACCAAGCCTGGAGGGGCTCATACAGCCTGTCCCTCACTCCTCCTGCAAGGTCAATGGCATCCCCGTGAACTGGTGCTGGGTCTAGGCTGGCAGGGCCCCCAAAGGCATTCAGCCAGTCCCAGCCCAGGTCTAGATCCCAGATGGGGGAAAGCAACATGGTGGAGGAAAAGAACACAGATGTGGGCTCACACCACCCTGAGCTTCATCCCCAGGCCCCTCCCTTTGTAACTATGATCATGGGCTGGAAATGGTCCGTGGGCTCTGGTTTTCTGACCCCTGTTCTGAAGCATAAATCTGAGCTTGTCACTTTCATGCTCAATGCCCTTCAACTGTCCCTCCACTGCCTGCAGGAATCAGACTTTTTCAATATGGATGTTGTCTGCCTCATCTCTTGCCCTAAGCATTTCTGCCCGGCCCGTGATTCCTTGAACATGCCATATTTTCCTCATCCCTGCTTCTTGTTTTGCCCCGTGCCTTTCACTTTTCTCCCCAGAATAACCATCCCCAACTCATTGGCCCAGAGAACCCTTTCAGTCAACCCCAAGTTCAAAAGTTCCCCTCTCCATTGACCCTTGTTGACATTCCTGCACCTGTAAGTTATTTCCGCTACACACATGTATATGTACGGGTGCCGGGGGACCCGACCCGAAGCCAGGGAAGCAGGGATGAGTGGGACACGCTGCCCTCGCAGAGCCAACTTGTCCCCAGATAACTCTAAGAATGCCATGACAGAGGACAGAACAGACTGCTGGGAAAAACAGAGGAGGATCTGGGCATCGGGGTGGGGGTGGGGGTGTGTGGGTAGGAAAGCTTCCTGAAAGAGGCGAGTGTGAAGCTGGAGTCTGAAAGGCACATGAGACATGGGATCTGGCTGGCGGTGGATGGAGGAGGTTGTGTAGAGGGGTCCAGGCAAGGCAGCAACATGCACCTTGATGAAAGGAGTCTTGAGAGGGCTTTAGGTTTACCTGCCTGGTACCCTGTTTGCCTGTCTCCCCATCAGGATAACAAATCCTCCTCATGCACTAATGGGGAGAGCAGAGGAGAGCACAGGCTGGAGACCCACAAATGATGGCCCAACACCACTTAATGATACGGTTTATGAGGTAGGGTTGGTTTTGGGTTTTTTTTTAATGGTTAAAAAAAATTAACAAAATATTTTGTGACATATATGAATTCTGTAAAATTCAAATTTCAGTGTCCATAAAGATGGTTTCATTGGAACACGGTCGCCACTCCTTTGTTTTCGTATTGTCTATGGCTGCTTCTATGCTCCGGCAGCAGAGTTGAGAAGTTGTGTGCCAGAAGAGACAGCCTATGAAGCCTTGGATACTTTCTACCTGGCCCCTAACAGAAAACATGTGTAGACGCCTGGCTTAGGCCATGGAATAGGACTGCCAGGGATCAAATCCTGACCCCGCTTCCTACGACTCACGAAACACGAGGCAACACTCTTAACCTGTCTGTGTCTTTGTTTCCTTGCCCATGGATTAAAAGTAGGGCTGTTATGAAAACTGAGTTAGCATGTCATTAAATATGAAATATTTAGTATAGTGTCTTGCATGTAGTAAGTACTCAATAAATGTTAACTATTACTGTTGAGGTTCCAGAGCCCAGCAGTGGGCTTGGCACACTCTATTACTCCAAGGGTATTTATCGAAAGAATGAATGAGTGCGAAAGTGCATGGAGGTGTGTTCTGCCTCACCTGATTCTGTCTAGCCTTTTAAAAAGGCAGGGAAGGGAACCCTGGCCTCAAACTGCCTTATTCCACTCGCCTTTTCTCTTGCCAGCACCCTCAGAGCATCTGCTAGCAATCTGGGTCTTGTGGCATTTTCCTTCTTGTGCTGTTAATTTTTAAATAAATTTTCAGGCTGTGGATGATGGAGGGAAAAGCAGAGGGTGGGGGGAGGGAATCCATAAAGTATGGACAGTGGGGAGCCATAATTGTGGGGTTTCTGCACAAGAGATCATGTTTCCAGAGAGTAGGGGGCCCGCAACATCAACAATTTCTACAAGAAAAAGAGAAGGAATCACCATTTCTCAGAGCCGCCTTGTGAGTCCCATAGGGAAATGGTCCTCTTTCGCATTTGGAGCTTGTTTCAGCCTCCCAGGGAAACAAGCACAAGGGCCCCAGAACAGAAAACCAGCGTCGCTCATTTGTAAGCTGAATGCTTCTGTGGCTGTAAGGCTCCGTTGTGGCTTGGAATAAGGCTCCTGTCCCCGATGAGGCATTTGTCCTTTAAAAACCAGCCCAGAATGCTCTGAACCACCAGCAGATCTCCGGACTTGTCCTTCAGGGCAAGTTTTGTTTCTAAATTGACTGGCACGCCAATGATGCTGAGCCTCGCCTGTTTGGGGTCACTCCAGACCCTGCTTCTACTTTTAGTTTCTACATTCATCCTAACATTAGTTTGAGAGTTGCTCAAAGGATAGAGTCTAAATTTGTGTCTGCCTTGCCTACATATTCCCAAAAGGTAACACAGACCAGAAGTGTAGGTGCCACCAAGCATGTGTTGACTTGGAAAACACACACATGCACACAGAGCTAAAGAATCCTCAATGTCCTGAATCTCCAGAGGCCAAGACCCGTCAGAAGAGAAATATCACAGCCTGTGGGTCGACCAGTGTTTACTTCCACCTTCATTCCTTGTTTTCAGCCCCACCACCTATCCTGAGATGGGAAAGCATGCAGCATGTGACTCTTACTCACTCACCTCCCGGTACATCGAGAACTGGAATCTCGCTTCAATGGTAATTACTATGATTATAGTTCCCTGTGGAACTCGTAGGGTGAGCTCCAAACACAATTCCTCAAGCTTTTCAAATCACTGCGTCGATTTGCTTATGAAAGGCAGTTCTAATCAAAAGGGGTAATTACAATATTAAGTGCCAAGCCTTGGTGTGCAAACTCTTGAGTCATAAGATATTAAGCCTAATTTAACTCCACTGAAGGAGGCGTGCAGCATCATGCACTCAGCTTTCAGAGTTGAGGTGAGCCCAAGCTGAAAACTTCACTCCAGGAAAGTGGACAAATTACTTGATCTATTAGCCCTTCAACGATCACGTATTATATGAGCCAGAGCACCTGCCTTAGGGAGCTGTTTGTTCTCTGAAATCCTCATGCTAGAGGGGTTGCTAAGCAAGATCCCACCCTGCCTTATAGAACTCTCAGTTTTTTGGCTGTAACCACACTTAGACCTGGCCCTGGGCCTGTAACCACCCATTCATTCATTCATTCATTCATTCATTCAATATACAGAGAGATTCACAGTCTGCCAGTTCCTGTGCCAGGTACTATGGAGGCTGAGAGAAATACACAAGACATGCTCTGGGTCTTCAAGAAATTCGCCATTGGTTTGGGAAGGCAGGCTCACAGACAGATGGTTAACTCACAACATGAAAGTGCTGTAGTAATAAAAGTGTTCAGGAGGAAGAGAAAAAGGACACAGATAGGCTTCTAGGGGAGCTACCATCTGAGCTGATTCTAGAAGGTTGCATGGGCAGGACAGGCTGTAGGGTGTCCCAGGCAGAGGGACCACCTCTGTCATATAAGGTGTGACAGAGTGAAAGAAGTCTACCTATTTCAGGAAACTATAAATAGCTCACTGCAATTTTTAAGAATGGTATGTCCACATCCATGCCCGTAGACACAGTACTTGGACAGAGTCTGTGAAGAGGCCTAGGAGAGGGATGAAGGAGCTAGTAACAGGATGAATCTTAGGGGTCTGACGAGGGCCATTCTAAGCCCTTCTCTCAAGTGCCATATTTTGAGGGAATTACGCACAAATATGGTGGCAATCAAGCAGACTGCACAAACTCAGACCCTGACACACACCCCACCCGTAGACATAACCATCTTGCCCCACAAAGCATGCTGGTGCTCCTGCTGGGTGTGGCAGCAACCAAATGGATAGTACCCTTTTGCACACACAGAAAACGACCCGAGTGCTCTCAGGGACACACCCTCGTCTTACAACCACGTCTGATCTGGGGTTCATTAGCAGCAAAGAAAGTTTTCCCATAAAATGAGCAGAGTGATCAATCATACTAGCTGATAGAGTGATCAGCTGATGAGTGTACGTGCTGCTCCTAATCACCTGTTTTCATTAGCAACTGAGTCATCCTTCAATTTGGCAAAGGCACTGAAAAGAAAGACAGTGCACATTTGAATCCGTTTAGTTCAGGACTTTTGATTTTTGTTGTTTACGAACATGCAACCAAAGGTACCAGGAGAAGGAGAAGAAAAGAGGCCTTTATTACATACTCTTGATGTTCCATGCTCTTAATATTTTTTAAAAAAATCTAATAATCAGAGTAATACTTGTGGTGGAGAAATTGTGATTCCTGTTTTAAAAATGAAGACACGGAGGCTCAGAGAGATTAAATAATTAGCTGAAGTCACCCAGGTAGTGAATTAAGCATGAAAATGTAAGGCAGTCCCACCCCATCCCTGGCCCCTTGCAAGAAAACCCTGCTTTCTCTTCTGATAAAAACAGTGGAAGATAATTACATTTTTTTTTCTCATCAGCTAAATCATTTAAGTAAATCATTCCATATTTCATTAAACTGATTATTTATTTTTGTCAAAGCAATTGTGGGCCTGCTTGAGACATGGCCCACAAGATTTGCAGAACAGTGGGTATGTGTCATTGTGTTCCTTCCATGAGAACCCAAGTGAGACAAGTTTGAACCAGCCACCATGTCTGCCACTGGTCCTGAGCCATACTATTCACCCTGTTGACTGATACATGGCAACATTTAGAAAGGAGACATGCTGTGGATCCTCAGCTGAGGAGGTTCTGGGGCTAAAGAGGCCAAGTTCATGAGCCTGATCTTCTCTTGATCTAATTAGCTTTGCCATATTCTTCTCTTGCTGGATTATAAGAGAGGCTGGACAGAAAGTGACCTGTTGTACACAAATCCATCCGTCTACAGGAATAATCATTCTGAGCATGGTGTCAATGACCAGGATCTCAACCTGCGTGGGCCTCATGATCTGAGACACAGAAATGAAGCATTTGGACTGTCCTCAAGGCTCCAGACTTCCAAAGTAAAGCTTGGTAGGTAGTCTCTTGCCCCCTTTGGGTTAGGAACAACTGGAGATTTTTCTTGGCTTGATCAGGTTGGAAGGATGAGAGTTTTTCTTTAAGCTGTTTGAATGAATAAATAATTGCCCAGAATTCCTTTTTTTCCATTTGAGACTTGCCTTTTGTTACTGAATGAACAATAGCAATAATTAGCTGGTGCTTTGCTCATTACTTCCTAAGGTCATGAGTAAAGCTAATAACCTCTCTGTCCTTATTTAGAGCCACTTCTGCCTCAGCAATGGTTAAAAAAAATAACTGTGAGCTTTCTTTTGATTTCTCTCCATTTCAATTCTGAATGAGTTAGAATATGAAGAAAATATGCTCTTGCTCCTTCTGGCTCAACAGTTTAAAAGCCTAAGAGAATCCCATCCCAGGAATACAGCAGTGCTGCTGAGTGCTTCCTTGAGAGGTTTTCGGAGAGGTTTAAAGATTTAGCAGTAAGGTTATGCTGGGTCGTCCTATTCAGACCTTTCTGATAGCTGACTTCCTGGGAAACTGGATTTGGATTTGCCTGTCATTTCCAGGCTTTACTATATAGCGGGGAAAGAGCAGTGGGAGATTTGCCAAATGCCAATGTTTCTAGACTCAGGTCTGCTCCAGTCAGTGGCTCAGTGACCTTGGATTGTTCATGTCCACTCTCTGAACTTCAGTTTCTTCTCTGTGAAGTAAAGGGTTGTGCCAGAAAGCTTCTCTTAGTTATGAAGTCTTGAGTTTAATAATACAGCAAACATTTATTGAGCTTCTACTTTTTGGGCGACATGGTGCTAAGTGCTACAAATAAAAAGGTGAATCATAAGTGGTCTTATCTCTTGAGTTTTCTGGATCTAGGGGGATAGGCAGATCCAGGTACTGTTGATATAATGTGTATATTGTCTTAGAAATTTATATGATTTATTATTCTATGAAATGTTCTCTTTAGATGGACAAAATGGCTTTTGAATCAATGGAGTAAGAGAAAATTGTGCTATAGAGGGGTCCAGCATGAGAGCTGGAGTCCAAGCTTATGGAAAAATTGATTTATTTGGGGACACTCGTTTAGTTCTCAATGTTGTTGTTTTTACCTTAACACAGCAGAGTCTACTGCATAAAGGCAATGACGAGCTATGGAAACGGAAGCTCTGTAAACAAGCCTGTTATTAATTATTATCATAATGATCTGAACAAACCTGCTGAGCTTTTTGATGTTTGCTCAACTCCAAGGATTAAGATGCAAATCGGGGTGTGATTTCTATCATTGCTGCATTAGGATCTATGGTCCATTTATCCCAGCTACGAGTGACCAAAGGTAACCTCAAATAGTCACCCCAGGAGGTGAAATGCCCCCTCTCCTGCCCCCTCCTCTAGCTCACACAAAACCTGGGGAAAGGTTTTCTGGATGGAATTCAGCCAGAATGGTGTACTTTGCCTCTACTCCAGAGTCATCAAAAAGATTTTCTTAGTGCTTCCCTTCAAGTTGAATCCCCAGTGGCCATGGGAACTTGCCAAACAAGATACTTTCCAAGAGGAATATCTTCACAACAAAATTTCTAAAAGATGAAAGAAAGTGGGGGAGGGGTACTCAAACATAAAAACTCCGGGCATGAACCCAAGATCTAAACACATGGCAAAATGATGTCAGGGGACTGCTTTTAGTCCTTTAGGAAAGGAGACCTAGGTTCAGATCTCAGCCCTGTTCCTGCTTTGTGTATCACCTGAATGAATGGTGGGGTAGTTAGGACCATAGCATTTAGAAACAGATAAATGTCTGGGTTCTGTTAAGTGCTCTCATGGCCTGGCTCACAAAACCTCATTTCTTGAAAATGAGAATATTAATATATATGTTCCTTGTAGGCTGGTTGTGATATAACAATATATCTGTAACCATTAAGTATACATTGGAAGGAAGGTGTCTCACAGATGGGAGTTGTCTGTGAGCTCAGAGCAAAGGTAATGGAGGCAAACACACCACAGTTATAAGCCCCCTGTGACCTCTGCCCACTCTTCTGCCTCCCAGGGGCATGCAGCAGGATTTCCCTGCTTTCCAGACTCTATCACTCAATTTCACTTGTACTGGGGATCTGACCATGCTGATGGGCTAGCCTGGGGAATAGGGTCTAGCCTGGGATTTGAACTCCTCTGAAGTGCGTAAGGTGATAATGTCAGGAGGTCAGATCCTTAACACTCTCAGGGTCTTTCCCCAAAGTAGATTCCTTACCTTTTACTATCTAGATCAAATTGTTTGTATACTTCTACCACATCCCCTGTGAAAAGCTTCCCCAGTGACTCCAGTCTCCTTTAGGACAGACATCAGCCAGTGGCCAATAGGCGTCTGTGATTTTATGGAGTCCTGGGAATACCATCCTTACGCCTGCCCCACAGCGACCCTTCCCCACAGCGACCCTTCCCCATGCCAGGCCTTTGTTTCAGAGACTGAGAAACAGTCCACGACCATGAAAGAAGCCCAAAGAGGCTAAGAGAATTGTTAGCGGAGTGTCACGAGGAAATGAGAGGAAAACATAAAAGCCATACGAAACAAAAGCGTAAGGGATGCCCCATCTCTTGGCGCACCAGTGAGAGTTTTGTAAACTGTCAGGTGTCTGTGCAGATGGATGGGGGGCGGGAGGCGGCTGTTACATCACGTGATGTGAGCTCTCCTGGTCTCCTGCATCAGGAGTCTGATGGGGCAGGCTCCTTGGGAAAACCCGGGACTCTAGTGGGCAGCTGGGTTGCCAGTTGTCCTCGAGCCGAGGGGAGATGACTCATTTCAGATAAGCAAAGGGGGTGTCTCCAAGGGATTTATCTTTTTGCATCTACCCCACCCTCTCCCCAGGCCTAGCAGAGTACCTGACACAAAGCAGGCAGCCCGTGGACTAAGAATTTTCTCTCCTTCTGTTAGTTTCCTGGGTACTCCTAAAGATCCTCCACATTATCTTTTATTCCTCTAAACATCCTTCAACAACCCTTTTGTGATTTTTTTTTTCTGAGAGAAGGCTACAGCTCACTTTTGAGAGACCACGGACCATGCAGACTGTGCTATGCCTAGTGGCTCCTTTAAGACAACCAGGAATCTACCTGCCGCGGCTGCTCCCTTAAAGGAAGTCTCTCTTTAAATCTTTCGGTATACACAGGTTGCATGTGTGAACATACGCTCAGGCCCCATGTTTGATGGAAACGGCACTGAATCATTTTGCAACAAAGGAAGGGCTTTGGATGCTTTGGGGGGGCGTGGCTGAGTGGCAGGATCTGGGCAAACCAGTTGAATGGGTGTGTCCTCGAAGCAGCCAATGGCCTACTCTGGAAGGAACTGGCCCAGAAACCAGAAGGAATTATGATTACAGACGATCTAAAGCATTTCTGCCCATAATGCTGGGATGCCGCATTCTTTCCAACACACGGAAAGAGGATCCTAGCCAGTGGACGGCCTGTTGCTCACCAGACAGAGCTACCCACACCTTTCCACTTCGGCCCTCCCAGCCAAAGAGCTCTTCACCGAGCTTCTGACCAGCCATTTCAGGTCTTCTCTTCAAGGAGCCCCAGTGGTTCCCAGAGTTGCCTTCAGGTCAATTGTAGGAGCAAGGAGACGGGAAGAGATGGTTTTCGAAGTCCCGACTTCAGCTATATATAGCAGCTCTGATTTTGTTCTGTTTCATGTCTTGGGATTCTTTTAATGATTTAAAAAAAAAAAGAGTTCCTCTGCTTTAAAAACATTCGAAAACAATTTTCTTCCTTCTCCATTTCTTTCTTTCTTTCTTATTCATTCATTCATTCATTCATTCATTCATTCATAGACAAACTGGGTCCAAGAGATGAAGAGTGAACCTGATCCCTTCAAGGTCACCAAAGATTTACATGTTACCAAATTCAACCCTCTTCCTAGTATATCTCTTGACAGAATTTGACCCAGTTTACCAATCTCTTTGTTTTGAAACATTTTCTTCCCTTGGCTGCCAAGAACATATCTTCTGGAGTTCATCCTTTCACACTGGCTGCTTCCCTGGTATCTTTTGCTGGGGCCCCCACAAGCCCCCTCCAAATACGGTCCTTTCCAGGTCTCTGCTCTGGGATCCTTCTTTGACTGTATGTTCTTCCCAGGTGATTACACCTGCCCTCATAGCTTGAAATGTTGTGTGAATGCCAGTGATTCCTGCTTGCATATCTACAGTTCTGACCTCTTCCCCTGAACTCAAGACTTGTATATACAACTTCCTGTCTTTTCCATTTGGGTATCTACTAGGCATCTCAAACTTAACATTTTGAAGACAGAAGTCTTGAATCTCCCACCTCTAGTCTATACCTGCCCCGCTGTCCCCATCCAGTAACTGGCAGCCTTCCATGCCACCTGGGGCATGAACTGGAGTAGTATTCCTCAGTGTGGAACGTGTTGCCAACAGGATTGCCTCAAACACGGTGGGCAACAACTTAGGAATGCTTGATTCTCCTCTTTCTCTAACCCCTACATTCAATTGATCAGCATCAGGACTCGCTCATCAAGTCCGACTTCCCAGACACCATCTGAACTCGTGCTATTCACAATGGGATGGCCTCTTATCTGGTCTCCTTGCTCATTCTCCTGCTTCTACTTATCTCACAGTCCATTCTCTCTTAGACTCCTCTAAGAATGTAAGTCAAACCGTATTACTCTCCTGCTCAAGACCTTCCAGTGACTACCTGTTGCGCTTAGTCTAGAATCCATGCTCCTTCCTTAATGACCTCAGGTGGTTTTACTCTTACCCTCTCTTCCCAATTCCCAGGCACAGGGGCTTTCTTCTGATCCCTGGAGCACTCCAAGTTCAGTTTCACAAGGGACGCTTGCAGTAGCTGTCCTCTCCGCCTGGACCCTTCTTCCCCTAGGCCTCAAACTCCCAATGTTCTTGCTGGCCTTCAGAAATGCCTTCCTTGACCTACTTTTTAAATGTAGCCTTTCCACGTACTTTCTCACATGTTTTCTCATTTTATTTCAATCACAGCATTAAATTATCCAACTTTTTCTGCTTTCTGTTTCTCTTATTCACTGTTTGATGTACTATCTCCCTCCACTTGAGGTCCCTGAAAATAGATAGGAACCTTGCCTACCTGGTGCAATGCTTTCTCCCTGGTGCCTAGAACAGTACCTGGCACATAACTGATATTCAGCAGGAAAATCCTTAGCAAATGAATGAAAGTGACTTGTCTGAGGACTCACAGCCCCTGGTAGAACTAAGACTCTGAATCAGGCTGCCAGACTCCCACTTCACAGAGGGACTCATGAGACTGACTTCAGGTGTCTGTTCAGGACAGAATGTTTTATGGATTTACATAATGTCTTCCTTCCCATGGAGCTAAACAAATAAATAAATAAAGTTCCCTGAGATATAATCTCTGGAGTCATGGGGATATTTTACTGCCTTGAAAATAATCTACTTGTTCAATAAACATTTATTGAGGGCCTATTACACAGAACTGTCAGGTACCAGGAATATAGCCATGACTAAGACACAGTCCCCACCCTCTTCTCTAGACAAGGAGACACCTAAGCAGATGATGACAGTATTCAAATTTTAGTGGACAGAATAATAGCTACCACACACTGAGCATTTATTATGAATGGGCACTCTTCTGAAAGTTTTGAGTGCTTAACACATCTATTTCTGACAGCAAGCTTATGGGGTATTTACTACTCCTCTCCATGTGTTACAGCCAAGGAAACTGAGACATAGGTTAGGTGATTTGCTCGGGATCAGAGAAGTAGCAAGTACTGAGCTGGACTTTGAACCCTGTGGAGTGCATCTTCGTAGTCACTATGCCGAACTGCTTCTCTCATGGGGGTGTGTGGGAAGTGAGCGTAGGGCATTGTTCCCTCTATCCCTGGTGGCAAGGGAGATGCAGGGAAGGCTTGACTGTGGAGATGACATTTGAGCTTGGATCTTGAAGGATGAGAAAGGACTCCCCCATGGGAGACCGTGAGGTAGAGGGCACTGCCCCTGAGCTGGGAAAGGACCTGATGGTCTCGGAAATCTGATGGTGTTCCAGGCAGCTGGTACAAGGTGAGGGGGCAGGAAGGGATGGCAGGTAAAGCTGGAGAGAAATGCAGGCGCCAGGGTGAGAGCTTGCTTCTCCTGCAGGGGAAGGAGTGTAAGTTTTCAGTCCTTGGCAATGCGGAGGGCAAGTGGGGATGGCCAAGCTGGTGAATTACACCAATTCCTGCTTTGGAATTGGAAGCCAATTCCAGGCTTGCTTTAGAAATGCTGCAGGGTTCATGCAAAGGAGGGCTGAGAGAAGTGGAGAAGGTGATAGCAAGCCTAGGAAGTGCTTGCAGTGGTCCGGGCAGCAGGTGCAGAGGGACTGCCCGGCTCTCGCAGGGGAGGTTGGGGAGTCTGAGACTCCCTGTGGAGGGACAGGAAGGACAGTAAGCTCAGTGTGCCTGCCTGAGGCATGTGTGGGCCATTTCTCCAGCCACCAGGGAGGTTGGCAAAGTCTCACCGGCCCCTGGCTCAGCTGCCCCACCCTCTGACTCCGGGCTCTGGGGACACAGCCTCCTTGGCCCTGCGGTGGCTGCAGCCCTGCTAGGAACCGGCTACCATCTTCCAGGTTATGGCTGCACCTTTGCTCAGCCCAGAAGTGATGTCAGTGCATTTCTGTCCCGCCTGTCCGTCACTGTTCTTTCACAACAGGATTTACAGACACTCTGAGGTCATACAGAACATGTTAACATATTTGGTAGATTAGTATCATTCTGAGGTTCCTGTGTTTGGTCACAGGGGATGAGTTCTTTTGGCATTTAGACAAGAAAGCACCAGAATTACCATGTTCTTGCTCCACATTTGATACATGGAAATGACCAGAGAAGAAACTCTCACTACCCATGGACCTTGGCAGACCACCCCTTGCCTTCAGGAAGAGCAGTGGTTCAGACTTCTCCCATAGCACTCAGGATCAGTAGAAAGAAGGGTTTGGGGTTATGAGGTTTTTTTAAATGGAGCTATTTCTGCCTCTCCAGTTTACTCTATTAAACTGGTCACAATGAATTTATTTTTTATTTTTTTTAAAGATTTTATTTATTTGAGAGTGAGCAAGAGAGAGAGAACATGAGTGGGGGGCAGAGGGAGAAGCAGGTTCCCCACTGAACAGGGGACATGATGTGGGGCTCGATCCCAGGACCCCAGGTTCATGACCTGGGCTGAAGGCAGACACTTAACCGACTGAGCCACCCAGGCACCCCATAGTGAATTTTTTATAAGAAAAAAATCCTAAATATAAAGAATTCCACTGACCTTCCGGGTGTAAGAGTTGTTCTCTGTGGTGAAAACCTGACTGGAGCCAGCTGTGACCAAGATGTTTCCTTATCAATTGTCCTGCCATGCATAGAAATTGCCCTTCCATCACCTTCCCTTACCCCTCCTCACCTGAGCATTTCAAAGAAGCTTCCCTGTGTCACAGGTGCGATCATCTGGGACTTTAGAGGAGGGAGGGCTGACGGTGATTCGCTCTCAGTATACCCTGATAGTTTTAAAGAACCTCTATTTTTTTTCTACTAACCACCTGGAAGATGGGATATTATCTTTATTTCAATTCCTGAACCCAATGCCTAAAAATATAGTTGCTATCAATATGGTGATTTTAACAAAATCTCACTGTCATCAACTTGGTTGTTTTTGTGAGTCAGTGTTGTTTTGTGATTCAGCCTGTGCAACACATGCTTGCATGGAGCTGCAGAGGTTTTCAGACTTGGGCACCTTTTACCAGCCTGGGGATTCCACAGATCTTACCACATTAGGGACAGATGTGAGCCATGATGCTGGAGCTCAGTGCGCTGGGAGGCTGTTGCAATAGATTAAACTGGGGTTGGAGTTGTTTAAGGCAGAACTTTTAAAAACATTTAAAAAGTTTGAAACACAAGTTGTAGGAGACGTTTTAAGGAAAAAAAAATTCCATTATGTACGATCTTGGAGATATGGTACCTTTTTTTTTTTTTTTTTTTTTGGTCTTGGAGAGTCACAATGCAATAAAGAAACTGTGTTTTGTCCAGTTTTCTTTACACATGGCATCTGCTTATACTTGTGATAACCATAGAACTATGGTGCATCTGTGCATCTGTGTGGGTAACAGTGCGAGAAACTTGCATGAATGATTTTTTTTGTTTTTTAAGAGAGAAAGAGAGGGTGTCCACGCTCAGCATGGACCCTGAGGCAGGGCTCTATCTCACGGCCCTGAGACCACTATCTGAGCCAAAATCCACAGTCGGATGCTTCACCAACTGAGCCACCCAGGTGCCCTGTAATGAATGATTTTCTAATGTTTGCCTAAAAAATGCAAGATGCAAGACCACTGTCCTATGTGTGGATGTTCCATTCAGGTTGTATTGCCATTAGTTCTTTTCCTATGGGTTTTTCGAAGCTTCAGGTCGTAGGTTGTAAGTTCATTTTCATGACTCTTTCTAGTCTCACTACCTCCCATACCATGGCATTCTCCTTCCTCATCAAATCTGTGGGACGAATGGTCTAGGTTTTCTCGTATCTCCTAGTCACCTTCCGCTTGCTGGTTAATTACACTGCGCCACCAGCAGGCGCCTAACGCTGCTCTCTTGTGCCACCAAAAAGAAGCTTCGTGCCAATTCCAAAGATTCTTCTAAGGTGCCTTTACCCTTTCTGAGCCAATCAATAATGTTACAAAATAATTCAACTCTGGGAATGCCATCCTCCTCAAGCTTTTAGGACGTTAAATTAGCTCTTCCTAGTATCTCAGCTGTCCCTTCTTTGCCTCTATACATCCCGCTTGTCTCCTCCCTCATCCACATAGTACATGAGCTACCTATTAAACATCTGTTACTCACTTTATACTTTATTCACTTTCATTTCACCTTCACAGTGGAGATTGGCTGTAGTGCTCCATTTTACTGTTGAGAAACCAAGGTTCAAGGGCCTCAAGATAACTGCTTAAGGTCACGCAGCTAATAAGTGGCAGATAAAAAAAACGTATTTGGATTTGTCAAACTCCCAATTCTGTATTATTTTCTCTACTCCTGTATCTCAAACTGGGGTATGAGTATCCTGGATGAGGGGGCAGGTAAAATTGTTGAATCTACTAGATTATCTATACCGCTTAAGCATTATGGGGAGAAAGTAAGTACTTTAAAGTATTTTCATGGTAAAACAAGCCAATCCATAATATGTGCTAAAATACATATTTCAAAAGAACTTTTTAATTAAGTAGGCTCCATGTCCAGTGTAGAGCCCAATGCAGGGCTCGAACTCATGACTCTAAGATCAAGACCTGAGCTGAGATCAAGACTCAGATTAGTTAACTGACTAAGCCCGCCAGGTGTCCCTCAACAGAACTTTTAGGATGAAACTTGCAACTGCAATGAAATGTGCCCTTTAAAAAAAAGATTTTATTTATTTATTTGATACAGAGGGAGAGTGCAAATGGGGGGAGGAACAGAGGGAGAGAGACAAGCAAACTCTGCACTGAGTGTGGAGCCTGACACAGGGATCACTCTCATGACCCTGAGATCATGACCTGAGCTGAAATCAAGAGTCAGATGCTTAACCAACTGAGTCACCCAGGCGCCCCTGAACTGTGCTTTTTGAGTTAGCTTTGAGCCAAGTACCTAGAATCCCAAGGATATCAGTTTATTCTTATTTACCATCCAGGCTACACCACAGAAAATACACTTTGCTCATACCCCGCTACTCCCCATTGCAAGAACCATTATGTAGGGTTCTAAGCTCAGTTCTTGTCCCTAAACATTCCTGTAGGGACTTCATTCATCCCATGGTTCTATTGCTAGCTTCTATTCTCTCTTTTGATGTATGCCACTGATTCAATTATTCTTTCCTCCATGAGAACTTTACTGTACATCTTTTAACTTACAGGACATCTCTATCTCCCTGTGTGTCCAGAAACAGCAAAAAAACATTTAAAAATGACATTCCTTATGTATCCCTCCCAACATGCTCCTTCTCCATGAGTTTTGCTGCTGTTTTCCCAATCATTCCTACTTGAAACATTGCACGGACTCCCTGGTAATCCACATTGGCCTTATCCTAACATCTGTAGAGTTTGGAACATCAGTTCCCTGGTGGTTGGCCACCCTCAGTCAGTCCCTCATTAGTCCTTGTTTAGCTCAGTGATTCTCAAACGGGCAATTTTGTCCCCCAAGGAAGAGCTGGCAATGTCTAGAGACATTTTTGGTTGTCCCAGTTGACATCTGTTGGGTAGAGGCCAGGGATGCTGTACTGCTAAACCTCCTACCATGCACAGGACTGCCTACACAACACTGAGCTCCAACAGTCAAAATTGTGGTTGAGAAACATTAGCCTGGTCTATGAGAAAATGTTACCTTTCTCATAGAAAGGAAAGGGTTCTTTCCTTCTGAAGTATCACCCTCCATTTGGTTGCCGGCATGGATCATGCCACCATTGAAAACTTTCAGTGGTTCCTAGCAGATCTCTCATCCTGTCATTCAAGAATCTCCAAAATAGTTCTACTCCTTCCCTTCATTGCATACTGCCATACGGCACCTCTTACACTAGATCTTCCCCCAGCTGTGTTCTCTACTGTGGATGCCTTGATTTTTTTCTCCCTTGCCCTCACCCCTCCTATCACTGCCTATGAAAACCCTGCTCCTCTTTCCAGCCCAAATCCAAAGACTGCTGTACTTTCTAAAGCCTCTCCGGATACTCCCAAAGGTGTAACATCTTTCTTAACTCTTCCCTGGGTGGGATGCCATCATCAACAAGTTGTATTTCCTTGTGGGTGGCAACTGGGTCTGGCTGCTCATACCTAGATTCATACAACACTGAGCCTCATCTGGCATGTTTCAGGATTGCAATTGAGGAGGGAGAAGTGGGAGAAATGTGAAGGGAATGGGCATTCATACAGAGAGGAACAAAGAAGAGTGTGGAGAAGGAGAGTTAATAGCCCCATCACTGTGCTGAGAACTGGTGCCTTGGCATCATCTGCTTTTCCAACTGCCATCTTCCATCAAGGGATCTCTACAGCTTCTCCAATTCACTCCTTCTTTCCTGCCCTCCTTCCTTCCCTTTCTACTTCCCTCTTTCATTTCTTTTAGGACATTCATTCTCAAAAGGGGGACTAGTGATATCACCACCAAGGGGCTAAAGATTGCTTCTTGGAATGGGCAGAAGACATGAACAGACATTTTTCCAAAGAAGACATCCAGGTGGCCAACAGACCCATGAAAAAGTGCTCAGCATCGCTCGGCATCAGGGAAATACAAATCAAAACCTCAGTGAGATACCACCTCACACCAGTCAGAATGGCTAAAATGAACAAGTCAGGAAATGACAGATGTTGGCAGGGATGCGGAGAAGGGGAACCCCCCCTACACTGTTGGTGGGAATGCAAGCTGGTGCAGCCACTCTGGAAAACAGTATGGAGGTTCCTCAAAAAGTTGAAAATAGAGCTACCCTATGACCCAGCAATTGCACTGCTGGGTATTTACCCCAAAGGTACAAATGTAGGGATCCAAAGGGGTACGTGCACCCCAATGTTTATAGCAGCAATGTCCACAATAGCCAAACTGTGGAAAGAGCCAAGATGTCCATCGACAGATGAATGGATAAAGAAGATGCGGTATAAATATACAATGGAATATTATGCAGCCATCAAAAATGAGATCTTGCCATTTGCAACGACGTGGATGGAACTGGAGGGTATTATGCTAAGCGAAATAAGTCAATCAGAGAAAGACAAATATCACATGATCTCACTGATATGAGGAATTTGAGAAACAAGACAGAGGATCATAGGGGAAGGGAGGGAAAAATGAAACAAGACAAAACCAGAGAGGGAGGGGCACCTGGGTGGCTCAGTTGGTTAAGCGACTGCCTTCGGCTCAGGTCATGATCCTGGAGTCCCGGGATCGGGTCCCACATCGGGCTCCCTGCTCAGCAGGGAGTCTGCTTCTCCCTCTGACCTTCTTCCTTCTCATGCTCTCTCTCTACCATTCTCTCTCTCTCTCTCTCTCTCAATAAATAAATAAAAATCTTAAAAAAAAAAAAAAAACCCAGAGAGGGAGACAAACCATAAGAGACTCTTATTAATCTCAGGAAACAAACTGAGGGTTGCTGGAGGGGAGGGGGGTGCTCAGTGCAGAGTTGGCTTGTCCCTCTCCCTCCCCTCTGCTCCTCCCCCTTTTTGCATGCTCTCTCTCACGAATAAATAACATCTTCAAAAAATATTAAAAATATTAAATTCTTTCATTTGTAAATAATAAAGAAAATATAAAGTACTTCAAATTTGGTTGTGATTTTCTCATGTATTACTTTATTCATTTTGTCTATAAGGAAAATGAGCTTCAGAGAAATGAGGTACATTAATTCATCAAGATCTCAGTGGAGTGCCTACTAATTCACAGGGTTTCCAAGGTTTAAGAGAATTACTGCAAGGAAAACAGGAGCAAGACTGGTACATGCTTCCCACAATGATACTAGCTACAAGAATCAGCAGCAGCAGCAGCACCACCACCACTACTCCTGTTTTTTACCTCATTCCAGGTTCTGTGATTAGGTACTGGGAATAAGCGCACGCTCTACGGGTGAAGCAGGAAATCACCATAGAATGCATAACTGCAAACTCTGGTAAGTGCAGGGAGCCATGAGAGTGTGTAAAAGGAGGAACTGAGGTAGTGGTAGAGAGGCGAGGGCAGGAGGAATGAGGAAGGCTCCCAAGGGCAGTGATAATAAACTGGGATCTGAAGAATGAGTTGAGTTAAGTGGGTGAATTAAGATGTGAAAAGTGCTCCCTGGGGAGGACCAAAGTATGTCAAGGTTTCTGAGCAGAAAGGAGCATGGAGAGTATTTGAAAGACAGAAGCACCAGCATGCCTGGAGCCTAGAAAGCGAGGCAGAAAGTGGCTCAGGGTGAGTCTGCAGAGGCACCCTGGGCCTCGTAGACCATAGCAAGAGATTTAGTTTTATGCTGAGATAAATTGGAGCTGTTGAGGGTTTTGAGTAAGGGAGTGATGTGCTGTGTGTGATGTGCTGTGACTTAGGCTATTGTGGGGAGAATGGATTGGGGGGAGGATGAACAGCAAAACTGGAAGGGAGGTGATCAGTTGAGAGTTCTTGCAGTAGCTCAGGCCCAAGGTGATAGTGGTGGGGACAGAAGATACTTAGAAGGCAAAACCAGTGAGAATGGATTACACGTAGAGTGTGAGAGGGAGGCGTTGAGGACAACCCCTGGGCTTTGAGCTGCATGGATGGTGGTGGCCTGTCAAAGGCCACCTAATTAGCAAGCAGCACAGGCAGGCCTGGGATCCAAGGCTTACACCAATGACCCATGACACATCACAGCTGCTTCCCAATGGCTGTGGTTGATCGACTTCTGCCCCATTGCCTGTTGAAACATTATACCCTTGGATATGGACCTCATAGAAACGTTCTTCCCAAGGTGGAAGCTTCTAATAATCTTGGACTTGGAGTTAGGGGAGCTGGATTAAAATTTCTGTAGCATGGGCAGGCCACTCCAAATTGCTGAGCTGACATCCTCATTGTATTAAACACAGATGGTCAAAATACCCACTTCAAAGGTTAGTTCTGGGGACAGGGTGGTAGAAGGGAGCCAGTCTACAATGAGTACATTTGAACTTGAAGCCTGGGAGCTGCATTCATTCTGCTTCTCAAGTTATGGTTGTATCTTTTTCTCTATAGGCTGTTTTTGCGACATGTGGGCCAAGAGGAGCTTTTGGTTGGATATTTTTGTTCTGGAGTCCCAGGTGAAGTCGGCTGTTAGAGGCTCAGGAAATGTGTGCTGCAAAACCTGCCCCCCACTCTGTCCCTCGCCGTCAGCAGGTGGGCCGCTAAATTGTTCTGTGTTTGAGGTCCAGACATAAAACACCATAGTGAGTTAAGAGCCTAAGTAAGGCAGATAATCTCCAAGTTACAGTGTGTCAGAGTCACCTGTGATGACTTTTTAAAAACACAGATTGCTGGGTTCTTACCACCCCACATATTGTAATTTGGTAAGCCAGCGTGTGGCCAAAGGATCAAATTTTCAGAAGCTCTGAAGGTGAAACTAAGGCTGGTCATGTAAGTGCTGCCCCGAAGGAAACACAAGCCTAGAGTGTTGCCGATTTGGCTAGGATTCTTTGAGGGCAGAAACCCTGTCTGGTTCCCTACACCAGGGCCTAGTGGGGTGTTAAACAAACATTTGAGCTCAATTGAATAAATTACTGAGTCTTGTTAAATTGAATTACTGTACCATGGCCTTATTTTCCTTCCCATCCATCCCAGGTCAAATGTTGACAAGTCTGCTACGATTTTAGGAACAATGGATTTTAGAGAGAGGGGTAAGGTTCAGGAAAGTGTGTGTGTGTGTGTGTGTGTGTGTGTGTGTGTGTGTGTGTGTGTGTGTGTGTGTTAGGAGCTATGGAAATCCCAGCGTACTACTGAGCAGGCTAAGAGGATTTGGGATTCTCATCCATGAGGACCTGCTGCTGATGGGACTCCATTCTAACTCTACCATTCACTGGAAATTTTCATGGAGATACAGAATGAAAAGTAAATGAAGCTAGACCCAGGTTTAATAAGGCACTATCTCCCCCCTGATGCATTCTCCCTGAGAACAGGGAGCCAAACCCTAGAGGTCCCCTCATGCTCTGAGGGCAGCATCCCAAGGGCTGCAGCTCCCTCTGGACCACAAAGGCTTCCATTCTCTTGCCTGTGCAGCAGCTCATCCTCACATCTCCCATCACATCTCCCTTCCTCCTGTACTGAAGTCTTGTATTGCTTGTGAGAGTCAAATGTTACAACAGCTGGAGCAGAACATCCCACCAGGCTTGCTTTCCTGCCACCATAGGCATGGGCCTCTGACCAGCTCTCCTATATAGCACATGTCCTAATAGATATTTGAAAAGCAAAACTTAAAACGAATCGTATACTTGGTAGACATATGATTTCAAAATACCATGTACAAGAGGATGTACTTACAGGAAACACAGGGTAAAGAGCAAAAAGGTCTCGGAAAGGACAAGGAAGGCAACTCTGGGGACTAGTTTTTTCCTTTATCCTAACCAATTTTCCCACTAGTGTTGATTCCTGTCACCTCACCCCTTATTCCCACAATCGCTGTCCCACTTCTTTCTTCCAGACTGGTTCATGCTTTCTAAAGGAACTTGATTTTGCCTGCAACCTTTGATTGATCCTGGGGTCAATGTCAGCCTTTGCAAGGCCACCAGATGGACAGGAGGAATTTGGGAGCAAACAGAAGAACAAGGTTTGAGCCCTGGATTCCCTATGTGAGTGACCATGGATGACATCATCCACCCTAATAAACACCTATGTCATGCTCTATGCCTTCCAGAAGTGGAGTGAACATCAGAGCAAGGAGAAGAGTTTAGAACTACATCCGTGATGCAGAGGGAGTTAGAGGCCTGTTTTTATTATTATTATTATTATTATTAGGGCAGGCCCTTTGAGCAGGAGGTAAGCTTGCTGGCTTAAAGGTTAACTTTAGCATCAGAATTCCTCCTTTACAATTTTTGGGTTTTAAATAAAAGTGTGTTTGTTTTTCTTTCTCGTATCCTGTAACGTTGTAAGGCACCCTACCGCATGTCTGAAAGTTCTGTGTAAACACATTTGTCGGGTGGGCAACTCGTATATGTGAAAAGCTGTTGCATGCAGTTGACAGAGCGTTAGTGAGTCACACCAGTGATAACAATCTTTCTGGATATGATGTCACCCCTTGCATTCTGGGAGGGACTTGTTTCCCCAAACCAATAGTTACTCAGCAGAAATCTCCTGTTTTTCTAAAATGTGGTCAGTTTTGGGATGAATATAAAGCAGTTCTGAGATGCCATGGAGAGAGGAAGGCCATCAACCACTTTTCTTTTCTTGGAAATACAGTCTGTCTCCACCTACCCACCCTCCCAAACTTCCCTGTCTGAATCCAGTCCATGCTCAGAACACACCCTCTCCTTTGCAAAGTACTTTGGAACATCAGCACTTTAGGAAACGAACAACCAAGCTCCCCAAGGCCCGGGCTACTACTCAGTGATCCTATTTGCCAGAGAGGTTGGATTGAAGAGCATTCTGGGTTCCACCCAACCCCACATAAGTAAGAAGTGCATTCTCATACAGAACAAAGGGAAGGCATCCTATCAGACAGGATTTTACCATGTAGGAGTAAACCAATGATTTAACCCAGACAGTATGACCCACAGAAACTACTACTCTATCAACCTATAAACCCCATTTCTGACATTCTGGCATCAGCCTTATTATCCAAACATCCAGACTCTTAACAGTGCTCACGTTTGGCTTAGAACACGAGTCATTTACCAAGAGCTGCTATGCACCTTACACTGTGTTAGGCACAAAGGAAAAGGAGAAAGCATATATTGAGTGCTGTGGAATGGCGTTAGGTTCTGGAACATGGCAATTGTTGAAAAGTGCTATTATCATTGTTGTTGCCATTGTAGTTTATTGTCGTTGTTGTTGTTGGGTGTCATTGTCCCTGGGCAAGTTCTCTATCTTGCACCAGTAGTGTTTGACGTCTCTGATTACCCCCTTCTTAAACCTCTCTCCTCTTAGGTTCTCCTCCGACTTCTTGAACCATACTTTGTTTCATTTGTTTTTATAATACATATGTATCTAACTTACCTATTGATCTATCTCTCTCTCACATATTATTACTGTCTCTTCTCTCTGGCTTCACCTTAATCTAGTCTGGATTGTAGCAGACACTTCTTTAATCTCTCTCTCTAGCCTGTGAGCCCCTTGAGGGCAGGGACCAAGGCCTATGTGTCTCCATATGCCCAGAGTCTGGTAGATGCATATATGCCGAGTGCATATATGATCAGTGAATCAATAAATGAATGAATGACCTAGCATGTTAATCTTTCCACCACTAAGCTTTCCTTCTCCAGCCAGTCGTGCCCAGTGAAGGAATAGCTACCTCCTGAAAATTCCATCTTTATCCACTTATTTCTTGCTCAAACATCTAAGTGTCTCTCCTTTACCCTGCAGGCCAACTTTCCAGCCACACCCATCCTGTTATCTTGCTCTGTCTAATGTCCTGTCCAATGCCACTTCCTACTCTTGTCTGCATAAATCCTGCGGCCAGGCAGGTTGGATTCCTGTCAGGCACTGAATTTTTGTATACTCAGTCTTTCTAGATCCTTGCTTATGACTTTCCAACCTTTCTCTCTGACTATCCAAATCTGACCCATCATTCAATGCCCACCGATCAGGTCCTAGCAACAATATAGCCCATATAGACACAGCCCCTTCTCAGAACTTCCCACACCCACACTGCCTCTGCTTTGGCTCCTCATCAAATGCTGCCCTGTATTATTATCTGACAGTCAGTTCATAAGGTCTTGATAGTAGAAGCCATGCCTTATGTTTCTTTTGGATCTGGACCATTTTTGAGGAGTCTTGTCAAAGGAGTCCTATCAGAGTGAACTAAACGCAACATAAATTTTACAGAAGAGAATGCTAGAACATGTAAAGCTGAGTTTGGCCCTTCTTGTTTCCATCAAATCACTAAATTTACTACTTTGGATATGGAGCAGATCAAAGTGAAGTGTTTGGGTCTCTAGTATATCTTGCATAACAGATCCTAATGATGATGATGAAAGTGGTAGCAGCTAACATATTTGAGTACTCACTGTTCTACATGCAAGGCCTTGTGCCAAGTATTTTAATATTTTAATTTCATCATAAAAATCCTTAGAAATATATTCTATTATCCCACTTTGCAGATGAGGGAACAAACCGAGGCTTCAAACATTTCTCAAGCCCATTTCTCAAGTATCAGTCATAGACGTGGGCTCATGCCCAGTGCTAGATTCCGAAGATACAGAGATGAACCAGACAGTCTCTACCGTCAAAGAGTTTACAGACTAGATGGGAAGAGGAAAATAAAAAATTATGATTCAGTTTAATAAGTTCAATGCCAGAGTTATTACTAGCCCTTCTTCTATCATATGGTCACTGAAGTGACCAACCCTCTCCAATGTCCAAACAATGCTTTACAAATCATGTCATCACTTAACTTCTGCAGTCTTCTTCCCAGTAACCTATAATCCCAGTTTAGTCATGACAAAGCATCAGCAAATTTCGGTAGAAGGATATTGTAGAATATACCTGACCAGTAGTCCTCTAAACTATCAAGTTAATTAAAAACGAGGAAAGCCTGAGGAAGTCACAGCCAAGAGGAGCCTAAGGAGACACAATGATGAAATGTGATGTGGTGTCCTGGATGGGGTCCTGGGACAGAAAATGGATATTTCAGATAAAATCTAAGGTAATCTAAATAAGGTATGGACTTTAGTTAATAACAACGTACCAATCCCTGTTTATTAATGTACCATACTAACGTACCATAATAATTAACATAAGATGTTAACAATAGGGAAACTGGATATATGGGGACTCTCTGCACTATCTTCTTGGTTTTTCTGTAAATCTTAAACTGTTCTAGAATAGAAAGTCTACCAACAGATAATAATGTTAACCCTTAAAATAAGGGCTGTGAATAACTGTCAGGATAGTGAGGCTGGTAAGGCAGGGAATCTGAGCAAAGGAGTCCATTTGGGTTGGAAGGTAAAGAGGGGAAGGTGGTGAGCTTGGTTTTGGAGATCTTGTCTTGGAGAGTAGGGTGGGAAGCCCACCTCTCTGATAGGAGCTGAGGAGCTTGATTCGGAGTTGAGGGGAGTGGGAGAGGAAACCTGGGTTGAAGACACACACTTGGGAGCCATGGTGCGTGGAGGTGGTAGTTGAAGCACTTGATGTCCTAAACACCATTTTGGAGATCAGCAGCCAGCAACTCTGTTATTACTGCATGATGGATGAGCCAGAGGAGGCTGGGGGAGAGCCAGTTTGATTATAACTGCAGAGCAGCTGGGGCCTTTCATCCTCGGGGGGAGCCAAATCATCCTTGTGGGCACAGGCGCTGGTTTGTTTTTTAAATTCTGGAAGGCATTTTCCAAGGCAAACTCTGGATATGATAATTATGCTGGCTGGTAAGTTGATCTCGCCTCAACTTCATAGACAGGGATCCCACAACAAAATGCTTCCGTGGTATTCAATGCTTTGGCTTTCTTTGAAAAAGGAAGATTTTAATTCTTTCTTCTATAGTAGGTGTAGGGTAATTGTGTTAGATGAAACTATTTTGATAACCATCTTTCTCGAGGACACAGCACCTCAGTAGTTTTTAAAAACCTAAGTTAATTAGATATCTGATGTTAACAAAAGCTTCCATTAAAAAAAAAAAAGGCTGCACCCCCCCCCCCCAGACTCTTGCTATAGCAGAGGAGTCAATGCTAAGTACAGCTTTTCTCATCAAACTGGCACTTTTGTATAGTTAATCATAGATGTCTACAGCCTCTGAGATGGAGGAGGCAACCCTTCCCCCCAACTCTTACCCCCAAGGATGAAAGCCCCATCACCAGGGTAAAATCTCTGCTTTTCATGTGACAATCCTAGTGAGCTGGGTCTTACATATACTAAGATGTTAACTTTGCTTGGCATTCAAGGATGGTCTGGTTTGTAGGAAAAGGCCATATCTCAGATACACAGGAGGGATGGTCTTAGTTAACTCTAAGGTAAATATCCTGGGAAGAATGAAAGGCTGTGCAGAATTTATCTGGCAAATTTATCCTGGCAAAATGACTAGCCTCCTAGAAATGCTCCCAGCAATGGATTCTCAGAAATGTAGAGTCTCCTGACTATAAGCAAATGAAGTTTAGAAAGGGCTGCTATATAAATCCTCCCCAGACATGCAAGCATGCACATGTTTGTTGCATACAAACACACAAAACCCCCTTTTGACATCCAAGTTGGGCAACGCAAGGGCAATTTCATTAACTTTCTTTAGTTAGAGAAAGAAAGAGTTGGTAGCTGGAGAGGCTAGCGGGCAGCTTTGGCTCCTGGCAGAAGGCAGAGTGGGCTCCGGGGCCACCAGCAGCCTGTGTCCAAGCTTCCGCTCACTTCTCACAGGCCCTGTAACCACAGGTGTGCTGGCTAGCTCCTCGGGGTCTCGGCTTCCTTCTTTAAGGAATGGGGATAAAGATGAACATCTCAGTTCAACTGAATGTCTTCCAAGTGTCAGGCACTGGGCTGGGGCTATAGTGGTGAACAACAAAAATACAATTGCCCCGCTCCGAGACAGGTACATTTCAGGGAGATTGCTGTGAGTATCCAGAAATTTCCAGTATGCATGTGGCTGGGCACATGGTCACCGAGTACACAATGTTATTGTCATTTCTCCCACCCCAAACTGAGTACTTCAACTTAAATAAAAGTACAGCCTAACTACAGGACATTTAGCAGCACTAGGCCTAGGACTGAAGTGTATTCGTTTGTGGAGCCTCAAAAGACTTCAATAGCAAACACATTACAAAGGCAATGGGCTTTGGAGCCATCAAGAACTGGCCCTGAAATCTTTGCCTTGGCCTTCACTACCTGCATGACATTGTCCAATTTGTATATTCTCTCTGAAGCTGAATTTCCCCCTTTGTAAACTGGAGCTACTGTTAGAGATACCTACCTGAGGCTTACATTATAGGTGATAAAGGAAATATTATATATGAAAATGGCTTGTTCCAGGGCAAAGAGATACCCACGTTAGCAATTCTTGTGTCTTTTCATTACTATCACTGAGAAAACACCAACTATGACGGCATCCCCCATGCGGTGCCTTTGGGGCTGGTGGTCTGGACTGATACAGCAGTGACATTACGCATTTCATAGGCTTTAGAATGACAGTCAATCACTGGAAGGATTTGTAAATAAGTCCTGACCTAATTAAGAGCAGATCCAAGGACTGTGACTTACTTTTGAGTAATAGCAGCACAGACCATGGTGCAGAAAGAAAGCTCTAGAATGGTCTTTCCCAAGGGCACACGAGCCCTATTGGTAGTGCTTTGCATCCATTGTGACCCCCACTTGGTCTCCTTCTCAGCTGACTTGATTCCTCTCCATTTCAGGGACTGAGGGGAGGGCATTTAAGAAACACACATGTACCTCAGTCTCATGAACACCCCTCACCAGTAGTCAACCAGCATTGCAATTTGAGGCCAATTTCTTTTGGGTCTTATAATCCAAGATGAGTTCCAGGCTCACCGGAGGACCCACCGCAGGGCTTGGGGAACTTTCATGATCCCTGCAAACTAGCAGTTTAATCCTGATAGTCCTAGAGACATGAGCCAGTCTGAAGGGTCCGCCTCACCTTTTCTTCCGAGAGGCCATGGCCATGGCATGCTCATGCCAGCAGGATCTTGGAGAGTCTCAGATGTTCCAGAGTTTTTAGGTGAGCTTGCAAGAATTCCACCTGTCTTAGAACAATGTAGTAGAACTCACCAGTTCTGTTATGCCAAGCTACTATACTTTCATGAATTCATCGGGTTTCGTTCATCGATTGTACCCCGGTACCTTTGCACGTGTTTTTACTCTGTGGGAGGGAACTATTTCTCCTTTGCCTGCCTATACATCCCTGTTCAGCTTTCAAAACCCAATTCAAGAGTCCCTCTGTGGAGACAGCCCTGATTCCCACCCTCTCTCTACACCACCGACAGATGTGGCTTCAAATCCCAAGACTTGGCCCATTTAGTGAGTTCTCAAGAAGTGATTATTGTTTTCTCAAATTCTTGGAGTTGACCTGGTTTCTTCTCCAGTCTCTGATAATTAGAGCAAGTGCAATGTGGGATGCTGGAAATCAACTATGCAGTTGTGAAACCTTTGATTTGAAGCAAGATTCTAGGTTGCTTAAAGGCGAGTTATGTAAGCTTTGCATTGTGCAACGGGCAGGAGGACCTCACTGCGAGCTGAGATTGGGAAGCGATTGCTGGTGCAGCAGCACCTCTGCCTCCTTCCCACCGGGGCCATCACACCTCCCAGCCTCAGCACAGCTCAGGGTTCAAAACAGGCACTCAGCACAGATGTGCTATATCTGGGGGACAGGAAAGCAAGCTCGGGGAGGGACGGGGGAGCCTGGGAGTCCTTCTCCCATCTTCTCAAGGACACTTAGTGATCCACTTAAAGAACCCATCTTGGCTGCCCTGGAAGCATTTCCCCAGTTTCAGATAGTAATCAGGACAGAGAGGCAGCCACATGATTGATGATGAGGCTGACTTGCTTTAGAGGTAGGCGTTTGGGTGAAAGATGCCATCAGAGCTCCAAGCGGTCATTATTACTAATCAAATGTAGGTTTTTTGATGATATGAAAAACATTGTTTAATATTCTTGGAAAACTAACCATTCCATAATAATTCCTTCTACGTTTTCTATTTGGAAATCCTTCTACTAAAGATTTCTATCAGAAGAAAGAGCTGAACCAAAAGAGAGAGAACTAGGACCTCCACATAGCAAGCCAGGCCCACGGGGACTAAGGCGCTCGTTGTCCCTTGGAGATATGGAGCAATTGTTGGGCCATGGTTTTCAATCCATCTCTACCCCTCTCAATGCTTCCCTCCCCAGGGGGCCTTGCTTTGCCCTCAACCAGAGGTGGCCTTTCTTCCTCCACACCTTGTTTGTCTTTCTACCATAGCTGTTCGTGTGTCTTAATACTCTTAGTAAATGAAGAACTCCTTACTTTCGGAGACTGTGACCACATGGCTTGGTGGAAAGAACATACACTCCGGAGATAAACAAGCTTGGGTTGAAATTTTTATGTCATCGATTAGCTGTGTGACATTAGGTAAGTTGCTTAACCTTTCTGACTTGGTTTCATCATCTACGAACCAGGGATAACACAGCCGCCTACTTTGCAAGTTAGTTGCAATGATAGAGTAAGACCGTGTGAATGAAGGGCTTTGCAGCTCAGCTTAGTGCTCTGGGATTAGACAGCCTCCCCCCTTGCCCCCGCCCCCAACTAGCTGGTCAGTCCTGTCAAGTTACTCAAAGTTCTAAGCCTTTTGTAATATAGGGCCAACAGGGCCCTCCTCATAAAGTTTGGAAGGATTAAATGAGTGAATAGATATAAAAAGCTTACCACAGAACGTGACACAAAGAGAACGCTCATTAAGTGCCGGCTGTCATCCGTGCATCCGTTTTGTATGCCTTCCTTCCACCTTGATCTTCTGAAGCATCCAGCAAATGCCTGACAGAGACAACAGATACACTTGAACTGAAATGACGTCATGTTGCATGGCTCATCACGTGATCACTTGAATGACCATTTCCCCTATTCCAGTGTCTTCTAGTGTCAAGGATTTTTCTTAGTCTTCCCTTGAAATCAATTTCTATATTTAAAAGGAAGACCTCAGCTAAAATGTCAAGATTTAGCTAGTTTAGAGGAGAAGGGAAATAAGGGTTTTGAGTGAACACACAGGAGAGAGACAGAAAAAGAGGAGGAGGAGGAGGGGAATGACTAAAAGGTGAAGGGACAGAGAACATTCTGGAAGAGGAATAAACATTCTGAAAGATGACTGCTAGATGAATCTTGCACAGATTCCTATGTTCCTCCTACACTCATTATAAAACCATGGCTTGGATTTTAGAGATATGGTCACTGTCCCTAGGCCGTGATAGTGGTTGGAGGATGGTTGGCAGTTGGCATATTCCTTGCCAGGAACATTTGGCATCCAGGAACCTGCAACCAGGATGGATCGGTCCCACAAGCATGGCTCATAAGGAGCCCAGTAAAGTCCCTGCTAGCCCCACTAGCTGGCAGCCACAATGGCTCAGAGCATGCATCTCCAGAAACCAAGTGTTTCATTCTTAGTCAAAATTTTGGGGAGACATGGCCAGACCCCCTTCACACTTGGTCTGGCAGCAGAGCCCAATCAAAGGCAATTGCTGGGCTCTGGGCCACGCTGGTCTTGGCCAGCTCCCTCTGCTTCCAGTGAGTCAAGCCCAGCACGTAGCCTGCAGAGTCACTTTAGAGCCCTGGGTCTCTGTTGCAATTAGAGCATGTAATTGGAAAATCCAAGATGATTCTATTTGGGAGAATTCTCTTTTCACCAAAACCCAAGCAATTCTTAGAAACCATCCAGAAATCCGGGCCTGTAGCTTTTTTTTTTCTTCTTTCTGTTTCAGAACTATCTCTGGGGAGCACCGACCAGGAAGAGAACACTGTGATCCTTTAGATTCCTGGATGTAAATAGAAATCTACATCTACTCTGGAAAGGGCTTCAAGGTCAAGGACATGACATGTTTACCCAGGAGATTTCATCATACCAGAACTTTCAACCAAAATGTTAGGTAACTACTTTAGTCTACCACCTGACCACAGATACCATTTCCTTAAGGATCCCACAGGAGACGCCACCTACTCATCCACAGACTCCAGATTTTTGGAATTCATGCTTGAGAGTAAAAAGCAGTTTAGCTTTTCCAAAACTTGTTATACAATAGGTCATGTTTCACTTCACTCTTCGACTTGTAAATCTCCTAAGAAAATGCAGGGCTTTGCGTTCACCCCTTCCCTGAGATGTTCAGGAAATAGCATACTTGTGATTTCCTTATGTTAAGCAAAATTTCCTAACTTCCTTTCTTCCCTCCATCCCATCCAGGAGTTGGGCTTTGCTCTGCAAAAAGAAAATCCTCGTCCTGTGGTCTTGCCCCTCTTGACTCTGCAACAAACAGTATGTTCTTATTTTGCTTATGGTCCCGCTTACCAGTCCAAAGCTGGAAACAAGTACTTCCCAGAGCTTTTGTTTGGTCCCCCTGCCCCCACTTTTCTTCTGTTTTTCTTCTAGCATAACATTTCTTTTTAAAATTTAGACATAACATACATGCAGTAAAGCTCACACATCTCAGGTGTACAGCTCAGTGATTTTTCTGCTTACATGCACATTTGGTTAACAACCACTCTGATCAAGATGTGGACCATTTCCAGCACGCAGGAGTCTCCTGTGTGTCTCCTGCCTGTCAAGAGCTCCCACCAAGGGTAATCACTATTCTGACGTTAGTTGTATCTGCTCTTGAACTTCATATAAATGGAATCATACAGCAGGTACACTTTTGTGTCTGGTTTCCAGTGCCTTTCTACTGGGAATTCACCTTCTTCCTTAACATATGAGGGACACTGAACGAATATTCACTGGGATGAATGTGAAAAAGCTTCATGTATGAAACTGATTTTTTAAAAGGACATCTTATTTATTTATTTATTTATTTATTTTAGAGGAGGGAGGGGCAGAGGGAGAGAATCCCAAGTAGGCTCCATGCCCAGCGCAGAGCCTGATGCGGGGCTTGATCGCACCACCCTGAGATCATAACCTGAGCCGAAATCAAGAGTCAGACTCTTAAGTGACTGAGCCACCCAGGTGCCCCAAAAGGACATCTATTTTAAAGAAAATAGTTTCAAGTTCAGATCAGATCTTCTCTTATAAGGAAAATAAGGATATTAGCAAAATCATTGGTCATAGGTAACATTGAAAAAGAATATGAAATATTCCTTGGTCCTATACCCTTCTCCTCAGCAGCCACAATAATAAATTCTTCCAGCTGAGAGGTTCACATTGGTCTTTCTTTTTGAATTATTATTTTCAAAGAGGAGCCTGATGCCAGGGAAGGGGCACAGCTCTGGAGTCAGAGCCTGGGGTCGAGCCTGGTTCTGTTGGCACCACTGTGAAGGTAGCACAGTGGAAAAGATCAGAGAACCTGGTCAAGAGGCTTCTGAGTTGTGTTTGGGGAGTTTCTCACCATTTCAGCCTCAATTTGCTAATCCACAAAAATGTACTAAGTAGATGAAAGGATAGAATAAATAAAGGTTCTAAATTTACACTGAGAACTACAAAGCACTAAACACAGATTACTTCCGTCAACTAGTTGCAATGGGTCACTTTATGTATCAAATTGGCTGGGCCGTAGTGTTCAGATATTTGGTCAGACATTATTCTGGATGTTTCTGTAAAGGTGTGCTTTGGAATACATTAACATTTAATTCAGTGGACTTTGAGCAAAGCAGATTACCCTCCATAATATGGGTGGGCCTCATCCAATTAGTTGAAGGACTTACTAGAACAAACTCTGACCTCCCCAGAGCAAGAATGAATTCCTCCAGCAGGCAGCCTTTGACTTTGAACAGCAAGTCTTCCTGGGCCTCCAGCCTGATGGTCTCTCCTGTAGATCTTGGCCTTAACCATGCCAAGCCTCCACAACATACACACCAGTTTTTCATTTAGTTTGCTGATACTAATGTGTCTTTATTTTGTTTCCACTTTTATTTCAGAGGCCATCTAGCTTCTTATTTCTTTTATAAATCACTGAGAAATAGATTTAAGTCACATTTTTTCTTTGCTTTTCATTATTAAAGATATTTCAAGAAATAGTTTTTCTTTCCACTACTGTCTTGCTCACCCTCCATGAGAGAGGACAGGGAAATAACATTTTCACAAACACACTGTGCATTGCACTCTGAGTTAGGTTGTTAGTGACATGTAGAGATATTACTTCTTACCACCCCATGGATTTGGGGCATGCTTTGCTTATTGGTCATGTTTCTACACCTATGGGCTCACTTCTGGACACACTCTAACCTCCACGACACCAGGGTCATGCTTAAATTTTCCTGGAAGATTCAGCGTAAACCCAGGACACTGGTTTTACTTGAATGGAGTGTGCTTAGCTTTGTCTGATACCTAGAATCCCTGTTCCTTCCCACTGTAATAAACTGGTCAGGTCAAAATGTCAAATTTCCTGACATATCTGTGGTCCTTCCCTCACACAAAGTTTCAATCCAGACTTATTTCTTCTAACACTGTGCCACCACCCCCTGCCACCACCACCATTTCTTGGTCATTTAAAACCTGACAGCTTCCCAGGCAAAGGGAAACCCATCCTGCCTTACCGCTCTATAGGACCTGTGGACAGGCAACTAGTGGGCTTTGGGGGAGAAATTTTATCTTCTTCTTTCCTCCTAGTGAAGCACCCCACCCCCACCCCCCACCCCGCCAGCCCATGACGACCAGTTGCGTGTCTCTGATGACTGAAAACCAGGTCCGGATGCTGTCAGACAAAAGGAAGTGGGACCATTGTGGTCTGTGTCCTTTGCCATAAAAACTACGGGTCATATTCTGGGATTGCATCACTGACACATGCATGATTTTAGATTAAAAAAAAGTCCCATGTGATCAGAACTCTGTGGCTTTATCATTTTCATCTAACTTTGTTGCATCACGAATTGAGAATATGATGGACGGAATTGCAGCTGATACAGTTCATCTCAGGCCTCCACAAGCTCTCTTCCTAGCCCTTTCTTTTTTTTAAAGACGTTATAGTAGGAAACAATTTCCCAGATTTTACATGTGCTTTTTCCTGGGGTTGATCAGAACTCTATAAATATTTCCTTTTTTATTTGTGGCAGGTCTTCTTCAGTTTGTTGATGACTATATTGGTCTGACATCTGTAGACTTTGAAACATGCTGATCTAAGTCATTCAAGCAACTATTGATAGCCTAAAATGACATCCTTTGTTGTGTGGCTTTGGGTGGTGACTTATACTCCCTATACCTCACTTCCCTCATTGGTAAAGAAGGGACAATAACACAGATCTTTCAGTGGAGTTGTTTACAGGATTACAATGAATGCTTCTTAAAATGCTTTTTATATTACTAGCTCTCCCACTTACAGATACGTTACATATATCTTTTTATGTATGTCGAATATTTTATTTAAAAAATCGTGATTTTGATTTGAATTTCCTTGATGGCTAATGATGATGAACATTTTGTCATGTGTCTGTTAGCCATTTGTATGTCTTCCTTTGAGAAGTGTCTGTTTATGTCTTCTGCCCATTTTTTTGACTTATTTGTTTTTTGGGTGTTGAGTTTGAGAAGTTCTTTATAGATCTTGGATACCAGCCCTTTGTCTATAGTGTCATTTGCAAATATCCTCTCCCATTCTGTGGGTTGCTTCTTTGTTTTGTTGACGGTTTCCTTTGCTGTGCAGAAGCTTTTTATCTTGACAAAGTCCCAAAAGTTCATTTTCGCTTTTGTTTCACTTGCCTTTGGAGATTTATCTTGAAAGAAGTTGCTGTGGCCGATGTTGAAGAGGTTACTGCCAGTGTTCTCTAGGATTTTGATGGATTCCTGTCTCACATTGAGGTCTCTCATCCATTTTGAGTTTATCTTTGGGTTTGGTGTTAGAGAATGGTCGAGTTGAGATACCACCTTACACCAGTTAGAATGGCAAAAATTGACAAGGCAAGAAACAACAAATGTTGGAGAGGTTGTGGAGAAAGGGGAACCCTCTTACACTGTTGGTGGGAATGCAAGTTGGTACAGCCATGTTGGAAAGTAGTGTGGAGGTTCCTCAAAAAAATTAAAAATAGAGCTACCCTATGACCCAGCAATTGCACTCCTGGGTATTTACCCCAAAGACACAAATGTAATGAAAAGAAGGGCCACATGCACCCCAATGTTCATAGCAGCAATATCCGCAATAGCCAAACTGTGGAAAGAGCCGAGATGCCCTTCAACAGACGAATGCATAAAGAAGATGTGGTCCATATATACAATGGAATATTGCTCAGCCATCAGAAAGGATGACTACCCAACTTTTACTTCAACATGGATGGGACTGGAGGAGATGATGCTAAGTGAAATAAGTCAAGCAGAGAAAGTCAATTATCATATGGTTTCACTTATTTGTGGAACATAAGGAATAGCTTGGAGGACATTAAGGAGAAGGAAGGGAAAAATGAAGGGGGGGGACTGGAGGGGGAGACAAACCATGAGAAACTATGGATTCTGAGAAACAAACTGAGGGTTTTAGAGGGGAGGGGGTTGGGAGATGGGTTAGCCTAGTGATGGGTATTAAGGAGGGCACATATTGCATGGAGTGCTGGGTGTTTTACGCAAACAATGAATCATGGAACACTACATCAAAAACTAACGATGTACTGTATGGTGACTAACATAACATAATAGAATTAAATTAAATTAAATTTAAAAAATAAAAAATAAATAGTGTTTATAAGGTACTTGATGTGGTGCTGAATACAGTAGGTGCTCAAAAAATGGTAGCTACCATTGTACTTATTACAAGTTCAAATTATGGGTTTATGTACGAGAAGAACTGTCTGAGATAAGCATGGAAAGTATTCTGTTCAAAACCCCGTCTGACAATGAGCTACCATAGCCTCCTGGTGCTGAGAGAAAGTACCCAACCATCTAGAATTCTACACCAAATGACATTCTCCTTCAAGAGAAAGGCAGAATAAAGATTCCAGAGTAAACAAAGATGTGGGGAGTTTACCATCTGAACTAAAGGATGCACTTCAGTAAGAAGGAAGCTGAACCCAGAAGGGAGATTGAGATGTAAGAAACAAGAGTGAGGGAAGACATTTTTAAGTGTGTTGGCCAAAGTAAATGAACGCTAATTTTTTTAAAAGATGAATTTGGAGGGTTAATTTCAGAGGGTTTAGAAATAAGAATGCAATATTAGAGAAATATTAGAAACCAGCAACATGAAACACACAAGTAGGGGAATCAGAGTTAAACACTGTAAATTTGGGGTACCTGGCTGGCTCAGTCAGAGAAGCATGCGACTCTTGATCTTGGGATCATGAGATTTTTATTATCAAAGGGATAATAAAGAAATCAACTGACTTTAGACTTGCTGAATTCTATGTTAAAAGTTACAGGTAACCAATAAAAGAACAGAGATAGAATGTATAACTTCCAAGCTTGCATGTAAGAGAGGGAAATAAAACCTGACCTGGCCAATAGAAAGGAGAATAGAGAAAAAGGAGCAGAAAAATCATGGCAAATAGAAAATGTTAATTGAGATGATCAAAATATTTCCAAATGTTACAAAAATGAAAATGGACTAAACTCTCCTCCTCAAGCACCAAGTTTCAGGTTGAATTTCAAAACAAAGCCAAAAGGTACCTGGGTGGCTCAGTGGGTTATGTGTCTGACTTGGTTTCAGCTCAGGTCAGGACCTCAGGGTTGCGAGATCAAGCCCCGCATCCAGCCCCAGGTCAGGCTCTGCGCTCAGCAGGGAGTCTGCTTGGGATTCTCTCTCTCCTTCCCCCTCTGCCCCTCCCCCTTCTCTCATGCACATGTTCTCTCTCTCTCAAATAAATAAATGAGATCTTTAAAAAAAAACAAAGCAAAACAAAACAAAAAACCCTGTCTGAGGTATCATAGGACATCTGAAGATGTGTAAATGGCAACTTCCTACCCCAGGGAACTTACAATCTGGCTGTGGTGGCACATAAACATGGCTAGCAGATCAGGACACAGGCCCAGTCTGTCCTCTAGAATAGTGCTGCCCAATCTCTTTCGCGTCATAGAACACAGAGAAAATGACGATGTTTGTATGGTGTATGAGGGCAGGTTGGAAGGGACCTGGTGGTGCTTATATAGGGCTTGATTTTTTAGTGCTTATATGGGGCTTGAGTTTTTAAAAATCACGATTTTTTTCTTTATGTAATAAATTATGATGAAATATTAAATAGTGAATTTATATAAAGCCTCCAAATAAAAGTTTTTAAATTTTCCAGTAATTGAGCTTACACCCATTAATATGACTCTTAAAAATCACAATCCTTTGTTGCAAATGATTTCACAATCCCTGAGCATGATATTTTAATAACTGACTCAAACTTTTGACCATAGACTAGAAACTTTTTACATAGAGGTAGTGCAAATTGTAAAACATTTTTATAACCATTAAAATTTTCCTGCAGCTGAAATTATATTTAGAGAACGTAAGAGCTCTTCCTTTTTTTACTGGCAAATATTCGATTGTTTATAAAAATGAAATAGATTTCAAATCCAAACCCCTCTTTATGTCAAGGGTTTCAGAGTAATGAAGAAGCTCTAATTTGTGCAATAGGCAAACATTCTTAGAGCAGATACTCCTTGGTCAGCTAATACACCACTGAAAAGCCCCTTTAACCACCAATAAAAAGAGGTATCTAGTACCTGTGACATTAGGGAATGGAGCTGCTCCTTGGCATTGTACCCATCAGAGCGCCCCAGTGGGCCTTCCCAGGTCTGCCCTACCCTGACTGACCATACCTTAGACTATCGCCCATGCCCCCTGAACCTCTACCACAGCAGCCTTTCCAGCAGCCCCATAGGTCCCTGTCCACAGGACAGTGATGTCACAGGTCCTGGGCCCAGAACTGAGCCTAATCCACAGCCCCATGGGGTCTCATGTGGAAGATGGCTCACTGAATGTGATGGTGGTTAGGGATGATTATAGTGGCTTTGATTACGTGTATCTTTATCTGCAAAATGCACTGGAGTTTCATAAAAGGTGAGATATACCCAGTAAGTGGGCCATAGCTGAGAATGCCTTCTCTATGGGAGGTAGTAGGGAAAAGCTTGCAAACCATTGACGTGGAGACCAGGACTTTGGAGACAGGTAGGGTTGCAGTAAGAGGGTGTCAGGTTCAAGTTCCTCCCTCCCTGGGGGGCCAGCCTCACCTTCCTCCTGCCCTGTGCCATGGTTTCACGGATAACTACTTTGGGTCCTTCATTTTCATTTCTTTAGAGTCTAGGACTAAGAATAGAGGCATTTGGAGGAGGGGAATATAGACATTCCTTTGGAGAAAAAGAAGCATACTACTCGGTATAAAAGAAATCAAGGGCTGAGATTCTCTGCGGGTGAGAGGTCCAGCTCTCAAGTCTCAGGTTTAGGCCAGAGAATTAGATTTTCTGTTTGGGCAAATGGTCTAAACCCCCACATGCATAAAAGCGTTGCTGCAGGAAAGTGCTTTTCTTCACTTGAAGGCAGACTGTCCCTTCTGTATCTTCCATGACTCAGATGGATTCTATCCAGATTCCCTCTGAGAGAGAACACGGCTTAGTGGTTACCAAGCTGGGTGTAGGTCCAAACTGGCTTTTACTCCCCCCTTGACCATGACCTTTCCATGTGACCCCTAATCTCTAAGCCTCAGCTTCATCAGCTGTCAAATGAAAACAATTTGCCTTATTGCTTTACCCTATATCAGAGTATCTCAACTCTGGCATTAGTGACATTTGGGAGCGGGTTCTTTCCTTGTGGTAGGGGCTGTCTTGAGCCTTGCAGGATGTTTAAGAGCATCCTAGTCTCTACACGAGAAGCAATAGTCCCCCCCTCTCCCCCGCCCCGGGGTTGTAAGAACCAAACCATCCCCGGACATTGCCAAATGTCTCCTGGGAGAAAATCACCTCTGGTTGACAATGACTACTCTCTATATTAAGTGAAACATTTGTGAGACACATGCCTGGCACGTAGCACTGTGGTTATGCCTTGGGTTCAGACCCATCTTTTCCATTTCTGAAAAGCCACTCAAACTCTCTGAGCATCATTTCTTCATTTCAAAATGGTAGACATCATCCAGGTCCACCTCACGGGACAATTATGAAAATCAAACAAGCTCTGAATACAAATGCCAGGTCAGCCATCGAAGCTGCTGAGAGCTGCCTTGACACCCTAGTACTGGGTGGGGGATGTTTTGGTAATGAGGCTGCATGGCTGAGTTGAAATCCCTCCTTAACCCGCAAAGTGACTTGCAATATGGAAGCACTCAATACATTTTAGCTTCTATTGTTATCCCTCCGTCTTCCAGGTGAGGAAGCTGAGTCTCAGAAAGGTAAAGGAATTTGCCCAGTGTTACACAGCAGGGGATACGGAGTCAGGGTGGAATGAAGAAAACATCAACCCCAAAGCTGGGGCTACAGCCACGGCATGTGTGTGCTTGCCAATGACCACAAATGCCACGATGTAAATGGCAGCAGCCCCTTCCCCTAGCCAAGGGAGCCCCCATGTATAAAACAGGTCTCTGTTCTTATGGTTGGGGTTGTACCACAGGACAATGGAATACAATAATTTAGATGCTTTTCTCCTGCTTTCAATTCAGAAAACAGATATCTCCTTAAGAGCTGCTTCAAGGAAACTGAAGATGAAAGGTCAGAGCCAACCCCACCTCCAGGCTATGAATCACTCCCTTGGAGGGCTGAGCTATGCCTTCCACATCTAGCCTCTTATTTTTAACTTTGCAAATTTTGGTTATTCTGGCTTCCTAGGGAAAACCCCTCTGGTGTCTGCAGCCTCACTCAGAGTCTGAGTGGTTGTTGTGAGCATCTAGCAGGCAGAAGGGGAGCACAGAGTAGGCTGGTCCTCTTAACTGGCTTCTCCTGGGGGAAGATCCTGATCTCTGGGGCTCTAAAGCCAGAGCTCAACAGCCACCATCACTCCTACCTCTTGTCCCCAAACATACTCAGTTGAGTTGCATTCTAGAGGGAAACTCTCCCCCCCCACCCTGGGTCTTGCCTGGCCTTGGAAATCGTGCTGAGCTGAGGGTGCCTTCACGGGCGGCTGATTTGTGGTTACATAATCTTAAGAAGGGCAGCCTACCCAGGGCACAGCGTCATAGCCAAATCATACACTTCTTCCTTCCTAAGACTCCACTCTGGGCCCAGGATTTCAGGATTCCAGGCAGCTGAGAGTGCAAGCAGCACGTGAAGATCAGCCGAAGCCCTTTCCAACAGAGACCCGTCACATGGAAGAAGAGGAAGTTTCGGTGAGCTCCTGTCAGTGCCTCCAGGAGGATGCCTGGCAAAGTCCTGAATGTGTCGGGGAGTGGAGTGTGGGGAGGGGTGAGTGGAGTGTGGGGAGGGGAAACGTGAGCTTTGGAGCCAGAGAAACCTGGGTTTGGAATCCCCGATCCAGGGGCACATGAGCTGTCTGACCTTCACTAATCCTTAGGAAGAATTAGCTTTGTCTTTTTTTTTTTTTTCCCCCGGATGCTGAAACATATTCAAAAAGACTTGTTATTTAACCTCTCCAGCTCTCTGTACAATCTGGCGATGCTACCAAACTCCGTGGGGGGAGAATGTGCAAACAGAACATCACACAGCACGCGGGAGTGCTCAGTAGGTGCTGTTTCATGTCCTTCCTGTAGCAAATCTTTGTGGAGCACCTGCTGGAAGCCACCATCCTGGGCCCAGGCCCCGGATGGTCACCGCTCTGCACAAGACAATGCCACAAGACCGGGCTATGCAGTCGGCACTCACCTCTAACATGGACTCCTCTTCCCACCAGCAGGCCACATGAGGCCACACGAGGCAAGTCATCTCCCTTTGCTGAATCCAGGTCTCCTCACCTGTAACATGGGCAGAACATTCCCAGGATCGTGGTGACTCCATGAGATCACACGCCTAACGCAGTGCCTGGCACAGTGAATGAGTTAATAATTCTTTGCTTCTTCCTTTCTACCATCTGCCAAGAACTTGAAACTGCTCAGATATAGGGAACTTTTGAAACTCTTCTCATTGTTGCCTAAACCAGGACAGATATTGCCTGCCCCTCCTACCAGCTAAGTGAACATCAGTAAGATTGGGTGCCCCTCACAACCGCTGATACAGGTCACCATTTCTATCTTCTGTCTTAGAGGTACTCAACTCTCCCCATTAAATCACCTGGGGACCCTTAAGAAATAATCAGTGCCCAGGGCTTTCTACAGAAGATTCTAGTGGACAGCCAGAATGAAAACCACTGGTTCTTTTCCAGTGGTTCATTTTTCATTTGAAGAGGTGAAAGCTCAGAGAAGTTAACTGAATGAAGTTAACTGAGTTCCTGGAGTCCAGGCTGGTTGTCCATAGCAAAACAATCATCCCATTACCACATGTTCTCTCTCTTTTGATTTGGTTGGTTTGTCTGATTCAAAGAGTAAATGAGACTTGAGGAGGGAGTCCCCAGAGTTGGCCATCACAGAACAGAGAGAGCAGTCTCTCTGACTGGCTCAGAATTTCATGGAGTATCTTCACTCCACAGATAATTCCTGAGACATCTGCCATGACCCATGCTCTGGGCTAGACCTGGTGATGCAGTGTGAATGAGACACAGTGCCTGTTTTCGAGAAGCTTATGGCTGGCTGTTATAAGTTGAATTGTGTCCCCATCCAGAATTCATAGGTTGAAATCTTAAAACCTAGTGTATTTGGAGATAGGATTTTTATTTTGTTTTATTTTTTGGAGATAGGACTTTTTAAAAATAATGAAGTTAAAAATGAAGCCATTAGGTGGGCCCTAATCCAATACAACCGGTGTCCTTACAAGAAGAGGATGTTAGCTCACAGAGAGAAGACCGTGTGAATACACACGGAGGAGAAGACAGCCATTTACAAGCCAGGAGAAGGCCTCAGAAGAAAGCAAGCCTGCCAACACCTTGGTTGTGGACTTCCAGTCTCCAGAACTATGAGACAATACATTTCTGTGGTTTACACCACCCAGCCTATGGTGCTTTGTTATGGCAGCCCCCGCAAACCTCAGACACTGATTCTAAAAAGGAGACAGACAAGGAATTGGTCAACAAAAATACTCTACAGTAAACATCAGGATGGCCATGAGCTGGGGTTGCTATGGGAGCCTAGAGGAGGTCTCCAACCCTGGAGGGAGGGTGTCAGAGGCTGACTGAGGAGGTTCCACTGGGGAAGAAAGATTCAAACCGAGTCTTAGAGAACAAGGAGGCATTTGCTGGGGGCAGTGGGAGAGTGGGATGCAGGAAAACAGACTAGGGATGTGAAGATGCAGCAGTTTGAGAGAGGACAGCCTGCTGAACCTGCAAGGTGAGTCAGGGGCTGGGGGCATCATGCTGAGCTGACAAATGAGGCTTTGAGGTAGGCAGAGGTGGGTTATCTGAAGCCTCGTTATGTCCAGGTAATGGGCCAGGCTTGGATAAATAGGAATCCAGGAGGGGCACTATGCAGGGCAGTGGCAGGTCAAGTTTCATGAAGTAGCTCTGATGATCCCTTGGAGGCTGGATTTGAGTGGAAAGACTAAAGGCAGGAGACCATCAAGGGGCTGCTGCAGCAGCCCCTGAGAGAAGTGTTAAGGGTCAGAACTGGTGATAGGCCCAGGGCGTGTAGAGGCCCTGGTGAGTGTTCTGGTGAAGCTCTGGCAGAGAATAAGGCAGCTTGGAGACATGGTTTCTTAAGACTTCGTGATGAAGTGAGAAAGGTAGAAGAAGTAGGAGGAGTCAAGGATGACTCTCAGGGTTCTGGCTTGGACATGTGGGTGGATGATGGTGTCAACTGCTAGAGAAGAATTGTCTTTCCCTCCTGTCTTCGTCAGCTCAGGCTGCCATCCCAAAATGCCCTAGAATGGGAGGGTGAGCAACTGTCATTGATTTTCTCACTGTCCTGGAGGCAGCAAGTCCAAGGTCAAGGTGGCAGCGTAGCCGTGATGAGAGCTCCCTTCCTGGTCTGCAGATGACTGCCTTCTCATGGTATGCCCACATGAGCTTTTCTTGATGTGCGCTTGGGGGTGGGGGGGGGGAGGGAGAGGGAGAGAGAAAGCTCTCTGGTGTGTTTTCTTAGAAGGGCACCAATCCCATCAGATCAGGGCCTCATGATTATTACATAATCTCATCTCGCCCTAATTACTTCCCGAAGGCAGTATCTCCATAACTTTGGGGTTAGGGCTTCAACATATGAATTTTGGGGGATTCAGTCAATTCATAACACCTCTCCACTCAAAAGAGAGAAGTAATAGTGCCCCTATCCCAGCCTGCTCCCTGTTGAACCTCTGATGCCTTCAGGAGGAAGCATGTGGGTTTACATCCATTCATTTATCCTTCCACCCATCAGGGGAGCTGGTGGAAAAGGAGCCTCCGTAGGCAAGTTGGGGGTAAGTGAGGAGTTAAGGGTGAAGACTTCTTCTGACACAAACAGGTTCCCATCCAACCCACGTGAGGCCCTGACCTAGAAATGGGATGTCGGCTGAATCGGATGCACCCCTGCCCTCAAGGATCTCACTATTTTGTAGATCCAGGGGCAACGCTCTTGGGAGGGTGGCTTCAGGTTATGAATGTCTTGCTTCTGGACATGAGGATCCTTAGGGGTGACCCCATCACTCTCCTCTTTGGGACAGGCATTCATCTAATGCTCCAGGCAGGCGACGGGCTGCTGGCCTGACTCCTAAGTTCCTGGTCTGAGTGAGCCCAGCTCAGTTTCTCAGGCTGACAGAAATTGTAATCCAAGTGAACTGGAAGCGTTTAACCTGTCTGACAGAGCATTTGCTAAGTCCAAAGACATGTAGACTGAAGGTCACTGAACAGGAAGACATTCTTCTAAAAACCAAAAGAACAGGTCAAAGGCTTTCACCAGAGCAGACTCTGCTTTCCTTTGCTGCCACCACCCCCCCCCCCCGCCGGGACCTGTGTTTGCCTAGGGTTATCTGTGGGGTCACTGGGTCTTAGCTCTGACTGGCTGTGAAAGGAAGAGAAGCCAGGGCTACTGTGGTTCAGGTCCTTACTTGCTCTATCTCATTTGCACTCCTTCTAACTCCTTCTTTGTGAAGTGGTTGTTGGAACCCATCTTGCAGTGGAAGAAATTGAGGCTCTGAGAGGTGCAGTACTTTGCCTAAAAGTAACATGCTAAACTTGCCTTTGAGCCTGAATCTGGTTGGCTGCTAAGCCTATGCTCTTTTCATCATTCCATATTACCCACTGGCACACACACAGCACTTTCCATGGCTCATAATACTTATCCTGTTCTCCTGTAAGTCATGGCGACTTAGATCCAGACTTTTCCTCTCTGGTGTAAATGGACAGTTTGGGGGCAATGACCTTCTTGCTTAACCCTTCATTCCCCACCAGACCCAGCAAGGGACACTGTAAATAGTAGTACCCAATAATCGCTTGTTTTTATTGATTTAAACACCTAGAGGCACGTATACCCCATGGTTGGTTCTACCGAAAGGCCAAAACCCACCAACCGTGTGCGGCATTTTCCTGTACCCTGAGCTGATTGAGTCTCACCACCCCAGCTTTCTTTCTTGCCCATCCTCTTGGGTAGCAGGAGCATCATTCAAGCAGTGAATTCTTCTACCTGGCAAAACTCTAATCAGAGGTGCGAAGAGATGCTGTTATCTGGGGAAGGTTATATAGGACAGTGGTGCTTTGGACTCTACAAATTTCCAAATCTATGTTGCAAGGTCTGTTTTCAATCATCAGGCATTGTAGGCATCTCCTGGGGCTATAAGAAGAATGCTCTCATTTCAGGACAGAGTATAGCCAAGAGCCAACTTGGCAAGGGCCAGAGGGATATAAATTCAGAGTGACAACCTAAGGAACATGGTTTTAATAGAAACATACTTCTATTTCTTCTCCAATCACATGTCGACTGTCTGTTTGCATGGGGAGACCTGAGCTAAAATGAGGATTGTCAGAATTGGTAATTGAGGGGCTCTGCTTTTCCCCTAAAGCTCTCCTGTCCTCCACATGACAACTATGAGAGATCACTTGGGTGGCTGGGGACTTCGTGAAGTCAGCATTACAGAATAGCCAGGGCAAATGTAGGTATGATTTGCTTTATGCCATGGGTACAATTCTGACAAAATTCATTCAAGAAAGTGTGAACAAATCCATGGACTGTATTGGGTACATGCTAGGTGGCAGTGTTTCAAAGATGAATAAAATACTTCATTAAGGAGCTTGTGGTCCAATGGAGGAGACAGACATGTAAAGAATTACCTACATTAGAATTACTAATGTCACAACTGACATCTTTGGGCAGGGGCTGGGGGGTGGAGAAAAGGCAACTTCACAGAGAATGCTTGGAAAGGCTGAACAGGAGACTTCAGGATGAATGAGGGGGGCAAGAGCATTGCAGGAAGATGGAGGCATTAAAAAAGAGTACAATGTTGGGGAACTAACCTACTAGAGCTTATCTGCACCTAAGGGCATGTTTTCAGGCATGGTGAAGTAGGAGATGCCTCTGGACAATTGAATGGAGGTTAGATTACTCATGGCCTCGTGCATTACACCAAGAAGCTTGAACTTTCCCTTTGGCAACAGCATGGGAATAACATGGTCAGAGGTACATGGTGGGATACTAGCCCCGGTGGCTCTCGCATGAGGGCTGAAGGAGACCGGGATCCAGGAGATGAAAGGATAAAAAATGGGGCCAATGTAGCGGTACAGGAAGGAGCTGATGGAGACCTGAACAGGACAGGACAGTGAGACTGGAGAGACAGGAAGGGCCAGGGAGATAGCTAAGAAGCACCCTTCAGATACTGCCAATAAATCACCTGTTGCCTACCAAAGACCCTTCCGGGTTACCAGGTCCTCAAAATGGACATTGTCCTTCCTGCAGGATGTTTTCATCAAAAGAAATGCAGAGGTTCAGAAAGGAATGCATTCTCACGGACATATGGGGTTCACTGTTTATAGGGCTCCTTCATGTGCATTCTTACTTGTCATTACAGTAAGAGAGGCACACATTATTAGTATTTAAAATTATGTTTGGGTTTTTCTGATTCTCAAAAAATATATAGAAACAGTAATTGTGGAATCCTTAAAATACTTAAAAAAAAAGGAGTAGGAAATTAGAATTGCCCTAGTATCCAGACTGATAATGAGTTAATTTGTGGGTAAACCAGTCATTTATAACCCAACATTAAGTGAAAAAATACAAAACGACATTTCAATCCCAATTTTATAACAACAACAAAAGATATTTTTCTAGCTTTTATTGTGGTTACAAAATTGGGATTGAAATATAAATAAATTTTACTCTTTTTTCTTGCATTGCATTGCAACCATTTTTAATGTTAATAAATCAAAACTGCAAGCTTAATTTCACATTCCTGGACAGTACTCCAACATACGGGTGTGCTGTAATTTATTAACACAGTTATCTTCTAATAGATGTTGAGGGACATCTAGGTGATTTCCATACACGGACATTTTTGCTTTCATCAATATGCTTTGCTAAACACCGTGTAACATGCATTTCCCCCTTTTATTTCTCAATTTTTCTTACAGCAAATTCCTAGAAGTGTAATATCTGGGTAAAAGGAGATGTGAATTTCAAAGACTCGATACTTAATTGTTGATTTGTCTGCCACACCTACCCACAGGGAACGAGCCAGCTTCTATTATCCACCATCATCAGCACGGATCATTATCTTTTAAAAAGCTTTGTCAATCTGATACACATAAAACCGTATCTCCACCTTGGGTTAATTGGAGTGTCCTTACCACTAGTGTGGTTCAGTGCTTTTTCTCGTTTTATAGATGAGGAAGTTGAGGGTGTGTGGCTTGCCCGGACAGTGGACCCAGGAAGCCTCCGAGGGTGGACGGAAGGCACCCCATGCAGACTCCCGGGGCAGCAGACTTCCCAGTGTGTGATTGATACTGCCCCTTAGGTGTGGGAAGAGTCGCCCCAACTTCTCCGTGTTGACTGGTTTTCCTTTCACTGGTACCGCACCCTCAGGAGCTGCAGAATACGCCCTTCCTCGTGAGGGGCAGCGGCTCCCTCAGCCTATCAGAGGACCCCGCCGCAGGGACAGTGCATGTTGTGCTCTGGGCGGAGGCCACAGGGATGGCACATGCTTAGGTGGCTGGTTTCTGTTGAGCTCTTGGAAAGAAAATGACACAGGGAACTGAACCCCGTGTTCTTTTGAGAAAACAAGCCTGGGCTATCAGGCCACTGCCAGAAACCCTTCCTTGCTGCCTGGGTGCAGACTCTGCAGCCTGGCCCACAAGGCCCCTAGAGCCCCGCCTGGCCCACCTCCGCCACAGGGGCCACACCGGGGTCCGTCATGCCAGTATTGTTTGCTTCCGCTGCGTGTTTTCCTGGAACCTGCCTGTTTCTTGTCCTTCCGGGCTCAGTTTCAATGTGGCCCTTCTTCTTCAAGAAGCCGTCTGCCTCTTTGGTGCTGGCATGGCCTTCCGAGCTTACTCCACCTAAAGTCCTCCCCTGGGGGTAGGATTGGTTGTTTATGTGTTGCTCTTTCTTCTCCCGCGAAGGCAACACGTCTTACTCGCCCCTGAGCTGAGAACAGTCCTGGCCACGGGGCTGCACATTCTAAAGGTGAATGGACTGAATGGGTGTTGGAAATCCCACAGGGAACCTACAGGATTCCATGGGAGGTGGGCTGCAGATTCCTTCATTCACTCAACGTGTGCTCACCGAGGGGCCACAGTGAGCCCGACGCTGTTGGGCACAGCGACATAACAGATGTTCCTGTTCCAGCACCGAGGAGGTCAGGTTTCCAGCAGCCGTGAGTGTTGGCAGCCCTCAGCCGTGTCTCTTTATGGGAATGTCCTGAGCTGAAGAGAAGTGCCTAGCCCAAGCTTTCACTTCCTCTTTTAGGCAGCATTCATCCAAAACAGGTCCACGGGAGGGTCTTGTCTCAGTTTGAGACAACTCTGAAGGGCCATCTGCCCAGTCCTGTTCCCCCCACTGTCTCACAGGGCTTGATCCCGAAGACTCTCCCCAGGAAACTTCTTGGGTGCACATCTCCGGCTCAGAGTCTGCTTGCTGTGGATCGCACCCCGTGACACTGGCAAGCAAAACACACATGACACCTGTTCTCACAGAGCTGTGAAGCTGGCTTTGTCATCAGACCCACCTTTGTTTCTCCCCAACGTTTCTCCTAGAACATCCAGCCCCATTAGAGGGGTGCTCCTGGGTGCACATGCCCATATGGCCCCAGCAAAACCCTTGCAGCCATACCATTCCCTGCGGTCACAATTAAGGCAAGAACAGGATTGCAACATTCGTATTTGTTCCATAAACCTGGTATGGAGTGTCCTCTGATGCCCAGCACAGAGATACGTAAGGTGCAGCTCTTGACTTCTAAGACCATCGTTTGAATGGGAAGATGGACAAGTAGCCAGACAGTTGGGGACATATGGGGACAAGGGCCCCAGTCAAGTCCTACAGAGTGCTATGGGGGCCCAGAGGACGTGGTGATGGCCTATTCAGGGGGCCAGGGAAGGATTCCCAGAGAAGCAGAAGGAGGAGAACAGGGTGAGGGTGGTGTTGATCAGATAAAGAAGGAGAAACGAATTTCAGATTGAAGAAATATGTGCATAAAAGCACAACTAGGGTTGAGTGAACCAGCACATTCATGTCCGTCGTTCACTGAGCTCTACGACACCTGAATGAGGGTGTCTGCAGTGATCCTTATCCCTATTTTATAGATACAGTAACTGAGGCCCTGGGAAGATAACTAGCTTATATGTAGCCAGTGGACTTGAACCCGAGTCTTCTGATTCCAAATCAATGGCTCTGTTTATTGCCCTGGTCAGCAAACACTGAATTTTTCTCCAGTGGCCAGCACTGTGCCCAGTGAGGATTAAAAGGCATGTAATAGCAAGACTCAACTCCTGATGAGCTTGCATACTGCATAAAAAAACCAAAACAACATGATAAGGTCATGGACCAAGGCTGGACTAAAGGTTCATGCAAATGCCCTGGGATCATGGCAGAGGCAGGCCCCAGAGAAATGTGCTTAGTCCTGTTTAATATTTGGTACCAGTGATTTGGACAAAGACATATAAAGTCCGCTTATCACATCTGTGGCTGACATGCAGCTGGGAGGGATAGAAGAAATGATTGATGACAAAATCAAACTTCTAAATGATCTCAGTTGGCTGGAACAATGAGCCAAATCCAGTGAGATGAAGTGCAGCAGGGGGCCCTGTGAGGGCCAGCATTTCCCTTCAAACAATCAATTGTGCGCGAATAGATGGGAGCCCAGCCCGGCACCCCCTGCCTCCCCCGTCCCCCCGCCATAAGGGAGAGATCTAGGGACTTCCCCAGGCCTCAAGTCTAACTTACACCAAGTATTTAAATTAAAAGTGTAGCAAACTAGCACACCTTTAGTCTGTGTGAAGGTTATGGTCAGAGCTGTGGCACACATTTAATGGGACATTTCGTGAATCACTTTGGAGGTGGCCTGATCTGGGGGGTGGTGGGGCAGCATCTTCACGTGGAAGGAGGAAGTTACGCATGCATTTCTTCATCTGAACAATTCTCCTCCTGCACCTGCCATACGACTGGTCCTGGATAACGTGGTATGTTGGTCGAGGACACACTGGGACCTGGCAAAGGATTGAACTTACATTCTGCCGTTCATCTGTGTGTGGTTCTGGGAGTCACAGAACCTTTGCTAGGCTTCAGTACTCTTATAGAATGGGGGCACATCCATTTCAATTTCAAAGGGTCTTGTGAATAATGAATGAGATCATGCATGTAGAATGCTAGACACAGGGCTTAGCCCGAGGTGGTATTAAAAACATAACACATACTGTTTACTGTCCAGAAAAATCCAGAGACATACGTAAATAGGCAGTGGGACCCCAGGTCCCTTAGACTTAGGTTTAGAGCCAGGCCTTCAGTCTTCAGATAAGTTTCAGAAAGGATGATTTATCTTTCTGTAATTACGCCTTTCTGATTTGGGTGTGTGTCTGTGCATGCGTGCATGCATGCGTGTGTGTGTGTTCAAGTGCAGTAGAGTTCAAGATTGTGGAAGGACCCAGGTCTGGAATCCCTGGGGCATTAAACAGGTGAGAGAGACAGGCATCCACCTAACATGATGCTCCATGGCGGGCCCGGCCCGTCAGGTACCAGAAGCCATCTGAATGTGGGTAAAAGTCAAAGCTATACTGGCTGCCAGGGAGACGTGGGCCTGATTTCCAAATCCAGGCCAGGGCGTCCTCAACCCACTTTGATTCAAGTTGGATCTCCAGGCCCCTGGGGCTCGGTTTCCTCATCTGAAAAGTAAGAGGATTAGACTAGCTGAGCGCTTTCCAGATATGCACACTTGGAAAGGTGCTGCCTGTGTTGAAGTCAGCTCCGTGACGTTCCACTCAGCTACATTCCGAGCACTCCATGTCAGGCTAAAGGGGGAGAAAGTCCTCCTGGCCGTGGGTAGCCAGGCAGGAAAAAACAAAAAATTACTGGCAGGTCCTTTCCTGTCAGCTTCAGCAGCCGGACTCCTGGGCCACGGTGTTGAGTTCTCCTTCCTGCTCTGGGGGAAGAAAGGAGACGCAGCTGCTAACACTCCGGTGAACTGAGCCTCTCACGCATTTCTCTGAGTGTGCCCAGGATATTACAAGTTGAATGAAGCAGTGAGAGTGTATGATTTCCATTTCCGTCAATAAATCTCTTTGAAACTGTATTTTTGATGACAGTGTTAATAATGAAGTGACAAACGAGTTGGAGACTCAAGCTCACTTTGTATTGTAATATGGTGCATATATACTTATCTCAATTGACAACTTCTGTCAAGAGAAATATTATCTACAGCATAATTAGATGCAACTTTACATTGTGTTTTTATTTCAAATTAAAAAAAAATGTCCTGTTAAAATGACAGTGTTAGATTGCCAACTGTCTTTTTCTGGAAAAGATGGTTTTTCTTTCTGAGTTAATGCCTTTCCCTTTGGAGGGGCTAGGGTGTTAAAACTGTCATCCTTTTATGAAATGACATAGCAACTGGTGGAAGATATTTTTGTTTTTATTTTAAATTATTTCTAATTGTATTACTTGGAAGAATAACAGGTTAATAAACTTATGGTTATTTCCCTCTTTAAAAAAACATTTCCCTGGTCCAGGAAATACAAACAAAACAAAACAAAACAAAAGCCCGAAAACAAATTTAGAAAGAATTTATGCATTATATCCCTACAGTAAGGAGGTAGATTTAAAACCACTAAATAAAATACATGGTTGTGATGGATGGTTAATTTTGTGTCAACTTGCTTGTGCCACAGGCTGCCCAGATATTTGATCAAACATTATTCTGGGTGTTTTTGGATGAAATTAACATTTAAATCAGTGGACTGGGTAAATAAGATCGCCTGCCCTCCAAGATGCAGATGGGCCTCATTCAATCAGTTGAAGGTCCAGCTGAGTAGAACAAAAACGTTGACCCTGCCTGGAGTAAAAGAGAATTTCTCCCACCTGACTACCTTCAAACTTGGGTATTGGCTTTTTTGCTGACTTCAGACTTGAACGAAAACATTAGCTCTTCCTGGGTCTTGAGCCTGCTAGCCTTCAGACTAGAACTAACCATCAGTTCTCCTGGTTCTCAGGACTTTGGACACAGACTAGAACTGAACCACTGGTCTCCAGCTTGCTGACTTACCCTGCTTGATCCTGGGACTTGTCAGTCTCCATAATCATTACATGAGCCAGTTCCTTCTTTTATATATATGTATAATTTATCCCTAACTCCCAAACCCAGTGTATTTAGAATCAACCAGGCTACATTTCCCTCAATATACGGCTCAGAAAATGTCACCAGAGGTCCCTAAATAGCTCATGTCAAATAAAAAGAGCAACTGCTCTCTGAATCCACTTCTTTGGGACCTTCTGCCTCCCTCACTTAGCCCTTCTGTTTCTTCCGAGTAGAATGACCTCCTTCCCATTCCATCTTTATCGTCAAAATCTTACGTGTTTTTTTTTTTTTTAAGATTTTATTTATTTATTTGACAGAGAGAGAGAGACAGCGAGAGAAGGAACACAAGCAGGGGGAGTGAGAGAGGGAGAAGCAGGCTTCCTGCCGAGCAGGGAGCCCGATGTGGGACTCGATCCCAGGACCCTGGGATCATGACCTGAGCCGAAGGCAGATGCTTAATGACTGAGCCACCCAGGCGCCCAAAATCTTACGTGTTCTTGAAGGCCAGTTTCAAATGTCATTGCCAAAGGAAGTCTCTGTTTTGCCTCCGCTGACTGCACGTTGATTACGTCCACACAGCACGTGGCCACCATGTCTTAGCATCGGGCTCTGCTTTACTGTGAGCTTATCTGTCTATTTCTGTTTCTTCCCTCCCCATTGGGTGGACAGACAGTTGCTTAAGAGCAAGAGGTATCTTTCTCTCTTCCTCCTGTGCTAGCGTAGCTAATAAATATGGGACAAGTTGAATGCAATTGAACAGTTCTCCTGGGCTCATCTGACTGAGACAACCCATACAAAATTGTTGGGTTGTAAATTTGAGCAGGAAATCTCAAGACATCAAATGTCATCTCCTCTGCGCCATCTCCCTACTGTGGACTCAGGATAAGCCTGAAATGGCCCTGTCTGGGAATTGGTTTTCTTTGGCAGCACCCCTGAAAAGGCCTCAGGTGTGAGTGGGAAGGAAAAAAATAAAGTCCAGTTTTCAAATCTGGAAAAAACAAAACAAAACAGTAGGAAGTGTTGGGGTAGATTTTTTTCTGAAGTTTATGAGGAAAATGTGTTCACCACCCCCACTTAGATTTACCCAGCAAGCTTCTTCCTGTAAGACGACCCACCACGGCCATGCAGGACCTGGGGGCTACCCAAGGCAGTGGCGCTGGTACTAATCAGCTAATTACAGATGGATATGCATACAGCTTAGCATGGCATTCAAGGCTCTTTTAGCTTAGTCTGACCCTAACCTACACAGTTACAACCTTATTCCTCCTCCTCTTCGGCTTACTAAATTCAGCTCAGTGCAGCTGAGCCAACATTTGCCATGTCCTGCACTATGTCAGGAAACCAGAAAGGCATTGAAGATGCCAGGATGGAGAAGATCCAGGCCATTTCTTCAAGAGGATCAACATGAGGTGGTTCTCAAGAAGGAGAGCTGTTCACCAAACAGGGAAGGGAGAAGACAGAGGAAGTTAGGATGCTGAAAACAGCGACACCAGACAGAGCTGGACTTGCTTGTTGTAGTTCTTGTAGATGCCCAAGTGAAGTGCTTATAAAAATAGATTTCTATTTACTTTCTAGGGATTATAATAACATTTTTAAAAGATTTTATTTATTTATTTGAAAGAGAGAGAGTGGTGGGGAGTGGCAAAGGGAGAGAGAGAGAGAGAGAGAGAGAGAGAGAGAGAGAGAGAGAGAAGCAGACTCCTTGCTGAGCTGGGAGCCCAATGAGGGGCTCAATCCCGGGACCCTGGGATCATGACCTGAGCCGAAGTCAGATATTTAACCTACTGAGCCACCCACGTGCCTCAATAAGATTTTTAAAAGTTACATTTTTTTGTTGTTGTTGTATAGTAACCTTATTCAAATTACTTAATCTTTTCAAGCCATGCTTACTCAACTTTAAGATGAATGTCAACATACATAGTAGCTTCTCAAAAAGCGTTTTGCAACCAGAGTGGATAAGAATGCTCCACAGATTTTCAAATAGTATTTTATTTCTACCAGTTTGTGTACACATGGTATACAGCAGTGTTTGATAGGCTGTCTTCCTGGGGAGGGGAAAGGAGGGGCGCACAGGAACCAGGACCTCTTCCAAGTCACATTCAGGCGTCACTTGGTGACCCCACATAGATCACTTTATTTTTCTATCCCTCCCTCATGCCTGACACAGAAGACAAGGAATATTGTATCTGCCTTATATCTACCTCCTCCAAAGATAGAGAAGATGATTTAGAGCCCAGGAGACAGTGAATACCTTTGGGAAAATGGAAGACAAGATTTTTTTTGTCATTCTCTCTCCCTCTCGTTCCTTTGCTGTTGCTCTTCTTTGCCAAAGACAGTTTTTCATGACATGTTTTGAGTTTTCAAGACTGGTAAGACCTCCAGCTTGGAAAACAAAAGTACTTAACTGCTAGAATGCCCTGGTTTAGATGTCAAACTCAGAGAAGCTTGATAAATACCTCGAGGACGAAAGATGTGTGTCTACCTTGGAAGTAAGCACAGCCCTGGGGGACAGCTGTCCCACCCGGGAAGGGCCCTGGGGCCCAGCTACACCTGGGTTTGGATTCCTGTGCTGCTTTTCATCAGGTGTTTGACAGTGAGCAAATGAATTCACTTCTCTGGTTCTTACTTTTTTGGTATATAAAATGATCATATTTTATCCATCTCTCTTACAAGGTTTCACAACCACATAGACTCTCCAGAGAATTGCTCTTGTAGCTCATGAACTTGGAAGATGACGTATGGAAGGCTTCTGAAGCTCTGCGCATCTTTGATGCCCCATGGAGAAACATCTCTATCTTCTCTAGCTTCACTCACTCCCATGGTGACCTAGTGTTTCATGGCCTCAAATACCATCCACATGTTTGTAGTTGTCATCTACCTACACACCGCACCTCCTCTTGAATGTCTAACAAGCATCTCAAACTCAACCTGCTTCACCTACAAATTATCCCTATCTTGGCACATGGCAGCTTCTTCCAGCTGCTGAGGCTCAAAACCTTGGAGTCTTTCTTGACTCCTCTCTCTCAAATCCACGTTCAAACTATCAGCAAATCCTGGAGGCTCTCTTTATTTTTACAATATATTCCAGAACCCCACCCCTTCTCACCACCTCTCTCATTAGCATTCTGATCCAAGACACCATTTGCCTTCACCTGGGTTCTTGCAACTGACAAGACTCTCTGCTCCTGGACTTGCTCATCTAGAAACTCTTCTCCATACAGCAGCTAGTGCCATTCTATTTTAAAAAACGAAGTTCAGTCCTTTCACTCCTCTGTTCAAAACCTTCCCGAGATGCCTCACTTCTACAGAGTCAAGCCCAAATTTTCCCACAGTCCCCACGGCCCCCGTACCTCTCTGACTTCTGGCTCCTTCCACTCCAGCTACACTCGTCTCTTTGCTGCCCCTGGGTACTCCAGGCTCTCTCCTGCTCAGGGCCTTCACTACAGTGGTTTCTTCTGCTTTCAATACTAGCTTCCCAAATAGTTCCATGTCTCGCTCTCTCACTTCCTTCCACTTTTGTTCAAATGTGACCTTCTCAACAAAGCCTTCCCTGACTACCCCCATTTAAAACTGCACCCTGATACCAGCCCTCCTGATCCCCTTCCCTATTTTTTGGTATCCATAGCACTTTTGACCTTCCAACATGCTATATTTTACTTACAGCTAGAATGTAAACTCTGTGAGAGCAGACAGTTTTATTTTTTTGTTCACTGATGTATTCCTCTGCAACCATGCCTGGCCCCTAGTAGGTACTTAATAAATATTTGTTGAATGAATGAATGAACAGCATTTTCTATCCTGTAAATAACAGTAAGGAGCATCAGTTCATGTACCCTTGAAAACAACCACTGGCTACATTATCTTCCATTTACAGACTAAAAAAACCTAAGCTCTGAGAGATTAGATAATTTGCTTCAAAAGTGTGTGTATGGACAGATTAAATCAGGTCTCACAATCTGCAAATCCATGCTCTATTGCGTTGCATTTGAAAAGCACCCTAAAATTTATGTTTAAAAATTTTTTTTTTTTTTTTTTTTTTTTTTTAATTTCTGGCCTTACCTCCTTGCGTCATTCCTTCAGACTCCGGCGTCTCTGAGGACGGTTAGGAGAGAAAGGATTCTGTGCCCCACACACATCCCACAGTGATCTGTACATGTGCTGAGCCTTGGCTCTGTTACCAGAGTCTTCTCTGTCCCCTCTCCACCGGGGCATGAGAGTTTGAAAAACCAGGCTGGGGAGGGCTGGTGTCTCATGCAAATGTTGGCAAGTCCCTTGGCTTCATGTCCCAGTGCCTGACACCTCCTCCCCCTGTCAGGCAGCCTCCCGTCTCTAGGCTTCTGAAACAACTTTTTCCTTCCTTCACACAGCTTTTGTCTTCCTGCTCTTAGCTTGACGTTGTGTCTGGCCACACAGGCCATGTTGGCTATTTTTACTGACAGTGGCCACCAGCGCATATGTTTCCTATTACCACAAACTGTTACCTTCATTGAAACCAGTTTGCAAATGAGTGGACTACAGACAACAGGGAGTTCAAGTCCACGTGGCCACTCACAGGGCTCCCTGGATTGGCCTGGATAGGTATGTTGGTCTTCATGAATGTCCTTGAAACCAAATTGGGTTGGACAAAATACTGATTAATTACACAGATTTTTTTTTCTTCTCCTTTCCCTCCATGCTCAATTCAGTAGGTTTTCAGTAGGGTCGAATTTCAAAGACAGGCTGCTTTTTATAGAGAGACAAATTTGAGTTGTGTTTCTTTCCATTTGGGGAGCTGGCTCCATGATGATATCTAAATGGGACGTGATGCATGTTAACCCCTTGCGGAGTGACAAACGATGCCAAGCAGCTGTCCCATGCAGAGAATATGAGTAGATGATAGGATGTGCTGGGTCCCAAGCACCTCCTGCCTCCAGGAAGACGGGTAGAGACACCCAGAGCATCAGTGCTATTGAGAGCACCTCCCTCGGGATGGAGAACACCTGAGAAGTCACAAGACATTTTCAAACACAGCATCTCATTTGAGTCTCATAGCCTTGCTTCAAGACAGGGTTTTTCATTTCTATCTTCAAGGTGAGGGGAGAGAAATTTTGAGGGCCTCACTCACTTTCCCAGTTCTCCGTGCCTAGTAGGAAACTTCGGCCTGGAGCTCACACCCCACACTCCAGTTGCCTGAATGGCCTGAAACCAAACCAGGCAAGGCTTGTTCAAAGGCACAAGCTAGCAGCTTGCAGCGGGGCCTGATGGGGCATGTCTCATCGAAACTGGAAGTTGGCATTGAGAGCCAGGCTCACTGTGGCTTCTGAAGCTGCTGCCTCTCCAGCTGCATGGCCGTAAGAGGGGTGGAAAGAAAGAGCCTCTTCCTGCAACGTAGATTGGCATCCTGAATTATGGCAATGCACTGCACACAGGCCCTCCAGAGCGGCGGGGAGGTAAAAAGGAGAGCTCTGGAGAGGGAATGAGTCTGGAGCTCGGGGCAAGTTGTTAGGAGACCCCTTCCAGCCTGAGCAGCTATAATCTGGGACCTTCCTACCCAGCCCTCCAAGGTCTTCTGGCCTCCGGTCTCCCTTGCCGACCAGGTTCCAGCTCTGCTGTGTCCTTTTAGCTTGTCAGACATACACACAGCTTTTTCCCACTTCAGGGTCTTTGGGCATGTTATTCTCTTTACCTAGAACACTCGTCCTCTAGTTCTTTGCCAGTCGGTTTCCTACATAAATGTCCGCATCTCAGACAGTCCTTCTTTGGCCACTAAAATAGGTTGAATAGTGACCCCCCCCCACCTTCAAAAAATATGTCCATGTGCCAACATCTAAAAATTGTGGAGGTGATCCTGTTTGGAAAAAGGGTCTTTGCAGGTGTAATTAAGTTCAGGGTCTTGAGACGACATCATCCGGTATTTAGGGTCGGCCCTAAATCCAATGACAGGTGTCCTTAGTCCTTATAAGAAGAAGAGAGAATGTGGAGACCGGCAGAGAGAAGAAGCCAGTGTGAAGATGAAGGCAGAGACTGGAGTTGTGCAGGTCCGTGCAAAGGAATGCTGACAGCCACCAGAAGCAGGACGAGGCAAGGAATGAGTCCCACCTGGAGCCTTCAGACCGTGTGGCCCGCTGACACCTGCCCGTCAGAAGTCTGGCCGCAGAACTCGGAACAGAACTCTGGTCTTTTGAAGCCACTGAGTATGTGGTCATTTGCGCCAGCAGCCCCACCTGTGGAATAAGTAAGTTCTGACTTTTCTGGCTTCATGTCACTCCCCATGTCCCTCCACACTTCATGGCTGTCACGCTCCTCTCCCCACTGCCCCCTCCCTCCTCAGTTCCTTTACACATGCAGCTCCCTCTGCCCAGAGGCCACCAGCCCCTTCCCTACCTGGCAGACTCTAACTAGTTCTTCCAGACCGATGCCAGAGCCTTCTAGGGGAAGCATGGCCGAGTGTCCGTCCCCATGGCCCATCGTTCCCATCTCTGCTCATGCGGTGTCTCAGTACGTGGCTGACTTCCCAATAGGCTCTGAGCTCTTTGGGAGGCCAGGACCAGCCTCATTCCTGTCTGTAACCGGGCACCCGGCACTGGGCCTCGCACTGACAGGGCACTCCCCACAAGGGCAGTAAATACTGACTCTTTGCAGAAAATGGCTATCATCTTCCACTTTTTAAAATAGGCCTTTTTTTCCCTTTAGAACAGTTTAGGTTTACAGGACAATTAAGAAGATTGTATAGAGTTTCCATATACCTTGCACCCAGGCTCTCCCATTATTCACGTCTCACGCCGGTAGGGTACATAGGCTACAGTGAATGAGCCAATATTGGTGCACTATTATTAACTACAGTCCATGTTTTATTCAGATATCCTCGGTTTTTACCTCGTTTGTGGTTTTCATGGTTCCCAGATCCCATCCAGAATACCGCATTACATTTGGTGGTCATGTCTCCTTAGGCTCCTTCTGGGTGTGACAATCTTGATAGTGCTGAGGGGTACTGGTCAGGTATTTTATAGGCTCTCCCCCTCTCGTAATGTAATGTCTTTCTCACGAGTAGACCGGGGTGATGGGTTTGTAAGAGGAAGCTCTCATGGATGTAAAGTGTCACATCATATCATCACGTCATATCAAGTGTGCATCTATCAACATGATTTAGGACCATTGATACTGACCTTGATCACCTCACCAAGGTAGTATCTGTCAGGTTCTTCCACTGCAAAGCTATTTTTTCCCCCTTTTTCATACTCTGTACCCTGGAAGGAAATCACTATCGGCCGCTACAATTTGTTCTTAAGCCGTCATTATGCTTTGATTTACTAAGTGGTGCTCTAGAAACATCCACCATTGATTAATTGTCCCAACACTCTAAATGGGAAACTGAGGGTCGGAGGGGTTAAATTATATTTCCAAGGTCATAGAGACAGTAGGAATGGAGACGAATTCAGTTAGATTGGACTCCAAATGCCCTTTCTATACCGCTTCCCCAGAGTACTAATTAGCTAAATCCTTAACATGGACTTCCAAGTGTCCCAGGTCTTGCTTTGCTGAGAGTGAAATGGAAACCTGTATCGAGAGCAATAATTTACCATCTATATTGCCTTTGGAAGCATCTTAACATGCAGATTTATTCCATGTACCAACATAAATCTCTTTATGCACCCCCAATACCATGAGCAAGAGTCATCAACTCACGTCAGCTCTGCCTGGAACACTGAGGGCATGTGGGACAGTAGCTCTGGCAATCTGGCTCAGGTATACTGCACATTCAGAGCTGAAAGGCATGGGAGGACAGAAAGTGCTTTAGGATTGTTGTCAAGGCTATAGGGAAGATATGCAGGATAACATCCCAGAATATCAGTGTTTAAGGGACTTGGAGGTCCAGAGAATGGTAGTGACCACCACAGGCTCACTGTTCAGGGAGATATTGGCAGAGCTGGAACCAGAAACGTCTTTAGTTTGGCTCAGGACTCTTTTTATTTGAGAGAAGTGGCCTCCAAGAAGCGAAGTCATGGTTGATCATTGTTCACACTCAGCAGGTTCCATTGGTAAGAAGAGGGTCTAAGAAATGGGTTTTCCATGACTGGTGAGCTGTTGTCTTCATAGCACTCTGGTACCCTTTGGGGGGCCATGTTGGGACATATAACCAATCCCTTACGAGCCTCATGTACCCTTCATGAGTAAATCCTTAGCCTCTAGCTTAACCAGGACTAAAAGGTGAAGGGCCTATAATAGAGCTTATAAAAAGATTGGAAACACTAAAGAGAGAGGGGGACTCTCAATGATCTAAGATCTATTTTATCATCCCTTCTGACTGGGCAAACATCTTGCTTTTCCCTGAGGCCATTTCCAGAGCTTGGATGCGGAGCAGTGACAGGATTGCAGGACCACTGATCTATATGACCATGAAGAAAAACCAGGTAACACAGGTTGGATCCTTTTACTTTTATAGGGTTTGTGGGATTACAACATCAAGGGACATCTAAAACTGTTCAGAATAAATTCCTTTTAAGATATTTATATAATAATAACCTCCAAAGTATCAAATATGTGTAGAGAAATCTCTCTCCTATATTATCTCCTGTGTGTTTTCCAGTGAATTTGACAAGATTGTCTTCATTTTACAGAGGAATAAATGAAAGCTTAAGGAAGTTAAGTCTCTTATTTGAGGCTATGGAGCTAAAACTGGATTCAAGATTTCAATCCTGATCTTTTGACAATCTGATGGTGATCATCTTGGTTTCTTGTTTCTGTTTGTAACACACACCTATTGATTCTAAATATCCCATGATGCATTCTAAATCCAGATATTCTAATCAGTAACAACTGAAGAGGCAGTTTCAGGAGATGGATAACATATTTTATTTCCACAAATTGAAAAATAAAAGGGGAGTGGGGAGCTGAGGGATTTGGGGGTGGATCTTAAGGGGTCTTGTTGCTCCAGGGAACGCTAAAGATGCCAAATGCCTTCCCTGAGCATCAGCACAGTATTGACTGAGGTCAGTGAAGTATGCCTCACTTTGGAAATAAAAATCACTCAGACAAGAGATACCTGAAAAAAGCTGGAGAATAAAATGCCTAGCACATTGCTGTGCCTATGGTAGGTTTAAATCACTGCTGCCTTGGGGCGCCCGGGTGGCACAGTCGGTTGAGCATCTGACTCTTGGTTTCAGCTCAGGTCATGAGCTCAGGGTCATGAGATCGCACTCTGTGCCCAGTGCAGAGTCTGCTTAAGACTCTCTCTCTCTCTGCCCCTCCTCCCATGTCCACACACACACACACACACACACACACTCTCTCTCTCTCTCTCTCTCTCTCTCTTTCTCTCTCAAAATAAATAAATAAATCTTTAAATCAACGCTTCCCCCCCCATTGCCTCCATCTCATACACAGTGCCCTAATATTACCACTCCCTTTGACAAATGGAGGGGTAGACTTAATGGATGTTGTTTTGTAAGGTTCCCTTACTGTGGATAGAGGCCAGCATTCCAGTGTCCATTATACAGACAAACAAGGAGAGCTGTCAGTGGCAGGGGTCCTGGCCTGATGGATGTGACCTCAGGTCCGTGGTGGGGTACAAGCCCAGGCCACCTGCATGCTTCCTTCTTGTTCTGTGTCAGAAAAGGAAAGAAGAAAAAAAAGGAACAAAGAAAAAGAAATAAAGACAATTAAAGAGATAGGTTGAAGCAATCACCGGTTTACCTTCTTGGGACTTTCCTTTCTGGGACGTATTTCAAACAAAGTTTTTTTCAAGTATAAATATAGGGGCCAATTATGCAGAAGGAATCTCTGGCAGTAACAATGATAGAGAGACACAGCGCTCGGTGGGGCCGAGAGTGGGTGGGGAACTTCTTTTGATAATGGATCAAATGGATACAGAAGAAAGACAATGACACTGTGACAGTCAAGTTTTGGAGACAATGACTGAACAAGTGATGTCTTGAAGAGAAAACTCGTAAGACTATAGATATAGATAGAGGTAATACAAAAAAATGCAAATAATTGTTTAAAAGTCTAAATTCCAAGCAACGATCTAACTTCAAAGTGAGAAACCAAGAACTGGGAGGATCAGACAAGGGGTTTGCAGGAAGAGGCCTTTTCTTCCCCCTCCTGGGAAGTTGCGGGACAGGCACTGAGTCCAGGAAGGCTACCCTCAGAAAATGCTCCATGCTCACGAAAGGGAAGGTGTTGAATCTGAGGAAAATGAGGGCGGATTCAGCGATGACAAGCAAATTCCATCAGCCAGTAAATGAAGCCATTCACACTCCCTTTTTCAAGATTTGTTCTTGTTTAAAAGAAATGAAAAGAGCTCTCCTTATATACTCTTTCTGGTTACGGACATGACAGCAGAGGCTGCCTGCCTGCCCCACTCTGATCCTCTCTCTAGGGTCCGGGAGTCAGGGATGAGGGGGTATGGAGGGGAAGGGGCCGAGGTTCCTTGGAGAACACTGATGGAGAAACACTGGTAAGGAAAACTGACTTACAATGTGCTGGACACCGCGCACCATATTTTCACATGGATCATTTCATTCCCTCCAGACCACTGCCCTTTGACATGGCCGCGTATATTTTCCCCATTTTGGTATTGAAGAAACTGATTAAGTAATTCATCCAAGATCGTACCACTCATTAGTGATGGGGCGAGGATTCGACTCCCGGTTCTATGTTCATAACTATTGTGGTAATTGCAACCCTCTAGCCTTCCCTGAGCATCAGCACAGTATTGACTGAGGTCAGTGAAGTATGCCTCACTTTGGAAATAAAAATCACTCAGACAAGAGATACCTGAAAAAAGCTGGAGAATAAAATGCCTAGCACATTGCTGTGCCTATGGTAGGTTTAAATCACTGCTGCCTTGGGGCGCCCGGGTGGCACAGTCGGTTGAGCATCTGACTCTTGGTTTCAGCTCAGGTCATGAGCTCAGGGTCATGAGATCGCACTCTGTGCCCAGTGCAGAGTCTGCTTAAGACTCTCTCTCTCTCTGCCCCTCCTCCCATGTCCACACACACACACACACACACACACACTCTCTCTCTCTCTCTCTCTCTCTTTCTCTCTCAAAATAAATAAATAAATCTTTAAATCAACGCTTCCCCCCCCATTGCCTCCATCTCATACACAGTGCCCTAATATTACCACTCCCTTTGACAAATGGAGGGGTAGACTTAATGGATGTTGTTTTGTAAGGTTCCCTTACTGTGGATAGAGGCCAGCATTCCAGTGTCCATTATACAGACAAACAAGGAGAGCTGTCAGTGGCAGGGGTCCTGGCCTGATGGATGTGACCTCAGGTCCGTGGTGGGGTACAAGCCCAGGCCACCTGCATGCTTCCTTCTTGTTCTGTGTCAGTTGGTCTTTGCTGCCCAAAGAAACTTCCATAGATATGTGATTTAATAGGCGGACTAGTAATTTTACCTCCAGGACGAGTTGCTTTACTGCATAATTCTCATACATACAGGATTACTTATGAGTAAGACTGAAGCACTTATGGGACTCTAGACTTCAATGTACAGAATGTATATATGATAAATCAAATGAAAAAGGAACTGGCAGTAAAAATGGATAGGGGAGGTAAGCAGCTGGCAGAGCAGAAGGGAAGGTGTTTGCTGGTGCTTTACATATCGTAGGTTATGAAGAAGGATGAAGAAGTTATGAAAAAGAACCACAAGAAAGAGTAGCAAATTATAAATATTCACCATCCTGCTCTCGTTCCCTCTTCCTCAGCCCATTAAAGGCAATTCTTTCCCAACTCACTTCCCCTTTTCCACTTATATCAGGCAGGAAAGCGTTCAGCTTCAGGAAACTGAGACTTTGAAACAGAGTGGTGTAAATACTCAGAGGGTGATTTTCTCACATATGTTAAGTCTGGCTTCTGGGATTGGCTCAATGTTTCATCAATGTCCAGACCAGGGGTCATGCAATTCCTTCAGCCTTTAATTCATTCAGAGCACCTCATTGTCAAAAAAAAAAAAAAAAAAAAGGCTGCCACAGCTCTGGGTATCACAGTTTTTTCAAGGCAGGGAGAAGGGGAGGGGATAACATAGACCACATATACCCCTTTTATCGGAAATTCTAGTATTTCCCCACAAGCTGAAAGAAGTATGAACAGAGATTGACTTATAATATGATCCACTGTGGCACCATTTATGGAATCAAGTAACTGGAAACAAATTTTATGTCCAAAGAGAAAGGGACTGCTTAGGCATATATTGTTACATCTTTACAATAGAAAATTAGGCAGACAATACAATATTTTTAAAGATATTAGAGATATCTTTAAGATACTGGAAAATGCTCTTAAAATTTTTAAGTGAAAAAAGCAGAATACAAACTATATGGTTTCAATTACAATATTTAAAAATAGGTGTACAGAAAGAAGATTGAAAGGGACTATTCCAGGATGATCAGCGTTTTTCCTTTTCTTTCTTACTCTATACTCTGCCTCTTCCACATCTTCTCCAGTGACCCCCACTTTGTCCACTCCTTGATTCCCACTTCTGTCCTGCCAATAAACACTCACTCCCATGTCTAGTTCTCAACCCCTGACCTATGCAGAGAACTTCATATTGTCAACTACAAGGGTGACGCAGATCATGCCCCAGGTTTTGCCTGCTGTATAGGAGTAATTATTTAATAGACAGTTAAACCTTTTCCTTTATAGAAGTCTCCAGTGTGGATGGTAAATTATATGTTCTCCTTGATTTTGAGGGATGAATAGGGACTCTGAGTGAGGCCAGGGATAGGAATGGACCCATCAAGTCCCTCCAATTTGCTAAGGTTCCAATTGGCCAATATGGCACTAGGTGCTATGGGACATTCAACAAAGCAAAGAGTCTCAGAGGGATGGAGACACAGATTCAAATTTGAGCTCCAGCTCTGACAAGCTGCATGCATAACCTCTGGATCTCCAAACTTTGGTGTCCTTTCCTGCAAACCGAGCACTGTAACGCCCATCTCACTCAGCCATGGCCTGGAGGAAGTGAGAGAACCCACGCAAAGTGCCAGAGGGTCTGGCCTCCTGTCTGGCAGGCAGAAGCCAGCTACCACCCCCCTCCTCTCATAACCACTCTGAGGTCGGGAACCTCAAATTAATCCCAGGGATCCCCTAGGCTCTCCTTGGTGCAGAAACGGTGAGGGGGTATCCTAGAATCAATGTCGGGATGATTCAGAGAAGCGGAGTGGTGAAGGGCATAATCATATCGGATTTATATGCATGAACACGCAGGGAAGAATGTGGGGGGTGGTTAGTGACAGGCATTAAAAGGCTTTAAAACACATGGGTGTCACTTCCATCAGTCAGCAGTTCCCCAGCTATGTGGGATATCTGCTAGGGGCTTCTGATATGCTCGTGATGTCTATTTGAGACTGTCCTTTGGGAAAGGCCTAGGGGGAATTTAGAGGGGTCACTGAGAAGCCCCGTGTAAAGGATACCCCATCGCAAGCCTGTGAGGAGCAAAGAGCCTGTGTTGACTCATCCTGGGTCCAGCCTTTGGACCTGAAACCCTGGTATCCATTTCCCTGGGAAAGAATTAAATAATTTTTGAGCAATAATGCAAAGAGAACAGCATTGTACCCAACTTCTGACATCTTCCCCTTGATTGTAGTGAGTCAAGAGTCTTAGAAGCCAGATTTTGTTGAGAAGAGAACCAAAAAGACTTCAAGATCCCCGAAGCTCCCTTATTCATCAAGAGCCACTTCTAGTGTGTTACCCTGAGCAACTTGGAAGATGAGGTGGGATGGGCTCCTGGAAACAAAGAAAAAGAAGAAATGATTCCATTGGAGGGTTCATGGGATAGAGGTAGGAACAGGATCTCCAACTCAGTGCTCTTACTACCAGCACCATTTGCGGGAGTCAACACTGCGGGGGGGGGGGATATTATTTCAGTATGAGAGAGTCAGAGGATTGCCTTGCTTCCTTAATAATAACGGGAACAGCACTGATAATAACATTAACAGCAATGAGAAGAGCTTACACTATGGGCACGTTATTGGGCCAGGTGGCGGTCTAAGTCCATTCCACACATGATCCACTGAACTCTTACAGCAACCTTCTGGGGCAGGTACTAGTACTAGCCCCGTTTCAGAGAGGAGGAAATGAAAATACAGAGAATTTGAGATACATTTTCCAAGGCCATTGGCTAGAAAGTGACCAAGCTTGGTTTCAAGCACAGAAAGAATGATCCAGAGTTCATACTCTAAACCTCAAGCCACCACCGCTTCCTGGTCATGACATGAGATTATACTCTTCTGAGGCTTATTATGAGCCAAATTCTGTTTCATGTTTACTACAAATATTATCTCATGTGATGCTCAAAAACTCTACGACATAGGTGCCATTGTCATCCCACTTCACATGTGGAACAGAAACAGAGGGAAGCTTTAAAACTTTCACAAAATCATATAGCCAGCAAGTGCCACAGAAGGATTTGAACCCAGACTGTCTGGATCTGAATCCCTGCTGATGTGGCAGAGCCTCAGGATTCTGCAGGGCCTCAGGATTCTGTGGACATCGGGAAGACACTGAGCCCTAATGAAAAAGAGAAGGGCACTCGGAGCCCATCAGCCCCAGCAGGAAGCAGCTCTGGGAAAGACTTGGTCCTCTGGTTCGATGATCGCACTTATCCACACCTCCCTGCTCTTCTCTATCACCGTCAAGGCTCCCCTGGACTAATGAAGGGTAGAGCGAAGCTCCTGCCACTCCCCCCACCCCCCCGCCTTCGCTCTCCATCATCAAAACTCAGCTGGAGTATTGGCTCTCCTTCTATTCTCTATCCTCATCAAGGTTCAGCAGAATTAACAGGAAAGTCTCCCAAATGACGGGTCTCTGGTCCCTCACATGTCACTTGAAACACGAATCTGACCCGCATATTTCTCAGGTGACAAACCTCCTTCAGCGGTCTGCACTTTCTATAGCAGCACTGCCCAATGGAACTTTCTGTGGTGACAGAAATGGGCTATATCTGCCCTGGCCAATATAATAGCCACTAGACCTTTGTGACTATTGAGCACTTGAAATATTCCCTCTGCCACCAAGGAACTGGATTTTTAATTTTAGTTAGTATAAATTTATTTAAATAGCCTCATGTGGCTAGTAACGACCATATGGGACAACGTAGGTGAGAGGAGGAAACCCCACATCCTCAGATGGACCCTTTCTGACCTGGGCACTGTCTGATCATTTAGCCTTGAATGTTTTGACCCCCACCCCCTCCCCCACCGTCCTTCAGCTATAGCTACTTGCAGTGTCTCGATCCAGTGAGTCTGGAAGGCCCTTCGTGCTTTCCCTCCGCCATCAGTCCCCACGTGGGCTCCAAGCCCCACCTCAAATGCTCTGCCACCAGACAGCCTGTCCCAGCATCCCCCGCCAGAGCTGGCTCTCTTCCCGTCATGTGTCCCCAAAGCTTACGCAACACTTCGCCCTCTTTCTTCCGACACTGAGCCCGCTGCCTCTTTCCCCACCGGCTTCTCCCCTGGCTGGTCAGTCCTGGAGCACCTGGGACCATGAGGCATTTACCTCTACATCAGCGTGTCCTAGCCAGGGCAGGGGCTCATGCACTGAATGTCAATTAAATCACCGAAATGAGTTTTTGGGGCGGTGGAGGTCTTCCATTGATCAGACCTGATCCACAGGGACAGCGGCCCCTGAAATTCTCAGATGTGTTAGAACTGGGGTGTAAGCCAGGGTGTGATGTCAGCAAACAGGAGGGAGGGGACGAGACGTTATCTTCTGGCATGCTCTTCTAAATTCTAGCTAGACTGCTCCCCTGAAAACCACCCATCGCCCCGGTCCCTGGCCTCTCCACCACACATCTGGCCACCTTCTCTCCCCTCCCTGCCACAACATGTCCTTGCTCTGCTGGCCTCTGCCAGACTTTGGACTTGGTCCCACCCCCTCGTACCTCCAGTGGAATTGGATGCCGTTGGTCTTGGCAATGACCTGGAGGCTATAGTTGTTTCTCTACCAGCACTAATTAGTTACTGAACAAACAGCAAGAGAGCCCCAGGATAGGCCCGCACGCAGAACTTTCAGACTGGGTGGAAAATGTCAAGATGTAATGAAACTTCTGCGCTGAATCACGTCTGGAGAATGAAATGCTAGAGGGAGCCAAGACCTGAAACACATGAGAAAAATAGGAGAATGGGGCACAGTTCTGGGAGTTTCAGCGCCTCTGCAACATGGTTGGGGCGGGGGGAGACATCCGTGTGGCCGGGCAAGAGCCAGGACGCCGCTTTGCGAAGCCTTGCCTTGCTCTGTGTTCTGCTGCACGAACCCGTGGTGCTGACTGAAGTTCTGTGTCTTAGGCTGGTTCAAAAGAGGTAAAAGGGTTGAAGATTCCTTTAAAATGTGGAACACCTAACATGGGGCAGGAAGTTATAGCCATATGGGCTGCCTGGTGTCCAGGGCTCATCTCAAACACACTCACTTATCATCAGAGGAACTGCAGCCCAGACAGGGGAGGTGACTTTACTCAGTGCACAGAGCATGTCAGTAGCAGGGGGTTCTGGGCCTTGAATCCAGGTTCCTTGGCTCCTAGGCAAGCGCTCTTTCTGCTGAAGCTCAACAGAGGGATGTGGGTTCGGGAAACACAAGCTGACTTTCTTTTAAACTGTCTCTCCTTCCATTCTCACAAATGTCCCCAGCAGAGAGGAGAGCCAAACACTTTGCTCTCAGCTCTGATGTTGCCACACCTTCTTGGGGGGGGGGGGGGGGACTGGGACGAGCTCAGAAGCTCCAGGCCAATGACCTTGGGTCAAGTTCAGGTTCTTCCACTTGTTTGCTCCTGCTTGGGTACATGATTTCACTTTCTGGACTTCAGCTTTTCACCTGTGAAGTGGGGTGGTACGCCTTAGCTCACGGACAGTTCCTGGCGAGTAAATGAGATAATGGATATGAAGGTACCTAATTCAACAGCTCTGTTTATCAAACAGAGCAGCTGCCCTGTGCCTCCCCTGGGGATTCAGGGGTGGGAAATGGGTGCCCAGGAGGTAGCAGGCATCCGTCCCGGCCAGCTGGTGGAGGCGGTGTGGGGGTGGGGATGCCAGCGAAGGTGTCCCATGGGCCACAGACTCTCAAACCTGAGGAGTTGTCCCCCAGCCCCCGTGCACCCCGTGCAGCCTCACTTTCCTGCTGGCTCTGCGGCACCCCCTCCCCATCTTCCCAAGCATCTGGAGCAGCTGACTCAAGCACCAATGAGATAATGTTTTTATTTGCTCTGTTTGTTTTTTGTTTATAAAGCTGGGCTCCTGGGAGAAGCCAGATCCAAAGGCAGGTCTGAGAAGTGAAGGTCAGCCCTGAGGCTGACCACAGGACCACAGGGCCCAGGCCCAGCTGGGGAAAACACCAGGCCACCACACCTAGTGGGCCCTGCCCTTGCTCTGTGACAGCCCTTCTCCTCTGTGCCCAACCCCGGGCAGGAGGCTGTGGAAGGGGGAAGCAGAGCCAGGAGGACCCTGTCCCGGAGACCCTCAAGGGCTCACGACAGAGGCTGGGAGACTCGTGCCTCACACAATATGATCAAGCTATGATGACAACAAAAGCTCATTGGCTCATCTGAGGATTAAATTAGTTGTAGCAGGTCCTTGAAAAAAGTTAACAATTATTCTTACAACAACTTTAGAGCTTTAGGAGCAGCAAGGAGGCTCCTAGGTTCATCTTGGGGGTGGGACGGTGTGGTGGGAAGGGCGATGTCTGATTGAGACCAGGGGGCCTTCTTCCTCTAGGCTGGTGTGGATCCTCATCACATAAACAAGTCCTTTCCTCTATCTGCTGTGTGCTGGGATTCCTGCTTAGGCTCTGCTTCGAGGAGATCCCAGAGACATGAAAGACTCGATCCCTGCCCCCCAAAAGCGCTTAGGTCTGGTGAGAAAGAGGACACATGAATAATCACATGACTGTGTGAACTCTGCAGGAGCACTCTCCAGCATCACAAGCTCCTGAACCTGCCAGAGCCTCGGTTTCCCCAGCTGGACCTATATCCTTGGTATCATAATCATCCTTATCCTACAGGGCTTTCGTGAGGATGAAATAAAACAGTCTATGCAAAGTGGTTAGTAGCCCAGTATAAAGAACAGAATGAGGTGAAGCCGCTCTGTTGGAAGAACAGCTAGGGAGCCGTCAGAGCCTGGGTCACCGCCTGAGGAAGCAGAGCTTGACATGAGGGTTTGTGGGCAGGTAATTGTTTTTTTAGATATAATCTCAGGGGACACTAGTTGGGGGGCTGGGAAGCAGGGGCACGAGGAAGAAAGGCCAACGCAAGGGTGCTCTATCTAGCCAATCATCACTAGGGGCAGTGGGGGCTGGAATCTGCTGGGGCCCTCCTAGGAGCATATAGGAAGTGCTTCATAATCGTCTGAGGACGAAAATGGGGTCACTAATCCACCTGCTTTCCTCCCACATTGGTTAAGGACCGATCCGTGGGATGTGAACTCCCGTGCATTTCCAGATTTGCCCAAGCATAAGTGCTGAGCAGGTACCCGTGGACGCTCTACCTCATGACGTTTGAGAAACCCTAGGGTGGCAAGCAAGCGAGGAAGTGGTACAGCTGGGGGACAGCACCTCAGACCCCACCAGCAATGGCTGCAGTGCAAGCTGGGTTGCAAGGGTATGAGGTGGGACACAAGCGGGAGGGAGGAGAAAGTCAGCACGTAATGGGTATGCACACGATTTTAATCCCATGTTCCAACTGAGGGAAGATCCAGGAAGAAATCTGGTTTCAGGCCTAGGTCTCACCTCTGCACTGAGACTTTGGGCAAGTTGCTTTACTTCTCTGTGGACCAGTTTCATCTTGGACGGAGCAAGGAGAGAACTGGGGCTTAAGAGAGGAAAATGGCATTGGATATTCTAAAGGCTGTACACAGGCAAAGCTTTTTGTTTGTTGGCTTGTTTCAGTAAGGGATGCTGGCCCGCAGCCTCCAAGAGTCCATTGGCTCAGGCTAGGATGAGAAAGCTGACGGCAAAGCTCTCGTGGTAAAGATACGAGGTGAGTGAGAGCAGAGCAAAGTATGAGGTGCTGGACAGCTTTGGACCATTATGCCCATGGGTTTAGTGTGTGTGCCCACATGGCCCGTGTTGGTGCCACAGGTTTGGGCGGCAGGGTTTGAGGAGAACCTTGCAGAGTAACTGTGCTTATTGTTATGTTGTAGTTTCCGAATGCAGATTGGCATAGAAAAGCATTCAGAACATACTGAGATCAACAGGGCAGATTCAAGCCAAAGGGCAGTCTGCCATTCTCACATTGTAGGTCACCTGGAAATTCCAAAGGGCTCCAGATGATCTTAATTTCTTATCTGCACTCAACTTCTCGGAGTCCCGATTTTCTCAACAGTAAATGGAGACCAAATAGCAACTGGCTCCCAAGTGGTTGTATGAGGATGACACAGTGTGGACAATGTGTGGCTGGAAGGCACCCATCCTGGCGTCAGCCCCCTGGCAACTGCGAAATGAGCCGCGGTGGTGCTGGTGACGGTAATGACATTGACGAGGCTGGCGATCCATCACTCCCCGAATGCACTGCTGCACCTGGCTTGTAGATCAAGCTAAGTAATATTTGTTGCAGAACAAATAAAACCAGCTCCTCCAGGAGAACAGAATCGGGCAAGAGGGATGAACATGTGGAGTGAGTTACTTGGGAAAACAACTGCAGCCAAGACTCTAAATGAGTTCATGAGGAATCAGGTTTGTTTCCTTCTAAGAGATGGATGAAAAATATGGTAAAAAAAAAAAAAAAGAAAAAGAAAACCCAGGAAACTGGGATCCTGATGAGCCAGAAAGAAGGGCAGTAATTGAAAAAAGCCAGATGATTTCTTCTTTTCCTTAGCATCGGGTCCATCCCACAACATAATAGGGAATGGCTTCCTGTGAATGATACTGTGGTCATTTCACTGGGCTGGGCTGCAAGGCATGCTGGGACCTCAGGGATCTTTTGGGATCCTTTGAGATCTGCTGGCTGGCTAACTAGCAAAGAGGTGAGATAAGGTCAGTCCTTGAGGAAGTATGGCAGAGAGGAATGCAGGGGATTCTGAGACTATCTAGTGCCTTGAGTATAACTTGTCATGTGCACTGTGACTACCCTATGCCAGGGACAACTGATTAGACCAAGATTCGCTCTCTGGCTAGAATCTCGACATCACGTAATGAGCAGCAGCCTTGAGAATCTGGTTTGACCATCTACCCTCCAGGAATAGTCCATTTTATATGCTGATAAAGGGACATGATCAGATTCTCGCTAGCGAAGTTTTGAATATGGTATATAGAGAAAAATCAGTGAAAAAGAATAGCAGAGTAACGTGAGGGTAGAGGCAGAAACAACTGGACACAGAAAGACACACAGAAAGGAAGCCCTGGAAGATGGAATACCAGAACAGGAAGCCCAGTGACTGCTTCTAAAGACAAAAATTCCAGGCTGCCTGCTATTGTCTCTCGTGCCACAGGCCATCATGGGAGCCATTCTCCTTGAAGCCTGGCAGAGCAGCAGTCTGTTTCTGGAATTTCCTTACTTCCCTGAGTATCACAAAACCTCTGTATCCGAGGCAACCTGACTTTTTGTGATTTGCAACCTGAAAGAGACACTTGTCTAGGTGTTCTGTTTCAGGCTTGCGGGGCGCCTACACTGAGGTCTACAGGGAAGGTCTGCCGATGAGAGCCCTGGGCCAGGTGTCTTCATTCCTTCGATCCACACGCACCATGGTTCACTCTGGGTCGGCCTGGCTTAGGAAACAGCCCCATCCATTGACAGAAGGCCTGGGGTGGTGGGGAGACCCCAGGACTCAGAAAGAAGTCAATCTGAAAGAGATAGGTCCTCAGGACCCCAGCTATAGGCCTAAGATGTCAGACCAGAAATTTGTCCAAGCAGGAGATGGGATTCATGTCGGGAGGGAGAGGGAGGCCTGGGATATTAGTGGGCATCTTTTTTCTTAGACGGGGGTATGCTCTAAGCAGCCAGTGGGCGCAGAGCCACCCAGCAGCTACAGCGAGGCTCCCCAGACACTAGGCGCTGTTGGCAGGTACCGGTGGCAGGTCATTGCTCTTGGAGAGGGGTGGCAGGAGCCCTCTCAGAGTTGCTTTGTTGTTGTACCCTGCTCTTCAGTTACAAACAACACTGCTAAGGTGACTCAGGCAGGGTAGGGATGGGCTTGTAAGCTGAAGGCCCCATGTGTTGTTGGAGAGTTGGCCTGGGAAGGCCCGGAGCTGACAGCGGCACTTGGGTTTACCCATTTGGTGCAGACACCAGTGAGATATATTCTCTGCTCTTCTTTAAGCTGTGGTGGCAGTGAAGACCATGTCCCAGGCTTCTCTGTATTTCCAGCATCCAGCAGGGTGCAAGGCATATGGGAGGTAGTCGGTAAATCATTTCTGAATGTATGAATAAATCCTTTGGAGCTGGGGAAATAATACCGTCCTAAGAAAAGCACAAATCTAAGATTCCCAGTATTATACTCTTCAACGTGACAGCTTCTCAAGTAATCATAGGCAGGATTCATGAGTACACTTCAGGCTTGAAGCAGAGGCAGCTGCGATGTGGAAAAAACAATTTCTTATCTGGAGATTCTGGTGCAAATCCTGCCTTTAGCAGTTACTAGCTGCGGCCCTAACAGAGCTCTACCCAACATCTGTGTGTCTGTCTCCTCATCTGTGAAATGAGGAGATAATGCCCGTTCATCGGGTGACAGAGGGCTTGGTGGGACAACATGTGAGAAAATAGCCCATAGCACAGCTTGATAAATGTTTGTTGAATGGCAAATGCCATTGTGGTGACTAAAGTTCACCATGGCTCAGTTCTGCTTTTTTGCCTTGACTCATCCCCCTGTTGTCTGCCAGGAAGCATGCTGTGCTCAGCCTGGTTCTTTCTTAAACTGAGAGGGACATTCACAAGGCTGGCTGGCATCCGGGAGGAAAGCCACCCTTGATCATCTACTGCCCAAGCTTGGGAAACGGGCAGTAATAGACAGACTCCCAAAGGGGGAGTCCTGGACACTGAACGTGGGAATCTGTCACTGAAGCCACTTCATGGGGGAAAGTATGGGCACATTCAGAGGAGAGGATTCAGCAGAGTCAGCGGACTGGCGTCCCATGGAGGCAGGGGATTCTTATTTTAGCCATGCCTCTGAGCTTATACAGGTATCCTTTGGGTTAGGAGCCACGGGTTTAGTTTGCTAAATACACAAATAAGGCAAGAGACAGGCAGAGATGAAGGTTACATATTCATAAAATGATATACTGGGAAAAGGCCATGATAATTACCTTATTATCTTTCCTGAGAAAATTGTGGACAAAGCAGCAGATTTCAACTGCAGAGAGCATGAGGACTCACAGGGAGGACTGACTGCTGGAAGATTGCAGGCTGGGATGCATCACTGCAGAATGGGATACATCACTGCATGCATCAACCGGACAGCCTGAGCCAGGCTCATTCTGTATAGTATCTCTCATCCATGCTGGAGTCCCACATTGTAGAGGTTATTATGCCTATTTTAGTGAAATGGAAACTGATGCTCATGTTTGTTAAGTGGTTCACCTAAATCCATGACACTGTTGAATGTCAGAGCTGGGACTTGTGCATCCGAAGGGTATTATTCTACTGAGTCACACTGTCCAGGGGCCATTCTGGTTTATAAATTACACTTCAATGTAAATGTTATTATATACTTATTCCATCAAAAGTTGGAAGAGCAGGACCCTTTTATTTAAAGAGGGTGTTAGGAATACTCTAACCAATTTTCTGTTGTACCCCATCACTCTATGTATTAGGCATGTCACCACAATGATACAGTTGCCCAATTCATGGTTCTATTGAGAGATTCTATTAATCTTTGATCTCTCTGAAGCATGACATTCCTATACATTCATGTATATTACAATGGAAGCCCTACTAGGCACCAGGCACTGGGCAAAGGAGAACCACTGGCCCAAATTGCAGGAAACCGAGTTGGTTTTAGTTGCATAGACATGTTAAGTCTCTTTTTGTGTTGTAATTAGCTAACATTTGTGGTGAACTTCCTAATTCAAACAGCATCTTCACACTCATGCTCTCATTTGATCTTTGGCACAATCTGTTAAAGACACACAGGTCAGAGAGTGTTACATTTAAGTCTAGGTTCAGAGAGATTTGAGTGACTTGTTTCAGATCGTTAAACCCGAGAAGTAAGGAATTGGCTTTCTGTCTCTTAAATCTCTTAAATTCAGATTGTTTATGATTTCGAATCTCAATTTCTACAAAACTTGAGATGCACATTTTTCTTTTCTTTTTTTTAAATCAATTTTTAATTTTTCAACCACAAAATGTATGACTATGATTTTTTTAAAAAATCAACTACTACTAAAGGTCTTACAATAAAGAATGGTGATCTCTCCTCTGTCTCTATTTACAGTTCTGATGCCATATTCAGACATTTCAACTAGTGTAACCGTTTTTTAATATATATTTTTGAGTGAAATTTGTATGCCATTTTTTAATATATCAATTTGAGACTTCTGCTGAGCTAAACGTGATTTGTTGCCATTATCCTGCTGTGGGACTGAGTAATCAGTTCTTGCACACGATCATCCTGATGGGTGTGAAGTGGGATTTCATCACGGTTTTGATTTGCGTGTTCTGTGAGGGCTAATGATGCTGGGCATCTTCTCATGTACTTATTGGCTACTTGTACAGTTTCTTCAGAGAAATGTCTATTCAGATCATTTGCTCATTTTTAAACTGGGTTGTCATTTTACTATTGAGTTGTAAGAGTTCTTCATATATTCTGGATACAAGTCCCTTATCAGATACATGAATTGTAAATACGTTCTCCTTAGCTGTGGGTTATTTTTTCACTTTCTTGATAGTGTTCTTTGAAGTACAAAAGTTAAATTTTGAGCATGTCCAATTTATCCAATTTATGTTACTTGTGCTCTTGGCATCATAGATAAGACTTTGCCTAGCCCATGGTAATTAGAATTTATTACTATAATTTCTTCTAAGAGTTATACAGTTATAGCTCTTATATTTAGGTATATGCAAATGCTGAGTTATTTTTTGTATATGGTGTTATTAAATTTATCTTTAGACTGTTTACATCATTTGATTTATAAAATGATTTTTCTGTTAGTATTTCAATTTCTTTTTTCCTATTAATATTTCAATGACCTATAGTAGTTGTTTAGAGAAGTTGTTTTTTTATATTTATTTGCAAGCAGTAACCATTCCAAACTCTATTAAGTGTTTATTTTTTTGTTTTTGTTTTTGTTTTTCTTTAAGGGTTTAAGTTAAGGGGTTAAGAAACAGAAAATGGTAACTGGTTTTTAAATACCTTTGTTAATATCTATCTCTCTTTGTACTTTATTTCACAGACTTGAACTTCTAGAACAGTGTTAAATAATAACATATGATAGTAAATGTCTGTGTTTTGTTCTTGAATTTAATGATAATGCACCTGGTGTTTAATTATTAATTTTTAAATTGGCTTCTCACATTCTTCTTCTTTTTAAAAAAAATTTTAAGTAGTCTTCACACCCAGCATGGGGGGTTTGAACTCATGACACTGAGATCAAGACCTGAGCTGACATCAAGAGTCTGATGCTTAACCAACAAAGCCACCCAGGCACCCCAATTTGTCACATTCTTTAACATGTAAGAACTATCCTTCTATTCCTTCTGTACTATTCCTAGTTTAATCAGGACACTTTGGTAAATTTCATCAAGATGATCATGTTTTTTTTCCTTTAATCTGATGTAATGATGTAATGCGGTTATCAGCATTTCAGTATTGAACCATCCTTGCATTTCTGGACTGAATCTTGCTTGGTCAGATGTCTTATTCTTTTAAGATTCTGCTGGTTTGGATCTGCTCACATTTTGGTTATTATACTTGCATGGATGATATTGCCCAACATTAGTCTATGCCAAATCCCCTTTCTTTAGCTAAGCCAAACAACATGAAGAAAGTAAGGGGGAGGTGAGCAAGAGAAGGCCTAGATGAGATTTCAAGATTTCATTTCTATTCATTTTGGATAACCCAGTCACTGCCCATCTGACAAGGTGCTTGTTCCATATCACAGTTTCTCACTCCAAGATCCTGCCCCTATTTTAACAAAGCATGGAAAGAAAGTGCTGAAGCCCCACAGAATAGTCTCAGTAACATAAAACTGCAATAGCACAATAGTTATACCACCCTTTATTAAGTGTCTTTAACGTGTCGTACTGTACTTGACACTACATATATTATTTCTTCCTCTCCTCTTCCTCCTTCTCCTCCGCTTCTTCTTCTCATTCCCCCCCGCCTTTCCTCCTCCTCCACTTCCTCCGCCCCTTCTTATTCTTATTCTTGGCAGGAAAACATATTGTCTAATTTGTGTTTTCTATTTGGCAAGAGGTTGGACAATTGTCTAGAGTACATGTTCCCTCACCTTGGCGAGTTTATCAAAAGCTTTTTGCGGCAGCCCCGCAGAGAGAAGGCATCTAAAAGACACCCTCATACCTATTCCCACCCTCAGGCCTTTGTTTGAGATACTTCTTGAGGGAAGTTAGTGTTTGGGGTGAAGAAGAAGGCAGAACTGGCCCTACAAGGTAAACAAAGATTATCATCCCAGAGCCTGGGGGTGAGGGACATGCTTCGGCAGGTCCCATAAGTGACAGGAACTCATGCAGCCTCCTGAGAAGTGCCAAGATCTCTGACAGAGTGGTGCATGGATACCACAGAATTGACCCCTGAGAGTCAGGGGGATCCTTGCAAAAAAGCCGAGTGCTCATGTTTAGCATGATGGCAGAGAGTTTCCTGTTTGAGAATGGAAACATTTTCATTTTACCATCTCAGTGAATAGTTATGGAGTTGAGAACAGAGTATATTCTTCTATTTTCAGGCACCATGAAAGACCCTTCAATCTTTGTACATAGCCCAGAAAGAAGATGAGTTTGCCCCCAACTCCACCTTATCAAAGTAGTGTTTTGCTTTTTGTACCTCAGTGTTGGGGAGCAAATTCCCGTCTTCTATTTATACAACTCTCATTCGAAACTTAGGAAGCTTTGGGGGTTAAAAAAATCATTATTCCCATTTCCAAATAAAGAAACTAATACCCAGAGAGGTTAAGTAACTTGTCCAAGGTCATGATATCATTTTTTATTTTTTTATAAATTCTTTTTTTAAAATATTTTATTTATTTATTCATGAGAGACAGAGGGAGAGAGAGAGGGAGAGAGGGAGAGAGACAGAGAGAAGCAGAGGGAGAAGCAGGCTCCCAAGGAGCAGGGAGCCCGATGCAGGACTCGATCCCAGGACTCTGGGACCATGACCTGAGCCGAAGGCAGATGCTTAACCATCTGAGCCACCCAGGCGCCCTCATGATATCATTTTTTAAAAGAGAGAGAGAGAGAGAGAGAGAGAGAACATGCAGGGGGAGGGGCAGAGGAAGAAGGAGGGAGAAACTCAAGCAGACTCCATGCTGAGCACAGTGCCTGACAGGGGGCTCAATCCCACAACCCTGAGATCATGACCTGAGCTGAAACCAAGAGTTTGATGCTCAACCAACTGCATCACCCAGGTGCCCCAAATCATGATATCATTTTAAGTTGTCCCGAGTTCAGAAACCATGGCTCAATGATTACACTATGTTGCCTTACTTAAAAAAAGAGAGAGAAAGAGAGCTATTTCTTACTGGAGGGACTACTTTGTGTCAGGCAAAAGGCTAAATGCCTTATATATATGTACCTAGGTATATAGATATAAATGGATATATAAATATATGCATTTATTAATTAGTTTATATAATCTCCATTCCCTGCAAGAAACTTTCAAGGAAGGTCTTCCGATTATATTAATCATCTCATCTTATCATAAAGCAAAAGATGGAGAATCATGCTGGCAGTGTGCAGCCCCAGCTTTGTTGCTAACTCTGCACTTTAGTTCCTTCATTTGTGACATGAGAATAGCAAGACTTGCCTTTCCATATTATCAGAGGTATTGAGTGAGCTATTGGAAATAGCAGATCTTGCTAACTGTAGAAAGATGTGCACACGTGGATCTCGCCTTCTATTGAGATTCACAGGCTGTATTGGTCATCTCAACTGAGAGCCTCTCTCAGCAGTTACCAGGATACGGAGACATACATTACAATGCAGAAGGGACCGAGACACCAGGAGTTGGACACCAGCCTTAGAAACTGATTGTTTACATTTGTTTGTAGTCTCCTTGAAGCAGAGGTTAGGTCATAGTTCTTCGGACCTGGCAAAGTCAGCTGGAAACTGCTCGTGGCCAGGCACCCCAACTGATTGCTTCTTTCCAGTCCTTCCCTGCATTCAGGGAGGACAGACGACAAGATGCGCTCTCATCACCACACCAAGGAATCTCCCTCTGATGGCTCTTCCAGGCAGCAGAAATGATGAAGATTCATGTGTGTGGTCCATCCCACAGGACCCAGAAGGTTCTCTTCCAGGGGAAATCAAGCCATCACGAGGAAGGTCCAAAGAGACTTGCTGTGCAGGTGTCTACACTCAGAATGCCTTCAAGGCACATGTCTGTGGTCTGAGGTTTGCTGCTTGGTGTTGGCTATAGTCGCTCAGGGCAAACTCTTAATCCGGGCTAGTGAGGAAGGGGTCTAAAGGACTTGTGAAAGAGTTACTACAGTCAGCCTCTGGGGTCACAGCTCTGAGGTACCCCAAAAAGGCAGCCATATGATGTCACAGGCAATGGGAGGTCCCAGGAGAAAAGCAGTAGGAAATCACTGAGATTTACAGATAGACTTCTTTTTCATCAATCCCGGGAAAGTGGGTCTGGGAAAGAAGGCATTCGGGAGACAGCAAGAATCACCCTGAGGATAGAGACTCAACTTTCACTCTGCTCATGCTCTACTCCAAGGTACTGGGCAATGCCCAGGGCATACTTGCTATGCTATAAATATTGGTTGGTAACTGAGTGAATGAGTCTTTTGGCAGCGAGTGGGGGGTAGTCCCACCTGCTGTCAGATTTTGTATAATTTAGCTATTTCTTCTTGTGGAGGAATAAATACTGAACTGACCCATGGTTTTGTTTTTTTTTTTTTTTTCCATCAAGAATTACGATGCAAGGTATGAAAGGAGAAAGAGTCTGACGCACAGAGTCAGAAGTCCTGGGTCTCAATCCTGACTCTTCCTCTGACCAGTGGGGCAGCCACGGAGAAGGCACATCAATTTCCTTATAATTGAGAGTCATCATTCCCACCTCACGAGGCTTTGTTTTTTTTTCCATAATTCAGTGAAAAAAAATGTGTGTGATCTGCCAGTCTAGTTTCTGGGAGGCGGCGGTTCAGGGTAAGAGCACGGGCTCTGGTGTCAGCATTATATTCACATTCTGGTTCTGCCGCTTACTGGCTGAATGTCCTTGTGCTGCTTGCTTCACTTTTCTGTCTCCTCTTCTTCATCTCTTAAAAAACGATAGGAATATCTGTTGCATGGGGTTGAAGGGATCATTGAGGTAAAGCAGTTAACATGTTGCCTAGAATAGGACAAGCGCTTTATATGATATAATATATATATAATATAATAATGATTATTATTACTATTAGGAAAAGAAGCATTTTTCATTTGCATATCAGCTTTTGATAAGATAAAGATGCTTACTGTTTCTTAAGGATTTTTTAAAATATATATATATACTTTTAGGAAACAGCCACCCCATGCATTTTTTTTTTTTTTTTTTGCATTTTTCCTCTTTGGGAATAGAACCATGAAAACACAGAAGGACTTTATAAAGTGGACAACATCCTCTGCTCTTCCCCAGGTCTTCAGGATATAATCCAAATTCATGATGCATTTAAGAAAGAAGTGTAAACCAGGGGGCACCTATCATACTGAGGCAACATGGTCTGTCTTTCCGGTGTGATCTCACAGAGAATTCCCAGATCATACGAGGTTGCTGTGCTCAATCGTCCCGTCTCTCAAAGGGGATTCCTGATTCATAGTGTTAGGGGGAGGCTCAAAATACATGGCCTGTATGGAAAAGCTTTTTAACTGGAAGGCTGATACCAATACTGTGATGTGGTCTTCAGGGCAAATCCCTCATGCGCCCTCCTTCTGGGTCCCTTATGGTTGAAAACATCCTCTTTCCTGCTCCCTGAATCTTCCACAGCCCTCAGAGAACAGGATTTCTCCCTCTACCTTGGTTCTGCCCAGAGGAAACTGTAGCATTTTCATGATCTTCTGCCTTATAGCTGACATCTCCCTTCTTATTCTAATGCAAAGAGGCTGCTCACAGAAGTTCTGAAGGTCAGAATTCTCAATCACATATTCTTGCTGCTTCACGATCTTAAGGACTTACAAATGGCATTCCCATAGGAAAGACTGTTTGCCAGAGCTGGCTCAAACCCCAGGGCCACCTCCCTTCCCTACCTTTCTCCCCTTTTCCTCTTGCTTCCTGTGAGGCCCTGGGTGTTTGAATCAATCCCCAGGTTAGGGGGTCGGGGAGAGGGGCACAACCTAGAGGGCCCAGAACTGGAACAGGTTCTTGTCTCAGCCCCACAGGGCTCAAGACCCCAAGACTTAGTCAAGTCAGGCTCCCTGTGGGCAAGCCTGGGTCCAGATACCTGGTTGCCTGCATTGTAACCTATTGTTTTACCTGAATGCTATTCTCTGGTTAACTTTATTCTTGCAACATTGTGAGGTAGGAATAATTTGCAGTTTTCCAGATTAGAGAATGGAAGGACAGAGAGGTTAAGTGACCTGTCTGAAATCACACAGCTGGTAAGTAGCAGAGCTGGAATTCAAATGTGAATCTGCCCGACACTCCACCTCTGGTTTTTTGCCCCATCACAAACTACCTCCAGAACGTAAGAGGAGAGAAGTTTGTGGGCGGAATGCCAGAAAATATTTGCCTTGGTTGTAAAGACATTTTCCAAATGAGAGTAGAGTATTAACGAATAATTTCCCAAGAAGATTTGAATGCTGGGAATGCTGGTGAGAACACCAAATGAAAATCAGCAACTGCATCAGCTGGGCAGTTTTCCTCCTGAATCTTCTCGTCTCAAAGACCCGGAGGTTATTTCTGATTACATCAGCAGCTGCACAGATCCAGTTTAGGAATCCTGAAACCACGTATGTGACTCACATGTCGTCGTTATAACAGTAGGAAACACATTAACTCGGCTTTAAAGAGCGTTCATTGAAAAACTGGGCTTCCAGAAACCAGTTTCTCAGTTTGCGAAGCACACAGTCTAAGCCTTTCTCCTGATGACAGTGTCATAGTGGGAAGCTGTACATTATGCGACCTGACAGTTTAACAAGACTATATTTGCTTTTGCAGACTCTGTGTTCTAGCACATTCCACTGAACTTATAGCAGGTGACTAATGAGTATTTCACCACCATGACATTTTGAGTTGCAAGCCATAGGGATGGTCATTTGATTGAATAATACACTAAAAATGTTTTTAAAAACTTGTATTACAAAATCATTCTGTGGAAATCATAAACAAAAGTTCTTTCAGTATGGTTGGGGACCAACAATACTGTTGGTCTATTACAGACATTTCTGAACGAAGGAAGGTGTCACTTCTTTTTTCCAAGTACATGCAGTTGATTCTTTTTATAGATTTTATGTGCTTAAAATCAGGGTTTTTCCATAGTTGGATCACCAAGGTGGGTGGGGTCTCAGAAATATTTGACATTCTTCAGTGTTCACATGGGAGTTGAAGACCCAAAGCATATGTGAGGGACAGGAACTGGGGCAGGGCAGAAACTACTAGATACAGCCAAACATGAATTCATTGTCAAGTTCTACTCCTGTCCTGGCTGTATGATCTTGGAAGAGTCACTGAGCTTCCTGGTGCCTCAGTTTCCTTGTATCTAAAATGGGGAAAATAATTTTACTCCACAGGGAGCCCTGTGAGGATTAAAATAAGATGATGGACGGAAAGTGCCTGGTACATAGTAAGTGCTCAGATATGTGGATGTATTCATTTCTTTGTCTCTGTGGGAGTAGAGGACAACTGGACAAATAGTGAAACAAGTGCTCCAGTCAAGACACGAGGGCTGCCGTGGAGACTGGGGGAAGAAATTTGGTGGGGCCAGAGTTACTGGAGGGGAGGGAGGGAGGACCCAGCAAGCCTCCCTTACTGAATGCTTGCCACCCTGTGCCAGGGATTAGAGTGGGTGTCAGACGAAACAGGATAAGTTCTGTTAAAAGACATGAGAGACTAACTTGCGTGGACTGGTTTGACTTAAGGGCTTTGCTCTTTGGGGTTTTCTCTCTCCTGCTTTTTTAGGTGATATGGGGAGAAGGAGAAAGGAACATATGCTTTTATTTACTTGAGGGAGGAAAAAAAGAGAGAGAGAAAAAACAGAAACTAATGTTAGGCCATTAAAATTCTGGTAAGAACTTAAATGGCGGTGCCTTGAGATTTTCTTGTCATGTTAATAGGTTCTTGGGTATAAAATGATGGAGCACCAGGGGTCTAGTAGTTATTATTGGAAAATTAAAGAAGAATATACCCACAAAGATAAAGACCTGATTTGATAGTTCTCTAGATTTGGGTTTGTTTACTGTAAAGAAAGTAAAAGCAGCTTGACTTGAGTTTGTAATTGGCTTTGCAAGGAGCTTTATGCGGGTAATTTTGCATATACACACGCACTGCCTTCCAAGAAATGTCAGCATCTGCACAACTGGGAGACAATGCTCTGGTTTGCTCATAAAAGTCTTTGTCTTTTAGAAAGTGATTCAACTGGTCTTGATGGGCAGCTGGATAAAAAACTCTAGTGAAAGAGGGGACATGACCAAGTTCATATGCACACAGAGGCTCAGCAAACATGGCTTTGCAATAGCCTCTATAAAGTGGCTTCAAAAGATTTATTTGAACAGTGTCCATCACAATGTGGATGCATGCCAAAGAACCTGTGTGGACCAAACTGCATTATATCTACTCAGTGGGGTGTGTGATGAGGCAGAACTTTCTCAGGCCCACCCTACCCTGAGAACTCCATTAAAGGTTTGTTGACCATTTCTCACTGTAGAGATACCACATTAGAGGTGTATAAAGCCTAGGGGCCAATCAAACTCACTGGGGGTGACATGGGTGAATGAGTGGACATGTTGATGCTCTGTCCAGATTCCCTCAGATCCCTTTTACATTTCTAGGCACTCCTTCTCTGGCTTCTGGTCCCTTTGTTTCTAACAGATGGCTCCCTTGGGATACTGGAGCCATTTTGCTCAACAGCTCCTGGGCTATACCCAGGATATAGTACGTTAGGTGGCCCTTTGCCCATGATGAACTGTAGTGAAGAATCTGAATGCTCAGCTCCCTTGCCTTGAATCTGGATGAACTCAGGTGTCATTTCTATTTCAGAGCCTCCTGTGGGATCAGGCCGCGGCTGGACTTTCCCTGGAATTGTACCTTGTGCACCTTCCTTCCCTTCCCTTTTTCTATAGGTTCTTCTGGGGACATTTCCCTAATAAATCACTTGCATTTAAATTGTCATCTTAAGGTTTGCTTCTAGGGAAACTGCCCTAAGGTGATGAATTAATCCAAATGGTGCATATTAGAATGGCATGTGTGTATGTGGCTGTGGGTGCAATTTTAACTATTCTAAGCCTCTTCTCATGGCATAAAAGGGACCTGTTTGGTAGGGAGATCTTATAGCACTCCTAGGAAGGAAAATGTTGATCCTTGCCATCCCTATGTTGGGAGTGAGAGATCCCTAGAATGGGATTATAGACTGTGGGTGGTAAGAGCAATCTCTCTGAGGAGATATGAAGAAGGTGGTACTTTGACTCACAGTGAATCAGGAGAGAGAGAGATTGAAGACAGAGAGAGAGATTGAGAGAGAGAGAGAGAGCAAGCGCACCAACAGCCTGGACTGGCATGGGTGATATAAAGTGTCCTGAGACCCATCCAGCAGCTACTGTTTCAAACATTGGCAGGTAGAAAAAGTCACAAGTGTCTACCTTTACAAATGTGGGGAGCACACCAATTTCCTTGGGAATTCCTAGGAAATAATGGGGACCATGAGATCCTGATATTTTTTAAGAGATAGCTACCAATTTAGGAGGCATTCAGACCATATCATGACAGGTTTCTAATAATACCAACAGTCCAAAGAAATATTCTGCATGTTTATAGACTCAGCTGCCTCTGGGAGATGGGGGCTCACCATCCGTGGAAACACCCAAACAGAGATGGGAGGAGCAGCTGATGGGCACATGGTAGCTGGGATTCCAGTGTCAACTGGGTGACAGAATCAACAAGGTGGTCCAGTGCCCTCAACTTTTTTAACTTCTGGATTTATGACTGAGCCTTTGAAAGAATAAAGCCTATCTGGGCCCAGATCTTATTTGTGAAAATTAAACTTCAAATATATGATACATTTTCTTTTCAGTGTGAATGCTCACTCTAGGCTCTGAGCGGAGGTATCCAGAGCCTCTTCATGGTACAGTGACTGGAGCCCGTTCTTTCTCTTGGAAATTGTCAAAGGAGCTAAGAACTCTGGGAGAGGAGGGAGATAGGGAAGAAATCTCTCCTTACTTGGCTAATATTTTCAAAGTTGAGAAAATGATAACTATTGATGGAGGTTACCAAATGGTCCAGAAAAGAACAAGCAAAGAGTTTCATGGAAAATGCCCAGCTCTAAACTCCTCTGTGACTTTTCACAAAACGGGGTGGTTATGGGAAAGAGAAAAGGTGGGTCCATGTCCTTGACCTTCCCTCCTAGACAGGGCAGTCTGGATAAGAGAGGGTTACCATGGTGTGTGGAAGACTCACTACTTTCCCTCTCTCTTCACCCAAAATCCCACTGGGATATTCTAATCTCCTTGGAACATGCTGCATTATCTGTACTTTTAGCACAGCTCACGTTTCAAATGGCAGGCTGCAGAGCCATTGGATTGTTTTATAGGCACAGCCAAGAGAGGAGCTCCGATTCCTTTCTCTTGGCCAGGTGCCCTCTTTGAGGGAGAAGACCTGTGGTGTATAGAGACCAGCCAAGTGCTTAAAGATTTCAGAAACTTCAAAGGCAGGGGAGGGGCCAGAAACAATAAAATGGAAAATGATAAACATTCAGCTTAAAGACGAGCTGAGTTAAAATCCCTGAGAAATTACTCTGAGCAGAGTGAGGGGCTGATTCTCAGAGGCCCGTGGCAACATTCCACAGCATTACACAACGTTCCAAGAAGCAATTATTAGCTTTGTTTTAGTTGTGATTAGCACAGCTAATGACTCGTAGAGGCAGAAAGACAATGCAAGTGGGAAGGTGAGCCCACAGAAAGGGGTTTCTGCTCCAGCCCCATACTCACCAAGTAAGGAGAGCTCATCTCACCTTTCAGGGGCCTCCACCCATTTTGAAATTTCAGTTTTGAAACCATTGTATAAGGAGAAACCAGATTGTTTTTAAAAGGCAAAAGCCATTGCTATAGAATAGCGAGACGAGATCTGTATTATTAAAGGACTCATCACTTTCTGTGGGCAAAGCTATGCCATGGGACTCTACCTCATTAGGGTCACGTCTACACAAAGACCAGGGAGAGTCAAAGTGATCAGTGGGAATGCTTAGATCCAAAATATCGGAAGAGCTCAGCCTGACTGTCCTGAGGGATTTAAATAGCTCAAGCAGCAGGAAAAAAAAAAGTAGATAGATTTAATTCAATTCAACAACTGTATGTGAGCAGTTACTCCGCTCCTGATACTTTCCTAGGGATGTGGGGTAGACCAGTGACCAGAACATAGAGCCCTTCTCTCATGCAGCTTCTATTCTAGAGAAGGAGACAGACAAGAAATGAAAATCACGGTCATAAATAGTATGCCCTAAGTTGACAGCACCATGGGAGAGAAGAGATGGTGAGCACGGGAAGAAATATCGGGGGGCTTTGGAAGTAGGCTGGAGAATTAAGCAGGTGGTCAATCTGGAGTCATTAAGATGGTGAGATCAGAGCAAAGACATGAAGAAAGTGATGAAGTTAACCTACAGGTTTCGGGAGGAGGCGCATTGCAGAAAGAGAGAAGAGTTCCCTCAAAGGGCGGGGAAGCCCATGGGGGCTATGGTGGGATGAATGATGTGAAGAGAAGATGGAGACTCGGAGAGGTAAGGGCTAGGGCATGTCCCGCCAGGTCTTTGAGGCCATTGTGAAGATAATTGTTAGGGTACAGTGTCGCAAACACTAAGTCTGAATGCCTATGGGACTTGAATAGCTCAGACTGAAAAATATACACACACACACACACACACACACACACACACACATATATATATAGAGAGAGAGAGAGAGAGAGAGAAAATCATACAGTCCCTACCTTTAAGAAGTCGAGTGGGAGAGATAGATAAGTGAACATATAATAATAATAATAATAATACATGAGGTAAGTAGGTAGTATAGCCGACAAAGTCTATGATGTAGGGATAGAGAGCAAGGTCCATGGTCCTGTTTGGAAGAGGCAGGGCAGATTTCTTAGAAGAGAACATAGATGCGCTGACTGGTTAAAGTCAAGGGTAAATTTGTTAGGCGTTACTTTACAGATGTGTCTGTGGGGTTAATGAGACCCCGAGGGCATAGGTGGCTTGCCCCGAGGTGCTCAGCTAAACTTGGCCTCCAGTCCAGGCAACTTTCTACCAAAGCAGGTGCTTCACCCATGCATGGAGCCAGTGGGAGTTCTGTTTGAAGTGACTCTCCTCCAGTCTCCTGCTGAGGTCGTGGGACAGAGCTTCTGCTCAGCTTGCTGTGGGTGACATCACCAGCTATGGTCTGGAATAGTGTCTCTCTCTTCCCCTTCAGTAAAATCTAGACTGCGGACATTGTTAAGATGACTCTGTGCAAATGAATTTACCATGCTGGTAAATTCTAGAACAGAACAAGGAAGAGATAATCAAACAGAAAATATGTGGGTGATTTAATTAAGGATTCACTGGAAACTTAAAAGTCTTTCAAGGTCAGCAACCACAGTATTGAAATGTATTCTTCTTGCTGGAGTAGAAAATTAGCAGAAGTTGAGATTAAGAAGACCTGGGGTCATATGCAGGTTCAATCACTTGCTAGCTATGTGACATGGGTCCGTTTTCCTTCTCTGTTACATGAGATCATAATACTTGCCTTCCCCACTTCCCAGGACTCTTCTGAGGATTATGGATGAGAAAGCATGCGGTAAACTAGAAAGTGCTGTACTTATGTTGCATGTGTTCATTGCTAGAGGTGATATTTCAAAAAATTTTATTGACTTATTTGGACAATATGACACAAATTTTGAATCCACAGTATCTTTGTATTAGAAATTTAAAACCTTACAAAGATTCTCTTCTAGAGCCTTCATGTCACAGATGAGTAAATGGGGGCCCATTTAAATTGTATAGCAAATTAGAGGCAAAGGCAGGCCTGGTCCCCTGACTCATCTTTCAAATAGGTTACAGAATGTAGCTGGTAGAGCACGTGAATGAACATTCTTCCTGCTTCTGGCTGAGTCAGAGAGACAGGAAGTATCATTTCCTCCTGGAGCTCTTCCACTGGAAGCACCTTGCATTTCCTTCCATAACAAGCACTTTCACTGGCTTTAAAAGAATTCCTTTTTAAAATAAAAGACTATTTACCAACCATCTACTGAGTACTAGACTAATGTAGATGCTTGTATGAAAACTGTTCTCTTTAATCTTCCCAGGAACCCAGGGAGTTATTTGTAACCAACCCCATTTTGCAGATGAGAAAACTGAGTCTCTGAGCTGGAGTGACATCCCCAAGGCCCCATGGTTAATAGACAACAAAGCTGGGGCTGGAGACCACCTCTGAAGGCACCATACCCAATATCTTTCCACTTTACCAAAACTACAGATGCTCCTTTCTCTTTTAGCTTCTGGCAGAAGCTAGAAATCTGGATTAGAAAGAACTTACTTAAAGGAAGCAACTGAAAAAGTGGAATCCCTCTTCATGAACAGACCTGATGAGTAGAATTAACATCACAAATTAGACTTTGGGGATGACCTGAATTTTTTTTTTCTTTACGAGACTGCAAAAAACAGAGCTAACAATATTTTCCACATACACAGTGACTTTTATCCAAAGCAGTTTCACAAATATGGTGTCGATGAATCATAGGTAGGATTTATGAGTGAGTCCAACATGTAGCAATGTGGGATGGCCTATTAGAGACAGTGTCTATGCAATAACAGAAGCACTGAAATCACAACTGCTTAAATCACAGACACTTGGCAGAGAGGACAGATGCACTGCTATTGTAAATATATCAAAGGATAAAGAAAAGAGTGAAAATTACTCAAATTTGGTTTTCTAGAAGCAATCGCTTGTGACATTATGGTGTATTTTTTCCTTTCTGTCCCCGAGTGTTCCTTTTTGCAAACATTAGCCGGCATTAGACCATATGTGAATTTCGTATTTTGCTTTTTTCACTTGGTGTTATTAATATTGTTTACTACGATACAAAACATGCTTCAGAAAAGAATATTTAGTGGCTAAATCATATTCCATTACTGGAATGAAAGAAAAAAAAATATTGAGGAAACACCCTGGAGGGGTGAATGAGAATAAAAACCAAATGTGGAAAAAGGCAAGGTGAGATGAGTTCCAGGTTTTTGAAGCAAAAGATAAGGTCTTTTGAGAGAAGAGAGAATGGGCTCTCTCATTTCAGTGATAGCCCGGGCTCCCTAATTCTAGCCTATATTCTTACGGCACCATTGTGGCTGACGTCCTTAAACTGGCTGGGTGTCCTGGCGCAGGGGCTGGTAAACATTTTCTGTAAAGGGCCTGATAATGAGTAGTTTAGCTCTTGAGGGTCATATGTTCTCTCTTGCAACTACTCAGCTCTGCCAGTGATAATACATAAACAAATGAGTGTGGCTGCCTACCAATAAAACTTTATTTACAAAAACAGCGGATAGGATTTGGCTCTCCATAGGGGCCTTTTTTTTTTTTTTTTTTAATCAGTCTTTGTCTGGGCTGGACTTTGTGCTGGCCTCTGTATAGATACGGAGAGGAATAAACATCTTGTCTCTGCCTTCAAGGAATAGGAGAGATAAGAAAAGGGATCGTTACAATGTAGTATATTAAGGGAAAAAAACAAGGTGTATAGGAAATGCTGTGAGATCAAAGAGGAGGAAGCAAACGGGCCTTCTCTGGGCAATAAGGAAGTGCTCACGAAGAGTGTGGTATCTCGCCTGGATTCCAAAAACAGAGTGGGAGCTCACCAATGTGTGCCCATTCAGTTGGTTGTGTTTTGGGTTTCTTCTCCCATAAGGTTTGGGGGTGTCTCCATGAAAACGCCCAAATCCTGGCCCTGGCCCAGACCAGTAAAGTTTCCCAAGAAACTGGTGGGCACTTTCCAGAGAAAACTTTATTAAACCATTGCCCTGGCTTATTTTCCACCCTTGTTTGATCAACCTACCAAAAAGCAAACACCAGTGCCTCTTTGAAATCCTTCTGTGTTGTGTTTATTTGGTGTGTATACATGTTGAACAAGGTACTAAAGATTAAATCATGGGGAGTTGTTTTAAGATACAAATTCCACCCCCAGGTATGGGGCAACTATGGCCTCCATTCAATTCCATAATGAGTGCCTACTATGTGCAAAAGGTGGTTTTCCTGGGCTCCTGTCCAAGATTCTAGCACCCCATCCACCAGCAGCTCAATTTCCAGCACCCCATCCACGAACAGCTGCAGGACAATTGTCAAGTAGACAAAGGGTCCTGACATATTTGAAGAGGGAGCACAAGGAATGAGGAAGTAGAAGGGAAGGGTGGTTGTGTTGGGGGGGCGGGGTCGGTGACTGTTTCTCTTTTAGTAGGAATCCAGCTGAGGTGAGGGTTGGTGATTCCATTTCTAGTCTTGTCAAGAGTAGCCAATCTCTCCAGAGACTCTTGAAACAACAGTGCTATCTAAATACCCAGTGTTTTTCACATACTTGCACATTAATCCCCCCAGCTCTGCCTAAACCAGCTGCTAAGAAAAACTTAGAACAATCCCGACAGATTTCTGTGAGAGCACTGATGAGGGGAAGACATGAAGTTGGAGAATTGTGTCGGAGTGCTGGAAACCTTTCTCCTCGGGTCAGGAAGATTTGAAGATGTACACATAATTAAAACATGAGTAAAAGATAAAAAAGAAATCTAACATTCAAGTCTTCTGCTTTGAAAATTACGAATAGGGAACATAATGTTTAAAAAATAAGTGAATACTAGATATATAATGAGAAGTTAAGAGAGGGTTGCTGAGAGGTAGAGCAGACACTGATACGAAGCAGAGGTGAAGGACAGCAGGGACTGGAACCCATAATAAAACTGCTAAATTTCCTGAAGATGGTGAGAGGAAGAGAGTAAAGGTTGAGCAGACAGAATCAACTCTTAGTAAAGAAAGAACAAGAGGTAGAAGGAAGAGGAAACGATAGAAAACGAGTTACAGGCATAAAACTTCACAGGAAATCACTATCTGGAATCTTCATGGGAAAAAGAAGGCCCCCTGCTTTCAGCTCTTCACACTCTCATCCTTAATACTCCAGAGATTCTAATCTTGATGGAACTGTCACAGCAGCCCAACCAGGGTGAGGGTTTATGCTGGGCTGCTGTGATATTTCTCAGAACAATATTGTTTCAGATGTTGACATGGAGGCAGCTCTCCCAAGTGGACTGGTGATGGGCCCGTACCCTGGGTTATTGGCTATCGCTTAACATTCTGCACGTGCCTTGTATAAAAGAGGAGTGAGACGCTAAAACCTAGAGTTTAGGTTGAGCTGAAGAGTGGGCATTTTAAAGCATTTTTCAACAAAGATTCAAGTCTTCCTTCGTATGGAGAAAAGCTACAAATTGGAGCGATGAGAATAATTGCATCTGAGTCAGCACATATTTATTGAACAGCTGTAGCGTGCCAAGCACTGCATTTGTCTCCTTACGCACACGTCATCTCATCTAATCTCCCAAACAATGCTATGAAGTAGTTAGTATTACCTTCATTTTCTTGGCAAGGAGACTGAAACTCGGTGAGCTTATATGGGATTTGTCCAAGGATCTAAAGCTACTAAGTAGCAGGGTTGGGTTGGTGTCCAACACGGAAGTCCAAATGTTGTCAACCATCTCAGCATCACTAACCTCTTGGGTCTGCCACCAATCCACCCAGAGAGAACTTGGCTCAAGGGCCCACTAGATGAGGGATTCTCGGGGGACATTTAGTAATATCTGAAGACATTTTCGGTGTCACAACTGGCTGGGGGATGCTACTGGCATCTAGTGGAGAGAGGACAGGGATGCTACTGAGTATCAATGCTCAGGATAGCTTCCACAACAAAGAGCTATCAGGCCCCAAATGTCAGTAGTGCCAAGGTTGAGAACCCTGAACAAGATAGAGGCTGTGGCCAGAACTGCTCTCCTAAAAGATGGTCTGTTACAAGAAAACCCACACTGCACAAACCGTAGTACTTGAAGTACCTCGGAGGCCTCTCAGGGGAGAAAAAAGTGGGAAAGTCGCCTTTTGTTCTTTGTTTGTTGCAAAAATATAAGACTTTTGGCCCTGCAATCTCCAATAAGTTCCTTATAATATAGTGTATTAGGAACAAAATAGAAAATGCTGACCAAAATCATGCTGAAATATTTCTTTGACTACCACTTCTTTAGGCCTGTTCATCTTCTGCAGAAAATCTCAAATCTCTGCAACAGTGACTTGATTGTTCTCCCTGTCTCCCTCTCTGGCTTCCCTGGAATCAACTCCCCAACCCATCATCTTTCTAAAACCCAGGCAAGGTCATGCCATGGCCAACCGCTTCCAGGGCTCCTTCCTGGGCCCAGAATCAAGATGGTGCATCCTGTCTAGGCTGACCCTTGGGGCTTCTCTGATGATGCCCTGATCCAACTCTCTCAATTTTATTTCCAACATCTCTCCTTTCCAAACATTCTTTATATTCTGACCAAACTACAATACTGACTCTTATGGGTTGGTGATGGATGGGTCATAACCTGTATTTTCTTGCCTCTGTCATTGACTAAAGCGATTCCTTTTTCTTGGAATGCGCTTTGATGTGTCAGTCATGATCGATCCTACCGCAAGTACAACTCAAAGGTCACCTCCCCATCAAATTGTTCTCTGATTTCCCAAATTACAAATAAATTCTTTCACTCTGAAATCCCATAGACTTATTTCTACCTCCAAATTTGAATCTGTGTGCATGTATGTGGATTACATGTGAAATAAATGATATGTAATATATGTATAATATTATACAATATGTCACATGTGTTATAGTAATTAAAATAGTTTTTGGTATTGATACAAAAATATCTATTTAACTCAGTGGAAGAGAATAGAGAACCTAGAAATTACCTCTAGGATATAATTTAGCATGAATTTGGTATATCATAAAAGGGACATGTTAAGTCAGCAACTGACTATTCATTAAATACATGCAGCACTTCATACCACTTCAAAAATAAATTCAGATGGATTAAAAACCCAAATGTTTAAAAACCACTATAAAACTATTTAAGAAAATATATTCTTGGGATGGGCAAACCTTAGACAAAGCATAAAAAAGGGAAAAAGGACAAAAAACAATAAATACGGTAATTTAAATTAAAATTTTTTTCATCGGAAAAAGAACCTGAATAAGATTAAAAGATAGAAAACATACTGGGAAAAAAAAATGTGTTACATAGGACACAAAGGGTTAGTCTGAGTAATATGTAAAGAGCTTCAACAGTTCAATAAATTACAAATGATCCAATCAAAATTATAGGTAAATAACATAAGAAGGCAGTTAACAGTCTAGAAAATACACATGGTTATTGAACACAGGAAAAGATGGTAATCCTCACTAGTAATCAGCAAAACAGAAAGGCATCTACCACATCCCTCTTTAAGCCCATATGGTTTGTAAAACATGAAAAAGGCTGAAAAACATCAAGTTATGGTAAGGGTGTGGAGATGTAGCAACTCTTATATACTGTGGCTATGAATATAATTGATAATGCTTATTTTCAATAAATAGTAATTTATTAAGATTTACTAAAATGGAAAATGTGTAAACTCTTTGGCCTAGCAAGATCATTCTGAGAGAGAATCTTTCAGAAGTTTATATACTTATATGTGAAAGGATAAAGTATAACTTTTGTAATTTTGTAAATGATAAAATCAATATTTAAAAAGACAACTGTAACAGCTACCATCTGCTAATCACCGGTTTTCAAAGTATCATGACAATTTTCTTTTTTTTTTAAGATTTTATTTATTTATTTGTCAGAGAGAGAGCACGTGCACAAGCAGGGGAGCGGCAGACAGAGGGAGAGGGAGAGGCAGGCTCCCCGCTGAGCAAGGAGCCCGATGTGGGACTCGATCCCAGGACCCTGGGATCATGACCTGGGCTGAAGGCAGCCGCTTAACCGAATGAGCCACCCAGGCGTCCATCAGGACAATTTTCTTAAACTCATTATCCCATACAATTCATAAGCAACCCGCTAAACATAGGCATTATGCCATATTATGGATCAAGAAACTGAGTTTCAGAGAGTTGAAGCATTTGCTCTCTGGAAATATGAAGAGTAAGCCTTGGAGCCAGATTGGAACAAAATCTACCTAATGGCAAAGCCAACACCCTCGATGCAAGAGAGAATGAGAATATTTGGTGAGGAGGGTGCTCTGGCAGCAGGGGCTGGGAGAGGTGGGCAGAAGTACATGAAACAGTCAAGGGTGCGCAGAGCTAGGGAGAGGTACAGGTATGAACCTTAGAAAGCACCAAGGGGCCAAAAGCGGAGCAGTGTGTGTGAGCAGTAATGTGAGCCCTGTCTAGTGAGAGGTATTGTACCTGTAGTGGCCATGGGGTGGGGAGATATGGGTCACATAGTTTTAAAGGCACCAAGTCAAGGCTCAGAGATTGCCCTCTGGAAGAAGTAGCCAATTTGTCCTGGGATGGGGAGGGGGTTGAAATGGGCAGATGGTTTGGGGAGGCAAATTTCAACTCAATAACAAAAACAGACAGATGAAGGATGGATGGATGGATGGATAGACAGATAGCTGGATAGAGCACTAGATAGCTGGATAGAGCACTAGATAGCTGGATAGACTTTTTTTTCCTAACATCCAGAGGATTCTGGAGGAAAAATTGAAAGGCTGGACCGACTGGATGAGAAAGGCAATCCCTGTTACTGGAGAAGTCCTATCTTGGTTGGAGATGCTGTGTGAAAAACTGAAGCATGACCTTGCAGGTGACCCTCAGTGTCCACAATCTATATAAATAGAACAGTGGTATATTCTTTCTAATGAAAATAAGCTGGTGCAAAATGCCGCTTTCTTTTTTCCTGCCTAGCATTCCTCTCCCCATCTCCCTTTTTTACTTGGGGGAACTACTTTTCTTCCATTGGATGGAGTCCTGATAAACCCATCAAGATGCCCCCACCTCTCCTAAACCCCAGGAAGCCAATCCTGGAATTTGAATCTTAGGCAGAGTCACATGAGGACTGAATAAAATGGTTAAGAGTCACCCAAAAGATAGTGACTTGACAAGCCTGTTTAGTTACCTAGCCTGTTGCCTGGAGTCTCTCAAGAGCACGTCCAATTGCAGATCTGAGCAATTCTCTCATTCCAGTAAATTCCATGTTTTACTTAGGTTGGCCTCACTTGATTTCTATAGCATCTTACCAAAGAATGTAACCAATACAAGAGGATTTACGAGTTAATAGTGCCCAGAATTGGTCATTCATTCATTCATTCATTCACAACCTGAGAGATGTTAGGTTCTGTTCTTGGCCCTGGGGATACAGTGCCCAAGGATTCCAGGCTTATGAGAAAAACAAGCCCAAGAAGCTGAAGGAGTCAACCAATGAGGTCCATAATCCATGGTGGAAGGTGTGAGGAAATACTTCCTAGAGGAATTGACACTTGAATTAAGTCAAGGAATAAAACTGCTCCATCCTTGCTTCTTTCTCCATCCTGCTACTATTTCTACATTAGCAAGTACATTTCCATCAGCTACTCAGTGACACTGAAAGTACTGGTGAGAATAAAGGAGTTAAATAGATTTTCACAGGGAAGTTTGGGAAGCTACATGTTTAAAAAGTTTCTTTGGGAAAATGGTTTGAGTTTCAAAAAAGTAACCCAAAAAATGAACTCCTGGCATCCAGCCCAATTCTGATTTAGTGAGGCAGGAGTGACCGTGTTAATTGCGAACTCTTTTATTACAAAGATAACTGAATCATAAAATATAAAGCACACTGGTAAAAATTACAGATATGACCCAAATGTGCCCACAAGGAGTAGTTTTGTCTCAATAATGTGGAGAGGGGTGCGGTACCTCCTTGACTCCAAGGTTGGCCATCCTGCACATTTCATACGTGGTATATCTGCGTCTCATTAATTATGACTTTCCAGTTTCTGAAATTCCGTGACACAGTGGGAGATTTATGTGCATACTCTTATTTATACACACAGTCATTAAAGGGAAGTGGGGTTGTGGGCAGGCCTTTTGAATGATGATGTTAAACTGTATATAACTTATTCGAGCGAACATTTATTAAGCACCTTTTTATGTCATGCCCTATTGAAACCATCAGCGGCTACAAAAATGAAAAGGGCATTTGGCCTTTGAGAATCTTGGTCTAGTGGGGGAAAAGAGCTAAGGATGGATTGAAATGAACTCAGGACTATGAGAACACAAGAGAAAAGACAATTCATTTTGCCGAGGATACCAAGAGAGCTTCGCGGAGGAAGTAACATTTGAGAAGGGTCTTCAAGGGTATGGAGAAGGATAACCAAGGCAAAAGGCAAAGATCCGTGGAAGTGAGCGAGCTCAGGGGACTAGTCTGGCCCTGTGTGTGATGCAAAGATAGAGGGAGTCAGAGGGCTTTATCTGCACATGTGATGGTTTCCCCTGCTCTATTCTATTAAGAGACTGTCATCGATATGCTCAGCATGGTCTGAGAAACGGGATAATGCTTCATTCCTTTCTTACATAAGAGCACATCTTTACTCACCAATGTCAATGCATTTGATGGGTTGAAAATGTTTAGTCTTTTAGTAAACATCCTTCATACACACTGCAACATGAGCTTTCAGAATATTCTCCTCCAGGCCCAGTTACAGTTTTATATTAAGCATGCTTAGGTGATCACTGGACTTCTCCCTGTTTGTGAAAGATTGCTATTGGACCATGAAGGCAAAAGTGTTTGTGAAGCCTTATTCATTTGAGGGCCAGTGATTGGGAATTTCAGATTACAGACAGTGACTGAAGACTTTATTTTGCCTTATCTATGAGAAAAAAAATTAATAAGCAAATAAATGATAGCAAGCACAATGATTAGATTGATCTTTTACCTGATTGGAGGAAGAAGCATTTTGAATGGCCAAAGGAATTATTTCCAAACAATTACACAAGAGTAAATTTACTCGTTTTCAATTCTCATCCATCCACTAAGCTGGTACATAAAAGACTCTTTATAACACGTGTTCTAGTTCCTGCAGCTAAACTTGCATACTCATTTCAGACCCCACAGATCCACATCATGCCTTTTCATGGCATGTCACACTACCGTGTGCTGGGAACACTCGAGTGCATTTCTCTATTCTCTTATGATTTCTATTCAAGTAGAACTCATGTCTGGTTTGCTTGTGCTAGAACTTTAAGTTATTCTGTAATTTAATTATATAGCATTGTGAAATAAATATTTTTATGTGTAGTTCTCTGAAATAGACCCATTAATTTTGTAATTATTATAAGTTAATCTTTATAAAGATTTTATTTATTTATTTATTTATTTATTTATTTATTTATAGCACAAGTGGGAGGCGGGAGAGGCAGAGGGAGAGGGAGAGAGAGAGAGAGAATCTCCAGCAGACTCTGCGCTGAGCATAGAGCCCAATGTGGGGGCTCGATCTCAAGACCCTGAGATCATGACCTGAGCAAAAACCAAGAGTTGGCTGCTTAACTGACTGAATCACCCAGGTACCCTTTTCAGTTAATTTTTTTTTCTACCCCACCATCCAATTGCTCCAAATTAATGACTGTGTAGCCGTTAAGAGGTTTCAATTTCAAAGTGTCTCCCAGGATGAATGCCTCATCATCATAATACTGCTTTTCTGGCTAAAAAATTTAAAAAAAAAATAGAAAAAATTGATGTGGCTTATAATTTAGATTTGAAGTTTCTCCACTTTGCCAATAAATAGCTACATGAATGAGTTTGGAAGAGGTATTTAACCTCTCTGAGTTTCATTCTTCTCAATTGCTAAGTGGCAACCAATTTGCCTTCATTGTAGGGTTGTAATAAAGATGAAGACGACAGAGATGACTATGAAAAGTTAGATACAGAAAACTTATTAGTTATTATAATTAAATATTAAACCAGATCTTATGCCTCCAGTTTTGGGTAGTATTCCATTGGCAGAGAAGTGCTGGGTCTTAAGATGGAAGTTGCATTTATTTAACAAGCATTACTGAGGCTCATACTAGGCCCTGGGAATAGAAAAATGTGAACAAAACCCAGTCTCAGCTCTTAAAATTCTGTGGGATCAGCAATTATCTAAGCCAATTACTGCAAAATATTGTGGTAAAGCATACAAAAGAAGCATATTTTCAAACAAACAAACCCCTTGTTCTGCCGGAGGAACTGGAAAGTGCTAGAGAAGTGATGTCTGAGATGAGTCTTGAAAATGCAAGAATTTCATAGGTGTAGGAGGCAGAATAATGTTCTCCTCCCCAAAAGATGTCTGTGTCCTAATCCCTAGCCTCACAGAGAAGAGAAGGGACTTTGTGCACGTGACTAAGATAAAAGACCTCAGGTGGGGAGATTGGCCTGGATTTTCCAGGTCTTGTCACACAAGTCCTTAAAAATGGAGAACCTTCCTTTCCTTACTACGGTCCAGGGGAGATGTGGAGACAGAGGTGTGGTCAGAGGGACGTGGGGGGAGGACCCGCAGTCGCTGTTGCTGCCTCTGAAGATGGAGGAAGGGGCCGTGAGCCAAGGGCTGCCAACCGCCTAGGAAAGGTGAGGAAGGGGATGGTACCCTAGAGCCCCCAGAAAGGAATGCAGCCCTGTGTTGGACTTCAGACCTCCAAAACAGTAAGGTAATAAATGTGTGTTCTTTCCACCCGCTAAGCTTGTGGTAATTTGTTACAACAACAGCCAACTTGCAACATGGGAAAGGTTTACCAAAATGGAAGCCTGAGCAAATGCCTCGAGGCATAGGAGAGTCTGGAGTTACGGGTAACTTCCAGTAACCGCACGTAGGTCCACACGGCTGGAATGCAAATTGTATGTGGGGGGGAAAAGATGGGAGAAGGGCTGAAGAGAAGCAGGTGCTGGGTGAGAGCACCCATGGTGACGGCAGCAACCACATAATTACGGTCACGTTGGCTGGGCACCTAATGTGCGCCAGTTCACGTCTCAGTGTTTTAAGTGTATTAACTCTAAAACTCAAAACCATCCTATAAGAGAGTGACTATCATGATCTCTGAAACCAAGTCCTCAAGAAGGCTAATAACTCACTTGAGCCAACACGATACTGCAGGGCCAAGGTAGCATTCAAACCCACGCACCTGCCGCCACCCCAAACACAACACACTGAAGGCAGGACGGAGGCCCGGTGGAGTGTAGACGGCCCGAGAGCATCAGAACTGGGGCTGGGGGGAAGGCAGGGGCCAGAAACAGAACTTCACTTCCGTATTATGTGTCTGTACTCTCTCTGCAACATGGGGGCAGAGCAAAAACTAGAAAAGGCCAAGGGGAAAGAATGGAGTTGAGGAAAATGAAACCAGGCCAGAGAGAGATTTCTCAAGGATGGACAAATCTCCTGCACATATTTCCAGTGAAATTTGCTGTCCTTATTTCACAACTCCCAGCACCTCTGTCTTTCCTGCTTTTTGACAAGAATCAGGAAGTCCTTCCTTTGTGCACACTTCCTGTCACTCAGTCAGTTGGCATGAGCTTGTGTGTGTGTGGGCCTGTGCACTTAATTCTTGAAGACCAAAATGCTTGCAGATATATATTGCAACATGGTTAGATCATTTTGAAAGAAGCAGTATCAGTTTTTCTTCCCCTGGACCCTATTAGAGATCCCATTTGGACACCCATCACACCACATGTGCAGACGAATTCCCACAGGGCAAGGGTCTTCTCCTTGCTTCTCACCCTTGTCTGCTCAGTGCTCTCCTCAGTGAGTAAATAGATAAATGAATGAATGAATCCTTCTAGAAGCAGACTTCTAGAAGCAGAAGCAGGAGCTGCAGATGATCTGGGAGCTCTATAGGAACACTAAAACCACCTCTCTAAGCTTGTGAGCGCTCTTTCACCTTCACGAAGAAAAATCATGCCTTTGGAGTCAGAGACACAGGTTAGATTAGCTCTCTCTCCTTCAACAATCTGTAGAAGTTGTTTAGTCTTTCTGAGCTTCAGCCCTCCATCTCCAGCCTGTACCAAGTGATGGCTACCTGGTATTCGCCAGAACTCTTTACTCAATACCATCTCTCCAAGAGCTTCCCAGACACCACTGTTTGAATACTTTTGCTACACGGATGAGTTGGCTAGCTCTCACTATTCCAATCTCCTGTGGGCATCAAGCCTCTGGTATTCTGCCACATACCCTATATGTAGAAACTGCTTGAGATGTTATCCTTCCACTCCCAAGTCCAGTGTGTGGGTTTCTCTCCATACTAAGCAATTCTCCGACACCAGCTGGGTGTCCTGTAATTCAAATCAATTCTCACACTGTTTACCTGGAAATAGCGTCAGACCCCACAGGTGAAGGGCTCGGTCCTACAAGAATGCTCCTCACCACTCAAACCTGTCCTTCTGACAGACTGGCTACAGATTAGAGGTTGTAAGAACCCCCTCCTTGCATTCAATTAACTTGCTAGAGCTGCTGGAAGAACTCAGAGAAACATTTCACTTACTAGATTACCACCTTGTTATAGAAGGAAATAACTCAGGAGCAGCCAGATGAAGAGCAGAGTAGGACAAGGTGTGCCGGTAGGGTACAGGGGTTTCCATGTCCTCTCAGAGCACGCTGTTCCCCCCCAACACCTTCATGTGGTCACCAACTAGGAGGCTCTCCAAACCCCCTCTGTTGGGGTTTTTATGGAAGCTCGTTGCATAGGCATGCTTAATTAAATCATTGGCCACAGGTGATTGGACCCACTCTCCAACCCCTCACTCCACAGAAGTCCAGGGAGGGTGCGACTGAAAGTTCCAACCCTGTAATCACATTGCTCTGGTGATCAGCTCCCATGCTTAAGGGACCTAGGGGTGATCCAAAAGTTGCTTCATTAACATAATGAAAGACACCTTTATTGCTTACAACAATTAGGAAATTGCAAAGGTTTAGTTCTATGCCAAAAAGGGGCATGAAGACCAAGTATCTATTTCTTATAAACCACAATATTACAGATGCACTCAGGAGTTTTTCCACAGTGTCCCCGTCACTGAAAGTACTCATATCCTACTGGAGAAGGAAAAGAAAAAGCACCACCTCTTTTCTACTACCTCGCAAATGCCACAGTGGTCCTGAGAGATCCCCAGGCTCATGTGCCCCTCATGTGTACAACACTTTACAGTTTACAGATGTGTTCACATCTTAACTTCCTTTGATCTCCCCCCAGATGCTACTGGGATAACAGGAAAAAGATTGTTATCACATCCCCATTTCACCAAAGAAGACCGAGGCTCAGCATTGGACTTCCAAGCTGTCTCCTCTCACCAAATCAAGCACAAAATCAGACAACGATACTCTACATGCTTCAGGCCCTGTGCTGTGCATTTCATTTATAGACAGGTCTGTTGGCAGACTTCCACTCCCAAATAATGCAGTTGAGACAGGAACATGTGTCATTATTGCTCTCAAAAAATGAAAAGTACCCAAATCTGGTTTGACGCAACCAGAAGGCAAGTGAGGCAAGACCGCCCATTTCAACTCTACCCAAATCCATCATCATCATCCAAGCTGTTCTAGATCTATTTGTTGAAGAAAGTTCCAGAAAACAGAGAGACACCACCACTCTTTATTTGCATGCATGACAGAAAGAATTTCTCCTGTGTAGTAATTCCTGCCCTGGCTGGAATCTGGGGCAAAAATATCCTCCCATTTGGAGCTGCCCAGTGGCTTTCCTGGGATATGTGTGTTTGGCGTGGTGGAGTGGACTGGGGCTCCTTCCCTAAGCCCCAGCTTTTCATGCCTGAAACCACAGACTTCTTTGCAGTAAGACCAATGAGCAGGAATTCCTGGGGCCCTGGAAAGGACTTCTTTTTCCACTTCTAACTACTGGAGGATTTGGGCTGCATCTCTGAGTCACGCAAAAGCCAAGAGACAGAGACAGAGAATATCCATCCTTTTGGGGAGTCCTGAACAGCTGCCTGATTAGTTGTTTGCTGACAGTCAGCAGATCCTTCAGGGGCACCATTCAGATCTGAGAGACGCTCAGCTTTCCTTGTGTCCCGATGTCACAGCCCACCTAGAAAGCCAGGTTCCGGGGGATGTGGGAATCAACATCAATCCAGCTGCCTCTGAGGTGATCCTTGAGGAGAGATTTGCCAGGTGTACACCAATAAGGAAGACAGACGCCAGAGCGCCTGACTCCATAGTCGCCAATAAACGGAGACAGCTAGTGCACAAGAACCAGGGAGAAAGATTCGCTGCAGGTGAGGGTCTGGGGATCACTGGGCAGACGCAGGTTGGCTGCCCGCACCTTCACCTGGTGTCAGCGACATCACCGCACTCTCCAAAGGAAGCACGGGATCCCCACGTCTCAAATACCCAGAGGGAAGTCAAAAACTGAGCACAACAAAACTCGCCTCTTATTTTTAGTTCCAAAAGCCACTGAAGGCTAGAACATTGCAATGCCTCCAGTTTTTACCCCTTGGCGAAAAGTGTACTAGCAGATTTAGAAAATCTCTTATTGTTTGTTGAAATTGTGAAAGAATGCCCAGTTCGTGGCTATTTCTAAATGGGCTCCAACACTACAGTTAGAGGCATCCTCCAGAGACCAAAGCTGCCACATGCCAATTAGGAACTGACCCGAAGCACGTTTCTTAATTTTAAGAAGAATCAAGAACCAATACAAAGGTCCCACTTGAGACCTTAACGGTTTACCGTCAGTTGGTAAAGTCTCCGCAAAGCAAGGTGCTCCTGTTTTCTCTTCTCCCACTCGAGGCTGCTGGTTCTCTGCCTCCCAGTCCGTGGGGACAAGGATGGGAGGAAGAAAGTGAGAGCCCTCGCTGATTCTGCTTCCCAGGCTGCCATGTGCATCCAGCAAGGTGACAGATTCAGTCTGAGTCCATCAGCTCCACACTGCTCTACAAATGCTGTTTATCAGCAGTAGGCATGCTTTTTCTTTCACGCCCAAATTGGAATGTCTTCTCCAATCTCTGCAGCCTGGGTGAATGTATTCTAGAATGTTGTGTTCCTCTCCATTAGAGCGCTGTTCTCGTTGCATTATCATTGTTCCCTCACTTGAAGGAAGACAACAAAGACAGACTGAAGGAATGAGCAAAGGAAACATGCAAACGTGAAGTGACCCTCCTGTTTCCTAGTCCAGGGGGTCAAGTGGATCAGTCTGAGCTTCAGCCTGGGAGCCTTGGTCAGTGGAGATCCAGCAGGAGGAAGGCCCTCGAGTATCAACTATCATGGTGGAAAAGGGGCTTGTTCCTGCAAACTCCCTCATACCCACAACACAGAGGAGGATTACTCACCAGGGGTATCCCTTTCTGCTTTAGTCAGTCTGGGGGCTCTGTTGGAAATCCAGCAGGTGAACAGGGCTAGGTAAGGTTGCTGGGATGGAAGACAACTTTGATATTGACTTGAGATAGTGGTGTGCTGGAGCCAGCTCAAAGTTGGGGGAGAGAGAGACAGAGACAGACAGAGAGACTGAGAGATTTGCCAGATTCCCAGTAATTTTGCTAGGCAGTTGATGTCATGTTGATATCTTGACGTTGGCTGTGGTTGGCAGTATTCACCCCATGAAAATTTGTCACTGCTCCAACTGAGACCTTTTGTTTCCTTCCAGAGAGCTGGTTGTTCAATATTTGCCAACACGCCCTTGACTTGAGGTTGCATTCAAGTGTGGAACTCACAAGTTTACTGGTGCTTTCTGAATTATATTCTTTTCTCCTCCTCCCAAGGTGCTTTTGAATTCTGCCCCATCTGCTTATTGTGTATACTTCTGGAGAAATTCTAGTGTTATGTTCATAGAAGTCAAAGCAATAGATTGTTGATTTACACAAAGCCTTTATATTGTTTGAAGTGATTTCACACACAGTTCTTCATTCTGATCTGTCCCACAAACCCTGAGAAAGGCAGAGTTCATAGTCTTACTTCCAATTTGCAGATGGCCAACCTATGGTTCTGAGTGGATGCCTGGGAATGGTGGGGCAAGGTAAGGGAGAGGACCTGGGGATTTTCCCACCACTCTGGTGGCTCCTGAAGTCACTAGACAAAGCAGCCACTATTCCTAGGACAGACTGTGGCCAGGGAGAGCCAAACTGCAGTGCGAGCAGAAACAGCTTTTATGTGGTTTGGGGCTGCGTTCTGTGATTCTTTATGTAGAAGCAAATTGTCCTCTTAATTATTGTGTGGGCTGTACTAAAATAGAGACACATTCCTTGAGCCACGGGCAGCAGCCTGAATGGCCCAGGTGTTCCGCCTAAAGATCGGCCAAGTTTCAAACTTGATGCTTATAATTGGGAGTGGTATCCGGGTTTCTACGCAGAAAGTTTTGTTTTTTCAACTAAGCCTTTGGAATACTGTAAACGGGAAGCACAATGGAATCCCCACGCCATTCACAGCAGATTCTATTATGAAAAAGAGTTGGAGACAAGGTAGTGGGGAACGGGGAGCAGAGGGTACTCACTGAGACATCAAGGAACCCGATCCTGCCTACCCTGATCCATCTCAGCCCTGGGAACATTGTCACCGTGGCCAAAGGGTAAGCTCACTTGGTTGAATGGCTAGGACTTATTTTTTGAAAATACCCTCCTATATTCTCATGTAAGTTTGATGCAGGGAAGCATGTTGGTCTATAAAGAATGGGGGTTTCCAGACAATCAGAGCAAAGAAAAAGCCAGCCCCCTATCATGTATTCCTCTTTGTCCTTCTACCTTGGGGCCCGGGTGATCCTTGCCTGCTTGTTGCTGCTTATGAATGACCTCCCAGCAAGGTGTGATCTTGCTTTCCTGGAGGATGGGCAGGGTCACCGAACTGCCGGAGCAGGTGTTGCTGTCTCCCCAGGGCCCTTTCCCTTCTTTTTCTCAACATCACTCGAATTGCTCATTAGGAAACTTCTGCGCCTTCTCATCATGCTGTATTTGTGGGACTGAGAGTCAGTCTTGGCAGAATTTTTAAGCGAGAGCTTCTCTCCTCTCTTGGCCAGGAGGAGACCCCTGACCCATCTCCATCACTCAGACTCTCTTGCAGAAATTCTGGACACAATTCCACAAGGGGGAATCGATGAGTGCTCACTTGTTCCAGGGGCTGAGATGGGAGGTGCCCATCCACAGGTTCCTGAAACCTTGGTCCACAGGGCTGCCACGGATCCTGGTGTATCTGTGGACTGACTATCCTTCCTGTGAACTCACTCAACTTTTCCAATCAGTTCTTTTTTGGTTTGGTTTTCTCAAGTTAGCCAGTTGATCTATTGTTCTAGTCTAATTAGTAGAGTAGAGTACCAAATAAATGAAAATCTTATCTGCTGAGGTGGGGGCTCTAGGCACCGACCACTAGCATCTCTGGGCAGGCCTGAGCAACGGCACATCCCCATTGAGCTACAACAAAGCAAAGGCAGTGGTGTGGGGAGTTGAGAATAAACCTGAAAACAATGTAAAACTGTGGGTTATAAGTGACCAAGACTTTTTCTGCTATTGAATGAGCACAAACTGGGAACTTGTATCTCTCGCCCCAATTTGTTTCTAAGCTCATTCAGCTGTGATATGAAGGCACCGGATCCTGAAAATAATCTATGATGTCATCATGCTGCTGTTTTCATTTATTTATTAACTACAAACTGAGCACCTTCTCTGTGCTAGAAACTGGGTAGGATACACATTGGCCACAGGTGAGGCAGTTAGAATTGTGTCTGAGGAAAACAGCCCAGGCTGGAGGTGCAGAGACTCTTGGGGCATGCTGTGCTGGTCCCGAAAATTCAAGGCCCCAGCAGGAGGGGCTCCAGTGACCTACGGAGTAACACAGGGGGAGAAGCCCACGTGACCCAGTTTCCTGACTTAGGTGACCGTAGGTCCCTGAGATATTGATGGGCCACCGTTTCCCGCCCCGCCCCCCTCCGTGGTGTGTGGTTTGAAGGGAACTGGGCTCTGAAGGCTCAGAGGTCAATGCCTCTTTATTTTGATTTTCAGGAGAGTTGCATTTCTCCTGGCCCCCCAAGAACGGCCCCTCCGCTCCAGAGCACTCGGAGACCACACAGCAGACCTCCCTGACACCTGCTTTTCTCATAGTCCGTGTACTTCTTGAGACCGCAAGAAGCGCACACAGCAGGAAACTGCTTAGCAACTGCACGTGGGAAATGAGGATTCCAAAATATTACTGTGGGTTTCTTCCTCCCTACTTTGTTCTCCTGTGTTGTTTTCGGTTCTTCACGCCTCAGTCATCAGTCCGTCCCACAACACACTAACCGGTTCTGCAGGCCCCGGGACGCGAACTGCACCGAGGCCCGGTGTGCCTTCCTGAGGGGCTGTGGGCCGAGGTCCTATGGAATTGCCCCACAGAGCTGGCTGGCCCGCAAAGGGGGCTGTGGGGGCTCCGGCTCTCAGGCCCTGGGGTTCTCTGGGGCTGAGCTGACCCTGCCCGAGTTCCCTCTACTATTATCCCCTCACCTCTGCGCTCGGGCCACCTCCCCGTGCTTCCATGCTTTCTCTCTTGGCAGGATGAGTCCCTTATCCCTCACCCTCGGTCTCCGTCCCTGTGAATATGCGTCGCCATCTCCGCACCCCTCTTGTTCTGCAGTCCTCTGTGTCTCTCCCTGTGTCTCCCTCGGCTTCTTTTTACTTCTGACTCTCCCTCTCTCTGTGTCTCTGACTTTGTCTCTTTCCTCTCTATATATCTGTCTCCACCTTCTCACTATCTCTCTGCATCGCTTGGTGTTCCATTTCCCTTTCTCTCTTTCTCCTTTTCTTGTTCTGAGTCCCTCTCTGCCTCAGGCCTTTTTTTCTCCCCCACCCCCAACCCTTCCCACTGCTGACCCCCTCTCTTTCTGGAGCTCAGCAACTTGGCCCCCGGCCCCCATGCAGTGGGCTCAGTTTCTGGGATAGCTAGTAATGCACATTGAGGGTTCATTTTTCTCCCTCATCATCAACTCTCCTTCCATCTCCGAATCCCCGAGTCTGGCCAAAAGTGCTTCCCAGGAAAGTGCCCACGTGCCGCGGCCGAAGCCACCCAGCCACGCTGCACCCCGGAGGGCCCCAAAGAAGGTGGGAGCGCCAACTGCAGTGTGCAGCGTGCTGGCATTTCTCTGGCAGTGCTCCAGCCAGTCAGAGCCAATTAATATGAAATCAATAGGCCAAATCGACGTTTTCAGAAGTTAGCTCGAAAAAAATCCCTGAAGATTAACCAGCCTGTGGCCTTTGCTATGAAATTGTTACCACACCACTTTCTTTTCTTTTGAAAGTCCAGATGGGCAGATAAATCCAAAGTGGATCAACCACATCTGTCATTCCCCCACACAAATTACACCCCCTCCCACCACTTCCCTCTTTCCTTTCCAACATGCAACGGCACTCAAAGTCTGGGCTGGATTGATATTTTATGCCACACTGTATGTTTTGAATTCCCTGTTGTATTAAGAGGAACCGCATCATGACCCCTCTGAGGCAAAGAGCTGGCACATTCTGAAATCTGCCTTTTCCAAAGGCGAGGGCTGCAGGGGTGGACGGGACTGCTTTCTTCCAGGTTCAGGACGGGCCAGCAAGAAAATCCAGCCCCATCGGCTCCTTTCTGCACTGTTCTGAACCAGTACACTCAAACCCAAAAAGCGTAGGTGGCTCGTCTCCATTCACAAAGCCCCCTTTTCTACATTTGCTAGGCAATGTAGTATCATGCCCGACTGACATGAGATAACTACTAAAGCCCTTCCCAGAGAGGGAGGAAGGAGGTGGGAGGGGAGAGGCTGGAGGGGTTCCTCGGATGAGGAACTCTTATGTAGAATCTTCTGTGCTGCTGGAATTAGGGTAGGCTGGGGAGGGCGGGGGTTGAGCCAAGTCTGAAAAGTTCAGACTGGCACCCCCGGACGCCTGTCCAAATGGGTCCTTGGAACAAGGAGGACTTGAAGCAGGTGTCAGAAATCGAGAAGCTTGGGAAGCCCCAAATCAAGCCAGGATTGGGAGCACAGTGTTAGGAAATGCTCAGGAGACTGACGTCCACACTGGCTTTTGAGTGTTTCATGGGTGGGACACACAGGGGTATGAAAAGGCTGAGGACAGATAGACAGAATCTCGAGCAAAGTCAGGAGACTTCTCAAGCCCAAGCCCTCGGATTCCAGAACATGTGTTCCTCAGGTGAAACAGTGTTTGCCAGTTTCCTTATGAACAAAGCAGCCAAGTGAATATACATTATTTCAGGTCAGGGGCGCCTACTAAAGGCTGACTTTCCCTTTGGAATTATTAAGAAAACTACAGGAAAATGCTCTATTTTGTGTGAGCTGGGACTCTTAGAATGAAAACTGAGGTTTCACATGAAAAACTAAAATCGTAGAATCCCAGTGCTGGAAGATACTTAGAAATTGATTGATCCATCCTCCTGGTTCAACAGACGAGGAAACAGAAACCAGGAAATGAAATGACCCCCACTCTTCAACTCCAACATTGCAAGTTGGTCGTGTGGTTGTGACACTTCTTCACACCGTCCTCCAAGGACCCAGGGAACGAAAGGGTGTTTATTGCATAGATTGGCACTCTTGGGGTTTGAGGCTATCAATAATGGTTGTTTGAAAGGTTGAGAGAGCTTAGACCTCCAGAAAAGTGTTGGGTTTGTATGGCTGTGTCAGCAGGACAAGCACAGCCCTGGTAGGTTCTGAGCTTCTGACACTGGTGACCTTCATGGATTTCCCCGAGCCCCACTTTGCTCCTGACAAAAGCATGGCTTGGGTAGCGTCCCCACTCCCTGTTCTCTTGCTGGCCTCCACAATGGACCCTGAGAAGCCCTGGCTGTGTCAGAAGCTTGCTTGACTCTGCAGACCGGAGCAGATCTGTCCCTCCCTTGCCTGGCCTGATTCCCGAGCCTGCTGCTTGGTCCTTGTCTTGCTGTTGGCTTGAACTGGACAGTCTGCGTGGTTGTTCCTGATACATATCTGAGGCTACATATGGAGAGGGCACACTGGCATTGGGCATTATCAGCTGAGTGGCCCAACCTCAGTATCTCCCCATCCCTCCAGTCACCCAATTCATGCACACACACACACACACACACACACACACACACACACACACACACCTGGGTGCACCTTTTACAGATTAGTAAGCAGAAGCTCACAAAAGAGAAGTGACTTGTCCAAAAGCACACAGCCTGTTGTGTCAGAGTTTTGGCTCAAGGTAAAGACTTCACTATATCAAGCCACCTGTCCAGTTTCCATTTTTACTTTTCACAGACAGAATCTCATCAAGTTATTGTTTCCAACCTACAATTTATGGAATCACATTCTTAGTTCCAGTCTAAATGTTAAGTGACATCTGCAGAAGAACAGCAAGGCCAGGTCTGGGTCATTTCCTATAACTGCCAAGTAACTGGAATCCAAAAATATATTTTTGAAAAATGTTAAATGTTAAAAAGCCAATATTCACGAAGTGTTCCCTAGTACCAGGTCCTACGATAAGTACTTTATGTGTATTAACTCATTCACTCCTCACAATAGCCCCATGAGGTATGTAGGGATGGTTCCTGACTTAGGATGGTTTGATTTATGGTTTTTTGATGATACAGTGGTGCAAAAGTGATACGCAATCGGTAGAAACCACTTTGAATTTTTAATTTCCCCCAGGCTAACGATATGTGGTGTGATCCTCTCTCGTGAGGCTGGGTAGCAGCAGCCCCAGCTCACAGTCAGCCACGCAATCACAGGGGCAAACAACCGATAAACTCACAACCATTCTGTACCCACACAACCATTCTGTTTATCACTTTCAGGACAGTATTCAATATGTCACATGAGATAGCCCACACTTTATTATAAAACAGGCTGGGTGTGAGATGATTTTGCCCAACTGCAGGCTAACATGTTTTGAGCACATTTAAAGGAGGCTGCGATAAGCCCTGATGTTCAGTAGATTAGGTGTATCAAATGCATTTTTGACTTCTACTATTTTCAACTCACAATGGGTCTATCAGGACGTAACCCCATCGTAAGCCAAGGAAGATCCGTACTAGCATTTTCCAGCTTTATGGATGAAGAAACTAAGGAACGCAGAGATTAGGTTCCTTGCCCAAGACCACACTGCTAGTAAATAGCAGAGCTGGAATTCAACCCAGGCGGTCTGGCTCCAGAGGCACACTTTTAAGTGCTAGGCTGGGCTGTCAAAAATATTGTGGCAGCTGAAGAAACAGTCCAAATCAAATATGACTCGATTTGTTGAGAATAGCCACTAACCTCTGCACAGCTCCCCGCATGTGGCTTTCATCTGCTCTGTCAGTGAATAGTCACTCACTGGTGCTCGGACCCCACGCAGGACGTGGGAGACTCGGGCACGGAAAGTGACTTAAGTGGTCAAAGCAGAAGAAGCAAAATTTGAGCCCCGTCCAAATTAAGGACTGTTATTTCATCCCCATTTTGCACCAGGGGACATGGAGGAGCAGAGGGGCTGAGTGAGATGGAGCCCTTGCTCTGCGGGGTGCCTGGTACAGCCATTTATTTGCATGCAGCTGAACAAGTGTGAAGTACTAAGTCAAACCCTGTCTCTGGACTGAATGACGCCAGGCTACTGGGCTCCTCAGACTCTTGGGGGGAGCCTGGGGTCTCCACAGCATTCATGCGGGGGAGAGGAGGTTCGCCCATGACCCAGGCAAACTATAGAAGAAGGAGAAGAGAGTTCGGGAGAGTAGTGAAGTACAGCACTGAGCAGGGCTGAGGCTCTCTTGAGAATTCAGGGTTCAGGCTCCCGTGCTCAGGGGTGGCTACAGACCCTTGATCTGGACACCCTTGGTGGTGTCCAGATCAGAACATCAGCTCAGTCCTGCAGACCATAGCGTTTGCTCTTGGTCAACGCGGTTCCAATCCTAGATCAACTACTCTGGAGTCTTGCTTGATTCACTTATAAAATAGGGTTGAAAGGCTACTGATCATGCTAAATGGTTCAGTGATTAAGTACGATGATATAGCACTTTCTTACTGGGGGCACATAGTGGACCATCCACACGTATTTTCCCCATCTTCTCTGTTAGACTCTATCCTCCTTGATAGTGATCTAGAAAGGGCACTGAGGGGATTTTATTTCCTTGCAAGAATGAAATGGAAGGAAAAGTAATTTTTAATAGTTTGCAGGTGTTAGGGGGTTTCACCTGCCACTGACTGAGGTAGTGTGCATTCGTAGGGCCGTTGTGCAAAATCACCACAAACTAGGTGTCTTAAAACAATGGACGTGTCTTCTCTCACAGTTCAGGAGGCCAGGAATCCAAAATCAAGATGTTGTCAGGGTTTGATTCTTTCTGGAGGCTCGGAGGGAGAATGCACTTTGTGCCTGTCCTCACTTCTGGTGCCTACAGGCAGTGCTCAGTGTTCTTGGCTTCTCCACTCATCACTCCAGTCTCTGCCTCCATCTTCACTGTGTGTCTTTTCCTTTTCTGTCTCTTATAAGGACACTGGTCATTGGATGTTAGGCCCACCCTAATCCAGGATAATCTCATTTTGAGATCCTTATCTTAATTGCATCTGTAAAGATCCTTATAACAACAACAACAAAAAGGTACATTCAGAGATTCAGGGTGGAATGAACCTCCAGGAGGTGATCACTCTTCTGCCCATTACAGACCAATACAACTGGAGAAGAGGCTGTAAATACACAGACAGGATGGATTCTATTTTTGCCGCTCATCACTCATTTCCTGGGTAACTCTGGCCACGTCGCTTCCCACATCACCTTTAATGGGACCAGGCGTGACAGAGAGCTTTGTAAAGTGTTGCCTGAGACTGAGTGGGTTTTACAACCAGGCTGTGGAGGAACAGGAACCCAAGGGAAAAAGGAACCCCTGACAAGGTGGGGTTTTGCTGGCATCCCATGAGCAGCAGCTGAAATTATTCCCCCCATGTCCTACATAGTTGGACGGCCCTTTACTAAGTTGGGCATCGTGACCTCCTCTTGAGTCAGCAGCTCTAACTTTCTGGAACTCGCATCTCTGAGGCTTATGCCAGGAGAAGGTGATGCACCAGCTCCCTGCCCGCTTGTCCACACTCCCTCAGACAGGCGTGCAGATATCCTAAAACTGCATTGACAAACAGCCCTGTGACCTGAAACCCATTCTCTGTGACTGTCGGCAGGCGCTCGGTATGGACTCTAACTGCTGAAATGCGTGTGCTCCAGATGTTTATCTCCTAATTACAAGCCTGTGATGTGCCACTTACAGTAATGGACTTGTCTATGCTAATATTTTCTCAGCCCCCGGAGGATCTGCCAGAGCAGATTTGATGCAAGGAGAGACAGAGTGTCTCTAGCACGTTTTAATTAGGCAATTGCACCCCAGCCACGGCCAACATCAGGTGCCAGACATATTGCAAAGCAGTTCAGATCAACAACCATCCACTGAGGTCTGAAATGAACGAGGCAGGCTTCCCTCTTGGGGGGCACGAAGCCTCCAGGGAGTGGGTATGACAGGCACGGACCACTAATTAGCATGTAAGGTGATTAGGGCTCCAAACCAGTCCTGGGGAGCAGGCTCCATTGGAGGTGTGGGTGAGGGTGGGACATCTTAGCTGGGCTTTTCAAATGGGACAAGAAGGAAATGATCAGGTAGATGTGGAACAGGACTGCATTCCTGGCAGCTTGGACGAAGACGTGGAGGTGTGAAACGCACAGGTATTTGACCTGTGGCTGATGCTTGAACTATGTGGAGAGAGCAGGAAGAGCTGAGGCCTGAGAGGTAGGCTGGGGACAGATCACACAGTGCCTTGAAAGTCAGGCCAAGGAGTTGTTGCTGTAAACACTGAAGGAGGCATGGCCAGGTTTAGTTGAGAAGGAACATGGTCAGGACAGTCTGTAGATAAGTCACTTGCTGTGGCCCAGGAGACTGATGAGGGTGGCCCAGGGAAGGACAGAGGGAGAGGAGCCGCTGTAATACTCCAAGTTCAAGATGATGGCGCCCTGAATGGAGCAGTGCATGGGGAATGGGAAAGTAGAGCCGAGAAGAGAGAACTGTCCATGGGAGGGTGAGGCAGGTCAAAGTGAAGGATAAGCCAGGGGGTATAGCTCAGTGATAGAGCATTTGACTGCAAAGTGAAGGATAAGCCTGACCTTTCTGGCTCGGATGACGTAGATGTGGTCCCTCAGTTGAGAGGAGGGCTCTGGGAAGCAGTAGAAAGCGTGCAGTGGAGATGAGGAGGGTCAAGTTTGGAGCCACAGGGTCATAAGTGTGTAAGCTCTCTCCAGGCTGGGTGGGCCATTTCAGGGGCCTACGGAGAATCTGGTTTCCATGTTCCAGAAAGTTGGGTCTGATAATCCACTGCAGGGACTGACACAGGTGTTCCAACCCCCAGCTCCAGCGTTGCCTTCCCAGCCATCTCCACATCTTCCTAACTCCCAGGGGGAGTTGCTCTCCAGCCCTGGACTCCAACCTCAAACCTCAGCCTCCACTCCTCCCCTGTCAACCACAGGTCATTTGCCCAAACCCCTTGAGAGCCCATGCCCACCTGTGTCCCTTCAGCTTTCTCCCCTCACTCTGCCTCTCTCTCTTGTCCTACTGCCTTGTCCAGGGATGCCCTGGACAGAGCCTCCCACTCTGTTGGGCCCAGGGTTGGGGTTTGGTGGATGGTGGGGAGGCAAGGGGCAGGAAGAGGGCAGCATCTCCACGGTCCTCTCTTTCGCTGCCTCCCCCAAACTTGTTCACCCCTCCTTCCATGTTTTTCCTTTTGCACCTTTCCGAGGAAGACCCTATGGTCAGCTGGGGATACAGGTTGAGGCTTGTGGAGAGACAGTGAGGATGCTAGATGAGCCTGAGTGATTTAAGGTGTTGAAAAGCTGGCCTCACCGTAAGAGGCAACGCCACAGTGAACCAATCGCCCAGTAGACTCAGCGCATAGCAAGTCTTCCCTCTCTGCAATCACTCAAGTTTCTTTCCTCTCTTTCTCCCCTCTCCTTTGTTCTTTCTTTTGTTAAGTGGGAACAGAGAACTCCCCCTGGTCCAGCATGGGGCCAGTCCCTGAAGACATGGAAGTGGGTATGGCACGGGGGATCTCCACCAGGAGCACTGGATCTAGCGGCAGAAAAGAAAGCAGATGCCCACTGCTGCCCATCCTGAGGTCCCTGACAGAGGAAAGCCCAGAGGAAGGGGACAAGCCATGGAAATGACACTGGAGCTGAGACCTAGAGGATAAGCCAGGCTTCCCGGGGAGAAGGGGAGAAGAGTGTTCTGTTCCTTTTCTGCATTCCCTCCCTGCCTTCCTCATCTTCCTCACACTCCTCTCCCAGAGTTTCTTCCCAAGAAACTACTAGTGACTATACTATTACCAGGTGTGCTAAACCCTTTACAGGCATTATTTTTATCTAATGCTGCCTGTGATGGTGAAGATGACTCCACTCTCTTATTCCCGCTCTAGGGATGACAGTGTGGCTCAGAGCCAGGAGGTGGCTCATCGGTGGTGGGCCCTGGAACTGGATGACGGATGTCGTTCTCCCCTGACCATGTACAGCACTTCCTTTTAGACACTTGGGAAGGGAAGTGTGTTTCATCTCATCTGTGTCAGTAAATGCCTTCTTGCCTTTAAATGAGAAAACACTGTAAACGGAAAAAGAAAGGCACTCAAGAGAAAGCCAGGAGACCTGGTCCCATTAGCTTTCCATAGGGATGCGTGAGGAAAGGTCTTTCCCGGCACTGCCTGCCCTGCACGGCTTGGGGTTCCTTGGCCTGTATGGGGAGTTTGGTGTGGCTCTTTGAGTTGCCCAGGGCCCACACATGGCATAACGCTCTGCTGGCGCCATCTTAAAATTCTTAATAATTTCAACAAGCGGCTCACATTTTCCTTCTGCACCGGGCCCTGCAAATTATATAGCCAGTCGTTCTTGGGAAACCCACTTTCCTGCCCATTCCCTGTCACTCTCTGGCTGCCGCCCTTCAAGCGATTCCCCACCAGCTCCTCTGTGGCCCGGACCGCTCCTTTGATCTGAGACATGGGCTGGTTCCTGGGTCCACGCAGAATAGCAGAATGATGGTGTCCAGCACCAGACGTGATTATCCAAATCATTTCCTCCTGTGACCAGGACCTGGTTTAATACTTCCCAGGTACCAGGTGTTCCCCAAATATCTACATGTGGAAGGGTTTGGGTGGCTCCATTCTTTTCTCTTTCGATAAAACAATTAGGTCATTTAGAATATGAAAAGCTTTGAAATCATGAAAGTACTTTATTTGAAGTTTGGGGGGAAAAGGACTTTGATGGTGAAAGTAAAGACAGCTATTTCCATTTTAAACAAGGAAACAGCAGGAGAGATTTCTGTAAGAAGGTAATAGCTCAGACTCTATTGTCCAGGATACTAGTTAGGGATCCTATAGAATCGCTCTTTTAGTAACTTGGGACTAGGCCTAATAGGTAGAAAGCACGAAAAGAAATCTTTGGACTCAGAGTGATGAAGAGCTTCTTTAGCATTCAGAAATTTCTGGATGGGGATTTGACCAACACCTAAGGGAGGGAAGGGCTTATCTCTGGAGGCATCAAGCACATTGCCTGTTCATGGCTGTTCCACAGAGGGGCGGAGGAGCTCCAAGCGTCCAACAGCCACTTTGACCAGATGGGGCTTAAGGGTCCTAACAACCCTGACAATATTTGTTTAGTTGATTATAATGACTCTGGGACGCTGAGTTTTTCTGACCCCTGATTCTAGCATTCTTCATGTTTATACCTAAAGGCTAAGGTCGCTAACCTTTTTTTGTTTGTTTGTTTTTCCATTTCTGCAGTAGACATGTCGAGTCCACACTCTTGTATCTACTATCTAATGCATGAGTGGGAGAATACTGATTGCTTCAAATTCTGTCCAGATTCCCTGAAGCTGGGAACCTTCTCTGAAATGAATGAATGAATAAATGAACAGAGGGAACGGGAGAAAATGCAGAGACAGGCAATGTGGATCCTTTTAAGATGAACAAAGTCAGAAAGAGTACACTCCAGGTGGTGGTTCTGCCAGAACATGGCGTCCCACAATCTCAGCCAATCGTCCTAACCCAGCTGCTGCACAGCCAACCTGTCTCTGAGGTATCTAGCTCCTCCTCGGGTGGAGCAAACAACATCAGCACATACCAGGCTGAGGGCCTGGGGAGAGGATGCTCCTGAAACCTTAAGAGAAATGTCATAATGTTCCCACCATTTCCTCAGGCACCAGCCATATCCTGGAAACAAGCCGTGTACCAGTACATGAAGATGCAGCTGGAACATGCCTGTGTTTATTCAGTTGAAAGCGTGTAAAAGACCGGTCTGTGAGTCAGGAGGCCTGGGTGCTCATCCTGGCTCCACCTTTGAAAACCTAGGTGGCTTTGGCCAAATCCCTTCCCTCCTTGGGGGCCTCACTTTCCCATTTTGAATATGTAGATAGTGATAGTCCTACCCTCCACAATGGCAAATAAAGGTTGAATTAGTTAACATTTGTGACATGGTCAGAAAAGTGTCTGCAGCATTGTAAACACCATATACATAATGAAAACAAAAGAATCATTAGTCTTTATAGCAACCTGTTAAACTAGGCCTTTTCCCATCACCAACGTACCTGATGAATTTGCGGCCCAGGGATGTACCCAAGGTCATATACCTAAACCCACTTTTCCACTGACACCAGGGCTATAACAGTCCTTGAGATGACTTCTGATTCTGATATTCAGTGATTCTGTCTGTAGACACTGACAAGTTTGCCTGGATTTCATTTCTCCCTTGGTTCTGCTGGACACCAGCTAAATGCAGAAAAAGTTCCCCTTTAAGCTCATCTCAAACCCCATTGATATAGAAAGCCACTTTCAGCATCAACATTTTGCTCAGTGTTAAATTTGCCCTGGGGAAGGGGTGGGGTGGGGAGCTCTGACAGGCCCTTGGCTCTGAAGCCCTGAACTGCTGGGTCCACTTCACATCAGTGATGTGGAGCCCAGGTCTTCCAGCTCGGCAGCAAATCTGAGTATCTTCCAGGGTTGCCAAAATAAATGTCAAATCTTGTTTCTCCCCCTGTAGTTCCTATGTAGGTTGGTGGCATCGACACCCCACAGCCCTCGAAGATACTAGACTGTCTGTGCCATTCTCTTCCCTCAGCTCTCATGGGCAATAGGTCACCAATCCGGTCTGAAAGGGAAGTGCCAACATGTTGCTTGAAATGCCTGGACAAATCTCCATTATACACAAGATATGGCCCAAACACATCATTCCAGGCCCTTCGAGTGTGAGCCCCTCCCCAGCTTCCCTACTCTCCCATTCTCCTCCCTCAGTTTTCTCCCATTAGTCTCCAGGCCAGCCAAGCCACCAGTCATGAGGACCTCTCGCTATAACCTGAACACACCCAGGCCTGCCCAGCCTTCCTGTTCTACAGCAGCCACTTCTGGGAGAAATGCCCGCCCTTTCCTCCTCTGCTGTAACTATGGCAGAAGTGCTCCTCCTTCTCTCCGACATTGAATCCCAGCCCCCGTTCGCTTTCTTAGACACCTCTTCTTGTTTCTGGTTTCTTCCTTTTTCACTTGTTCCTTTCTGTAAGTCTAAAGATGCTCATTCTCTCTTATTTTAACAAAACCTCCCAATATACCCATGCTTCCCTCCAGCTGCCACTGGCCAATACTTTCTGCCTAGAATTCTCTACCTCCTAGCTATGCCTCCATCCATTATCATCTGCTTCTGAGCTTTCCATTCTACTGAAATGACTCCTTCCCATGGTTTCCCCGAAAAGTCTTTCTCCTAAACCTAAAAACCTAATCACTACCATAATGTGACCTCTCAAAGGTATTTTTCACTATTGATTACTCCCCACTTCTTGGAAGACTCTCTTCCTTAATCCTTAAATTTGTTAGTTTTCCTTCTGTCTACCTGGTTACTTAGTTTCCACTGCAGGCTTCTCCACCTTCCCTTTAAATTCCTTTCCCCCGTCTGGTAACTTTACAAGTCAGGAAGGGCTAGGTTACACCACCCCAAAAAGCAATCCTTAAAATCCAGTGACATGCATTCATTTTTTTAATTGGGTTACATGCCCAATGTAAGGCAGTAGGGCAGATCCAAGAGCCATGGAGAGTCAAGAACCATTCCTTGGCATGAGTAAGACTGAGTACTAATAAAGGAAATTCCAACATTTAATTGGCTAGATTTCAGAATTGCTCTGGTGACCTTTTTGAACAAAAATGTGTATAGCAGTTATCCTATGCCTGTCCCACCATTGCGTGGGGGGGCAGATAATTTGTCTCTTACTTCACAGGGGTTCGGATCAAGAGGACCTGCACTCATGGAGCTATCCTTTAAGGAAATGCACCCCAAATTTTTACCTGCACCTAAATGAGATTTGGATGATTAGATTCTGCACTTCAATCTGATGTTGTAATAGAATGAGATTTGGGGGAGCATTAGGGAGGGGTGAATATGTTTTTCATGTGTGAAAAATGTGAACTATTGGGGGCTTAGGTCAGACTGTCATTGCCAGCCTCCAAGAGAAACTTCAAGGATCCCAGCCTTCTGGTATTTACATTCTTGTATAGTCTAACCTCCTCCCACATTGGATCGGACTACATGCATGACCAATAGGATATTTCAGAAATGATGGAATGTGACTTTTGAGGCTAGGTTATAAAATATATAGCATCTTATGTCTTGTTCTCTCCCCCTCTCTCTCTCTTGAATCACTCACTCTGGAGGAAGCCAGATGCCGTATCATGAGGGCATCAACAGCCTATGGAGAGGTCCACATAGCAGGAAACTGATGTGAGTGAGCCATGTTGGGAGAGGAAGCTCCGGCCCCAGTTAAGCCTTCAGATGACAACAGTCCTTGTCAACTTTCTATGACAGCTTCATGAGAAACCCTGAGCCAGAACCTCCAGATAAGCTGTTCCTGAATTCCCGACCCACCAGAACTATGTGAGATGTGAATGTTCATTATTAAGGCTTCATTCTCTCCACTTCTGCCCTGTCCATGTTAACTCTTATCTAAACTATAGTAGCTGCTTCTCTAATGTGCCTCTTTGCTTTCAACTATTTCTTTCCCCAAATTCACTTTCCTTACAGGGACCTGAGTGAAATGTCAAAACATGAATGTTGTGAAAATCCTTTAAGGATTTCCCATTGCTCTCAGGATAAAGCCTAAACTCCTCAATATGGCCTAAGACTTATATAGTCTGACCCTTCCAGACTTACCTCTCAATGCTCTTTCCTTTTAACTCAAAATTCAGACAACCAGATTTCTTTCTTCCTCCTTTCCTTTCCTTCCTTCCTTCCTCCTTCCTTCCTTTCTCCTTCCTTCCTTCCTTCCTTCCTTCTTTCCTTCCTTCCTTCCTTCCTTCCTTCTTTTTCTCTTCTTTTTAAAATAGACTAAGCCTTCCCTTTTCTTGACCCTTGGTTGTAACTCTCACACAGACTCCTCTCTGCCTGGATTACTCATGTTTGGTTTTTTTTCCCCTAAAACCTTTATTCATCTCCCATTAGCCCCACATGTCTGATAATCCTGTCCCAACTTTCTTGTCCAAATGTGTTCCAAGACAAGCTATACCATATCTGTATCACAGTATTAATCATTCTGTAATATTGTTAATTCATTATTAGTAACTTTAATAATAGTTACTTATAACAGCTGTCTAGGCCTACCTTGAGTCATTTGCAGACATTTCTCTTATTCAAGAACTCCTTTTGCCTCTATTTGAAAATGTTCTTTGGTCACAGAGCATGTCTGACCCATGCCCGGGGCAGGCTGGAAGCTCTGCAAGGCTGACCTCAATCAATGAGGCATAAGAGTTGGTAGATAAACCCTTATAGCTCTGTTAGGAAAATCCTGAGGTGTGCCCTACACTGTGTCTCAGAGAGTCCCTGGTGCAAACGAGCACCAGTATCACACAGAAAGTAACCTGCTCATTTATTAACTTTATTAGCTTCTTCTTTTCACGATGTCACTTCACTCCACTACTGTCTCACAGCTTCTTGCATACTTTCCTAAATAAACTACTTGCACTTGTAATCTTGTCTCAGGGTCTGGTTTTGGAGCAACTCACACTAAGTCACAACCATTTAGTCAGCACTTACCATGAGCTGGACGCTTGGGTCAAGCTCTTTATGTGGCTTATACATTTTAATTCTTTTAGCAACCCAATGAGTTAGGTGCTAATCCATAAAATTGGGGTAATACTACTTACTCAAAGGATTGTTCTGAGGATTAAATGGGATGATGCATACAAAGAGTTTAGCACTGGAAGAGAAGATGAATTTGAAGAGTTTAGCATAGTCCTTTGCATAGGAAGCAATTGGTCATTTGCCTGAGATCATGCGCCTGCTAAGCAGTAGATTTGTACCAAATTCAGCCAGATTCCAGAGTCCTCAATTTTTATTCTAGACAGTCTTATTAGTTGTGGTCTCTTTTTTTAAAGATTTTATTTGAGAGAGAAAGAGCACTAAAGAGAGAGAGAGCAAGCATGAGTGGAGGGGCAGAGGGAGAGGGAGAAATAGGCTCCTCACTGAGCAGGGAGCCCAATGCAGGGCTTGATCCCAGGACGTAGGGATCATGACCTGGGCCGAAGGCAGATGCTTAACCGACTGAGCCACCCAGGCACCCCTAGTTGTAATCTCTTATTGAACTATCTTCCACGGAAGAGTGTAAGCACCATGGGAACAGGAACCAGTTTTATCCACGGAACCTGGCATTCAGTAGATTGCAAGCCATTTGTGAATTGATTCTTCCCTTCCTCCCAACTAAGTCTGTTTTATATTCAGTTTAGGGTACTCATTACTTGAAATAATTCTTTGAGGCATCAGTTAGAGTAATCCCCACAAATTATATATGAAAAAATGTGTCTTCCTTGAAAAGTCTAATTTTATGTTTATTTTTTCCTCTTCAAGAAAATAGTTCATTTCCATCATGGGAAGGCAGTATATTTAGTGTGAGATCATGCTAGTTTTGAAGACAAAAAGACCTAGTTGGAATCCAGTATTTTCAACTGTCTGACCTTGGGTGCCAGGGGCTGGGGAGGGGTCAGGAATGTAGCTTCTCTGATTTGTAGTTTCCTCCTATACTTGTTATCTACTGTTGCATAACAAATTATTTCAAAACTTAGTAGCTAAAGACAACCAACATGTCTCACACAGTTTCTGAAGGTCAGGATGCTAGGAGTAGCTTCGCTGGGTGGTTCTGGTTCAAAGTCTCTTATGAGGTTGCAATCGGGTCATCTCCTGGGGTTGTAGTCATCTAAAGGCTTGACTGGGGCTGGAAGATACACTTCCAAGTTCACTCACATGGTTGTTGGAAGGAGTCTCACTTCCTCTATGTGAGCCTCTCATAGCATGGCAGCTAGTTCCTCCCAAAGCACAAGGTCTGAGAGGGAGAAAGAGAGACCACCCAAGATAGAAACCACAGGGTCTTTTATAATCTAATTTGGAAGTGACATACCTTCATTTCTGCCATACTCTGTTGGTCACACAGACCAATGCTGGCACAATGTGGGAGGGGGCAGTGAAAGGATGGGAATAGCGGGCGACAGGATCCCTGGGAGCCATCTTGGAGGCTGAGTACAACATTTCCCATATATAGTCATAGTGGAGGGTTTCATGTGACTGGTATGTAGCTGTCTCTCAAAAAACATTAGTTGCATTTTGTGTATTCAAGGAAAGATACCTAAGTTCTGGAACCTGAAGCATATATTCAACAACCCAGAGTTTAGCAGTTACCCCAGAACAATGACCATAAAACAAATCTAGTTACTAAACCTCACATTCTGCTGAGGACTAAGCCCGTGATACTGGTGACAGCCAACATCTCTCTGCAAAGCTCCTTAGAGTTTCCAACATTTATTTACATTCATTATCCAGTTTTTACTTTATGTCATCATATATTTCATTTATCTCAATAACTCTATGGCATATTAATTATTGTCACACTTTCCAAGCAAGGGCATGATTTGTCTAAGGGCACACAGCTACTCAGTGATAAAGTCAGGATTCAAACCCAGGACTTCTGAGCACAAAATCTATTCTTATGAGCAAGTAACTCATGATGATAATGATGATGATGACGATGATGACGAAGAAGAAGAAGAAGAAGAAGAAGAAGAAGAAGAAGAAGAAGAAGAAGAAGAAGAAGAAGAAAGAAGGAGGAGGAGAAGGAGAATAAGAAGAAGAGACAATGTTGTTATTTTTACCCTTTAGAGTAACTTCTGCATAAGCACACAGCAGTTTCTTTAGGGATCTCTTGCCTGTGACTGTGAGTTGTTAAGTGGCCCAGCATCTCCCAGAGCATAGCCAGGTTTAGCACAGAGATCCCTGAAGTGCTGATGTGATTGCCTTAGGGGGGGTATTTTCATTTTACAGCACCACAGGTGGTGGCTGGTACATTTTTGCTTGAACCTTCTTCCCACTTCTTCCCTCACTGTCTATCAGACATACAAACCCAGGGAGAAGTGGACAAAATCTCTGAGCCCGCAGATTCCCAGTAATTAACAATAGGCAAATGCTTTCTGTCAAGGGCCTGCCAAGACGTGGTATGGTGGATGAGGGCTATGTGTGTAAGCAGCACGGGCATCCAGCTAGCAAGCAACCCAGACAGAGCCTCAGAGTCCTGAGAGCAGGTAAGGACAAGATACAGACCTGTGGGTGTGGCCCCTATTCCAGGGACTTGGACTCGCTGCATTCATAGGTCATGATGACAGCTTTGGTGCTGCTGCAGGGGTAGACTCACCATTCAACCTGCCAAGTGAAGCATCAGAGAAGCAAGGGCAGCAAGATATGGGAGCATACTGAGCCAAGGGACTGGAAACGCTGCCTGTATTGTGCTGGCCACTTCCTGAACACCTTCTCACCCAGGTTCACCTGTAAACCTGAGTGGTGGCCTGGGAGGGGCTGTTCTTGTCCCCACCTGACAGATGAGGAGACTGTGATTCAGACACACAAATGACTTGGCCAAAGTCTAACAACTAATAGTAACCACAGAGCAATGAGTTCTAAGCTGCTAATTAACTTCTAGCCATTTACACATAAGGATCAGGCCTCTTGGTTGAAACTCATTCCTGAGTCTCTGTACTCCATTTACCAAGAATTATTATGCAAAGCCCTCCTCTGCACCCTGGGTTAGATGCTCTGAGGCTTTCCCCCCTCTTATAAGTTAGAGCATCATCTGAGGGTTACAACGCACCCACAGCAGCTGGAAGAGGCCTGCCCCTTCTTAAAGGAACATGGCAGAGCCACAGTGATGATGTGGAGGAGCAGCGTTGGGGAAGGGGGAGGTTGAAATAGACCCTTGCTATAAGCAGCTGTCCTTGGGCAATCACTCCTCCCCTCTCTCCTCTAACTGCAGGGCCTAGGTACCACAACTTAAAGAAGTTGTCTTCTCCCACTGCTCCTTTTTTTTAAAGAAAAGTCCTTAATTGAAGGAGGTGCTTGGAGCAAATAGGGGCCACTTGCTCTGGAGATCAACCACTCTCTTCTTAAACTCACCTGGCAGGACACCCATTTGGATGTAGGTTTCAACCATCCCTTCGAAGCACCATGTCAGACTGAGTAGTGATTATCTAGGGGAATATGAACTCATGGCCAAAATAACTAGATGGGCATAAGCAGTATGAAAGAAAGATAAGACTCATTAAACACAAAGTAGAATTGCAGAAAGGACAAGAATTTAAAATACACGTTAAAATATCTTAAAAGAAAAAAGAATATTGATAACACAAAATCCAAATAAGTTACAAAATTCCAAGTAATAATTTTAGGAATAAAAAGTACAATAGTTAAAGGAAATAAGATATGGGACAAATCTATTGGGAAGAAATATCAGAACGAATACAGGAGAAGAATGATATGGAAGGTGTGAGGATTAGATTCCTTTTAAAATAAGTCATTGAATGTATATAGTGGAATATTACTCAGCCACCAAAAAGAATGAAATCTTGCCATTTGCAGCGACATGGATGGAGCTAGAGTGTATTAGGCTAAGCAAAATAAGCCAGTCATAGAAAGACAAATACCATAAGATTTCATCTATATGTGGAATTTAGGAAACAAAATAGATGAACGTGTGGTAAGGGGGAAAAAGGAGATGGAGAGAGGGGGAAGCAAACCATAAGAGACTTTTAATGATAGAAAACAAACTGAGGGTTGACGGAGGGAGGTGAGTAGGGGGATGGGCTAGATGGGGGATGGACACTTGCTATGATGAGCACTGGGTGTTATATGTAAGTGATGATCACTAAATTCTACTCTTGAAGCCAGTATTACACTATATATTGACTAACTAGAATTTAAAAAAAATTTGGAAAAAATAATAAATAAAAATAATAAATAAAATCAAAATAAAATAAAATAAAATAAAATAAAAAACATCACCAAGGGGCGGTGGAAAACCATAAAAGAAAAGCTAAGGGGTATGGAAATTGGAAATGGACTTGCCAGTATTTGAATAATAGCAGTTTGAGAAATAGGGAAGTTGAAAAAAACATAAAGGGAAAAAAAAATACTTTCTGAAAATCAGCAGATCATGTCCAAGAAGGTCCTACCTCTGTTCTGAAGTTCTGTTCCATTTGGAGCAGTAACAACAAAGAATAAACATTCTAGATCTATAACTCATGTTTGAGATAATATATCTAAAGTTTCTCTGTTGAGTGTGACCTTTGCAGTAGATTTTTGGTATAAACACCCAGTCCCTGGTTTGTTAAGAGTTGGGTTTGTTTTTGTTTTCTCTTGTTTTGTTATTGTAAGTAGACACTGAACTTCACAGAATGGTTTTTGAATAATTGTAATTCTTCATCCATGAGGTAATCATATGAAATTTTTCTTTGGTCTACTATGTGGATAAATTATATAGAGAGATCACCTGATGGTGAAAAATGCTGCCACTCCCCCCCAAAACCTGACTAAATTGTAAGATATTTTAACCCCACTATTCAATTTGTATCATTCATACCATTTATTATCTGCAACCTTTTGGCTATGCAATCTGTTGTGTTTTGAGAAGATGTGTTAAAAAGTCTGTAACTGTTATTGCTCATTTACCTATTTTTCGCTACAGTTTTATAAGTTGCTGTGGTGAATATTTGGAGGCTATATTGTTAGGTATAAGTACATCATATGTGCTTATGATGAGTATTTTCTCTTGCTCTGTTGTTCTAGAATATGACATCCCTCTATTTCCTTTGAGATGCTATTTCCTGCAGCCTTGAAAAAATATTTTTGTTTTTTTTATTATGGCAAAATATACAGAACATAACATTTACCATTTTAACTATTTTCAAGTGTACGATTCAGTGCTTTAAGCACATTCATAATGTTGTACAACCATCACCACAATCCTTCTCCAGAACTTTGTCATCATCTCAAAAAACACCCATTAGTTTTTAAGACCGCTTTTTCAGATTTCATTTGGTTTATATTTGCCTGATATATCTTTCTCCATCGTGCGATTTTGAAACTTTCTTGCATCTTTTTATGTTGACAACACAATTTGTATTTTTACTCTTCTATTTTATTGTGCTTCCTATTATGGAAAATTGCTTTTAGAGTAATATATAATTAAAACTCATAAATCAGCCTACAAAGTTTGATTTATCCAGTAGAAAAATAACTTGGTTCCTTTTTTCTTTTCTGTTTTCCATTTCATGCTAAGTTATTATCAATGCTTTATTAGTTAGTATCTTCAATGAATTAGTATTTATGTCTTCCATGAATGAGAAAGATTGTCTAGCGTATTCTTACGTTAATTTAGTCTCTGCCCCCTACTCTCATTCTCATCTCAGTTGTAATTGTCTAAAATTGTCATTCTAAATTCTTTTTTTCTTTTTCAAGGACAACTTTATTGGGTAACTTGATTACTCTTCCATTCCATACCTCTTGAATTTTCCTCCTGAATTTATTTTCTCTTTATGTGAAAATTTATACCAGAAGTGTTTCAAAAATGAGGTTTTGTGTCACAGAACTCCTGAGGCTGCCGCAGAGATTTCATTCCTTTTTTTTTTTTTTTTTTTTTTGTTCCCTATCCCAGTCTTAAGAGGTGCTGGTGGGATGATCATCTTCTGCCCCAGCATGAAAAGCCTAGCAGGTCCTTGCCGTTCACTTCCTTGTAGGTCAGAGTGCAGTGGGCGCTTATTTTGAAATCACACTCTCAATTTCAAAATCCTAATGTGTCCACCTTCAGAAATGGCTCTCAGTGCTGAATTTCAGTGTCACACCTTCTCCCTGCCCCATTTTGAGTTTGGGTCTGAAGCCTGCAGTGGAATGAAGGGCACGTGGGCTTCTTCATTTCTCTGCTTTACACTTCTCCAACTGACCCCCACCTCTACCCTTGCCGTCCATCGGTCCCCTTACTGGTTTCTCTTTGGTTTCCACCAAGATCTCAGGTTGAGGAGGAAGAGGGAGGAGAGATAAAGGGACAGGTAAGTTGTTACAGATTTCATTCTAAGCTGCCTCTGGGATCTCTGGACTGGGCAAATGTCTAAATAATCATAGACTTTTTGGAAGGTCCTTCTTGGGCCCCTCTTTGGTGTTTCTAGACAGGAATGAACATAGAAATCTTCTAACTCGTCTCTTTCAGTTCTTTCCACAGTCCTAGGGTTCTGGTGATCCCAGTCTCCCAACCACCATCACCAGTTTCTTTCCCCCACTCAAAATGACACCAATGAATAAATGGAAAGATACATGCTGCTGCCACCCCCCCCCCCACCATACATACACACTCACAGAACTTTCTCTCCTACATGGCTCACAACAATCCATGGAAAATACCCACAAATCCCTTGCTCCAACAACCAGGGAAAGCAGACTGATGTCAAAGCAAACATGCTCTCCTGATATTGGCCCGAAAGCTTCGTCGCTCTTCTCCCTAGATCTCCCAGGCAGAAGGGACACTGATTTCTGCATCAGCCAATCACAGGTAACACACTTCAAGGTTCTCCAAATGGTCCTACTGAAGTCCCATCACTGGTCCTGAGTGAAAAGTCCCTTCTTTTGTCTAGCTCCTGGGTATCTGGTGTCTGCCTGGCTACGTGGTCCCCTTGGATCGAACCCTTTGTCCTTATCTTAGAATCGGACAGTTCTCGCCAAAGAACTCTCCTAACAAAATCCACCCACTCATATTCAGAGGTGGTTGAGGGGATTGAACTGAGAGAAACAACAGCTTGGGCTCTTAGCGTCAACTTGCCTCATTTCAAATGCTTATGCCAGATGATCTTGGGTGAGTTATGTATTTTCTCTATACCTCAGTTTCATGATCTGTAAAATATGGGTAATAGTGAGACTTAGCTTTAGATTTTCTATGAGGATTAAATAAGATAACGCAAGGGGAACACTTACCAAATACACTGAAAGTCCCAGCTGTTAGTCTCATAACAAACCAAATCTCTGTATAAATAGTAGATGCTGCCACTATAACAGGATGACCCAATAAGTTCCTCATTATGATTTTTGGAATCAGAGTTTATAAATTTCCCTGAATCTGCGAGCTTAAGTATGCACAAGTATGAATCAGCTTGAAGAAAAGCCCTAGATAATGTTATCATTATTTCCGTATAATTTTCTGACAAATTGTAAATGACTATCAAAATTGCAAACTGCAGTGATAACGTTTCCACAGAAAATGAATGAAGTTGCTACTCCCTCACACTCTGGTGTGATCCTTTATCTCTCTGGCTGCTGGACAATGATGACCAGAGCTTGGGGATACCCTGCTTTCCTTTGGAGACTGACAAGTACAGATTCATCAAAATTCAGTTCAGTGAAAGCTGAACTTGACCAACCCCCACAAATAGAACTGTTTTCTTCCCACCTAGATTCCCCTCTGGTTCCAGGGTATCATGGGTCTCTGCCTGTCTCTGTGGCCCCCTGGGATTGAACCTCTCACCCTTACTTTAAATAGGACTTTGAGTCTGGGTACTGTCCTTCACGCCTCCATTTCATCCATACTCAGGGGCTGATGTGACCACACACTTTGGTGTGTCTCCTCTCCCTATCCTGATGACTTAATTTTGGCTGTCAGACCCCCTACTTGTACCTGATACTCCAGGGTCTCCTTGTCACTAATGGAAATTTAGAAACTAAATAGAAATGGAATCAGAAGCTAAGAGAGCACAGAAAAGTAATTCTTTCATCTGGGAGTGAAGAGGGTGGGGAAAAGAGAAAGGCAGAAGTGTTTTCCGGGTAGAGCTGTATGAGTGTAAGTTTACCTAGAACAGATCGAACAGCACTGGCAAAGCATAGAGAGGTGTAGAAAAGCTTGCCATCACAGAGACCATGAAGACAACAGATGTGTGGGAGTACAGGATGGGAGGAGGGTCAGGGAGAATGGCAGAAGGTGACACCGGGAAGAGAGGATGAAGGTGAGTGAAGGCTGGCTTCAAGAGTTTAGGTTTTGTTATGCATACATTGTGATGACATCTGAAGTGGTTAAAAGGGGAGGGGTAGGTGGACAAAGTAGGAGCCGTATTTCAGAAAGATCACTCTGAATGTCATGAGGTTGGTTTGGAGGGAACACTCTATAGCATAGGCCTACAAGGGCCAGTGCACCATGGATATCTCGCATCCCTTGAACATCTGTCTGTTATGGCTGAGGAATGTCTCTAGAAATCAAATATAATGAGGAGGATTCTTTGCATGGAATGTGCCTGTGGGGGTTGTGGGGAGGCAATAGGGGTGCAGGGAAGAAGGCACAGGATGTTTGATCCTAGTGAATATTGGAGAATGTATACAGCCAAGTCTGTGGGCTTTCATTAGGAAGAAGACAAAGTTTCCAGGAGGATACTGCTGTGAGGCAAAGGATATGAGGGGCCCAGGGGCAGCAGATGGTCAGGAGAGGTACAGAAGATGTTATCCTGGGCCTTTGTGGCATGAAGAGGAGCTGTGCTTCATTGGTCTGCTTATTTGCTCTGTGTTTCGCATTTCTCTGGGCCCTCTTCCTGCTACTTTGCAGACAGGAGGGGAGTCACTGAGTAATGTGCCCTCTTTCTGGCCAGAATCCTCTGTTCTTGGTTGAAGGCCACAGCTCCAGTCAAGCTTCTTCTGCTCCTTGCAGAACAGGATGGTCAACGATAAGAGTTTGCTCAGCAGCCTGAGTGAGAACTGGACCCTGGCTTCCTAAATTTTTCACTTCTTCCTCTGGCCCAGGACCTTCAAGGGACTGGGCAGAGAGCTGGACCCTCAGTATGGAGTTTGAGGGCTGCTCGTTTTTTGGCTGATACTGCATTTTGCTTTCAAGTTTGGAAATATGTACAACCAAGACCTGGTCTTAATAACTGTAAATTCATTCTCTGGTCTCCAGAGATAAGGTGTTACCAGAAAGCATTTCATCAGTACGGAATCCTAATTGTGGCCCCAGGTCATTAGATTTTAATAAATCGGTGTGGCTGAATGATGGCTTAAGAGACTTTCTATTTCCAGGAGAACTGACAGGATTATGAGAAAAGCTACTATAACTAGTATCTCGTGGAAGAATCTTAATTACCGCAAGATTCATGGGAAGCACCTAATAGCTCCACAGATGATTTGATTAGAAACCACATTTTTAAATCTCTCCTGGATGAGTCAGTGATAGCGTCCTTTGGGAGCCAAGTCTGTGTGTAAGGTCTCATGCATGCAATAAATCTCAACATTGAAGAAAAACAAAATTCCCTCAAAACCTCCATTTTCAATTTCTAGCCTAAAAAAAAATACTGGTACTTTTTTTTTCCTTGACCAGAACTTTCTAGGCTAAGGATAGGTTGGAGCTAAAATGCTAGTGTACTCAATATTCCTTGTCATTCATCAATCACTGTAGGTAGATATCAGGTAAATGATATGGCATGATATATGAGGTACCACACCATATGAAGCCCACCCACTCATTCATGTGTCTATTTAGCAAGCGATAGCCACTAAGCCCCTGACACAGCTTCATGCTGGATGCAGGAGCAGCAACAATGTGAAACCAAGCACCGATTCTTGCTTTCTTGAGCTTACAATTTATTGGAGCAGTTACACCTAATCAAAAAGGTGTTCCCCAAAAAGCTACCCAAATAAATGTAAAGGAGCAGATACTGGTGCAATGAAACCAATAATGTATAGAATTGACCCATTTACATCAGAGAAGCCTGGCTTTCTGAGAAAATGATCATCAAGCTGAAATCTGGAAGAATAGTAGGGGGTGATTTGGTGAAGGGAGATCAGGGGAAGGGTTAAGTGGCGGGGGTAGGAGCTGGAGTTAGGAATTGCATTCTGAAAACAGGGAAAAGATGGCACCAAGGCCCTGGGGCAGCATGGAACGTAGAAGGTGGTCAGCATCGCACACTCCCGTGTTCTCCCCTGTCGCTCCAGTCAAGGTGGGTCCCTGTCATCTCACTCCCGTGTGTGGCTTTCTCCTCCTGCGGTGTTTCACCCTAGGTCTCACCAATCCCTAGCTACCCCAAGCCCTCCAAGTATCACCTGAAACATTACTTCCAGGAAACTTCCAGATCCCCACTAGGAAGGATGCCCTTTCCCTCTGTGCTCACAGGATACTTGCATTCCATTTTGTCTTGTATTACATGGGACAGTGTCTGAGTCACAGGCTCCAATGCAGGGTAAACAGGGTAAGCATATTTTCAAATGAATGGACAAACATTATAACAGTAGTGCTCATCTTTTCTTTGTACTTGGAATAAGATCTCAGGACGGTGTCTTACTCCTGTCTGTAGCTTTCATAGCACATGGCAATTAAAGGTGCACAGGATTTAGGTGCTTTGTTTTTGTAAGGTTTACATGAATGAATCAATCACTGAGACTCAGGTAAAAGTGAACTGGTGCTACCCAATGGTTCCCAACTGGGGATGGAACTGTTCTCCTGGGGGCAGGTGTTTTGGCAAGTGTCTGGCATTCCTGGTCATCTCAATGACGGGTGGGGGCTCTACCTACAATCGCGGTGGGGATCAAGAAGGGTAAATACGCTGTAAATCAAGGGAGAGTCCAGGCTGACAAGAAAGCGCTTCTACCCCAGTGCCATGTGCACCATTTAGGGAGGGCTGCCTGCTTTTCATGCTGAGAGACTAGAAAATGTTTTGAAGAAAGTTGTAGATCCTTTGCCTCTGAGGTAATTAAAAGAAAACAGGAGAACGTTGTCCTGATGGCCTTTCTCAACCCTGCCCCGTCCTGTGATACTCAGCTCCTGGGGAATGTAACATCCAGGCCAAATGGTCCAGACACAGAAGACCCACCCCTTTGGCTCATGCGGGGGCAGCCTCAGAGATCCCTGCTCCCTTAGGAAAGGCTTGGGGCTGGGCTGCACTCCCCCCAGCCTCGAGAGAGCCTGCCCTCTGCATGGATTTGACTCCAGGAGAAATAAGAACTCAGGAGAAATGCATACATTTATATTTGGCACACAGGTAATATCATAGCTTAGGCTACCAGCTCATCCCAGGGTTCTTTTTTCCTTTCTCCTAACCAAGCAAAGAGCTTAGCTAGGAGGAGTTAGCTAGGAGGAGCAAGGCACAGAGTATGGGGAGGAATCTGAGGTGGTGGCAGGGATAAGGGTAGCAGAATGTCTGAAAGGAGAAATGACAGACCTTGCGGGACTTTGTGAAGCCCCCTGTCCCCTTCACCATGATGGAACTGAAATCCCTCCCTTACATTATATATATTTATGTTTATATTTATATTTATATATATAGTTTTACATGAATATATTTATATAGAGATAAAAATATTATAGTTATAATATATATGAATAATATATAATATAGTTATATTCTCAATCATCAATAATTTTATTATAAAATTTTATTTTGATGTTATTTTTATAATATATTATCATTATGAATATAATTATAATTATTATAATAATAATTTTATTATGATGAATAATAATTTTATGTTCCCTTCTAGTCCTGGAGCTCCCTGAGAACAGTGATAATGTTTTATTTATTCCTGTGTTTCCAGTACCTAGAACACCTGACCACTTGCTTCTTGATGCTTCATATGCATTTCTGTCTTATTCCAGAGCACATATGATTCTTAAAAAATTACATCCTTGCCACGATCTATGGCACAAAATCTTGAGGGCCTTGACTCTATTATACTCATTTCTGTGTCCCCAGAAGCTGGCTGAGTTCCACACACTCGAGAGGTGCTCAGCAAATTTTGGTTGAATCAAATCAAACTGAATCAGCATGAACTGAGTATTGACAGGCCTCGTCTGAATGATCTGAATGATGCATGAGAGTACGATTGAAGAAAAACGCATCGAAGAAAAGGGACTGATTGGGCTGAAGGAATAAAGGGGCTCTAACAAATATGTCAGGAAATAAATTTAGCTACCTTGGAAGGGAATGGGTTTTTCTGACAATGCAAGTGCTCAGGCACAGGGGTGGGAGCCTTGGCTAAGGAGACTGAGACTCAACCACCAGTCAGATCAGGTGGACTCATTGTTTAGAAACGTGTGATTGAAAACATCCCAGGAGCTGATGCAAACATAAAGGCTTTATCTGGTTCTTCTACAAAATACAGATTCATTCACAGAGTTTTAAGAATATCCTACTCTATTAGCCCCGTTCAGTTGAACACACAACGGAAGACACTAGGGATAAGTAGAAAAATAAAATCCATTCCATACTTTCAAGTCATTCCTAAGCCATCTCGTCTTTACCATTATATAAGCCAAAACCTCCTTTCACTTAAACTCTTTTGAGTTACATTTTGTGACTTCAAGTCAAGAGAATGTGGGCTAATCAGAGTACCTACCACTGCTTTCCCCAACATATCATTTTTTTAAAAACTTTTGATATTTTGAAGACAAGGGTCCATTAAATATTGTTTCACTTCCCCTTCACTTTAGATTTATTTATTTGTTTGAGAGAGAGAGAGAGAGCGAGAGCAAGAGTGCACTAGTAGAGGGAGAGGCAGGGGGGAGGGAGAGAAGCTCCAGGAGACTCCCCACTGAGCATAGAGCCTGACATGGGACTCAATCCCAGGACCCTGAGATCATGACCTGAGCCGAAATCAAGAGGCTGATGCTCAACCAATTGAGCCACCCAGGCGCCCCCTCCTTCCCTGTGAGCAGCTACTTGAAGGGCTAGCAATTCCTAAGTGTGTTTGAGAAAGGTTGATTGCTCTAGGTCAATGATTTAGAAGTCAGACTTTGTTAACAGAGACAAATACTGATTGTTCTGGATCTTCATTCTCCATCAAAAAGGAGCAAGAAGAGCTGTAGGCAGAAGGCCAGTGAGTAGTTTTCCCTGAACCCTGCCACCAGTGGGCCAGTCCTGCCTCTTTGAGACATGTATCAACACTTGATTGGCCTCTCCTGGGTTTTCCTTCTGAGTGAAGGGAGCAGTCAGTAAGCATATAAACCAACCAGTCCTTTCTTCACTCCACAGCAGAAAAGATAATGGTATCACTTAACTGGTTAGTATCTCTGCACTTTATCGTCTGTCCTTCCAAAACTACAGGCTCATTGTGCAGCAGCATCTCTTCCCTGTTTTGACCAACACTCCAAACATCAGTAACTACCTTCTTCAGTCAGGATACTACCAGCTCCCTATTGGCTTAATGATGACACCAGTAATCATAACCATGAGCTGGGGAGACATGTGCTTCCCGTGGAGAGTATCAACATACTATTTTCCATACATTTCTATGGCCCCTTTAGAATTGTGTGTCTCAGTGAACACGTTTATAATGAAAGCTTGTGAAAAATGACTCACCAGTTCCAGCCCCAAACAGTTACAGTTCTCTGACGACTCATGTATTTTTGTCTTACAGGAAAGGGAAAGACAGACTCGTCTTGTTTGATCTTCTGGAAGCCAAATCTAGGAGACTGTGCTTTAGAAAGGCCTCTGGTTGAAGGCTGCATCATCTAAAATATGTTATCAGAGACATTTGTACACCTGCTGTGGCTGAGTTCCTTCAACACAGTCAGTCACATTCACCTCTGACCAAGACGAGTCGGAGGTGGCCCTGATCATTCAGGCCGACAGATATTAAAGCCTGAAAAACACCATCCATTGAACACTTACTCCATTCCAGACATTGCACCAATACTTTTGTAAATATTAGCACATGCCACACTGCCCCCCCTCAAAAAAAAAAAAAAAAAAAAAAACCTCTGTCATTTTTAGGGATGAGGACATTGAGGCTCAGAGAGACAAATTACCCAGGGCCCACCAGCTAGTAATTATGGAGCCTGGGTCTGACCTCCAGAGTCTGTGCTCCTCAGGTAACAGAGCAAATGTTCTCCCTGATGTCCTTGACCTGCACTTGGCGCAGCCTTCCAGCAGAGCAGTTCCCACGATGGACTGTCATTATTTACTGAAAATCTTGACTGCCGCACCAGTTTCTAAACTCTTAATTTTGCTAATCTCTCTATGTCTTCAACATTGCTCGGCCATCAGTAGGGACTCAGTAAATGTTTGCGCAGTCATACAATAAAGGCGTGAGTGAACGCACACATAAAGAAATGAAAAAAAAAAACACCAAAATACCTAAAATAAATGGACATTTTCTTCCTTAGATTCTTATTTGAAGTCTCTCCTAGATCTTTTAAGATCTGCTTTACCCCAGATACACTGGAGACTATGAATCATAATTCATATAATTTATGAACCTTTACAGAATGGAATTCTGGGCAGTCCTTTAGGTGCAAACCTGGACTGAGGCCGAGTCCTGGTCAGAAATGCTCATTATGGAGGGAGGCAAGCAGGAGCATAATCATCCAACTATCGTTGGTGGGTGCCAAATGGGTTTGTGTGAAGAATCCATTTGAGCGGGATTAGGTAGCTAGCACTTAGTGCTAGAGGTAGGCCTTGAAGAATGCAGAGGATCAGAAAATGAGCCTTTCACTGTCTGAGAACTTCTTTCTTTCTCTATGAATTGCATTTTCCCTAATTGCTCTTCAGCACTTCTCATCAGAAAGGGAAAGGATCGACAGAGATGGTGACAGCAAGAACCGTTTATGATGGAAGAAGCTAAGCCAGGGTGACAAGGCTGGGAAGAGTCCATATTGAAGCCCTGAATTCTGGGCTGTGAGTAAACTTCCACAGCCCTATGACTATCTTTGAGAGCATCTTTACATTCTTAAGAAATAGTCAACATTCCTCACCACAGTGTACTCAGCAACTCCCCCTGCAGAGTACAGCTCTTCCTCCTGTCAACGGTGAATGGAAGTAATTTGTTTTTGGTTAGCAGAGATCCTATCAGGCAGGGAGGAGACGAGGAACCACATCTTATCGTCCAATCTGCCACTGCCTTTTTGCGGTATCCATAACCGTGTTATAACCATAGAACCCAGACATTGGGAGCAAAACAGATGTGTGGGCTGGCCATATAATCCTCAGGTTCCATACTTGGGTCGCCATGCATGGAGAAGGGGCCAAATGAGATACATCTGATTAAGACCTAATGGCACAACAAAACAGAGGCAAGCAGGGGCAGGGAGACTGCAGAGAGCTCACATGCACTTGGGGGTTTGCCCACACCCTCAGAGCCAGGAAAGAAGCTTGAGGATTGAGGCTTAAAGCCAAATGGTACTCATAACTGGAGGTGAGATTGATCTCTCCCCCAACTCCCATCAGATCCCAACTGACAAACTGCATTGATGACCATGATATTTGGTCTTCTGATACTCCATAAACTACAAGTATGATTTGGTTCCCTCCTGCATGGTGACAGTCCATGCTCCAATTCTGATTCTCATCATCTCTTTCTAAAATATCATAATAACCTCCTCACAATATTCCCTGCCTCTGCATTACCCACCTCAAATCTATTCTATACACTACACACAAATCTACTCATGACCATCCCCTTGAAATCCATCACTCGCTCTACATTGTATACAATAGCACTATCCATAGAATTTGTGATCATGGAAATACTTTGTATCTGTGCTGCCCAATATGGCAGCCACCAGCCACATGAGCCTATTAAACATGGAAATATAGTTGGTAGGATGGAATATTACACAGTCGTAAAAAGGATGAGATCATGCCATTTGAGAGAACATGGATCGTCCTAGAGGGTATTATGCTAAGTGAAGTAAGTTAAACTGAGAAAGACAACTACCATATGATTTCGCTCATAGGTGGAATAAGAAAAAAATAGGAAAGAAAGAAAGAAGAAACAAACAAAAAGCAGAATCAGACCTACAGATACAGAGAACAAACTGATGGCCAGAGGGGAGGGGAATGAGGTGTTGGACAAAATGGGTGAAGGGGAGCGGAAGATACAGGCTTCCAGTTAGGGAGTGAATAAGTCATGGGAATAAAAGGCCCAGCGTAAGGAATAGAATCAAGGACACTGTACTAGTGATGTGATGGGACGGATGGCAGCTCCACTGTGGTGATCATAGCATTAACGTATAAACTTGTCAAATCACTACCTTGTACACCTGAAACTGATATAACATTGTGTGTCAACTATACTCACATTAAAAAAAAAAAAAAGAAATATCATTAGTACAATTGAGGAACTGAATATTTAGTTTCAATTTTCACTAATTCATATTTAAAGAGACACACGTGTCTAGTGGCTGACACAGTAGACTTTGTAAATCTGCAGGATGGTGTTCAAGCTCCTTAGCCTGGCATCAAAAGGCTTCAATGATCTAGGCCTAACCAATATAACCTGGCCCATTTCCTACCCCAATTCTGATCTGATTTCCCCCACAGATAAGCTAGACTCTTTAAGCCTAGCTGTTCCCTCCATCCGAGTATCCTTTTCCTCAACACCTACTTAACACATTTCTATTCAGATTTCAAGGTCTAAATTAAATGCCACATCCTCTGGGAAGCCTGTCTCAAACCTCTCTTCCCCGACATAATGAAGCCCTCCCTCCCCAGGGCTCCTGAAGCTCCCCGCATCTGCTTCTACTATAGCACATCCCACACTCTATTGTAATGATTTGTTTACTGGGGTGTCTCAGCCACGAGTCTGGGAACTCCAAAGGGCAGGGACTAACTCTTCTTCATCTCGGTAACCCTATCACCCAGGGAGGTCCACAGTGGTAAATGTGTGGTGAACACATGCAAACCTGCAAAATGCATTCCTCATTTAGTCAATCAGCGTTTAGCTCAAAGAGCTCCCTGAACTGACAGAGACATTAGTAAACTGTTGGAACATCAAAGCCGTTGAGGCCAACCTGTCCGTGATGTCAGGGACAGATCTGTATCCATGAAATGGTGCCTGTAGTTATATGGAGGGTCGGCATGGAGCTCTCAAATCCACTCTATTTTTTATTTTTTTTAATTTTATTTTATTATGTTATGTTAGTCACCATACAATACATCATTAGTTTTTGATGTAGTGATCCACGATTCATTGTTCCAGGATTTCTTTCTCCAATGTCTCTTTGTATGGTAGGTCCAATAAACCACAAGCCCTAAATTTTTTTTGTCTTAAAAATGGGCCAGGTAACCCTTCAAACAAATTAACATTCTCCAATCAACAAACTCATAAGCTCATAAAACAATGTGGAAAGGGAAGGAGGAGGAGGTCAGAGAAGAAGATGTAAATGAACAAGAAGGGATCCATTTCTCAAAGAGAGAATTTCTTTTTCTGGGGCCAAACAAAAGCCATGATGATAAGCCATATATTTTTACTTAAAAAATGCTGGGACTGGGGGGTAAGGGTGGAGACATGACTAGGTGGAGTACAGAGGATTTTTAGGGCAGTGAAAACACTCTGCATGATACCTTAATGGTGGATATATGTCATTATACATTTGTCTAAACTCACAGAATGTATAACACCGAGGGTGAGCCCTAATGTAAATGATAGACTTTGGGTGATTATAATATCAGCGTAGGTTCATCGACCGTGACAAATGTAACACTCTGGCAGAGGATGCTGATGACGGGGGAGGCTAGCCTGTGTAGAGGCAGGGGGTATACGGGAAATCTCTGCACCTTTCTCTCCATTTTGCTGTGAACCCAAAACTGCTCTAAAAAAATTAAGTCTTAAAAAATTCATTTCTATATTTATATCATTTTAGGCTCTAGACAATAAGGATTTGAGTCCGTTTACAAAAAGGGCCAGACATATGGAAATTGACTAAAAAGTAAACAGTAAAGCTGGACCAAAGACATGAGGGAAAAGGAAAGTTCAGGAACTTTAAGGGATAACATAATTCACTTGGACACGGCGAAGCATCACATGGGGCTCTGGGTCTCCCCAGCAGTGAGAGGGGAATCCAGAAATAGAAAATTCTATAGACTTTTAATCTGACCAGCAAAAAGCATAGAAGTTGCTTAAAGAATATAAAAGTTTGTTTTGGGGATTGTTGTAGCTCTGCTTTTTTGGATTTTTCTTTTCCTTTTTCTCCTAGGACTGCATTTTTAAAGAAACACCTTATTTTATTTTATTTTATTATTTTTTTATTTTTTAAAGATTTTATTTATTCATTTGCAAGAGAGACAGAGAGAGAACAAGCAGGCGGAGAGGCAGAGGGAGAGGGAGAAGCAGACTCCCTGCTGAGCAAGGAGTCCGATGCGGGACTCGATCCCAGGACCCTGGGATCATGACCTGAGCCGAAGGCAGACGCTTAACCATCTGAGCCACCCAGGCACCCAAGAAACACCTTATTTTAAAGAAAACACCTTATTTAGGACTTCAGGTGAGGAACACTGAAAAACAGAAAGAACAGCTTCTCACCCTTGGTGTGTGAGCTTTCTGGGAAAGGACCACATTATCTCTCACCTTTAGATTCCTGGAGTCCTGAGGGGCTGCTGGCTCTGAGGAGAGGCTCAATAGATGATCGTAGTCTTACCGTGAATACAAAAGCAATTCTCATACCAGCAATGCTGGTAATAATATCTGCAAAATCACAGTATGAGATCTTAAAGAGCAAATTGAGGAAGGTAAGGGATGTGACCCCCGTTTACAGACTTCCACTCATCCAATTTTGAATCAATAAAATGTAGAATATACTAGAGGCAGTACCAATACTCAGCCTGAACCCGCCATCATGGGAGACCTTCTTGCTTTCAGCCAGAGTCCACTGGGAGAGATTGACGGATGTTAGAAATTCTGAATATCCCTGCAGAGGGGAAGGGGCTTACTACTACTTCAAGCCCCAGAGGCTTGAACAATTCTTCTTGAATTCACTTCTTTCATTAAAAATTTGCATAACAGAAACCTCGAATGCCACTATGTGATGCCACTGTACTACTTAACAGTGTGAAATTTATTATCAAGTGGGATGGATGGCTTATATTCGTTCAGGAGCCCAATCTCTTAACAGATCATTCTCCGACCTGGGTAGTCAAAATACCAGAAAGTCACCTAATGACTCTGGAATCAGAATAGGTGGAGTTTGTGGAATTTTCTAAATTATTGGCAGCGCCCTTGGGTTTGACTGCGGATGTTCCCCTCCAACGCTAGAAAACTTCCGGCCACAAAGGTGTGGTTGGCATGAGTGGGTCAATATAACCTCTCCCTTGGAGCCTCACTTCATTGGCCAAGGTTTTTGGGCAAAGCACATGGAGATTATTCCGGGCCACCGAATAAGCAGACTCTTGTGCAGGACTTCCAGATGAATAAGAGAAAACCGACCGGCCCCAATCTTCCGGAGTTGGTAACAGCCATTGAGGGTATCAGCGTGCCACTAAAGCTCCTAGTCACTGTTACTTGCTTCTCTCTGAGTTTCCATCTAAGCACTATCAAGGGGAACAGAAGGAATATAAGCTTTGGCTAAAGAGCTCACCAATAAACTCTGTCACAGGAAAGAGGAGAAACCATAAAATCTTTAAAAAGCTTTTATAGACAAAGTATTCCTAAGCACGACCACACTCCTGAAACACTCGATGGTCTTGAGATGCAGGGTGCTATTGGAGTGTATCCAAGACTTCAGATTCTCTAAAGATTGGCCATTATCCTTGCCAGACGGGCTTGTCCATCTTCCCATCAGTGGCAAGACATTTAATAAAAACAGGCTGCATTAATTCATGCTTGCTTTATGGACTGCTCCACAGGGCCTCAACTGGGTAAGCCTGCAAGACCCAGCCGTGCATGGCAAATGGCTCAGCAGATGGTTTCAGTTTAGATAGTGGCTGTCAATGGTTTGGTGTGAACAGCTCTTGCAAACCAGCATGAAGTGAACAGATTGCATGGTGGCTGGGAGAAGCATATGTAATTGGAAACAGTAGCCACTTACAATGGGGGCACATTTTCAATCTTGATCAGAGTGGCTCCAGCTTAGAAAAAAAAAAAAGTTGATTAACCAAATGTGTTTTTGGCTGTGATGAACCCAATATTAAGAAAGTTTGGGTAGCGTCTCAGGAGTGTGCTGGGCATGGCTGGTCTGCTGCATGGATCAAGGATGTCAGGGTTCCAGAACTAATCCCGTTCCCTGGAGATGGGGAGGCATTGAGAGAAATAGGAAAGCCAGCTCAGCTGAGCCCCAGAGGCAAGCTTAACAACACAATAGCTGAGCTGGTGGTGACAGAGTAGGTTCACCGGCTCAGGCAAACTGTCTGCAGAGGCACGAAAGACTGGAAGAAGCAGAGGTCCACATGGGTTCGCTGGGGACAGAGAGCAAGGCGGGGTGATTTTTGGAGACCCCGCAGGGAGAGGACATTTGAAAGTCTGCAGCAGATGGTCTGGCCACAGGCTCTAGGCCAGGGTTTGATCAAAGCCTGTGGATCTTGAGGGGAAGGAGTATGGGCAAGACAAGGACACTTCCCCGAATGACAGAGACATAAAAATACTTGCTGAAACAGTTACAGACCTAGACAGTGGCCTCTGAGCCAACTTTGCAGAAAGTGCAGCCTCAATATTTATAAACGTTTATTGCATAACTCCCAGGGGTACAAGTAACAGTGCGACCTGGGTGATCCTCTTCGACCCCTTTCCTGTACCTGCAGCTCCTCCTCAGCAATGCCAGCACCCCTCTAGGTGGCTTCCTCTGCCCTCCCTGACTGCATCGCATTCTCCTGCCATTCGGTGTGCTGAGCAGTCCTGTAGTTGTCGTTCCTAGCACCTGTTAAGTTCTAGTTTCTCATGTATCAGATGGTGCATTTCTGGTACTGGACTATACATACTGTAACACTTGGGATGATTTCTGGGGTTGTTTTCTTCAATAATTTCCATCTCTCGGGAGAATAAGCATACAGAATATTTGCTTAATTGTTGCATGGGTGAGTGAAAGGGGGAAAAAATAATTTCTTTTCTCGAGGTTCTCAGAACCCAGGAGATAAACAGTGATAATGTCAAGGCAGAAGGAAGCACCAGGCTTGGTGCCCAACCTAGACCATGGGACGTTGGGGAAGACTTCCTGGAGGAGGTGACCCTTGGGCTAAAGTTTGAAGTTTACAGTGAAGCTGGCCCAGCAAAGGTCACAGGAAGACTTGGGAAAACTTGACATAGCACCTGATGAGGGGTTAAAGATGCTTCCACGCCTTCTGTCCAATGCTCCCTGAATCTGAGAAAAGGAAGGCAGAATGGAGTGTGTATTGGGTGTCCCCTGGCTCAGCAACAGAGTATCAGGGGCGCAAGAAGCAGGGTCCAGGTAAGGTCTGCACAGGACCGAGAACCAGACACTGGAGGTATAGCAGAGTGTTCCTTGGGGGGGATATTGCCCTTCTCCGGCAGGGTAACTGAAGCAGTGGCAGAGCTGGGTGCCTGGGTCACTGGCTGTCATGGTGGAGGCCCACGCCCATCTGGGCTCTCGGAATGCCCAGGGCCTGACTCTGGTCCGCACTTACCCACAGTGGCCTGTCCGGGCCTGGCACCATCCCTGCTGTGTGTCAAGAAGGCCAGCTGCTCAGCCTGTGGCACCCTTGGCAAGGGGAGCTGGGATTGCGGGGGCTGCCCACCAAGAGCCTGGCTTTCTCTGATACCGAGGTGCTACCTCCTTGAGTCAATTTCCTCTGGCGATAACACTGGCCCCACGCAAATGGCCACGTGAAGGAGCCATTCTTCTCTCTGTCTTTTTCAGAGCCTGTCTCTGCCCTTTTGGCAAAGCTTGGCTTGTTGACGTGACAAGGTCACTCAGGCATTGTGAGCCACACGTACACCCTGGACTGAATCAAAGGAGGCTGACGCTATCTGGCCCAACACCCTCACTGACAGATGAGAAAACTGAGGCCTAGGGAGAGAGTATTCAGCAATGTGGCGAGGATCTGGGCCTTTTGAAACTCTCCCTTCAAGCGCTGAGTCACCAAAGGAAACAGTTGGTGAAAGAAATAAGCCACCATCTGAAACCCCAGCTTCAGAAGAGCAAAGAGTTAGGTTGGGTCTTTAGATAGTAATCATTCTGCTGGCCCCTTTACCACACCTGGAGACCCAGCTGTGTGCCTTTGGGCAAAGTGCTCTACCTGTCTGATTCTGTAAGAGTGGGCTAAAAATGATCATGCTTCTCACATTTTTCTGCCCTTTAGAAGTTCACAGTTTGTTGGAAGGACAGGTGCCCCAAACCAATCACAATATAAGATGAGTACAATTCTAGAAATGTGTACAAAGTATGCAATTAGTCTAAGGGATGAGAGTTTCTAAGAGTACCAGCGAGGGCTTTCCAGAGGAGGTGACACTTGAGCAGGGTTTTTCAGCAGCTCATCATGTGCACATGATGGGTGAGCACTAAAGGCATAAGAAACAGTGTTTACCCAAAGGCATGCTGTGGGAACTCCCCACATGGGTTGTGATCAGAGTACCCAGTGCAAAGAAGTGGGCAGGAGCTAGGGCATGGGGCTGAGGTGGCAGTCAGAGTCCAGGTAAGGAGGAGGGTGGTCAGATCTGAGATGGAATCAATCACTCTGGTTTGTCAAGATCAACATCAAAATAATCAACTGAACAGTGAGTGAAATTTGCTGGGAAAAGTCAACTTAATTATTCATTTTCAACACATTCCTTCTATCTCCTTACATCTAAGTTGTTGGTTTGAACTGTATCATTTCCATAGTTTAAGTTTGGTAGTTTTAAACAAGCTACAAATGTAAGGAGTTTATAACTACTTTTATGTTTGCATCTATTTCAAGAGCACTAAGTCAAGTTCTATAAAAGCTCATCCGGAGGTTGCTACAACGGATGATGGAATATTTGGAACTGGACTGGAGTCAAGAAGGCCAGCCAGAAGGATGTTGCAATTGTCCGGGTGAGAAGTAGTCCCTGAGACAGAACACAGTACACGGTTTTAAAATGTGGGGCCCTGTGCCACACTCGCTGGGGATGACTTTAGTTTCTAACTCATGTGAAATCACTTCTGTAAACCTCAGTTTCCTCTTGTATAAAATGGAGATAATACAGTAGGACTACCTCACTGGATGACCACGGAGGTCAATAATCATCCAGACAAAGTACTTAGCGCAGAATCTGCCAAAAGCCCGGGTTCGATAGCAATTAAAGGAAAGTTCACAGCAAATAACACCAATAAAAGACAGGGACTGCGCCAAGGGCAATGTAAACTAGACCATCTCACTACATGTTGACAGTTTTGGTGCAGAGGGAGAGAACGAGAAATGGGGGAGGGAAATCTCTGGGACGGAAGGCTCTGGAAGGCTCTGAGAGCCCCCATGTGTAGCCAGCTGAGCCCTGGGGTCATTTCCTTTCTGGGCATTTCTCTGGTGCTCTGCCTGCTTTGCGAGGAGGAATCGTAGCACTTAAAACCACAATGAGGTGGAAAACTGGTACCTTCACGTCTGCAACTGCACCTCACACCAGAGCATCGTTTGCTGTCTGCTGGTGGCTTTCACCAAGAACACGGAGGCTAAAGGCTCCTTTGCCTTCTACTGGGAATATAAGGTTCATTTAGAAGTGCTCCCTGCACAAGGCACTGCTTTTGTCAAAGTAAGACATTTCTGAATAACTCTTCCCACAAATCCTCAGCTCTCCTAGGCTGGGGCTTGATATCTTCTATCCAGGTTCCATCTTTAGTTCCTCTCCCTCTGCTCTATACCAGAAGATAAAGACTATTAAAAATGTAAATGATAAATTTGGAAGTTCCTTTCATAATCACATTTTAACATTTAGGGAAAAATATTCAAGGGTTGCCTTCACTCTTACCCAGATTTTACGGTTTTAAATCCTCCATTTTTGTCATAAATTCTATTTCCTATAACTTCAATGGGGGAAATGTTCCAGTTTCTTAGCTGAAGTGAGGAAGAAAGGTAAATTGTTTGAGCTTTGATATTCCTTTGCATTGGAGCAACATTGTGCCCCTGGTCAGCTTAAACACAGGTTCCAAGGAACTAAAGAAGTGTGGTCTAGCAGAATTTGGAAACCACTCAGATCTAATTCAGAAATTAGAGAGAGACCTGGCATGCATTCATTCACTCACTCATTCATTCATTCATTCATTCATCCATCCATCCATCCATCCATCCATCCATATACTGAACAAATACTTATTGATCTTTAACTTTTTGTCAACCCCTGTGATCTGTGCTGGGGATACAACAGTCGGTTCAGAGTTTGGGACCTCAGGAAACGGTTCTTCCATTAGGGAAGGCAGAGATTAGTCAAACTCAATTCACGACAATGAAATGGCACTTAACATTGCAAGTGGGATGAGTGGAACTATGCACAGCTATAAGAGGGTTTATTAGGGAAATTTGATCTTCTCTGGGCAGGGTGGGGGGAAGGGATGAATCACAGTCCTGCCACTTTTTAATTACATGACCTTGTCAAGGAACTGAACTTCTGATGCCCCCCTTTCCCCATCTGTGACCCAGGACTCTGCCTTTCAGGGTGCTGTGAGGATTCCAGGAGGCAAAGTGTGGATGGACCAGCACAGAAACGGGCTGCAGAAACTGCTCAGTAAGTAATCTCTTCCATTGTCCTTGTGTCTTTGAGGTAATTAATATTTTGGATAGAAACAAGTTCTTTCCCAAATTGTTTTGAAATTATAGAGGGAGGAATCAGTCTATATTTTCAGGTTGGTCACATCACTACCAAAATACTCGTCCTTTTCTTTCTCTCTCCCTCTCTTAAATCACTCTAGGCCTGAGCCCCAAGACCAACAGAGGCAGAAGGCGCAGTAGCACAAGGGCCCCTCCATCTGAAAGCAAACCCCTGACGCTAAGGCAAAGGTACTTCTTAGCACTCGGGGGCCCATTCATCTCAACTCACTGTCCATCGCTGCGCCATATGCATTCTCGATTTGGCTGAGTGTATCTTGGTCAAAAAGCAGGAGTGGAGCACTGTTAATATTTCACCAAAGCATCTCCTCCCAGTCACTGATAACTCAGACACTGCACGAGGGGAGAAGTCAGTGTCTGATCACCACTCCTGAACTGCAGTGGTGGCCAATGAAGCAGCTCTGCCTTAAAGTATGGACCCAACCACACTGGAGAACACCACGCATGGGGAAAAGAACTGAAAAGAAATACACGGAGAGTATAAGAATTGGAAACATGATTTTGTTTTTCTCCTCTTTTTACTTCCATACCTTTTCCTAAACATTATTAATGTCACGTATTCCTTTTTAAATGTTGAGATAAAGGATTACTAAAGAAGTGCAAATACAAGTGTGAGCTCACAGAGAGACTAGATTAAGCACATCTCTAAAGCATGGTTATCGACACCAGCACAGATGCCCTACTCATTTTGCCAAAGCAAGAATGCCAGCTCTGGGATATTATCTAGGTGGGGGCTCCTTCGAAGCTCTCTCCCCGCCCCGTTCCCTCCCTCTTTTCCTAGAAGTCTGCTCTTCTGTGTCCTACAAATGCAGGTTACTTCTTGTTGTGCTGGTTACACTGTTTGTACCTCTTCACTACTGGGGTGTGAGTTCTCCAAGGTCGATAATCTTGTCTTGTTCGTTTTTTTTTTTTTTAACCCCTGTACTTAGGACATCTACAAAACAATATAATAATAACGCTAATAATGATGACAACAACAGTAAGAAGAGGAAGAAGAGGGAAAAGAAACTAATATTTACCACTGGTGTGGTAGGCCCTTCCGTGGATCATCTCATTCTGTTCCCAGAACCAACAAGTTAAGTGCGCACTGCTAATATTTCTAACTTCGATGATGAAGTTGAGCTCAGAGCTCCTACGTCCTAAACCTCAGCAGGAATGTGTGAAGCTGGGCTGCAAACTCACAGCCCATGTTGCTCTGCTGTGCAGCACGTGCTAGGCCTTGCTACACGTGGCTGAGCAGTTGATTCGATTTGACGTTAAACACATTTATTTTTAAAATTTGAGCCATTATTGGCTATCTTGCAGATCGTAAAAGGCAAATTATACAATGATAAGGGATCGAAAAGTGAAATGCTTTTGGGGACTGAGCAGCAATGGGGGAACAGTGAGATGAAGTTGAAACTGCATGTCTCATCCACAGGGGGTACCTATGAGCCCTATTCACTCTTTTGACCTTTTTAAAAGAGGCTCTTTATGATTTTGATGGACTCCTGTCTCACATTTAGGAGGTTCTTCAAAAAGTTGAAAATAGAGCTGCCATATGATCCAGCAATTGCACTACTGGGTATTTACCCCAAAGATACAAGGGATCTGAAGGGGTACGTGCACCCCAATGTTTATAGCAGCAATGTCCACAATAGCCAAACTGTGGAAAGAGCCAAGATGTCCATCGACAGATGAATGGATAAAGAAGAGGTGGTCTATATATACAATGGAATATTATGCAGCCATCAAAAGGAATGAGATCTTGCCATTTGCAACCACATGGATAGAACTGGAGAGTGTTATGCTGAGCGAAATAAGTCAATCAGAGAAAGACATGTATCATATGACCTCACTGATAGGAGGAATTCTTAATCTCAGGAAACAAACTGAGGGTTGCTGGAGTGGTGGGGGGTGGGAGGGTTGGGGTGGCTGGGTGGTAGACTTTGGGGAGGGTGTATGCTGTGGTGAGCTCTGTGAATTGTGCAAGACTGCTGAATCACAGATCTGTACCTCCAAAACAAATAATACATTATATGTTAAAAAAAAAAAAGAAGAAGAAGATGATAGCAGGAGGGGAAGAATGAAGGGGGGTAAATTGGAGGGGGAGACGAACCATGAGAGATGATGGACTCTGAAAAACAAACTGAGGATTCTAGAGGGGAGGGGGTGGGAGGATGGGTTAGCCTGGTGATGGGTATTAAAGAGGGCACATTCTGCATGGAGCACTGGGTGTTATACGCAAACAATGAACCATGGAACACTACATCACAAACTAATGATGTAATGTATGGTGATTAACATAACATAATTTAAAAAATAAATAAAATAAAATAAAATAGGTATAAATAAAAAAAAAAGAGGCTCATCAGGGTCTGATGGTACGAAACAGAGAAATCCTGACAAAGCCTGAATTTTTTGTATGCATACTTAATACTTCAGAAATTCCTAGAAAGAACTGGAAGTTGGCACCAGAACCCCATTGACTGATAATGATCACTTGTTCTAGACATTTATATTTAAATTAATAAGATAACAGCATACATCAATTCTGAGTCCCACCTGTAAATTCGGTAATCAATTGATCCCTCTTTGTCTTCATAAAATATGGGGTACAAATATGGATATAAATGAGCTTCATTCCAGATCAACAATTCCCTTTCTAAATGAGTAACTTCAGCAGGCTTTTTCTGCCTGCATGTCTCATGTTAGTTGAGGTTTCCAACTCAGGCTCTTCCTTGAGTCACGCAAAACAAACCCAGAGAATGGGGACTTCTAGAGTTGTTTTTAAGCCTTCTCACTAAGGTCAGCTCTGAGTCTTGTGTTAAAGCACTAAATTGTTCTGTGTGCCAACTATAATTGAATTATTTTGGAAGAGGAGAAATTGTTGAATATCTTACAAGTTTCTATCAAATACAGTATCTTCCAATCAAGTTAGTGAACACATGCCAGGTAATTTTGGAAAGTAAATATGGTTTTTTAAAATACATGCTGCTTCTTTAGAAAAGAATAAAGCAGTAAATAGCTACCAGCTAGTTAATTGAAAGTGTAGGAAAGTCCAGTTATCAGTTGTACTGACTTACCTATTTAATTCAGGGGAATTTCTGAGAGCAATATAGATATAACTCAAATTTATGCTCCTTCTATGTCTTTGCATCATTCAGCATTCACTGAGATTCTAATATGTGCCAGACAGTGCTCTCAGTACTGGCCCTGCATTAATATACTTATGACGCAGTGAGGAAGTAACTGACAACCAGATTATGTATTATAGAAAGCCCCTGGTCAACTCCTAATCATCCTTCAAAACAGCTCAGTTGCCATCATCTCCACGAAATTTTCCTTCATTGGAAGAATAAATAATTAATTTCTAACTGCATTTATGAGGGCACATGCTGGGCTATCTTGAAATTTTTGGTTACCTATCCATCTCTCTACTAAAGCAAGTATTTCCATCAAGTAAGGACTATCTCTTTTCAAAATCTCTGCAACAAAGGGATTACAGATGTAAAGATGAAAAGAACAGACTTTTCTTGAATGATGTATGTATGTTGTATACACGGTAGGTGTGTGTCATGTGAAAAAAAGCAGCAAGAAGGTGCATTAAGTGTAGTGCATGGTAGGGATGAAGTAAAGACACACAAAACATGGCAGAGAGGCTGATAAATATCAGAGGTAAAATATAAGAATATATAGAATATAAAAGCAAAGGGGCTTCTCTTCATGTTGTTGACACTGGAAGACACAGAAAAGTTATAAACATTTTGGCAATTTTAGATTAACCAAAAGGGAGATAGGAAAACTGACAAGAAGCAGGAAGATACATTTAAGTTCAGTAGAATGTCTGCTTCAAAGTAACTTTATGACTTTCTTATTATTGTCACCAAAATTCCTCAAGGGAAATTTTATTCTTGTCTTTGTGTATCCATAACACTCAGAAGAGCACGTGACTCCTAGTAGCTCTTTCATATACCATTTTGAGTCATACTTTAAGGCTATGATACAGTGGACAGAGATGATTAAAATAAGATGGTAAGAAATTCAGTACACCTGAGAAAAAATTGCTTTGAAAAGCAAGGATGGACTTCTAGTAAAGATTAGTAATTTTACACATGCATTTCCCTCTACCTCTGTCTCAAAACTCCATTGGAACAATAGTTTAGGGACTAAAAAATAAAGAAGAAAACCCAGGAGGATAAAGAATACAAAAGAAAACAAAACCAGTTTTGTGGAATATGGAAAGCAGATGGAAACTGAATTAACAGACTCAGTAAAGCTGAATTATAAGCCAGCAATAGAGAAAGCTGCAAAATCCCCAGGCTTAGGCACCATTAGGTAACCCTATAAAGGGGGTCTGAATAAGAGGACTGGTTGAAAGTATATCTACAAATTAGAGACTCCTTACCTTTCACCATGCAGCTAAGTAACTGCTACTATCACCTCCTGTAAAGAATATTAGAGGCTTTTTTCTTTTGAGAGGGTAAAACAGCACATCTCAAGGTTGAAGAACATTGGACAGAGTTGAAAAGTGGGTACCATACTGAGAAGAAGTTACTGAATAAAAGTATGTATTACATGTTATTCAGATTTTCTCCTCATACAGCTTCCAGGATACAAGGATCTAGACCTACACCCTCCAGGCAAGATGCAGGAGGGGACTTTTCTGGGGAACCTGATCTACAGAAACCTGTAAATACTAACATTGGGGTATGAAATGGCCCAACCAGATAACTCTATACTGAAGCCCACTGAACATCCCTCCACATACACAGAGCTTCTTAGTGTCCCACACTTAAATACAAGACATTTGGAGAAAGCACTTAATATGAAATACAGAGACCTAAATAAATAAATAAATAAATAAATAAATAAATAAATAAATAAATAAATAAAACAAGAAATACGGCCTAAAGAAGGACATGAAACTTTTAGAAAACTATCATTAATATTCTCCAAGGGATCAAAGAAGAATTTGCTCAGTGGAACAAGAACAGTATATAAGAAATGAGAACATAAAACACACAGGAAAAAAAACTTTAAATGAAAGCATAAACAAAAATATTGAATGAGTGTTTCAGGGTAATCTGAGAAAATCATCCAGAAAGAAATATAAAGAAAAGAGATGGAAAATAGAAGAGGAAAATAAATGAATCATTCTAAAAGATATAATATCTGAAAAAATGGGACTCATATAAAAGAGAAGATATAAAACAGAAAGTTAGGTGTCATTACAGAAATAATTCAAGAAAAACATTGCAGAATTGAAGGATGAAATTTTCAGGCTGGAGTGGGTCCAGCACAGTGAATGGAAATAAACCCACAGCAAAAATGCATCATCACAAAATTTTAGAGCACTGAGAACAAAGAGAATAAATTCCTTCAGAAAGAGAAAAAAATGTTTTCACACAAAGAATGAAGAATCAGAAAGACTTTTCCACACATATCTAAAAGCTAGAAGAAAACTGAGCAATGTGTTCCAAACTGATTTTTGACTGAGAATGTTATAGCTGGCCAAACTATCCAGTGAGATAATAAAATAAAGATATTTCCAAACTTAAAGGGCCCCAAAAAGTAACTGATGATGTACCCTCATTGAGGAAGCCATTTAAGAATAGACAGCACCAAGAGAGAGAGACAAACAAGAAAGAAGCAGACTCTGTAAACAGTGGATCCAACACAAGAGACACGCAAAAAGGAGTGCCCAAGAGAGCCCAGGGTGTCAGTCATGTGGGAGGGCAATGTGTCTACCTGAGAAGTTCAGAGGACTCTGAGGGATTTCTTCAAGAGGAAATCATATTACCTACTATATCTGAATGTCCTAAGAGTTATGTCATAACCTGGAAAGGATTTGGGGTAAATTAATGATGTGTATGTGAGAAACTAAGCAAAAAGAAAAATCTGTAGGAAACCAAAAGATTGTGCAGGAAAAGAAATACACAACACAGATCAACTGTGAATGGCATTTACATAGTCATGTAACGTAAATACTGAAAATTGATCAAACCACTATGAAAATGTGGTTATCTTGGGCTAGACAGGGAATCCAAGTGTGCCTGGATTAAGTGGAACAGAAGATGAAAGACAACTAAATTCTCAGTTCCCAAAATGAGAAGTTAATTTATAATTCCTAAACTAAAATAGAAACTAAGAAGTATCATTATAAGCATGTTACTCAGAGAATACGGAGGCAAATATATGAAAAAGATTAGCTAAAAGAATGAGTGTACATAATTGCAAGTAGAATTATTTGATTCCTTAAGCTATGTGTGTGAATCACATTGATGAAAATGCCAACTACCTTTGCTTTTAATGAATATATCAAGTTCTGGAAAAAGGTAATCGTTAACCTCTACCCTTGGTTCTCAGGGACCATTTTAATTTCTAAATATTTGTATTTGCTGACACTCTTGCTCTTTCTTTAAGGATTTAAGATAACCCTGGGGGCAATTTAACGATGTTTTATTTGCATCTTAGAGACTTATAAATCATTGCTTTTGTAATTAAAATTGTTCTGGAAGGTGAAGCCTGGTGGCCATATTGTCTGTTTGCCTTAGTGAATTAGGTTACAAATGCTGAGCAAAGGCTTTGCCTCTCCTTTCTGTGTTCCTGTTTACTCAGGCAGGTACCATTTTGTGGCAAAGCAGATAAGATCTGTTCCCAGGCCTGTAAGGGGTGACAAGTATATTATTTGAACATGTGGGAAAATTATTTAAATAGAAAATGCACAGGATTATCAACACCCCTATCACTCAGTTCAAACAGGAACCAAATAAATGTCACTCTGCCATCATGTACTTTGCAGCTTATTCCCCAAGTGTCCACAGAGGACAGGGGGGAAAGGTGTTGATTGCATTGAGAATTCACTGAGGTGTGTACAGGGAAAATAAAAACTGCAACATTATTTATTGGTTGTTAACAAGTTTTAAACCACGAGTATCTTATTTAATCCTTTGACCCACCCTATCAGGTATTTATTAGTATTCCTAATTTACAAATAAGGAAACTGACACTTCAGAGTTTAAGCATGGTATCTAAGTGAAAGGGCTGGGAATCAAATTTATGTCTCTTTCATTGTAAAGCCCGATCTTTTAATAGTTACACGACTTAGATGGGAACTTACCAATGTTGTTAATACAGTGGGGAGTTTTTATATTTTTATATGTGCATACATACACATGTGTGTTTGTTGAGAGAGAGAGAGAGTAGAAGAATACCAGAGGCTTCTCACATCCTCTTTTGATCTATCACTCATATGTCCCCTTGTAGTTTCTAAGGGAAAAAAAAAAACGTACCAAGGATAAAGCCCAATCCATGGGCTGTCTTTGTAACTGTGCGGCTTTGTTCTACATATCTACGTAGTCCCTTGGTGAGCTAGGCTGAGTGGTGTGGAAAATACCTCTTGTCTTGCTAGAGACAATGCTTGTCGCCAGTTCTCTTCGGGCCATTTTTCTAACCAGCGTTATTGTGCAGGAGAAGCTTATGCCAGCTTGTGAGAGCTGATAGCTAAATTTTCAGGAATTCTGTGAGCCAGTTGATGTCAAGTTGGTTGCTTAAAATGGGCCATGGTGGGAGTATTTACACCACAGAATACGGCAAATGCTACAAATAAGGGCTTCTTTTTCTTTTCTTTTTCTCTTCTCTTTTTTCCTTTTGTGGTTAAACTTTTACCAGCACATCGCTACCTAAACCTCAGTTCCCTGCATCTTACCACTCTTATGCAGAGGAAAAGCCAGTCTGGGAAGAGAAATCTGCCCAATGCAAATGCAAAAAGCTTTTCCCAAAGCCTGGAGCAGAGCTGATCTAGGGCTAGTGGCCCAGATCTTCTTAAAGCAGGACCACAACAGCTTCTAACCTTACCTGTTTTTGTTAAAGAAGATTGGAGAAGAGCGGGCAGTAAAAGAAAGAATGAGAAAGTCAAGAGTGAGCCATGACAGATGGCAGGATCACTGCCCAGAACAGCCACCTCTCTCTGCCTGCCTTCCCTCCCTTCTCTGGCCTCAAACTTAAATGTCTTAACTCCTTCACAGAGACAGTCCTCTCAAGCACTGAGACCAAATACTACCTTTGAACTTTACCCACCGTAAAGGACCCCCTTTTAAGTGGGGGAGTTTCAGCTTTTCCAGGGCTACAGCAACTTACTAGCTGTACAACTGAAGGCAAATCATACCACTTGTTTGATCCACAGTCTCATCCGCTGTAAAACAGAGCTTTGAACACCCACCCCTGCAGGGATTCTGAGAGGAACAGGGTCAGGGTCCCTCATACACCGCCCAGCAAGACAAATGTGAATGATTGCTATTGTCATTGTTATTATCCGTATCATGATCATGGATTTCAGTATTTCTATCAGGGAAGGTATTTGGAGATCAGAGGGAATCTCACTGAAATCATGCCATCCATTTCAGAGACTACAACAGCTTATTTGATGAGCCTTGTAATGAACAGCAGGCTCAGGAGTCCGTCAATGCTCCAGGGCCATCACACCAAAGATCAAATTAGCTCTTCCTTCCATCCCCAACAGTAGGAAAAGATTGTGCACTATACTCAAAGGTGGGTTTTATGATGGTGCCCCACTATGAAAGATGTCTCTGAGAGGCACATGTGAGTCATGAGGACCTTATTTGCCAGCCTATCCACTCCTTTTGCCTAATCAATCTTTAAAAGCTGGTTTGAAACCTGGGGCCCTTGAATCCTTGAGCCACCTCCCGGTGGCTGAGTGATGGGGAGTTGGGAATTGAGTTATCCTAATTTGGTTGCTCACAGACCAGTGGGCCTATAGAACAGTGGGCATGGCCTGTATATTTCCAAGCCCTCTTGATAAACAGTGATTGTGTCACAGAATGGCCGGGGCTGGGAATGGCTGAAGATCAGTTCCATAACCTCTATAACACCTCTTCCTCTAAGTCAACACAAATAGATGCCAAGAGGACGTCAGAATAGCATGCTTGATACAGAGAGGTAGCATTAAAACAAGTCCTCTGGCCCCTGAAGCAGCCAGAATGCCACCCCTCAACTCCTCCTACACAGATATTCTGGAGCTCCCTCTTTTGACAGCCCTCTTTGAACAGTTGAAGGGCTACGGTTTGGAGGAAGAAATGGAATTGACTGGTATGGCTCAGATTTATAATTTCAACAAATGAATGGAATTTCCAAGGAAGCAGCTATGGCTCTGCTCTGCTCAAACCGACCTTCCACATGATGATGAGTTCAGCAAATCAGGATGCTGGTGGATGGGGAGTGGTGACATACACGCCCAGAATGTTGAATACAGTTGGAAGTAAGCTTTGCACTTTATCAGTCATACCAAGATACGCTTAGAAACTTGCCCACAAGGAGTCCATCTTCACGGAAGGGAAATTCATTTAGGAAGTTTGATCTCTTTTAATCTGGAGATTTCACCATTTATAAGGCCTGGGAACGACCTACAAATGACCTCCATTCCCTATAGCCAGTCATTACCCTTGAAAGCTCTGTGGATAATGCATGAAGGAACTTCACTGCTCTTCTCATTTGTATTACAGGTGGTTTTGATGGTTCTGTTGACAACAATGACTGTATATAAGTGTTGTGTGTGTGTACACAGAAAACGGTGAATTTCTCTTTTAGTTTACTGCTTGGGAAAATGTTGTCTCTACCTATGAAACTCATACACTTCCTCTTACTCTGATCATCACAGTAAGGTTACATTCTGTTTCCTTTTTTTTTTTTTTTTTTTAACTGCCTTGGCTAACAAAAGATTCAGTTCAATTTGGGCCTTGCCTGTAGAATTGCCTGCAAATAGAATTTTGTTAAAATCATTCATTTCCCCCCCCTCCTCTTTTTCAAAGGCTACAAAAGGCAGTGGACTCCTATTGTAAATTTGGTAGAAGGTGAATGAACAAATAAATCAAATAAATCTTGAAAGGATAAATTTACATATAAAATGTATGACTGAGCTGGTCTCTCAGAACTCCAAGTTTAATGTTGGATGGCTTTTACCTGACTGTCGCCTAAAGGAATAGAAAAGGTTGATAATTGCTTCAGATTTATTATATCTTAGTTTTTCCAATTAATACAATAAGACAACAATATCTGTACTTTTCTTAGTGTATAAAAATACTGTCAGATTCAATAAGTGTATATTTGAACACCCAGGTTATACATAAAATTTGTGTTCCATGTTTTGCTTCTGGGGGGTAAAAATAAACATCCCCGTTTCCTAAGGAAAGAGACACTTTTTTTTTTTAAATGATGAATAATAAGCATGTCAAATGTTCAATAAATTTGTACTTCACAGTCTTTGCTGTCAACATAACATTTTGCAAGGCCGGATATGAATTTTGCAGGAGCTTTGTGAAAGAAAATGGGTGTCACTTTTGTCAAACAAACCAACCTGTAATAAAACATTCTATGTTTGATAAGCCTTCTGTCACCAACATATCATGATTGAATTATCGTCATGCAAAACATGGACTTGGCAGTGCCAATGCCAATATTGATATTGACCTCACCTTGGCCACCTAGCACAGAAGAATTTTTTCCTTTTATTTGACTTGCTACTTTTTTTTCATAAACATGGTCCTGTACATATTTACTCTCTCACTCTCCAGCATCTCATACCCACAGATACCGGGAATAATCAGGCTATCACATTTCCTCAATATTCATCCAGCTCTGCCTAGCTTTACTATTTATAAGATAGGGCATTCATGTGAACAAATCCACCAATGACAAATAATAATCATGTAAAAAATTAATTTTCAAAATCACTTCTTGTGGTATACAAGATTAAGAGTTTAATTTGTCAGATGATATTGATCAGACAGTACACACGTATGCATACACACACACACACACACACAGATAATTTCATTAGATAATTTTCTCATTAAGTGGATCAGTGAAGTAACGGTAAAACATTCCATGTATAACATAAGGTATAACATAAGTTATAAAGGGAATAGTCTTTCCAAAAAATTCAATTCAAATAATTTAACTCGATTTCAAATAATTAAGATTAACACACATGGATAATATACTTACATCTATTTAACTCTAGAGAAATTACATATTAAGATGAATATCTACCCAAGAAGAGATTGAGTTGTATTTCTCCCAATATAATTTCAGGACTCTATCAGCCAGAGGACTAAATGCCCATTGCTATGACTGACCCCCGGCACAATTTGTACACCACAGAGGGACAGAAGTTACTTCATGAGATACCATGAAGGCATGTCAGTGAGATGAAAACTGTCCCATTATCCTCTACCCTACCACAAGAGGAATTTTAACTAGGCAACACTGACTCAAGGTGAAAGCATGGAGTGAATTGATCCTAAGTGATCCTGAAGGTAGAGGGCTTCAGTGTCCACAAGTCTCAGGTACCTCATTTGTAAACTGGATGAACTGTGTCTACTACAACATTGTGATGATCAGTGAGGATACAGGTAAAATGTTTGGTACCATGGTTGGCATATAGTAGGAGGTTAATACATGTTATTTTCCCTCCGTAATTAAAGATTAAATTAGCCTCAACACATCTTCTCAGCTTTGAATGAGATAAAACACCCCTTTCCACACATGCTCTTAGTACAAAAGGCACTGAGCAAGGAGACTGAGAGTCTGGGCCCAGGTCCCAGATGTTAACCTCTGTGAGAATTTGGTCACCTCATTTCCTCAGTTTGAGTTTGTTCCCCACCCCACCCCCCCCCAGCCATAAAATGTGGCCTTGACCATTTCACGTATCGATCTGGTTTGGTCATTCTGGTCTGCTCTGGGTTCCTGAGAGCGTTTCCTAGTAAAGGGTGTTATTAAAGTAGATATCTAGTACGGTCCCGGCCTCAGTAGAGTACTTTAAAAAGGATTATTCACTATGAGGAAGGACTAATATCCAAACCTCTTTATCTCTTCAGAATATTTTTTAGGAGATCTGTGATGGAAACAGGCAAGTTCTAGGCACGGGAAAGCAGAAGCAAGAGAGGTGCAAGTCTGTTATCGCCTTAGACTTGTTGCCCATCACTCATCATTCCTCTTCCTGGCATACTCCTTCCACACTCTGCCTGTCTGGTAAATTCCTCTGGGATTAAACTCTAAATTGCATCACAAGGAAAGGAGATGTTTCTTCTTACTTCTCTCAGGTTGTGTTTGATATTCTTTCCTCTCCCCACCCTCTGTGCTTGACCCTTAATAGCCTTTCACTGAAGAATACTAAGTAGCGTTGGGCAAAGAGTATGTTCAGGTTTACGCAGTAAAATGATCATTCGGGTGGCAGTATTGAGTAGTACATGCCCAGGATTCCACAAAGTATTCAGGGTAACCTGAGGACTAGCCAAAGTTCCTGCTCTCCAGAAGCCCCTGGTCTCTTGGGAGAACAGGTATCTTCAGAGAATGTGGGAGAAGGCAAAGACGATGAGGAAATTCTGTGAATCACAACGTACTCCCTGTCTTCAGCAGTGAAACTCATTTTCCAAGAAATTTCTTCCCATATAATATTGTACATAATATGCCACAGCAGTTGACAAAGTCTTCAGCTTGGCACCTCTTTCTCAACTAAAAGGTTAGGTGGAAACAATAACAAAAGAGCTGAGGAGAAGAGAAGCCGGATAAGGAGGCAGAAGTCAATCCTTCCATGTCCCAGTCCCAGTCCATGACTGGCTGGGCCTATCTTGGCTCCTGACCCTCAACTGCAGTCGTGTTGAGTAAGACCTTGTTGAATTCCGTGATAGACTATCACAAGCTGTATTCTTTGACAAGACTTGACATTGTCCACTCTCTCCACAGCAGCCTACAGACTGTCCACCTCTAAGGGCAAGTTGCTCTGGTCACGTTTCAAGGGGTCCCTGTCTCCAAGTTCCGGGAACATTTTATGCTGTCTTCTATACACATCACTCCTTGGAGAAATGCCCCCTTCTTCTGGAGGAACTTTTGTCACTTCATAAACTGGTGTAAGTATCCGACCTGGTTGTACCCCTTACTTCCTGAACCTTCCACCCACTACCATAAGACCCTGCACATTCAATTTTATTTTATCTTTGAGACAGACAAGGGATGGGGCCATGTCTTGAACATGCATTTCTTTATTCCTAGGACCTGGTATGCTACCTAAAATATTAAAGTCACTAAAATGTTTTGGGTGGGTTTTTTTAATTATTGCTAAATGCAGACTGAATAAATGATGAATAAATGAAGAAGATAAAAGAGAGTATTCAGCCGTCATCCAGACTGCTTTAAAATTTCCAGACTAGACTTGGAATTTGGGTGAACATTCTACGTGTTCTCATTGATTCTCCACCACACGTTTGGGGATGAAGCTTTTCATTGCCATTTTGCAGGTGAGAAGACCGAGGTCAGGATCACGCTGTGAGGCAGCGGGAGTGCGGACACCCCCACCTGCATCTCTTGGGCTGGAGCCCATGTTCTTTCCACTCGGAACATCACGCCGCCTCCCTCCTGGTGAGAGAGGCGGCAACAATACCCCCTCAGCTCAGCTCTGCTTGTGGAGTTCTCCAGAGCAGCCAGGTACTTTCACAGCCAGAACTGGCCTGGCAGCTGTCCCCTGGGAGACTCTCCGAGCCCTCTGCTCTGTGATAGATCCAGCTGCAGAAGACACAGCCAACCACTTCCAATCAAAAGAAATCCTGAAAAAACAGCTTCGGGGATCTACTGTGCATTCTCCCCGTCACAGTCCTTGGCAATAAACAACACATGAAAAGACATCAGCTTGTGCCAAGGTGGACTTCAAAGAGGGTGGGGTAACAATGCTCGAACCCTCCATTTGGCGGCTGTGTCGTCTGCCCATTCCAGACGTGAATTCACAGAGAGTGGGATGAAGGGAATGCCTGCCTCCCCTGCAGCTGATTCGTGGGGACTCTGTGTCTGCATGAACAGGAGGGAAGAGCAGCTCGCTAGTCTTTAAGGAACATTTTTTCCCAGCTCCAAGCCTTAGAGCGAGGCCTTGAACTGCTGCTGTGACATGTGTTCTGAACGAGTCCCAAACAAGCGCAAACACAACAGCCTCCCCTGATCAATGCAGCAGGGCTGCAGGATGGGATCCAAACCATGAGCCCAGAGAACAGAAAGTCCCAGCGCTTTGCTCTGTGCAAGTTGCCATGAGCTGGAGCCATGCGTCCCTCGGCCAAGGATGGGTGGCCCCCGAGCAGGAAACTCTTTGGCAGCCTCTGCTGCATGCTTTGCCTGCTGACAACAGCACACCCTGGCCTCGGTTACTGCCCTTATAAAACAGCTTAGGGAGGATGTGAGCCAAATGTTTTAAATGTGCCTGGAAGAAAAATGTTAACTATGAATCCATGCGGTAGAACAGTACAGTACAACTGCGACAACACGCAGCGCTGTTCCCCGAGGAGGGAGGGGCTGAGCAGGCCCTCGGCGGCCGCCCCTTGTCCCTCTGCAGAATCCTCCCGGGACCAGGGCTGCCCGGACGTCCCCTCTGCAACAGAATCTGAGAAATGGGGGCTTGTGCAGCCGTGATGAGAGTCGTCGAATTGCCAGAATGCTCCCAATTAGGAGAGACTGCACTAACCATTTATAGTCTGCATAGCCATAGAGGAAGAAATTGAAGTGCACAGAGGTTAAGGGCAAGGTCTAGCATTTTTTTTTTATTTTTTAAAGATTTTTATTTTATTTATTTGACAGAGACATAGCAGCGAGAGAGGGAACACAAGCAGGGGGAGTGGGAGAGGGAGAAGCAGGCTTCCCGCTGAGCCAGGAGCCCGATGTGCGGCTCGATCCCAGGACCCTGGGATCATGACCTGAGCCGAAGGCAGACGCCCAACGACTGAGCGACCCAAGTGCCCCAAGGTCTAGCATTCTTTAATTAAAATTCATTCTGCAGGTTTTTCAAGCCACACTTTGCAGAACAAAACTAATGGGACAGAATGTCTTTCACGACCAGTGCCTAGGATCTACCAGGCACTCCCCTAGGTATTTTTCCCATACCTGATTGAATCTAGACTATAGTCTTACAAAGGAATAGTAGTGCCTGCATTTTAGAGAGAAAGAAATGAAAACTTTAGGTGTTTGTGCAAATTGTTTACCCAGTAAGTGCTGGAACAAGCATTCAAACCTGAGTGCCCCTGACTCCAAAGTATGTTCTCCTTACTGTTCTAAAATGCCATTCAAATGGTATCAGGGGTGTCTGTTATAGTTCTGAGTTATTGGCATGCATTTTTTCCTAATAATTCTAATGAGGATATTCAGAAGAGGTAATTAGAACCATCTTTGAGTACATCCATGAGGAGAAAACCTACTTTGCCTTACTTTTTGGTGAAATACCAGAAGCATTACAATTAATATAAAGAAAAAGATACTGGGAGCCATGAACGACGTTAATACTTATTATCCTTCTGGACATCTTACCAATACAATAAAGCAAGAATCAGAAACATGAAGCAAAAATCCCAGTGAAAGGATATAAAATTGTTAATTTTTTTAGAATTGATTATATAGTATAAAACTAAAGAAAAAAAGATGACAAGACTATCCGCACTAATAATAGAGCTCAGTAACTTAGCCAGATAAGATTAAGAATAAAATCAATAATTTTTTTCTTTATAGCAGCAACATCCACTTAAAAAACACAGTGGGGAAAAAAGATTGATGATACTCACATTAAAATATACTCCTAGAGAGCTTTACTAAAATTGTGTGCTCTGTGGAAATGAAACCTCAAAATTTTATAGGGACTCAAAAGAAATTTTACAAAATCAGGAGAGATTTCAAGTCCCCAGATGAGACAAATGAATGAGGATGCCAGATGTTCCAAAACTAATAAGCAAGCTAATCATGGCAAAATAGTGGGGTTCTTACAGTAAGAAAATGGTTGCAAAGTTATGCAGAAGAGGATGAGTGAAATTGCTAAGACCAAGTTTGAAACAAGAGAAATGAGAGGGAATTTGCCCACCAAAACATTATAAATACTACTATCATTAAAACAGAATCATGTTGTCAAAGACTAGACAGCTGTATCAGTAGAATATGACAGAAAGTTCTAGAACAGTTTTTTTTTTAAGATTTTTATTTATTCATCTGACAGAAAGAGAGAGAGTGAGCACAAGCATGGGGAGCAGCAGAGGGAGAGGGAGAAGCCGGCTCTCTGCTGAGCAGGGAGCCCGATGCGGGGCTCGATCCCAGGACCCTGGGATCATGACCTGAGCTGAAGGTAGACGCTTAACCCACTGAGCCACCCAGGCACCCCTAGAACAATTTTAAAATACTGTGGAACTTAATATATGAGAACAATGGAAGCAGCAAAATTCAATGAAGAAAAAGTATAATATTCACCAAATGATATTAGGGAGTGTGGCTAAAATATGGGGGGAAATAAACTTTTACTTGATCCTCACCTCACATATCCAACAATTCAAATTCCACTTGTTTTATAGATCTATGTGAAAACAAGGAAACCCATTGTTAAAAAACGAAAATAACAGCAAATATTTAAATTATCTTGAAAATGGATCATAACTTCTAAATATAAAATAAATGAAAGAAATCACAAATGACAACACATTGATCACCAGATATTAGACATCTTTACCCAATACAAACACAAAAGTAGATGAGAAATAAGAAACTGGAAAAGCAATTTCAACAATTATGAACAAGGGTTTAATCTTTTTAATGTCTTTTATAAAAAAATGGAAGTATAGTTGACGCACAGTGTTACGTTACTTTTAGGCTTACAATTCAGTGATTCGACAAGTCTGTACCGAATGCTGTGCTCACAAGTGTAGCTACCATCTGTCACCATACAATGCTACGACATTAACTATATTTCCTATGCTGTGCCTTTTATCAAGGGTTTAATATTTTTATTTTTTAAAAGATTTATTTATTTTAAAGATTGAGAGAGAGAGAACGGGAGCGAGAGAGAGCGTGCACACACAGGGGGAGGGACAGAAAGAGAGGGAGAGAAGCAGACTCCCATTGAGCACAGAGCCCAACCCAGGGCTCCATCTCACGACCCATGAGATCACGACCTGAGTCGAAAGCAAGAGTCAGACGCTTAACCGACTGAGCTACCCAGGTGCCCCAAGGGTTTAATATTTTTAAAGAGTATATAAAAATACACTTGACAAATCCTTTTTCTCTAATACCCATTAGCATAATCATAATAGCCGCAACACAACGGTCCATTGTCACCAAGTACAAACATTCATCCAGGTGCTCTGCCTCCAACATCCAAACCTCACCCTGTAGAGGTGGGGTTTTCATTCATGTGTACAAAGGGAGAATATTGAGACAAAGGGTGGTTATATTAAGTGCACAAGGTCACACAGCTGAACTAGGGAAAAAAGTCAGAACCAGACACATTTGTCTGTAAAGATCTCAATTCTCAACTTGCCTCTGCATAAAAGTGGCCAAAGGCATTGAACACCCATTTCCGAGAGGAAGAAATACATTTGACCAATAAATATGTGATAAATATTCAGCCTGCTAGTAATAAAAAATATGTAGGGAATACCATTTTTGGCTATTAAATTGACCCCCAAATGAGAAATAATATGAAGAACACTCAATGCTGGTAAGGATAGACTCCTTACAGCTTAGGGAGTCAAAATTTTTTGAAACCTTTTTGGAAGGGAATTTGGCAAGATAAATCCGAAGTTCTCAACATGTTCTTACCCAATAACTCCACTTCTAGGAATTTATACTGAGAAACCATCAGAGAAACTCATAAAAATATTTTCATTTGTAAGGAAACTCATTACACCACCGTTTATAATATTTGAAATAAAGAATTGAAAGTTAAATTAGTTAAATTGTGAAACATCCAAGAAACGGGTGTAGGAGGCTGCATACTGCCCTTGCTATCCCCCAGCTCCCCCCACGCCCGGCCAAAGAAACCCCCATCCAGTTCCTAATCCTCAGAACTGGTGAATATGGTACTTTATACAGCGGATGTGAATTTGCGGAAATGATTAAATTGAGGATCTGGAGATGGAGAGATTATCCTGGATTATGAGGGTGGGCACAATGTAATCACAAGGGTCCTTTTAAGAGGGAGGCAAGAGGGTCAGAGTCAGAGCAGGCAATGTGAGGATGGAAGCAGAGGGAGGGGAAGCGATGTTATGATGGAAACAGAGGTCGGAGCCATGTAGGGCCACAAGCCAAAGAATGCAGGCAGCTGGAAAAAGCAAAGAAACAGACTGTCCCCTAAAGCTTTCAGGGGAAGCTCAGCCCTGCCAATGCTTTGATTTCAACCCACTGCGACTGATTTAGGACTTCTGACATCCGGAACTACAAGACAATAAATCTGTGTTGTTTTAAGCCACGAAGTTCCTGGTCACTTGTAATAGCAGCAATAGGAAACGAATTTTAATCCTAAAACACCATTAAAATCATAGTTTCAAAAATCAAAGATGATATAGGGATCATTATCAGGATAAATACTGTTTGAAAACAAAGATTAAAAAAGCTGCCATAAATATTAAGTCATAAGTTTCAACTATCACCAAGATTCAACAAACACGACATTTCAAAGTGCGGCGCAAGATGCAGATTTCTAAAGGAAATGGATATAAAAAGGTTACATGACTCTTTAATTTCTCATCCACCTCCAGAGTCTGGAAAGATCCCATTTTGGAACTAAAGAAAGAGGAATCGGGGCGGGGGGGGGGCGGAATTTTTGAAGAGAACTGTCACTGTGGTCTGAGTACCCACCATGTGTGTCCACAAAGCGGGAATTGTGTGTATATGTTTTGAGGGTAGGAGAGAGCTCCTGACACTCACCTCAAACCAGCTGAGAAGAGACTCAACAGGACTACCCAGGAACTTGATCGATGTTTCTGCATTTGGGAGTCATAGAGTGGAACGTCCCAATGAAGAGAGCCAGCTTGGCTAGCCCTACTGGTGGGGGCAGTGAAGAGATGGTCGGCGTGGATGGCAGGTGCTCCTACAGGGGCCAGGGATGTGTGTTTCCCCTGGAACAGACATCAAGGGGGAGTGACAGAGAACCAGCATGGGGCTTTGTCCTGAGTCTTTCTCTTTCTGTGGGTTTCCTGTGCGCTCACACCACTGCCACATGCACAACACTTCTCACACTGGGTGTCTGTGAGTTTTGCCCACATCAAGCAATTCTGTGATGCCACCTGGGTGTCCTACCATTTAACTCATTTCTGACACCATCTATCTGGAGATAGCATCAGATCCCGCAATTTAAGGGCTCGATTCCACTAGACTGCCCCTCAACCTACCTCAGATGCCAGTCACAAGTCCAGCTTGCCCCCTGTGCTTCTGACCACTCTGTTATAAATCAGAGTTTCCCATGACTCCTCCCCAGGTTTGATTAATTTGCTAAAGCAGCTCACAGAACTCAGAGAAATGCTTACTTGCATTTACGAATTTACTAAAGGATACGATAAAAGACACAGATGAACAGTTAGGGTGAGGTCTGGGAGGGTCTCGAATGCAGTAGCTTCTGTCCCCAGGGATTTGGGATACATTACCCTCCCCATTTGTGGAGTATGTGTAACCTGACCTGAAAGGTCTCTGAACTCCACATGATTAGGATTTTATAGAGGCTTCCTCATGTAGACATGATCAATTATTAATTTCATTTCCAGCCCTTCTCTCCTCTCTGGAGGATGAGGGGTAAGCTGAAAATTCCAAACTTCTCCAAACCAGGGGTTTGGTCTTTCTAGTGACCAGCCCCCATCCAGGAGCCATCTGGGAGCTTACCCAGAGTCACCTCATTATAACAAAAGATGCTCCTAGTTCTCTTATCACTTAGGAATTTACAAGCATTTCAGGAGCCCTGTGTCAGGATGGACTCAAAGACCAATTATGAGAATAAGAGATGCTCCTAGGGCTCTTATCACTTAGGAAATCACAAGGGTTTCAGAAGCTCTGTGCCAGGAACTGGGGCAGAGATCAATATACATTTTTTTTCCTCACAAGTTCTTTCCCACAGGGCTCCTGGAGGGTAGAGAGTCCCCATTGCAGGAAAGCTGAAGTAATGCTGAATTAAGTAGGGGCTGAGAAAGGAGTGAACGTGGGCTGTACAAGAAGACTGTATCACCAACATCAAGAGAACTGCAGAGAAAAGCTCTTAGGAGGCAGGGTGTGGAGGCAAGAGTGTCTTAAAGAACATGTTATAGGCCAATGAGAGCACTGACTATAGACATTTCCCTGGTCCAGGGAGTGGGAAGCCCACCTTGGACAGTGCCAGTCACATAAGGAAACTTCTGGCTCCTCCCCTGACTCCAAACCTGGAGAGGGCAGAAATGGACCAACGTGGGGGTGGAGGGCAAAATCTGAGAGTGGAAACCGACCATACCTTCTCGGCCTTCTTCAGGTTTGGGCAGCCAGCTGAGCTGGGAAAGTGCAGAAGACCATTTCAAACCAAAGGTTCGATTACTGGAAGGGACTGGGAATCAAAATTCCTGAGTTGTGACTGTGTTGAAGAAGAGACCATCCGTTCTCTCACCACTTAGTCATGATCAGAAGAATCAGGAGGCTGCCCAGGGTTCCAGTGTAGGGCAAGGGAAGAACGATTCCTTCTAATTAATTTTAAAAAGATAGTGAAAGAGATGAAATAATTTTGTTTTGTGATTGTTTCTCAAGACTTATTCTGGCCAAGACACTGGTTATGGTATGTTTTTCAAAACATATAGAAAGAAAAGGGGAAGGGAAGAAAAGAAAGGAAAGGAAAGGAAAGAAAGGAAAGACGCTAAAATGTTAGTAGAGCATTGGGGTTGGTTAGGTGATACTTGAGTTTTATTTTTTATTGTCTCCTCCTTCTAATATCTTTACACCATTATAATTAGACAAATAATTCTTACCTGTATGCACCCTCCCATGCAAAACATCCCACTCTCGGTGCCTCCATAGCATCAGGCTTTATTAAAGGACAGCTCCAAAAATCAAAAGGTCTAGGCGGTCGAGGGACTGGAGGAACTCTTCATCCCTCAGTATCACAGTTTCAGGTCAGTGTGTTCATGGGAACTTTCGGTACCTGACCTAGTAGAATCCTTGCAACTGGACTGGGGCTTCATTATAGAAAGAACCCACACACAGTGGGCAGGAAACAACTGAACAATACAATACTGGCAACCAGAAAAATGAGCTGGCAGTTTTTAGCTTCATTTCATAAAACCAGGGTGGCATTTGTTAATGGGATACAGGAAACATCAAGAGAGACAAGAACTTCTGGATAACAGAGAGGGACAAAGAGAGAGAATCTTCTAGGTTAAGCCAGAGTGTTAGAGTAACGTTTCCTATTCACCCCCCTGCAATGACAGCATCCACCACCTTACAGCACAAATGTGGAGGAAGGCTGGCAGGGGCTGCAAAAGAATTTGGGACATCCCGACGACCACCGAAAGGATTCTTGAGATGGCAAAGGGCATAATGCGCCTCAAACCCAGCACTTATCTCACTGTAGGTGCTTCACAGAAGTTCCTTCTCTTCTCTCCCCGAGTCTCCTCCTCCTCCCCAGCCCCCTTCCTAAACATATGGGCACCTCACTGGGGTGGTTTGGCACCAGATGCCTCCTCATCTCTGCTTTCTTTATTCCATTTCAGACTCTTGGGTGAATTGTCATGCCTGATATGGTTGATTTCAAAGCCAAGTTTAGACGATGTGAATAATTAAAATCATGAAACTCAAACTCTCAAGTGAAACATTTCTGAGTCCTGCACACAGAGGAAACTTGAACGTTGAATTGGAAAGGAGATGCCAAACCGCAGCCAAACGAAAAAGGCTACAAATCCAGCATTTTAGGGACCACAGAAAATTAAGCACAGCAGGCAGAAAAGCAGCAGAGTTTATCTTGAGTCTGGGCCAAGAGCGAGCCAGGAGGAAAACAAACAGACAAACAAAAACTCTCGAGCAAAATGTATTATTCAACCAAGGTTTGGTAGATACCCGTTCAACCTTTGAGCTGATCCCCGCTAGGTGATGGTCTGTTTTCCAAGGCCACTGAGCAGATGAGCCTTTGCAGATACAACTCTGCAAGGCCATGCGTCGTCTTTAAATACAATAGTAAATTAAAGGTCTTGGGGGAGACCCGGAATAGTTCACAGAGGGTTCTGTGGTTATCCTGGTGCCTCCACTCTTTAATTCTGCAAATGCATCCGCTGAAAAACGTAACAAAGATCCCTCCTGATAGACATGTGGCTCTTGTGGGATCTAAGAGCTCCTTCCGTCAGACCAGCACACTCACAAGGAAAATACACCCACACTCGTCTGCATACACACACACACACACACACACACAAGCCAAGTTTACTCCAGCTAGGCGAGGGTGCACAGACACACACACACACACACACACACACACACACACACATTCTGACACACCAACATGTATATACATATGGGCACACACTAGCCTACACAAGAAATTCAAAAGGGAGTATGGAAATTCAATGTTAAAAATAAAATCCAACAATTTCCTACTGAGGTAAAAAAATAAAAAAATGTGATCTGAGGGAAAAATCTGACCATAGTTTTAAGTGGTCCCCCCCCCCGCTTTGGTTCCACCCATTTTTCAAAGTATTTTGCAGTATTTAGCATAATGGCCTCTGATGAAACTGGAAAAAGTTCAAACACTATGCTCTGAAACTACATTTCCAGAAATACAACTCAGAATGTATATTGGAGTAGGTTCAGGGGTATTAGCAGGGTTTCCCATCTAATAAGGTAAATTCATAAAAAAAAAATCAAATTCATGCATTAAGTTCATTCTCTCCAATGGCTAATGAGAAAGGTAAAAGAGGGAAGATCTTGGCACAGTTACCAATAATCTTGCTTAATACAGCTGGGTGTCTGTTGTACGGGTAACTACATCAGAAGGTCTACATAACTACATTTGGAGTAAATTACCCCTTGAGGACCTACTTATTTAACATCCTGGGTGTCTACTCTTTGTCGGTCTCCACTATAGAGGCTGCAGGTCTTCCCTGCAGGAGCTCACTATCCATACGTGAGGCGAACGTGAAAACCACTACACTACGGAAACGCTCACTATCCATATGGTTGCACACTCCCCGTCTCATTCAAAATCCTTGCCCTTACCACACTTACCAAAGATGAGAAAGAGGAGTTGCTATTTCCCTACTTGGCAAAAGAGGAAATGGAAGTGAATCACTCTCGAAGTAAGAGGATTCAAAGGCATGTTGGAACTGGCCTAGAAACTCTGTTGGAACAAACTGTCCTTGCACTGGGCTGAGCTCTCTGTACCACGTGCAGTACAGAAATATTCACTTACCAGCTGGAAAATGGCCTGGAAAGCACATGAGTTGCCTTGTTAGGCTTAACCCTGATGGCTACAACAGAACTTCACAACTCCAAGACTGGCATCGTTCTAGAACTAGAACCAACATTTAGCTTTTCCTCCCCTTAATCAACCAATGAGATGTCCTGTGGTGGCACTGGCAAAACTGCATAGTACAGTTTTGTTATCAGTAACAATGGGGTGCTTCTGATTTCAGCCTGGGGCCTACTGTGAGGACTTGCAGCAACATTGGTCACTCTGAAGCAAATGGGTGATGGTGGCTGGAGGACTCTGGGCCTTGTGCTCAGTGGGACCCCTGCCTCATATTCTAGAAGATGAAGCTAATGCACCCTACAGACCCCTGTCCTTCTTCTTATGCTTATACAAGATGAAGTCAAACACTACTGACTCCCTTCCTAAGCTAGATCTCACAGAGTACTGTACATCACCAACAGTATCTTCATTTTAGATGCTTAGTCACCATGTTGCTTCAACATGGCCGCCAAAGCCACAACTTGACCACAAACTACTAAATCTATATGTTCAGTCATAATTTCATTCCTGAGTTCCCGGCTTGTATCTACAACTTCCTGCTGAACATCTTCACTGGAATGTTCTACAATCACCACAAACTCAGCATGTTAACAGATGGAAGCTATTTGCCCCAATATCCTTCCCCAACACCAACAAAAATCTATTTTCTGTAGAGCAAGATTCAGCCAACATTTTTCTGTAAAGTGCCAGATAGTCAACTTTTTGTAGGTCATAGGTCTTTGCCACAACTTCCTGACTCTACCATTGTAGTGTGAAAGCAGCCATAGACAACGTGTAAAGGAAAGTGTATGGCTGAATTCCAATAAAACATTATTAAAAAAGACAAGGAGTAGACTGTTCTGGAACAATCCATGAACCACCCATTCATAGTCACTCATACTGGAAATTCCTAAGTTATTCTAGATTCCTCTTTTTCTCTAATCTTTTGCACCTGCCAATCATTCGCTAAATCTTGCTGGTCTGTACCTTTAAAAAAAATATGAAATCTCTTCTTTCACTCTGCCACTAATGCCTTTAGATCAGTTACGGTAATTTGTGCTATTTTGAGCGTGACCGACTGTTATGGGCAAAAACAAAGCATTATATATATCCACTGACCTATTTCTCCATTGTTTTTACTTTTTAACTCAACAATAGCCACTCAGGGGTGAGTGAAGAATGAGAAAGACAAGGTCCTTCCCCTGCACAGAGCTTCCATAAAGTAAAAGGAATGTAATTTTAAAGAATATAAAATATCCCAGTCTCTGAAAGTGGCTTGATTTTGTCTAATATCAAAAAGTTTCCCCAATTTAAAAAGAGAATTTGTCAAACATTTATTAACTACAGTTGACCCTTGAACAATGTGGGGGACTAGGGGGGCTGAACCCCACCCCCAGGCAGTCAAAAATTTGCACACAACTTTTGATTTCCCCCCAAAAAACTTAACTACTAATAGCCTACTGTTGACAGGAAGGCTTACTGATAACAAATAATCGATTAACACATCTTTTATATGTTATATGCATTATTACTATATATACTTAAAGTAAGCTAGAGAAAAGAAAATGTTACTAAGAAAATCATCAGGAAGAGAAAATATATTTGCAGTACTGTACTGTATTTATTGAAAAAAATCCATGTATAAGTGGACCTGTGCAGTTCAAACCTGTGTTGTTCAAGGATCAATTGTATTTATATTCTATATTTTCATATAAGCCAGTTGTTTAAAGTAAATAAAAGCAAAAGTATAAAGTTTAAAGTATAAAAGCAAAACAATCTTGCTTGCTGAAAGAATAAGGTATTCCTTACCCTGTAATAATTTCTGAAGCATGTATTGAAGGATTTGGGAATATTTTTACCTCACCTCTCAACATTTCTGAGTATTCTAACTATCAAGCTTGGTTTATATTAATGGAAATTGCTAGATAAATTTAATTTACCATAGAAAAGATCACGCTGTTATGTTAAACCTAAAATACATTCCCATCTGGGAAGTTATAACTCCACTAGTATAAATACAAGGAGAGGGGTGAATAATATTACACAAATCCTATTTTTTATTGCAGATAGACTAGAGTACCTTCAAAAATGGCAACTGGGATGTTTTGAGATGCAAAGTCATATCATATTAAGAGGAAATTGGGTCATTTGAAGTTACAGAAGATAAGAACTGGGGGACCATAATCCCTACATTAAAATAAAAATCTGGGATAGCTAGATAGGTACAGTTTGATATTTTATATATATTATCATATGTAATATATAATATATAACATAATACATACAACTATCTATAAATATAATTACAAATAGTATATAAATGGAATATAATAAAGTTTTATAATATATAAAATATATAAAATATGTGTCTGTATATGAAATACACATATTTTATGAAATATATATATACACACATATACATACATAGATACATACTTATATATAGGATTACATATATATGATTACATTTATCTTAAACTGTAGCCCCAAGAAGGACAGCTCTGGAAGGGAGATTCAACTCAAGAGAGACCCTTCCACAGTCAGAGCTGTCCATAAATGGCCTGGCCTTCCTTGGGTGGGAGCTGTTAGATAGAGTTGCACATGAAAGGCTGCATGGCTTCCTGGTAGGACTCCATAACAAGGATACCATCCTTGGCAGGGAGTTGGCCTTGTATGGCCCTGAGGCCCTGACTGCCCTGAGAGTCTACGAGGTCTTTAAAGAAGTCCTTATGTATAAAAGCATTACGTGACTGTACAGATCTCTTTCACCCAGAAATAGCTTGCAAATAATAATGGGCTAGTGCTCCAATGGAGGAAGCATTCAGCAAATATTGTGAAATGTTGTTGTTGGCTGGAAAAGTAAGAGTACATGCTTAATGCTCACAATGGCATTTTTTCATGGAGGCAAAAGAATAGATTGTAAGTTCCAACCTTGGTTCCAGGGATGGGTTTCCTAGCATGTGATCATTGGGAGACAGTGGAACAGGTAAGTTGATTGTGTTAGCTTTGGAATCACACTGAGTTCAAATCTTGCCTCCAGAATTTACTTGATATGGGAACTTGAGTATATTACTGTCAATGGTAGACTATATTTATTCAATATATTCCCTGGGCCTTCCCTGCTGGAGTATCTTATTACCTGCCTCGTCAGTGTCAGCCTTGGCCATGTCATTTGCTTTGGTCAATGAAATTGAGAGGAAGTAGCCTGTGTCCCTTCTCAATCTGTAGCTTTAAGAGCCATTGCATATTGCACCTTCACGATATTCCATCTGCTAGGACACAGCTCAGTTGCAGATAAGGGCTACTCTTTTTTTTTTTTTTAAGATTTTATTTATTTATTTGACAGAGAGAGAGAGATAGCGAGAGCACAAACACAAGCAGGGGGAGTGGGAGAGTGAGAAGCAGGCTTCTCACCGAGCAGGGAGCCCTCTGTGGGGCTTGATCCCTGGACCCTGGGATCATGACCTGAGCCGAAGGCAGGCGCTTAGCGACTAAGCCACCGAGGCACTCAAGGGCTACTCTTTCGATGTGGTTCCCTCCCCTCCAAAGAAAGAACTAACATTAAGTGACAAGGCACACACAACGTGAGGGAGAAATAAAGCTTTACTGTGGTCAGTTAGTGAGATCTGGGGTTGTTTGTTACTACGGTATCATTTAGGTTATGCTGTTTAACGTACTATTTTTGAAAACCACTCTCAGTTTACCTCTCTGTAAAATGAGGATGTTGAAAAATATATTTTAGAAAAGTGTTGGAGTAAATGAGTTCACTCATGAAAATTACTTGGAACCATGTCTGACATATGATGAGGACTAAATACATGGTAATTATCATTGTAATTTAACTACACAAAAATACCGAGGTTAATGCCTGCAACTTCTCAGTGCATGTTTTGCAATTATTGCCTGATACACCAGGAGTGATCATGAGTAACACGGAAGATCCCACTGATGGTTAAATTTAGCCAGACAGTCCTGAACTATCTTTTGTAAAACACATTTCATTGCAGAGAAATAATGCGTGGAGGCAGTGGGTGCCACCACCATGCTGGGAATGAAGAAACCAGGCTTTAGAACTTTCCGCTTCCTTCTCTTTGAATCAGGGGGTTGGACTAGATAGCTTCCAATGGCCCGGCAGCTTGCATGTCCAATGACATTCTCACAGAATACATTTCAACATTACAAGCGACACATTCAGAGAATGAAATCGTAGAAGGCGGCCCTGGGGTACATTTGTTTATTCCGGTTCAGCAGTGGTAGAAATTTGAATTCCAGGTGTCCAAGCAAAGTTCTGGAACCCAGAAAGGCTCTGTGACATACCCAGGAGATGCCCTGCCTTTCAAGGGCTCCCAAGCCTTGCAGGGGATGGCACGCCAAGAGCCAGGCCTTCATTGACATTCTGTGGCCGAGTCCTACGGGAACTCTAGATGATGTGTTGAACAAACACATTCCACTCATTTGTGTCCCCAAAGCACTGGCATGTGGGTACCAATCCAACACCTGCCACAGAGGGACAGATCAAACTCAAAAGGCCTCTGACATCTCCAATGTTTATTGCTATGATTTCATAGTCAGTCTCCGAGAGTTCATACAATCTCTGAGGGGCAAGTTCTTAGTCACACTTCAAATGAGAGAAACCCTCCCTTAAGAACTTCAGTTTAAAAGACATACGACAATCTACAGTGCTAAGTTTGTAGTGGAAAATGGCTTATGAAAACACTGCTGGTGGTAGTGTAAATTGATAAAAACTTTTCTGGAAAGCAATTTTACAGTGTCTACCAAGAACAGGAAAATAGTTCATTTCATTAGACCGCGTGACTCAACTCCAGGAAATTTATTTTAAGGAACTAGTTCCCTAAAAGGGTAGGGGCAGAAGAAACTAAATACAAAACTAAATTTATTGCAGTGACTTCCATATTAGTGAAAAGTTGGAAACAACTTTAAAGCCCACAAAGAAGAAACTGGTTAAACAAATGGTACTATAGCCCCTCAACTGAATTTGATGTGGCAAGTAAAATTACCTTTTAAAATAAGACATATTCACAGGAAGCGTCTATGGCATAGGGTCAGGGGAAGAAAGCCAGATATACCATGACTCTGTATGAAAAAGGAACCATTAATGTGCTTGATTCACTAAAATGGTGAAATAATTAGTGATTTTTTTGTATTCCTTCGTTGATAGCTGACATGGTTATATGACTGAATATTCCAGAACTAAGTCTCCATAGGTTTGAAAACATCCAAGTAGAGTCACACCATTCTACTCTTTTTTTTTTAATCTTTTTTTAAAGATGTAATTTATTTATTTGAGAGAGAGAACACGAGCTGGGGGGAGGGGCAGAGGGGGGGGCGGGGAAGAGAGAGAAGCAGACTCCCCGCTAAGCGGGAAGCCTGACTCGGGGCTCAATCCTAGGACCTGGCGATCATGACCTGAGCCACAGGCTCAGGAGCTGCTTAACCCACTGAGCCACCCACATGCCCCACACCATTCTACGCTGATATTCAATTTGTTCTTTTTTCCACCTTATTCAAAGTTTATACTTTTTTTCTTTTTCTAGGGAGGAAAAAAACTTTAGTAACATATGGAAAGTAGTAGAGACCTATGGTTTTTCTATGCATTTGGGGTTTTTGGACGAGAATGCATGTTGACCTCCATGAATTTATTTGTAAATAACCTGCAGTTTAATTGCAACGCAGTTTGAGCACTTTTTAAAAATCCACAGTCAAGGCAAAATGGTCATGATTTACAAAATGTATAAAAACCTCTTTTTCACTTATAAAGCCAATGCTTGTATAAAAAGCAGCCTGGGAAACAGCACACAGGCAAAAGGAACCATCAAATAAAAGCAAATCGTGTCGCATTATCCTGGGCTGACCATTACTTTCCATCTGGTATGAAGAAGGCAACCCTGGCCAAAAGCGATTTCACTGGCCAAGACATCCTCAGAGGGCACTGCTTTTCCAGGCAGCCTTGTTCAGCCTGTGCTTGCCTCTTGCAATTCGAGACCCTCTTTTTCCCTTTTCTGCCAATCCCCACTTCCTGAAACAAATCCTCAGTTTCATTTTGGAGCCGAGATTCCCATTCTCCCTGCCAAGAAACCTGTGAAAGCGATGCTTTTATCTTTGAAAGAATGTGCTTGTGCAGGAAGCCAACGCCCATCAGAGGAACATTGACTCAGGTCTATTCAAATGTGCTAATGCTCCGAGAAGGCGTGGTACTGGTGGAAGGACTTTCTAGGGTACACAGACAGGGAGTTAAGATCTCGGTTCTGCTCGTTGCTTGGTTTTACAACCTTCCCCAAAGTCAGTCATGTTCTCTGAGCCTTAGTTTCTTCTTTTGTAAAATGCGGATCATTTCAACCACGTTGCCATGACGATTAAACAAGATAACTTATGCAAAGCATGTGACACATAGTAAATAATAAATGCTCTCTATTATTATTATCTTAGGTATTTCATTTAGCAAGAATAACTGGGGCAATCTACTTGTTAGTATGTGAGCCAACCCATATGATTAAAAAAATTGAACACTGTATCATCGCTTCATTTTGATTTTTCTTTCTTTTCCCCCTAGTGACTCTCATTTGGCAGTGCCTAGCTCTTGATATAACGTACCTATGTCGGAAGTTGCAAGGGCAAATAGGTAGAGAGGGAGGATAAGAAATAATAAGAGGGGTAGGTGTGGACTAGGCAGTTTGTAATTTATCAGCAAGAAGACATGTAACTCGATTTTCATTTTTTAAATGATTATATAACTAAATAAATACCACTCTGTGATAAAGAAATATTTTCGTTGGCTTTGTGACACTTAATACTTTCAGATGTCCTTTAATTTTGGCCTTTGAATGTTACATCTAAAGAGACAGCCGTGATGCAGCCATTACTTTTATATGTGAATGCATTTAGGCTGCCCATTATTCAACAGCTCCTTCCACTGGGGGATGGGGGAGGGGAATCCCATTGTGTGTTTCCTTGATGGTAAATGAAGGGCAATCTCCCCTCTCCCATTGGCAGCCAGGGCACAGGCACATCCTACACTGAGGCAAAGATACATTCCCACTAGGGAATGAGAATCAGAACCAAGAAATGCCAAAAAGAAGCAAAGTTGGAACTGATGGTGGTGTCATGTAGCAGCCACGGCGCCCAAGGTCAGTGTCCAACAGTGGCGGTGATGAGCTGCAGGGCAAAGCACTGTCTAACACAGTGGTGTGTGCTCCTGGTCAGACTACCACTGCTGCCCAGCCTCCAGACCCTCTTTGAATCTTATCCGTTTGCCAACCCTACTTCTTCAAGCTTCCAGGAATTACAAAAATTCTCTTTTATCCCGAGAGAGTTGGGTGCTATTGCTTGCAACCGAGAAGTCTGGTTGGCACACCATTTCTCCCCTGAACCACCTCTAACACCTGTGTCTTCACTCTCCGTGGATCCTGTTCAACCCAGATTCTTTATATATCATCTCCAGCCAGGTCTCAGATTTCAGTCTCCATTGGCCTCTCCTCTTGAAAACTGTTGGTGACAAGGACCTTGCCTGGGATGTTGGGGGTGGGTGTTGAATAGGATAATTAATTTTAATGTTGATCTTTAATTGTGTTTGTGCTTTTTGTAGACCTAACAGGCTGCTTGGCCCTATGTCGCTTTGCTTGCGCTGTTGTGTTTTGTCTCAGCCCATCTGTTTATGGTCCTTAATTTCTACTATGTGCATCATGTTTGGTGTGTACTAGGGTTTAATTGTGTATACTAAGGCTAGAGTTAAATTCTTTTAGGGTATTTAATGTACTGTGCTGTTATACATTTGTAAACACAGTTCTCATAACGTTTGGGTTAATTTTGTTTCATTTTTGCAGAATTCAGCCATGGTGTGGTATCCACCAAGTACGGTCACCCTGCCAGAAGTGAACTTCAGTCTTGTCAATAAACATAAAAACCACAATTCAAATTGTCTGATTGACATGATGATCCAAGTGGAGCCTTTCAGGAATGCAACTGGTTGTTAATGTAGTAGAAAATGACTCTTAGGGGCACTATCTACATTTTCTACCTTGTTCTATAAACTGGTGCCTACTATTCATTCATAAATATTAGGAAGTAGCTCCTCCACCCTTAATTCCACATCTCCCACCCCTACCCGCAACCCCAGGGAGTAGGAAAGCCTTCTCTGGCCAGTCTCAGCTTTCTTCCCTGCTTTCTGCTGTGTGTGTGTGTGTGTGTGTGTGTGTGTGTGTGTGTGTGTGTGTGTGTGTTGTGCTTTACTTGGGCTTCCAAGTGGAAGTATATCTGATTTGGAGCCCAAAAGCATCTCTGGAGACCCAAGCCTCTCTGTCTTTACTTTGAGGCCTTTCAGGTGTGCAGCAGTCATGTTCCTTAAGGCTAAGCTGCCTGGTTAAGTAAGCCTGTTTACTGAACTAAGGCAACTCATTTCAAAGTTGAGATTTGAGGACAAGGAGAGGAAGCTTGCTCAAACCACATTCTCCAATCCAGCATTACTAGCAAAAATAGTTTTTTTTTTATTGCCATCGTTCTGACTTCTCTCTCAACTGGTTTCAAGCGCATTGTGTGTGTGCGTGTGTGTGTGTGTGTGCACGCGCGCGCATGCCTGGTGAAGTTGGAAGAGGTATAGAGTAAGATGCAAGTAGTTTCCATGTATTAGACCCCAACCGTGGGTAGAACTTCATAGAAGTCATTCCAAACGAAGAGAGAGAAATTTTTTTCTTTCTCTGAAATGCCAAAAATTTTATTCTATCTCCTTGCATCATTTGGGTCGCAAGATGATTTCTCTCAAAGGACACATATTATGTTGTTTATTTGACATTTGTTTAGTGCTTGTCTATACCAGGCACTGAAGTAGACACTACAGCCATCCCTCAGAATACAAAGATGGATGCAAGTGGCAAGGGATGGATGGGGCTGGGAAGGAGAAAGGGGCCACATTATGAAAGACCTTAAGGAAAGTGCTAAGGAATGTAGGCATGACCTGGAAGTTACTCGCTACCCGTTATCTCAGCCACCTACTTATCAAAGCAAGTCTGCAGCCTGTAGCATGACCCCAAGCTGACCCTCAGAGCCCTGGGACTTGACAGAGTCACTTACGGGCCAGTGTGAGGAATAGGCCAAGTAGAAGGGCTCTGGGTCCCACCAACTCCAATCAGGACACTTCCACATTCACCTGAGTTGTATACTTATAAGAATTCTTCTGAAGAAAGGGCATTTCAGCTAAAACTAGATTAAAAAAACCAAACTTTTATTTTTTAAGGATAAAACTACAATTTTCAACCCTCCTATTGAGGACCGTGCTGCAAGTAGCTGACATTAAAGACCCAACTTATTTTGTGTATGGATGTTGATCTCAATTTGCATCTCTAGGTGTACAAGAAATACCACATTTCTGTTTTTAAATCAAACCGAGTATGACTCTGAATGGTCATTCTACCAGGGCAGCAGGAAGTCAATCTCAGTTATGAGGGGTAGCCCCTTTCTTCCCCCAAGGCCACATCAAAATCTAAGAGCCTTCTTCGGTGCACCCAAAAGAGGAGGGCTCTCTAATTCCCAGTCCATCGTGGTCATCATGAACATCTTCAGTAAGCCTGAAGCAGCCCCTTGACATCCGGCTGCTTCCATGTCATATGTGTGTAACTCTTTGCCACTCCAGTGCCCAGAATCCTGCCTTCTACGTACACCAAGAAGCCAACCATGCTCAGGTTTGATCAACTTCCTAGAGAACAAAACAGGGCAGGGCACGAGCCTGAGCTAATCATTGTGGCCACAGCCTTCCTTCACCTCTGAGATGCCCTACCCACTCTGTTCATATTTTCCACCTTCTCTCAAAGACCCCAAGCATAATGCCGTCAGTTAAGGCTTTAGCAAAAGGCTATTTTCTACATTGCAAAATAATATGAAATGTGAAATTAATTAAAACTTGCTACCTACTTAGATGTCAAAGAAAACTAAGGAATATCATAGGTTGACACTTCAATAGTATAAAATGCAGGGGTTTGTTTTTAAATCACTGTTATAAATCGCTGATTTTGTCTTTCTAATTGCTGACTCCTCTTCCCAGAAAATAACAATTCTGAATAACTGAAGAAATTACTTTGCTCAGCTTTTAGTCACCCCAGGGACTTGTGACCTTTTCTTTTCCATTTTAAACAGAGACAGAAGTCAACTACCCAAGGGCAGTCTTCACAGAAGCTCCCTGGAAAAGGACCAAACATAGCATTGACTTTGTAGTGGGGGAAGGGGTTTCTCTTTCTTTCTGACCCAGGTCTCCGGACAGGTGACTCTGAAAGTCTCTATTGTCATTCCAGCTCTTCATAGTCTCTGTGGGAATTCAGCCAGCTTCGCCAGTCACTGGTCTCTTCTTCACTGGCATGGGGGGCTACAGTTCTCGGCTGGGAAAAGGGGTGCACTGGCAGTGGCCCATCTGCAGAAGTGTAAACCCGAGGATGATTCAAAAGCTCCACTAAGAGCCAAACCAAAGCACCAGCACAAGCCGGGCAGACAGAAGGAAACCAGGTACAAGAAAAAGCCAGAAATAACACCAGAACAGAAGGAGCAGCTTCACAGTGCTCGTTACCTTTCGGTGCAAGGGAGCGGGTGGGCTGTGAATGTTATAGTAACAGGATCCTGACTGGGGCGGTGGGGGTAGGGGTTGGGGGGAAGGCGGACGACTCTCAGGACAGCTACAGCTTGCCTTTAGTCACTGCTCAGGTGTCGTAAGTCCTATCATCTTGGACGTCAACCACACCCAGGAGTGTCCTCATCCCCTCTTGGTCCTTGTCCTACTTTTTACTCCACCTCATGGAGGTGGGACCAGTCACCTGGCCGGTAGGCCACAGCCATTAATCTCAACTAGTGGAGCAGCTTCTCTCAAATACCTTAAAATTTTTAGACTGTCTCTTTCTCCTTCCATCTCCCCAGGGACCAGGGGGAAGGAGGCCTATAGTCAGACAAATGCTTTCCCCTCCTTCAAGATGTAGGCTCTAAGAATGCCATGAGAGAAGAGTAGAGAGTGAATTACCAGTGGTTTCCAGCAAATCCCAGGGATTGATAGAAGTGCCAAGATCATCATCAATAAACGGTAGCTGCAATATTGTCACATATGACTCTGGAAGTCATTTTCAATGATAGGCCCCAAAGGCAACATTAGGACAAAGAACACATGATTTCCGAAGAAACATAGGAAATTCATATATATTAACTATCTTCTGTGTGCCAGGATCTCTATCTACATTGCCTCATTTAAACCTTAAAACAACCCTGCAAAATAAGCATTATCTCCATTTTTACAAAGGATGAGATAGGTGGTTTGCCCAATGTCACCCTTTGGTAAATAGTAGAGCTGAAAATTGATGCCTAGTACTTCTGGCTCTTTCTAGTACACTGTGCTCCAGGAGGAGACCATCCGAAGGGGGCTGGCTATCATTTTGATATCTACATTCAGATTTATGGGCTAAAAAAAAAAAAAAATCAGTCCTATTGTCTATACTCTATAGTCACCCTTAATAGAAATTTTCTAAGTACAGCAAAGAGCCTGGAAATGCATGGACCAAACAACTCATCATCAAATATCAAATCAAAATGGGAGCTTATTATATTTCTCCAAAAAAGAGAGAGAGAGAGAAGGTGATTATATGGCTGCCTGTTTATTCCTCAAACCCCATTTTGACAGTTGTCTCTGAAATCGGTGCAGAGTACTTTTAGAAAAACCCCAAATTGCTCCAGCCTTGGTTCAAGGTTGACAATGGGATAGAAACAGGCAGCAAGGCAGGACTTAAGTGGTCAGCATTCCCCCTGCTGGGGTGTATACAGCCCAACAGCTCATCCATGGCCTGCTAGAAAGATGGTGTCATGATGTCAATGCTTTATTTCAACCTCCAGAACCACAGGGACTCATGAGTGCAGAATAGAAAAGACCACCAGAGAGAGTTCTCCAGAGCCCTGCATAGAACTCTTTGGCCTATATGAAATTATAGGCAGCCAGAGCTGCCGATGGTACCCGGAGAAGAGTGTCAGCATCTTCCCTAGGGGTTTAGAATACTCACATTTTCATCTCATATCAAACCAGGTCTACAGTGGGAGCTTGAAGAACCTAGGAGAAGTGATTCATTTCATTCATTCATTCATTCATTCATTCATTCATTTTTCCTATACTTCTGGAGCACCTGTTTGTGCCAGCTTCTGGAAATTCTGAGATTGCAATAAACAATATAGATGAGCAATGTATAGTCCCTGTCTTGAGTGCCCAACACATAGTAGGTACTCAATAATTAGTTTCTGAATGAAAGAGTGCTCTTGAAAGACCCATTTAAAAGAGAACACATAAGTACATGCTATTGTACTGCTATCATGGGATTATATGCAAAGTACTGCAGTGTTCCAGAGAAAACCACTGAAAGGAAAAACCACTTGATCTGGGTTCTGAAGGACAAACAGGAGTTTGAAAAACGTATAAGAGGAGAAAAGAAATCCAGATAAGGGAAATAATACGCACATAGACGTGGAGATGGGGAAAAGATGGTGTGTTTGCATGCCCACCAGCATCCCTGTCACACAGGATTACACATGCGTGGGGGTGGATGAGGTGTGCAGGGGTTGAAGCTGAAGAAACCAGTAGGGGCATACCTTGCTAAGCTGAACGGCCTGGACTTCTCTTGCAGGCAACAGGGCAGGGAGGAATCCTGACCAACATTATTTTTAGGAGTGTAGCTTCTGAGCAAACAGGGATGACTCAGCACAATCTATTAGTGCTCCCAGGAGCCATGCTCAGCCCTCTTCTTGTGCCGGTGGGTGGGCATGATGTCTCTGGGCAGGAAGACCACCCGCCTGGTGTCACTGCACACACATCTGACTTCCATGGGGATTTTTCTAAGCCCCATGGCATGAGGAAAGCTTATTCAGAAATCTGGAAGGCAAAATTCTCCCATGCTTTCACTCACACTTTTGTTCTTTCCCCCCATTTGGTTCACATTCTTTTATTATTACAGTCACAGGATTACTTCTCTCTGTAGTTTTTTTAGTTCTGCAACAGAAAAACCATCACCTTGAACATCTCTTTCTCTGATTGGCGGATAATTCCACCCACACTTCAAAGCCTAGTCAAATGCCACCATGCATTTTGTCCAGCAAATGTTTAACCCAAGCCCTGCAGCAAAAGTGAGCCATTTTCATCTGAACTTCATGTGGGACCCTTCCATCAGCTACTCTACACTCCCCTCCCTCCAGACTCATTACAGGGATTAGTCTCCTGATCACACCTCCTGGATCCCACCCCCATCCCACATTTACTCTGGCGTCCTGCATGCTGACTCAAACCTTGATTAGAGGTAGCAGAAACAGGAGCGGTAAGAAACACATACAGTATAATGAAATAAGTGCAAAAAGTAGCAAACATTTATTCAGTGCTAACTCTGAGCCAGCCATTGCTCTTAAGGATTTTCGTATTTATTAACTCATAATGGGATAGACAGCAACAGGGAGGCTCAGCCACAGGGCCTGAACAGGGAGAGGGTAGCAGCAAGAAGGAGGCTGCTGTCTAGAGAAATGCGGGTTTTTCTGCTTTGCTATCGCTGCCACATAGTCTACTCAAGTCTCTGCCCGGTAAAGGGTATCCCAAGGATTTTGTTTCCAATGTTTCTGTTCTCATGCTCATTCCTTTTTCCCTAACAGAATCTGCAAGGAAGGGGGAATCTCAACCTTCCTACTCAAGGAGGTTTATTCTGTTAGAAGGGCATCAAATACTCCTCATAACCACGGTGTGACGAAGACTTTAGCAAGCCCCATCTCTTTAAAATAAATCTTAGGGGCGCCTGGGTGGCTCAGTCCGTTAAGTGTCTGCCTTCAGCTCAAGTCATGATGTCTGGGTCCTGGGATCAAGCCCTGCATAGGGCTTCCTGCTCAGCAGAGACTCTGCTTCTCTCTCTCTCTCTCTCTCTCTGCCCCTCCCCCCTGCTCATTCTCTCTCTCTCTCTCCCCCCTCAAATAAATAAAAATCTTTAAAATAAATCTTGAAGGCAAGAGGAAGCCATTGAAGGTATTGGAATAGGGAATAACATAACCCAGCTGTTGTTTTAGGATTTGTGGCAGAGGGTTTTAGGTTCCCCCTGAACTTCTGGCCTCACATGCTGGTGGAACATTCTAAAGGAGAGCTATAAGGATAAGAACACAACCACAGCTGCTCAGGAGAAGAGCATTTGTGCACAGGGTCACAGTTGGCATCACCTCTGTGCCCCAGTGAGAATTTAAAAGACGATGAACATCTTGAACCGACATCAGTCTGCTCTCTCCCCTCCCCACCCCACCACCTTTCACCAGGCCCGTAATCAATGAGAGGGAACCAGCAATTTGCCAGCTCACTGAATGCTTGACATGGAATTGTAGGATTTCCTTTGTGCCCTCTCCATCCCACCCTGTACGTTCTTGTCTTCATAGCCCTCAGCCATGCTGCCATCTTCCTGGGCACCCAGTTGTAATGACCCAATAGGACCTATTGACGATTCCTTCATTTGCAAACTTTCTGACTGTCCCTCCTCTCCTGGCCATTCCCTCCTCCTTCTTTAGGCATTCATTCAACAAAACGCTATTTAGCACTCACTATGTACTAAGCACTCTGTTAAGAAATGAGGCTACAACTGTGAAAGTGCTCCCTAGAGTTTATGACCTCATGGAGCTGATGAAGAAGAGGAAAGTAAACAGACAAACAAACATGTGAAAGAGATCTTGACAAGGAAGAACTAGGCGGTACGGAGGCAGAAAGCCATTCTAACATGTTATTGATTGCCAAGAACAAATCACAAAGTTCAGATGAAAACACAGCAGATGCCACGAATACGGGTGTAAATTTCATAGTAATTTCACTTGAAGAGGGACAAAGTTGTAACTTCATTCGAATGAAATTTAGTTAAAATCACAGCAAATTTAGTAGCTCCTTTATCTAAATTTGGCCAATTCAAGATAAAAACTTGGCCACTTAAGGTTTTCTCCTCCCTTTCCCCCCCCCCTTCCTTTCCCAGCATAATCTAAGTTGGGGTAACGATGGAGAAGTGGTGCGGAATCGCCTAGCACTGGCGTGGAGCCATGTCTCAGCCTCAGCCATGCTTCTGTTCCTCCCCTGCCTCCCCCATCACCCACCTGCCACCATGTTGCCAGGTCCACCCTCATGACACCTGGGTCCCTCCTCTGAGTTTCCTCTTCACTCCATCCTTTAGAGCTCCAGACTCTACCTTTCTAGATTTTCTACCTCCAGAGGCTATAAAACATAATTAACACTCAATCTCTCTTCCTAAAGAGAGATTACTTTACATGCAGAGAAATTGATCTTCCCTTTGTCTCTTAACATCTCCCCTCCATTCTAGATCCAAGGTTTTATATTTGAATAACCAGGGGCCTCGTCAAAACATATTTATAAGAAAACATCAGTATTCCTCCAAAGATGATGAACTCTGCTAAAATACATAAACAGGTACACCTCTTTAAAAATGAACCTTTTTTACCTTTTGTCCTGCTGCATATAAAAAGGTGAAGTCCAAATCTATTCTCTTCCCCCTCAACGGTGTAGCCCTCTAAGCATCAAGCCCACTTTTCAGTCTTCTTGGATTTATTGAGACTTGTTTTGCAGTCTAACATGTGATCTGTCCTAAGAATGTTCCGTGTGCACTTGAAAAGAATGTGTGTTCTGTGGTTTTTGGATGAAATGTTCTTATGTATCTATTAAGTCCATCTGGTCTACTGTGTCATTGAAGGCCAATGTTTTCTTATCGATTTTCTGTCTGGATGATCTATCCATTGGTGTAAGTGGGATATTAAAGTCCCCTACTATTATAGTATTACTGTCAATTTCTCCCATTATGTCTGTTAATAATTGGCTTTATATATTTAGGTGCTTCTATGTTGGGTGCATAGATATTTACAAATGTTAGATCTTCTTTTTCAGTTGACTCATTTATCACTATGTAATGTCTTTCTTTGTCTTTCGTTACATTCTTCGTTTTAAAGTTTATTTTATCTAACATGAGTATTGTTACATCAGTTTTCTTTTCACTTTTATTTGCATGGAATATCTTTTTCCATCCCTTCACTTTCAGTCTGTGTGTGTCTTTAGATCTGAAGCAAGTCTCATAGGCAGCATATAGATGGGTCTCATTTCATTATCCATTCAGCCACCCTGTATCTTTTGATTGGAGCACATAGTCTATTTACATTTAAAGTAATTGTTGATAGGGGTGCCTGGGTGGCTCAGTCGGTTAAGTGTCTGACTCTCGATTTTGGCTCAGGTCACAATTTCAGGGTTGTGAGACTGAGCTGGGCATGGAGCCAGCTTAAGATTCTTTCTCTCCCTCAGCCTCTGCCCCTCCCCATGCTTGTGCTCTCCTCTCTCTCTCTATAAAAGAATAAAAATTTAAAAATTTAAAAAAATAATTATTGATAAGTATGTAATTATTGTCATTTTGTTCATTGTTTTCTGGTTGTTTTGTAGTTCTTCCCTCTTCCTTTCTTTTTCTCTTGGTCTCTTCTCTTGTGGTTTGATGGTTTTCTTTAGTATTACATTTGGGTTCCTCTCTCTATTTTTTGTCTATCTATGGTAGGTTTTTGGTTTGTGGTTACCATGAGGTTCATATATGTCAACCTACATATATAGCAGTCTATTTTAAGCTGATAGTCATTTAAGTTCAAACACATTCTAAAAGGACTACATTTTTACTCCCTCTTACCATGTTTTATGTTTTTGATATTGATATTTTGTATCTTTATTTTGTGTATTTTGTGTATCCCTTAACATCTTATTGTAGCTTTAGCTGATTTTATTATTTTTCTCTTTTAATCTTCATACTATCTTTGTTCTTTTTAAGATTTTTTAAAGCAGTCTCTATACCCAACATAGGACTCGAACTCACAACCCTGAGATCAAGAGTTGCAGGCTCTACTGACTGAGCCAGCCAGGTACCCCATAACCTTCATACTATCTTTTAAGTGGCCGATCCACTGCCTTTACTATATATTTGCCTTTACCAGAGAGATTTTCTTTTTCATATATTTTCTTATTTCCAGGTATGGCCTTTTCTACTTCTGTCCCTTTAACATTTCTTGTAGGGCCAGTTTAATGATGATGAACTCCTTTAGTTTTTCCTTGTCTGGGAAACTTTTTATCTGTCCTTTAATTCTGAACAATAACCTGGCTGTGTAGAGTACTCTTGACTGTAAGTTTTCCCCTCTTGATTCTTTACATATATCCTTCACTCCCTTCCAGCCTGCAAAGTTTCTGCTGAAAAATCAGTTGATAGTCTTAAGAGGTTTCCTTTACTTGTGACTATTTGTTTTTCTCTTCCTGCCTTTAAGATTTTCTCTTTATCTTTAACTTTTGCCATTTTAATTATATGTTTTGGTGTGGATCTATTTGGGTTCATCTTGTTTGGAACGCTCTAGGCTTCCTGGACCTGAATGTCTGTTTCCCTCCCCTGGTTAGGAAAGTTTTCAGCCATTATTTATTCAAATATGTTTTTTGCCCCTTTCTCTCTCTCTTCTCCTTCTGAGACCCCTATATTGTGAATGTTAGTATGCCTGATGTTGTCCTGGAGATCCTTTACACCACCCTCATTTTTTAAAAATTCTTTTTTCTTTTTGCTCTTCTAATTGGGCAATTTTACTAGTCTGTCTTCCAGATTACTCATCTGTTCTTCTGTATCCTCTATCTGCTGTTGATTTCCTCTAGTGTACTTTTCATTTCAGTCATTGTATTCTTCAGCTCTGTGTTCTTTCTTACAGTTTATAACTCTTTGTTGAAGTTCTCATTATGTTCATCCATTCTTGTCTTGAGTTCAGTGAGCATCTTTATGACCATTACTTTGAACTCTTTATCAGGTAAACTGCTTATCTCCATTTCATTAGGATTTTTTTCTGTGAAGTTTTATCTTGTTCTTTTGTTTGAAACATATTCCTCTGTTCTCATTTTGTTGGATTATTTGTGTTTGTTTCTATGAATTAGGTGGAAGAGCTACCTCTGCCAATCTTGAAGGAGTGGCCTGAGGTAGGAGCATCCCCTGTGTGGACTGCATGTGCCTGGCAGCTTTGGCTGGCCAGATGGAGCTGGAGTGGGTGTAGGCCAGGGGGGTCCCAGGGCATGCTGCATAAGGTTCACCTTGGCAGGTTGGCCAGAGCTCGAGCAAGTGCCCAACAGAGGGTTCTAGGGCACTCTGTACTGGGGCTGCCATGGCAGGATGGCTGGAGTGTGATGGGGGTCTTGGGGTGCTCTGTGCTGGGGCCACCCTGGTGGGACAGCTGGATCTGGAGTGAAAGCCTACTTTTCTACAGAGGGATTTTCATGTCAGTTGTTTGTTCAGTTTCCCCAGGTTCCAAGGTGATAAAAAAATGTTGCATGAATTATGGGAGTAAATTTGCCTACAGATCCTTAACAATGGTTATGAAAGCCCTTCATCCCACATAGACTATTTTGCATTTTTCCAGCGGCACATGTTCTACCAGTTGTGCCATTATCATAATAAATTCAAACTATAAATATCAAGGACTTGGTGGGGCCATGGATTACCATGGGTATTCTGGATTACCCATGCCTGTGTTCCTTCTTTAGCACAGAAAATGGAGAGTAAGCGCTCTCATTATTTTAAGAGACTACGTTTTTAGGGGTCCATTTCCTTAAAAAGCTAAAGATCAGTCAACAACAAATAGAGAAGCCCAGACATGTATGTCTATGGTTAGTCCTATGGTTAATTTAAAAACAGAAGGGACTCTTCCTTTCCATATATATCTTCTCGCAACCACACTCAGGCTTCCAAATATATCCACTGATTGAATTTCAAGAGACGTGTTCTACTCCAGTCCCACCAATTCAATATGTATTCAATCTGAACAGGTTATGCTGGACATGGGTAATTTGAGGTGGACAGCTGCTTATAAGGAAGACTCTGGAGTGGAAAGGAACCTAAAGCCAAGGTCAAAGTAGGAAGGATGTTACACGAGGCAGCCTAAGGCAGCTTGGCCAGGTTATCAGGGTTTCCACCAGGAAACAAAAAGCTCTTTGGGCATCAGGACAGGAACAGAACAGCAGAGCATGTAGGGAAATCATTGATATGTGCGAGATATGAATAGCTGATGAGGAAGGCACCAGGCTAAAGGCACCTTGCTGAGCTTCACAGGGCACTGGTATAATGCTGGTACTCCTGAATGCATTCTGCTTGGGTACCTTCCCTCTAGGATCCAGGCTGACACACGGCCTCTCCTGAAGGCATATGGAAAGGCCAGTCCAACTTTCCACTCAAGAAGTAGAGAAAACACACCCTACATGTAGTAAGCATGAAATCAGCTTCATTCTTACGGCCGTGTGGTCCCCATCATTTCTTACCCCTCTTTTCCAGGCCCGTGCTGAGCTATAAGTTTTTTAGAGAAAGATTCCAGATAAATACAGTCTCCTTGTTATTGGTATAGCAATTCAGAGCTCCTTTAAAAAATGATGAACAAATGATTTCCTTGTTCAGCTACACAACACTCAGCAGCTACGCTCACATTGCAAACCATAAGGTGAACAGGGAGTCAAAATAGACTTTGATGTATGCCCTCCAAATAGAAAAAGTTTATACCCCACTGGCCCAGAGGTGACCCTGGTATTCTAGATGGGAAGTGGAACATCGCTGATGGTCTGTTCCCTGAGCTGTGGGCCCCAAAACATTTGGTTGTACCTAATTCTCAGTTGCCCTTTACCACTTAGGGAGAGGAAATGGAGAAGGGAGAGGGATTGTGGACAGTCTCACATTCACCATCCTACCTGTTCCTTTCAAAAACAGAAATTGTAGCCTTTTAATGATCATTATAAACCCATTTTATACATGATTCTTCCAAGATCGCACAGCTGGCATCATGGATTTAGAATTTAAACCCAGATCCCCAAACTAAATATCTACCATGATTTATGTTTAAAAAAAAAAAAAAAAGGACTGTTCCCGCAAAAGGAGGGGGGGGATGGAGAACATGACTTATTTGCCAAGGTGCTGGGATATCAGGATTCACAGATTTTCAAAGATGCTGCTAAGGTCTTTTGTAGAGTATGTGGTCCTTTTGAAGTAAAGCCAGGGTAATGGGAAACACTGAATTTGCTTTGTTTGAATCCCCTTGTTTGGTTCTTCCAAAGTCCAGTTTTTTTCAAATAAAATGGCATGCTAACAGCATTTTTGCTTTCCTGAGTCTGAATGGCCCCAATGTGGCAGCATCCCAGAGCATGCTGGGAAGAGGCATAGTTTCAAGGCATGTCCAGTGACCCAGTATCGCCTCTTTCCTGACCAGAACCTGCTGCTGCTGAGGCTAAAGATGAGTCAGTCTCCTTCCAAACCAAACGGTAATTAAGAGAGGATGCATTTTTAGACTGCTGTGGTCTGGTACTCTGCTGGCAGCTTTTGAAAGTAGTTTCTGCCAAGTAAAAAGGGAAGGGACTACCATCTATTGGTTGAGTAGCTATGACAGACTAGGCACTGTGCTAAGTGATTTACATACTTAGTGACATTTCATCTTAACAGCACCCTCGTAAGATAGGACTTTGGTGCCTCATTTTTTAGGGTGATGATAATAAGATTCAGAGAGGAAAACTGACTTGCTCAAGGTCACCCAGCTGGGACACACAGCTGGTAGAATTTAACCCCAGATCTGCCTGACTCAAAAGTCTATTTTAATCTTACATAGCAATCCTTGGAGCCAACTTTTAATGCCCCTGGAACTTGCCATGTGCTCTCAGTTCTGGTCCTCAAGAAAAGAGATCAAAACAATGGAGACCCAGGAATTCCATATTAACAATGTCCAGCTCACATTTGTTCTTCTAAATTCGATGTGTCTCTTCTCCCTGAGGACTGTGCTTCTTCCTCAATATGTAACTTGTGGACCATGCTGTCTGCGCACTCTCACTGATCCATGATGAGAGAAACACAGAAACCTAATGTAAGTAAATATTTATAGCTATGTAACAGTCATTTTTTTGCAGCAAATCAAATTATAAGGTATTTAGGGATGATTATGTATATCTTTTTTTCGTTTTATTTTTCTAGTAATTCGTCTTTCATGTGCTTTCCAAAAATATCAGTATGTAACAGATTAGAAATTAAAGAAATAAGATGGATTCCTTGTCTGAACTTTGAAAAGCACGGTCCCAAAGTTTGAGAGATCTTCAAGAGGACCATCGTTTAGTGTCTATTAAATGAATGTTTTGATGTAGGTCTGGGTAACTGAGTAATCTACCACTTAAGGGACAGCTTCTGGCTGAAAACCATTTCTGACGTATACTACTGGCCACGTCAAGCATTTCTGATCTGAAGGGAGGCAAACCAGTGAGGCAATTAAAAGTATGGATGCTAGGGTCAAAAGAAATCGGATTTGAATCCTGTGTCTTCTACTTGGCAGCAGTGTGATCTGGAGAAGTTACTTAGTTTTGCTCTGGCTTAGTGTCCTCCTCTCAAGAGACAAACATTAGAGAAATGCAAATCAAAACCACAATGAGATATCAATTTGTATCCATTAGGATGTTACAATTTAAAAATGGAAAATAATGTGTTAATTAGGGTGAAGGAGAAATTGGAACCCTTGTGCATTGCTGACTGGAGTATAAAATGGTGCTGCAGGTGTGGAAAACACTTTGGCAGTTCCTTAAACAGGTAAACAGAATTTTCATACAATTCACCACATCTACTCCTAGGTAATATACCCCCAAAGAATTGAAAACAGGATTTCAAATGGGTACTCACACACCCATATTCAAAGCAGCATTATTCACGATACCCCAAAGGTGGAAAAACCCCTAATGTCCATCGACGGGTGAATGGATAACCAAACTGTGGTATATACATACAATGGAATTTTATTCATTCTTGGTAAAAGATAAACTGAGGCATATTAAAAACTTTTGAGAGTTTGAGCAAAAATCTATGTGAATCAGGCAGCATCAAACAGGAAAAGGTTAGGAGTGCTCCATCAACCCAAGCTAGGGCAAAGATTTATAGAGAAAGTGAGGAAGAAAAGCAAGCGAATCATTTGAAAAGCTTATGAGTTTGCCTTATTTGAGAAAGTCTAGTTGGCTCCTTGTGATTGCTGTCTTTAGGTTTTGATTTCTTAATCTTGAGGCATTTACAGGCTGCTAAGGTATTACAGCCACCTCAGTCCTAAGGCTTCCTTGTTTAATTAATTTAACACCTTTAAAAAGGAAGAACATTCTGACATACGGTACAAAATGGATAAACTTCGAAAACATTATGCTAGGTGAAATGAGCCAGACGCCAAAGGACAAATACCGTATGATTCCATTTCCATGGGGCACCTCGAGTAGGCAAATTCATAGAGATAGAAAGTAAAATAGAGGTTCTCAGGGACTGGTGGGAAGGGGAATGGGTAATTATTCCCTAATGGGTACAGAGTTTCAGTTTGGATGGAAATCGATACTGTCGATGGTTGGACAACATTACAAATGTACTAAATGCCACTAAATTGTATGCTTAAAAATAGTTCAAATGGTAAATTTTGTGTTATGTATGTTTTGCCACAATAAAAAGAGAGAAATAAATGGTATTTCCCCTCTTATTCTACTTATTTCTAACTGCTGTCAGCATATGAGTCGTGTTGAGCAGAGACCCGCAGGAAACGTGCCAGAGCATTCGAGGAGAGGCTTTGCCATTTTCTGTACTTTCCAGGTGTCCTGTAGTAAGCAAGCGTTCTTTTTGTGACTGGGAAATAAAGCACACATTTTAAAAATTTGTCTGAAAAGCAGGATTCAAAAACCGATGCTCCCCCCGTCAGAACAGAGAGGGCTTTGCCTTTGCTATAGGATCAGGCCACAGAGTGGCTATTTTTATCCAGAGGCACCATCACAACCAGCCCAACTCAGTCATGTTTTGTGTGTGTCCAGCATCTTGGGCTGGTTTTCAGACATCCTGATGATTGGGGAAACCCAGAGGCGCTTGTCTGGAAGATATAGGCTCTTAATTTCTAAGGTAAATTTAAGGCACATGTATTACCATCTCTCTTCTGTCATCTGCCTTTGAAGTGGGCTCGCCACTGAGCTGAACTTCAAGGTTTACCCGACGTTGCCTTGGTCTCCCTAAATTACTTCCTGCGGTTGGCGGCAGGCAGCATTTGGAGGGTGCAACTTGATGCACTCATTCAGCAAATTGTACGGAAGCAGCTTTTGGGTCCCAGGCACAAGAGAGACGGGGAGCACTCAGTGAGGTTTCTGCTGATGACGGGCTCACGGTCAACGGGGAGAGAGAGAGAGGAGGAAACAGATGAATACATGGAGTGTGACGGGTTAATTACAAAGCTAGCCAGGCGCAGTGAGAACCCCGCCGGAGGTTGTACAACTCAGGAATCTTCTTGTGGGCACTCCATCTAAAGTGGAAATGCCTAGTGTCTCTGCCTGTGCTTTCTCTCCCACCTCCATCAGTCCCTCTGGGCGTATCCCCTATAGAACTACCTTCGTAGGTAGCTCATGCCACCTTGTGTATTTGCTTGTGATTTACATGGTGATATAGGCTCTGGGATCAAGGACGCCATGTCTGTCTTGGTCACCACTGCATGTCCAGGGTGTAGAATAGCGCTTAGCTCTGCACAGTGACACCTAGAGAATTTCCACCCAGAAGTTGTTTACAGACAGCAACCTACACGGAATGGGAGTCGGGCTAAAGCTCCCTTTTCAAGCAAACCCTATATTGTTTGTTTCAGTGATCACAAGTGTACTTGGCATGGCTTTGGTAGGGAGACTGTTAGGGATTCGGGAAAAGTAACTGAAGACACCGTTCTCCTACCTGCCTCTTACAACTCCAGGGGGTGGGTCATATTCATCGATTGAACTTATAATACGATTCAAAATGAAGCAATGCCAGAAAGAAACTGCAAAAATTATGCTGCTTTTTAAATGCTCACATGTAATAAATGAATGTTTTAAAAACGGAAAGCAATGTTATTCTCTTAGTCACTGAATAATTCAAGTATATTTTAAAATTTAGTAATAGTGTGCCTTGAAAAATGTGTTCCAAAAATGGGGCACAGATTTTAAATTGCACAATAAATGGCTTCTCTTAATCCTATAGGTCACCTCATTTTGAGAAAATGCCCTAAACCCCAACCCATCCTGATGAGGCCCGTGCCAAGCTGTCCCTAGGTCCCACCCCCCATTTTCACCATGTTTGGTACAGGCCCTTCCTGGCACATAAACACTGCTCACCAAGTGGCTTAAAATTAATGCTAACTGAATACACAAATGAAGAAATAAAGTCAAGAAAAGACAGTGTATGGGTTGAGTCTACAAAGATAAGCAGCATCCCCAGGAGCTTGGTGGTAGAAAGATAAAAAGCCTTGTAGGCTGAGGGGACAGGCAGGCAAAGGTATGGAATTGACAAATAGAACCAGGTGTTCTAGGAACTGCAAACAAGACAGAGCTACAAACAATGCAGAGGGCACATGCAATCTCCAATGTAACAGGCAGCAAGAGGCCAAATCCACTGGGCTTGGGGAAGAGCTTGGAGGTGATGGGGAGGCACTGAAGGTCTTTAAGCAAGATAGCACATACGATTCTACTTGCCTTTTAGAGAGATCTCATTGCCTCCGCTGTAGAGCAGGGGCCAGCCAACTCTGGCCCGTGGGACAAATCTGGCCCTCCACCCGTTTTTGCAAATAATTTTTTGTTGGAACACAGCCATGTTCATTCACTTGTGTATTGTCTATGGCTGCTTTGTACTGCACCGGCAGTGTTGGGTAGCTGCAATGGAGACCGCCGAGCTCACAAAGCCAAAAATATTCATCACCCATTCTTTTACAGAAAAAAAATAATTGCTAACCCCTGGGTCTAGACGAAGGCGGAAGAGACAGTGAGATCAGAGGCAAGGAGACCAGTTGGGGACCTGCCAGGAACCAATAGAGTGAGGATGGAAAGGAGGAGGGCAGAGCAGGAGATATTGAGGGAGTGGAATTATCAAGACTCAGTGTTTGGTGGGGGAGAAAGAAAGGGTGTTCAGATGACTCTGTTTCTCTCATGAGTGATCAGGTAGAGGTTGCATCATCCACTGAGAAAGGAAAAGAGATTTGCAGATAGGGAAAAGAGATACTGACTTTGGCTTTCAACATGTTGGGTTTGAGGCTCCTCTGGAACATCTAGGTGGAGTTGTCCTCTAAGCAACAGGATAAACGAGCCTGGGGTGGCCTGGGGACACAGATCTAGGAATCTCAGCATGTTCAAGGAGGTGGTTCAAACAGCAGGGGAGAATGTACACCCAGAGAAGAGTTGTAGACTGAGGACGGAGCTCTGGGAAACCCCCAGAGCTCAGTTAGGGGCAGATAGATGCGTGAGGAGCCCAGAGCCTTGGGGAAGGCTATCTTCTACCCAGAAGCACGATGCCCTGCTTCCTCCAGCCTTGCCCATCAAGACAAAGTAGGGTTTGGGGCTTGGGGGAGCCCTGCCTCCCAGCTCTAGGAACACCATCATTTCCACGCCGAGAGGCCTGCGGGAGTCTAATCATCTTCTATTTATCACCTCAAGCACTGCTCCCAGGCCATGCCAAAGTGATGCCAAATGCCGGGATGAAAAGTGGACTGCTCTGTGAGATGTTTGGAAGCCTGCAGTGATGAACCAGGTTTCTCTCTTTTCATTCAGCCAAAGGAATATCAGTGGCCATTTGCTCTATCCATGTTCACTGAAGGAACTGTCTATACATTTTCTTCCAGAGTCATTTCAGTCAGGTCTCTCTCCCCAGGATCATCACCTTAGCTCTGGGCTTAGAAGGACTATATGTAAATATGACACATACACATATAGATGTAGGGATGTACTATGATATAGGGCATATGTAAATATATATCCACACACAAGCACGTATGTGCTTTGTTTTGGTCCAACGGACAGATTGCTACCCAAAGGAGAAGGAACTTGCAAGAAGGTCACCAAAGTTTATGGCAAAGGCAAAGATATCCCATGTCTTCTGACTCAAATCCCAGGGTTCCCTCCTGCCTGGTTTCCCCTCAGGGTTCCATGAGGCCTTCACGGTCTTGATATGGAATTGAAGGGTGTTCGGCTCTCCTTCCCACATCTTTCCCTCAAGCCCCGCCCCCCCAAGCCCAGGAAGGTGTCACATAGTCACATGCAGGCATAATATTTAGGTTTCAAGGGGGTGGAAAGCTTATTCTCCACACCTCTGAATTTCCGGGAGTACTTTGGCCTCCTGCCCTGGCCTTTTCCTTCAGAGGTGCAGTGAGCCCCTTAGATGGTGGAGACAGTTCTTGCTGCATGGCTCCCGAGGGGTGTCTTCATCAAAAATCCTGAGCCTGGGGATTCTCGCCTCCCGCTGCCCAGCAGTTACGAGGCAGTGATTATGGCTTAGTGGGTCTGCTCTGCAGACTCCCACCTTCTGATGTTTAACTATTCCAAAGTCAGGCATATTTGGCTCTAACACTGGACCACGCACTACAACAAGGTTTCACTATATTGAAAGTCATCTCTTGATCTCTATCATGCTGACTCTTGCATCTGTCTTTCAATTTGTTCCAACTGTAGGTGAAAAGCAGGGAGGTTGTCAACTTCTCAGAACAGAGAAGCAGGAACTTTCGAAACAAAACCCACAGTGTAAGGTGTGGAGAAGGGGGAGGTTGTCTCTGGTATTTTGTCTTTGTGGTAATGTATGTGAGACTCACATGCTTTACCCCTCCGAGAAAGAGGAAGTCCAGAGCTGAAAATATTGTATTTGGCTGGGGAACGAGGCCTGTCACAATCTGGCCCTGGCCTGCCTATCGAGCCTCATTCACCATGGCTGGCTGCTCTGCAGCCAAATTCATTTTTCCCCTCAGGCATGCTCCAAACCTTTCAGCCACTAGGCCTTTGCTCAGATGGGTCTTCCCACAGCTACACTTTTAGCCTGAGTATGAGCGTCTGGGAACCAGGTCTGCAGGAAACATGAAGAAGGATGAGGTATCTCAAGGCATAAACCCTCTGGTCCTGTGTTTGTTTCCTAGGGCTGCCAGAACAAAGTGCAGCAAACTGGGTGACTTGGAATTTATCCTCTCACGGTTCTGGAATCCAGCAGTTTGAAATCAAGGTGTCAGCAGGGCCATGCTTTCTCTAAGAGGTAAATCCTCCCTTGCATCTTCCTAGCTTCTGATGGTGGCTGGCAATCCTTGATGTCCTTCGACTTTGCAGCTCTGTCACTGAATCTCTGCCTCTGTTGTCACATGGCATCTTCCCTTTAGGCCTGTGTGTTTCTGTGCTTTCACAGGGCATCCTTCTCTTTGGGTAAGGATGCCAGTCATACTGGATTAAAGACCTCACCCTAAAGACCTCATCTTAACTTGATTACAACTTCAAAGACCCAATTTCCAGATACAGCCACATTCAAGATACCTACAGTTTGTGGGCTCTTTTTTGAAGACACAATCCAACCCACCACAGCTCCTATTCATTTTCCGAGACTCAGTCTAATATCCCTGGAGAAAGTTCCCTGATGCCCCAATCAGATGGGGCCCTTCCTTTCTCTGCCCTTCCAGGAACCAGTCTCCATCTTCTGGTACTTGTCTTATACTGCCTTATCGATGTAGAGGAAATAGGCTTCATAATTTGGAGAAAGCGACCAAGAGAAATGGGCTGTGCAGGGAGAATAAAACATTAAGTTGAGCCCCAGAGACTACTTCACACTTACATAGCCTCACATAGACTATGTAGAGTTTCTGTATTTATTCTTTGGCCTGACCCAAAATTCTGCGTGGTGACCTGGCCCAAGGAAGCTTCTCTGGGCTCCAGGGCTGCATGGAGGCACTGGCACAAGCTCACCACAGCTGGCCAGGAAAGCCCTGGCTGACAGATGCCCCATGGGTCCCTCTGGGGTGTGTGCCTCGGCCCGCCGGCCAACCAAGGAGCATCCCCCCCCCCCCACCCCTGCTGCTTTCTCTGGATCGTGCTGAATCCAGAAAGCAGGCTCTTCAAGAGCAGCCTGTGGCTTGGCTGACTCAGGCCCACTTCCTTTCTCCACCCTGGTGTTCACAACTCCCTGTAACAGCCCAATTGGCAAGTCCAGGCTGCTTCTCCACCTACATTCTGAAGCCACCCCACTGGGCCAAGACCGGCAGTCTTGCCTCTGGTACTGGAGGGAGGCTTGCTGTCCCTTGACGGGTCAACTACTGACCTGGGCTGATTCCTAGATACCCATAAATCTCCAGGTTACAGTCTTGTTTAGCCCAGGCTCCAGGGCAGGAGGACTTTGTAATACAGAAATTATCAGAATGGGATGGCCCTGTGTTCTGAATCCCAGTTCTGTCTTTTAGGCAAGGCTCTGACCTCAGACAAGGTCATGTCAGTCTCTGTGTTTCTGTGATCCATCTCATGTTGAGATGGGCTTAATGATCATTTCTTTGCAGCACTATTGAGGGCAGCTTAGTGGCTCGGAACATGGGTTCTGAAGTAAACCAGCCTAAGTTCAAAAGCAAACCATCAACATGGAACACATTACTTCTCCTCTCAAGCTTTAATCTCCTCCACTGGGGCTGTTACTGGGATGACTATACTAGTTTCCTGCAGCTGCTCTAACAAATTATCACCAACTCAGTGGCTTCAAGAACATAAATCTATTTGCTTATAGTTCTAGAGGCCCCAAGTTTGAATGAAGTCAGTTTCACTGGGCCAACACCAAGGTGTCTCAGGGCTGTCCTCCCTCCAGAGTTCTAGGGAAGAACCCACTTCCTGCTCCTTTTCAGCCTTGAGAGTTGCATTCCATGGGTTGTGGCCACTCTGTCCATCTTCAAAACCAGTGGCATGGCATCTTCAAATCTCCCTCAGCTTACACCATTACATCATCTTCAGGCTTCTGTATCAAATCCCCCTTTACCTCCCATTAACAAGGACACTTCTGGTTGCACTCAGGGCCCGCCAGGATGCTCTCCCCATCGCAAAATCCTTAATTTAATCACATCTGTGAAGTCTCTTTTGCCGTAAAAGGTAACATTCACATATTCCAAGGTTGAGAACTTAGATATCTTTAGGAGCCATTACCCAATCTACCACACAACATTAAAAATATATATTAAGCAGTGTAGTGTGGCACAGACCCCTCAGAATGGCCCCCTGCTTTCCTGCCTCACGGGAGGGGTAGAGACATCCAGGAGGGTGGAGAGCCACTCAGGGAGATCAGGTCAGCAGCTGTTTACTAACTGGCTTTGAACTACTTCAATATTTTAACACCCAGCCATACCAGCTAAATATGAGTGAGTCCTGCTATTAGTAAATACCATGGAGAGGATTCATCATGATTAGAATCCACAATCCATGTCAAGTTCTTAGTATAATGCCTGGCATACAGTAAGTGCTCAATAAATGTTAGCTATGAATATTTTCATTAATAGTGATGTGTTGCCTTCTAGGAGCCTGAACTCTATTCTGGGTAAACTAATTCCACCAAATGACAAGAGTCCCCCGCCAGCCCCCCCCCCACCCCCGCAAGCTGCCTCTCTGCTGTCCCTTCAGGCAGCATAGACACCTCTGTGTACCTGGGCACTTGCCCTCTGGGATGCCAGTTTTCCCCACCCTTCTCAACTTCCTCCACATTTCCTGGACTTCCTGGACTCTCACTCTCAGCTCCCCGCCCCTAGATTCAGGACTCAATCTATCTTCTACATTTGGCACTCTGATGAGAAAGTCGTTCAGCATACCCATTCATCAGCCCCCAGTTTGCCCAAAGAATAAATTATGCTTCCCACTTCCTCATCTACATATTATGTGCTGTGGCCAAGAATGCACTGGATGCTTCCAATTGCCTGGGTGCTGGCCAGACATCCTGAGCCTGGAGTTTGTGCACGAGAGCCAGGCTCTGACAGTTGTAAGAAGTCAGCTGGAAGATCCATTAGCCTGAGCTTATTTGCCAAGCCTGAAAGAGGGCTCCAGGCTATACCCATCCTTGCAAGCTGATTATGAACTTGCCCTAGGAGTCTAAGAGTTAGGCTTTAAGGTAACCACCCTCTCATGAAGTTAGGTAGATGCAGGTCTACTGGAATCCTCTCTATAAGGAGGAAGGTTCCAGGCTTCCCTTCCCTTGGTATTAATGGCCAGCTAATCTTTGAAGTTTAGCTCTCTAATTACATATGTATATACACATATACATACACACACACACATATGCATATTTATATATGTATACAGTATATATATAAGTATATATATATGTGATCTTTATCTAATAATAGAGTGCCAATTCTGAGTCATAACCCTTGCCACACTCTGGAAATCCAAACTCAGTGATAATAGCTACTGCTTATTAAATGCTTGTTCTGTGCTAGAGAGGGTTCTAGGAGCTTCCATCAATCCTCCAATTGCAGTAAGAAGCAGAAACCAAGGCTTACACAGGCTGAGTAACTTGTAAATGGTGTTGTCAAGTCTTCAGATCAGGATGTCAAAGTCTTGTTTTGTTTTGTTTTTCCCATAATACCATACCGCCTGTGAATAAAAAACAATCTTTGAAAACAGAAGGTTCTAGTGGGAGCATGCTTGGTAATTAAATAACCATCCCTCCTACCATCTGAACAAGGTGGTGGGAGCATAGAAAAATAGAACCTCTCTCCTATGCCAGAGGATGAGAGCCAGTAACGTCCTCAGAGACCCCCTGATTTAACCCTCCATTGTGCACATGGGGAAACTGAGTCACTGATAGGGACAAAGACTCCACCAAGGCCTCACCATGAATACACAGAAGAGCTAGGACCAGAGTGGCCTCCTGTGGCTCAGCCCACACAACCTCTCCTCCCTGCTTCTTCCTACTGCCTGGGCCCCTCGGAAAGGGAAGAGCTGGGATTGGGTTTGCCAGACTTAGCAAAAACCAAAACAGGGTACCCAGTTCAATCTGGATTTCGAATAAACAACAAATACATTTTTGTATAGGTAATATACAAGCAATATTTGGGACATGCTTTTAGCAAAAAATTATTCATTATGTATATGTAATTCATGTTTAATTAGGTCTCCTATATTTTACTTGGCAATTCTGGTTGGGATGGATCCCTGAGCAGTCAGGGCCTTGGGAAGGGGCAGGTTGAGGGTGAGCAGCATCCACTCCTTGGTTGATTTCCAGCTGATTATATGAAATTCAGAGAAGTGGCCTAAGGAGCCTGAGCAGGGGAAGACAAGGGAGAAGTCTGGGTGATGCACAATCAGAATCTGTAGGTTCCAACCAGATGGAAGGTCCATACTCACACAAAAGCCCCCCAGAGAGAGGAAGGGACATGGAATGACTGACAAATGCAGCACCAGGTGCACGAAGGAGGCAGCACAGAGGAAGGACAGAGAGACTTGGCCTGGATATAGGACTTCCAGAGAAGGGACTGTGCTCAGGAGAAACAGAGCTCTTCCAAGAAGTGGTGGTCAACAGGAGGATGGGGGTAGTGGTGGGGGAAGCATCCCAGGCAGAAGAACTCAGTTCAACAACACCTGATGTGTTTATACCCTATGCTACCTTTCTTAGTGTCTGGCAGCTTGCTACACCGGAAAAAAAAAATCCAAGATTTGACTTAAGAATTTCTAGTCACATCAACACCATTTCCCAGCTGTGTGACCTGGACATGTTTACAGAGCACTTCTGAGCTATTTTGTTTGTAAAGTGGGGTTCACAGAGCTGTTGCTCCAATCAGATGAGAAAATGAAGTTACAACTCCATCGAATGCTGGTCTAAATGCTCGCTCTTACCGCAGCGAATGCTCACCAAGTGTCTATGAATGAGTCTTGGTTTTGTATTTCCTCGCTCTCCCCATCAAAAACACGTCAGGATCTTAAAGCAAATCCCACATGTGAATCGAGTCCTCTGCTGCTTTATCACTCCTGGCTCTTCCAGTTTGAGAAGAGGGTAACTGAATGATGTGCAGCTATGAAGGGGCCTCTGGGTCCCCGGTTTCTATCATCATTTGGGGCAGTTGCTTTGGCTCTCAGCAGCACCCTGGACACTATTAAATAATATGCTGTGACAGTCGTTTGTAGGAAATGGTCCCTTAGTGCATAAAAGTTTTGAGAACGAGGTCAACTGAGGATTATTGGTTTAGAAAGCAGTTATGTTTCAAGACAGAGTGGGGGTTAAGAGACTGGGGAGCCATGAGAGGAGGGGGAGGTAAGGAGGGAAGAAGGGAAAGGGTCACAGAGGAGAAGAGATAGGCCACCCTAGCATCTGGCTACTCTCTGCGTGTAGGCTGGCATGTTTGGGGACTGAAGCCAATGACTTAAGCTCCCTGAACCATGCTCCTGAAATGAAAAAGAGGAGACTCTATTTACAGATGGGGTGAGATGATAATTACTGGAAAACGTTGGCAATTTTACTAATATTATGTAATGCCTATGAGACACTTGGTACATTCCGACCTATCATCCTACTTGAATCTCAAATGACACTAAAGTGGGCAAGATAGTGATTGCAATCCATGATCCATACTGAGATTCCAGGAGATCCACGGTTTTCCCATTATCAACAGGCCATTAAATGGCACAGCTCATGGTTATTGGGCTAATTGCTGTCCTCTGTGATCCTGGGATCCACAGAGCACGTGCTGTGGGGTAGGCCTCCTGGTAAGTGCTGGGAGAGTGACACCAGCCAAACAAACCTGGTCCCTGCCTTTAGGGAGCCAACCATCTGCTGGGGAAGAAAGATATGACATAAACAAACATGCGGCTAGGTACATAATTACACAGCACGGTAAATGAGACAATGAAGTCAAATAACTAAGTCTTTTGGAGAGTAAAACAGAGGGGAGAGACGGAAAGGGGAAGAATGCAGGAGAAGGCCTTTCTGCTGAAGGAAAGTATGGGCTGAGATTTGAAGTAGGAGTGGAATTTAGCCAGACCCAGAATGAGGCATTCCAGGCAGCGGGAAGAGCATATTTGAAAGCCCTGAGGCCTAAAACTGCAAGGAATTTATTGTGGTCAGAATGTGTTCTTCCTTCCTTCCTTCCTTCCTTCCTTCCTTCCTTCCTTCCTTCCTTCCCTCTTTTCTTTTTTTGAATGTGTTTTTTCAATGAGAGAGGAATGTGAGATGAGTTGCAGAGTTAAATGAGGGTAGCTCAGTGGTCCTTAACCCCTTCTTCTTCTAAGAATCACTGGGGTAGTTTTGAAAAAGTACCAGTACCCACATCCCACAACAGAGATCATAATAGCTGGTCTGAAGTGGCCTCTGGACAAAAGAATTTTTAAATAGCTCCCCAGGTGATTCTAATGTACAACCAAGGCTGAGAACCACTGGGCCTTTTAGAACAGGATGAACTTTTTGGGAGAGGATGAGGTGTTTCAATTTCCTCCTAATGGGAGGGCATTGAACATTTTTAAGCAAGAAGCCAGGGCAACGTCGGAGTTGCATTTTTAGGTCATCACTAGGATGCTGTATGGAGATCAAAAGTAGGGAGACCACTGAACAGACTTTCAATAGGTCAGGTAGGATAGGTGGAGGCTGGGACTGGGGTGTGAGCAGCGGAGATGGAGAAGAGCAGAAGGAATCAGATATATGGAGGAGATAGAATCATTGGGCAATGTCTCTGTAGGGCTCTCGGAGACATGATTTCCAAGACTAGCATTTCTTGGATAATCGTCTGGGTGAATGGAGGTACCAACTACTGAGGTCAAGAACATTGGAAGGGAAGCAGGGCTTGTGTGGTTTTGAATCTGTTCGGTATGAGATACCCGTGAGACATCCAAGTGGAGCTGCCACAGAGGCAGTTTAATGTACAATTCCAGAGCTCCAAGAGGTCTGGGCTGGAGATGAAATTTCAGAGTTGTCAGTGGGTCAATGATCTTTAAAAACACAGGTACATGAATGAGATTGCTTAGGGAGCCTAAGGAGCATGAGAGGCTGCTGAGTCCTGAGGATCTCCAAAGTTTAGGGGTAGAAAGACTGAGAGATGCTGATGGGGGACTCAGAAAGAAGGAGGGGAAAAACCCTATGAGGATGCAGTGCAGCTGCAGACAAAGGATGGAGTGTCTGAGGAAGGGGGCAATGATCAGAGCAGCCACGGAAGCTGCTGGCTGGCAAACTGGCCTGAAGGCTGACACATTCCACTGGGTATGGCAATATGGAGGCTTCCAATGACTTGTAAAGGAGCAGTTTTGGTTAAGTGATGGGGGCCGAAACCAGCAGGCAGTGGTCTAGAGAATGAATGGGTACCCTAGGACTCAGCAGTGCCATTCATAGAGTTAAAAGATAAATGGAGTCATGCTAAAAAACTGTATTTGAGTGAAAATCTGTTTGAATCAGGCAACACCAAACCTAAAGTGGTTAGGAGCACTCTACAGACAGGAACTGGGGACAAGATGTCTATAGAGAAGATGCAGAAGCAAATAAAGACAATCATTTGATTGGCTAGAGCTTAAGAGTTTGCCATATTTGGGAAAGCGCAGTTGGCTGATTGTGATTGGTTATCCTTAGGTTTTTTATTTCTTAAACTTGAGTCATTTACCAGCTTAGGTTGTGGTTTGCTTTACGTAGGCTACGGAGGCTTTAAAACCACCTCAGTCTAATGGCCTCCTATTTAATTAATTTAACAATTGTCTGTGGAAGACACTTGCGCGTGAAAACAAGGAGTTCCATAGAAGCATGTTTATTGAAGCAGTGTTTGCACTTGCAGAAAAACAAAAACAACTTAAATGCCCATCTAGGGCCAAATGGAAAATTAAAGCAAGGGAAGGAAGGCAGCTGTAGAGTTCAGTGGTCAAAGATAAAGACCCTGGAGCCACACTGTCCCGTTCAAATCTCCCATTTTCCACTTATTGGCAGTGTGATCACAGGCAAGTTACTGAAACTCTTTGTGCCTTAATTTTCTCATCTGCAAAAGAGGACTAATAATAGACCGTCTACCTCATAGGAGTGTCTGAGGGCTTAAGTAAGTTAAAATATATAAAAATAAGTTCAAATGAACAACTCAAGTAAGTAAATACCATTTTACAACTCAAAGGGTCTCAAAATAATTCTTAGCACCCCAGTTTACAGATAAGTAAGAAGCAGCCCAGTGAGGGGAAAGTGGCTTGTCTACTTTAGCCATGAGCCTGAGCCCCAGATGTTTCTGGCACCAAGCTCCTTCACCATGCCTCTCTGCGCCACGCTGAAGACTCAGGTGTCATGATTCTTGTTCAATGCCCGGATAAAGCAAAATGCTTAGGAGGCAATACAAATATCATGTTTGAAAAATATATTTCAAAACACAAACTAGCATCAAACAACATGAATAAACATAAAATGACATTCATAGGTCCTAGAATTCATCTATGAAATAAAGGAGTTAAATTAGAAAAAAAATATCTGTGACCTCCTTGCTTGCTTTTTTGTTCAATATAAAGTAATCTCGGTTCAGCCTAAATTTAGTTCAGCCTTGTTTCCTTCTTTAGCTTCTTTTCACATTCCCAAGGTTTATTCTACTCCCTGGTTCTCTCTTCCCAGCCCCAGAGCCTCAGTGTGCCTGTCTGCGGGCCCAGAAGCCTCCCACGCTCTCTCTGCCTCAGATGCTGGCCTTTAGCCCACCCTCCAAACCGATAACATATAAACCCTTGTGAAAGGTCAATCTGCTCCCTCTTCTTGCTGCTTATTACCTTCGGGGGCTCCCCATGGCCCTCAGAAGGAAGTCCTCAACATGGCGGGCAAGATTCTCTGTGACCTGGGGGTTCCCACCTTACCTGTTGCTGTGACTCTCCTCACCTCCGTCACGATTCCTCCACTGAGCTTCTTCTCACCTCCCAGCCCTTGCCCAGACTTCTCTGCCTTTCCCCTCTCTTGGTCTGCATGGCTCCTGCTCATCCTACAGGATTCTAGTCATGTCTCCCACCCCCAAGGAAGCCTTCCTTGGAATGCTTGCCTACCCCTTACCCACTCCTCCATGAGTTGGCTGCCCTTCTGGGCCCCCCTAGCATCACCCTGAGTTTGTAACTACCTTTTGCACTTATCACAACCAGTTATTGGTGGTTGATTTATTTGTCTCTCTCTCTCCACTAACCTAGGAACTCCCCTAGGGAAGAGACTGGTTCTCATTCCTGGCAAAGTCCCTAGTGGGTCTGGGAAGTGCCACACACAGACATGATAGGCCTGTAGGATGGAATTTTATTTCAGGACCCTAAATTTGCTCTGTAACCGGGAAAAGACACCGAAGAATGAAAGACACATGGCTTCCTGTTTTTCCAAGATTTCTAATTGTACCAAGTGAGGCACTGCACCATATACTTGCTAGATGTTTTTGAGGTACTAAGAAACTTGTTTTGTCTGTAACTGCACTTTGTAAAAAAAAAAAATATCTGTGTTTATGTTTCCCAAGTAAGATAATTAGTTAGAAAGGCTTCACGTTGTATAATTCCATAGATATTATGCTGCTCACTAGTTACAAAAATAATTGAGTATGCCTCATAAAAATGACTTAATTTCACAAATGAGTTGTACTCAAGTAAATATTTACTTCTAAAAGCAATTTCATTGAAAACCCTCTCAGAGCACTTTCATAAAGCTCACATGATGCATAGGCTGTGCAGTTATTAAATCATTATTCAGAAGAATAATTTTTAAATAAAGAGAAACATGTTTTCAGTGCATCAGACATTTATTTAGGGCTGCTTACATGCCAAGTCTTGAGGTGACCACAATCCCCTTGATTTCTCCCATTAGCCGTTCTCTCTCTCTCTCTGTCACACACACACACACACACACACACACACACACACACACACACACACACACACGTTAGAGGCAACTCCAAAACAGAGCACAACCTCTTACTTTCTCTCCATCCTGCTGTTCCGGCTCTGGCCAATGACCACTCATGTGGTCCCCTTCAGTGGACTTCAACCTCTCCTAATTCCACTCATCAGCTTTCAATCCATTTTCTGCACGGTGGCCGAGCAAACTTTGTAAAGTATAAACTCACTTGTTTATACCTTCCAATGACTTCCCAAATTACTTAGAATAAACTCCAAACTCCGTACCGTGGGCGACAAAGCCCCACGTGACCCAGTCACTGCCCACTCCTGACACATCACTGTCCCCGAAAGCTCTCTGCCTCAACTACACTGGGCAGTTCTCTCCACCTTGATCACCGAAGCCTGTTAGCTTCTCACCTGAGCAACTGTGCAATCACTATTCCTCCTCTCCAGAATGCTCTCTCCCCAGGCCTTTGCATGGCTGACACCTTCTCATCATTCAGGTCTCTGCCAGAACCACTTCCTCTGAGAGAGCTTTCCTTCCTCACTCACTCCTTCTACTACATAACTCTGCTTTATTTTCTTCACAACACCTCCCTCTCACTGAATTTAGCTTGCTTCTTTGTCTATTTTTGATGGTTTGCCTCCCCTTCCCCAACCCCTCTGAATAAATATCTCCATGAGAATACGGATCTAGCTTGGCTTGTTCACAGTGGTTTCCCCAGGGCTGAGGATGGTTCCTAATCCAGTGTACATGTACACATTCAGTAACATTTGTCAAATGAAAAAAATTAAGACCCGCGGCCTTTAAGAATGAAGTATTAACTCATTAGCATCCATACGAGGCATGTCAAGTTCTGGTTCAGCTGATCTCCATCGCTTCACTTCTGGCCCTCTCCTTCCCTGTGTCCTTCAATCCTCTGAAACCTAAACACTTGTAGATGCCCATCACCCTAGCTTGGCCTTTCCTCCGTGTTAGGAACATCCTGTTCTCTCTGCCTCCAGTTCCACTCTCTATTTCTTAGCCTGGCTGACACCTATTCATTGTTTAAGGTTCACTCCCGATGATTTCACATCTAGAAGACCTGTAGTCTCCCCCTCACCTTTACTTTCTACCACAGGCTGGGCTGGTGCCTCCTTTTTGTTCCTATAGTACCTTACGCTCAGATCCATCCTTGGACTCAGCACACCCGACTGTCTCAAGATCCATGATCACATGACACTCCAAAGAAGGAGCGAGCATATCCTACTCAAATACATCACAAGGGGATAAGTTCCTGGAGTTACTGTTTAGAAAGCATTCCGCCAGCTTATTCTGGAGAAACAGTGAAGGCTGAGTGAGGTGGCCAAAGAAAGACAGAAAGGTGGGCAATGAAAGGGTGGCTCAAATGGAATTTCTGCTTTAGTTTGCTCTTTGCATGTTTCTTTGTTAGGTGTCATGACACTGTTTCTTTTTAATTAAAAAATTCATTGTTTTTAATTTTAATTCCAGTGTACTTAACATACAATATTATATTAGTTTCAGGTGTATGATATAGTGATTCAGCAATTCTATACATTACTCAGTGCTCATCATGATAAGTGTGCTCTTGAGCCCCTTCATCTGTTTCACCCATCCCCCACCCACCTCCCTTCTGGTGACTGCTTTGTTCTCTATGGTTAAGAGCCTGTTTCTTGGTTTCTCTTTCTCTCTCTTTTTTTTTCTTTTGCTCATTTGTTTTGTTTCTTAAATTCCATATATGAGTGAGATCATATGGTATTTGTCTTTCTCTGATTTACTTATTTTGCCTAGCATTATACTCTCCTGACACACTCATATTATTGCAAATGGCAAGACTTCATTCTTTTTTATGGCTGAGTAATATTCCATTATATATATATCATATGATATATAATATATATCATATATATCACTTCTTTATCCATTCATTTATCAATGGTCGCTTGGGCTGCTTCCATGGTTTGGCTATTGTAGGTAAAGCTGCAATAACAGGAGTGCACGTATCCTTTTAAATTAGTGTTTTTGCATTCTTTGGGTAAACACCCAGTAGCACAATTAATGGATTGTAGGATACTTCTATTTTTTTTTTTAAGATTTATTTATTTATTTGAGAGAGAGAGAGTGAGCACATGAGCAGGGGAAAGGGCAGAGGGAGAGGGAGAGAAAGAATCCCCAAGCAGACTCCCTGCTGAGCACGGAACCCAACGCCTGGCTGGATCCCAGGACCCTGAGATCATGACCTGAGCTGAAATCAAGAGCCGGCCACTTAACCAATGGAGCCACCCAGGCATCCCGGATAGTTCTATTTTTAATGTTTTGAGGAACCTCCATACTGCTTGCACAGTGGCTGCACCAGCTTGCATTCCCACCAACCGTACATAAGGGTTCATTTTTCTCCATCCTCACCAAACATTCGATGTTCCCTGTGTGCCTGACGCTGTTCTTAATGCAGGAGACCTTAGGGATGAAGGGAAACAGAAACCATCTATGTGTCTCTTTTCTCTCACCCAATCTCCTTTTGAAGCTGTGGCAAAAGAAACTCTTCTGCAGGTGGCTGGGGTGGTTTGAGTATCCTCTCCAGGTTACACTTGGCTTCCAGTGCTGAAACCAAACTGTTAGCGCCATGCCCCCAACAGCTGCACCAAAGAGAGCCACCCCTCTCTGCAAGTAGGTCTGTTTTCACATACTCGACACATGCCACCTGCTTCCACACACATTCCACATATGTGTACATATGTATTTTCGTGTTGCATAATAAAGCATTCATTTATTCCATCAATATGCATTTACTGAGACATACTGGGTACCGAGACTACAAAGTCCAGTAAGTCATAGCATAGTATTAACTATGCAGTTTTCCCATTTTGAAGAACTGTGGAGGTTTTTTATTGTTGTTTGCTTTTGTTTTGTTTTACTGACCTCGAATGGCTAATGGAATTGAGATCCTAACTACCTACTGCTCTTTATTTTTTAACTAGGAGTGTTCTTTGGGGCATTTCATAATTAGGTCCCTCACTTTTCCCAGAGAAGATTTAGTTTTACTTTTTCCAAATTGCTTTGTCAGGGCCATAATGAATCTTCCTTCCTTCGTGTAAATATCAGACTCTTGGGAAGCTTTCTCTGCCCTTGCCCTTCTCAGCATAAATTATTAGCGATTTCTTCCTCAGTGCCCCCATAAACATGCTGACACTGCATTTCTCTCACTTGATGGAGATGCATTCGGTTCCATGTCAGTTGTGAAATTCAATTTCCCTCTGAACTCCAGCACATAGCCCAGGGCCTGGTACACAGTGGATGCTCAGTAAGTGTGGTCCTGAATAAATCTAATCAGGCACAGATATATCTGCTCTGCTCTATTGAAGCCATTGTCTAATTCAAAAGAGCATGTCAGGTAGTCTGGAAGACATGTGCCATGCCAGCCTGTTAATCACCCCAAAGAGTGGAGACGTGCTCTGCCTTGCTCTAACGACCTCATGGAGATGTATGACCGAGCAGCTCTTGATGGGTTGAGCTCCGCTCTTAGTCACCATGGGAAGGACCCCAAATGAGCCCCAGATCTGAGTGAATGGGAGGACATTAATGAGTAGCCTGGATGAATTAGATGGGCCTGGTTTGCTTCATTTTCAGCCTGATCCAGTTTCCATGCATCTTAGAAAAATAAGGACAAATATTTAGGCCATGCTGCAATCCAAATAAAACAAAAATGTTTTGTGATGTATGTGTGGGTCACTGAAGGAGCATATAGAGTGCATACCAAATGCCCGCCTGGGGAATTGTTGAAGGGAGAAGCTAGATGTCTTGGAGGATTTGGCAGGAAGGCTGGCTGCTGAGAACTGTGCGCAGTCCATCAGAGCATCACGATTCCATTTCTCGGCTTATATAACACAGTGGAAATGAGGCCCTTGGCTTCCCCGCAGAGGAGAGCGAGGCTGACAGGCATGAGTATGGATCCCTTTGGCACTACTTCTCATTCTTGCCGCTACTTACGGCTTCTAATAAAATCCGCAGCCTGGCAGTTTGCTTACCACCTCACAAAGTGAGGTCTCACCAGAGGAGAGCAGGACAAGGCCGATCTAACATTTCATTATCTCTAAGGTGGTAAATGTTAGGGACCTGAAATGCATCAGAGACGCAATAGCTTAATTAGACACATATTTCTCCATCAACTCATTGTTTATTCATTGTAGCTCACTCACAGATGGGGGGGGAAAGTCTGAAAGGCAACGGAACAAAGGAGATGCTCATTCTCCTTCTCACCCGTTCTGGTGTCCTCTAGTGGAAGCCGTAAGTGAAGCAGATGAGGGGCTAGAAGTGTATTTTCTTGACTGCAAAGACGAACACCGAGGTGTTTTCAGTAGTGTATTTGAGCACTAAGCATGTGGCAATTTATTCTTTCTCCTAACTGCTATTCTTCCACAATATTTTTTTTACCGTGAACTATGATGTACGTATGTAAAGGAGCTTAAACCTATAGACATAGAGTTTACAAAATGCTGTTGAACACCCATTTACCACCCCCCATGTGCAGAGATAGTCACCAGCAGCTGAGAAGATGCCTTTCTAATCCTGATGCCCTTCCCCTCCCATCTGCCATGGTCCCCACCCTCCTGACTCTTAAGGTAATAATTTTGTTTCTCTTTACTGTTTAACCGTTTTTCTATTCGTTTTCTGAAACAACATACTCTTTGTGTTAAAACTTCATATAAATGGACTTGTTGTGTGTATCCTTTTGAGTACAACTTCCTTTATCCTACATTGTTTTTCAGATTCATCCATGGTATTGTATGTATCTGTAGTTTCTTTCTTTTTTATTGCTATATGATATCCCATTATGTATCTACTCTGTGACATATTGATCCACTCTACTGGTTGATGAATATTTATATTGTTTCCAATTTGGCCAATTTGGACCAATGCTAATATAAATATCTGCGTTGGAATTTCCTAGCACATATGTGCACATACTTTTTTATGGCATCCACTTAGGACAGAGATTGCTGGAGAAATGGTTATTCATATCTTCAACTTTGATAGATATGGAAAAATGTTTTAATATAATACAACAAATATGATAATATCTTTAGTAATAAAAGGCATTTTACTTTAATGGTGGGAAATATACTAAGAAGTTCTTTTATTTATTTTTTTATTTTATTATGTTATGTTAATCACCATACATCACATCATTAGTTTTTGATACTAGGAAGTTCTAATGGACAGATGACTCAAGCTTATTTTGGGAATTTATCACAAAAAGAAAAGTCATCATAATGTCACCATGCCTATTTTACCAAGAAGACAGACTTCCTTTACTGTGATAATGCTCTTAGCCCCTTATTCCAAGGGTTCACACTGGGAATGGGAGGTCATGAAATGGCAGGCATACCCATATTTGTTACTTAACTGTTCTAATTTTTTAGAATTAGGATGGTTTTCTGTCGTACGATAGAAGGCAATATTGGTCTTCTAGTACTTGTTCTACATTCAACGTTCTAGAAGAATAAATGAAAGCATTAACAAACCTGACAGGTAGAAAATGCTTGGGAAAAGTCAGATGAAGGACACGCATTCCAAAAAAGAGGTAACTGAGAGAAACATGGTATCTCAGCACCCCGGTCTCAGAAAGGCCCTGGCAGGGAACAGATAACAGAACTCATAGCAAGATTTTAAAATAAATATACGCATTTATTTAAAAAACATTGTATTGTACTAATTATGTGCCAGGCATACTTCTAGACCCATGAGTGGGGTCTCAGGGAGGCATATGTCAGACGAATTTTCCAACAGGATGGAATGCCTCACCATAGGGAGACCCCTTGTCTCTGGAGGTACAGGGCCTCAGAGAATGCTCTATGGGCTGTGTAGGGTGATTCATACACAGGGCACAAGATCTCTCTGCCCTTACTAACTCTGTGGCTATGGGCAAGTTATTTAACATTTCTGGGCCTCAGTTTTATCATATATTAAAGGGGAAGGGATAGTTAATCATAGTACCTTCCTCAGAGGGTTGTTATCAGAACTGTGTGTGGGGGTGTGGGCATGTGGTTAGCATGATGCTTGACACATAAATATGTACTCAGTATACCAGCTATTTTGCTTATTATTTTGGTTATGCTAGATGACCTCAAAGGTAATTTCAGATGCCTATATTCTGTATTGCCACGCAAGTAGCAAGCAGAGCACAGACTGATTGATTGATTGATTGATTTGACAAAGACTATCATCTACATTCTGGCTGCTATATTTGTGAGGCACATGAGCTTTGGCAAGTTACAACCATCTCTGAGCCTCAGTTCCCTTATTTGTAAAAGAAGAGCAATCATAGCTCACCAAATGATGGCTGGAGTGATCAATGGGTAAGTGATGTAAAAAATGTAGCAGGTGCCTGGGGATCCAACTGGCCTGGGTGCTCTCCTTGTTTCTAGGCAAGCAGCTTGCCTTGCTACTCAGTTCCCCTGAAGTTCCATTTCTTTTTGGTAAAATCAGGATAGCAATACCCGCCACAATTTAATACAGGTAAAGCCCCTGGGATGGGCATAATCTGTAGTAAGGCATGAGCCTTTCTTCCCTTTCTGGGTTTCTGTTCACTTTTCTATAAAATGGAGAAAATGATGCCAATCTTTTCCAACTCATAGGATTCTTGTGAGTATCAAATAAGGTAATGGAAGTGAAATCACTTTTTAAAGTATAAAGTATTATTATGACAATAATAATTTAAATTATAAAGAACCTAAATCAGCATATCAGGATTTACACTGCCTAGCTTTATTTGAAAAAAGTGAATCTGAAAAGAATGCTTTTAACATTCAAAATCCTTCTAAATGGTGTATTCACTTATTCATTCAATGACTCAATGAACATACACTATGTCAGAGTATTTCCCTACAATAATTTAAAAATTGTCTTTTTAAATTTTTCTGATCTAGTTCAAGAGATAATCTCATAGCAATAATCAGAAAAAGATGGATACACAAGTAAATAAAGGAAGAAATTGGGATTAAGGGAAAAATAAGGGCATATAAAAACAAAATGAAGCCAGAGGCAAGATTACTCCATGAAAACTAAGATATAAATTTATACTCTGATAAAGATAGGCTATGTGATTTACTCATAGGAGACAATGCAAAGAGAAAAGCAATTAGTTATTGAATCTTTTTCAAATGTCACTCATTGACCTTGCATCAGCATAACCAGGGATGCTCATTTCCTTTTTCCATCACCTGACCACCTGAAATGCCACACCTGTTCACTTTGCGAATATTTTATAGAAGCCCTAATGCCTTAATGCAGAGAGTTGTCAAATTGCCATGTTGTGCACCTGACACTAATGTAACATCGGGTGTCAATTAGACTTTGATAATTTTTTTTAATTAAAAAAAAAAGCCCTATGTAAAAAAAAAAAAGCCTACATAAAGGCTGCCCGCTATTTGAAATTCAGAATACATGGAATAATACCCATTGGGTACTCTTGGCAAAACTTTTGGAAAATAATTTGGCAAAAGTGGTAAAAATGTTAACAACCAATATCTTAAATTCTTACATTTTTTCCTAAAAAGTGATTCAATCGAAAGAAAAATAGACTAAGAAATAAAGACGATAATGGCAAGTCTATGGCTGGTTAAATTGGAAACAACCTGGTTGTGCAAAAATGGAGAAATAACTAGTTAAAACACAGAATACCTTTTCCGTTGATTACTCTGAAGACATAAAAAATGATAATCATGACTTTGCCAAATTGGCTCAGTTTCCTCAATGAACCTTGGAGGGTGGAATTCAAAATGACTGCATTGATGTAAAATATATAAACTGAAGGCTAGAAAATAAAACTTAAAATAGTGTGATGTTTTATTATGGATGTACTATAAATGATTTAGTTTCACATTTTTGAAATTGTCTTTCATTTTGGTTGGGTTTGGCCGTGTGTGTGCTTTTTCACTCAAAATGGGGCCAGTTTATTATCTCCATCACCGTGCATTATTAGAAAATTAAGAATCAAGCTCTAATTATTTCTATTCTTCCCTTTCTGGGCAAGGTTAGAGTGGGAAGAAGCAATGAGGGGAATACATAAAGCTTATAACATCACTGAGAGAATCAAGAAAGACCATGAAAATATAAATTCTGTGCACAACCCTCAACATCTCTTGGGTTTTTTTTTTAAAGCATGCTTTTCTTGGCAGCTGTGTATATCAGCATATGTGAAAATATTATCCAGGGTGCATTCTGTATTTTCAGAAATGTGACATGATAACATCCCGTAAAGAAAGGGATGTGGTGGTGAACATCCATCAGATTTCACTCGTGGGACGCCCTGGGGCAAGACCTTCTGTGCCATGTCAACATGCCCCCCCCACCAGTGAGACTGGGAGATAGAAGGAGGATAGCATCTCAGCATCTTGTCATCATTGCCTTCCTCACCCCCGTTCCACCAACCTCCTTCCCCTTGTGGAGGCCAAAATGACAGGAGGAAAAATGTTGCAGCTATTGCCTTTTTTTTCAAGGGAAATAATGTCAAAGATAAACAATGTTTACAGATTTAACCCAAATGTTAGTCATAAAATGATCTTCCAGTGCTTGGATGTGTAATAAGGCATCTAGCGCCAAGTTAATACTGTCAACAAAAAACCCATCCAACTTTCCAAACTGTCTTCATCTGAACTAGGGGCAGCTCTCAAGATACTATGAGGGATAATCCCATAAAACAAGTCAAAGGGTACATTTGCCTAGGTTTTTGTACCATTAGATCCTAATTTTTCTCCCATCACAAGAGAGCATAGAGTTCTTTGAGGGTTGATGTGGGTGGAGGGGGGACCCTTGTTCAGCTTTCCTTTCCAGAAAGAATAAAGCACTGGACCACTCTTCTCAAGACCAACCCTCTCCTATTTGAAAGGCATGTGAAACTCTATTTGTCTAGCCACTAAAACATTACACCTGATAGTCATGTTCCACTCAATGATGGTGCAAAGAAAAGAACATACTGGAAACTGTCATGAGCCACAGTCATGAGACCCCGGGGTCTCACACTTCTGAATTTGGGGTAGACAATGGGGTTTATAGAAACTGAAAAGTTTGCTCAGTTTTCTTGGGGCAGGTAGCCTGAGCTGAAGTGACTACCCTTTCTCTAATTAACTAAGCACTTATAGCTTTCTTCTCCCCAAAGAAAATTTAATTGGCTCAATTTGCTGTCACTCAGTATGGAATGTCTCTGTCAGTTTCCACCAGGGCATCTCAGAAGTAGCTGGCTTCCCTCCAGCTGCTCTGTCCAATTGGCTGTGTCCAAGAGCAGAGTTGGTTTTTCTCAAAGCACACTGGGACAGTCATAGTAATTTATGTAAAAAATATTCAATTTAGCACTCTTTCATCCAAAGGGTTTTGTGCATGTGGAATTTTGGCTCCACAAACTCTCCCTAAATCCTCTTTAGTATAGAGAGATGGTTCTATACGTCTAAAAGGATGCTTGGAGGATGATTACGTTGCACACCAATTCCAAGCATACATGAGAGACCTTCCTGTCCCCTTTGTGACACTGCTTGTACTACAAGAAGGGGACAAGGCTTGTTTTCCACTGTAATGGTGTGGGACAACTATAAAAGCTTCTTTTTTTTAAAAAAAAAAAGATGTTATTTTATTTATGTCAGAGACAAAGAGAGAGCGAGCACAAGCAGGGGGAGCGGCAGGCAGAGGGAGAAGCAGGCTCCCTGCTGAGAAGGGAGCCCGATGCGGGACTGGATCCCAGGACCCTGAGATCATGCCCTGAGCCGAAGGCAGACGCTTAACTGAATGAGCCATCCAGGCGTCCCTAAAAGCTTCTTAAAGTAATTATAATAATCATGTAGACTCCTTCTTTTTCAGAGTCCACTAGAATAAAACAATTTAGCTATGACAGGGTGATATTTAAATGGGTTCCTCTACTTACTGTTGGTACTAAACTTAGGGACAGAGAGAACCTGAAAAGCTCTAAAGTCCTTCTTGACCTCCCCCAAATGTTTTTCACTGGTAGGTGGAAATACACACTACTTTGCCTTTCTTTCCTTATAGCACTTGACTTCCTCTTAAAAATGCAAATATTAGCCAAAGATATCCATATAAGATTGTGACTTGAGAAAAGGATGTAACTTCTCTTTTCTTACATCCTTATTGAAATTATCACAAGATTGGTTTTTTAAAAATTCGGAAAAGGCTATATTTGTGCATCCTAGGGAACAATTCCTCTATTATAGGGACCTCTGCTAAACGGGACCAAAAGTTGAGAGGAAGTTGAGGAGAATTAACTTGTCCATCTCTTGTCTGAGAAAGCAAATAAGCAGAGAGGATCCATGGATGGCCCCTGAAATTTCCAAATGGAAAAAGGCAAGAAGAAGACACAGGAGAAACAGGAAGCTCTGCATTCAGACACTTTTAGGGTAATTATCATAGTTTTGATACAGCAGCTTTGCCAGAAAGTTAGCAAAGGAATAGACATTTCCTCTCTTCACCAGGCTCCAGTACCGGGCTACAGCCACACTTTGTATGCCGACCAGAAATAAGATCAAATGCGAAACTAGATGCAGGAAGGTGACCCTTGGAACAATGATTTAAGCACACACGGAGAACAGGCCAACATGAGATGGCTGATTAGCTTCAGCTCTCTTCCTTCTCCCCTCTGACTACTTTATCAGTCGACTGGAAATAAATATTGACATCAACTTACCCTCCAGCCTAAGATGCGGGGGACCAGATGAACAGTGAAGGGAAGCTTATTTGCATGCCTGGTAATTTTTAACTGGAGGAATGGGGTAGGAAGGGGGGGAGGGGTCGGAGGAGGAGGAGAGAGCTAATTTTGCAAAAATGGTCATAGCCCTGGCTGCAGGCATAAACCTGCATAAAAGAAAGCAGGCTGGACAGAGACAGAAGGAAAAAGACACACCCAAGAGTGGATTGCAAGTATTCCTTTCCCAAATCCATGTTCAGTGACCAGGTTGGTAGCTAGAAACTAGTGTGGCAGAAGTTTTTACACCACAGAAATAGGCAAATGCTACAAATCAGGGCTTCCCCCCGACCCACCCTTTGGGGAGCCTGCTGTTAAATATTTACCACCACTGGATTAGAAGCAAGCTTTAAAATTATTAAGCTTAAAATTTATTAAGCACCTTTGGTGTGCCCCTTGACCCCCATGCAACCTTGTGATCTAGTTTTTATTACCTAACTTTGCAGAATAAGTAGCTGGGAGTCACAAGAAGTTAAATTATTTGCTCAAGGTCCCACCCAGCTAGAAAGAGGCAGAACTTGGACTCAAACCCAGCTCTGTCTAGCTGACTCCAAAGCCCATGGTCTTTGCACCGCGCACTGTGCGGTGTTGCTAAAATCCGAAGTCCATGATCTGAGATGGCTCACTGACAGCACTTGCTTATCACATTAATTCTCCTTAGCATTTTTATTCCCCCCAGTGACGTCCAGGCCTCTGAAAGTCCACTGCAGCACTTCCAGCACATTCATCAGTCTTGCTCCCATGGCTCCAAAGTCAGCCTCCCCATTAAGATCTGTCTTCAAAGAAACCGTCCCAGAGTCAAGCAAATCGGAGTTCAGTAACCACTCCGCATTTTCTGACATTGGGAAGATATATTACTACACTCGGGTGACTGCAATGTTTAGAACAGCTTTGGAAGAGTATTGTATCAATTATATTATCCCTCTGGGAGCCCTATTAACATTAAAATGTCTTATGAGACTAGCTAAAGACTTGAACAAAGAAAACCTCTCCTACGAAGTCTTCCTCATATTTTATAGTTGTTAAGGCCAAAAAAAAAAAAAAAAAAAAATCCACCTTGCCTCTCCCTTTGCACATGACACTAGGATAAATGGCTCTTCTTGGACTATTTTAATCAAACTATCTCAGAAAATGAGGGCTCATCTCAGATTACCTCAGACCAAAAGCAATGCTGTGTAGGAGGTGATGTGAGGCAGTACGGGTAGGAGTTACGCATACCTGCGTTTCAATTCTGGCTCTCCTACTTACAATATCAACAAAGCAATGATAGCTATAGTTATAATTCACTGAGCAACTCTTATGGGCCTGGGGCTTTATATAGTCTATTTCGTTTAATTCCCACATCAGCAGAGCAAAGTGGATATTATTCTTCCTTTAAACATGGGCAAATGAAGACTAAAAGAGGCTAAGTAAACTTAGGCATCTCAGACAGGTAGTGTGGTGGGCAACCTCATATCCTTGTGTGATTTCCTCCCCTTTGGTGTGGGCTGGACCTAGTGACTTGCTACTAGTGAACAGAACACAGCAAATGAGATGGGCTGTGTCTCTCAAGATTAGACTAGAAAAGACTGACTTCCATCTTGCTTGTACTCGCTCTTTTGCTTGCTCACTTTGATGGAGCCAGCTGCCATGTTGTGAGCCATCCTATGGAGAAACCTGTGTGGTGAGGAACAGAGGGTAGCCTCTGGCCAACATCCCATAAGGAACTAAATCCTGCCAACATCTTCTGAGTGGGCTTCGTAATGGATCTCATCTCAATTGAACCCTGTAATGACTATGGCCTTGGCTGACACCTTGATTGTAGTCTTATGGGACACCCTGAGCCAGGAGATCCAGCTAAGCCCTGCCAGGATTCCTGAGCCACAGAACCTGTGAGCTAATAAGTGTGTGTTATTTGAAGTTGCTAAGTTATGGGGTAATTTGTTATGCAGCAATAGATAATTAATACAGGTGGTAAGATACAGAGATGAGGTCTGAAGCCAACTTTCCAACTTCAAAGCACAAGCTTCTTTCTCTGAGCTGATTCCTTAAAAGCCATGTGGACCTTGAGGAAATCACTAAAACTCTCTGAAACTCATTATCTACATGAATAAAATAGGGATGATGCCCATATCACAGTGTGGTGGGCAGTTTAAATGAGATAATGTATGTAATGTCTTTGGCTTCTCTGTCAGTTGGAATATGAAAGTGGAGAAAGCAGTGCAAGGTTATCAGAGGAGAACGTCTTAAAAATGCCACACAGTATGTGACGGTGGGGAGCCTGAGACATAGTTACAGCGCAGACTGCGGGCCAGCAAGAGCACAAGCGTGGGCAGCACCCAGTAGTCACATGACCTGAGTCATGACGTCCAATTGACATCACGGATCCTGTTTCCCAGGGGTACAGTGATAATGATGTCCACCTTACAGGAGTGTTCTGAGGATTGAATGAGATCATGTTTGCGGAGTTCCCAGGACAGGACCTGGCATATAATGGACGTTCAATAGATACTAGCTAGTTTTACATTCTTTTCCTAGTTAGTATGATTTTTACTAATAATGATGGGATTTCAGGGACCCGTGTGCAGGTGAGTACCATTTCTGGATCAAGGTCTTTTCAGAAATCCTCCGCACTTTGCAGTCCCTCTCTATTCCTTAAAAGCATCAGATAAGTCTAAACATCCATACTTTGGTTCTCCATCTCCATCTCTTTTCCCTTTCTGTATTTATCAGATCTTGTAGCAGAGCCATAACCAACAGTTATGCCCTAAAACAGAGAAAGGCTCCATCTAAATTATGTCCTTGATTTCCTATACAGGGATTCTTCTGAGGGATTGGTCATCAGGCATCTGGCCTGCTGCTGACATGGATAGCCACAGGAAATAGACATGCCATGCAGTAGGCACCCATAATGACCCACCTTGATACCTTCAAGAGTAACAGGGGAAACCATGTCGATCCTATTTCTCTTCATGTCCCCAGTGTCTAGCAAAGGGCCTCACTTAGAGTAGGGACACAAACGTTTGCCAAATTAATGAAAGAGCTGAAAAAACAGGGTGGATTTTTTTTACCCCTCCTAGATAATCATTGTTTGACTTTCCAAAAGTCAGTGTGTACATCAAAAATTTGGTTTATAGAATTTGTTAGTGTACTGGATATATGCAACAATTTCACTTTTGTGTTTTTCCTACTGTCTTCTTTTATATCCTGGCAAATCTGGTTGAAAAATACAAGAGTTTGCCTCCCATATACAGATTCAGGATCTACTCAGTTTCCTATGAAAATGAAATGGAAGAAGATGGAAAAGTGAACGACACTGATGGCCTTTTATGTATATTTTGTCAAGCTAAGTGTGAGAGTTTACTCAGGCACTGAAGCCACATAGGACTGTGTTAGCCATGATTCATTTCTACAGCCACACAGGACTCTCTCACTGGAGGCATGCTTGGGCTCAGTCGCCTTGTTTTTAAACCTCAAAGACAATTTGGATGTGTTTAAAGATGTAGAAGGTCATACAGTTCATCTGACACTAAACAGCCCTATAAATTTATATAAATCACCACAGCCCGCTAGCCTCAAGGAAGCTGATAAGAAAAATCCCTGGCACTGCATTTTATACATTACCCATTGATTTCCCTTAGACCAAATCAAAACTACCAAATACGTAGACCCAAAGAATGTGCAGGGATGATCTAGGAATGGTTATTTTATAAAGGTCACAATTTGACTTATCCCCCTGTTTTTTTAATGCATTTGCTCAATGGGATTGGGATGCTCAGGAGTTAAGGAAAGAAATGAAAAGATTTATTCAGTTAGAAAAATCAGCAAGATGTGAACCACATTTTAGAATTAGAAACAGCAGTTGTATTAAATGGGGGGGAAAAAAAAACACCCTGGACTTAGAATTTAACATGTGCGTGCGTGCACGCGTGCGTGCTCAAATCTTTGGCCTCCTCTAACTGGCTGAGTAAACTCAAACCACTTCACCTCTGAGCGCCTCAGTTTCATTATCTGTAAAATGGACAAAATCCCCATTCTGACCTCACTCTGGCCCTCTCGTCAAGTTTCAGGGAAACACTTAAAGGAAACATCAAAGTGCCAGGCAGAGCTCCAGGCACATAGCAAGCACTGTTAAATCTCAGTATGAATGGGAACAGCTAGCCACAAATGAAGTCTAATTAGGAAATAATTACAGAAACCAAACCTTTGAATGGTTAACGGTGAAAATAAAAATACATTTTTTTCTCCCTATTCTATTTTCTACTTAACACTGGGCATACTGTCACAATTAAGGGCCAGGACTTTGTGACCGTTACTGCCATAGAAAAAGAGCTGGATTTATTAATAACAATAATAATAATAAACAACAGTTATTGCATTCACAATGTTCATGCCCTTTAAATTAAAGTCCAATTCTCTGGATTTTGCTAAGAAAAACACATGCAAAATGTCTACCTCTTTAGGAACAATTTTCACTTTTCAGAATACGTTAATGTCCTCCATAGTTGCACCACCAAGCCTCAGCACTCTCAGACAGATGATGGGTTTACAGTTATTTTCTCAGATCTTTCTGACTACTGTTTTCCATCCCCAGAGGGAGGATGATCCCACTTCCTGGAAGACAGGGGAGCTACAGGTGGCTAGGTGACTGAGTCTTCTGGGCCCTGCCTCATTTAGAGTTTCTCTTGCAAGTTCCTCTTGTAACTACCAGTAACCACTGTTGTGCCACGTGGGTCTAAGGACTCTGTTCTTCTCTCCTCACACACTGTCCTTGAAGCAATCTCTCCTATGCTTGTGTATTCCCAGTCACCATCTCAATTCTGTCATCTCTCCACTTCTGGTGCGAAGACAAGTTGGACACTTATGCCACCATGTCCCGTCAGGTACTAAACCAAGGAAGCTTGGCTTTTTCTTCACTAAACCTGGTTCCCTCTCTCCAAGAACAGCACCATCATCTGCCCAAGAATCATGAGCCAGAAACCTGGGAGTGTACCTAAACTCATCTTTCAGCCTCCCCATCTCCCCAAACCAAAGCTTATTGATCTTATCTTCTAAATCTTCACGAATCAGACCCGTCCTCTCCCTGTCTACTGTCACTGTCCTGCTTCAGGATCACAGCATCTTTTACCTGCCCTACTGCATACGGTCCTAAAAGATCTTCCATCCCCTACACTCGTGCTGCTCCAATCCATTCTCCACATGACAGCCGTAGTGGTATTCCTAAAAGGCAAGTCTGACCATGTCACTCTGCTGCCTATAAGCGCTCTACACTCCTTCCAAGGTTGGAAGCAATGTAACTTGGCATCTTAGACCTTATATGTATTCCCACTAGATTCTGCAGCTTTAGCTTCTACCACTCTATCACAATAGTGCTCAAGCAATACTCATCTCCTTAAAGTAGCTTCCTCTGTGATTTCTGCTATTTCACAAGGATGTGCCATTTTGCCTGACATTCCTTTACACAGAATATATTTTCTTATTCCAGTACTCTTTCAGTTCTTCAAACTCAAGTTTGCTTTTTTTTTTTTTTTAAGGAACCCTTCAGTGAACCCCCAGGCTCCTGCAAGATCACATGAGCATCTCCATTCTGGGACTAGTTAGCGAGAATTTTTTTTTTTCCAGACTAGTCTGAGATTCTTTTTAGAGCACAGGACTAAGCAGCGTAATGTGATCTTCAATAATACGGGCTCTAGAGCCCTGGGGTTGGAATCCTGTCTCTACTAGTTATTAGCCAGTAGACAAACTACCTAGATTCTTTGAACCCCAGTTTCTTTATCATTTAAGAGGTGCTAATAACTATTACTGAACTCCATGAATGATAATCAGAATTAAATGAGCTGAGTCTTAAAGGATGAGAAGGAGCTGGCCTTGCAAAGACTAGGAGAATGCACACTTTAGGGAGAGAGAACAGCAAGTACAAAGGTCCGGCTGATGAAACACTGGGCACCGAATAATTTACAGCCAATGACCCCAACCCTCCTCCAGCATGCACTCGGTCTAGGATTACAGTTTCTAAAAGAAAATAGTCAAAATCCCAGAATTAACACATGGTGCTTTGTAGGATCTGATTAGCTGTAATCTGCTTCATTTCTTCTGTCCCATTTGGATTCTTTCCATACTCTACTATCACACTACTAAGCCTTGGGTGAAATTTTAAAGCCCTCAAAAATGGTGAAAGGGCTACATTGGCAGGGTCCCAAGGGATGAACCTGGATGCCCAGTGCAGCACTCTGGTGAGAGCAGCTCAATGAGGGCATCATCCAAAATGGTGTGTCTCTGAATGAATGCTGCAAAGAACATACATTCAGGGAATGCAGACTTCTTGTCAAACTTGACAGCAGGTTTATTTCAGCATGAAACGCATTTGCCAAACGAGCAGAGACTCAAATATCACGCTGGTTTTAAAAGTGATTTTTGCTTTATAGCAGAAAAATAAAATGATTTATGAGTTTGTCAGGGAACGGATGTTGCCTTTTGAAAAAAAAAAAAAACCTTCCCTGTTCCAAAGTGTCATGAATTGCAAATGAACCAATGGATGATGTATATGTGTATGTGTGTACGTGTGTACGCACACATGTGTCTTAGTGCTTGTCCTCTCTCTTCTTTGCCTCCGTGGTTTGGAAGCCAACTCCACCGTGTGCCTTCACTAACACTGCAAGCAAATTGTAATTATAATGCCGAACAGTCATTTCCAAGACAAACCAAATCTGTGTTCCATTAAAGTCATGGAATAGTTAAACATTGGTTTTTTTTTTTTTTTTTAATTCCCAGCCATAATAAAAAACAGGCTCCCCATTCAATCCAATGCTCCAGAAGTCAGAGGATTCCACATGGTCCCCTCCACGATATTTGGAAATAGATTCTGATGGTGTCCCAGGCATATCAGCAGGAGGTCAGTTTAACTTATGTTTTATCTTGCTCACTGTGGTTTGGACAGCGACTGTATGGAAGTCCTGAAATGGTAATCGATTTCCTCTCTGAGATGCTAAGCCTGCCTGCCAACTACTAAGCATATTCCCTCAGTGTGTCCTTTCGAGATTTTCGATGGAATCACAGAAATGAGAACTGTACCATCCGTGGAACGAGAGAAGAGAAAATGCTGCTTTCCGGGGGTTGTCTCAAGAGGAAAAAATGATGCCTGAAGCTCTCTATTCACCAGCTTGCGAGAATCATTCTGATGATACATTTTTGTAAAACTGTCTTTGAAATGAAATCTTCCTCTATAACTCACCAGTTATTTTATCCCAATGCCCTAAACATATGTGTATTCGGGGTGCATTTTAATCATAATAGTCTTCAAAGAATATTTGGATTAAAAAGAAATGTTCTAACAATCAGGTATCTCCTACAGAAAGTCTAGCTTACAGGCACTTTCTGCCTTCTCTTCAACATTCTGCAACCATGCTGAGAATTACCAAGGGATTTAAATGTTTAATTTTAAAAAGATCATAAACTTTCAGCCAATTCTCTACGAGGCAGATTCATGTTATACCGCTAGATAGAGTGGCGGATCCTGCTCCGTTTTGACTTCTAAAGATCTCCCTAATTTTCTAATAAGTTCAGCTATGCACTTAAAGAGTGGGTTTCAGATTCTGGGAGGGACTCAAAGATACACATTTATACTGCAAACCAGTATGCACAAAAACTTACAATTCATGCAATGATACTTCTCCTTTCGCTCAACAGTCCACTCTGACATTTTCTCTTCTACTCTATTCCATTCCATTCTACTCCATTTTTAAAATGCTGGTCACAACCCACTAAATTGATTATCCTACACATCAATGGGAAAAGGCCTGCAGTTTTGAAACACTAATTCACCAATTTAAGGGAATATTCTTGTTCCTCCTCCTTCTGTTCCTTTGTCAATAGTCTACCCAGAAGTTTCATGGATTTTGTAGCATAAGGATCTTTAAGATATCTAACATTTATGTCTCTTTATCCTCATCTCTAAAATGAGGATAAAGATAAATAGTATTGATAACACAGGATTATTGTAGGAATTAAATGAGATCATGGATATAAAGCATTTAGCTCAGCCTCTGCACGCAGAATGTTCCCAATAAATGGTAATGAATCCCTATGGCAGATTCCCACCTCTAATCTCATCCTTTTTGCCCCACAAGAAATATTTCTAGATATGATCAAAAGAGGGAAAATTAATAGAATAAGCCTTTTAGCTCTACAGTTGGTATTTTCTACCGAACAATAGCCTTACCTGTTTTGCTCTCCGTATGGGGTATGGGCCTGTGCCTATCAAAAACTACTGAGTTCCCTTCACCATTCTAAATAATGTTTGTCACATCTTAACATGGAACACAGTATATCCTGAGAGAAGTTTGACCAGTTTTTGTTAAAGAGTTCTAATTGATAGCCACAGGCTGTGCTTTTGAGTTATTTAAATTCCCCTCCAATACCACAAAGGAACAAGTCTCTGCTAAGTGGGCCTTGGCAGGATGCTCCACAGAGATTCTCTATTTCTCACTCTCTGACTCCCATCCTTCCCTTCATGATCTTCTCTAGCTGCTGCTTCTTTCCTCTCCCCTTTCTTAGAATGTGATAAGTTGGTCCCAACCCCTACAGTTCCTTTTTATGTCTTTCAAACTCTGCAACTCTTTGGCCATTCAGTTCCCACTGGATCAACAGATGGACAGAAGTTGGTGGTTGGGTGTGAGGGATGTTTTCATTTTGGTCTGTGGCTCTTTTTCTCTGAATTCCTTGATGTTAAATACAATATGTAACTGTGAGGATTGAACTCCTTCTGTAAAGTACCTTGTCTATTTGACATGAGCCTTGGGTGTTCCTCCTATTAACATGGCTTTGATTCCATTCCTTAAGAAGTTATAATCCTGGCCTTAAGATGCTAAAGGCCCATCTGCCCCCTTCCTTCTCTGAGCTGCACTAGAAGAACAGCAGCGGTAATGAACGTGCCTCCATCTCTACCATCCAGATAAATGATGGATCCAAAGAGTCTCCTCATGGTTTCTTGGTGCCTCCTGCAAGGACTGAAAGTTTCTCATCATAACTTCCAGGGCATTTTATGACCTGGCTCTTACCTAACATTCCCTCCTTATCTTCTGCCATGGTTGGTCCCCTCACCTACCATTTATTCTTTCTGCCTCTCTATCTCTGCCATGTGGAATGATTTACCATTCTTCCCATTTTCTAGACTTTCCCCATGCCTTGGTTCAAGACTGTCTTCCTCCATGGAACACTCTCGACCCTACTCCATCACTTCATCTGACCACTATTTATTCATTCCTCAAAATTCTACCCATATCGTCACCCTTCCTTGCCTGACTCCCCAGGCTGTGGTAGGTCTCCCACGTCATACCATGCACTTCTCTTTCCTACAGCACTTACACACACTATGACTAGCTATCTCTTCCAATACTGGAAGCCCTTTTTCATTTCAAAGTTTTCAGAAATAAAGGCAAAATGGGTATTTAGTGAGTGTTATTTGGGGATTTAGTTAACTTATTAATTAATCTCAAGTCCAGCCTTTTGTGCTGCTTCAAAGCTGAATTACTTGAGTTCTCTAGAACCACAAGGATGAGAAGGAATGCTCCTTTCCCCCACCCCATAAAATTTGCTTGGTCTTCCTTTGCTTAATAGTCAGCCTCCTGTCCCATCTGGAGAGACTTCTTTTGGTGCTTCAGTGTGGTTTGAGTTTGGATGGATATGCTTGTGTGTGTGTGTGTGTGTTGTCTGTGTGTGTGTGTGTGTGTGTGTGTGTGTGTGATGTAGCAGCTTATCTCATCTTCTATTTGCTTTTAGATTCCTCACTTTGAGCTCATGTCCAAACAGTCAACTTATCACTTCCTGAATTATTTATTGACATTTGAGGCAATGGAATGTGGTCCAGATGGGGATTTCTATCTAATGGAGAAAGTGCTTCCTCACAAACTACACCAGTGTTCCAAAATTGGAGCCTGTGGAAGGTGCAGAATTCTTCAGCTGTCAAGGAGATTGCCGAACCACCAGTCAACAAATGGGGTCAGACTCACAGACTACACATTCATGCACCAGTTACTGAGTTTAGCACCTTCTTCCTCTGCCATGTGCTGTACCAGACACTGTGCTGCAAGGAGGGTAGACTCAGGTCTTGGTATCAAAGAGCTCAAAGTCTGTTGAAGTGAAGAAGAGTGAGCAGATCATTAGGATGGGCTGTGATAAAGGTATGTATAAAAGTAGGGAAGACAGGCTAGAAACTAATGAGGAAGGTATAACAAGACTTGATGTAGGGAGAACAGAACTCATCAGGTCAATAAAGAAGCAAAAACTTTTCCAGATGTGTCATATGAAAAGTGATTTGGGAATGCCCAGAGTTGAGAAGGACCCCAAATTCTGTCCCTATTGGTTTGAATGCCACTTGAAGCAAGATTCTTTGGTACGTTCTGGGAATCAGACAAGACAGCTGAGTAGGTGGTGAAGGAAGAAGTCAGCATGAAGGCATGAGTGTGTAGAGAAAAGACTGCCCCTTGGGAGACTTCCTTCTTCACTCTACTGGCTGAATGTTGAAGCAGGATGAAGGGAGATAAGCAGAATTCAACCTCATTATTTTGGAGCAGTAGCTAGAAACCATCCCCTATCATTCTAAATCCCCTCATCTTCCTACTTTCACCAGGAAAAAGTGGCAAATAGAATGGTGAAGATAAGCAAGATGACTCCCTGAGTTGCTACCATGTAGTTACACCATAGTTAGATCCCTGGCTGACCCAGGACCTATTTTGTGATGAGTAAAGGAAACTTCCAAAGATGAAAAGTCAGGAGGAGATGATCTATGTTCTTGATAGCCCTAACGCTGTCCAGGAGTTGTCCTAGAGTTGTCTTTGATCTTGCTATTATCTCCTAAAGAGTCTAAACCTGGCTTAGTGCAGCTTGGCCCCAGTCCCTCTCTGGTTCCTTTCTTCTTTGAGATGTGACCTCTTCTTATGATCATTTATATGACAACTGCCATATTGACATACAGGTTACCTGAGTTGGGTGCGACCCCTCACTGCACATATGTGGAACCTTAAACCCCAAAAGGGAAAGGTACTTCACTAAGAATGCACGGTTAGGGGCAGGCTTAGTCCTCCCAACTACATTGCCTTGTCTTTTGATGTCTAGCCTTCATTTGGGGGATCTACTCTACCATCTTTAACACACCTGTCTCAAAGATGGCAAGAGAGGACTGGAAAGGATTTAATACCTTGCCTATGATTATGCAGATAATAAATAATGAAAGAAAGCATTTAAGCCAGGAATGTCTGGTTCTTTTTTTTTTTTTTTTTCTGCTACATTGTTTTGAGAGAACAAATCAATGCTAAGAATCATTCATGTCTCCTGAGGGAAACTCATTTCTCAAGTACCTTGAAGTATCCTTAGACATCTAAGAGGATGTATCTTGATGTGTCCTTTAAACATGATCTGTAGCAAACTTTATTCTTGAGAAAACAGGCAGAGATCCATGAGGGATCTTTGTCTTGTCCATTCCTTAAGGGGTTTTATATGACTAGATTGCATATATATGGCTGGAGTGCCTTAGGGGAAGTACTTGAACTTCTTCAGTGACTTATGCTGTCTGAATTGCATCCAGTGCCCTGATTCTTCACATAGCTGGGAAGATTTGTCACATGTTTATGCTATTTTGACAGTAGCTAGCCTGAAATAATCCAGAGGCAAGCAATATTGCTTCTCTAACTGGCATACCCATGGAGCAGGGAAGTTCACAATTAGTCATTAAATGGCTGAGACAAATGTCTTGGATGCCTCTCTTGATAGAGGCATGCAGCAGGGCCATAAGAGAATCTTGTCTGAATGGTGACAAGGTCATAGGAAAGCAGAGGCTGCTATCATTGATACATTCCAGGCACCAGTGAACTATTTCATGTGGTGTCTGAACAAGAAGGAACTTGGAAGTTCATCTAATCCTAAACGCCTCCAAATTGAAGGAGACGAGGGGCTGAAGGGCGTCTTTTCTCAAGTTGTGAAAAACAGAATTTAGAGCTTCTCTTACCCAGAGTTTGAGTCTCTGGTTTAAGCATTCATACAAGCTAAGTAGGGTCAGGTGTAATTAATATTACAAAGAAGTAACTGAGGCAATAATTTTTAAAAAAATTTTTTTATTGTTATGTTAATCACTATACATTACATCATTAGTATTTGATGTAGTGTTCCATGATTCATTGTTTGTGCATAACACCCAGTGCTCCACGCAGAACGTGCCCTCTTTAATACCCATCACCAGGCTAACCCATCCCCCCACCCCCTCCCCCCTAGAACCCTCAGTTTTTCAGAGTCCATCGTCTCTCATGGTTTGTCTCCCCCTCTGATTTACTCCCCTTCATTCTTCCCCTCCTGCTATCTTCTCCTTTTTTTTTTCTTAACATATATTGCATTATTTGTTTCAGAAGTACAGATCTGTGATTCAACAGTCTTACACAATTCACAGCGCTCACCATAGCACATACCCTCCCCAATGTCTATCACCCAGCCACCCCATCCCTCCCACCCCCCACCACTCCAGCAACCTTCAGTTTGTTTACTGAGGCAATAATTTGATAAAGTATGCCCTCACAAGGTCTGCATACAGTTCACCTGGCTCGGGTATACAGAGACTATTGACTACCTAATTCAACTGCCAGACCCTATTTCTTCCTGGTTAACAAAACTCTGATTTTATTCACATGGCCATGTGCACAGGTCCAGATAATCAATCATAATTGGTGTGAACCAATCACAACAATCCCATGTCCTTTCATCAGCGACTTATTCAGACTTGAGCAGACAACCCAGTTCCAGCCAATGAGACATAAAGAGAAGTCACTGGGGACTTCATGATGTTCAGAGCTGTAGCACCCATCTTGTGACCACGAGAGGAGACACTGCATACAAACTGAGGATGGTAGGGACAAAGAACCAAAGGAACTGGAGTCCTTGATGGCAAGCACATCTGGGTCCTCACACCTCTAGATAGCATGCTAATCCAACAGCAAATGGCCTTACAGTTTAGGCCATTAATATTGTTAGTTGCAGCTGCCCTTATTTTAAAGATATATAAAGAAAATTTCCAATAATGGCTACAATTTGGAAATAAAACTTTTGAAAATTTGTTCATTAATGGACTACTACATTCCTCAAAAGCAGAGACTATTACCAGCCTTTTGGTCTTATATTCTCAAGGCCCAGGTCAGGGTCGGCCATTGTGCGGATACTCCTTAAATGTGTGAAGCATAAATACATATATATCTACATAGACAAATAAATTGCAGAGTAAAGTTTGGGATGGGCATGATTAAACTTGAAAATTTAGCATTTGTTGAGAACTTAACAGAAGCCACTCCTTATCCTAGTGGATGTCCCAAACTAGTAGGGTACTGAGGACCAGATGGTATGAGCTGTCTACCACGGGTGCCGGCAGTAAGGAGTGCATTGTCTGTAAGGAATTTTAAAACAATACCACAAATGGACTGAAAAGTTGGTCTGCTCTTTATTATCACCACGAGCCAGAAATCCTAAACAATGTCTATGATAAAATACTCCTTGAGAAAAATCTTTTGTTAGTCTAAATTCTAAACAATTGTTGTGGCGACTATTGAGTTGTAATAATATATATGTAAGCTTTAAATTAACACTTTTTTGTTACTTATCCTTCAATAAACATTCCACACAGAAGTTAATTCTGAGAACTCCCAGGTCTACTGGTAGCACCCAACAGGCAGAGACCCAGCTATGGGCATTCATGTTAAGGCTATGTTTGTGACAATTTAGAACCATTCCAGGGCTCCTGCGTGGCTCAGTCAGTCAATCGTCTGCCTTCGGCTCAGGCCATGATCCCAGGGTCCTGGGATCAAGCCCCGAGGCAGGCTCCCTGCTCAGTGAAGAGCCGCCTTCTCCATGTCCTCCCCACACGTGCTCTCTGTCACTACCTCTCTCTCTCTCTCTCTCTCTCTCTCTCTCTCAAATAAATAAGTAAAATCTTTTTAAAAAGCTTAGAACCATTCCAATTCACATCCTTAGCACTTGTGGTATTACCTATGCTTGTATTTAAATGGGTGATTCCGAATGAACATCAACAACATACTGATTAAAATAGACGAAGGAATAAAACAAAAGTTATCACAAATCTGACATTCGGGGTGACCAGCTGGAGAATTAGTTGCATTTAAACTTAAAACTGAGTGAAAGTACAAGATGTTATGTTATTGGCTAGTCAGTGAAGATTTTAGCTCATAAATGCAATATTGTTCTGAGTGTGAAATTTTCTGGTGTGCGTTTTTCGATGAGGCTAATTAGACACCAAAACCGCTGCTTGAAACAGCTAGAATCAGCCCGATCAATGTACCTTGGAACACCATGCTTTACAATTAGTCCTTGAAGTTCAGCACAAAGCAATGGCGGAAAAGGTCATTAACCGTACAGCAAGATATAAGGAAAGGTATATTTTGCAGAAGAAAAAAAGTCAAACTTCAAAGAAGAATGCAAAAGAAGCAATAAAAGATGTTGGTTTTACATTGCTTGGAGAAATCAAACGGACAAAAGGATGTCGGCCCGCCTCAGGCGTTCTCTCCAGGAGCTGGGGACTTGCTCTACAACAATTGATTGAATAATGGCAATATCAGTTCTCATGGAGCCATTATCTCTGATGTGCGCAGATTTTATCCAATGTAAGACATATTTGATGAACTTTCTGGCGAAGTTGTTTTAGTGGAATTTTCTTTTTTTAGTTTCACAGAGATTTTAAAACTGTAGTATTGACTCCAAAGACACATAATCGGTGTAACAATTTCTGGAGCGTATTGTGAAATGGAGTTTTTATGCATCTGCCAAACTTACTCTATGTATAATATTTTCCTAACTATTTGTATATCTACTGGTTTTTATGAAAGACAATTTTTGAAATTAAAATTAATACAAAGAATTTTTGATCAACTATGAGAGGACATAGATTGACGAGTCTGGCTATACTGTCTATTGAACATAAACAAAGAAAACCAAATTTGACAAAGCCATTGACATATCTGCACAAGGGACAAAAACAGAAACTGTATTATTATCATGTAAATGTAGGTGTAAGCTTTTCCCCCCTTTTAAAAAAAGATTTTATTTATTTGACAGAGAGAAAGAGGGCAAGAGAGAGCACAAGTAGGGAAGAGCAGCAGAGGGGGAGGGAGAAGCAGACTCCCCGCTGAGCAGGGAGCCCCCAACATGGGGCTCAATCCCATGACCCCGGGATCACCACCTGAGCGGAAGGAAGATGCTGAACCGACTGAGCCACCCAGGAGCCCTAGTTTTTTCCCTTTTTTAAAAAAATACATTAATTTACAAGTATTAATCCTCTAATTTTCCCCCTTTTTTTGGTAATGTATTTTCATTATCATGATTTTATATATATATATATATTCATAGAAAAATTTTACTGTCTGTATTGCTTTTCTTGCCACTATTATTATTCATGCATTTCATGATTATTACTGAAGATCATTTTGTTGATTAGAGAAGGGGGTGTTCAAAATTATCTGTCTTTTTGTGTCAGAAGTGCTAGGCTCACCACTTTTCAGCAGCTGTGCTTTACAAATGAGAAAACCAAGACTAAGCAACATGAAGTGCACAATGCCCTAAATTTAAGAACTATCACGAAGACAGTCTTTCATGAGCATTCAGATGACTGCTATCCTTAGAGCCCATACAGCTCACCAATTCAGCCCATGCTTGAGTGCAGCATGGGGTAAAGTTAACTGTAAGCTGATAGAGCGAATGTTGTGGTCAACTTCATGTGTATTCATAAATTTTACTTGAATATAAGTCAATCCCATTCTTGAAGCCTTTCACCCAGAGTCCTTTGCTTCACCCAAACAAATTTTTCCACTAAAAAATAAATATCAACTGCAAAACAGCCTATTTATGTAAGCAAAAACATTATCTAATCCTCATTTATTATGATTCATACATATACAATGTACTTGATTATACTTTTTGGTAATGTTACATTTCTAGTAAAGTTTATTAAAAACAGAACTCTTCAGGAGATGCAAAAGGAATCACTGTGAAAATCCACAATAAACCCAATACTCCGAGCCTAGTTAATGTCGTTCTTGAAGATATACACAGGAAAGGCATATGGGGCCCCTTCTCAGTTGTGTTATACTATATGCTGTTTCCATGGGAATACATACTCAGGAGATGAAATCATAAAGTACTCTAGAAGGTGCTAATATCTCAATGGAGCATAATAACCCGCTGAAAATACCTACATCCACATAAAATGCGGCAAAGGAGAACAATGGAAATTTGGAGGAGGAGAGAGAATGAAAATCTGATATGGCAGACCAAGTTGATACTAACACCATGCTAAGGTTAAAGCTGTATTTAATAACTGTGAGTCACATGTAATAGTAAAATGTCATTGATTACAATTTAATTTGGTCAAGGTCAGTGTTTATCCTTTGAGTATTCAAGTTTCTCTCTTTCAATGCCTCTCTCTCAATCCTGTAGAAGTTCAAGCCAATGAACTTGTTTCATAATTTTTCTATCATTGTCATTATTCTCCATCTTTACATTTATCTGTTAGTTTTCAGGACGTAAGTACCAAATGACTTACAAAGATCATCTCACTTATACTTAGAATGCACTTATCATGTAGAAATTATTTTCTCTTCTATTTTGCTGCTGAGGAAATTGAGAATCAGAGAGGTCAACATAACCGATGAGCAGGATAAAGACTTGAACCCAGGTCCCTTTGATGTTATACCCCAGTTCCTTTTTGATGCCATGGTACATGAGACTCCGGATTCACCTATTTCAGATTTGGCAGCTTACAAACATCCTATGAAATGCGACAGTTTCTTTCAGGTGTGACAGGATTCCTAGTCCAGCTTCAAGCTATCCTAGTACCACCAATCCGTAAGGACTAAAGTACATTAAGAGTTTTCTCTATGAGTCAGATGTCGTGAATGTACTGGCTAGAAGAGAGAAGGTTCAGAATATATGTCTCTAAAGGGAAGGCACAAGAGCAAGGGAGATTACCACAGTAAAGATATCTCAGAATGTTCCCTGCTGGGCCCCACGAACTCATGTCTAAGCCCTATGGAGAGAGGCTGGGACACCAGCTAAAGGAGCTCTTCTCATGAGGGACTCTGATACATGAGTGTCAGCTGGGCTGACCAGATTATAAAATGGAAAGTAGAGCTGGAGAAAGCACACTAGCCCCACACGGAAAATGATATGGTTTGGGGATCAGTTAGAGTCAATTATCTGCAATAATAAACAGACTCAAAAAAGTATAATGGCTCAAGCATAGAGGTGTTTCTTCTTGTTTGCTTGCTTTTGTTTTTGGGGTGTGTGTGTGTGTGTGCGCGCGTGCACGCGCGCGCACACATGCACATACTTACTCAGAAATAGTCCAAGGTTGGCAGTCTGGTCTGGCAGAATGATTCTGGTCACAAGTCATTTGAAGATTTAGGCTCTTTCACCTTCAACGCATAGTTTTCACCATCATCTCAGGCATTAACATCTAGCCAGAGGAAGGAAGAGCAGAGAGGATCACCCATGAGAAGTTCAATGATTCAGGCCTGAAAGTGACATCCCTCACTTCCACTCACACCCCCTGGTTTGAGACCAGTCATATGGCCAAATCTAACTGTGAGGGAGCCTGGGAAATGCAGTCTTGCTGGGTGCTCACAAAGGAAAGGAATCAGGCTGGTGACCACCTAAAAGACTCGGGGGGAATGCATCCCCATTGCCAAGGGCAGCTTTGGGAATGCCAGGTACAACTCAGAAATCAGCATTCTCAAAGAGGATTCCAGTCCTTGCAGTGGGAATGCAACCCCCTGTGGCTTCACAGTCAGCAGGAAAGGCTAGAGGTTAGTGGAAATATACGGATAAGAGCCAGAAGGAAGACGGCTGTTGTCCTGAGGTAGCAGAGATATCTTCTCAGGGCTCGCAGGAAAGGGGGCTGAGTAACAATAGTTACTGCGAGAGTCAAAGACACCCAAAAGCTTAACTGCTAATTTTTAAATATCCAGACAGTAAAAGAAGGACTAAAAAAAGAAATGAATGCTCTTAATAATCATTCCACTTGGAGATTAAAATTATTAACATTTTGGTGTATAGCCTGCCAAATGCTTGCTTGCCTTCTCTCTTACTATCTATATTGTTTTATGTGTATATATGTGTGTGTGTGTGTGTGTGTATATGTGTGTGTTCTTTTTAATGATATATATTTCTGTTTTTTGCTTTTTTCACTTAACCATTAAAGACTCTTGCTCTTACATTAAGTAGATCATATATGATCAAGTCAATTCTTCATAAATCTTAAGTCTTTTTCTCTTTGTATTTATTTATATTCTTTTTGCTTATAAAAGAAAGTTGCAATGAAAATCCTTGTTCATGTATCTTGAATCACTCATCTAATCATGTACATAGGAAAAATTCCCAGACCAAACAACTGATGGATCACATATCACTCATACCTGGGTGCAAAACCCTTAGAGTATGCACATTTAAAAAATTTGAAATGCATCCTCAAATTTCTCTCAAGAAAATTATACTCACTAACCTTAGCAGTATATGAATGCTTGATCCCTATAGTTACAAACACTAGGTATCTTTATAATTTTTAACATTTGCCAAAAAACCAAAGGTGAAACTCCCATTTTTATTTTAATTTGCATTTCTTTGATTATTAGTGAAGTATGGCATCTATTCAAATGCTTTTGGCCATCTTGCATTACTGTCTTTGAATATCTGGCATCTCAGTGCCCCCCCCCAACAAGTGCTATTTCTTTTCAGAAAATTTTTACTATGCCAACGTTTATTTTAGATGAACTTTACAATAATTTAATAAAAAATTGTTTTTATCAAGATTCTCTTAAACATATAGGCTTGCTCAGTGAATAATGGCATCACTAGAGTATTCACACAAGAACCAAGTGTAACTTTTCATTTATTCTCCCCTTTTTATGATATTTGATGGATTTTTATAGTTTTCATGTAAGCTCTGAACCTTTAGTTTTTCAGCTCATTCCTAAATATTTTGTCTTAAGCTATATTTTGTACCAGAATGTTCACCATTGTATTATATTTCTTACCTGCTCCTTCTTGTTACATATGAGTTTGTAAGTTCATTTTTTAACCAGCTACATTATTGGTTCCTCTTTTTATATCTAAGTTTTTAGTTGGTTTCTCGGGTTTTTATGAAATAAGAAATTTGACTTTTTTTCTGAATTTATTTCTCTTACTTTATTTTCTTAATTACTTGCATGGCTTATTTTTCCAAAACAGTGTGAAATAACAGTGGTGATAACAGGTGTGTTTGGCTTGTGCCTGACTTTAAAGGAAATGGCATTGTGTATGAATGTATGTCCGCATGTGTGTGAATATGTACGTACATGTAAGTTTATCATATGAAGGAAATAGCATCTTAATTCTGTTCCTCCTAGACTTTTAATAAGGAACAATGGATAAAAGTTATTAAATGCCTTTTTTTTTTAAGTAGGCTCCATGCCAGCCTGGAGTCCAATGGGGGACTTGAACTCATGACCCCAAAATCAAGAACTGAGCTGAGATCAAGAGTTGGATGCTTAACCAACTGAGCCACCCAGGAATCCCTACTAAATGCCTTTTTATTTTTTTAAGATTTATTTATTTATTTGAGAGTGGGCGTGAGAGACCATGCACACGAGCATGAGTAGAGGGAGGGGCAGAGGGAGAGGGAGACAAGCAGACTCCCTAGTGAGCATGAGCCCAACAAAGGGCTGGCTCCCAGGACCCTGAGGTCATGACCTGAACCGAAATCAAGAGTCAGATGCTTTAACTGACTGAGCTAGTTTGGCACCCCCTGAATGACTTTTAAATATCCATCAAGAAAGTCATTCTTACAGGTAGGTTTTCCATTTCGCAGGGAGTTTCTAAGCAAAAATAGGGGAATCGTTTTAGTTATATTGTATTCATTGCCCGTAACATGGAAGGACAAATCTTTAATTCTATAAAGCCACATCTCCAATAATCTCAAATTTAGCTATGCATTATAAAAACAATTCAGTGTACTCTTTAAGAAACAAATGATGACATAAAAACTGTCTAAGGAGAGCAAAATAATTGTCATGAAACTGAACAAAGATCAAGTAATTATGTGGAAAACCTGGAACTTCATTACCCCAGGGAATTACAAGCTAAAACCAAAATAAAGATGTACATGGGCCAGTAAGGGATAGGTATACGGTTGCTTCGTACTTCGCAAGGAAAGCAAAGAGTTGTTTTTTAAAATAAACTCTTATTATTATTATTGTTGATGGGGTCCTTCAGGAGAATGAAGGCGTTGACCGTTAATGTCCCTTTCAGATCTGCTTAAGCCAAAATGAGGGACCCCTAGAAGTAGTGGCCACTAACAGCCATTGGAAACATGGCAAAGAACGTCAGAGATTTTAGAGGAAGGGAGGGGGGTAGTTTTGTTTTGATCTAATTGATCTGGAAGGATCCACTTACCTAGAGGGGAGGGAAAACAGAGTTGTATTTTCTCTAGAAAGCCTTTCTGTATGTCATCTACCACTTCCATTCCTAATAAAACTGGACTCTTCTCTCCATCTAAGCCTTATACTATTTAGTCTGCCTCTCTTTGGCACTTTCTCTTCTAATTGTTTATGTACTATCTTTTTCCAACTAGAAAATAAGACCATTGAAGGCAAAATTCATGTGTTTATCCCACTCCCACCCACACCCTAGAGCACCCAACACAGGATCCTGTGCACAGCAGATGCCATGCAATAAACACTCACTGAATGAATAAATGAGTGATAAGCATAAGCTTAACTTAGATCCCTTAACAGAATTACTACTGATAATAAGAAGAATGGTAACAATAGCTAATTTTTATGAAGTGCCTAGTATGTGCCAAGACTTTAATATGCATTATCACTTTAATCCTTATAATGGCTTTGGCAGGTAGATATCATTATCCCCACTCAAGAGATGAAGAAACGGGCCTCAGAAATGTCCCCTCACTTGCCAAGGCTCACATAAAAGAGACTGGAAGGCCTTTCTGACATCAAAAACCATGTTCTTTCCAGCGTACCGAGTTGTCAGATGTCAACAGGAATTTCAACTTATTACATGAGCTGTTTGGTGTTCCTTTTCTGCAGAGATTCCTTTGAAGAATTTTGGAAGGAAAAAATATGTTCAAATGTGGGTGGGATTTCCAATGAATTTTGAAATTGGAGAAAATGTATTGCCAAGCACTAAACAAACACTGAATCCGTTTTATGAGTTAATGGATTAAGTTGGATTTCAGTGGCATTCCTGTATTGTACACAGCATACACATGCTCATGCCTTTCTTCAAAGCCTCAGAGCAGTTGGTGTTGATCACAGACACTGCCAACGAGCTAGGCTGAGAATGCTACACACAGTTTGTATCTGAGACTGTCACTCTTTCCAGAAAAGTTTGTAAAAGCATTTTGAAGCCCAAGCGGCCTTCCTGAAAACAGAATAAATGGTTCCCTAAAATATCTTTTCTTAGTTGAAAATATAAAATTTTTGGAGGCAGGAAATCTGTCTTCTTTCTATATAGAGAATCAGTGGCTGTGTAATAGATGCTCAATAATCATTTATTAAGAGAACTGAACAAAATTTAGCACAATGGAGTTTAAGTCAGGTACACCAAATCTGGTTTTCTGTACACAATTCTAAGAGTCCTGAAAGGGAAACTTCAAAATGAGAGGTGTGAGCAAAAACAGAGCAAAACAAACAAAACTCTTAGGCACCAGCTCACGAATGGCCTTATGTATCACGCACAGAGGGAAAGAAAAAATCACTAGAATAAGCACATTGAAAAACTAGACAAGTAATTTTAAATACTGATAAAATTTAAAGCAAGGATAGATAACTGTTTCCAATTTGCATAATGTCAGTCAGGTCAGCTGTTAATTCAATTTCTGGAGCTTCCTGCTGAAAAGAGTCTGAGACCAGATGCAGGCTAAGAGAGGAAAGAGTGTCTTGATCCACTCTTAACACCTGGTAGTTACAGCCCCTACTGGTGACAGGGCTGGTGCTTCTGCTGCGCGAGGATGGAACACTCCAGGCTTAAGAAGAAAAAGAAAAGGTTATGCCTTAGAGAGTTTGGTCTGCCGGTCATTTAATTCAGCTATAAGACTTAGTAAAGAAGCCATTAGTTTCTCTTATAAAATAGATTTGAGGAACTGAATTGCTAAGGATAACTTTTCCTTGATTGGAAACTATGATTGCCTAGGCCTAGGATACAGGCCGCTTCTTTTATTAGTCAAGTAAGAAGGTATATGGGAGGACGGTAGAACCTCTCGGCTGGCTTCTGCTCCGTCCAACACGCGTGCGCCAACGGCCCTGCGCTCACAGGCAGAAGTGGGACGAGCGAACTCGCGAGAGCTGAACGCTAGCATGAGGAAGCCAGACCGTGGCGGACTCTACGTAACAGAGGCCCAACTGCAGCGGTTCCCGGTGCCAAACCACAAATAGTTGACGAAAAAGAACATTGGTACTTTGGTCCTCTGGTTTTCACACGCTGAGGGGCACTGGGAGTTGGAAGTTACCCTAGAGGAGAAAGGAAACCCGAAGTGCTGACTAATAGCAGTTGAACTTCGTGAAAGAAGAGATTTGATTTTAACCGAGCTGTTTGCATGTCTTGAAATTTTGCTGCATTTTATCTTAAGTTTGAAAACAAATGTAGATACTTAACAATTTGTGTTTTTTCATTTAAAAACAGTACTGGCTACAATCTGTGTCATCCCTCTTTCGTGTAGTCCTGCAGAGCAATACAAGGAACATCTCTTTTAAATCTGACCACTTCTTTTTGTTAGGTCCATTTTTTCCCCTTGGTGGTAAAAATTTTAGTGGTACAAAAAATGATAAAAAAGAATGAATTATGTCATACCTCTACCTATAAGATGACTCTTTTTACGATCAGTTTAAGAAAGTGGGCCCGTTGTTCTAGGAAACAGAAGACTAGGAAAGTTGAGAATTCTAATTTAAAAAATAACACGTTTGTGCTTCTTCATCTTAGCCAACAGCAGTATCTCATTTCTTCACAATAGCTGAGTCTGAATGATTTTCAGCGTTACTGCGTCTGAGCTTTCTCTTGTAAAGTGCTTCAAGTCTGTTTTGAAAATAGGGTATGAAACAAACAAACAAACAGGCATTGCTTAGACCTTCTAATGCCAATTCCAGAGCTCCTTCCCCACACGATGGCTGATTCCGCTAGACTATCTTGAAAAGAAATAAAAAAATTTTATTAATGAAGTATCTCAAGGAATGAACACCTATTCCAGCCCTGTTAGTCTTCAGAAGTTGATGATCTTTGGCAGCCATTCCAGAGATCTACGGACGCGTGGTGCCGTGCTGGGCCCAGTGAAACCGTGTACTCCTGGCCCCCCAGCAAAGACCCAATAGTGTCTGCTCCTTGGTTCTCTCCAGTCCAGGCTTGCCGAGTCCCCATCGCACACATACCATCCCCACTTCTCCCCCAAATGTCATCTCATGAGTCACGATAGCAAATTTTCTACTTAAATCCACCCTACCAACTCTTTTATACCTTCAGAGGCCTTGATCCTGATAATGGTGCTATCCAACCAACTCACTGATTTTACTCAGTTTTAATGGGTGTTTTCATGGAACACAGTGGCTGCAAACATTTTATGAGTGGTTCTACTTGCTGTCCTTCAAATATTTTTTTGATCACCAATTCTGTCTTTTGGTTTATGTGTCCCTTCCACTGAGATGGTTTTCTTCTTGCGTCCAACTTCTTTAAGGACCCAACTTACTTTTCCTTCATGCCTTCCATGCTCATCCCTGCGGAAAGTGGTCTCTCTTTCATATGAATTTCTGTAGAATTTATCTGTGCTTCCCCTCCTTTTTTCTTATCATAAAAAATAGTTTTTAGCTGAATACCTTAACCTCCCGAAAAGATGGCAAGTTCCTCCAGAGTAGATCTTTGCCTAATCCGTTAGGTGCCAAGAACCTAATAAAAGCTCAATAAATTATTTTTTTATACTATGAACAAGTGAGAGCATAAAATTTTAAAATATACTGCTATTAGATGTATGCACTATTAGATTCTACACTGCTTCTAGGACTAACAGTCAAGTCTTAGAATCTTTATAACAATGAATCGTGGTTCCCAATCTTTGAAACCCGTGGTATCCTCCCATTGCTTGATTTTGCAGCAACATACCTCCCCCATCTGGAAAACGATTCATGGCATGATTTGGGGGGGAATATTTTAAACTAGGTTTCTATTAAAATATTTCTTTGGATAACTCTTATGAAGTAGGTTTCAGGATTATAAATCATGGTCAAGTAAACCAATGTTGACAGGCATGAACATACTCATTATAGGCTATATTAGTTTCCTAGGGCTGCCATTAACAAAGCACCCCAAACTGAGTGGCTTAAGACAACAAACATTTATTCTCTCACAGTCCTGGAGACTGGAAGTCGGAAATCAAGGTGTTGGTAGGGCATACTTCTAACACCATCACATTGGGCTTCAGTCTAAAGTTCCATAACTAGACAGCAATAGGGTTAATAAAATCTTAGCTTCCTAACTTCAAGACAGTGCTTTCTACTGCCTCAATGTGTATGAAATTTTGCCATATTTCATGTGGATGAGGCTTTTCCTCTTCAGCAATCCCTACCCTAAATGTTCATACTTCCTTCTCATGGAAGAGGCATTTTTTTCTCACGGTATCAGTGTTCTCTTCGATCTTAGCAAGGCACAGAGGCTGTATAATAGTGTATTCGTTGGAACTGGAACCCAGTGAATTATCAATAAAGCCATCACATTTTTAAAGTCTCTTTCATTTCAACTTAATATTAGAACTGCTAAAGAGATTGAAGCATGGTTTTGACATTAAGGAATTCATTCCTTGCTCAAAAGGCAGATGCTTGAATAAATAACTATAATATATGGCAGGTTCTAATGAGCATTACAATTTGAAAACCGTCTTTGACATCAGAAATATAGCACTCAGTGAAGTTTACATGTAATTCTCTCTCATCATTTCTCTTTGAAGAAAATGAGTAAGTGATTCAAAAATACTTTTCATTGAGATTAATTTACTCATCAGCTTTATTATGGGGTTGGTATTTTCCCTGAAAAAGAACACATACCTCCAAACAGAAGAATGCCAATTCACACAGGTACATCAGCAAATATTAAAAGACCAAGTCCTTGCACTGTATCCTTAATAAATGGTTCACTTGCTGAGGGAAGAAGGAGAAAGGGAGAGAGGAGGGAGGGGGAGAGGAGGAAAAGGGAAGGAAGAAAAAGGAAAAAAGGAGGGAAAATCTTTTCTGAAAATAAGAATGAAGGAAGATGACTCATGAAGCCAGGAGCAGACCACATCCAATCCATTCCAGTTTGTGTGATCTCTGAATGAGACTTTTGCATTTCAAAGTCCTCACTTGTAAAATGATGGCTTTTCTATCCCCCCCTTGGCTTGTAAGGATTTAAATTACAGAAGACAGCAACTGGAGGCTGCCGGTACCTGGCAAACCCTCACTAACCGGTATAACAAGTTGTTACATTAATTGAGCACCTACTTTAAGGGAGCTGCCTGTCATCTCATTTAGCGTCTCTGCAGCATTAGCTGATTGAAGGATTTCAACCAAAATCTGGTCACAATAACTCCCTGATGTTGCAGACAAACACATGAAAAATGATCAGTGATTGAAATTTTTACTTTTGGACAAACTCCTTCAGTGACATTGACACATTCCTTCTGGTTGCACCTCTAGACACTCACATTTTCTGAAATTAACTCCAGTGGCTCAAATCACAAATTAAATTCCAGTAAAAATGAAAGCTTCAATAAATCAACCCACCAAATCTCATACTTCAAGGGTGATTCTATATATCACGTAGAAAGTTAAAGACTTTGTCTTGAAGAGAGTTCTATGTATCAGAGAGATCTTTTTAAAAGTGAATCATTTATGGCTAGAATAGGTCTTGAGTTGACCTTTAAAAAATATACCCACCGCCTAATTATCACAGTAATCTGGAGATGATTCAGGCTTATGCTCAGTAATGTCATTGAAAAGGTGCTACTTCTGAAAACTGCTTTGTTTATGATGCTGCACAAAACAATGCAAAGCTTCATCCTGATGGTTAAGCAACAGTCTCTTTTTGTAGATGTTCTATTGTCTTTGCTTCAGGAAGAAATTTTAATAGTTCTTCCCCTCAAACAGATTTTCCCCATGTGTCCTCCCTTGCTGCCATGCTAAGCATTTTATGAGAAAGCTGAATAAATATTCCAAATCATGATAATACTTCCTTATATACTAAACTTTCATTTTTTGAATAATATTTGGTTATTTACTATAAGCAGAGCTTTGTACTAATAACTATTTAGTTAGTTATTTGCAATCAGGTGAATTTTGCATGTATTTTCTCCCTTAATCATCCCAACACCTTTGTGCATGGGAGGTACTATTCTTAAAATCACTCAATGAGAAAAGACACTATGACCCAGAGAACTTAAGTAACTTAATCAAGTTCTTATAATAATGGAACCAGGACTCAAGCCCAAGCAGTCAGATGGCAGAAGCCAAGCTCTTCATAATCCCTGTTCCATACAGTCACCTGGCTGGCCATGACATACTAAGGGGAAAATGCAAATTTCAGAACAGCATATATAGAAGGATCTTTAGTGTGATATATTTCTTTGGTGTATGTGGACAGACATATAATAGGATATATACATATATATATGTACATAGGCCTGTATATTTTTATATAAAATAAATATCAAATACAGTGAGAGGTATATAGGACTTTCTATAGTAAACACTTCCTATATGCTGGATGTTTCACATGCATGATCTCATTTACTTCTCAAAATAACTCATTAACATGTGTACCATTATCTCCCCCATTTTATAGATGAAGAGAAGCTCAGAAAAGTAAAGAAATTTAACCAAGGTCACAGAGCTAGCAAGTGGTTAAGAATCAGCCACATAACGATACTCACACACACATACACACACAGTTGTATATACACAGACACATACATGCATGCATACACATATGTATACACGTATATATACATTTTTAAGAGATTATTTATTAGAGAGAGAGAGAGCATGCGAGGGGGAGGAGGGGCTGAGGAGAGGGAGAGAGAGAAACTTGAGCAGACTCCCCGCTGAAGAGGGAGGCTGACGCAGGGCTCGATCTCACAACCCTGAGATCATGACCCAAGCCAAAATGAAGAGTCAGATGCTCAACCGACTGCATCACCCAGGTGCCCCACAGGCATGTATACATTTTTTTTTTAAATCAAAAAAGGGACCTTCAACTAACATAGCTTAATATATCCTTTCCCACTACAAAATGAACTTTAAGAAATTGATTCCCAATATGCGATCTCCACTGGCCATGACTGCCCTTTCCTGAGTCACTTAGGAATGGACACTGTCCTCGAATGCCTCATGAGTCTTCTTTGTCTTTTCTTCCATCGTTTCTTTGGTTAACCAGATTCCCTTCAGAGTGGCACATTCATTTCTCAATGGCAGGGATCTCTTCAATTAGATCACTATCAGGTCTTATGGACTGAGAGACATTTTACTTCTTTCTGGTGAACACCCCTCTATTCCAGGGGTCAGCAAATTATCGCTCTGTTTGTTTGTTGTGTACGGTCCATGATGTAAGAATGGTTTTTGTTTTTTTAAAATGGTCCAAAAAAAATCAAAAGAAGAACAATATTTCATGACACAGGAAAATTATATGAAATTCAAATTTCCATGTTCATAAATGAATGATCGCTGGGATACAGCCATGCCCATTCCTTTGTGTATTGTCGAAGGCTGCTTTTGTACTGCAGTGGCAGTGCTGAGTAGTTGCAACAGAGACCATCTGGCTTGCAAAGTCTAAAATATTTACTATCTGGCCCCTTCACAGAAAATGCTTGCCAACCCCTACTCTACTCTAATGCATTGTGTGTTTATTTAAAGTTCAACTTTCTGGGAGCTTCTCTTCTTTCCAAATTCATTCAGGGCACCTCACTATTGCCCCATGTCCTCCTTTGATCCCTCAAGGACAAGCCACTTTCAAACAATCTTTTTCTAAATATGGCCCCAGTCAACTGTTTCCTCATCACATAGGAACGTTGCTACAGTTCCTACTGGTCTTAGAAAACAGGGGTATGGTACAGTGGGTGATGGATGGAGAGCCCAGTTACAACCTTTCTCCTCTCTGGGCCTCCATTTTCTCATCTGTAGAATGAGTGCCTTAGACTTGATGGCTGAGGTTATTGTTACTAGGGCATCCTGTATTTGCACTAGTTCAAATCAATACTGACTGAACATCAACCATATGCAGTGAAGAAAAATGAATATAAACGGAGTTGAGTCCTTGTTTTCAGTGAGCTCACAGCCCAGCACTTGTCTGGATTGCCCAAATATTAGCTACCCAGATGTACAAGGTAGAAAAATGCTCCCTCCCCTCCCTACTCCCACCCCCCAGATATCTACACCCTAATTCCCAGAACCTGTGAATATGTCATAAAGCCACCTTGTTGACTCCTATCCTACAGGATGTCTCATATGTGACCCATCTGGCCCCTGTGCAAATTTGGATATGCCATTTCTGGTATTATCCAATGCAGTTTCCTGAAAAGTGTACTGAAGTCTGGGCACTTAGATACTTATAGATAGATATGGATCCCATCTATATAATTAACATTTATTGATTATCTACCATGTGCAAGACTCTGCTGCTGCCCAGTGTGTGATTCTCCGCCCCCCCCCCCCCCCGGCCACCACCATCAATGGTTCCTCCAACCTGGGTATTGGCTCCACTTGTCCCCATATTATGATAATGCTTTGAATGATTTCATCTGCCTAGGAAATAAAGCCTAATACATAAAAATGTATCTTTTTCTTACCAACATCATACAGAAAACTCAGAACTCCTGAACTGATAAATTCCGCTCCCAATTATGGGAAAGCACACAATTCTGGGCAGTCATTTTGAAGTTTGAAAAAGATTTGTAGGTCAGCCTTTTAGGGGTTTGGAAACCACAGACCAAGAACCACTGTTGTTCTGGGCTTGGATCACTAAATCCTGACTTCACAGCTGCCCATCAGAACCAAAAAGCTAGCAAGATGTGCTGCTCAGCTGGGTCAGCAAAAATGAATACATTCTCTCCCTCTTTTCCTCTCTCTTTCTCTAGAGAGACTAATCACAGCCCTGAATGCTTGTCCAATGTTCTGAGGAGAATTAAACAAGTTCCATGCTCATTATGTTCTTTGTGTTAAGAAGGAAACAGGGGAAAACCATTTGTGATGAGAGATAAACTGCCCTTTGGAATGTGAGTTACTGTTTCCAGGCTGCAAGAATGGAGATGAAAAAAGCTCAGAACAGCAGGGCATACATGACCAAAACCAGGGTGCCAAGAACTAGAATGGATTGCTGAGAAGACATAAAGAACAGAGAGGTGTTATAGGATTGCTTAGTCCCATGTCACTCATGCCGGGGCTGATGCATGCTACTTAGAAGGTCAGATTTTCTTTCTAGAAGACAAAGGTGGGATTTGCTTGCTTTCGGGTAAATAAAATGCTTCCATTACATAATATTGAACAAATAAATGAATGGATAAGTGAAGAGATATCGCTAATTGCTATCATTTTGCTAGTCTCTGTGATAGATATTTCTCATATGTGATCTGTTTTAATCCGTATAACAACACTATAAAACTGGCATTTGTATCCTCATTGGTAGATAAGGACATCGATGGTCAGAGGGGTAGAAGGGACCCTATTATTTGCTGGACACTATATGCTAACGAATTTTTAAAATATAATTATTGTTATTTAACCCTCATTTAAAAAAAAACAGGGCTCCATATTATCCCCATTTCTTGTATGCAGAGAATAGGGATTCAAAGAGATGATATAAGTAAATAGTGACTAGAATAGGGATTCAAAGAGATGATATAAGTAAATAGTGACTAGCCATATGAGTCATGACGTCTTGCAACTACCTGGCCGCGTATCCCTGGGACATCTAAGTGGAGATGCCCTGCTGAGAATTGGAAATCTATCCCAAAAGACTTACAGATGGAGACAGGCTGCACATGGCAAAACAGACAGGAGAATTTCGAATTAAAGCTGAGCCTGAAAAGTTGAATTGCTTTAGTGTGGCCAACTATGAGGAAAGAAGTGGCAATGATGTACTATGACAAAGCTGCAATAAATGAGAGCAACCAAACATGAGCTTTCTTCTTCCCTGAGACCCCTGACAGATCCCATGAGCACTTCGCCTCTGCAAGTGTCACTTCCGGCAGCTCAGTCTCAAGTCCCTCCTGGAAAACTGCAGCCCCTTTGAGTTACGGACACCATGGTCTCTGTGGATTCACAGTGAACATTCATGAAAGAATAATCTACACTCATCGTTTCTATGTAGTGACATCTCATTCACTCCTCAATCTGAGTGATTTTTTTTGTATTCCCATCGTGCATCCGGCGCTGCACTCACGGGGGCCTCCATGTGCAATGGCTGCCAAGCACACAGGAACATTTCAGAACTCCTTTTGCTCGACACTGCTGACTGCCAGTTCTTTCGAGAAACCACTTTAATTAATGGGTTTGGGTGATACCTGATTCCATGTTTTTCCTTTCCCCTTGAGTTATTCCTTTGGCTTTTCCCAAATTTTTCTTCCTCTGCCCATTCCTTAGGGTTGGTGGACACCAGAGGCCAAAGGAGAAGACTCTCTACACTTCCCTGTTGATATTTCATTTCCCTTGGCTTCAGCTACTGCCCAACTACATGCCTAGGAGAGAATGTTTTCTTGCCTCGTCATCTTCTAGAGGTTCCTTGCATTCCTTGGCTCATGGCCCCTTCCTCCAACTTCAAGGCCAGAAGTACATCATCTTTATATATTTCTCTCCCTCTCTCTGACCTCCACGCCTGTCGTCATATCTCCTCTAATTCTGATGCTCCTGTGTCCTACTTACAAAGAAACTTGTGATGACACTAGGCCTACCTAGAGAAACCAGGATAATCTCCCTGTCTCGAGGTCTTTAATTTAATCACATCTTCAGAGTTCCCTTTGCCATATAAGGTAAAATTCACAGGTTTGGGGGATTAGGACATGGACATCATGGGCCAGAGGGGGAAGCATTATGCTACCTACCATACCATCTGTGGTTGCTTTTTCGGCGATGACACTATTCTTTACCTTGTTGTCCAAGCTAGTAAGTTGCAGTCATCTTTGAAGTTTTGTTTCCCCCACACGTATCTAAGTCATCACCAAATTCTACAAACTCCACCTCCTAAATCTCCCTCCATTATTCCTCCCCACACCTACTTCCTCTGTGCCATCTGAACCTTTCCTGCTCAGGCTGACTCTACATAATTCGATTCCAGTACTAAGCCCTGAAATAAAAATATATAAATCTTGAGACATGTTTGGGAAACTTTTTCTTGATATTTTAGTAGGGAAGAAAAGCACACTGTGACAGAGATCTAGGTAAGTGGTCCATTGAGAGGATACTGTAACAGAGCAGCAAGCCCTGTGGGGGAGGAGTCAGAGGCTAATTTTGAGTTACGGCTGGCTATCTCTAACCCCCTCACATCTGGCAAGTTATTGGAGTGCTTTAATTCTTGGTTTCCTCATCTGTAATACCTAACTTGTAAATTATTCAGAGACTCAAACTGCAATGACGTAGGCATTTATACGGCTCATATGTAAGTTGTTAGTAACACACTTTTGATTCAAAGGACAAGCCATTATATAAGCATAGTCAGCCAGAGCCTGGAAACATTTTAATATTCAAAAACTCAGCCGAGGCAGTCTCAGGCCAATAAGCACCGACTTGTCTGTCTCTCAAATACTTACAACTAGGCAAGGAGCAACTCTCTGCTCATTTTTGTCTAGGGGTAGATTCCATTGTTATTTTTATACAATTGGAGGGGTGCTCTTTAAGAAAAATAACACTGAATTATGAATAAAACATACATTATAAAGGGGGGGATTTACTTGGAATGAGGAATGAAATCACAAAACAATAGAAAATCTTTCTTTGCAAATATTACAAAATCATATGACCACGTGAAAGAGGCTTGAGCAAGTGAGTAGCCTTGAAGCTTAAATTTTAGCAGCTTCAGAGTAAATCTCTTTCTGCTTTGTCTATTCCTGTATTTAAAAAAAAAATCCACAATTCTTATATTCTTAAACATCACGATTACCACCAACCCTGACACATATAAAAAACCTTCCCTATTTGCAAAATTGAGGTGCTAAATATACTACTAACAAATGTCACAAATAAATGTCACATGGATTCTGCAGCTTGCTAAGCATTAAACATTCCTGCTACAAATTCGTTTCAGTACTGCATTAACACAAATCTGACTGGTATGGGGATTCATTCTAAATTCCAAACAGAGCCGTGAGGAACAACAGAAAATGTTTGCTCCTTAAAGGACTAGATACACATACCAAGAGACAGTCAAACTTATGTAATTGCTATACATCCTGGGAATCATAACTGAAATGAACAGATAATAAATTGATCTATTATTTTTTTAATGGAATTTGTGGAGTGAATGTCACCTCTCCGCCCCATCAGCGGAGATGGATAGACACAGGGAATTGCTGTGGGTGCCATAGTGCTCTGCCCAGATCTGCTCTTCAGAGCCAAAGCATCATTCCCTAGAAGATGGGGATGTCAGCTACACCCTCACTGGGGATTGCCCTCAGCTTTGGGAAACTGCCTCTGGAACGGCTACCTCCTCTCCCACTCGTCTGCCGTAATGCAAGGCTACAAATGCCCAGCCCCTTGCCTCAGCTTAGAATAACTCTGAAGAGTCATCCTAGCTCCAGAACTTCCCTAGGGCCAGCTAAAGTGTCGTTGGCAACCACACTGAGGGGCAGCTCCTCCCTCTTCCCAATCCTGCTTGCCTGACTATGTGATTACAAGTGTTAACTCCTGAGACCATTGCCTAGTCAACTCTTATATTGGAGTCTATTTTTAAGAAACCAATCTAAGATAGTTTACACCAGAAGTGCTCCTAAAAGGCATACTCCAAAATGAGATCTGGAGATAGATTACTCAATGGACAGCTGCAGAGAATGTTAAATTCTTAGACCCAGCAGATTTTCTACACAAAGCAAGGGCTGGAAAGGGAAGGAGTGCCACAGAGGCAGGGATGGAGGCTCTGGCTGAGCCCAACAGCATGGCCTCATCAAGGATGATCTTGCAATCGCCATTGCCAATATCTAGAAACAGAAGCCAATAACGAGCCCCTGATGGAGTACTGCCCTTCAAGAAAACCAATCAGTCCCTTGGAGGTAAGCTAACTACATTGCTTTGTGTGTGATACTGACTGAGGTCCAGCTGTTTTCTAGAAATGGGTTTCCTTTCCTGCCTGCAGAGCCTTGGCCAGCACAATTATCTAAGAAATCACAGAATATTTGATCCGCCAACGTGGGATACCACACAAGACTGTCTCAAATCAAAGGTCCCATTTTCCAGGAATGGAGGTGCAACAGTGGGCATATAACCATGAGATTCCACTGTTCTTTTCATAATCCATGCCACTCAAAACCCACCAGCCTGACAAAATGGTAGAAGAGACTCTTGAAGATTCTGCTGAGGTGCCATCTTGGAGAAGATATCCTGCTAAGATGAGGCAGTGTCCTCCAGGAGGTGGTTGTACCCTAAATCAATGATCATTATATGGTGATATATCCTCAATAGATAGAAGACATGGATCTAGGGGCCAAGGGATGGAATCTAAAGAGGACTCAATTACCACGATCCCCTATGACGCACCTGGAGGACTTACACTTCCCATCCCTGAAGTCTTAGGCTCTACAGGTCTAGAGATCCTACTTCCCCTAGGGTAAATAGTCCCGCTTGGGAACACAATGGAAATCCCATTAAACTTTCAGCTCTGGCTATCACGTGGTCACTTTAGGATCCCCATACCAAGAGAACAGCAAACGGGGAAAGAAGTCCCCACACTTACAGAAGTAATTGATATTGATCGATAGCAGGAAGAAGTTGCTAAGAAGTCAGCTATCAGTCTGTCAATTCTTGGCTGATGATCTTTTCTTCATAATTGCTTTTAAGATATTTTTTTCATCTTTGGTACTCTGAAATTTCAGGTGCAGATATCTTTTTATTGATCTTGCTTGAAATTGACTCTGACACTGAGCATTTGTTTGTTTATTTGTTTTTCACCAATGTTGGAAAATTCTCAGGTATTATCTCTTCAAATTTGGCTCTGTCTCTATGATCTCATTCCAGAATCCCAGTTAGACATATACTGGAAACTGCTAACCAGGGGCCACATTAAATTAAACGTATACTTTGGGGCTTTTGGGCCACAGAGGTAGAGTGAATTCTAGACAAGTGGGTAGAGGCAGGTTTGTGCTTAGATATTCTCAAGGGAAACATACACTGTCATCCCTCTAACTCCCTGTCCAGCCACTCCACCTAGAGTTAAGGCCAAAAAGGTCAAGGATACTGTTCTCTCCTCTGTGGAGCAGGTTTTACTTATATCACACATTTAGCATATCTTGGTGGATTTCTATTTCTTTGCAGTAATTTCTATCATCACTTCTCACAGTGCTCAGGTCCTGGACTTTATCTCCTCTGGTCTGCTTTCCTGACCTATTAAAACGAAGGACCTAAGATCTGCAGCCTGCACTTACTGACATCTCTGGCATCACACTTTCTTGTATTTCTCTCCTCTAAGTGTTTTTCTTACTTTACCATGAGCTCAGTCATGCTTTTACAAAATGACTTGCTCTAAGCCTCTAGGTTACCTCTACAAGGAGTGCTTCTCTGCCTAACTATTCCGCCATCTTGTTGCACAAAGATATCTAAAATTCCTCAGTTTTTAATAATTTCCAAAATTCCCAACTCATCTTTCGGTCCTCAGAAGACCTGATTTAGAACTCAGTTCTTCTACCTTCTAGTTCTACAAATGGGACACGTTAATTCACTTGCCCTTTTCTCAGCTCCCTGTAAATAAATGGAGGAGGAGATGATCTTACTTCACAGGGCATAGGGAGGACTAAGTGACCCTCATCTCTACGCTAGTGCAAACTAGGGGCACAATCTTATTTACTCTGAGTTTGAGCTGTGGTGTTCAGTTCGAGAGAACATGTGTCCATTCAGGGCTCGCTGGCCACATTCCTCTCTCTAGCAGTGACAGATCTGCCGGGCTGCTCTATGTCCTCTGACACTTTCGCTGGAACAACCAGTGGAGGTTACCATAGCAGATGGAGCCAGGACTCCAGCAGGCCCCTTCTTGCAGAGGTCTCTTAATTTTCCCTGAGGTGAAAGGCATTTGGGGCATTTGTTAAATGTTCGTGAACTTTGCCAGGTTTTCCTAAAAGTTGATTCTATTTCATTTTTTCTTTCTTTTTTAAAATGTTTATGAGGCCACTGAAGTTGCACCCATTTTTTTGTATGTTTTCAGAACTCCTGAAGTTTCTTTCTCATGTTGTGGCTTGTTGCTGCCGAAATGACCATGTTATTCTTTGCAAACCAGGAGAGTCTATTCCCAAATCAAAAAACTTCGTGGAGTGATTAATGTCCCCATTGCATCATCCTAGCTTAATTCAACTATAGATGAATGGTGGATACACGCGAGGTTTTCCATTCCCTAAGACAAAGCTTAAAAGTCAAGTCCCCTTTGCAACTTTCCCTGACTTTCCCCTTCCACCCCCTGAAGGTTAGTCACTTTCTCCACAGTGCTCCCTCAGGACTTTATGCAAACATCATCTTAAAAAAAAAAAAAAACAAAAAACCTTTGGCTTGGTGTCTTGTCACTATTTGTTTACATAGCCCAGGAGATGTTCGGTCTCCTAAGAAAGGGCATCTAGCACAGTGCCTACCATGTAGGAGGTGCTCAATGAGTATTTACTGAGTCAAAACAAGAAGGTTTTAAAGTTAAGTTATCTTACATGCCTACAATTACATAAGATTACTGCTTAAACTCAACGAACCTAATATAAAAAAGGCCAAAGCATAATTATTATATCCTAGTGAAGAGATAGCACTTTTTAAAATGTACTTGAAGGCCTTTGAGGCATAATATTTCCTGAATTCTATTTGGTGTTATTTGGATGGCTTAATCGTGGGGTGCTTTTTCTGACAGAGGAATTAACTGTATTGGGTCCACAAATGCCAGAGCAAGAAGGGGATTTTGAAATCATGCAGCTCAACAATGTCTATTTCCTTTCTCTGCTTTATTTTCTTCAGAGTACTTATCATGAGTTCAAAGTATATAATTTTAACATTTCCAGACTCTTTTTCTATCTCAGTTGTTAGATTATAAATTCCATGAAAGCTGGACCCTTACTGTCATGTTCACTGCTGTTTTCTTACCTCTTAAAATAATGCCTGAGGCATAGCAATTTCTTACAAAAATATTTGTTGGATGGAGGGCTGGATGGTTGGAGGGATGGATGAGAGGATGGATGGATGAGAAGATGGAGGGAGAGGTGGCTGGGTAGGTGAGTAGGTAGGTGGGTAGATGGGTGGATGGATGGATGGATGGATGGATGGATGGATGGATGGATGGAAGGATGGATGGATGGATGGATGGATGGATGGATGGATGGATGGATGGATGGGTGGGTGGATGGGTGGGTGGGTGGGTGGATGGTTGGGTGGGTGGATGGGTGGGTGGGTGGATGGATAGGTGGGTGGGTGGATGGATGGAAGGATGGTTGGATGGATGGATGGATGGGTGGGTGGATGGGTGGGTGGGTGGGTGGATGGTTGGGTGGGTGGATGGATGGGTGGGTGGATGGATGGGTGGGTGGATGGATGACATGCAAATGTGAAAAGGGAATTGTAGGCTTAGATTCAAGTATTCTTATTCCCAGTCCAGCATCCTTTATACCCCAGAACACTGCCCCGTCTTTACATGAAATAGCTCAAATCCCCAGAATTGAACCTCAAAAATCTCTATTTTATTCCCTGAAATTTGTTGGTCAGCCATAGTCCAGGGTCTAAAATTCTCACCTGTAAATATGTTTCTCTGTCTTAGACACCCTCAGTAGATGTCAGTGCAAGATGGCATCAGTCAAGTATTCAGGAACAAAAAATAGGAGACACTTTCTGCCGATGTGCTTATGAAAAATTACTGGAGCACCCGTCCATTCATTTACCCAACAAACATTTAGGGAAAGCGTATTTTGTGCCAAGCAAGAATTCTAAGCATTTGGTTACTTCAGTAAACAAAACAAAAATCCCTTTCCTGGTGGAGCTTAAGTTCTGTTTCGGGAGAGGGATGGGGAGATGGACAAAAATAAGCATAATGAGTAAATTAGATAGTTTGGCTAGACAGTGATAACTGCTATGGAAAATAATAGAGCAAGGCAAGGTGGGTGAGAGCATGGGAAATACCATTTTCCTGGTATGGGAAATACCATTTTCCTCTGGCCCCTGTGTCAGGAATGATCTGTAGAGGAACAAGGGCAGAGGCACGGAGACCTGCAGCGAAGCCAGAGAAAGTTCCACTGCACAAATCACACACACCCACACACGCACACCTTCACACACACACACACTCACATACACATCCACACACATTCACTCACACACACCCCCACACCACACTCACACCCACACACACACCTCCACACACACACACTCATACATATCCACACGCACTCACACACACCCCACACATACCCATACACACACCCCACACCCACACCACCCCACACACACCCACACCCCACACTCCCACGCACCCAAACACACCCCACACACACCCACACCCACACCCCCCACACCCACACACCCCACACATCCCCACACATCCACACCCATACCCCACACACCCACACACACCCCACACATACCCATACACACACCCCCCACACCCACACCACCCCCCACATACCCACACCCCCCACATACCCACACCCCACACACCCACACCCACACCCCCCACACACACACCCCACACACGCACACCACCCCCCCCCCACATCTACACACACCACACACACACACAAACACACACAGTAACAAATAATCCATCAGTATGGGAAGCTGGCTTATGCTGAGTCCAAAAGGAAGCCCTGTAGATTGCAGACACAATACTTGCTCCCTAACCAACTGGTTGTGCCTCTCCTCCTTTGATTAGATCCTTGGTAACATCCCCACCACAGGTGTACCCAGCCTTTTTTCACATTTTCAGGAAGAGGGCACTTGCCCTCACTCAACACAGCCAGCTCGACTTCCAGACATCTGGGATGGTTCTTACATTCTTGAGTTAACCTAACTGAAATCTACCTTCACTGTTTCCATCCACTGCCCTGGTTCAGCAAACACATCAGAGTCAGAGGGAAGGCACATAAGCTTTGGAGCAGTCAAGGCCTGTGTTTGAGGTATAGCCCCACCGGTGCCTAGCTAAGTGACTTTCCGCAAGGCACAATTTTTTCTGAGCCTCTAATTGATAAAATAGGGGTAACAGTTGCATAATAGGGACTCATTAAATGCTACTTCCTTTATTTTGGCACTCATCTGAATACCATACTTACCAAAATAAAAACAGCATGGCCTCTGTCTTCAAGGGGGCAGACCTGCTCTTCTGAACGTCCCCTATTCCTTCAGCCATAGCTCCTATATAACAGACTGCAGTCTTCTTGCCTCTAGGCATGCCCAGCTTTGCCTGGGTCTACTTGTCCCACTGCCTAGCCTAACCCAATTTAGATTCATTGGGCTTAGGAAGCACCTTTTTGAAAAACTACCTTTAAACTCAGGTTCAATCAGAGCAGCCCCTAATGGAACAATCTAGACTGAGATCCAGGAGCCCACAGGGCCCAGGTCCGACTCCATATCCAGTTCCCTGTGCAACCTTGGCCAGGTCATTTTCCTTCTTGAGTACTTGACTGCCCTGTTGGTATGGTAAGGGAGTTAAATAAATTTGTACACTTTGTGTTGTAGCTCAGATGCCCTAAAATTTCATAAATCAGAGGTGGAGGTAGAGGCAGGGGAGGGGGGATCCATCCTGAGCCCTTACAGGGACAAACCAATTCTTTGATAGTGACAGCTTCAAGTAGAGAATTGCTCTTGGCACTTTTATAAGCATTCTCACTTTATTATTTTGAAACTTCAGCAAGATTTCCATGTGGTCATACAAATGGTCTCTGATTAATACCAGGGAATGTTCTTTGAGCTTCCTGCTCACTGCCATATATAACTGTAACTGTCTCTTCCAAAAAAATTTACTTCTCAATTACAAGGTCATGCAGTGAAAAATAAAATTGCATCTAGCATGTGGAATGAGAGATGTGTGGGTGTCTGAGGGGTATGTGCGTGTGTGTGTGTGTGTGTGTATGTGTCATGTGTATTTGTCTGGTTTTTTAAAAAGATTTTATTTATTTATTTATTTGAGCTAGAGAGAGTGAGAGAGAGAGAGAGTATGAGCTGGGGGAGGAGGGGCAGAGGGAGAAGCCGACTTTCCGCTGAGCAGAGAGCCCAATGTTGGGCTAGATCCTGGGATCATGACCTGAGCCCAAGGCAGACACTTAACCTACTGAGCCCCCCAGGTCTCCCTGTATTTGTCTAATTTTAAGAAAACAAGTCAGAAGCCATTTAAAATCTTTACCAGATTTTAAGATTACACAACCAGAATTTTCCTAAAAAGTTTAATGAAAATCCAGCATTAAATTAACCAGCAAGATCGGGAGCAAGATGGCGGAGGAGTAGGAGACCTGGATTTCGTCTGGTCCCAGGAATTCAGCTGGATAGGGATCAAACCATTCTGAACACCTACGAACTCAACAGGAGACCGAAGAGGAGAGTAGCAACAACTCTCTGAACAGAAAAGCGACCACTTTCTGGAAGGTAGGACGTGCGGAGAAGTGAATCCGAGGCAATATTCGGGAGGACAGACGGCGGGGGAGGGAGCCTCCGTCCGCCACTTCTGGCAAGTGATAGGGTCGCGGAGCACAAAATCGGAACTTTGAGAAGTCGGCTCCGCTGAGGGACGTCACTCCAGTGGCTAAGCGGGAGGTGGAACCCTCACGGGACAGTGTGGTCTCAGGACCCTCGGGGTCACAGAAAGACCGGGGGTGCCTGAGTGCGGCAGAGCTCCCGAGTATCGGAGCGGGGAAGCCGGCTGCAGAGACGGAGCCGAGTTGCGGGCTCTCAGCTCGGGGTTGCCATAAACCGTGATCCGTGGCACAGTCGGGCCACTGCTCTTCCAGCAGGGACCCAACAAGCAGCAGATCCGGGGAGACTCCCCTTCCTCCCCCGGGAGGAGCGGTGCAGGAGCGCACCGCAGGGATCTGCTGGGTTTGGAGACTCCACACGGGGTCGGGTGCCAGAGATAGAAACGCTCGGTCACAGGCCGGGTGAGCACGGAGTGCAGCCGGAGACCGGGGAGACGGGAGTGACTGACTGCTTTTCTCTGGGGGCGCACTGAGGAGTGGGGCCCCGAGTTCTCGGCTCCTCCCGGGCGGAGATTGGGAGGCCACCATTTTCACTGTAGTCCTCCAAAGCTGTACCGAGAGCTTGCAGGGAACAGAAGCTCCCGAGAGCAAACCCGAGCAGATTGCTTAGCCGGGACCGGCAAGGGCGGGGCAATTCCGCCTCCGGCAAAGACATTTGGGAACCACGGCAACAGGCCCCTCCCCCAGAAGATCAGCAAGAACAGCCAGCCAAGACCAAGTTTACCGATCAAAAATAACGGCAGAACTCCAGCCCTAGGGGAATACTGCACATAGAATTCATGGCTTTTTTACCATGATTCTTTAGTCTTTCAAAGTTAATTTTTTTTAACTGTCTTCTTTTTTTTGAATTTTTCTTTTTCCCTTTTTCAACCATATTATTAATCCCTTTTTTAAAAAAAACATTTTTATTTTTCATTGTTAGAGTCATATTCTATCCCTTCATAGTAGTTACCCTTATTTTTGGCATATATATATATAAGTTGTTCTCTCTTTAAAATTTTGAGATACAGTTTCTTCTAACAGATCAAAATATACCCTAAATCTCTAGTGTATGGCTTTGTTCTAGTCTCCTGCCTGATCACATTCTATCCCCCTTTTTTCTTTCTTTCTTTCTTTTTTAAATCCTCTTCTTTCTTTTTTCAAACAACTTCTTATCAATTCCTTTTATAAATTTTTTTATAATTTTCATCTTTGCAGTCATATTCCAACCCTTCATCGTATCAACCCTTATTTTGTACATATATAAGTCTTTCTTTAAAATTTTGGGAGGCACTTTTTTCTAAGAGACCAAAATACACTAAAAATCTAGTGTGTGGCACTGATCTATGCACCAGCCTGATCATATTTGATCATATTCTGTTTTATTTTGGTTTTGTTCTGTTTTTCTTTGTTTTTATCTTTTCCTTTTTCTTTTTCTCTTTTTTCTTTCTTTCCCTTTCTTTTCCCCTGGTTTCAGGTCTTTTCTGATTTGTTTAGAGTATATTTTCTGGGGACATTGTTACCCTGTTAGCATTTGGTTCTCTCATTCATGTATTCTCCTCTGGACAAAAGGACAAGATGGAAAAAATCACCTCAACAAAAAGAACAAGAGGTAGTACCGTCTGCCAGGGACCTACTCAATACGGACATTAGTACAATGTCAGACCTAGAGTTCAGAATCATGATTTTAAAGATACTAGCTGGGCTTGAAAAAAGCATGGAAGTTATTAGAGAAGCCCTTTCTGGAGAAATAAAAGAACTAAAATCTAACCAAGTCGAAATCAAAAAGGCTATTAATGAGATGCAATCACAAATGGGGGCACTAACTGCTAGGATAAATGAGGCAGAAGAGAGAATCAGCGATATAGAAGACCAAATGATGGAAAATAAAGAAGCTGAGAAAAAGAGAGATAAACAACTACTGGATCACGAGGGCAGAATTCGAGAGATAAGTGATACCATAGACGAAACAACATTAGAATAATTGGGATCCCAGAAGAAGAAGAAAGAGAGAGAGGGGCAGAAGGTATATTGGAGCAAATTATAACAGAGAACTTCCCTAATGTGGGGAAGGAAACAGGCATCAATATCCAGGAGGCACAGAGAACCCCTCTCAAAATCAATAAAAATAGGTCAACACTCCGACATCTAATAGTAAAACTTATGAGTCTCAGAGACAAAGAGAAAATCCTGAAAGAAGTTCGGGAGAAGAGATATGTAACCTATAATGGTAGGAACATTAAATTGGCAACAGACCTATCCACAGAGAACTGGCAGGCCAGAAAGGACTGGCATGATATATTCAGAGCACTAAAGGAGAAAAATATGCAGCCAAGAATACTATATCCAGCTAGGCAATCACTGAAAATAGAAGGAGCGATAAAAACCTTCCAGGACAAACAAAAACTAAAGGAATTTGCAAACACGAAACCAGCCCTCCAAGAAATATTGAAAGGGGTCCTCGAAGCAAAGAGAGAACCCAAAAGCAGCATCGACCAGAAAGGAACACAGACAATATACAGTAACAATCACCTTACAGGCAATACAATGGCACTAAATTCATATCTTTTAACAGTTACCCTGAATGTAAATGGGCTAAATGCCCCAATCAAAAGACAGAGACTATCAGACTGGATTACAAAACAAGACCCATCGATGTGCTGTCTACAAGAGACTCATTTTAGACCCAAAGACACGCCCAGATTGAAAGTGAGGGGGTGGAAAACCATTTACCATGCTAATGGACACCAAAAGAAAGCTGGGGTGGCAATCCTTATATCAGACAAATTAGATTTTAAACCAAAGACTGTAATAAGAGATGAGGAAGGACACTATATCCTACTTAAAGGGTATCCAACAAGAAGATCTAACAATTGTAAATATCTATGCCCCTAACATGGGAGCAGCCAATTAGATAAGGCAATTAATAACAAAAGCAAAGAAACACATCGACAACAATACAATAATAGTGGGCGACTTTAACACCTCCCTGACTGAAATGGACAGATCATCTGAGCAAAAGATCAACAATGAAATAAAGACTTTAAATGACACACGGGACCAAATGGACTTCACAGACATATTCAGAACATTCCATCCCAAAGCAATGGAATACACATTCTTCTCTAGTGCCCATGGAACATTCTCCAGAATAGATCACATCCTAGGTCACAAATCAGGTCTCAACCGGTACCAAAAGATTGGGATTATTCCCTGCATATTTTCAGAACACAATGCTTTGAAACTAGAACTCAATCACAAGAGGAAAGTCGGAAAGAACTCAAATACATGGAGGCTAAAGAGCATCCTACTAAAGAATGAATGGGTCAACCGGGAAATTAAAGAATTAAAAAAATTCATGGAAACAAATGAAAATGAAAACACAACTGTTCAAAATCTTTGGGATGCAGCAAAGGCAGTCCTGAGAGGAAAGTATATAGCAAAAACAAGCCTTTGTCAAGAAACAAGAAAGGTCTCAAATACACAACCTAACCCTACACCTAAAGGAGCTAGAGAAAAAACAGCAAATAAAGCCTAAACCCAGTAGGAGAAGAGAAATCATAAAGATCAGAGCAGAAATCAATGAAATAGAAACCAAAAGAACAGCAGAACAGATCAACGAAACTAGAGGCTGGTTCTTTGAAAGAATTAAGAAGATTGATAAACCCCTGGGCAGACTTATCAAAAAGAAAAGAGAAATGACCCAAATCAACAAAATCATGAATGAAAGAGGAGAGATCACAGCCAACACCAAAGAAATACAAACAATTATAAGAACATATTATGAGCAACTCTATGCCAGCAAATTAGATAACCTGGAAGAAATGGAAGCATTCCTAGAGATGTATCAACTACCAAAACTGAACCAGGAAGAAATAGAAAACCTGAACAGACCTATAACCACTAAGGAAATTGAAGCAGTCATCAAAAATCTCCCAACAAACAAAAGCCCAGGGCCAGATGGCTTCCCAGGGGAATTCTACCAAACATTTAAAGAAGAATTAATATCTATTCACCTGAAACTGTTCCAAAAAATAGAAATGGAAGGAAAACTTCCAAACTCCTTTTATGAGGCCACCATTACTTTGATCCCCAAACCAGACAAAGACCCCATCAAAAAGGAGAATTACAGACCAATATCCTTGATGAACATGGATGCAAAAATTCTCACCAAAATACTAGCCAATAGGATCCAACAGTACATTAAAAGGATTATTCACCACGACCAAGTGGGATTTATCCCTGGGCTGCAAGTTTGGTTCAACATCCGCAAATCAATCAATGTGATACATTAACAAAAGAAAGAACAAGAATCATATGATCCTCTCAATAGATGCAGAAAAAGCATTTGACAAAGTACAGCATCCTTTCTTGATCAACACTCTTCAGAATATAGGGATAGAGGGTACATACCTCAATATCATAAAAGCCATCTATGAAAAACCCACAGGGAATATCATTCTCAATGGGGAAAAACTGAGAGCCTTCCCCCTAAGGTCAGGAGCACGGCAGGGATGTCCACTATCACCAATGCTATTCAACGTAGTATTAGAAGTCCTAGCCACAGCAATCAGACAACAAAAAGAAATCAAAGGCATCCAAATTGGCAAAGAAGAAGTCAAACTCTCACTCTTTGCAGATGATATGATACTGTATGTGGAACACCCAAAAGACTCCACCCCAAAACTGCTAGAACTCCTACAGGAATTCAGTAAAGTGGCAGGATAGAAAATCAATGCACAGAAATCAGTGGCATTCCTATACACCAGCAACAAGACAGAAGAGAGACAAATCAAGGAGTCGACCCCATTTACCATTGCACCCAAAACCATAAGATACCTAGGAATAAATCTAACCAAAGAGGCAAAAAATCTGTACTCAGAAAACTATAAAATACTCATGAAAAAAATTGAGGAAGACACAAAGAAATGGAAAAACGTTCCATGCTCATGGATTGGAAGAACAAATATTGTGAAGAGGTCAATGCTACCTAGAGCAATCTACACATTCAATGCAATCCCCATCAAAATATCATCCGCTTTTTTCAAAGAAATGGAACAAATAATCCTAAAATTTGTATGGAACCAGAAAAGACCCCGAATAGCCAGAGGAATCTTGAAAAAGAAAAGCAAAGCTGGCGGCATCACAATTCCGGACTTCCAGCTCTATTACAAAGCTGTCATCATCAAGACAGTATGGTACTGGCACAAAAACAGACACATAGATCAATGGAACAGAATAGAGAGCCCAGAAATGGACCCTCAACTCTGTGGTCAACTAATCTTTGACAAAGCAGGAAAGATTGTCCAATGGAAAAAAGACAGTCTCTTCAACAAATGGTGTTGGGAAAATTGGACAGCCACATGCAGAAGAATGAAACTGGACCATTTCCTTACACCACACACAAAAATAGACTCCAAATGGTTGAAAGACCTAAATGTGAGACAGGAGTCCATCAAAATCCTAAAGGAGAACACAGGCAGCAACGTCCTCGACCTCAGCCGCAGTACTTCTTCCTAGAAACATCACCAAAGGCAAGGGAAGCAAGGGCAAAAAGGAACTATTGGGATTTCATCAAGATAAAAAGCTTTTGCACAGCAAAAGATACAGTCCACAAAACCAAAAGACAACTGACAGAATGGGAGAACATATTTGCAAATGACATATCAGATAAAGGGCTAGTCTCCAAAATCTATAAAGAACTTATCAAACTCAACACCCAAAGAACAAATAGTCCAATCAAGAAATGGGCAGAAGACATGAACAGACATTTTTCCAAAGAAGACATCCAGGTGGCCAACAGACCCATGAAAAAGTGCTCAATATCGCTCGGCATCAGGGAAATCCAAATCAAAACCTCAATGAGATACCACCTCACACCCGTCAGAATGGCTAAAATTAACAAGTCAGGACACGACAGATGTTTGCGGGGATGCGGAGAAAGGGGAACCCTCCTACACTGTTGGTGGGAATGCAAGCTGGTGCAGCCACTCTGGAAAACAGTATGGAGGTTCCTCAAAAACTTGAAAATAGAGCTACCATACGATCCAGCAATTGCACTACTGGGTATTTACCCCAGACATACAAATGTAGGGATCTGAAGGAGTATGTGCACCCCGATGTTTACAGCAGCAATGTCCACAATAGCCAAACTTTGGAAAGAGCCAAGATGTCCATCGACAGATGAATGGATAAAGAAGAGGTGGTATATATATATACAATGGAATATTATGCAGCCATCAAAAGGAATGAGATCTTGCCATTTGCAACAACGTGGATGGAACTGGAGAGTGTTATGCTGAGTGAAATAAGTCAATCAGAGAAAGACATGTATCATATGACCTCCCTGATATGAGGAATTCTTAATCTCAGGAAACAAACTGAGCGTTGCTGGAGTGGGGGTGGTGTGGGAGGGATGGGGTGGCTGGGTGATAGACATTGGGGAGGGTATGTGCTATGGTGAGCGCTGTGAATTCTGGAAGACTGTTGAATCACAGATCTGTACCTCTGAAACAAATAATGCAATATATGTTAAAAAAAAGAAGAAGAAGAAGAAGAAGATAGCAGGAGGGGAAGAATGAAGGGGGGTAAATCGGAGGGGGAGACGAACCATGAGAGACGATGGACTCCGAAAAACAAACTGAGGGTTCTAGAGGGGGGGGTGGGGGGATGGGTTAGCCTGGTGATGGGTATTAAAGAGGGCACGTTCTGCATGGAGCACTGGGTGTTATGCATAAACAATGAATCATGGGACACTACATCACAAACTAATGATGTAATGTATGGTGATTAACATAAGAATAAAATAATTTAAAGAAATTAACCAGCAAGATCAATTTCCAAAAGCTGCCTTTGTAGCTCGCACATTGCAACACCTGTTTTTAGACCTCCAAATGCTCACATCCACAGAGGTTGCTCGAGTGTTTCTTCCCCTGGGAAGGGAGGATGAGGGAATATGGGGTCCCTTGAAGAGGGCAATGTTGGGGCAAGGGAAGCCACCTGGCTTGGGTGTTTTATCCATGAGTGAGTAAGAGGAAGCAACTGTGTTACAAGTCCCTCAAAGTGATGATGGGAAAGCGACTATAGAAGGATTTGGGTTTGTAACCTTCCTCCCATACAATAGCTCCTCCAAAATCAAAGGGAGGAGAGGAGTAGGTGTGGGACTTAAAATAAGCCATTGCCTGTTTCTGGCCTCAATTTTCTCAATTGTCGTGTTGTGAAGGACGAGGAAGAGCTTAATGTGAGTATTAATGAAATGTGGGAGCAATTCCCAGCACTGGGAGAACGGGAGGAGACAGGAGGTGAATGCAGGCATCCCAAAATCAGCAGGAGTCACGTTCCTGGGCAAAGAAGAGAGGAGTCCCCAATCAGAGGAAAGGGCTGACACACCTGAGACACATCAGGGACCTGGGCAGGTTCACAGTGAGTAATTCAGACCAATGAAGGAGTGCACTCACCCTCGGGCCCCAGAAACCTCACTCTCACTTGCTGAGCTCTGGCTTCCTCCCTCCAGAGCCCCAGGAATAGCAACAGGAGAAAAGCCTGGCTTATGGAAAACTTCTAGGTCCCCAACTCACCGTCTTCCAGAATCAGGAAGAGACATCCGTGCAAACCTAGGTGGGAGAATGGCAGTTGTCAGCACAAGTGTGAGTTTGGGGAAATGAGCATTACATGGGAGCTCCTCAGGAGAGGAAGTACAATGGGAAGATGATAGGGATTTCCCTCCATTCTCCCTGATTCCTACTCTATGAATGTTTGCTTTAATAGGTCTCAAATGACTGCCTCAGCCTCTCCCACTTCCCCCTCTTGGCTCAGTCTCCTCAGTAACAGCAGGGAGTCGAGGATCTTCTTGACGTCCACAGCTCCAGGACTGCCAGGGAGCAGAGCCAGGACTGGGGAACAATGCATAGTTCTCATGGTGGGTGGCAGCCTTCGATGCCCACCCCCTTCGTGGGAGCCATAAATCAGGCCTCTCTGGATCTGCAAGTGGTCCCAGAGCCACCTCCATGGTCTGTGTTCACATGGGGAAGCCCAGCTGTGAACGCTCTTGAACGCTCCAGAACAAGAGAAGGTGGGCTCAGCTAGAACCGAGGCCTTCGAGAACCCGAACAAGAGACTCCGATGCCTTTGGTTCCTGGCTTTCCCTTCGGTACTGGGCTTCCTTAACCAACCTCAAGGCCAGGATATCTGTGAAAATTCCACGGGTTTTACTGAGTGGACCTGGAAAAGGAACCAAACTAAAAGGACCGGATGAAAATGGTTTTTGGTCTTGATCCATGTGGTAGTTTTCCCGCTGGCTTGGCTGAAATTTTTGTGGCATATTTCCCCAACTCTAAATTTTCTTTTGAAAGACAATTTTCCTATCCTTCCGATGATCGACATCCTGCCTGTGAGTGGCTCTGAAAAAAAAACAGTATCAACCAGAGATTAGGAGTATCGGTTTTGATGAAATTGAGACTAGGGTGAGCCAGCCCAATAAAATACATGCTTAAAATGTATTTTACATTAGATTTGTAAAACTAATTGTATTTTAGATGTCTGTTGAACAACCCTGTACCCAGAGTTATGGACAGAATGTTTGTGTTCTCCCAAAATGCATATGTTGACATCCTAACCCATATCATGACAAAATTAGGAGGTGAGGCCTTTGGGCGTCATCAGATCACGAGGGCAGAACTCTCATGAATGGGACTTGTGCTCTTATAAAAGAGACCCTAGAGCTGTCTCACCACCACCACCACCACCCCCCAACATGTGAAGACACAATAAAAAACTGGCCTGTCTGCAGTCAGAAAGAGATCTCTCACCAGAACCTAACCACGCAGGCACCCTGATCTCCAGAACTGTGAGAAATACATTTCTCTTGTTTATAAACTTCCCAGTCTATGGTGTCCTGTTATTCTGAATAAGACACCCAGTAATAGGTTCATATAAGAAGTGGTAATTAAATGAATTAATCCAGTGGCTTCCCAAGCCTTCCCACAGCCTGCAGAGCCCTACTTGATCCCAGGCGGCCTCATCTACCATTAGTGTTACCTTCTCTAGCTCTGCGCAGCCACACTAGCCTTCCTGCTAGTCCCACAACATCAAGCAGCACACCCTGACTTCAGAGCCTTCCTCCTTCCTCAGCCTGCGCCATCCACACAGGAGATCCACACAGCTCCACCCTCCTACCCCAACGGACTCGGCAAGGTCTTCCCTGGCCAGACTGCCTACCATAGCAGCTGCCCTCCCTCCATCTCCGTGTCTGGCCTTTATTATCACATTACTCACTACCTGACATTAGGTTACAGGGCTTTCTGTTACTTTGCATCTGACTGCTCCACCCAAGACATGAGTTTCAAGAGGCCAAGGACGAGTTCTTGCTTGATCCTCAATGCCTAAAAGGGTGCCTGGCATCCAGAGTCCTCTTAATAAATATCTGCTGGAGTAATTTTTAAAAGCTAGCAAGTGCATTGTTTACTGTTTTCTATGTGTCAGATACCACGGTGAACATTTTCTTGGATCTAATCTCACAAATGCCCTCTCAAGGATTTGCTTTTTACCACCCCCTCCATCTCCTTCCACCCATCTTCCCCACTGGCTCATGGGAGTTTTTTGCCTCACTGCCTAGGATTTCAAAGAGTGTTACCTGGTTTTCACCCACAAAATTTAGCACATTTATTTCTTCTTGTCCATACCTGTCTCTCCATAGATTTCATGCTTCTGGAAGATAGCAGTATGTTCTTGTTCATCTCTTTTCCCAGAGCTGAGTCAATTCCCAGACACATCTAAGCATTTCACAAATACTGAATGAATGAATGAATAAATGAATGAATAACCTTCCACGTAAAGAGAAAAGAAAAAGCAGAGGCAGAGAGAAGACAAGTCTCTGACTTTTTGGTCTTTCAGAGGCAGAGTGTTTGAAAATGGAATTTAGAATCAGTTAGGTTTGGATTTGAACCCATCTTCACCACTTACAAATTCTTTAGTCTTGAGCAATTTACATATCCTAAGCTTTGGTGTTCCCTTCCGTAAGCCAGGGATAGATCCACCTGCTCATAGGATTAAGTAATATAATGTAGGTAAGTACCTGGCATGCCAGTTCCTTTACTTCTGTGTGATGCAAAATGGCTACATATTCTCAGAGTGTGATAACTGATCTGGTTAGCTCTGGGGAGGGGAGAAAGCATGGGAACAGAGAAGCTGATTATCCATGTCACTATGATGGCTTTCTCTATAGGTGATTTTTGTCACTTGCACGTTGGTGACAACAGATGCAATTCTTGGCCAGTGAGAGTTCCTCCATATTGCTTTAGCATTGAGGGTCCCTTCAACCTGGAAGTACATGGACATTTGAGATATTTCTATGATAACATGAGGAAAGCCTGCTCCTCCCAGCCTTCCTGGAAGCAAGGCACATGCATAAATTTCTGCAGGGACCCTTTCTTTGAGTTTAATTATCTGTCAAATAACAGAATCTTAAGGGGCCTTGGGAGGGTCTATCCTCAGTGCAGCATTTAAAAAAATTCTTTCAACATTCATTTGTTTTAATTCTTCCAATTTTTTGTCTCAAAAGAAGATTCTTTTTCTCCTGCATGATCTATGTGTACCTGTATCTCATAATCATGAGAGGAAAGATTTCTCCAAAAGTAAACAACAATTCTGCTTGTAGAGTTTTTGGAGGGTGCTTAGGGAACCAATAATCACACCTCTCCCATTTGAGTTCTGAACCTATTAAGAAACACCGGGGTCAAGCAAGAGTCTAAGTAGTAGTGTTACTGACGGAAAAGTGGTATTGGAGAACGTGACAGGAGAGGTTCACATGAGCTTGTATTCTTTTTTCTGAAGTTCTAGATCTTGACATCCACACCTGAAGCAAGTCAGGTCTGACAGCTTCCAGCTACAAGGAGCATCATTGTTTGCCTCACTGAGTACAGAACAGCCAAGAGACAAAGGCCACTCATGAATAGCATTGTTTATCCTTTCCAAAAGAGAGTTGTCCACCAAAGTAGACTTTCACTGTCTCACCAATCGGAGACCCATCAGGAGCCAGGAAGCAGAGTAATACTTTTAAGTGGGAAGAAGTTGCTGTGCTCTGGGCTGGCAGGAAGCTGGGGGTAGAGACGGATACTGCTCTGATTGTCCTGCTGCCTTTATCTTGCCTTAGTAGATCCCTGGCCCCTCTGGAATTATTCCTTCAGAGTATAACCGAGCAGATGGTCTCCTTCTAAGCCAATCTTTATTTACACCATACCAGGTTTCTTTAGTTCTTCTTCACATTCCCTTTTTTAGAACCAGTGAATATTTTTGTCCACATACCCCTAGATCTTCTCTAAATTCCATACTTAAGTCAAGGGATCCTCAAAAATAACTGCTATGGCTAAGATAAACTCTATGAGAAGAGATTTTCCAACAATGGAGAAACTTTCTCCACACTGTCTGATGCATAACTTGTGACCTATTGTGACTCTGGGCACTTCTTTCTTTCCTTTTTTTTTTTTTTAAGATTTATTTATTTATTTTAGAGAGAGAGAAAGAGAGAGAGAGAGAGAGCAGGTGGAGGGGCAGAGAGAGGAGGAGAGAGAGAATCTCAAGCAGACTCCCCACTGAACGCAGAGCCCGACACAAGACTTGATCTCATGACTCTGAGATGATGATCTGAGCCAAAACCAAGAGTCAGACGCTGAATGACTGAGCCACCCAGGCACCCCTGAGCACTTTTTCTTATTCAGTAAACAGTTTATTCCTCTCTCCTGAGTGACTATATTGTACTTCCCTCAATGGTCTTCACCTCTGCATTTGTTTTTTGGTTTTGTTTTTGTTTTTTAAAGATTTTATTTATTTATTTGACAGAGAGAGACACAGTGAGAAAGGGAACACAAGCAGGGGGAGTGGGAGAGGGAGAAGCAGGCTTCCCGCCGAGGAGGGAGCCTGATGCGGGGCTTGATCCCAGGACTCTGGGATCATGACCTGAGCTGAAGGCACAGGCTTAATGACTGAGCCACCCAGGCGCCCCTTCACCTCTGCATTTGGCCAACCCCAAGGTTCAAGAACATTCCTAATTATAATCCAGCTTTCCCAAGGGCTTGTTCTCATGCCAGTTTACGTAAGAGGCCAATGTAATGAGCATAGCTGCCACTCATGTATCAAAGATGTTCATTAAATTGCTGAAAACCTCAACTTCCTCCAATTCACTCAAAGGAGAAAAGAAAAAATATTCAGGCTATTCTCCTGAAGAGCCACCAAGCACCTGACCATGTTCAGACTCTAATTTCTGAGAGCCATGGGAGCACATGAGCAATTCTGGAAATGAGTACTGTGGTCCCAAGGAGCAAGAGATAAAGGAAGGAAAGGTTTGACTAACAGGAGAGAGAAGATGATCTGCTAAGGGTAAGGTGGACCAAACACATGACAATTGTCCTTTGGCAACTAATAACAATTATGGCAACCACGATAATAGCCCCTACATAATGTTACACCAAGAGTCCTTCCTTTTCATGGGAAACCTTGAGTCTATTACCATTATCTTGCTAATTAAAGAGGCAGTTAAGTAGACCAAGCACTAACCTTGGTATCTATTTTCTGGTGCTAGCATTCTTTGAGCTGTCACCTTGGGCAAATCACCTTATTTCTCTGAGCCTCAGTTTCCTCATCTGGAAGATCGGCATGATGATACCTGTCACAAGGTTGTTGTATTGTTCAGATGGGACGAAGGATACAAAAGCGCTTTGGAAACCAAAGTATTACACAAACTGAAGGTATTTTATTGCTCATAATAGTCATTGTTCCACTATCCCTGCAAGGCATATAAAGGGATGAATATTATATTACCCATTTTACAGATGAGAAACAGAGGTGCGGAGGACCCAAGGGATTATAATGTTGGAAAATACCATGAGCTTCAGAATCAGGTGGATCTGAATCCCATGTACTAGCTGTGTGACCTGGGGGTAGTTACTTAACTTCTCTGAACTTCAGTTTCTTCTATAAAATTGGTGTTTTTGTGGGAACTGCCTGAGATAAGTTACACACATGATACGTTAATCTAACACCTAAGAAGTGTTTATAAAAGGGTAACGGTTATAATTCACATAGCAGGCCTGTTTCCGCTGTTCTTATTTTACTGAAACTTCTAGTACTTTAATCAATTTTTTGTTGTTTGTGAAAGACCATGACGTGCACAGCCTTTAACTACTTTTACTTCTTGAACCAATTTGTTTTCATGGAATACACTGCCAAAAACCAGAGAGGCAGTCACACAATAGAAAGTTTAGGAGATCATGCTTTAGCTGGACAAGCATGAACAGCTTCCCCTTTGGACAGCCACAGGCTCTTGTTGGTAGCAATGCTTAAAGGCCAAGTTAATTGGTATCAACTATGTATTATGTAAAACAAAAGCGTTCCCCCCACCACTTAAAAATATGTTTTTCAATATAGGAAAAAGTGATGTAACATGAGCCTGTGCAGCTGCAAACAGAAAGGTTTGGAGCCAAGTGGCAGGGCACCCCAACCCTTCCTCTGGTCTTTCCTAAATAACAAAAAGAAAAAGTTTAGCCGAGACTGGGTGCAGGTGAGTGTCCCCACGGCTCTGGGCACTGTGACTCTCAGCTCCCATCTGTTGGCTGTCTGGGTTCCCCACACCTCTCCACACTGTTGTGATAGGGTGACAGCATTTGTCAGAAGACTCTGGACAGCTGTTAAGATAATTGCATTTAAACCTCGTTCTGAGCCTCCTAGAGAAAGGGGCCCTGGGGTATTAACACCTAGGTACAGCCCAGAGCAAAGAGTCCCACTGTGATCTGGGCAAAAGACTAGTGTGTGTGTGTCTCTGTGTGTGTGATGTGTGTTTATGCGAATGCGTGCTAGTGTATGTACGTGCCTATGTGTGTACACGCGTGCACCCACCCACACACATGCACACACACACACACACACACACACACACACACACACACACACACGACTTACGCTTCTCTGGAGTCTGCTTGCTGCCTCAGGAGGGTCGTGAAGAGAGAAAGGCTGAGGTGAGGAGGAGAAGCCAGAGTCTCGGGGCAAATGTGGCTCAGGGAGGCCCAGGTTCTGGCTGCCTCCCAGAGCTCCCTCGGCCTCAGAAGCTCTGCCTTTCCCTCTTTAGTGAAAGTTTCATCCTTCCCTTCTCAAACATTCACTGAGCAGTCAGCTGGCCTTTTCCAGCAAAACCATCCTTGATCTCTAGCACTTGGTCAACCGTTCCTGTATGACAAACCAAAATTGTGTTCCTTTCCCTGAGTCCCGTATTCTCCTCCATGACATTTACCACGAATATGTTGTGACCTTTCTCTGAGTGATCAGTTTGTCTCACTCAGTAGGCTTCAGTCTTCATGAGAGCAGGAGCAATGTGTGGTGTGTTGACCAGTGTGACCAAGCACACGGTAGATTCTACAAAAATACTTGGTTCTTCAGAGAACCTCGAGTGGAGTCATTTCCTGGTCTCTGCCTTCAGGGCCTCCTTGTCTAGTGGGCAGGCGAAGTGTAAGGAAGAGATCCTTACACTAGGGCGTGCCGAAGGCTAGGGTGCAAGTTGGCACCAGCAGCTATAAGATTAAATAAAGATAAGGAAAACTTTCTCTGCTTAGGTAGATTGGTCAAGGAGGACCCTACCAGGACCACGTCATGGGTTCCATTTTGACACGCAATTCAGCATTCACCAGGGCAAAGGATGTCTCCTAGCCCAGAGAACTGACAGCGTGCCCACAGATGAGGGCTGTGGGAGGGAAGGCAGGCTGGGGACTTATCTAGAAGCTGAAATGATATAGGCTGCAAGATGATAATGGAGAACATTGCGAGCCAGGGCAACCTGACTTGCCTTCTTGCTTAAGAGGAGAAAGCCGCTTCCCAAATTCTTTGATGGAAGGAAAAATCAGAACAATGGCCAACTGAAAGAATGTGAAAAATGGTTTAAAAAAAAAAAATCAGCTACCAGCAGCTCCCTGGACTCCAGCAGCCAGAGTGGATGGTTTAGATCAGGGCTCCCCCAGTCAGCAGCATCAGTGTCACCTGGGAACTGGTTAGAAATGCAGATTTTTTTTTTTTTTCAGGTCCTCCTCCAGAACCACTAAAGCAGAAACTCTGGGAGTGCAGCCCAATCATCCGTGCTTTAACAGACCCTCCTGGTGATCTGATGCATGCCACGGTTGGCGAACTACTGGTTTAGGGGGGGTCCCCAGGGGTCTACAGCTTTTTTTCCCCCCTAGGATATAATTCACAGAGGTTGATAAAAGATGTTCCTGACAATAGCGTTTTATTTATTGGCAAATAAGTTTCTTTTTTTTAAAATGATTTTATTTGAGAGAGAGAGAGAGCACAGCTGGAGGGGGGGGCAAAGGGAGAGGGAGAAGCAGACTCCCTGCTGAGTAGGGGAGCCCGATGTGGGGCTCGATCCCAGGACCCCCGCGGATCATGACCTGAACAGAAGGTAGACGCTTAACCGACTGAGTCATCCAGGCGCCCCTATTTATTGGCAAATAAACACGGGTTTTGACATATTCAAGGGTCCTTAAGCCTTAAGCCACTTCCCCTTCAGGGAGACTGAGCTCTGCCCGCAAAAACAGTGCCTCCTTTTGCAAGACAGGTGCTTTTGCCTAACAGTGGAGAGGAGGAAGCTGTGCTCAGGGCACCAGGACAAACCTGGGACCTCCTTTGGCCACCGCGTGCCAAGCCTGCCTATGGGTCTGGAAATAAGGACAAGACAAGATTCCCACGTACAAAATTAGATCTTGGAAACAGGTTAGTTATCTTGGACAGACTTAGCAGGGAGGAATGTTATCACTGTACAGATCTATACACAGATCTCTATGAAACTGAACTGAAACTGTACAGTCTTTTAAGAAAAAGCCACCAGCCGGAGAGAGCAGAGGAATGCCAGGACACCTGTGCTACACCCTGCATAGAAAATTCAGGAACCGCGTTTCTGTGGATTGGCTGAGGTTGACCTCTCCCCGCACATTGCCATAGCCTACTTTCCCCTCCAGTCTGGGCGCATGCAGCCTTCAGGGAACACTGCTAGACGTAGAGGCCTTCTGCAATCACCTGCCGAAAGGAAGTAACACAGAGTCCAGGAGACAGCAGCTAGTTGCGGTGTTTTATTTTTTTTAGACGCAGACCATAATTACCCCGCAAAACGACTGAATCAGCAGAGCGCTGTGGTGTTGCTTGACGACTGTGAAGGAAGCACTGGTGATGTTATGTAAATATTCTTTTCCTTCACCCAGGTCATTAACTTTTAGCACCTCATTGTTTGGCTGCCTCGCTTTCCACGGTGATCTGACCACTTCTGTGGCCAGGGTGGTGGGGGGCGGGGTGGTGGTGGCAGGAAGTACAAGAGGTTTAGAACCTGCCGGACCTGGGTGGGTTCAATGCTCACCAGCTGGGTGACCTTGGATAGGTCAATTCACTTCTCTGAACCCCAGTTATCTGGGAAATAGGGGAAATAAGAACGTGCCGTTTCTGTGAGGATCGAGGGAGATGATGTTTACAAAGAGCTGGGATGATGACTGGTCCACTTGAGATCAATACACATGGTGCCTTTCCCTTCTCTGGGGCCATTGTAAGACTACCTGAGACCATACTCAGTACACTGCAAACAGGTTATACAAGTGCTGGCTGTTGCTATTCCTCTTCTTTTTTAAAAATTTTTACCTCTAAGCTTTTCTTTACCGTGTTTTAGTTTTCACAGGAATTACACATATTAGCTTTAAAAAAAGATACCCACCGAGTCTTAACACCCACAGCTACTTCGGTCCCATACACTATCCCATTTAATTTTCATAATTATGGGTTAACTCTCCCCCCAATTTTTTTTTTTTTCAGTTAAGCAAATGCAACTCCAAGGAGTTACCTGTGGTTTAAGGGGGTTTTGCACTCAGGACCAGCTTTTGAGCCTGTCTCAGTCTGATGCTCCACTCTGTCTCCCTGGGAGAGGCCTTGGAGGTCCTTGTCACCCAATCCCAATGTTGCAGCCACCAGGGACTTGTCCAAGGTCATATAACAAATTACGGGAAGCGCCAAGGTTAAACTCACGGCTCCCAATGCTCAGGCTCCAAGATCTCTGTTCCTCTGTGTTTCAGCCTCTCTCTCCGGACCCAGGAGAGACAAGATCTAAATCAACCTTTCCCAAACTATCACAGAGGAATCTCTGGTTTGACAAAGAATTCTCAGAGGTTGCTTTCTTTGTGCAGCTTCTAATCCCGGAGTGAGGTGGGGAGGCTGGTGGGGGGTAGAGGGAGATCTTCAGGAGCTTAGTTCCTGTTTATCCCTGTGTCATTCTTTTAGTCCCTGGGGCTATAATATCCATTTAGAAAGATTAAATCAAACAGGATTGGGGACAGAGAAAGGGGAGCTAAGACAGAGGCAGGGAGAGAAGAAAGTGGAAATCTCTAAGCATTAAAATAAAGAACCTAAGACATAACTAATTCTCAAATAGGTCTCACTTCTTAAAGACAAGCTACTCCTTTGGGAGATCAGAGGCAGGGGAAAGCAGTTTGGGTGATTCTTTTTTTTTTTTTTTTTTTTTTGGGTCCATGAACCTGGCTTTTCTTTCCAGCATTCTCAGGTGCACTGCAGGGCCTGGGAAGAGAGAGGACTTTTTCAAAAGACACTTCCACCTCCTAATCCCTGTGCCTACAAACCAAATATTGATCTATTTAGTAAACCAGCCTGTGGGAGGAGAGATTGTAAAGCCCTGTTTACTCAGCAGTTGGGCCCCCCTGACAGCTGTTCAACCGGGGGGATTATGATGTCACAGTGGTAATTACACTATAAACAAGGGATGGGGGGAGAATAAAGCATGAAAGGAAACTGTAGGGCTAGTTACCAGGCAACACAAAAGATGTAACCTGAAACCTGACAAGCATGTTAATTTCCTAGCAAGCCTCCCAGATGTCCTCACTTTATGGCCAATGCTCAGTTTCAGTTTCAATTTGTTTATTTGCCCTTCTTCAGTCACAAATGTGGAGCTGAAAATATTGGAAGAGAGGAGAGAGAGCAAAGAAAGATGGGAAAGGAGGGCTTGTGCTTTGCTCCTGGGACACAAGCACCCTGGGAGAAAGCTAAGAGGCTTGGTCTTGTCTTTTCAGGAAGATATAGAGCTCACTGCCCCAGGAGGGAGCTGAACCAGGTAAGTCAGCGAAAGGCAACTGAGAAAGTGAGCCTGGGGAGAGAGGGGGAAAGAGAAAAAAGTGAGAAGATGAAACTGCTTCAACGAGAGAAAGAGAAGGAAGAAGGCTCCACTGCAGGATCAGCCCCCAGAGGCCAGAAGGGGCCCCGGCGTCCCTCTGCTACAGCCCCACCTAGTGGTTGCCCCCCACATCTTCTTTCATAACTCCGGGGACCAAATGATCCCTGTAGCCTCCGGGAGCCTGGCCTTTCTTGAGGCAGCTTTATCCAAAAGTTCTCTCGTTGAGCTGAAATCAAGCTTCCCCTCACGCCCAGGAAAAGTAAGTCACAGCCCCACACCGACTAGGAAACGCGGGCTAGGTTAGACCCTGTGTTTTTCTGCTGGATTCTCATCCCACCTGCAATTCCCCCTCCCCATGTTTTTGTTTTTGTTTTAAATCAAGTTCTTCCTTCCTCCGTCCCCTGAACAATTTTCAATTTGCCAATGTTCCTCTTATAATCTGGGCTCTGAAACTAGGCACCCCCTCGGGTGCAGTGGACCTCGGGCCCACCTTCGGGCCCCGCCCTTTGGAGAGCTGTAGAGGTGTGATGACCGTGACTGGAGCCGTCTCAGGAGAGCTGACTGCGAGATTTCCAGCAATTTGGCGAGCTGGTTTTTTAAGTCATCGGTAGCTTGAAATCTGCCACGGTGACGGTATTTACACCACAGATACTGGCAAACAACAGATCAGGGCTTCGCGCCCCTGCCCTCCAGACCCGCTGATTTACCAGCACACTGCTGTTTCTGGTCAATCACACTTGACCTCTTTTGGGAGTCAGTGACTCACAGGGGTTTGACAGAAACTTGTAGCCAGGGACCCCTACAAACCACAGGCCTCCACACAAAAGCTACAGAAGAAGATCTAAAGAATAGGAAACAGGATTTTAATTCCCCTTGACTTTCTTCCATCTAGATAGCGACCACCTTCGCTGACTGGGACCATTTCTCTGGGAACTGATTCACATTAGGGCCACAGAAATTTCCACAGGGCACTCCCAGAGCCAGATGCTGAAAGACCAGGTTGAGGGGTTGGGGAAAAAAAAAGCTCCCTGAACTGAACTGTAGAGGCGGTGGGGCCGCTCCTGACCCGGGCGCAAACTCAGCAGCTGGTACCGTCAACGGCTTTTCTGCAAACCTGGGAATTCTGTCACATTTCTTCTCCTCCTAAATTCTCGTCATAACTGTCTAGAATGACAGTTTGGTGACAAAGCTAAATTCCGGTCCTGGCTCAACCACTCCCTCCATGTTTGATTGGAAGCCCAAGCCCGTCCCCCGCCTCCCCGGGCCTCAGTTTCCCTATCTGTCAGCAGTGAGGGTTGAATCTGAGGACCTCTGACTCCAGATGACTTTGGCAGCTGGCTCCAGCATGGGCCACAGCACTGATATTCTCACAAGCACCGCAAGTGGAGCTCAGCACTGGGGGAGGAGTGTTTTTCCACCCAGTAATGCTCACTGTGCGGACTTGCCTCTCGCCTCCACTCCTCCTGTTGTCCCGGGGATGGTTTGTTTGTTGTGGCTCTCCTCAGATGCACTGCAAGTAGACCTCGATATTGCAGCCCCAGGCCACAGTCTCTCTCCCAGGGAATCTCACCCGTGTCCAGGCTAACTTTCCGTCACTTCCTTAAAACCCAGCCACCAAGCCTCAGATGCAGCAGAGATCTGGGGGAGCTTGGCAAAGCCTCCATCCCTCTGCAAAGATCTTCTCTTTGGCTCTTACCTGAGCCTTTCGCAAGAGAAGATGCACAGGGGTGTTTTCTTTTGCCAGCATTAGGACGACTTAGGAAGCATCCCCATGCTGCCCTGCATCCTCAAGCTGCCTTCCTCTCAAGGGCCCAGGTTTTGAAGTTAGAGAGTTCAACATCATTTGCTGGCACACTCTGATCTCCTCTCCCATCACCGCTCCACCTCCTGCTCAGCATCTGTACACTTCTTGCCCCCACTTCCCGGATCACTCGTCCCACACATGTCCCTGGGGACTTGATTCCTTTGAGTATCTGTTCCGATGTTACGTCCCAGGCTTCCCTCTGACAACAACTCCGTATGAATAGCAACCCCTCCACGCATCCCTCCTCTCTCCCCTCCCAGTTTAGTTTGCCGGACCCATCACTGTCTGACTGATGTATCTACCTGCATTTAACCCTTTCCCAAACCTTAGATCCATGAGCACAGGGGCTCTGTTTGGCTCATTTCTAAATCTGCAGTGCCTGGAATAGCATCTGACACATGGCAGATACACTGTAAATATTTGCTGAAGGGGTGAGTATATAGTCAACCCTCGTTATTCGCAGGTTCCATGTTTGTGAATTTGCCTACTCCCTAGAATGTTTGTAACCCCCAAATCAATATTTATGACAACTTCATGGTCATTCACAGACTTGTGCGGAATGATGAAAAATTCGATTTGCCCAATGCACCTGTTCCCAGCAGAGGTTGAGCAAAGAGATGCTCTGTCTTCTTGTTTCAGCTGTCTTTTGTTTCCGTCTATTTGGTGGCCTGTTTTTCACATCTTTGGGCTTTTTTGTTGGTGATTTCACTGTTTAAAATGGTCCCGAGCATAGTGCTGAAGTGCTGTCTAATGATCCCTAGTGCAAGAAGGCTGTGATGTGCCTTCCAGAGATAATACATGTTCAGATAAGCACGATCCAGGCATGAGTTATAGTGCTGTTGACCATGAGCTCAATGTTGATGAATCAACAATATGTAGTAAATAAAGTGTCCTTAAATGGAAGCACACATAAAATGAGGTTCTGTATTGTCAGCTGATGAAAATGTTGCAACCAGAGACTCACAGGAATCTAATCTTGCATTTCCCCCAGGAGCACTGGCTCCATATTCTCTAATTCAGTGTTCACAGACACTTTATAGCTACCATGAATAATGAAAATCATGTGTACCTGGGTTTGAATCCTGAGTACTAATCCACTAAAAGCAGCAATCGAGTGAGCGATGACTATCATTCTTTGAGCCTTAGATTCCTAACTGTCAATTGGTAATAATAGCGCCTGTCCTCATAGCTGTTCAAAAGAATAAGTTAGGTGATCAATGTAACCAAATGCCTAGTACAGCACCCGGCCCATCGCGGATGGACCATAATCATTCATTCACTCCTCTTACCTTCTCTTCCTCACATATTTGCAATCCACAGGTCAAATACATTTTGCTTTTTGTGTTATCAAAAGCATTTCTCCATGTAGTTCTCAGGACTTTGAAAGAGTCTATCAACTGTCCTGATCCTTCTCTTGCTGTTGGACATTGAGCGTACATCAAATTTTGAAGTGTGCGACGAACAACTTTTTTTTTGTTAATGTAATTTTCCTCTTTCTTGAGGAATTTATTTCTTTACAACAAGCTCCCAGGAGTAGAATTACTAATTCAATGGGTACAAACAATTGTACAGCCCTGAAAGTAAGTTCCGACAGTGGTGATAAGAAGAGACTTCTTGGCAGACACTCTGCTGGCTGTGTGTGCACGGGGCTTAACAGGTTCACCCAGTGTTTCACCCGTTCTATAGCTTTCAACTCCACAGAGAATCCAGACCTGGGAGAAGCCTTAGCAATCACCTCATCATATCAAGAGGGAAACTGAGGCTAAAGAAAAGAAGTGAGTTGTCCAAGGTGACATGACCAGACAGTGCCAGATGAGGACCAGACCCCAGGTCCATGGATTCTCAGATCAGTCTTCTTCCCACCATCCCTTGGCCATAATGAAAAGTAAAGTGTTCCTACCAGGTGTAGTAGTGCTGCTTCCTCAAGGTTTAGGACCTGTCACTTTGAGGAAAGAAAATGTGACAGATACAGTTTGTTTCCTACCGAGAAATTTAAATGTGCTATTCTGTTCATTTCTTCCTTTTTTAACTTCTGTGTTGGTACAGTGACAAGCAGGATAAAAAAGAGGCTTTGTGCTCAGAAACATGGTTCAGTATCAGAAAGACCAAGGGAGAATCTACAGCCCACCAGCACAGCTCTGTCCCTGTACCTGTCATTGAAACTCTTCTCACTGAACTGTTTCCTGTAGGAGGTACAGACTGTAACTTCCTGCACAAGGCCGTGAAGCACACACTGAACAACACTTTTCTAATATGAAGATTATGTATATATAAGCCATCATGATAGTAATTAATGGTTCCTAGAGAATGACAGGACCTCGAGGAGTCTTCTGCTCTATTAATACAATTTTCAAAACGCTCTAAAACTCAGGTGTCTACTTGGCCTCAAAAAGTTCCCTGTGATCTCAGAATAGAACAAAGGAGAATTGGAACTGTTCAGGACTCATACAGAGCTTTTTTGATTTTAGAAAACACAGTTCTTGTTCAATTTCAACCAAGAAAGAAAAATCCCCCGAGACATTCCTGGAACCAGTCTCCATGCTGGGCCAATGAAGCCATTGACCCTCAGATTGACACTGAGAAAGAGAAGAATTTCACAGAAATGTGTATCTCAGTTACAATCTTGGGTTGAGGATGAGATGGGCTTATCTGTCATCAGAAGAATTGCACTGACATAAGAACAGACTTTTCACTTTTTCTCTATAGAAGTTAGCAGCCCCATGTGTTTTCCCAAGATTGTCTATCTTTATGCAAGGCAAGGCAAGGCAAGGCAAGGCAAGGCAAGGCAAGGCAAGGGAAGGCAAAGCAAGGCAAGGCAAGGCAAGGCAAGGCAAGGCAAGGCAAGGCAAGGCAAGGCAAGGCAAGGCAGAGAAGGAAGGAAAGGACAACGTTTGAGTTCCACAGAAATCTCTCATACAAAATAAAAATATCTACCTATCTTTAGCCCCCAAGCTTTCCTTTCTTAACAAACTGATTCACAGTCCTTTGAGTGAAAGAAAGCAAATATTGCTCCTAAATTTTCTCTGGATCCGTTGTATGCACAGCTCTCTGACTTGGAAGGGGAATTAGCAGAAATCAGCCTAGGCCAAGTCTCACTGCAGAGCAAGTGCCAAGGTAAGACCTCATGGCCAACAAAGACTGTCATATGGCAACTGACACTTAGGAGGCGACTCCCCAAGGAAATATTGAGAAGCCAGGAACATAGCCTTCTTCCCTCTATGCCGCTAGTCTAAAAGCTAGAGGAAGCTGGACACACAATGCTTGCTTGATGGGTTTCCTGAGAGGAAAGAGATGGTGAGACCCCAGTAGCATTCCAAGTCTCTGCTTTGGGGGGAAAGCTTCCACTTGACCTTCTGCTGACTAATTTAGCAAATGATGTGTGCCTTCATGAAAATGTAACCACTGGGAAGAGCTGAAAAAGGAAAAGTACACAAATAAGGTTCCCAGACACCAAAAATGGGAGGAGGGATATCGCTCCTGTGACAGGTATAGATCTCCCCCTCTTTAATGCCATTGGTTCCTTCAGGTGTCTCCTTAAAGAGTGACCAAGCAGACAATCCCATTCATAGCTCCGAATCACACTGACTGAGGCCTTATGAGACTAAGGTAACCTCACTGACTGTGCTGAATTCTATCCTAAAAGTTCAGAAGGGCATAAGGATAAAGTGGCTTTAGTAAACAATGGGGCAAACAAATAATGAGGGTTATAAACCATCATTCTCGGTGATGCACCATAGAATATACTGAGAGCATTGTTAAATTTTTTATTAGATCAGTCTTTGAAAGAGCATGCCTTGTTATTGTAATTTCAATTATTATAACTCACATCACTGGATTCTTGTTATACCAGCCCTACTACTCAAAAAAGTTTACAACAATTGGCAATTCTTTTACCTGAAGGCCCACAAATTACACTAAAAAAGAATCAATGACTTTCCCTCATCATTTATTTTGAACAATCCATGAATGGAGATGAACGTGGAAGTGAAATGTCTTATGAACCTACCAATTTTGATCTAAAGGACAGATTTGTCACCACATGAAAGCACAGTGGGTAATTACCAGGTGGTTGAAATGACAATTAACTCCATCGTTAATAATTATAATTTGACAGACAATAAATCAAGATGGCAGCCATCTGTAAATAAACACCCACAGAGCCAGCTGAATGGTATTGCACAATAGCTTAACCTCATAAAACCAGCAAACTAGTTCTGACTGGTGAGCAAGCAAATCTCCCAAAGACCAGAGAGAAGCAAATTTTTGGGTCACCATGTTCCTACATTTCTCAGCTGGATATAATTGAGGGCCCAGTGTTGTTTTATTTTGTTTTGTTTTCATTTGATTTTTTTTCTAGGACAATTACTGTTATTTTCCACAAACCATTCGCTCATTTTAAAATATGGGATTATGACTTTTTGATGCAAATGAAACTATCCTCTCAAATCGCTCTCCCCTGGGGCCTTACATACTCCTTAGGATAGTTAGCCCTGACCACAGAGCAACATCTACAGAATTATTGCTCCCCTTTCTTGAAGACCTCTCCCCACTTATCTTCAATGACAACTCCCCTACTTTTTCTATTTTTCAGGTTTCCTTCCTGGATTTTTTTTTTAAAGATTTTATTTATTTATTTGAGAGAGAGAGAGAGCACGAGTGGGGGGGGTGAGGTGCAGAGGGAGAGGGAGAAGCAGGCTCTCCGCTGAACAGGGAGCTCAGGGCAGAGCTCGATCCCAGGACCCTGGGATCATGACCTGAGCCAAAGACAGACACTTAACCGACTGAGCCACCCAGGTGCCCCTCCTTCCTGGATTTTGATGATAACAGTGATGCTAGCATCAACAACCACCACCACCTATATTCTTTGTTACCAGCTGCTAACTGATTTCTGTGCGTTTTAGTGGTTAATTCTCTTAACAGCCCTCTGACATGGAGATCTTTTTTCCAATTACCCTTGAGAATATGGAGGCCAAGAATCATCCAGTCATTTCTCCACGGTCATAAAGCTGGTAAATGGTGGAGCAAAGATTTTAACTCGAGTCATAATCTCAGAGCCATTGCTCTCAACTCTGTCACTTCATCTGCATAATCTTTCATTATTATTTTTTTCCCAAGTTTTATGTTGGTCTTTTTTTTTTTTTCCAAATCTCACAAAACATCTTTTCCTTGGTCTGTCTTAGCTACTTCTACACATCTGTGACCTCATTGCTAAGGATTCCCAAATCTATCTTTATCCCAGATCTGCCTCCTGAGTTCCAGATCCTTGCAGCAACATATTGCTATGGTCCCCACTTGGAGTCATTCTTTCATTCAGCAAATAACTATTGAGCAACTTGCGGTCAGGCAGTGTTCTAGGTATAGGGAACAGAAAGGGCAACGATACAGGAATCACTGCCATCATGATACATGTATTAGAGACGCAAGAGAATGGGGGAAGACAAGTAATAAAATCTAATAGTAAAATAAAGATAGATGGTGGTATGGGCTAAAGAAAAAATGCAGAAAAGATGGGAATGCACTGGGAAATCAGAGGTAAGAGGGAGCCACCAATTTTAGTAAGGCAATGGGAGGAGGCATCACTGAGTAGATGACATTGGAGTGAAGACCTGAGGAGGTGAGGGAGATGATTAGGTGAGCATCTGAGGAAAGGCCATTCCAGGCAGGGGAACAGTCATTGGAAATTCTCACAGGCAGAAGCATGTCAGGCATGTCTGAGGAACACTAAGGAATCCAATATGGCAGAGAGATGCCAGAGAGGGCTGGAGTAGAAGGGGCAGTCTAAGTGGAAATAGGACCAAGGGCTGTGAGGGTTGGGTCTTGCAAATCACCACTGTAAATCCTTTGAGATTTTGCTCTGAGCCAGATGGGAAGAATATGGACGCTCTGAACAGTGAAGTCATAACCTGACTTCTTCTTAAGAAAACCACTGACTGCTGGGTTGAGAACAGTCTGAGGGAGGGCAAGGTGGAAAGCAGGGAGGCAGTTTAGGGGACTAATTCAATAATCCCGTAAAAGAAGATTGTGGCTTTGATAAGAATGGTAGCCATAGAGATGGTGAGAAACAATCAAATGTTGGATATATTTTGAAGAAAAAGCAGCCTGATTTTGCTGAAAGATAAAAAATACGATTTAAGAGAGAGGAATCATGGAGGACTCTAAAGAAGAGAGTTGCCATTTGCTAAGGGGAAATTTGCCAGGAAACAGGCCTGGAGGTGGGACTGGGGACAAGATCAGTAGCTTAATGTTAAATATTCCCAGGTGGCTTTTGTACACATGTGTACAAAACAGACATCTATTATTTCCAATTGAAAACACACACACACAAACCCCACAAATTTCTTCCCCTGTATATTCCTCATCTCCATTAACAGCATCACCATTCCATCCAGGCATTCATGCCAGATTGAAGGACTCTTTTCCATGCTTCCCTCCCTCTCAATCCCACACTGAAGTATCCCCTAGTTCATTTCTCTCAGCATTAGACAAGTTTTCATTCCATGAATACAGCTCGTTTTTCGGTTCTAGTGCACAAATCCTTCCCTCAATCTAGGTGATCCGCCTAACTACCTTCTGCCCTACCTTGCTTGGCCAATATCAACTTATTCTTCAAGCTACAACTTTAATATCTTTTCTTTGAAGCCTTTTATGAGCCCATCAGCAAAATTAGCTGCTCACTCCTCTTACTCAAGTATTATTTACCCATCAAGCCAGGATAACTTTTCCACTTTGGGCATTTGTGGTATAGCATGCACGTGGGAGTGATGAGAGATGAGGCCAGGAGAGGAAAAAGGAATGAGTTTATGAAGGACCTTGAATGTAAGGCCAGGGGGTTGTACTTAGTCCTGAAGTTGATTAGGGATAATGGCATCATTTGAAGAAGGTGAGGGGCCTGGTTTAATGTGAGTCTTCAAGGATTCACCCCACTGACCATGTGAAGGGTGAAGTGGATAGTAAAGTAAGTCAGGCAAAACTTGATGACCTCCTGAAAGAAGGTGATGAGGATAATGGGGATGGAGATGAAAAAGGCAGGACTTTTCTGAACTACACTCCATGGTGTTGGGGCTAATAACATTTATTAAGCCTTACCATTTATCAGGCACAGATTTAAGAATTCCCCCTGTACTAACTCATTATTAAACGTCAACCATCTCATGGGGGAGACAGTATTCTTATCCCCATTTTGCAAAGGAGTTAAACTAAGACACAGATTGATTTAATAAGCCGCCCAAGTCACACAGCGATTCACGAGTGGAGTGGAGCCTGGATTTGACTATAGTCAGTTGCCCCAGGACCCACGCTCCTCTCCCCTACTCTATACCTCCTACAACATAGTGAATTAATATAAAGCTATATTTAGCTGCACGAGAACATTTTATAACCCTTATCCATCCAAACTGAACGTCTACTTCAATCTTTTTGTAAAATCACCCTTCCAAAATACACCATTCATGAACACTATATTCTATAACCCGTGTTTATATGGATGCTTAGCCACTATGCGATGTTTTTCCCAGCCTTTTTTCTCCTTCAGTTAAATGAGGGGAAACATCCAGCATATGGAAGCATTTCCACACTGCAAGTTATACTGAAGGGGAATATTATGCAATTTGCAAACACTGTCAAATGAAATATAAATATGCATTAGAAAAATGCTACACAGAGACAAAAATATCTTTGTATCAAAGATTCATTCAATCATTTTTTCATTCAACAAACATTAATCAGGCACCCAGTTTATGGCAGGGGCAGTGGCCAGCAGCAAGAAGAGAGAGGTGAATAAGACTTAAGCCTTGTCATGAGGAAACTCACAGCCTTGTGATTTTTATTTTTAAATGGCCACAGCTGGATGAAAAAATTGCCTTTGACTCTTTGTAACCCTCTGAACGATAAACAGAGCTCTGTGCTTTGATTCGGACAGAGCCGTGGTCTCTAGCTCCATCTCTTAGAAGCTGGACATGTCACCCCTTCTATTTGAGCCTCAGTCTCCTCGACTGAAAAGGAGACACTCTCTTCCATGGTGGTTATGAGAATTAGAGATCATGCACAGCGCATAAATCCTAGTTTGAACCAATGAATAGTAAATGAATGACTACTGTGGCCTTGTATTTTTCAATCACCAAGAAGCTTTCCAAGGGTCCAGTCAAAATTCACAATGAACCAAACATCCCCACCTATTCCAAAGCTAGCAAACAACAGCAAACAAAAACCTTGAACACTACACCAAACACTAATGATGTACTATATGTTGGCTAATTGAATTGAAACAACAACAACAACAACAACAAAACAAACCAAAAAACACCCCTCCCTAACAACATCAAGTAGGAAGGAAATGGCTCTGCCATCAGGAATTGAGTTGACAGAGTTCTTGCAAAAGCGGCCAATGCCTTGTCACCAGCTAATGCAGACCAGGAGGAAGGACAAGCTTTTTGAGCATCAGCCTCTGGATGTGGAAGAAAACTTGCTAAAGAAATGGCGAAGACTCCTAGAGCAAAGCGGGGACCAGCTCCCTAAGAACCAGTGTCCCTGAAGAGAAAATTGGAATTTTCCTGAACCTGTCCCAACAGGTTTTCTTCAAAAAGTGACACCAGGGAAACGGTTGCTTCTTTGCTGACAAGGGGACCCCAGTGAACAAGTTTTTAGGAACTACACAGTCCTATCCACCATTCCAGCTATGAGTCAACAGGGGACTCCCAGTAAGAGAAAAGTGGTTGGACTGGTTCCCCCACCTTCACAGGGCAGGCATCTCACCATATAAGGGATAACTAATGCAGGGCTAATCAGAGGAAACCAACAAATACCAAGCACATTCCATGTGTCAAACATTATGTCGGCTCTTTTCCTTGGGCAACTTGTTGAGGATTCACAATAACTCAGTCAGGTAGGTAAGTAGGTAGCTATTATTTCCATTTTGCTGGGTGAAGAACCTGCAATGCAGAGGGGGTAAATTAGAACTCTCCTGGAGCTGTCCAACAGGTTTTCTCCAGAAAAGACCCCAAGATATGACCATTAGTGGGTGGAATTTGAGTCTAGATCTTTCTTACATCTAAACCCCTGTTCATTCAGTTATGCCACTCCGTCTCTCAGAGTAAAATCGGAAATGGGTTGGTATAGGCTGCCCCAAGACAAGTCTCTGCTCTTCTCTGCCTGTCATGGACCCCCAAGCAGGCTGACCTCAATGATGAGTATTCCCAGTCTTCTTACCCTTTGGCATCTGGTTGAGTTTGGCAAATGGGCAGCACCAGCAGAAGATTGGAGGGTGTGAGGAGAGAGTGGTGGGGACATTCATTCTCCTGTTTCCACCCAGGCTTGCTTTACTGAAACCATGCTGCATTCCTATAGCCATGGGGCCCGTGGGGCCACCCCTCTCTTCCAGGGATCCAGAGTCCAAGTCCTACCTCTTGTCCCTTCCACCTGGGGCAGTAAGGGCTTCCTAATGGTGATAACTCCTGGGTGCCTCACCATTCCTGGTGGATTCCCTTAATGGTGTCCCTGCCTCATAAATACTCTCTTTACAATATTATATTCAGCTAAGCCTTTTTGAGTGTGCCATTAGTTTCCTGCTAAGATTCTAATGATGCATATTGAGTTAAATATATTATTGTATATTTAATTCTACCATAGTTTAGATTCTTAAATTGGTCTTTGGGTATCTAGTAAATAGCATCAGCTTGCATCTTATGGAAATGAATCAGCTGAAACTGAAGTGAACACATTTGTTTGGATATGATGAGCTCACTGGAGGGACAGTAAACTCCCCACATGTTATTGGCAAACTCTGTGGTGAATGAAGCTTCCCAGTCACACTCGGAATGTGATGTTTCTTCATGAGGCCGTGCTACAAAGATGAAGTCCAAAGAATATGAAAACACACTTGACAGACCCTGCCAAGAAGTTCTCTAGAATGTATGCAAAATGGAGCTAAAAAGTATTTGTAACTCTGTCATAGAAAGTGGAGCTTCAATTGGGAAAACTTGACTGAAATCACTTGAGCTCTCCTGTCACTGGCTTTCGGAAATGATGACTGAGTAATTTGAAAATGAACTGAGAAACGTTTCAGCCTTAATGATCTTTTTGAAGTTTCCACAGGGCTCCTACACAACAGTAGTGTGTCCAGGAAATACATAAATCAAACAGGCCAGATGCGGGGCTTGAAGTCATGCCTCAGTGGGTCTGCTAGATGAAGGCTCAGACTCTGTTTACACTATGAAAATGATGTTGAGATTTTCGCTCCTTTTCCCCCAAAGTGTGCCGCCTCCGCCACAAAAAAAAGCACGCCAGAAAACAATTGCCAGGCACACTTCTCCTAAAACTTACCGCACAATCGTCTCATTCTCTGCCTTAACCCACACCTGAAGACCTACTTTAAGGGCAGTCACAGGCATGATGCCCAGAAGGTGTTTGTCTTTGGGAAACATTGAGGGGACAGTTTGGTGTCTGGGATTCTTTGGTCTTACAGCTTTTGGCATTATTGCAATCATGACACTTCGATCTGTATGCCTTCTCTCCTGAAGAACATTTTATAAGAGAATATGTTTGCTCTTCTAAATCCACCTATGAATCATTCAGTATCTAACCTCCCTGTCTTCTCCCCCCAACCCCAACAAAGTTTTCCTGCAAAGACTTTACACCCACAGTACACGGTAGGTGCTCAAATATTTGCATGAATAAATGTAAGCACTTCATAAATCTATATTTTTAGTCGGTGGCAACTTTTCTGTAGGGTAGGGAGTAGGGCTACAATAAGCACGACCAAGTTTTAATTGCCCTGAACATTGGACATACTCTTCTTCGTCCATCTGCTAGCCGTGTGGCTTCAGCCAAGTTAACACAACACCTCTGGCTTTCCCCTTCCATAGACAAGGGATGTGAACTCTTGCTTCACTGATTGTTGTGGTGATCAAATGCTGTAAGGGGCCTAGCATAGCGATGGGCTTGTGAAAGAGGCTTCCTAAAGTCCAACCCATGCCATTCCTTCTGAACTGACACCAGGGACACATCATGTAAATAGAGCCAAGGATGGAGGGGATGAAGGGAGATGCCCAAATTGGAGGAAACGTGGATTTAGGGACCATCTAACTGCACCCTACTCAAAGCTTTGCTGATGTTTTAGACATTGTGCCAAGGCAACTTGCTTCAGGTGTCCCTAGAAGGCAGATAATATTGTTAAGCCGCTTGCCAATATCTGGTTACTACAAATATTTCAAGTGACAAATTTTATATTTTATCCCCTCTTTCCATCTCTGAATCTTCTAGCTCTCTAGAAGATGCCACTTGCTCCCTGATAGTTTGGTAAGTCTCTAATTCTATGTGCATTTCCAACATTTGATTTATTCATCACTCTATTTCAGTCATCATTTAGAACCACTTTCTGTGTGCTGGGCACAGTGCTAGGGACTGAGATTATAGTAATGAATAAGACATGGCCCCTCAGCGAAAGGCGTTCACAGTCCGACAGGAAGACAGACCAATGAGTACATTGTACATACAGAGTAATCATGACGATGGGATATAGGAGATGTTGAAACCGGGGCCAGGACAGGGTGAGGCCAAACTGAAGGAAGCGCTCATTGTCAAGGTCATGGGATTTGCAAAGTCAGCACTTGTTACCGTCCCCCACCCCCGACCCTCCACCAACACCCACCCCCCCTCACCGCCACCCCTGAGAATGGAGGCTTGCTTAAATTTTGTGCCCAAGGCACTTGCACCTTTTTCCTAGCCCTGGAGAAAACACAGAGGAGAAAGATGCAACTCCTCTCTATGGAGTCCAAGAAGTTTCCTGGAGCAGATGACTTTGGACTCAAGCCTCTGACAAGGGAGTGAATTAGCCAGGCAGGGAAAGATGGGGAAGGATTTGAGAGCATCCTCAGCAAATGGTCAGCAAATGCACAACTGTAGAAGTGAGAGAGAGCCACAGCTCACGGGTGCACCTTCGAGTAGCCTGATGCAGCTGGATCCCTGCGGGGGGGGGGGGGGGCGGGCAGTAGGGGAGAGAGGCGACAGGACAGGGACTGACTAGGAATGAATCAAGGGCCAGTTCACAGAACTGAGGAGAGAAACAGGCTGTATGTTTAGGAGGACTGAATAGCTTATCACTGAAGCAGGACACTTTCGAGGCTGTAAAGAGGTGCTATCTACACTTGTCAGAGCAGCAAAATCAAAGTGGGATGTGTCTGTGTGCTGTGCATCCACATTATACGGCAAGCAGTGCTTTCCCCCTCCCCCACGTGTTGGACACACGTCACTCCTCTTTTGTATCTAGGGCAGACCCGGGAGAAACAGAGGAAGTCAGACAGATGGCTTGTGACTGTGAGTCCAGTAAAACTCCTTCATAAATGTGAGTTTTAGAACAATGTTGAGGACAGGATCCCACCTTGTATGTAAAAACCATGTGGCCAGCTTGGCAAAGATCTTTCCACTTTTTAACAAATCTACACTTGCAAACATGGATATGTTATTAGAGTTCTGATTTTCAAGTGGGAAAAGGATTGTAGTATTTCTGTGCATGGTAGTGAAGAGGCGAGAAATTTTAAAAGTTTATCCCACCAAGCGTGATGCTAGTCTGCCAGCTCACATCCCTATTATCCTCCAAGGGGTTCCAGAGATTTCTGCTGATGCACGACTGCTGAATGCAATGAGATTCTGGACTCCAGTGAGGTTCTGATGCACTGACTGGAAGAAAATGGTTTTGAAAGAGAATACTCATTTATTTAATGGTATCTGATACAAATTAGGTCTTTGGGGACATATTATCCCTCACCTACATAGCACTGTGATATAGGTATGATTTTTGTCTATTTCACTTTTTATTATTAAATACAGAAAAGTAGAGAGAAAAGTATAATAAACACCTATATGTATATCACCTGCCTTTTTTTTTTACTTCTTTTTAAAATATTTTATTTATTTGAGAAAGAGAGAGAGAGAGAGAGAGAGAGAGAGAGCATGAGCAGGGGGAGGGGCAGAGGGAGAAACAGGCTCCCCACTGAGCAGGAAGGGGGTGAGGGCCTCAAACCCAGGACCACAGGACCATGACCTGAGCCAAAGGCAGACGCGTAACCAACTGAGTGACCTAGGCACCCCTATCGCCCTCATTAAATAGCAAGAACATGTCACCACATTTTAGTTCATATGTGTATGTACGTGCACACATGCACAAACTAAACCAAACCAAACCAAAACACAGATATCAGGATATCTCTCCCTTAAATACTTTGTTACGCATTTCTAAATGATAAGAGCAATTTCCTTCAAATAATAATACTTAATAAAATTAACTAAATAAAATAATAGTTAACAAAATTAACAACTGATATTAGTGATACCGATATCAATTAAATCGACCCTTTTTAGAGAGGAGAACTCTAAAGTCAGGGAGATCGGAAATGTGCCTAATATCAGGCAATTAGTAAGAGACTGAGGTGGAATTCAATGTGTTGCCTGCCCATGCAAGTCAGGGTGGGGGAGGGGCTGGTGGGCAGATTCTCAAAACATCCTAAGTGGACAACTAGAAGTATATGAAGGGACATAGAAGCTTGACGATAAGAATCGCCCATGGAAAGAGACCTGTCTTCAACGGCACTGGGTGGGAATAGGGCTATGGGTTGTGACCAGCTCAACATAGGAGCTGACAAAAGCTTAGCAGGAGACTTTCATTTAAAAGCTTGTATTACAGTCAATTAGGCATGAGAAATAAAGTAAATTTTTTAATGCTTTCTTACAAACAGATTTGTGTTACAATGTTGGAGAGAAGGCAGTCAGAGACTTGTGTAAGACAGCATCCTCCATGAGCTTATCTGGCACATAATCGGCAGTTAATAGCTATTTGTCCATTGAATGAGCCTATTTGTGTCAAGTGCTGATAACTCATTCTGCCTCAGCCCTGACAGCTAATCAATCCCAAGGGCCACTGAGGCTAGTTCCCCAGTATCTCTTGAGTCCATGTGCTCTTCCGCATAGTTACTCCAACTGTGTTGGGCAGGCCCCCGTCTCTCCCGAAAATACTACAACCCCTCCCAGTTGGTCTACTCTCTTCCCCTCCTACCCCTTTCCAATCCATTCTCCACATTGCTGCCCATATAATTTTAACACTGCAAGTCGGATTTAAAATTAGGCTTAAACCCGCTCAGGTGTTTACACTTCGGATAAGATCCCAGAGTCCTATCCTGTCTGGCTAGGCTCTGCATGGTCTGTATTCCATCTACTTCTCCAGGCTCACCTCTTCCTCTATGCCTTTTTGTTACACTGCTCTAACTCTATTTGTCTTCCCCTCTTCCTTGAATGTGTCCATCTCTCTCCTGCTTCTGAGCCTTTCCATATGCTGTTCCTTCTGTCTGGTACCCTCTTCCTCCTACTCTGCTTTACAGCACAGACAACCCGACTATTTCACCGTGAAGAGCACTTTCTCAAGGGCGCTTTCCTGGATTCTCAGATTAGGCTAGATCTCCCTATTAGAGTCCTCACTTAAGGTCCTGCTTTTAATTGGTAGGTCTAACCAACTTTGTGATCAAATTACTGCTTATATAGTTATGTATGTTTGTATGTAATCTCTTTCTAACTAAGCTGTTAAGTTCCAGCTGTAAGGAACCACCTATAACCCCTAGCACTCCAGGTATATCTAGCACAAAGTAAGTGCTTAATAAAAAATAACTGGAAGAATGAGTGAGTGAGTGAGTGAGTGAGTGAGTGAGTGAGTGAGTGAATTTATCATTTCCTAGTTCTAGTCACACATCATTTCTAAGACGGGTTAGTGGTTTTGGTCCTCAGTCTTCCATACAGTTTCAGCTTTGCAAACCCTCTTTTATCAATCAGGATTCTGCAACATTAGGGTCTTGGGTGCCCTGAGATTTGGGCTCTAAATATAGCTATGGAGAAGTGTATTCCTTCTTCATTCATGTCAGCTACAAGGTGGTAGGAACCACAGAGAAGAACAGAGCAAGAGCCAGGAAAACCCAAAGGCTATAACTCTCCAGGTTTGGGGGAGGGGATGTGGAGATAATAGAAGAGACCTCCTAAATAAGCAGACTCCTGACCTAGGTTGTATAATTGTTTACGAGTTGGCCAGAGGAATAGGGATGGGGGGGGTGGGTAGGCATTCTAGTCAGATGGAACAGCATATGCAAGGGCATGGAGAAAGGAGAGAATGTGGCCCTTTCAGGGCATTGCCAGTAGCTTAGTGTGGCTAAAGAGTGAGCGGTAAGACCAGAAGCTAGGGAGGTAAGTGAGGTATGAATCACAAAAGATCTTCTAGCCATAGAAAGGAGTTTAAACTTTATGCAAAATATAGTAGAAAGCCAATGAAGGAGGCACAGCAAGGAGTGAAATGAGTAGAAATGAATTTTTTAAGCGATTGCACAAACTATGGCTCAAACGAAGAAGAAAGACACACACTCCAAATTCAGTTTGGTAAGTGTATTGAATTGGATTTGATAATTCTTGACTTTGTCAGGACATGTGTTTTTGTGCTGCTTTTTCTACTTGCCAAATCAAACATGCCTATAGCACTGTGTAGAAGTAGCATAATCTGCTACTTAACCCTTTCCTTCTCTAGAGCAGGGAAGTTTGAATTAATGCATTGCCTGATTGCTTACATATGGGCCAGGGCCCCCCCCCTTAAGCTGTCCCAGATAGTTGGGTTCTGGTGCTGGTTTTATAGTTTTTATTTATTTAACCAGAGCTAGAAACATGGAAAACAACCGACTCTGAGCACGTGGATGGGTTTCCTTGCAGGAGTCTGAGCTGGCAGTTATTTTAATTAGCAACATATTTTATAAGGGCAGAATCAGAAATGGAAACATGTCAAGGCCTCTTTAGCTATTAAGTTTGGCAGACTCACATGAGTGTGCCTGGGCATGGTAATCAGCTCCTGACTACCCTCCATCTTTCCCAAGGGAACCACATGAACAGTCGGAGTTCTCCCTGGGCATAGAGCACCCCCTTGGGTGTCGGAGGACTTAACAATGTCACACACCAAATGCTGAGGATGCACGAGTCCTCTTGGAGCTAGTTCTGGGAAATAAAGTCTTCTCATTGTAGGCCTAAGGTCGTTCCTCTTTTATCTATCCCCAGGCCAATTTCTCTGTTCTGTTCCCTTTCAAGAATCAGTCCTTCTAGATATGCATCCCGAATCACTAAGTTTATCTCTCTAAAATCTACTTTGCATTTGAAAAACGATTTCTTCTTTTTATTTGCCACAGTGGTTTCCCAGAATCCTGGGGAATATATATTATGCTATATAGTAATAATTATAACACACAGCATAATATATAATGCTTTATATATAATAAATTATATATTTTATATATTATAGAAATTCTATAAATACATAATATGTAATATTATATATATATAAAATCTACCTTCTAAACATTACTGGCACCTATGTCTACTATGTATACTGTTCTAATATGAAGCTCTCTTCAGTGAATGAAGCTGACAGGGTACCATCTCTATTCCCTCATCCATTCATTGAATAGTCACTGAACTTCTTTCTGTGCCAGACATAAGCTAAGTGTGGGGCATACGAAGAAACAGGTCTGTGAATTTGGAAAATCTCAGTTTAAGGGGGGAAAGTGACCCATGGACTAGTTTAAGACAAAGTGGTAAGGGTGGTGACAGACACATACATAAGGTTCTTTGGTTTGCAAGTGACGGAAACCAATCTGAAGCAGCAGCATCAAGATGAAGAATTTGTAGGCAGGGGAAAAATACTGCGTTAAATTCAAAGTCACATTTTGGGAGCAAGCAGCCCCCTGGGATGGGCTGGAAGACCTGAGACACAGCCTCTCTCCGGCTCTCACTCCTTGCGTCTCCTTTATTCTCCTCTTCCTGCTGACTGCCTTTCTCTGCCTCACTGCTCTCAAGCTCCTAATATTTCATTCTCCAAATGCAAACAAATATCCCAGACTGAAATGAATCTCTTAGTCACAATTTCAGGACAGAGAATCCGGCTGGGTTAGGCATCCATCCTGGGTCCGATCAGCTGTGGCCAAGGGCTGAATGTCGGCCACAAGCAGCAAGCGGTAGACATTCCATGCAACTACAAATCGATATTCTGAAACTCAACACGTGCAATCTCTAATTTTCTCTCAAGAGGAACAAAAGTTATTTTCCTAGTCTGTGTTGCTTTTCTCTCCAATAAGACATTAAAAGTCTACAGATATCTTTAATGTGATTGGCTGGTTTAGTCACATTTCTTTGGGGGCTACAAGAACCACTGGGAGTCAGTTTTAAACTTTTGAAAGAGAAATAGATGAGGGAGGGGAGAGAGGAAAGAAATCATTTTAACTTAAAGTACACAATGCACTAAAATTCCTAAAATGTATTTGATGAAACACTGTTTTGTACTATGTTCAATTTTTAGGCCAGAGATGCCAAGACTGTGGCTCATCCAATGAGGCCAGCTTAGCCCCAGTTGGCAGAAGCCCATAAAAAGAATTGTCTGGATTAGAATGTACTGGAATCTTACTCCTGTAATTTCTAGATTCAGACAAGCCCTTGTTCTGCCCCACAAACACCTTCTGAAAGCTATAAGGGCTCTTAAAGGCCATCGACCCAAACCCCTATTATTTGTAAAACAACAACAACAACAACAACAAAACCTCTTCCATCGTGGTCCAACAACACCTAAGATCTGTCACAACGCTTCTGGAACTTAAAAGAATTAAAAGCACTTGTTAATCCATTTTGGAGCAGATTGGGTCAAAACAAAAGAGAACAACCTTGACTTTTGGGCACATGGCCTCTAGTTTAATATCTGCCATTTTCGTATTAAAAAATGCTTTTCAAAACACATAACTGCTTTTGCTTTGAGAAGCTGGCACCCACAGTCAGAACTGCGGACAGAAAATCCAAGTCCTCCCAGGAGGTGGCTGCAATAAAAAGCAGAGCTGGTATTGGCCACACACTTCCCTGGCATGTTAGGTGGAGTCTACCTTCCTTCATTTTCAAGCATTCATTCAAACCAGCATGTGGTTCCTATGGAGTCCTGCCTCTGAGCTTCTGTGGGGAATCGAAGGATGGGCAAAGCACAGTTTACTAAACACACACCACTTCCATTCTAAAAGGAGGGGTAGATCCGAACAGCAGAGCAGAGTGTATGTACTAACCGAGGTACAAGCCACTAAAGAAGGTTGGCAGAGAATGTAGTAGGTAAGGTCCCTGGCTCTGAAAAATTGAAAAACTGAAGTTTAAACAGGCTTGTCATCTCTAGCTATCTGACCCCGGTCAAGTTTTTACTATCATTTAACTTCAGTATTTTCACCCGCAAATTGAGGAGTATAAGAATATTCACCTTGTAGGGTTGTGGCATATATAAAGGTAGCAAAGATTGGGAAATAATGTATTATTGTCATATGGAAGAAATGTCATTTATCCTAGGCCTGAAAGGGTGGTTTCTGTATTGGCAAAATAATGGAAATGATGTACTATAAAGTTATTATACATGTTAGCTACACAAAATTTAGAAAATGTAGTAAGTATTAAAAAAAGAAAGATAAACTCCAAATCCCATTTCTAGAGATAAATACTGTGGTAGTTTTGGTAAACCTCTGTCTGGTCTTCTTTCTTCTCATATATTATTACATGTAACAAATAAATTATGTAGTCAAATTTCCTATATTTTAGAGTCAAATAAAGTAGTTATTTCCTTTATAATTTTCTATTGCTTTTTTTATTTTGGAGGGCCTCCTCCAATCTAAAATTTACACAGTTTGTTTTAATTTATACTATATTAGAGTGTCCTCAGCTAGGGCTTCCTAAACTCCCTTTTGCAACTCAAGGATAACAGGACGAGATAAAATAATAAATTACAAATTAAGTAAGCTTTTTTTTAAGAAAGAAAAAGGAAAAGATGCGAAGAAGGAAGAGATCTATATTAAAAAGCATGAAAAGAAATTGCTCACTCATTAAGCCAATTTCTGTGTCCATACTACGTGCTGTTGTGCTTGGCTCTGAGGATCCTGAAGCTGCATTAGACCTTGTTCTTGTCCCAAGGAGACAATCTGACCAAAGGCAGCTAGAAATTCTAGATTGAACTGTATGCCAATGGAAAAGAAAGGAAACCAAAGTATATGGAGCTCCTACCCTGCACGACATAGTAAAATCCCATTTACCTCTCCTGGCAGCCGTGAGAGGTGGGTACGGGTAGCCCATTGCACACGTGAAGAGACTAAGGGCAGAAAGGAGATGTGATGTGCTCTAAGTACCGGGGTGGGTGAACTAGACCTGGAACCAGCTGGCCTCATGGGTGCAGTCACACAGGGCCTGCTGCTCAGAAAGGTCCCAGCTGTCACCATCTTGAAATGATCGTTGTAAATCATATCTTATTATCATTTTTATGAATAATTAATCTTTTAATAATTTTATCTCTGACTTTGAGTTCATAAGTGAAGCCTGATAGGACAATGATGCACATTCTGGGAACTTAGAGCCCCCAACTCAATGGACACTCTCCTCTCCCACCACCTCCCTGCCTGGCCGGATGGCTTCTCGGCCTCCTACTCCCTGACACTGGCTCTCAGCTGCTCAGCCATCCACTCCCCACCCATGACACCGGGCCTCCCACCCAGGACAGCGGCTGTGTCTTACTGGCAGAAAGAGGCCTGCCTTCTGCTCTTGCCCTCTACCCCAGGTCAGGCCTGTGGGCATGGGGACGGTTAATGTCAGGCACGCACCCTACAGCATCGCTTTATGGGGCAAGGCAGTGGCTGTTCTTGCCCTGGGCCGGCAGCACCATATCACGTCCAGCTGGCAACTCAGTGCGGACCGCTCACTCCCTCCCATCCAGTTACCGAGAGTGTCCCTGACAGACGTTGTGGTCTCTGAGGGGTTGCCCATCAGCCATCGGGACCATGGTCCTATGGGGAGGGGAGGCTGACTTTCCCAGCTGGGGCACAGCATTTTCCCTTTCCATGGGCCCTGCCAACTGTGTCCTCTGCCAGGAATCCAGACCAGAATGACCTCAAAGCCTTTGTTTCCTATGATGTCCCACAAGGTTGGGGATCATGCACAGCAGAGTGTGTGAGGTCAGAGGACTTCAGCCAGCCACACGCCAGAAGTCCAGATAGGAACTTGGCAGCCTCACCGCAGCACCTCTGGGACTTGGCACCCGCTGCTGGGGACAACATCCCCCATCCTTCCTGCCCAAGTGGCAGCTCTGATCAGTCTGTGCTGTCCCCCTCCTTCCCTCTCTCCCCCATGGGGCAGTAGCGCCTTTGCTTTACTGCACAGAAGTAACTCTCTCCACCTACATGGCGCTGCATCACGCCAGTGGTGGCAGGTGACAGGTGGGTGGGGTTGAGTGGAGACATACTGGAGAGGTCTTGGAAAGGCACAAATGCACAGTAGGAAGGAACTGAACCAGGAAAGAGGCTACGGAAAGAGAGATAAAGAGGAGAATGTTCTGGGTTTCAGAGCTGAGTGTTCTCCCAGAATGTGGAACTTGCAGTGCTCAAGCAGGGTAGTCCGGGGCAAATTTGGATGGTTGGTCCCTCTAGGGGATCAAATCACAGAAGCAGTGACAGCGTCTTACAGGTGCCAGAGCTCCTTCCTTTCCATGATCACATCTCACTCTGACAACAACCATGGGCGGAAGGCCAACTCGGTCACCCTCCCATTTTAGTTCTGAAGAAACTCAGAGAATACAAATGGCTGACCCTCAATCAAATAGTTACCAAGTACTGGAACAAGACCGCAAATCCCTATCAGTTAACAAAATAGAAATAGCGGAGCCTGAGAACTGATTTAATGTGTGGAGGAAGAAAGAGAGAAGGGACAGGCTTTTGAGTTGACCAAAACCTAGCTACTTCCTCAGAAAGAAACTGGGAAATTACCAGGAAAGAATCATTGGGGTTGGAGTATATCATGCTCCGAATCCGCTGAGTGACACAGAATTCTTTAGTAGGCCAACGTCTCGAGAATGCTCAGCCAAAATCATGGTTGCCTTATCAGCCAATCTGCCTCAGATACTGCAAAGCTCTGAGACACACCTTGGCAATGACTTTCTGCTTCTACTCAGGAAATATTCTGGGTCACCTTCCTGACAAGATAAGCACAAGAACTGGCACTAAATTCCTGCAACTGTACGGTGAGCAGGAAGCAAGCAACACGCAGCTGATTCTCTGGACCGACCCGAGTGTGGGAACCACAGAAAGAAGCCCAGAAGTGAGGGGAGAAGGAAAGATGTTGGGATGCTGTCTTTAGGATTTTTTTTTTCATTTTATCATTACCCATTTCATTTTCATTTATTTCTTTGATTTCCAGAAACCATGTGACATTCAGAGAATGCAAAGTCACAGTCCTGCCATCGAGAAGCTCATGTATCTGTCACTGAGGTGCACAGCCCGGGACCAGGGCTGTAAGACAGGTCTGTCCCTGTTTGGGGGGAAGTCTCCAGTAGAAGTAATGCAAATGGAGCCTTGAAGAATGAGAAAAAAAAAAATTCCGGGTGGAAAGGGGTAGAAAAGGGCATTTTAATTTTCTTCTTCATTTATTCAGCTAAGATTTATTTAGCATCTACAGTGTGCCTGGCTCTCTTTTAAGTGACTTAGCTCAGGATGTGCAGCTCAGAGATTGAGCTCAAGCCTTTCTGAATCCAACTTCCACTATACTGAGACTCCTCCAGAGAGGGCCATGACCTCCAAAAGAGAACAGGGCCTTCACGGGGAAGACGGGGGTTAGGTCCACAGATCAATTCCCCTATAGTCCTCTGCTGCAAGCTTCCTCAAGGGTAGACCTAGGTACACAGGTGGAGAATTTAGGGAAAGAATACAATAAACACAGAAGCTACCACTCCCTGAGCACATACCACGTTCCCAGTCCTGGGCTACCTCACATTTTAAACTCATTCTAACTGTGCTCCTGATGCCAAAATGGAAACTCAGAGAGGCTATTAAATACTTCACCCAAGGCCACACAGTCAATAAGGAAGAGAGCCCAGTGTCTTTCTGACTCATATTCTATGTTCTTAGCACAGCTCTGGACTCCCCGAAAGCATGTACCTAGCGTGTGCCTATTTAACTGTGAAATTCTCAGCCCTTCATATCTTACATTCCACCAATTCCTCCACTTTTATAATTATCACGATTCCTTCTGCCACCATAAAAATTAATAACTAGCAAGTTGGAATTTTTATGACAATCAGATTTCACAACAGAATGACAACTGGGCTCTTCTAGGCTCTTCCAATACGGAACGGCTAGATGCAATTAATTGGGTGAGCTTTAAGACCTCTCCTCCTCTTGAAATGATGATTCCCTAAAAATTCCTGAGGAAGGCTCAGAATTAATCTTGTTGAGTTTCACCAGTGACCAACACTTTTGAAATCTCCCCTCCCTACTCTCCCAGCTTTTTTGGTTTTTTTTGTTTGTTTTTACTTACTAGTTTGTTTTACTGTGCATTTATTTAATTCTCCCAAAATGCCAGTAGAAGTTAGCAAAGTTGCGCAAGACCTCACATTATCAATCTAGGCTATTCAAAGCATATGCTAGTACTGACTGTTTTGTGGATATTATTCCTCTTGGTTACAATTTATGACAACCAAACAGAGCTTTTGCTACAAACAAACTTGCAATTACAAATTAAAAAAAAAAAAAAGTATCTGGGCAACACACAGAGAAAGGCTGTATCTCTGAAACCGACTCTTGGTTTTTGGAAGGAGAAGTGGGGCAGGGGGAGGGAGAGGAGAGAGGATTATGCCTCCTAAATTCGGAGATTCCATCCAGAGAGCAGCCCAGCCTCACTTCTGTGGCCGAGAACTTCGACTCCAGCTTCCATCTGGTTTCCATAAGGCAAGGGAACTTGGCGAATGGCTGGCCACGTAACTGCAGCACGTGCACATCCTGACCACGAGCACCAGTAAAAGGAGCCAAAGAGAATGAAGAAATTTCCCCCAGTCCCTCTGTATAGTCTCAGGCAGGAAAAGTTGCTTTCGAGAGAAAGAGAATGCTCTTCCACCCTGCTGGGCAGGTTCACAAAGAACTAACCATTTCACTGAATAAAAAATACCCAAACCTAATGATGGGGTGTTACCAATTATTCCTGGAATATCAAGTAAATGTTTTAACGCCACTGCTGCAATTAATTCTATACAATGTGCCGGACGCACAGGAAGCAGGATCTAAGCCTGCACTTGGAGCCAAATGGATATGACCATTCTGTTACAACCGTGGAGCCTTGAACAGATTACTTAAACTGTCTGAAAAGTATGCAGAGTATCCTTAATTTATGAGATTTTTATTGATGATGTATATAAAACATCTTGTACACAGTGCATGCTTAATAAATGGTTAATTAATTAAGGCTGAGGTGCTTTCTTCCAACACTTGTAATTATTAAAACCTGCTTACATGCTTTATGAAAAGGGTATGTCTAGCCCGAGGATACTGTACATACATCGCCTCCATCAGTCTTTTTATTAACACACCTTTGTTGTTTTCAATTTATACAATTTGCCGTGCTTTCGTTCAAAGAATCGTGGAAAATGCAGTTTGAACGGCATCTCCAATTCCCTCATCTTACAGATGAAGGCACCGAGGATGTTACGGCAGAAAAAAGGCCAGATGATCCCCAATACAGATAGCAAGTCGGTAGTAGATCGAGGGCTACCCCAGCATCCTGACCCTCAGTTTTCCTGTCTCCTATTCCACTTGATCTCATAAATCTTTCTGAGGCTACAATAGTTTCAGTTGTCCCTCAAAAGACTCACTATAAAATGACAGAGCTGGGAGAAGTCTGAAAAGTTCCTCTGGTGCTGTTTATAGCAGTGAGGTCCTCTGAACGATGGCCCCCCAAAGATGCCTTGTCCTTGGAACCAGTGAATGTTATCTTAGATTAAAAAGGGGGGGAACTCTGCACATGTGATGAAGTTAAGGATCTTGAGACAGGGAGATTATTCTGAATCATCCAAGTGGGCCTGATATAATCACAACAGCCCTTATTGTAGGGAAGCAAGAGGAGTCAGGGACGGAGGGAAGGCCATGTGGTGCGGAGGCAGCGAGTGGACTGATGCACCCGGAAGATGGAGGAAGAGGCCACAAGCCAAGAAACACACACAGCTTCTCAAAACTGGAAAAGGCAAGCAGGTTCTTCTCGAGATCCTCCAAAAGGAACCAGCCCTATCGACACCTTGACGTTAGCCCGGTGAAACTGATTTTGGACTTAACAGTTTCCAGAACTGTCAGAGAATACATTTGTGTTGTTGTGAGTCACTCCATTTGTGATTTGTTACAGCAGCAATAAGAAAGGAATACAACATGTAACATATTATATCAAAAACACTAACAATCAAAGTATCCAATAATCAGAGATTAAACAAATAAGTTATAGTAGAATACAATGCAGCCTTTTTAAAAAGTATCGATTCATATTTATTGAAATATAGAGCCACCTTATGACCCAGCAATTGTACTACTGGGTATTTACCCCAAAGATACAGATGTAGTGAAAAGAAGGGCCCTATGCACCCCAATGTTCATAGCAGCAATGTCCACAATAGCCAAACTGTGGAAGGAGCCGAGATGCCCTTCAACAGACGAATGGATAAAGAAGATGTGGTCCATATATACAATGGAATATTACTCAGCCATCAGAAAGGATGACTACCCAACTTTTACATCAACATGGATGGGACTGGAGGAGATTATGCTAAGTGAAATAAGTCAAGCAGACAAAGTCAATTATCATATGGTTTCATTTATTTGTGGAACATAAGGAATAGCGTGGAGGACATTAGGAGAAGGAAGGGAAAAAATGAAGGGGGGAATCAAGGGGGACACGAACCAGGAGAAACTATGGGCTCTGGGAGTCAAACTGAGGGTTCTAGAGGGGAGAGGGTGGGGGGATGGATGAGCCTGGTGATGGGTATTATGGAGGGCATCTATTGCATGGAGCACTGGGAGTTACACGCAAACAATGAATCATGGATCACTACATCAAAAACTAATGATGTACTGTATGGTGACTAACATAACACAATAAAAAATTATTAAAAAAAGCAGTTCATTATACCACATATAGAATCTGATGCCGTTTTGAAAGAGAAAAGAAAATAAGACTGGAAGTATATATTCCAAGTTGTTTACAGTGATTATCACTGACGGTGGAATTTTTCTATGTTCTTTGACTTTCTATGTACTTTTCTGCGTTCGCCAAATATGATACAGTAAATGTGTTCATTTTATAGTTAGAAAAAGAGATTCTTTTTTTTAAAACACAAATCTATTTTTCCCTGATTCTTTCATTTTATAAAACAGGAAACATACATGTAAAGCAGAGGGGTTGCTGGCTCAGGGAAGGGACAGCTAGACGAAAGTTCTCAATGCAGAATTTGGAAGCTTATCCTTAACTTATAAAAGGCATAAGAAGCCCGACTTGAATCATCCCTACGAAGGCTCATAGAAATGACCCACACTCCCTTCTCTGCTTTCAATTCCCCTCTACAGACTGTCCTTTAGTAAGTAATTAGGAAGAGTTAATAAGTGCTTCCTCCCTTAGACAAGTCACGAAGAGTGCTGGAGAGCATAATTACATGTGGCATTTTGCAGCCTTGCAACAGAATCTCCCAGCGTAGATGCGATACCAAAGGATTCCACAAAGGCGAACACTGAAATGTAAAGAGACTCTGATATTCTAGATCACTGTGATATTCTCACAAGCCATGAGATTTCAGTGCTTGCCAGTTCTTTACTACTCATTTCTACTCTGCTCTTATGAGTTCTTTGACTCTTCTTGTTTCTTCTCATCTCTTTCTCCTCAGAGCATGAGATATTCCTTAATCAATTATCCCCAGATCTTTCTTGCTGTTAATACTCTTACTGCTTCCTGTCTCATTCAGTCTGGAATATTCCTGAGTTTCTACCACATTCCAAAGACTGTACAGAGTTTTGGGGTTGCAAAGATTAATAAAACAGAGTCCCTGCCTTCAACTCACTTCCAATCTATTGACACAGATAAGCACATGCAAAAGAAGTAAATCTCATAAAGGGAAGGTTAATATTAGAGACTGTCAGAGGTTCAAGCAGCACAAAAGAGAGATTGGAACTGAGTGTAATTCCAATAGAAAAGGAATGATTTCATGGGGGGGACCCTTGGTGTTTATTTGCCTCTTTGCTCTGGGATCCATTCCTCACCCTTCTCCCTGCTCTGCACTCTATCATGGGAGGGCAGATCCCTGAAAACTACATTTCCCAAGCTCCTTTGCCAACTAGCTAGATTCAGTCCATGGGAGGCTCAGGCAGGAGGTTAGAGGGAGTCATGAGGCCAGGTATTTCTCTCTCTCTCTCTCTCTCTCTGCGTCAGGTGGCATCTCTGGCTGTGGCTGAATCTCCGTCATGCCTCAGCTCCCACTGGATGGCCCCAGCTTGGGGTCTCCAGGGCCACCACCTCCTGCTGCTGTTCCTCCAGCCCTGGCCACAGCAGTGCTAGCAGCTTCCTGAGCATGTTCATCTCATAATTGCCTCACCATCGTCTGTTGGTCTTTTCAGCTCTTCCAACTGGTTTCCAACTAGTTCCCCAGGTTAAATACCCTACATTTAACTACCAGCTGTGGTCTGTCTTATAGACTGGACACTCAGAAGGAGTTGAAGAACCAGAAGTTTCTCAATAGGCAAAGTAAAAACACAAAACAAAACAAAGAAACAAACAAACAAAAAAACATTCTAGGTAGAGATGACAGCATGACCACAGTCCCAAGTGGAGAAGAGTGACCAGGGCAATGGAGCTGTGTTTTGGAAGTCACTGGGGAATGTACTGGAGAATATGACTGGCAATCTAGGGAGAATCAGATTACAGAGGCACTTGAGTTCACAAATTGAGGAATATGGGTTTTACTCCACACAACTGGAGAGTTGTTGAAGGTGTTGAGAACAGTAAGGTGACCACTCATGCTTTAGGAAGTTCAAACTGTAAATGGGGGGTGATTCAACTAAACAATGTTAGGGAAAGCCCAGTGCAGGGCAATTACAGTGCGAATGGCAAAGAGAAGGAGCCAATTTAATTTGTCAAAAGGAGGGGTACCTGGGGCGCCTGGGTGGCTCAGTTGGTTAAGCGACTGCCTTCGGCTCAGGTCATGATCCTGGAGTCCCGGGATCAAGTCCCACATCGGGGTCCCTGCTCAGCGGGGAGTCTGCTTCTCCCTCTGACCCTCTTCCCTCTCGTGCTCTCTATCTCTCATTCTCTCTCAAATAAATAAATAAAATCTTTAAAAAAAAAAAAAGGAGGGGTACCTGGATGGCAGTCAGTTAAATACCCAACCTTGGTTTTAGCTCAGGTCATGATCTCATGGGTCGTGAGATTGAGCCCCACATCAGGCTCAGCAGGGGTTCAGCTTGGGGATTCTCTCCTTCTGCCCCTCCCCTAATTCACAAGCACTCTCTCTCTCTGTTTCTCTCTCTCTAAAATAAATAAATAAATCTTTTTAAAAATGAAATAATTTCTCAAAAGGAAAGGGAAGTGTTAGGGGTGTCTGGGAAATGATGAGCCTGAGTGACTGAGCGGCCATCCCAGTGACCAAGAGGAAACCGCAGAGGTAAGCTTGATCTGCACCAACATGATAGGAAAAGCACTTACTTGAAAAATGTGGGCTTGAAACTCATGGTAGAGCTAACTCTGGGAGAATTTTTTTTTTTTTTTTTAAGATTTATTCCCTTTTGGGTGGAGGCATTGTGGGGTGGTACAGAGTACAGAGATTTGGAATGAGGCTTTGTGATTTTTTTTTTTTTTTTTTTTTTTTAGTAAACTCTACCTCCAGAGTAGGGCTTGAACTCACGACTCCAAGATCAAGAGTCACACACTCTACTGACTGAGCCAGCCTGGTGCCCCCTGGGGGGAAATTATTTTAAAAGGCATTCTCACCCATTGACGAATCAGGTTTGTTGGACTAAGGAAATAGTTAGAACATTTATGTTAATAAGAAGCAACCATCTTGATTAATGTATAGTAATTTTTAATACTGTCATTTTATTAATGATAAATTCATAAGAATATGGCATTTCATGACACAATAACTGCATTACTAACTTGTTTTTATTAGTGTTATAGGTAGAATAAAAAAACGTTTTCATGACCTATATTTTAAATACCCAAATGAAATCATCAGCTTTTAGTGATGATAAAAAGAAAGAAGCTAAGTGTGCTGATGGCTCAGTTAGTTAAGCGTCTGACTCTTCATCTCAGCTCAGATCATAATCTCACAGTCATGAGTTCAAGCCCCAGTTTGGGCTCCATGCTGGGCGTGGAGCCTAGTTAAAAAAAAAAAAAAAAAAAGGAAGCTGAGCTGATCTTTTCCCTAAAGGTGACAAGGGTTTTGTCCTCTTCATGTATTCCAGACCAGCACAAAGGGTGCAGAAATAATTAGCTCATGTGTACATGTGTGTACTCTTCTAACTTCATTTGTCTTTCTAGACCCAGAGAATGTCTACTACATAAACAATCTGCAAATGTCATTGTATGAGTAAGCACTCTAATCAGAAATTTAGTGCCAATAATTTGCCCTATTATAAAGTTTTAAAAAGGAATCTTTATTTCCCTATAATACCACTTGGACATGATGCTGAAACCAAAGAATTAAGTTGAGATTTGTCAAAATCAGTGTACTTTGAAAACAAACTCCCATCTAGTAATGTGACTGTTCATGTGATTCTGGGGTCCTGAATAACTCATGGATGAATCCATTTGTTCCAAAATTTGCAGGTGCTTTATGAGAATTACTGCCTGAACAATGTGCATTTTGGAGCTACCGGGTGCCATTGAGATCTTTTATTCTATTTTATGGGGGAATAAACGGAGACCTACAGGAAACCAAATAAATTGCCTGAAACATCACAATTAGTCACATAGCCCAGCCATATGCCTATCCAACAGCCTTGCCATCACCATCAGTAGGCCTCTGGTGTTCCAGCATTGTGTCCACCTCTGGTACCAGCCTGCACGAAACCAGAGCTTGTAGCTCGACCCAGGGCAGGGAGCCTCCCAGATCCATCAGATTTCCTGCCTCTGATGACAGGTAGGCATCAGAGCAGAACAAAGTCACTCAAGCTTCATTTTGGGGATACGGGTTTTATTAACCTTGACACACACTCACAGCTGTGGCTTTCTGCATACAGCCCATCACCTCCAGCGGGTCTTCCTGCCAGGGCCACGTCTAATAGCAGCAGACCTAGGACGACTCTGACCGCCTCTCTGGTGCACATATAATGGATTTATGTTTAAACACACACATGCCACAGAGCAATGAAAGATTTCGGCTTGTGACAAAGTCAGGCACGTGCTTGCGAACATAGCAGGATGGGTGTGAATTATTAATAGCACCCCTCCCTACAGACCCTGGACTACCTCCCTTCATAGAAGTTCTTTCTTACAGGTTGTTGTGCATCTTCCAGAATTTCAGAGCTGTCTCTAAACAGGGTAACCAGTCTGCTTTCTTTTCCCAAGCCACTCTTTCAGGAGGGTCTCTGTATGTCACCCCTATGACATGGTAGGGTCTAAAGACAGGGGAATGGCTTTTTTTTTTTTTCCTGTGTTTCCTCTCACAGGAGACAGGAATCTTTCTTATTCTCAGTGACCCAGGGGCCTGCCTGTAACATAAACGACACATAATCTGCCTGAAACTTTCCCCTGCTGAGGGAGACAGGAGAGAATTGATGTGTTATTGGATCAGCTCAGATACTCAGGTCCTCATAGGGTGTTACGGACTGAATGGTGCCCCCAGCCCCAAATTCATATGTTGAAGTCCTAACCCTCAGTACCTAAGAACATAACTATATTTGGAGATAGGGTCTTTAAGGAGATAATTACGGTTAAATGAGATCATAAGGTTAGGGTCTTAATCCAATATGACTGGCATCCCTATAGGAAGAGGGAGGGATGCCAGGCATGCATACACACAGAACGAGCCATACAAGGAATAGAGTGGAGCCACCTGCAAGCCAAGGAGAGAGGCCTCAGGGGAAACCAAACTTGCCAAACTTTGATCTTAGACTTCTAGCCTCCAGAACTGTGAGAAAATTAATTTCTGTTGTTTAAGCCACCCCATCTGTGTTATTTGGTTATGGTAACCCTAGAAAACTCATACATAGGGTGATCCAGAAAGTAATATGGACCATGACCTTGATTACTGAACCCAGAACCCAAAGGGTGCAAGCAGCTTTGTGCTTTATGTCACTTGACGTGATCAAATCTGACCAATTTCCCTGTGGAAGAAGCCCAAGCCAAGGTAATCAATCTCACAAGCAATGGTAAGGAAGAATGGAGGCCTCACAGCAAGGTGGATTTCATTCTGGCAGTCATGGAACAGAGTCATATTTCACGGAGCAACCCCTATCTTGCCCAGGATTATCTTGCCCAAGAAAATGTCTGTCCTATCAAATATCCTTAGTCTGTACCTTATAGTCCTGGCATACGTAGTGAGAATTCATTAATTCAAACCTCCCACTTATTTGAATTTTGTGAAAAATTTATGTTAAAGTTTCTCTTTATACAAAGTATAAATGAGATAATGAAGAAGCCAATCAATCAACTTCAAGGAAATGGCATATTTACTTAGACTGGCTTCAAGAACCTTAGAAATATGTGTCTGCCTGTAAATAATGATTGTACCGAAGTCTGAGGTGTTTCTCTCTCTTCACAGAGCAGCTCCCTCCCTCTCTCTCTTACCCTACAGAGTGGTTCTTAACCCTTGTGCTCACTTTGAAAGTTGATCTAGAAAAATCAGAAAGATGAATGAAAATCTCACAGAACCTACAGGCACGAGAGGACAGGGTCAGTATGGTTTATTACACTTAAACATCCCCAAATGCAGAAGTACCTAATACATAGTAGGTACTCCCTAAGTGTCATTTCTATTCTCCTTTCCCAATTAATCTAAACAGTAAGTTTTACTACAGTGACTGATACTGGTGCTGAAGGATCATAAAAGTTCATGAATTATAAAGCTAAAATGAAATTAGAAACCATCCACTCTAAGTCCTTTAAGCTAAGAGGTAGAAACTGAGGCCAACAGAGATTACGTGCCATCTTCAAGTTCATTCACTCATTAATAAACACCTGCTGTGTGGCAAGCTGGTCACAGAGTTGGCTGCTGACCAAGTTAGGAGCGGGACCCAGGACCTTCGGCCTTGAGCTCCTTCCACTCCTAACCACAGGGCTGCCCCTGAACTAGTTTTGTTTCAGAAATCACCATGTGATCTCAGGCATATCTTGCCACCTCTGCCCACATGTATTTAGGGTTGATTCTCCTTCCTTAAATGTGGTAAAGGAAGATACAGAAAACAAATCCCTAAATGCTGACAGGATTACACTTAGAGGAAGCAAGAAAAAGACCTACAAACGCTCCTTCGGGTGCTTGAGTATGCCTGACAAGTTTCTTTCCTTTCTTTCTTTTTGTTTTGTTTTCATTTTTGTTTTTAGTTCAATTCAATTAGCAGGGGGCCTGGGTGGCTCAGTTGTTAAGCGTCTGCCTTCGGCTCAGGTCATGATCCCGGGGTCCTGGGATCGAGTCCCGGTCAGGCTCCCTGCTCCGTGGGAAGCCTGCTTCTCCGTCTCTCACTCCCCCTGCTTGTGTTCCCTCTCTCTCTGTGTCTCTCTGTGTCAAAAAAATAAATAAAATCTTTAAAAAAAATTCACTTAGCCAACATCTAGTACATCATTAGTTTCAGATAAACATCCAGGGCCCATCATATCACGTGCCCTCCTTAATGCCCACCACCCAGTTACCCCATCTCCCCACCCCCCTCCCCTCCAGCAACCCTCAGTTTGCTTGCTAGAGTTAAGAGTCTGTCATGGGTTTTTCCCTCTCTGATGACTTCCCATTCCCTTCCCTTATGATCCTCTGCACTGTTTCTTACCTTACTCAGCCATCAGAAAGGAAGAATACCTACCATCTACATCAACTTGGATGGAACTGGTGGAACTGGAGGGTATTATGCTGAGCAAAATAAGTCAATCAGAGAAGGACGAGTATCCTATGGTTTCACTCATATGCCTGACAAGTTTCAGTGACACTCTCCTGTGGGCAGCATGAGGCACGATGGAAGTGAAGGTGAAGGGGCCCTCAGGAGGGTGTGGACTAGGGGTGCAGGAGGGGTTTTGTGATGGGAGTCATACCAAGTATGGAGGTGGAGGTGGAGAGGTTGGGGACAAAGTGAGATTCTTGCTGAGGAATGACTCCAAGTTCAGAGAGAGGGAGCAGTGTTCTAGGCAGAAGGAGCAGAACCAGCACCTGTGCGGAGGGACATCTGTTCAATGTGGAATCTGAAAAGGCTTTAAAAAGTAGAAAGTAGGATACAAAAATATGTCATTATTAATAACTTATAATCCTAAGAATTTATGTAAATAGGCTATTTTCAGCATGATTCATTTTTCTTACAAACTGGCTTCCTCGAGCCCCTAAGAGTGCCTTGAATGCAAACACGACAACTTTGTTGATCGAGTCAATATTTACCCTTTTATGTGCTTTCTAATTTCAGCTTCGTCATTCAGCTAATATTTTAGCAGGGCCTCGAAACTGGCCATAGGGAAGCCTCAGATGCTTCCCAGGCCTGTGAATGGACCAAACATAGTATTACACCTGCTATGCTCACAAATACTGAGCTTAGTTTACTAGTGACAATTTTTTTTTAAGTGATAGTGGTAAATTTCTCTAGGAGAATATTTATGAAATCCAAGTAGCAGCAGGACACGCACACACGCACACACGCACACACACAAACGTGGGCACACACACACATACACACACACACAGAGCCTTCCCATCTGTTTAATACTTTGGAATGTGAGGCCCCCAAAAATGTCTATTTTGTATAGAGTCCTGGAAAACATTTTAAAAAGAAGAAAAATATGAGCTCATAAGGGGATACTTCAATTTTCTCACGGTTATTATTAAAAACTAAATCTTGCTGCTGGCCTATGATAGAATATCTGGTACCAGACTAGTTCTCCTAGTATACACCTTAAAACTAGGAACAAACCATTAGAAAATTAAATTTAAAAATAGTATTTGCAATAACATCACAAACACAAAATTCTTAGAAATAAACTAATGAAAGATCTACAAGGCCTCTACATTAAAAACTAAATAAATGTATGTTATGGATTAGAAAATGTGTCCATGTGCTAATGTGTCCATCCTATACAAATTAATCCATAGATTTAGTGCAATCTCAACCAAACTTCTAGAAGACAAGATGATTCTAAAACTTATATGTAAATGCAAAGGGCCAGGAATAGCAAAAACAGTATTAAAAAAGGACAAAGATTGGGTAAGTTACACCATTCAATGCAAACATTTACCACAAACTTCATTAAGCAAGACATCATTCTATTAGCTAAAAATACAGTTATAAATCAGTAAGAAGGACTAGAGAGTCCAGATATAAACCCATACATATATGGCAAACTGACTTTTGAAAAATTCACCAACATAATTTAATGGGAAAGGAGAATCTTTTCAACATAGGCTTCTGAAACAGCTGGACCTTCACGTCCAAAACACACACACACATACACAAAACACCACACCAGAATCTCAGCTCCTGCTCCATGTCACACATAAGTTTAATTTAAAATGAATCACAAACATAAACATAAAAAGTAAAATTCTAAAAATTCTAGAAAAACACATAGGACAGAATCTTTATAATCTTTGTGTAGGCAAAGATTTCTTAAACAAGACACAATAAGCATGCACTGTAAAGGGAAAAAAAGGTGATAAATCTATCTTCATCAAAACTAAAATACTCTCTTCTTCAAAAGACAGTTAAGAAACTGAAAATGTGAGCCACTGACCAGAAGAAAATATTCACAATACAAACATATGACAAGGGACTAGAATATAAAGATTCTTCCAAATAAACCCCCCCCCAAAAAAATGCACCCAAAGCTTAAATAGATACTTGATAAAAGAAGATATTCAACCGGCCCAAAAGGACATGAAAAGATAGTGAACATCTTTCATCATCATGCAAATACAAGAATGGCTAGAATTAAAAGACCGATAATACCAAGTGTTGGCAAAGATGCGGGGTGGGTGGCTCACACACTGTTATGGATGATAAAATGGTGCAACCACTTTGGAAAACCACTTTGTGGTTTCCTCTAAAATTAATCATACACTAAGAACACTACTCAGTGATTTCAATCATAGGCATGTGCCTAAAAGAAACAAAAATGTATATTCACAAAACGATTTTGTGTGAATATTCAAAGCAGCTTTATTCGTAATAGCTCCAAACTGGAAAGAATCCAAACGTTCACCAACTGCTGAGTAGATAACTGAACTGTTGTGTAGTCAAACAATGGAATAGTACTCAGCAATAATAAGGAATTAACTGCGGATACATGCAACAATATGAATGAATCTAAAACATTATGCTGAGTGAAAGAAGCCAAACATGAAAGAGTAGATCCAATATGATTCCAATTATATGAAGTCCTTGATCATGCAAAACTAATAGTGATAGAAATGAGATAAGTGTTGCCTGAGGCAAAGATTATGGGGGTGTGGGGGGATCAAATGCAAAAGGCCACAAGAGAAGTTTCTGGAGCAATGGAAATGTTCTATATCACACTGAAGTGGTGGTTACTCTGGTGTATATATTTGTCAAAACTCATCAAAGTATCCACTTGAAATATAAGAATTGTATGTCAATTATTCTAGAAGAAATTTGATTTAAAAAAATAAAAATCATAAAATAAAAAGAAACATACACAGCACAGTTTACAAAGGCATTTCATTGTTTGGTTGATCTTCTTAATCCCTACCACCACCTGCTGAAATAAGCATGCTACAAGCTTCTCATAATAACAATGGCTATATTGATTTATCATTTATTTATAAGGTTCTGTTATGTGCCAGACATTGTGGCAAGCTCTGGTCAAGCAATCCTCAAAACAGTCCTGGGAAGCAGGCATTATGATCTCCATTCACAGATGAGGACTTCTTCCCAGCCCCCTCCCTCTCTCTCTTCCCGAATCTTGCATTCCTCCTGCACCCCAGGCTTACTACTATCCACTCTTTGCTTCTGCTTGGATCTGCTGGGTCTGCCCAGGCTTTGCCTCAACTCTTTGTCGTCAGCCTGCCTGTGTTCCCTGCAGCTGGCTCGGATGAGAAGGGCAAGGACAAGTTTCTGTTCTGATAAAAACTCAGTCATGAAAGCTTGGGGCCTGTCTGCTGAATCCCCTCCTAACTGGACTTTTAAAAAGGCAAAACTTGACCATGTCATGCTCTTGATTAAAGTCGGCTTCGTTTTACCTCAAGATAAGGTCCAAAATCCCTAGCATGACTTGCAAAATCCCACAGGACACAAGTGATAGCAACGTCTCTAACTTCTTCCCTCTCCAAGCTGCTCTCCACCTGCCACAACTAGCCTCTATGTGTGTACTTTACCTTCCAGCCAGATTGAACCACCTGCACATCCCAGATGTCCTGCACTCCTTCTTGCCCTGGGGACTTTGTACATCCTCTTTCTGTTTCCTGGAATTCTTGTTTCCCATTTCCTCCAAGGACTTCAATGCTCATTTTTTTTCTATTCTTCATGAGTCAGTTTAGCCATTACTTGGAAAATTATCTCTGATTCCTGGGGCTATTCAAGATCCATCTTGCCTGCATCCCCAGATCTGTAAGCTTCTATTATAGGTTTGATTACCATTAGTTGGCCTTATTTTGTCTTTCCCACTAGACTGTGAGTACTTTGAGAGTGAGCCTGCATTTCCACTCCTGTATTTCTGGCACCTACCAGGGTGCCTGGCATGTAAGGGGCACTTAGCACTTGTAGAATGAATATATGAAAAGAATGACAGCAAGTCGGGAATGATGCGTGGTAACTATATATGTTTAAAGGAGGTTGTAGGCCCTGGAAAAGATCTCCCTCAAAGGAAAGGAAGTAAAAGTGAGAATTTCAACAATACATTTCCTGTGAGATTTCCCCCCAGGATCCCAGCAAATGGGGCCGACTACAATCCAAGACCAATGGACCACCCTGGAAAAGCAAAGCCTTCTACTCAGAATTGCGTGGGAACCCCTTCCGCCCACATTGTGCTCTCAGCCCACTCAATCTGGAAATGGAGTGTCACATATTTTGGTCTGTGCTGTGCCCTGGCCTCCAAAGTTGAAGAGAACGGCATTCTCTAGGCATAAAGAATGCACCCAAACCCACTGATTAGGAATGCATTCTGAAACCAAAAAGTTTGGGAAGAGTTAAGCAGCCTGGAAGCTTTTAGAGATCTTTAGCAAATGGGATTCAGCACAAAGACCTCCCAGGATGTAGAACTTGTCCCAGACAGGAATCAAAGCTGTCCCCGATCTGGTAAGGATTTCTAGGGGCTTAAGTAATTACCAAAGATCTATTTGAGTAGGTCCCCAAGGTGGATACTAAGACTCCTGGGATCTGCTCTCACATGAGACCTGCAAATGCAGGCTCCTTTGCCCCAGCAGATGGGCAAACGTTGACAAATATACATTGGGTTGAGAGAGTACTACTAGATCCTTGAGATACAGTTGTATAGAAAGACTGCAGACCCATTTCTGGCCTGGGCATTATATGGATGTGTCACTGTATAACTGTCTCTTATAAGCTCTGTTTCTTCATCTCAAAAATGCAGGCCCACCGAGACAGTTCCCAGGGGACCACAAATCAGGACAGTGGACCTGACAGTGGACTGATATGGCCCAGCACTGGACAGGGTGGTCTCTGGGGTCTGAATGCCTGGATTCGACCTGGGCTGTATCACTTCTGTGACCGCAAGCCTCACTTTCCACATCTGTAAAATGAACATAATGAGAGGACGTGTCAGAGTAAAGACACAGTAGAATTAGAATTTAATACAGAATCCTTGCAAGTTCTTGGCACACAGTGGGATCAGTGAGTTTCAACTGCCATTAGTGAAATGGGACTCTCCTTAACAATCTAGGGCACAGAGTAGCCACGGGACTGACCAGAACACAATCTTTGCCTGAGCGGCTCACCTCACAACATTGCAAAAGAACTCTGTAGCTTCAGCTGTAAGATGGCCACTGATTTGGATTTTTTCTCAGTGTCAATCAACATATATTTACCAAGATGATGGGCCCACCTAGAGCTCAGCTCTGAGGCTACAAAGATGAAGGAGGAATGGTCCCTCCTTCTTCCGGTTTTCTGAAACTCACTGACGGATGGGAGAGGCAGATCCAAACAGATGTCATGGCACAAGAAGATCTGTCTCATTACTGTGTGATAAGTCGAGTGGAAGAGGGAGGCAAGGTTGCTGTGGATGCACAGAGCGAGGGGCAAGGGTGTGTGGAACGTTTCTTAAAGGGCCGAGGTTCGGGGGATACACAGAAGAATGAGAAGGCTGAGTTCACCAGCCGAAGAAGGGAAGGGAAGCATGTTCGAAACAGGAAGGCCAGCCCAGACAGGGGCCCAGAGATGTCATGTACTTTGGGAACTGCTGGAATGACGCAGAGATAGGAGAGTAATTCAGCTCAGGTAGAGGCCAGGGTATGAGGGCAGCGATGAAGCTGGAGTCTGATGTAAGTAGAAAAGGATCTCGGGGAGATCCCATGGGCTGAATTTGGGTTTCTCAACCTCGCCACCCCTGCCACTTTGAGCAGGATGGTTGTTTGTTGTGGGGGCTGTCCTGTGCTTTGTAGGACACTTAACAGCATCCCTGGCCTCTACCCTCCAGGTACCAGGAGCATATACACATCCCCTTCCCCACCGTGATGACCGACAAGTCCTCTAGACATTGTCAAATGTCTCTTGAGGGGCAAAATCTCTTGGCTGAGAGCCAGCAGACTAAACTAAGGACTTTGGACTTTATGCTGGGTTAGAGGTTCCTAAAGTAAGGCAACATGGCCACATACACATTTAACTTTGACTGTTTCAGATTAGAAAGAGTACAAAGACAACCAACCTGGCTACTGCAACCATCTAAGAAAGGGATTATATGTGACAGCAGAAATGCTAAAGAAGGGATGTTCTCTAGATATAGGTATAAACATAGATTATATAAAGAGTTCATACATTCCTTCTCTCTCTGTATACTCTGTATATAGATATATACATCTATACTAATTATATACTAATATTAGTGTATATAGAGTATACAGTATACGTAATACTAATTATACATTAAGATATATATAATAAACACACACATACACACTAGTCGACTCCATCGGAAAATAGAGGGAGGCCGAGAGAGAGGGGGTGATGAGTCTTTACCTCCCCTCCAAGGACAAATATGAAAACTTTTTTTGACTTGTTTATAATCCTCCAGAAAAATTATGAACACCACCATTACACTTTAAAATTAATAACACCATTTCACGAACACATTAGCTCATGAAATTCACACATCAGTCCCCAGATATGGCTTTATAATTCCCACGTTACTAATGAAGAAACAGGTTTAGAGAGTTAGTGGTTTAGCCAGAGTCACAGAGCCGGGAGACTGTGGAGTGTGGACTCACTTCTCGAATCCAAATCCCGTTCTCTTTCTCCCATATCATGAAAGATGTTTCATAACATCAGGCTTATGGTATTCTGACTTGTTGCAATCAGTTTGATCTGGGGCATTTTAAAACTAATTCCATCTAGTTTTTCAAACAGTACATTTCCAAGCAGATGATCTCATAAAAGTACATAGAGAAGAGAACCACAAAAAGTTCTGGAAAGTTTTGTATGCCTTTTTTTTTTCTTTTCTTTTCTTTTTAATTTTTGGTATGTGCCTTCTTTCTTTTTTCCCCTTTTTCTTATGGTGTTAATTAAGGACGTGCAATCTCTTTTGTACTCAGCTCAGGCTCTTATAACTAAAGCTCATCAGCCTTAACTGAAGTCCTCATTCCATATCCATGCTGTCCCCCAGTAACTCCCCAGTTTTCTGTGAATTTGACACCTGGAGTCCATGTGCCACAAGCAGGCCACTGAGGTGCAGAGAGAATCAAGCCCTTTACTTAATTTGTTTGATTTGCTCTGTTGCCGACAAATCTTTCTGCTGTATGTTTAGAAAGAGGACAAAAAAAGTATTCCTTCTCTTTTTCTTTGCATGGTGCAAAGTTTACAGCTGATAAATCTGTCTAAATGTTGTTAACAGGTCAAGTGCACCTGGGGGCCAAACATGATTTCGCCAGATCCAGGAAGAATGTGTGCATTTTCCCCAGTTGTGCCCACACATCATTTGTTACACTGTTTGAAAGGCTTGGCCAGTGGTGGTACTCTGCTTTACTCCCACCCCAAGTTACAGAGTGTGCTCCACTTACAGAGTTTTCCAACTACTGCAGGGAAAACATTTTCAAGAGTAACATAGGTCTGGTTCTGCATGCTGGGAAAGAAACAGAAGAGTTAGAGAACATATTCAAAACTGGGCAGTTGCTCTAGTCTTTCCATTTAGATTTGCTTGAGAATTGCATTAAAAGTCAGAGGGCTAATTTGGCCACGGGAGGTGAAAAGAAACCAGTATTTATCCAGAGCTTTTCATGAGGGAGGCCTTACAAGAGTCACTTTGCCTGCTCATTTCATTAATTCTCACCATGATCCTGTAAGAGATTATCCCTTTTTCCTCATTTTCAATAAGGAAACTCAGAGGCTCAGAGAATATAAAACTCTTGCCCTAGACCACTCAGCCAACGAAGGGAGAATTAACAATATTTTTCACTCTTTAAGGGGTTTGTTGAGTGCTTTTGCCAAGCACCGTTCTGAGCACTGAAGATACATCTGTGACCGAAACAAAGACCTCTGTCCTCATGGAGCAAACATTCTAGACAGGGGACAGATCCTAAACACGGTAAGGATGTAGAATATCGCATATGTTGAAGACAACAAAGACGGCAGGAGTCACTGATGCTGTTCACCGGATATTTCCTATGTTCAGCTTTCCACGTGTCTGGCTCTCGCAAATGAGTGGTAAGCAGTGTCACTTCTGGCTGGAGTATGTAATTGCTGGTCTGAGACTCTCCAGGCCACTCACTGTCCCCTCCCATGGTGAGAGGCAAGGTTTCAGGTGATGATCATTCCATCAGTCTGGGTCCCAGGCAAACACTCTAGAGTTCAGTGCAGGAAAGAGGGGAGAGGTTGTTTGCAAGAGAGAGTTTAACTACAAGTGTAAGTAGTGGACATTTAAATAGGAATAAGACAATAAGGGGAGCTGTGAGGCCCTGCCCTGGAGTTCAAATCCAACAGCACAAGTAGCCTAGAGCCTGGAACCAAGGGAAGAGGGGTCTTCCGAGTCACATCCCATTGTGCAAGGAGCGTGGTATAGCACAGGAGATGCGGAAGGGGACTCAGGCAGACATGGGTTCAAATCTCACCTGTACCATTAACCAGCTACACAAAAAACCTTGACTTGGAAATAGTTCATATTTGAACATCAGCTTATTTGCAAATGCAAATAACAAACTTGCTTTATAGAGCTGTTGTAGTAAGGGCTAAATAAGGTGGGGTATGTTAAGTCCAAGTGCTTGGTTCATTAACTATCAGTGTCCCCCCAGTCCCTCCAACCCCTCTGCCCCAGTGGCCTTCTTTAGGCCTCCACTCTGGGAACTAGAAGTTGTGTGTCATCATCATCAGACAACAGGCCTGACTTTTTCTCCAATGGCTGTAATCAGACTGCCTTTCGTTTTAAGGGCCTGGTTCTTGTATTCTTCGCTTTGGTTTCTTTGTTTTGCTTTGTGTGTGTGCATTTTTATGCTTTTTGTTTTGTTTTTGGGTTTTTTTGCTTCCTTGGTCTTCAAAAAACCATTTATGTGTCCACTGTTTAACAATAAGGACTAAACACTGATTCTCACTTCCTATGGCAGCTGTTATATCTCCTTCTCCTCTCTTGGCTTCTCTCTCTTTCCAAAAAAACAAAAACAGAAAAACAAAAAAAAAGCGAAGCACACAGTTTCCTAGCTCCCCTGCAGTGGTCTCCATCCTGTGCATCATCTTCTCCTCTCTTGGGGCTCTGTCTGTTATTGAAACATATAATTGGATTAAGCAGGTTTATGTCTCTGTGTCCTGTTTCCTGTATAATTTATGTCCTTCACCACACAGCAGTAAGAAAAAAAAGAGGGGAAGTGTCTTCCCTGTTCACAGAGAAAAATCAATTATCCTTCTTCTAAAATGAAATCATATGCATTTATTTGGTGGGAAGTCTTCAAAGAAACCAAAAGGATCCCTCTAAAATATTCAGGCCATCTTTATAACCCCCTGGAGTCTGGCTTAATGCTTCGTTAACTATAAGTTTATTGGTTACCTACTAGGTACTAGATATCAGATACAAACAAGACGTGGTCTCTCCCCTTAAGAAGGTCACAGTCTTGGAGGGAAGTAGACATGACTCATTAGAGTACAGGGTGATTCATACAGTATAAGAGTGCGGTAGTCAGAGGTGGCGCAGGGGAAGGTGTGATTAATGCAGTGGTGTTCAGGGCAGGAGTGGTGGGTCAGAGGGGACAGTGAGATGGGGGATAAGGTTGGAGAGATCAGCGAGACCAGGTCATAAAGAGCTCCCATTTTACGGGAGAAAAAAGTATACACTTCCCTTGTTTTCCCCAAGAGAAGAGAGGATTAGAAGATTATGGATATAGAGGTAGATTCTATAGTGTGTCCGGATTGGTTCTAATTCAAAAATGGAAAGAGGGGAGGATGGAATTAATCAGACGCTGCGCTGGGAAGTTAAACACATCACCTCGTTTGAATCTCAGAACACCCCAGCATGCACCTGCTTTGCCGCGAGCTATTCGTATTGCCCCCGTTTTATACATGAGCAGACTGGGGTTCAGAAACATTTACCCTGCACCTGCCCAATGGACTGGGAGACAGGGCAAAGCTCTTCTGAGGACTGGCTGGGAAACCCAAACGAGATGTCCTTACCACATGGGTTCTCTTCCACTAATCTGCCCACGCCAGGGGCTTTTCTGATTATGGTTTCTTAAAGCTGACAGAAGCTAGAGGAACCAATGGTAGCTGGAGGAAAGGTAAATACCCAGTCAACTGCACAATTACCAAGGATGGCACATATCCCAATAAAGACGGCAAGGCCTCTGAAACAGCTTTGCTCTCTCCCATTGTTTGCAACTTCAACACTGATACACACAAGGAGCTTAGACCCCAAAACATCACAACCGGATCAATAGTGCTTGCATAAGAACCATGTGGCCTCCACAAAGCTTTGCCTTAGGACACAGAGAAGCAGAGTGAACCATCCTATCCTCACCAACCAGCCCAATCGTGTTTCTCACATCTCCCTCTGACAAAGGAGACGGACGGTTGTACTGGGAGCGCCAGACAACTCCCATGGGCAGGCAAGTTCTTCAGCAGGCTTTCTCCCTGGGATGGACTACCTGGAAAAGGAGATTACCCACCCTTGCTTCTGTGGGGTCAACCAGGAGGAGTTTACCAATAAATCTGAGGAGTCTCTGTCTCGAGCCCACGTTCTCAAAAAGGGTGGGGATTTCTATTTTGCAGTGGCTTGGCAGTTTGCAGGCTCCCCAAGACCTATCACCAGGTGAGACTGGTCAATAAAGGCCAATAACAACATGGCTGTTAGGCAGGACCATGGCCACTGGAGCAGAAGCCTGGTTCTCCAGAAACCAGTCCAAGCCAACTTCCCGGATTACATGGGGGATCAGGAGCTGCCAGGCCGGCTGACAATGTGAAAGAACTCAGTTGCGTGGCCGAAAGCTCAATCTATTTGGAGGGTTAGACTTCCAAGAAGGGAGGAAGTACCCCAGGGAAAGATGTGAGGGGTCACGCGGGGTGGCCCGCTGCTCTTCTCTGCAGGTCAGCCTCAATCAGTCCCTGTTTTATCAGATGGGCTGCAGCCCCACTTATTTTTCTGTTTCCTTGAAATGTGCTGCCCACGTTTAGCAATTCTTGCCTCCGTCATGTTTCGACAGAACTGCTTCTTTGGCTCAAGTACTGAAAAGCAGGAGCTCTGTGGGCTGCCTGGCATCGTGGTCTCCCTTTATCCCCCTAAAATCCCTTTAGGACAGATGAGGCAGATAATATCAGTGACCTCTCATCTGACACATGAGGACTCTGACAGAGGGCAGCTTTTCCCGAACCAGGAGGGAGACTGCCTCAAGAATCCGAGCAGTCTTCTCCCTGAACGTCCTGCGGGATCGAACAGCAGGGCCCTGGTTCTCACTTCCACACACTTACATGCTGCAGTCATAAGCCAAATGACTCTCTCCCCTTGCAAAGTGCTGTAGGGCAATAGTTTCATAATGCAGAGGAACTCCATCAAATTCAGATTTTATTTATAAGATGAAAAGTCCCCTTTGTATGCAGCCATAATGGGAATAGGATGCAAGTCAAGACCATTTTCCTGAACTCTTTTTTTGTCCATCTCAAGGCAGTGCTGTGTGTCTAAAAAGATCCAAAGAGGCATTGCCATTATTGCTATTTTTGTTATCATTCTTCTGATTGATGGATGGATGGACGGATGGGTGGATGGATGGATGGTGGTGGTGGTTGTCTCGGGCTCATTCTCAATCCCTCCATTCCTAACCGAAGCTTTCGTTTTTCTGGCTTCTTTATCAAGACCTTATAATGACAAGAAACTGACTATCTACTTGGCCCCACTCTGCCTCCATCCACTCCCTGATTTTTCCCTCACTATGGAAGTCAGAAAGTCACACACATGCAGCCTTTATCCATTTCCTATGGTTATAAAACTTCATAGCTCCAGCACTTCTTTCTAACTACATAAAATGCTCAGATTCAAAATTTTCTGTTCCTCTCTGTCAGTGCTAAGCAACCTTTTTACTCCCAGATAAGTTAGGACAAAAGTCATATCTGCACATTATTCCTTTTTCTCTACAATTCAAAATGAAGTTAGCTGTACTGGGTCCCTAACAGGCCCCCACTGCTGGAGGGGCCATAGAATGGGCTCCAGCAAGCTCCTCTGTCCCTTCATCACAATGGCCTGGGGAGTTGAAGGTTGCCCCAGGGCTGGCTCCTCAATCTTTACACATTCCCTGAGAGTCAGAAACCTAAGGAAACTTCCTAGCACCACCCTCAGTGGTAGTACCAATGAGTTCTAGTGATGCCCGTGCTGTTGTATCTCAATTTGTTTAACATGATACTTCTGAGCTGGTTTTGCTTATAAAATACAGTACATTCGTCAGTAAGTCAACTTTAAAGTCTCATTAAGAATTCTATGGTGAATGATGTATATAAAATTAATCGTCTGTCCTTGGGGCCCATTTGACTTAACATGGTTTCTCCTGTGGCTATTTCATAATATTTTTGATTTGTGAAGAAAGTTTTGGTAATTTTTCTGTGTACATATTCCCATTGTTCTTTTTTGACAATAAAATCAATATGATGTTAAGGAGTCAGAAAATAAGGTTTCCAGCACTACTTGCCTCTTGGCAAAGTAAATGAAAGAATATTTGTTGTGATTTCTTCATCCATATAATTTCAGTGGAAAATGGATTGGTTTAAAATAGATTAAGTTAAATTATTTGCTCAAGAAATACAGCCAGTGATAACAATGAAGACTTGAGTCTGATTTTGTTCCATAGCCTGGCTGGCTGTTTTGCACATTTGGATTAGGAAGCCAGAGCAGATACCCAGTGTGGTTGGAGGGCTACCTTTCTCCTTTTCATTCTATAAGTGAAAGAACAGAGGGCACAGTAGGGTAGGGACTTCCCCCAGGACACACGAAGGTTGACAACTGGCCTGCTGTGAGAAGTGAGAGCTCCTGACGCCCCAGGCAGAACGCATCTGGTCTTCCAAAGGCTCCTTACTAGCTTCGGACCATTCACTTTTCCTATTCCATGCGGGGTGCCACATAACACTGTCTCTTGCATTGTATTAAGTGGCTGATTCCTGAGGCTCAGAGCAACATATGTAAACATAGTCCCACATCCCTGTGCACACATACTCTTGCCATGTTCTCATGGGAACTGGATCTTTTAAAGTTTGGTATGAGAATGCAAATCTGCTCCATTGAAAAGCAATGTGGCAGAGAATGAACAGTTTGGGCTTTGAAATCAGACCAGTTTGGGTTTTTAACCGGGCTCTATCTCTAACCAGCTGCATGGCCGTGACCAGATTACAGAGCCTCTCTGAGCTTGAGGGATCTGGACCATGGAGATGGTCCATGTACACTCCTTAGCCCTTTCCCCCATCCGTGACAGTCTGTGCCAGGCAAGATAGCAGACAGCTCATATGTGAAAATTCAGAACACAAAAGCGGCTACAAAAGTTCTCAAATGTGAGGACATTTTATTTTTATTTTTTAAAGATTTAATTTATTTATTTGACAGAGAGAGACACAGTGAGAGCAGGAACACAAGCAGGGGGAGTGGGAGAGGGAGAAGCAGGCTTCCCGCTGAGCAAGGAGCCCGATGTGGGGCTCGATCCCAGGACCCTGGGATCATGACCTGAGCCAAAGGCAGACGCTTAATGACTGAGCCACCCAGGCACCCATGTGAGGACATTTTAAAGTGAAAATTGTTCCTGTGTTATTCCAATATCCCGTGTGCACTTGCAATATGTAATAATGATTCAGTCCACAGAAACTTCTTGGGACATGTGTAAGTTTCTCAAATCTTGTCCTAACTCCACAGGTAAACCTTGCCTGCCTTCCACAACAATCATTTCACCTCACCTTTGACTCTCAGGATAATGCCCATCTGGCAAATACCGGATTAGTCAGTAACCATATCACCTATGGGCACTTTCTGTAAAGACATGCCAAATATAGGATATGTAGTATCAGAAAATATAATTTTCTATCCAAAAAAAAAGATTTATTGTTTAATAGAAGAATAAAAGAGCACTTTTAATAAATGGGGAAATGCATTCTCTTAGAAAATATAAACTCAGAAAAGATATTTATCTTTCAGCTGTTAAGAAAGTATAGTTAACAAAACAAGCTTTTTATCAGTTTATAACTTAAATGTATCCTTTGACATGTAAAACCTGTGCTATTTTTGTATATTCCCTTCTCTAAGGCTTTCAGACAACTTGCACTAATTTTTATAACTTTCTCGTCAAGAAAGACAAATACAGTTGTAACTGGATCTACTCAAATGAGACATTAAAAAAAAAAAAAAGTTATGCTTGCCTGAATGGCCCAGAGAGTCAACAATAGTTGGAACACTCTGAAGCAGGCACTTTCAAGGCACTTCACGGTTCCTCTGCCCTTTGGCCCTTCACCATCCACACTCATGAAGAGGAGCTGGTGGTCACAGTGGCATCATCCTTCAGTCCAGAATCTAACCCAAGACAAGGATCCTATGAAACAAGTCTGGTGAAAGTCCCCAATAACCTAAGTGGGTTCCATTCTGCCATCACTTTTTATGTGGACAACCCCCCCAAAAAAAATCTTTATAGACATCAGGGTTTAATTTCAAGGTTTCTAGTCACTGCTTCATTATTTTTCAAGAGTCAACCATGTGAAGCTCCATCCAATTTCCCTGTCACTTCTAAGTTATACCAAGTGAGTCTTTATTGCTGAATGACAATTACATTAAATGGAAACAGTCTGTACATACAATGATTTGATGTGAATAAATAGGCCACTTTCCCTGATCTTGTGGGTCTCTGGGTATGCTAATGTCTTTGGGACAGAAAAGGTGTATTGAATGAATGTGCTTGCCCAAGTGAATTCCCATGTCAAGACCCATACTGCCTAATGCCAGTTCTCAGGGAGAATTCTCCACTGCCAATCTCAAATTGCATATTGTTAATGCATGCCATTAAGATTAATCTTTACTTTAGCTGTCAGTTCTTATTTACAGACCCCAATTTTCTTTGCTGCAGTTAACTCTAGCTATGAAATCTTCCCTGATTCTGAGGACCTCGTGCCACCTTAAATTGACTGGCCTTAATTTGAGGATTGAATGTGTATGGAGGGGATTAAGACACATCTGAATTCACAGTTCAGTGAATACAGATGAAACCTCCTTATCTTGTTGATTCTTCAAAAGAGTAGTAATAGTTTGGCCTCCAAACATTATCAAACATAAAAATTGCAATGTTCTTGGTCAAACTTAGATGACCCAAGGAAAGAAAACTACCATTGATAGAATATCTACCATATATAAACACTGTGTGTGTACTCACAGCTTTATGTACATTAATTCATTAACAACCCTATGAAGAAATTAATATTTTCTCCAAATTACAAATAAGGAACATAAAATCTCAGATAAAGTAACTAACCCAAAGTCATATAGCTATTTAAGCATAGTGGCTGAAATTTTTTTAAAAAGTGGGGTTGGGATATCTGTTCTGCTAGTGCTCTTGTCACTAGAACACACAGAACAAGAAGTTAAGAGCTTTCAATTTTATTTCTCACTTTCCCAACTAATTAATGCTGAGAAGAATTAAATTCTATGAGTTAACATTATTTAACACATAACAGCACATAATATATCTCACATTTAGATGATATCTAATTCCAAAGGATGTAAAGAATTTGGGAACTGATTTATTGGGATCCACTTTCTCTCTCTTGTCTCAGGACTAATTATTCATTAGTTTCAGCCAAGGGGTGCTGTTTGCACCATGTCAGTCACTCCCACCAAAAAAGTAATTGTGGGTAAGAAGTTTCAATAGTATACTTAAGGATCTATTATACTAACTCAACTTCCTAAAGAAACCTGCAAGCTCTCTACACTTATTGAAAAGAGACATTCCTGAGGTCGAGTCCTAAGGAAATCCACAGGTGACCAACTTAACTATAATGCACAAATATGACTCCTCCTCCTTATGAACAGCAGTTTGTTCACTCTTAGCATAGTCTACACAGGACTGGAATCAGAAGAGAGCAGAGTTATCTCTATCCTGGCCGTAGATAGGTAGAGTCAAAGGCACCTGTAATGACTTTACAGGTACAAGTTCTCACAGAGTATAGTTATGCAATTAGTGCTTGTGGGAAAAAATCCCCCCCCCCAAAAAAGACACATTAAAAAGGGAAGGAGGGGGAGGAGCAAGATGGCAGAGGAGTAGGAGACCTAAATTTCGTCTGGTCCCAGGAATTCAGCTAGACAGGGATCAAACCATTCTGAACACCCACGAACTCAACAAGAGATCGAAGAAAAGAATAGCAGCAACTCTCTGAACAGAAAATCGACCACTTTCTGGAAGGTAGGATGTGCCCCTTACCAAGTGGGATTTATTCCTGGGCTGCAAGTTTGGTTCAACATCCGCAAATCAATTGATGTGATACAATACATTAATAAAAGAAAGAACAAGAACCATATGATCCTCTCAATAGATGCAGAAAAAGCATTTGACAAAGTACAGCATCCTTTCTTGATCAACACCCTTCAGAGTATAGGGATAGAGGGTGCATACCTCAATATCATAAAAGCCATCTATGAAAAACCCACAGGGAATATCATTCTCAACGGGGAAAAACTGAAAGCTTTTCCCCTAAGGTCAGGAACACGGCAGGGATGTCCACTATCACCACTCCTATTCAACATAGTACTAGAAGTTCTAGCCACAGCAATCAGAAAACAAAAAGAAATAAAAGGCATTCGATTCGGCAAAGAAGAAGTCAAACTCTCACTCTTTGCAGATGATATGATACTTTATGTGGAAAACCCAAAAGACTCCACCCCAAAACTGCTAGAACTCCTACAGGAATTCAGTAAAGTGGCAGGATATAAAATCAATGCACAGAAATCAGTGGCATTCCTATACACCAACAACAAGACAGAAGAAAGAGAAATTAAGGAGTCGACCCCATTTACAACTGCACCCAAAACCGTAAGATACCTAGGAATAAATCTAACCAAAGAGGCAAAAAAATCTGTACTCAGAAAACTATAAAATACTCATGAAAGAAATTGAGGAAGACACAAAGAAATGGAAAAATGTTCCATGCTCATGGATTGGAAGAACAAATATTGTGAAGAGGTCAATGCTACCTAGAGCAATCTACACATTCAATGCAATCCCCATCAAAATATCATCCGCTTTTTTCAAAGAAATGGAACAAATAATCCTAAAATTTGTATGGAACCAGACAAGACCCCAAATAGCCAGAGGAATCTTGAAAAAGAAAAGCAAAGCTGGCGGCATCACAATTCCGGACTTCCAGCTCTATTACAAAGCTGTCATGATCAAGACAGTATGGTACTGGCACAGAAACAGACACACAGATCAGTGGAACAGACTAGAGAGCCCAGAAATAGACCCTCAACTCTATGGTCAACTCATCTTTGACAAAGCAGGAAAGAATGTCCAATGGCAAAAAGACAGTCTCTTCAACAAACGGTGTTGGGAAAATTGGACAGCCCCATGCAGAAGAATGAAATTGGACCATTTCCTTACACCACACACAAAAATAGACTCAAATTGGTTGAAAGACCTAAATGCGAGACACGAGTCCATCAGAATCCTAAAGGAGAACACAGGCAGCAACCTCTTTGACCTCAGCCGTAGCAACTTCTTCCTAGACATATCGCCAAAGGCAAGGGAAGCAAGGGCAAACATGACCTATTGGGACTTCATCAAGATAAAAAGCTTTTGCACAGCAAAAGAAACAGTCCACAAAACCAAAAGACAACCGACAGAATGGGAGAAGATATTTGCAAATGACATATCAGATAATGGGCTAGTATCGAAAATCCATAAAGAACTTATCAAACCCAACACCCAAAGAACAAATAATCCAATCAAGAAATGGGCAGAAGACATGAACAGACATTTTTCCAAAGAAGACATCCAAATGGCCAACAGACACATGAAAAAGTGCTCAGCATCGCTCGGCATCAGGGAAATCCAAATCAAAACCCCAATGAGAATACCACCTCACACCAGTCAGAATGGCTAAAATTAACAAGTCAGGAAACGACAGATGTTGGCGGGGATGCGGAGAAAGGGGAACCCTCCTACACTGTTGGTGGAAATGCAAGCTGGTGTAGCCACTCCGGAAAACAGTATGGAGTTTCCTCAAACAGTTGAAAATAGAGCTACCATACGACCCAGCAATTGCACTACTGGGTATTTACCCCAAAGATACAAATGTAGCAATCCAAAGGGGTACGTGCACCTCAATGTTTATAGCAGCAATGTCCACAATAGCCAAACTATGGAAAGAGCCAAGATGTCCATCGACAGATGAATGGATAAAGAAGATGTGGAATGTGTGTGTGTACACACACACACACACACACACACACACACACACACACACACACTCAATGGAATATTATGCAGCCTTTAAAAGGAATGAAATCTTGCCATTTGCAATGATGTGGATGGAACTGGAGGGTATTATGCTGAGCGAAATAAGTCAATCAGAGAAAGACATGTATCATATGATCTCACTGATGTGAGGAATTCTTAATCTCAGGAAACAAACTGAGGGTTGCTGGAGTGGTGGGCGTTGGGAGGCATGGGGTGGCTGGGTGATAGACATTGGGGAGGGTATGTGCCACGGTGAGCGCTGTGAATTGTGTAAGATTGTTGAATCACAGACCTGTACCTCTGAAACAAATAATACATTATATGTAAAAAAAAAAAAAAAAAAAAAGAGGGAGATAGTAGGTAGGGAAAAATGAAGGGGGCAAATTGAAGGGGGAGACGAACCATGAGAGACGAACAAACTGAGGGTTCTAGAAGGGAGGGGGGTGGGGGGATAGGTTAGCTTGGTGATGGGTATTAAAGAGGGCACGTTCTGCATGGAGCACTGGGTGTTATATGCAAACAATGAATCATGGAACACTACATCAAAAACTAATGATGTAATGTATGGTGATTAACATAATATAATAAAATAAAAAAAATTTCTATACATCTTTTCAACTTTATTCTTGACTATGACCCAATACATCTAATTTATATGGCAAAAAGAAAAAAAAAAAAGGGAAGAGGAGAGGGCAAAAAGATACAGCAACTTCACCAGATAAACTTCTTGAAAAAACCAAATCCAACCTCTGCTTAAAAATGTGAGGCTGAACACACATCTTTACCACCTGTTCCCTCCTTCGCAAAAATCTACTTCAATGCCATGAGGCACTATAATGTGTTATTATTGTTTGTTTGCCTGTCCACCTGTTTGTTTGCTTAAAAGGATAAATACCCAAGGATAAAGAAGACTAAGAGCAAACTAAGAGCAAGAACCTGTGGGAAGGTGAAAAGCAACTGGATGACTAGTAATAGACTAACAGAATCCTAAGTCGGAGAAAGATATAATTTCAAAACAATGAGAATAAAGAGGATCCTCCAGATGTGCAGAGAAGAAATACAGCTTGCATATAAAGGTTTAAAAATTATACTTGCATCATAGTTCCTAACACAAATCTTGGAACCAAGGCAAAATTGAGCAATGCCTTCAGAATTCCAAGGGAAATTATTTCCTACCCACAAGACTGTGCCCAACTAAGCTATTAATTAAATGTGATAGGAAAAAGCCATTTTCAGCCACACGGGTTTAAAAAAATTATTTCCTCCTTGTATCTCTTCTTGGGAAAATACTAGTGGATGTGCTCCATCCAAACAAGGGAGCAAATCAAAGAGAAGTCGTCTTGAGATCCGGAAAATAGAGACTCTGAGATAACAATGTAAAAAAGGGAATCTCCAGGATGATAGTGAGAAGACCTTGCAAGAAAACTCCTGTGCAGAAGCCCTCGAGTAACCAGTTTCAGGCTGGGTCTCCAGCAGCAGATGCCGAGGAGTCTGGCATGCCGAATGTTTATTAGAGAACAATAATTCTCCGAATATAGGCAGAAAGGAGAGGGAAGAGCGGGATCGAGCAGATGGAGAAACTGCATTGTGATGCAGCGAAAGTAACGCCCCAGCCAACCCCCCAGGGAGCTCTGCAGCGCCACAGCAGCTTCGGAGTTGTCCTCCCGTGGGCCGAAGTGACCTTTATACTCTCTGCATTATCAACCACTGGTTACAGGCCACCTTGGGAAGGCCATGCTCTCAGGAGGGGCAGCTCTCTGCAGGTGAGGTAGAAGGTGAGGGGGCTGACAGCGACCGGATCAGAAAAGACCCCCCCCCCTTGAAGGGGCTTCTGGGCCACACACCTCCATGTCCTCCACATGGTTCCAGGTTGGGGCAGGTTAAAAGAATACAGAAGAAAGTTCTTCAAGAACACGAAATTAATAAAATAATATGTTGTAAATTTTCACAACTGGGAGTAAATATAGGGATGAACTGATGAATGCGTAGAAACCTAAGCAAGGGACAAAAACAAGATTAACTCCAAGGGCAATGAAATATTGTGTGAGAAAAGGAATCATACAATACCGCATGCCCCCCTATAAATCAACTCAATCCGGTCACACAATTAGATTGAGAGAATGGGGAGAGGAACAAGGTGGACGGGGGTAAAACCTCCTCTACCACAGTGGGAAATCAATATTAGTACTTAAAACAGTTTTTACAAAGCAAGAAATAGCAATATTCTAATATTTAGTTGGTTCTCTGTGAACTACAAGTGTACAATACAGTAATGGTGGTATTATTATCATTATTATTTATAATAACAAACAAGAGGGCTGGAGAGCTTTTATTTAGTGACCTGTAAACCTATCTTACTAGAAATTATGCCTGCCTGTATATAATCTTCTGGACTCTCTTATTCTAGAATATTTTAATACACGGACAACAAGGGTCTAGGAGTATCACAAGTCCCACTTCAACCATTCTTACTCAACAAGTGGGTTGATAGAAAGAATTGCCATGGCCCTGACAACAACCTGGATATTCATCAAATGTCCCATGCTCCTAGACTGAGGGCTGTGCGCATGCTTGTCTGGCTTCCTGGACCAGGCTTGTCCCCATTCTCCGCAGAAGTTGTCGCTTCTCATTGAAGCTTAAATGTCAGCCCTAGCCCAAGGCCTTCCAGGAGTCGGACCCCTCTATCTCAATACATCTTCTGTTACTATCCAACTGAGTCCCCAACATTTCCGACAAGCTCCAATTACTTTATTTACTTCTCTTTTTTTTTCCTTAACTCTCTCCCCACTCAAAAGCCATTTCCTTGCAACAAGGGGCGTTGCCTGTCCTTTTTACTCTGTATCCAGGCACTTGGTAGGTACTCAATGAACAGCTATTGGATGTAAAAAATAACAAACAAACAAACAAATAAATGAATAAATAAAAACAACGAGTCTCAGAGTTAACATGATTAGGCAGCCTTCTGATCTGGGGTCGTATTTCCAATAGTTCTGATGTCACGTATGGCCTGCTGTTTGACTTTATTTCTGCAAATGTGGGATTGAGCACTCTCAAAAGTATTTTCAAAACAACAAACTGAGGGTGCTAGAGGGGAGGGGTGGGGGGGATGGGTTAGCCTGGTGATGGGTATTAAAGAGGACACCTATTGAATGGAGCACTGGGTGTTACATGCAAACAATGAATCATGGAACACTCCATCAAAAACTAATGATGTAATGTATGGTGATTAACATAACATAATAAAATAAAATTTAAAAAAAAGGTTATATAAATTGTGCCTCAGCCTACTAGGGAGCCAAGCATGGATTGTCTACCTCCTCGTGTTAAGCAAGTTTTCCTATTAGATTTTGCCAGTTTGAGGATGTCCCATAAATTGTTTCTCTCAACCAATCTTTTTCTTACAAATAAACAGTGATGAGAAAGTTTGAGCCCCCCGCCCAAAAAATCAACTACACAGATAAGAGCTCCTATGTTCCAAAACTGTGCCTTCCTAAATTCCAAAACTCAGAGCCACAGTTGGTAATTCATTCAGTATGTGTCAGCCATTCCACCAACATAGAAATTGACAGAGCAGAAAGCAAAGACATGAACACCCTGTCGCTATCATTTATTGAGCATTTACTGCATCTGAGGTACTCAGTATATTTCTCATCCTCATAACAACCCTGAAAGATAGCTTTTGTTGTTGTGGTTGTTGTTTTAATCTTACCTGAAGATGAGAAAATAGAGGCTCAGAGAAGAGAAGTCACTTGTCTAAGAATGCACGGCAAGTGCTTAATGAGAACGCAGGTCTGTCATTTCTAAAGCTGGTGTTCTTTCTGATCTTAAATGTCATTTCTAGAATGTAAATTTGTACCTTTTCACACCCAGAAGACCAAACCACAGTAGCTAAAACTGCGCCATTATAATAAGAGAGCCCTTTCATGGAAGGAAAAGCTAAGAAACCAACTCCTTCTTCAGTTTGTCAAGAAATTTAGAGAATTTTTTGTTGTTGTTCATGGATCACTTATGCAATTTTATATAATGACCCTGAGAATCATGGCTCCATCACTGAGGTCTCAGCATAAATCAAGAGGGAAAATGATAATAAATATCTTTGAGCTAATAATGGAAAAGTACCACTTCCAGGGGTTACAGGTTGGCAAGAAAAGATATAAAATGTAAATGACACTTCATTTACTGTAAGAACAAGGTACGAATGTACAGAGTAATTTCTTTCCACCATGAATTCCTAATGAAATGTTGAGATCAATGTCAAGCAGATTACGGAAACAGGACATGAATTAGATGTCAAAATAAGTCAAACTGAATGAAGTCAGTTAGAGGAAACAGAGCCATATGATCCTTTGTCTTTGGTTTCAAGAACAAAGAACCACTTTTTTTTTTCTTTTTTCAAAGCAATAATATTTAGGAGTTATTAGTCATGATGAAAGTGCCAAATATCTAAGGCAGAGTTATAGTTTCAAAACGTGCTGGACAAAACAAGACAATCTCCCCCTTAAAACAAAACATCAAAATAATTTTTAAAACAATCTTAATTTCAAGTGTTCATATTAGTTGTTATTTTGATAGATAAACCAAGATAATTTATAGAGAAAAATATAGAGAAAAATTTTTGTTCATCAGAACATGTCCTTAATTTCCTATTTTCAAAAGAATCATAATCACATTTTTTTCTAATTATAAAATACATGTTCATTATTTGAAACTTGAAAATGAGAAAGAAAACCCTCCCATGATCCCACAAACCATGATAATTTTCCTATAAGGATAAATATGTTTATATATCACATATGTGATAGATATTTCATGTTTAATTTTAGGATGTTCATAATCTTTTCCCTACTCTGTGCTTGGGGACTAGGGTTTTCCAGGATGATCGTGATTTTATGTAATTATTTTTTTAACTAAGGATGGTTCTTATTGAACATGTGGTTGTACATGATGTGGTTCATATGCCTTCAAAAAAACTTTCCATATAAATACATGTGGGAGTCTTACTGGTTGGTGTCTTCACACTGAGTTCAAAATCTATGTTGCTAAAACCCCATGACCATCGCCAGTCTACCTGTGTTATCAGATGCCCTGTCGCTGGCCTTACCTGGAAGCACATGGGTTTTGGGTGTCAGACTGCTTAGTGGGGCCCCACACAGCTGGCCCCTCTCAGCACCATCTCTTCTGCTCTTTGCTCAGCAGCATCTACCTAGAGATCTATTTCACAATCTCCCACTGTAGGTATCTGTGAAAAGGGAGTGGGTTTCACCCTTGCGCATTATTTCCCTAAAGCCAATCCAGAGGCTTCCTCTTCCCTATTGTCAGCTGCTTTTTAGGGTGTCATGACCCCCAGCATCTTTTTTTTTTTTGAGGAGGAGGAGGAGGAGAAGGATTTATAATTGTCCCGAGCCATGGAAAAGAGAGCACAGGGCCCTTCTTGCAGTTCGGCCGGGTCTTGGGCTGAAGAAGCCGTAGAGGCCCGCTGTGTAGACCCTGCCGCCCGCCACAAAGACACCCAGGTCTGTCCCTCCACCTCACACGCCCCAGCTCCACAAGGTCACTTCTCCTCCCCCTCCCCAAGCAGGCCGCAGCCACAAGTGAGACAGACAGCTCTTCTCAGATTTCCTGCCTTGGCATAAAAGTTCACACACTGCTTTCCTCAAGCCTGCCCTTGGTGTCCCAAAAGCCCGTGCTGAAGGTTGAAAAAAGAACCCAAAAAACAAAAAGAAAACCTCACCTGCTGGTTCTTACTCTGTCAGTCCTGCTTCCCCCAGAGGCAGTGTGCAAGCCCCTGAGGAACAGTCACGTGCAAGGGGGTAGAGTAAGGAAAGTGTGATGGTTCGTACTCCAAAGCAGCATCCCGCTAATTCCATTACTGTCCGCTCCTCTACAACTGTGAGCAGCGTGAGGTCAGGAGCACCACTCGCCCCAATGTTTGGCACCACTTCTCACATGGCTGTGCAGCCTCACGAACTACCCGCTACATGGATGCACATTGGGCTATCATGATTTTTCATTATCGGAGATGGAGAAATTGGACAGCAACAAAGGGTATTCTTAACAGTGCGCAGTTTCAATTGAGCAGAAAAAACGCTTTACTTCTAAGTGGAATACTGGAGTACTTAGTGTAAACTGTTGAATTAAACAGATTTATGATAGTTCTGCAAAAGTAAAAGTTTACAAGGTGTTTTAAAGAAACCGATATCACAGGCCATATAATTTCCACAAGCATTTCAATATAAGACTGTGTAATCCCTCTGCATCTGATGGTGATGTAAGTGCAGGCGTCCAACACTCAGCCCTCCACCCTCAGTCAAATGGGATGACCAATGGATATAAAATTAGGGAAAAACCAGCATCAGCGCTGGAAAATAGGAAGGATGCCATACACATGCCCAACACATTAGGGGATGTATATTTCATACAGGCTAATGGTAATGAACCCAAGGCACCATTTAGGCTCAATTCATGATCGTCCCAGTGACAGAGAAGGAATAGTGAGGAAGTAGAGGGATCAAGACAATTCCTATAAGAACAACTAATCTGCAGGGGGCAAAAAGAGATCTGGGGATGGGAAAACCAAACAATCAAAATGCTAGTTCTACTGCGAGGCTCTCGCCTTCAGCCAGGACCTACCTCAAGAAGAAAGTGCCCAGGACAGAAGTAGAAGGCTACTTCAAGTGGGAGGCCATACCAAACAGGGGGTCAGTCCTCGGTCCTGAAAAGGAGCTGTAAGTTCAAATAAGAAAGTCACCTTGAAGACATGAAATGCTTCTTTTGAAACATTTACTCTAAGAAATAAGAACACCAATATGCTAATTTGTGTCTCAGATTCTGGAGGGCTTCTGAGTGAATGAGTCTGATAACAGAGTCAGCGGCGGAAATTAAAAAAAAAAAGTTATTGGATGTGGCACGGATGACTGATTGTTCACCAAATGTTCATGGTCCCCCTTCCATTATTATTCTCAGAAAATGTTTTCCACTTCACATTAGGGTAGGGCCCTATGAATAGTTCTTGCTGAAGGAATAGGAGTAAAAGTGAAGAGTCTCTCTTGGACTAAGGCCTTTGAGAAGCCAGTGTGCCTTCTCTATCAAAACTGTCTTCTTTGGCAGAAAGGTCCTCGAGAATGGGAAAAAACTGGGACTCTGAATCATCAAGGGGCGGGGGAGAGGGGAGGGTGAACTTCTATTGCTAAGAAGAATGTTGGAGTATGTTGGTGCAAATTGTTTGATGGCTGCAAATTCCTTCCCTCCCAGGATCCATGCCCCGTTATAATGTGACTTGGCAGTGCCTTGGTGAGATAGGGAAACTAAAGGGACCCCATGAAGGATGGCTTTTTTGAGTTCCTTTTCCTGCTTCTATTCTTGCTAGGACCTGCATCCCCACCTTACACACTTCTTAGAATGTATATCCTCCTTGCAATGGTCAAGGAATTAATGATTTGCCTGGAGTCTTCCAGCACAATAGATAACATCTAATGAGGGACCAGGTGAGGCTGTCGTGTACATTTTCCAGACCACAGACTCATCAAGGCCCTAGGGCACAAGTGGCTTACAGAGGACACCTAAACACTCGTCTTTGTTCCTGGGTACCTGAGGAGACAAGTACACCAACACCACAATTCTCAATAAAAACCCCAGACCCCAAGCAAAAACAAGACTCACTCTTCTTTCCTTTCAGAGTCTCCCAGACTCCATCTCAAACCGTACTCTGTATCTTCAGTAAACTCTGTTCTTGTTTCCTTTCAGCCTGCATATGATTTCTATCCTGCACAAAGCTAAGGACCCTCTTGGCTGATCATGCGGGACTGCCTCTGGGTCCTTGGACCGAGCCAGCCTGCATCACTGGGAAAGGAGAAACTCTATTTCCTCTCTCTACTTTCTTTACCAACTAAAGGAAAACTCTGTTTTTCCATACTGTACTGCACTCACACCAATACTTCGCTTCTGATACCAGATGTGTGGGTTTTTTCCCCACACCAAACAATTCTTCAATTCTCTGTGGACAACTGGGTAGTCTATCTACCTGGAGTTAGCACCAGACTCCACAGGTTAAGGGCTGGGTCCCACAAGGCCGCCTCTACTTCAGAGGCCAATCACAAGTTCAAGTGGTCACCTGTGCTTGGGACCAACTGGCAGTAAATTAGGGGTCCCCTGACCCCCTCCTTTAGTTCAGCAATGTGTTAGAATGGCTCATAGGACTCAGGAAAACAATTTACTAACTAGATTACCAGTTTATTATAAAAGGATACAACTCAGGAACAGCCAGGTGTAAGAGATGCACAGCATGGGATATCGGGAAAGAGACATAAGCTTCTGTGTTCTCTCTGACACGCCACCCTCCCGGTAAGGCCATGCCTTTCGCAACCTGAAGTGGTCCAAACCACTTTGGTTAGGATATTTATGGAGGCTTCATTATGTAGGCATGATTGATTAAGTCCTTGGCTTTTTAAGTCAATCACCAGCCCCACTCCCCTCCCCAGGGATTGGAGGGTGGATCTGAAATTTCCAACCCCCTAAACACGTGGTTGGTTCCCCTGGTAACCAGCCCCTACCCTGAGGCTATTCCGCCCCGCCCCCCACCAGCCACCACTGTCTCATTAGCATCCAAAAAGACATATCACTTTAGAGATTCCAGGGGTTTTAGCTTTGGAACACAGATGAAGACAAAATACATATTTCTTGTTATAAATCACAATGTCATACCTTCTATCCAGAGGTAGATAGAATCTGCCTGGCCTTGTGACTTGTTTAGACCAACGGAAAGTGGCAGAAGTAACATGAGATAAGTTCTAGAGCCTAGGCCTTGAGCTTTTGTCCTCAGCTATTGGAACATCCTCATCACCATGTAATGTGGCCTGGGTCAGCGGAGAGATAGGATGGAGAAAGACCCTGAACAGCCAGTACCAAGGTCCCAGGCTGCATGAAGCCGTCTGAGGTTCTCTTAAATCCTCCAGCGGCAGGTGAGCAGATAGAGACAATAGCCATGGGAGTGAGTCCAGGAGAGAGCAGTAGAAGAGCCACAGAATGCAAAATGTAGAAAAAAACAACGGTAAACAATACAGTAGAGATAAAACAGACATCTTTGTGTTGCAAATTTCCAGAAACAATAGAGTGATATCTAGAGTATTTTGAGGGGAAAAGACTGTGACAAAGAAGTCTATAATTAAATAATTGAGTTGTGTACATGAGGCTAAAAGCTTATACTGAGGGATGTAAGACATGGCATTATATCATTCATATATGCTTCCAGAAAATCATATATGGATAAAAATTAAAGATTTAATCAAGACAAACCAAATTTTTAAAAATTTAAGAATGTGGAAGTTATGATAGAAAAGCTTCAGTGATACAAATAAAATCAGAGTTGTTTAAATAATTATAAATATGGTTTTAAAACCTAACATAGACATTAAAATTAATTCTTAAAAGAGAAGCTACATGATGAAAATTGATAATAATTTGGTCAAAGTAAAAAATTATTATCAACAAAAATTAGGATATGAGGGAAAAGATATACACAAGTATGTTAAATTTCTTTTGCAACGGAAATAAATATAGCATAATTCTCAACATCAATAATTAGAGAAAATATATTCAAATTTTTTTAACTAAAGGGAAAAATATAGGCCAAATAAAAAATTGCATTTTTTATTTTTATCAGTGAAACTTTGAGCAATGTATCTCCACTCCAATGATTTCTTAATAAATTATATATAAATGCATGTACCATTGTACGTACATGATTATGCACATACATTATAGAAAATACAGTAATAGAATCATGGAGAGGATAAGATAAACCTGAAATTAACACTAATTTAAAATAAATTTTATTATATTTCTTAATAATACAATTTTTTTCTTTCCCTAAAGTAATAACTTTTATTGAGAGCAGAATGATTAAACTTGCTTTCAGTGTGTTTGAAAATCTTGGTTCCACTTCTTGCCGTATAGCAATTCAAAGGTGCAATTCTGGGTCCATTTTTATTTCAAACTTGGTTTGCATGACTAATAACTGAATAAGATCCTTCACAGAGATTAGACAAATTCAAGGCAGAGAAGTATGTCATTGGCCACACTGAATAATCACGGCATTTGTGTTCTATCCCCTCCACCAATTATGTAATTGTTATTATTGAAATGTGGTAGTAAATTTCCACTTTCAATTGTTCTTGAAAAGGTATCAGTATGTGTTATATTTTTATGCTTCAACAAATGGGTTTAAAATTCTCTAAAACTATTAAACTGGATAAAAATTCTATTTCAAGTTTTTAAAGTGTGTTGATATGAGAGATTATTTTTTATACATGTAACATTTATATCAATTTCAGCAATGTATCAGATAACAATGGAAATACCAGGAAGCTATTCCAAACATCCGTTTTAAAAATCCTCTCTATTACCTCATAATGTGGCTGACGGTAAATTCCTGCCAGGAAAAGGGAAAGTATTGCCTAGCCTATTTTTTGCAGGGGGGAGGAAGGGGGATTGGAGGGAGAGAGTTGTTACTATTGTTCTCTTGTGTTTGTGTTTGCATAATGGACATTACTTTTAACCTGCCTTTTTTTTTTTCAGGAATCATTTTAAAGTTCTTGCCAATTTTGTGAATTACCATAGATAAAAGTAAAAGAATAACCTTTAAATCCACTTAACTGAGTACCCTTAAACTGCAATGAGTCAAGAAAAGTGAGCAAAATGTAAAAGTGTCACCATCATTCACTCCGACTTCTAGAAATCACTCTCTTGTACCCTGCTCACTACGAATACAGAGTGGGTCGGCCTTACATGTGGACCTGAACAAAATGCCAGTATCAATGCATAATAAATATTAGTAAAGCTTAATATCTTTCTTGTTTTTAAATTTAAAAAGTAATATTATCTTCTGAGTTTCCAATGAATGATCTTGTACACCAGCTGGGGTGTATGCGTTCCACTTTGGAGAATAAAACTCTAATGAAATAAATCAGTATGGAAGCATAATAGAAAGAAGATCATAAAAATGAGACCAAACATCAATTGGGACAATAAATATAAATGGTCAGAAATGAAAACCTAACAGGAAGAGACACCTCTAAACCCAAAGTATTAAATTATTTTAAAAGGTTAAACACGCAAAGACAGGGAAAAGCAGACTTATGTTTTAGCAAGTCCAAACAAAAAGGAATTAGGACTCACAATACAAATTTCAGACAAAAGAGAATACGCAGCAAATAGCATTAAACAGGACAGGGAATATCCTTGCATACTGACAAAAAGCACAGTACACTGAGATTTCAAGAATAAAAATGCATCATATATTAGAAATACTAGGCAAAATGTCCAGAAACACAACTATCAGAGACTAAAATACCAACCCAGCCTTGGCCATTCAAGTAGATAAACACCAACCAAGGATATAAGCAATATGAATAATAAAGTTAATAAGTAAATATATACATAGTGATTTCAAGGGAAGAAACAGAATGTACCTTCATTCCAAGACCTTATGGAATATTTGCATGTATAGATCATATATTTGGCTGCAAAAATAAAGCCAAGATAAATTCCTAAAAGTAGAAATTACATAGGTCATGTTCTCAGGGCACACTGCAATTTAGGTGTAGAAATTAGTAACTTAACATGGTTTCACTGGCTTCTTACTATAAGCCAGTCTCTCTAAACCATAAGCTTTCCACCAAAATATCATAGAAACTACTGTGATCTGGGAATATATAAACTTATTATGGTCTTAGAATATTCTGCTTCTAACTTTATGGAAAAAGGTAATTCAAAGCTTAGTCCACTTCAGAATTGAAGAAATACATGTATATTGTAAGGAATTCTGACAATCAATAAAAGTAAAAAAATAAAGACAAAGAAGAAGGTAAAAATCATGTATAAGCACATCATCCAGAGATATTTTTGATTTAACCACTCCAGGTTTTTTCCTATATATATATTCATTAACACACTCACACAAGCACCCACATACTTTTTTCCCCACAAAATAGAGTCATAGTGTAAATTTATAAATTTCTATTCATTAACTAATGTATCACAGGCATATTTCCATGCCAATAAAGGACAGTCTCCTTTAAAGTCTCCTGTCTTTAAAAACAGTGATTTTCCCCAGTGCATGGATATGCCAGGAGTTAGTTCATCAATCCTCTACTGAACTCTTTCTGTACTCATTGATCTATTAATACTTGACCACATTGCTTACATGTGTTCCAATTTGTCATCTGATGGTGTTAATTTTCTGTGGATTTTTTCTATTGTTGTTTGGTTGATTTAATTTTTAATATTTTGTATTGTTGTTGGTTTGGTTTGGTTTTGCTAAAATATTTTAATTTTTATATAGTCAAATCTATCCTTTTTTCTTTTATAATTTCTGATTTTAATGTCATTTAAAAATGCCTTACATATCCCAAAATTATAGGAAGCTTTTATTTTTATATTTTGGTTTTAAATATACTTTTTAAACTTCAATCCATTTGAAATGTGTTTGGGTGTAAGGCATGAGGCTGTGAGACAGTAAAACATAATAGTTCATAGCATGAACCCAGAGTCTAGACTGCTTGGTTTCCAATGCCAGCCCTACTCCTGACTACTTACATGATCTTGGATGAATTACTTAGTCCCTGCGTCTCAATTTCCTCATCTGTAAAATAGTGATAATAATAGTATCTACTTATGGAATTCCTGTGAAAATTTAAAATGTTAATTGGTATAGAATATGCAGAGCTAGGCTTAACACATAGCACTGGCTACCATTTCACTAAATAATCTCTGCTCTTATTCCTAATTTGAAATCTCTATCTCTTACTAAAATCTAGTATACTATCCATCTGTCTGATCCTATCCCTGTACCAACGCTTTTTTGTTTTAAAGATTTTATTTATTTATTTGACAGAGAGAAAGAGAGAAGAGAGAGCACAAGCAGGGGGAGCAGCAGAGACAGAGGGAGAAGCAGGCTCCCCACTGAGCAGGGAGCCCGATGTGGGGCTTGAGCCCAGGACCCCGGGATCATGACCTGAGCTGAAGGCAGACGCCCAACCAATTGAGCCACCCAGGCGCCCCGACACTTTTGAAATTACTCTACCTTTATAAACATGCTTTCATACATTTGTAGTAGGTACACCTTCATCATTCTTCTTTTCCAAAGTGTTCTTGACTCACTCTACCCTGATACTTTCCTAGATGAACTTGAAAATATCTCACCAAATTCTAAAAATAATTCCATTGGAATTTTAATTGGAATCGAGTTGAATTTATGGATCAATTTAGTGATAATTAGCCTCTTTACATCAAAAAATTTTAATGACAAATAGTTTACATTTTCAAAAAAATATACATTGCCTCCATTTAACAAACAAACAAGGCTCAAAAAAGCTCAGGAGCTCACAGAGGAAACAGGTGCTAGAGTCAAGATTTATATCTGGATCTAAGTTGTCATCTAGATGAATGTGTAAATTAGTTATGTGATTTATGATAGTTAATTTGAATAAAAATATATTCAAATATAATTTTAGAGATTAAATTTTTTTTTTTACCAACAAGTTCACATTTTCACGTTTTCCTAGCCATTCTTTTTCCATTTCATGGTGTGCATTCCAAAAGCAACATGTAATCTTGGATGTCAATAAATTCTACAAGCAGTGGCAATGTTCTCTTCCCACAGCATGACTGTAAGCAGAGAAATCTCATTAAATGCTGACACTTATTTCTTTTTAGTAGACCTAGAGACAATATGCAAATGTGTATGAGTTTTTTCCTAGTTATAAAAGGTATTTTTAATAAAAGAATTTTTCAGTGTTGTGAGTTTCTTCACTGCTGCAAAAGCCTTTGACCATCTACTGTGTGCTAGCATTTATATAGGTCCTGGGGTAAAGAAATGAATAAGAAGACACAGTCTCCTGCCTCAAGAGCTGTAGAGTTAAGGGGTTAGATATATACAAATAGCTTAAATACACTTGGATATTATTGTACTTCAGTTCTTAGAGATATAGACAAGATACAGGGAAGACTCATGGAGCCGAACAGCAGAGAACTCTCTGGGGCCCACTGGGGACATGGTCTTACCTGGGTCTTGATGGATGAGTAGGCATTTATCACTGGTTAATAGGAGAAAGGGAAATCTAGGAAGAGAGAAACACATGAAGAAAAGTTTTGAGGTCAGAAAACAGGTTATATTTGAGAAACTGCACGTGATTTCATATGCTGACCATTCAGTATAATTTCTATCCCCAAAAAGATGTCTTAGAACTTCAGTATATGAAGACTTAATCAGACTCCAGTCACCCAATCGGCCATTCCTTTTCTCAAGGTCACTTTTCATACCACCAAGTGCTAAACGTCTTCTCTCTCTTCTGACTTGATACTTCCTTAATTTCTTCTTTTATAGTTTGGAAACAGCGAAAGCAGAAGAATTCATAAACATCTTCCAGCTTCTCTTTTGCTGGGGTGAAAACTTGACTAAGTCTTATCCGTTTGTACTCGTCAATTGAAAGGTATGGTTTATGTTATGTGAAATCAACACATCCCTCATTAGAGTAACAGTCCCCTGTATTTTGTTTGGGAGCCTATACAATCCCCAGGTCTCAGTGTTTTGTGAAGCTGAATGCAGGGCCTGGGTCTCTGTGTCATCTCTCAGAGGAGATGGCAGGTTGAAGAAAATACCTAGGTTTGGAGAGTGAAGTTAGGTTCCAGTTCCAGCACGGCTATTTGTTGTGTGTGTGATCTTGGGTAGTCATTTGTCTTTCTGAGCTTCGGATTCCTCAGCTAGAAAAACACGTCATTGGGTTTGCTTACTTGGGTCTCTATGAGGAACAAAAATGAATTATGCACATGAAAAGTCCAGGTAAACTCTCAACTTCTTGAGGATGTCTTAAAGCCTGAGGAAAATAAAATCCTATGAGTGAAAAAATTGGCTGACCTCCAGCTCAGTAAAAATTGCCAGTCTTTGAGTAGATTTGATTCTATCACATTGGTAAATCAGTTTATGAAACTCAGCTGCAACACATACCACATGGTATAAATCACAATTCCTGGGCAGCAAATGTTCCTAAATTGTGTCCATGATGCTTTTATAATTAGGAACAACACATGTGGGAAGCAGAGTCTAAGTACCTAACAATTGCTCAAAAAACCTTGCAGAAATCCACAAATGGGTAGATCCAAAAAAGACGAGAGTAGGGACGTGAGGATACTTCATTGCAAGGGTTTGTCTTCTGACTGTGCTGATGAGAGGCATCGGGGGGCATTTCTGACTCTGTAGCTCTCCACCCTTCTCTCCTTTTCTGCTTCCTTTTGCTTCTCCTATGCCACTAGTATGGCAAACACCATGGGCTTCATTCCCATGCTTATTTTGGCAGGCTGGCCATGCTCATACCTCCAGTCCTATGCACTGATGGTCCCAGCCAGAGCAATAAGGCAAGAAAAAGAAGCAAAAGTTCTACAGATTGCAAAAAGAAGTCACATTTTCTTTTATTTACAGAAGCCATGATTGTTTATCTAGAGAATTTTAAGGACTCTCTCCAAAAAAAAAAAAAACAAAACAAAACAAAAAACCTACTACAACAGAGAAATGAATTTACCATGGTGACAGGATATCAGGTTGATATATAAAAATAATTGTATTTAATTATATTTCTTTTTTTTAAGATTTTATACAGAGAAAGAGGGGGACAGAGAGAGAGAGAGAGCACAAGCAGGGGGAGCGGCAGGCAGAGGGAGAGGGAGAGGCAGGCTTCCCACAGAGCAGGGAGCCCGATGTGGGACTTGATCCCAGGATACGGGGACCATGACCTGCGCCCAAGGCAGATGCTTATCCGATGAGCCACCAAGGCGCTCCTAAATAATTTTATTTCTATATAATGACAACAAGCAATTAGAAATTTACAATAGCATCAAAAATATAACATACTTAGAATTAAATTCATTTAAAAAAAAGAAATTTGGGGGGTGAAAGAACTGTTCGACATTTTGAGCACAAGTATTTTTATTTGTTAAAACTTTTTAAGCTTTATACTTAAAATCTGCATTTCATTTTATGTGATTTCACCGTAAAAAAAAAAAAAAAGATTGCTGGATTTTTTTTTTGAAAGATATCTCTAAGACATTATGATAAGTAAAAGAAGCCAGAAACGCAAGGTCACATCATGAATAACTGCATTTGCATGAAATGCCCAGAATAGTTAACTCCATAGCGACCAGGCAGACTCATGATAGCCAGGAGCTGGGGAAAGAAGAGAATGGCAGATTCTGCTTAATGGGTACAGGGTTTTACTTTGGAGCAATGGAAACGATTTCAAACGAGACAGAGGTGGTGGTTGCACAACATTGTGAATGTTACTAAAAGCCACTGATTTGTTCAGTGAACATGGTTAATTCCATGTTATGTGAATTTCACCTCAATAAGTTATTTACAAACAAACATAAAAACGATGTTGGATTAGGATCAGAATGAGTGTGCTTGAGACCTGGAGTGGGTGATCTGCCCGCTCTGAGCCTCAGTGCTCAGAGCTACAGCCTCGGGCATTTGCAGGGTGCCTTGCCTTGTGCTCCAGGTGCTCTACATGCTTTTCGTCATCTGATGGCCATTTACAGATGAAGAGACCAGGCTTAGAGAAGCTGAATAATTTGCATCTCGTCTGTATTACAACAAAGCTGGATTCTCTATCTCCCATCTCCTGAAGTTCTAGCTTTTCCAGGATCAGATCAGCAGACCGCCCTACGTCCCCCTAGCATCCTTCCAGGGCTAGGGAATGAAGTGGATCTCTGAGACCTAACCAGACATGGGAGCTCTAAAGGGCCTTGGAATAATCAACCAAGTCCGGACACTCAAACCTTGGGCCTAATATCAAATACTTCCAACCATCCCTGGCTACAGGCTTTATCACTGTGAAGTCCCAAGTACCTATCCTTTCTGGAAATTAGAGCAAAGAGGGAATTCTTCAAGTGCTTTCTCTGTGATTATATGCAGAAATGAGCACTCTATACTAACTAGCACATTTTATTCCTTTGAGTGCCCTTTTATTTTCTACTGAGTGGCTTGTGTGCAAATTGCAATTTGAGTTCTTTCTTCCCAAGCTTCTGCAGTTTTCCAGTGTGCAGCTTACTTATTATTCCCTGCAATGTCATAATAACAGGTTAAACCCAAGCTCTTGCAGGGTTAGTGCCAAGATGAGATTTTTTTTTAAATCGTATCTAAATTACTTCATGAAATAATGTTCCTATCTGCCTCCAAGCTGCTGTCAAGGTTGAGGCCAAAAGCTGTGCTAGGAACAGAGCAAACTGAACCAGGGGTCCCCAGGAAATAGCAGAGTAAAATCCAGCTCTGGGGAGAGCCCTCAGTAGACATCATCTTATTTCATATTTTCCTCTCACTGGTATAGGTGTTACCCTTGCAAAGTATATTTCCTAATCAGATTCTGATTCTACATGGGTTAGAAGCCCCCAAACCATGTACCCCTGGCTTTCACCTAGATTTCGACTGTGATAAAGATGAAATAAGAAGAAAATATCTCAGTTTTCTTAGACTAAGAATCCTGACCCTTAATATAAAATTTTGTCATTCATTTATTAGGCAAACATTCTCCAAATGCCTGCTAAGGTACAAGCACTGGATATAAACATATGCATGGAAAACATTGTCTCGCCGCCCTACAGAAAGTCACTCTCTAATGGGAGTGGTAACCATAAGAACAGATTATTACAGTACAAAGTGATAGGGGGTATTATTGTCAAAAGGTGGATTAGTGATGCTCTGAGGGTCAGTGCCATATTATCCTTTCTATTCTCATTTGTTTATTCATTCTTCATTCACTCAGCAAACCTTTACCAAGTAATCAGAGTATGCAATGTGCTATTCATTACTCTGGGGTCCACAAAAATGGACTGAATAGTCTCTTCAACAAATGGGAAACTGGACAGCAACATACAAAAGAATGAAACCAGACCACTTTCTTATACCATACACAAAAATAAACAAAATGGATTAAGGACCTCAATGTGAGACTTAAAACTATAAAAATTCTAGAAGAGAGCACAGGCAGTAATTTCTCTGACATCGGTCATAGCAACATCTTTCTAGATATGATTCCTGAGGCAAGGGAAACAAAAGCAAAAATAAATTATTAGGACTACATCCAAATCAAAAGGTTCCGCTCATCAAAGGAAATAATCAACAAAACCAAAAGACAACCTACTGAATGAGAGAGATATTTGTAAATGACATATCCAATAAAGGGTTAGTATCCAAAATATATAAAGAACCTATACAACTCAACAAAAAAAACCCCAAATAATCCAATTAAAAATGGGTAGAAGACATGAACAGACATTTCTCCACAGAAGACATACAGATGGCCAACAGACACATGAAAAGATACTCAACATCACTTATCATCAGGGAAATGCAAATCAAAACCACAAGGAGATATCACCTCACACTTGTCAGAATGGCTAAAATAAAAAACTCAAGAAACAACCAGTGTTGTGGCACCTGGGTGGCTCAGTCGGTTAAGTGTCTACCTTCGGCTCAGGTCATGATCCCAGGGTCCTGGGATCAAGCCCCAGGTCAGGCTCTCCACTCAGCGGCAGGTCTGCTTCTCCCTCTCCCTGTGTGATCTGTCTCGTTCTCTCTCTCAAATAAATAAAATCTTAAGAAAGAAAGAAAGAAAGAAAGAAAGAAAGAAAGAAAGAAAGAAAGAAAGAAAGAAAAAAAGAAAGAAAGAAAGAAAGAAAGAAAGAGAAAGAAAGAAAGAAAGAAAGAAAGAAAGAAAGAAAGAAAGAAAGAAAAAAGAAAGAATGAAAGAGAAAGAAAGAAAGAAAGAAAGAGAAAGAAACAAAGAAAGAAACAACGAAAGAAACAAAGAAAGAAACAAAGAAAGAAAAGAAAGAAAGAAAGAAAGAAAGAAAGAAAGAAAGAAAGAAAGAAAGAAAGAAAGAAAGAAAGAAAGAAAGAGAGAAACAACCAGTGTTGGCAAGGATGTGGAGAAAAAGGAACCACTGTCCAATATTGATAGGAATGCAATCTAGTGCAGCCACTGTGGAAGACAGTATGGAGGTTCCTCAAAACATTAAAAATAGAATTAAAGGTAAAAAATTAAATAAAAATTAAAAATTAAAAGTAAAAAATTAAAAATAGAATTACCATATAATCCAGTAATCATTCTACTGGGTTACCCAAAGAATACAAAAACACTAATTCAAAAGGATGCATGCACCCCTATGTTTATTGGAGCATTATTTTCAACAGCCAAACTATGGAAGCAACCCAAGTGTCCATCAATAGATGAATGGATAAAGAAGATGTAATATATATATATATATATATGAACATAAAAAAGAACAAAATCTTGCCATTTGCAACAACGTGATGGATCTAGAGCGTATAATGCTAAGCAAAATAAACCAGTCACAGAAAGACAAACACTACATGATTTCACTCAGATGTGGAATTTAAGAAACAAAACAAATGAACAAAGGAAAAAAGAGAGAGAGACAAATCAAGAAACAGACTCTTAACTATAGAGACCAAACGGACGGTCACCAGAGAGGAGGTGGGTGGGGGGATGGGTGAAATAAGTGATGGGGATTAATAGTACACTTATCACCATGAGCACTGAGTAAGGTACGCAATTGTTGAATCATTATATTGTACATCTGAAACTAATATAACACTGTATGTTAACTCTACCGGAATTAAAATTAAAAATGAATTGGATAAAATTGTGTGCACAGTGCACTCAGGTTTTATTGACTTATTGGAGGAAGAGTGCATGTGCTAGATATCTTCTGTTGCCCCTCCAGACCTGTTATTCCCCTATTCCACTCTTCTCTGTGATGCACAAAGTTCACCTTTAGTGGACTTCAACACTGATAAACTTTCCTCCAAAATGTGTTTTCCATAGACATACCACTCTACCAGTTGAATTTCTTGATCAATATTCTTCTAGCATAGCAACACTAGACACATTTTCTGCAAGGTCTTTTTCACGTGCATCACAATAGAGATATTTCTTAATTAATCGGGTTTTTTCCTCCTGTATTAAAGTTTACAAATTCTACCTTCTGCCATTGCAAACTGTTGTTGTTGTTGTTGTTGTTGTTGTTGTTGTTGTTGTTGTTGTGAGTTTATTTTACAAAGTCCATTTTTTTTAAACTGAAAATTCTGCAGATAAACACCTCATTAGGGTAATCTTTTATCAATTTCTAATCAATAAGTTTAAATATATGTGTATTAGCTATTATCAATATTACTTTATGTTGACTATCTCTACATACAATACTTAGTTGTGATCTCATTACTTAAAAATAAAATTAATATTTTTTAATTCTTTAACTTCAGAAGAACTTTTCATTTTACCCCAGTAGGATTAAAATTGCCATGTCACAACAATGAAGTCAAAATATTCTGCTCTACATTGGACAGCTTCTTGTATTTATACATCTATAAAAGCACTGAGCACAGGATATTGAGATTCATGTCTGCCTCCCTCTTGAAAACACAAACTCCTTAAGGCAGAAACTAAGTATTATTCACCTCTAGGAGGCCAACGCCTTGCCCAGCCTGCCCCAAATGGTGTTGAGTGCATGTTGGTTGATTATAGAGTCGTAAGGGATTTTTTTTTTTTTTTACTATTATTATTGTCTTTGTATACTCTTCTGTATGTATGACTTTCCAGGTGTTTCATCTAAAGAAGTAACCAGTTTAGTGTTGTCAACCTTCAAAGATGTGGGGAATCCTGAAGCACAGCCCTCATATTTACTTACTTTGATTATCTCTGTTCCTACTCTGGTCACCATTCATGCTCAATTCTCCACACCCCTTCCTAAACCCTGACCATTGGGTAAAAATATTCAAAGTCTCACACACCAGTCCTCCAGCCTTTGATCTATCATTCCTAGGGTTAGCTTCTAGTCAGCCAGGATCTGCAACAGGAGCTGAAGGGAAATGGGTTGAAGAGGAGGGGGGAAGAGGGAGCCAGGGAGGAAGCAAGGGGAGAAATGTTGTGCTAGTGTGCGTTCATTAGTCTGTTTATTGAAACTCCCTGGAGGCAGTGGATTCATTTATTTTATTCACTATTATGGACCCAGCTTCTAGAACACTGCCTTACACATAGTAAGTGCTCAATAAACATTTTTTAAAAATGGATGGGAGAGACCTGATAAAGGACACTTGGACTTACTGAGAATCTACTATTTGGTAGGTTCAGTGCTAATGACTTTCACTCATGACCTCACTTTAAATGTAATCCTTGAACAATGAGGTAGGTCATCTTACCCCTGTTTTACAGAGAAGGACACTGAGCCCTTACCACTATGTACAAGTTGTTGGTAACATTTCCCAGATTAAACATCACAGAGTAAAAGATTTGTCAGAGGGAAAGGGAACTCAGAGATGATCTAAGGCAACCACTCATTTTACTGATGGAGAAAATAACACCCAAATGGCTGAAGTGACTCTGTCAAGGTCTCACAGGGGTTAGGGTGGGAGGTTGAACCTGAACTCAGATCTCCCACCTCAGTCGAGGACCTCCCTGTTCCACTCTGATGCCTCTTGCTGTTCTTATCACTGCCACGTGTCCAGGTTTGGAAACCACCAGCCATAGTGTGTTCAACCCCAAAGAGAACTAATTCTAAGTGTTCTTTGACTCATGTTCCACGATCACCCACTACGTCACCTTCTGACCACCACCAACTCCATGAATTTTGTTTGTCTACCAGGGTGGCCCTGCATGCAGCTCTTGGCCCTTTAAGACCCTAGCCTTGTATATGGACTTGAAAACTGGAATTTCTATACTTGGCAGGGAAACATTTACCAAAGAACAGAACATGCTCTTTTTCTTGTTCTAACTTGACTCTATTGTTCACCAAATATATTTTTCTTTCTATGAAGTATAACTGAACAGTTTATGACAGGAATTAACATTTAAACCTGTAATATAAAGATCTCTCTGTCTCTATACCCTGACGGTTTGTCAAATAAGGTTAATGTAGATCACTAAAAGCATGACTACATTATTAGATAATTCCTCAGGTTAGCTCTTAGCATCCGTGCATGTTGCAGATGGCAGAATCAACAAGAGCAATGGGGATCAGGAAGCAAAGGAAGGGGAAATGCAAATAGGAACTTGTAATTCCAATGGGCACCAGTTGTGCTCTAGAGGGCCACATTCTGGATTCCTGAGACTGGCATCGCACACTGCCTACCTCATTTCTGGGCACTCCCTTGCTTTGCATCTCAAGTAACTTCCTTACTGTCCTCACTTAGATGCTTCTGTAGTGATCTAAGAAAATGAGATTATTTGTCATTCAGAACTGTATGATTTGATCATATTTATGATGTGTAACATAAGCTAGGTGTTTCACCAAGCAAATGAGACAGTAAGTAGGTGCAACAGATACTAGTTAATGGTGAATTTACATCCACATCTGCTCTTGAGTGGACTGTTGCAACAGTCTCTTGACCAGTTTCTCTGCTTCCTACTGCCTCCAAAGCATCATGTCAAAGTGTTTTCGAAAATACAAATCTCATCATGTCATCCCCTGCCCCTTGCTTATGACCCTTGAATGTTACAGAATGAAGTACCAAACTGATCAACATGGTAAAACCTCGCCCCAACCTACCAGCCCGATATTCTCCATCTGACACCACATCGTCTCTCCTTCCACAGTACCTAACTCATTTCTCAACAAGACAGGCTGTTACTTCACAAGGATTACTCTTGTGCCTTTTCTCAAGATCTCTCACTCACACTTCAAGACCCAGTATAGAGGTTCTATCCCCTGGGAAGCATCAAGACCTTTCCAGGTAGAGCTAGTCAGGTCTTTCTTTCATTAGAATACCGATCACACTGAAACCTAGTTATCTGATTCCTTATCCTTCTACCTCATTAGACTGTGAGCTCTTCAAAGCAGGAGACTATGTCTTATATTTACTTATCATGCCAGTAATTAGCAGAGTACCTGCAAAAGAGTAGGAGTCAAAAAAAAAATACTCATCAAATGGACATTTACTGTGTTCAAAGCACTGGGCTAATTGCCACAAGGAATGCAAAGATGGTTATTCAAAGTCTATCCTTAAGAAACCTGCTCTTCAGGGGGCGCCTGGGTGGCTCAGTCAGTTACACATCTGACTCTTGATTTCAGCTCAGGTCATCATCTCAGGGTTCTGAGATCCAAACCCGGAGGCGGGCTCTGAGCTCAGCAGCGAGTCTGCTTCTTTCCCGCTCCCTCTGCCCAGCCCCCTGCTCGAGCTCTCTCTCCTTCTCTCTCTCTCTGTCTCTCTGTAAAATAAATAAATAAATCTTAAAAAAATAACAACAAAAAGGAAACCTGCTCTTCATTAGGACAGCTACTACCCACATTAATTTATAGACTATGTGCACAAATACATTTTGGTGACAAACTTTGATGGCACCTGCTGGAATTAAATTATACCTATGGTGATTGCCTCTTTCATTTGATCACTCTTCAGGATCCGTTGAGAATTTTTACCATTCTGATTGTCCTCTCTTAATATACTCAGGAGGCAAAGCACTGTGTGTGTTCCAACCCACACAAAATCACACTTTGATACTGCTTGATTTTTCTCTGTACCACTTTTCTGAAACAGTATATATTTGCAGTTGAGGTAAAATTAAATGTACACACTGATCACAATTTGACATAACACCTGAGATGGGTTTATGGTACATCTGGGTGATAAGACATGCCAAATGAGCAATGCTGACCTATCCAGGTGGCTGTCATATGCATTTAGTCTTTAACCTAGAATGCATCCTATAGACACTTAAAGATGTTAAAGGTCTAAAATATAGAGAAAAAACAGGAGGATCAAGGAAGGCTGAACAGAAAAGGGAATGTCTGAATCTAATGCAAAAATGGAAATTACTTTTAAACCCTGTAAGTAATATAGAAATTTTATCTGAGTCACTTTTTGGCATTTCAGTAAGAAAGGTAACCATCACAGAAGATCTCAGCCAGAGCAATCTGGTGACGGAATGCATGCAAAACAAAAGGAAAGTCAACTCAGGAATATGATTAAATAGCATGTGAGGGAATTTTTTGAGTAGTCCAGGTCTGGCCACAAGATTTTACCTTAAAGTTGCATTCTGTGCTTGGTAAGATAAAAATCACAAGACTGATCCCAGTGGAGGGTGATAGCAATGAACAACAAAAATGTTTTGGGGGCAGAAAATATTTCCTCCCCAAAACCCATCACCCCAGTCTAACTATGAGGAAAACATCAGACAAATGAGGGACATTCTATCTAACCAGTACTCCTTGAAACTGTCAAGGTCATGAAAAACCAGGAAAGTCTGAGAAATTATAACATACCAGAGGAGGCAGAAGAGACATGACAATTAAATGTAACATGGGATCCTGGATGGGGTCCTGGAACAGAAAAGGATATTAGGGAAAACCTAGTGAAATCATATGTAAAATGATTTATGAAAATAAATGTTGCATTTATAGTAACAGTAATTAATGGTGAATAGTAATGCACCACTGTTGGTTTCTTTTTGGTGACAAGTGTACTATAGTGATGTCAACGATCAGGAAAACTGCATGAGTAGTATATAAAATTCTCTGTGCCATTTTCATAACTTTTCTGTAAATTTAAAACTATTCTAATTTTTTAAATAAGTTTATTTAAAAGCAAATTGCTGCCAGCCTTTTGAAACCAGCTCAGTGGTATAATCATCTTCCAAAAGACAGATTTGCAAGGGAGAGAAACCTTAATGGGCTAGTGAAAAATCACAAGTTCAAATCCCTCCTAGGACCTTAGCAGTTGAATGACCTTAAAACTCTATAAGCCTCCATTTTTCCCCATATAAAATACAGAATTAGCAATACTTGTCCTGCCTACCTACTTCTAAATAAAGGAGGAAAAGAGAAAGAAGTACATTTTAAGTGTCAAGTCGGGGCCAGGCTGGCCGCTTGCATATCTATATCTTATTTAATCTTTACATAAAGAACAGACCCTATAAAGCCCATTTTGCAGACTCGAAGGCTCAAAGAGACTATGTAACTTGTCTAAGGTCATATTAGTAAGAAGTATTAAAGTCAGATTCTGAACAGAGGGTCTCTTCCCTGAGTTGCTTCCCACGGTCTTCCATTTCTCCAGGCTGCCTTCCGTGGAAATGCTTTCTAAACTGCCACACAGCCCTATGTGCCTGCCTGAACATTGCTTCCAACACAAATGTCTCAGAGCCCAATTGAAGGCCCAAGCACAAATGTTAGAAAGGGTCTTTCACCATTTGCTAGTATTGAATAAAGAGCTCCCCAATGGGGCAAGGAGTACTTAAGCAGCCTTCCAAGGCACCATGAGCCTGTGCCTCCTATGAGCTCTCATGTTCCTCTTCTTGGTCTTTGGGGCTGCCCTGGGGAATGCTCAGCCTGCCTTTTGGCAGCTTCACAGACTCCTTCTTTCTGCTGCAGAGTGCTTCATATCAGGGGTGTCCAGGGCTGGAGCCTGAAAGGCTTATTGGTAATGCGATGCGATAATAGTGTATCGAATTCAAATTGCCACTTCTGCCAAATGGAATTTAATTAAGCACAAAAATGGGTTACTGCAATGAAATGCACATGTGTTCTTTAAAGTCATGCGTGCCTTTGGGTATTTGGAAAATACCCTAAATGCATGTTATTACAGGAATCTTGTTATCAGCCAGAATGAAGGCTTTAGATCCTAGGTATATGTTTTGAAATATGTGAGCATCTTGGAACCTCGGTGTTAATGTGTCAGTTTATCTGCATGAGATAAGCTGCATTTTGTGCCCAGGCCAAGACATAATCTTCCCCCTCACTAATCAAGATACAATGGACTTTTCTAGTTTAAAGTTTCAGCTTTGCTTGCAAATCCAGACCAAGCTCTCCAAAGTTCTAGGCAACTAAGCGTGTTGCTTTTATTATTTTCACATTTAATAAGGGCATTAACTGCCTCTGAACACAAGCATTTGTTATCACAGGTTCATAAAAAATCATTAATTGTCTAATCCAGGGGGCTATTATAGGTCATTTAAGTCAATCTCTTCCTTTCATAAATGAGGAACCTGAGGCCCCCTAGTTACCCAGAAGGGTAACTAGCCCAGGATGGCACAATGAATCAATGGCAGAGCTGAGTCCATACGTAACTCAGGCCCCAGACCGGGGGCACCCAGCTCACAAAGACATCCAGTTTGAGACCGGATGACCCATTAGATTACTCTATATGCGACAGAGTCTCTTTTAAAAGTCGTGCATCCAGTGGAAGATGAATCACATGAATCTAACTCAGAGGAAATATGAAATGTATCCCAGATGAGAAATTTTTTTTATTTAAAATGAGCAGACACATTGAATTCTCCAAGACTATCGGGATGGTAAAAGACAAAGGATGAAGAACTGTTTTTTGATGAGAGGAGACTAGAGACATGACAACGAAATGCATTACCTGATGCATCTGTACTAAAGGAGATGATGCTGGAAAGGACATTCTGATGTCAACCAATAATCAAAATACAGACCATACACTAGATAAATGTACTATGTCACTGTTAAACTTATTGAGGTTGATAACTGTGCTGTGCTCATAGAGGAGAATATCTTTCTTCCTAGGAAATGGACAGCGAAGTATTTAAGGATAAATGAACAAGACATGCAACTTACTCTTAATTTGGTCATAAAAAATTTAGAGTTTATATAGACAGATAAAACAAATAGGGCAAAACGTGAGCAACAGATGAACCTGGGTATAGGCTATAAGAGTGTTCTTTGCTCTATTTTGGTAAGTTTTAAATTCTTCCAAATAAAAAGGAAAACAAAAAAAAATTTAAGCTATGCAAATGACAACCAACACCACAAAATTATAGCCACTCCCCATTCAAAAGCAAAAGAGGGCATTTTAAGAACATCTACAAAAATATGGTCATGACATCCTTCGTGCATATTTACTACAAAACCAAAATCAAATGAAAGCAATGAGCAGAGTCATCTCAGAAGGCCTCCCAACTTGGTGTTTATGTCTTGATGTGGGGCTGGCACTCTCCCTTCTAGGAGTGCTGCCAGCCACCCATTTTGTTGTGATCTTTTGTGATGAAAAGAAATTTCCTATTATCCTAAAATTTGCAATGAGAAAACTGATACCTATTGAATGCAGCAAAATCATCAACCCACACATTTTTCCTTTAAAAAAGCAAAAAAGCGATAGGTTACATTTCTGGATATGAACACGAACATGGTCACATCAGGCCATGTTAAGGGTCCTAGTTCTAACAGGGGAAGACAATAACCATTTCCCTGGTGGCTTGAACAACCGGCTTCATGACAGAGCTGTACTGACAGAGGCATTATTGACACTGGCCCAGAAGAGCAGCGCCTGCCCATCCCACTGGAAAGCAAGGCCTCTCCTCCGAATTTGCCATCGACTCTGGGCAGTGCCTGTCCGTTGCCTGCTTCATGAGTCCATACCCATTCTGACTGTCTACACAAACTATGGGCTTTGGAATGCCCCAGGGGTAAGAGCAAATTCTGGCCACCACTCCATATACTTGGATCCTTGGAGAGCGTACTAACTGATGTTTTCTGTTAACGACAGGGCAGCTTTACTAGGTCACTTACAGATAAATCTGTACCAGCAGATCTTGCCCAGTATGTTTGGAGATCCTGGCATCTGCTTTGTTCTGAAGAAGGAACTAACAGAAGGAACTGTGTCCTGCCCTCTGGGAGCTTGTAATCACATCGAAATCACAGAGCATATGAGGCAACCACAGTCCGCCACCAGGCCATGCCCCACAGAGCCCAGGATCCTCTTTGCACAAAAAAGGATTGTTCCATGCAGTGACCCTGGCACAGAAGACCCCTGCAAAGCAATGTTTCTATCATGTTGATTAGCCACCTATGATCCAATGTGCCATCATCTTTCTTATCTTCTGGCCTTTGTACGTACTGTTCCTTCTATTTAAACATTATCTTCCACCCCATCCGTGCCACCCAACATCCCACCTTCCCACCACCAGCCCACCTCCTTTTCTTTGGTTACCTCCGACAGCTTCTGGCTTGGATGTCAGCCCTCGAAAGTTTCCCTGACCCTTTTCCTCTTGACCTGGGTTAAAGGTCTTTCCTGTGTTCTCCCACTGGGCCATACACTGAGCCATTATATCCCTCATCACATTGCATGGCAAGGTGGTTATAAGGGAGCCTTTAGAGCCAGACAACCTGGGTGCAGATGCTGGGTCCACCACTTGCAGGCTTTGAGGCCTAGATCAAGTTAGTGAAGTGCATAATCCCTCTGTAGCTCCTATGGCGTATTATCTCTTGAAGTTCAATTCCCTATGAAGGGTGTTGCCCTTACCTACAGATTTTTGAGAAAACTGAGTCTTAGAGAGGTTACATAAGTCACCCTATGTACACACCTGGGAAGCAGAGATTCAAAGCCAAGTCTTGGAGGATGTTAAAGACAACAGTATTAAGCACCATCCCAAACTTGCTCAATCAAGTGATACTAAAAGTTCTGCTACTGTCAAGGAGGACTCTGAGTAGAAGGAGTTGGGGGTGAGGCAAAAGTTCCAAGAGATTTTGAACTGAGAACCTACCCCTGGGACTGTCTTCCAGGGAGGGAAACTCCAGGTGAGAATTCTAAGAAACTGTTTGAGAGCCATTTAGTTTTAACATCACATTTAGTGACACACGGCCCAATTTCTTCCACCTCTATTTTCACTTTCATTAGAAGTCGCAGAGAGAGCGAGAGATGAATCACCCTGAAAGAGGACCCTGATCCCTCCAAGGAGCTTGGAAGAGTTCCCCATTTCCTAGAGAACAGAAATGATAGGAGTTACACAGAAATCCATGGGATTTATAGTTGAAGTATAAGGTGGTAAAGCACAGAGCTTAAAATCATGGGTTTTGGAATCAGACGGAGCTAACCCAGCCACTTCATAGCTGTGTGACCTTGGGAAACAACCAGAGTTAAGCTGAATATTACAAGTCAAATGGGTGTGTCAGCCAGATAATCAAAACGGGGGGAAAAGAGAGGAGTGCAAAGATGAAGAGATGGTGTGTCTGTCCTGTCCATGTGGTAACACCTCTAAATGGTGTGGGCAGAACCCCACTCCTGTTCATCATGATGCATCCACTTCTACTTCACAGCTGACCCAACTCCTTTGCTGACAGACATCTTGCTGTAATTTCGTCTCAGCTGTTTGTTTAGAGGTTTTCCAGGGCTAAATTTTGATTTTGAGGTTAAATGATCCTTTAAAAATCATGTCCAGATGCCCTAACTTGTGCAGCAACTCAAAGGAAGTTTTTAGTGTCATAGGCATCTCTAGTTAAATGCCAGGGTCTCCTTTCCAAAGACTTTCTGCCACCAATAACACATCTGTAGAGAGCTATGATTTAATCATGTTCATTTTCTATACTTTAAGCATCACTGTCACTCGCTGCTGAAAGAAAGTAAGGAAATGCAAAAGCCTTCGTTGGTGTGACACACAATCTCACTTTCTGAACGTCGGTTCGTAGGTCTTATAGACCCAGCAAACCGGCTGCTCCACAATTAGTAATGGTAATGAGGGACGCTGCAGAGAGAGGGGACTGAAGGTGAAGCTTTCGGAATGGAGTCACATGGTAGGTTAGGACCAAGGGGAGAGTAATGCTGGGCACATCATCGGGATCTACCAGGCAGCCCCTGGCAGGCAGGAGCCAGTCCTTGAGTCCCTGCTTGATCACGGTGGAAGCCTCTAGAAAGCTGGCATATCCTGCCGAGCCTGTGTTTGCACCTTTAGTAAAAATACCACCTGAGACTCAAGGCTGGGGGGTGGGACAGGGCAGCTGAGAAATACCGAGCCGATGCCCCTTCCAACAGCTTCAACTCAGTAACCGAAAGAAACTACACGAGTAACAAAAAAAAAAAGTTTACTTCTTCATAACTGCCCATATTTCAGGGCGTGTCCCATGATAAGGAAGCATTTTTTGAATTTTTATTTTCAATTGTGATATCGAGACTTTTTTTTTTGGTATGGAAGGTATTTTAGATTGTTAGGTAACTAGCCAGCATCCCAGGTGTTGCCGGCACCACTCTTTTTCTGCCATTTAATTCCCGAGTACTTGCTCAAATTTACTGTCAGTTTTACACATAGAATTGCACCTGCAAGAAGTCCCATCCTGATCAAGGCCTACAGTTTGAAGTATCCGTCAAGTGACTCTTGACCAGGGCTCACACTTGAAATTATTTGTCTTCTCCGTCCACAGCTTAGCAGCCCTGGACTATGCCTACTTCTCTGAGCTGCCGCATGAGGACCTCTCCAAGAGGAGGCCATGGATGCCACATGGCCTACATTTTGAGTCAGATCTACCCAGACAATAGTTTTGAATTTGACAACAATTTATCCAGTCATTTTCACAGGACACATTTAGAGGGAAAAAAGAACCCAGAAAATTGATTTTGTTCATACAGATGGTATTAGGTGAATAAAGTTTGTTTATAGATTTGTCCTCCTCACTGTAAATTGTGAGGACACAGTACTGTACTCAGGGATACAGGAAACTTGGATCCCCAAGGCTATTTACATTTTTATTGCAAAAGCAGTGACAACACTAAAGGACATTTTAAAGAAGAAAAATCATCCCTAATCCCAACACTTCATCAAAAAAATTTATTTTTTACTATATCCCCATTCCTATCTTTAGTTTACATAACTGCAATCATAAAACACATAAATTTTTATAATCTGCTGTTCCACTTCACTCTCAATTGCAAATATTTTCCATGTTGATATATAATTGTTATGTTTTTATTTCATTTTTTTGTACAAAACCTGCAATTTTTCTGGCTGCAGAGCTCATCAAATACCATAACTTACTCAGTCCTCTAGTAACTTGGACACTTGATTTGTTCCCAATTCTATGTTATTTCAAAAAAAAAAAAAAAAAGCTGCAGTAAGTAACACGTGAGTATAGTTTTTCCTTAAAATAAATGCCCAGAATTGAGATTTGTGAGATAAAGGTAAAAACAGTTTTTGGCTTTTGACCGAAACCAGTAATCAGCAGCTCTGGATGAGCCCTGGGTGAAAAGCTTTGCCAGCTCTCCTCTCGTCAGTCTAGGCTATGACTTCCCGGAGCTCCTGAAGCCCTCTTGGCTCTGTCTCTACCTGTCCACTCCCAGCCCCAGCGCAGGCAAGGGAAGGGTGCTGACCAGCACTATAAGACTTGGCTAAGCCAATCCCAGTCAACTTCACACTTCATTACTTTCTCTCCACCCTCCTTTCTTTCTAAAGATATGTCATTCCTTATAATGAATGAGGTGCGTGTGAGCCTCGGTTGTTTGGGGTGCCCTTTTTAAAATCCACAGCTATGGCAAACTAGCAAGTTATCTGAATTCAGAATGTGACTGACACGCCCATGGGGGCTAATGCTACCCCACACACATTGAATGGGGCTTGGTGAGGAGCAAAGAAGATAAAATATGGGAAAGCACTTTCTAAAGAGCACAGAAACACGCAGAAGGTTTAATTACTATGCAGCACCCTTAAATTTACCTTTATATGTGTGGTATAATAGAAGATGTATATATTTGAACTTTGTTGCTTCTTCCTGACACACAGCTCCGAAAACGCTAGGAATTTCCTGAGGATAGAATTGATAGGAGTGTCTTTTGTTATTATAACAAGCTACTTTATTTTTGTTTATTCATTTTTTTGAGAGAGAGAGAGTGCACATGAGCCATGGGGGTGAGGGCGGAGGGAGAGGGAGAGAGAGAGTCTTAAGATGGGCATGGATCCCATCATGGGGCTTGATCTCACGACGCTGAGTTCATGACTTGAGCTGAAATCAAGAGTTGGAGGCTTAACCGGCTGAGTCACCAGGCATCCCTATAACAAGCTACTTTAGCTGAAACCTGAGGTTTCATGCTAATGAGGTGACTCTCTAGTGACCCCCAGATATCTTCAGGATGGAGGATAGTCACTGGAAAGACTAAGCCATGATTAGAGGATTGGAACTTTCAGCCCCCACCCTCACATTCCAGGAGGGAAGAGGGGACCGGAGAATGAGTTCAATCACCAGGGGCTGGTGATTGCATCAATCATGCCTACATAATGAAGCTTCTATAAAACTCCCTAAAAGATAGGTTCAGAGAACTTCCAGGTTGGTAACACATGGAGGTGCGGGGAGGGGGTTATGCCTGGAGATGGCATGGACCCTCTGCACCTCTTCCCACATAACCTACTCCATGCATCTCTTCCATTTGACTGTGCCTGAGTTGTATCCTTTATAATAATTCAGTAACAGTAAGTAAAGCGCTTTCCTGGAGTTCTGTGACTCATTCTAGCCAACCATGGAAACTGAAGGAGGGTGGTAGGTACCTACTTCATTTTTAGCTGGCATCAGAAATGGGGACACTCTTGTGGGACTGAGCCCTTTAACCTGTGGGATCTGATGCTTACTCTACATAGACAGTGTCAGAACTGTCAGAACTGAATTGAACCGTTGGACACACCAATTGGTGTCAGGAGAATCGCAGAATTGGTGCTGGAAAAGACATCCCATATTTGGTGTCAGGGGGGCAGACAACCTCTAGACGTGACTCATTTGGGGATCTTGCAAAAATGCAGATTCTGATTCAGGAGCAACAACAGTGTAGTCCATCAGCAGCATCAACTTCACTTGGGAGCTTGTTAGAAATGCAGAATCTCAGACTCTATCCCAGACCCACTTAACCAGAATCCGCATTTTAACAAGATCCCAAGGTAAGTCACGTGTGCAGGCAAGTTTGAGAAGAACCGATCTGAGCCTCAGTTGTCTTGTTCCTAAATGCTTCGTACCTGGCATAGAGTACACACTCAGTGAGTGGAAGCTGCTATATCTATACGCCGTGTCTATGGCTCCAGGTTCAGAGTTGAGATTAAAAAGAACATTCCTTATAACTGAACAAAGTAGCTGTTGGTGGGTTAAGGCTTGTAAACAGGTGACAGGGATGGGGCGCTGAAGATTCAGCAAAGGGGGAGAGAGGGTCGCCACAGAGGTACTTGCTTGGCTCGGGTGGAGAAGGGAAATCCAGGGGTGCTAGTAGGCAGAACACAAGAATATCCTTAGGAGCAGTCTCAGGAGCCTGTGATGTGAAATTAGGCTTGGGCCTGAATGCCTAAGACATCAGCTCATATCCTGAGTCCCCAGAAGTCAGAGCTGGTCAGAGGCTGGCTTGAGCCTCACATGCATTCCCCCAGCACCAGGCCCTACACCAAGATGCTGGCGGTGGCAGGTATACTCCTGAACCTTCCAACCTTCCTCAGCTGCAGTTCAGGAGTTCCAGAAGCAACGGTCTCCAGAAGCAACCTCCCTTTATTTTCATTACAATGATCTTTTTAGGAAAATGCTTTTCCAGAGTTAAACTCAGAAGCCAAATGATGAATCCAACTATAATCTAAGACTTTGGCCTGACTTCCTGTATGCACCACTGGGCATGCAACCCCATCCGCAGGCTCGGCCCCCCTGCCCCCCAGAATTAGGGGCCCATCCTGATTTGAAGCAAGAGGGATTGAAGCAGCCCCGGCTTAAAAATAGGAAATATCAGATACCCTCTGGCCTCTCCAAGCCTGGACTTTGAGCCCATTGTGATGTTAGAGTCAGACGAACATGGTTTTAATGCTGGTTTTGCCTGTTCTTACTGCATGTCCTGTGAAAAGTTACCTCACCTCTTTATAACTTAGTTTATCTCACCCAATAAAACAAAGAAAACAATAGCTATCTCATAGAACCATTGTTAAGATTTAATGAGAAAACATAATTATAGTAGCTAACAGGGTATAAAATGAGCCAGGCCTTGTGCACAGCTCCCTACATGGATTTATTCATTCATTCATTTGATACATTCATTTGATGCATTGACTACCTATCATATGGAGGGCACTATTTTCTGGAATCTGGACTAATAATATTATTGAATACTTATTATGTGCCAGGCACATTTCTAAACAAGTTATTTCTTTTGTTTTTTCCAGATTTATTAAGGTATAATTGCTATACAAAAAAAAAAAAAAAAACTGCACATAACTAATGCCTACCATTTGGCGAGTTTGGACATACGTGTACAATCATATTATCGCTACCACAATCCAGGCAGTAAACTCCAAAATTTTCCTTGTAGTCTATCTGTTGTACAATAAGATATTTTAAAGTAGTTCACATTTCTAAACAGGTTGAACCTTCACAGTACTCCTCTGACTTTCTTTAATCCTCACAATAACCCAATGAAGGAGTAATATATATTATTTTCCTCATCTTTACCAGTGGGGAAACTGAGGCATAAAGGGTCAATAACTTGCCCAAAGTCAACAACAGCTAGTAAATAGGGGACTCTATAGATCATACTCCAAACTATTCAGGTACACTGTGTGATGTATGAGGTTAAATTATATGAAATCACCAATACTCCACCATTATTGATCCATACAAACAGTAATTTTATATGCTTTTACCAATACCTTTTTAAGGGGACTTTGGAGAACCTGAAACATAAGCGGCCTTCAATAAAAGGTCTTTTGTGTTCTCTTCTTTTGTTTTGTTTTGCTTTGCTTTGCTTTATTCATTAGAACAGCCCTTTTGCCATATTCCCCAGACCCAGTCTTGACTTTGTGCCTCAGGTCTAGTATAGGGCCTCTGTCTGCTTTCTTGTGTCTGAACTGGGCCCTGGGGGTAGGCTTCTACCTTAACTTTAGCCTGTTAGACCTCTTGACTGGTCCCCCAGCAACTGTCATCCTTAGGACCTCGCATTAATACTAATACATAGTAATATGACTATGAATAATATGTAATGAATGCTCACTCTGTAGCAGGCCCTCTTCTAAGAGTTATTTATGCACTTAATTCTCACAATAATCCTATCAGCTAAATGTTATTACTTTTCCCTATTTATAGATAAAGAAAGCAAGGTATGGACAAGTTAGATGATTTGGCCACATTTGCTTCCTCCAAATAGACCTCCCTGTCCAGCTGCATTTCCAGACATCACTTGATCCAGATTCTCGTCCTTTATCACTCTGACCACCCACCAATCTGGACCTCCATGTCTCTAGGCTCTATCTGCTCCTGGACCCTCTTTGCATTTTTGCCTTTTTCTTTCCACATCTCATTCTGCTGCTAGCCACTGTGGCATCTTTAAGAACCATCCCTAGCTCCTGCCTCACCCCACTTAACCAGTCTAGGGCAGAGCCCAGACCCCTCATCAAACCAGACCCTGAGCCAAACCCAACCCAGACAGACCTAAAACCTGCCCAGTCTTGTCCTGAATAACTCTTCAGGACTTAAGATCTTTGTAGTTTTCACAGATTAAAGCTAAATTTAAAATGTCCAAAAGGCTTCAGGGAATGAAGAGGCAGACCAACTTTTAAAAACAATTCAACAGTCCAGATGTACTCTAAACAACTAAAGATATGATATATTCCTGGAGGAAACTATTTTTAATTCTTTCATCCATCCTTCCACTCAAAAGAAATTTACCTTGCATCTGTTCCACACCAGGCCCAAAACAAAGTTCTGGGGACACTGAGATGAATAGTAAAACATAGTGACTATCTCTTAGGAATTCCCAGTCTAGTGTGAAGAGGTAGATCTGTGAACAAAGCATTTCTACCTAGTGTATTAGTGTTAAATGCTTCAATAGAAGGGGACACGAGGTGCCTGGAGGCCCAAGAGAGAAAGTAAACAACTTTGTGGTTCACCAAGGGAGATCTTCCCAGGAGCTAAGTCTTAAAGATGAGAAGGTGCTACCAACCTACTATCAGGCAGGACAGAGAGAAAAGCATTTAGGCATTAGAGAAGGACAGTCTAGGTAGAAGAAACAGCATGAGCAAGGATAAAGAAGTGTGTGGGAACTACAGTAATGTAGGTAATAATACAGTGAGGCTAAAGTCTAGGGCCAAAGAAGGGAGAAAGAAGAAGCCAGCAAGAGCTCGGTCACGGTGGGCTTTGTGCCACTAGCTGAGGGGCATAAGGATGAAAGAGAGTGTTTTCAAACAGGACAGTTAAATCACCAGATCTGGGGTTGGGAATGCCATGGCAGGAGCATGGAAGATGAATGAGTGGCAGAGACTTTGAAAGTCATTGGAATAGTTCAGGCAGGAAGTAAGGACACCAGAAAAGCCTCAGCTGTGGCTCTGGCTGTAAGATGGAGGGGAAGGGACAGAGAAGAGAACTCTAGGGGTGGAATCTACTGGTATCTGTACCACTGGGGGGGGAGCATGAGTGAAAGGAATTTGGGAAGACTCTTTTTGTCTATGAATACCTCTCTATTCAAATGGGGATAACTTGATAAATTAATTATAGTCACTGGAATTGAAAATCAATAATTAACCACTGAGCAGCCTTCTTATTTAGCTGTAGGATAGACTCCCATCTGTGTTAGAAGGGCAAATCATCATTTTCTCATAAAATCTCAGACCTAAGGGTTAAAAATGATCTCAAGAGGTTGTTTTTCTAACTTCTATATTAGTTATCTATTGCTGCAGAACCAATTACCCCAACACTCAGTGGCTTAAAACAAGTATTTATTATCTCACAGTTGCTATTAGTTGAGTATTCAGAAGTGGCTTAGCTGGGTGGTTTGAGCTTAGAAAGTTGCAGTTTTGATGTCATCCATGCTAAAGCCATTTGAAGCTTGACTGGAGCTGGTGGATCCATGTCCAAGATGGTGCACTCCCACGGCTATCGATTACATGTGTAAGTTCCTTTCTGGCTGTTGGAAGGAGGTCTCAGTTCCTTGCCATGTGGCCTCTCCATAAGGCTGCTTGAGTGGCCTCAACACATGGAAGCTGACTTCCCTCAGAGCAAGTTTTCCTAGCCTTGAAAGTGACGTACTATCATTTCCACAGTATTCTATTGGCTTACCCAGGCCAGCCCTACCCAGTGTCGGAAAAGACTACATAGAGCACAAAAGCCAGGAGGTGAAGCTAATGTGGGTCACTGTGGAGGCTTGCCACCATACCCCCTCATTTCAGGTGAGTTGTTTTCATTAACCCCATTTTACAGATGAGGCAGCAGAAGCTAAATGTGAAGACAATGTAATGTGGTGGAAAAAAGAGCTTGGTCAGGAGTCAGATGGCTAAACCTCAGCTCTATTGCTATCTGTGTGATCCCAAGGAAGTCACTCACTTCTCAGGCCTCAAACTCAACTCTAAAATCAAGCAAGTGTGTTTCTACTTCCAGGGGAGGAATAATGGGGCCTGACATTTGGGGGCCTTGAATGCCAAAGGAAGAGGTGGAGTAGTTATCCTGTGGGTGGTCAGTGAGCCTTAGAGGTATTTAAACTCAAGAAGACAGGGGGAAATTATCTATTCTGAGGAAAACTCTGGAAGCAATGTGGAGAATCAAGTTGAGGGCCCAAGACAAGAGGCAACCACACTGGTGACACATGATATTCAGGCACAGGAGCCCATTGTCACTGAGTTGTGTTAGGAATGAAAGCACAGAACACGAAAGGCTCAGGAACCCACCCATCACAACACCACCCTATTTCTATTTGTGCAGCATTTACCAGGAAAGATCTACTTCGTGTCAAAAAGAGTGTAAATCTCTATCCTCCTTCCACTTTTTCCTGAAATGATAACCTGTGTCCTGTTTGGGTTCTTGGTTTCATATAGTACCAATAATTTTCTGCCTCAGGACCCAGGATCCACTAAAGGCTACCAGACCAACAGGGAGACTGGACCTGTAAACGAGGCTGTCTTCATTAGAGGGACTGCAATTCACTTCAAGCTGTTCTTCAGGCATAGTGAAGGCTTTTACTCTCCTCATGAAAACACTAAAAATAAAACAGTTCTAAATTGCAAAATAGGGTGCATTCCTCATGCAGGCAGAGAGAGAGAGAGAGAGAGAGAGAGAAAGGGAAAATAAAAGACTGCAGGCTGGCATCCATTGAAAATATGTCTCTTCTTTTTTTCTCCCTGAATTCAGAAAGAATTTAAGTATTTGTTATGTATGAAGCACCAAAAATGAGCTGCTAAGGTCTGTGTCTTAAAGACATAATGGAGACAAGTACGAGTTCAGAAATAAAGCTTGCACTGTGAGCACAGCTAATATGACCAGTTTAATTTTTTTCTTATTTGTAGTGTACATAAGGTGGGGGATATAAGCCGCTTTAATAGCTTCTCTTTGAATAACAGGAATGTCTTCTGTTAAATGCAACTCTGAAAGATTAGAGAAGAGCCATAAAAAATAATTTTAACAGCCACGATACCCTGCCTTCCCACTTAAATAAACTCTGTTTATTTACGCCATATTACGCCATAAGCTGCAGAGCTAGGAAACTCCCACTCTTTCCACAGATTCACTCATGCATAGAAAGTTTGTGACCGATGGACCAGTGAGGTTGAAAGGTGCAAATGGAGATGGAACGTCCTAGGATTAAACATCTTCCCGGTAGGGGATTGGCACCTTTCCAGCATCTTTAGCTTGGCCAGGCTTTGCTGGGATGAGTATTCAAGGAAAGATCCTTGGTCTTGAGCAGAGACTGGAATAACCTGTCCCCTTCCTGAACCTCTAAATATGCCCCAACAATTTCCTCTTTCAGGAGCTATACTCATTTATTCAACCAATATTGACTGAGGACCTGGAGAACCCACTCCAAGCAGGCCCTGAGGAGATACAGTTAGTTAAAAAGGATTCTGAGACGAGAGGAACTTACGGTCTCATCAGAGTTTCTCAACCCTGGATGCACATTAAAACTATCTAGGGCTTTTTAAAAAAGCACTTGTGGGCCCTATTGCTAATTAATTAAATTATAATCACAGGGGTCAAGCCCAAAGTAGAACCAAAGTTGAGAATCGCTAGGAAAGGGGTAGAAAGATGACTGTCCTGTATTATTGAGGAAAGTACAAGGTCTATTAGAGTCTAGAGGAGGGACTCCATCCTGACTTTGAGGGAGTAGGAGAATGGCTAGAAGTTACCTGGTATCATAAGTTTTGCCTGAGGAAGAAAGGAAATAGCAGAGGAAAGCAAGGCATACAGAAGGAGGGTTGAGAGAACAATGTATGCAAAATGAGAGATAGTATGATATTCCCCAGAATTACAAGATGTTCAGTGTAGCTGGAGCAAAGGGTTCTATGGAAGAGAGATTAGTGGCAAGACATGGGGCTGAAGAAACAGAAAGTCAGTTGTATTCATCCTTGGTCCTTGTATTCATCCTTGTCAGATATATCCAGACAAGGAATTTGTGCTTTATACTAAAGGCCATGGGGATCAATGAAGGGTTTTTGTTGGGGAACAAACTAATGTCTCAACCAGATTTCTATTTTAGAATCACCCCTTCCTGGCAGATGAAGAGAAGTGATGGATGGAGGAAAGGTGTATGAGAGGAGGTGAGGAATAGAGGAAGAAGGGCAGTTAAGACAATGATGACAGAAGGAGAAAGATGATGTGGGACTAAACTGTGGCAGGGATGAATGAGAAAGAATGGGTCTGAGAGACAATAGTGGCAGAATGGATGAAATTTAATGACTGATAAGATGTGTAAGTAAAGCGAAGAGAAGACTGACTCCCAGATCCCTGGCCCAGGTGACCAGATGCCTGGAAGAGCAGCTAGCGTAGAGAGGGTGGCACTTTAATCTTTCTGGCACCATGTCCTGCTGTGGCTGCTGCCACCTTGCTCTTTGACCCCTTCACAACATAGTCACACCTTCCAAGGGCATTTGAAGGAAAGACATATGGATTTTACTTCTGTAGGTGACACAACAATGGGAAACCAATGGATGGATGCTTTTGCAAGGCTATTAGTCCTTTGAAAGAATTTATCACATCCCATTCCTCACTGGGGCTTCATTATCACCAGCTAGTCAGGTACTTTCTCCTTCCCAATTATTGTTCCAGACTGAGTGAGAAGACATCCCAGAGATATCAGAGCTTCTCACCCCAAGCCAAGAAGGCTGAGAAACAACTAGTTTGTCCTGTCCATAATAAGCAGGATAGAAGGACTGTAAAACAATGGGTGGGCAAATCCTCTTTAGCCTTGCTCCAAGCAGAAGCATTAGATTTTGGGAGGTCAGATGATGCAGAGAACAAAACTAGATACATAAAATTATCTGAAGCTGGTTCCGAAGATTAAAAGAATTGCCTAATACTTTATGACCAGCAATTTCATTCTCAGGTAGATCCCTTAAAGAAAAGCACGTAGGTGGTCACCAAAAGGCACTAGAGGGGACTAGAGTGTTCAGAGCAGTATTATTAGTAAGGAGGAAATTAACTCAACTATCCATCAGAAATACAACAGATAAATCAATTAATGACCTGCAAGTACCCAAAGCAATATGGATAAATCTCACAATCATAATGTGAAACAAAAGAAATCCGACACAAAAGAGTCCATCCTGCATGATTCCATTTATGTGAAGTATAAAAACAAGTCAATCTAATCTTAAAAGTTAAAAAAGTAAGCTGTTAAAAGTAAGGATAGTAACTGGGAGACTGGGGAGGAGTTGGTAAATAGAAACAGGAAGTCAGACCCGGGGTAACTTCCAGAATGCTTCCCAGGTTCTCCTTCTTGACCTGAGTGCTGGTTACATGGGTATATTTAGTTTGGGAAAAGTCATTGAGCTATGCACTGATAACATGTGTATATTAAGATTTTTTAAAAAAATCTATAGCTTGGTTTTATAGCTGGATTTTTCTTACCTTTATTTTGAAAAATGAAAAGAATTTTATGTCTGGGGAAAAATAGAGGGAAAGAATAATGAGTTCAATTTTTGATATTATGAGTTTGAGATGTTTTTGAAATGCTAATGTAATGGTATCTAATAGACATTAGTTAAATGAATTGGTTGCTCAGAAGAAAGATTTGTAACAAGAGCTTCATGAAAATAAAAAGGGAACTTGTTCTTACTCTCTTTCTGAAAATGCACTTGCCCAGAACTAGCACACAAAGTGAATTATCCCTTTAACACTGGTGCTTGCCTATGAGTAAACTTCATTTTTTCTGTTCCTCATGAGTGCTCCTATAGCAGCATTTTCCTGATGACCACAGTTCCTGGTTGGCAAGAGGCTATTTTAAACCATTATGTATATACTCTCACACAGAATACGAATGGCACATACAGGCCATTCTATATTCTTTATGCATTGAGACAGAGACGGGCTAGCTATTCAGCATACCCATTTCCTCTTTGTTCTGGGTACACAGTGAGATTACCATTCCTGGTCTCCCTTGCAGTTAGACTTGGACATGAGACCGGGTTTGAGACAATGCAATATAAGTAGAAGTGATGAATACCATTTCCAAATATGAGTCATCAAAATCTCTCACATGTAATCAATCCTTTATGCACTTCCCTTTCTGCCTGCTTGAAGCAGGCAAGCATGTCAACGTGGGAGTCATGCAATGAAGGTGGTAGAGTCACAAGATGGAAGGGACGAAGTCCCTGACAGTCTGCCATCAGAAAGCCACTTGCTGACCAGGAACACCCATTTGAAACTTTATGAGATAAAGAAATAAACCTCAGATGCCACCTTTTCCCACTCCCCTTTCTAGATACTCCCACACGAAGAGACTCTCTACATCTACCTTCTGCCCCAGATGCTGACCACACATTATTTGTACTTATCTCACTTTTGTGCCTTCTATTTTGATCAAGTGTACCTCTTTTACTAGACCAAAAAGCTGAGTGATAAGAATTGACCCTTTAATTTCCAACTGAGAGGCGAAGATGTTTCCAAGGACTTTTAGTCAGTCACTAATACTTGTAGAATGAATAAAGGAAGACCTGTTTGGACGCACTCATGCGTAGATAGATGAATATGAGTGGCAAGGGAAGGAGGAGGTGCCTGCGGTCTGAAGCCTGGGAAAAATGGAGAAAGCTAACAGAACTACTAACTACTAACAGAAATACAGCCAGAAAGGGAGAAATCAATCCATGTGTGTTCGTTCATTTATTCAGTGCCCCCATCCATCCTTCCACTCACCTCAGCCTCCCTCAATGAAAACAAACTGAGCGACTCATGTAATGAGATAGCATTTGTTGAGTATTTATATGCGGAAGATGGTGCTAGGCCTGTTTCATGGAGTAACTCATTAAATCTTCACAACAATCCAGTTAGGTGTGCACTGTGATTTCACCCACTTTATAGACAAGAAGACTGAAACTTAAATAAGTAACGTGTCGAAGTCATGCTGCTAGCTGTGGGGCAGAAACTCAGACTCAAATGATCTCAGTCTCCGGCCCAAGCACTCAAGCACTACGCTAGAGCAACCCCTACATGTCAACTGTGATTTTCCTCAGTGGAACTGCAGAGAAGCATAAGGACACAACCTTCTCCTTTAAAACCTCATCATGTAATTAACTAGTAATCTCTTTAAAATGTCTAGTGTGACATGTACTGTAGTGGAGATGCACAAAATGCTGGGAAAGGGAGTAGAACAGAAAGAAAAGCTTGGAGGATTCCATCTGGAAGGTGGCATGTGAGCTAGGCCTGGAACATGGCTGGGGTACTTTTGTGCAAGGAGAAGGGGAATTCTAGAGAGATTCAACCGACAGATTACCAGGAGCCAAGGCACATAAAGAAAGTATCCCCATGGGGCAAAAGCATCTGATGCTTCAGGTTGGAAGGGAGTAGAAAGAAATAAAACTTTAAAGGACGTTTGCATCTGGATCATAAAAATCCTTGATTTCCAAGTTAAAGGATTGCTCTTTGTCTGGTAGGCAATTAAAGAAGAGTTTCAAGCAGGGATTATGGCATGATAAAATCTGTGTTTCAAAAAAAAAAAAAGACCCTGTGTTGTGTGAAATAAAAACTATGGAGTGAAGAGACATGAGATCAGGGTGTATAAATGGGTTGACTATTACCTGCCAAAAATTCATACCCAAATGCAACCTCAGAATGGGAACTTTTTTGGAAATAAGGTGTTGGCAGATGTGACTAAGGTCAGGACGGAGATGCGATCGTATTGGATTAGGGTGGTCTCTAAATCTAATGAGAAACTCCTTATCCGAGACAGAAAAGGACAGAGAGAACAAGGTGACGTGAAGATGAAGGCAGAGATTGGAGCGATGCATCTATAAGACAAGTAAGGCCAATAATTGCTGGCAATGCCAAAAGCTAGGAGAGAGGCATGGAATGGTGTCCCCCCCAGAGCCTCCAGAAGGAACTAACCCTGATGACACCCTGATTTCAAACTTCTGGCTCCTGAACTGTGAGATTAAAAAGTTCTGTTGTTTTAAGCCACCAAGTTTGTGATGGTTTTGGTGTGGTGGCCCAAAGAAACAACACCGGGAGATTAATCAAATGGTTACTACTCTGGTCTAGGAGAGAAAATATCTCCTGAATTAGGGTGAAGGTACATAGACAGAGAGGAGAGGCCAGACTGAAGAAGTGAAGTGAAAATGGACAGAAAAATAGTCACATGTTGATTGAGGAGGAAATAAGACAAGACCATCAAAGGTGGTTTTGTGGTTTCTATCTGGGTCATTAACTGAGACTGAGAATATATGAGGAAGAGCTGATGAGGAAGGAGGAAGTCATACCTTAAAAATGAAATTAATATAGTTTACCTGTTCTCTAAGCTCCGCATTAAAAAGCAGATGGATAGGCTATTAGGCTTTCTCAGTGCGCATTAGATTAAACGGAAGGAAGGAAGGAAGGGACTGGCAAGGAAGAAGGGTGGGGGAGGAGGGAAAGTTAAGGTCAGAGCAGGCAAAGGCAGGGAAGGTAAGGAGATAGGGAAGGATGTGAAGGAAGGAAAAGAAAGTTCTTTAAATTCCTGCAAATTATGAGGTAGTGTGGCACAGTTTGAACAACAACCTCTGGCTCACAGCAGGCACTCCTGAATCAGAGTCCAGAAGCCAAAGCATCAAGGTGAATATTTCAAAAGAACAGGAATATCTGGACAACTCTCAATTTCATTCCTCCAACCAATCATAATTATAGATTACATGTGCAATGTATGTGTGTCCCTACAAAAGTAACAATCACAGCACGACTGCCAGATTTAGCATAGACATGCCATTAAAGGGAAGGTGGGAAGAACATGGTAAAGTTGATGGTGGAGCGTGGGCCCCTGGCACAGGGAGGACGAGGCAGGAAATAACCGACCGGCCAAATGGTGTGGACAAGAGGCCTGAGGCTCTGTTACAGACACTGGAAAATAGATGTGAGTCCGCTTTTTAGACTCAGGAAAACTGGGTGGATTAAACTACTCTTGCTCAGTTGCGTTTGTGTCTGCTCTCCTTGACTGCCTATGATTCATGCAAGGGCCAAAAAAAAAAGCCCCAAAAGATGAATTACTATGATAATATTTGTAGTCAATATAACCAAGGGCTTCTTCATTTCAGATTTATTTTAACTCCACTCCACAAATCCTATTCAAAAACGAAATGACTCAGACGATACTTTGAGTATGTTTTTCATGAATGTCCTAAGGATTACTATGGAAGATTATGCCAAAACTACTTTTTTTTTTAATGTGACTGGTACTAAAGCATATATTAGGATGAATAATTATGAATTTTATTCATTGGGACACATGACAGATTTGTACAAAATTCTAAATTGGAAAAGTTTACAGGATTAGTTGTTTTCTTCTTTTTGGCATGAGCCATACATGGCTACATGAATTTTCCTCTTATGACTACTTGCTCAAAAAACATAAAGATAAAAAAAAAAACAAAACATTTAGCCAAGTAGGAAAAGCAGAGCCTGTTTATTTATGAAATATAAGGTGCAGCCAGAGAGAATTTTTTTTTTCTAAATCTTCTGTACTAATCTCTCAAGTAAGCAGTGCCCAATTCAGAACACAAATTCAGAGATAACATTTATTTCTGATTAACTATAATTACTTGTTAGTGCCCAAACTGATAAATTCTTCTCTATTTTTTTTTGTCCCCAGCTTCCTCCTCTTCTCGTATACATATTTCATATAATAAAAGAAAGTAGTAATAAATATAAGTGACCATGTAATTTAAAGGTAGGTGTGGAAAGAGAATTCAGTCATTTTACCCCCTGCTCTTCACCTTCACACGGGCCACCCCCCGCCCACACTCCCACACATGTGCACTGCCACAAACACACAGCACACACACTAGGATAACTAAGCATTTGCCTGGGGCAGATAGGATTCTCAGGACACAAGACTTTCATTGATAAGACTACAAATGTCTTGAGAAAACAAAAAATCCTTTAGTCACCCTAACACACACACATACGACACACATATGAATTTTATTCTAATTTCAATTGTTTTAAATTGCTCTAACTATGTAAAACCCACTTTATATTTCACTGTACCCACTCCCATCGTTGTATGGGAGGTTCTAGCCAGTGCAATAAAGAAAGAAAAAGAAATAAAAGGAATACAAATTATAGAAAAAGAAATAAAACCATTTCCCTTCATAGATGACATGATTGTCTACATAAAAACGCCCAAGGAATCTTTTGAGAAATTACTAGAATAAGTGAGTTTAGTAAGATTATAGGATACAAGGTTAATATAATGAAAATCAATTGTATTTTTATATACTAGCAATGAATTACAAACGGAAATTGAAAGAAACAATAGCATTTAAAATAGCACCAGAAAACAAAATATTTAGAAATAAATCTAACAAGACATGTATAAGATCTATATATTAAAACAAAATGCAGATAAAAAAATCAAAAAGGGCTAAGTGAAATACTATGCTCATGTGTTAGAAAATTCTATATAGCTAGGATGGTAATTCCACTCAAATTGATCTATAGATTCAGTGCAGTAGAAAACAAAGGAACAAGAATAACCAAAACAACTTGGAAAAGAATAACACTGTTGGAGGACTCACACGCTCAGATCTGTAGACTTAAGATATAAAGTTACAGTAATGGTAACAGCGTAACAATAACAAAAGAACAGACACACAGATCAGTGGAACAAAAGAGAGTTCAAAAGTAGACTCATGTATTTGATTTTTAGCAAACACGAAAGTACCTTTCAAACAAATAATACAGAAAAAACTGGACATTCAGGTGCGCCTGGGTGGCTCCGTAGGTTAAGCGTCCGACCCTTGATTTCGGCTCAGGTCATGGTCTCAGGGTGGTGAGATGGAGCCTCCTGTCTGGCTCTGCACTGAACATGGTTCCTGCTTAGGATTCTCTCTCTCCATCTGCCTTTCCCCCTGGCTAGCTTGCTCTCTCTCTCTCAAAAAAAAAAAAAAAGGGCAAAGAAAATGAAAATGAATAAGAAAAAGTTGGACATTCATAGGCACAAAGTAAACCAGAACATATCTATGCATAACATAAAAAAGTTAACTCAAAATGAATCATAGAACTCAAAGTAAAGCCTAAAACTATAAAAATTCTGAAAGAAACATAGGACAAAATCTTTGTGACCTTTTGTTAGGCAAAGATATCCTACATACATTAACAAAACATAATCCACAAAAGAAAGGTCAATAAATTGGACCCCATGAAATTTAAAATTTCTCTTCTTCAAAAGACATCATTAAGGAAAATGAAATGACACGCCACACACTGAGATAAAATATTTGTGAAACACACAGCTGATAAAAGGCTTGTTTCCAGAATATATAAAGAACTTTCTAACTTTAACAATAACAAATAGGCAATCCAATTTTTTAAAATAAGCAAAAATGTGAAGATACCTTGTTGAACAAGAAATACACATGGAAAATATGAAAAGACACTTGATGTCAGTAAGAATATGAAAGTTCCAATCACAGTGAGATAACAATTATACAGCTATTAGAATGAAGAAGGAGTGGGGGAAGAAGGGGGTGGGGCAGAAGACGGGGCGGGGGGGAGGGAGGGAGAGAGAGAGAGAGAAAGAAAGAAAAAGAAAAATCCCACTCTGACAATACCAACTGCTAGAAGTGCTGGTACAAATGGAAACAGTTGGAATCTTCATACTTTGCTGGTGGGAATGCAAATTTTTAACACAATTTGGCAGTTTCTTACAAAGTTAACACCAATGTTGTACAACCCAGTAATCCCACTCCTTGGTATTAATCCAAGACAAATGAGAACTATGTTCACACAAAAACGTGAGCCTGATTATTTACGGTAGATTTATTTATAATCATTCAAAAACTGCAAACAACCTTAAAGTCCTTAACCAAAGACTAGAGAAATGAACTGTGACACATCCATAAATGGAATATTTCTCAGAAAAAAATTACTGATACATGGAACAATATGGATGAATCGCAAATTCATTGTTCTAAGTGAAAGAAACGAGACTCAAAAGGCAATATTAAAAAAAAAGGCAATAAATTCTCTATGATTCCATTTACACGATACTCAGGAAAAGGAAAACTTATAGGGACACAAAACAGGTCAGTGGTAACCAGGGTCTGGAGGTCAGAGGTCAGAGGAGGAGTTGACCACAAAAGGACATGAAGGAATTCAGGTGCGGCGAAGGGGCCTTACCACATATTTTTTTAAAAAGATTTATTCATTTATTTTTTTTTTAAGATTTTATTTATTTATTTGCGAGAGAGAGAGAGACAGGTAGTGACAGAGATAACAAGAGAGAGCAAAAGCAGGGAGGAAAGGGAGAAGTAGGCTCCTGCTGAGCAGGGAGCCCGATGTGGGGCTCTACCCCAGGACCCTGGGGACCATGACCTGAGCCACCCAGGCGCCCCTAAAGATTTATTCATTTATTTTGAGAGAGAGAGAACACCCACAAGCGGGGAGAGGGGCAGAGGGAGAATCTCAAGGAGACTCCCCACTGAACAGGCAGCCCAACACAGGGCTCCATCCCAGGACCTTGAGATCACGACCTGAGATGAAGCCAGGAGTCAGACATTTAACTGACTGTGCCACTCAAGCGCCCCAAACCTTACCACATTTTGATTAACACAGTGGTTATATAGTATGTGCACTAGTAGAACTGTACACTAAAAAAAAAAAAAAAAAAAAAGGTGAGTCTTGCCTTTAAAAAATGTTTCAAGGTTTCAAGTTATGAAAGTTCTTTAGGTTGGGGTTATCTTTTTAAATATTGTTTGTCTTTTTTAAAACTCATGCCAAATAAATATAAAAGGAAAACCAATGTAATTAGTTGGAACTTCTCTAAGAAAGAAAAAGAATGGAATCAACGTACTTTTTTTAAAATTTAGAACTTATTTTCTGATACTAAGAACATATTAATGAAGAAAATGTTGAAACTGTGAAAAAGGATAAAGAAGAAAGCAGAACTTCTACAATTTTACCCCCAGGAGGCAACCACCATTAATATTTTACTTTACTTACTTCTGATTTTTAGTCTAAAATTTAAATATGATTGTTCCTAGTTTGGAGATTTTGAGAATAAGCTTTGGAGCTGGGCACCCTGGGATTTTCTCAGAAAACTGAGACTCAGTTTGTAAGATGGAGATAATAACATCTAGTTCAGAAGTCACGCAGTTATATTAGCATAAAGTATTCAGCACAGTTCGTGGCACATATAATACTCAATACAAACATGGAACACAGGGGCGTCTGGGTGACTCAGTCAGTTGGACGTCGGACTCTTGGTTTCATCTCAGGTCCTGATCTCAGGGTTGTGAGATCAAGCCTCCCCCCTCCAACACACTCCACGCTCAGCTAGAAGTCTGCGTGAGATTCTCTTCCTCTGCCCCTCCTCCCACCCCATGCACACTCCAAATAAATAAATGAATGAATGAATAAATAAAATCCTTTTTTAAAAACCCAAAAAACAAATGGAACACAATTTTCCATTTCAGTAAAAATTTTTGTAAACAAAATTTTATATAAGACTCCCAGATATGAAGTACTATAGTATATCATTCTCCTATTTATGGATGTTTAGGTCATTTCCAACTAGTGTTTATCCTAAACGACATTATGAAAAATATATTTTTGCTTGAAACTTTTCCTGCATTTTTTATTTCCTTAGCATTGATTCCTGTGTTAGGGCATAGAAACATTTTTTTTTCTTTTTTTTTTTTTTTAGTTTTAGTTACTTAAGTAATCTCTACACCCAATGTGGGGCTCGAACTTACAATCCCAAGAGTCCCACGCTCTTCCGCCTGAGCCAGGCAAGCACCCCAGAGCATAAAAACATTTTTAAGACTCTTGGTAATTCTCAAGCTATCATCTCAAAAGACTGCACCTATTTACACTCCCTCCATCAGCAGAGAGTTTTAGCATCATTACATCCTTCACAATATTAATTCTTTATTTACATGTGTGTTATAGAAAATGCAATTAATATGGAGATATTTATCACCCTGCCAAGTTGGTGGTCAGTTAATGAGTTACTATGTCTCTTCAGAAATGCATAAACATGCTACATTAAATATAACAACTAAAAAAATACACACAGCCAAATTTCAGAGAAAGAAAAATAAAATCCAAGAAACAAAAGGGAAACTCGAAGGCTGACCAGTAAAGCTCAGTGAACACCCTGGCATCCCATGAGTATTAAACCCAAAAATCGGCCAGAGGGCCAAGAGATGGGAATATAACATCCATATTGGGACAGGGGCTATGGCCAGTCGAAGAGGCACCAGCATTAACTTCGGACCCTCAGAAAGGCAGCCCTTTTCATAAAAAGAGAATTAGAAAAATCCTGAACAATAATCCTCAGATAGATCAAGGAACTTTACTATTGGCCCAGAAAGTAGAAAAGGAAAAAAGGGAGGAGAGGTAGTTTCTGTAAGCAATCTAGACTCCCAGTCTACATTACACATGAGTGTGCATTAGGATGACCAACTATTCCCTATTTGCTAACACTTTCCTGGTTTTAGCACCGAACATCTTGTGTCTCAGACAATCCCTCTGTCCCAGGCCAACCTGGAAGTATGACCACCCAGCAACCAAATTTACACAACCTACATTTTATAGGAATCCCAAGCCAAGAAAGTGTGCAAAAACTGATCTGACCCTTGGGAATTCCTGTGGATCCAACTGGACTCAGTTGTATAATCATTCTATAGACAGACTTCCACAAAGCAGGGTACTGAGGACTTCCCCAGACAGATCTGTCAGATAAAATATAGTTCGTCCAGTTAAAGATGAATTTAAGTTAAACAATTTTTAAGGTGCAATTTGGTGGCATATTTACATGAAAAATATAGTTGTTACTTTTCTGAAATTCAAATTTAACTGGGTATTCTGTATTTTTATTTGCTAAATTCAGCAACCCTGCAGCCCCAGAGATAAACAATTTAGCACAACAACCATGTATCCTGGAGATAAACTCACTAGCGAAAATGTTTAAATTACACAAGGAAATGAGCCACTGTGATATTTAGTAGATGCAGCAAATGGAATAATTTGCACTCCAAGAACCAGAAGTTATAAAGCAAACTTGGGCATTACAAAATAAATGCTTTAAATTATTAAAGAGATTGGGGCACCTGGGTGGCTCAGTGGTTAAGTTTCTGACTCTTGGTTTCAGCTCAGGGTGGTGAGATCGAGCCCCACATCTGACTCTGTGCTCAGTGGGGAGTCTGCTTGAGATTCTCTTTCTTCCCCTCCCCCCCGTACTCTCCCCCCCTTCCTGCCTCAAATAAATAAATCTTTTAAAAAGTCAATAAGTAAAATAAATGATTAAAGAGAGAGAAGAAGGAATGAGAATTATAATGAAGAGACAGGACGCTGATAAAAGGAATGGCTGGATCCGTAAAGGAACCAAACAGAACCTGTAGAAGTAAAAAATGCAGCCATTGAAACTAAAGACTCAAGATCTAGGTTGAATAGCAAATTAGATAGCTAAGGGAAGTACTACAGGGTGAATGCTTCTGGAAGCCCTACGTGACTCTAACAATCTCTGGGGGATTCACAGCGAGCATTACCATATTAAAGACCCTAAGAAGTTCTGCTGTAAGGAAACGTGTTTAGTCTTGTTGTTCAGATAACTAAAGGAGGACAAAACGGAGGCTCACGGGGAGGCTCTGCCACTTGGTCAACGTCCTTCAGCTGCGACGTGGCAGACCAGGTCTGCAAAACCAGGGTGGTCTGGCTCCAAAGGCCACGATTTCAATGACTGCGCTCTACTGTAACATTGAGAAGGAATTTATAATAATCCTTTTCTTGGAAGATGGCTTCTTTCTGAAAGCGCAGGAACCCAAAGGTAAATTTGCCCTGGTGTTCCTTCGTACTGACTGCTCCGTGTTCCCCTCCACAGCCCCCGGCCAGTCCCTGAATCCCAGAGCACAAGCCAAGTGTCCTTTGAGTATTTTCTCTCTTCTTGAGGTTCAGGCAGGGGATGGCGGGAGAGCGACTGGCTTCCGGGGCCCTGCTTCCAAGAGGCCCCACCGTGCCCCACAGAGTCGCATCGTGGTTTTCCTTCCACAACACATAGCACATATGGCTGGGCCGACACCTCCACACAGCTCCCCAGCCAAATGGATGCTGGGGCTTCTTCGGTAAACAGCATGTGAAAGCAAAGGAACAAGACATGGATCCACTAATATTGTTGGTATTTTTCACCTTAATTATTTTTTTCTTTAATTAGGTCCATGATTGTTGTGTGGTTACTACCAGGGTCATTGCCTTTTTCTTGCACAAACATTCAGGTACCCAACATGAGGGAAATGAAGGTGGAATTTTCCACATTTCATTTGATTCAAAATAGGGACCTGCATTTCATGAGAACTCATAGGACTTGAGCAATGCTATTAACTGATTTCCATTAAAGGTTAACCGTACCCCAGTTGCGAGGTAAGTTGGAATTGGGTGCATGTTTTGTTTTCCTTAAAGTTATGCTTCAAATAAGACTATGTTAAAACCTTCTCAACTATACTCAGAAGTCTCAAGGTAATGATACTTATGACTGTGGCTCATTGGTATTAAGTTGAAGTTAGAAATGCTAACTAATGATTGTCAAAGATTCTGACAACACAGAAATTCTTCCTAAGAGGGTCCTTAATATCTATAACAAGTGGTTGCTTTCTTCATTAGCATTTCATTCCTCTCAATTCAGCAAATTTTAATTGGGCACTACCACTCATATCCTTTTTTAAGCTGAAACACCAATTGCTTCAGCACTTTTTAAGTGTGAGCCTCTAAAGTTGGCACTGGAGATTCTGATATTAGTAAGACATCCTTGGCCTTCAAGGTACATACTGTAGATAAAGAAAAAAAAAAGCAGTTAAAAGTAACCAACGAATTGCCTCACCAGTGTAGGCACAGCAACACAAACGAATCTTAAAATACACGTTAGGGAGCTAATTTAAAAAGAACGAGGTGTGTAACACCATGATATTTATGTAAATTTCAAAAGCATCTATACAAAAATACAATGAAGGGGCACCTGAGTGGCTCAGTTGGTTAAGCAGCCGAATCTTGGTTTCAGCTCAGGTCAAGATCTCAGGGTTGTGAGACTGAGCCCCGCCTAGGGCTCCATGCTGAGTGTGGAGCCTCCTTAAGATTCTCTCTCTCTTGGGGTGCCTGGGTGGCTCAGTCAGTTGAGCAACTGACTCCTGGTTTTGGCTCAGGTTGTGATCTCAGGGTCATGAGATCGAGCCCTGCTTTGGGCTTCAGACTCCGGGCTCTGGGCTCAGGGCAGAGTCCGCTTGAGTTTCTCCCTCCCTCTCCCTTTGCCCCTCCCCCACCTCCCCCTCTCTCTCAAATAAATAAATATTTAAAACAAAAAGATTCTCTCTCTTCCTCTCCCTCTGCCCTTCCCCCTCCCCTCTAAAAAAAAATACAATGAACATTTTGCAGGAACGCGAATGAAAGCATACACAGAAAGCACATTTGGATGGATTCCTACGGGAGAGGAGGAAAAGGAGGGTGGAGGAAGGAAGGAAAGAAGGGGAAGGGGAAGAGGGAGAGAGAGGTGAGAGGCTAAAGGAGAAAAGGAAGAAAGAAAGGAGAGGTTTCACAGCCACACAGCTAACACGGCCACCTGGCACATAATCAGGATCCCTCAGCTGACAGCTTCGAGACCTATCTACCCTCTTCCTTCTTTGTCCTGAGTCCCTCATTCCGAGGGATCTTCTTCATCAGAGAACTCTTAAAGAAATAAACTAATAGGGGCGCCCGGGTGGCTCAGTCGTTAAGCGTCTGCCTTCGGCTCAGGTCGTGATCCCGGGGTCCTGGGATCGAGCCCCGCGTCTGGCTCCCTGCTCAGCGGGAAGCCTGCTTCTCCCTCTCCCACTCCCCCTGCTTGTGTTCCCTCTCTCACTGTGTCTCTCTCTGTCAAATAAATAAATAAAATCTTTAAAAAAAAAAAAAGAAACTAATAACCAATAATAATCAGTGGAACCGCTGATTTTGAAGAAGACAAGGTGAGCTTGTGGTGCGCAGAGGGCGGGGGTACTCGTCAACCTTGCGAAGACCCTGGCTGCGCTCTGGGAGGAGAGCCACCATCCTCCTTCCTCCCTCCTCCAAACTCATTGCCTGAGTCAGTTTACCTCGACTCAGGCTGCAATTTGCACTTCTTTTTGAGAGATCGTGACTTAACCCCACTTCCGGTCCTCTGGCAGTTTGGACTCTCCTTCCTCAAAGCTTTAAGCTGAGAGAAACCAGAGGAGCGTCTTTCTGAGCCAGTCCATCTTCTCTTTCCCTGAGATGGAACACAATCATCAGTCAACGTTTATTAACTGCTCTCTTCTCCCAACAAAGTCAAGTTCTTCTGGTGAGTCCCCAAAGTATCTTGCCAGATACAAGACAGGATGCCCAGTTCAATTTGAGTTTCAGGTAAACAACAAATAATTGTTTAGCATGGGGTATGTCCTAAATATTGCAGGGGACATACTTATACTAAAAAACGAACTGGGCCCTCTATATTTGCTAAATTTGACTAAATTTGACAATCCTACCCTAAAATGAGGGAGCAATGGCTAGGAAGCTTGGTCTGTTGAGAGTTGCTGGGGCACACTCTGGAGGACAGCAGGATGGAGCTAAATTCAGGAGGTAAAACATTCCACATTCTTTTATTTTGTTTTGTTTTTCTTTTTATTGCATATACCATTGCAAATCGAATAAAACAGTTTAGTCCTGTAAATGAACTGTAAATCTTCCTCATGGTACATACCCCGTAAGAAAAACAGTGTCAAACAATGGCTAGGAGTCCAGAAAGTCTGGTTCTAGTCCCAGCTCTACTTCTAACTAGATCTGTGGAATTAGGCCACTTTTGTCCCCAGTGATGTCCTCGGGACCTCCCCTGAGGTCCTCAGTCTCCACATCTGCAAAATGGGAATGCAAGGGCTAAATGATTTTTAACGATTCCTTCTGCTGCAGCCTTCAGCAGCTCTATGGTATTCATCATATTTACTTAATTTAGTAAAGACAGTTTTGTTGTTCTTAATCCACGCAGGAACAATAAAACACAACACAAATGAGGATTTCTTCCCTTTCCCATATTCCAGTAAAAATTCCTCTTTGAGGTATTGTGGTTGTTACAAAAACTGAAACCAGAAGTTCAGGCTCAGTGAGGAGGCCAAAGATTGCAAATGCCCCGTTACCAAAATAGAACCAAAGCACAAGCTTTGCTCTAAACAACCCTTGCTGCCTTTTGGCAGACAGGAAGGGATTTGGTCAGAGGAGATCTTAATACGGCTCAACCACGCTGCTGCAGGCAAGGGGGGGCCCTTACGTCTCCCAAATAAACCTTTTATCTGTAAAATGGAACTAACATCCCTCCTACCTCCCTTATGAAATTGTCTTGAAGATTAAATGAAATAACGTCTGTAAAAAGGTTTCCAAAAAATGTAAAGTTTTACACCAAAAAGGACTATTTGTGTTATGATTTAGGTTCAACCAGATACACACAGTTAATGTTCACTGGCCACCCCTCGTGCATCCCTCTTCTTTTGTCGACCTGGTTTTACTAGGGAGAATTGGCCCTTCTCCCATTCTTGTACACTGTGACTTGGAAAGAGCTGAATCAATACCCATTTTCAGGAAAGGGAAGGTATCATAGGCCTTAGCCAATCAGTGAAGTACATTACTCCAGACACAGGAATTGGTTCAAGGATAAAAACATTACCAAATGTGAGCCAGTGAAAATGGGCCCCAGAACTTTTTATTCAAACTATTTGTAGAAAAGGACTCATTTTCTCAATATTCAGAATTTTATAGATAGGAGCTGAGAGATCCTGGCAGCCATTTTGTCACTATGAGGGAGAAACTGGGAATGAAATCAATACAAAGGAAAGTAGAGAGGAGGAACGGGGAGAGACTGATTTCCAATACCCTTGGAGTCCCTATATCTAGTCCTGTCTAAGGCCACATTTACCCTTAGTCTTCTCCATTGTGTGAGTAAATAAATCTTTTTTTTGCTTTGGCCAGTTTCATGAAATTTTTCTATTATTTGCAACTAAAAAAGTCCTAACTGATATAAATCCTTTGCTTGATGTGTCCCACACAGATGCAAATTCTATCTCAAATGCCTTGCACAGCAAGCAAAATACTTAGTAAGGAGGCTAACTACAAGTTTGACGTGAAGCCCCTGTATTTCCAGAGTGTATACCTCAATTAACAAGGTTTGAAAGAGCAACAGTTGGTTATGTAAAAAAAAAAAAAAAAAAGCAAACAGGTGATAAATTATTTTTATCCTTATATTACTAGCCAAAATAAATCTGTATATCCCCTGAACTATTTAATATAACATCTTTTAGAAAAAATTTCCATCAAGAATATTTAAAATCAGAAATGTTTTATCATTTATAGCAATAGTGATCTGAAAAATGAATTGATTCACTAAAAAATTCTACTATGACTTGATATTTTCATTTTTTTTTGAAGCAGTAAAAATAGATTATAATCTAGACAACCATTGCTCCATGGCTGGAGGCATAAAAAAGGCGTAAATTTAACCAGCTTCTGAACACTACCACTCCCAGAGTATTTTATAATGGCCTAAAGATTCTGAATTTAAAGACTCCTCTTGTGTCCCAAACTTAATTTTCAGTACTGTCAAGACCAACGGGAATTAAAGACCCAAGATGTCCAAGAGAACAGACAGGCCATCACATCCACCTGAGATCCATTCCTCAGCCAGCTACTGTGTCCTGCCCCTGAACTTGGTCACATAGAGAAGACAGATTGGAGAGCTCTACCCTTCCCCACACGGATTTAAGCAAATACAAGCAAGGACTTTCCTCTGAGTTCGCATCATTTAAGCTGAAACCATATCAACTCCATGGATATTACTGGTAAATACAATGGATATGCCCTATGGATCCCCCCAGTTTCTTCAGATCTTGTCTCTTTTGCCTTATATCACAGCAATGCCTCAACTATGCTGAGAAAGAAATCAGGAATGTGTTGCACTCATGAGTTCGTTCTACATGAAGCCACATCTAGTGCTCAGAAAGCACACCCCGGCACTGAAATCTCACTTTTAGGCGTAATAGCCTCCCACCATGCAGAAGCCTCCTGTCTCAGCTGCTTTTACCGGCATCATGAAATACAATGGGGATAATCCACCATCAGATTAGGTAAGACAGTCTTGTTTTTTTTTATTGACATGATTGAATAGAGTTGGCCATATGGCTCGACCACTGATTCTGTCTCATTAATTTTTATTCCTGTTGTAGTCTGTAAGCATCAGAATGTCATTTAAAATGAAATATAATGGGGCCGCCTGGGTGGCTCAGTGGGTTAAGTGCCTTACTCTTGATTTCAGCTCAGGTCATGGTCTTCAGGTCATGAGATGGAGCCTCGCAACAGGCTCCCCACTCAGTGGGGAGTCTGCTTGAGTTTCTCTTCCTCTACCCCTCTCCCCACTCTCTCACTCTCTCAAATAAAAATAAATAAATCTAAATAAATAAAACAAAACAAAACACAATGTAATGGCTTCTTCAAAGTCAGGAACCATGTGCAAAATAAACATCACCCACTTATTGTAGTATTGAGGTCAATGAAAGGTTGGCAGCTTGGCTGAAATCCTGACTCTGCCATTTTATACAGTTACTTTATCCCCTTAAGTCTCCATTTCCTTAACTACAGAATACACTTAAAAATATTTATTGAGCACCTACGGTTTGTTTGACCCCTTGAGAATCCTTCAGTGAATAAGACAAAAATTTCTACCCTCACTGAGCTCACAGTATAGGGAGACTATATTAAAATAAGTTAATAAAGCACCAACTTTGATATCACTCTAGCGGTTTACTTCTTCTAAAATTAACATTTTGGGCATTTTCACATTACAGTAACAACAGAAAAGTTTTTTACATAAAGTGCATGATGAAATAAAACTTGAAAAGGAAAAAGCTAATTAGAAAATCTGCACTTCACAACCACCGAGGTAATAATTGCTCATGCAAAAATCATTGAAATATGCTAATACTAGTAGGTGACAGTTTGAAGAGAAACAGGATATTTATACAATAGTCTCAAGTACTTTCCCCAAAAGATGCTTATTAATTTAAAATAATGAATGGGAAAGAGCTGGTTTAACACCCACTTTTGGGAAACAGAATGTATCCTAGGCCTTGGCCAATCAGCGCATTCCAGTACTCTGGCCACGGGATTTTTCTGACGAAGGCTAACAGGACCCACTTTCATTAACCAAGGGATCAAAGACAACATTTCTAGTAATTGGAAAAGTAGTTATTATATGACTCCTGATATGAGGCACTTCTTGAGAAGGGCACAAAAGTATCTTCAGTGGTACTGTTATCAAAAATGCATAACCCGAATCTCATAATGAAGAAATATTAGGGAAACCAAAACTGAGGGGCATTGTACAAAACAATTAAGTAGTACTCTTCAAAAATGTCAAGGTCATGCTTAAAAAGAAATACTACAGAAGTGTTTCAGATTAAAGGAGACTAAAGAGGCATGACAATCAAGCTCAGTGTATGATTCAAGATTGGATCCTAGACCAGAAAAATATATGCTTTTGCTGTAATGAATATTAATAGGACAATTGGCAAAACTACAAGGTTTGTAGGCTAGATAATAATACTGTATCAGTTAATTTTCTAACTGTGACCATTATACTGTGGTTATATAAAAGAATGTCCTTGATTTAGGAAATGCCCATTGAAGCATATAGCAGTAAAGGAGCATTGCTGTAACTTACCTCAAATGGTTTGGGAAAAAATATTATACACATATATAGATATAAAGAGAGAATGAAATGATAAAGCAAATATTTAAAAATACCAACATTTGGGGAATCCAACTGAAGGGTATAGGAATTCTTTGTACTATATTTTCTTTTTTTTTTTAAAGATTTTATTTATTTATTTGACAGAGAGAGCGAGAGAGGGAACACAAGCAGGGGGAGTGGGAGAGGGAGAAGCAGGCTTCCCACCAAGCCCAGTGGGGGGCTCAATCCCAGCACCCTGCGATCATGACCTGAGCTGAAGGCAGACACTTAACGACGGAGCCACCCAGGTGCCCCTCTTTGTACTATATTTTCAACTTTAGTGTTGGTCTGATCTGGCAGTGACCAACCTAATCAATTAATTAAAATTAACCACTCATAGTGGGAGAAGCTAGTATTTTGTACCCCCTGACGTGATGCAATATGAAATATGCAACATTACCTATGATGTGTTCTTGCCAAAAATGTTTGCCCTGAATCTAATTAAGCCTTTAGACATAATTTCCAATTTAACAGGAAATAAAAGGGATAGAGAAATGAGTTAAATGACACCAAGTGAAAATAATCAGAGAAATTCAGAATGGAGTACATTCTATAAGACAGCCAGCCTGAGCTCACCAGAATGTAAAACGTCAGGGGGTTAAAAAAAAAAAAAAAAAAAAGACCGTGTGGGAGGTGGGGTGTGATTATTCCAGCTTAAAAGGGTCTAAGAGAAATAATAACCAAAAGCAACGTGGGAACCTAGATTGGTTTCTGATTCCAAAAACAGTTTCAAAAACTCCAAAAAATGTTTTTGATACAACTGGAAAAATTTAAATCTGGGTTGGATATTAGATGATATTATGAAATTATTGCTAATTTTCTTATGACTCATAATAGTAGTACGATTATGTAGGAAATTGTCCTTCTCTTTAGATGTCCGTTTTGAAGTATTTAGAGACGAAAAGTGTCATGATATACTTTGAAATGGTACAGAAACACCACCAAGAGCATTCAAAAAATATCTTTTGTTAAAAGATATCATTAAGTCCTCGTAAAAATGTAAAACAGGAGGTGTCAACCCAAACATCATTTTATGACCAGTTGCTTTATTTGGCTTATTATGATGTTAGTTACAAAAGCTACGGCTTTGAAGATAAGAAATCTAGGATTTAGACTTAAACCTGCCCCTTACCAATAACGTGACCTTAATGAATCCTTTAACTTCTGTGAACCTTACTATCTTCACCTGTAAAACAGGATTACACTTCATCTGCTTCAGAGCTTCATCATGAGGACCAAACAGATGACTGCTAGATATGAAGAGTGGGGAGGCTATACAGACGCGAACCACAAAGTGAGCCCACTTCACAATGTGAACCAGTAGGAGAAGTTAATAAAAACACTGTCCTTGCTTAGAAGGATTCATAATATAATGAGCAAAATTTGAAATTGCTGGTATGCTCATTAGTGATTCTTTGCACACAGTGATCAGTTCCCAGAGAAAGAACCCATTTCCTGATCTTCGAAAATGGTTTCTGTTTCATTGGAGACACAAAAATCCACCAAGCTCAGTTTGAACTCCAAAGAAAACATGGCATAAGCACTAACATGAAGAAATGTTTAATCCCATACAAAAGGTACATTATATGGCTGATATAACCAGCTGACCATGTCTGTTACCACTAGAAGCTGACTCTTCCAATGATTCAGAAGGTGTAGGGTGGTCATGAAGCCAAATTTCAACTGTCTTGCCCACTCACTGTTGGCTGTTTCACTTGTTTCCCATGTGTGTGTTTCTCCCTTGAGGAAACCTCCTCCTACTACAAAGGTATCTCTGTGGTTGGACAATACATATCACAGGTGAGCAGGCAAACAGGAGAAAGCTGGATTTAATTTTCATATCTGAAAAGATCCAGACAAGTTTCATGGATCAATCTTTTAAGAGTAGTTAAATATTGGGGCGCCCGGGTGGCTCAGTCGTTAAGCGTCTGCCTTTGGCTCGGGTCATGGTCCCAGGGTCCTGGGATCGAGCCCCACATCGGGCTCCCTGCTCCGCGGGAAGCCTGCTTCTCCCTCTCCCACTCCCCCTGCTTGTGTTCCCTCTCTCGCTGTCCCTTTCTCTGTCAAATAAATAAAATCTTTAAAAAACAAAAAAAGAGTAGTTAAATATTGCCAACTGTCAGAGCCCCGGTGAAGATGTGAGAGACTAATTATCCACCTCTAAGCCTTTTCTGTGGGTGCAGCCCGTTGTCAACTGGCAGAATTAGAAAATTTACACAAGTTGTCCAAAAGCCTAAGCTCATAACTTGTCATCCCTGGATGAATGCTTGTCATCTTTGGCTAGGCAGCAGCTAGATGTTCTTTCTATCCAGGGGTGGGGAGGAGGAGAGGGAACCATCACAGGTTGAGTCCCCAGGAGAAGCAGGAATTGCTCCCACTATGAAATCAACATCTCTTCCTAACTGCCAACCCCATATGCTGGGACATCAGCATGTGACCTAGGCTTGGCCTCACCAATCAGAGGATGGAATATGCCTCTCTGGAAGTCTGAATTTCAGGGGGTGATGTAAAGATGCAGCATCACTTGGAAAATTATCCACAAAGGAGGAAAGAGCATTGATAATCCAGAGGGGCACAGGGCAAGTGGTGCCAGTAATGGAGGCCTAAGGAGACTGTTCCCATGGCTGTTGGCCACTGCAGGTCCTCCAGGACTCCTATCCATCCTCTGAGCTTGATTCTCTAGCCTTTCAATGGTCCTTCCTCTAATATTTATGATAACCTGACCACTTGCCAGGCTCTCTACTAGGGAATTAGCTGGAGGTGTGCAAGGGGGCACTGCCCATATAAATATAAATAAGACATGCTTTTTGCCTTGAAAAAGGTTCAGTGAGTCTGGTGATAAACCAAAATTCAGTCCTGATTCCATTTCCTCCTGGATCCCCATCCTCTTTCCTGTCTCCCAGCTCCCAGGTCCTATGACCAGTAGCTTTCTCTCAAAACTTAATAGCTTTCTAATCAGTTTCTCGGGTATTTCTTGTCAGCCCCATAAGATTGCGAGCATACTGGGCATATGATCCCTGTAGGTTTTATTTTTAAATCATCTTCACACTCGGCCCAGTGTCTGAAATATGGGCCATCCTTCATTTACTGCCAATTGCCCTGAACATCCCTTGCATCATAACAGTGATGCTTCACTGCACTAGCCCACCTTGTAGAAAGAATTCCATCAGATTCCAAACAATTCAATTAAGTGGGCACCATAAATGTCTTTGTGTCAGGTTCTCACTTTAGCACAGCTGATGAGGAGCCTCCACCATCTGATGATCTTCCACCCCACAAACATGTCATACTGGCACCTGCTTGGTGCAGGCCCTGAGCTAGGAAATGGGGAGTCAAAGAAACATACATCAGAGTCCTCCCACTCGGGGAGTCCACAACCACAAGGAAATCAAGACAGTAAAAATGTCCCCTATTCCCAATAACACATGCAGAATGGCAATGGGATTTATTCTAATTGTCAATACGGACAGAATGGGAAAGCCAAAAATGAGAATGAAAAATCACAGATACTGAAGAGGTAGAAAGAAACCAAAAACTTCTTGAATCAAGCCGTTGCTGTGAATGAATGAAGGTCAGGTTCCAAATCTGAGACAAAGGAATCCTCAAGACTAAGCAGAGACCAAGAGAAGCCAAAAGCCTAGGACAATCTCACGACCAGAGCTGGGAGGACGGGCTAGGACTAGGGCAAGGGAATGAGGATGGATAAGCAAATACTAAATTCCACGGACAGCATTTGGGCTTGCATAGCAGGGTGGGCAGGTCCCTGGAAGATTAATATCACGGTCCCCTGAGTCCATCCCCTGGCATGAAGTGTGGTGGCCAAAGCAAGCATAAGATACTCTAGCAGAACAAGGGTAAAACCTGAAGTTCAACCGTGATACTTCAAATAAGAATTTATGAGGTAGATAAAAGATAAACAGCCAGCAGCAGAAGAAAAGTATGGAATAAGGCAGAGAGACAGGACAGAGTATCAACTCAATTTGGGAAGGGGGAAAAGTGACCTACAGCTCAAGGAAAGGTGCGGAACATTCTCAGGGAGGATGTGAGAGAAGTAGTTTGGGATTAGACTGAGAATGGCCTTGAAAAACATGCTAAAGAATTGAACTTCATGACTGGAATCAACAGAAAGCCCATGGAGGCTTTTACATAGGATGGCTTTGTATTGCAGGTTGGGGTCCCTGAGAAGCCAGCTCAGAGACAGAGATTTGCATGCAGGGAGATGACTGGAGAGTGCCAGAATGCTCAGTGCCCAGGGTGGAGTGAAGGAAGCAGCAATGAGCAGGGCGGAAACCAGGGCCGCAAGGACAGCAGCACAAAGGCCTCAGTCTTTGGGAGCCCCGGGTGCCCAGAACTAGATATCACCTGTGCTCTGCCTCAGGGACACAAACAGAACAACCTAGCACACGAGGTGAGCTCCCTCCACATGGCAGGGACTCTGCTAAGACTCGTTTCCTGGTGTGCTTTGTTTAATATCCCCCAAACCCCATATATCATTCCCATTCACCACACCGGACTATTAGCCACTGAAAAGGAACTTCAAAAAATCAGTAAGAAACGATCTCACTGCAACCATGTGACAAAGGTATTAAAAAAGAAGAACCCAACAGAAATAATTTGATGGGACCATTGGTTAAATAATTATTTGGAATCTTGGGTAGAAGAAAGGGGGTGGGGAGTTTTGGGTTTTTCTTTGGGAATTTTTGGTTTCATTGTTTCTGTGAGAGTGAGACAAAGGAAATCCCTTTGCAAGTAAACTGTTGCAAATCATCAGATGGCTTTCGGTGAAACAAAACAAAATAGAACAAAAGCCTGTGGGGGCTGGGGAAGACTGGGAAGAAAGAAGAAAAGGAACTACAGCAGTGTTCCAGAATAGCTTTGGAGCCAGAGTAAAGACGGAAAAGAACTAAGTAAATAAAAGTGCTGAACATCGTCTTACTTAAGATTTCTGACCCTGTAGAGGTATGTGCCTGTGGGTGACCTGTATTGTGTCTTGCCACAGAATTTAATGATTATTACAATGACTCGCATTACTGAGCATTTATTTCGTGCCATTTACTCCACTGAGACCTTTTACGTTTATTTCCCCCATTTAATCCTATTAAAAAATAAACTGAGGCATATTAAACATTTTAAGAGTTTATTCGAGCAAAACTTTGGAGTCGGGCTGAGCCAAACTGGAAGTAGTTAGGCGCTCTCCTCCGGCAGAAACCAGGGGAAAGGCTTATATATAAAGTTCAGGAACCAAAGAAAGGCAATAATGTGAGTGGCTGTAGCTTACAGCCCAGTTGGCTGTTTGGGAGTGGCTGTCCTCAGTGTTGTGATTTTGCAACCTTGAGGCATTCACAGGCTTAGATTTTGGTTTGCTCACTGTGGGCTGCCCAGGCATCAGGACCATATCCATTTCATGGCCTTTTGGTTTCATTCATTTAACAATTCTTACAGCAACTCTACGGGCATGCATATGTTTTTAAAACCATTTTATCACGTTCTTATCACCGCATACATGTTGAATTCACCATATGTTTTTAAAACCATTTTATCACGTTCTTATCACCGCATACATGTTGAATTCACCATTTGAGGAGGAGACCATATCTCAGGGAGGTTAGAAGTCCGGCCCAGGGCCCTGCAGCAAAGACGTGGCTGAGGTGATACCTTTCTGACTGGAGAACCTGCTCACTCAACCACTCTGCCAACATTCCTACAGAATTTACAGGTACAAAGCACCTTCCCAGCCCTCTCTATTCGTGTGCCCCTTGCAATTGTGCCTGCAGGAATGTCAATGAGCACTTTGCAGATGAGGCGCAGAAAACTTGAACAATTTGTGCTGATCACACAGCAGGTAGATGGGGAAACCAAGGCTTATACTCCTGATAACAAACCCTGGGCTTTTTCTACATAAAGCACATTGATGCCCTATTTAAGAAAGACAAAACAAAAGACAAGTTTGTCAGTTAGACGCTTTAAAGATACAAATGCCGAGCATGAGCCACGATTCAGCAGATGATAATAAAAATGTGTGCCCCAAAGAGTGATTTCTGTGAAACATCAGTAATTTAGATGCAGAAGCAACCCTGGGAAAAAACATTTCTGGCTGACAGAGGAGCAGACCAGTACGACGTTTCTGGAATGCTCTTCAGCAATATGTGTGGAGAGTTTTAAGTGCACAGACTCTTTGGCCCAGTAGTTTTATTTCTGCTTTGCAATGGTGTCTGGCCAGCTGCCACAGCGAGTTGCTGGCGTTAAAATGCACGTGGAGGCAGAGAAAAGGAGGAAAACCTCCGTCAACACTGAAAATTAAGCCTGACAGGAACAACCAGAAAACTTGGAAATCCCACTCTGTCACATGGGTGTTGCTTTTTGAAGTAATCAAAATGCTGGTTTGTACCTCTTTGAGGACTAAAAGTCTAAGCCATCACATGTCAGAACGTGGGAGTGGGTCTGTGAACGGCATGGTGCACCTGGGAGGTAACGCACCCTCTCTGAGCCTGTGGGTGCTGTGGGCAGGGTGGGAAAGAGGAGGGGCCAGACGGCAACGCACGCTGGGCTCGAAAGGCCGTGTCTTCCATCAGTTCCGAGGGCCAAACAGCCAGGAGGTGAGGGAGGAGAGCACGGTACCCCGGCCTGGCAGAATCACTCTCATTAGAGGCTATATCTGTGTGGAGATTTCCTTATGAGAATTAAAAGGAAAAGTCAACCGAGTCCCGGTGAAAAGTTCGACAGAACAGCCCAAAAAGAATATTAACCCTGTCACTCAGAAAATAGATTACTTCCTTAAAATGATTTATGACGGGAAGAAGAAAAATTTTAAAAGCTATTTGGTATCTTTTGTAGGATTTAAAAAAAACAACAACAACCCATGATTGTTTTAAAATGGGGAGGATGGGGCCCCTGGGTGGCTCAGTCAGTTGGCTTCAGACTCTTGGTTTCGGCTCAGGTCATGATCTCAGGGTCCTGGGATCGAACCCCGAGCCTGGGCTCCACCTCAGCAGAACGTCTGCTTGAGGATTCTCTCCCTCTCCCTCTGCCCCTCCCCCCTTTCTTGTGCTCTCTCTCTCTCTAAAATAAATAAATAAATCTTTAAAAAATAAAATAAAATGGGGACAGGGTTGGGGGAGCAGGAGGGTGAAGCCCTATAAGCAGAAAATAGGATGAGATGAAAAGAGAAAAGAATACGACAAAAGAATAGAGTGAGCCAAAGAAATAGGAGTTTTTTTAAAAATACACGACAAGCAAAAAGAGGTCAAAACTCGTACATGAGAGCATGTATGTACAGTACGCATACAGAATCTGTCTTACGGAGAAAAACTTTAGAAAAGTGAAACTACAAATTAAAAAAGAGAATAGCAAGATATTAGGTAATCGATACGAAGAACATATGACCTACACTAAGTATTTTAGGTTTTCTTAAAAGGACACCAGAAAAAATGAGAGAAAAACAATTAAAATACATTCTTTCTCTCTGTCTCTCTTTCTGTCTCTGTCTGTCTGTCTCTCTCTCTCTCACACACACACACAAACACACACCCACACAACATTATTCTGAGTAGAAATCAAGCCAGTTGCCTCATATTAGGCAAAAGTAAAATTAAGGCAATTTTTCCTAGACAAACTCTGACAGCTGTTTTAAAATTGTAACCACGAAGAAAATAATCAAATGTTCAGGTAGAATTATAGGTTAACAGCAAAAAAGAATTAGGCTAATGAATAATATCAGACTTCTACACATCACAAAATTTACATAAAACAACAGAGCAACGGCTACAAGTATATTGAGAGGCCAAAAACTTAGACCGAGAGTTTTTACACCGAGTCGAAATTTCATTCACTTGTGAACACGAGAGAAAGATATACGTTGTATGTTCTCAGAAAATCTGTACTTCTCAAAATCTATTTTGAAGATATGCACCAACCAACAGAAAAATAAGAAGCCAAGAATAAAGACATCAGGGTATAAAAGGGACCAGTGCTAACTCCTGAAATGTGGCAAACATAGAGCTCAGTTAAAAGGTTATAAATATGACTATAAAACAAAGCAACTGTAAAATTTTATTTAAAGATAACAAATATAAGGCAAAACTATTAATACCTTTCATCTGATTCTATTAATAAAGTCCATGTATGGGGAGGAAAGGAAATTAGGGAGAACGTAAAGGGTGTTAAATGCTTCTTTTTTTTTTTTTTTTAAGATTTTATTTATTTATTTGACAGCGAGAGAGGGAACCCAAACGGGGAGTGGGAGAGGGAGAAGCAGGCCTCCCTGCAGAGCAAGGAGCCCGATGCGGGGCTCGATTCCAGGACCCTGGGATCATGACCTGAGCCAAAGGCAGACGCTTAACGACTGAGCCAGCCAGGCGCCCCAAGGGTGTTAAATTCTTAGTGTAAAATGTTTAACTCCCAAGATGCCAGAGGTTAGAGCGTCTCAAAGTCCAGGGAGTCCCAGGCTGCCATCTTACAGAACAGGACACAAAGGTCCAGAAAGGGAAAGGGCACGGTTAATGTCATAAATCCACTCCAGGTGATGTGAAAATACAGTGCTTCCTTAATTTTCCACCTTCAGTTTAGTGCCAAGTGTTTTTATTGGCAGGATTTCTGGAGAAGAAAAAGAATAAGAGACTTGATTTTATTGATCTCTGTGAAATCAGGGAAGGCGCGTTAATAGAATGAGAAGTACTGACGTCAAAGCTAACAAATGTAACAGGGAACGTTCTTCATAATTTACTTTGTTTTAACTTAGAAATTGATCCATTGAAACAAATGCTTCCACTACCCAAAAACTTTTGGGAACCACCAAATGTAATCACTTCTTTTTTCTTCCCCTCTTCCTCCTGTCCAAGCCCCATATTACAGAAAAATGCTTTCACTTTTCCCACAAGATACTTCCTTTAGGAATTATAGGAAACATAACCTATAACTTAAAATTTATTAATTAGCATAGGATGACTTACTTATAAAAAGGCTTACATTCTCGTTTGCTGAAACAGATTCCAACTGTAAGTGTTACTTGCTTTATGTGATGGTCAGGATTAACCTGAGAGGATTTCACTATCAGTTAAGAATATGCAAATCAGCCTGTATTTGGGGAACCATAAAATAATCTAAGACTATTCATGTCAGACAATTCATGTCACTAAGTCTCTCGTTTTCTCAAGTTCTTTGCTAGCTCTCCATTTTTAACCTCCTGGGGACCTTAAAAGACATCAAATACTGTAGTATGTTTCTAATTTATTTATACTTAAATCATCAAAATGCTCTTTTGTAAGAGTCATTTGATGTCCAAGTATCCTTATGGGGCCTTTTCATTAGCCATGTCCCTGCCCCGGAAAAAAACAGGAAGTCACAATTTGCCACAATTAAAAAGACTGAGCCGGAAAACAAGGTTTGAATTCAGTTCCACATTGGTCTCAGAACACACTGTTGCCTCTCTCCAAGTAGCCTTCTTGTTTTCCAAAGATGTTTCAGAACACAGCAGACTCTTTTAAATTTAAACTTCAGAAAGAGGAGACAGAATTTGTCATAATTGCTTGGGCTGCAGTTTACCTTCCCATTATGTGTGTGGCCACGTGGTGGTTGGGGGATTATGATCCCTTAACAGAGAACCAGGGCTCCTGGGTGGCTCAGTCGGTTAAGTGTCCGACTCTTGATTTTGGCTCAGGTTTGATCTCAGGGTCATGCGATGAAGCCCCATGTGGAGCTCTGCACTCATCGGGGAGTCTGCTTGTCCCTCTCCCTCTCTCCCTCCCCCCTACTCCACTCACATGCTATCTCTAAGATAAATAAAATCCTAAAAAAAAAACCAGAAACAAAAATAGGAGGGGGTAAAGAATCTTAACTTGGCTGCTAAGGTATGTTGATTTCCTTTGAATCAAAGTGATTCAAAGTGATTCCCTGCCGAAATAAAATTCTAGCAACTATGAACTCAAGAGAAAAAAACTGGTGGAGGGAAGTTTCTCGCTTTTCCATTTTTCTCCCATGAATGTAAATTAGATCCTTGGCCTAGTATTAACTGCTGGTAGTAAGCTAGGATGGTATCAGCTGCTGAGTAGAAAATGATGTCTTCCCTCAGTACAGATGGAATATGTCAGCCCTTCGTAAGATTTTGCTTCAAATACCACAATCTCCAAGTACTCTGCTTCCTGAACAAGTGTGAGGCTTCCTAATTTATCAGTCAGAATCCACTCAGAAGACAAAAACCATGCCAGTTGTTTGAACAGAGATCATTTAACATAAAGGATTGTTAAATGGGCATAAAGTTGTTAACCAGGTAAGAGAAAAGAGTGGAAAGAGGACTCACAGGTGTCAGGGAGGCAGCAATTTCAGGAAGCGGCTAGCACTCCTCAGGCTGAGGAAACGAAGCAAGAATTGGGAAGATTAAATGTAGAAGCCCCAGGGAGATGCGGTCCTGAGGAGAGGTTCTTGTGGCCAGCATCGGTGCCTGTGAGCAGCTCGGGGTGAGGCACAGTCCCTGCAGGGGTGAGGTGGACAGCAGGGAGGGAGTCCACCCCCACTAGCACTCCCTGTGGACAGAATTTGTCACGGAGCCAGCTGGCAAAGCAGACAGGAGTCTGCAGCCCCACCCCAGGTCCCCCCCTCCCCAGCTCCACAAACTGGAGCACAGGAGGGTGGGTTTGGAGATGAGAGACAATACTTAGTAACTGGTCGCCCGATATATCAAGTGATTTAGAAGGATGACTGAGCTGCCTGAGAGTTCTCATGGTCATTTTACCCGAAAAAAATCAAACGGCAGGTTCAAAGAAGTGAGTTTGGAAACTGAGTTAAATAGCTAAACAGTTAAATAATCACAGTATTTATCAAATGTCACGTGCCATAGAGGGTTCTGAGCATCCTACATGTGTTAATTCTTTACAGTAACATTTATGCCTCCATAAAAACCCCGTGAGGGAGGTACTACAATTAGCACACTTCTACGTGCGAGGAAACCGAGGCACAGAATGGTTACATAACGTGGCCCAAGTAGCTGAGCCACTGAGAGAGAAGTGGGAACTGTCTGGCTCTGAGCCCCACCGTCCTAACCAGCACACAGGGCCACCGTGACAAGATCCGTCTTCGAGGATCAAGCCGCCTCACTGAAATAACAGGAACAGCTAATCACATTATAGCCAATTAGCTGTGGCTGGGCCCTGTTCTACAAGCACGTAGGGGTAAGAACTCAATTGAATTCTCATGGCAACTGCGTGAAGTCAGGACTATTATTTTCTTTGTCTTACAAATGAGTAAACTGAAGCACAAGGAAGACAGGTAGTTATGCCAAAGTCTCAGGTCTAGGAAGAGGCTGAGCTGTGATTGAATCCAGACGGGCCCAAGTGCTCATGCTCTCACCCACCACAGGAGAGTGCATGACAAATTAAGCCTCTGTGATGCAGAATTTATGGCATCTCTCCTTGAAAACCCTTTGGCTAGTTACAGTAAATGGGCCATTTACTCCCATCTTTTTTAGATACCCAAACTCCCATCTTTTTTAGGCATATTCTGTAATGCAGACTTGTATCAATCAGGACTGCTCTTCCTTTCAGATCCTTGATTACATTTAAAGAAGCTTTGCTTTATGTCATGGCCCATGAAAAGGGAGTTTTACTGAAGCTTATGCATTTAAGAAAGCTGAAAAGGTCTGAGTCAGTGTTTCTTCATGACCGCGGTCGCCCTGATAAAGGCCCTCAGTCCAAGCGCAACAAAATCAGATTGGAGTGACAATGGCTCCCGGTGGCTCTTCTCTAAATCTGAGCTCTTTGCAGAGAACCCAGACACCAGACATTCAGTTCTCCTGTGCCATTTAGCCCGTCCTGAAGGGGGCAGCCCTCACAGACATTCTTCAGGGGATTCCCTCCTCTGAAAATGAAATGAAATGGCCAAGATGCTTTCCCATCTATAAACTCTAATCTATCTCAACAGAAGGCTTAGTGGTTCTCACTCCTGGCCTCTAGCACAGTGCCGGGCCAGGAGAAGGAGTTTAATGAGTGTTTCCTAGATAAGTAGAACAATTAATTAATAAGTCACCTTCCCAGAACCTATCAAGATACACATATATCATAATAATTAGGTGAAAGCCCATCTCTTTCCAGATAAAAGAGTGTTTTCTTCTTCAAGGAAACCAATCTCCCAGCTAAGACCCCAAGGACAGTGATTTACTGAAGAGCTAAAATGCAGGTATGACCATAATTTAGAGAACTATGTTTCTCTTCCTCTTTAATGATGATTCACTCTATTTTTAGTAGAGAACACAGCTAAAGACAGTCGAGATCTTTACCAGTTTACACATTTAGTTTGTGAGAATGCCCATTCCTTTCAGTAATTCTTACTTAACAATATCTTTAATATAGATTTCTGTGAGTCTTTTCTGAAGTATTTATGGTCTTTTTATATCCCTTTCTATTCAAATGTATGTATGGATACATATTATACGTGCACAGATAGCTAAATAATTCATTTCTTTAACTAAATTATATGTGATTTTTATATCCTTTCTGGGTATTCTTTACTTGAGCCATATTACTACCTATTTGATAATGAAACACTAGTCTATGAAACCTTCCAGAAGGAAAATTTTGTGACATTATTTCCTTTTCCAAAGGAATTGTTTTTAATTGTTTTTGTGAGAAGAGCATATTTCTCTAAAGCCTTCTAAATACAATTTATTTATTAAACCTTTATTCACATCTACCATATCAGAAACCCTCCTCAGTCTAAATTGAAGCTATACCTATTTAATCACACATATCTTCAAACAACAAGCGAAACATCCCCTTCTAACTGAAATGTAATAGGCAGAAGATGAGAATTTTCTTAAAACTAAATCATGATCATAAGGAAAAAAGAAGGACACAGGAAAAAACTTAGGTTTCTAAAAATCAGTAAGTAGACCATGTATTGCACTCACTAAAGTCTATGTGTTCTTTGCAGATAAATGAGAAAATCTATTACATTACAAAGATTATGAAAACCAAAAAGAAAAAAAAAAGGGAAGAAGGATGTGAAAACCTCCCATAGCGGAGGAAAAAAACACTGCTGAAATTTTGTAAGTACTCTTCTAATCTCTTGTCTGTGCACACACACATACATGCACACAAGTAAATGCAGTCCCCCTTTTCAAAAGTTAGCTCACACTGAACATACTGTTGTGTAACCTGCCAGGCCTTTTTAAGCTCTGAAATTCATAACTTAGGCCCTTGAGGCAAACTCTGGAGGAAAGGGAGGACCGGGCTTGAATAGCAATCTTATAAGAAAAAGAAAGGGAAGGAGAAGTGGAGGGCAAATGAGATCAAAGAGGACAGAGGATATGGGGCTGAAAGGGTATCACAAAGGAAGCAAAAGATAAAGACGGACTTTTTCAATTTAAACTGCATTTTCTAATTTTTTTAATTTCATCAACATTGCACTATTGTGTGTTTTTGGAAATTCTACTCCACAATTCCAGTCTTCCTCTCCTCCTCTTCCTCCCCCTTCTCTGTGGCCGGGGTAGTTCACAGCACAGTGTGGAGATGCCAACCGCTGGAGCCAAATTCAATTCCAAATCCAAACATAAGCAATGTTTGCAAATCGAGACTCCTTTGAGGTTCACCCAACTCCAATTTTACCAATTCCCTCCAGGGAAAGATTTCCCTTTGAAGCTTCTGTGTATCCAAGTGCATTCTGGGATGCAGGTTTGGGTTTCTCGTGTGGGGAGATTTATGTATAGGATGAATACGTTCTGCACAGAACCCTCTCTTGCTCTGTGTGTGCGCAGACTGTGACAACGTATACAAAAGCGGGTACTTGAAGGCATGGCTGGAAAACATTTTTTGTTCATGTGCATCTGAATTAAAATTTAAAAGGCAAATTGAGAATATTGAATTAGCCCAGATGTTGTAAAGTTAATATGCATGTTGCTTTCTTCAGAAATGCTCTTAAGCTTAAAAGGGGGGAGGGGGAGGGGGAGCACTTGAAATGAAATTTATTTTAAAATGGGAGTTTTAAAACTGTTAATTGTATCAAGCATTGTCTCACAGATAAATGTGACAGGCCACAACTTGAAATGCTTAAACACACAAAATATTTTTTTCCTAAAGAAAATAGTCTGCTAAACTATGTACGTTGGAACATGTTTCTAAGCGCATTTGGAAAAGGGGGGGTTGTAGTTGAGCAAGCTTAAGGGACTCTACCTGCCTCCAGAGACCTGAAAGCCCAAGTGGAAAAATAAATAAGCTTGAGCTTAAAATAAACAGAGAGTTGGGGGAGGGCTGAGAATGGTGCCCATGCTGAGAATGACTTGCTAATAAAGCCCACATGTCAAGGGGGCTGGTGGCATTCACTAGTGGTTACGTTATTTGGGGGGGGGTGAACTGAATCCACGCAGAGGTCGTTAAACCCAACTAGGAACCTAAGCCCCTCTTATCCCGGCCTTGGGGAGGCGTCTTCCCTCTCGCTAGACAAGGTATTGACATTTTCAATCTGGGTCTTTGTTGACTCCATTCTTGTTCTCCCTACCTTGCGTACCTGTTTCAGTATCTCCTCTCGGATTAAACTTCCAGGAGGCTGAGAGTTTGTCTCCTTGTTTAACCCGTGGGCACTCCTCCCTGGGGCCTCCTTATGATGTCACACACCCAATCTGCACTCAGGAAATATTTGAGAAGAAGGGCCTGCATTATCATTTCATTCCTAAGTTACTAAGAACAGATTTGGAAGTGGGCTGATAGAATTATGTCTCCTGGGCCTCTGACAGTCTCTATTTTACACTCCATTATTTGCCTGATCCCAGGCTGTTTGACCACAAATAAATACTATTTGGTTGACCTACCATCATGACCTTTTCCAAAATACATCAAGACTTAGAAAATAAATACCTATTGTTGACATTATTCTACTTCCTTCCCTTAGCAGATTCGAGCATTTAGTCGTCAATTTGGAATCTTGCTCCTAAAAGTCCCATATTGCCCACATTTTTAATTATTATTCCTCTTGGGCTTCCCTAAAAGAGATATGCTTTTCACCCAATATATATCTGTAAAATAATGGTATGTACATAGCATTTTATAAACAAATGTACTGAGCAAATTGAAGTATACTTTTATGATCAGAAAGATGGTCATGCCCTTAAAAACTATTGCAAGTTTGTACTATTTACCAAGATGTGAAAGGTAAACAACTCATCCAGTAGAGAATAATCCATAGTCCCTTTACCATCTTAAGCAGACTATATATATATTCTTTTTTCCTTAACGCTAAAGTTTTTTCTTAAACCTGCAGCCATATTATCCTGTTATAAGTTGAAAGAAATTAGCATAGCTCCAAGTGTTATTTAAATAAGGCAAACTATGAAAGGACAAATGGCAAGACTGTTGATGAGTACTAATTCCAAGTACAAAGTAAGGCTATTAGCCCACACAAGATGAATGATAATATAAAATATGGCATGCAGAGTCATTCTCTCTATGAAATTCAGCTCATATGAGACATTGCAGTGTGAAGGAAAGAGTGCCAACTTCAGAAGTCCTAGGTTCCTTCCAGTTTCCAGGCCAACACATAAGAGGCTTGAAAGTTGCCACTCCACCCTAACAACAAGTAAAAAGCTGAACAAACTGAAAAACCAGCAACTCTTCTGAGATCAGAGAAGAGAGGTCGCAGGGCAAACTTTTGCCCCCCAAATTAGAGACAGATAGATGGATACAGAGTACCACAACTTATCAGAACAGAACCACATGAGCAGAAAGCTGCTCAGAAACCAGTGCCAGTGCAGGAAAGTCTGAGCTATAACTGATGAATTGCTGGACACTCAGTGAGGACAACTGTGAGAGTTAAAACACCAGGAAGATATCATTATAGGGGCCTCAACAGTTTGGTGAGTTTTACCTTCTGTAGTTCTATCAGGTTTTCACAGTGAATATTAGAGAAAAATCCACTCATGAGAGGGGAAAATGGACCAATTTGTTTAAAGACCCAAACAGCCAAAACTCACGCAAGAAAAAATAGAATATCTGAATAATCTTATATCTATTAAAGAAACTGAATCAATACTTAGTAATCTCCCCAAAATGATAGCTCTAGGCCCATATATGTACACTGGTGAATTCTATCAAACATTTAAGGAAGATACAACAATTCTCTACAATCTCTCCCAGAAAACAGAAGTAGAGGGAACACTTCCTAACTCATTCTATGACAGCACTATTCTAATACCAAAACCAGACAAAGACATTAGAAGCAAAGAAAATGATAGATCAATAATTCTCATAAACATGAATGCAAAAATCCCCAAAGAAATATTAGCAAATCAAATCCAACAATGTATAAAAAGAGCTGTACATCCACAATGGAATATTATGCAGCCATCAAAAGGAACGAGATCTTGCCATTTGCAACAACGTGGATGGAACTGGAGGGTGTTATGCTGAGTGAAATAAGTCAATCAGAGAAAGACATGTATCATATGACCTCACTGATATGAGGAATTTTTTTTTTAAGATTTTATTTATTTATTTGAGAGAGAGCTAATGAGAGATAGAGAGCATGAGAGGGAAGACAGTCAGAGGGAGAAGCAGACTCCCTGCTGAGCAGGGAGCCCAATGTGGGACTCGATCCCGGGACTCCAGGATCATGACCTGAGCCGAAGGCGGTCGCTTAACCAACTGAGCCACCCAGGCGCCTGATATGAGGAATTCTTAATCTCAGGAAACAAACTGAGGGTTGCTGGAGTGGGGGTGGGGTGGGAGGGATGGGGTGGCTGGGTGATAGACACTGGGGAGGGTATGTGCTATGGTGAGCGCTGTGAATTGTGCAAGACTGTTGAATCACAGATCTGTACCTCTGAAACAAATAATGCAATATATGTTAAGAAAAAAAAGAAGATAGCAGGAGGGGAAGAATGAAGGGGAGTAAATCGGAGGGGGAGACGAACCATGAGAGACGATGGGCTCTGAAAAACAAACTGAGGGTTCTAGAGGGGAGGGGGGTGGGGGGATGGGTTAGCCTGGTGATGGGTATTAAAGAGGGCACGTTCTGCGTGGAGCACTGGGTGTTATGCACAAACAATGAATCATGGATCACTACATCAAAAACTAATGATGTAATGTATGGTGGTTAACATAACAATAAAAAAAAGAGCTGTACACCATGACCAAGTGGGATTTAACCTAGGTATGCAAGGCTGGTCCAACATTTGAAAATCAATTAATATAATCCATCACATCAACAGGCTAAACAAAAGAGTCACATGATCATATCAATAGATACAGGCAAAGCATTTGAAAAAATCCAATACTAACTCATAACTAAAAAAAAAAAATCTCAGCAAACTAAGAATAGAAGGGAACTTCCTCAACTTGATAAAGAACAGCTACAAAAATCTACAACTAACATCTAATAACAACCGATGGTGAGCATTCCTGCTAATATCAGGAATAAGGCAAGGATATCCCCTCTTACCACTGCTTTTCAACATCATCCTAGAAGTTCCAGCTAATGCAGTGAGACAAGAAAGGGAAATAAAAGGTATACAGACTGAGAAGGAAAGAATAACCTTTGTTCACAGACAATACGATCATCTATTTAAAAAATCCAAAAGAATTGACTAAAAAAACCTCTTGGAAATAATAAGCGATTATAACAAGGTTGCAGAATACAAGGTTCATATACAAAAGTCAGTCACTTTCCTATATAACAGCAGTGAATAAGTGGATTTGAAATTAAGAACACATTAGCATTTATAGCACTGAAAAAAATGATATACTTTGGTAACACAATATGTACAAGAGCCATATGAGGAAAACTACAAAACTCTAATGATAGGTATCAAAGAAAAACTAAATAAATGGAGAGATATTTCATTTTTGTGGATAGGAAGATTCAATACTGTCAAGATGTCGGGTCTTCCCAACGTGATTTATGGATTCAGTGCACTCCCAATCAAAATCCTAGCAAGTTATTTTGTGGATGTCAACAAAATAATTTTAAAGTTTAAACAGAGAAGGAAAAAACCCTGAATACCCAACACAATATTGAAGAACAGTTGGAAGACTCAGTTATTCTGATTTTCACACTTATTACAAAGTTACAATAATCAAGACACTGTGGTATTGGTGAAAGACTACACCAATATAGGTCAGTGGAACAGATTAGAGAGCCCAGAAATAGACCTTCATAAACACAGTCAAATCATCTTTGACAAACGGGCAAAGGCAATTCACAACGGAGCAAAAATAATCTTTTCAACAAATGGTGCTGGAAAAAGAGGATATGAGCAAGCAAAAAAAAAAAATTGAATCTAAATTCAGACCTTATATTTTTCACAATAAATTCAGAATGGAGCATAGGCCAAAATATAAAATGCAAAACTATAAATTCCTAGAAGATAACAAAGAAGAAAACCTAGATGACCTTGGGGATGGTGATGACTTTTTAGATACAACACCAAAGGCACCATCCATGAAAGAAAGAATTGACAAGCTAGACTTCATTAAAATTAAGAACTTCTGTCACATGAAAGACAGTATCAAGTGAATGAACAGAAAACCAGAGACTGGGAGAAAATAGTTACAAAAGACAAATCTGATAAAGGACTATTATCTGAAATATACAAAGAATTATCAAAACTTAACGATAAGAAAATGAACAGCCTGATTAAAAATTGGGCAAAAGATCTGGACACCTCAACAAAGAAGATACAGATGGCAAGCAAGCATATAAAAAGATGTGCAATATCATGTGTTATTAGGAAATAGCAAATTAAAACAACAGTGAGATACCATTACACACCTATGAGAAAGGCCAAAATCTGGAACACCGGTATCATCAAAGGCTGCTAAGAATATGAAGCAACAGGACATCTCGTTCATTGCTATCGGTAATGTGAAATGGTAAAGCCACTCTGAAAAGCTGTTTGGTGGCTTCTTAAAAAACTCAACATACTTCCACCATATGATCCCACAATCATACTCTTCGGTATTTACCCAAAGAAGTTGAAATTTATGCCCACACAAAAACGTGCGCAAGAACGCTTACAGCAGCTAGATTCATAATTGCCAAAACTTAGAAGCAACCAAGATATTCTTCAGTGGATACATAAACTGTGGTACCTCCTGACCATTGAATATTATTCAGCACTAAAATAAATAAGCTATCAAACTCTTTAAAAGACATATAGGAAACTTAAATGCATATTACTAAGTGAAAGAAGCAGATCTGAAAAGGCTACATACTGTATGGTTACAAGTTATGGCGTTCTGGAAAAGGGAAAACTGTGGAAATAGCAAAAATATTAGTGGTTTCCAGGGGTTAGGGGAAAGGGAAGAATGAATAGGTGGAGCACAGAGGATTTTTCTGAGCAGCCAAACTATTCTGTATGATATTATAATGATGGCTACATATCATACACTTGTCAAAACCAAAGTACACCACCAAGAGGGAACCCTAATGTAAACTATGGACTCTGGGTGATAACGACGCATCAGAGGAGGTTCATCAAGTGTAACAAATGTACCAGCCTGGTACAACCAGGGTTGTTGACTGTGGGGGAGACTGTGCCTGTGTGGGAACAGGGGGTATTCTTGGGAAATTTCTGTATTTTCTGCTCAAGTTTGCTATGGACCTAAAATTGCTCTAAGAAATAAAGTGCATTAATTTAAAAAAAAAAAAAAGCCCCGGGTTTTAGTTCTGACTCTGCTACTTCCTAGTTAAGGTGCCCTGGGCTAGTCGACGTATTAAGCCTTGTAAACTGCTGGTACAAGTGATATTTACTTCTCAGGCTTGCCAAGAGACGGCAGTGAGACACTGGGTGTGAGAATACATTGTGAAGTGTGGGAGACCCATGCCTTCGGCTTCCTACAGAGGCAACCCAACAATTTCTCATCAGTTTCCATTGAGCAAGCATTGGTGGTTGCAGACGTGGAAATACCTCATCCTTTTACGATCTTAAAGAAATTAGCATGAGCGCCAAGAAAACCCCAGACAAAAGCTGGTGAACCTCCACTGGATGCCTAGGAAGCAGCAGGAACCATAAACACTGTGAGAGGTCTGTTGGCACACCTCCCTCCACCGTGCTGCCAAATGGCCTTGGCGGGGGGGGGGGGGGGCACCTGGCATAGCCGCCGAGACCCAAAGGTGGAAGAGGAGGGCAAGCCATCCTTTAACCAGCTTCCGGCCCAAAACAAGAGGACAGCTTTGGAGAACCACCCTGCAGGATCCCACCAAGTTTCAGTGCACAGTCCATGCCACACACCTTGGGCGACTGCGAGGCATGGCCCAGATCCTTCGGGATGAGGCATCCAGGTAACCTAAGTATTGTTTTGGCTTTAAACATACTCTTAATTACCATCATCCTCTTTCTTTAAATCTCTGGAGAGAAACACAATCTTTTATGCCCTTCTAAACTTGTGTGTGTTTGTTTGTGTGTTTTACTTTTGCCTGTTTATCTTGTAGGGCCTTTTCCAGGCAGTTTTTAACGAACCTTTAAAGGTTTCCGTTTCGAAGAGATGGACAACTGTGAAGTGATGTTGCCAAAATGGACAAGGGGACAATGACTGCTTTCCCATATTTAGGTAAATCTTACCTCATTTCCACCACCTTCCTTTATTATCTTAAATAGGCTTAATATAACCCATTTAGGATAGCTCAAAAACTTCGCATTACAAAAAGAGTGTTTTTGCCTCCCTGTGTAAGCTGCATGCCACGTAAGAATAGGAAGGGGGTTCCAAGTTGCTTTTGCTCACTGAGCTCACATTCCCTTGCCCCCATTCAGAGACACGCTGCCCACTCAGACGGGGCAAGGAGGCAGGTGTCAGGCCGGGCGCTGGGCAGACCCAATCTGACTTCTGTCCCAGCCCCAGTCTCCCATGCTCAGCAGCACTATGATTTAAACGGGAAACATAAGGGGAAAGGGACCCTGGATTTTCTGTCACATTCTTCACAATTAAGTTTTTTAGGAAAGATCAAGAGAGGTCGGTGTACGGGGGGCAGGGGCCGGGGAGGGGGCAGGGCGTGTTCAAAGTGGAAATGATGTCTCTGGAGCCTGTCAGCAGGAGAGCCTTCTGTGTGTGGTGACAGTCACAGCAATGGTCTCTTTTCTGAGTTGGATTTGAAGTCTGGACTTTTAAAATTTACAAACCGATGCTCAGAAACATCTTCAGGATCAACTTGACCCTGTAACTGAAAGGGTTCCATTTCAAATTAGAAACTATGTGTATTTTTAAAAATATTTATGTGATAGCTAGGAGACATAGTTAAGAACTTTGAAATCATACACAAGTGGTATATTCTCCCCTGGCAGCTGGGCTGACGCTTTTTTCTATTTCAAGAACATTGAAATAAAAGTATAATTCATTTGTGGATCTCTTCAACTCAACAGTAGCCTGCGTGACAATATCTCAACACAGCAGAGAAGAGCTGAGTGTGTAACTCTGAGAATTTTTACATATTTATAGGTTCTTGTAAAAATATTCCTTGCCCAAAACTTAAAGGTCTACTGACTCACTGACAGCTAACAAAATACTGGGATATCAGTTAGATGTTAGACTGCCAATCCCAGGAAGAAAGAAGAAAGAGTGAATCAAAGAAGGAAGAAAGAAATATGAAAGAGAGGAAGGGAGGGAGGGAAGAAGAAAGCAAGGAAGAAAGGAAGGAAGGAAAGGAGGAAGGAAGGAAGGAAGGGAGAGAGAGAGGGAGGGAGGGAGGGAAGAGAGAAGAGAGGGAAGGAAGAAGGAGGAAGGGTGGGAGGGAGGGAGAAGGAAGAACAAATGGCATTAATTAGTATGTGTTCCAAAGCACACCGGTTGACGGGGCGCCTGGGTGGCTCAGTCGGTTAAGCATCTGACTCTTGATTATGGATCAGGTCATGATCTCAGGGTCCTGAGATCAAATCCCACATTGAGGCTGGCATTGGGCTCTGTGCTGGGCATGGAGCCTGCTTGGGATTCTCTCTCCCTCCCTCTCCCTCCTGTGCTCCTTCACTCTCTAAATAAATAAATATATAAAACAAAGCACACCAGTTGAGGCTAGTTTTCTACTGGATCCAATTACTTTAAATTCAACATATATTAATCGAATACATACTATATGCAAGGCATCCTGATGAAAAATTAGTAGCAAGATGTCTTCAAACTGTTTTAAAATAAGATTCAGTTAAAAACAAAGCCTAAAACAAGTCACACAAATGCAAAATTCTCATACTACTTGTGCATAATATAGGTAGAATATGGCGCTATATAAGCCCCTAGAGGACTTAAGTTCACAAAAACACAAATTTGGGCATTTCACCATGCCATTCTAAAATCCCACTTGACAAAAAAATAATAATATAAAAGTTTAAGGCATGGAGCATACCTGCCTACCAATCTACCTTCTACCTCGCTTCCTTCCCTCCACCTATGTACCCATCCATCCATCCTTCCCCATGCCATCTTCCCCTAAAGCCAACCTGGCCTCTGACCTCACAAACTGAATCAATTAGACTTTTTAGTAATAGGATAGAGTTCTCATTGGAAGCCAGCTGCCGTGGACAATTCCTCCTTCCACCACTACCTCTTCCCAAACCAAGCCACCAACAGCTCTCAGCTGAACAACGGCTGTAGCCTTCTAACTAGACTCCTCTTGCCCCTTTAAATTCATTCTCTCATAGTACTCAGAGGGGCATTTGTGAAATGTATCAGATCACATCACTCACATGTTCTAAACGCTCCAAACTTTGCACTGACAATAAAACCCAGGGTCCTCATCAGGACGATAGAGGCTTTACCCAACTAGCCCCGCTAACTCTCCAACCTCATCTGTACCTCCCCCCTCCAGCACTATCTCCTACTTTTCCCTTTCTTGATTATGGCAAGCCTTTCCCATGTTAACATCTTTCTCAGCTCCCTCCAAGTACCCCCTTCTCTTTCTTCCTGGATCAGCTTAAATATCACCTTCCCCAAACACCCTGCCTAAAGGGAACCCTGCCCTCTTCGCCCATTCATTCATTCTTCTCACCTCTCCTTGCTTGTTTCCTGCTAGCATTTCTGACCTTCTCAAGTTATTTTATTTCTCTCTCCCGTTGCTGGAATGTGAGTCCTTAGCACCCAACACCCAGCCTGCCTTAGAGAAAGCAATCAGTAAACATTTGCTGAATAAATGAAGAAATCCACTCATTCACCCATGTTTTCTTGCAAGGCCATGTTCCAGGTGCTAGGGATTTAGAGGTGAATAATTCAGTCCTCAAAGGTTCACAGTCCAATAGGGATACAAGTAAAAAAAAAAAAAAAAATGGTTCTAATACAATGAGAAAATTTCTACAAGAGGCAGGTACATTGTGCAATGGCAGGAAGTGCCACAAAGGAGCTCAAGTGAGCTGAATCTGGGCAGGGATGGGGTGAGCAGATTATTTTGCAGAAGGACAACGGTGGAGGGAGGATTTGGAGAGGGCATTCTAGCCAGCAGGAGGCGTGGAAGCAGGAAAGAGTAAGGAGGATTTGGATAGCCTAAAATGTATCCTGTTGCAGGATATAAAGTGCTAGACACTTAGCTATAAAAAATGGCAGTAGAAAAATACATCTGTGTTCCTGATGTTGGGCTCTCATATGTTGCAGAAAGACCTTTTTAAGCAGGTGCTCATTAAATATGCTTATTGATCCATCCCTTCTGAAGCAAGAAATGCGACTACGTGGTAGATAAGAATCAGATTATGCAGAGCTTTATATGCTAGACTAATGTGTTTTATTTTCTCCTGTGGAGAAAGGGAATCTACTAAATGATTGTGAATAGAGTTTTTCTTTGTTGTTGTTTTGTTTTTTGCCTTTGCTCTCCCTGGCAGCAAAGACTGGGAGGTGTGCGGGATGCTCAAAAGGGCTGAGATTAGAGTACTGCATCCATAGACTAGGGTACAGTTATGACTTTAAGATATACCTTTGGAAGCAATGTTATTTGCATCCACTCATAAAAAATAAAAATGGCAAAGTTTAGCCTTTTTTCCAGACCAAACCGTAACAGAAAGAACACTTGTTTCCTCATCTGCTTCAAGAAATATAGTCTCATCTGAACCTCTTTCTCCTTCTTCCTAAAACATTCCAGTACATAAAATTACCTAAAATGTTTTTCATTGAAAATCCAAAATATGGCTAGTTTATGTATGACTCACAAGCTTACATTTTTTTAAAATTAAAACTGATACACTTTACTTTTTAGCACAGTTTTAGGTTTAGAGAAAAATTGAACAGGAAGTACAGAGTTCCCATATTACCCTCCTCTCCCCCAAAGTTCCTCCTGTTATTCACATCTTGCATTTGTTACAACTGATGAACCAGTACTGATACATTATTATTAACAACATTCCACAGCTTATTTTAGGGTGTGTTGTAAAGTTCTGGGTTCTGACAAAGGCATCATGGCATGAACCACCACTACAGTATCATCCATGAAGGTCTGGTTGCCCTAAAAGTCTCCTGTGCTCTATCTATTCCTCCCTTCCGCCCTCCTCCCAAACGCCAGTAATCACCGATCTTTTTACTGTCTCAACCATTTGGTCTTTTCTAGAACATCATATAGTTGGAATTATACAGTATGCAGCCTTTTCAAACTGACTTCTTTTACTTAATAGCATGTCTTTAAGGTTCTCCATGTCTTTTCAGGGCTTGTGAACGCACTTCTTTTTATTGCTGAATAATATTCCATTTTCTGGATGTATTAAAGTTTGTTTGAAGGACATTTTTATTGCTTCTGATTTCTGGAAATAATGAATAAAGCTGCTATAAAAGTTTATGTGCAGGTTTTTGTGTGGGCCTAAGTTTTCATTTCATTTTGGTAAATAGCTAAGAGGGTGACTGCGGGATTATACGGTGAGAGTATATTTAGATATAGAAGAAACTGCCCAGGTATCTTCCAAAATGTCATCACCATTTGCATTTCCATCAGCAATGAATGAGAGTTCCTGTTGTTCCATATCCTTGTCAGCATTTGTTGTCAGTGTTTTGGATTTTAGTCATTGTAGTAGGTGTATAGTGATATTTAATTGTTTTCGTTTGTAATTTTCTAGTGACATGTGATGTTGAGCATCGCTTTATATGCTTACTTGCCATACGTATATCACCTTAACCAACAGGTTGAAGAAGAAATCAAAAGATAAATGAGAAAATACTTTGAGATGAAGGAATACAGAAACACAGCTACCAGCGATGCAGTGGAAGCTGTGCTTAGAGAGAAGGTTTTGGCTGAATCACCTGTACTTAAATAAGAAAAGGCAGAACAGGAGGAGGTGGTGGAGGAGGAAAAAGAAAGTTCTCAGATCAATAACCTCATTTCCCATCTTAGGAAACTAAAAAAAGATAAGCAAATTAACCTGAAGCAAGCAAAAGGAAGAAAATAATAAAGATTAAAGCCAGGATAAGTAAAAATAAAGAAAATTAATGGAACCAAAAGTTGGCTCCTTGAAAAAAATCAATAAAACTGACAAATCTTCAGCCAGAGTTACCAAGAAAAAAAAAGATGATTCAAATTACTAAAATCAGGAAGGAAAGAGGGGCTTACTACAGAACTTACAGAAATAAAAGGTTGGTATAGAAGTACAATAAATAATGATATGCCAACAGACGAGATCACCTACATGAAATGGTCAAATTCCTAGAAAAAACACAAGTATCAAACCTGGCTCAAGAATAAATAGATTATCTGGATCTAGAACATGTAAAAATATTGAATTATTAATTAAATCAGCTTATCTAATTTATCAAATACTCCTTAATATTTCCCTTTTTAAGAATTCTTCCATGGTCACTTGTTAAAATTTTCAAGATAGGATGTAAAATGCTTTGCCCTTCTAGGCAGGGAGAATAATACATATGTGACAAACACAAAGATACGGTGATCAAAATTAAGTTCTATACTGTTTCTATTTGCTATAGCATTTGGGTCATTTTGTGTCCCACCCCCCCCAAGAAAGCCGTTATGGGAATAATACTGCTTTCTTTTAGTACTGCAAGTCATAATTGGGGTAGAGTCCAGAAGTGTCTAGCCTAGCCATCAATGTGGTAGGTATTTATTGATCACGTACTGTATACCTAGTACTCTGCTCAGGATACAATTGTAAGCAAAACACAACTCCTTCATGGAGCTGACGGAGCTGTTGGAAAGGCGCTTTAAACAATGATTAATAGTCTGTTGGCCATTCCTATTCTTAAGATGGAATTTAAAATGTAAAAATTAATAACACAACCAATCTGGCATCATGTTTAAATGATGACTATTTTATAGGTGGTAAAATACAGATGAGTAAAGGTTTTTATCTTCTCTTTAGAGAGATTCTTTAACTTTCTGTGTCTCTTGAGAATGGAGAATGGAGAGAAACACAGTAAAAGCTGGATCAAAAAAATGAAGTTCCTCTAAATGAATGAAATGAAATGAAATATGTGGAAGGGTTTATGCATATTTTCCAACAAATTAGAAGTACTGAATGAGGTTTGTAGAATGCAAATCAATATGGACTATCTTTTTTTTAAAAAGAAATGATTTTATTTATTTATTCAACAGAGAGAGAGAACGGGGGGGGGGGGGCAGCAGAGAGAGAGGGAGAAGCAGGCTCCCTGCTGAGCAAGGAACCAGACATGAGGCTCGATCCCAAGACTCTGGGATCATGACCTGAGTCAAAGGCAGACGCTTAACTGACTGAGCCACCCAGGTGCCCCCAATATGAACCATCTTGACAATGAGTCAGCAACATATTTTACCCCTCAGACATAAGGTTATAGAGACAAAGAATGCTGGTACCCAAAGAATATAGATTAAGGAGCCATCACAGGGTAGAGAACAGGGACACCTTCCAAATAAAGTATGACCTGTCACAGAGCTCACAGGTGCAAAAGACATGGCAAGATCTCTAGGACCAGAGAAAATTTAAAGCACCTTATACCACCGGGGAAAATAATGCTCAAAGCAAGGGGCAATTGACAATGTGTCCTGGTAAGTAGCTTTCAGCACTCCCAAAGACAAAGGCAAGGAAAAGAATAAAGTCAGTTAGAATATCCCAATTTCAATTTGATGACAACTTCTGGTCATAAGAAGAAATACTTTCCTCAGAGGACTCCCAGATTCTTGAGCTGACACTTGTCCTGACTTGTAACTATATACAGCACCATCTAGTGAAATAACTTAGAACACTTAGGTTTTTGAAAACCAAAACTAAGAAATGGTTAAAAACATAAATCAATGAAAGATGTGGGGATTTTTAAAGGATGGAATGAGGAAAAAAACTGCCTACAGTCTTACCTGACATACATTTATAAACCCCTAGAGAATGTAAGAATGCTTCTCATTCAATCAGTCATTTGATACAGTGACAATCCCAAAGCATTGCTTTGGCATCATAGGGAGAGAAGTGTTGGAGTAAAGGAAGACTAAAACTGACTGGCTGTAGAGGTGAGAACTGGGGCTGAGCGAGGGTGAATTCCTAACTGAGAAGAGCAAGTGCAGTGGCATGGTGGAGCCAGCCAGTACCAGTGGACAGCCCATTGTGTGCGAATCTTCCCAGCTCCTTGCTCAGCGATGTCCCATTTTGTACCTAGTATTTGGCTGTGGCGGGAGTATTTACACAATGGAAATTGGCAAATGCTACAAATCAAGGCTACCCATCCCCAGAAAGCACACCACTTTGACATTTATCAGCACACTACTGGAATATACCCGCCTCGAATCCTCCCAATTGACCGCAGTCCTTATGGATAGAGGCCAGGAAGAAAGAGTGGTGGTGACCAGGGTGCCATTAGCCAAAGAAATCTGAGTCTAAATGGTGTGTGGTTGGTGTGCTAACTAATGGCAGCCAAGCCTTTGTCAAAAATGTCAAAATTGCCCAAACTTATAAAAAGAACAGTTCAAGCTACTTAAGCTTTTAGCAAGCAATTGAGAAATGCCTCTCGTATCTTGGAAAAGAAAAATCAGGTGCTAAAAGAGATAGCTAATGTATATGTTGAGTGCAGGAAAGGGTTGGTACACAAGAGACTGAGGCTCTGGACTGGCTTGACTTTCATCAGTGGCATAGCCTTGGGCAATTTAGACACCAGGCTGGTTCTTCAACTAAAAGTCAAAATGAGACCAGTGGGGTTTTCTTCCTTTAATTAATAGAACCCTTTTCTCAAATGGCCTCGTCATACATACCAATACTCTATAGTAAGCTTTATGGTCTCACTTAAAAGGCCTCTGGAAGATGCCCAAGCTCCTGTGAAGACCTCCCTACACAGTGTGCAAGGCATTGAATTAGTTGGCTATCAGCTGCACTACTCTCTCTCCCACCCCCCAACATCCTAGAGGAGTGAGCCTCCTCCCCTTCTACCCAAGCTAAGGGGGTGGACGGAGTACAATCACAAAGGTGCTTCTTGGGGCACCTGGGTGGCTGTCATTAAGCGTCTGCCTTCAGCTCAGGTCATGATCCCAGGGTCCCGGGATCGAGCCCCACATCGGGCTCCCTGCACCGCAGGAAGCCTGCTTCTCCCTCTCCCACGCCCCCTGCTTGTGTTCTTGCTCTCGCTATGTCTCTCTCTGTCAAACAAACAAAATCTTAAAAAAAAAAAGAAAGAAAGAAAGGTGCTTCTCTCCATAGATGCCCTAGGGCTCCACCCCAAAGGGGTTTGCAATGTGCAAATGGTTGATCCTAAAAGATGGGTCTTTAAGTCAGAAGAACTGGATGCTGATGGAAATCATATCTGGGCCAAGACCTTTCAGTCCCATTCCAAAAACTGACTGGTGCTGGGAGTCTGGATGCATAGGTGGGTTACCCATCCTATTCTGAAGTGCTCTGTTCTTATTTGAACATGGTTTGAAAAACTATTAATTTTTATAAAGAGATAATGGTCAAAGAGGGCTACATTTCTGTAAGTTTTTTTTAATTATTCATAGACAAAAACAGAAAAAATACTGGATAATTTCAGACCTAAAATCGTTAAAGGTGAATATGATTCTAAGTGACCCAAGTTTGTACAGCTATCTCCTTGACCCACAGCATTACTAGAGGACTACGAGCTGACACCGTATATCAGAGGATACACCCTGGTGGGCCCATGGGCCAACTCTAATATCTATGGAGTTAGAGAATAATGTGAACTAGTTTGCCAACATTTAAAAATTGGAAAGTATCATATGGAAATTCAATCTGTGGCTTTTTTTGAGGGAAAACAAACAGGATATAGCAAAACTCAGCCTGCCTTGCTACCTGGCAACCATCAGCTGGACTGAAAGTTGCCATTCCCTGTTCTCCATGGTTCCCAAACTGCACACCGCTGCCCAACACCCACTTGGCTCCCTCCCTGCCCTTGCTCCACTCTGCGCCCTGTGATGTAAGGCTGTGCCACATTGAGCCACAGATGATATTGGGACTTTCTGAGGAAAGGGAAGAGAATTCTTAGATACAATAGGCTGAAACTGCTCAGGTCTGAGCCACCTGGGCTGAGCCCCGTCCCAAGGAACAGAGATGTTCTTTGCAGGCAGGGACACAGTCAACCCATGGGCAGACAGAAAACCTGAGCTGCCTCTGAAGACAAGATGGTAGTTTATGTTCGAGCGCACTTATTTCTGAATTTAATGGCATGGGGAACTACAAGCCTGTCCACACTATCAACTTTTCATTTAAAAAAAAAGGAGAAAAGCTATTGAGTCCAATGTCCCAAGAGCACCTGGTCCAGGGAAACCTCGAAGTATATTTATGGCTTGGACACACAGACAGCAATGTCTTGCTCCGCAGAGAAAACAAGAGCCACCACCCTTGGACACTTGTTTTGCACTCCCTTTCCATCCTCACAAGCAGCCAGACGGGTTTTCTGATTACAGGTGAGAAACTCCGAGCTCAGAGAGGTCAGCTAACTTGGGCAAGTCACCGAGCTTGCCACGTGATGGAACTGGCGGTCACGGCACAGGCTGACTGCAAACCTGTGCTTTCTCTACTATGCTCTGCCAGCATTTCCTATTTCAGAATGGCTCTTTGAACTACCCAATGCCATTTCTTAGAGGTTATTTCCCTTGAGCCCTGTTACACGTTTCTGAGGTGAAAGGATTATTATCCACGTTTTACAGATGAAGAGCTGAGGCACACAGAATGTAAGTCTTAACTTAATAATTAGTAACTGAGAACTAGTACCCAGGCTTTCTGACTTCCAGTCAAGTGTTCTTTCCACCTCATCAGACTAAAAGCTTGATTTGGGTGTCTGTATCTTATTCTTCAGAGGCTTCATGTTAAAGAGCTGTAAAGTTTTTATATTATAGAAATGATTTGTGTTTCTTTTAATGAAGGATTTTTTTTTTAATTTAAGAAGAGGACCAGAAAATGAAGGAAAAAACACATTAAGATTATTTTACTCATTAGGGCGCCTGGGTGGCTCAGTTGGTTAAGCGACTGCCTTCGGCTCAGGTCGTGATCCTGGAGTCCCGGGATCGAGTCCCGCATCGGGCTCCCTGCGCAGCGGGGAGTCTGCTTCTCCCTCTGACCCTCTCCCCTCTCATGCTCTCTCTCTATCTCATTCTCTCTCTCTCAAATAAATAAATAAATAAAATCTTTAAAAAAAAAAAAGATTATTTTACTCATTAAAAAAACCATGCTTCTTTTAAGGTAGCCAGTAAGACTTCTCTGCAACTGAGCTCTATTTATAATAGGGACGGATTGAGTCTTTTGTGGCAAAGGCAGTTGACAAAGAAAAGCGGTCTGGGTAAAATACTTTTTGTTTTTCAAAATAGTACAACCTAGTTTAGAAGCAATAGAAGTTCCAAAGTGATGCCACGAACTGAAATTCTTTAAAGAAAAAAAAAGATGGCAGTAATGGGGCAGGGAGTGGGGGGCGTGGGAGAAATCAGCGGTTTAAACATAGATTTTTAGTGTCAGAGTGTGTATTTTATTTATCTGCATATGTTTCACAAATAGGGATGAAAAAAAAAAAAGGCAAAACCTGAACACTTCAGAAATGGAATAGATTGTTATAATAGAGAGAAACATAGTCTCTCTGGATTCGGTTATGCCAGGAGAGCATCTTACAACTTTCCTTACGGTGTTTCCCCTGAATTCATAGATCCCCCGAGTTAGAAGGAGCCATGTGTTCTACCCTCTGATACTTTCTTCTTTCATGACAACCCCCAGACAGCAGATGCCTGCAAGTCCAAATCCAATTTACTCTATAAAAGGAACAGACCTTTTTTCCCCCCATTGGGTATGAAGGCAGGGTTTTGAAACCCCTCCCAGAGGGGAGCCCATGCCAGGGGTGGGCAGCTACAGGCTTTGGAGGATGTGGGGACCAGCAAGGCAGAGAGACCAGAAGACGGCAATGTTGGGGGTTCCATCAGATGGGAGGCAGCAACCTTGTGCTGGTAAGATGGACAAGAGCCGCATGAAACTCCATTTTGGAAAATTCTTATTACAAACATGGCCACTGAAACAAGGGATAGATAGACTTGGGGCATGGATTCACGGTGAGCTCTGAAATACTGAGGTACAGTTTCTTAAAGCTGGTCCATCCTCCTTCTCTCGTCCTAGAGGTATAGCCAGGTTGATGCTGCAGGAAGAACTCAAGAAGCTCCTTGACTAAAGCAAAGGAGTGGCTGCAGGGTTAGAACAGGTCGCTGTACCATGACAGATTCGTGAAGGACCAAGAGGCACTTGTCTCCTTCAGTTGGCCTACCAAGGACATCAGCTCTGCAACCCATCACGGAGGATTCACCGGAAGAGCACGGATATCCATGGTCACAAAAGGTAGCACGCATGTCAGGGGCTAGGAATGGTTTCAAGCTCTTTTGTTTACCTATAATAACTCATTTAATCTTCATCTGATGAAGAAAGTCCTACTATTATCCCCAGTTTCCAGACTAGGAAACCAAGGCACAGAGAAACAGTAACTGGCTCCATAGCTAGTCACTGGGTCACAGGGCTAGGAAGTGGCAGAGCTACCGTGGGAATCCATTGTGGTAGACAGAATAGTGATCCCCTCCAAAGACGTCCCTTCCTAATCCCCAGAACCTATGAATGTCCTACTTTACATGGCAAAAGGGACTTTCCTAATGGGATTAAATTAAGGATCTTGAGAGGAGAAGATTATCCTAGATTATCCAAGTGGGCCCAATGGAATCACAAGCGTCCTTATAAAAGGGAAGCAAGAAGATCCAAGTCAGTAATCGGAGATATGATGTTGGAAACCAGGGGTTGGACTGATATAATGAAAGGACCAGGAGCCAAGGAACGCGGGTGGCCTCTAGAAGCCAAAGAGTCAAGAAAACGAACTCTTCCCTTAAGCCTCCAGAAGGAATGCAGCCCGACTAACACCTTGATTTTAGACTTCTCACCTCCAGAACTGTGAGAGAGAGAGAAAAAAAAAAAGTGCGTTGTTTTAAGCCACGAAGTTTGTGATAACTTGTTACAGCAACAATAGGAATAGGAAACTATTACGTCCAGGAAGCCTGACATATGCAATTATATCATCTTTCCAGTGTTAGATGTCAAGATTCCTAAAAAAGACTCCATAAAGGGCATTTCACATTGGCTTTAGGGTTTCCCTTAGTTAGCCGCATAGCACTTGGTGTATGTAAACTTTAATTACTATTTTAGATTGATCGCAAGGCACACAGACCTGATAGCCCAAACACAGTGGCATGGCAGTAACCATTGTTAAGATGTTAAACATTTTCTGTCAGTTGGTAAATAGCCCCAAGATCCTCCCTGCTGTTCTGGACACCTTGGTGTCTTCCTTGGGACCCTCCCCTCAACCCAAACCTTCCCATAATCCAGCCTCTGAAAGGTTAGAGCCTGACAAGGAAGCCTCCTCCCTGACCCAGCCCCAACTCTGAGCCTGAGTCCATTCTACTGGTCAGTGGCCACGCCAAAGCAGATGTTTCATATTCTGAACATAACCCCAGAATATAACATGCTGATTTAATAATTCAGGATACCCTAGAAGCTTAACTAAAAACAAATTGTTGTTATGATCAGAGTTACAGGAATTTTTTATTATCAATGAAAGCCAATTATCACAGAACAAAACAAACAAAAACAGCATCTAGTAGAACACCTTTTAGTAAAAGGACTTTCTATAAAACTCTCAGAAGCCAGATCTAGGCCTCTAGACTTCACACTTGGACCACGATGGCCTCTAAGGAAAAGGAAAAACAATGCCTAACAAACCATATCAGTGAATACCTCAAAGGTTTGACTTCAGCATGTGTCCCTCTTTCCAAGTGAAACTGTGTGGGCATTACACCCTTTCTCCTGTCCTCTTAAACCAGGACAAGAGAACTTGAGAATCAGGTAAGCACACTCTGTATGAAGTATTATGAAATGTCATGAATTGCTTTTTCTCTGACATCTCTGGCTTCACTGATAAGGAATTTGACTGTCTGTTGATGCCTCATATTCTTAGTCGCCTCTGAATGATACAACTGGGTAAATCAGTGCTATCCTCAGAAGATGCCCATGGGGTTGTAGTCTAAAACAGCTCTACTGATAATCCTACCCTGTGGAAAGAATCATTTAAGGAAAACCATTAAGGGAACATGTCACTATCCCTTACTCTCCTAAAGATCTATCCATGGTGTACTGGGTACACAGGGCACCCATGGGGGACAGCCTGGTCAACAGAAAGAAACACCAGACTTTGGAGTCATTATCAACTTCAAGCCATCCCTGTTCCACCACTACCAACTACATGACCTTCACATACTAGCTGACCTCTGAAATCTGTAATTCTGTAATTTAGAAAATGGGATAAGCCTGCCTTCCTTCCACCCTGGTTATGAGAACTACATGAGATAATGTACTAAAATGCCTACCATAAAACGAGTGACCCATAGCCTACGGATCCCTGTTATTTTACTTCCCGTCTTCCCTGTACGAGACGCTAGTGAGAGGCCAGGTTTCTTGCCTGGTACTTTCCAGATTGCTAAACAATGTTCCAAAATGATAACATACCAGGCATGACACTTCTCAATAACTGTGCTTTGCTTCATCATACCAAACAGGAAGCAAAAGAAGCAAAAGCCATGCATGTGCATAGGACTCCAAAAAAAAAAAAAAAAAAAAAAGTTTCACAAGCCCAAAGCTAAGCACAAGCATGTTCTGTTGCTAAGAGAGAGCTATGCAAATGGAAAATTCAAGATGGAAGCAGAGTTGCGTGTAAGCAGAAACTCCCGTAAGCCCCCTCCAACAGCAATTCTGAAGGTGGAGACCATCTTCCTATCACCTAGTAATCTACACTCCCATTTCTCCATCAACATTTTTTACATTATCCATAAATTTGAGAAAATGGAGTAGGTGGCCCAAAGTCACCACTTTTGCTACTTCTAAGCCAGCTATTTAGAAGACTGATCACAGATTCTGTTCCTTCCTTCCTTCCCTCTTCCTTTTTCTAGGCACACTGAGGGATAAGATCAAAGAGCAGCCACTTTGCAAAAAGATGGGGAACTGGAAGCCAGCCGTGACCCCCAAAATAGTCAAGGGGATACAGAGAATGTATTTTTCTACCCAATAGCCCAAGGGAGAACCTCTTCAATTAAAAACACTTTTGATACAAAGCCAGACTGCCCAAGATGACCGCCTAAAAATATACGAAAATCTAGGAAAAACAAGCTCTCCATCCTGGAGGGAATGTCAATGGAAAATAGTTGCTAGGCTTTTCCAGTTAACCAGTAATAAAAGAAAAATAGGCTCCCCATTATGAGCCCAGAGCTGGAGGGGTCGTCAGCTGGTTCTGAGCCAGCCTCGGGATTTTCAGAGTGCGTTACAAATTACAGGAACAAAATGTGGACTTTTCACTCTAACCATGTTTTCTGAGGCCAGACAATTTATTATTAGGTTTGCTTCCCAGTGGGCTAGAGTTGAAAAAGATGCCTCCATGTATGGATTCAGTTTATAAGCTTTTAAAGGAATACAGTCTTATATCGAACAGCAATTATACAAAGAAAAATGCAGAGAGAAACAAGGCATTAATCCTTCCACTCATCAAACATTGATAATAGGTCTAAATATTTGCATTCTTGTCAAAGGTTTTTGCCCTTTATGTCTGGTTATTTGTATATCACTTTTGTCTGCTGGCTGACCTGAAGTCTTTTGAAGGCAGGGTCATATCTTACTCATCTTCAAATCTTTGTCCCAATATAGTACCTAACGTATAGGACATGTTCAATAAATGTTTGATGATGAAATTTCTCTTTTGTGAGCTGCATATGAAGGCATTTTCCGTTAAGTTTTTCATGGGCTTATATAAACATCTATGCAATAAATTCCTCTTAGAGTTTAAGGCTCAGGAAAAAAATAAACTCCTGCAATGTTCTCTTTCTCTCTTTACACAATCATAACAGCAACACATTAGGTTTCCCTGGTTTACCTGAATTCTAGAAAGCTCAAAACAAGTTTTAAGCTCACTTAGTCATTTTCCTTAGCCTAATCTTTCTGATACAACACTTTGCCTCCTTACTTTCTCTTTTACCTGGCTCCTTGTCTTTTATCCTTATTTTACATAAACTTTATTTTAAGCTACCTCAGATTCCTGTTGGAAGAAAATAGGAAGCAGATAGAGAATTGAAAAATAATAAACGAATACAGAACTAAGAAAGGAAGTTAGCATAATTCTTCCCAATGGTTTCTTATATGCGTTGCAGAAATCACTCTCGAAATGACATTGGGCTACGTCCATGGTCGTTTAATGTGTTCCAATAACAACGAGCTACATGATATCAAGGAAAGACTACAGGACTGGGAGACCAGCATCTCAGGTTAAAGTTCAACCTCTGCCCCTCAATAGCTGTGTGACCTTGAACAAGACACTTAAATTCCTGAGCATCTGTTCTTTCAATAGACACTTACTGAGTCCTTATTATGTGACAGGGACAGTGTCAAGGCCATAAGATGAGACCCCTGCAATCGAGTAAGTGCACAGCCTAGTGACAGAGACAGAGGCGCAAGCAGATGATTTCAGTCAAGGGTGATCATTGCTACACTACATATGGTACAGAAGAAGTGTAGCTTTGCGCAGTGGCAGTATCGTAGCCAATGAGGTTTATCTGAGGCGCGATTATTGCTAATAGAAGAAGTGCAGAAGGGAGACATTTCAATCAGAATGGAGGATTCCAGAGGATTTGAAGAACGCGGTGATGGCGTCAATTTTTAAAGTTGGTTGGGAATTAGCTAGATGAAAACTCGGGGGGGGGGGCGGGGGGGAGGCTGTTCCAGGACTCGGGAAGAGCACGTGTGAATCACAAAGGCATGAAACAGCATGACAACAGTGGGCAAGTGCAGATCTCTGGAAGATAACATAATGTGTGTCCTGTCTGCCTCCCACGGTGGTTTCAAGGATCAGTTGAGTGGATGTATACACTGGAAGTGCTTTGGAAACTGTAAAGCGCCATATACATGTTCCAATGTAAAAGATTCTTATTAGACACTCATTTTTTTTCCTCCCTCCAAATTGGAAACATTTGCTGAAGTAAACATTGCTGATGCATTAGCTGTCAGGATGGCGTATTATATTTGGAAAACATTTGCCAATGCCTGTTCAGTTCTTAAATTCCCAGTTACATGTGTTTTTTGTTTGAGAAAATACATCAAGTAGTAATGGATTCGCTGTTAATTGTGCAACACTGAAGCTTCAAGTTCTAAGTAATCTCTCTTCCATGTTGACTTTTCTTCCAAGGTGACTATGGAGTTTGCAGTCATTTATTTATTAATGGAAACTGATAAATGGACACCATTACCACCCTGTAGTGATCAAATTTTGTCATCAGAGGAAATTCAGGATTCCTTATATGGACAAGTGTGCCCATGAAAACAAATTCCTTCTGGGAGGAGGAGGAAAGGAAGTAGGGTTGCCTCCGCTTAGAACAGCTTCCCAAAGAGGTCCGGTGAAGCTCAGATCCAAATACTCGTCTCCCTATTCAATATTCCAACGATCAAATCCTTCGTTCTCAGGGACATTTTTCCATGGTTAGAGAAATCGACCAAAAACATTTGGGGTAGGAAAATTAGGATGGATAACTCATGCTCAAAATTCTTGACATTCATACACTATCAGTCATTGGAGTGTTTGAATCACTGCATTCAAAAGTGTATTGCTTTTTTCCTTTCTTCCCATAAGGATTTCCTATAAGAGGACGATCTGAAGAAAAAAGGAGAAGAGGACTTCTTTTTCTCTTTTCATGTTGCCAACAGGTTGTCTGGGCTCTACCTTTTCATACCTAAACTCTCAGTAAATAATCGTATCCTGCTACCTCTCCTCCTTGCAAGAGGAGAAATGTTTCAAGTCTCAGAAGGTCTGTGTTAGTGGTGAAATCTTACATTGAGTCACGATTAATTAAGATGCTCATTAGCCATCCTGGTCATCTGGATCCAACACATGACACTGATGAGCTAAGCAATACGTTCATTTATTTTGTTGTGTGTAGAGGAAAACCAAATCACAGCCCACCAAAGCCATACAGGACCCGAAAGGTTATTCTGAATGATAGCTCACTTGATGGATGAGGAAACCTGAGGAAAGTCAACTCACTGGTTCAAGGTCAGGCAGTGAATAAATGGCACAGTTGGGATTAGAAACTGACACTCTTGCCCACCAGGGCAGTACCTCTGGACACGAGGTCAACATCCAGAGAGAAGACCTGGGAATTGGAGTTCCTTGCAGTTGTGACTGAGTGGCTTCGGGCAAGGGGTCCACACACTGCCACACCAGTCCCATCATTTGAAGGGGCTGTCAAGTCCCTTCTTCCAAGGAATAGCTGGAGAGCAGCAGGACTCCAAAAGCTTCTTGGCAGAGACACTAGCCCATGACTTCTTGAAGCAGGCAGCTTCGGGAGTGGCCCTGGAGCAGGGCCAGAGCTCCCAGTAGGAGCAACACACCCCGCTGTGCCTTGACAAGAGCGGTGGCTGAAACCTGGACGAACTGACTGGCTCTGGAGGCAAGCTGGGGAAAATGATGTGTTGTAGAATTCCTGTTAGTCCAGTCAGCTCCCATTCTCTTGTGAAACCGGATTTGTAGGCACATGCACAGGCCAATGAGTCAGCCCTTAAAAAGTCATTCATAATTTATGTATAAACAAGAATAGCTTTTGTTTCAGAGAATTTGGGAGGTTTTTGTAGCCTGCTTTCTTGCAGTACCATTTCTGAGGAACTGTTCCTGTCTCAAGGCGGTTCCTATAGGCCTATAAATACTTTGATGTTCAGACATCTGGAACTTATATTTGGTGTTGACTAATGAGTATTATTATTTTATTATGTATTTATATATGATCTGAAAGAAATTTGAGGTTATATGCCACATAACTCTGTATATACACTGAACAATGACAAATTCTTTTTACCCATTACACTTATGATTTATTACTTGGGCAGAAGAAGTTCTGAGTCATTCAATTGACATATAATTGTGTTTTGGAAGATAGTAATGGGATAGAGAGAATGTAAAATTGCCCTTAACATATATCGTTAAAATAATTTGTAAGTGGACAAAATGGACTCCAGAGATATTATTTCTCTCATTTTAAAAATTTCAAAGGAGAGCCAATATGGCAACAAACTCTAGTGCTCCTTTTGAATGAGTAAAGAAGAGCCTCGGTCTTAGAAATACATGTGGATATGTCTGAAAGGGCAACAAACAATGCATACTGGATCTGACTTCAAAGAATGCCTATTGGAGCACCAGACCTATTTCAAAGTCAATACCCAGTTTGCCTTGATACCAATAAGCCACAGGTAAATACTAAGATCAAAGGGAAAGGTGGGCGTGTGTAGGGGCGTGTGATGACATTACTTTCTCCACAAAGCATTTCCCCCAAGGGACACTGGGGACAGCTCCTTGTAACAGCCTCTGTTGTATATTCAGGAATTTCTCTTAGAGGAGTGTCAGGTATTTCAGTCTGTAGGAATTGCAGCTCAAAGGCTATAAAACAAGAGGCATACTGAAGGTGGCATGCACTTGGGGAAGAGCACACTGAGCTGGAAAGGAATCAATGGTGCCTTTATAGGCCACGCCGATCCTTGCTTGCTTGCTTGCTTCTCCCTCCCACGAGCAACATCAGTGTAAACTGCTTTGGCCCATCAGCAGGCCGGCTGGCCCTTCGTGGAAGAATGAGCCCTCTGTGCACGCAGGCAGAGCAGTTGCCAACAAAGGCCCATTGGAGTGTTTAAAAGCCCCAAGTTGCTGCTGAATCAAAGCATTTCTAGAGGCTGAAGCTGTGAACAGGATATGCCATCAACAGTGAGAGGAACTCTTTGCAGCTCCCCTAGAGAATCCTTGAAATTGACTTAGCTGCTTTTCTGACGGTCCCCAATTTCAATGCCCACAGTGTGGGCAGTATTCATTTAAAGTCATTACCCAGAATTCTGTGAAATCAGGCTGCACTGCATTTCAGGGTCTTTGTGCGGGCACTAGCTGACTCCACAGCGGGGGGGAAAAAGTTAAAAAAGCCCCGGGGGATCCCACAACAGGGAAAGCAGGAGTCCTAAAAACAAAACAGGATCAAAACTTGCTTTTAAGAATGTCATAAAATGAAGCAATATTTCCAGTCTCCTCCCACATACACACCTTTCAATGACTTTATCTTATTGTCCATGATAAGCAGATTATAATATTGCTCAGGAACGTAAACTTACAAAGACATGTTACCCTTACTTTGGATAGACGCAAAAACCTGAGATGAAGGGACAAGACTTTCGGGCTATGTTTAGGCTGCATGAAAATTATCTGTCCTATATATTTAACATGGTGTCACAATATTTTCCTTTGACTGTCTGCCAGTGCATGTATTTCTTGTCCAAAGGATTATGCGAGGGTTAGTTGATTGGAAGTAAACAAGAACTAGATATACTGAAACTAAACAAAGCAACAAATGTGTAGCATGAACCAACCTCATTATACATGATGGAAAATAGATGATGTCAGCCTCTGCCACGGATTGCCCTCATCCTTCCCCAGAGTGTTCTCTTCCTGAACAGTTATTCCTGCCCCATGGTCTAAGCTAGCACCAGCTAAGTAGTGAACATGTCACCTAATCCTCCCTATCAAGCCTCCCACTTTATCACAGTCTGCGGGGATTGGGAGTGAGGCCGTGCTTCCAACTTGAGTTAATACATGTGGGTTTCTAATGAAATTAAACTAAGTTCCAATTCCCTCATTCCAGAGCTTCTGTGTAGCTCTATATTCTCACTCTCAGTATCCCTCAATCTAGATTAGTCCCATCCTAAGGATTGCACTTTCGGTTCCTGTCTCCCGTCTGTGATCATATGGTTTGACCCGGTGGAGCCTGAGTTGCCCAACACCAGGTCTCATTCCATCTAGTGAGACACTAAGAACCTACGTGATTCTGCTCAAGTCATTTTCACAGGACTGTACCACAGTCCAGGTCCCCCAAACGTTAAGGAGCTGCTATTTTGCTGCTCTCCAGTCTTCCCCCTAAACGGTGGTCACCTCCTGGATTCCCAGCCCCTAGATGACCCAGATGAGATGCTCCAGTATCAACTGCTTCCAGAAATATCCCTGGGATACTGGACCCTGGAGACATTCTTCCAGAACTGTTCACCAACCTCTCTAAAGCCAATCACACACCTCAGTCTACCTTCAGCCCTGGAGACTGTGTCTTTGCCCACCTCTGGCTCTTTCCCCTCTCCATTGCCTGGTGTCACTAAGCCTGACCCATAATGCATCAGGTCTGAGCCATCCTGAGCTACAATAGTGAACTATCAATGATGAAAGAAACAAGGCTTCCTTCCAGTTGTGTTCATTGCCCTCATTTCATTGCCAGTAACAATGATATTCAGCATTTCAGTCCACCATAAACCCCTCAAAAGGGAATCTTGATTTTCAGTGAGGAAGGGAAGAATTTTTAGACAACCACCAACCCTTGAGAACCTATCTCGAACAAAAAAAGAACTGTAGAGGCGAAAAAATGGACAAACTCTCTGAGCCAGAGTGGTGAGAAAGTATATTTATTTATCCATTCAATAAATATTTATTTGCTCCCTACTATGTACTAGATCCTAAGTGCTGGGGATACGGAAATAAACAAAACAGATTAAAACACTTGCTCTCATGGAGCCCACATTCTGAAAACTAGCTGTATGATCCTGAATAAGTCATTTTACCTTTCTGAGTTACATTTTCCTCGTCTACAAAGTAAGAATTTTGGTATAAAGAGAAAGAGGTTTCTTTCAATTCTAACACTCTGTGCTTCTCTAAAAATGCTAAGCAAATATAGGCAGGCCATGTATCATACCAACATAAAAACATCTACCTGAATGGATGTCAAGGAAAGATGTCAGATAAAATTCAATTTAATCCCCGTAATATCCACTGAGCACCTACTAGGCACCAATAGGAGTTAGAAATACAAAAATGAATGAAGTACACTCTTACAACCCCTTAACATCTCAATACCTAGTGGCAAGCATATGAAATGAATTATTTTTAACAAACTGGTTCTTGATAAATTGCACTTAATTATTACCAATGTATACAACACACAAAAATACAAAGAAGGATATGAAAATCACCAGAAATCCAACCGACCAGAGACTACCATATTTAACAAGTTGGTGAATCTTTTTGCAAACATTCCTCTATGCATATACATAAATTCCACGTATTTTCTGTAAATTGGAAAATACAGATATGTAAATACAGCTTTTTCCCCTCAAAAGAATGTCATGACTCTCTCTCCTTGGTAGTAAATATGAATTTATGTCATCACTTTTAATTGCTATAAAACATTCTATTATTTGTCTATATTATAATATACTTAACCAGCTTCTTACTGATGGGCATTGTGTTCTATTTTCCTATATTAACAAAACTATCCTAATGCTCACTTTTTTTACTTGGGCCAAATATCTCCTTCAAATGAATTCCCATAAATATAATGTAGATGTCCATGTATACTTTCATTTTATATTATGAAACAAATTGCCAACCTACATTCTTAAAGGTTTGTGCCAATTCACCATTCCAGCAACCATGTAGGAATTTACATCCTTTTTTCCCCCCTAAACCTTATTAATCTTTGCCAACCTGATAGGTGAGTTATGTTTTCATTACCTTTTCTTTGAACATCAACGAGGTTGAAATTTTTCATATATATTTGTTGGCTATCAGTATTTCTCCATTTGCAAATTGTTCATGTCCTTTGACATTTCTTTTTCATCTCTACAAACATTTTTCATACATTGGTTAATAGTTCTTTATCTGTGAGAAATATTACCTCTTGTGCTATATTATGGGTGCAGCAGATATTTTTCCAGTGTGGAGTTTCAACCTTTTATGATTGTTATTAGCCAGATAAGATTTTTTTTAATTATTAAAAATTACAAACTCCACAAAAAAAAAGAGATGGGAAAAAAGAGAAAAGTGTAAATGAACCCCATGTGCCTGTCACCCAGCTTCAATAATTAATTCACAGACAACCTTGTTTCGATTTTAAACCCTCTTTCTTCCAACCCTGTATTCTTTTGTAGCAAATCCGAGATATCCTATTACATCACTTACAAATACTTCAGTATTTAAGTTTTCCATTACATCTTTTTTTTCCCTAATTTTCTAGCTATTAGCTCTTTATTCATCCAGATTAATTTTTTTAAGATTTATTTGTTTGTTTGAGAGAGAGAGTCAAGCAGGGGGTGGGACAGAGAGAGAGGGAGGGAAGCAGACTCCCTACTGAGCAGGGAGCCTAATGCGGAACTCAACCCCGGACCCCAAGATCACGACCTGAGCCAAAACCAAGAGTCAGGACGCTGAACCGACTGAGCCACCCAGGCGCCCCCAGATTAATATTTGAAATAATTTTGTTCATTTCCCAAAATCTGGTTGTGGTTTTAATTGGTCATTCATTGGCATTACACATTAATTTAGGGAGGATCTATATTTTCTAAAGTTGAATTTTCCTAACCAGAAATAGGTGTGTCTCTTCATTTATTCAAGCATTCCTTTGTCAATCAGTAGCGTTCTCCAGGTTCTTCATATAGATCCTATAATTTTCTTTATAAGTTAGTTGGTTTATGCTTTTTTCCTGCTATTATGAATCAACTGTTTCTTTTTAGAATATTTTCTAATTGATTATTATTTATAAGAGATCAGTTATGCATACATATATACATACATATACGCATATATAATTTATATATTATATAAGTTTATTATATAATATATATTTCTTTGTTATGGTTATATAATATATAAAACATATATACCATTTATATTTATAAATAATACATAATATACTGCACATAATATATAATATAAATATATTAGTTCATAATATAATAATATAAGCATACTATTTACATAAAATGTTTAGATGTCATATATAAGATATATATTTTTTATAGTTAGTCACTGTGCCAACTAAAACTACTTGTAATTTTTCATCTCTTTCTGACTGGGGTATTCTTGTCCTGACAGTATCATAAATAAGAAAGAGACCAAGGTTCAGAGTAGTGCCAAGAGAGCACATGACAGATGGACCAGGGAGGGGCATCATCAGTTCTAACTTTTTGGACATAGAACACCAGTCAGAAGAGTTACCTCTGGCACTCCAAGGGCAGAGAGCCAGACAATACTAGGTCAAGGTGTGCATAAAACAAACACATTATTTATGAGGAAGAAAGAGGAGAATTCAAAAAGCTTCTCATGGTTAATTTCTTGCTTGAAAAAATACCCACTGCTGAGGGAAGCTGTGAAAAGGCAGAAGTAGCCTTGAGCCTAGGAAAGAGAAAAGGGAGAAGAGCCCTGACCCTTCCAATGGTTCATGAATAAAGTAGCCATGGTGGGCCCTCTCTCCATTCCCTTAGCAAAGCAGGACTTCATTATCCCCCACTGTGTTGAGTGACACAACCAGCTTCAGAGCTGGAAAAGACTTTAGAGCATGTCATTCAGACTCCTCATTTTTTAGAGGGAAATGAAGTTCAGAGAGAACAAGGGACTTATCTGTGGTCAGAAGCTAGTTTGTGGTAGACTCAGGCTTTCTGGATCTGGACTCGTGTAGGCCTCCAGACATCAAGTCCAGCGTTCTGTTCTTTGTATCATGCTGCTTCAGGGATTTAGATCTGAGCTTCGTGGGGATTTTTTTTTTTCCCTAGCCTAGTAGTATTCAGCCTAGTAGACCAGATTATTTCTGATATATTTCAATAGATAGAGCCTTAGGTATAAAGAGACTTACTTTATTCTCTATATTACTTATGAACATCATGGGAACATCTGAAAGGAAATTGATTTCCTTGCAAAATGCAATCTCAAAGATTTGTACATGACTTCTCTCTGTAGAGATGTAAACAAAGGCAGAAGTCCGGTACAATGTGACCAGGCAGCTCAGTTTTATCTGCAGTAGAAACACCACTGAACCATGGCTTTCAGTGAAAGTGATAGGTGTCTTATTTTGTCACTTTCGGGTTTTTTAGAAATCTCCCATTTGGTGTGATTGAGATGTCTATGTGTTGTGGCACTCATTTCCTTTTACACAATTTGTGCTTGTAATCACAGAATTTAATGAGCTTTCCATTCCTATTTAATTTGTTGTTAGTTAGGATACACTGCTACCGGGTGAATGCAAGGACCTTAGTGATAAACTAGTTGGAAGTGTCAGGCAATCTATAGATGGTTAATTGAGAATGAGATCACTGGTCTTTTACAGTTAAATGTGTGAATTTTTTTAAATAAAAGGAAGGTTTCATCCATTCATTATGCATGTGAAGAAGTAGGAACATGGCATATTCAAAATAGCAATTACTCACATCCAGGAAAAAGCAGAAATGAAAGAACAGCAAGAATAAATGTTCCCTAAAATCATTAATCTAAAGTAACACTCATACACTTTGCTAAAGTTATACCTCTCGGAATGTATTTTATTTTGCACATAGTTCTAAAAATGACACTAGCTTCATTATCACATCAGAAAAGAATGTGATGGGGATCAGAGTGCAGAGAGAAATAAGAAGAGATAGGTGAGAATTTCAGAGCAGGGGATGATGAAGCCTGTCAATAAAAAGCATGCAAAAGAACTCAAAGAATTAAAAGGTTTGGGGACAACATGTAGTTGTGAAGGCCTCACTCTTCTGCAATACTGTACCATATTCACGGTGAAAGCCCTGAGGCATGAGGGGAAACTACTGTGTTTACCATACTCTCCTTCAGAAAGCATGGAATTTGTTTCAAGGGTACAGGTCTGTGATTCATCAGTCTTACACAATTCACAGTGCTCACCATAGCACATACCCTCCCAAATGTCTATCACCCAGCCACCCCATCCCTCCCACCCCCCACCACTCCAGCAACCCTGTTTGTTTCCTGAGATTAAGAAGTCCTCATTTTCCATCAAACGATTACATCAAAATTATTTTTCACTTTAAATGTAAACGTTTTTTGTAGAACTTATTTAAGCAGCTCATTTCTTCATTGTCAGAGAAGTAACTTCATTCAATATTCATCAGGAGCATTTAAAGATTTCATTCAACTGGAACAAGATTTTAAGTAATGCAAACTCTTAGATAATGTGTCACGCTATTTATGAATAGCTAAAAATAATTTTTAACCCAATACAAATTCTGTTGTATCACTTCAATAAAATTATTTGACCTCAAAACCCTTTCATGAGGAAGCATCGCAGAAGTTAAATCTTCCTTTGAACATAAAATAGAAATGTTGCCCTGGTGCTCTATAAACTTTACACCACCATAATACAAGAATTTACCAAACATCCCTAACTCAAAAACTGGATTCAGATTATAGCTATAGTCCATGTAGTTTGAAATCACAAAACAGCTCAACCAGTGAGCATAAAATACATTCTAGAGAGAAAAAAAAACTAAGATTCTGTCCATGGGGTATTCTTTCCTGCCTTTGTCTCTATTAACCCCAAATTCCTGATTCAAGGTGGAGACAGTGGATTAGTCAATTCTAAACTGGTAAGTTTCTGATCCCAGCAAGGAGGCCTGGCCAGCATAACATCTTATAAACATACATTCCTACTTATTAAATGGATCAGATTATCAACTTATTTTAAAAATCATCTTTGAATGCCTGATTTCCAGCTATTATTTGCTCCTGTGAATGTCAAACAAAGGCCCTGAGACCTCCCCTCTCATTTTGTGGAGTTATGATCTAAGCCCATAAAACATTTCTATAGGCTCAAGTTCCCATAGTCACATGTGTGTAAGAGCAATAATTGGCCAGGCATTTAAACATCTGTGTCAACTGTTAGGTTATTTCTCATTAAGTCTTGGCTTGAGTAGCCACCAGGACCCTTGAGTGACCTAACTCATCTTACTGAATTCATCCATTCACTCCACAGATATTTTTGAGGGTCAGCTATGAATCAAGACTGCAGAATATCAATTAACCAAACAGATGGCAAACCAGAGCCACTCACAGTTCTGGCAGAATAACCCAAAACCCTCAAGGCTACCTACCATCTATGCGGTATCCAATAGACCAAAGCACTTGGGGGTGTGATACAAATCTGCTGAGGAGAACAGAACTACATGGAAATACTGTACTGTAAAATATGCATATGGTGTGACTGCTTTCCAGAATTGCAAATACACTGATGTCCTATGGGTTGATTTACAAGTATCTACACTTAACAAGAGATATGGAAAATAGGAATGAAATATGATTTCTGTTCCCAAACTCAATTCCTGACTTCCTTTGAAGTCTACCATCTCTAACATTACTGCAAGTTGCTTACCTGTACCTAAAGAATAATCCTACTTTGGGGAGAGAGAAACATATTAAGGAATAATTAGCTTTTGTTCTCATTTTTCCAAGAAACTATCAAAAGAAAAAAAAAAGCTTAACCTGGATTTTGTACATATGCTGACTTTGTTAAGCTACTGCCTTTGCTTGAGGTTGCCATATAGAATTTTAGAGCTAGGAAATATAATCTATAATTTGATATAATCTACCGCAGTGGTGTTAGAACCGTTAACCACAGGACCCCAGGGGTCACCATGGGATGCAGGAAGGTGGTGTACATAGGCAAGACCCTGAACCCCAGAACTTTAATATTTGACTTATGATCCCAAGAACATTTATTTAAAGAAAGGGATCTATAAGTATTTTTTAAAAAGTTTCAAATCATTGAATTAGTCCAACCCCCTTGTGTTATGAATGAAAATACTGAAACTCAAAGAGACACATGACTTGCCAAAGATCACATAGTGGGTGGGTGACAGTACCTGGACTCAAATCAGTATCTCCTCATTCCTTGTTCAAGAATTGTCCAATAAGGGGTGCCTGGGTGGCTCAGCTGGTTAAGCAGTTAGGCATCTAACTCTTGATCTCAGCCCAGGTCTTAATCTCAGGGTGGTGAGTTCAAGCCCCATCTTGGGCTCCATGCTAGGCTTGGAGCCTACTTTAAAAGAAAAAAAATTGTCCAATAGGTCATGCTGCCTACTAGTAAGGTGTTTAAATGCCCAGAGTCCTAATGTTATGACAGTATTTCAATAGACTGTGGCATGATGGAGTTTCTGTCTGTTTCAGGATCTTTGTCATTCCCTGTGAGCTCCTTTCTAACAATGCCTAGAGATGAGGACATAACACCTCACACCTCACAGTTTTGCTCTGGGAAGGTATCAATACTACCAGGAAAGTTTGTCTGTAAAGGCTCTGTGCTAAAAAAAAATATATATGTATATATTTGTGAGGGTCCACAGTTGTGCTCCAAGATGATGTTGTGTCTATTACTGGATCCTTGGATATAGGAAACATCTTAACATTGTGTATCTATCAGTCTGCTTTAATCATGATCTTATTCTCTTTCCCCTCTGGATTTTTTGCTTTGATTTATGGCTTTGGCTTAATATTAATTTTTTAATTTATCTTAACTGGTCAGTGAAAGAATAAAGAATACAATCAAAGTCCAGTTTGTAATGTCCAGCTTTCCAAGGTTATTGCACCTCACTTTGCAGCTAGGACCCTGTAACTTTACTTCCTTTTGTCCCAAGAGCAATAGTAGTAGTTAAGAGAAGAGCATTAGAGTCACACTGCTTGGATTCAGCTCCTGGCTCTGCCAGTTACAAGCTGTGTGATCTTGAGCAAATCACTTGACATTGCTATGCTTTGTTTTCTCATCCAGAAACTGGAGATAATAATAATAATTGCACTTCTTCATAATGTTGTTGGAAGGCTTAAATGAGATAATAGATGAAGATACTTAGAATAGTGACGAGCACACTATAAGTATTCAACAAATGTTGGCCATTATGAATTTCATGCTGTTGAGTGGATCACAGAAGTAAACTCTTCCTCCGATTCAAGTCTCACTAGGGCATGTGCAGCCATTTTCTCTAGTTGACAGTGAGTGTAACATACTATGCCTCTCCCGAACATCCAACAGCCGAATTGTAGACTGTATCCTAGAGTTGTTGACTACTTTTGTCCTCTTCTAATTCTACCATTTTCTCTTTCTCCATCACTATCATTGTCATTATCATCTTCATCTTCAGCACCATTAGCATCAGTTACAGTGCTGAAGACCAGAGTCAGAAAGTCCAATTTACCAAAAATTCACTGAGAAGCTACAACACAATGGGCAATTGGTCAGGCACTAGGACAAAGGAAAGAGAGGCACCTACTGCCGTGGGAGATTGCAGTCTGGATAGTGGGGGAGACAGTGAAGTCTCATTAACTCCGCTGCAAGATTGCTATGCTCTGTAGGGATCCACAGTCATCAGTGATTTTTCCCCACAATGCTGTCTAGAGCTCAGGAGAAGTCCTGACCCCAGGGTTGAGGATCAAAAGTCAGCAGCACAGAAGTGAGTTTAATCAAGACGCTGACTCTCATCCTGCTAGCTGTGGTCCTACAGATGGTGAGAGCTTCACAGACACTCCACCGGGGTCCCAGGAGAACAAGAGGCCTGAGATACTGTGAGCCCAAGGATCAGGTGATTGGCATTCAAATACCCAAAGGACACAGAGCAATAGGACACCTTCTTTAAGGGCCCTCATTGCTTCTTGCCCAGCATGGGCCATGCTGGAGACTTGGGACAGAAGGAAAGGACTGGATGTGGGACTATGGGCCACAGCCAAATTCCAAAGAAGTGAGCCAGAGGTGTGGTTGAGACCCAACCCCTGCCAGGGGAAGCCAAAGGCCAGTGGTTGAGAAATGCTTCCTTGGCCAATTCAGAAAGGTGGTAAAAGCTTGGTGCCAAAGTACCTCTGCATCAGCATCTTTACTAAAATTCATTATTCACTTACTCAGGTTGGGCCCTGTATTCAAGAACACGCTTCATACACAGAAAACCTATGAAATGGGTATTGTTTCTTCCACTTTACAGATGAAGAGACAGAGCCTCCAAGAGTTTAGGTAAATTGTCCAAGATCACACAGCTATTAAGTAGCAGTCTTGTCTCTCTGAGGCATGAAGGCAGTTAATTGAATATACAGACCCGCAGCTCCCACCAGCTGCTGTAAGGTTGGTAACTAAGATAAAGTAAGTTATTTAACTGCTTTTATTGAAATTCTACTTTGTTTACATTATGTGGAAAACTGTGTATTGTCTTCTTTGTGTAGCTATAAGAAATACTGTATGGTAAAGCATTAATTAGCTATTTATCTGCTTTATAATATCATCTCACTGCTCTAGGAGTCTAAAATGATTGTCTCTATTTTTTTTTTAATTTTTTTACTTCTACCAGTAAAATATATATATATATTCAAAATTAGTTCCACTAGATAATTTCATAGTCCCTAGACGGTAAATAAATAGCTCTCTAGAACTTGCAAACTCTAGCATAATGTTTCACTGCACAAATCAGATGTCAGCATTGGGTCCAATCTGGCCTCCATTCTTTTCTCTTTAGAGAAGTACACTTGTTGATCGGTCTCAGTGAGATATGTCTTACATTCTGAATGTATTGTGCCATGTTGCATTAATCATTACATAGCTACAGGGAATGAAAATAACCAATTTCCTTAATTAAAGGGTTCTAATAAGACAAGAGATGCTCTATTCGCTTTTCATTTGTCTTGGCTAATAGTAAGAGCAATAATAATACCTTGAATTTAGACAATCCCTTTCTTCCAAGAAGTTCAAAGCTCTAGCATGTCATAAGAACAGACAGATGAGTAGTAGTAAACTTGGCAAGAAGAAACAGTTATAATTTGGGCCAAATTAAAACACAAAAATGAGACCATAATTTTTTTTGATGAATGTATTATCTTTCATAGGACGGATGCAGTATGGTGTTAAGAAGGAAGGAAAACACAGAATTTAGATGCTGGCTTTTGCGTATGAATCTTGGCTTTGCCAAAAGTTAATTGGGGGAGTCACACTTAAGTACATTTAACCATGCTAAATCTCAGAGTTCTCACTTATAATAGAGAAACATATGATTATTATTAAGATAAAATAAGAGCTAAGGAAGGCACTTTATAAACCATGAAGTCTTCTAACACAAATGTTAAATTATTGTTTTCTCATGATGTTAGTAGAAAAACATTTCAAGCAAGCTAACTTACATAGTTGTACACTATCTTCTACAACCCATGCTCCACACTCTATTCTCCAGTCTCTTCCCTGGTTCCCAGCACCCAAAGGAAGGCTACTGATATTCACTGAATTGGGATGGATTAAATGAGATTGGATTGATATTCTTTCACACAGATTTGTAAAAACAAACGATATGGTACTCTGATGTTCCAAGTCTTTAAATTCTGGGAGATCAGATGTGTAACCTGTAAGAACAGAGGACGTGGCTCCAAATTGTTTCAAGAATAAGAATTTTGGGGCGCCTGGGTGGCTCAGTTGGTTAAGCGACTGCCTTCGGCTCAGGTCATGATCCTGGAGTCCCGGGATCGAGTCCCGCATCGGGCTCCCTGCTCAGCAGGGGGTCTGCTTCTCCCTCTGACCCTCCTCCCTCTTGTGCTCTCTGTCTCTCATTCTCTCTCTCAAATAAATAAATAAAAAATAAAAAAAAAAGAATAAGAATTTTGGAGGCTAAGAATTTTTAGGCAATCTATAGAATCTATGCTTTTAAATGCAGTTAAGTGAGAATTTTAAAAATGTTCTTAAGATATAATTTACCATTCAAGAAAGAATTAGAATATCTCTAAATAAATAGAAGTTGGCATGTATATCTCCAGTCTCAAACAATTACATGGGCTATTAAAGGGAACTTTTCACCTCTTTGGGAAAAAAAAATTCTGCGGTAGGATTTCAACAAAGGATAATAATGCCCTGCATGTGTATATCATATTGCCCTTAAAAAGGCCCACATATCTCTTTTCTGATTTGGCCCTCACAGTAGTTCTCCATTTTAGAGATAAGGAAACAGAATCATAGACTGCCACTAACTAGATCCTAAATGATGAGGTTAGAATTAAAAATCAATTCTTCACTGGTTGAAAGAGACAACCACTTTAGGAATAAAGAACACCACGGGAGGACATCCAACTCCAAGCACTAGAGGGGAATAAATAAGTGAGGGACTGGTTTAGCTGACTCTATAAGCAAAAAGAGAGTGGCTTCATCACCACTGCCAACAAAAACTGAATGGCACCGTCGTCGGCTCTTTGAAGTTATCTGCTCAGTGCCTAAGACAAAGTCTGGATGTTAAGTTTGATGGCTGTGGTTAGTGGTGGTGATGGGTTGGGTTTTTTGTTTGTTTAGGTTTTGTTTTGTGGTTTTGAATTTTTTTCCTACAATTGAATTAACAATTATTTGACTAAATGACCAGATGAACCAGCTGTTTTGCCTTCAAAAGACATAACCTAAAAATACAAAAGGAGAAGAGAGAAAGAGAGTAAGGAATAATGAAGTTGAGATGAAAATATAATGATGAACATTAAAAAGGGACAGAAAAAAAGGAAACAATAAGAGAAATGGAGGATATACTTATTGCATGTAAAAAAACTATGTACTCCTAGAAAGCTGGAAAAAAAATATTTCATCCTTTTACATTTTTTTTACTTAATTTTTTTGTGTGTATCTTTTCCTAGAAAACAACATGATAAAGTAAAAAATAAACTAAATCATCACCCAAGGTCCTAATATAAAATATCCTTTATTTTACATTAAAGCCTTTCCAAACTACTTTCAGACAGATTTCATGTACTCTTTCCAAGTCCCTCATGATGGGAGTCACTGCTTTTGGATTTATCTTTGTGTAAGTGTGGGCTTCCACGCAACGGGTTTGTTTAAACTGAAATTTGGGCTGGCAGCAAATCTCTCCTGGGTTTCCCTCTGGCTTCTTGCACATTTCTCTGTGCAGTGTCTCAGAAAGAGCCAGACTGGGAGAGATGGCTCTCTCTCTCTTCCAACAAAGCATTTATAAACATAAATATATATATCTCCATATATATATTTATATGGAAGCTGAAAGAAGTTAAATAACTAGCCCATGATCAGAGAACACACAAGTGTTGGAATTGGGCTGTAAAGCTAAGTCGACGAAGTTCCAAAGCCTTTTTGGATGTGACAACCGCTGTAGAAGCAAAGAGCACAAAGTCATGGAGCCATCATCGGAAGGCAGGCCATCGGAGCTAAAGTCACACAGTCACTGGATGACAGTTTTCCCTGGATCTGGACTTGATCCTTGGAAAGAGCTTAGTGAATCCTAAAGAATGGCAGGCTGGCACGTACGTCAGACTAGTCATCTAATCGCTTTTCCAGTATCACTTTGTTTTTGTTTTTTTTTTAACATATAATGTATTATTTGTTTCAGGGGTACAGGTCTGTGATTCATCAGTCTTACACAATTCACAGCACTCACCATAGCACATACCCTCCCCAATGTCTATGGCCCAGCCACCCCATCCCTCCCACCCCCCACCACTCCAGCAACCCTCAGTCTGTTTCCTGAGATTAAGAGTCTCTTACAGTTTGTCTCCCTCTTTGGTTTCATCTTGTTTCATTTTTTCCCCTCACTTCCCCTATGATCCTCTGTCTTGTTTCTCAAATTCTTCATACCAGTGAGATCATATGATAATTGTCTTTCTCTGACTGACTTATTTTGCTTAGCATAATACCCTCTAGTGGGCGCCTGGGTGGCTCAGTCGTTAAGCGTCTGCCTTCGGCTCAGGTCATGATCCCAGGGTCCTGGGATCAAGTCCCACATCGGGCTCCCTGCTCGGCAGGAAGCGTGCTTCTCCCCCTCCCACTGCCCCTGCTTGTGTTCCCTCTCTCGCTGTCTCTCTCTCTCTGTCAAATAAATAAAATCTTAAAAAAAAAAACATAATACCCTCTAGTTCCATCCGTGTCATTGCAAATGGCAAGATTTCATTTTTTTGATGGCTACATAATATTCCATTGTGTGTGTGTGTGTGTGTGTGTGTGTGTGTGTGTGTGTGTGTACACACACACACACACATCTTCTTTATCCATTCTTCTGTTGATGGACATCTTGGCTTTTTCCATAGTTTGGCTATTGTGGACATTGCTGCTATAAACATCGGGGTGCACATACCCCTTCAGATCCCTACATTTGTATCTTTGGGGTAAATATCCAGTGATGCAATTGGTGGGTCATAGGGTAGCTCTATTTTCAACTTTTTGAGGAACCTCCATACTGTCTTCCAGAGTTGCACCAGCTTGCATTCCCACCAAGAGTGTGGACGGTTCCCCTTTCTCCACATCCCCGCCAACATCTGTCGTTTCCTGGCTTTTTAATTTTAGCCATTCTGACTGGTGTGAGGTGGTATCTCATTGAGGTTTTGATTTGGATTTCCCTGATGCCGAGCGATGTGGAGCACTTTTTCATGTGTCTGTTGGCCATTTGGATGTCTTCTTTGGAAAAATGTCTGTTCGCGTCTTCTGCCCATTTCTTGATTGGATCATTTGTTCTTTGGGTGTTGAGTTTAAGAAATCTTTATAGATTTTGGATACCAGCCCTTTATCTGATATGTCATTTGCAAATATCTTCTCCCATTCTGTTGGTTGTCTTTTGGTTTTGTTGACTGTTTCCTTTGCTGTGCAAAAGCTATTTATCTCGAGGAAGTCCCAATAGTTCATTTTTGCCCTTGCTTCCCTTGCCTTTGGCGATGTGTCTAGGAAGAAGTTGCTGCGGTGGAGGTCAAAGAGGTTGCTGCCTGTGTTCTCCTTAAGGATTTGGATGGATTCCTGTCTCACATTTAGGTCTTTTATCCATTTTGAGTCTATTTTTGTGTGTGGTGTAAGGGAATGGTCCAGTTTCACTTTGAAGCCACTTTCTTCTCTAGTCTATTTATACCTTCAGGTTGTAGGTTGAGGAACTGTATTGTCTCACAGGCAGACAGCATAGAGTTGCAAAAAGAACATGTGGAAAGCAGTAAGAAAGCACAGTAGCTATGTGTGATGCACTGTGCTGGGGCTTTACTCACTTGAACTCATGTTATCTTCAGCTCTTCCAGGATGTGTTTATATTATAGTCTCCTCACACAACAGACTAGGAAACCGAGGTACAGGGATTTTCCAGGGTTTCAGTCTAGGCTCAACCACTCTCTACATGATGGTGGCCCAGCTACTTGACCTTTTAAAGCCTCAGTTTATCATCTATACCAAGCTCATAGAATTATTGTCAACATACAGTAGAAACTTGGCACACAAAGGCTGCTTGCCTTATCCAGTTTGATATCTCTTCTCAACATCTAACAGAGTGCCTTGAAATGGCAGGCATTCAGTTACAATTTAATTTAGTATCAATATATAGACTGGTTGATGGACAGGTAGAATGGGGTTGAAAGAATGATGTGAAATAAGCATTTGTGGATTAAATCCTCTGGAAGGAGATGTGGTCAGGCCTTTTAAAGGGGGAGCCATGGGGACTCTCGTTCTCATCTTCTCTGCCTTCAGTCTTCTGAAGCTGAATTATCATTGTGGATTATCAGAGATGGGAGAGAGGAGAGGTAGAAGACCTTCCCCCTGAAGTGTACAGTCCCTCCACAGTGTGCTTTCTCCACCTCATGTCTAGTATCAGTCCTTCCTTCAATACTTGATAGGTCATCCATTCCAGATCAATGGCTTCCCGCGCCTCAAAACCGCTTTCACCTTCCAGAACCCTGTTGGTTCTACCCCACTTATATGGAATATCTTTCCACCACCTCTTCTTGTCAGTCTTCCAGATGCTCCTAAGCAAAGCTCAAAGGGCATTTCTTTTAAGGATCTTCCTGGATTTTAACACAGATAACTGGATTAACCCCGCACTGTCAGCTGGATATTACAGTGGGTGTAAATGTACGCCCCCCCCCCATGCACACAGGTAAGTAACTTTGTCTTATTCTTCTCTGTATCCACAGCAACTAACACAGAGCTTGGCCTAGGACACTTTTTATATAGTTGAATGAAATAAAATGAGGGTGTTATCAGAACCCCTTGTCTGCAATGGACCATAAATCAGGCTGTGTGTTTGCTGAGGGACTGTCTTTATGTTCTCCATCCCCTCCAACCTCTGATTTAAATATTAACAGACTCAACAGGGTTGAGGTTTGCCCTCCATGAAGATGGAAACTGGTTTGGTTTAGAATTATTTTAATAGTGAAAATAGGAAGATGACTGATGAATCATCCTCCTTAGTCACCACTGGGCCAAAGCTTAGGACACACTAGGAAAGAACTCTGCCCTTAACCACATCTTAAATGGAGAATGTCCACTGGGCTCTCCACCCACCATCCCTTTCACTGGAAGTTTTCACTGGAAGTATTGTGGGGCTGTTTTCCATTGACACAGAGGTGGGGCACAATCAGGACAGGCCACAGTAACTAAAAGACAAACAGAGAGGCCACGGGACCAGGTCTGAATTCACAGTCCTGTTGTCAGGCCTATTCTCCCAGTGCTCCTGTGGCCTGCCTATAAAGGCGCCAGATGCTTTGAAGGCAGAGTTTAGACCACTGGCATTATTGTGTATGTATACCTGTCCCCTCCTTTCTCCCTACAACAAGGAGCTGAGAAACCCTAAAATTAAGAAAAAGGAATTGGCAAACTTCCACAAGTCACCATGTATTTAGTGAGGACCTGCTGTCTGCCAGGAGTTAGGCATGAGGGTACCACAGTAAGCAAACACAGCCACAGCCCCAATGACATGGCAGATAGCCAAGTGGTGAGGAGTGGGAGCTCTGGAGCCAGACCACCTGTCTGATCTGATCACCAACTCTGACACCTAAGAGTCATGTCACTTTGAATAAATGAATTAATCTCTCTACGCCTCAGTTTCCTCATCTGTAAACGGGAACGATAATTACATTATCTACCCCTTAAGAGTTATTTTAAACATTAAATAACATATGCAAAGCCCACGGGAGATAGTAAATTCTCAGTAAATTTTAGGCCTTTGTGTTTTAATTTAGTGAGAGACACAAATATCAGACAAAACAGTCACAATTACATTGGAAACAAACATGATTAGAAATGAGCCATAAGTGGTATGACAGTGAGAATGAACACCAGGGATACTTAAACTAGTCTAATGGTCAAAGAAGTCTTCACTGAGGAACTGTATTGAAAAGGTGACGTGGGAGATGTTCAAGGCATAAGTAAGCCCTGTGGTGAAGAATACAGAGCATATTCCAGAAACTAGAAGAGCAGTGAAGTTGGAGCACCTCCAGTAGGAGTTGAGGATCCTGGTCCAAGTGAAGAGGTCAGCTCACATGCCTTAATGAGGGCCCAGTGATGGAATGGAGGAGCATGACTGGGGGTTCAAGGGAAAGGAGAGGGGTCTTTAGAAGTACATAGTCAAAATCACTCTAGCAGGAGGAATATGAAACTGGTACAGAGACCCAAAGAGGGTTTCAAGCAGGAAACAAATCTGCTACATGAAATTGTATTTTTAAGATAGCTGGAGGAGGGACACCTGACTGGTTCAGTCAGTAGATGCAACTCTTCGTCTCAAGGTTGTGAGTTCAAGCCCCACAGAGGGCATGGAAACTACTTTTATAAAAATTCCGAATAAAAGATAACTGGAGGAAAAAGTAAACTGTGGAGGGGCCCCAGCCCCCTCTTCATACCTTCACATCTTTCCTCCCTTTGACCCTAGCCCCAGCATGTCACCCCAACAGCAGAGAAGGTTGGTCAGAGAGAAGCTTACATTCAGAGCAGATGCCATGAGCCATGACTATTTACATGACGCCAAAAAGGAGTGGGGGCTTCAAATTTCTAAGGGAAGAGTTGCCATGGGAAAAGAAGGAGAAAGAGGGAGATGGGCACTTGAGAAAGATGTGAAAGGCAGAGGACTACCAGAAGGAGGAAGAAAGAATGCCATTAGGAGAGAGTGCCCACATGGCACTCAAAGAGTAGGCCTGCCCTGGGAGGCCCCAAAGGATGAAAGGCCCGGGCAGGGTCTCCATGCTCCTCTACAACACTATGGTCAATTTTCTACCTAGGACTCTGGATGGCTTGGATTTATCATTGGAACTTTGCACCAAAGCTTCTTAATTCTATACCAAATGTGTGTATGTGTGTGTGTGTGTGTGTGTGTGTGTGTGTGTGTGTGTGTTTCAGAGAGCAGGAGAAGGCAGGCACTGGAGTCAGGAAAAAATAATCTGATATTCTCCCTGTCCCACTGTTGGCCATTCCTTATCTACCTGGGCTCCTCTGGGGGAGGAGATTCCCCCACAGATAACTCTATTCCAATGTGTTATGGGACTTGAGGAGGATATTTCCTTTTTAAGGACTGAGTTTCCTCCAATATAAAATGAGAGACCTAGACCAGACAAGTTATAAAGACCTTATGTGAAGCCTCAGTTCCATCCACAATTCTTGACAGAGTTCATTGGTCCCTTTTTCTACCTTTTTTTGTTTTAGACTCATAGACTGCCAGAGATGGAAACACCTTCATCTTACTTACAGTGGATATGAGGTGGAGCAATGTGCCAAGATTGATGAGAAGGGGGAAGAAAAGTACTTCTAGTCAGGATGGATCAGCTGCATAATTGGTTGGGCCCAGTGCAACATAGAAATGCGAGGCACCTTGTTCAAAAATTAGCAATTTCAAGATGGCAACAACAGAGCATTAATCCAGACACAGGGCCCAGGGTACCTGCATAGGTGGCACACCTATGAAGCCAGCCTAACTCCTGACCCAATGCCCTTTATTACACACTGACTTCTCCTTGTTCCTCTTCCCATTCCTAGCCTCCATCAGGTAGTAAGTGAAATAAAAATAAATTATATTTTAAGTTTGAAAGACTATGATGAGATTCTTGAGAAGTATTCAACCCCTAGAAAGAAAGCAAAGAAAGAAAAGGAGTTGAAGACCATCTCCTCTATTTCTAACCCTCTCCAGCATACTCTTCACTTCCAAGAACCTGCTGTGTGAGCAAAGTACAGATCAGAATATGGAATTCAGTGGGTTAGTAATTTTTGGTTAAAAAAAAAGATCACAAATTGGGTTTTCTGAGTAAAAGTCAATATGCTCTAATAGGTGGGCAAGAGGGACTGTCCCTGACCTTAGGACAGTCCGTATTTCATGGTTCTTGAGTGAGTTACTCAGAAAGACCATCCAGATCCAACAAGATAAATGGGGTCAATCTGACCCCTGCTGTTGTGGAGTGGGGGTCGTAGCACTGACAGACACAACTGAGCCGCCATATGGACAAGACAGGTTATGAGAGGTCAGTGGACATAATGTTTGGTATGAGCCAAAGGTCTGATAAGATCACCAAATAAAGCCAAAGCTACCATGTGCTGGCTATCTCAACAGAAGTATAAAGGCCTGGGCAAAGAGCATGAAATTCATTCTATGCCAGGGTTGAGGGTAGGACACAGCAGGAAGGATGTTCTCTGTTTTAAGCTCCTCATTGTGAGTGAGAAAGGGAACAAGTGCAGGAGGGTTATAGGTCAGGAAGGAGAAAGATCTCAAAATGGTATCACCTGAGGAACAGTTGATGGAGGATGGAGTTCCTTTCCTAAAGAGCAGAGTCAGGGATTCATGGACATGTATGAAAGGCTGTCATGTGGGAGCTGGATTCAACATACTTGGTGTGGCTCTGGATATCAAAAGACTTAGGTGGGTGGAAGACAGGAAGAGAGGCCAGGCTCCTGTCACTGGAAATGGAAGCAATGTGCACCTGTGCATGCTAGTGCAAATTGGGAGTTCTGCTGGGTGGGACTCCTGGGTTCTCTTCCAAGTCCAAGAACTCCTGGGAATCAAACACATGAAAAGACAGTGGGTGTCTTTAGTCTTATGTGATATATTTCACAACCAAAATCAACATATTTCATAGATTTCATAACTTCAAGGATGGTAAGAGGCAGGGGGAGCACCGGCATCTACAAAGAGTTAACTGGAAGAACACAGGTTGGACACTTGACAAATACCTTCCCAAGGGAAGAGTCGCCCAAGATACTGCTGCTGGTGCATGATAGGTACTAGCTAGGATTAGGGCCAGCCCAGATTTTTGGCTTAACACGAAGTAAGTCATCCTAAGGTTACCTAAGGCTGGCCTGGAAAGAGATAGCGGTGGCTGTTCTCTAAAACCATTTTTGTTGACCAGTCTTGAGCATGGAATAGCAACAGCAGCATCTTCTGGCTGTGATAAGAAAGAAAAAGAAGTGTGTGTGTGTGTGTGTCTGTGTGTCTGTGTGAGTCTGTGTTTTTTTGCAAAGCCTGGGTCCTGTTTCCTTTTATAATCATATAGTGCTTTTGTCAAGCCACTCTGATTTCTCGTTTGTTTTCTTTGGATTACTCCACCCAGCTGTGGGAAAATTAACTCTTTGGCACATCCACAGGTACACAACCATGTAGACATCCACCCCCGGCAACACATCTTCAGTAGTCCCACGAAGGCTACCAGGTTAAAAGAAAGGCTTAAAGTCTAATTAGAGTCTAATGAGCTGTGCTAATTGAGATTATTCTTACAAATTGTTTAAAATTCTAATGAGTTGGCCTTAAATGGAACCTTCAGTCAATGTTTACTCTGGCTCTGCTCCAGCAAATTTGTAAGACAAATGCAATATCTCCATCCTTGCCAGCCTCTGTGAAAATGGGGTATAACATTACTGGACGCCAGATAGTCACAAGCATTAATCATCATTTTAGGCTGCTAAAACGCTGTCAGCTACTGATACAAAAACTGATATCAAACACAATGGGTGTTTTCTAGGAAAGTAGCATTTACCATGTGCCAAGCGCTGAGTTAGGGGAGTCAAGAACTTAGGACAAACACAGACAGGTACTTGCCTGATTTCATCAGAATTTCTAAAGTCAATGTGTGCATGCTGGCGGAGGTACAGGGAGTAGTGGGTGGGTGGGGGAGCTACACCACCATTCTCACCAGAAGAGAGTTCTCATGGCAGCTGGATCTCAGGTGGCTCCAACTGAAATGAAGTCTCATATCAATAGTTCTGCTGATGGAGCCTGTGGTCCCATACCTGTGCCCTGAGAATTCTGGCTCATACCTTGAGGAAGCAGAATTTGTACTATAAATTGTTCCCCAAATGTAAAAAGGGTATTCGAAGTTGCTGAGCACTCACAAATGGGGTAAATTCCCTTTCATTCAACTTAACAAATAAGACACTTAGGGGTGGAAATTTAAGAGGTGGAGCCAAAATTCATCTAAGCCAAGCTCCAAGAACTGTCTTCTATCCTATTGCCACCTGTAGAAAGCAAAATGGCACAACAAAGCTATATCTTTGGCATATGCTTTGTCTGTCCGTATTCTAGGAAGTTAGTAACCTGGAAAAAAGAAAGTGGCCTCAAACTTAATTCTTGAGGCAGATTTTTCTAGGATGGATTCTATGTTATCATTGCTAAAATAGTTTTAACAACTCAGTCTCTCCTCCAAACTGACTTTCTTTTCAGTTATCCATTTTCTTATGATTATCTCATCAAAAAATAATCCAGGATGCGGGGGACTGGGTGGCTGAGTCGGCTAAGCATCTGACTCTTGATTTCGGCTCAGGTCATGAAGTCAGGGTCCTGTGATGAAGCCCCACATTGGGTTCTGTGTTCAGTGGAGAGTCTGCTTGAGATTTTCTCTCTCCTTCTCCCTCTGCCCCTCCCCACTGAGTGCAATAAATAAATAAATACATACATACATAAAATCTTTAAAAAACAATCGAGGATCACCAGAGCAAATATCTATACAAAATTGTATGCATCTTCATAATTATCAAAAAGAAAACTCTATTACATGAATACAGTCATTTTGCCTATTCCAAAAAAATTATTATAATTAAATTGGAGTAAGTGCGATGAGAGAGAAGCACAGTTTAAATGCTATAGGAGTTTGGAGGTGGTAGATCACGTGACTAAAAAAAATGGATGGCTTCAAACCAACAGGGTCATTGATGCTGACCCTGAAAAACAAGTAGAATTCCAATACGACAAAGGATTAAAGAGGATTCCAAATGAAGGGAGAAATGAGCCAAATGGAGAAAAAGCCTAGAACATGATTCGAGGGTCTTGAATAGCATGCTAGCAAGTTCAACCCCCATTCAGTAAACACTGGGGAGTCATAATGTTGGGTTAATGGCCTGAACTATCAGATCTGGGGTTTAAGAAAAGGAATTCAGATGTAAGTGTCCTGTGAGCTAGAGGAGAAAGAGAGAACTGCAGACCAGATATAAAACAAATCGGACCCATTTTCATCAGAACCAATTTTCTTTAAAATATTCCCATTATATAGAAAAAATGACGAAGATGAGAACAGGATTTTCTTAGTAAGAGAAATGCTTTCAACTAATGTAGGAAAGTCTAAATCATGAGTAAATCAGCACATATTGTGGCCCAGGAACCAGGCCAGACATTTTAAGTTGCCATTGCTGTAAATTATCGAATATTACTGCTACAAAGGTAGAAACCACCTCATCAAACCCCTTCATATGACATGTGGGAAAACCAAGATCTATGAAGAAGCCACTGGGCTTGTGCAGTAAAGCACTGTATGCGCCAATCATTGGGCCTACTAATGTTTAACTTTCTCCCGTGCTTATAGTCCAAAGATAGGGACAAATGTTCTTTCTCATACAGGGCCATATGGCACAGTGGAGGCCAGTGTTCACAACCCAGATTCTCCACCTACAACCTGGGTGAGTGAATTACTATCTACGCCTCTGTTTCCTTTTCTCTAAAAAGGGGGAGAATAAGAGTACCTTCTTCGGGGCGCCTGGGTGGCTCAGTTGGTTAAGCAACTGCCTTCGGCTCAGGCCATGATCCTGGAGTCCCAGGATCGAGTCCCGCATCAGGCTCCCTGCTGAGCAGGGAGTCTGCTTCTCCCTCTGACCCTCCCCCCTCTCATGCTCTCTCTCTCTCTCTCTCATTCTCTCTCTCAAATAAATAAAATCTTTAAAAAAAAAAAAGAGTACCTTCTTCATAGGGTTGTTACGAGCTAATTTATATATAGTTCTTAGAACAGTGCTACCACAGAAAAGGTGCTCCATAAGTGTTAGCCATTTGTATATGTAATTCAAGTGACAGATTTGGGTGACCAGTTGCCATATATCTGGAGAAGCTCAGCCAAGATGTTGAAGAGTTTGGAAAATATTTCAGGCAAAAACAGCAGAGAGGATGGAGGTGTAGAAGAGAGAAAGAGGAACATGGCAGTTGCCCTTGAAATCTGTATTATGGCAGAAAAGGGCATAGGTTTATTCTCTTGTCACAGCAGTAGTAAGAACTAATAACAAGGGAAAACAGGCAGATTTCTATTTATAGAAAGAATTTCCAAAGTAGAACTCTTCCAGCAGTAGTAGAAAGAACTAAGAACAAGGGGAAATAGGCAGATTTCTATTTGTAGAAAGAATTTCCAAAATAGAACTCTTCCAGAAGAGGAGTAGTTAACTTCAACCAGGAGGGAGTATTCTATGCCCAAGCCCTGAAGATACAGCAGGATGGTGTCCAAGCATCAAGTGGTCTGGGTTAGGAGGTCAGCCTGCCCTACTCTATGTCCCAGTCTTAAAAATAAGTTCAAAATGTTCAGCATTACTGTTTTATTGAACAAACAAAATAAGAAAATAACAATAATAGGACTTGAAATAGTTTACAAAGCAATTCCACCTTCAGTGTTCCAATAAAACCATACCCTACAAGATAAGTCTTTTTCCCATCTTATTAATGGACTCTGAGACACAGAGAGGTAAACTGACATAACCAGAAGCCACACCATGAGGGTCTTGTGATAATTGTTCAAGGTTTTTTTTCCCTGCTGTACTGTGTGTAGCTAGGCAAAGGTTACAAGTGAACTTAATCTAGGAAGTAGGGCATAGGCCAGACAAGGACATCAAGATGGTGTGTCTGTAAGTTCACAGAAAATTACCTCTAAGAATTCTAGCTAGGGCCTTCTACGTTGGAGAGGTTCCACCAGGGCTTTGGAATTTGGGTAGCAAAAGAATCTTCTTTATGAAACTGTTACCTTAAAAATAGTAAATAGAAATCTAATTTAGACGCAAAACAATCATTTAAAACAAAACCTAGTTATTGGATGCTTAATATGAGTTAAATATTTAATTATGTCTCTTTTGTAATTGATGGGTTTCCATACATTACATGATAAACTAAGTTTCTAGGACATAAAATATTTTAATTTGTTCACATTTCAAAAATCACTCACATACACACAAATTCCAGTATGGTCCATAGGTAAAGAAATAATTACTTTATAAGGTTATTCTTAGTTTAGCGTATACTTTCCCATCCATCATAACAACCAAATTAAAACAATGTGAGAGGTATTGTCATCCTTAATTTTATGGTCAAAGACCCAAAAAGGGCTTGTGCAAGGTCCCCCACATAACTAGGACAAAACCACAAAACCAAAACCTGCTGACTTCGCATTTAAAGCTTCTCTCACCACAACAGAGCCATGGTACAGTGACATGAGTAATCTCTAGCAAGCTAGGGTTGATACCTGGAACTACTCAACTCTCAGTGCAAATCTGTCAGGTTCCCATGTCTCTCAGAGTTCTTTGGCCATGTTCCGACAGCACTCATCTCACTAGGCTCTGCTGCCCTACCCAAGGGTATGAGACTGGTTTTCTCCATGCCAGGTAGATGGGCAGGGCTCTGAAAAAGAAATGTGAGCTTCCACATGCACGGAGAAAGGTGACTCATGGCACTGAGAAGAAGAGGCTGAGAGGAAGCCTGACAAGGGCCCAAGAGGACCGTTATCTTGGTCAATTCACAAGGCCACAGTCTAGCCCCTCCCTTCTCGGGCTCATAAATTCTTACTGTCAAAGCCACAGATTTGACTGGACCCAGAGCACTGACTCACTCTAACAATGCTCACAGACACATTCATCAAATTGGCTGCCAAATCTGCTAATTCACAAGGAAACTAATTGTCAAGTGGATGGATGCTTGTGTCAGCCTGACCAGCTGTGGACAGGCTGCGTGGAGAGCCAGATGACTGGCAGGCTCCTTCAGGAGTCTAGTCCTGATTAGAGTGAGGGAATTAACTGGGTGATCTAAATGCTTAACACTGTTGGGTCAGGAAAACATGGTGATGCTTCCATTCACCATGGGGTGGACCTTTCAGGGTGAAAGAAAAATGGAGGCCAATCTGATGGGACACATCGTTCCCGGGCCTGCTAAGATGGGGCACTGGCCACCTCTGTGACTTTTCTCTAGACACATCCAATCTCAGCCAAATCCTTTGTGACAGACACACTTCTGAATTGTATTTCTTAATGTCGTTTGGTTGTAACCAGGACTAATTCTGGCCTGTGAATCATTCTGATTTCACCCCACTCAACACTAACACTTTCAGTGTTGATTCCTGAGTGTAATTCTCAGGGGGCAATCTGAGTCCCTTGTTTCCAAGTCTGCGGTGAGAAGACACTCATCACTGTCACCCCATGTCAGGGCACTCTGACTCATCTGATATGCTTTTGCAGAAAGTAAAAAACAAACAAAAAAAAACTTAAAAAATTCTTATTAGAAAACCAATATAAGCACCATATAGGAAAATTAGAAAACACATATACACTATTATATATATATATATGTTTTAAATCCTAATTTCATTGACTTAGAGATAACCATTCTTGATATTTTGGTGCATATTCTGCCAATTCTCTTTACATACATACCTTAATAAAATAATATTTTAGAAGTTGTTTTTCACTAAATATATTGTCAACATCTTTACGCGCTAACAAATTTAATTCTAAAACATCATTTAAATGACTGCCTGATTTTTTTTTTTTTTTTTTTTGAGAGAGAGCAGGGATAGGGGCAGAGGAAGAGGGATAAGCGGACTCCCTGCTGAGCACAGAGCCTGCTGTGGGGCTCAATCCCAGGACCCTGACATCATGACCTAAGCTGAAGTCAGACAGTTAACCAACTGAGCCACCGAGGCACCCCTGATATTTCATTGTATAAAGCATCAAAATTATTTGAGAAATCCTCAATGGTTGGATAGGCTGTTTCCAACTTTTGTTCTTAGAGTAGTACTGCAATGAAAATCCTTATTATTAATAAAAATTATATTTTAATAAACTTTAAAATGTTTAATTTAATATTTTAATAAACATTTTATTTTAGAATTTAATGTTTACAGAAAAGTTGCAAAGACAGTACAGAGGGTTCCCATGTACTCCACACCCAGTTGCCCCTAACAATAACATCTTACGGTACCGGTACCACGGTACAGTTGTCATAACTAAGAAACCAACACTGTTACATTATTATTAACTAAGCTCCATACTTTATTCGGATTGTATTAGTTTTCCACCCATATCCTTTTTTCTGTTCTTGGATCCAATCCAACATAACACATTGCATTTAGTATACCTAAATTTTTATGCACACCTTTATCACTTCCTTTCATGCCTGGAAGTGGAAAACTAAACTCCTGGAGGTACTGGACCCAAGGGCACACATATTTTTCAATTCTTTGATATGTATCACTAAATTACCCACCAGAAATGTTGTACCAACACACATTTCCCCAACAACGCGTTAGAATGCCCATTACATGCTGATGACACTGTTCTGTAAAGCAGCTTTGAACCCTATTATAACATCACACCAAAGTCAAATAGAAAAAAACCTAATTAGGGTCAAGGGCCCCATCTCTCTGCTGATATGGCTTGGTTCAGAAAAGTTTTAGCATATATGCAGACTGGTGAGCTGCCTGTTCTCTAAGCAATCATCCCAAATCTTGCTTGATAGATCTCTAAGCCTTGAATAGATATCGACTAGTGGTGAGCCTAAAGGTCAGTGCATGGCCTGGCAAGTGCCCCACGGAATTCTTTTATGTTTCCGAGACAGCGATCTTCAGGACATCTCTGTAGGCACTTAAATGGGGTAAAGATCAACTTGGTTTAATACACCAACTTTCAAACTTTTTTAACCATGATCCCTACTTAGAAACATATTTTGCACCCCCTGAAAAATTATTTACCTTACTATTAGCAATGCCCTCTGAAATTTTCCATTCTATTCTATTCTATTTCAATGTATAAACTTGCAAGCACTGAACTTGGCTGTTTAATACAGTAGCCACCAACCACATGTGGCTAATGGGAATTTGAAATGTGGATTCTGAATTGAGGTATGCCTAAAGTGCAAAATAAATACCAGGTTCTGAAAACTCAGTACAAAAAAAATGAATGTGCATGATCTCCTTAATAATTTTATATTAATTACATGTCATAAAGATAATATTTTATATAATGGATTAAATAAAATATATGATTAAAAGTAACATCAATTATTTTGTTAATATAGCTAACAGAAAATTTTAAGTTACATATGTGGCTTACATTATATTTCTCCTGGGCAACAGGGCACTAAACTAATTTTATGATCTACTAATGAGCTGCAACTCAGTTTGAAAAACACTGCTCTAGTGGGCTCTGGATTCCTGACCAGAAACAAATGCAGAGGTAAGTTACCATATCCCCAACACACACACATACCCAGCCCACCTTTCTGAGAGCTAGATGCCTAGGGACTGGGCCAGGATTCTCCTTGAAAAATGTTTTTTAGTCTGTTCCAATGTCCAGAAGAATGGATGGCCTATGTTCGAAGTTCTACTCCATAGATCATGCCTACAACAGTTTAGAATTCACTAGACATTTCTGAAAAAATTCGGTCTTCTCATCAATATATTTTGAAGATCTGAACACCTCCTTTAAAAGAAGTTGATACCTAATAATTTATGTTTCAGTGATAGAGATATCCTCAAGCAGGCATTGTTAAGCTATTTTGTTGTTAACCGTTATTGGCTGATACAGATAAAGCTTGCTAACTGGCTTGTGGGGAAAGATAGGATCTTTGGGATATGTTGATGTTAAGATCTAAAGCAGAACATTGCCGATTTTTACTACGTATCATTTAATTTCTAGTAAATTTGCATATTTATAAATTCTATTTTAATAATGCCCTATTTCACTATAGAGTCGAAAGTATAGCAGAAAATACCTTACAATAGTACTAAATAATACCATATGGAATACTGGAAATTTGCTGAGAGAATAGATTTCAGGTGCTCTCATTATACACAGAAAAATGGAAACTATGTGAGAAGACACGTTAATTAGCTTGATTTTAGCAATCATTTCATCCTCTATATGTATGTCAAATCATCATGTTGCACAACTTAAATATATATAATTTTCTGTAAAGACTTTGTAAAGTCCTTATAAAGACTTAAAAAAGAAAATATACAAATGCCCTAACATCAGTAATATAAAATAGGTCATTTTATTTTTATAACCTCTTTATAAGCTAAGAAGGGACATATACAGAGAGACTAAAATGGCATGTACATTATTTGTTCAGTAAGTCTCACCTAAGAGAGATTTTCCTAGTTCAATATCTCTATGTCTCTGAAATGAAAGGAAATGAATAATTCAGAGTATACTTGGATCCAATCACTAGATGCCCTTCTGCTCTAGAGTAAACACTGCCAAGGTCATCAAGTGGTTAACCTGATGAGCATAAACATGTTAGCTTCATTAATGTACTTATTAACCTTATTAATAAGCTTGTTAACCACTTTCCCTTACAGATATTTTATGCTATTGACGAAATGTGTCTTTTTTATTTTAAAGCTTTGTTTAGTCATGGAAGTTAGCACAGGCTCACGTAAGCATATGAGCCATCTAGAGACGTGAAGGTGTAGAGCTACATTGCCACAATATCGTAATGACCACAGTGCTGCAGATGTAATCAGATTGCTCCTGGCTTATGAGGTCTTGGAAGGATGGGGCACCATTTGTCCTTTTTTAAATAAAAATAAACTGAAATAAAACTGAATTATTTTCTTTATACATATTATGTAACCCTCTTATTAAATTTTTCCTGAATTTTATCATTTCTGTCATTCCTACATGTTACATAATTTTTCTGTTCCCATTTCTAATTCATTAATATTCATAATTGGAACTATTTTTTAATAAGTTAAATTATTTTGCATAAGGTATACATTTATACATCCCTCTAGATGGTAAGCTCAGAAGATCTTGTCTTTCTCCCCTCCTCAGTTCGGCACAGAAAAAGCACTCAGTCAATACCGGCTGAATATAAAGACTCTGGAATGAAGACTTGGGTTGTGTGTCTCCTCCTCACTGGCTTCTGCTTCCATTTCAGGTGTTCTTGGGGGAGAGTGATGTTTCGGCTCACACAAGCAAGGCTCTATTCTATCCCCATATCACAGCACGGAGTCATGTCCCAACCACCTCCCTCCATTGTCAGTTAGCAAATGGAATGACTTCTGTGTGCTGTGGGCCCCGCGCTATGAAGTAGGGAGAAGGCCGAGATGAGTCAGGCATGCTGTCTGTCTTCAAGAGACTCACAGACACTTCAGCGAGAGAGAGGATGAAGGAGACGAGCACACACCCTGTGCTCTGAGGTGATCACTAACTGAGCCCGGAGACAGGCCATTATGTAGGGGAGCAGAGGCTTCTGGGACTGGGCTCAGACTAAGTGAAAGAATAGGCACGGCGACAGCCATACACAGAGGCCAAGAGTGAGGAGGGAAGCACAGAGATGGATGGGTTTCAGAAGATGCCACGTTCTCAGCTCTCCTAACTTTATCTAGCCTCAACGCACAGGTCTGTGAGGAGGATGAATGGGCCGGGTGGCTGGGAAGCTGGCCGGATGACAGGGAGGCCCTCCTGTGTGATGAAAGCCTGGCTCAGGTCTGGCTGCAGGTTGAGACCCATCCACAGGCCTTTCCTGGCCTCTGGGTGTGAGAGGAATGGGGAGAGGAACAGTGTGGGGAGTTAATAGCCGGTGTGGGGGTACAAATCTGGAGGCATAAGGACAGAAAAGAAATGGCCTTATAGACACAGATCACACAAAGGCTGCCCACGGGCTCAGGAGTGGAAAACAGGAAGAATTGTGGAGAAATCCGGAGTCTGAGAGGAGAAGTTTCAAGCTGAAAAGACAAAGGTAGGATTGAGGAGTGTAGAGGGAGGGTCTTGCAGGAGAGGGAAGATGCTGCACTGGTGTTCTGAGGCTGCAGTGAGGCACCACGACCCCTATTTCCTACACATACGCAGAGAATTCAGACTATGCTTCCCAGCTCTTGTGAACTTTAGAGGGAGCTGTGAGGCCTCGAGCTGCCACAGGAAAGGGTGAGCTGGGGACTTGGGGCCAGGTCTCTGTTCTCTCTTTGGTGTCTAAAGCCAGGTGGCCACAGGAGGTGACCCTGACCTCAATCATGAGTCAGCCAACTCTTTCAGGTCACCACACACTTGTGAACGTGCCTTCCTGTCTGGGCTGTGGTTTGCCTTTACTTGATAGAGAGAAACTGAAGTGGAAGGAAAAGGCAGGATTTTATGCTTCAGAAATTTCCATGTCACATACAACAGGTAATTGCTCAAGGACACCAAAAAGGAAGTCAATCTGCAAAATCCACAGGTCCTTCAAGAAACAGAGCTGGGGATATGCCTCCATATTTTTGAATTTTGAGTGACTCAAGGCAAAATGCACAGGAAAAGCTTATCTGTCCACAGGTAGGAGAGAAAGAAAGGAAAGAAAGGAAAGAAAGGAAAGAAAGGAAGGAAAGAAAGGAAAGAAAGGAAGGAAAGGAAGGAAGGGAAGGAAGGAAGGAAGGAAGGAAGGAAGGAAGGAAGGAAGGAGGGAAGGAAGGAGGGAAGGAAGGAAGGAAGGAAGGAAGGAAGGAAGGAAGGAAGGAAGGAAGGGAGGGAGGGAGGGAGGGAGGGAAGGGAGGGAAGGGAAGGAAGGGAAGGAAGGGAGGAAAGGAGGAAGGGAGGAAGGGAGGGAGGGAGGAAGGAAGGAAGAAAAGAAAGAAAAAGAAAAGAAAGAAAAGAAAGAAAAGAAAGAAAAGAAAGAAAAAAAAAGAAAAGAAAAGAAAAGAAAAGAAAGAAAGAAAGAAAGAAAGAGAGAGAGAAAGAAAAGTAACAGCTCATATGCTTTTGGCTTCTGTGTGCTATCATTAATCATTTTCGTAGGAATGGAGGATAGTTTCCTTGCTGTAAGAGGAAAAGAGAAACAGATTCCTTTGACCAATGTGCTACCCAGATGTTCACCAGACCCCAATATCTTCCCCCCCACACACACTTGATTTGGAAAAGTGAAAGCCAAGATGGCAATTGAGGGGAAGTGGCTCCTGAAGACAACATCACCAATCACTTCTCAGATGTGGCAACAGTCACCCTCTGCTGGGGGAAGGGGATTACATGACATCCTGAGAGATTTCAAGAGGAACATCCAGCCATCTTCTGACAGAAGCCATAGAGGTATTTGGTGGATCAGCCGTGAGTTAAATCACCTCATAAAATAGAGAGAGTTTTGTGTAAGGCTTGTTGCCTGCAGGAGTAGCCCCAACCTGGAAACGCCTTGACACATCCCAGCCACACATGGCTGCCCACTGCATCATGTACAGTATTTTTGAGGAGTTCCATGCCACAAGGAAAAATTAAGTCAGATACTTGGTGCAAATAATTCTGGAAGCTTCAAATTAGAGAGACAAAGGTGAGACATAATGACTGCGAGTTTCAACAAAATTGACCTAATTCTGAAGAGAGTGAGGACTGCCTCTTTATTTTTCACCATGGATTTCTCAGATCCTGAGACTCTTTGGGTCTCAATAACTGTTATCATTTTCCTTTTGATTAACTCATATTTTTACTTACATAAGTGTTTGTAAATGAAAACCTTATATTACCATCTTAAATGGAAAATAAATATTCCTTGCCATGTGTAGAGGAAAACCATGAAAAATAAACACAGTGACAACAGAGACATTATGAAGTTCATTCCATAGAAAGGGTGACCTACAGATTTTTTTGCCTTGGATTTGCTTTTGTCTCATTTAAAAACAAATGAATAAATAAAGATGATTAGTAAGTAATGGAGAGGTGATAAGGACATTTTGGCTCCACATCTCCGTGGCTAATCAGAAGGCTGAAGAATTAAAGAATGCCTCTCACTACGAGAGTCAGTCGTACTTAGCATTGTAACCAGATACCTCACCAAAACGACCCAGGTGCCACCAGGGATACAATCCCTCACTTTGGAAAACACCAGACTAGATGGTCTTTAAGGGCCTTGACCTCTGACATTCAGTAATCTTGGTTGTTATAGTGATGTCTTTTAGATTACATCATCAATAAAATTATCAATGTGAGACAGGTGAGACTATATGGAACAAATCTCAGAAGTAACGAAACTGACTTCTTTGCTTGACTTTGGAAAAACAGTCTTACACCCTTGCAGCTAAACTCCTTAGCCGTGCATCATACAGTGAGGCCCCATTATGCTTTACCAAGTAATTACATGGATCTGGGTTTCCCCAAACTATGGCTGTTTAGGAAATGAGCCTACAAAGCACAGGTACTTTTTCTATACTCAAAAGCAACATTTTCATGAAAACTGATGGGTAAATAAACTGGGCTACCATATATCTTTCTCTAAATCTTTCTCTTGAGAGAGAGTATAATGTTTCTGGAGTTTAGTTCTTCCCTGGGTTATTGCCAATAAAGTGAAAAATGTCCTGCTAATAAAAGCAAGATAGGCACAATGGTGGGATTTCGGAAGGAGGGTTCTGGAGAACGGACTGAATTCATAAGTGTTTTATCCAAGATAATCCAAGAGAAAGAAGCCACAGTTGGGAGAATCTGTGGTCAAGAGACAAGCTGAATTATTATCCAGGGAAAACCAGCTGTGAGTATTGGGGGAAAATTTTAATGGGAGGCTGAGCAGTAAGATGAATTAGGGAGAAAGAATTGAGAAGTAAGGAAGAAGGAGCCACTGGTGGTTCAGAAGCTAAGTTGAAGAACAAGACCTAGTACCAAAATGTTTCATCTATATGGCACCTGGTACTTACTGCCAAGGCAAGCATGTGAGCAAAGAAAGAGCCACTTCAAAATTCATAGACAGTATGTGTGTTCAGTATACTTACATGTCTATAAACATGCATGCATCCATCCATGCACATGGACCCTTTGCATTCCTCACTGTGGGAGGCTGTGCTGATGGAATGCAGAGGTGAACAGAGCGTAGATCAGGATGCTGAGAAGGAAAGAAAGAAACAAGACAAGGGAAACCATAGCACTCAAGGCAGACAGGGTCCAATAAGCCAAGAAAGGTACAGAAATTGCCATGGGAAGGAGGTCGGGGAAGAATGGGGGCCACAGCTGGCTGGGGTGGGGCAGGGTAGGACGGGGAATGCCTAGAGTTCTCCGAGTATCTCCACGTCCATACAAATACAATAAAAAGGAGGGATTTCCCTGAAAGTGGAATCTTTAAGCGGTATTAGGAAGGATTAGGGGAGGCCAGGATATGTGAAACAATGGGGGAAGGCAGGGAGTTTTGAGGCGGAGAAAACAGCTTCAGCAAAGGCAGGGAGACAATTATTTACAGCTTCCTAGATGTTTTCTAACCACAGAAACCAAAGCGTAAAGAATCTGTCAGCACATTCAAGGATCGCTGCCTGAATCTTGAAAATTTATAGGCAACTGACACAAGAGGGTTGAACAAGTCCACTGATTTTATCATGGTACCTGCAATCTTACGTGGAGAGCAAGAGGCAAATGCTTTGAAAAGACTTTTCTTAGATTCTGCAATTTGAAAATTCTTTTGCAATAAAATACCTTGATGTGTTTACAAATCCCATATTACAGTAAAGTGATCCCTTCTGGACCAGACATTGGGAGGTGGGGGAGTAATATCTTGAATGGAAAATTGGGAAATTCCTGGAAAAATAAAAACTTAAATGATATTTTAAGGCACTTGGTTATCTGGTCACATGTTTAAACCACAGCTGGCCTGGACACCTTTCAGTCCCCAAATATTGCAAGGTAGCAGAGCTTACTTCTACAGTTGGCAAATTCTTCTCCTGAATGACATTAGTGCATGGCAACTAATCCTCTCGATATCAAGAGGTGAAATAAAAAGAGGAAAATGTTGATCTTTAGAGAAACATCTTAGGAAAAAGGTAAATAAAGAGCATCTTCTAAACTCTGAAATAAAAGTGCTTTTTTTGTAACTGAAGTATAATTAACATACAGTGTCATATTAGTTTCATGTGCATAATATAATGATTTAACAATTCTATACATCACTTAGGGCCCATCACAGTAAGTGTATTCTTAATCCCCTTTATTTATTTCACCCATCCCCCCAGCCACCTCCCCTCTGGCAGCCAGCAGTCTGTTCTCTGAATTTAAGAGTCTGGGTTTTCTTTGCTTGTCTCTATTTTTCTTTGTTTCTTTCTTTGTTTTGTTTCTTAAATTTCACAGGTGAATGAAATCATATGGCATTTGTCTTTCTCTGTCTGACTTATTTCACTTTGCATTATACCCTCCAGATCCAACTACGTTATTGCAAATGGAAAGATCTTATTCTTTTTTACGGCTGAGGAATATTCCATTGTATATATATATACTACATCTTCTTTATCCATTCATCTATGGATGGACACTTGGGCTGCTTCCATAATTTGGCTATTGTCAATAATGCTGCAATAAACACAGGGGTACACATATCTTTTTGAATTAGTGTTTTCCTTTTCTTTGGGTAAATACCCAGTAGTGGCATTATGGGATCCTATAACAATTGTATTTTTAATTTTTTTAAGGAAACTCCATATTGTTTTCCACAGTGGCTGCACCAGTTTGCATTCCACCAACAGTGCACGAGGGTTCCTTTTTCTCCGCATCCTCACCAACACTTGTTATTATTGTCTTTCTGATTCTATCCATCTGACAGGTGTAAGGTGATACCTCACTGTAGTTCTGATTTGCCATTCTCTGATGATTAGTGATGTTGAGCATCTTTTGACATGTCTTTTGATCACTTGCATGTCTTTGGAAAAATATCTAATCAGGTCCTGGAATGTCTAGTCAGGTCCTCTACCCATTTTTAATCAGATTATTTGGTGTTTTTGGATGTGTTGCAGAAGTTCTTTATATATTTTAGATATTGAGCCCTTAACAGATATATCATTTGCAACTGTCTTCTCCCCTTCAGTGGGGTCCCTTGTCATTTTGTTGATGAATTTTTTTTAACTTTTATTTTAAAATGAAGCAAATGAGACTCAAAGAAATTAAGTAAATGGCCCAAGTTCATTGGGAAGGAAGATTAGAATGCATCACCACTAGTTACCTTACACTCTTTTACTCAAGTAATCCTCTTGGCTCTCCCTCCCTGTAACTTTAACTCTGGACCTAGAGCCCCCTATGCTTACCCCTCTCCTCTCCCTTGGATCTGCAAGCTGGCTCTGAACTCTACTTCCGGGAGAATTCCTTTCACCTTGCCACCCCCAGAAGATATAACTAGTTGTAGAAAATCTTGCTCTTCTCCCTGTCTTCCCCATCTTAGTAAATGGTATCACTATTAGGTACCTAAAACTAAAAAACTTAGGAGGTATTCTTGATTTCCCTCTTCCCCTCCTATATATTAGCTTCCTATAGATGACATGACAAACGTATCACAAACTTAATGGCTTAAAAGAACATATATTTATTCTTTCACAGTTCTGGAGGCCAAAAGTCCAAAATCAGATGTTGGCAGGGTTGGTTCCTTCTGGTGGCTATGAAGGGGAATCCATTCTATGCCTCTTCTACCTTCTGTTGGCTGTGGGCAATCCTTGGCCTTCCTTGACTCACAGATGCATCACTCTGATTCTGCTTCTATCTTCACATGACCCTCCCCTCTGATCTGTGTGTCTGTCTCCTTTCTAAGGACATTCATCTTTAGATTTAGGACTTACCCTTATCTAATCTCATCTCAAGATCCTTATCTTATTACATCTGCAGAGACACTTATTCCAAATAAGGTACATTCAGAAGTTCCAGGTGGACATATCTTTTAGAAGCCACAATTCAACCCAGTATGCCCTCCTTCCCCATCAAATTTGTTCTAAGTCCCACTGGGGACTTAGGACTACTTCCACCATATATTCAATTATCTTTTCCTTCTCTCCATCTTCTTTACCACCATTCAGGGCAACACCACCATCATCATTCCCTGGACCATTTCTACAACATCCTAACTGGATTCTCTGACTCCACACTCAGACCTTTCCATCCATCCTCCCCATCACAGCCTAAATGATGTTTTTCTATTCATCTCTTATCACTCCCCTACTTAAAACTCTCTCACTAACGAGAATAAAACCCAAACTCTTCACCACAGCCTCCTGACATAGGAGTGACTATAATATATGCTCAAGGTAACACTTTAAAACTATACGGCTTTTTCATGATTTAATTTCAATTTAGAAACACCTGACAATGCATGTAATTTAAGAGGGAAAAGAAGAATGCAAAAATACATAACATAAACAAATAAAAGAAATACCCATCACCTCCAAATGTTGGTACCAGTATTAGCTGCAAACAGAAGGGGGAGAGTATCCTGGATCTGCTTTTCTACCTTTGACATATTGCTCATTGATTTTATGCCTGAACATCTCTTTTTCCTGCAATTTTTTCCTGTAATTTTTTAGGCACAACTAGATCATGAAATCAACTCATGAGTTCAAAAGCTCTCTATAATGGGTTCCTAGTGCAAAGACACTTTGTTGTTGTTTTTGTTTGTCTGTTTTTTGTTTTTAATGTGGCTCAACTAGCTAATTGCAGTCAAATAGAGGCAAAGGTGTTAACGGAGTCCCTCCGTGGCCTGTTGCATGGGATCAATGATGGATACTCTCTGGGATCCTGATGTGCATACAACCCAGGCCCCGGTCATATGGAGCCTGCTCTCTGGACAGGAAGGTGGGCACTTGGATAAGACAGAAAACAAAACAGCATGAAATAAGTACACCCAAACCAGGACTATGGGAATGCAGAGGAAGGACTGACTATTCCTGAGTAAGAGAATCAAGAAAAGATTTGTGACAAGGGTGATGTTTAACCTCAGCCTAGAAGGATGTCTATGAGAAAGTGAGGAGGGTGTTGCTGGCCAGCATGAGTGATGACAAAGGTGCCTGACTTGAACATCATGCTCACGAACCTGGGCTTTATTCTGTACACTGTGGACATACCACAAAGTACTGTGAGAAGGGATAGGATGTGAAGAGAGCTTTGCTTCTGAAAGCTCACACTGGTGCCTGTGCACAGGGTGAATGAGAGACAGGGCAGAGAGGCTGGTTAAGGAGCTCCACCATAATCCTGAGAAGACATGAGGGGCCCTGACCAAGCTGGGGATAGAAGGACTGTAAGAGACTTTAAGAAGGGAAAATCAACAGAGTTGAGAACTGACTGGAGGTGGAAAAAGAAGTGGAAGGAAGAATTCAGATGATTCTGAGCTTTAGAACAGTAACTAGAAGGAATTTTGTACTTTTCATTAAAATTGGAAGCAAAAAAAAAATTGGGAGGGGAAAGATAATTTTGCTCTGGGTCATCCTGGCCTTGTGCTCATTATTAATTGGATAGAATACCAGAGCCAAACATCAGCTTTTGCTCTGACTGCTGGGAATGGTAACAGTCTCTTTTTTTTCAAATACTTAATACTTAGCACTCCTCTTAGAATAGGTCTGTTACCCATACCTTCAATGACTGGCTCTAATATCAGTAGTTACAGGGGCTGTGGAGCTCACCACCATATGTCTGACAACTTCTCCTATCCCAATACATTAATTAACCCCTCTCCATCATCCCCAAAGAAGGCAATGAGAGGCACAAAGAATGCAAAACATAAAGAACACAAGCATTAGAATCAGATAGGACAGGCCTCCAAAACTAACTTCTTCACCTCCCAGCTGCATGACTTTGGGCAAGTTTCTTAAATGGGTCTGTGAATGCTAAGGCTCTAAATACAACTGGGCTTTGTATTCTCCATCATAAGAGGAGCAGGTAGAGATGGCTTCTGTGACCCCCAAGGTTGCCTTCACAGTGGACATTGGCTTCCTTCATTCTACGTTTATCATAACAGCATCTTTGACATCAGCTGCCAGGAGAGCAGACCAAACTAGCCCCACACAGGGCAGCAGGGGCTGGGGAGGATTTATCAGTTGATTCTAGGCAGTGAGAGAAGCCAGAACATAGAGATCAGGAATGAGCTGCTCTCTCAGCAATCACAAAACACTGGCTCTGTATGTGCGTCTGGGGAGCATCTCACTTGGAATGGGTCATTGTTATCATCATAATTAATATCTTACATCTGTACAATGTTTTACAGTTTTAAGACACTTTCATGTTCATTATTTGATCATAGCAGAAGCTCTCAGAGCTACAGATTTTTATCCCCATTTTACAGTTGTGAGTAATAATTATGATTATGCATTAATATAATATGGCAGTTACATTAATTGTTAATTAGTTACTGTGTTCCACACCTTGTGCTAAAAGCTTAGCTTGCACCATCTCATTTAATCCTCACAACTCCAAGTGGAAGGTGAAGCTAGTATCCCTGTTTCACCAAGGAAGAAACTGAGACGCTGAGAAGTTGTCACTGGCACAAGTCCCTACACAAGGTTGCACTGACTCCAGAGCTCTCTGCATCAAGCACTGACCAGATTGCTCCTCTAGGAGTAGCAGAAGGGAGCACAGTGTGGTTAAGAGCTGCTTCAGAGGCGACAGGCTTAGTAAGTGCAGATCTGCAACTCAATCCACTTAACTCTAGACCTTATGTTATCCCTTCGGCTTCCACATGTGCTTGTTAGAACAACATAGTAAAGACCAATTCCTGTTACCGATGCAGAAGATGATAGTACAAGAGGTGACCACTGGGCACCCGTGAACTCCTCTTAGGTATTACTCATCTCACAGTCTGTACTTACGCCCTCATGGATGCTGCAGCTGAGGGCTGCCTGCATTGGGACAGCTGCTTCTTCCATTTGACCTCTAGCTAACCCCCCCTTGTTTCACTGGGTTTTGTGGTCCACGATTTCAGCCGCATTCTCATGAATGCCCCACTTAGTTGACCCCCACAGCCCCTCCATGAGCCCTGCCAAGTGCAAACCCAGATATTGGTCATTCTTCCCAGTCTTCTTGATGTCTACAAACATTTCTAATGATGCAATCTCAACTAGTTTCTGTTTTGTCTTGATTGCCCTATGGAGGCCATGGCCTCTAAGGGGGTATCTGAGTGCAATGCCCCCCTACATGGGCTCTTTGCATTCCTTCTCTTTGCCCATCCATATGCCCCCATGACACAAGGGCAATCCCTCTACAACACAGATCTGACTATGCCATATCCCTGCTCAAAAACCTTCAGTGACTCCTAGTTGCATAAGAATATATTCCAAACTCCTCTCCCCATATTGATTGATTCAGAACTTGATCCCTGCCTTCTTCCCTTCTGCTCCTACCCACTACCATCACTTCACATATTCCTCATGGGCCCTACATTTTCTTGCCCCGTGCCTCTGCTCAGGCTCTTACCTCTGCCTACGACGTCTTTCCCTCGTGCTTAAATCTGGCCATCATTTGCCAAGGTCTATTTCAAAATACCTCCTTCCATCAATTCTTTCCAAAACACTCTTACAATCCTTTCTTCCTCATGATTTTCCCAAACATGTTATTTGCACTTATTATAGTATTTACTACAAACTGTGCTGTGTTAGAATTTTTTTTATGAACAACAGTCAGACATGTGTCTATATATACCCCTCCCCTTGATTGAGAGTAGCTGGAGAGAAGGGATTAGATATTCTCTGCTTTCATCTTTCTTTTCACACATAAAATAATGCGTTATGCAATATTGAGCCTGATGAGGCAGGAGGTAGTAGATGGAAAGATAAAATGTCAGCTGATAATTGATGACCATGAACCAACAGGTCCTAGCAGAGAAGTGGCTCATCCACTCTCGGTTTCTTTCCATCCCTACACTAAGCCCAGGGTCCTGGGTTGTCTTCAGGGAAATACCAGGGCTGGTGGGGGATGAGCACTGATCCCAGGTCCCTTCCTCTTCATTGCCACCCCAGCTTCTACTGCTTCTCACTGACTCTGGCCACTGTGTAATTACTGATGGTGTCTTGGAAACTGGCACCTAATAGGCAGCATTTTAATCACCAAGCCAGGCAGGACTCCAAGGCAGACTCTCACTTCTGTCCCCTGTTGATGAGCCCTAGCTGAACAAAGTGATCACTACATGAGGAAGTACATAAGGTACTAAGTGGAAGTGTTAGGAGTTCTTTCTCTCTCTCTTTTTTAATTCAAAATGGGCCAACAACATTGGTGGCATTCTAAAGAATCTCTTCCCCTTATTCTGAATTTTAACATGGAGAAAAGTGGTGATCTTACATCTCACCCATCTCATTTTAAAAATGCAGAAACTGGGGCACCTGGGTGGCTCAGTTGGTTAAACGTCTGCCTTCGGCTCAGGTCATGATCTCAGGATCCTGGGATCGAGCCCCGCATCAGGCTCCCTGCTCCGCAGGAAGCCTGCTTCTCCCTCTCCCTCTGCCTGCCGCTCTGCCTACTTGTGCTCTCTCTCTGTCAAATAAATAAATAAAAATCTTTAAAAAATAAAAAAGTAAAAAAAAATGCAGAAACTAGGGTACAAAATAAGGGACTACATCTGTCAGGATCTACTCAGGAAAACAGACCCCAGGATAGCTCCAGAAGAAATTAGTCACAGAGTTTTCAGAAGAGCCAAAAAGCCAGGTACAGAATAAAAAGTCAAACTAGAGATTATCAACGGCTAAAAGCCACCACCATCCCAAGGGCTAGAGGAACAAAGGAAGGAAGTGGAGTCACCAAAAGACAACTGGAACCAAGGCAGGGCTGCCTGGCAAATGGGGACCACAAGAAGGAGAGGTTATCAGATGGCAGCTAGAATGTGCAGGAGACTCAGCTACTGTTGGCGACACTCGCCAAAGCAGGGAGAGGAGGAGAGAAATACCCTGGCTTCCCCCCTCTCCTCCCTCCAATCTCTCACCAGTGCCTCCTAGCAGCTGATCTAGCCAGAAGCCAGATGGTAAAGGTTCTTAGAAATGGCACTCGTGGGGGTCAGTCCCCTATAACACAGAACAGAGCAAAGAAAGAACAAGAAAACGATCTGAGACCAAAGTGGCAAATGAATGGTACAGGGCCTTCCCAATGTCCGTTCTATGCTAATTCATCTACCCATCATTTCTTATGCTTGCTGCCTATGCCAATATTCTTGAGTTTGTTTTCTGCATCAAGCTCTGTGCCAGGCTCTGAGCACAGAAGATTTAAGTAACACACTGACTCTGCCCATCCTAGAGGGTCTCTAAGTCCTGAGGGGGAGAAAGAAGGAAACAACATTAAGGAAACCTTAATTTAATCAGTGCCATAATAGGAATTGGCAGTAAGGGACACGTGAGTGGACCCACAAGGATAAGTAAAGATTTTGCAGGGATGGAGACTTTCCATGCACAGGAAACAGCATAAAGCAAAGGTGAAGAAACCTAAAAGTACATAGAGAATGCAGGGAGGAAGAAGTCATTTCAAGGGGCTAGTGGGTGGGATCTGTCCGAGAGTGGCAGGAAATGCACTGGAACATCAGCTAGGACCAAGAAGTAAAAGGTTCGACCATGGTAAGGTTCTGACTCTAGGGTATAGGCAAGAGAGCCCTCTGAGCGTCGTTACGTGAAAGAGCTTATTCTATATCAGAATAAGGACTAAAATAAGGGCACTTTATTCTAGTTTATTCTGTTCTAATTACACAACCCCTTTGGGTCTCTATTACTTGATTTTTCCAACATTTTTAATGAAATTTTTTCAAGCGTATATAAAAGTTGAAAGAAATCCATCATGCATATCCATGTTGTCCACCACTCAGATTCTCTGCTGGCATTTACTATGCTACCTTCATCACATAACCAACCCTCTAACCCTGTCTATCCATCCATTTATTTCTGATGCATTTTTTAAAAGATTTATTTATTTGACAGAGAGAGACACGGCAAGAGAGGGAACACAAGCAGGGGGAGTGGGAGAGGGAGAAGCAGGCTTCCCGTGGAGCAGGGAGCCCGATGCGGGGCTCGATCCCAGGACCCTGGGATACCCTGGGATCATGACCTGACCCGAAGGAAGACGCTTAACGACTAAGCCACGCAGGTGCCCCTCTGATGCATTTTAAGAAAAGTTACAGGCATAAGTACATTTTGCTTCTAAACACTTCAACAAGCATATAATTAACCAGAGCTCAATATTTGTTTTCAATTTTGGGTGTTAAATTTATATACAATGAGACGCACAAACCTTAAATGTACCTTTCAGTGAGTTCTGATGAACGTATTTCCCAGTGTGGCCTAGGCCCCTATCAGGACATAGAACATTTCCTTCACCCCAGAAAATCCCCTTATGCCTTTTGAGTCCTACATCCCAAAGGTAACCACTGTCCTGATGTTTTTCCACCCAAACAAACCTATTCTAGAGCTTCTTAAAATGGAATAACATCGTATGTACTCTTGTGAAAAAGTATATACTCTTGGTTCAACATAATGATTTTGAGATCCACCTGTGTTTTTGCATACATCGGTGTTACTTCTTTTTTATTGCTCAGTAATATTCCAACATGCCAGTTTATCTAGTCTCCTCTTGATGGACATCTGGGCTATTTTCAGTTTTGCTATTTGGAATGAAGCTACAGTTAATACTCTTATGCAAGGACGTTTATGGACTTTTATTTCTCTCATGGAAAGACCTAAGAGCAAGAGCGCTGGGTCACATGGTATCCACGATAATCACATTTACCTCACAAGGTGCTGTGGGCATGAAACGGGACGGACGACACATAGAAAGCATTTGGCACAGTGCCTGGCATGGAGAGATCGCTGTGATGATTTATGAGCAGCAGCATCATCGAAACTATTTTCTTGGTAATAATAACATAGAGTGATAACATAGGATTGTGCTGTCATGTTCTCCTGTGTCAGAGAACTTCAAGACTACTCTTCATAATCACTCACCAACTCTCTGTTCCATAGTTGAAGAAATTACAGAGACACAGTTGAAGTTGCCCACTTCAAGTCAGCATGAAACTAGTGGTATTTCTTGTTTTAACAGATGAATTATGTGGCCTTTCTTTGAAACGATAGCACAATTGCTCCCAAAAATGTCCTCCACAACTGATAGGTAAATATCTCCCATCACCTCTACATGCACAAAGTATCCATACACTGAATTTCAGCAGTAGGGAGTAACACAAAGAGGGAGAGCTCTGGAATTGGCTGCCCTGGTTCAAATCCTGGTCTGTCATTTGAAAGTATATCACTGGAGACAACTTAGTTTAACCTTTCTGAGCCTCACTTGCTCCACCAGCAAAACGGGTATACCAACATTTACCTCGTAGGATTATTCTGAGGCTTAGAAATAACGAATGCAGGGGTGCCTGGGTGGCTCAGTCGTTAAGCATCTGCCTTCGGCTCAGGTCATGGTCTCGGGTTCCTGGGATCGAGCCCCGCCTCGGGCTCCCTGCTCAGCGGGAAGCCTGCTTCTCCCTCTCCCACTCTCCCTGCTTGTGTTCCTGCTCTCGCTCTCTCTCTCTCTAATAAATAAATAAAATCTTAAAAAAAATTTAAAAAAAAAAGAACAAATGCAGAGCCTAGCACATGGTAGGGCCTCAATCAGTGTCGGCTACTAATGTGTATAAGGGACAGATGGAAATAAGCGGAAGTCTTTACAGCTGTGATAAATACACAATCAATTCATGAGTGACATCAACTCAGCAATGAAAAGCTGAGCATATTAGAAAGGGATGTGGCCATTTACTAGTATTACTTTGCTGATTCTCTTAGCAAGGAATTCACTTTCATTTCACTCTCAACCCTCTTCTCAAATGAAAAAAACATATGTAGCAACAGTCATTCATTCAACAGACATTGAATGAAGCCCTCCCTTACAGCTGGGCTGTGCTACGCAAAGGGTCCACCCAGATGGCAGGCCAAGTCTCTGGCCTTGAATTGCTCTCAGTCTACTGGAGGAGTCAGATGCATAAACCAAGGAAAGAGACTTGAATGCCGAGCGAAGGGTTGGATCCTTTCCTACTGTCAGTGGAGAGCCGTGGGATTTTGAGCAGCATCTGACATTCTTAAATTCATGTTTTAATAAAAAAAATAATCTGACCACAGAAGGGAAATAATGTGCCACCAGATCCCACCTGAAGAGTGAAGGACTTGAGATGAAATTGCTTGGGAAGGCTGTTGGCCACTTTTTGGGATTACCTCAGCTGAAAAGATCTCCTCGCACCCAGGGTCATGCTCTTTTCCTGAGGTGGCCAGCATCAGGCGTGTGATTGATGTGGGCTATAAAGGTCCAGGCCTGTCCCCCCGAGCTTGGACCAGCTCTGAAGGGTTATTATCTCATCTTGACAGCTCTTGGCAGGTCTGCTGAGGCTTCCACCGAGCCTGCATCCCAGGCTGAGCTCCCCTAGACCCGACCCTGCTTCCTTCCCACCCCTCCTCTGCCCTCCCCTCTCCACCTCTTCTCTCCCTTCCTTCCCTTCCCCAGGCGTTGATCCCAAGAACACTCTCTAATGTACCCCCTGTACACTAAACTAAATGTCAGTCTGCTTCCCAGGAAACCTAACGGAGGACAGTGGAGTAGATTGAAAAGAAAAGAGGGAAGAGACAAGAGGTAAGATCCTATTGGCCTGTGCTGTGCTTGCTCAGACCACACAGCCTGGACTGCCCAGGACAACCCTCTGCCCAGTCATAGACCCATCCGGCCACACGTTTCCTGTGGTTTTCCTAACTCCTGGCTGGTTTCCCGGCTCCAGGATTCACCAATATACTCCAGTGACCAAATTGAATGTTCGTGATTTTTGGAAAGCAGAAAGGAGAGTCTTCCACAGACAAGACTCAAAGAGAAGAAATCAGAGCTCTCACAGGGCAACATGGAATGATCGAGAGGATGGAGCAACCTCTCCAGCTATGGGTGGAAATGAAATAAACCAATGGGACGGCTGCTTATAAAAACTATCTTCTTTTCTGGAAACAAATCATTCAAGAGATGATTCCTTTTAAATATTTTAATAGATACTTTCCAAGTCTTTTTCGTCTATGCACATAAACAAAATGTTGTTACAATATCAGGATGAAACTATGTACATAGTTTTATATCTTGCTTTTTTTTCACCTTATATTATTTCATTCCTGTTTCCCACGTCAGGAAGGGAAATAAAATTTTGATTCAACAGGGGCACCTGGAGTCAGTTTGTACAGTTGAGTTTTTATTCAAAATATAAATCAATTGCTGATGTAAGGAAAGCCGGAATCATACTGATTCACAGTAAGGTGGCAACAAATCGAATGTCCTTCCTTCAAATGTATGAGCATCAGACACACACCTCTCTCTCTACACAAATCCTACCCGTTAGTGAGAAGAGCTCAGTTTGTTTTATTAAACAGGGTAGATATAAGTAATATTCATAAAATATGTCACATATAAAGAATTACCATACAATGAACACCTCTGTTCTCACTGCACATTTTTAAAGATTTTATTTTATTTTTAACAGAGAGTGTGTACAAGCAGGGGAAGAAGCAGGCAGAGGGAGAGGGAGAAGCAGGCTTCCTGCCAAGCAGGGAGCCTGATGTGGGGCTCGATCCCCGGACCCTAGGATCATGACCTGAGCTGAAGGCAGATGCTTAATGACTGAGCCACCCAAGCGCCACTCACTGCACATCTTTAAAAAAGACAACATTATCATTACCTTGAAATCCCTTGTGGGTGTCCCGCCCTATTCCAAACATTCTCTCCCTCTCAAAATTCATAATCATCTTCTAAAATTTTGTGTTTATCATTTCCTTGCTTAATTTTATAGTAACATATGTTTTTATCTTTATACTATGCATACACACACACACACATATATAATTTAGTTCTATATTTTTTTACCTTTATATAAATGAAATCAGACTGTCTGTATTCTCCCCTGGTTTTGTTTTTCCACTCAACAGTATGATCCTGAGGTTAACCCACGTGTATTTTAATTGAAGGTAGAGTTATTTCATCAACTCTGAACCATAAATACCATGGTATCCGATGTTAATAAAAACCCCAGGTAGTCGGAGAAAAGAGACGTGTGCAAATTACTGTCAGGGTTTCCATAATGTAATGGTCCTGCTGGAGAACATTGTTTTTCCCATTCCTCTCACCACTCTACTTCCTGTAGGGACACTGGGCAATGTCACCATGGAAAAATTTTTCCAGAGAAACACAGCCAGAGAATTCAACATCCTTTGTATCTGCTGGGGTGGGACAGGCTCAGCATACAGCCCCAACCCTCTCCTCTCTGCTCTGCTCTTCTCCTGCGAAATGAACCTGTCCCAGCTCTGCAACCAGCTGATGGGCACCAAACAGCCCCCAGTCATCTCATGCCCAAACCACCCTGTATGTCACTGCCCAGGGCTGGACTCCTGACCCTGCCTTTCTCATATAACACACATGAAGAAGAGCAATCTTGGGGAGCTACTATCCACTGATGTTCTGGATGTATCAGTTCAGTGGTCATTTTGTTTCTGAGCCAATTTTTCCAAGTCTAAAAGGCGACTCCCCATGGAAGAAAGGTCATATCAAGAGCTATTTCCCCCTCATTTCAGCCAGATAAAACGAGAGTCTGTTCTGTCGGCCTTCCATATTTAGCATTTCCACTGCAGTCACTGCTGGGAATTTCCCCTCTCTGAAGAAGATCAAATTAGACCCTCAGCCAAGCTGCCTGGCCATGGAGCACTCTGGATCCCAAATGTCAAAGATTTCCATCCAAGAGGCTCTGATTTCTTTCTCACATTACTCTTTCTGCAAAGGCATAATTAACAAACCATTGAATTCTCCTTTTCAGAGAATCTATTCCCCAGTCTCAGGGAGGAAATTTGGTTCTGTAGGAGGCAAACTTTCTTCACATGGGACGTTCTTGGAGACTCAGCGCCATGTTTCTGAGGCCTTCCCCCACCATTCCCACAACCCTGGCACAAATGATTGTCCCCCCTCTATGCCCTTCACTCGCTCCATATGGATTTCTCTCACAATACCCACAACACAGTACTATCTTTAATTATTTAGTCTTCTTCCCTACTAGGTTATATGTTCCTTGAAGGCAGGAGAGTATCTAATCCTTCTCTATATTCCCAGCTTAACCCAAGGCACGGCACAGAGGAGCTACTCAGGGAATCCACCATAGCTCTCCTTAATCTCCTTCTCCTGACCTGTCCTGACAGGTGAAATGGAAGGCCAGACACAATGCCAGACAAGCAACCTGGAACCAGAGAGTAAGTTCCACGAGGCTGACAGGGTGTCTTTCTCTGGGAGAGGGGCTAAGGAACATGAAGGAAACCCCACCAAGTCCTTGAGACAAAGGTAATTGTCCAAACTGGGGATATCGAGTACTCATGTTGAGTATGAAATGTTAGGGTGGGATTAATTATTAGAGACAGAGCCAAGTGTCAGCTGGATACCACAGTAAATCATAGCAGATCGAGAGCAGGCTAGGAAGACTTAGAACCATGAGTTAGCCAAGCTTAAACAAGTTAAAAGCAAACAGTCTCTAACTGAAGTTTGAACAGCCTTGAATGCCATGCTACGAAGTTTGGATATTATTCTGTGGGACAATGGCAAAATGGCCCTATGGCACCTGAGGTAAATTGGCTTCCCTCAAATGGAGCCTGGTGTGAAGCAAGACTGCTTGAGAAGAGCAATGCCACTTCTCAGATTAATGGGAATTTAATTTGAATTCTGTCTCTAACACAGCGGGAAGGCACCTATACGGCTTAAGGAGTCTTGGCATTAACTCTATAAACTTAAGCTAAAATAGCAGGCTTCAAATGGGGAAAGAGAGAAGGGAGTTAAACTATCAGAGCTCTCTCACTCATTCATTCTCTGGACTTCAAGACCATCCTCTGTAAAGTGAAATATGAAGTTTTCCTCACAGAGTTCATCATCTATGAAGCTATCAGGCATGTTATTTTTTTTTTTGTTTTTTTTGTTTTTTTAAGAAACAACCAGATAAAAAGTCTGCGAGTCTACCTGTTGAGAGTTTGCTAAGGGTTTCATGATACCTTGAAAGCATGCATATTCCTGCCTGTCAAATCATGACACGGAGCACTGCAGGAGTCAGAGCACCTGACACAATGTCTACAGGGATCTGGAGCGGAGAGGGCTTTGCCTGGACAGCATATAGAGACCATCCTAAACTGAGACCCTCTTGGTTCCCATATTCTTCGATCTAAAACAAGATCATCAAATCCTGCTAAACATTCCTAAACCAAAATGCAAGGAGAGCATTTCAGACCAGGAAGAGCTCTTTTTTTTAATTTTTTTATTATGTTAGGTTAGTCACCATACAGTTCATCATTAGTTTTTGATTAGCCAAACTGTGGAAAGATCTGAGATGCCCTTCAACAGACGAATGGATAAAGCAGATGTGGTCTGTATATACAATGGACTACTACTCAGCCATCAGAAAGGATGAATACCCAACTTTTGCATCAACATGGATGGGACTGGAGGAGATTATGCTAAGTGAAATAAGTCAAGCAGGAAGAGCTCTTATAGGTCATCTAGTCTAATACCCTAATATTATGGGTGAAGAAATTAAAGCCCAGAGAGAGGACCAGGCTTAACCAATATCATGAATCTGTAGAGAAGAAGAACTGGGAACAAAATTATGTCTTCAAACCTCAGATATGTCTTTTTTTTTTTTTTTTTAAAGATTTTATTTATTTATTTGAGAGAGAGAGAATGAGAGATAGAGAGCACGAGAGGGAAGAGTGTCAGAGGGAGAAGCAGACTCCCTGCCGAGCAGGGAGCCTGATGCGGGACTCGATCCCGGGACTCCAAGATCATGACCTGAGCCGAAGGCAGTCGCCTAACCAACTGAGCCACCCAGGCGCCCCCCAGATATCATGTCTTAAACACTGACTCAAACATGGTTTTATTTTTTAAATGACATAATAATAAACGTATGATAAAATGGGAATAAAATGGGAGGTAAATTCAACTCAAATACTAAGAGGGAAAGTACAAATAACCAACAAGACAAACTCTTCAAACAGATGATACAAACCACAGAACGCTAAGGCCCCTAGCTAATTGCCTTTATGTTAGGAAAATATGAAATGAGGGTGATCAAACCTGGAGATAACCCGAGCTCTCAACTCATCTGGACAACTAATGTTGAGTGCATGGGAAGTTGAAGTGATTAGGTTTGCTAAACTAAAAGGAGATGAAGAAAAAAACTGGATGTGATTTTGGATGGGCCCAAAACGGGGTGGGGAGGGGAAGGGCCTCCAAATTAGAACACAGAGGTGGAGGTAGGTGGATCCAGCCCTGGTCCTACGGCTGCCTCTCTGAAGCTTGACTTGCACAGAATCTGCACAAATGCTCAGAATACATGGGTTCCCTTCCTGAGCCTCAGTTTCCACAGTCCTGAAGTTGGGACCATAAGAACCATTTCCCTGAGCCTAATAGGAGCAGCATGAAAATCCCCTGGCAAACCATGACTTACAGAAGTGTAAAGGCACAGTTACTCAAATGTTGATGGGATCAGAAGGTTTGCTTGCAATTCTATGATTTTGTGTACCTGCTTTTTGTAACAAATGACCAAAAAAAAAAAAAAATAATTACACAGAGGAATAGCAGAAAAATCTCTTGAGAAGGAAGCAGAGAGAGGTATTTAACAACCTAGCAACACAACCATACATCATGCTGCCTGCCAGACCAGTAACCAAACCATAAATTTAAATAGCAAAACCAGAAAAAAAAAATATGGAGTTTTTTAGAATAATGGAATTTCAATGTGCCATACATCTTCTGTACAATTGTCTATGGAGTTTCTTGTTTAGGATGATTTTTGTAATTATACCAGTCACAAAATGCAGCTGCTAACATGAACTGCTTCATTTCACATTGTTCCCAACGGTGCTACCTTGAGAGGGGCATCAACCTGGAACATGGGGGAAGGGAGTTCTACTCTCAGTTCTGCCCTTACTTCACCAAGTGGCCTCAAATACATCCCATCCCCTCTCTGGGGTTCAGACTTCACATCTGAGTGAATGTTTGGTCTAGAGGTAATCATCATTTTTAATGATGAATCTCTCATTCTAGCTATTGAGTTTGTTTTTTTGGCTTTCTAACACACCTGTATGTGAAATCTTCTTATAATGAGAAAGGCTGGGCCACCCAGGTATGACACCAAATGGCAGATGGCTTGGCTTCCTTCCCCCTCTTCTTTGGGCCATTTCAGGAGCAGATGAAATGAAAAGACAGCTGACTGAGGGTCCCAGCCTAGGACATTTTCCTTTTGTCAATTACCTTCCTTCTTCATTTCTCTTCTTGTACCACCTCCCACCCCAACACTAACCACTTCAGAATGTCCATGCCCCTCAATGATAATCATCTACTGCCCTTATCAAAACCAGGATGTAGAGAACTACACATTTACATATGACACTTGGATTATAATATTGACTGAAACTAAGATGCAGCTATTACCTCGGTACATGAGAAGACCCAGGAACCATTTCTAATCCTCGATAATCAATCACGGAGACATATTCTGAGTCACCCCAAGAAGAGAGAACTAGGGCCAATTAGTTGCAGGAGAACAGTTTTAACATAATACACGCTGGTCCATTCTATGCTATTCCTAAACAGTGCTAATGAAATAAAACTTTTTGTCTCCAACATATTTTCTAAAAATAAATTAAATGTGTATGTAATTATCTAAAAGTGCCCTGTGTGTATGTATTTTTTCTCATGCTCTAGGGGCTATTATATGCTTTTAGCCAACAAGAGCTATCAAACAGGCTGTATCAAAGGGAACTCTACCTTCAACCTTGAATTGAGTACACTCTGCAATGCGTGTGGTTTATCGACTATGGCCTTTTTTAATGCTTGTATGTGTGTGTGCCCACACATGTGTACACTGACAATAATTTTGACCCATAGTGGAATGCAAAAGCTGCTTAAGACTAGATCTGGATTTTTCCAGATTTATTTTTCTTGTTGGTTGTTACTGCGATTGCAAATTTTGCCACATCTTAAGACTTCTCCTTAAAAAAGAAAAAAAAAAAAGATGAGGAAACCAAGGATGAAGAAAAGCAGACAATCAGGAGGGTTTTATTGGATTGTCCCCATATTTGATGTGCCTGGACTACATGCTGATTGGTGAAGTTCCTGCTCTCCTCCCCATGCCTTACCGCCTGAGTCAGCCAAGGCCACTCCTTTTGTCCCAGAGAAGCAAACTGCTTGGGCCAACTCTTGCAAGTAGGAAGTTGGCCAGGGTGAGCTTAGACATAGAAAATACAGAGCACCTCACTGCCCTGACCACCTTCCTGCCAGATGTCCAGAACCTTACCTATACCATAGCCCTGCTGGATAGCCCCACTGTGGGAACTCCTACATTTTCCAGCACTCACTCAAGAACTTGTCCCCTGACTTCCTTGGCAGGGCAAATTCTGAATGTTCAGAGAAGCTCTCAGAGGCTCTATTCAGCCTGCCACCTCCTGGGAGCCTTTACCTATCAGTGGCTTTGTACTTTTTCTTACAGTTAAGTTTGTATTTCTAAGTCAGCTTTTTTTTTTTCATTGCTTTTCATTTTCACTTACATGGACATAATCATTGATAAAAGCAATAAAATTTTTGGTTGGGGAAAAAGATGGCAAGCTGTCAATTAGAGATTGGTGGAAGACCTCTGACATTGTGTAATGTTAACATCATAAATGATCCTGCAGCCTGGGAGGATGGAGGAACCATAGTCTGATGGAAGAAGCCATAACTGGAAGCATGTAGTTGGTGACTTCAGAGAATATAAAGAGAACAGAAGAACCACGGGAACACAGTGTGACAGGGACCATGCCACAGAGACCCTATATCATGCAGATTAAGGGCCCCATTTCTAGAACCCATGCCCTACTTAGATCTGCTGTAAGTTGGTCAAAGCCAGGGGGCTGTTTCCCAGTACAGGAGGTTTTCAAAGATCAGTTGGGTGTGAGAGGATGTATGTACAAGGATATTCATTAATGCAATTTATAATAGAAAAGATAAATCCAACAATAGGAAATCAGTTACAAAAAATATGGTAAACCCACACAATGGAACGCTATAAAAATCAGATGTGGTGATGAATTTATTTATTTGGAAAAAATGTTTGTAATATTTTGCTAAGTAAAAAAGGTAGAGCACAATCTCTTTCATAGAAGAGACTGAAGAGATATGTACCTGATTCCTAACTATACTTATTCCTGAGTGGCCAAATTATAGGTGTTGTTTCCATTTTGCTTCTATGTGTTTTCTAATTTTTAAAAGTGAACATATATATATATATAGTTTGTATAATATTTTGAGGCTAAAATAAATAAAGACAGGTTGATTGGTCTTAATGGCATTCAAATACTCCTCCAATAATGACACTGTGAAACTGATTACCTGAAACTATAAATAATTAATGCCGTGGCCGTTCCTCCCTCCTTCCAACCAACCACACACACACACACACACACACACGCACGTGCACACACGCACATGCACCCGTGCACATGCGCACACAGCTACTGGAGGCTCTTTTTCATCCCCTGGATATGTGTCGCCAGCAATACCCAGGAAGCCCATCCCTGGCACATAGGGCCACCATGATCAGCCCCCAAGTAATGGCCACAGCAACACCACAGCAACACATCCAAAATGACAACATGGCTGAAACAACACCAGTGCTCTGCAAATAATAAACAGGATGGAGCACAACCTGGATCAGGTGAACTCCACAGCTTGTTTTCTTTCTGTTGTATTTCCCCTTTCACAAAACAAGGACTTGCCTTTGGATGTCCCAGGCTGAGCACTCCTGTTATTCTGACAGTTGTTTGGTGGCATTGCGGAGGATGAAAGGGCTCTTGTTAGCTCTCCACCTAAACACACCACCCACTCCGCACAGCATCATAAGCACTATTATTTTGATGGATGAGATTTATAAATATATACGTAGAGGGTGAGTTGAAAATTAGCAAGGAGAAGCAGAGAAGTACAATGAAGACACAAATAAATGTGATCCATTTTGTTTACAAAATAGGCCAAAAATTGTATTTTAAAATGAACTTGTGGAAAGACAAATGCATTTTAATTAGAGGTTGATACCTCACATATCCGGTCAAGGTTAAGGTCAATACCAAACACTAATCCTCATGCCTCTCAGGAGTGTTGTGGATTTAGCTCTAAGTAGTTAATGGACCTGAAAGTCCTTTATACCTTTTGTGAGGAGTTGTGATCGTTGTAGGAGTAACAGTAAGAAAACAATGTGTGATTATTATCTGGATTTCTTAAGAACACTTACTTACACCAAAGGCCTGTTCTTGCCCACTGTGCTAAGATACACAAAACCATGTTAGGAACATGATTGTTTTTCTTTGTTGAAAAAACTGAACTCAACATCTAGAACCCAACAGAAACAGAAAATATGAGGGAAAACATCTTCATTCAACTAGCCATATCAGTCTTTGCTTTAATATATTAAACATATTGTATCAGAAAGGAAGTTGTAATTCAAAATGGTATCTGCATCAAGCAACTTCTGAAACAAATTGTAAGATTTTAAGCCTCTAAAAATTTTTCTATACAAAGTAATATTTTGGGAGCCTATATATGGGCACTTCCTTATGTTTTCCACTGTTGACCTATGCAAGGAATATCAGAACCATGTTTTACTGAAGAGAATTCTGAAGCTGGGGGTGATGAGGGGATCTGTCCAACATTCCACAGGCAGATACTTTCAGGGCCAGGATTCCAGCCCACATTTTTTTATTCCAAGACTCATGCCCTTTCTGCTTTAAATGAGCTGCCTACCCCCCCCCCTTTTTTTTTGCCCTGCTGGGTAGTGCCATAACATACAGTACAGGCTTACTACTTGAAAACCCCTACTTTCTACAGAGGAGTAGCTTACGGAAAATGGCTTATACCAGGCAGGTAACCCTATGCCCCACATACGACCTTCTAGTTGCCTAACTCATGATTGCAGTGAAGTCACAGTTATCCTAATTGCCCATCATCTCATGACCAAGCCATACAGGAAAGGTGTTTCCTCCCAAATACTGATCATTTGGAACATTGTTTATGACGGAAATAATGTGAAGGGCTGACCTAAGATAAAACAGCAGTCCTATAATTTAAAGTCACATTCTGTTAACAGGAAGATGTGCAGGTTACTGATGCATAGGGGATGATTTGCAACTGTCATTCTTATTCAGGTTTGAGTTGAAAAAAAAAAAATGGAAATAATGAAGTGAGGCCCACACTTAATACTTTGTTAGAATTAAGAGAAAAGGGTCCCCCCTACTCTACCACTAAACCAACTGATAGAAAACATTTGAGAAGTATTGGGGGTAATGGAGAAGCCCAAATTCTATAATCCTACCACCCTGGATTTTACTACTTATTGAGTCATAAGATCTTGGGCCAGTTATTCAACCTTTTGGATCCATAATTTCTTCATGTGTTAATGAGTGTCTATAAACCTCACAGCTAGGTCCTGACAGAGCCAGGACTCGAAATCAGAGTCCATCTGACAGCAGCCAGTTGCACATCACTGTGCATGTGTGCATTTCAGAAGACAAGTGAGCCTGCACATGGGAAGGGTGTGCTGGGACAGATGTCCCCCTGGGGGACGTCAGAAACCAGGTAATGGTGAAGGGTACATGAGAGAAGTTGTTTTCAGAAAAAAATGTTGGTGGAAACAAAAATGCACGTGTCCACATGAGGACTTCCAAGCCAAATCCAGTGGAAGACTCCAAGTCCAGAGGTATTTGATGAGGCCATTGGAGGTTCTAAGGGCATAGGTCTCCAAAGAGATATGGTATACCAATCTGGGGTGAACCAAAATCTTGAAAGCTCTCTCAGCACATTTCAATCAAATGACTTCTTTATCTGACATTCATTAAGCATTTATGCTGAGTACACCCTGAGGGGTCTTGCACACAGGAGAATTTCGAATCCAGATGGAGAAACAGACACACAGACATGTACACAAACAATGTCAAGCTGTTAACCAAGTAGAAGAAGCACAAATGAGACCTAAGGAGAAAACTTGCCAGGTTTAAGTCTCCAAGGTGAGTCTCTAGAGTTATGTGCCTTTTAAGGTATGTTTTATCTCATGGGGTAATGTCCTCCCTGATTCCCTTTGCTGCTTCCACATCATTTCTCCTCCCTACTCCTGAATTCCTACTCCAAAACAAACAAACAAACAAAAACTCAGCTTCATTGAAGGATGTGCCATTAGACCCCCTCACTGTCGGTGTCCTCATTCACTGAAGAGTTTAGAACATGGTGATCCTTTTTCTCACCACTTCTCTTAGCATCTGTCCTGGTGACGTCATCACCCATGTAGATCACTCATCCATTGCCTGGCCCCTCACTGCCACACTTAGTTACACCTTATCAACCAATATTACACCAGGCTGAAATTTCTCTTCTGAACTCTCCACTCTCGGATGCCCACCCTCTGTCTTACCAGCTCACATCTTCCACCATGGCCACATCAACAATTCTTTGACCCAATTTAGAGCTCCAATCCATTCACTGGGTCCACAGATTTGTTACCTTCCACCACCTCCATCATATTCTCAATTTTTCATCCACAGGTGAATTTCCATGATGTATTTCATAATCACTCCCTTGCCCCTTCCATTCCCTTGCCTCTCTCCATCAAACTCCCCTCCAACCCTGGTCTGCAGTGTTGGGTAGGGGCCATCAGCACAAACTTTCTACATTTGTGAGAAAGTACTGTCACGGGAATCAGAGGCCTGGAGAGATTCTCTCTGGTATGACAATTCCCTCTAGCCAGTGAATTAATTAGCTCTTGCAAATACGTTGTTACATGCAGGTAAAAGAAATTAAAGCATTATTGATATAGACAGATTAGGTGAAGGAGACTGAAGGGAAGTAACAAGGAATGTAATTTGAATTTACAACTGAAAAATAAATCTCTAGCTTTAAAATGAATAAAGTAATCAGAACTGCTAAAGCATTGCCAGGCAGAGGCCAGACCTATAATCTTTTTATTATAAATAATAAAAAGCTTTCTCATTTGCATTTAGCAAATTATCTGATGATTTGTAAATGGAAGATGTTAATTCCCTTATAGAATTAGTCTCTTAGTTGAACATCAGTCACAGTCACCTGGTTAATAAATTTTTTGTAGAAAATAGAAAAATTTCAAAAGATAAAAAATTATGGCATTCCTATGATAAAGTTAATAAATGTTTATCATATAAAATTTGAGAAAAAGAAGACAAACTCCTAGGACAAAGTGAGTACCCCAGAATTATATTCCTACATCATTAAACATTGTTTGTAGATACCATAAGGACTTCATCCTATTGATATTACCTAAGATTGAGTCACTCCCATATTCTTGAATATTTATATTGGTTTTTTTTTTTGAAAAAAAATTTTTTTAAACACTTCCAAGAATAATTTTGTAAAAAAAAAAAAAAATGAGTACATGGTTCTGATCATTGGTTTTTGTTAGATTGGGTTGAAAAAAAATTATAGTAAAGGAGTCAAAGGATATGATTCATTTTAAGGCTTTTTATCTGCAAAGCTAACTTGCCTTCCAGAAAGTTCATACTTGTTAGTGGTTTTTACTCCCCATAGTGAGAGTTCCTTGGAGGGCAGACAAGCACATAAGCAGCTTGAAAAAAATGAGGAAGCTTAAGTTCAGACCCAGCCAACACTGAGCCCCTGTGATGATGGGGCAGCTCACTCCCCCTCAACAGAGTAATTTTATATAGAAATTGTAAGGTTCTAAAAGATGCACAACAGTGCCTGATGGATACCAGGTCAGAAGCCGTCTACAACAAAATCAGCAAAGGTCCTGGCTTGAAGCAGACCTCAGATCCCCATCCATACTATGATCTCCCCCGACCAGTAATTCTAAGACTCAACCACATCCAAATCCTCTGGGAGTATGTTAAAGTCTAACACACACACACACACGCACACACAGACACACACACACACACACACACACACCCTGCATTCCTTGACCCACCCCTTGAAGAGTCTGACTTAGTCAATCTTGGACTGGGACTAGGAATTTGTATTTTGAACACTATCCCTACGCAATTCTGATAGAGACAAGCCTCTTACAAGAGCTAACTTCTGAAAAGCTATCAAACTTTGAATCTTCATGAATTTCTCATGACAAAGTTATCACTGCTTTTTAAAACTGATGGGGAGAGAGATTCTGAAATTGTTTTTTAAGAACGGGGTATTTAATTTTTCAAGTTTTTAATGGTTATTTGGTCCTCAAACATACTCCATTATCAATTTCTTTCAAATGTGTTTATACCCTCATTTTCATAAGCCTGTGCTTTTATAATCACAGCTATTCATTGGCCTTTTCGTCCTTTAAATGTATGTTAGTATGTACTTTAATATACAGGGAATGTATTTAAACTTCCTTATCCGTGTTCCCATGGCACCTGCTTCCTACCCCCATCCTCTGGCCCAAGATAGCAACATTGGCTTAAATCTGACTCCACTACCAGATATGAAAGCTTCACATTGAGCTGGCCTCCCTTTCTACTTGGCTCTCTCTTAGCAAGAATAACAGCAGCAATAAGACCTTTGTTGAGCACATAACCAGCTAGAAGACAATGTATGGAAGACTTTCATAAAGATCACCTCGGCTCCCTGGTATCAGTCAACGCCACCTTGTAGCTCACTGGATGTCACTGAATTTATTAATTTCATCAGTATGAATAAATATAAAACATACTTTCCTTTAAAAGATAAATAAAACATCATACATCCTGTTCAGGTAAATTTTCAACTCCAATAAATATAAAATGAATGTGTATCAAAGGCTTTATTCAACTTATTAATTAATGAGCAAGCTAGTAAGATGTTATAAGAAGTATTTGAGAAGTTAGGTATACATAGTCAATAACAGATTTCTACTTTAGATACAAAAGTGGCCATTGTCCCACAGGGCCATAACCCTTCATCTTTGGGGATATCTTTTCCACTAAACAGGAATTATTTGCCTCTCTACCAGACAAAAATCTACAAGTTATCCTGGTATTCATTCCTACAGAGCTGTCAAGTAGCCTGATCAACAGAAAGTCTATTGAACTGCATTGACACTATAATGACAGGATACACAGTATCCTCATTTGTCTATTTCTGAGTTTGGGGTAGTTTTCATGAAAACCGAAAGTTAGTGAATATATTACAGTGCTGTCAATTAGTAAGTGAGTTAGAAATCTTTTCTTAGAAATCTGCCACAGTTTTCTTGGACTAAGCATGAAGAAAATTAAAAAAGAGAGAGAGAGAGAGAAAGAGAGAGATAGAGAAAGGGGGGAACGAAGAAGGGAGGGAAGGAGGGATGAGGAAAGAAAAGAGAAAGAAGAAGAAAACGGGATTTTAAGTTTTATCCCTCATACTGCATGCCTAGAATTTGAATTCACCCAAAGTATGTTATTTATTTAGAGATTATATTCAACAATGCTTATAGTTCTGTCAAATTTAAGGCAATTTGAATTGCAGACTAACAATATCTGAATAAATATAGCACTGTGCTTAAAGATTAGAGAAAAGCTAAACTTACTTATTCATCTAACAGTTTTGATGTACACCAATGGCAAATATTCTGTGGTTAAATCAGATATGCTACATTTTCATTGTTAAGATACTTTTTAAAATTATTTTATTTGGGTTTTGGTATACACATTGCTATTTGGATTTTTTTAATCCTTTAGGGAGAAGGGTATGACAAGTTTTTGGAAGAAGAGTTTTAATAAGAGTTTCACATACAAATGTCTAGTGCCTCATGTTCTAAAAAGTATTTAAGAAGTATAGGAAAGTCTGGAAAATGTCAAAAATCCTTCTGACCTGAAAGTGATCTTTTTACATTGAAGCTGAACAGAAGAAAATAATCTTATTTTTTTCCAGATATTTGAAGCAACAAATATTCAGACTTTTTAGATGGTTCTAGAATTTAGGTTATTTTCTTTCCTTTGAATTTTAAGCTTTTGATTCATACTGAGGGAAAAAAATACTAGAATAAAACATTTTGGGGGGATGACCAAAGCCATGATATGTTGGAACAATCAGAAAGAGCCAGACAGGCATTTGGATGAATATCCTTTATAAAAACCTACCTTCCCATCTCACGGGGGGAAAACAAAGTCCTTGAGATAATCCCTGTACAATTTGGTTTGGCTAACCAAAAATACCTTCAAAACAATCTTTACAGTAGTACCACGAAATCTCTAATTTTGGCCTTCAGTAGAATCAGAAATCATGATGCCAAGGACAAATAGAAATAAGACATTATATGTTAAAAAAAAAAAAAGAAGACAGTAGGAAGGGAAAAATGAAGGGGGGAAATCAGAGGGGGAGATGAACCATGAGAGACTATGGACTCTGAGAAACTGAGGGTTTTAGAAGGGAGAGGGGTCCGGGGGGTGGGTTAGCCTGGTGATGGGTATTAAAGAGGGCATGTTCTGCATGGAGCACTGGGTGTTATACGCAAACAATGAATCATGGAACACTACATCAAAAACTAATGATGTAATGTATGGTGACTAACATAACGTAACATAATAAAATAAAATTAAAAAAAACTAAAAAAAGAGAAATAAAATTAAACTGTTTTTTTAAAGTTTCCCAATGTCAGTCAATATTTCAATCATCCAACATTTATTGTAAGGACTAACTCTTCACCAAAACATGTCAGCCTTTAGATTCCCATATGAGGTGCTGGCATTGACCCAGAGGGACTCTCCTGTCCCTTGCATGGATGCTTCATGTGTACTGAACTTTTGGGGAAGACAGAAAGGGTTACTAAATCAGTCTCTTCTACCCCAAACACTAGAAAAAGACAAAAAAGGAACTGGCCACTAATGAGCACAATTGTGGCCACTTTACACACGCCGCTCCTTGTAAGGTAAATGCTACCCTCTTCCTTTACCAAGTGAGGAGATCAATTCTCAGAGAACTTAAGCAACTTGCCCAGGATCACAGAGGGACTACACAGCAGGAACATGTGCATGGCAAAGTTCATTTTAGTTGAAAACCATTCCCTAAGGCCGTGGGCCAGCCAAAGATGCCTCTTGCATGATCAATCTTTGAACCAGACAAATCAGAAAAGGGATTTGGACTCTGGTGTTCTGACTCCAAGACCAGACTCTTTGTCCTACTTTAGCAACCTGAGATGGAATGAGAGGACCTCTAAGCACTACGGATATTCTAGCACCCCTCACCCCTGTTCAGTCTGGGGTTCAAGTATGGGGCCTGCTTCTCTGAATGCATTCATATTCTGGGTGTGTCCACACAGGAATGTCCAGCCCCACCATATCCACAGTGCCCTGCTTAAATCACACATAGGCCTCGAAACTCAAAATGCCCACACAAGTTTTGGAGAGAGCCTGGAACATATGTCTATTGTTTTTCTAACAACTGCTCCAATTCTGGATATGATGCTAATGAGATGTAATGAGAAAATTCATAAAAACAACCCCTGCTCCCTGTTCACTGAAAGTTCATATTTTAAACCTTTGTAATTCATCATTCGACAGGTATATTACCAATGAGACTTACCAAATTATAAACAATGACCTGTCAAAGTCCAGAGCTGTGACAGGAAAGAAAAACAACAATTTATCCAGCTATCCAAAAGCAACAAAAAAGATACAACTAACTCTTGAGAAAACTGACAGGCTAAATTTTACTCAGATTTATTTAGATGGAATGGTCTTGAGATGTGGTTAGTTTTGATGATCTACTATTGCCAGGAGCAAGAAGTTCTGTATGAATTAGTCTGCAATACAGTTGTTATACTTGGTAGGTTTTCATCAGGGTTTAAATGGTCAGTCTTAAACATTTCGACCGATAGCTTAATACGCCTCAACTACTCTGGAATACAATCTGCAGATAAATCAACCTGACTTGCCTCACAGGGTCCAGTTTCTCAAAACTGGAATCACAGTGCTGTATTTGAATGAGTGTGGTGGACAACTCATCATTCTCAGCTTATTTCCAAGATAAACTCTCAACCATGCTTTAACCTTTCTTCTCTGTTCAATTAGCACTTGCTGGAGACAGGGTCCATGAATGTCACTGAGAACAGAGAAATAACCAAGACACAGTCCTTTCCTCCAAGAAGCATGAAGTCTACTTGGGGTAGAGTCAAGTAAACCATCAACTGCAGGACAGTCTGATGGCATAAGTCCAGAGAACTTTGTGGACACCAGGCTCAGAACCATCTTCAGCCAAATTCAGGGAAGGTTTTCAAGAAAATGTGAAGTTTGATCTAAGTCTTGAAGAACAAGGAGAAGCTTACCAGATACAGAAGGAAGAATAGAATGACAGGTAAAGGGAACAACTCGCAGAAAGGACCAGAGGTGGTAGACAACATTGTGTTTGATTGAAGCATGGTACAGAGTCCCCTAGCAAACACACAGTGGACAAACCACATAAGCAAGAAATAAAACTTCATCATGCACAGAGAATTTGGGAATTCTTACTACTGCTGTATAATCTAGACAATCCTGGTTGATATAATAGCCACGTGTCCTTGGGCATAGAGATCTAAGCCTCATCTGTTAAAAAAAAAAAAAAAAGAACAGAAAAAAATGGGAATAATGATACCACTCTCTCTGGAGTATTATAGCAATAAAAATAAGCTAATATATGTGAACGTGCTTTGCAAACTAACAGCTGTTTTTCTTTATTCAGTAAACATATGAATTTTTTTTTAAATAGGGCAAATAGCAAAAGAGGAAAGAATCACCACCCAATGCTACTTTTTTCTTTTACTTAAAAGAAAACTTTATTTTCCATTTTGACTAGTCTTGTACACTGACTACAAGGTCTTTAGGTAAAACTCTGTATACCTTGAGCAACAATTGCAGGAAGATCCACCTTATCCTTTGCTGACACAATATAAACAGACCTCCAGCAGGCCTGGGCCTCCTTTGATGAGCCTCTCTGAAATGTGTGGATTAGTATTTGTGGAGACACACCACTGTCAGCTTTGGCTCAAACAAAATTTCTTCTGATATGTGATTCTCACTCCTACCAACTTCCCTATTCTACCAAACTCTGAATTCATTTATTAATTCAATTAGCAAACACAAATATTGACTGAGTACCTTCTCTATGCACCAAACACTGCTATAGTCAGATGACTGTATTTTCTGAAACTCAAATCAGGACAGATGTCCAGACAACTAAAAATGTACAAGCAAGAACAGAATGCTTGACATTGAGCCCATCGTGGAGAATCTGCCATACATGATGGCTAAGAGATATTCATTCATTGATTCATTCAACAAATACTTATTGAGTCCCTACTACCTGCCAGGGCCGCAAACGATAAACAAAAATAGACACCACTTCTGCCCTTGATTTACTTACCATCTGGATTAGAAAACAGATAATAATGAAATAGTCACAGACACAAATAAATTGGCAACTGTGATAAGTGACCCAGCAGCTATGATATCATGAAGTGTCAAGGTATTTAATTTAGTCAGCAATGCCAAGGAAGTTCTGCTTCAGCTGGGATTTGAAGGTAACCAAACGGAGACAGGTGGGGACAGCGTTCCATGCAGAAGGAAAGCCTGTGCAAAGGCACTATAGCAGGGTAAGTAGAGAGGGCAAAAAGAAAGCTGAACAGAGAATGCTAGGAGGGAAATGATATAAAGGGAGATTGGATCCACAGACAATCTAGCAAGGAATGCTCAGCATTACTGTCCTTATGCCAACAGCAATAGAAGCCACTGAAAGGATGAATAGAGTTATCAGACATGACATGAATCTGATCTTGAGTGGCACAGTATCTCTCAGGAGAACTAGATATGCCCAGCATTAGCAATAAACTACGGGAGACACCAGAAGGTAAACTCTCCAAAGTCAGGGATCTTTGTTTGTTCACTTCAGCACCCCAGATAACTAGAATAGATTCTGGTTCATGGGAGGAACTCAATTAATATTTGAGGAGCCAGAAGAAGGACCATCACTTCCAGAGATCAGATAGGATGTCAGGAGGCAGCATGTGAGCTGCATCTGGAAGACAAGGTGAGACCAGGCTAGTGGAGATGAAGAGGTCGGGTATTCCGGGGAAATATTCCAGGGCAAGAGACCTGTTTGAGCAAAGGCAGGGAGGCCACCGGGTACAGACAGGATGAGCAGTTCACTTTGGCTGGAACACAGGGAGCAGAAAGGGACATCATGAAAGGAAAATTACAAAGGTAGGTTAAGGTTAAATACTAGGGGGCCATATTAATTGCCAAAGTTATTTCCCAAGCTTATCCATATGTCTTCTCTTGGCACTTGGAACTCCCACTCGTGGGAACGCTGTGTGCTGTAGCCGGAGGAGACAGGCTCCAAGAAATCCAATTCTTGAGAAGCAAGAACTCCACACCAATGTGATGATAGATTTTTTTGTTTGTTTTTATTTGGGAATTCCAGCACATGAGCCAGCCCTCTTCAGCACACCCTCCAGGGAGCCACTGGGACTCTATCTGACACGTGGATCTCACCACCCCAGCCTGCACTTGTCCTACCCTTTGGGCGGCAGAGAAGGGGATGTGAAACGGAACACATGTAATCCGGAATTCCGGGCACCATCTAGGAAGTGTGTGCAGCAGCTTGGTCATGCAGAACTTCTGAAAAAGTGCTTCTCCCATGGAGACTCCAGACTGCGTCTACTTGCCACTATTAATATATGTTGAACCACACTTGGAGAAATCAGAACTGTTGGAACGAATTACTGATCACAAGAGTTATGAGTATTAGCTGGAGGCAGGAATGAAATTCAAGATATGCTGTTTTTCTCTGTGTGTGGGTGTATCTCATTCCTTTCTTAATTTTTAGATACTGGGTTCACGAAAAGAGTAACAGTCGGGAGCCCTGGATGGTAATCCTGGGTTGCCACAAACCAGGTTAAGATTTAGTGACTTCACCTTTCTGGGTTTCCTCATCTATTAAAAACAAATAAAGTGGGGGGCTAGAGAGCTGGGGTAGGAGGGAGGAACATAGGAGGCCCACAGTGTATGGACTGTGCCAGAGTCTTTCAACATGAAACTAGCATTTGGGTGAGGGATGCTCCAGGGCAACAGAAAATATATGGTGTGTGGACTCAGATATGACTCTGAGGCCCCGTCCTCTACTTGCCAACTACCTCTCCTTCCAAGTTAGGCTCAACTGAGTGCTCGCTCTGCACCTATTCCAAATGCTTTATGAGGGGAATGATCCCATTTTACAGGTGAGGAAACTCAGGCGTGGAGATAACAACTTGTCCAAGGTAAGTAGACATTACTCCAGAGCCTAACCATTCCTTACCACTCCACTCTTCTGCTCTACAGGGAAGATGGTGAGCAACTCACTGAACCTCTGTCAAGATTTCATTTTCCCATAAGGTATATGGTTAAAAATAATACCAATAATACCCACCTTATGGGATTATTATAAAGATGAAATGAGATAGTAGATTCAGAAATGTTTCTTAAGCTCTATTAAAGAAACACTATATAAAGATGAGTTGGAAAACACTTTAGTCAGATCGTAAGCTGACATCGAAAGGACCTTTCAGCTCCAATTCAACAATAGTAACGATCACATCTATTGACCATTGAGTAGGCTCCAGTACTGTAAAGTAGGCATCTTAACTCCTACTTTTCAGAAAAGGAAATTGAGGCAGCTGGTAAGCACTGGTACTAGCATCTCTCTGGAGCATTTGAACCTGAGTCTGCTTGGGTCCTGCCGGCCATACTCAGAATTCAATGCTGAGACCCTCCCAGAAAAGCCAGGAATTTTGGCACAAAGAGGCCTAAGTACACACAGATAAACTGGGCCAGTGTGAATCTAACATGTTTCTAGAACTCTTTAATCTTCAAACTCCTCTGAGGTAAGAAATGAGAAGGGCAAGGAGTATCCCCAGATCATTCAGTTGGGGAAGACAGACATCCTCAGGGACATTCAGAAGATGCTGTACCTGCCTTCTACATTCACGGAAGGACAGACACGTCTCCATTCCCGGGACGTGATTCCTATTTTCATTCACACAGTCACCAGGCTGGAAAACCAAACTGAACATCCAGAGGACTAGAACACGGCCAGCCAAGGCTGATGTGCTGCCAAGACAGTGATAAGCAGCAGCTCTCAGGCCCCCACATGTTTAAGACTGCCCAGGCTGATGACCTTGTACCAAGTGGGTGCTAACAGCCAGGCACCAAGGGTCTGTGCAGCTGTGTGTCCCTGGGGAAAACTGTAGGCCTGGTGCAGAAGCCTGATCCAGTTCTTACCATAACCCCTGTCAAGAGGCCAACTTGGCGCAGTATAAAGACAACCAAGTCTTTGGAGCCAGATAGACTGAGGTTTTCCAAATCCTTCCATGCCACTTAACCAGCTTATGTCCTTGGGCAAGTGATTTAACAATAAGAAACTCAGTTTTCTCATCTGTAGAAGTCCTTATACCTGCTCTATAGGGTTCCCTGGCACACAGCAAGTGCCCAATAAATGTTCCTCATCTCCCCTTCCCTGCTAAGGAAGAATAACCCTCTCTAATAACCCCTGGTCCAGATCAGAAGATAAAGGGCGATCAGAGAACTTGTTGTGGAGTCACTGTAGTGCACATCTGAAACTAACGTAACACTGTGTGCTGACTATACTTCAGTTTTTAAAAAAAATAACAAAGTGGGATATTGGTCTTAAAAAGAAAACAGAGTGTCCAGAGAGGCCTGAGAGAGAATACCAGCTTCCTCGGTGAAGTTTAATACTTGTTCATTCCTCATTTACTCAGCAAAGATTTACTGAGCACCTACTATGTGCTAAGCACTCTGTTTTGTGCATGAGAGGAATCAAATATGGAACCTTGCCAACACCACCCCCACACCACCCTGTGTACACCGTCCCACTCCTTGTCAGACCACCCAAGGCAGAGAAAAGGCTCAGAAAGAACCATGTCCCTCCTCAGAGGCAGGATGCCCAAGAACAGAGCCATTAGTCCAGTGAATCCTTGGTGCGGTTGCAGCCAGAAAGGGTAGGAGTGTCCAGGGGCTCAGGATCTGTGCTATATGGAGCAGGATGGAGCAAATGTCACTCCCTTTACCCCTCCCTCAATCCCAACCCTGCATACACTTAGGAGGTACTAGTCAGGAAGACAGACCAGACACCAGGGCAAAGCAGCCTGGGACACACTGTGGATGAGGTATTTGGGGTCTAAAGCAAAGAAATGTATAACTTGTGATCCTGGCCTGGGGAGAAAATCCCAGTAGGAACCCAGAGCGTGCTCAAAAATCCCCATGGAGACTGATCACTGACTTTTCTATTGAGTCAATTGTAAAAGGTCTCGAAGGAGTTGGGAACTGTGGCTATCAGACTGGTGAGAGGAGGGGTTAAGGTTTCTTTCTGATTTTTTTCCATATGTACCCCAAATTCAGTTGCATCTCTAATCAATATTGTGATCCACATTCTGAGCTATGTTGGACCAAGTCACGGTCTCACTATAGAGCTACATTATTAAGTTTAGTGTTACCTCTTCCACATCAGGCTGCTCACATGTGTTCCCTTCTGGATGCAAATTTCAGGGGGATATAGACAAAGAGGAACATGAGTAGAGCACCGGACATAGGATGTTAAGTCTACCGCAAAGATGACCTGGGCCTTATAGGCATGGCCTCTGATTTCAAATATTGACATAGGTATGGAAGGGAAGAGGAAGTAGGATGGTTGGACGGAGGACACCAAGGGGTGGATATCTTGGAAGTTCACTGCCATGTCCCCAGTGCTTAGCACAGTGCCTGGCCCAGGGTTGTCAGTACAAGTTTGCTGGATTTCACTGAACTGGAGAAAGCTATCAGAGAGTCAGGCTGCTGATAGGCTGGGATCAGTGAGACACGAGAGGGATCCAGCAGAGCACTTCCTGTCTCTAGAGGTATGCAAGCCAGATACCACATGGCAGGCTAGGGAAGGCCAGACTGGACAGCCATCAAGGCTTCTCTTGGCCCTGAGATTCCTCACCCTTGGCTCCAAGAGATAAAGGATTCCCATTCCTCCTAGGGTGCTTTGGGCCTCACTGCTCTTATTCTGTTCCTTCCACTGCAAGCCAGTCCAAGAACACACATGGTTTAGGATCAAAGCTGCTGGTAAGGTTCCCACTGCACTCTGTGCTCGGCTGCTGACGGATCCCTTGAACTGCCAGGGAGGTCTGCGGAGTGACTGCCGGCTCCGCGGTGGGGCCCAGGCCCTCCAGCCACAAGAGGCTGCCTGAGGGGAGAGGGGCCTTTTTGTTCCCCAGCCTGGCTGTCAGCTTGGGCCCAAGAGGACTTCTTTCTCCTCTCCTTGAACAGAAATCAGGCTTGAGAGCAGAAATGACCTCAACCTACATACTCCTTTGAGCTCTCACTTAGCCGCTGCCAGTCCAGAGCCCTGAGGAGGGATGGGAAGACTCTACACAGCTTCCATGGGATTTAGAAAGCGCTCTCCCCCACCTCTGTTTCACCCAGAAAACAGCATATTAAAAAAAAAAAAAGCATCAGAGGCCATCTCTGAAGCTTCTCATTAAGACCCCTTGGGATAAAGGTAGAGGTTAGTCCTTGAAGGGAGTGAAAATGGGAAACAGTTTGTTAACTGCTGCTTCCAGATGTGTCACTCCAAAGCCAGTGCAGAAATTGGCAAGGAGCTCTGAAAGGGGGTTCATCTCATGTCTCGAATCCCAGGTAAAAATTTCATGCTGGGTGGTCAGGTTGGTTTCAGCATGTGATCAGGACATTCAGAGGCAATAATGTTCAGTAACAAGCATGAGCATGAAATAAGGAATCTGACAAATGCTAAGAGAAAAAAAAAAATCCCGGAATTATAATGTGTTACGACTGTTTTGCTCTGCCATGTTTACTCAAGTATTTGATCTTTCCCTCCTCCCAATCTTTTGAATTTTGAGAAGGAAATACTTGAAAATTTTATTTTCATACCGTATCCTCCCGCTGAGATTCCAAGGCTGTCAGCAGCATTACCTAATGCGGGAAGACTTGGGAAGAACGTTTCAAGACATAGGAACAGTGAGACATCAAACATCGCTGAGGCAATGGAAGGGAGACTGACCGCATCGCCACCATTGCTATAATAATCACTTCCTCTTTCATCTAAAGGATAGCAATAATTTCTGTAAAGCAGCTTATTTGCCTGTTAAAGAATAATAACCATCAAGAAAGAGAAAATTAGGAATTAGTCACATTTATTGTTACATGAATAAATGCGCAGTAACTACCCTTGACTTGGGTGCGGCAGCAAGAAGAAGCCTACTGAACCGGCCTTCGGAGAAGGGGAAGGCAAGTTTCAGCAGCCCACGCACCTGTAATGCTGGGCAGAGCAGGTGGCCAGCCTCCCGAAGCCTCGGGGACCTTGTATGCAAACAGAATGATGGCTTCCCCTTGGCCTGAGGATTACCGTGAGGGCCACTTCGGAAGCCGGCATGTGAAATGGCTTTGCATTACACCTTCTCCGAGGCGGAGCCTGACAGACATGAACAACAGGGTGGCCCTAGACTTCTTAGAAGGAACGAAGGAACTATTCTCTGCAACATGACAGCTAGCCTAGATTAAAAATTAAAATTGTAGTCACTTTGAGCAATAAAGGAATATGGAGAGCGCTGCTGATGATACCAAACCTAGGAAACCGAGCCTGAATTTTGCTCAACTGTTTTAAGTAAACGCATTCCTTCATTCAGTTGGCACTTCTTTTCGGGTGGTAAATGGAAACCGAGGCAGGAAACTGAGGCCCTTGGTGTGGAGGGAGCCCACAGTCTAGTGAAGGGACCAGAAGAATGGGGCAGGTGTTTACAACATGTGCTAGAACATGGGTTACACCTAGAGGAGGGCACCTGACCCAGACTGGGTGTTAAGGACAAATTCCCTCCGAGAGAGATCTGATGACTTCAATCCAAGGGTGCACCCCACAGAAGCAGAGTGAATCACCTTTCGTTTGCTCCAGAGTGCCCAAGTTCACCTTTCCTTTTTGCCCCAGGAGTCAGCAGCGTGTGGGATCTGTCTTTGCACTTGTCTCTCAGGTGCACTTGTCATCCCCACCGGCTTGCTAGGTGGATATTTTTCTGCAAGGCCGTCAGATTTTAGCTACAGGGATTGAAGGCAGTGCAAGCGGTGGCAGTGGCTGCTAATGCAGCTGGGCTGGAGCTTCTCAAGGAGACACTAACTGGGAGCTACTCATGCCCGCATCCCAGGGGTGGTACCTGGGAGTGTCTGAGTGGAAGAGTCACGCCCAAAGAACGCCTCCGCTATTGTTGGAGAGCTTCTCCTCCCAACTGCTCCCTCTGTCATTTGGGCAAAGAGGATTAGGGTGTGCCTTGAGGTGGCCTGGGGAATGCCCTATTTCCCCAAACACAGCACGCAATTCTAACAGAAGGAGGTCACAGGGCATGATCTTGTGAGCAAGTAACAGCTGTCACTGGAGAATAGGAAGCTAATGATTTATGTCATTTCCCTCTCACCCCATACTTTCACAGAGCCCCATTACTCAGATCCGAGACAAAGGTCTGAGAAAGCTGGGGCCCCACTCACACATAAGCCATGACATGATGAGCTATTCTGGACCTTGTGCATTCTGTGTAGAGGGCCCTACCTCCACTTCGGTGCTTCATGGAAGCTCCCACTCATCCCACAAGGCCCCGCTCAAACATCACCTCCTGTCTTGCAGTCTCCATAAGCAGAGCTAACTGAGCTACAACACCAAGGCCTGAATTGCCAGGGATCAGCTGCAAAGTGGCTGGGTGTATTTGATGCCACAAGAAGTAGGGGTTCTTATAGGTAGGCAATAAACAGTGCCTGCCACCAAAATACTGCATTTTACATACCCTACCCACCACCCTCCCCTTTTGGTGATCATAAGATATTTTAACATGTTGAAGGCTTGTGAATTTTATATATTGTGTCCAACCTAAACTTTCCTACACTCATACAGCCACAGGATAGATGTTTCTCTCACCTTCTTATAACACCTATCAAAAATCTGCAGAATATACAATGAGAAACATTAGCATGATACATTTCAGCCTCATAGTATTCCTGTGAGATAAGATTATTCCCATTCTACAGGTGATAAAATCGAGGCATCAATTGATCAAGTGAGCTGCAAAACTTACACTGCCAGGAAATAGCAGAGGGTGGGATTAGAGCCCAAGGCTTCCAACTCCAAAGCTAGATCTTTTTCCATTAAAACCCGAGAAACAAAGAAACCAAGAGGGGAAAAAAAAAAAAAAAAAAAGATAGATGGGTTATGTTGGAATTTTAAACAGAAAGAACTACAAAAGGGGAGGAAGTGAGGGGAAAGTTCCGCCTCTGTTAAGGGAGAGGTCTAAGTCAGCGGATGAAGAGCAAAGAGCTGACATCAGTGTCCCCATCCCTGTGAAGATCTAACAGGGTACTGATTAAGTGAGGGGTTCAGGGCATAGGTCTTTCCTTTCTTTCACTCTTTCCTTCATTCGTCCTACCACTAAGGTGCTTGTGCAACAAATTATGATTGAACGTTCACGTTGGTTGCTGGCTGCTGCAGAGAGGACAGGGCCTCCAGCATCTTCTAGTCCCCACAGGTACCCTGACTTCCAGCCACATGAATCTGCTAACTACTGCCCCAAACATTCAGGTATCCCAGGTTGTCATCCTTTGCACATGCTATTCCCTCCCTGAGAAACCTCTTCCCCATGTCCTTATCCTGGAAAATTCTTGTTCAACATTGCAAGCCCAACCACGTGGCCCATCTCAGGTACAGCCCACTCCCAGACCCTCCGGGACAATGTGGCCACAAAGCCCCTCTGAGACCCTCCTCGTGCTGCCCTGGCCTCTGCCTCAGCTCTGAGCACGGCAGTCTGTGTAGAGGAGCTCCCATTCTGAGCCTGTTATTCCTGAAAAAAATAAATCAATCAATCAATCAGGAAAGTCCCCACAGCATGAAGAGACCACCATTTTCCCCAATTTGACTCACCTGCCAACTCAAACCTGGGGCAACAGAACACAACCATACAATGATGAGCAAAGATATACACCAATCCGCGTGAGTAATCATTGTGGAAGAGAAGCTGGTGAAGGGAAGGGAGAGGGTCTGTATGCTTTTATAATTGAAAGCACCCCATGCAATATTATTCAGCCTCAATTTTGAATATAGTATATTCAAAGTATGACTGTTAAAGCTCCATTTGTCAGGGTTGTAAGTCAACATTCCAACACTCTGAATCTGAACTAGTGCTATCTAAAGAACATGTACTAGTCTAGAAAAAAACACCCTAAAAGAAGAACTCGTCAGAGCTTGTGTATCCCTGCCAAGGTAGCTAACGCTGACCCTAGAAGACAATAGCCTTCTGGTCACTGAAGAGGAGGTTCCACTGCCGGGCAGGAGGTACCATGGCTCCAAGCCATCCAACTCCATCTGCTTTGCTTCTGTGTTCACCGCCGTACTTCCAGGATTAATTTCCTCTCCTTGTTAGACAGGCAGAACAACATACTGAGGAGAAGCATGGCCTGTGGTATCAAACTCTGCAGGATTCAAAACCCAACATCACCATTTTCTTAGAGACTTTAGATAACTAACACTCTCTCAGAGGCCCAGTTCCCTCACCTCTGAAACTGCAATGCAGAGGTAAATGCCAACATTACAAGGTGGTTGCAAGATTAGGTGGCATAATGCACATGAAGCACACAGTGCTTGGCACATAGAAGCCTTCACTAGATGGCAGTTATTATTAGTGATGTATTTCTATTGTTACTTCCTTGATACAGCACCTGGAAGGTATTTTTCTATCTTATAAATCCAGGCGTTGACATTTAGCTTCTGTGAGAGGTCAGAGATCACTCAGCACCGGGTTGAGCTTGCTAAGGTCTAGGGACATTGACGCGATAATGTTCTTGGACCCTGTGGCCTTGGGTCAGTCACCAGTGACGTTACTACCCTGGCAGCAACTTCCACCCCACCCCACAGGCCCTTACTCCCAGTCGATTGGCCTCTACAAGTTCTATATTGCTTTCTTTGCTTCCGTGAACTGCAAGTGTCCTTTTCTCTGAAAGCTTCCCCTAGCAGAATATTAACTACTGGAGGCCAATGCATGTGTCCTTCCTTTCTCTGTAGCTCAGGATCTGGCCCAGAACAGATCTTACTGTGTATGGAATGGACAAATAACATTAGCAGGGAGATAAGACTGAGTCAAAGAAGATAATCATTGAGTGATTCAACGAATGACCATGTTTACTAAGACCAGAGTGGAAGATGACTCTTACCTTGTCTTGCCAATTCTAATTACTTTAGAACATTTGTTTTTTCCCCACAGTGTCTTATTCTGTGCCCTTCTTTCCACTCCTCTTTTTAGCCTTTACTTCCCCCTCTACCTCTTATCCTCAAAGCCCAAAACTGGAAGATCAGTGGGGGAGATGAGTACTGTATGGGTTATTGGTAGCACTCATCAGCCCAGAATTCACAGAGCATCCCTCTGGAGAGTTTAGTAAGAACTGAGTCAAACCTAGACTGGCCAGGAAGCACCTTAGGTTTATAAATAACAAACAGAAGAACATGGGATTAAGTCATAAAAGGGATACAAGATCCAATCAGAGAAAGGAATGGGCCAGCCAGGTAGCTTCCCAGGACACCAACTGTATGGTGTCAGGATGCCAAATAGATCCCCCCAAGTCTTAGGCACAGAAAACCACAAAGGATTCCTTCTGGGACACAGCACATGTCTAATGCAGATCAGCAGAGAGTCCAGCTCCATCTAGTCATTCAGGGACCCAGCCTGGCAGAAGAGCAAGATAGTAACACTACTGCCAGGGAAAGGAAGGAGAGTTCCCTTTTCAACCTCCTGGCCAGAAATGACATGTATTACTTACACTCAGTGCTCATTGGCCAGAACTAGTCAGTGACCCATCTAACTGCAAGAAAACTGGAATGTGAGGTCCTCTGTGATGCTCATGAAGGAGAGAAGATGAGAACAGAATACAACCAGAAATTTCTGCCCCCAAATTTTAAACAAATCAGGAATTAAGTCAAACCAGAATGGCAGTAACCTCAGGTTTCCACTTACATAAACTGGTACGACGGAACTTAATTCTACTTTCATTGAGAAAGAACACCCTCAATTAGAAATTTATAACCACTGCTCGCCGGGGTCACCCTATCTTTGTTGGTTAGCTTTATTGGAGGTTGTTCAACATAACAATGTCAGGCCACCAGGCTTGAGACCAAGCAGGTGATTGTTCCCGGAGCCAGAAGAAAATCTGAAACCAAATCATACCTGGGGTCATGCCATTTACTGGCAACAAGTGACTTTGGGTAATGTTTAAATTTTAATCCCTTCAGTGGGCTTCCCAAGAAGAGGTCTAGTTCAGAAAATCAGGCTAAAAAAGTGGAAGAGAGAATGAGAATAAGAAATAGGAAAGTGGGAAACTTTTGCCAAAAGGCCAACCAGGAAAAGCAATTTGTAAACTCCTTTTGAACTGAGACTGTGCAACTATATTCTTGGAAGTTACCTTTATCCTTCTAAGGGCAAGTGATTTACACGGTCCAATTATGAGTGATGGGAAAACTGTGAACTGGAAAACTGGACTCTCCAAATACATTAAAATGTTATGTTAGCAACAATGCAGGTAATGAATTCCTCATTTTAAATTTAAACATAAGGAGAAAATAAATCAAAATAAATCAATTCAACAGAGAATCAGTTTCTCTCCTCTCCCACTAAAGTAAATGATGAGCAAATATATTTTAAACATCGATACAAGCAAATGCCAAATTAGTTGCCTGAGGCACCCACATCTCAGCCCAGGCCTGGGCACAATACAGCCCTGACAGAATCGGAGCCAACTCTGTCCTTCCATAGGGTAAGAGGAGGCATCTTGATATAAACAAAGACGTCGAACTTGGATACAACATTATGTAAGTAGTGGTACAGCAAGCTCCTAATCAATTTGAATATAATCTATTTAAACGAACAAATGGCAATAATAATGCTTTTCCTCTAGGATTTTGTATTTGGTGAAATACATGCGCTGTCGTATATATAGTGCCTAGCATGAGCCTGCTTGGGTCTGCAGTGCCTACTCTAAGTTGATTAACTACTGTATTATATCAGGTAGGAGACTTCCATTTGAACCAAGAGACCTCAACATGAAGTGGGTCAACTCACCAAAATGTGCCTCAGCTTTCCTCTCTCCAAAATAGGGATAATAACACCTGCTTCTGCCTTCACAACAGAGTCATAGAGATGACCATGATAAAATAGATAAGACACCTTTGAATTCTTAGCAAAGAGACACTCAGAGAAACCCAAACTATTATTACCTGTCTTTGCTGAGTAATACTAGGGGATTTTCCCCACCAGGAAACAGCGCTCCGCTCCTGAGAAGGCATACTGTCCATATCAAGCAAATGCTACAGTGATGACCTACCTGCCCGTGTCAAATAGAATCTTGGCAATGCTTTTAGTTAACCGAGTTCATTATGCTTAAGGACACAGTGTCAGGTGAACAGGAAAATAACAAGAGGGCCTCCTCCTGCACTCTGTGTGTGGGAGTGACTGAACAGGTTTGGATGCTGACTCGTCAGCAACAAAAGAGAATAAAACCAAACTTTCTCGTTTAGCCTTCGCGCTATTTTGATGTTCCTGAGATTTCCCATTTTCTCTTCCACCGGCCAGTGACAGAGCCCTTCTCTCCTAGGGGACATGGATCCAAGGCCACTTTTCCTAGTGGCTTATATTTGGGATTTGGCGACAAGCATTCTGATGGCTGCCCTTTCCCTTTCAGAAGCAACAAATGGAACTTCGGTCAAATAAAAACCAGAGTTTTCACTTCCACAATAAGAGACAAGCGTCCATAAAAACCTAGGGTTGAAGTGATTTAGAACCCACTTTGACAAAGGGGGAAAATGTGCTTTCACAATGGCTCCAAATGGTAGCAAACCTTTGCACAGGCCCACAGCCTAAAAGAGGCAGCTTGTAAAACCTGCTTAGAAACCTTGTCAGTAAAATAGACTTTATTTCTCTGGGAAATACCATGAAAATATCATGGCAGATCCTTAACTGGAATTTTGAACAGTGAGCATACCTCTGAGAAAAACACAAGTCCCTGTCTTCAAAGAAACGAATGTCTTCGAGCACACACACTCTCATTAATCCTCATGACATATCTATAAGGAAGTCAAAAACAGTCATTATTTTCTTCCCAATCTGCAGATTTTATGGGCTCCAGCACTTGCCTGAGGTAACAGGACCTGGCAGAGACTGGCCAGCCTCCTGGGAAATTAGTGCTTTCCGGTAGGTTCTTGTGTCATCATATGGTCACTCACTCGCTCACATGCTGGGCAGACATTCATTGAATGCTGACTCCATGCCAGGCACTGAGCTGTGTACCAGGATAAGGAGCTGATTAAGGACAGGTCCTGCCCCAGAGAAATTCACAGTCTAGGAGAGGAATCTGGGAAGTAAAGAGATCATTCCTAGAAGATCCCAGAACCAGAGGCAACATAACTGAGTGGTTAAGAGCGTGCCAGGCATAAGGGAGATCTGGGCTCAAATTCCTTTTCAGCCTCCCATTTGCAACTTTCCCCTTCTAACATGCTATATATTTCCCTGTTCGCACACCACTAGAATATAAATTCTATGAGGACAGAGATTTTTTGGCTGTTTGTTCAGAGATGTGTCTCAGGACCTAAAGCAGTGCCTAGCATGAAATAGGTATTGAATAAACATATTTTGAATGAATGCATTCATTCTATGTCCCTGAGAAATGCACTGATTCCCCTCGTTGAGCCTCAGTTCCTTCATCCATAGTATAGGAGTTGTCAAGAGGATTGGATTGGAGAACATATACCGGTGCTCAGCACAGAACCTAGACCATAATAAACAAAGTGAGTGGCCGTAACTTTTAAATATTGCTGATACGGTAGTCTCCAGTGCTAAGGAAGCATGAATTTGCATCACCATCCCTGCTTGGTACATCACGGAGGCCTGTGATACTGAGTCCTGAAGAATGAGGAGTAGAATGTTGCTAGAGGAAAACAGGAAAGGAGAAGGACTCAAACCAGCAAGAAAGATGAGGCCAAGGTCGAGAAGCCTTCCCTGGAAGCTACTCTGGAGCCCTAGGGTTCTACGACACCATCCTCCATTTTCTTTCACAGCCCTCCACCCCTGTGCCCCCAAAGACTCCTGGACTTCAGATGTGCCTTCTCTTGGAGCATTTCCAAGTCCCAGCACAGAGCAAAAGTCTCCTAATTCCTCCTCCTAATTCCTCCTCTCCTTCGGGGCCCTGCCATGGGCTGGGTCCTGTGTGCTCTGTACAAATCCACCCAGAGGAGGCTGGCCGAGTAGTGACTGCAACAAGTAAAATAAGAGGCTTTCCACTCGATGACACACCTCTGATTCAGTCTGCCCTGACAAAGCTGCAGATTAAGTTTCCTTGCCTAAAGCTGCAAGGAGAAACATGACACCCTTTACTGGCTACGAGTGGAACACGCTTTATTAACCCAGCCTTAATTATATTCCATTTTGAGATTCAATAGTTTCGATTGCAACACCACATGAAACCAGGGTGAGCTGCACCCCATGGGACTCCGGCCACAAACGAGATCGGAAAAGTGCCTCCGAGGCAGTGACCCGCTTCTGCCAGCCGGTTGGCAGAGAGCAGCCTGGAGCCCAGGCCCAGCTCTGGGGGAGCCCCCGACATGGCCTGATCAGGGGCAGGGCTGGGACAGCAATCAGCCGGGTCACGTGAATCCAGTCTCTATTTATGAAAGAAATGATGTCTCGGGGTGAAAAGTAAGAAGCCAATGTGGCAGAATTGACACACAGCCTAAACTTGCCAGGGAAACAATGAACCCCACTATCTCCACACAGATGAAATTCTTTTTCACCTCATCATGGCAACTTCTCATCCTCACCCCCAGTTCTACAAAGAAGCAGAAAATGACCTTTTGCTTTTCAGTAGAGACATTAGAATCAACCTTATCTGAGGCAAAGGAGCTCATCTTCTTTTTTTTTTTTTTTTAAGTCAGATCTTCTCCACATATTTTGCCTGCCTTCCTGCACTTTTCAAATACGGTTATTTTAGGGAGCTGATTGGCCCAAGGGCTGAGTGTCTCCATGAGAATACTCACAGCTGCAAATTATTGAGCATTTTCTAGCTCATACACATTATGCTAAGGGTATATTCCATGAATTGTCTTATAAATCTTCACAACAGTTTTATGAGATATACATATGCATTTCCTTTTTCTAGTTCTATAGTTGGAAAGGGACAGAAATGCAGCTCACACCTAAATCCACAAGAAGCCCAAGCTGGCACTATAACTGCCACCCTCTGCCTCCAGATCCCAGATTGCAGGATCTAACAAGATAGGGCACATGCCTGAGTCACTTGGGTCCCCCAGTGTCCAGCAGAAGCCCAGATGCATGTGAGGCCCCAGTGATGTTTGGTTAATTCATTCATTCATGTAATGAGTAATTTTAAAGAATCTTAGACCAGGAACAAAGGGGCTACTTGGAAGCCAGCTCTTATAATAATATGCATGTGGACTTGAGCCAGGCACTTCCTCCTGGGCCTTGGCCTTCTCACTTGAACAATGAAGAGGTTAGACCAGATAACCTCGGTCGATACCTGATTCAGGGTCTTGCCCCAAGTTCACCGAGCCAGTCAGCCTCCAAAGCCTGCATTGGAAGCCTTTCTACCTCCCCATTTCCCACCCCAAACTTGAATCCACATTCACAGAAATGGGCCCTTAGCCTGACAACACCTTGGCCCAAGCCCCAGTGAGTCATATGTCAGGCTAGGCGGGTAGATACGTGTGCACAAGAGTTACTGCTAAAAACACAAGGCTCCTGACTGTCTACCAAAGGGAAGACCAGTTAGCACAACCAGGAACCAGGGTTCTCTTTAATCTCTCAAATAGGAAGGATGAGACTTTGTGAGCCCAAGGAGAACCCTCCCCTCAATCAAGGAATGTGCAAATGTCAAAAGAACTCTCCTGGACACAGGTTAGGTATTTAAAATGAAAGCATTATCATTTAGTCATGGTCACTAATGCGTTCAGCTCATTTTTGCTACATTCAGCAAATTGTTTTTTAGTGCCTGCCCTATACCAAGGACGAGATGAGGCAAAGAGACTATAAAGAAGAAAAGATAAATTATTCTTGCCTCAGGAGCAGACAATCTTGTGAGATTCATCTATCATCCAAGTTGGACTTGTAGGAGGGAACAAAGAAAGTACTAATTCTGACAAAGGAATGGGAAGGAGGAAGGGTAGCTGGACATTGGGGCTGGTTTCTGAAAGGACATGGCATTTGATTTAAACTTTGATGAAGAAATGGGCTTTGACAGGTGAAAGTGAAAGAAGAATATTTTACCAAAAGGAAACGATTAGCAAGTGTTTGTTTTCTCCCCATGACATGCACATATGCATACATACGTATACACACAAGGGTTATCCGTATTCAGAACTGTCCCTTTACACACACATGCACCCACTCAACTAGGTTTCTGTTGCCTCAGCCCCAGAAGTACCCACTAGACATTAGGACAACTGGTCACACTTCTCAGAATAGCAAAACTGAAACACAGGTCTCTGTTAAACACAATTTGAACCATCTGGAGACACTCCTTCTGCCTTATTTCTGCCTAGTTCATCAAAACTGTCTTTCATATTTGAGTTCAGATAGCCAGAAGCCTTCCAAAATCATTTTTCCCCTTTTAGATGTGTAGGAAGTTGTCTTTTTTCCGAGGGGAAACATACTGAAATGGCAAAAGATTCCAGGATGCTCTTGGAAAGAATTAGATGTGTTTAGATTCACACACAAAGTCTAAAAATGTAGAGATTCTTCCAAGTTGCGTTTATTGGTTCTGCATGGTACCAAAGTGCTCTGTGTTTTCCTCTATATTAACACTTACTGTAATGTGAATATATCATTTCATAATGTAATACAGAGCCCTAGTGCACAGGTCAGCAAACTAAAGCCTGTGGGTCAAATCAGGCTGGCCCCCTATTGATGTATAACCTGCAAGTTAAAATTAGTTTTTTACATTTTTAAATAGTTTTAAAAATGGAAATAATACTATTTTGTGATATGTGAGAACTATAAAAAATTCAAATTTCAGTGTTTCTAAATAAAGTTTTTTGGAATATAGTTATGCCCATTTATTTGTCTATGGTCACTCTTGCACCACAGTGGCAGAGTTGAGTAGTTTTGGCAGAGACTAATGACCTGCAAAACCTAAAATATTTACTATCTGGTCCCTTACAAAAAAATGTTTGTCAATACCTGTTCTAAGGTAATGGGATTCTCTTGCTGAACTGGATGCTAAGATTTTTTTTTTATAGGTCTTGATGCTGAAAAACAAAATCTCCAAGAAGTTCTCAGTAGTTTTTATCTTCTAGGAGCTAAAGGATTGAATTTACCTTTGGGTCACACTACCTTTTGTCCTTTGTTCTTTAAAAATGAATCCAGTGGGCCCTTTAATTACCCAGATGTAAAGCAATATACCCTGCTATTATATTTGAGGAAAAATGAAGTCACCATTAATCTGAATGTAAATGTTTACACTAAGAAGTAAAGAATTCTCTTTGGTATATAAGTTAGATGTTTGTTTTAATATTGCCATATCTCTGCAGACTTCATAGGTTCTTCAGAGAAAACATTTCTTTAGTTTTAATCTTTCCTATGATTGTATATTATTGCTTGTTCTTGGCAAATGTGTGTGTGTGTGTGTGTTTTCTAGAATTTTTTCATGTGAGATTGGAAGTACAGACCTAAAAAAATTGCAGGAAAAATGGGGAAGACTTTGTCTTTATTTTAAGCCGGAGTTGAGATAAGATTGGCTATGTTTAAGTCATCTTGAACTTGAATATGATGTTATTCAAGATAAACAACAGCCTAGGCTTTGTGAAATAATGATCAAAATTGCATTTTGATGTGATGGTCTTTTAAGGACCATAGGCCCAAGGGCAGAATTCCCTCTGTAAAAGGTCTTTGTGGTACATTATCCTCAAAAGAAGGATAAGATATGAGGACTAAGGAGGCATACTGGTCAGTGAGAGGGGGACAGGGGAATAATACTCTTTTCACACTCTGGGCCTTCATAAATTGAAGTCTGAACTCTGGTGAAGGAAGTAACACTGGAGGTCGGAGGGACTCCCACAGAGAAAGTGAGAGGGTCTCTTTGAGATAGGTAGGATGGGCAAGGACCATTCAGAGGCCTACAGAGAGTGAGCCTAGACCTATGGACCTTGAAAGCAGACACAGAAAACAACAATTTTTGAATATTTTCTGCTTATACTTATCTCCTGTAATCCCCAACATTCAATGAAATTATATTCAAGATTTGTAATCTAGGTTCAAATGTGTGGTAATAAATTAAGAGAAGAGATTGCTCCATACATGGGCGAAATGATAAAGAGGAGAGGAGGGCCCTCTCCTGAGACCAGGGAACAGCCGAGGATGGCCATGCCCAGCGGAGCAGTGACTGGCAATGACAGAAGTGCCACAGCAAAGAGCAGAGAAGTCATAACAGGTCTACACTAGAGGCCTATTATTTACACACATAATCCAGTGTCCAAAAGAACTGTGAGAACCAAATGAGAATGTTTCAAGGGAGAGACATGTTGGCCATCAAAGCGGACGAAGGTTCAAGCCAATAGCAACAGGTGTTAAAGGGATGTGACCTCCTTTTCCAGCCAGGCTGATGTGGCTTGGCTGCACTAGCTACTTCTGCTGACAGCCTCCACAAAACTGCAAGCTCTTCAACGGTGGATCATCTTTCCACCCCCACCATTACAATTCCTGACTCAAAGTAGGATTTGAATACAACAAATTATCCAACAGAAAGATGTGGGGGTTATTCCCATGCCTTCTCATTATAAAGAGCCCCTACTCAATCAAGCTCAGGGTATTGGAAGTTCTTTGGACAAATCATCTGATAGCTATTCTATTGTGAAACAGATACTTCTGCCTCCAAAACTTATCTTAGAAATCTGCAAGATTGAAAGTGAATAATTTCTAATGCATCACAATGGCATATCTTAGAACATTGTAATTACCCAGAAAGTATTAAGGATTACAAATAAAATATTCCACAAATATGACCTATCTTCTTATTACTATTTAATCGATTACTCTGAGGGTTTATTTCAGATTTGGGAGTTATATCAACATGCAATTAACACCCAAGAGATTAACTGTTAAAAACAATAATTACTTTCAGCTGGATAGATACAGCTTCCATACATACTGACCATGGAATCTCAGAACATTCAGGTGGTGAAAGTTACGCAGACCATCTAGCCCAATACAAAGCTCATATCCTGCTGCTCCCCTTTCCCGTGACTGTGGCAGACATCACCCATCCCTCTTTCCTACGGAACATGACTGTTGCCACACAATCCCCATCAGCAGAGCCCTCTGACCCATACATTCTCAACCAGGCAATACAGCACCCAAGGGACCAAAACATGGTCCTAGGAAAATTAAAAAATTTTAGGCATTACAATGGTTTGTTGCCTTCCAAAGGGTCACAGTACATAAAGAGATATACAGTATACCTGTAGCATTAGAAATACATGGGAATCGAGTGACTAGGAAGAAAAAGCCTCAAAAGACTCCTTATGAGGCTGAGAACCGCCACTCTAGGCAATTACTACAAACCCCCTAAAGTTGGCTCATAAAAAGAAAGCTATCTGCCATCCCGGATAGCCCAAACATCCATTTTACTGATGGGGAAAGTGAGTCTCAGGCCGGTAAAATGAATTGTCCCAGATGACATGTATCACAATTGGCCAAACCAAGTCTTAAATTCCAACTTTCAGGTAAGTGCCCAGTTCACTTTACAATGTATCACTTTATCATTACCAATGTAATATAGAATGGGTAGAATGAGTCCACTTTGCAATCTATTCAGTTAAAATTATATTTCTTCTTAAAGTACATGGAAAGGAATAATATAAAATACTAAAGGAAAACTAAATTGTTAATTCACAGCTTCAATGGTTAGAGGGGAAATAATACCACCTATGCTCAAAGCACCTGAGCATCTACTGTAATCAACGACCTGTGCCATGTCCCAGGTTTCCCAGGAAAGTGGGCTAGATAATTTTGAAGGTCTCCTTGCTCTGTCATGCTGTGCGGATCCTCATCTCACATGTACGTCAGTGAGTTGAGGGAATTGCAAACACACACACACACACACACACACACACACACACACACAGTCCCTAATCACTCAAGTTATTTAGTCAAAAGGCGGCTAAATTCCCTATTAATGCTTGGTTGTGAAATGGATATTGTTGTTTTTTTCTAAGTTGCCCTTGAAACAGCCCACATGGACTAGACCACTTTTACAAAGCAGTTTTACAATAGTAAAATCCCACAGCAACTCTGCCAAGGCCAAAGCAAAGACTCTCCATTCAGACATCAACCATTCTGGCCAGAGTGGTGGCTGCCAAAACTCTTTACATGGGCAAGGAGAGCTAATGAATAGAATTTGCATGGAATAACTTAAGCTAATATTGGCATCCCAAGGAGACATCTGTGTTGACATCTTACTCTCTCCTCTCATCTCTCCTCACTGTTACTACAGTGACCTCTCAAAAATGCATGTCTGAGCATGTCATTCCCCTGCTTACATATTCTGGATGGCTCCTTACTGTCTACAGGACCTGTCCAAACTCCCTGGCAAGGGATTCAAAGCTCTTCTCAAACTGCCTTCAGTCTACCACTCCTGCCTCCTTTTCTGACGCCTCCCTACCCTATCCACCTCTCTTCCTTTTGGCTCTACACTTTCGCCAAACCAAAAAAAGCTAGCTGTTCCTCAAGACAACTGTGCCTTTTCCTACCACTGTTACTTTGTAGAAGCCATACTCCTCCTGGGGGATCTATACCTGTTAAACCCTTATCCTTTAGTAGCCAGCTCAGGTAGCACCACGTGTGTGGAGCCTTCCCTCACCCACCCTCAGGCAAGGTTGAGGATGTATACCTCATATTGGAGAACTTAGGAGCTCATACCATCGATAATACTAATGAGACCACAGACTTCCTTCAGGAATGAGATTGTGACGTATTCATCTTTGCATGGCCAGCACATAGTAGGTATTCATTAAATGTTACTGGGTGGCTGAATAGATGGGTATTGGTTTATGGAACAGAACTAGCTAGCACAACTACTACTGATACCTATGTAGTCTACCAGAACTACCCAACTCACAGTCAGTGTTCACGCCTTGATTATGTAACTATGGTACCGTATAGTGTTTCTCAGAGAAACAACTCAGGAATCTTTAAATTATGTGTGAAAGAATTCTACAGGGACACAATATTGAACATCACTGATTTGCAATGTTGGGATAGTTATTCCTTTCCCAATTCTGTTTCAGTCCTTCAGATGACATAAAGGAGAACGTCTCAGCTTGATGCCATATGACTTCAACGCCTCTCTAAAAGTATGCTAAAATTTCCCTTTTTAACAAAGAGAGAGAAGAACTTAGGCTCAGAGACTTCAGTGGGAATCAAAATTTAGCTAAAATATAAGGACACTGTTTCATTCTCATTTTTTTTTTATTTGCATGATTACTTTCCAGTTATAGCAAGGGGTATTTGATTTTTATTTAATGTAGTGGCATGAAGTTTTCTCATTAAATGTATTGATTTAAGTTAAAAAATGAGTACATTTTAAAAAACACAAGAAGCAAATATTATTACAGGTAATTGTGAGGTACTAGAGAGGATGGCATCCCAACACCTAGCTACCTAGAGAGGATCGTCTTAGAAGGCAAAAGATCTGAGAGGCTCACGAGTCCTCTACTTTTGGGTAAGTTACTAAACTTTTTTGAACATTTTGCTATGAATTAGCAGAGGACAGTTAATAATTACAACTTCTCCTATTCAAATCTGTTGTAAAAATCAAATGAAATAAGGTGTGCAGAAATGTTTTGGAAATGTGTAGACAGCAACATTATGATCATCAAAATGAGCAGCCCCAATACAGCACACCATTCCTTCCCATCCTGCCTCACCCAGTATGGTTGAAATTTAACTTTGTTGAGTTCTAGTTCAAGATATCCATTTGTGTCCATGGATTTAATTCTCCTCATTCCCAGATTCCTGTTTAAAATGACCAAAGACGTTTTAAAAATAAGAAAATCTCAGGAATGATGTCATTAATTGATCAAAATATATGAGGAATTTCTGCCAGATGTAGGGCACATAGGACTATCTGAGGAAATCACTGATCAGCCCACCACCCAAAACAAGTGAAGGAGAAAACCACAGGGCCTGTGACAGCACCCCCAAGGTAGCTCCCACATTCTGGGCAGCAGGAGCAGGGTGCCCCATTAGGTTGGGATGCAGATCAAACCCAAAACTGACTTCTGGGAACTACAATAGTCCAGGCAATCAAGATGGATTAGGGCTAAGGCTGGGAGGTTGGAGGAAGTCTGTTGGGGATCACCAGAGTTATTTCTGCCCTTCGGCCACACACAAGGAGGACAAAAATACTAAGCAAAGAAGTGGTCTTTCACTTCCAAGTACCTGGGCCTCAAATTTTACATAATAGGACTATAAGAACCTAACTTTTTCTTCCCTTTTCCCTTCTACCTTTTCCAAAACACTTCATTCGGGAATCTATGGAATCTGTGAATCTATAGGATCTGTGCCCACCTCAACCCCAGATCATGGGTAAGTTCTATAAGGCTTTTGAGTTCATGGAAAGTTTAATAGGAGATACCAGCAAATTGGTCTGCCCAAAAGCCAATGATATTCGAAGTTCTGTTACTAGAAGTCACACTAAGAAGAAGGGAGGTAGATAGGTTTGCTCTGCTCTGCATGGATCAGGCTTCACTTCCAGTCATTCACTCTGATGAATTCTAAATCCACAAAACAAAGATTTTTCTTAATTATGTGTCTGTAATCCTTCCCACCCACCTCATCCTTCCCTCTGCCCCAATAACAAAGAACTGAGCTGAAGAGGGGACAGAAGAGGAGAAATTAAGAGAGCCCCACTGGGCTGGCTTGGGGAGCTGTCTCAGAATTTCAGTAGAGGAAGATGAAAGCCTAAAGTGGAAGCAGAGAAAAATAGAGAAAGATGGAAAATGTGAATTTCATGTTTTGCTGTGAGTCAGGAAATGAACCCTTTTGGAGTCTTCAAATAACTTCATTAAAGATCTCAGTTTCTTCTCAATCATTTTTGGTTGTTGACAAGGGCTTCTTCAGTGTGACATGCGCCCTCCTGTTTTATCTGGGTTGTACATTATTTCAAGAGGGCAAACTGGAAAGTGTTCAAAGAAGAATGGCTCAACTGGTAAAAGTCTTGAAGTGGTGTTGCAGGAAGGAAAGCTTCAAGAAACAGATGATTTAAAAGAGCACAGCCTTGGGAACAGAGGCTGAAGGGACTTACTTGTTATATGTGGCCCTGAGAGGCAGAATTGAAACAATCTGTAAAAACTCCAGCAGGGATAGAAATCTGCCCAATATTAGGAGAAATTTCTTTTTTAACTAACAATGCTGTGTTAAAAAGAATGGGCTTCCTAGACTGCACAGGGGAGGAGGGGGCAGTTGGGGGTTGCCTGTCAAAGAAAGTGTCCAAACTTAGTCCGGAGAACCACTTCACTGGGACAATTCAAGCAAAAGGGAGCCAGGGGATAGGCCTGGGCTTAATGACTCTTTCCGCAGATACAAACATTAGGACGGAGGTGGGGAGGAGGACTATCTGAATTTTAAAGAGCCCAGAGCTTTAGGAACAACAGATGCCCAATGCCAACCTTCAAATGCCAAGGGCATTTTTCCAAATAGAGCCATGGGAAGGCATTCTCTTTTACTAAATCAAAGATATTTCTCTCTGTTCTCCCGAAAGAAAAATAAGGAAGTGTAACAATCTCTAGCTTGCTTCTCCAGTTCTCCTTAGGACTTTGCCCCAGACACAATCTATCTCCTTCATGGTGATGTGTTATGTTTCCACAGTCCACCATACTTCTGACCTGAGAAAGATCTGAGGCTTGCCTGGTAGGCCTGGGCTGCAGCTGAGAATTCATAATCTCACCTCGGATTAAATACGGACTTCCAAAGGACAAACTCTCTTCCCCCAAGGTATCTACCTCCGCAATCTCATCTCGAATAGAGAGTAAGACTGAGCCCAACTCAAAAAATCCCCAAAGAAGGCTAAGGCTAGGAGTTAAAAACAGCAGCTGAATCTCCAGAAGAGACTGCAGGCAGAAGCCAGGTCTTCTCCATCCCTGGACTAGGACTCAGGCAATAGCTGGCAGAGCATGACTCAGAAGACATTTCTGTACCTGTGAACAAAGCCCAGGCCTCTGGGCTGCAACATCATCACATCACATTCATACAGTGAGCCAACAGGTGAGCTGCTCCGACTAGCACATCAGATTGCTTTCTGGCCAGGATTTCTGCAGAGTTCGCTCCTCACAGGGAAGGCAAGAAATCTGAGTAAGACAGCAGCAGCAACCACAATGAATCAACAATAGGATGAGTACATACGCACATGAGCACCTACTACACCCTTGGCTCTGAGTGGGCTCAGGAGATTCATAGATGAAGGAGTGATGGCCACTACCCTTGATAAGCCCACAGTCCACTGGGAAAAGCAGATACATAATCTCATTAGAGTAACATAATGTGGTGATGCCATCGTGGAGGTGGGACCATTGTAGGAGCACAGATAAGACAGCAGTAAATTATTTCTGGCGAGTTCTCACGGACATTATGTCATCTGAGCTAGAGCTCCCAGGTTGGTCAAAAAGGAAAATGGATGCTAGACAGAGGGAAAAACATAAATAAAGACACAGAGGCAAGACCTTTGCCATAGTTACTTGGAGTAATAAGGGTCCTGAAGTTCTTTTATAGAACTAAATAAAAATAAAACTTCTATGGATGATGATCCCAAAACTAAGTGTCCTGGGAAGTAGACCTAATGCCTTCCATTGATAGAACACCAGTGAAAACTGATTGACCTGAAGAAGATGTAAATTTGACTTTAGAGCAAACTATATACCTCTATCCATGACTCTAAAAATACACAAAGGAAGTGAACAAGAAAGGAAAAACCTTCTTCTCTTGGTTAAGGAATATTAAGGGGGAAAAAAAGCATTTGTTGGGCAGAGACTTCCACTATGAATATAGAGAAATAAAATGGTGGAGTTGAAGGGGAGTGGTTTAGAAAATGCTGGAAAAGTAGACAGGTGAGGCTTTAAATAGGAACATGACTTCTTTTGCTCTCTATAGGAACATTGAATAAGTACATGAAAGATAAATTTCCATCAAAATTCAGCTGCCTCACTTCTTCTTCGACCACGTTTTGGACAAAGATGTTTGACAAGATGAAGCGGCTCATGCTTCAAGCCGACAAGCCTGCTGGCTTCTATCCAGGATAAACACTGTCAGTAAAACTATCCCTTCCCAACCTCCCAAGAGACGGCTGAATGGGGCTACCAGCATTCCCTAACTTTTTCTCCTTATGAAGCTTAGAAAGGAAATCACACCACAGGTCACCAAATGAGCTGTCATGGACTTGGTCAAAGGGAAAATGATAAACAGAACAAGTGATTCCATCAAACACAGGTGGCACCACTCTCGTTTTATCACCAATTTTACCTGAGGGGCAAATGGATGAACATATCTTTCTTTACATTTCATTTCTGAAGGTATTTGAGGATAGTTATCTTTCTTGGAAGATCAAAAGAAATGTTTTTGGAATAACAGAATGTACTGTAGATCAAGAGTAAAACATAACTGGGCTTAACTGAAAGCCAATGGATTTTTATGTCCTCCTGGGCAGGTCACTCTGCCTCTCTGGGGCTATTTCTCAGAAGATCTTCCCATTTATTCCAGTGTATTTTAAGAGACAGTGACTTTCGGGTTGATTGATAGATTTGTTTAAACATCAAATTCAATCTTGAGATTCAGATAAAATATCATTCACTCATTTACTCAACAAATATTTTAAGCTCCTACTATGTGCCAGGAACTGACCCAGATATTGCCTCAGATTTGATGTTTCCCCATTCCTCATTGCAAAGAGAACTTGAAGCAGCTTGGAATAGTAATTCAGTACAATAAATATAAAGTCAGAGAAAAATAAAATCAGGCATATAATCATTTAATTATCACATATCATTTAATTGATCATACACAATCACATATAATCACTTAATTGATTATATAATTACATATTTAGCATAGGGTCTTTCTTATTTACTTGCCAGAGGGGGGTCACTAAGTTATCTCTGAGCTTCCTAGCAGCCCATGCAAAGAGGGAAACACAATCCATTTCATAATTTTCTGTGTCTGTAAGACACAAATAGCATCAAAACTATTTCTGATGCTGCAATCCGAATATTTAAAATTGGCTTGACATAGTTAAATACCTCCAACTACAGAAACCTTAATTCAACAAACATTCACTCACACCTACTCTGTACCAGGACTTGTGCCAAGTATTAAAATGAGTGATGTAAGATCTAGTCTGTGCTATTCAGGTCTTTCTTAAGCATAAACTGCAGATCAGGACTCGCAGGCTATCACTGTAGATTCTTCCCCATTCCTAACTATGCCCCATCAAACCCCCCATGAAAGGGAGAGGTTATGAAAGCAACTTTCTAGAGGTCATCCTAGCTTAGGAGAAGCTCCAACAGTGCGTTGTAGCTAGGAACACAGAGATGGAGAGATGGGGGTAGGAATGGGGCTTAAGGGGGAGGAGGGTTGTCTGTGGTTTGGAGATGCCCTCTTCCATCTCCAGTCACTGCTCATCTAGAATATACATATCTGGAAAACAAGTACGTAGAATCTGTGTATGCTTTTTTTTTTTTAATGTTATGTTAATCACCATACTGTGTATGCATTTAAAGGCTTTATCATCAACAGTGAATTTTCTCTGTAATGAAGTAAATGTTACCAGGAAGAGTCAGACCTCAGAGCAGCAGCAGGACCCCTATGTCCTGCCTGAAATGCTGAGCTCATGCCAGGCCAAGGGAGTCCATCCCTCTCCCAAACAGCCAGATTGCTCCTGGGTACACACAGAACTTGACTGAGGAATGATACTGTCCTTGGGAACATATATAGCTCTATGGATCCTTGGAGACATCTAGCCTAACGTCCTTATTTTTCCAGTGAGGAATTTCATCAAAACCCACTGAAGAAAGTCCATCATGGAGTGGTCAGGCAACCTACTCGAAATCGTACAAGGCAGATCAGGAACTGCACTACAGGAATACTTCACCACATACTTGGATCCTATTTGGAATTTTACATCTCAGCCCTCTTGAAACTGTGGCTTCCTAGGTACAGAGACCATGTCTTAATGTCTCATTCGTTTCTGCAGCCTCAGTGCCTGGAACATATATCATGTTCCAGGAGCTCACGCTGTGCTGCTTTTGATCGGGCTTTTGCAACCCTAGGGGCCAATGGCGTCCACTAGCACAGATTATCAACACTGGGAGCACACAGAAGCTCCTGAGAAGCTTTAACAAAAAATAATGATGCTTGGACCTCACCCCAGACCAAGTGAAGTTAGAATACCAAACGATTCTAACTGCCAAGTGGGGCTGAGAACCATTGATCTAACCTCTCAGAGAACCTAACCAAGGTCATCCTGCCTCAGGGTGGAGCCCAAAGTCACAATGATCTCCAAATTCATTGTCCTTGGAAGGTTAGCTCCAAAGGGATGCCCTTGCCAAGGCTTTCACCATGGCAGTCAGTCCTACCGTACTCAAAAAGAAGAGCAGGATCCTTTCCCTGTTAATGTTCTTATACTGCCATCTAGTGGTTTCTTTGGCTTTTCTGTGTCTCATAAAGACACAATTACGCCTCAGCAGTAGCTGAGAAATTTCATGGGGTACCAGCACCCCAAGCCGTTTTATTATTTGAATGTTTTTTATTTGTAAAGTGTTCCATGATTTCTTCTCACAGGAGAAGGATTCTGCAAGTCTTTGGTTTTATTTGGCTAGAGAGCTCAGGGTGGAATTGTTCTAAGAATCAGGATGATAGCTTTGCAGGTTCAAGAATCTATTGCTGAGCCCTGGCTCAACAATGTACCAGTCATGTGGCCTTGGAAACATCATTTCATTTTCTGGTGCTTCCATTTACTCATCTGAAAGACAGAAAGAATAACTCTGCCCTCTACATGGCCCCAACATTTTTACAATTAACGAGGTTACTAATAATATGCAGATCTGTTAGAAAAAATACATACATACACACACACACACAGATAGGTAGATAGATGCATTGTTACGCAGGTTCCAACACATGGGACATGAACAATCAATAATTTATTGATTAAATATCTGGAAGCTAATCCTATGATTTGAGGATGACAAAATTACCTTTCAAATGGATGACTATTACTTTTTTTATATAATGGATAAAATTCACATCCCACTGAATTTTAGTGAAGGCACATTTGCTTGACTGAAAGATCACCAAAGCAGAGAACTCCGGAGATGAGGTCATCAGAGGCTCTGTAATACCATTATCAATTTAGAGAGGTTACTGGGGAAGAACTGTGAGAGGATTTGAATCAGGAAATCTGTGCAGGGTAGTTCTAACCAGGAAAAGTGAAGGTGAAACCATCCCAGGCTCATCAGGGATTTGCAAAGAGAGAAGTCCTGCAAGAGCTTTCTAACCAGGGATGTTCTGCATGCTAGTTTTCTACCTGGGCACAGGACTGACTGATCAGGGACACCTCAGGAAAGTTCTGCAACCCTGAGACCCAGGTAAATGTAAACTTATTCATTGCACTCTTCATTATCTTTGTGACAAATTAGTGTTTGGCTTAATTTTCTATCTTTCACTGATTCTAAGAGCTAAGAGTCTGATTAAGGCAATTCAAAGGGGGGTGGGGCTCGGAAAAAAAAATTTTTTTTTAAAGATTTTATTTATTTATTTGAGAGAGAGAATGAGAGAGAGAGAGAGGGTCAGAGGGAGAAGCAGACTCCCTGCCGAGCAGGGAGCCCAATGCGGGACTCGATCCCAGGACTCCAGGATCATGACCTGAGCCGAAGGCAGTCGCTTAACCAACTGAGCCAGCCAGGCGCCCCTCGGAAAAAATTTTTAATGCTTTAGTTGGAACAGCAGCAAGTCTTTAACTCTGAAATTTGTAAGAACCGCCTGAAAGCTAGTTTAAAATGGGCCCCACAGCCGAGATCCTGACTCCAGAGCTCTGGATGGGGCCCAGGAATCTCCATTTTTAACGGACACTTCCAGGTGATTCTGTCCAGGTGCTCCATAGATGGTACCCTGAGAAATCCCAGTCAAGAAGCCCCGTTTCAGAGTGCCTGGGTGGCTCAGTCAGTTAAGCGTCTGCCTTCGGCTCAGGTCATGATCCCAGGGTCCTGGGATAGAATCTCACGTCAGGCTCCCTGCTCAGTGGGGAGCCTGCTTCTCCCTCTCCTCCCCATCTGTGTGCTCTATCTCCATCACTGTCTCTCTCTCAAATAAATAAAATCTTGAAAAAAAATAAAAAGAAGCCCCTTTTCTTTCAGGTTCCAGATTCTAGAGGGCCATTGATTTTTATCCAGTGGGGTGGGGCAAGAAGTAGGTTAAGCTCAGAATGGGGAGCAAATTGCCCTAAACATATAGACTGGAAGGAAGTCAGACTCAGCAAAACAGAGTAGCCAATAGTTTGGGCATCAGACAGTTGGTGGAGGTCAGGGTCAAAAGACGTCAACCAGCAAGGTCACAGAACACAGCCAAGCACTGGATGTTTGACATGCAATTTCTCTGATTCTCACTATAGGAAGAAAAGTTGCTAGTGTCTCCATTTCACTATTGAGATAGAAGGAGTTTACCCCCTTGCTATTCCTGCCATACCATGGCCTGGCCCAGGGAATGCTGCAGCAGTTCCCAGGGTCCCCTCAACAGAGCATCAGGACCCTCACATAAGCTCTTTCCTAAACCAACTATTGCCTCTCTAGTCTCCATCCCCTCTGCTTCCCCTGTCTGGGAGACTCAGATCAAAGGACTCAACTCAAACATCTCTTTTTCTTGTAGGACTCCAAATGAGAACTAATAGTTGTTGAGATTTTTAAGTATTTTTTTTAACAACTAATCATGGACTAGGCATGTTGCAAAGGTACCTTATATGATAGAATGATTGCACAAGCTAGGAATTATCTAGAGCAGGAACTGGCCCAATACAGCCCCCAGGCCAACCAGACAATCACCTGTTTTTGTAAATAAAGTTTTATTGGAACACAGCCACACCTATGTGTTTACATATTGTCTTTGGCTAGAGCCAAATAAACTATATGGACTGCAAAGCTGAATATTTACTACCTGTCTCTTTACGGAAAAAGTTTGCTGACCCTAGTCTAGAAAGATGAGTAACACACCTAAAACAATTCAGCACGCATTTTGAATCCTTCCTAAAAAAAATAATTTGAAGCCAAGCTCTCTGACTCCTGAACTAATGCACAATCATGTTTCCACTCTTTCTACTCTTGGCATCTTGTCTGTATCTCATTCAAAGCATTTGTCATCATTTTATTCATAAAGAGGCCATTCACTTATTCAACTAATTTTTAATGAATTCCTACAAATACGATTGGGTTCATGACTTCCGGGATGTAACTACTAGAGCAATGACCCTCCAACTTTTTGGATTATTAATCCCTATCAGTAAAACAACTTTTGAACACACAATCACAATATAGGCATATTTATTAATCATGAAGTATATATGTGTGCCATTGTACCAACATATTAGGCAAATTATAAGGCTCACCAAAAAACAGAAATGGGAGTTCTATTTTATTCTTCCCATATCCAACTCTGGAAACCACTGGACTAGAATGTTTATAAGAGGCTGTAGAAAGTGCTAAGAAGAAAAGTGAACATGGCTTAGAGAGAAAAGAGGGACCAAATGCAAGAAGGGGATATTAGAGGAAGGACATTTGATCTGAGTCTTGAAAAAAAAGAGCAGGAGATCATCAGGCAAAGAAAGGGGAGAGGGCATTCTATACAGGGAAGATAGCTTGTCCAAAGACACAGAGGTGAGAGACAGCATACTGTGTTCAGATAAATGGGGTATTGTTATTTATAAAAGAGGGACAGAAGAAGATGAAGCAGGTCAATGTGATTGAAACCAGACTCCGAAGGCCCTTGTGTGTCAGGTTAACTCTGAAGTATATCCAGAAAGCAAAGAGGACATATTTAAGCACAAGACTAGCATTATTAGGTTTCTGTTAGAAAGATCTCTCTGGGGGCACCTGGTTAAGCTTCTGCCTTGGGCTCAGGTCATGATCTCCAAGGTCCTGGGATTAAGCCCTGCATGGGGCTTCCTGCTCAGCAAGGAGTCTACTTCTCTCTCTCTCTCTCTCTTTCTCTCTGCCCCTCCTCCCTGCTCATTTTTTTTCTCTCTCTCTCTCTCTCTCAGGTAAATAAAATCTTAAAAAAGAAAAGAAAAGATCCCTCCAGAAGGTGGGTGAAGAAAGGATTAAAGGGGGAGACTAAAGGCAGGAAGGTTAGTCCACAGTATCTACTGAGAACTTGTTTGTTCCGGTTATATAATCACAATTCCCTTTTAATTGAGAACTCCTCAAAAGCAATGGCAGCCATATTCATCCTTTGTTCTCTCCTCTACGCCCAACATTGAGCTGATATATAGAAGCTAATGACTATTTGTTCAATTACACTGAATTGACACTTTCCCCCATTAGAAGAATGATAATCCCCAGAGTGATTATTTTTGCTGCCTCTGGAAAACCATCATGGCCCCAGGCTCTGTGCATGAGATGGAGAGATAAAGGACTTGAGGAGACAGGACTCCACAGCAGAGGATCACAGACCTCACATGACCAGCACCTGGGCTGACTTGGCACTTAGAGAATTGCTGAGGACACATGTCAGACCAGCCTGGTTGAGCCTACATCTCCAGGCTGTGGTTCAGTGAATCAGTGGGTACCAGTCATGCCCTGGGCAGTGTGGGGAGGCTGTCTGCTGATGACTGCTTAATGGCAAAGCAACTAATCAGGCACATGGATAAAGACTGAAATGGAACGCCTTCTGCCAGGGAAGTCAGGAGGGAACTCAGCAGCACTGGGCTGTCAGAATCAGAAATTCAAGAAGTGGCTCTTCAGCCTCCACCTCTTTCTAGCTAAGCATTAAGGAGTAAAAGGTTTGCCAAGGGCCATAGAAAATGAGTTCCTCTAGAAGGAGAAATCAGACTTGAATGGAAAAAACCACCCATGTGGCTTGACTTAAGGGCCCCATTGAGGGCATTCAGGGAAACTCAGAGTAGAAAGAGCAAAAAATAAAATGAAATAAAATAAAATAAATTAAATTAAATTAAATTAAATAACCACAACCATATAACCCTGGTTAATCTGCCTCCTGTACCATTAGCTGGTAGTGTAATGAAAATGACACTGAGGTTTGTAGAGAAAATCCTTCAGATACTAAATATATGGAGAGAATTTCAAATATTCACAGTTTAATGTAACCCATCACAATAATAGCTCAAAGAGAAAAATCATATGCTCATCCCTATAAACACTGGAGAAGTTGAAAAATTCAAAACCCATTCTTGATTTTTTTAAAAAATACCTAAACATAAGAACAGAGGGCTACCGATTCAACACTAGAAAGTATGTATCTCAACCAAAACCTGTCATGCTTATCAGGAAAGCATTAGAGGAAGCATTTCATTAAAGTCAGAAGACAAGGAAGTCCTCTGCCACCACTAATATTTACTTATTTCGAAGCCACTAACTGACACAGTACATAAGACGAAGTACGAAACTTTAAAAGTAGAAAAGATGTAATAAACTGACGAGTACTGCAAATGTTATTTGCTTAGAAAGTTCAAGAAAAGCAATCGGCGAATGTTTAGAAACAAGGAGAAAACTCATCAAGGTGGATGGGTACAAAATTAATATACTGAAACTTTCATATATGCAAACAATAGTCAATTAGAAGGTATAATAAGAGGGAAAATCCAATTTACAATAGAATCAAAAAGACAAAAGACCTAGGAATAAGCAAGATCTCCATAAAGAAAACTTTGAAATGCTACTCAGAGACAAAAAGGAAGCACACAAATGGCAGACATGCTGTGTTCTTTGATAAGAACCCTCCGTATCATCAAAAAATCAGTTCTCTTAAATCAATCTATAAATTTAACACACTTCTAATAAAAATACCAATGGGGTTTTTTTTAACCAGGTAAGCATAGACAAGCACATTCTAAAGTTCAGATAGGAAATAAACAAGAGTAATCCAAAAAAAAATGTCTGAGGGAAAAGAGAAAGAGAGGAGTAATCAGTGTGGATCAGCCCTACCAGGTATTTAATGTTTTAAAAGCTATTAGAAATTAAAATAGTGTGACATGTGCTCAAGAACAGCTAGATCAATGGAACAGAGTAGCAAGTTCAGAAACAGACATGAATACATGTAGGAACAGATAGCATTTTAAATCAATGGGTAGGAGGAGAACTATTTAATAAACCATGTTTCGTCAACGGGGTAGCCATCTGGAAAGAAAAGTAAAGATCTTATACCTAAAGTAAAGGTATAAGATCCATACCTCGCATCTTATATGAAAATAAATTCTAAATATACTAAAGATTTAAACATGAAGGATTACAATGAAAAAATACTAAAGTAAATAGAAGACAAGTGTTCTTTTTGTTTCCAAGTGGGGGACAGGGTGATTCTAAGTATAACAGAACACACACACAAAGTGATAAATGAAACTTCATAAAAACGATTGTGTCTGACGTTTTCAGACGAATGTAAAACAATGTGGGGAAGATGCCTGCAACTTTTATCACAGATACATGACTAATTTCCTTTAATTTATAAAGAACTACCAATCAATAAGAAAGGTGATGAACAAATAGTTCTTGGAGAGGAAATGTGACTGCTTCTTGAACAATCGCTAAGATGTCTCAATATCACCCATAATATAGAATGCAAATTCAAACCACAATGAGATATCATCTATCACCTATCATTTTGGCTAAGATGGAAACGTTTGAGAATATGTCACGTGGACCAGCATGTGGGGGGAAAAAAAGCATCCCACGTGCGGTCGCTAGGACTTCAGATTGCCAAAACACCTCCAGAGAATAATGTGGCACTATCCACCAGAACCTTAAATATCGGTCTTTTAATCCAGCCATTCTGCTTCTAAAAACGTATCCTACTTGTTTGAAATGATGTTTCACTGTGACATTTTTTTATGCTAGCAAAATTTTGGAAATGATGCCAATCAATAGCAGACGATTTGGTTAAATTATATATGGTTATTTTTAAAGTTGTAGCAGTCCCATCTGTACTAATATAAAATAATTTCTATGATACATTTTCAGGATAAACAAAAAAAAAGGTATCCAAAATAATAGAGAAAAGAAAACACATGCTTATACATGCCTAAAAGACACACACACATGCGCGCACACACAAACAGGTAATAGTGAATACTTCTGGGGCGCCTGGGTGGCTCACTTGGTTAAGCGACTGCCTTCGGCTCAGGTCATGATCCTGGAGTCCCGGGATCGAGTCCCGCATCGGGCTCCCTGCTCGGCAGAGAGTCGGCTTCTCCCTCTGACCCTCCCCTCCTCTCATGTGCTCTCTCTCTCTCTCTCTCTCATTCTCGCTCTCTCAAATAAATAAATAAGATCTTTAAAAAAAATAGTGAATACTTCTGTGGAAAGGATCAGGGAGGCTAGGAAACAGGGTGGGAGGAAAATTTATTTTTCACTGAGTACCCTTATGTGCCTTTTAAATTTTGTAGCATAAATACCACCTATAAAAAAAAAGTGCCAACGTAATTTTTTAAAATATGCACCATCCCCACCACCTCCAGTTCCACCCCCCGCCTCCCCAGTACTGTTCCAAATTTGTAGAGTTGTGAATGGTATGACCAGGCACAGACTCAAAAGGTCTGGAGACTTGGGGTGGGGGGAAGGGACGACCAACTCTGGAGACTAAAGGGGTCTTACATCATCAAGCCCAGCCTCCACCATAACTCTTAGAGTTTCCCTGCAGTCATGTAACTAAAAATGTGATCCGTGGACCAGCAGCAGCAGAAGCATCACCTGGGAGCTTATTAGAAATGTAGAACCTCCCACCCCACCCCAGCCCTACTGAATCAAAAACTGCTTTAACAAGAACCCCAGGTGATTTCTGTGCACCTTCAAGTCTGAGAAAGACTCCCCTATGATGCTCCCATCATCACCAGGGAAGGGAAAGAAAGATCGCTTCCTTCTGAATTTGCCTATTTGTTTTTAATAATTACCACATACTGAGCACCAGTAATGTGCCAGAAGGTCACATAAGTAATTAATCATCATTAATCTTCACAGTTCCTCTCTGAGGCACACAGTCTCCCAAGGTGAGGAGCAGGTACCACCAGCAGTGTGAGACAACTCTAGGTAGAACATCGAAATTGCATACCATTTTCTTACAGAGTGAGAATATTACCCCTTTTCAAATCCTTTCAATGCTTTTCATTATTCAAGAAGTCACAGTTTGGTACTAGTGTGTCTTTCACAGCTCTTTAAATCTTTTACAATCCCCCTCTCCTAACTATTTTCCCCCTTACAAATAGAACTCTCTCTTTCAATAACTCAGTTGTTATCATAATGAGCCTAAGCTATCTTCCTGCAGCTCCCACTCATGGATTATACGTTCACCTCTTGGCGAATCCACATCAGAAAAGAGCTGAGAAGGGAACTTGCCCAATGAGACATTAAAATGTTCTCCACTGAGAAAATACATGGGTTGGTGTTGACACAGAAAAAAGAAGGCAGATTAATAGAAAGAAAAACATAGCTCAAAACCAAAGTCAAGTTTATGTTAGATCATGACTATCAAGTAGCCTTTAAAATCAAAAGTGGAAAAATTTAATAAGTGGCATTAACTGGATAATAAATTGGGAAAATGCACATAAACAATTATTGGAGAGATTAAAATGTGAATAAAACATGAATTAATATGTGTATTGTTTTAGAGGGAAGGATATCCTCAAACACAGCACTCAAAGCACAACCTGAAGGATAAAACTTATTTAAATTTTTTAAATTTCTGTACATCCCAACCACCACAAACTTAAATGGTAATTGATGTCTAGGATAAAACTCCTGCAATATACGTGATATCGTAACTATTCATACAATATAAATCTTACAAATCAGTAGGAAAATAAACTCTTTAAGTTTTAAAATGGGCAGAAAATAGCAAACAAGACCAAATATTAAATACACAAAAAAGTTTATCACTATTAATTAAACACAATGTAAACACTTTGATTATCAACTATAAAATTAGAAAATATTAAACAGGGGCTCCTGGGTGGCTCAGTCGGTTAAGTGTCCGACTGTTGATTTAGGCTCAGGTCATGATCTCAGAGTCATGAGATCAAGCTCCAAATCGGGTTCTGCGCTGGGAGTGGAGCCTGCTTGGGATTCTCTCTCTTCCTCCCCCTCTGCTCCTCCCCACTGCTCATGCATGCACTCTCTCTCTCTCTCAAAAAAAATTATATATATATGTATATATAAAAGAGCATTAAATCTGGAGATGTGAGGATATAGAGAAATGGGTATGATTATATGCTGATAGCAGAAGTTTAAACTCATATGATTTTTCTCAAGTGCAATTTGGCTATTTGTATTTTTTAAATTAAAAATATTGTTTGATCTGGCAAATCTACTTCTAGAAATTTAACTTGTGGATATAAAAGTAGGTAGGTAGGCAGGCAGGCAGGCAGGCAGGGAGGGAGGGAGGGAGGAAGGGAGGGAGGGAGGGAAGTAGGAAGGAAGGAAGGCAGGCAGGCAGGCAGGAAGAGGGGGAAAGAAAGGAAAGGAGGGAGGAAGCGGAAGAGGTGTATGAGAACAAACGTGTACAGGATTTTTACTACTGCACTGTGATGATAAGAAAAACTAAACAAACTTGAAACAACCTATATTTCAAACACAACAGACTGATTAAGTGACTTAATTGTGATATAACTATACCATAAGAGCATTAGAAACAGTGGGGTATATCTATATGTGCTGATAAGGAAAGATTTCTGGGATATGTCGTGAAAAAAAACAAGGTAGAACACAGCATGAAGAATATGATCTCATTTATGGAAACAAAAAAGAGCTAGTTACAGATATAATATGATTTCATATATACATATATTTATATATAGATTATATATATATATATATATATATATATATATAATCAAAGGATGTCAAAAAAAACTATAAACAATGGTTAATTACAGAGGTGGAAGCCTAGCTCAGGGGAATGGAAAGGAAGACTCATCATTTTATAACTTTCTATAGTGCTTGAATTTCTCCCATTTGTATTTATTACTATGTTTATATATAGGCTCAATTACTAATAGAAAAAATATATATATAGTTTGTGTGTATGTGTGCATATATATCCTTACATATACCTATATATACACATAGTGTGTGTATATGTGTGTATATATACATAGGTATATATAAGAAGACATATAGTGTGTATGTGTGTGTGTGTGTTTGTATGTGTATATATACGTATATATACAGGTAGACCCCAAAAAGTTAATAGTGATTACCACTCGCTATTGAAACTGTTATTTTATCTTTTCACCTTTCCCTATTTTTCTATGGTTAACATGCATTAATTATGGAGTTAATACACTTTATTTCAAAAATAACATGGGAAAATATGGCATAGTATGTTATAGGACATTATCGTACATTTAAATTTTATATGAATTTTTATTTTTTTAGTATATATTTAAATATGCATAGAAAAATTACTGCAAGAAATAATGGAATTGTATGTCGATGGGTTTAATGGGTGATTTTTATTTTCTCCTCCATATTCCTTGTTAACTACCATTTTCCAGATTCAATATTCACTATTTTATAATCATAAAAATACATGTTTTGAAATAAAGTGAAAAAAAGGAATTAACCCAAGTAGATTCAACAGGGTGGAGCAAAACACAAGGAGAAGACTCTTGGCATTAATAGACAAGAGCACATGTCACAGCCTCCTTAGGCACAGCTGACACTAGGTAAAAGTGGGAGGGGAGGTACAGAAGCTAAAGGAGTTCCCATGCTGCATACTCAGAGAGTTCTAGAATCGTGAAACAGGAAGAGATTTTCTGAGTTCCTTAGTTAAGTCCTTCAGCTGAACTCTGATCTTGCAGAGAGGCTTCTGTTGCTCCAGCTACGTGGCAAATGCTGACCCCGTCCTTCACTGGTCAACATCCTTAGGGACAGGAAATGAAAGCTCCCCTGAGGTGGTCCAGTTCCCTGGGTATGTCTTCCAGTCATTCACTTTTCTAATGATATGGAAGTATTAGATATGAACTCAGTCCGTATCTTCACCTTCAAACTCTAGCCCCTCTGCTTCCCCTCCACGGTACTTGTCTCTACTCAGGTGTGGGACAGAGTAGGAAGTTTCTCTGGGATAGCCTTTTCCCTCAACCTAGTGTCTTCTACAGAGGACCATAGCGCCCATGATAGAGCGGACATTCCCATGACGCCCTGGCTGTGCAGGAAACCACTCAACTTCCTTTGAGTTCCAGCTCAGTTCATATGGGATTGGGACACTCCCCGGTGACCAACCTCACACATTACTCACTCCTGCACAGGTAGGTGGAAGGGAGTTTGCCACCCCAGCATTTCCATGGGCTTTGGCACGCAAGGACATTCCATTAAGCCCAAAGGGCAAACCAGTCCCTTGAGAAATGAGGCAACCAATTTTGAAGGGAACCTATCTGTGTGGGCATGAAAGAGTTAAATTGCAAAATCCCAAAAGGATGCCAAATAGGTAATTTTTCACTCCCAGCTTCTACAGCCCAGGGAGACATTTGCAAGTGGGAGATAGGAAGCAACCATTAAAAAAAGACCTTCTGGGTTGTGAAGGGAGGATATCCCACGTAGTCCTCAAACCGGAAGTTGGTTTCCCTCCAGTAAAGTCAGGGATATTTGTAATATCCCTCCAATCCTCAAAGTACAAGAAATAAGGAACAAAGAATTTGCATACTGGGAGAATGGCAGGGTTAGTGCTCCCCTCCTAAATATAGTTAGTTCACACCAATCTGTGTGGTGGCACACAGAAATAGTTTACAGTGGTTATCCAGCTGGAAGCAGGCTCTGAGTTATTTGGGCAGAAAATTCAGGGTTCAGAGTATCCGTGAGGAACTGGAAGAGGGCCAGAGTGAGGCCCTCCAAAGGTTGGAACTCAGGGCAAGGGCCCTCCTTGTGCAAATCCAATTCCCAGCCCTGGTCGCAAGCCAGTTAAATTAAAATATTTGGGGTTGTGAGGATATAGAGAAATGGGTATGATTATATGCTGATAGCATAAGTTTAAACTCATATGATTTTTCTCAAGTGCAATTTGGCTATTTGTATTTTTTAAATTAAAAATATTGTTTGATCTGGCAAATCTACTTCTAGAAATTTAACTTGTGGCTATAAAGGTAGGTAGGTAGGTAGGTAGGTAGGTAGGTAGGTAGGAAGGAAGGAAGAGGGGGGAAAAGAAAGGAAAGGAGGGAGGAAGAGGAAGAGGTGTATGAGAACAAACATGTGTACAGGATTTTTACTACTGCACTGTGATGGTAAGAAAAACTAAACAAACTTGAAACAACCTATATTTCAAACACAACAGACTGATTGCCTTAATTATGATATAGCTATACCATACATATTTGGGGTTTGCTAATATAAAGAAAATATTTGGGGTGTGGAGCTTCCTCAAAACGTTAAAAATAGAGCTACCCTATGATTCAGCAATTGCACTACTAGGTATTTACCCCAAAGATGCAGATATAGTGAAAAGAAGGGGCACATGCACCCCAATGTTCACAGCAGCAATGTCCGTGATAGCCAAACTGTGGACCCTCTAATCTGCTTCCACTTTGTTGCTGAAGGGGTCTCTCTAAACGGAAAATCTCATCACCCCACTCCCCCACTCCCCTGTGTAGAACCCCCTGAGAGGTCCCCATTCCCTATGGGATAAGAGCCTCCTGAGCCTAACTTATAAGACCTCTCATGATCCAGCCCCTGCCTTCCTCTTCCTGCTCATACTCTGTGCTACCACTGTGCCGGACTATATATTTTCCCTAAAGTGCCATGCTATGCTAAGTCTCTGCTTCTTCTGTCTGAAATTTTTTCTCTCACTCTCACACCAGACTCATATACTTATCTTTCAAGGCTTAGATCAAAATGCTCTTACTTCCCATCCGTCCAGGAGAACAGATTTCTCTCTTCTCTATGCGTCCCGCATAAACCTCTCTTTCAGCACTGGTTATTTTAATTTTCAGTATATATATTACTGTGATTGGACATTTGCTTGTGGCCCCAATAAACGGAGCCCTTTGAGGCTTAGGGTCTCATTCATCCCTAAGAACCCAAATCAATGCGCAGCCTGGAGATATCACACTCAGTCATAAGATCAGGCTAGCCCCTAACATTTGCAGGGCACAGGTCAAGAATTCAAATGGAGGCCCAAATAGCAGGTGTCTCTCCTGTTGAAAAGCTATAAATTAAGCCAGCCTCCTGTTAAATAAAATATGCTCTTTCTCCTACCTTGAAAAATATACCCTCAACAATCTGGAAGGCCAGGTTCAAGCGTAGACTTCTAGGACTCCTCAGGAATCTGCACTAGAACTGGGAGACCCAGGGAAAATAGACTCTTGCCCCAGCCCCCAGCCCGCCTCCTTTTCCGGACCAGTTCTTACTTGCAGGGTGAAAGCCCTCTCATGAGCACAAGCGGCTGCCCAGACACCATCCACACCCTCCCCAAACAACCACTCTTTGACCACCCTTCAATACTAGGCGTTCACCTCTTGATGCAGTGAGCCCAAGGGAGAACAGATCTGAGAAAGAGGCCCATGCAGGATCTGGAAGCAGGCTCTGAGTTATTTGGGCAGAAAATTCAGGGTTCAGAGTATCTGTGAGGAACTGGAAGAGGGCCAGAGTGAGGCCCTCCAAAGGTTGGAACTCAGGGCAAGGGCCCTCCTTGTGCAAATCCAAGGGAAATTCTGCTGAAGACTCATTCAAGTATCATCATCTCCTCTGGGAAGCTTACCCAGATTCTCCAAGCCAGGAGCTATCCCTCTCTATTCTCAAAGTACCTTGCAGGTGTATCAAACTCTGCATTTAGCCCAGTGTATTACAATTATCTGTTCCTAGGTCTCAAGAAGGGAGCATGGATTATACCTTACTCAGCACGGTGGAGGCCAGGCCTCCACTGCAGAGCATGGCATAAGGCAAGACCTTAGGCAATGGCCAAGCAGTTGGGAATTCATGATACAGATGATGATGGAAGGAGAGGATATTCACCAGACCCAGACACCAACTCCCTTTACCTCTCCTGCCTAAGAGTTTTACAGGAGACCTTTCGAAGGTAACGTAGCAATTAACATTCTCAATTGAAGTCATCTCTGGTCCTACCTATATACAATTTGTGATTTATTACAAACACATTTTCCACGGAGAAATTGAACTGCTTCATTTCATACTGGAATTCTAGTTCACAAATGATACTTTTGCTCTCTGAATAAAATCACCCTCCAAAAAATAAAATGACACTCTGAGGTCCTGTTGAGGAGAAGAACCTGAAACATGAGTGCATGGGGTAATCTCTGAGCAAGCCATACAAATAACACTTCTCATCAACAGGACTTGAACTGAGCTACTTCTGAATAAGTAAGAAGGGCTCTTTCTCCTACTCACATCCCTTATTCCAAAGGACATTCCAAGGCCATGTTGATAGAACCACCTAGGAGAAAGCTCTTCCCTCCAGTAGTGAATGCCTCCACTAAATCTCTGGATGATGACAGAAGTAATTTGCAGATGAGATTAGAGTAACTCTCCTACGGTAGTATGCCTTTTGATTCGTGAAGCAGTGGCTGAATCCTTGGTCTGCTGGATTTTTTTTTTTTTCATCCTCTGACGATTCACCCAGGGATGTTCTGATGTTGTGCAATAGGTAGATTGTAATCGCCTGCACCCAGGGAGCGGCAGAGGAGTGAGCACAGTGAGTCACAGACCACAACAAAGCCCTTCCTGGCATGTCAGGCTCACTTGGCAACCCCAGAGGATGTAAAATTGACAGCAAGACAAGGAGCATCTTTGTTATTTGTCAACAAATTGCGGTGGCCATTGCAGAGTCTTGGCAACCTGACACGGGGAAGCCTTGAGGGAAGGAATGGGGGAATAAGTAAATAAGATGATGGAAAACCCCATTCTCCAGATGACCGACTCTGAGACAAGTGTGTCAACAAGGATTCTTCTTTTGACCCCAATGACCTATTTATTACGTTCAAGGAACTAGGAGGGTAGTCATTTAGTGGTAGTGGGACCCTCAAATAGATATGAATAATCAACTGACCTTGAAAGAAAAAGACTTTAACATCTGGCTCTATTAACTACCAGCTGTGTGACTTTGGGCAAGTCATGTGATATCTGAGCCCCTGGTTCCATTTGTCTATAAAATGGGAGTAATATCTATCCAGCCCAACCCATGGGTTGTTATAAATATCAAATAAGATCATGGAAGTAAAACAGTTCATAGCTACAAAGTTTAGTACAAATTATATTTTTATCATCATTATGTTTGGTACTAAAAGATATTATCCAAAAATCAAATCCAAAGAGATTGGACAGAAGCTGACTTGATTGTATTAGGTTCATAGAAATAAATGCATTTATAAACTAATGTGAAGCCATCAGAATATTCACTGATTGCTATATATTCTATTTCCAACATGAAAAAAAAATGATGGAAAAATGTCACTTATAGCCTCCCACAAGGGGCTTAGCATGAGCCCATCTGCACCGTCTCACGCCTGTGGTGTAACTAAGCCTTAGGGTCAAATTCTCTTTCAGTCAATATTTACTGAGCACCTACCGCAAGCCAAGCCCTTTGCTGGTCACCGGGCACACAAATACAACCAAGACAGCCATGTTTCCTGATCATGATGGAACAGAGGAGAGACACAAGTAAAGAATCCACGTTACAGGTTTCTGTATGCAAGATATGGAGAATGGGAACAAAGAAGAGGGACAGCTATTTCTGCTTATGAAGTCAGGAAAGCCTCAGAGAAGAGCTGATTCTAGAACCAGGTCTTAAAAGAAAAGCTAAGTGAAATATGTCAGTCAGAGAAAGACAAATACCATATGATCGCTCATATATAGACTTTAAGAAAGAAAACAAACAAGAAAAGGGGGAAAAAAGAGAGAGACAAACCAAGAAACAGACTCTTAATTATAGAGAACTGATGGTCACCAGAGGGGAGGTGGGTAGGTTAAAAAGGTGGTGGGGTTGGGGATTAAGGAGTGCACTTGTCATGATAAGCACTGGGTGATTAAAGTAAAAACTTAAAAAAAAAAATAGAATCAGAAAGGGGGGGGAGAGAAAGAGGGGGAGAGAGAGAGAGAGAGAGAGAGAGAGAAGAGAGAGAGAGAGAGAGAGAGAGGCTGGCATTTACCAGACAGCTGACAGCTGGGAGGAATACCCACGCGAGGAAGCTGTGAGATCAATTGCTTGAGTGTTCCTGGGGGTACAGGAAAATCATCTGACTACAGGAGGGAAGGGGACAGTGGTAGAGAAAGGTAAAGGGATAGGCAAGGATCATATCATGAAAGCCCTAATATGGAACTGACATTTACCCTGTAGGCAGAGGGGAATTCAAGAAACATTTTGAACTTGGAGATGACATGATTAGATTTTCACCTTGGAAAAATCTCTGTTGTGTGCTTGGAATGTGGCATGGAAGGATCCTTCCATGCCGTAAGACAATCCATTCCATTTTCAAAACATCTCTGTTAAAAAGTTGTTTCTTGCTGAGCTAGAGTCTTCCTTCCTGTAGTTTCCATATTAGTTCTGCCTCTTAGGGCCACACAAAGCTGGTTATTTAAAGATAAAAATGGCGTCCTCCCCCAGACTCTCACTCGCGCTCATGCATGCATGCTCACTCTTACTCTCTAACAGAAACATATCAATCACCTTCTTTAATCATTCCTTCCAGGGCATTATTTTGAGTCATTTCATCATACCTGATAGCTCTCCTTTGAGCAGGGTTACATGGCTTATTCTAGACCAGCATAGACAAGACAGATGCTTCAGCTTTCAGAGTAACCACACAGTAACCACGTAGCACTAATCTGGAAATGCCTGTCGGGTCTCCATCTGTTCACCCAGTCCAGCCCCTCCCCACCTCTATCCTATCAGTCTGTGAGTTCATGCTTAGCCTTTCCTAGACTGGGAAGGTTCATCCAGGTTTCCTGCTGCTAATGCCTCTGCCTTTCTCCCACTCCATCCTCCATCTCCATTTTAAAAAGACAGGAAGAGAACTAACATATATTGACCACCTACTATGGGCCAGATGCTGGGAGATGTACACTTTATGTGACTCGTCTCCAAAGTCTCATGCTCGCTCTGCAAGATAGTAACTTGATCAAAGGAAATAAACGATGGAATAGGCATTCATACCCAGGTCTTTCTGAATCCAGAAATTCCCTTCATTGCAATCTAGAGCTGCACTGTTGAATACAAGAGCCATGTGCTACATCTGGCTATTGTACATGTGAAATGTGACTGTTTGAATTGATATGTGATGTGAGGATAAAAATACACACCAGATTTTGAAGGCCTAGTTCAAAAAAATAATGCAAATTATTTCATTAAAATTTTTATGATTACATGCTAAAATGATAAATTCTTGCTACATCCAAGTAAATAAAATATATTATTAGAAATAGTTTCACCTGTTGTTTTTTTTTTTTTTAAATGTGGTTACTGGAAATTTTTAAGTTATATTTGTGGCTTGCATTGTATTTCTTTTGCATTTCACGGATCTAGAACACTAGAATGAAAAGTCCCAACTCTTTGGAAATTACTCTCCTAGAATAAGAGCACATAATTCAAGGAGTAGCCATTCATCTAGGCTGGCATCAGATGGGATCAGAACTTCTCGATCAGTGATGAAATCTGAGCTTTGCCTTTCTGTATTCTATTATTTTCTATTTTTCGTTTATTTTTCAAACTTCCCAGAGGCGTGGCATGAGTATAGTTTTAGAAATAAATGAAATAAACTCATATCTCTTGCATCCATAAGTACATGTATCTTGTCATCTAACATGTGTTATAATATGTCACAATATTCCACATAACTTACTATATCTGAATAACACCATGTATGGTCACACTGTGAATCATCCTTAGCAGGGATGACTGAAGCGTTTGAGGAAATAATCCTATATGTGGTATTTTTTGTGTTCTACTGAGTTATTTGGATGCTTTGTAACTTCATCATTGCTGTCATCACATTGCTTTAACCCTCTGGTAAAGAGAACTTTGACTTAAAACCTCAAAATCCCAGTGAAGAAAAATAAAAAGGATAGGAAACCATGTGCTTGATGACTTTCATATTTATTATTTCCAAGAGTAAACCTATTCATGGTGACTTGACAAACCATCAGGTTCTCTGTGAAATCCACATCACCAACCAAAACCTGAAGGATGAAATGCAACAAATGCCAGTCATGGGAGCCTGACTACAGCCTGGGGATCAATACAAGCTGCAACGCAAGCTTTGGAAATGAAAGAGACACAGAATCACCATTATGATGTCAACATATAATACAAATTATCATAAAAACCTTACATCTATAATTACTTTAGAGTGTAAAAAAAAATGCTTTCACTTCCATAATCTAATTCCCAATTTACAGATTTGGAAGTTGAGATGTTACAAATCTGGCAGAACCAGCCCAGCAACACAGCCTGCCTGCTTCCAATTATGTCAGTTGGGACTTGTTCAATTGCAAAGCTTTAACATTAAAAATAAGTTTTTGAGGGGCACCTGGGAGGCTCAGTTGGTTAAGTGTCTGACTCTTGATTTCAGCTCAGGTCATGACCTCAGGGTTGTGAGATCCAGCCCCACATTGGGCTCCACACCCAGCTCAAGATTCTCTCCCTCTCCCTCTCCCCCTTCTCTCTCTCTCTCTCTTCCTCCCTCCCTCTCTTAAAAAAAAAAAAAAAAGTTTTTTACTTCTGTAACAGAAAAGTCAAGAAATGGTGCTGGATTCAAAGAAGCTGGATGAGGCCAATGATATGACCAAGAACCTGACTTTCTCCATCTTTCCCCTCTGCTTTGTGCAGTCAACTTTGCCTTAAGACCAGCCTCCATCATGGCTGCAAGCCTGCTGTCTGTAATTCCAAGACCCTTGTGTTTCTTCACCCACATCCAGCAAGAAAATTTTTGCCCCAACACTCCTGGAAAAATCCCTAGATTCACTCTGACTGGAATAACTTCAGTTACTTGCCTCCCCAAACCAATTACAGAGGCCCAGGGAAGAGACGCAGGCAGCTTCTGTGGAACTATATGAAACTCAGTAGGATTTGATTTGAATTTCCCTGATGGCTAATGATGATGAACATTTTCTCATGTGTCTGTTAGCCATTTGTATGTCTTCTTCAGAGAAGTGTCTTTTTGTATCTTCTGCCCATTTTTTGACTTGATTATTTGTTTTTTGGGTGTTGAGTTTGAGAAGTTCTTTATAGATCTTGGATACCAGCCCTTTATCTGTAGTGTCATTTGCAAATATCTTCTCCCATTCTGTGGGTTGCCTCTTTGTTTTGTTGACTGTTTCCTTTGCTGTGCAGAAGCTTTTTATCTTGATGAAGTCCCAAAAGTTCATTTTTGCTTTTGTTTCACTAGCTTTTGGAGATGTATCTTGGACCACATTGAGATACCACCTTACACCAGTTAGAATGGCAAAAATGGACAGGGAAAGAAACAACAAATGTTGGAGAGGTTGTGGAGAAAGGGGAACCCTCTGACACTGTTGGTGGGAATGCAAGTTGGTACAGCCACTTTGGAAAACAGTGTGGAGGTTCCTCAAAAATTTAAAAATAGAGCTACCCTATGACCTAGCAATTGCACTCCTGGGTATTTACCCCAAAGACACAGATGTAGTGAAAAGAAGGGCCCTATGCACCCCAATGTTCATAGCAGCAATGTCTACAATAGCCAAACTGTGGAAAGAGCCGAGATGCCCTTCAACAGATGAATGGATAAAGAAGATGTGATCCATATATACAATGGAATATGACTCAGCCATCAGAAAGGATGAATACCCAACTTTTACATCAACATGGATGGGACTGGAGGAGATGATGCTAAGTGAAATAAGTCAAGCAGAAAAAGTCAATTATCATATGGTTTCACTTATTTGTGGAACATAAGGAATAGCAGGGAGGACATTAGGAGAAGGAAGGGAAAATGAAGGGGGGGAAATCGGAGGGGGAGATGAACCATGAGAGACGATGGACTCTGAGAAACAAACAGCGCTTTAGAGGGGAGGGGGGATTGGTTAGCCTGGCGATGGGTATTAAGGAGGGTACGAACTGCATGGAACACTGGGTGTTATATGAAAACAATGGATCGTGGATCACCACATCAAAAACTAATGATGTATGGAATATTATGGAGCCATCAAAAGGAATGAGATCTTGCCATTTGCAACGACGTGGATGGAACTGGAGGGTGTTATGCTGAGTGAAATAAGTCAATCAGAGAAAGACATGTATCATATGACCTCACTGATAGGAGGAATTCTTAATCTCAGGAAACAAACTGAGGGTTGCTGGAGTGGTGGGGGGTGGGAGGGATGGGGTGGCTGGGTGATAGACATTGGGGAGGGTATGTGCTATGGTGAGCGCTGTGAATTGTACAAGACTGATGAATCACGGATCTGTACTTCTGAAACAAATAATGCAATATATGTTAAGAAAAAAAAGAAGAAGAAGATAGCAGGAGGGGAAGAATGAAGGGGAGTAAGTCGGAGGGCGAGACGAACCATGAGAGACGATGGACTCTGAAAAACAAACTGAGGGTTCTAGAGGGGAGGGGGGTCGGGGGATGGGTTAGCCTGGTGATGGGTATTAAAGAGGGCACAGTCTGCGTGGAGCACTGGGTGTTATGCACAAACAATGAATCATGAACACTACATCAAAAACTAATGATGTAATGTATGGTGATTAACATAACAATAAAAAATTATTAAAAAAACTAATGATGTATTGTATGGTGACTAACATAATAAAATTAAAAAATAAATAAGTAAATAAATAAATACATAAATACATAAATAAATAAAATCCTACAGTACATTACTACTTTTGTTTAAACAGTCAATTATCATGTTTATTTCTACTTACGATGTCAATTTCCAATTGAGATGTTATAAAGTATTTTGATTTTGTCAGGTTTTCTTTATAATTTTAGTAATTTCTGATATATGTGTATATATGTGTGTGTGTATGTGTGTAAATTTTCTAATTTAAGGCTGTAGCTTTTTGTAACCTATAGGTTCGGGGCAAGCATATCTCCATTTGTACCATACCTTTCTTTAATAAGAAAATAAGCCTCTTTGTTCAATGCTTTCATTCTTGAACTTTATATTGAATAAAATTTTACTTTTTCTTTATTATTATCTTTTGTGTGTTTTTAAGGGCATGAAATTGAAATTCTTGTCCCTGTCTATTAAAATGATAGTAATTTTACATTATTTGCATTACATATTTTTGGGGGGTATAATATCTACATTCTATTTGTCAATTAAAGTTATTAATGGTTCTTCAGACTTACTGGCCTTAGACTTAGCATTTGCCACCAGCTATTCATACCTTTACTTACTTGTTTATGAATTCTTTGTTTTCAACCCACTTTACTGAGGTAGAATTTATATACAGTTCAATTTGCCCATTTGAAGTTTGATAGATTTTAGCAGTTGTACACGGTCTTCTGACCACCATCAAAATCAATTTTCTTGTGCCCCTGTGCAACTAGAAAATATCCTCCTGTTCCCAGCATAGGCAACCACACCCTCTATTTTCTGTCTCTATAGTTTTGCCTCTTTTGTAATTTCATATAAACTGAATCATCCAGTATGTATTGTGTTTCTCCTTTTACTTAGTGTAATATTTTTGTGTGTATTTTGTTTGTTTTTATTGCTACATAGTATTCCATACTATAAATATACCATAATTTGTTAATCTACTCACCAGTCGATCAGCATTTGAATTGTTTCATTTTGAGCCATCATGAATAAAGCTGCTATAAATATTCACGTGAAAAAAAAGAAAAAAACCCAGTAGGAAATCAGGAGCTCGTGAGAAGAAAGGAAGAGACAACAGATGCTGGAGAAGCAAAGCAACAAATGCCCACTACCCCAGTCTAGGGCTTTTCCCATTCATGCACAGTGGTAAGGAAGATAAAAAGGAGGTTAAGTGAATGGTAAACGCAGATGTCCCGATATATTTTGTAGCACTGGAGATGAACTGGGGAGTCTGTGTATATATGGGGATTTTCCTCCTATTAGGTGTGCTAAGCTGAGTAGGCTAAAAGTTACTTATAAGATTTGCTCCCTAAAGCACTTACTTATCCTGCGTTCCTGAAGCAAAAGGAGACCAAAAGACACATGTCAACATTAAAATTTGTCCAACAATTGCAAAGAGACAATGCTCTTTCCCCTGCTCCATATGCATAATCAGAACTAGGTGATGGTGGTGTCTGGACTAGAGACCACACTAATGACTAACAGGCTGACTACCTCCTGGTACTAGAATCAAATGTCTTACACATTCAGTTACTGCTCACAACACACTCTAGGAAGTAGGTACTAATAATTACTATCCCTAATTTCACAGATGAGGAAACCGAAAATCAGAGAAGTTAAGTGATTTATCCAAGCTTACTCTGGATAGAAATTCAGCTCCATTTCAAAGTCTTAAATATTGTGCCATTCTGTCTTAAGTGAACAATTACAAATTTTGCTTCTCTGGCTCTCTTGGAGACTTGTGCCATTTGCAGGCAGGTTCTTGCAAAGCAAAACCCTTCTTTCATCACAATGCACCCCTTATTTTAAAAAGGGAGGGGCATCCAAAGAGTCCCTAGAATCCTTCTTCAGACTCTTTTGATGTTTTGATATTTTCAAGAAAGTAGGGTTCTGGGGTCCCAGAGACCTGTGTTTAAATCCTGACTTTGCTACTTACCAGATGTTTGACTTAACAAGCCAGTTAACCCTTGTGAGCCCCACCTTCTTGATCTGTAAGATGTAGATACAACCTGCCCCCTGGATTGTGTGAGACATAAACAGGGTCATAGGCTGGAACACAGAAATTAGCTGCTTTTCCCTCCTCTCCCATTAAGGATAGGGAGCTCAGAACACATTTGCAGGGTCTTCTTTTTCAATATGTATTGCTTTCCAGAACTCTTGGTAACCATATACACCAAATAGGACAATTTCATTTAAAAGTCTTCACTCTTCCTTGTAGAAGTCTTAAAAATCTTTTTTCCTATTGCTAGAATGGTAGAGAAAAAAAAAAAAAAAAGAAAAGTTATGTTTTCATTGAGCCCCGTGGACTTGTTTTTAAAAGATTCACATGCTGTTTTGTGGAAATGGGAGTATAGCATGCTGTTTTGTGGAAATGGGAGTATAGCCCATGTAAAGGGGGTCTTTTAGAGTGAAAGGAAAGGCCAGTGGCCAACTCAGGCCTTAATGAGTTAGCTTAAGTATGTAAGCTAATTAGTAAGTTCAAGTTTCCAGGGAAAGAAGCTAAGATAAAGAGAGGTAGCCAGGTGGTTTAAAAATGCCTCTGGAAAAAGCACATCATTGGGAAATCATGCTGTTGATAGACCTTAATCACTTTCTCTTCTAGTTTCTGCCAAATTTTGGAGAATAGAAGATAATTTCATTTTGTTATATTTTGTTTGGCTATGTTTCCCCTGAGCTAAGATGTGGGAAGAAATCGGGCAGCTAGTTAATCAGATCCTTGAGCATTAGTAACTAGGGAAGCCCATGGATGTCAAAGGAGAAAACACTTCTAATAAAATACAAGCATGTCGCATGTGGTCACCCCTTGAGCTGACACCTCAGTCCACTTGGTGGCAGCTTCCCCAAATTTCAGCCAAGAGTGTATGATAGGGAATGAACAGACCTTCCCAGAAAGTATGAGCATCATAGCAAGCCCTCAGGAAGTGGACCAGAAGAGTAGAGCTCACACGCCTGTGTTCTACACACTGAGTGGTACACGTAGCTGAAGCTGGGTCTGTGTGGTGGGCCTTGATGTGGTGCCAACATGAAAATACTTATGCAACAAGGGCAGAACTGAAGAGCAGTTTAGAAACTAGCATTCTTCTGGAGAATTTATTAAGTGGGAAATGTGCAAGTAAGAAATCTTAATACAAGAGAATAGGCTAGTAAAAGCATGCCCATTTTGGAATTCAGTTACTAAATTGAACCATATGAAATTGCCATTTTGTAGGTTAAAAATGGTTCACAATTGGCAATTTCCTGTGGCTTGATTGAATATCATTTAAGCATTTTATAAAAGGGAAGATGATGGACACTAACTGACCCGTTTTGACGACTATTATGTGTCAGGAACCATGTTAAGTGAAAAAATACACAAACATATAACATATATATGTTATTTAATTTAATGATTATCGCAACTCTTTAAGATTAGTATTATTATATTCCTTTTCAGAAGAGGAAGCTAAGGAGCACAGGAGGAGAAATAACTTGCTTAAGGTCATACAGAGTTGGGATGCAGACAATCTCTGGGGCCATGTTGCCAAAACCAATGGTCAATTCTCCATAGTGATGGACACAACAAATCATTCCCTCCTCCTCGAAACAGTTTCTTCTTTTGGTGTCTCTTTGCTACCTCCTAATCTCACCGGCCACATACGAGCTGGAATCTCCTCATCTTCCCAACCTGTATACATGCCGTGGGTCCAGGACTTCAGCCTCAGACCTACTCTCTTCTTTATTTATATACTCACTTCCTAGATTATTGTATTCTGTCCTTGATTTTTTAAATACCAATTACTTACAGATGATTCCCAAATTTTATCTCCAGGCCCAACCTCTCTACTCTGAACTCCAGACTAGTACATCTAACCAGCCACTTGCCTTCTTCACTTGGAAGTTCAATAAGCAACTTGAACCTAATGGTCAAGTATTGAACCCTGATCTCCACACCCACCCCTCAAAACACTAATCCTTCATCTGCCTTCCTAACCTTAAAAAGAACAGTTCTGTGCCTCTCTCCACAAAGGCCAAAACAACCAGAGAGGAGGTATTTTTTATTCTACTTCTCTCATAGCTCACATCTAATCAATCCATCAGCAGATCCTGAAGTTCCTCCCTTCAGATTAAATGCTGAATTGGAACACATCTCATGAGCCCACTATACTCTAATCCAAGTCACTATCATCTCTCACTGGACTTTTACAAAAGCCTCCTAACTGGTCTGTTTCCACCTTCATCACTCTATAGTCTGAACTCTCTCTGATCGCAGTCAAAGTGATCTTTGTAAAACATAAATTAGGTCATGACATTCTTCATTCAAAACCCTTCAGTGGCTTCTTATTGTATTCAGAAAAACACAGTCCAAAGCCTTCCCCATGGCTTGCAAGGATCTGACCCATTACTGCTTTTCCAATCTCTTCTGTGATGGATGAAAACTGGCCCCCTCTCATTGAGAGGTGGAATCTATTGTCCCTCCCCTTGAATCAGAGTACAGTATGACCAAGAGTATGACAGAAGGGATCCCATGGCAGCCCCAGGGCCAGTCTTTAAGAGGACTAGCAGCTTTGACTGGCATGCAAGGCATCTGGGAGTCCTCAGCCACCATGTTAGAGGTTCAGTGCCCCCCAAGCCACGAGGCTGTTCAAAACCCAGACAACATGATAGCAACAAGGCCCTGGGTAAGCACTCCAGTCAACAACTGCAACCGAGATCCTGCAGCCATGTAACCAAGCCATCTTATTCTCCCAGTGCTGTCAAGCCTTCAGATGTGTCCATCCCCAAATGCTGTTTGAGTATAACCACATGAACGACTCTAAGGAAAAAACACTCAGCCCAGCCCAACCTACAGAATGATCACAGATACTCATGATCGTTTTAATCCACTGTTATAGTTTGCTACACAGTCATGACTATCTGGAACACCATTTCCTACCATTCTCTCCCTTGTTCTCTCCACTCCAGCCACACAGACCCACGCGCTATTCCTCTAACATGCCAGACACATTACTACCTCCAGGTCTTCATACCTGCTTTTTCTGTATGTGGCATGCACTTCCCTTGGAGATCCACCTGGATTCATTCAAGGCTCTGCTCAAACATCAGAGAGAGCGTCCCTGGTGAATTTATGTAAAATAGCACCCCAACGCTCTTTTATCAAGATTTTTCTTCTAAGCACTTATCACCACCTAACATATTTTAGACTCATTTGTTATTTGTCTCCCACTAACAAAATGAAAAATTTGCAAGAGCAGTGATATTGCCCATTTTCATTTATAGCTCTTTCTCTATTACCTGGAGCAGTGCCTGGTATATCCTAGGTGTTTAATATACATTGGTTAAATGAATAAGTTAGATTCCACAGCTCAAGTACTTCCCCTGCATTACACTAGTATGCAGAGGAAAGAACAGAGGAAAAGAAGAAGATGTAGGGTCAGGGAAGAGAAAGAGGCAATTACACAAAGAAGGTCTGTTTCTTCTTTCCAAATCCTGACCAAACAAACTTCCCTCCTCCTTTTGGGCCTTTGCTACTGGGACTATTATAAATTTCTGTCCATTGCCTCAGGTAATCTGAGGTGAAAATGTCACCACGTATAAATATGAGTTGCTATGTCGCATGTCACACACAGTCCAAATTCAAGTGCATGTTTACTATATATTCATAGAGACAAATACAGATTCTCAGCCGGTGTTGGAGAGGCAGTTTATGGGAGAGAAAGAGACAGAAAGTTCAGCTTCAGGGTCTGTCACCAATAAGACCTCCACAAAGGATGATGTTCTAATACTTTCAAAAAAGTATCAGTGTTCTGGGGTCTCCTGTGTTCAAATCCTGACTTTGCTACTTACTAGCCATTTGACCTTTAACAAACAACCTTATGAGCCTCACCTTTTTTATTTGTAAAACATATCCAATGTGGCCTAAAAGATAAAAGCACAGGTTTTATAATTACACTGACCAGAGTTCCAGTCCCAGCCCAAACTCTTCCTTAACTACTCAATTTCTTAAGTTTTCTCTTTGGTGAATGGGAATAATACATTTTTAGAAGGCTGATGTGAGGATTCTATGAGATCAGGAAGGTAACATAATGGCAGCTAGCATTTATGGAACATTTAGTTACCATTATGTTACTTTCCTGATCTCATAAAAATCCTGTTCTAAGCAACACCGATCTTATTAGGTAGGTACTAATACTATCCCTTGCCCAAAAATCACAGAGCTAACAAGCACACATGGAGTGTGATTTAAACACAGGCAGTCTTAACTCCAGAGCCAAGCCCTTAAGCACTCCATTCTGCTGTTGCTTCTCCGGATGCTTAGAGCAATATCTAGCATATGTAACATTCTTTAAAAAAGTAGTTACTATATTAACTACTGCTAAGGCTATGTGTCATCATCATGATCCTCATGATCATCATTTCTATTATCATGTTAATGTCTCCTCACTATTTTCTTGTCCATAGGAGAAAATTCCAGACTCCTGCAACTGAAAAGCCTGAAGTTGACAGTATGTCCCTACCTATTCAGTTATAAACCCAGAAACTGAGCAGAACTCCTCAGTGACCCTGATTACGAGCAAATGGGTCAGGCAGAGGGCTAAAAGCAGAGCTATTGCAGTGATGTGTCGGCAGTGGGTCCTATTAGCTCCATGGAGCCAACTGTGCACATCTCTTCCCAACTCTGTAATTACCTTGGTAGCTGGAAACTGGCATGATGGGAATGTTCACGCCACAGAAGTCAGCAAACTCAAGAAATCAAGGCTTTGTCTTTCCCCACAGAGAGTTGGTTGTTAAACAGTTGCCTGCACATCACTGCTTTAAAGTCAGGCAGGCAGGCATGAGTTTGAATCCACATGCAATCAAGTGGGATCTCAAGAAAGATCTTCCTCACATCTGTCACAAAAAGGATATCTCCCTACTGGATTGTTGTAAAGAGTAAATAAAATACTATTTGTAAAGTTCTGAGAAGTACATATGGTACTTAGTAGGCATCCCCTAAGTGACAGCGGTTATATTAGTTTTATTATGTGCATTGCATTAAATAAAAGTAGATGGTAAAGACCATGGTATAAATAAGAATATAGAAGCACCAGCTTAGCCAACCCATACTTGACCAAAGTTGGTTTCACCCTTCCAGAAACTACCCTAGTCATATCCCAATTCAAAAGATCTGAACTTAAGTGCTTCCTACTCTCTGCTCAGGTAATGCATTCCCATTTGGATCCATTTCTCACATTACAAGCCCCGGCCTGTACCATTCAGCCAGGGTCAGGGTGAACCTTACCTAATTAGTAGTGGCATAATCAAAACAAATATTGTTTCATTTCCCCATGGCATGATTAATTCCCATATGTATTCAAGGTTGGGCCTGCTCTTGATGAGTAACCGGAGAGAAAATCACAAAATCACTTGTGCTGGAAAATAATTGTGGGCTCCTCTTATCGATAACACTTTGCAGACGGAGAGACTGAGTAGGTAGGTGACTTGCCCTCTAGAAATATGTGGCTCTACATCATAAATTTTTTGTAATTTGTAAGAGGCAAATAATGCAAAGGAGAAGCCAAAGACTTAGTGATCCCTTCTACTCCATCACCGAGGCCTACCCAACCACCCCTCCACTGCCGCAGCTGGATTTCAGTGTATCAAATTATACATCACAGAAATTTAAAGAATTTAATGACATCATTTATTCTCTAGTGGAACTACTGCATTTTATTGAATTCAAGAGTTTCAGATCTGGAAGGACCAAGCCTACTGCCCAGCTCATTCTTTGAAAACATTAAGAGCTATGTAAATTGAAGGACACCCAACTGCTCTGAATGCTTATAAACTCTCAAGATGTCCAAGCCTTATCACACTGCAGCTCCCTCTTAGAGAGGATCATAAGTATTAGCATATGAGGGGCTCTGAGAAGCCCCACGTTTCAGACATCTTTTAAAATTCTTTATTAGGGGCGCCTGGGTGGCTCAGCTGGTTAAGCATTTGCCTTCAGCTCAGGTCATGATCTCTGGGTCCTGGGACTGAGCCCTGCATCAGGCTCTCTGTTCAGCGGGGAGTCTGCTTCTCCCTCTGCCCCTCCCCCTACTCATGCGCACCATGCACGCTCTCTCTCAAATAAATAAAAATCTTTTAAAAAAATAAAATTCTTTATTAACCAAATGTTTATTTTTAATTAGCCCAATGTTTTCCAAGTTTTGGTTTTGTTTTAACAGAACTCCTTTTGTGCTGGATATCTTAAATCTTAGAGAATATCCAACATAAGGCCAGTTTGATAAAAGCTAATCTAGTCTATCCTTTCAAGTTTAGAGAAGAAACTGAGTTTCCAGGTAAAGATCCAGCTCTTCCACCTCCCACTTCTTGCCACTGCCACTCCTTACCGACCCCCCCCTCAGTATGCACATAGGATAGGTCTGGGCCGGTGACTTCCCTGGGGACCTTCTCTAGCCGACCAGTGAATGAACAAGTGAGTGGATGAATGGGTAGATGATAAAAGGATGGAGTGGATAAAGAAGTGAAAGAGTAAAAGAACAAGTGAAGAATAAGGAAAATTAACGAGGAAGTATGGAAATAAATGAGAAGCTTGGCCCTCAGTCGTGCCATGGTTCAAATAGCAATGGCTTCCCCTAGCAAATGGCACCATATCTTGTTATCGGTCACAGGCAATGCATAAGAACATATCTATACCTTCCTGCTTTTCTTTCTACAGATGAAGTATGAAGGAGCTTCAATTTTACCCTGACAATGAAGAGACAAAGAAGAATGTAAACAGGAGACGAACATGGTCCTATCTTATGTTTTGGAAATACCACTCATGGGGAAATAGTTTGGTGGGAGCTTCTTGTGTGACCCTCTCCAGGGGAATTTGGAATAAGTCATTTACTGGTCTTTGCCTCTCCTTCATCTTACCAAAAGAAGCCATTAGAAAATCTTGAAAAGCAGTGACAAAATTATAATTATCTGAGCAGAATGGAGTTTACTTCTGCTATTCCTTTGACTAAACCTCATCTCTTCCTGGCTTTGAAACATAACAGAAGTGGTAATATTGGAGACATCCACCATTTGACTTACTTTTATAGGACTTTAAATGAGATGAAGACAGTATTGGAGAGCTTTTGGGAAATAAACCCTGGGAGCATGATTTACTAAAATTGACTAACTAGATCCCTGACTCATCCTTAGTGGATGCTCAATACTGAATCTGAATACTGACAATTTTAAAAGACCATTTTATGACCTAAAAAAAAAAAGTAATTGACAGAAAATGAAAAAAAAAGTTATGTTTATTAGTATGTGATGTGGGGCATGTTAGCGACAGATTCAAAGTTGTCTGGTGCCCTGCACAGTGCCTGGCACATAAGAGGTACTCAAAAGGGGTGCCTGGGTGGCTCAGCTGGTTGAGCGTCCAACTCTTGATTTTGACTCAGGTCGTGATCTCAGGGCCGTGAGATTGTGCCCTGCAATGGGCTCTGGGCTTAGCACTGAGTCTGCTTGTCCCTTCCCCACCCCCGGACACCCGCCCCTCTACTCAGTGCCTCTCTATCTAAAATAAATAAAATCTTAAAAAAAAAAAAAGGCACTCAACAAATAATAATTGACTAATCAATGCGGAGTTTATAAAGGAAGCAGATTCATTTATGTACTTAGGAAGTGTATACTAAATGCCAACTATGTGCTAGCACATGTTCTGAGTCCTGGGGATATAGCAGCAAATATACAAAGTCCCTACCTTCATGAAACTTCCAATTAAGTCAGGTGTGATAAAATCCCAGAATGATAGAGTCAGAAATTATCTTATAGATCTTACAGTTCAACTCTCTTGTTGTTTAGATAGGGAAATTCAGATCCAGAGAGAAGAAAGAAATTCCCCCCAATGTCACAAAACAAGCTAGTAGCAAAGATGGAATTTAAACTCTGATTTCCTGACCATAAATTTAGTGTTTACCCACTCACAGCAGCCCACCTAAGTTAAGGTGGTTCCAGAATGTCTTATATCATGATCTTAAAGAGAAGCCATGGTGCCATAAATCACTGTTAATTCATAGACATAAATACTACAGTCCTGACCCCAGTTTAGCATCTAAAAATACTTAAGAATCTCAGGCCTTGGGGCACCTGGGTAGCTCAGTTGGTTAAGCCTCTGCCTTCAGCTCAGGTCATGATCCCAGAGACCTGGGAGCAAGCCCTACGTTGGGCTCCCTACTCAGCAGGGACTCTGCTTCTCCCCTTCCCTCTGCCTCTCCTCCCCACTTATGCTCTCTCTCTCTCTCGCGCGCGCGCTCTGCATTCTCTCTAATAAAATAAAATAAAATAAAATAAAATAAAATAAAATAAAATAAAAAAGAATCTCAGGTCTTGGCCAATGTTTCTGACTTACTGAATAGATTAATTACTACTACTTTAAGAAACCAAACTCAATTAACCAGAGTTCAGGGATTACAAAAATTAGCACAGATGTGCAGACAGAGGACTGCCATTTTGTGTTCTTTTCAAAAAGGTGACCAGGAAATAGGAAGTAGATAAGGGCATGGGTTTTGGAATAAAAGTTTTAAATCCCAATTCTGCCTCCTATTAGTTGTATGACCATAGGAAACTCACACTCAACAAGTAAACTTACACTCAATTTCCCCACTTGTAAAATGAATCCTCGTAGAACTTTTACAGGAGTTCTATGAAATAATATATGTAGAGTATAATAAGGGCTTAAAAAGTGGTCATTCCTTACACCTCCCCACACCTCTTCTGGTCGCCAATTTCCCTTTTTAAGACCTGTCAATGAACTAGAAAATGTTCAAACACTTAGTTGTGTTTTATATTATAAAAAATATAATAACCTTAATAAGTCTGAGGAAAATGCCCCTAAATTCATGGTGTGCACAACAGGCCTGGAATTTGGATTCTTTCATTTGGTGGAGTTTTCATATTTTCAGCATTTGGTCAGACTGAAATTCCAAGGGGACTACCTCGTCTGATACTTTGGCACTTTCCCTAGTCACGGTTGGAAGCCAGAAGTATAGAAACGAGTAAAATGGAAAAATAATGAAAAACAAAAGTCAATCAAATCTGTTCTTTTCACTTTTTCTTTTTGCTTGAGTAGGGTTTAAAAAAGAAAAAAGCAAATCTGTTTGACTTTCAGTCAAAGCTTGAGATCAAGTTTTAGTTCTGCAAACCTTTTTCCCATGCTTTCATTTAGTAGGGATTCCTCCTACCCCATGCTGGCCACATTTTTGAAACCCAAGAGCTCCTTTGGCAGGTAATGTCTTATCAAGACCAATGACTCTCATGACTGATTCTCTGGTTACATTCTCTGGAAGGATATATGCATACAGGTCTTGCTGGAGCTGAGAGAAGACAAAGTTTTTTGTCATGTGCTTCAATGTTGATATCAACCCCATCGTGTGAAAGAGGCAGCCATCTGAATCTACACTGCAATTAGCATCAGGATTTTTTAACATCCCTCAAAGAGTGTATCTGCAGCTTAACCCCTTTCCCACTTAGCAGAGGAGGCCAGCCCTTCCCATCATCCCCATATCCCTCCCCCTCCACCATGCCTGAAGGAAATCACATTTTCTTTTTGGCAGAATCAAAGGCACAGAAGAGATGTTAATGAGGGAGCTGGACATGTACACGAGTCCCAGCACTTATGTGCTCCAGAAAATGAACTGATAAAACTCTGATAGGGATGCTTGCTCACTGTGGAAGTCATCAGGGCTTGACATTAACAAGGGAATAGTAATTAACCGAAATTTAGGGAAAGTAAAAAAAAGATACTAAGAGCATCAGTTGAAAGTTGGGGAGAGGAGGGGTATCCACTCTTGGTTGGGCTCTAACTCTTGTCTACCTTGTAAAGGTCTCTTCCCCACCTAGACCTGAGTTGTCTCTGGAAAATGAGGGAGCATTGGACCAGATGGGCTCTAGGGGCCCCCCCTGGATCTGATACTCTGGGAGTGGATGAAACAACACGATGTCCACCGCAGGACTCTGGGAACTGGGCAGTGCTGACGAGTCAGACGGTGCCAAAAGACCATCCATGTGGAGATCATCAGTGATAGTGGACGGGCCAAGAAGTAACAGTATACCTCCCCACTTTGCATAATAGCAAGAAAGGAGAACAGGAGGCATTGGAGCCACTCAGAGCACGTTGCCACTATGGCACGTTTCATTCACTATGGAATGCTTTCTCCTCCCTGCTCGAAATAGTCGTCAGAATGCCTAATTAAAAGATTTTCCTAAGCCCAGTCATGAACATACTTAAAATCCCAGAAGCTAAATTTTGAAAAAAAAAAAATTGTTTTAAGTAAGGTCTACGCCTAACATGGGACTTGAACTCACGACCCTAAGATCAAGAGTCGCATGCTCTACTGACTGACCAGCCAGGCTCCCCCTCCAAAATTTTTTAAATTAGAAATCCAAGAAAGAGAGCAGATAAAGCAGCTCTGGAAGAAAAGGACCCAGAATCGAGCACCTAATATGTGCCAGACAGTGACATTCATATGTGGAAACCAAGAGGAATCCACACAACCCCCCCAGACAGGTACACAGCGCCTAAAGTAAAGGCCAGAGACCAGAAAGACTGAGAAGGAGGCCATCTCTCCTTCGTGAGGGTATTAGAAGTGACATAGTAGTTAGAGTGGCATCTAATAGACCTAAAAATGGTCATTTTCTGAACCTCTAGCTATGATAAAATCAGTGTAATTAGTAGAAAAATGAAGAATGATTTACAAAGGATAAAATCTTTGAAAATTGAATTGAACCTCAGTTCCTTTATCTGTAAATTGGGAATAAGGTTACTCCCTGCCCCATGGTAATAGAGCTTTTCAGTGTAATGAAAGCTTAGGAAGCGCCTACCTGAAATACAGAGTAAGGTATTTGATGTGATACATGTCTTAACACCATGATAAGATTCAAAGGGAAAGGGAGAGATGATATTGGGGCCCCACTTCCATGGGGACAATGATCAACTCTAATTTCAGAGAGACTTAATTAAGATTGTACAATTAAGTACCTGCAATCTTTCTTCAGGGGACCATAAAATGCTTCCTGTATAAAACTTTCTCAATATGATTCCTAAGGCATCTTTGGAGTTAGAAGAGAAATAGAAAAGGTGTTGTAGTTCTTCATGAATAGGTTAAATCTAGTCTAACTTAAAGGTTAGATAGATGCCCCCTCTCCACCCCAGCAATCTCCTGCCAGTTTCAGTTTTAAAACTGAGTCCCAATGGAATTCCTTTTATTGAGTTCCAAGGTGCATGTCAGGCCCAAAGCTGACCTCAAGCAGAGCATGGGGTACAGACCTTTTGCTCACCAACTTTAGAGAAGTCAGACATGTAATCATGGAAAATTCAATATGAAATATTCTAGAACAATTCCATCTGGGACAGTCAGAGACAGTGTTACAGAAGAGGCGCCGTTTGGGGGCACCTGGGTGGCTCGGTTGGTTAAGTGTCTGCCTTCTGCTCAGGTCATAATCCCAGGGTCCTGGGATTGGGCCCCCACATTGGGCTCTCTGCTCAGCGGGGAGTCTGCTTCTTCCTCTCCCCCTACTCCCCTCCCGGCTTGTGCTCACTCTATCTCAAATAAAAAAAAGAGGTGCCATTTGGGTTACCAAGCAGAGAAGAAAGTGACATGTCAAGCAAAAGGAGTATCTTGAGCAAAGGCTCAGAGAGGTAAAGGGGCATGGGAACCTGTTCAGTTTCTTGCTTGAAAAAACAGTGAGTCGTCTGGAGACAAAGACTGTGGAGGATGCAACTGAGATGTGGGCAAGAGCCAAGTCATAAAGGGCCACCCTTTGGGCCAAGGCAAGGAGCTTGGCCTTTGTCCAATAGCCATGGGGAGCCCTTGAGAGCTTTCAGACATTGGGGTGACATGGACTTTAACAGAGCTCCTTCTGGGGCACTGTGAAGGCAGATTGTTGGGGGAGATACTGAAGGCAAGGAGGCAAGTCAGGAGGAGTTTTATTGCTATTTTTGTGTCGAACATCTATCTGTTCTGAAAACAATAGAGGAGTAAGTCATGTGGCCTAATAAGTTTCCACACAGGCTACTGTGGGGGCTGTTTAGCACCAGATGAGTGGACACACACTGAAGAATCTGGACCCAGTACCCAGTGGAGGCCAGCAGCACAGAATGGTGGGCTCAAAGGGAGAAAAATCCAACAAAACCACAGTTCTACAACTTATCAGTTGCAAGACACTGGGAAACTCAGCGAACTTCAGGGAGTCAAATTTTCCTCCTGTGTCAGATGGCAATCCTAACACCAACCTGGCCAGTTTGCTATGAGCTAGATGTACACAAGGTCCCTGGCAGAGCATCAGGCACAGAGCGGCTCTTCTGTAAGTAGTAGCCACCATTATTACAGTGGAAAAGCCTTTTGCCAAGAATATTCTCAGAAAAGATCCATTCACCAAAACAGAGGTTTCTTCTGCTGAGCAGTAACCAAAGCAAACAGAGCAGTGGGGATGAACCGAGTTATTACCTACACGAGAGGCTCAGGTGTCCCTTTGAAGGAAAGCAAAAACCAGCCTGAGTCTAACAAGCCCATACACACTGATCAGAGCTGCCTATTCTCAGCAGCCCTGGGCACATTCCCATGTAACCTGGTTTGACAAGCTGCACTGGCCCTGTGCCCAGCTTCCAGTCAGAATCTACCAGACCCAGAGATTATTTGACTGTTTCTTTCTCTCTAGGAGGGTAGTTATGATGCAGAATGGAGACATCAGTATTGGTTTTAAGAACATATGCATTACTCTTTTATTTCCTATCTCACCTAGAGGCTAAATTACTTCTTCTAGATTAGCAAAAGCACCACCTTCATGGCCCAAAGCTCTGAACATAGCTACCACAATTAGCACAGCTAATTTACCATCCAGGAACAGTTTGGGTTCTAGAATCATGGCTCATGATCGAAGATATTCTGATATCCCCAGTTCAGACAGGACTGAGATTCCTGCTTCAAACCTTTTGCTTGGAAAGTAAGGGCATTCATGGATAAAGATATTGCTCATTGCCAACTATTATCTCTCCTCCTATCTTCTGACTCTCATCCTCTCACTTGCAAACACTCCGGAAACTTCTCATGCCCCCGTTCAGACACCAACTGTCTCCTTCCTCCTACCACTGCATGTTGCTCAAAGTAGCCCACACCCACTGCTGCATCTCACCTGATAGTCACTCTTCATTCTCTGGAATGAAGTCACTCTTTCTGCACTCCCCCTGAGACTGAAATGTTCTGGGCAAGTCACTAATACCTTAGCGAATCCAGCAGGGTCTCACACTACTTGGCTCACTTCAGCCACTGGCCTCTCCTGGAAAGCTGCCCCTCTCTTGGCTTCCTGATGCTCCTCCCACTCTCCTGCCCACCTCCACTCCCCCAAACCCGTCCCCGTTCACTTTGGCTGACTCTTCCTCTGCCCACCTCTAGGTGTGGGCTTTCTGAGTTGTTTTTTTTTTTTTTTTTTTTTTTCCCATTGCCCCTTCTCTTTCCATAACCCTCTTCCTAGGAGATACCACAGCAGCCCACCATGGTTCCAGACGCTTCCTACTTCTGCAAGAATACAGAATCTTCCTTGACTCTAGCTCAACTCTCTCTCTCTCTCCTGAGTCTAAAACAGCAAAGCCAACGCCCTCATGGAATCCCTGTAGGATCTGCTTGTTCTACACTGGCCTCAAACATAGTCCAAACCCAAATCCAAACTTCCGACTTCCCCCATCGAAACCCACTCATCTGCCAATGCTTGCTACCTCGGAGGTGGCGCCACAATCCTCTCTAGCCAAGGTCAAAAGCTCAGGCACCCTTGACTCCTCCTTCTATTTTACCCCACTTGTACTGAGCTGTATCAGTTCTTTCCCTCCTTCCTAACTGCCCCAGCTCCTGGCCAAAAACTCTTGCCTTTACTTCATAACCAGTCTTCCTGCTTGTTTCTTTTGCCTTTTCAGAATCTCCTCCTCAATGCTATCTTTATAAAGCACAGAGAATATTACCTTCAGAGCAAAAACCCTCACTGCACCCCTTGCCAAGCCATCTCCTTCGCATGGCATCCAACACTCCTCCACAAAATAGTGAAAACACACATTGGGGTAGGTCTCTCCTACGAGATCATAAATTCCCCAGTGGCTACAACTGTTCCTTAGTGGCTAAGTGCCTCTCGGTATGCACATGGAGTAATGAATGAATCTTCAGGCTGTCAGCACTCCCAGCTTATCCAACCCAGTTCTCCAGAATCAAAATGTCATTCTCTGATTATTTGAGGATTAAGAGCTCCTTCAGAGCAGTTATGTAAAATTCACCAAAGTGTCCCAAAACTTTTAGGAGAGATGAGTGCCCTAACTTTCTACAGCACTGAGCTGCTTCTAACTGGTTACTTATCCACATCAAGAAAAAAAAAAAAAAAAGTCTTCTCATTATGTATGGTGGATAACAAAAATAATTTCACCAAAGTTGGGTATTTTTCCACTTTGATTTAACTTGTTTTATCAGTCAGGGTCCAACCAGAAGAAACAAGAATCACTCTACTTAATACAGACAGAATTCAATTAAAATAATTATTTAATAATCCAAATGATGGAGAAATTGAGACATTTAAGTGGATGATGGTGAGGTGACCCAGGAAGCAGGAAGCTGCTACCACTTCCAGGCTAGAATAACAAAGGCAGACCAGGGCTCAGTCACCTAGCAGAAGCTTGAGCGTTGGCAGGGACAGATTTATCATGAAGCTAATGAGACTTATACTTTGGGGCTCCTTGCCTTCCTGGGTCCCTTCTAAGGCTCTGGATCTAATTTTGTATTCTTTTTCCTTAAAAGGGTCCTCCCGATTGTATAAGTTTCGTCTTCACAAAACCTGGATCCTCCACAAGCCATAGAGGAAGTATTACCACTGCTAGAAATGTTATGCAAGGCTTAGATGGGGAGAAATCCCCTAGATTTCCCTTCTGTCCACTTTCCAATTTCCTGCCAGTACATCCCAGTAGCCAAACCCAGCCATAAGCCAAATTGCTTGTGAGCCTGGGAAGCACAGACTTCACGGTCAGCCTCCCTATAACATGGAGCAGAGCAGGGGAGGAGCAAGAAGTAGATGTGAGAGCAAACAATCTGGGAATTAGCATATCGGCCTCTCTGAGTCACCCTTTGGTACCCAGTATTAAGACTGAATAAAAGCATATAGAATTTAAGGGTATTACCAGGAAAACGCTAACTGACTCCCTCTCCCAAGATGTCCTACAGGACAGTTTATATACAACATACCTGTATCTGCCTTCTGCAGACTCTGAAACTCATTCTTGCATTGTCCTAAAGGCAGTCAGATTTAGGAAGGACAAATCACACTAACCAAGCTTATAGAAGCTTGAAGCATAAACCTAAAAACTAATATGTCTATTTATAAGAAGAAACATCCCTGTAATGTGGAGTAGCATGCTTGTGTTGACAACATTAGTTCAATTCTTCTGCTCACTATATAGCACACAATTATTGACTATTAACACCATGGCAGTTAAGCAATGTGGATACAAATTAATAATACCCAGCCCCACCCCATAGGGGCCTGGTAATGAATTTATAGTAACACCGTAGACAAATCTAGATTGAAGAGAAATTAAAATCCTTCTTGAGCACAGACCCCACAGCCAGTCTAGTTAACATGATTTGAACGTTTAATAACATGAGTCTCTGTCTTTACCATAGATACAGGTCTGGCAGGAAGACTGTCATAGTTGTTTGCTTGTCAGAGCACAGACCCCTCTGAAGAGAGCCCAAGTCTGCTTCCCTGAACTGGTTTTCCTATGTCCCACGCTGACCACCACCTCTTCTGAGGGGCACATGAACATGACGCCATCCACTCGGTTACACTCAAGCTCAACAGACCTCGGAGCCATTTGCTTCTATTAAGGCTAACAATTTTGTGTGTACTTTCAGGGGGTTCTTTGGCTGCACTGCTCCCAGTTCTTTTTCTCTAGAGCAGGGTTTCTCGACCTCAGCAATACCAGCACTTTGGACTGAGTAAGGCTCTGTTGTGGGGATCTGTCCTGTCTATTCTAGGATGTTTAGCAGCATCTCTGGTCTCTACACACGATAGGCAAGTAGCCCACCCTCCATCAGTTGGGGCAACCAAAAATGTCTCCAGACAATGTAAATGTCTGCCCCAGTTGAGAACCACCGCTCTAGAGAGACACTGGCTGCCTCGGCTCTTATTCCATGAACACTGCACGGACGGTCCAGCCCTGAGAGTAGCCAGGTCCCCTGGGCCTGCCTGTCTAGACCTCAGGCTATCAGTCAGTTCACCAGACAAATCAGCTCTAGAAAGAAGAATGTTTAAAAGTTCCTGCATTCTGGTTCCACCGATGTGTAAAATAAGTGTCTGCACATGGATCAGGGTTAGGAGGGAACTTAAAAACACGTGGTCAGGTTATTTATCAGGATGGCAAGATTTTAAGCTTATTTGTTTGTTTGTTTGTTCCATTTTGGGGGGAAAGAAGAACCATCACTATTGGTGTGCGTGTGTTTACAAAACAGTATATGACTATATCCATCAGCAACTAATCTGGAGTCCACCCGAGGCTGCCTGGGATTGTCAGCCATCTGGAATAACTGGCATTACTGTCCATCTCTCCTAAAGGATTACAAACCTGTAGTCCATGCCAACTCTCAGGCCATCTGTAGCCTCTGTTTTGTTTAATAGTTTTTTTTTTTTAAGACTTTATTTACTTGTTTGAGACAGAGAGAGAGAGAGAGAGACAGCACACAAGAGGGGGCAGGGACAGAGGCAGAGGGAGAGGGAGAAGCAGACTCCCCGCAGAGCAGGGAGCCGGACTCAGGGCTCGATCCCAGGACCCCAGGATCACGACCTGAACCAAAGGCAGAGGCTTCACCGGCTGAGCCACCCAGGCGCTCCCACCTGTAACCTTTAAAATATGGCAAAGAAATCATCATCACCCCCAGCCCCTCCAAACACATGCTGAGGGTCTGTAGTGGGCCAGACACTATGCTTTACGCACAACAAATTTTCTCTCAACAATATACCTCACAACAAGGTAGGAAAGTAGGTATTATTGTCCCCACTTTGAAGAGAAGGAACTGAGTCTCAGAGTGGTTTAGTAGGTTGCTTAAGAGTCACACAGCCAGTAAGTGGCAGAGCTGGAATTAAAACCTCGTTCCACTGACACTAAAACCAATGCTCTCCTCCTGTCACTGTCGTGTGTCTGGTCCAGTTGCAAATTTTAGCAAAGATTATTTAAGACAGGAAGAAGTGGCCTCTGCGACATGTATGAAAATCAAGACAAACAGCTCGACTCTTTCACTTCCCTGGGGAAGTGCATCAAAACAGATATTCTACACCAACATAATTCCTGATTGACATAATATTTTTTTAAATATCTGAACCCCTTTAGAGCATTATTTGGCTGCCATCTTCCAACTCCCAGAGTCTTCCCATAATGCAGGCAGCTACCCGCGGTACTGAGGGTAAGGTAGAAGCCCAAGAATCCTGACTTGGAGGGCTCCCGCGCCCCATCTCCTCATCAGCAGCTACAAGTCGCTGGCTTTGAGCAGGAAAACATTCATTAGCTTTTAGTTACCAATTCAAACCAGGGACCTCCTCCTCCTGCCCACACAAGTCCAGGGGAAGTCTGAGCCAGGAACGGAGAGACCGGATTGATGGGGCTAATCCAAAACACAAATAATGTATTTCCTCCCAAATATGAAAACAACACTTGAAGCCAGGGTGTAATAATAGGTTTCCCCAGTACGACTGCTTCCATAGAGAGTTACAAGTGTCCCTTGATTATACTTCTAAGAATATCGAGTCTGGATTTCTTCCTTCCTTTCCTTTTTCTCTTGCTTTCCTTCCATCCTTCTTTCCTCCTCCAACAGTCACATCCTGACCTCCTCCTTTGCCCTAGCCCCTGTGCTGGGAACTGGGGATACTGAGATGAATGAAACCCAGACCCTGTCTTGTCTTAAAGCCTAGTGGGAAAGACTGGCAAATAATCCCAAGGGTGTAGGACAGGCACTGGCATGAACAGACTTATGCTACTGCCCCCTCAGAAAGATAAGAAACATTCAAAATAGTGTGGGGAAATCATTCGTTTGTTTAAAATATTGGAGGTCAGGGTCAAAAGAAGCATCCCAGTAGGTATGACATTTGTATACAACCCGGCAAATCTGGGCCTCAAAACTTGTTGGGAAAACATGCCTTTGATGGGATCCTATGGTATGAAATCCTAATAAAAAGAGATGAGAACAAAGCTATTTTCTTTTTCCCTTAGAGAGCAGAGGGGGGAAAGATAAAGACTATGGTTAATGATTGCTGCTTTTCTTATTCATTAAATTAGTTAATATTTTTATCGTTGTAATTTGCAAATTACTTTTGAATGCATTATCTTAATTTTGCCTGACAACAACCCTATGAGGTAGATATTATTACTTCCATTGCACCGGTAAGAAAATGGAGGAGCAGAGAAATAAATGGCTCTCTTAAGGGCTCACAGTTAGCCGAGAGAAGAATGGGCCTCTCAAATCCACCTCTGCCTGCCTGCAAAGCCCGTGTCCTTTCCTCTAGCCCTGCAACGCCTCCATACATGCCAGGAGTCCTGGGAAAGGAGGAATGTTATTCAACTGCAGTCTCCCAGGCATCACACGTAGACTGGAAGGTGTGTTCAAGAGGCTCTGGGGTGTTGAGAAGACAGTAAAGTGAGTTTTAATGGAAAAGATTGTTCTACTTATAGCGGCTCCAAAAAAAAAAAAAAAAAGTGATTCACTCTTCAGGCCTGACATGTTTTGAGAGACAGACATGCCTGTAAATTTGGCCAGACTCGTGGGTGCCAGATGATAATTGACAAAGACCCTAGGGCTTGGTGATCAAGCCAGGACTTCCTCGTGTTCTTCACTGGGCTCTCCAGGGGCCAAGTGCAGTGCATAATTAAGTCAAATGGTTGCAGAGGGGAAGAGATGGGTCATTTTCTCTATGGAGAGGTTTTCTTCTTGGCAAGATGCAGAATGACACACTTCAGGCAGCAGGAAGATCATTTCCATAAAAGTCGGCAAGGAGGGAGGGAAATCGCACAGTTACTGAAAGACAAACAAAGCCCAAATACCATAAACAGAGTATGGAGTTCCCAACCAGAGGCACAATTATCTCTTACCTCAAACTTGGACAGAACTCAAGAGAGCATTATAAGAGATTTTCTCATGCACATGAGTAATTGCCCCACTCATTAAAATGTTATAGATGAGCCTCACTTGGAAAGCAACAAAGCGTGAATTCCAATGCAGAACCTGGAGGAGGCTTAAAGGGGCCCAAGGAAGTCCCAGCAAAGAATTTCAAGGCAGCCCAACAATCTTCTAGGAGACAAAACAGTGGCCACAGCGAGAAGAAAGATGTGAAGAAGAAAAGATACCACCCATACGAACACCAATAGATGCCTGCCATTTCACTACCTTCTATTTAATGAAAACACAAATCCATAAATAAACACGAAGTTATTTATGTCCACTGCAATGAAGGAAAATGCATTTTTCAATCTCACTCAGTGTTTATTTAATCACCTGGGACTCTTTCTTCTTGGACCAAAGTCAATACCTTTCAAAAAGAAAGAGCTGATGGGATCAATAACAATGTAATTTAAGGAAAATGTGATTCCCATGGGATTTAAGAGCATGCTGGAAGACCACACCGATATCCTTAACCCATAAGTTTGGGGGTGCCACCTTCTCATCATAGAAGTTTTCATGATATTTTGAGGCTGCTGAGCCACCCAAGAAGAGCACAAACATGAACTTCAGGTCTTAGAAGGTCTATTCCAGTAGCTCGATAGATCATATTGTGAGCTGATCCTGGAATTTAAATAATCAGATTTGAATTTTTAACTTTATGTATCATCCTGAAAGCACTGTGACTTGGTTGATAATAGTAACATTCACCATGATAGGGTAAGAGTAGCACAGATAGAGAGAAACAAAAATTAATGAGTTTAACAGAAGACCTGCTGAAACTGAGACACCCACTGGACATGTCCAGGTGGGGGGCCATCCCAATCCCATAGACAACTGATTACCCAACACTTCAAAGAGTAGCAACAGAAAAAATACAGTCACAAATTAGAAATGGTAATTACTTTTCTCTGCTTTCCTATGTGAATGTGTTACTTGATTCCTGCTTCTTTGCTGTTATATGTGCCATTTGTCATCAGATGTAGTAAGTTTACTCCTTTGTATCACAGCACCAAGACTTTTGAGTTGGAGCAAGCGTCCACCCTGGAAAATTTTAGGCATGTGACACAGACTCACCTTATCCTTAAAGGGCTAAACAAAGTAAATATTATAAAGAGGTAACACATCTCCATGGGATCTGGTGGGGTAAGGGACATCCATTCAGTTACTTTGTATAAAGGACTGATGACTTTTACCAACGGTGACAACTCACCTGAATATAAACCAAATATACCTATGGCAACCCTCAAAATATGACAGAATGCCCACAAGTGATGGTTCCAGATCACAAGTAGTTCTATTTTGTTTTTTATAATGTTTCTTCTGATTTTAAAGTAATAATAATGTCCATTGTGTCATGTTTGGCAAATGTAAAAAGAACAGCAAGAAAACAAAATTACCTTCAACCATGCCAGAGATAACTACTTGTAATAATTGGCTGTATTTTCTCCCTGTTGATTTCTACTCATTATAAACATATGTATTCAGGGGTATACGACACCATTCGGTACACACCATTTTATATCGTTTTTTCCCTTTAGCATTATATATTGGGTATTATCCCATGATATTAAGTATTTTAATAACATGATTTTTACTGGCTAAACAACACCTTATGATATATCATAATTAATTTAGCCAATTTTTCAGCAATGGAAATTTGGTTTGTTTCCGGTTTTTTGTTAGTACAAACAACAAAACAAAAATCCCCCTACTTATATCTGGTTATGCTCCTGTGTTAGTTGGATCCAGACAGGATGGCAGATGCAAAAGGAGTTTTATGAAAAGAATATTTATAAAGGCAACCAACAAACCTTTATAAAGGAAACCAACAAAGATGATGAGGCAAAAGGGGCAAAGCCGAGAAACAGTGGGGAAGCCACCACTCACCAGGCTTAAATAAGCAAAGGAAGGGGGTTCTGGAGCTACCAGAACCCAGTTAGATCTGTAGCAGAAGGAAGAGCCACCTCCTCCGGTGAGGAAGGCAGCCACTCCCAAACCATGTCCCAGCCGGGAGGGAGCCAGCCTACCCTCTCCTCCCACCTGCTCTCTGACTGCCCTGGCTTGCCAACAGGAGAATCCAGCAAGCAGACAGAGGGCAAAGAAGCTGGGTTGATGTCCATTGAGTTCAACCTCCCTGGACAGAGAGCAGGGTAGAGAAGGTGTTGGACATAATCAAAGAGACAAATAGAGAATATCCAGTTCAACAACTTAGCTTATGCCTTTCTAAGTTAGAGCTGTGAAGGTTTAAAAAACAGACTATGTGGCCAGCACCTCTGAAGTCTCACTGTCTGAGTTCCAAATGGCTGCAAAGCAGCCCAGCTCATCTAAGTCTGTTTGTTCCAGGTCTAGGACTGGGTCAACCCCTTCTCCAAGCCTTATTCTGCTGCATCCTCCAAGGAGACTTCTAACACTTGTTACCTGAGCTAGTGCTTACTGGGGCAGCCAGTATATTAGCACATTCAGGAAGTTCTGGAATCAGGCTGCTGCCTAGGCCAATTATACAATGCATCTACAGGGTGATCCCTATCACAATTATTACACAGTTATTAAGCTTAGATGACCAAGCTTCTTGCCTGGGTCCCAATTTTTAGTGCATATTCACTGTTATAGAGTGGAGCCCTTCTCTTAACACTAGCTAGTGGTCAGTGGCCTTGACACCCTGCCTAATTTTGGCCAGCACCATCTTCCTGGAGGCTGGTCCCTGCTTCCTTTCTAAGCAGTTGGCTGATGCCCTGTCCCAAAATCAACAGACCACCCATAACCACAACTGTACCCATGAACTAGTAAAATCACTACTTGCTACAAACGCTTGCTGTTATACTCTGCTACCAGGTTGAATATCTTTGGCTGTCAAGTCTAGCCCAGATGGAGGGAAGCTTAAATTATTTTTAGGCAATGTGTTTAGGGTCAGTCTTACAGTCTGGTTATGATTCTAGCCTGAATCTTCTACCCACTGAGGTTCCATTATGTCTGGTAGTTGATTGTGTAATAACTGGTTAAACCCTAAGGTTTACTAACTGTGAGAAAAGACAGTAAAAATCCAGGTAGTTTGGCTGCTGACTTTTGGCAATGACATCATCTCCTTTCCATGGCCTCTAACCCTCAGGTTCAGCAAATGGGGTTTGAAGGACCTGGCAAGTCATTTGGAAAACTGTCTTCCCCACTGTAGAAAAATACTTCATTTTTCTCGTCTGATCTATAGCAATGAACTCTTTTCCTGGTTCCTTGGCCATGAAATATGCCTCCTGTATTATTATAGGAAGATTTGCCTCATTGGGGTCTACATCCTGATTGCCTTTGAAGTCAGCAACATCAGAAGTTAATTCCAAGCAGGTCCTTTAGGTCCTGTGCATGCTTTGGTGCTTTATAAATTGCATTAGAGGTTAGTTTAAGCTCTTGCAGCCCAACAGACATTGTACTGTGTCTATTTCTTTGTCTCTTTATTTCCAACAGTACATGTTCAAGTCCTGTCTTTGTTTTGTCAGGTGGGTCCCATTAAAATCTTGTATTAAACTTTGCCTCTTTTGAAGTCCCAGACCTCATCCATCTGTTTTGTTTTTTTAATGATTTTGTTTAGAATTTTTTCAAAGTTAATGGAAATGTTTGAGGGATAGAAAGTCTGGTTAATTGATCTTTCAGTTAACTGAAGGTTATTGTCAACCAATATTTTTAGATTTTTGTGTTTCATTTCATCTCACTTCAAATATTCCTCCTGTTTGTTTCAGCTATCTATCCTCCATTGACCAAATTTCTTTCTTAAATCCTATTTTAGTCCCTTCTGCTCCCAAAATTGGGATTAGATGCCCAGAAATTAGATTCCAGGGGGACTGGCTGAGGAAGGTAAACTATAGAAGAGAGGCAAACAAGGAAGAACCCCAGAAAGAACATATGCCCAAACCTGTGAATCACACCTGATAATCATGGGCCATATATAAGTATCAAATCTAAAAGTGTATGACTAAGATTATAAAGAAACAGCAAGAGTTTAAGGCTAAAGACAATGGATCATAGAGAAAGCAAATGGAAATGAGCAAAAAGGATTCCAAAATATTGCTGCCAACATTGATAGGTATCTGACCACCCTTACCAGGATGCTTCTCAAAGGTTAACTTGTACAAACAACACAAAACTCAAGCTTGCTGAAAGTACTGAGAAATATCCCTTGCTCACAAATTTTACACAATGCTCTTTACCACTGTATATAATTTATCTAGAAAATGCCAATTCCAGCATTGCTGCTTAAAAAGAAATGTTCAGCTATACATAAAAGAAACTTTTGGTAAGTTCCTAAACAGATGAGGCAGTGAAGTAGAACTAGTTCCAGCATTTGAAGGTTGGAGGCATGGGTGGTTATACCCAATTCCTGAAAATAATTTACTGAGTTCAGTGGGACCCCTGAGTCAATACTAAACATGAACCAAAGTATAGCCTACCTTAAATTTGGATTGAAGTAATTTAAAAATAGTGATCGGAAGTTCACATTATCTAGAGGATGCTTAAAGTATTATGGAGGAACTGTCAAGGTGTGGGGAACGCAAATGGGGGAATGGATATTCAGTTCCAATACCAGAAAGGGAGAAAGAGAGAGAGAGAGAGGTTTAACCAAAGGAATTTTAAAGCCTCAATGTGATCAGAACAGAGATAATCCAGCCACCCAAGGAAAAAAAAATTGAAGGTAGAAAGACAAAAGCAAACTTGATGAAGACATTCAAGATTAACAAGATAAAAGGGAGGGGGCATGGGTTAAATAGGTGATGGGGATGAAGGAGTGCCCTTTCTGTGATGAGCACCGGGTGATGTATGGAAGTGTGGAATCACTCTATTATACACCTGAAACTAATATAACACTGTGGGTTAACTAACTGGAACTTAAATAAAAACTTAAAAAAAAAAAAAGATAAAATGACTGCGAATCCAAATGGAACTGAACAGAAGGGTACAACTAACCAATCTGGGACATATTGGAGGAAAATCCAGATGAAATCAGAATGATTTCCTAAGCACCTTCAGTGCCAAAGAATCAAATGCATATTGAACCTCTGGGTTCTTTGAAGTATATTGGTTGTACTCTGTATTTATGAACTGTCCTTATTTCAGAATGAAGGTTAGGTCATTGTCAACAAATCTTTTTGTCTTCTTCATAAAGCACTGCTCTAAATATCATTTATGTACAGATACTCGAACAGGACACACCTGGCTGTGATCATCAAGATTCTGGTGCTCAGGAAAGAACAAAACCAGAGAACACTCATTATAAAACACTCTCTTAAGACTCTTATTTTTAAGTTGGTTAAATAAATTCTGTTTCAAGAGGGAAAAATCAAGTGGAATAAACATCCCCTCTTTCGGATCGTACGAGCAGTTAGATGATCACATTCTCTCCTCTGTTCTTTCTGGATTGCTAGGAAATACAACCAGATGATCTTGGTCTTGACAAATATGTGTACCCCGTACTTATTCACAAACTTGAGCACAAGTGTGGTCACATGTTTATGTCCCCAGTTGTTTGAGCTCCATCTGCCCTGGTTAGTACTAGTTCCAGCATCTACCACCATAGGGACCCATACCCATCATTCCCTTTCCCAGAGATCAACCCCAAGGGATTAGGCAGTCTTTTCATGGAAACACCCAAAAACACTCAAACTCATATAATATTCCTTATTCCTAGACAGTCTTGTGAGGGAGGCTACCTCCTTCTAAGTAATATTTCTCCAGTAGTTCCAATATCAACCCTTCTAGAGGGACTACTCACAATGACTCACTAGAGGAAAAAAAAAAAAAAAATACAAACTTAATCTCTTGAAAAACCTACTTTAAACACAACTCCGATTATGTCACGCGGGTTTAAAGGCTTCAGTGCCTCCCCGTTGTCTACAGAATACAGTTCAAGATATTAGCTTGATGTACACACTCCTCTACAGTCCAGTCTCTGTCTATCTTTTCAATGACAGGTTCTGCCTTTCACATATAAGAAATCTTCAGTTCAACCATGCTGAACTTCTTGCAGGGTCTCAGAGAAGGAAAGGCTTTCTCATGCCTCTGTGTTTTTCTGCTTGGTGTTCCTTCTTAATAAAAATGTCTCACCACCACCTTCTACACCCCTACTACCATCTTCTGCTTCTTCTCCAACTGGAAGATATTTATTCATCCTTCATGGCTGAGCTAAACTTCAGTTTAGGAGGTGTTTCCTGGTCTTCGGAGGCAGAGTCTACATGATATACAACTATTACACAACGCGGTATCATATTTATTCTACTTATTGTAAGCACAAGGTATTAATATTGTGTAACTGAAGCCCAGTGGAATGTCTGATCCAAAGACCATGCTCCATTAGTATTTGGGGAAGTGAAAGGATTCTGAAAATTATGACATATGAAAAAGAAGTGAACAAAGTGGGCCTGAAGAAAACTCAAGGAAGACATTAAAGCTGTTAATAATACAAACAACAACCGCAGGTAGGTTACTATTTGGGTGTCTGGTATGTGTTAGGCACCCTACTAGCCATTTCAGAAACATCTAATTCCCTACAAGTCCCCTGTGAAAGAGATGTTTATCATCCTCATCCCCATCTCAAAGAGGTAGAGGAAACTACTCAAAATCACAGAGCTTATCAGTTGCACGGCTAGCGTTCAAAGCCGGACGCCTACTGCCAAAGTCCAGTTCCTTCACACTGTAGCATCCTCTCCCACATGCTGGCTTTAGGATCACTGGTCTTGGCCTCTTTGTTCTGCTTTGCAGTTAGCTAGCTATGTGGTCAGAGACAAGTCATTTCCCCTCTACCTGGATCTCTTGACCACTCCTGTCTTAAAACCCTCTCTTACCCTAGAGAGCCAATCTACAACAAGTTTTATTTCTTCTACTTCCTGAATATATCTCAAATCTGACCAGTCCTCTCCATCTCCATTACCAAAACCCTAGTCCTCTCACCTGAACTTGTGCACTAAGTTCGGAATTCATCACTGGTGTCCACAGCCACTCAGTCTGGCCTCTAATCCAAGAATTGTGCTATAGCCAGATTGAGCCTTAAAAACACAAGCTTATCGCGGCCCCCCATTTGTCCTTCCAATGAAAACCAAATCCTTACCATGGCCCCCACTCTAGTTTCATCCCACCCCCTTCCCCACTGTTCCCTGAGCTCCAGCCTTTCTTTTTCTCAGTCTCCTGCACTCCCTATGCATAGCCTTTGCAGGTGTGGTTCCTCAGCCTGAGAGTCTCCTCCTGCTCCTCATCTGCTCTCAACTCTTTTGACCATCTCAGGGATTGCATCACTGGGGATGCTTTCCCTGACCCCCAGGTCAGATAGGCCCCCATCACACTTCCTCACTGTCCACTCTTTTTCCCTCCATAGCATGTATCAGTGGGTTGATGAATGACATGCTGCTGTGATAATATGGCTAGGATCTCTCTGTCTCCCTCACAGGCTGTAACCTCTAGGACGGCAACGTCTGTCCAAGTCCACTTTTGTTCCTGTGTCCCCAGTACATGGTATGGGGCCTGCCAAAGGCTAAGTGCACAATAACAACTTGTTAACTGAATGTTGAATAAAATGTATGTCAGTTTCCTCACCTGAACAATGAGAAAATTCTACCATGTGATCTCTAAGTTCCCTCCAGCCAGGACAGCCAACTCCTTAGGACACTATGTCACATTCTTTGTTGCTCTGCAAGTCCTAACCAGACCAAGATGGAGGTAGATTTTAGCTCAGGAGAAGAAAGTGCTTTCTAATAGGAGGCACAGCCCAGCAATGGACTAATTCCCCATGGAGTAATGGAGCTAATCAATTAACAATTACTTGACCCTCTGCCAGGGATGCTGATAATTCCTGTGTCCAGTGAGAATGAGAACAAATGACCTCAACATCCCTTTTAACCCAGAGTCTGTGACTTTGTACCTGCTTTAGGTACCCAATTTAGAATTGGGTCTGAAATAACCAGACCCAATTCTAAATCCCAGGGGATTAAATAGTAAGCTCTTTAAGATTAAATAGTAAAGTCATTTAACCAATCAGGTGGTTAAATAGTAAGGTATTTTATGCAAGATCCTCATATATTAAAATAAGCCTCTTAACCTCACAGGGAATTGACACATTCTATTTTAACATATAGTAAACCACCCCAGGCACTCGGTAAAAATACAAATTTCTCAGACTCCCAATCTATAGGTTTTGATTCAGCCAGTCTGGCTATCTTTAATAAGAGCGTCCAGGTGAACCGGGGTGAGTTAGAAAATCCTTGCATAATGAAAGAGCCCTGAGATTGAAGGTAGAAGACCAGGGTTCCAACCAGAGTCGATGGCTAATTAGCTCTAGGACTCTGGAGAGCTATGTGATCTTTCTAAGTCCCATGACTTTAGCATCATCTTGGAAAGAGGAGCAATAGTTTTAAATGGCCTAACATGAGTTCTTAATGATGGCATATACGACACATTGATCCTAATCTCACTACCTCTGCAAAAGATTCCAAAGACCTTGTCTCAAAAGCTTAGAATGAATCCATTTAATGTTTGGCTTCCTTCAGAGAAGGGAGGCATATTTTACTTCCCTCAAAAATTATGAGAATTTTGGCAAAGATAAACTCAGCCACCTCAGTGACCAACTGTCAAAACAAGGTTCGGGATTTCAAAAGCTTCTCCCCACAAATGAGCCTCTCACAACAGATGTGGGATTATAAATGACATCCATCTAAGGTAAAAACCTGCCTTTATTTTTCCTTCCAGTCACTATTTTGTTCAAGAGTCTATCACATTTGGGAAATGCACTTAAGAGGCATTCCTAAAGTAGGAATGCAAGAGCCTATCGAAATCATCTTTTTCTGCTTCTATTCTGGAAATTTGTACATTTTATTCATTTTGACACACTGGAAGGGAATAAAAGTTGGCATTTTTCTTGAAAAGCCGAGGCAGCGGGAGGGGTGCCTGGGTGGCTCAGTCGGTTAAGGGTCCGACTCTTGGTTTTGTCTCAGGTCATGGTCCCGGGGTCCTGAGATCAAGCCCCACATGGGGCTCTGTGCTCAGTGCAGCGTCTGCTTGTCCCTCACCCTCTACTCCTCCCCCCGCTTGCGTGCACACACACACTCTCCTTCAAATAAATAAATAAATGAAGCCCCCAAAAAAAAGAAAGAAAAGCCTAGGTAGGCACTGGGAATTCAAACCCACTTATCAGAGTCCACAATCTTAGCTAAGTTTCATTCATCCTCTCAAGCCTTCATTAACCTCCAGACAAGCGGGGCTGGGTGCCGCAGATGGAGAAGTAATGTTGACACGGCCCGGCCTTCAAGGAGCTTAGACTCTAGCACAGCTTCATTCACTGGAACTCTGGGCAATAACAGAAATATTCCGTTTCTGCACTCTCCCACACAGTAGCCACTAGCCAAATGCAGCCACTGAACATTTGAAATGTGACTGAGGAATGGAAACTTTATTTCATTTTAACTGATTGAGATTTAAAGGTAAAGAGCCACACAGGGCTGATTCTAGAATAAAGACAGATACTAGCAGAAGAAAAAGGAGGAGAAAGAGGAGGAGGAGGAGGATGAAGAACAGGGTACGCTGAGTATGACTATCAGTGTGTATATAATCAGCTATTTGATTACCAATCATGTGATGACTAACTTTTCATTAAAATATTTGAGGGTCGGGGTGAAGGTGTTTAGGAAAAGATGCAGAGTGAAGATTTCCTTTGAAGAGTGAGGGGTGTTCACCAGATAGAATAGGGAGAAGGAGCCTTTGGAATAGAAGTCACAACCTCACGGAAGCTTGAAAGCGCACAGCGAGTTTTTAGGATAATGGTTTGGTTTGGTTGTAGCACCAGAAACTTGGAAAGGGGAGAGTGAGGAGGGAGGGCCGATCATGGCACACGAGCACGTGGGGCCAAATCACAAAGAGGCTGATGTATAGTTCTGCGGAGTCTGGGTTTTGTCCATAAGCAAACATTTCTCTTGGGTATACTCTAAAGCTTTCTGGGGTGGTTGATATGCTTGTTGCTTATTTGTTTTCCCAGGGATGAGACGAGAGCTGGTGTTTTCATTGTCTTTAACTTCCTGCTTCAGCTTCATGCTTGTATTTTCTCATTGCACAACATTTTGGGTTTCTATTTTCACAATGTCCCAGAAAAACATAAATAGCAAAGTTAAGTTTAATTCAGCAGCAGTCTCTTTACTCATCACAACTACTTCAACCTAAAGCTTTCCAGGCTACAGATGAGCCTCATTTTTCCGGTAGGCATTATCATGCTTGCAGACCTGCCAGGAGCCACCGAGAAGGCTCCAGCTGCAAAAAAAATAAACAAGTGTTCCAGCTCTTTGCAATGTGTAGAAATGAAGGAAGTGTATGCCTGGTTCAGTCAAAAACAGCACAACTCCAGAAGGACCTGGGAAAGTAAGGGAACAGGGGCAACGGTCTAGGATCCACTGAAGCACTGAGGACAGATAGTCACTGTTAGTATGAAGTCCTTTCCTTTTAGAGCAGCACTGAAACATTGTTATTTATTAATTACCAAAAAAAAAAAATCACCCTTTATTAAGCATCAACTCTGTGTCAAAGCAGTATGCTGAGCACTCTGTCTACAGTATCCTATGTAGTCCTGATAACCCTCTGTAAGGGAAGTCTCCTTGTCCCTTGTTTACATACAGGTAAGGTGAAGCTCAGAGACACTGTAGAGCATGTTATTCGCCCATAGTCGCACAGCTAGTGAGCAACAGTGTCAGGCTCAAACCCAGGGGAGGCCATGTGAGACTTCTGCTCCTGACAGGCGCTGCTGTAACCTAACTGGTGTGGCAAGTCAAGCTGCTGGCATTCCCATCTCCTCCACTTAACCCTGCCTGGTGATCGTGGCTAAATCCCTCAACACTTCAGCCTCCGTTACTTCGCCCATAACATGGGAATAATGAGATCATTGCTCCAATTCTTAACGGTAGAAAAAAAAAAGTTTTGAAAATTTACTTTTAAGTGGGAGGTATTTGGAAGTCACTCCATCATCAAACCAACACATGCCAAGCACCTACAATTTACAGAGCCCTCAGCCAAGACCTACAGGTATTAAAAGAATATTAAGACCTCAAGAGACTTCCTATTTAGCAGTTAAAAATCACAATGTTTATAACATGCCACTCACCCAGACAGGAATACTACTCATTCCCAGACTTCAGGAAAGTGGGAAGGGGTACTCATCCGGGTTGCCCACTCCAGGCACTAGGATCTTTAACGTTTTAGGCAGAGAAGCATAACAAGTACAGGGACCTATATACCTGTGCCCTCCATTTAACCTCCCTGCTAAGTTAATCACACTCTCCAATCTTTCTGCAAAGCATATGGACAGACACCCAAAGCACACAGAACAGACAGCAGGTTACTCCCCCAAACACTCCGCCAGTCTGCTGTCGGCTTACCAAGAGTCATTTGGGTTTGCATCCAAGTGTGTTTATGCCAACTGTACTTACCAGTAAAATGACATAATTTAATTATTTTTGGAATCTAATAAAATATGAATAAAGAGTTGCTTTTACGAAAAATAATTTGAATACCTTGAAACGACTCAATAAGGATGAGTCACTAAGTAAATGGCTTTGGAAATAGGTCTTGGTGAGATGACAATAATTGGGGTAAAAATCATAAAAGTCCAGAAAGATTTTATGCCCAAGTTGCTTCACAAACGTTTTTAAGTTCTTTCTCCACATTGAAGAAAGCAGAAGTGCAATTGTAGATTGTGCATCATGGCTGTGGTTTATAAAGGACAAATGACTAGTCAGTGAACCATCCCCCCTCAAAAAAGAGCTTTGGCCTAACATCAAAAGACTGGCAAAGGCATGTACATATATGTCATCTACATTAAAATAAAATGTTTATGGTATACGTGTATCATCTTATCCCTGCTTTAACCAACTTTTCAAAAACACCAACCCACTGCTGGTCTCAATCATATCTGATAAGAGGACTTCTACTGTATTACAAGAGCAGAATTGTTTTGTTTTGTTTCTAGGTTATAGTTTTATGAAGATCGCAACATATTTGTGAGTATGGCCAAGCCTATGCTCTGAAATGAGCTACATTTGGTTGCTGTATTATGGGACATATAAGAGGTCCCCAAAGCCCTTGCATAGGGCTGGAGACCCCCCCACCCAGACTGGCTACAGGGACATCACAGTGTCTAGATTGCTGAGTCCTGCAGGTGTAGATGCTCTTCCATGTCAGCTCTTTGGCTGACACTGATTGTGCCTCTCACATGATTTGACCCAGGTTGGAGGAGTCTTTTTTAATCTCTAGGACTCTCATTTCTAAGTCTTACTGCTAATACTCTTGATCAAATTATTGAGTCTTTACAATCGATTTCTATGATGGCAGCAGTTCCCTCTAAACTGCTGTAAAAAAAAAAAAAAAAGGCTGGGAGCAGGTCTCACTCCAAAGTGGCCCCTAATGAGCAATGAATGAACTGTTTCTACTTGGCAAATATTAAACTATTCCACAGATTTTCATATCCACGTATATCTAAGGACTACTTACTGGTTACTTTCTAAGCTATGGAAGATTACTAAAATTGAGTTTAAAAATTTAATACATTGCTAAAATGTACTGAACTCTTCAATCCAGTGGTCACCAAAGAAGTCTGGCTATTTCTACAAAACACAAAGCTCTTACTGTATGTGTACAATCCCCAATGGCTGGAATTCTAGCAATTTTCAGAAAGAATGCATTGTTCCCGGTGCTTTATCACTGGGGTCTAAGGTTAAATATGGTCTTGAGTTGCCTCTGCTCTTGTTTTAACTAACAGATGTATACAACTGCTATTAGGTTTTATTCCTGCTACTTGGTTCTTGAGAAACCAACTGCACTGTTACCATTTCGACTATTTCTATGAAGTTTTTACTGTTGATGTCAAGCCAAGTTTTGAGAACCAGTGATCAGCTTGTTCATCAGAATGGCTGGGTGAAGCTAAAGCCAGCTCTGCGTCTCTCTGACCAGAGAATTCTTTATTCTTATTCCTTAGAGCCGCTGCCATCTCTCTGCCCTCATCTGTGCTTTCCACACTGTGGATTTTGTAGGAGCTTAATCCCCTTTTGCCTCCTACTCAGAGGCCAAATTGAAAAAGATCCCTATTTACAGCTCCGTAATATTTCCTGGGTCACACCATTACACTTAATAATGCCATGCCCTATATTTCATGGTCCATGTGTATATAAACAAAAATTGCAATACCCTGTGAAATATGAAATTGGGATTAATTTTACTATTATCTTTTTATAGATAGATTTCCTTACTAAGACAATACACTCAACAACACTCTCCATGCCTTTGGTCTCCCTTTACCTGAGGGAGACACCCACTAAACTACCAGATTTGATCATTTCATTCTCCTGCTACAAACAGAAATAGATAAATTAAGTAATGTATCTTACATGTATATCTGCTACAAACAGAGTAAAATGTAAGGTTTTGTTCTGTTCAGTATGCATCCATCCATGATATAAACCCCACCAAATAGTCTCACCTTACTTTACCCCCACTCCCTTTTATACAGTCTTTATTTTAATAAAATTGAACTCCTCCTAGCAGCTGATTTTAAGATGTCCTGCCTTGCTTTTGGTGACCTGACAGCCCTTTCCCCTATTGTGTATGGGCTCCCATCCTACCAAAGTTAGTCCTAAGGCTGCCTCCTATAAGAAACTCATCCAAATTATTGTAAGCAGGAAGCAGTCTTTCTCGCCAAATCCCAGTGATGCATCCCCGATGAGTCCCTTAAACTGTGCACTTTCAGCCTGGCATCTCAATGCATTGCATCTGCCCTTGGGAGCTCAAGCTTCTTTTTTTCTCCCTGCAAGTTTTCATTTAAATTTCAGTTAGTTAACATACAAATATCTTTGTTCCTTTTTATTTATTTTATTTTTTAAGTAAGCTCTATACCCAACGTGGGGCTTAAATTCTCAACCCTGAGATTAAGAGTTGCATGCTTTATCCACTGAGCCAGTCAGTTGCCCCACCCCCCCATCCCTTACCCACCCCCCCAACAAGCTTCTTGATGACAGGATTTGCGTGGTGTCTTCTTATACTCCCACTCTCGTATCTGCCACTAGGCCTTGCAGATAGTAAGCAGTCAGCAAATGAGAAGATGAATGAAATATGTGAATGAATGAATGAATGAATGAATCCAACAAATGTCTAACCAATGGTTCTCTCCTACTATAGCTTCATTTCTTGACCTTTATTCTTTTTTTTTTCAATTTTTATTGTTATGTTCATCACCATACATTACATCATTAGTTTTTGATGTAGTGTTCATGATTCATTGTTTGTACATAACACCCAGTGCTCCACGCAGAACGTGCCCTCTTTAATACCCATCACCAGGCTAACCCATCCCCCCACCCCCTCCCCTCTAGAACCCTCAGTTTGTTTTTCAGAGTCCATCATCTCTCATGGTTCGTCTCCCCCTCCGATTTACCTCCCTTCATTCTTCCCCTCCTGCTATCTTCTTTTTTTTCTTAACATATGTTGCATTATTTGTTTCAGATGTACAGATCTGTGATTCAACAGTCTTGCACAATTCACAGAGCTCACCATAGCACATACCCTCCCCAATGTCTATCACCCAGCCACCCCATCCCTCCCCCCCCACCACTCCAGCAACACTCAGTTTGTTTCCTGAGATTAAGAGTTCCTCCTATCAGTGAGGTCATATGGTACATGTCTTTCTCTGATTGACTTATTTCACTCAGCATAACACCCTCCAGTTCCATCCACGTCGTTGCAAATGGCAAGATCTCATTCCTTTTGATGGCTGCATAATATTCCATTGTGTATATATACCACTGCTTCTTTATCCATTCATCTGTCGAAGGACATCTTGGCTCTTTCCCCAGTTTGGCTATTGTGGACATTGCTGCTATAAACATTGGGGTGCACGTACCCCTTCGAATCCCTACATTTGTATCTTTGTGGTAAATACCCAGTAGTGCAATTGCTGGATCGTATGGTAGCTCTATTTTCAACTGTTTGAGGAACCTCCATACTGTTTTCCAGAGGGGTTGCACCAGCTTGCATTCCCACCAACAGTGTAGGAGGGTTCCGCTTTCTCCGCATCCCGGCCAACATCTGTCGTTTCCTGACTTGTTAATTTTAGCCATTCTGACGGGTGTGAGGTGGTATCTCATTGAGGTTTTGATTTGGATTTCCCTGATGCTGAGCGATGTGGAGCACTTTTTCGTGTGTCTGTTGGCCATTTGGATGTCTTCTTTGGAAAAATGTCTGTTCATGCCTTGACCTTCATTCTTAAATGAACTGGCTTTGCTAAGAGTATCCTAGGCTGGGATCAGCAGATTAGCAGGGACCCTCTCTCCTGCTTTTGAGGCAGAAGAGTACAGTCTGGTTGCAGGGGCAGAGCTAGAACACAAAAATTGTACCAAGGAAATCCTTCCCACCTACACCTGCAAAGGAAGGCAGGATTTTACCCTACCAAGGCCCTCACCCTCACACAGGATGACCATATAATCCATATTCCAAATTTTTGAGAGTGAAAAAATAAACATTTATTAATGATTATTATTGGACAGTAGGTATGACCCAGGACCATCCCAAGCAAAAAAAAACAAAAGAGCACCCCACCCCTGGATATGTTTCATCACCTATCAAGTTAGGATAATAATGCTAACTCAGAGTTTTCCACAAGATGAAACATGACCATGGAAGTGAAGCACCCAGGGTGACATCTGACACACCAATGGCAGTCAACAAAGAACTGTTCCCTCCCCCCACCGTTCAAGAAAAGCACTTTATCTTACACAACACTTTTTATGTTCACTGACCGACGTAATCCACTCAATGAACCTATGTGGTAACCAAGGTAGACACCATCTTCTCCTTTTACTGAGAAGCATACCAACCCACAAGTCAAATGAGTCTCCACTAGAAGCTCAGGTCATTCATAATGGAGGCAGGACTCAAACACAGGCGCATCCATCTCCAAACTGAAACTCTTTCTACTGCAACACCCAGGCTTTATGAGCTTCACAGGTAAGACTTTAAATCTGACCGGACACCTTGGGACATGTGGCTGAAATCATGGGACAGTGGGAAGAGGGCTCAGAAAAGGACAACAGGAAGTCCACACCCTTCTCCGTCCTAGGGGAGACAGAGATTCCAGCCTGAAAACACCAGCTTCATCCGCCTTGTCCTTTCCAGAAGGAGGCAATTTCCTGGCTCTGTCATAAGCAGTTTCACGCTACATCTCAGAGGTGGCTGCATTTCAGTAGAGGGTGGGAAGAGAGCCGGAATACACCGCAGTGGTCGAGACAGATTAGGAGCCCAAGATGGATCAGCGAATGGTAACGATCCGGCAGGAGGCAGTTTTCTGGTAGGTTTAACAAGCATGCAAAAACATCAGTTATGTGTACACATCCATAAGCATCCTGGCTAAAGACCAACTACCCACTTTTGTTCCCAAATGAGACTCAACAATTAGAAAAGCCAGGCATTATCCCTTCTGTTCATGCTTCAGTTCCAAAAGACAAATGGTGATTTGTCTAATTCATATATTATTCCTTATCTTTATGTTCTTATGTGAAAGTGTTGTCTGATCTTGATTCCTCTATGAGTGATGCAAAACTTATTAAAGTCCGACCCAACTTATCAATGAATATTTCCTACTTCACAGAGAATATGAAAGGCTTTCAACACAAGTACCATATGCCCCTCCTCCTCTAAATTTAAGAGTACTCATGCTTTCTTATTTCCTTTGCTCACATGTCTTTCTCCTTACCTCCAAAGCTAGTCCATTGCCCTGTGGACCGGATTTCTTTCCCCTCATCTTCTTCCAAGACCGTGCTCCATCAGCCATCCATTCCCTCTAATACCTGTTCTCAATTACCTCCACTCTGGCTTCTTCCCCTCAGCCTACAAAGAAGTGTAAGTTCTAAATATCCTTAAAAACAAACAAACAAACTCTTAATTTCTCCTTCCAATTCCCACCTTACTTCCTGGGTTTTCCCTTCACCAAATATACTGACAGTGTAACCTACACTAGCTGTCTCTACTACCTCGATTCTCATTCGTCTTCAAAGCATTACAATATGGCTACCCTAAAGACTCCACCGAAACATCACCACTGAAACACAGCTTGGCAATAAAACCTAATACCTCACTAGCTGCATGAGTAAACTTGTCAAATACAATACTCTTCTTTTTCTCCTTCCCCCAGCATTACAGCCAGAAGCTTGGGGGCTAGCCTCAGGGTGTTCTCCTCACCCCCCACAGCCAATCAATCACAAATCTTATATGAAGAGAACCCTACAAGGAGAATGAAAGAGTCTGAGTCCCAGCCTAGGACTTCCTACCAATTGGTTTTATGATTTTCTATTAGCCACTCTCATCTCCAAGCCTCAGCATCCTCAACTGTACAACTGAGGATTAAAAGTGAGTGAGCTCAACCCTTCCTTTGGGTACAATCCACCTAAGCCACTGCCTTCCAGGCCCTATTTGCCTACTGAGTGCCCAAGGATTGGTTACTGTAGAGTCTCATTCCCCTCCAAACATCGTTCATCTCACCTCTTCCTACAATTCTTTTCAATTACTGATAGCACAGCTAAATCCATCTATCGTGCTCCCCACAGCCCTGCTTCTGAATGTTCCCAATTGGCAGAGAACTGGGGTTTCCATTTCATCAAAGCCTGTTTTCTTTAACAATTCAATTATCATTGCATTACTGAGCCCTTGTTCTGCTATGGACGAGTGAAATCATAACACTGAGCGGTTTCCCAATGAAGAGCCCAAAAAACGCAAAGGAAGTAATATCTGATGCCATCCAGTGACTGAGAAGAAACTAAGCAACTTTAGAAACTACATTCAGTCGAGACCTGGCACCAAGCTGCAAGTGAACCAGGGTCCAGGTTCCTAGCCACTCATCTTCTTACCTACCTAGAAGGAGGAGAAACGGCCAACACAGGACTAGCTCCATTTAAATCAGCTTGCATTCATCACAGCACACACTGGGCTTGGTGTCAGGCACTGTGCTTGAGGAATGTAAAGATGAAGACACAATCCTTGTCACCAGAGCCCTTATAGTCCAAGAAACAACAATCCATCTTTTCTTCTGGAAGATGGCAACAAGAATTAGTGTGTTGGAACAACAAGGATTTTGGTCTCAAGCAGACCTGGTTCTAAATTCTGATAACTGCATTACTTAGTCATGGGCGTTGAGGCAAGTTAATTAACCCCTCTAAGCCTCACTTTTGCCATCTGTAAAATGGGTTTCATATCTTATAGGCTTGCTAAGAGGGTTAGAGTTAACATTAAAAAACTTAGCATGCTGCTTGGCACATGGCAAGCACTATGAAAATGATAATAATTAACAGTATTAGTGGGAAAGCAGTCATTTGCTAGACATATGAGATTAAACAAATTACTTTGCCTCTCCACCCCTCAGCATGTTTACCCTAAAAAGGAGGTAAGAGAACCCAGCTCACAGAATTCTGAGCAGGCCCAATTATGCAATGCACATAAAATTATTTGATAAGCCATCAAATACCCAGGCCCTATACAGTGCTGTTACTGATGACAAAAACTGGGTAAGGAATAAGAACATTCCAATCTCACAGACCCATGTGTCATTTTCTCTTCTAGCAAAAGTTTATTTTCATTTTTAAACAAACATTCATATGCTACTTAACATGTGCTAGTTACTGTCCTAGTGTTTTATAACAGCAATCTCTCTGGTCTTCATAACAAACCTTTGAGGGTGGGTACTTTTACCATCCCCATTTTAAGATGGGGAAACAGAGGCTTAAAGAAGCTAGGTAATTCACCCAGGGTTGTATGGATGGTGGGTGCTCTTATATACTATGCTTTACTGACGACTGAATTCTCTCTAAAACCTACACTGTGCCTATAGTGACATGTCCAAATTTGGGGCTCCTAAGCAAATTTCCCCCAAAGGATCCGAAAGCTAGCTACAAGGTCCTGTTCTATGCCTCAATTTCCTTCCCTATAAAAATCACAGAGAAATGCTAGATGGTTCTGCCTATGGTACACTGGTTTTTGAAGAATAAATCACACAAACCAATAATATTTCCAACTAGCTTCATTATTTTAATGAAGAAGTTTCCTACACATTTCCCTGTTAACTGCTATTAATTTTTATAAACCACTTGGTCGGACTAGAGAGCATTTTGACAAGTGCAATGATGATCAACAAAAGGCAAAGGGCATAAGTTCCATTAGTGTCAATAAAGAACACAATAAAAATAGGTATATGAAGGGAGCTGGGTGATGCAGGAGGCTCACCTTCATCATCCCCACTGGTGGGAAGAGTTTCCCCAGCCTTCAAGTCTCCATAAAGCTGTTGGTAATAGTACCTGACTGAGCTGCCCTTCAAGAAGTTCCCACTGGCATTCCTATACATGGGTTGAGACCCACTATGGCCCTCTCTACTGTTTGGAGGACTCCGGCTCCTTGTCTGCCTGGTCACCTGTACGGGGAATTGACAAAAGGAGTGCACCTTCTCTGTACCTACCCCAAGTCTGGGGGAGGGGAAGGTCAATTCCCAGGTGCATCAGTCTTACCTGAAGTCTCTTCCTGAGGTAGGTAGGGAATGAGTCCTGTTTTGCAGCTGAGGAAACCAAGCATCCTCAGAATGGAGTGACCAAGAAGATGGACCAGCAAGGCATGGTGGAAAAAAAAATACAGCCTGGTCCCCAAACAGATCAGGACCAAATTCTGCCTGAACTTTGGCTGAGAGTAGGAACTTAAGAGAGGTGACTTGTGAAGGTAACCACCATGAACCCGGGCCCTTACTTAAAAAATATAATGAATATCAGCCTCCTCACAGGGTTGCTGTCAAGGCTGAAATAAGATAATGTATACGAAAGCCCTAGCATTGTAGCCAGCACATAATAAGCCCCACAAAAAAATGTTATTCTCCTTCTTACTCCTTTCCTCAAATCGTGTCATTTGAGGGAACAGTTGAAGAAGTATAAGGGCTTTCCAGTCTAGAAAAATGAAGCCTCAGAAAAGAACAGAAAGATGGTGAGCAGAGGAGAGGAGAGAAGAAGAATTGTTTTAGGTAGTCCTCAAAAGACAACTAAAATTGTATGGATAAAAGTCCTGGGTCGGGGGATCAGGGCAACTACGGGGGTGGTATAAAAGTTGACTCATCACTGTAGCGAACTTCCTGGCATTCAGCTGCTCTGCAAGTTTTCTGAGAAAAATCATTCTTCATCTACAAGTTATGACCTTATGAATAATTTTGTTCATTAGCACGAACAGAAAAATCTGATCATTCCAAAAGGACAACTCAAAACTCTTCTGCAAGCATAACGGGCTCTAAGAATCCATGCAGGGGCACAGGATAAGCCTGCAAATAGTCTCTTTCCCAAATACCTCACAAGGGCTTGTTCTAATTAAAGGGCATGCTTTTACCTTTCGAGAGAGACAAAGATCTCCAGGAATCTGTGTGGAGTCTAGAGTCTTCCCTTTATCCCCAGGACTGGCACGTCCAGGGGCCTATTAAATGACGAGTGAATAAAGGAGGTGAATAGCTAAGTGAATGGTCACTAGTTTCTGCCCCTGGTGACATGTGTTCTGTGCAGGCTGCTTCTGTCCATTTTCAAAACCACTTGCAAGCTTCCTTGGCAAAGATGCCAGTCACTTCCCAAAATCTGTTCTCCTCCCATCTCCTTAGTAACAAAACCCTGAATTCCTGGACTTATTCAGAGAGACCACATACCCAGTTAAAGAAGTATATTCCCCAGCCTCCCTTAAAGGGAGGTATGGCCTTGTGACTAAGGCTGACCAATAAAATTTAAGAACTGTGTGGTACTTCTGGCAAGTTTCCTTAAAAGGAAGAGGAAAGGTCCTTCTGTCCTCCCTTCCCTCCCACTTTTGGAAAGTAGAGGTAGAGTTCCAGTCACCATCTTGGACTGCCGATACAAGACTTGCTATAAGCCAGAACAGTCCAAGCTCCTGACGATTTTGGGGGCTGCCAAACCAGCTCTGAGCAACCTACTCCCAGACTTCATTTACCCAAGAAAATAAACTCTTGGATGTTTGAGATACTTTATAGGGTCTCTACTAATTCTAAGGGATCCTGCTCCTAAAGCCCATTCTGGTTTTTCTGGTTGTAACAACCAAATCCCCCATGACTCACAGTGCTGCCTCTAACTCGTAAGTCTGGACAAACAGACAACCTTCCCATGAATAATTAGTAGCTTGATACCTTAATCACAAAGCTGATGCTTTCTGCAAGGCCATCTTTTGACTTTTATGGCTTTTTAAATATTTTTCTCTAACAAAGCCTACCCATTAACCCTCTTCTGACCCCCTATTCAAGGGCTGCTTTTCACTTCCAGAACACAACTCAGCAAGGTGTCTGCCATCCCATTCGAGTCAGCTCCAGTTCAAATCCCCTCCCCTCCCTATTTACCCACCTCAGCCCGTTTCTAGTTGGAAAATCTCACAAATAACCAGTTCACACTTGCTTCTGATTCTGGGCACCCCCCCCCCACCCAAAAAATGCCACAGTTCTTGGATGGAGAGTCAACATGACAGTGACTCAATACAAACTCGAAAGCAAACTTCTACTGCCACAGGACCAAACTTGATGGGAATTTGGGGTGTTGGCCTGACATACCAACCCCAGAAATGTGACTTTTCACTCAGGCCTAATCACTAACATCACACCCAAGACACCAAAATAATTTTATGGTGTTCCCAGCTATTTATGGCGAGGTGTAATTAAGTGACATTTCAGAAAATGTCTGTCCCACCTCTTGGTGCTTGACTTTGTTTTTAAATTGAAACTGCAGAAGACATTTCACACATGGGGCTGCTCACATGCCTGCAGATCCCTACATGGTTTGTAGGTCTGATTTTTCACGTGAGTATAAATCCATATAAGGTTTTCTTGGCTTTCTAAAAGTCAGCAAACTGTCTTATTCATGGAATCTCTAAAGACTAATTCTGGCTCTAGTTACCACATTTCTGTCTGGTATGTGTGTACCTGTCTGTTGGCTTCCCTCAACTCTGTCCCCACCCACCGCTCTGCCACCCCAACCCCAACGCCCCAGTCCCAGACCATAAGAGCCCTCAGGGAAGGAACACTCTTTTTCCGTCTCTATGATGTGTGCATAGTAGGAGTTCAACTCACATTATTTATTTATTTAAATGATTCAAGTTCTTTACTTTGGACAGAATATAAAGATTAAAAGGTCAACCTAATTATAAGATTACATATACCATAGTATTATTACATATATAAATATAAAATTAATCTAAGGTGCTAAGAAACCTCTGATGTAAAATCTTCCGGAAAACCCCACCTCATTTTAGGAAGGAATACACACACACAAATCCACCCATAAATTTCGTTTTATCTTTTTTTTTTTTAAACACTTTCCCTTTCATAAACTCACTTTTGCTTCCTTAATTCTTATCACTAGAAATGTGAAGGTCAAGCTACAGTCAACTTAAACAAGAAGGAGTCCCTTTCCTGGAAAGGGCAGGAGGGCACCAGGGATAAGGGACGACAAATGATTTTGCACCGCGCTCAGTTCAGGCCCCGTCCTTATGAGTTGATGGAGGTTTTGATTGAGGACTTTTTAAAATGAGTGGGAACTCAAGAGAAAGGAACCTCATCCTCATCCTATAAAATAAATTGTGCACAGTTCATTATGTCCTTAAGCATAAATACCAGAAAACAAGTTGCAAATAATTTACCAGTCAAGCCACACCATGGTTCTAGCATTAAGCATCGATCCCTCCTTATTAGAAAATTTATGAAGCCCTTAATTAGCCCTGGCTTTGCTTCTCCACTTCTGTTGAGTCCTGTGTTTTTTCATCTGCTGACCCTCCTCTGTGCCCCACACTGGTATACTTCCAGATAGTCTGCCTCCTTACAGTAGAGCCGACAGAAGTCTCATAGAGAAGTCTGTCTCCTGTCTGCAGTTGTATGCAGCTCAGTCTCTCTTTCCCTCTCTCTTCTTTTAATAACTCAGTAATTCTGCCATAGCATTTTCTGGGCTCCTCCATATCAACCGTTCGGAAATGTCTCCAGGCAGTAAACTGGGACATTCACGGGGCTCACCTCGTTTGTTTCTCAGCTCCTAGGCATCAAAGACACTTCGCCGCCTAATGTCTGGTGTCTTGAAACTGTTGTTTCATAGAGTATGGTTAGGGAGGGTTACTTCAGGGAGGATGCATCTACTCCTTTAACTCCACTGTGGTGAGAAGCAGAAGCCCTGTGCGTACCTTTAAAATCAAATCCCAGACAAGATAAAACTAAACAAATAAACTACATGTTTGATTGACTGACTGACAGACAGACAGACAGAATGAAAGAACTGAGGTCCAATAAACCTGCCAAGATATCCTTAGAACATATTTTGATATTAATTTGGGCACATAATTACTAAGTCACTTTTTGCTTGAAACCAACTTCCTCCTTAAATACAACAAAGCATCAATTGTTTTAACAAAGCAAACCGTCCTGAAGTTTGCTGTCTTCCACTTGACAGCGAACACTCCACCAACTCTGCCAACCTAAGTCAGTCACGAACATCCTCACCAAGACCAAAGTGCAAGAGCAACCACCCTGTGGTTGTCTCCCCGAATCCCCCTCCTGCTCCCCTCATTCTTTCAGGTGCCCTCTGTGCCTCTCCTGGGTGTTCTCCTTCCTTGGCAGAGAATAACCACTTCTCAGACTGACTGTAAGGGTGAGTTTTGTGCTTCTTGGTTTTGGTTTTCCTTTCAGGTTTTCACTTGGAAAATATTTTTTATTGTCCTACCTTTGCTTGTGTTCTGGCTCTATTTGAACGGTAACGATGTGTCCTTAGCTGCATTACTATAAATCTCTCTTATGCAGAGGAGTGGAAATGTCACCCATTCTACTGCTCCTATCATCTCAGCTCTCTTCTCCTGGTGCCCCACTCCTTAGGAGGTCTTATACTTCTTCCTCCTCCAGCAAATTGTCCTCATCCACCTCGGGTTGATTCCTGAATTCCTTGGCTCTACGGGAAATCTCTATATTCCCAAGTGGGCAAATGGGCTCAAAAGGAGTGGAGAAGGAGGGACAGGGGAACAGAACTATACCAAAAGGCTGGGCCTTTGCTCTTCTACTCTGAGTCACTCAAAGTTCACCATTTAAATTAGTCTGTAATCCTAATTATTTCTTTTTCCTGTCCGCTGCCGCACTGACCCTTGCAAATGCTAAAGACACAGGAAATATGTTTTACCTTCGAGATCGAAGACAGCTCTTCAAAATGCCTTCGAGTCTTCCAGGTAAGAGGGTTGTATCACTCCCCAGCTTTTGAAGGAAAAAGATTTAACGGAACGGCCACCTGTCCTGGTTTGCCTGGGACTGAAAGAGGTTGCCCAGGACTGAAAAGGTATCTGCTTTGCTGTGGGACTTTTAGTTTTAAAACTAGACCGTCCCACGTAAACGAGGACGTTAGTCTATCTGGCACTTTTGGGTTGAAAGCCATGTCACTTCTGGTTCACCCCAACAACTATCCCCAGCTATGAGATGATTTAAAAAGATGATCAATGCAAAAGCATTGAAAAATCCGCAATCACTGATTTTCCAAGTACTGCCAATTCAATGCACAATATGGCAGTTTGGCAAATATTCTAGGTGCCCTTAAACACATTAATCTGTTTTTGAAATGTTCCACAGTTTCAAAAATACTTTCCTGCTCTATTTATTTATATTTCATTTTTTAAGATTTTTATTTATTTACTCGAGAGAGAGAGAGAGCGCACAAGTGGGAGAGGCCGAGGGAGAGGGAGAGAGAATCCCAAGCAGACTCCGCACTGAGCGTGGAGCCTGACGTGGGGCTCAATCTCATGACCCTGAGATCATGACCTGACCTGAAATCAAGAGTCTGACACCTAACCAACAGAGCCACCCAGGCATCCCTATTTCTATTTCCTTTTTAAGTATTACACCTTTCCTTCCATGATTTTAAGAAAGAAATTGTGGAGTCACTTTAATGGCCAATGTGATGGAACACTTAAAAAACTGTCGTCTGAATTATAAACGTTTTTTGCTTTATACTAAAAATAGCATAAATCCCTTGTGGAGAAAAATACCAACGTGTACATGTTACTTGGGAAAATGTTTATATGCTTCTATGTACATGTGTGTAGATGTTAGTGGTTTTCTAAATAACATATATGTGCTTGTTGGTATTCTTCTCCAGAAAGGATTTATGTTTGGCAATGACTTTATTTTTGTGTACGGTGTAAAGGACATTTAATTTATTTCAGTTAATTTCCTATTTTTGCCCCTTAGGTTCTTCCAACCAATCCTCTATGACTGGTTATTTAATTTTTCCAATGAATCACCTATTATCAGACATACAGGTTATTTCAGTTCTTCTTTGTGACAAACAGGGAAGCACGGGAAGTACAAAATACCCTCATTATGCACCAATATTAGACTTATTTGAAAAAAAAATGATTGCAAAATTTTCATTTCTTATTATATCATCATTTCAGCCACATCACTGTACTGGACAATTCTTCTTCATCAAACTGCTTTGGCCAAAATGTTTTCAGCAAAGAAATCGCCCAGAATCCTGAAGTATGACTTACATACTCATTTTGAGGAGAAAACCAGAGGCCAGGATAAAGGGCTTGGAGAGGGAAAGAATAGGGATGTGTTGAGATGATCGTTATTTTTTTTTTTCAAGATTTTATTTATTTATTTGACAGAGAGAGAGAGACACAGCGAGAGAGGGAACACAAGCAGGGGGAGTGGGAGAGGGAGAAGCAGGCCTCCCGCCGAGCAGGGAGCCCGATGCGGGACTCGATCCCGGGACTCCAGGATCATGACCTGAGCCGAAGGCAGTCGCCCAACCAACTGAGCCACCCAGGCGCCCAAGAGATGATCGTTATTTTAAAGCCATCTGAATTTACTGGAGGCATTCTTGAGGGTGTGAGGGACCATAGCCACTACAGAGAAGTCCCCACAATCTCACTTCTGTCTCCCTACACCTCCCCCTTTCCAGACAGCATCCCAGATAAAAACAGACACCATTATGTCCCCCAATATCCTATAGACTTAGAACATGTACTTCTGGTTTTTGTTCAAAATTTATAAATCCCAAACATTCTCCTTTATATTGTAGTGCCCCATTCAACCAGTTACAGAGCTCTTGGCTCCCTGTTACCCTGACTCAAACTGGCCCAAGCAATATGGAAATTGGCTATTTCACATAACAAGGTCCAGAAGTCAGGCAGACTTCTGGGTTCCTTGATTCAAGGACAAATCTGTACCATCGAGAGCTTCCTTCCATCTCCTCACTCCGCAGCCTCAGCCTATCAGCTTTGTGCAGAGATTGCCTGTTTGTGTGGTCGAAAAATGGCTGCCATTGCCACCAGGCACATTTCCGTGTTCGTGCTCAAGGAAAGAGAAGGAGAGGGCTGTCCTCCCAGCCATGAAATATAAGGCTTCCCTTCAGTCTGATGTGGCCAATTTAGGACATACATCTTACCTAGAATCCATAACAATTGCCAGGAAAATGCTGTGTGCTAACAGACCTAGATGCAGAGTAATTAAGTTTTATCCCCTAAGCTGAGAAAGTGGTATCTGAATAAAATCAGGGTTCTCTTAGGACAAATCAAAAGGAGGGAACCAACTGGATCTAATACACCCGTGCTGCATTTTCCTTATATGATCCCTTCATTCCGCATTGATTAAATTGCCCCATCAGCTGCTGCCTCTCCCTCTCTCTGGGTCTTGTAGCTGAATTACAGTACGGTGGTGAAGAACTCCAGAATCCCAAGGTCATGGTTCACCCTACAGCTCTGCGACTTTCTTCCTTTGTGAAGAAGCTTTATAAGCTTCAGGACATTACTTGATCTCTGTGTGCTTATTCCCACTACTGTAAAATGGGATAATCACAATTGCTATTTCGTGCAGCTGTTAAATAGATTCCATAAGAAAGTCCATGGAGTACCTTATGTATAGTGATGGCATAGCAAATGTTAGCTTTTCTTATTAATATCGGTAAGCTAATTAGATGTAAACTGTTCATCCTTCCAGTGGTTCTCAAAGCATGGTCCCTGAACCAGCAGCATCAGTATCACCTCACAACTTAGAAATCCAAGTGTTCAAGATTCACAGCAGACCAACTGCATCAGGAACTCTGGGTGTGGGGCCCAGCAGCTGGGTTTTAACAAGCTCTCCTGGCGATTCTGAAGCACATTCAAGTTTGAGAATCATGGCTCTACATCATCGCTACCTCCAGCCAAACTACACCCTTCACAAAAAGTGCTTCCCAATCATTAGTCAATCAATCTTTACTTTTGGTTTTCCCTCTTCCTCCTACACTCCTTCCACTATCTATCTTCGAGGCTCAGCCCAAATGTTACCTTACTCTGGTGTTACCTCTGCCTGGAATGCTCTTCCTTTAAACCTTGCTGGGCTGAGTCCTTCTCATTTCTGAGGCCTCGGATCAAACGGCACCTCTTTAGAGAAACTTTCCCAGACCCCTGAGCCTAGAGTAGCCTGAGGCTCTCTCCACTACATCACACTGTTCTATTGTTTCCATAGCACTTACTGCTATCTGAATTTGTTATTTGTTTATTTGTTAAGTAAGTGGCCTCCACTCACAGACTAAAGAGCAGGAAAGGCAGGGGCCTTCTCTACTCACCGCGACATAGATCCTTAGCACCTAACAGAGTGCCTGGAAAGTAGTAGGCACTCAGTAAATATTTGTTGCATAAAAGAAGAAATGAAATGACAGCGAGCTTTTTGTAACACCAACATAAGGGCTGAGCTATGTCAGGGTTCTCACATGATTCAAGTCATCACATTATGAGGCTAACCAGTAGACGCAGAAGTCTCTGTTCTGAGGTCAAAGAATTACAGCTCCCACATGGTACAGAGGGCAGGAGGTCACCGGTGCCTTCCCTTCTCCATGAAAGCAGGTAGAAAACTGGCCAGTCATATTCATTTTTATCTGTAAAGCTAGTCAAGCCTTTCCTCACGGTCTTGGTGGTTTATTTGTTTAATTACCCTGACAACGGAGAAAGCTCTTCTGCCTCCACATTAAGCCCTATTTCCTGACATTCTGATGTTTCTGGAGATGGAGAGCAATTTGTCCACCTCTACCTCCTAATAACCCCTTGCGGCTGTAAAGCAAGTAATGAAATCAATCCTCAGCTTTCTCTTTTCCAAAATGAGTGACTCCAACTCCCCTCAGAGCTCCTCCCAGGGCCCATTTAAAAATGGTGCTTTTCTGTGGAGCCTCTCCAGATTTCTTCCATTATTTATAAAATGAGGACATCCAAACTGGGAGCAATGATAAGAAAGATTCTGAACACTTCTTTTTCAACAAATTAGAGGTGCATGTGAGCTCTGTCCTGCCGTGACAAAATCTGGAAATACTACGGTACGGGTTCAAGTCCCCACTTAGCCACTTGTGAGCCTTGTGCTTCGGACATGTTGTTTAACCTTTTTGATCCGTATTTCGATCCCTCTAAAATGGGAGTTCTGGCTCCTCAAGGCTTCTGTGACAATCACATGAGAAAACGTATATATGAAGTGTGTAAAATGTAAAGTGCTTTACAAGCATAAGTAATTATTTAAAGAGAGTGCTTTTAATTTCTCTGTAAAAAGTCAATGGATGGGGGCACCTGGGTGGCTCAGTGGTTAAGCATCTGCCTTCAGCTCAGGTCATGATCCCGGGGTCCTGGGATTGAGCCCCACATCGGGCTCCCTGCTCAATGAGGAGCCTGCTTCTCCCTCTCTGGCTCTCTCTCCCTCTCTAATAAAATCTTTAAAAATAAAGTCAATGGATGCAGAGGTCACCATCAATAAATTCTATTTTGTATCAAGAAAGAAAAGGTACCAGCTCTAAAAGAGAACACTAACCCCATCCCCATTAGCTCTTCCAAGGATCCACGGGATAAAATCAGTCCCCAGGCTCACAGTTCCTTTAGCTCATTGTCAGAGCACCACACGCTAGTCCTGACCTTCACTGGAAGACCGCCTGCATCAGACTTGTTAAAAAGAGCGCTCTTACATATTAAGCATATTAAGAGGAATCAGAATAAACAGTTTTAGTTGCAAGCAGTTTATTCTCCTATTTAGAAAACAGATTCTTCCTCATGGTCAATGTAGTGGTTGTGAGAACCACTACAAGGAGCAGAACTGACCAGTGGCCTCAGCTGCCACACTGACAGCCAGCACTTATTTGTGCTGAGGCCACCCCCCCCCCGCCCCCGCCATGAGCTCTTCCCAGCCAACTGCTGAGCCCCGCAGGGATAGAGCTGGGATTGGCTACCCCAGCCCTGAAAGATGCAACATGCAGGATTGCTGTACTGACTGACTTTGGTCCAGGGTTGTCGCCCCTTGCCAAGCCTTCCTTGAATGGCATAGCTTCCACCCAATGACCCTACCTCTTTCCTTCCTCAGGGCAGACCTCCATCATTGTCTGACAGCTCTGACAGCTTCTCTAGCTCCCACCCCATTTTCTCTCACAAGTGTTTCCCCTAATAAAATCCTTGGCATTGCTTTCTTAGAGGACCCAGACTAACATTGTAAACAAAGCCAAAAAAAAAAAAAAAAGTTTTCAAAGAAATTTTGCATCTATAATCATATCTATTCCTTATAAACAGCCAACAAATTACACAAAAGGGAACTCGTAGTCCCCACTGTTTGGATGAGGAAATGGGGTAAGTGACTTGGCCAAGATCAATTACCTCATTTTTTTTTCAGTAGATTCCCTATATCTCAGTCTTCTATGCTCCGTGTTCAGAAAAGCACTTTGAATTTGCTTTCCCTTTTGCTTACCTTCCTACTATGAATAGCACCTACAATTTGTTAAGCAGACACTGTGTAAGTACTTCACATATTCCAGTTTTCCTTTAATCCTCACAACAACTCAAGAAGGTAGGTACTTTCTCCTTTACACATGTGAGGAAACAGCTCCAAGAAGTAACCTGCCCAACCTAGGAAGTAGAGGACCCAGGACCAGCCCCTGAATCTAAATCCACTGCTACTAGGGGCACCTGGGTGGCTCAGTCCCTAATGCGTCTGCCTTCAGCTAAGGTCATGATCCCTGAGTCGCCAGATCGAGCCCCACATCCGACTCCCTGCTCATCAGGGAGTCTGCTTCTCCCTCTCCCTCTCCCTCCACCCCTCCCCTTGCTTGTGTGCTTGCTCTCTCTCTCTCTCTAATAAATAAAATCTCTAAAAAATAAATCTAGTGCTATTAGCACTAATAATAAATACCTCATATCCATGGACCATTTTACTAAGCACATCTACATGCATTAGAAAGCGGGATGGGCACCCCGCAGTAACTCTCCCTGCAGAGGTCTAGAGAAGGCAAGAGCTAGGGAAAAGAGCAGGGGAGTGGACAGTACCCTGACAAGGTACTGGCAGGGGTGAGGATGATTAACCTTCAGTCAACTGCTTTATCTCAGGTTCCAGAAGAGTCATTCATGGCCGTCTCTACTCTAAGGGCCCTATTTGAAAGAAAGTATGGAGTGGGGAGTACATTTTTATTTAAGAGATTGCCAGCAAATATTTTCCCAAACAATTGTCCTAAGAACATTAGGAGATGGAACCCAGCTCCCTCCTACCTCCCAGCCATGTAATGGGGAAGAAAGCATTAGGCATTCAAGGTTCTCCATGATCCAATTCTTAGCCTCTTTTCCAGCTTCATCTCCCCTCATGCGCTCTTTTACTTGATGCTTCAATACAACAGCGTCCATGTTGTGAAACTCTACACCTTTGTACGTTCGGCTGTGCAGTCCGTGATCTAGTTCACCCTTCCCTCCCTTTCTCCTGCGGACTCCTACTCACTCTTCAACAACTCAGCTCAGCCACCATATGGCACGGTCCTGACCTTCTCTCCAAACTCCCTCTTTTGCCCTTGCTTACTAACTGTACTACCACCGCGCGTGTTCAGATCCATTACTGTATCAAATCTTTCATGGGTTCACACTCGTGTCCTCAGTGCTAGCAGAGTTGTTCCTTTTCATTCTCCAAATCTTTGCTTGAATGCTGCCTTCTTACGGACACCTTCCACCTCTACCTCTAGGACTGTCATTATTCTCTCCCACTGTTCCCCATTCCTTTTCTTCGTTGCAGTCTCAGAATTTCATAAGTAAGGGTATTCATTTATCCATTTATTCATTTCTTATTTAAATCCTGAAATTGGTGAAATCACAGCCTCAACTCCTCATGCTACTTGAGGGCAAGGATCCAGGCTTATTAAATTGTAGCCTTCCAGGGTATTTGGTGTACTAGTATGTCCTCAAATTTGTTGAATAATGAATAAACAAATAAAGTTCAGAGGCACATAAAAAGGCGGGGAATTACAAAATAGAGTTTTGGGGCATCTGGCTGGCTCATCAGTGGAGCATGTGACTCTTGATCTCAGGATTATGGGTTTGAGCCCCACATTGGGTATAGAGAGTACTTAAAAAAAAAAAACATAAAACCTTTAAAAAAAATAGCAGAGATTTATAAAAAACTGAAATATTACTGTTAGTTTCCATAATTATTTACATTGAGGGAACTCTAAGTGCTTTATAAACATTAATTTACACTTAACTCACAGGAAGAACTCATTATCTCTAACTTACAAGCAAAGAAAGCAAAGCCAAGTAAAGTGACTTTACCAAAAGCAATATAATGAGTTAAATAGCAAAGTTGGTCTTGACTCTGACTAGCTTTATTTTATACCCTGTCTTGTTCCCAAAGGATTTGAGGTGGCTTTGAAAGACACAGACAGTTACACAGTTTAGAGTGTCCACAAAAACAAAATACAAGCTAGTTGCTCGGGAGAAATACAACTATTTCTGGTACAAGGACTGAAAGAAACTTCTCCCTTGGGTCCTCACAAAGGGTAGCAAACCACATCCTCAAACACATCCTCCTGGACATACAGCAGTGGGGCTCACAGTGTTGTTTGCTAGCATTCCTCAATGTGGGCTGATGGCACAAGGCCAAGGCTCAGATCCACAGAGTAATTCTCCAAGAGGCCAAATCCAGACAGGCCAGGTGTGCAATTCTCTGATGGTCTGTCTTAATCCAAAAGGACATCTGGAGATTCTGGAGGAATCATTTAACTGCACACCCTTCATATGCTGGGCTCTGTGAATTTTACTTCTCATGGGAAAACTTCTAATAAATATTAAGTAATAGTGAACTGAAAGTGACAAGCATCCGGAACACAGTCAATACTGTGGAACTATGAAAAGTTCCATATGATTTATCAGTCAGGTGACCTGTGGGAGTATATATTAGTTAGAATGTATGTTCAGCTGCTGTAACAAAGAGGCCCCAATATATAGTGACTTAGATAAAACCAAAGTTTATTTCCCCGTAAGGTAACAGCCTAGGTATAGGAGGATCATCCAAGGTAGATGGACAGCTCTGCTCCACAAGGTCATGTAGGAACCCTGGCTGGGAGCATGCCCCTACCATCTTCAACAAGCAGCTTCCTCTGAGTCCAAGGCAGCCACTCTGGCTGTCACCATTTGAAAGCCAAAGGAAAGAAATGAAGAGAGTGAAAGGCAAACAGCTTCCTTATAAAAATGTGATCTAAAAGCTGCACATATCAATTCTTTGGCATCCCACTGACCAAAATTTAGTGATATGGACAAACCCAGGTACAAGGAAGACTGGGAATGGAATTTTCTTGGGCAGCTTCAAATCTACCTACAACTCAAGGAGAATAACACTACTTCCAGGAAGAATGGAAGAGTGGATAAGGGAAACCATATAAATCTGCAAGAGGGAATTCACATCTGTATAAACAGAAGTATCCCTGGATTAAAGGCCAATGACTCCACTTGCCAGAGAAAAATACAGGCAGACACCTCTTATGGGTTCAATTTTTCTGCATTCACATGTTCTGTCCAGTGCACAGACAATGAAGGATCGCAACCACAAAGTTCTACATCATATACATGATTATGTTCATTTATCCAGGAAAGGTTTTAAAGTTATTTCTAAATGCCAACTATGACCATAAAAGAATCAACAGAGCCTCTGTATAATACTAAGGTACTAAGAAATGTCATTTCCTCGTTCATTACCCTCCAAGGTAAACTAGCTGCAAACTGTAAGTGAAGGTAAACAATACAATAACAACTGTATAGAATTCTTAACTGTAAGCCAGTTAAATGTCAGAGGTTTCAGGACTAGTTGATATTCAGCGATCTTTCCCTGGCAAGCGTTAGATGATAGCCTCAGTTTGTCTTGTTGAGGTACTCTTACTTTGAAATAATAAAAACCATGATGAAACCAGGATATTGTTATTCTCTCTGTCAACGGAGGTAGAAAGCATGTGCCTTGTCACCCAAGAGCCATGTTACATTATCACCATACAAGTTTATAAAAATGGGGCAGCAGGATATATTACTTACCCCATGAGAGCACATCTCCTCCCTCAGGAGACTCCTATCTCTGCTGACTTCCATGGTAATATTAACATTTAGATTCTAGATTAGCATTAGTCTACTGGGGACATAGATTTTCTCCCATAAGCAATTCTTTCTCCATGGAGTAAAAGTTTAAAATTCAGTGAAAGGTAAAACTCTTAGTTTGTTCCGGTTTTCTCCACAAGGTGGTAAAGAATACAACGTCAACAGTGTTTAAAGCTGACCTACTTGGGGCACCTGGGTGGCTCGGTCGGTTAAGCATCTGCCTTCAGCTCGGCTCATGATCTCAGGGTTGTGGGATCAAGCCCCATGGCAGGCTCCCTGCTCAGTGGGGAGTCTGCTTCTCCCTCTCCCTCTGACCCTCCTCTCTGCTTGTGCTCTGTCTCAAAAAAATAAATAAAATTAAAAAAAAAAAAGCTGACCTACTCCTCATGTAATAGATTTGGTTAAAGACATCACATGTGCACTTTGTCAGAAGCAAACAGGTACATAGTGTGGACATCAGGTTGGTAAACATACAGGTCTATAGTTTGGAAGGAGTAGGTGGTTGCTCTATTAAATATGAAGGGGACCACACACTATCAGTAGGCATACCTTCAAGTATACCCTAACTACTAGAAGAAACAGCCAATGTCAACCCTGGGTAATATGCCTTAAGCATCAACGAATGTCCTTCTAGCTATGGTTGATGTGTCCATATGTACATACGTATGTGTGTGTATGTGTAAAGAACAATGAACCTAACAGTGCTAGGTTCTCTTCAGGCACAATTTGGTAAGAGGAGAAAAAAGGACTAACATCTGTTGAGTACCTCTTTGTACCAGGGATACAGCTGTATCCTTTTCTTTGTTTTTATATTTATTTCTCACAAGAATGCTGTGAGGCAGGGATTGTTATCCCCTTTCTAGAAATGAAGAACCTGAATCACAGACATGTGAAATGACCTGCTCACAGCCACACAACTCAGGCACGGAGAAGCTGCAATTCAACCCGTATGAATGTACAGTGCATATTCTTTATTTGGAAGAATAAAGCACCCACACTGCTGATCTAAGATTCCATGTACTCCCCACTTAACTCTGGGCACCACAATGTTAACCATAAACGGGGCTTGGATCTACCCAGTTCATGTAGTGATACCTAAAAGGGGCTTTTAATTCCACCGGAACTTTGCTAGTAGGCTCTATGAGAATAAAGACCTTGTCTCTCTTATTGACTGCTAGATATATCACCTAAAATGGTGACCGTAACCTCCCCTCAAAAGACATTTTTTATTTTATTATTTTTTAAGAAGTTATTTATTTATTTAGAGAGACAGAGAAAGAGCGAGAGTGAGTGAGTGAGAGAGAGAGAGAGAGAGAGAGAACACAAGCAGGGGGTGGGACAGAAGGAGAGAGAGATTGTCAAGCAAACTCCAAGCTGAGTGTGGAGCCCAACACGGGGCTCGATCCCACGACCCTGAGATCATGACCTGAGCCAAAATCAAGAGTCGGACACTTAATGACAGAGCCACCCAGGTGCCCCAAGACATTTTTTAAATGAACGAACGAGACTACTCGCTTCACTGTAACAAGGACAGCATACTATATCCAGAGATGTCTCAGTGCCTCTACCTATAATTGTTTACATCTCAGCTTGAATCTCTTTAATGTGCAAAGCCTTTCTGCAATGAATTTCACAAAATGCAATAACTATTTCTATTATTATTATCATCAAACTGTCATTTATTGAGCACTTGCTATGTTCCTGTTATTGTTCTAGGTGGTTACATGCATTATCCCATTTAATCTCACAATAACTCTACAAAGGATATGCCTTTTTCATTCATGAGAAAGTTTAGGTTTAAAATGATTCAGTAACTCAACAGGACTTGATCCAAAACTGCCCAATTCAGTGGGGGGATCTAGAAATTGTAACATCTAAAATAGATAATGTTTTAAAACTGCCACTTCTATACAACCAAATTATTTCAGTAATTATCATAAAAGAATCACAATTTTCTTTGTTCTTTAGTTTTAAAACAGTCCATTCAAAAGAAGAGTAAATTTTGATTTTAAATGTTATTACTCAAGGTCTACAGAATATTTCACATGTGCATTAGAACTTGCACTTAAACAAAAATATTGTACCTCACAAGTTCATACGTGATCTGTTTTAAATTTTAAGCACAGAGAAAACCTGTCAGTGGTCACACAGACTAACAGTAATGGAACTTACATTCTATCTCTTCATCTTCATAATCAGTGTGCTATCACTGTTAATTTCAAGTCTTCAGTTTAAACACAGGCAAAGGTGTGCCACATGTATTGGAGATGCAAGTGCATATGAACGGAGCAGTACAGATTCCAAACCACTATGAACTGATCCTCAAAACCAACACATGTAGCTGAGTCCACGTGTACTGTGCACCAGCTCTATAACATGGAGTTTCCTGAAATAACTTCCATGTACAAGGCAATGTTCATTAAAGAATAAAATATTAAAAATGGGCTACTGTGAAGCTTACATGTACGTTATTAATAGCTACCTTACTAAATGTTCTTAAACTTAGAACAAAAGATTTTCTCAAGGTGTATCTTATCACTGACATCATTGGGAATCATGAGAGCATATAATAATGAAAAGAAACCCCACTTTTAGTTATTTTTATCATTGTTTTTCAATTCTCTATAGGTAATACACCTCAAATCACCTGCATCTGAGGCTGACCCCTCCCCGTGCCACGCAGCCTGGTAAAGCTACTCCCAAAGGCTGTTCTCAGTCTCCCAGTCACCTTTGTACTATGTATTACTCGAGCTCAGTGATGCTCTTTCCTAGTCATCCTTTAAATCCATGCAAATACCTGCAGGGTAGGAAGACCAGTTCTTCTTTAACACAGAGCCCCATGAAGACCTCCCTGCTTTTAGAAGAAAATAAGAGGTCCTAGCCCCAGCTTTCTTCAAGATGCACCTGTTACTCAGCAAAGCTCCCTGTTGCATTGCTTCCTGCGCACCACACAGAAAAAACTGCCTCTTTGGGGCACCTGGGTGGTATGGTTGGTTGAGTGTCTGACTTGGTTTCAGCTCAGGTTGTGACCTCAGGGTTGTGAGATCAAGCCCCATGCCAGGCTCCATACTCAGCATGGAGTCTGCTTGAGGCTCTTTCTCCCTCTCCCTCTGCCCCTCCCACTCATGCTCATTCTCTCTCTCTCTCTCTCTCTCAAATAAATAAATCTTAAAAAAAAGAAAAAACTGCCTCCTTGCAGCCACTAGAGTGACAACCTCCCTTCTTCCTGTCTTGGTTAGTGTTCTCTCTGTTTCATGCCCTCTTTCTTGTAAGTTATGTGCATAAACTAGCACAACCTGGAATAGTACAAAATCATTACAGTCCCTGTTTACTTAGTAAAACAAGATTATCATCTTTAGTGTCCCTTTCCAAATGCTGAACATATCCAAGAATCCCTCTGAAAATAGAGCCTAAAATAAAACACTAACTGGACTATAAGTTGGAAATAAGAGAGGGAAAATAAGAATAAGAGATTAGAATAATTCTAATTAAGTCAGAAAGATTTTGTGGGGGAAAAAATTTTGTTTAATTGTGCACTGTACACTGTTATATACATATGCTGCATTTGGGAGAGGAAATTCTTAGTGTTGATATCAACTCAATAGATATTTCATGAATGAATGAGTTTGTAAAATAATTGTTATTTATACTGTCAGAATATTTTGTCATCTGTAGCTATTTCTCCTAAAATGATTCACCTACACTGCAGCCAAATTATTTGTCCTTAGGGAAACAATCTCTTGAAAATTCTTTTTTACTAATCTTCATTAATCCCTCCGGTAAACTGAGATAGTTAATAATAGGTCATTAACTTCCCTATTTTGGTCATGGCGATATTGAGACATGGTGACAGGGAATAATTCCCTTGGGTGCCTCGGGGTGGGTGACAAGAAAGGAGGTGAGGGTGGATCCCTGAGACCTACTGTCACCAACTAGGAATAAAGCTCCAGGAAGAGTCACAGAATCTCAGGGGTGGAAGGCACCTCAAAGACTTCCCCTACCTTTGCCATCCTCTACCTCAGCCAATACCACGTCCCCACTAGCGCCTTCAGCTTCTCCAAGGTAGGCAATACCTCCAAGAACGGTGAGCTCACCACCTCCCGAGTTGAACCCTCCTGCTTTGGGACATCTGTGACTGTTAAAAAATTCCTCCTCATATTGGGCTGAACTCTGTCACTTGATATCTTCGACTCATTGTCCTGAGGCTGAGCAGAACAAGTCCATTCTCTTCTGCTTGACCTACCTTCAAAAACATGAAGGCAGCAAGCATTTCACAGTCACTGACCCAGTTATTTCAATCAGTCCTGGCGGGACTCAGTCTCAAGCCTTGTCACAACCCTAGTCACTGGCCTTGTACTAACCTGCCCAGGCAGGAGGGAAGACTTTGTGGCCACCGACACATCCCCTGCAAAACTGGACTCTGCTAACTCACCCTTGCTCTTCTTTGTTTATTTCCTTAGTCAGAAGCAAAGAAAACACATGACATCAGAGAGTTTCTGCTCTAAATCTTTCCAACCATGCCAACTTTCAAATCATTTTTTAAGCAACCAAAGTGATCTTGTGGCTAAGGTTCCACTGATTTAGACAATGTCCTGCAGAGCATAAAATATAACGTGGCTCTTCAGGTAGTGAAGGGTGAAACTTCAGTCAGAGGTCACTGCCTTACTGAAGAGAAGAGACGAATTTTCTTTTTTAAATAAAAACATTTTATGTGACTACTTATTTTATAAATAACCCTAGAGGGATGGTAAGAAAAATGAAAATGAAAAAAATATATACCCAGAATTTCATGAGTCACCAAAAGTTCCTCTTCATTTTTCTGTTCTGCCCACCAATTCCTGCCCTCATGCATAAATATATTTACATTTCTGTAAGCATAATGTAATGCAATTTTGGATTCAGCATGTTAAATCTAACATTGTCTTCATTGTTATTGCAATGATGCATCTTGTATCCCTCAGAACAGACAGTAATTTACTTAACTCACTCTCTGTTATAAGATATTTTAAGTGATTTCCAAAATATTCTTATTACAAATAATAGCACTACAAACTTCTTAATGCTTATAGCTCTTTCGTTCTTTAGACAAAGTATTATTGTCCCCATTTTACACAGTACTAGATCAAAAGACATAAGAATTTTATGGCTCAAAAAATTAGTCTGAAAATGAAACTTATTTTTTAGTGGACTGGTTAGCCCTATGAGGTAAGAATATCTATCCTTTAATGGGGGTCTAGTACGCACAGATCCCTCTGAGGGATTTAAGAAGAGACTTCAGTTTAACCTTCAGTGGAACTAAGTAAGACTTTGCTTTATGATGCTGGTGGTAGAAATGAGGAAACAGGTTTCCAGAAATTAGGCAGTTTGTCTGAGGTCATTTAGCTAGAAACAGTGTGAGACAGAATCATCAACTTAGAGATTGAAGGTTTGAACCCAAATCTTTCCGGCTTTAAAACCTACGCACTCTGCACCTCAGTTTGTTCATCTGTGAAACAGGGGGTTGTCGCAGTTGAAGTAGGTTTCTGCAGCTTCCGGATCACCGTGACCCTCTCTGAGGACTAACACTCTGTTAAACTTCCCTCAGGGATTATGTGGGAGCTGTTTTAGCACAACTTTGCTTACAAAAGGTGCTGATCGCAGGTATTTGCAACTGAAGTGCCCTCATTAGCACTGGTAGCTCCAGGTGTTACCTTCATATCAAGAACTTTTTATAATGATTGCTTATATTATGTGAATTCCCTCCTTCGATTATTGCATGATAATTTTACAATTTTCCTCAGTCACTATTATAAAGTTTCTTGACAAAGTACTTCACTTTTCGAAACATACCTACACCATCTTCCTAATTCTGCCAGGAACTTATTTTTGGTTTGGTTTGGTTTCTAAATGCTCTCCTGTCATCAAATAAGTTTTACTTAAGCATCTGTGTATACTACACAGCATTTACTCTTTAATCATTTGTGGAAATAATCTTTAAGACATGAGTTTTGTTTTTTGCTCAGTGCAATCTTTAATCTCAGATTATGTGGTTTGGAGGAACAGACTTCCTATGTTTGTAACTTCGGCTGTGGTTGACCATTCATCTGATGTCAATAGCCCATGTATTTATTTTTTTTATTACGTTCAGTTAGCCACTGTATAGTACATCATTAGTTTCTAATGTAGCATTCAACGATTCATCAGTTACGCACAACACCGAGTGCCTATCACAACACGTGCCCTCCTTAATACCCATCACCCTGTTACCTCCTCCCCCACCCCTCTCCCCTCTGAGACCTGCAGTTCATTTCCCGGGGTCCATAGTCTCTCATGGTTCATCTCCCTCTCTGATTTCTCCCCCCTCAGATTTCCCTCCCTTCCCCTATGGTCCTCCATACTACTGCTTCTGTTCTCATGTATTTAAAACCCATACTCTTAACCACCATCCCAAGCTCTCTTCCTGGGTGAACTGCCACTCCTCAGAAGTATCCAGAAATGACAGAAATGACCATCAGCCCAGTAAACTAGAGAGGGAATAGCAGTACAAGAATTTCCTATATCACAGGGTTCAATAAACACTGGTTAGACTGAAAAAGTGGGAGTTCCAACTCTTTAGACCACTTTGATCGCTTTCAACCTAGAGTTTCTCTAGTCCTTGCCACTTGCATTTTCAATCTATAATTTAGAGTATTGGGGTTTTTTTGATGATTCTGCATGTCACAAGCAAGGTGTGAAATCTGGTGTTCCGCAACAGATACAGAGAAGATATACAAAAGCCAGGGGAGAGGCAGGAGATGGGAGACGGAGCACATTCCCATCCTACCTTTAAGCTCACTTCTACTTGCTTTCTTTTCCCACAGAATCCACTGGCTGACACAGAGGGTGTTCAGACTAGGAGGGAAGGAGGCCAGGGAGTAGAGTGGGGGCAGGAGGAAATGCCTGTGTATTTGCTTAAACTGAACATAAACCGGGAGTGCAATATCTTTTCATAACCCTGTTACTAATAATCACATAAGCAATCAGATTGCATCCGGGATTCTGCAAAATAGAACAACAGAGACAGTTCCTGCCCTCAAGGGGTTCCTGGTCTGAATTCTATAGAAACAATGCAAACCTGGATTAGAGAGCATAATTTACAATAGCCAAGATATGGAAACAACCTAAGTGTCCATCGATACATGAATGAAGATGATGTGGTAAATGTATACGTACGTGTACACATGTACACACACACACACACACACACACACACAGGAATATTAAGCAGCCACAAAAAAGGATGAGATCTTGCCATTTGTGACAGCACAGATGGGCCTAGAAGATATTATGCTAAGTGAAGTAAGTCAGACTGAAAAACACAAATAAATACCATGATTTCATTCATATGTAGATCTTAAAAACAAAACAAATAAATAAAAAGCAGAAGCAGACCTATAAATAATAGAGAAAAAACCTGATGGTTCCCAGAGGCAAGGGGGCTGGAGGATGGGAAAAACGGGTGCAGGGGAACGGGAGATGCAGGCTTCCAGTTATGGACTGAATAAGTCACATGAAAGGTGCAGCACAGGGAATACAGTCGACGCTGTTGTAATAGCTTTGCATGGTGACAGAGAGTAGCTACACTGTGGTGAGCTGAGGTAATGTGTAGATGTTGAATCACCACGTTGCACACCCGACACTGATGTAACACTGTGTGTCAATTATGATAAAAAAAATTTCTTTTTAATTGATTAATTAAAAGTGGGCTGGAGGGGCGCCTGGGTGGCTCAGTCGTTGAGCATCTGCCTCTGGCTCAGGTCATGATCCCAGGGTCCTGGGATGGAGCCCCGCATCAGGCTCCCTGCTCCGCGGGAAGCCTGCTTCTCCCTCTCCCACTCTGCCTGCTCGTGTTCCCTCTCTCGCTGTGTCTCTCTGTCAAATGAAAAAAAAAAAAAAATCTTTAAAAGTGGGCTGGAGAGGCAAGCCTGGCCAGGTCAGCAAGAGGAGGTGCCCGTGACCAGAGGAGATGGTCCCTCAGGAAGCTCAGAGTCTGCCCCTGAAAGTTTGGAAAGCCCCAAACTTCAATCCAGCCCCGCACCGGACTCCCATCTGTGAAAGAGAACTAACTTTAACCACTAGGCAAGACTGTGGTGACTGAGAATTAGGTGAAATAAAGCATGGAGAAAGAGCTCTGAGAATTCTGAAGAAACATACAACCCAAAGCTTGAAAGCAGCATTCCCATGAAAATGGCATGTTCAGTCTATGGACTGATAATCCTCACACGTTCCTTTGCCTCCCCTGTTACCTGTATATCAATATTCATTACACATCTACCTACATGCTACCCACAGTACATGAACTAACTTTAATCTTCCCCAAAACCTGCCAGGTAACTACCATCATTCTCAACTTACAGAGAAGGAAACATGATCTGATGAAGAAGATAAAAGATTTAGAATTTGTTTTGCCTTCTAATCATCTTTCCACAATTTTCTTAGTCTGTTTTTAGTACTTCTTTCAACATATTTCCACCAGAAAATCAAGTTTGGGTTTCAAGATCCTAGTCCCATCCAATAATTTACTTTACTTCAATTAGCTCATTCATGGAGATAACATTTATGGAGTCCCTACCACATACCAAGGAGTGCCGTCAGGTACTGCAGGTACTGTGTTAAACAGAAAAGAGAAGGGCTCTGCTTTTTTTCACAGATCATATTCTAGATGGAGGAGATGGATTATAAATAGGTAAACAAATACATCAACACAATATTCTCGCATGCTGACAGGTGCTATGAAAAACATTTCAACAGATTTTTGAACAATGACTAAGTGAACAAACAAAACTGTCATTTACCCTATTAAAAAGCTTATATTATCCTCAACAAAACATCAAATGGAATCTGTATAATGCCATCTATCTTGTTCTTCTGCCAAAGACAAACGATCCAAGGGCCATGATAAAAGCTTCCTGTTATCAATACACAGGTATCAATACAGAGGAGCTAGGTACACTGGAGGAGGGCAATTTCATCCAACAATCCTCTTTCAAATATCCTGAGCTATTTACATCTCCTTTCAGGTTGCCCACCAGCCCAAGGCTTGGAATAAACTGGGAATGTCTCTGAAGACACTTCTGTTTGAAAATGCCATAGCTCCACCGTGGTAACGGTCCAATCTTGTCAGCCTCATGGAATCCAGAATCTGCATGTTTCCTACAAGGAACACAGAGGAGGTAGGCACTGCTAATGTCAGAAATAAAACGATGGGCCCTTTAAGCCCATACAAGAGGGAGAGAAAAACCATTTAGGAACAATTTGAGGAAGTGTCCTACAAAATCCATATGGATTCTTCATCAAGCCTTCTTAGTTTATTACCACCAAAATTTAGTCTGGGTTGTTTCATTACATTGTAAATCAAAATATGTACCACAATCCTGCGGTTTTCTAATGATCAGAATAAATTCCAAAACATTGAGCCTAGCTCCTGGGCTATGACATATGCAAATCTTCCTGGTATATTGTCAATGGAGTGCCCGAGATAATGTGATTAGTGCCTTCAACAAGAATAATTCAACTTCCTCATTTTAAAAAGCACTCTTGATAAGTAACTCTTATTGACAGTTTACTACTCCCTGGGTGGAGAAGTAAAACAGCAAGAGCATAATATTTGGAGATTAGTACCTAGTTTGAAACATATCTCTGCTATTTCCTGGGTGAGTCATCTTCTTTAAGCTACTTATCCTGAGACTCTGTTTCCTCATCTGTAAAATGAGAATAGTAATACCTATCAACATTTTTGTAAGGATTAAGTAAAAGAACATGCATTCACACACATCATAAAGGGCAAAACATCATATACCTGGTTATGGGTATTCCTTGGGAGCCCTGCTACAACCCGGATAAGACAAGACATGTGTCCACCTGGGAGCCTCAGCAACTATTCGTAAATTTTTTTCATCATGAAAAAGCAGGTTATTTAGGCCTTCTAATATTAAAATGTACAGCAGAAATGACAGTGCCTTATCTGAGCTCCGCTATGTCACTGTTACTCAGGGCACCTCAATTCCAAGTTAGGTGCTATAAGAATCATCAGAAGCACTGAGCAAATATCTCATTTATCTCCTCATTCATTCATTCATTTCCCACCCATCATTAAACATCAGACATTCATTCAACAAGTCTATTGTGAGCCTAGTGCTGTGCTGGGGGCTGTTCAATGGCTGGGTTCACAGTGCAGGAGGCAGGTAAGTCCATCAGTGATCCCACCATACTGTGATGAGGGCAGTAACCACTACAACAACAATAAAATTTAACTCTGTTGATCAAGTTTCTGATTATAAGCAACAAACACTAACTCTGGCTTATTTAAGCAGAAAGGGAATTTATTGGGGTGGGGGGAGCAGGGAATTACTCACAGAATTTCTGGGAACTTTGGAGAACCAGATGCTAAAAATGCGCAGAAACTAAGAGAGGCCACACCACGGGACCACAGCCAAAATCCCACCACAGGGGAGATCCAGTGAGGACACAGTGGCTGGTCCTATTTCCACAGGTACTCTGGAAAACAGGCTATGCTTGCTGCTGCCAAGTTCAACAGGATAAATCCCCACATAACATGGGAAGATGCAACACTAACCCTGAGTCTAGGGTGTCCAATGAACCAAGCCCAGGCCCTGGGTCCCAATGGAGAGGAGAAAGCAGCAGCTAGTCATTCAGCTTGAAAGGTGGATGCAGATGGACACAGTCTTTCCAGGACTCACCCTGAGAGAATCCTCCTAATGTAAGGATGGGTTTCAGATGCCAGGCAGCCAAATGTTCACTGAGAACTTCCAGTGTGCCAGACTCTGTGCTAAGCAACTTACAGGCAATATCTCATTTAATCCTCACAGCAATCCTGTAAGACAGGTACCCTACTATCAAAATTACTGATCAACTGAGACTTGACAAGAGGAAGAAACCTGCCAAGACTGTATGGCTAGTAAGGGGCAGAGCCCTGACTCAGACTTGGTTTTTGACAACTGCACTATACAACGAAAGAAGTACAAAAGTTCTCAGGATCATAGACCAGAAGCCTCTGAACTGGACTGGGAATTGAGGGAAGGCACCCCAGAGGAAGAGAGGTTGCAATGAGATTTAACAAATAAGTTGGTTAAATATTGCAGGGAGGTGTGTGTGAACCTAGGACAGGGGTGGTGTGAGTTAGGAGACCCCAAGGAGAGGGAACAATATATGAAAAGAAAAAGTAGCATGAAACAAATTCAGATTTCTTGGAACCAAAGGTCTTTTTTTTTTATGCAGTACAGTTAAAGAAAAAAATTACACCAGGAGGGGCTGTAAATGGGAAATGTGGTGCCCCACCCTCAGGTATGTTTGTCCCTAGAACAGAATGCCAGAAGAGATTCCAGATCATTTCATTATTAAAGAGCAGCCATATCTAAATTCAGGCATTAGAGAATGACACTGGGATTGTTTCATTCCTTTGTCTTCACTGAAGAAGTAGAGGGAATGAAGTGAGCGGAACATCCTGACAACCCTCAGCACCATTTTCCTAAAGTGATCCCACCATCCCAACTCTACAATCCACAGAGCAAGGAATTTTCCAGGAATTCCAAGGAGAGAGTACTCAAGTTGGGTCATGATCCAAGTATTTGCTGAGAGTGCTGAGTGACCAACTGAGCCAAGGTCAGAATCTCCTGAGACCTTCCCCCAGGCAAGGTCAGCAAGGTACAAAATGCTTAATGCCTTACTCACTCAGCCCCGGGGCCATTGCCCCAGAGTCTCATCTCACAATTAGCATTCGTACCAACTCAGTGGGTAGGCATGACTGGTTCAAGGGTGCTTCGTCAGATTAAATTTTCAAGCACTTCACTTTTTCTAAACAGAGAAAGCTATATTTTTAATTTTATATAGGAGTATATCAGCAACTGTTAAATGTCCCAAATCCATTCCTTCCTTCTTCTATTTAGTCTAAGAATACACACATGCATGTGTACACATACTTCTACCAAGTTTTAGCAGGATACACCCAGAAATGCATTCCCCAGACTCCCTTGCAGCAAGGTGTATCCACTTGACTATGTTTCCCTAATAGTGTGTAGGTAGAAAGTGATGTGTACAACTTCTGGTCACTTTCTTCACAGTAAATTTCTTGCCTTCCTACCATTCTTTATCCCTTCCCAAAGGTCAAAACATGGACATGTTGTTGGCAAAAAAATCGACTACGAAGATAAAGAAAGCGGGCGCCTGGGTGGCTCAGTCGTTGGGCGTCTGCCTTCGGCTCAGGTCGTGATCCCGGGGCCCTGGGATCGAGCCCCGCATTGGGCTCCCTGCTCGGCGGGAAGCCTGCTTCTCCCTCTCCCACTCCCCGTGCTTGTGTTCCCTCTCTTGCTGTGTCTCTGTCAAATAAATAAATAAAAATCTTTAAAAAAATGTGTGTGTGTGTGTGTGTGTGTGTGTGTGTGTGTGTGTGTGTATAAAGAAAGCATTCTAGGAGATAGTACAGCAGCAATAAAAAAGGAACCTAGATCCCTGAATGACCTCATGGAGCTGCCCAGCCATCCTGGGCCCTCCATCTACAATAGAGCTATTAACATGAAAGAGAAATAAGTTTCTACTTTATTTAATAGTACATTAATAATATATATATTATTAGTGTATTATATATTAATAACCATAATAAAGCATTCATATATAGTATATTAACAGTATAACATTAATATTTGTAAAATTAATATGGTATATTAACAGTATAAATGAATAATACATATTTATTTTATCCACTGTGTTTTTGGGTTACTGTGTTACAGCTTAGCCTTTCCTTAACTATATAGATTTCACCCGAAGGTAAAAACAGAAAGCATGTGTGTTTTTTGAAGGCCTATAGATCTAGGTTCTAATTCTAGCTTCACCAATAATTAGTCATCTACAGTTAATCATCCTAGGTCTCATTTTTCTCACATGAAAAAAGGGCAAATAATATCAAATTCTCAGACTGTTAAAAGAATTATAAATAAAGGACCGTGTATGATTCTGGTACACAATGAGTGCTATAATTGCTATTTTTATCATCTTATTTCAGAACACGATAAGGCCTGTTGCAAATCCCACAGTGCCCTGAGGCATACAACTCGGAACCTCCTAAATACGTTAGAATTCTCAGGCTTCAATATCCTATGAACAGTCATGTCCATCTGATGGAATATGATAGGAGTCCTAACAGCTGGCCCTGGACTTCATCCCACTTCTGAACACCTACAGCCTTTCAACTGGGCACTTTGCATGTCAACTCAGCAACTAGAATGTGAGGGCAGCCTCCACAACCGAGCAATAGAGAGTGGGTCTACACTTACTGAACCCCGGCAGGTGGGCAGGTACTCTCTGTCCTCAGTCAGTATTTTAGTTAGAAGCTGCTCCTTTCATTTCTATGGTATTACTCATTCCATCTCATCAGATACGGCTTTCTGAGACCAGCTGAAGTGATAAACGTGGGTCCTAAAAGGAGACACATGGAAGGACGTTATCATTGGCTCTACTGCCTTCTTGCATTTTATCAAAGGAGCTTCCAGATTTGCAGCATGGAAGGAACAATTATACCTTGCAATACTAGCAGCACGCCCTGGCCAAGTTGGTAATTCCATTCATGAAATTAAAGCTCTGAACCATGTCAGTGCTGAGGAGAAGAGATAATTGCCAATTCTTCAGAGTTCTCCAAGTATCCTCATATTGTGTGAAGCACAAGCAGTAAAGAGTCCTCTTATGGACTCCCTCACCCACCCACTCCCAGAGAGACAACAGACTCTTCCATCTGGAGCCCTGTGTCTATCAGGTTGGGTTTTTTTAACCACTTTATTGAGACATGATTGACACAGAAAAAGTGGTACATATTTAATATATATACCTTGATGAGTTTAGAGATAAGCATAAATGCATGACATCAGCCTTAAAAAAGAACGTATTTTCCTCAGCTCATAAATCCCAGGTAACATCCTAAGAAATTAATTTTTTCTTTAGACCTCAGAGAAGCCAGTTTTGTCTGCTCTGATGCCAGGATAGACATGAGAGCTCATTGTTTGCCATCGGTTCTCCAGAGCCGATTTATGCTGCCTATTGTTGGCCAACATTTTGAGCAAAACTTCCTTGACCTCATGGCTAGAAGATATTGCACAGGGTATGAAGACCCAGGCAAGGCTGTGGGCAAGCTTTCAACAGAGGTTCAACAGCCCTTTTACGGCTGAAAACACTGTTCTGATTAATCTGCACTCCATATTGCTGAAGCCTGAAAGCATGTGAGCTTACAGAGAAACAAAACCCCAAATGCTAAACCCCTGCACCCTCTGGCATGCAGAGCAGTAAGCTCCTCTGGGCCACTACCTTCCTCTTCTGGTTTCTCTTTTATACACAAAAAGATCCAAAGGTCATTCCTGGAGCCTCCCTAAGGCAGGAATGAGGCCATCGCCCTGACAATGAAAGGGGTCAGTTCCGGCACTTGCCCAAGGTCAGTTGGCAGGTCAGTGGTAGAGCCACGATCTCACAGCCTACTATCCAAAAGGGCCAGTGTGCGGGGGGTTTGCACTGCTCCAGCTGACAGATCCTCTGTCACATTCATCCTTGGCTCACTCACTTTCAAGGGCCAGAACTATACCTTCCATGCCAAGGGTAAGAAATGTCGGCTCCCACAAAAGGAGAAACCTGCACACAGCCCAGCTCTCCCTAGAGTCGTGCATGCCGTGGGGGTCAGAGGCCAGGGGTCTTCTCGGGAAGGTGCGCTTTCCGTGTGGAATATCTGAACTTCCCAGCTCTCAGGGAAATTGGACTTCCACCAAGGAGAGTTTTGCCCTGACTCTTGATAACTGTCAGCACGTCTCACAAAAATAGGAACTCCTGAGGTGGAGATGCCAAGCAGCCGGGAACCATTAAGAAGAAAACCTGAGCTGCTGAAGGAAACCGGAAACCACTTGATCCCTCTTTCCAGGGCTGCAGCCTGCAAGCTTTAAGAATGAAGTGTCATTTGTCATGGACCTGCTCTGGGCCTGGCTCTTAGCACACTTGGCTTCACTGAGGCAGGATGGGACAGGGCAAGGGTTCTCCATCAAGACACTATGAAGAGAGAATCCTGTCTTGGGGGCCCATCTCATGCATTGTAGGATGCTCACCAGCATCCCCGCTCTCCACGCACTTCCCCTCACCACTTGTGGTGATCCAGATTGTCTCCAGACATTGCCAAATGTCCCCCGAGAGGCAGGATCACCCCAAGTTAAAAACCACTACTACGGTACGTAATTCTGTAGGTTGTGGAATCAGACGGCCAGAATCCAATGCTGACACTCTCACCCCATTTATCAGATATCCTGAGAAAATCCCATAGCTTCTCTGTTCCTCAGTGCTCTTAAGCAAAAATGTTAATTCCCACACATGGTGGTGAAAATTAAATGAGACGTCACACATGAAGCATGTACAATCAGGCCTGGCACAGAGAAAGCCAACGTTCAGCTACACAGTATCATCCTCATTTTTCAGAAGAGGAGAGTGAGGCTCAGGGAAGTGACTGAGAGATCACAGGGCCAGCAAGCAGCCCCGCTAGGATGCTAACTACACGAGACTCTGTGACTCCTCACGAGTTCAGTGGCCATCAAGTGGGCTGCTAGCAGACAGCAGGTCCTGTTCTGGGCTCTGCAGCAAAAGCAGAAACCAGAGATGATCCCTGTGTTCAAGAAACTCCAAGTCCAGCAAAGGAGACAGACAGGTGGCCTGGCTATTTCAGTAATGTCTATTGTAGGGCACGGTAGAAGGGCAGAGAAGCCCAGGGGTTGCTTGTGTGCAGAGGTGAGGCACCTGACTCAGCCAAGGTCATGGGAGAGGTGACACCCAAAGGGATCCTGGAAGCTTCCAAACTCTTTCCACCTGACCACACTGCTTATGTCATCAGATGACAGACAGCTTTCCAGAGTGACCGCAGATGTACTTCTGAAGGGTGCAGTCTACGGTATGTCCAGGCAGGGACGCCAGCCTCCAAATATTTGTGGAAAGGGAAAAAAAGCACGGTCTCATGGAGACTGAGTCGGACCTCCTCCCTCAGGACAGCAGGATGAGTCGGTTGAAAGCTGCCCCTCACCTGGAGTCCGTGCGTGCTTGAGCAGTTCCGTGAGAGAGGTTAGCACAGCCCAGTCACCTGCACTGGGCTCTTTGCTCAATTTCGAAGACAATTAAAACTTACTCAGCATGAATAGGCAGTGATGATGAATAAGTAAAAACCCAAATTGCACGAGAGCAGATCCTTTTCCTTGAAGAAGCTGATTGCATAAGAAGGGACCATGATCCTTGTGATAGACAAAAAGGTTTCACAAGCAGAGATATTTTAATAGCCCTATATTTCACTTAATGAGCTGACTGCTGAAGGTGCACATTCATATTTCCACTCGTTGGCTTAAACACCTGCATCATGGCTGTGTTATTGTACACCTGTATAGAACCCTATTCACTTGGACCTGTCCCATGTGACAGCCCTGGGCCCCTGCTAAGAAGGTGGGGAGGGCCAAACCCCACCATGGCAGTCCTATGAGAATAGGCTCCAACGCCATTTCTTATCATCGGTCTCTGAAAGGGAAGAAGATGCCCCAGGCCAGAGCTCCCCAAAGCACGGCCCTGACAGCAGCAACAGCAGCACCTGGGAGCCTAGGAGAGATGCACATTCTCAGGCTCCACCCTAGAATCTACATCTCAACCAGCTCTTCACATGATGCTTTTGCTAAAGCTTGAGTACCCATTCCAAAGACTATCTTCCCTTCACCTCCCTTTTTATTAATTCATTCAACAAATATTTGCTGAGTATCTACTCTTTAATAACCTTGCAGCTAGATGCTGGGTGTATAGTACTGAATAAAATTGACATGGTTTTTTACATTTGCAGAATTTAAATTCTCCCCTGGGGAACAATTGGGAGTTGGTGGCTACTTTGGATGAGAAACCCTTGAGGAAGTTAAAAACAAACTTTTATTCCTGACAGATATGCAAGTACGGTCATTTCACATCATAAATGTGAGCAGGCTAACCCAGAATGAACACTTAGTAGGCGCCAGAGTTGGATGAAAAAAATGACAAAAACCATGAATGAGATGAGGCGATCCCTACTCTGCCTTTTTGTAGCCCCCTTGCCTACACCGCCCTAGGACTCTGCACTCAGCTGCTTATTTACATTTCTATTTCTCCTACATGAGTCTGAGCCCCTTGAGAATGGGCCAATGTGCCATTCAGCCTGGCTTACCCAGGGCTCAGCATGGTACCTGGAACTCACTCAATATTTGCTGAATGAATGAGGAAAGAAATAAACCCCAATTAGCCTGGGAGGTTGCTCAGTGCGCCCAGTGTTCAGAAACCCCCAAGACAGCCTGCAGCCTGCCCTGCAAACTAGGAAAGCACCCCCGTCCCTGCCCTGCTGCTCACTAGTAACTTGCATGTCCACCAAAATTCTGCAAGCAGTACCCTAACTCTACTTACAAGCCAGGTCCCCACCTAGAGGGTTGTGGAGCAGAGCTTCCTTCAAGGAAGTCAAATCTCTCTGGAAGCACCTCCCTCTGTGCTTGAGGACTACAAACAGACTGAGAAGGAAGGGCTGGAGTGATAGGCATTCCTGGGGAGCTGCCCCAAGAGCAAAATTAGAAATAAGCCTGGGGGGGGGGGGGGGCGGTGCAGGACACAGGGAAGTACTGCGTCCTGTCCAGCCTTCCTGGAAAATAGGAACATCAACGAGTTAACACTAACAATAGGCAGCTCAGATCTCACAGATTTCATTCAACTGGAAATCCTTAGGCAAGCTCATCGTGGCAGATTTTTGCCTCATTTGGATACTTGATGGACTTAAGCCAGTCTGTGTATTTACTTAGGAAGGAGAAGAATAAAACATTCAAACATACTCTTCACGCTAAAATTGCCATTATCCGAAAGCAAGGTAAAAAAATAGACTTTTCATATCATTTTTCAGCTCTCAAGGAATAAAATCCCCTCTGAATATGTAGATATATGTTTAGGTTTGAGTCATGCACTTTTTTAGAAGAAGAACATGATATATGAAAGTAGGAGCTTTCATACCTAATGAAAATAAAGATACTCAGGGGCTACAGGATAGAAGAATAGGAGGTAAGAAGAGCTGACAGAGCCTCCATGGCTGAAGCCACCAGTGAGCAGCAGTTAAAGGAAGGGGGCTTTTTTTTTTTTTTTTTAAGATTTTATTTATTTGAGAGATAGAATGAGAGAGAGAGAGAGCATGAGAGGGGGGAGGGTCCGAGGGAGAAGCAGACTCCCCGCTGAGCAGGGAGCCCGACGTGGGACCCGATCCCGGGACTCCAGGATCATGACCCGAGCCGAAGGCAGTCGCTTAACCAACTGAGCCGCCCAGGCGCCCAGGAAGGGGGCTTTCTGCTTTCCATCTCGTGCCCCAACAGGATCCTCCTCGGGCTTAAAAGTTGATACAAATCCTGCTCACGGCTCAGGTGTGATGAGAGAGGGCCCAAGCAAGGCTTATTCTTAACCTCAGTGTACAGAAGCTTCTAAGGCAAAGCATGAGAGAAAGGTTTTGGATCTTCCTCACCGTATGTGGAAGGAAAGGATTGGAAGATGAGGAAGGTAAGGGGCCGAAGGGGTCCCAGCCAACCCCCCCCACTACTGCCTGGTGCAAGAGTCCTGGGTCTGAGTTCACAGCAGGGATGCTCAGGAGGGCTCTGGGGAGAAGAATCCCCGGGCCAGGCTGGAGATGACACCATGGCCGAGACAGCTCCTACAGGCCTGGGGGACGTGGGTCTCCTACGGGAGCCCAGAGACCTCATGGTCCCGGAGCAGGTGCTCAAGACCCTTCAGCCTGCCTGGCACCATCCTCCCTTATGGTGAGTCAAGCAGGGGCAGACAGAAGCCTGTGAACTCCTAGACCCAGGACCCAGAGGGAGAGGAAAAGACAAAAAAGGCTGAGAATGAGAAAAAGGGAGTAAATGAGACCCAAAGAGAGAGAGGGGAGCTAGATGGCAAAAGAAAAGTAAAAACAAGAGTTACCGGGGTTGACTGAACAGTTTTAAGAGTTTCACGTACATTAACTCATTTAATTAATTCCTTACAACATCCCCTAGTACAGGCATTATTATCCCCCATTTTATATGTGAAGACATAGAGGTTTAGAGCTAGTAAATGAAGTGAAGATTTAAACCTAAAGAGTCTGGTTCCAGAATATGAAAGGGAAAGAGAAGGGATGGGAAGGGATGAGAACGGAAGGGAGGAAAGGGAAAGAAAATCTTAACAGGGAAGACGCTTCATGCAGTGGATGGACGGATGGATGGACGGACGGAGGTAGGAAACAGAGTGAAGTGGAGCAAGTCCATCATCTCGCTATTAAATCTGACCAGCATGACTCTGAAAACTATCAGTCACTGCACAGAGGATGCTCCAGCTTTCTTTCTATTCTGTCCAGGGTCTACTGTTTCACAAATGTCATTCCGCAAATCAAACACTTCTAGAAAGTAAGAATTGGCAGAACACACGTAGCCTACAAGGGGTCAGTTAGTACTACCCTCCAAGAAAGGAGTCTGAAAACATGTTCCCTAGATTATTGCACTCAGAGAAAGTTAAATGACTCAACGTCTTTTAAATTCTGCTCAACAGATGGTTGCTGCGTGTCCATCCTAGGTCAGGCTCTCTCTCAGGCAGGAGAGAAGGACGAAGAGGACTCTGGGCTCTTTGGTGGCTCGACAACTGCCTCCACAGCCCCCAGGAGCTGAAGTGAGTCCTATGTGCATCATAGGAGTAAAGCCCACATGAGCACAGAGCAGGTGAGCAAACGACTTTGCCCAAGAGGGTTGAGGAAAGCTTTACATAGACCTTGAAGATGAGCTGGAGTTTCCCCAGTGAGGAAGAAGACAGCAGGTAGGACCAGCAGAGGAAATCACAGAAGTGCGGGCCAGGTAGTGAGAGTGCAAAGAACCTTCCAGAAAACTGTCAGAAGTTCTGAACAACAAAACCGCACAGGGAGGAAGTGGCAGGGAATAACCCGTGACAAATGTGGAGGGCTGACAATGATGAGTCTTAACTGCCTCTCTAAGGCTTTTGAAGTCAGGGGCCCTTTGAAAATCTGGCCAAGCTCTGAATCCTCTCCCCAGAAAATACACTCACACAAATGCAAAATTTTACATTCAGCATCACAGTGTTCTCCTATCTGGGGTTAGATACCCTCGCTGTACACAATACAGAGCTACAGACGGGTTCCGGCAAGAGAGTGATACCATTAGATCCCTGTATTAAGAGATGGCAGGAGAACAGAAAGTAAAAGCCCCCATTTTAGGGTCAAACAGACCTGGATTTGAGACCCTGCTCTGCCCCTTCCGAACTGTAAGACCTCAGGCCTGTTGATTTAAGAGGTAGCAACTCCGTTTCTCATTATAAAGTGGTCATAGTTAAAGTTCCTACTTCACAAGGCTGTAGGAAAGATTGAGAAAAAGTACTCCAAGTGCTCACCCCAGAGCCCAGAGCACAAGGTGAGCACAGGCCCCACAGAAGCTTTTTAAACAATGGACATGGTTCTGGTAAGGGAGGTGGGAGGCCCCAGGGAACCAGACAGGGAAATTAGCTCACCTCCCACCCCTGGGGGTACCCGGTCCCAGGTCCCTGCTGTCTGGATACCTGGCTATGTTATGCACATTTAGAATCAGTTCTGGACAAAACAGGCCCGCACAGGTGTGTACTACTACTTTCTTTGTGAATAAAGGATGCCGGAGCCTCCTGAAGCCAGAAACATGGGACTGGAGAACAACTGAGCAAAGGAACTCACTCATGGTGTTTCCAAACAGATTTCATAACCAGATTATGCCTAAGAGTTAAACTTGGCAACCACAGGTCTATTCTTCAGATTGTGAAACCAATATTCACAAAGCTGATGAGGCAGATTCCCAATCAAATGACACAGGTTCCATTGAAGATGCCGACCGCAGATATATCAGGGGCGCTTTGCTCTGTCTCATTCAGCAGGAAGGGCACGAACCGTTGGAGAGAACTCTGCTTGAAGAGCACCAGTGGGGCCTGGCACATAGTAAGCACTCAAGAAATACATGTGGAATGAACAAATGAAAGTTACCGCTGGACTTTCCCAAGTGAAAAGAGAACATATTAGAAATGGGGCCTTAGGGTTTCTCTAGCTAGTCCAGTCTCCCCTTCTACAGACATGGAAAGGGACGCTCAGAGAGGCAAAGTCATGTTCTCAATGACATGGTACGTGTTATGAGTCAAATTGTGTCCCCTCCCCCAAAAAGGTCACATACAGAAATCCTAACCCCCGGTTCCTCAGTGTGACCTCATTTGGGTCTTTACAGAGGTAATCAAGTTAAAATGAAGTCATTAGGGTGGACCCTCGTCCAATATGACGAGTGCCCTATTAAAGAATATCTGGACACAAACACACAGGAAGAACACACCATGTAAAGATAAAGTCAGAGATTGGCTTCTCCAAGCCAAAGATCTCCAAAGATTGCCAGCAAGCCACCAGAAGCTAGGAGAAGAACGTGGAACAGATCCTCTCTCACAGCCTTTAGAGAAAACCAACCTTGCCGACAACCTTGATCTCAGACTTTCAGTCTCCAGAACCGTGAGATGATACACTTCTGTTGCTTACGCCACTCAGTTTGTGATCCTGTTACAATAGCCGTTAGCAAGGGAATACAGTGCTCTCTCTGCTACAGATCAATAGTTCTGAAGAAAATGAGAGGCCATTTCTGCTGACTTCTAAAGGGCAAGCCTAATATCATGCTTCTTTACAAGATAATCAGAAGGTCAGTGAATTATAGGCTAGGGATTTGATTATTCATTCATGTGACTAGTATTTCCTGAGCATACACAAAGTGCCACCATAAGCGCAGCTCTGTCCCTGCACTTGGGGGGCACACATGTGAGCCACAGAAGGACTACCACCAGGCAACTGAAACACAGCACAGTCTGGCTCAGAGGACTCCAAGCAGCCAGGCAAAACTTTCTCACTCTGTCTGGCAGAGTCAAGGAGGAGGTCACTGAGAACATGACATTTGAAAAGGTCTTAAGTGAGGAGTTTCCCAAGCAGAAAAGGTGGATTGGGGCATTCTGAAAAACCAAACCACATAAGCAAAACTCTGGAGTCCCCACAGCATGGTTAGAGGGAGGGTACGGTAAGAAGGGGCTCCTGCATGAAAGGGGGCAGAGGAGGGTGCGCGTCACATCACAAAGGGCTGAGCGTGAGTCGTCATCTTGTGTGCAGAGAACCCGATGCAATCACATCAGTTTTCAGGGTGTTCACTCTACGGAGAGAGTCTAGAGGCCAGGAGAGCCAACAGCAAGATGCTCTTGCCACTGTCCTGGGTGACAGCTAAAATGCAGAGGGGACAAATGGATCCCCAGGCCATTCCTGAGGCCAAATTAGCAGACTGTGTTGACCCAGTCTCCACAGGATGCAAGCTGCCAACAGGAGGTGACGCTGGCCTAGGAAAGACAGTGCCCAGTGTCTTCTTCCTACCTTCAGGGAAGGAAAAGGTGCCCACCGGTTCTCAGATATCACACATTTCTTACTGACTCAAGGAAGAAAGTCATAAGGAAAACTTCCAGAAAAGAGGAGCCCACTGAGGGCAAAAGGTAATGTGGGTGCTGTTTCCCTTCAAAGCTCATGTACACCTAGCTAAATCTGCCTCAACTATGGCAGGTGGTGGTCTACCAGGGCTCTCTGCCACACCAAAGGCACTCCACATCAACCGACCCTGTTAGTCCATGATCTCACACAAGGAGGCAACCCCATGCCTGCAGAAAGAAGTAGAGATGTCAGAACGCCAAGCATGACTCCACGAGGGAGTCACGGGGGACTCCTCCCAGTCAACATCCCACTCTGTCCTGGAGCTCAGAACACTGGATTCAGCCTTCTGGCCTAGTTGGGCTCTACAGCCTTCCATTAGCGGCTTGCCTAACTCACACTTAAAATCCTCCAGCAATGGGAAAGCCTGGCTCTCACAGTTGCCAGTCTTTAGAGAGCTGTGACTATTTTCCTTATACTGAGCCCATGACACCTCCCTGATTTACCTCTCAGTGCCCCATCTGAACTCCCTTTGAGCATCCAAAGGTAGCACTCATGCCCCAGCCCCTCTTCTCCTGGTTAAAGCCATCCAGTGACTGAAGCCTCTCCCCCACAGAGGGCCTTTACACCCACCCGCACTCTGTTCATGCTCCTCTGAACTCAGGCCAAGGCCAGATCACTTCCAGTTTGTCGCTTGAGGTTTTGACATTGGAAGGAATCTTATTTCAAAGATTTCTCCTTACTTCTCTAGCATCCAAAATCACAATTACCTCTTCAGCATGTCACCATACCTCTGTGCATTCCAAAGACATCTCTGGTCTTTTAAGATAAAATGAAAAAAGGATGCAGAGTAGAAGACAGATGAAGCCATTGGGAAAAAGGAAAGTTGGGGTATATGTGTGGAAAAAGCAAAATAAGGGTGGTGAATGGGGCTGGTGGGTAGCGATGACCCCCTTTTTCTCTGCTCTGATTCTTCTGAGTGCATACCCAGGCAGGTCACTGTCCTTCTCTGGGAAGTCTGAGAAACAGTAAATTTAAGCATGGTGCTAGGGTGGCCATAACTGGGAGTTCAGTTCTTTCATACAGAGATTCGCTTTGTTTAGCAGAAGGACACTGCATAGTCTGAATTCTGGGGGTAAATATCCCCAGGAGGTGTGCAAGACGATCCAATAAGGTGAGGGTGGATATATTAGAATTTTTTTTCTGATTTATCTCATACTTTAAAATTTCTGATGTTTGCATGTGCTAAATTATATGTTATATAATTTATAAGTAAATAAATAATGCATGCATTAGAGATGCCTGCTCAATACATTTTTACTGAGACACTTGCATAATCAAAAAGGTTTAAAGAATTCTGCTCAGGATGGCAGTCACTGAGCCCACAGATGCCTTCTACTGGCTTCGGGGTGGACAGAGAAGAGTATGGCTACTCATAGCAAAGCATCTGCACTATTGTAAAAACAAGTCATTCTGCACAGGACCCACTGATTCTTGATAGATACATTATTAAGAGGGCATTATTTAAGCTGCATTAATAGTAGTAGCATATCTAGAATGAGGGAGGGGGACAGTCACATTTAACCTTACTTGTCCAGACTACACATGGAGGATTGTGTCCCATGCTGGGGGTTACATTTTATTTTTATTATTTGGGTAGGGGGCAGAGGGAGGGAGAGAGAGAGAGAATCTTAAGCAGGCTCCATGCCTGGTGTGGAGCTCGATGCGGGGCTCGATCTCACAACCCTGAGATCATGACCTGAGCCGAAATCAATAGTGGGATGTTCAACCGACTGAGCCACTCAGGCACCCCTGAAAGTTATATTTTTAAAAAATAACTCCAAAATTAGAGTCCTGTCAAAGAACAGTGACAAAATATGTCAAGAACACTTGAAACCATGTCATCTGGATGAACTGGATGGAAATCATGTCACTGGATAGAACTGTGGGTGTCCAGCCTGGTTGGAATATGGGGTACCTGAGAGCTGGCCTCATATTTCTAAAGAGCTGTGCAGGGAAGTGAAAATAGACATAGTCTATGTGACACAAGAGTTAAAGCCAACGGGTAGAATTACAGGTAAGAAATGTTGGGTGCAATCTATAGAAGAACTTTCTGTCATTGCTGCCCCAAGAGAGTGAGCTCCCTGTTACTAGAGATATGCAAACAGACACAAGGTGACTACTTATTGAAGATGTTACAGAGCAGACTCAATCTTCAGATTGGGGGAGGGGGGGTCATCTGAAACACAGGTTTCTAACAAAGTCAGTGCATGGACAACTGGTGGTCCATAGGGTGATTTTAGGTGGTACATGAACAGGTATTTTTTATTTTAATAGTTATAAGGTGATCTCACAGATATCTTTGCTTTAGATGAGGTTGGATTTACTTAAGTCAGTCAATTAATGTAAAGAAATCCATCAAGTAAAATCCAGTGGAGGGGACATGAAGACATGGCAAAATTCTTGAATGACTAAAGACAAGAAAGCAATGTGGATGACTAGAAGACTAAGAAAGCTCATCCCTGCCTCAAGATTCTCGGATGTTCCATACTCCCCCTCCAACCAGGGATCACTTGTGATTTCTGCCTTTCTCCTTCCAGCAAAGTGCAGGCCCCAAGGCTGGAGTCGCCAGAGCCCTTGTGTTCACCTGGCCTCCCACAACATCCAGTCTTGGCAACCCTTCCCTTCCTCCTCCCCAGCCAAATAAACCTGTCCTGGATCCTGAACAACCTGCTTTCCTGTTACGAGACTAGATGAAATTGATAAATGGGCCCCCCACTTATACCTGGGCTACCCCTCCCCACCTCCATCTCAGGGAATACAGGTTTATTTGAGCAATGGGCTCCTATAGGGTGTATTTGAATCCTGAGAGGAAACTCCAGAGTCAAGGAGGGTAATCATTAAGAGAGCTTTGAGGGAAATGATGTTTTAGGCAGAAAGGGCTTTAGGATCCCTGATACTAGAGATATTATGCTGTCCCAATTATGCTATTGGATAATTGCTATTGGATAATTATGCTATTCCAATTATGCTATTGGATAATTGCTATTGGATAACCCCCCATTATGCTATTCCAATCACATTAGAATCTTGCATTCAGCTCTTCACAGTTAACAAAGCATTTCCCACATCTATTCTTCATCTGATCCTTACAACAGTCTGGTGAGGTAGGGATTATAGTGATTATCCCCATTTGGGGACAAGGAAATTGAGGCTCAGGGAGGTTGCTTAAGTTGCTCAAGGCGACACAGCTTTCAACCCCACACCCAAATCCTCCTACGCCAAATCCCAAGCTCAAACCACTATACCACACTGCCCTCCGGTGTCCCGGAAGAGGGATTCTAGGCCAACTACATAAGCAGCAAGAGCAGTTGCCATCCTTACATTCTCAAGAAACAAGGGCTCATTTTCATTTGTGGACTGTCTGGATTGTGATGTGGGTGGTTAGCCTAGGAATGGTTCTGGCATAGCTCACTTCTGCCCCTCAAAGAGCCAAGCAATTTCCTCATCGGCTTAATACACATGACTGACACCTACCTGTCTCCTAGGATGGTTCTAAATGGAATAACGTCAGTGAAAGGGTCTGGTATACAGTAGGGGCTCAATAATTGCACACTGGGTCTGTTGGCACTCCTTCTCTACCTGAGATCCTGGTTTTAAAAAAAAAAAAAAAGGCAGTCTGAAACTAGCAAAACCTATAAACTAAAGTGGAACCGAAGCCCCAGATTTCCAGATCACACGTTTCCAATCAAACTAAATGCATGCCTCTTCTTGTTTGGCCTGCAGGAATTTTATAAAATGAATCATTTCAGCAAAACGCATCTTCATATTAGGGAGGGCAGAAACCCAGGAGTTTGGAGGGAAAGGCAATAAAATGAATTCTATTAAATTCCACTGACTTGGTGCACAGGGCGCCGTAAGCACGTTTTTACCACGTATCCTGGATTTTCCAAGATGGTCCTCATTTCAGATGCTCTGGGCCTTGGCTCAGACCACGTGGTGCACACCGCGCCAGGCCACATGACTCAATTTTGGGTTAGGAAAAGATGGTCAGTGTCAGGGAATGCCAGGCTGCAGCCCTGTGAGTGCTCACGGTCTAGGAGAGAAGGCGATGGGGAAGGAAGGGACGAGTGTGTGGAATGACACGGTGGAGGAGGGGACTGAGGGATGCCAGCAAGTCAAGAGTGCACCTTAGAAGTCAGAGAAGGTTTCACAAGGAAGAGGCATTCCACTTGGATCCTCAAAGCTGACTAGGAGTTCCCCCGTGGAGAAGAGTGTGTAAAATGCTGCCATCTGTGACCCACTCTGCCTGCAATCCCTCACCGGCCGGCCGAAAACCTTATCTGACTCTAGTGGCGCACACATTTCCCACCCAGTCCCTCCCATCACCCACGTCCCTTTCTTCCCGATCCCCATCCAGCCCATGTCTCCTTCCTCCTCCGCATCTTCCTTTCACCATGAATCATGAGGCCCACTCAGACCTTCCTTGCCTCCGAAAGACTCAGAATGGCTTATTTATCTGAGTCTCTTCCTCTACCCCCAGGCCTCTGTCCTCATAGGACAGCAAAGTGAGGAAAATGCCAGACCCAAAAGAGGACAGTGTGGAGGTGCTACTGGCTCGTGACTCATGATTCAACAGAGATGAGTGAGAGGCTGTGGTGGGTGTGGGAGCAGCAAAGACACAAAGAGAAGGGGAAGGATTAATTGAACCAAGCCAAGCTCAACCTTAAAGATCCTGGTTTGGTTTGTTCCCAAAATAGGGTTGAGCTTATGGCTGGTTCTTACTTGTTAGTAACCAGTTCACCCATCCCTTCTCTTAAGTCCTCGTTCATTAATCTTCTTAAAGAAAGCAACTTGACTCTGTTGGGTTTACTGGCTGTGTGTCAAAAACCTGTTCTTCCACTAAGAGATTTCAGAGGTGAAGTACGCATATAGAAATCTTCAGAAAACTTCCATATAGTAGGAACATCATTCTCCTGACCCAGCGTTGTGAGCTACATACTGGTGAAGATCCATGTGCTTAAGCACCAAGAAGCTGCCTTTACTTACTCATTCGCTCACTCATTCATTTAAATTCATTCCTTTAAAAATATGTATTGACTGTGATCCAGACATGAACTAGGTATCGTGAACATGAGCAACAATGAACAAATCAGGTGTGGTCTCTGTCCTCACAGAAGGATGAGGAAGCTAGACATACGAATAACTGCAACATATTGTAATCAGTGGTGTAATAGAGACCCTAAGAGCATACTTTGGGAATTACCAAAGGGATTAAAGATATTTTCAAAGAGAAAGTAACACTTGCGGTCTCTTTGACGTCAAAGGACTGTGTCCTACTCATCACTGTGCCCCCTAGGCACAGCACAGGGTTTTGCTCATCAGAGGTGCTCAGACACATGTGCCAAGTAAATAATCAAGATCTCAAAGAATGAGTAGGAGTCACTAGACAAAAAAGAGAAAGGAGGTACAGTAGGGAGAGCGGGCACTATGATGAAAAGGCTCACTGCACGGGCCTCTGCGGGAAGGGCAAGGATTTCAGTATGGATGTGGCATTGCTAACAGCAAAAGATGAGGCTGGAAAAGGAAGCTGGGCTCAAATTGGGAAATGCTCAGTATGCCATGCAAAGAAGCTGGAACTTCATCCTGGGAACAGAGGGTGCGTTTATTAGTGTGGGCTTGCCATGGGTAGACCCATGTGGACATACTTTCTCAATTAAAAACATTGTGTCTTGGACATCAGTAAATTGGAGGCTTTTTTTTTTTTTTTAATAGCAAAGGCGTTCATTTGGTAGCTGTGGTGTAGCCCAGCAAGTGAACACCTAAGGATTTCAATCCAAGTCTGGCCAAGTATGTGCCCGATCTCTCTTACCCAGAGGCCCCCTTCACGCTGAGGGTCCAAATCCTCCACCTTAACCTTCAGGTGGCATCAGCAGTGTCCCTGCTGACCAGCTGCTGCTCCTGTGAATCAGAGCGGGCAGGAGAGGTAGAGAGCAAGAACCAGAGGGCACATGGACACCCCCAAGCACCAAAAAGAGCCCCAGTACACTGAGGCATTAAGTACAAATCAGCATTCTCTAATGCTTCACCCATAAAAAAAAAAAAATACAAGGTTGCTCAGTTTTCTTTTTCTCTTTTAACTTTTTTCTTTTTAGACAACACTCGTGTGTGTGTGTGTGTGTGTGTGTGTGTGTGTGTGTGTGTGTGTGTGTGTGTAGCCATCAGAAAACCCGGGGACCATCCTAGCTCTCCAACCCACTATGAGACATCGATCAATTCACTTAAAGTCTGTGACTCTAAGTGACATCATCTATGAATGCGAATAATGCGCTCACACAGCTACTGTGGGGACTAACAGACAGGAGGTCTCTAAAGCCCCTGTCAAAGGGTCTGGTGCTTAGGACACACCCCACGAGACACCTGCCACCCCTCTTGGGCTCCCCACCCCTCCTGGTAGAGCAGCACATCACATGCCAGGTTTACAGTGCTCAGTTTTGCCTCCCTCGTAACTTCAGGTTGCAGGTACCCCCAAAAGGAAAACCTCACTGCTGTTTGCTTTACCAGACAGTGATGTGTCATTTCCTAGTGACTAGGAACCAGTAAATCAATAACCAGGAAATTGATATACATCAAGTCTGTGCTCTTTAGCTGGGTTCACAGGGCCACTGTATGCTTCCTCTGCCCCTTGAACCAGCACCAGCTCCCCCCTCCCCCAGCCCCACAGTTACGTACCTACGGCCTGTAGACACCGCACGTACACCAGCGCCCTGCCATTCCTTGCACTGTGCTCTCACCCAGGAACGCCCTTCCCACATTGCCTCTGCCAGACTGATTCCTCAGCGTTCAAGTCTCGGCTCAGGGGCCATATCCTCTAGGAAGCCCTGCGTGAGCTCCTCTGTCAGAACGAGCACCCCTTCCCCATGCTCCTTTCACACCTTGTGCCCGCTACCTCATCATCCACCTCATCACACTGAACATCTCTGGTTGTGAGTCTGTCATCCCAAAGAGCTTCCAAGACCCTCAAAAACAGGAGCCATGACTTAGGCTTCATTTTATCCAGTGTCTCTCATAGAAATGGGGACAAAGTGTGCATTGAGCAGAGAGTCTTTGAAAGGAGCTAACGATGAGCATAAAAGGAATCTTGGACCACTGTTTCCATGAGTACCCTGTCAACAAACCTCTGGTTTCCAAAGGTGACTCCCCCGCCTCCCCCAGTGAACCATATCTCCCTATATTGTGCCTTTGCAGAGTCCTTTCCCCTTGAATCTGGGCTGGCCTCGGGGCTCCCATTGGACCAGCAGAATGCAGAGACAGTACCTCTGCCTGACTTCCAAGGCTAGGTCATAAGAAGCCTGGCAACTTCCACCTGGATTTCCTGCAATACAGTGGTTCTCAGCCCAAGGCGATTTTGCTTCCCAGATGACATTTGGCAATGTCTGAAGACATTTTTTAGTTGTCACAAATTGGCAGGGGAAGAGGGGTTGCTACTAGCATCTAATGGATAGAGGCCAGGAATGTTGCTAAACGTCCTACAGTGCACAGAGAACCCCCCACGACAGAATGGCCCAGAATGTTACTAGTGCCGAGTTGAGAAACCCTGCTCTAAGGGAAGCCAGATGCCACATAAGAAGTCCTGTTCCCCTCAGACTGCCATGCTAGAAAGAAGTCCCAGCTAGTCATGTGGAGAGCCAGCTGGATAGCCTCTAACTATGCCAGCCATGCAGCTGAACGTTTTAGACAAATTCCCTGACAGTTGCTCGGATCCTACCAGTCGGGACAGTAGGAATCCTGTAACGCTTTGTAAATGCAGAGCTGAGGCCATTTTCATTTTACTGGGAACATTCTCCCTCGGAAAAGGGGGGACAGGAAAGTCAGGCTGCTGCTGCTCTGTGCCCACATGACAGGCCTCCGGGACAGCACTGACCACGGTGAGGCAGTTCTGCCAGAGAAACAGGAGTGCGCTCTGGCAGAGAATTAGAGTCAGCACAAGCAGAGATCTGTGGCTAGTGTCAGGACACACTGCGGAATCCTTGGCTTCCGAACCATACTAATTTACCACCCAATTCAATTCAACTCAGCAAGCATTTGTTGAACACCTGCCAGGTATAGAAATGAGCTTACTCCCGTTGGAAGATTCAGAGATAAGATGATCTAATTCCCGCACAAAGGGGTTAATATTTTAGTCAGAGGGACTAACATATCAACAGCAAGCTATAAAACAAAATGACCAAATGAAATCAATGCTCAAGCAAGACGCAAGCAGGTGAAAGAACGGTGGGTTTACACTACTATGTTAATGAAGGGACACTCATTCACCCTACCATTTGCCAAGCACCCATTATATTCTAGGCACAACACCGCAACCAAAAGCCAACAGTCAGAGGTTTATGACCCAATGTAAATTTATCATTCACACCTTCAGAACAGTATGTTGTCCTGGTCATTTAGTAAATACATAACTGGCGAAAGAGTGACACACTCCAAAAATTCACAAGTGACAGGTTGATTTTAGTCTATATATTGAGACTCTAAATCTGAGAACGACTCACAAATCTCATACTATCTGCTATACTTTATTTTTTTTTAAAGATTTTATTTATTTATTTGAGAGAGAGAGAATGAGAGATAGAGAGCACGAGAGGGAAGAGGGTCAGAGGGAGAAGCAGACTCCCCGCTGAGCAGGGAGTCCGATGCGGGACTTGATCCCGGGACTCCAGGATCATGACCTGAGCCGAAGGCAGTCGCTTAACCAACTGAGCCACCCAGGCGCCCCTATCTGCTATATTTTAAAGATTAAGAATAATAATCTTTCTGGGAAAGTGGGGGGGGGGGGGAACCAGTATTTGAAATTTTTCATTTCTCATCTGTGTTCCTCATCTTCCAAAATGTGTGATTCTAAACAAGATGCTCAAGGCCACACTTTCGAAATGGAAGATGGGCTCCCCTTCAGAAACTTGATGGGCACCGAAAGGGAGGAGAATAATGTCAGTTCGGATGGGCCGTGTCATACAACGATGACAAACCCTCACTGGCTAGTAACAACAGCATTTATTTCTTATTTACCCAGCCTGTCCAGCCCAGTCCAGTAGAAGAGCTTGGCTCATCAGTCACATGGTGACCCAGCTAGCTGATGGAGGCTTCCTGGTAGCCCATGCTTCTACCTCTCCACAGCAAAACAATGTGGCCAACTGCAAACTGGTCAGAACTGATCCACTTCCCTTGGTCAGGCTAGTCACACGGTCAGTCACACCTGACATCAGGCAGACGGGGACATGCAGTCCTATTATACGCCTTGAAAGAAGAAGGGACATAAATACTTGATGAGCAGCACTAATAGCTATCTAAGGAGTCATAAATTCAGAGAAGCACCTTCCCAGAACATCAGTCCTACTTAAAGGCTGATAATTCAAAACACTGACTGAACAATAAAACAAACATAGATATGTAACGGGCTGACGTTCAAGACATGTATAGATTTTTAAGTTAAAGTACAAAATTTGAGGGTGCCTGGGTGGCTCAGTTATTATGCGTCTGCCTTCGGCTCAGGTTATGATCCCGGGATCCTGGGATCGAGCCCCGCATCGGGCTCCCTGCTCTGTGGGAAGCCTGCTTCTCCCTCTCCCACTCTCCCTGCTTGTGTTCCCTCTCTTTTTGTCTCTCTCTGTCAAATAGATAAATATTTAAAAAAAAAATAAATAATAAAAATAAAATAAAGCACAAAATTTGGAAAAGAATTTGGGCTTCTGGATTCCAAAGATAAAATCTCCAAATTCCCCTCAGTCACTATACTTGGTTATTTTTAGTGGTCCCGTTAAAAAATTCAGAAGCACTAGTTGAGGATAAATATTCCATTTGAAGGAAATGGAAGAAATAGATGCTTTGGAGCACTCAAGATAGGCAGTGGATAACGTTCTAGATTTCCTGACAGTTTAGGCAGAAAGAAAACATAGTAACATCACTCATTTTTTGTCAACAGAAAACAGACATATCCGCAGGCAGAGGTAGGTGCCTCTCTGGGGAGTGCACTATATGGGTAATGAAGGCATCTCCAACTCTCATTTGTAAAAGAACGAAATGCTATCCTTGCATCAACTGCTAAGAACTAAAGGAATCATGTCAAAGATGGGTCAGTAAAAGTCAGTTGCTCTCTGTAGATCACATTTGATTCAGAGGTAGGCTTGGGGGGGTGGATCTCGAAAGATTGGTAATAGCTACACACACGGAGTGCTTATAATGTGCCCTGCTTTAAGCCACTATGTGTAATAGCTAATTAAATCCTCAAAAATACCCTATGCAGTAGGTATTATTATCCCCATTTTACAGGTAAGGAAACTGAGGCACAAAGACATTAACATGCCCAAAGTCACAGAGCTTAGAAATGGTGGAACCGGATTCTAACCCAGGCAGCCTGACTTCAAACCCTCACTCTTTCTTACACATCATAAGACTCCACCTCAACTGATTGACTGTGGCCCACTGGACATCTTCTGTAGTCAATGAGCTCTGGACAAGCTCTGGAACTCACTCAGCTCCTTATTAGGTCACCCAAGTGGGAACGGGGCAGACAGGTTGTGCTCTCAGTTACAGGACAGTCAGGGGGCCTTCCTTCCTGATGGAAAGCCCCGCCTCCACCAAGGACACTTCTAGACCAGATTCCACTCCTGCCCTGACCCGAAGCAGTCCAAGTCACGCCTAGCATGGACCTCCAAGGCCAATATGAGTTTTCTGGAGGGAGACTGATGTTTTCTCAGGCTTACTTCCCAGTGATTGATGGAGACCCCAAAGCTCCCACACTACATTAAATGGAAGGGATGACCTCAGCATGGAAACATTTTAGAGGATATAATACCAGCTACCCACCCTTTCCGTTAGAGAACTACCGAAAGTGAACTGAAGAGAGCCCTAGGAATGCTTACTTTGAAAAGAAGGCGGAAAAAAAACAACAACAAAAAAACACTTTTTTTAATTGGAGCTCTTGGAAGAGACTAGCTTCAGATTATTTTGCTTTTACGTGGGACACACTGACCAAGCATCTAGTGTGTGCCAGGTCTGTGCTATACAACGTCCCCACTACCATCACCACCACCATCGTCCCTGCCCCCAGAATGCTCCAGAACTACGCCAGACTCTGTGCTTGCCACAAGTAATTTGGGTCTATTCAATCCGAAGCTGACAGTCAGCCCACACGGTTGAACAAACCGTAACAGGGATCGTGGTGACCAGGGGTGCTAGGTTAGAAAAGACCCAGCGAGATGTGTAAAGCGAGCGTGGGCCCTTCCAGAGGCAGGCAGCATATCTGTAAGGGCCCTGGAAAGAGCACCACGTGTGGAAACAGCGAATCTGAGCCAGGATGACACACTCAGCGGCACACGCTCTGTCCAAAGGCATCCCCATTCCATATTGTCTTGCTCAACTAACAACAGGCAGCCCAAACAGAACATGTGTTGAGGCAGAGCTGGTCTGTGAGCTGCCCACTGGTGACCTCTGTGCCACGTGAGGCGCCAGCACTTAGGGCTACAGGGGGGCTGGCCGTGGAGCTTCTCTGAAGTTAGACTTCCTTATCACTCGATGAAGAGAAATAATTTGTTTCGAAGGGGTTATCTGGAGAACTCAATAATGGTAGTAAAGTTCCTCATATCCACTCAATTTTGAGCTCCTTGAAGGTAGTGACTTTTCCACCATTCACTTGTGACATTAGTTCTGGCACGTTGTAGGTGACTGCCTCAATTTTGTATGAATGAAATGCATGCCTGTTGTGTGCCAAACATTGCCTTAGATGCTCTACAACAATCTCATTAAAAACGAAGGGGTTCAAACGCAATCCTGTTGGTCACATACCCATGTCTTCCAAGGTCATTCCTTGTCTCTTTTTCATCATGCGTGCAGCCAGTTCTTTGTAGGCAGGAATTGGCTAAAAGGGCAATGGGGCTGGGATCACGGCTTATTTTAATTAGCTTTTCTGCCCTTGTACCAATTTCATTACTAGCCTCGCTCACTTATCCATTTATTCGCTCAGATTCTCTGAGCCCTTACTTTGTGCTGTGCCTCATGCTGAGCCAGGGGACAAGGAGGCAGTACCCTCAATCCTGCCCTCCAGGAGCTCACCTTCTAGATGCTGCATTTGTAATACTCTGGACAAGAACACTGCAGCCCTACACCAGGCCTCCAAATTACAGCAATGTTCTAAGGAGCAGCTGTGGCTTTATTTTTTATTTCCTCAGCACACCCGTCTCTCTACATTTAGTTGATATGCTCTAAAGAACAGGCTCTGACACCTGGGGGTATGTTTTTGAGAAATGTGTGGACCATATGCATACCTAACATGCAACAGGGCCACAGAGAAATTGGTACAATGCGGCTTGGCACCAGCCAGTTTTTGGTTTTTTTTTTTTAATTCCTTAACATCTTGCCTACAAATTGCATCCTCAAGCACTTCAGAGAGTTGAATAACCCCCAAATGCTTATAGCTTATTTCATTATGCTTTATTTGGGGCTTTAAAGGAGGGGGGACCAGAGAATGTCAGGAACAGTTTAGCAGCATCAGGGCTGATTAGGTTGAAGAGCATTTAAAGAAATTTATTTCTGTATTCCTTTTGTTACCAAGATCATGTGTTTCGCTGAAAGCAATCTTGTGATTGCCTCACAAGTATGCTTCCTAATCTCTCATGAGCCCATTAGCCATTGCTTGGCTGCCTTTTATTAATTTTTTAAAAAGAAAAAGGGGCAGGGGGCAAGGGACAGGACCAGAGAGCACTGTTAGGGCAGCAACCAGAGTGAAACAGGCCATGTTCTGGGAATGGGGAAATCCAGCTTCTAGGCCCCTCTATTGCTTCGAATGCTGTGTGGGCTCAAGCTACCCACTGCACTCCTCTGGGCTTTAGTTACCTCCTTTGTCTGAATGCAAAAGAAGTGATGAAGTCCATCTCTATGGGGCTGTGCTGCTTACAAACCCTGCTCTATGCACTGTCTCAGGTGCATCAAGTCAGGCCTGGCATGGAATCCCTACTCAAACCTGTGAGCTGTGTGGCCTTAGACAAGTTAACTAACCTCTCTGAACTTGTTTCCTTGTAAACTAGGGAAAGAAACAAATTAAACAGGGGATCCAAGATTTCTCTTTAAAAAGTTATATAAACATTTAGACTCAACTCTCCATTGGCCCCACCTCCCTCTCCATTACCTTCACCAATATTTCCCCTAGCTACCCCAAATGAAAAAATGCATGATGCATGTAAACACAGTGTTATGATATGCAAGGGCAGCTTCCAGACAGGTCTCTTAGCATCTACTTCCAGTCCAATTGCTTTTTTTTAATTCCTCCTATATAGCAACTGCCCCTTTGAGTTATGCAAATGTTGTCATAAATCCTCCTCCTCCTCCTCATCATGGTCATCCACTGAATGAGGCACCCAGTTACTCTGGTTCTCATGACTTAGTGATTTCAAGACATCTTTCAATAATAACCACAGGGAGGTTCTAACCCAGGTGGGCTGTAATAGGACACAGTATTCCAATAAATAGCGAACACTGACACAGTAATTTACAAGAACTTTCACATGCATTCATTATCCCACTTGTAACAGCCCTATGTTATGTTTTATTTTGTTATGCCCATTTTACAGATAATGGAACAAGTTCAGAAAGATAAAGTGACTTACTCCAAGTCACACAGGTATAAGGAATAGATTGCAAATGGGAGCCTAGGTTTTTAGATTCTGTATCTGGTAACTTTCCACTTCTCCACTCTTCCTCTGGTCATATTGCAAAGGCACCGGCCCTAGCTCTCATTCCAACAGCCACCCTCACTTGAAGTGGGGGATCCCGCATGACTAGCACTTTGCTTCCCTTCCCAGGAAAAGTAAGAGATGGAAGGAAGTGGGATGGTTCTAGCTAGAAGTTTTCTGCATACCCTTCCCCCTTAATTTTTTTTTTCCTCGTGACCACTTCAAACAGCTTTTTGGCCTACACTGGCAGAATGGCCCTAACATTTATACACATGAAAGCTTTTTGCTTCCTACTTGTTTAAGAGGTGTGTTTCTCTTTAGACCAACTTCTAAAGCTAGGCCCAAGGCCATTTACCCTTCGCTGTCAGACACAGGATTCATCCGCACTTCTCACTTTCCAAAGCTCAACTGCCACTACCTGGGCAAATACGCATAAACCCTCATCCATGTTTTATATATTGCTATCAGGAACCAAAATTGCTATTAAGATCACTGGAATGGCCGTTGTACACAAGGAAAGGAAGCATCCAATTTATTGAGCCCATCCCATGTGCCAGCCCCTGTAAGAGGTCATCAGTCCTCACAACATAAGAGAAAGAGACCATTACCCCATTTTACAGATAAGGAGAATCACTCAGAGAAGCGGGCCCAGAGTCCCACAGGAAGAGGAGCACAGAATTAGACGCCAAACTTGGTTGAGTCCAAAGCCTAAGCTTTGAGCTGCAACACAGGCGTGTGCACCAGCTATGTGTCTCCCCCAAAGGCATCTCCATTTTTAGCTGGTTATCCCTAAGGGTGGAAGGAAGCATTCCGTTCCCTGGTAAAGGCAGTTTAGGTAAGTTAAGAATTGGGGAGGGGAAAAGGTGAGAGAGGTCAAGGAAACCACAGAAATCTCACTAGACCAAGCCACAAATACCATGGGGAAGGTAGAGTAGAGGTTCCGCTGAAGAAGAGAGTGAAGGCGTCAGCAATGGTCCTCTCCAGCCCCGCTGAGCAGCAGAGTCACCACTCCTACCGCAGCTCCGGCTGCTGGGCCGAAGTAGGGGGCAGTGGCCAGCAAGCCCCATCCCTCTAGACTTGCCCAGGCTCAGCCCTCCTTTCCACTACCTTGACTATAAAACGCATGGTCTTCCCCCTCCCTGCCCAGCCTTCCAAAGGCATGTGTCACAGATGTTGATTTAGTTGGTCTTTATGAATGTTCTGATCCACGGAGATGCCCTGGAAAGCATCCCTTCTCCCTATGTCCCTTGTGCCTCTGAGAGATTACCTGATAATCTCTAATGAGACTCACGAGAAGATGCATCTCCTAGGAATGCCCCCTCTCAGTTTGTAAAAAGCATCACTGTTTTACTACATCTTGCAAAATATCAACACAGTAGTTTCTAAGCACCAACTCTGTTCCAGGCATTATGTTTTTAGGCACAATTTCATTGAAACCCTGTCATAAATGTACTATTAGTAGTGTCATTCCCCTTCTACAGACGAGATCAGGGAGCCTGAGAGAGACTGTGACCCGTCCAAGGTCATGCAGGGAATACAAAGATTCTACCTTGGGTCTCCCAGATCCAGTGTTCTGTCCAGTCGCCCCGTGCCATTCCTGGACTCGGCAAAGAGAAAAGGACCATGTTCAAAGAGCACTGAATCGTGCTGCAGGCTTATGTCAATGGTAATGATTGTATTGGTCTGGGCCATCTTCCCAGACGGGATTAAATGGACCAGAAATGTACAAGGAGAAAGGGCTGTGAGTAAAAGCTGGCAAGGGAGTCCGTGGAGGCTGGGAGAGCTGGCTGACCATGTAAGAGGTCTGACCCTGAGCGGAGGAGATAGGGAAGGAAGGCAAGAAGGAAAGCTGGGTAGAAGTATCTCAGAATGCCACTCAGGCCTAAGAGAAGTTTGGCCACACCACTGGGGGTACTCCTCGGACCAAGTGGCCCATCAGAGAGTACCCCACTGCACAGGAACAGGCATTCTTCAGTATCTCTCCCAGGCTCCTCTGGTGCCAAGAGTAACTGTGGAAAGTGTGGCTTTGGCCTGAATGCAGTGACAGACTTCAGAGCAGCTGGGGGCTTGATTGGTCACACTCCCTATAGTCAGAGAGGTGCATTCTTAGAGCTGCCATGGTACTTTTGTACAGACTCAGGCAAAAACATTTAGAACTCTTTTGAAACACTTGTTTTGTTTGCAACCCCAGTTGAACATTCTGCAACCTTTTTTTCTAAACACAAAAATGGCCAATATAATTTCTAAAAAGCCTTTTTTAAGAGACATGGACTCAACATGGAAGAAAGTTCAGACATCCTATTTATGATGAAACTCAATTCTCACAAGAATATAGAATATATTCTGTGACAGACAGGTGCCTCCTTTCCCATCCTAACAAGCTCAAAGGAAGTATTCATGTTTCTGGTGCACCTGAAAGGCCAGCTCAGTGGGCAAAATTACAAAGGGCCGTTATAGCAGGCAGACCCTAAAGTGATCCCCAACTCCTGGTGTTCACACTCACGCATAATCCCCTCCCTGAGTGTTAGCAGGATCTGCAGCTTGCTTCTCACCAAAAGAATAGAGCAAAGGTGATAGGATGTCACTCCCACAACTACACTACCTTATATAAACTCTGTCTCCCCAGAGTCACTCTTGTCCTCCTGAAGAAGAAAGCTGCTATGTTGTAAACTTCCTATGGAGAGGGCCACATGGTAGGGAACCATAGGCAGCCCATAGAATTGAGGCCCTCATCTCCTACAGGCCACAAGGAAACTAATTCTGTCAACAACTTGATGATCTCGGAAGCAAATTCTTCTGCAGTTGGGACTCCAGATGAGAATTCAGCCCATCAAAAACCTTGCCTGCAGCTTTAGGAAACTCTGAACCAGCTAACCCAGGGCCAGACAGGTGACCCACATATATTGTGAGATAATAAATGTATGTTTTTTAAACCAGTAAATTTGTGGTAACTTGTTACACAGCAATGCCTAATACAGTCCTAAACATACTATAAGTTGAGCACTGTTCTAGACACAATTGTCCTATTAGCTCGATTAGGCCATAGACCCAGTCCTCGGTGGGGACAACAGGAAATGAACTGTTAAACAAACATGATGGTTTTACCTAAAGTACAATATAACTTACAAAATCTTATAATAGACTTATAAACAGATTTCCGAGCATGTGCAGCTACAGAAGCAATTATTTCTGCCCTAGGAAGCGAAAGAAAGCCTTATAAATACAACATCTGAACTTGGAAGTAAGTTCTAACACAGTGAAATCATTTCACATCCACAGAAAGTTCTACACTTTGGGTTAAAATGATAGCATCCTTGACACGATGGATGTTCTTCTTCTTCTTCTTTTTTTAATGTCCATTTAAATTCTAACCAAGAGAAATAGCTTCTCCATCATGGAAAAAATGCCATGATTAGGAATATTTTTATGTTGGACTTTCTCCTGTATACTTCCCTAGCTTAGCAAAAGACACACCTGTGATTCCCTCCCACACGGGGTGTGAAAGAACTGCTTGCGCACAAGACCCAGAGGAATAAAACAGCTGTTGACCACGTCACTGAGGAGGATTTCCCTCATCCAACTGTCAGTCTCCATGGCAACTGCCAGCCACAGCCTACAAACAGTTACCTCGATTGCATTACACATCCCTGCAGAACTCCCATGGAGGGCATCCTTGTTGATCTCTTGGTCACCATGGTTTCAGTTCCCACCATGATATTAGGTGTTCTCTAAGCATGTGTGTGCATGCATGTATATATATTAATGTGTGTAATGAAGCTTAGTGCATGCCGCCCTTTGCTTTTGGTGGAAGCCAAAACACGCTTGAGGAGTGACTGGTGTAATCTTTGTGATGAAAATGACATAGTAATCTTTGCCCCAGTAAAAGGTTTGTGGTTGCTCATAGGATCAGCCGAAAAATTCCTTCAGACTGACTGATGCGAATGCACTATGACTGAGTCTCCCTAGAGGAGAGTACATCTGCAGGCACTAAAACTACTTTTTAATTTTGGACTTGTTAGAAAATAACTCACAATTGATGGGTCATTTTAACTCAGGTTCCAAAGACAGTCAACTTTGGATTGGAAATTAGTGTGCATATTCATGATATTTGTTCTAAAGGACTAACATTTATAGTCTCAGCGGTGCCGCCACCTCATCCAGACTATCAGAAGCCTGAACAAAAGAGAGTCATCATTGGAATTATTTCTAAATGCTACATTTGTATTTCTATTCTGATGCTGAGGAATCTGCACCACTGTGATATGGGAACCATCAGTGCTTCTCAAACTTTAAGGTGAGTGTAAATCACCCTGAAGGTCTTGTGAAAATGCATTCTGGTTCAACGGGTGAAACTGGAGATTTGCTAGTTCTACCATGTCCCTAGGTAATGCTGGTGATGTTGCTCCATGGACCACTGCCGCAAGGCTGTCAGGAGTCCTCACTGTCACTGGAGCATATGAGGATTATAGTGAGGATTCTCAGTAATGACATCATTTGTGTGGAATGCCACACAGCACCTTACATGGAACAGATACTCAATAAATGTTGTTTCTCTTCTCTGCAAAGTGTTTCCATTCGCATTCACTCACTGGACTGTCACAACAACCTTGCCATGTAGTTGGGGCAGAATCTGGGTGTAATCCCCACATTAAGGATGAGGAAACTGAAGTTTTAGGGAGTTGAAATAATTTGCCCAAACTCACAGAGTTAATGAGACAGAGGCAGGAATTAAACCTTGGTCTTTTAAGCCCCAGTCGTGTGTTCTTTCCATCACACCATCCTGAGAGCCTACATGTCCATGTTAGGAATGTCACTTAATTGATTCAAGATGAAGACCATCTTATTATATTTTTGAAAGCTAGAAAAACCCTGAAATCAAAACCTGGCACAGACACTCCTCTCAAAAACTCTACAGACCAATCTCAAAAACATAGGAGCAAAACTCCTAAATAAAATATTATCAAATCAAATCCAGCCGTGCATTTGAAGAATAATACAGAATGACTAAGTAGAGCTTATTCCAGGAATGTAGGATAGTTTAATATGAAGAAATCTATTAACATAATTCATCACATCTATAGGTCAAAGGAGAAAAACCATATGATCATTGTAAAAAATGCCAAAAAGACATGTGATAAAATTCAGCAGTCATTCAAGGTTTAAAAAACAACAACAATGACAACTGGGAATTGAAACTTACTTTTTTAACATGAGAAAGGGTAACTATCTGAAAGCACCAGCCAGGAACCTACCTACTTAAATGGGAAATACTCAGGATAAGATAAAACTGCCAACCCCCACTCCTATTTTTAAACCTTGTTTTAGAAGTTTTAATCAATGCAATAAGACAGGAAAAATAAATAAGAGGTAGAAATAGTTGGAAGGAGAAAATCAGGTTATAATTACTTTCAGATGCTAAGATTTTCCTCCCAGAAAAATCAAGAGAATTTATTTTAGAACCACTAAAAACAGTTCAGAGGGATCGGCAATAACCAGTTTAAAAAAAAAAAAAAAAGGACTTTTAAAAAGTCTCAATCAAAATAAGGAACCAAAAATATTAAAATACCAACTAACAAACTTTAGTAGTATTCATTAAACTTCAGAATTTTATAATGAGGCATAGACAAAGATTCAAGTAAGTGGAGAGAAATTCCATACTCCTGAATGGGAAATCAGACTTTGTAAAGGTGGTAAGCCTTTACATTAATTGACAAACTTACTACTTTTTCAATCAAAATTACAATGGTATTCTTGGAACTTGGGAAAGTAATTTCTAATTCAGCTAGAAAAATAAAGGCATGAGAACCATCAAGAAAATATTGAAAAAGAAGAAGAATGTGGCTAAACTTGCTTTACCAGATTTTAAAATATACTATAAACCTACAATAAATAAAATACTGCTGTACAGGTGCCAGAAGAGAAAGATAGATCAAAGAAGTAGAGTAGAAAGTTCAGAAATGGTTCCAAGTATAACTATACAAGAATTTATTAAATGACAAAGATAGCATTTATGTTCCATGGGATATTTGGTTGAACTAATGGATTAACTATGTAAAAGTAAATTAAGTCACACTTTTACTTACATCAAAGTCCAAAATAAATTACAGTTGGACTCCAGAGTAAATGTTTTTAACTGAATCATAAAAGAAATAGAAAAATATATGCATATATTTTTTATGTATATATAGTCCTCAAACATAAGAACAAAGAAAACTTAAAGGGAAATACAGTTATATTGAATAATCTGAAAATAATTTTCATACTATAGAGGGGAAAAAAGCAAATGACACACTATGAAACTTAAAACATCTATGATAGGTAAGGAATTAATATCTTTAATACATTAAAGAGATTTTGTGACTCAATGATAAAAAGATTACTACATGATAAAAATGGGGAAACTATCTGGAGTCAGTTTCCAAAAGAAGAAATACAATTGACAAATATATGAACAAATGTTCAAATTTACTATTAATCAAAATCATTCAAATTAAAAGCTTAAGATGGGTTATGTTTCCCATAAAGTTAGCAAGGACTATAACTCACTGAGGGTGTTTGGATGCTGACACTCTTCTATACTGCTCAGAACACAAAATGGTACACACTCTCAGAAAGGCAAATAGCAATATATCTCAGAAATCTGAAAATGTGTGTACTCTTCAAGCAATGCTACCTGTACAGATTCATTACTCCCTCCCCCCCAAAAAAGTATAATATAGACACATGCACAAGACTATGTGCAGGAATATATTTTATAATGTTATTTATAATAGAAAATAATCAATGCTTTATAATAGGGAATTAAGTCAATTACAGTAAATCTATTCAATGGACTTTAATGAAGCCATTGATTCATTAAGCCAGTCTACTTAACGCCCTGAAAAAATGTTCAGAATATATTACTAAAGGAAAAAGCCAAGTATGAAACAGTACCCATTGTTTGACGGCATTTTTATAAAATATAGAAGCACAGAAAAAATGGAAATGCTTATAGCGATTATCTTAAAGTGACTGGATAATAGGTGATCTATTTTTTTTTCATTTGCTTTTCTGTATTTTACTATTTTGGCACATCAAGCATGAGTTGCTTTTGTAATAAGCACAAAAATTGTGTGTGCACGCATGTGCGTATTTTAATGAGGCAACTGGGAGCCAGTGTTTAATTTTGAGGAGTGGAGTGATGCAAGCTAAGTGAGGCTTAGGGAAATTTGTTTTCACTGCTGAGAGTGAGTTAGGTCAAAGACTGAGAACTTGAAAAGAAGGTGATGCACAGCTGAATTTGGCTGTCACAACTGCAGGGGAAGATCTTTTGGTCACAGTCTGGAGATGGGTACCAGGTTGGAACAAGTGAGATTCAGGAAGAATCTCAGGTGAATCCCCAGGGAAAAGTGATAGAGAAATAAAGATGTGGTCACCCAGGGGGAGAGGGGGTGCAGTGGGCCCTAAGGACAAAGGGCCGGTGATAGGAATGTGGCCACAGCAAAGTAGACGGGCACGGATGTAGAGTCAGGTCATCTTAACGAGGAGGTGGGTCCTGAGCATGAGGAAGTTCCAGGAAGAAGCTCTGCTGGGATAGAGGTCCAGGGTTCCTCTAAAACACTCCTCCCGTGTGAACACCGCATTACCGCTCACAGAGCTGCTCTCTCATCCGGTTCTCACAGGTGACCTGGAGCGACAGTCATGACCATCAGCACCGCCCCAGCTGTGCAGCCGAGAGAGCTGTCATGCTCTTCAGCAGTCACCCAGGCCTCGGGGAAATGGGAGAACCAAGCCTGGAACTCAGGCCTCCATCCACCTTCCAATCCACTACTCTTTCACATCATGCTGTTTTGCTCTAACTATGGGGAGTAGTAGAAATCACAGAAGCAGATGAAGTCGCTAAAAATAAATTTTTTTTAAAAAAAGTGGGAGGTGGACAAAGTAGGGCCCTAGAAGTTGGCAGGCCAAAGACGGTCTCGTTATACAAGTGAGTAAGAATGAAAAACACTTACTTGGGATTTACAATGGAGTAGGACTTATTAGGACTTAGGGTGGTAAGACTAGAAACTAGGAATGGGTTTATCCAATTCTTATTTCTGTCAAGATAGTCTAGATTATAATATGAAAGCAAAATACCCAGGATCTCAATGTCTTAGAACAATTAATTTTTCTTTCTGGCTCATAGTATAAGTCAATCACAGGACATCAGAAAAGCTCTCTGCTCGACAAAATCACTCAGAGAACCAAGCTCAGCAAGAAGCCAGCATCTTCTAGAACACTGGCCGTCATTGCTTTAGAAAGAAGAAAAAACACCGACAATTAAATGCTTTGAGAAGTGACACACATCACTCCCCGTCCCAATCCATTGGCCAGAAATGGCCACGTGCCCCATCCAGCCACGGGGCCAGGAATCTGGAGAACCACAAAGATGTGATGAGCAGCACTCATGAACCCCAGGCCTACAAAACATCTGTGCTCAACAACAGGAAAGGTGTCACAATTTATTGAGCTCAAGGGTATCCCAATGACGAACTTGACAAGTGGATGTAGGCAGAAATGTGAAAAGTCCATCTAAGAAAGGAATAAACCATTTATTGATTTCTAATAACAATACAAATTAGGAAAATCATTTGAAGGCTAAATGGCAACACTTAAAAAATTAATAATAATAATAATAATAATAATAAAGTCTTCGTTCTTCATCTTCCAGCACAGAAGTGAGAGAGGATATCAGAAGAGAATTGAGGGTCACAACACAAATCATTAACTGAGTTGTAATTAGCCAGTCAGTCAGTGTTCATTTTAAAAGCACCCATTGCATACAGAGCATTATTCTAAAACCCCACTCCCATCCTCAGCTCAGAGCCCTACATCAGTCCACTTCACACACGACAAACAGTTTCACTCCTGGATGTTGAGGAGCCAGACTCCTTCCTCTTCCCCAGGAGAAACTATTTGGAGCTCCTGGTAAACTCTTTGATATACTTGGCTTGGAGGGGCGGCAAGATGCACTCAGAAAATGATTAAATTCAAATCTGAACTTTGTGCAAGTTATTTAACTATGTAAACCGATGATAAGAACGGCCCCTGCTCACGAGGCTGCTGTAATGAGGTGAGGTGTGAAAAAGCCTAACACTTAGTAGGTATTCAATAAATGGTCTTTTCCTTGCTTTAATATAGCATCTCCAATTTTAGAATATCTGCCACAGGCAAGATTCCAGATGTGCAAAGCATGTTTATGACCTCAGATTTCATTTTACAAGACTTCTATCTGGACCTTTATAGTAACTTCGATAGAGAAGGTGTTAGAATTTTTTTTCTCACGTAATTTCTTTTGCATATTGTACCTCCTTCAAAGGCCAAATTGCTAGTTGTAAAGTAACCCCTTCTAGGGGTTTGCCTCATATCGTGTGACAATCAGACAGCTCAAGAATAAAGTTCAAACATAATTCAGCTAGCGATGAGTTTGAGGGATTTGTCAGTTGACCAAACATGAACACCAGGAAAACTGACAGCCTGTTAGTGATGCACAGGCCTCTCCTTTGAGCCAGGTTAGGAACAAAAGCATTTGCCATAAGGACCTAATTTATCATTGGAAAAGATAGCAAATATGTTATTAATGAACGAATAAATCACTCTCAGGCAAGCAATGACTTCATTTTCTCTCGGGGGTGCTCAGCATAATATTTTTCCTGCAAGCAGTACCCTAAGGCCAGCTCACAGGAGTCTTAGGGGAGAGGCTAGAACGCATTTCTCTGCATGCCTCAAGCACTGTGCTGTGAGCAGAGTAGCGGATGCCCAGTGTCCTGCAGTACAAAGCCCCGTCTGTTGGCAGAGGAGTCAGTCTGGCATAGACAGAATGTCTGTGCCCCCCCTCTGCAAAATTCATACGTTAAATCCTAACACCCAATGTGCTGGTACTTGGAGATGAGGCCTGTGGGAGGTGGTTAGGTCATGAGGGTGGAGCCCCTTCTACCATGGAGAACATTCTTGCCCCTTCTGCCAGGTGAGGGCACAGCAAGAAGACAGCCGTCCATGAATCAGGAAGCAGGATCTCACCAGACACTGAATCTGTTAATGCCTTGATGTTGACTTCCAGCCTCCTGAACTATGAGAAATAAAACTGCTGTTGTTTATAAGCTACCCAGTCTACGGTGTTCTGTTAGAGCAGCCTGAGCAGAATAAGACACTGTCCATCCTAGTGGGGCATGGCTTGGAGGTCAATCTCTTCTCCTAGACTTGTGACTGCTTCTCATTGTGAGAAAAACAAGCCAAAACACAGATGACCACATACCATGTGGTGCATGGACTTCCTAGGAAATACATACCCTCAGTGACTGAGCCACAAATTGCACCGAGGGCAGAAGCAAACAAGGAGAGGGAGGTGAGAGAAGAGAGAGAAGGAGAGGGAGGCAGCTGGGACAGGGAGAAGGGGTGCCGCAGGAAGACGCTCTGAAAGAACCAGGAAGCTGACACGTGAGTCACAGCGAAACTGCTGCTAGGGATCTGGCAATGAGGGCAGCCGTGTGAGATGCCCAAGGGCAAGGGGACAAACACGGGATATGGCGGCGGCAGCAGACCACCCCGTAATTCTAACTTGGCTGTGGTACTTTGGAAAAATCTCTTAGCATCTTTGAGGCCCTCCTTCCTCATATGTTAAAGAGGGATACTGTTCATCCATCTCAGAGAGTTGGAATGAAGATTAAAGTAGATGGTATATATGAAACCACAAAGCCTGGACAAATACCAGGCTTTCATTATGATTATGAAAGTTTCACTTGTTCTTTCATTAAGCATTCACCGGCTGCCTTCTGTATGTGAAGACCTAGGCTTCATGCTGGTGACAGAAAGATGAATGTCAAAAATAACAAGATCAAAACCCCAGCATCTAGGAGCTCTAAATCTAGAGGGGCGGACAGACAGATAACACCGTGGCACTATTACAATGCTAGGATCAGCAAGTTTTTTTTCTGCTAAGAACAAAATGTAAATATTTTAGGCTCTATAGCAACTACTCTGCAACCATAGACATTATGCAAATGAATAAATGCAGGCCATGTTCCCAAAAATGATGGTACGAGGCAAGGTCAGAGACGTAAGCAGGACTGGATCGTGCAGAGTCCCGGAGGTCATGCTAAGGATGTGGATTTTTATCCTAAGAGAGACAGGACAAAATAACCCTCCCCCACAGTGTACAGTGGCATTGTCCAAAGTCCTTTCTTAAGGCACTCAGGATGTTGAGGAGGCTCATCAGCTTCCCATGCCCTCTGAATCTCCATCTTAGACATTCTCAGTATACATGTTAAAGGCTCTCAGAGTTCTCTCTCTCTCTCTCTCACACACACACACACACACACACACATTTAATCTTATTAAACTTTTTACATTTGCCTGATCAGAGAAGCCTTTTTTCCAAAGAACGCCTAACAGAATCCCCTGGACCCAGTGTTCTGTGATGGATACACTTTGGGAAGCGCTAGTAAAAGGGTCAAAGGCAGACTTGTTAGCAACACATCCACAGCCATGGTCTGCCTCCTGACTCCTTCGCTGGCCTCACCGTCAGCTGTACCTAAACACCAAACCACTCATTGTTTCCTATGGATCCTATGGATCCCATGCTATTTCACGCCTCCTTACATTTACATGTTCTGTTCACCATGCCTGGAATGTTCTCATCTTCCTTGTCTTCCTGCTGAACTAAGTGATCTTAGTTCACAAGTGCACACATGTACATGCACACATGTACAGACACACAAACACAGGGCACTATTCCCTTCTCCATATAATTTTATATCTGTGTTAAATTCTACTACTGTCCATATTATATGATATTGTAAATCTATATCTACCCGCTTGTGTCCTCTCTTAATAAAGATTACTCCAGTGCCTGCTCAGAGCTAAACACTATGTAGATGATGTTTAAATGGATAAATTCATTCATTCATTCCTTCATTCGTTCTATCTGTGAGAAAAGCATACCATGCGTTCCACCTCTACTGAGGTCCTAACTCCCTCATTCTCTTGTGGGAACGTAAAGATAATTTAATTGGGGGGAAAAAAACCAAGGTAACATAAGAAGTTGTTTCTAGTCTTTGATCCTATGTTGAAAGACACAGGCTTCATTAACTTAATTTGAGGTACTGCACATCCAATTGCAACATTTTGGTGCACTGACCTCCTCCCTTATCCTTGCTGTCAGTTGACAGCATGAGAGATCATCATTGAAAAGGGAGTCAGGGGGCGCCTGGATGGCTCAGTCAGTTGAGTGTCTGACACTTGGTTTCGGGTCAGGTCATGATGTCAGAGTCGTGAGATAGATCTCCATGTCAGCTCCACACTCCGTGGGGAGTCTGCTTGAGATTCTCTCTCTCCCTCTGTTCCCCCCACTCACTCTCTCTAAAATAAACATCTTTTTTTTTTAATTAAAAAAAGAGAAGAAAAGGGAGTCAGGTGTGTCCCTGCCTTCCCACCATTCAGAACCAAAGTCAGACTGAGAGAAGAGCAGCAGGACTATGCCTCATGATTACCAAGATCAGTGCTTCTCAAGTGTAAGTGGGCATCAGAATCACCTGGAGGGCTTGTTAAAACATGGGTTGTTAGGCCCCACCCTAAAGTGACTAATTCAGTAGGTCTTGGGTGGGCCTGATAATCTGCATTTCTAACAGTTCCCAGGGGATGATGGTGCTGCTGATCCAGGGACCACACTTGCAGAACTACTGATCCATGGTTCACTGACTGCTTCCCAATGCCATAACTGTACCAGCAATATAAATGTGCACACTGCCTGATCACTCTTCTCAGGGAGATGGCAAAGGGGACCAGCACTAGACTTGGATTCCAAAGACCAGCCTCGGGACAGCTGGCAAATCACAGAACCTCAAAACAACATAGCTTCTTCCTTCAAAAAAATGGCAATGATAAGCCCACCACTGCCCACCCTCACTGGTTTGCTGTGGGAATACCATGGAAAAAAAAGATCTACAAGTGTCTATATCCTAGAAAGCCCTAAAGAATCAGAAACTTGATCAGAAAAAGAGAAAACAAACATATGTGATTGGTACAAAAATTTTTTCTAGGTGTGTGGGCAGGGGAGGTAATTCAGAGGAAGAGTTCAAAGATGACTTTCTCCACATTAATCAAAAAAGTTTTCATACATGAGCATATAGCCATGACTTTAGCCACTGAAGTGTTCATTTGTTCCTTATTATTGAGTAGTATTCCAAAGTATTGGTGATAGATGCACCATGGAATTTGTTTAATCATTCACTCATTGAATGAAACAGCATTTTTTTTTAAAAGACATGGCTTTAGGTCTCACATTTAAGTGTTTAATCCATTTTGAGTTTATTTTTGTGTATGGTGTAAGAAAGTGGTCCAGTTTCATTCTTTTGCATCTTGCTGTCCAGTTTTCACTCACGTGTGAAATTTAATAAACAAAACAAAGAAAAAAAAGAGACAGACAAAAAAACAGATTCTTAAATACTGAGAACAAATTGGTGGTTGCCAGAGGGGAGGCGGGTGGGGGAATGGATGAAACAGACAAGGAGCATTAAGAGTGCACTCCATGTGATGTGCATTGACGAACATACAGAATTGTTGAATCATATTGTATACCTGAAACTAATATAACGCTGTATGTTAATTGTACTGGAATTGAAAAAAAATTTTTAATTTTTAATTTTTAAAAAAGACATAGAAGGTGAGAAAGTTCAAGTGGTTTTTGGGAAACAATGTACATTTTTTAACTTACTCTATCTTGTTCCAAAAATTATTTGAGACAGGGACGAAGAGTAGATCCATTTGGTTAGAGGAGTTGGCAAACTTGTTTCATAAAAGACTATACAGTAAATATTTTCAAATTTTGTGGACCATACAGTCTCTATCACAACTATTCAGCTCTGCTGCACCGGAGTCCCCATAGACAACATGTAAATGAATGGGAATGACTTTATTTCAATAAAACTTTATTTACAAAAGCAGGCCCAGGACTTAGTTTGCTGATCCCTATTTAGAGGAATAATGGAAGACAGAGTTGAAAAGGCAGGTTGGGATTGTAAAGAGCCCAGAACGCCAATGAGTTTACAATTTGTTTGGTAAACATTCAGAAGTCCCCAGAGATTTTCTGAGCAGGTATTTGGCGGAGAAAGGATCATTTTAATCATAATCAGAGTGAAATGCTTGCAAGATTAATCTGGTTTGAGCAAGGGAATGAATAAAATGAATTCGTGGTGTGAGCAAGGGAAAATGGAAGAAGGAGAGAAGTTAAACAACTACTGCAATTGTCCAAGTTAAAAATAAAAAGGTCCTGAATGGGGCAGTTGTAATTGGACATAAGAGGAAAGGACGGAAATAAAATAAGCTTTACAGAGAAGAACTGACGGAATTTGGAAACTGACTGGATACCATGGCAAAACAGAGAAAGCAAAAAATAGCTCCGAGTTTTAAGTACACACTTTGGAATGAAGCAGACCTGAGCTTGACTTGTTTCTTCTAACATTTACTCGAGCGAGTTATGAAATTTCAGTTTCAGTTTCCTCATCTGTGAAAGGAGTAAGAGCAGTGTCTTCCTCAGAGTGCAGTTGGGCAGATGGAATGAAATAATACAGGTAAAGCCCTTAGCATCATAACTGGTATTTAGCAACCATTCATTAAGCATCAGGGATCATGACATTGATTCTGCCAAAAGATCCCTCTCCGATCCCCACCCCTGCTCTAGTAACAATTTTACTACCTAATCTTTTCACTTTATCACGAGCATTGCATGATATCCCATTGTGTGAAGGTTCCATAGTTTAACCAATCCATTGTCAGACATCTTGTTTGTTTCCAATATTTTGCTATTTTTTAAACCACGTAGGGTGTTTTCAACTCCACATCAAACCAATTTTTTTAATAAAGGAAATTTGCTGGGAAAGAAAGAAGGCTTCTGTGGAGAGAGGAACAAATCTTAGCAACTGTCTCCTAAGTCTCCTACCTCCCTTACCTGGATGATACTACCCTTGGAATATAACATTCAGGTTTTTTAACTGCAAAAACTCCAAATGATGGGACTATATCAAAGGCCACAGGCAGGAAGAACTTCTCCTAGCAAAGCTATATTTTCTTCCTTTTCTGCATTCAGATGGGTCACCTTCAGCTAAGCCTGTCCCTTTCTAGTAGAATCCTATTGAAGACAGAGTTAACCACCCAGGTTAACATCCTGAGTTGCTTTTATCATCCCCCCAGTACTATCTCTCTGAGGGCATACAGTTAAGATCCTAAGGTATCATAGGTGAGAGATTAAGAAAAAGGTTCATGGTGATAGAACAAGAAGTTGCCAACTTCTCAGCCTGAAATAACTGGCCCATCTTAGCCCAAGACACTTTCTCCACTATTTAGCCACTTGGACATTTTAGGTCAATTACTTGTAGTAACAGCCTACTCCTGGTACCAAATTATGGATCAGGAAGGACTGCAAATAACTTTGGGTTGCAAATAACAACAATAAAAATAAAAACAAAAGAAGACCTCCACACAAAATAACTTACATGGGCATTATTTCACACAGCAAGAATAACTGAGGTGAGGCAACTCTTTTACTGGTTCACTTGACATTTGTGTTCAGGCTCATCCTCTATATTTCTCAGTTCATCACTTGCCTATTTATGTCCTGTGCCCACTTCAACTGTGATATTTGACTTTGTCTTTTGATTTGTGTAAGTCCTTTATATATTAAGAATTTCAACTATTTTATGTGTTGTGATGAGCACTGGGTGTTATTTGCAACTAATGAATCATTGAACACTACATCAAAAACTTATGATGCACTATGTGCTGGTTAACTGAAGATAATTAAGAAAAAAAAAGAATTTCAACTATTTTTTCTATCATACATGTTGAAAACATTTACCCACTTTGATAGCTCCTTTTCAAGTCTGTGATATTTTTGATATACAGAAGTTTATACCTTTGTTCATATATTATAAAATTTATCAATCTTTTCCTTCAGAGTTACATAGTTTATTTGCTTAGAAAGCCCTTTCTTCCCTAAGACTGAATAATGTATTTTCTTCTAAAATATTTATGGTTTAATAGCATAAGAAATATTTAAATTAATTCATTTGAAAGTTATTTCAGTGTTAAGTGTGACATGGGAATTTTTTTTTCTAAATGGTAGCTAGTTACCCCAAAATACTTTTTAGAGTACATCCCTTCTCTCCTCTGGAATTCAACATCACCTGTAGTATACACTAAGTGCTTGTGTAAAGTTGATTTAGCTCTCAAGTTCCCGTTCCATTTCATTCCATTCATATGTCAGCCTATTCATGGGCCACTGGCACTATTTTAATTATGGTAGCATGATTGTTTTACTGTCAGGCATGGAAATTCCCTACACATCTCTCTTCTTTTTAAGAAGATTCTTGGTTGATCTGATTTTTTTCTCTCCAATGATCTTTTTTTTAATCCAATAGCCTAATTTTATTTTTTTAATTTTATTATGTTTTGTTCATCACCATACAGTACATCATTAGCTTTTGATGTAGTGTTCCATGATTCACTGTCTGCGTATAACACCCAGTGCTCCATGCAGTACGGGCCCTCTTTAATACCCATCACCAGGCTAACCAACCCCCGACCCCCCCCAGAACCCTCAGTTTGTTTCTTGGAGTCTATAGTCTCTCATGGTTCGTCTCCCCCTCCGATCTCAGATGATCTTTGCATTTGTTTTTTGTTAGGTTTCTCCCCCAAAATCCTATTAGAATTTGGTTGGAATGGAAATAAATGTTGATATTAATTATGGAGAGAACTGGAAATTTTATAATTTTTATCCTCTGCAACTGGTATTTCCAATATTATATCTGGTTTTTTCATTTTATTGTTAACTGGAATTAAATTACCAGGAAAATGTAATATATATTAGTGCTAGCAACCATCTTGATATCTTCCTGTTGACTTTAATGAGAATGCTTCAAATATTAGGATGAACCATATGAAATTGCCATTTTCCAGACCTTCCCCCACCACCAAAAAAAAAAATCAGTGTCAGCAAGTTCCTATCTTTCAATCTATTATTTCGCCATTTCGTAAAATACTGGAATTTTATTTCAACTAAGAATTCATATTGATTAAACAAATATTTTTGAATGCCTACAGTGTGACAGACATGGAATGAGGCCGTGGATATATAACTCTAAGCAAGTCAAACACAGTTTCTGCCCTCTTGGAGTTAATATTACTACAGCAGAAAGCAGAGGTCAGCTAACCAAAAAAAATTTAACGGACTAATTAAAACAGTAAAAAAGCTCAGAGGAATTATTATGTGCTAAGAACTGGAGCAAGGGCACAGTTCAGACGGGGCAATCAGTATCAGTCCTTTTAAGGAGGGACACTGGAGCTGAAAGCCAAAGGCTGAGACACAGCCACCCACCACACGACCAGGTCTGAGGGTCACTCTGGGCAGAGACGGCTCGGAACACTCTCTGAAATGAAATGTGGCGGGTGAGTTCTAGAATCAATCAGGAGGCCATGTGGCCGGAATGCCACAAAGTGGGTCCCCAAGCCACAGGCCAAGCCTGAGCTGGTGACTACGTGAAGGGAGAGAGGTTTTGAATTGAATGTGGATTAAGATTTAGGTTTGGACTGGGCTTTTAAGACTGCAAGTGACCAGCAAATAACAGCATCTGTTCCAAGTTGGGACGTGGGGTGGGAGAAGGGGTGATGGAGCACCTTCAGAGGCACTGGTGAGGGAAAAATAAAACCTGATAGCATGCAACCACATTCAGTCATCCTATAAACCAGTTCCACGGACTGCAGAGGCAAGCCAAGGACAGACCTGGGGAGGTGGTGAAGTTTATTTTGGAAACCGAAAGGAAGCAGTAATGCTTTTTGAGCAAAGACTTGATTCTCCAAAATCAGAAAAAGGATCACAGGACCCTAAGACAGAAAAGAAGGCAGGAATTTGCCTCTTGGTGGCTCTCAACCCATGGCTGGGTCTGCATTATTCGTACATTCTTTAAAATCCAGCAGAATGTGCCAATGAAACAAAATAAATTTTCACAGCTACCTCCAGGCCAGAAAGTGACTGAACAGCTGTCCCACTGCGCTGCTGTCGTATTTCAGAAAAGACCAACAAGTTGTATGTAAAGCTGGCTAAAAGACCAGTGACAGAGAAAAGCCAGAGTTGGGTTCCAGCCAAGCCTCTAAAGACTAGGGGAAGTTCTGGAGGGGAAAGCCCATATGACAGTGAGCATTCTAGCATGTAGTTAAGGCACAAGCAGAGGATCCAGTGGAGTAAGGCTCAGTAAATGGTGGGAGTCCCAGACGAACACACATACGGTATGCTAGTAAGAGGCAGAGTGTGACGGGGGCAGGGGGCACTTGAAAACCCAGGCTGGAGTGGTTAATACCTTTTGGTGGAAGCGGCAATGAGAGGTCATCGTGTCCCCATCCCCAGGAGGCAAATGGATCTCAGGCCAAACCAAGGCTCTAGACTTTTCAAGAGGCTTTTAGGACCAGGCAGCTCATTTGAACCAGAGTATAAGACACAAAAAGAGATCTCCAAGGGGCTGGGGCTGTTTACTCAGGCCCAAAGGAATCTAAGGCCTGGGCAGAGGCCAGTTGAAAGAAGGAAAGTCAATGAGTCTAGCCTCGGAGAAGGTAAGGAAGGAGAGGCAGGGCAGGGACAGGTCTGTTGGGCCTTGCAGGATTTCTTTAGCCTGATGACAACAGCAGTCCAACCTCACCCCTTTCCCTTTCCATGAGGAGGCTCTCCTCTCCCTCCCAGCCTTTCTCTCCTTACGCCTAGGCATGCTAAAACTCTGACGTGAGTTACTGGAAACGTAACTTGCTACTTGCATGTAACGATGTAACAGAAGAACAAGGAAACACTGTGAGCATCGCACAAGAGACTCAGGACCAATGGGCCACTTGTCGCCATGGTAACCACAATCAAAACAAGGATTCCAGCTTTTCCTGAAGCCCTTGTTTAATGACGATTGTGTTACACGGAGAGTAACTAATTCCACAGTGCATTATAAACAGAGTTGCTAGTATCCAGCATCATCAATGACAGAGAAAATTAACTTCTAACTGAGCAAAGTACATTTCTCGGGGTGTATGCAAAGCTCAGGCCAAAACCAACCAACCAACCAACCAACCAACCAACCACAGAGGGAATCTCAGTTCAGTTTGAAGTTGTTGTTTTATCCCGACGTCCTTTTTTTCCTCTCCACCCTAGTTTTTAGAGAGGGATACCTTTATGAACTCCTAAGAAACATGATACATTTGCTTATAAACCCAAATATGCATATCCCTACCCCTACGGGTAAATAGGACAGAAATGTAATGATTACTATGAAATATTCGCATTTGGAGTGGATTTAATAAGTTTCTTTTATGTGATCAGGGCAATATATAATCCAGGCTTATCTCTTTGAACCAGATTGTTCCTTTCTAAATGCCTGATGCAAATGTGAAACACAACCTTCCCTTCCCCTTTCCTAGAGTCCCTCTCCCCTGGCTGGGACCTAGGGCCTGGACTCGAGGCCCACTGCTGCCACCCACTGGTTGGGAAACCAACACACAGCTTCCCTGGCCTTGGGTTTCCCAGTGTCTCCAAGGCCGGCTGGCAAAATCATAGCGACCCTGGGATAGAGTATGAGTTCACTAATCTTTCTTTGTTTCAAAGCCTGTTCCCCTTTCCATCTTCCATCCAGCTCTCATAACAAGAGAGCAATCTGGATAAGAGAAAATAAGCACAACAGGGAAGCCAACTTCAGTTTTCTTTTCCACTCTGACTCATCATTTGGGCCAAAGGCCCAACACCAACTTACCCTAGTTCCCACGTCTCATTTCATATTCACATGGAGAGTCTGATAAGTTGTTGATTAGACACTGAATTGACCACCCCGTGGTCAGGCGTCTACCCCTGGACCAATCAGCTCTGGCCAAGGGTGAGGGTCAACCTATACCAATATGGCTATCCAGTCTGTCCCCAGAGGCCATTCCCAAAGAAGAGAGGTAAAGTAGGGCTCTCAGAAAACCATTCTTGGGGCACCTGCATGGCACAGTTAAACACCCGACTCTTGGTTTTGGCTCAGATCGTGATCTCAGAATTGTGAGATAAACCCCTGGGTTGGGCTCTGTGCTCTGCGCAGAACCTGTTTCAGATTCTCTCTCAGAGGCCACTGCAGGTTTACAGGGAAAGATATTAAGGAGTCCAAGTAAGGGTGAGCCTCTGGGTCCCACCACTACCACCATTAACTCCTTCAGCTAGACAACCTCTGCCTTTCTGATGATCCAGGTAAGATTTTGTTAAGAAAAATCCTTCACGTTTTTTAAGCAAGAACTAGATGATCACCAAATCCGTTCCAGCTCTAACAGTCTATGGTTCCAGTTGGAAGGAATGGGATTGCTTCAAGAAGAGTCTGGAGGGATGGTTAGCAAGAGATCATGAAGAGCCTTGCACAGCATGCTAGGGCATTTGTGCTTTACTCAGTGGGGAGCCACGAAAGGGGAACAAAATGACCAAGCCACTATGTTAGCAAAGTGCCCTAAAGGCTTGGATGAGTGGAGGATGCACTGAAAGTTGGGTGGTAGTGTTATCTGAATGCTGTCCAAACAGGAAGCAGTTATCAGTGTTTTATGAGAAAAATAGGAAAGAAAAATGAATGGAAGAGGGGGCAGCATCGTTCATGCTGTTTTGGGTTTTTCTGTTTGTCTTCTAACTCCATTCCCATCCTCAAAAAGCTGAGTAGAAAGGACTCTTTTCCTTCACAAACAATGTCATTGACCAGTCCCCTTACACCAGGTGAGCTCAATGACACCATGGTAACGGGTGTCTCATCTTCAGCTAATTAATAAAGGCCAGGATACTACTCCCCGGTCAGATCATGTCAATGGTTGGCCACCTGTCCAACTTCCCCATGACCCAGATGCTCCCAAGCTCCCAATTATGCAGCTGCACCTCCTTGATCAGCTTCAAAGAGGGACTTGCAGAAGGTCTCCGTCCCAGCAGCTTCCTGGCTCAACAGACCTGCTCCTACCATCAGCTCCATAAGGGCAGGGAATTCCCACAAATGGCCCAGTGGACTTGTTGAAGATGGAAAAGCCACATCCAGGCCTCTGATTTACGATGTGGCATGAACTCAACACTTTTCTCATGTTCTTGGGTCTAACACAAATGAGCAAAAGCAGATATGTAAAACTGGCACTAAGAGACTATGTTGCACCTTTAAAAAAAAAAAAAAAAACACCTCAGCTGTCCAACAACCCAGTGTGGGGAGCTCATTGAGAAGCAGGACACCATTTCCTTGACTGTAGGTATGAACCTGGTTCTGGAAAGAGCTATCAGCCCACACCTCTGGCACCAGGCTTCTCCTATCACTCCCTCCAGGTTGCCGAGCCCTTGTCAGGGTGTGTACATATGCTATTCCTCTGCCAGGAACACCCTTCCCCCAGATTCTTTTTAGGTGCTCATACATTCAAATCCTTTTTTGAGCTAATTCAACAGAGTAATGAGTACATAACAACTGCTTCTTGCAACCCAGCTTCTGAAAATCAACTTTGCTTCATATATTAGCAACGAAATTTTGGAACCAAAGAATCTGAATGCAGAATTTTCAATAATCACCAAGTCCAATCCATGCATTTTGAATTTGAAGAGATAGACCGAGAGAGGGGAAATGACTTTTCCAAAGTCATGCAAGAATAACCAATGCTAACCAGTACTGATGCTGGGGATCTAGGGGCTGTGCTAAGTGTTTCATACACATTAGTACAATCAATCTCACAATGACCCTATGAGGTAGATGCTATTACTAGCCCCATTTTACAGTTGAGAAAACTGAAAGGGGAAATGACTAACCCAAGTTATATAAGCTTGATGAGGTCAGATAAAATTCTAGATGGGTGACCCCCGGGGGGGTGGACAGGGAGACAGAGAGAAAAGGTACAGTGGAGGATTTGTCTCCATGAATAAGCCAATCACTTCTCCTCTCTGAGCCTCAGTTACTAAATCTATGAATTGAGAACAATTTCCTTAGTCACAAAGCATTATACAAATGAAAGAGAAAGGGGTGTTTTTACAAAATGAAAAGAGGATTTACTGTTATTTTCTATTTAAAAGAACATATTCTTAAGTTAAAAAATACTATGGAAAAAAAGCATGAAAAAAGTAAACATTATCCAGAGATTATTAGCATCTTAATGCTAATACTACAAGAAATCTGTTTGTGTTTATATGTGTGTGCATACAATTCTTAATAAATGGGATCATACTCTTCATGCTGTTTTGTGATATTTTTTTCACTCGAGTTATACTTAGTGAAAAATCAAGAAAACTTTATTTTCAGGACGCCATACTTCTGAGCTTAGATCAGTCCTGTGGAAAGAACCAGGTGGCTTACTTATCATCCTCTTAATGGCTTATGAAACCGGTCCTCAGAGGACCGGTAGTACCTGGTTCATCACATGTAGTGCCCTGTGCCCTGCACAGAGGCCAGGAGAACACATGAGAGCTGCAAGCCAGCCTGCTCCAGTCCCCAGGCAAGCCCCCTGGCACAGCGACAACATCCAGGGAAGGAGGCTCTTGTGTGATTTGCATGGAGGCGCTGTGTGTGCTGGCCTTTGAGAGAGGCTGACTCTAGCCATGGAGACCGTGGGCCCAGAGAGCCTGCTTCTGACCACACTGGAGCCGGCGAGGGCAAGCACAGTTGGCACCCTCCATCTGCCACGTCTGTGCCAGATCTATGCCCCATGCCCCAGAGCACAGGGTCAAACCATGGCATGCAAAGAGCAGGCTCTGAGAATGGGTGCTAAGTCAGTTCTGCTCTTACGCATAGAGTGCTCGTGGTGGTTTAATTCTTTTCCTCTAAGCAAATTTTAGGAAAATACCCAAGTGACAGTGAGTTGAGCAAAGCTTCAGCCCAAACGCTTTGCTCATGTGCCACCTGGGGGAACTAGAGGCTCCAAGTCCAATTTCCTATTAGGCTGTCTCTGGTGGTCTCTATATTTACCCAGGTTCGCGGAATACCCCTAGGGCAGTTGCAGACTGAATTCATTTTCTATTACTGCACGACAAATTATCCCATTTAGTGGCTAAAAACAACAAGCATTTTGTATCTCAAAGAGGGTCAGGAATCTTGAGTGCAGCTTAGCAGGAGACCTCTGGTTCAAGGCTGCTGATGAGGTTGCTGCTAAAGCTGTCAGTCAGGGTTGCACTTGTCTCGAGGTGCAAACTGGGGCTGGAGAATCTGCTTTCAAGTTCCTTACCAAGTGGGCCTCTCCATTGGGCTGCCTCATTACACAGCAGCTCACTGCCCCCAACATGGGGGAAGCTGGGAGTTGGGGGTAGGGGTTGGAGAGAGGAAGGGAGGGAAGAGCGGGTATAGTCTTTTTGTAACCTAATCTCAGGAATGATGTCACATCACTTCTGCTGTATTCTATTCATTAGAAGTGAGCCCACACTCAAGGGAAGGGGATTACAGAAATGCACCAGCCTCCATCCTCTTGTCTGGATATAATGGCTAGAATTCTGCCAGCCATCTTGGCTGGTGAGGATGAGGGCCACACCCTAGAGATGGTGGATCAGAAAACAGGAAGGAGAGGCCTGAGTCCCTGGTGATTTCATCACGTCATCATTGCTTCTCACTCAAAAGAATAAAACCATAGGTGTGAAAGTCACTCAACTTGAGTTTCTCTCACATGCAGGGGAGTCTAATCTTACCTGAGATAGGTTGTTAGCACTAACCTCAGTTAAGGGTTCACATTCAACCAGCATCTCTATCTTCTACAGATGGAACATCTAAACTCAGAGAGGTGAAGTCGTTCACCCAACATCACTCAGCTAGAGACTGGCAGGAATGAGACCCAAGCTCCTGGTATCCAAATTTTCCCAAGCCAGTTCTGAGTGTCCCCAAAATTTGTTGAACACTCAAAGCTCTGTTTGGGATGTTCCTGGCAGCTGGAAAAGTTCTGATTCCCTCAGGCTATGTATTTGTACCAGAACATTCCCTGCTGTTTCTCTGCTTACCAAGTAAACAAGTGAAATAGAAGAGGAAAAATATTTTGGATGAATTGATGATTTGCAGTTCAAAAACTTTTGTCTTATGCGCACTCAAGCCAGTAGCCATGGAAACCCTCATGTCATTTCCTCAGCCTCTCTGAGCACCATTCCTTCTTCTGGAGCCCAGAAGTTAGCAGCAACTATAGATTAAATATGCTCCGAAGAGCACTGAGGTGGCATAATTTTTCAAAGGACTTTGGTACACATGTCCATGGCCTGGAAATGATCGTGTGTTCATTACAGAGTTGTCTCAGATGGCTTGTCTCTTTAGAAAGACCCTTCCACCCCACCTGCCAGAACTGTCAGCAGAGCCATTCAAGACAGAATCATTGTAGGTATATGGTTAGATTTCTTATGTTTTAGAAGACATGCTTAATGTCCTTGCCCAGCCACATCCCTTGCTCCGGGAATGGCTATGCTCAGCACCTGCTGAAGGACTGGGCCTAAGCCACCATGTATGAACTGTGTGATTCCCGCTTCCTGCTTCCACGGTCTCAAGGCAGCTAAAACTCAGCTTGTCACCTGACCCAGGGGAAGCCAATGTATCATTTAAGAATCTTTCTCTTGCGGGGAGTGGGGGGAGGCGCCTGGGTGGCTCAGCTGGTTGAGCGTCTGCCTTCGGCTCGGGTCATGATCCCGGGGTCCTGGGATCGAGCCCCACGTCGGGCTCCCTGCTCTGCGGGGAGCCTGCCTCTCCCTCTGCCACTCTCCCTGCTTGTGTTCCCTCTCTCAATGTGTCTCTCTCTGTCAAATAAATAAATAAAATCTTTAAAAAAAAAAAAAGAATCTTTCTCTTGGGGACTTGAAATAAAAGTTGTGGAGACTGCCATTAATTGATCAGGGGCAGTTAAGTTAAAAAGATCATATAACGGGGCACCTGGCTGGCTCAGTTGGTCAAGCATGTGCCTTCAGGGTCCTGAGATCGAGCATGTCAGGCACCCTGCTCAGCAGGGAGTCTGCTTCTCCCTCTCCCTCTGCCATTCCCCCTGCTTGTGTTCTCTCACTCTTGCTCTGCCAAATAAATAAAATCTTAAAAAAAAAAAGTCATATAGCTTTAGAGCTGGACGTACCTTCTTGGCCTTATATATAATAAGAAGGAAACAGTCTACAAAGAAGAGGGAGATTGGCTCAGATAGAAAAAAAGAAAGAAAGAAAGAAAGAAAGAAAGAAAAGAAAAGCAAAGAACTCATGTGGTCCCAGAACATAATAGCCATTTCAATTTCTTATTTTTTATTGACTTATAATTGACAGACATTATATTAGTTGCAGGTATACAAGATAGTGATTTTATGCTTTTATACACTATGAAATGATCACCTCAATAAGTCTAGTTACCACCTGTCCCTTTACTAAGTTATTACAATATTATTGACTACCCTATACCGTACCTAATATCCCCATGGCTTATTTATTTTATAACTGGAAGTTACACCTCTTAACCCCCTCTGCCTCTTCTGCTTGTCACTCCATCCCCTCTCACAGTAACCATCAGTTTGTTCTCTGTATCTATGAGCCTGTTTCTGTTTTGTTTTGTTTGTTCATTTGTTATGTTTTTTAGATTCCCATATAAGTGAAATCATATGATATTGGTCTTTCTCTGACTTATTTCACTTAGTATAATAACTTCTAGGTCCATCCACATTGTCACAAATGAAAAGAGTTCATTCTTTTTGATGGCTGAGTAATATTCCATTGTATATATACGTGTGTATGTACCTCTTTTTTTTCCATTCTATCGAGGGACACTTAGATTGCTTCCGTACCTTGGCTACTGTAAATAATGCTGCAGTGACATAGGGGAACATGTACCTTTTCAAATTACTGTTTTCGTTTTCTTTGGATAAATACCCAGAAATGGAATTGCTGGATCACATGGTGGTTCTGTTTTTAATTTTTTGAGGAGCCTCCATAGTGTTTTCCATAGAGACTGCACCAATTCACACTCCAACCAACAGGGCACAAGCCACCTTAATTTTTAATGGCTTCCCAGTTCCCAGCTCCAATTTTCACAGGCAAGGCTGTACTCCATTCCTTTGTCATGCCTCGGGGTTCATTCAGGGCTGGGAGTCTGAATTTCTGCTTTCTGCTCCTTGCCACAATGATGCACCTTCACTTTTTTCCACCTCCATTATCTTATTTGCCCTTCCTCAAGTCCTGGAAGACCAGTAGACCAGGAATGATGACCCTCACTCTTCTTTTACAGAAAGGAAAACTGAGGCCCAAAGAGAGGAAGGAACTTTTCCAAGATTCTCACTCAGCTAGCTGTAAAAGGGCAAAATGTGAACTCATGTCTTTTGACTCAAGGTGTGGTGTTCTTCTCACTATAACACACGATCAAGAAAAACAGAAATTCAGGGTGAATTTGACTGGAACTCCCATAATTCCCTTGGGCACTCAAGGTTTCAAGAAGAGACAAGTAGCTGTGGATCCTCAATGGTGAGAGAAACAAGCCAAATCATGAAGCCTGTTTTATTTTAATTATTTCATTTGACTTCTTGGACTACAAAGTCAACTGCCTAGAGGGGCCAGGCCGGTAAATTAGAGAAAAGAGGAAAACAAGCCAGTGTGTTACAGTTGGGAATGGTGGAGACTGGAGCAAACCGTTGGTGCTCATGACCAACTGGTAAAAGTCAGCTGCTATTTGGCTCGTCATGTGGGAAGGCAGATTCTATATGGCCAGATCTTCTCAAATTTTATGAAAACGTAGAAATCTGACTTTTTATATGAAATTTCCTAATTGTGAAAACATGTGTCAGCCCAAGAAATTACACGCGTGCTGGCTAGATATGGCCCCTGCACTGCTGATTTGCCACCTCTGCTCTGGATTACAGTCCCTTGAGGACAAGACCATGCATTATTATTCATCTTTACATTGCTAATACCAAGCACAGCAGAGGCACTCAGGGGAGTTGATTCATTAAATGGCTTAGAGGAAAACCATGTCATTCTGGTCTCTATTCAGATGATGCCTCCTCAGAGAGATCTTCTCTTACAACCTATTCTTATCCCCTAAGGGCCATTCTCCTATTTCTTCTACAAAAAAGACCCCTGATTTTTAGCCAGGCACGGAATAAAGGCTAGAATAAAGAAAACATCTCCTCAGCCTTTCCTGCAGCGAGGGGTGGTCATGTCACTAATACCTGATCAAGAAAATGTGAATAGAAGTAATATGCACAACTTCCAGGAAATACCTTCGAAAGAGGGCCATGCCCTGCTCTTCCCCTTTCCCCCTTCCTACTGGAATGCAGATGTGATGGCTGGAGCTGAAGTAGCCATGTACAGCCATGATGTGCAAGCCACATATTGAGGATGATGGAACAAGAGAATGAAAAGAGCTGGATTATTTGATTTTGCGTGAGAAAAAAAATGTATGCTTCTACCTTCTTCAACCTATTGTTTTGGGGGTTTTCTAAAAGGACAAATCCTCCTTTCCTCTCCTCTCCTCCTGCTTTATTTTAGTTTAAAACTTAACATACCTAACATATTAACGTATATTTGTCTTATTTATTATTTTTGTTCTGTACTAGATTATAACTCCACGAGGGCAGGGGCTTTGCTTTGCCTACAGCTGTTTCTCAGTGTTTGGAAGAGTGCCTGACATACGGTAGGTGCTAAAAAATAGTTGAATGTATAAATTAAGTGGATTAGATTAGGTTAAAAGTGAAACTGAATTAAATGGCAACCTAAACCCAGTTTCAAACCAGCCACCATCAGCCAAATGTGTTCAATACTTCCAACACATTACCCCAAAGGTTTTGGTCAAACACAAACAAGGAAAAAAACTTCAACAATCCAAAGGGCTTGTCCCACATTTACAAAGATTATAAAAAAGGAAAAAAAAAAATTCCCCAAACATGTTTCCACTTCCAAAGGCCGTACTTTCCCAGCAGCTGCCCCATTTTGAGTCTGTGAGAGCCAGACCCCAGATCCAGGTGGGGCTCCGGGGCAGAGGCAGTGTGAGAAAGCCCATGCATTCAGTCCAGCGCCGCTGGACAGAGCCACTCCGGATACTGGGTTCAAGGCTGGCCTCCTGGGTTCTAAAGAACATATATTTTTAATTGTTCAAGCCATATTGAAAGGGAGTTACCGCCTCCCTCCCTGGAAGATAAGCCTCTATTCAAAAAATGAAGCCGCTGCACAAGGCCTGGCCCAGCCAAGTGAAAGCCCAGAAGACGTGACCCAGACCACCGAGGAAGGTGGCAAGACCCAAGGCACTGTGTGGCTCCTTCTCAAAGCAGTAGCAGTGACTTTCCTAATTAACAGAGCAAGTCTCCAGGGAACCAAGGAACGCCCCCCCCCACCCCCCTTTCAGAAGAGGTAGGAAGCCCAGTTATAAAAACTCCAAACTCACAACACTGGCTCAGAGGCCAGGCCTAGAGCTGGGGGCCAGAGCCTGGATCTTTCCTGAAAGAATACTTGGGGTAGAGCAAGGGGGCAGGGGAAAGAAAGACTGTGTGTGCTAAAATGCCACATTATATACTCAAAATAAACACCTGGCAGAACACCTCCACATCTGGAGCACGTCACAAGACTCAATTACATTTGGTCAGGCCAAGTGCCCCACAGCTGTTGCAGAGTAAAGACAGATAATTAAAAACAGCAGGTTGCCATGGCGCAAAATTGGTCGCTGCTGAACAATTTGTGTGTTTGTCTTTGGAGCTGAAGTACTAGAAGTGAGTTATGTCTTTGAGGGGACAGGAAGGTGATTTCTCAAGACACCCAAATGAGAGGAAATAAAGGATAAAAGGTACTAGCTGATTAAGCACCTCCCCTGTGCCAGGTGCCATGTGTGCATCTTTCCTTTTACTCCCCACCACCATCCTGTAAAACTAGCAGTTATTAACCCCTTTTTCCAGACAGAGTGATGGAGACTCAGGGACATGCCCAGAGACCCACAGCACAGCCCAGTGCCCAGGCCAACATTCAATCCAGGTTTGACTCCAAAGCTGTCCTTTTCCTGCTATCACCAGATCTCTCGTCTAGACCCGTAAATGCAAATGTTGCCAGATGACGCCTGGGCACAGGGGCAAAGAACGCCAATAAGCCCGACATGGGGAAGGTGCTGGCCCCCCAAATCATTTGCTGCAAAAGGGCAATCTTTGAAAACACACACACACACACACACAAGTATATATTATACGTTCATCATCTGGTAAAGAAGGGGTCTCAAGGCTTTGTGAAAATCAGCAAATAGTTCCTTGACCGAAATGTGAAGGCTTTAGAAGGTGGTATATGTGTGAGAGGGGCAGGACCAAGAAGGGGCTCTGGCATTCAGGACCAAAGTGGATGTCTGGTTGAAGAGCAGGATAATGCATGGGGCCATATGCAAAAAAGACTCTACCTCCACCCACTGATGTCAGCCACTTAGCCAAGACCCTTACTAAGATAACCAGAGCTCCTGTGCTGCCCCCTGCCAAGTGGGAGAATGCCTCTCTCCTACTCTCATGCCACATTCTATTGCACTGATTCTCAAGTTACATGGCCTCGGCCTTAGCATCACAGAATTATTTTACTTTAACTGACTGAAATATAATTGATATGCCAAAAACTGCACACTTAATGTATACGATTTGATAAGTTTAGACGTGTGCATGCACCTGTGATGCTATCACCATAATCAAGGTAATAAACATATTCATCATCACCTCTGAAAGTTTCCTTGTGTCCCTTTGTGTGTGTGTGGTAAGAATGCTTAACATGAGATCTACCGGTACTGTTAACTCTAGGCACTATGCTATAGAGCAGATTTCTAGAACTTATTCATCTTGCATAGCTGGAACTTTATGCCCACTGAGCAACAACTCCCCACTTCCTTCTCCCCTCTGCCCCTGGCACCACTCCACCACTCCACTCTCTGCCTCTATGACTCTGACTAATGTAGCTACCTTATGTAAGTGGAATCACACAGTATTTGTCCTTCTGGAACTGGCTTATTTTATCTAGCATCATGTCCTCTGGGTTTATCCATGTTGTCACAAATAGCAGGGCTTCCTTCTTTTTTAAGGCTGAATAATATTGTATGCATTCACCACATCATTTTTAATTCTGATCAAAGCCAACTTTAATTTTGTTATCTTCACACTTAGAAGGTCATCTGATGGCCACTAGTTTTCCAATCCTAGCCCTGGTTACTAGCTTATAAATCTTAAGGTAACTTCTCATTTACCTAATGTTCAATTTCCATCAGTTTTAATATACACCAGTATAAATACCATTACCGACTGCTTTGTATGAAATTCAGTATCTTACAGATCCCATGGAGTCGTGGGATAGAACCCGAAGCCTCCCCCTTTTATGTGAACTTTAATGGTACTATGGAGACCAAGGCGATTTTGCTTAGGTTAGGCAGGATTTATTTTCGTTTGTAAGAGAACCTTCTTGCAGTGAGTTTATTCAATTCTCCTAAAAATGGTGGCATTCTTTTAAATTATTCTATCAGAAGCAGCAGTTAACATAAATGGAATATTGGAATCAGCCTAAAAATGTATACATCTTCTTTATCTGTCCGTCAATGGACACTTGGGTTGTTTCCATATCTTTCCCATTGTAAATAATGCTGCAGTGAACATGGGAGTGCAGATATCTCTTTGAGATCCTGCTTTCAACACAATATTATTTTATACAAAAGAAAACAGAAGAACTATTTTTACACACAGCACTCCCCCTTCTCAGGACCAAGACAGGAATTCACAAGGGCTGATGCTGAAGAGAAATCTAAGTGAGAGCAGGATAAGAGTCACCCCTGCCCTTAAGACCTGGACCAAGCTATGCACCTAACTCCTTCGCCCCTTGCATGAACTTTCTGCAGAAGCTTCCGTGGTAGATGATGAAAACAGATTATGGGGCACAACCCCCAACTCTCTATCCAGCTTTGGATCTCATGGGTTACTTGCCACACACGTTCTCAACAGTCCCATACAGTCTCTACATGAAAACAGGAAACTCAACCTCAATTCTGAGAGCCCTTTTCTTCTAACTAAAGGTCTGAAGAGGTGGTATTTATTTAGCGCCTATTACATGCCATCCATGCCAGAAACATTACCTCACTTCCTCATTACCGGTCGTGTAGGATAGGTTTTATTATTCCTGTTTTACCCAGCTCTGCTGTGACCCATTCTCTTATTGGGGGACAAGATTGCAGGAGGCCTGAAACAGAACATGAAAAATATTATGGCCGATAAACATTAGCTGCTGTAACAAGTCCTGGGCAGGGTGTGTCACAGGCTAGAAGTTTTCGTTCTTTCTCAAAACATGAAGCCCACAAATTAGAGGGCACCCAGTCCGGGCCTTCACGTCAGCATCCGCTTCCCTGGACTCTTTTCTTTAATAAGCCAGCTATTTTTCCTCAGGAGAGAGCTCTTTGAAACCAACACAAAAGCCGAGTCCGGCACGTTCTATGAGCATTTAAGACTCAGCAAGCCAGTGACTGATGGGGTGAGGAGGGGGCGTGGAGGATGATAACTGAGAACTCACAGGTGCTGAAAGTTGAGCAAGGCTTTGCAGCCAGAACTCAACCAAAATAACAATACGCATGGTTCCGGGTGTTTGTTTAAAAGTTTGATACAGTTCCAGTTAGAATGCAGAGAGTCAGAAGAAGCTATCAGACCCACCGTTAAGAACAAGACCAAACCAGGTATGCTACAAAATCATGGTTTTGTAGAAACACATCAAAGAGGTACAATATGAATAAATCCAAATGAACTAAATTCCAGAAAGTGGCAAACTTTTCCTGGGGGAGGAGAGAGAGACCCACTATAGGCAGGGAGATGAGAAACCAGCTGAACGTTAACGAACTAGGTATAGAGTGCAGTAGTGGATCAGAATTTCAGGGGTGCCGGTCACAGAGCAAGTCTGACCCCATCAACCACGTCCTTGCCACGGGCTTTCACCGAGTGCATGGGGATGGTATCTAAAGGCTTGAAGTACGGCAGAAGAGCTAAGAAAGATTCCCCCTGAGAGGCATAGAGACTTGCCTAGTACAAGGCAGGGGACTACTGATAGCTGAGGGCAGGACCGGAAGACCTGAGGAAAATTCCTCTGAGCCTCTCTAGGACTTTACAAAGTGCTCAGCACTGGCCTTCCAGAAAAATGGGGGCAGGCAAAATATGTAGGAGTAAATCTAATGAAAAATGCACAGTACGTCCACACTGAAAACTATAAAACACTGCTTGGAACAATTGAAGCCTTAATTAAATACGTGAATATCAGGTTCATGGATTCAAAAAGGCAACAGTATTAGGTGTCCATACCTCCAAGCTGATGTTAAATAAAAAGATACCAATCAATTTTCGAGCTGACAAGCTGATTCTAAAATATATATGGAAGGCAAAGTCCTACAATGGCCAAAACAATCTTTAAAAACAAAAGCAAAGCTGGAAGGTTTATACTATGTTATTTCAAGCCTTAGAAAGCTATTGCAATCAAAATAGTGTAGTACTGGTATAATATAGACAAGTAGATCAATGGAACAAAATAGAGAAATTCAGAAATAGACCCACATGTATAGCATCAATTGACTTTTTACCAAGGTACTAGGTCAATTCAATGAGAAAAGTTTTTTTCAACAAATGGTGCTGATACACTGGACATCCATGCAGAAAAAATGAATAAAGAGCCCTTACAAAGTAACAAAACAAAAAAAAATACCCAATTAAAATGAGCAAAAGACTTGAATATTTCACGAAAACAAATATACAAATGGTCAATAAGTACCAAAAAAAAAAAAAAAAGAAGCTTAATATGATTAGTCATCAGAGAAATACAAATTAAAACAAGGAGACTTTTACACCTTTCACAAAAACCAACTCAAAATGGATCATAGACCTAAATATAAAATGAAAAACTATAAAACTCCTAGGAGGTAACATAGGAGATAACCTAGATGACCTTGGGCATGGTGACACCATAGGGACGAAGACCAAATACATATTTTTTATTGTAAATCACAATATCACAGGAGATTTGGGGGGTTCCATGAACCCCCTGAAATTATATGCAGGATCTTGTGTATTTATATGCTTGGGGCAGGGGAGGGAAGGGGGTGTCCTTAGCTTTCATCAGATTTCCAAAGAGGCTTGTGACCTTTGGAAGTTTTAGGATACATGCTCTAGCCTCTATACTCTTCCCCGTGGCAACTTCCCATGATTTCAACTCTTCCTTATGTTCCAGTGACTCTCATACTACTGTAATTTTGGACAAGTTACTTAACCTCATTAAGGTCTTCACCTTTAAAATGAGAGATAATAGGGGCGCCTGGCTGGCCTGGTCGGTAGAACATAAGACTTTTGATCTCAGGGTCATGAGTCCAAGCCCCATGCTGGGCACAGAGCTTACTTTAAAAAAAGAGAGAGAGAGAGAGAGAGAGAGAGAGAGAATCAGCTAATAAAATCTATGACACAGGATTGTTGTGAGGATTGAATGACATAATTATATAAGCAACGAAAATGCACACCTGCTATGTAACAGACCAGGGGCCAGCTAACTTTTTCTGTACAGAGCCAGATAACCCATATTATTCCCTTGAGAAACATTCTTTTTTTTTTTTTTTAAGATTTATTAATTTGACAGAGAGAGAGAGAGTGAGAGCAGGAACACAAGCAGGGGGAGTGGGAGAGGGAGAAGCAGGCTTCCCGTCGAGCAGGGAGCCCGATGCGGGGCTCGATCCCAGGACCCTGAGCCGAAGGCAGACGCCTAACGACTGAGCCACACAGGCACCCGAGAAACATTCTTTCTTGCCATTACCTCCTAACTCTTACTACCTATGACTCTGAAATCCCTCTTCCAAGTCTCACTTCCAGCATCTCTAACTGCCTGAAGGGAAACTTCACTTGAATGTTCTCAGAAACACACCAAGAATGGAAATAACCATTTCTCTTATCAGCTGAACAGTTCTCACTAAACCTAACACCCAGCCTGTTTGCATGCCCCAGACATGTCAGCACTCCCATCCTTTTTTGCTTCTCAGGCAACTCCCTCTGCTTCCCTTTCACCATCTACCTGTCAACCGACTGTTGAACTCTTACTTATCCTTCAAGACCCCAGTCAAATGTCACCACTTCTCAACAGCATTTCCGAACATTCATCCCACTACCGGCAGCAGCAACCTTGGGAGATGGACTGTGCCTTTACGGAATGTCTTATGTTTATTCGTGCACATATCTGCTCCTCCAACTAGAATGTGAGCTCCTTGAAGGCAGTATTTTTTAAGTCAAAATTAAGGCAGAAATTAGGCCAAATTAGTGAAAACTTAATATGACAGGGCCAGGATTACAGAGAGGCAGTTGAAGTAAGTGTGGCAAGTTCAGGGTCAGATCCTATCTTTATTTAAAATTTTGTTCATCGTGGATTTCTTTTGCATTAACGTTGATTTTTTTTAAATATTGCATTAGGATATAATTTATCTTGATTAGTGAGTCTATTGGTGCCCTTTTAAATTTAAACCTAAGGTGGGTGCCTCACTCTCCTCAGCCTTGTCCTGGCCCTAAATTAGTAACCAGCAGCTCTGAGATTCAAATCCAGGTTTTTCTGATTCCAAGCCATTCTTCCAAAAGTCAAAACGACCAGACAGTGTTCAGCCTCTCAAGGAGTGTCACAGATAGCAACAAGTAGATGGGAGAAGTGACATCGGCCACCAGGGGTGTGACTACAAGGGGCTGTGCACAGAGGAGTGAGTGGTTAATCTTGCCTGAACCCATCAGCAAAGAATCCATGAAAGAGGAAAGGCTTGAACTTAAGGGGTTTCCCTGATAGGGATTACTCTGCTTCCCTGAGAAAGCAGCAGCCTCTACAATAAATTCTGGACAATTTCTCATCTCCGTACAAACGACATCATTGGGGTCTTTCCACTGACTCTGAGTGACACACGGCAGATGCTCGGTAAGTGGGGGTGGACTGTATGCATGGACAGGCCAATGAACGAAAGGCAATGTCCAAATACTGTGGCTTCCCAATCTCAGTGCACACTGAAGGAGCACCAGGGCTCCAAGCACCAGGGCGCTGCAGCACACGGACATCTGTGGACAGATGACAGGGGCAATCTTGCCAACCTCCTTCCTGGGAGGCATGCTGACAGACTGTCTGATCCCAGGGGCCTCCCCTGGGGACTGAGATGCCCGGGCAAGTGCACACACGTGGGCCCACACAACGCTGCTTTTTAGCAGTGCATGGAATGTGCCTCTGGACGGTATCTGCTATGAAGAGCCTCCAGTGTCCACTGGGCAGACAGATGGCACTGGCCCGGGAAAAGTCTAGTTCTGTGCCCACAGCAATAAAAATACCATCCCCAGACACAGTGGGCAGGGCTGGAGACACAGCAGCAGAGGAGGTGGCACGTGACGAGGGCTGAATAAGCCACCACTGTCAGATCAGAGCCCAGCAGAGAGGAAATGCAGAAGCCAGCACCTCTCCCTGGAAGAAGGCAGCCCAGGCCTGGAGAGGGTGTGATGCTCCACGGAGCAAATGCATGATTTGAACAACTAGCTCACTTCCCTCATCTATTAAATGGGGGTAAAATGGGGGGTTATAAGAATTAAAAGAGTTCAGGGATAGGGTGCCTGGGTGGCTCGGTCGGTTAAGCTTCTGCCCTCGGCTCAGGTCATGATCCCAGGGTCCTGGGATCGAGCCTGCTTCTCCTTCTGCCCCTCCCCTTCCACCTGCTCATGCTCGCCGCCCCCCCATGCTTTCTCTCTCTCAAGTAAATAAATAAAATCTTTTTAAAAAATAAAAGAATTTAGGGATAAAAATGTTTCCCACAGTGCTTGGCCCACAGCGAGTATCTAATAAACATTAGTTCTATTCTCAATCTACCTCCCCCATCGATCTAATTATCCCCAGGGTTTCCTCAGAGCGAAAAGTAAGGCTACGCGGAAAAACACAGCAAAACTCACTCATGCTGCTTCATGGAGTTCCAAGGTAAGATGCAGCTCTGCCATTTACTGACTGCTACCTTCTGCAATTGACCAGATCCCTCAACTGTTTCTTCATCCATGTAGTGGGGATAATAACAGTGGTGGGGACTGATGGCTCTTTGAAAAGCAAAAAAGTCATTCCAAGTTTGCTCATTCATCTAATGGTTGGGTCCACTTTTTTGAGCCTCCTGTGGGCCAGGTGCTATGTATCCATAGTTCATGTGGTGCTGCAACAATTCTCTGAGGTGGAAACTGAGCTGAGAGAGGTAAAGCGATGTTCAAAGTACCAAAGTAGTAAGGGGCAGAGCTAGATTTGAAGCCCGGATGTGTCTGGCTCCAAAGCCTCAGTTTCTTCCATGACTAGCAAGTAACTCACATGTTGAACAAGGCAGCAAGTTCTGTATTTCTAACAGTAAAAAGCAATAATTTTTAACGCCCTGCCCAGTGAGTCACAGAGGAGATGATATTTGAGCTTAGTCTTTACAGTAGATGCTGGTGGAGCCTCTGGCCCAGCAACCCTTGGCCTGATTGGCATGCCCATCCCCCAGCTGCTAAGGGCTCACAGCCTCACACTTTTGAGAAAACTACCCACAGCAGACAAAAGCCACCTGGCCTGACAGAGCCTGGGACAGAGCCCCTCCTCCACCCCATAAAAACCAGCAGTAACCCTCAGTCAATGCCTGACTGCTTCAGAGTAGAGAAGGCTGGCCCCCTGCTTCATGGGTGCTCTTCATGCTCCTGAGCTGCCTGTAGGATCAGGTTGGGGCAGGAGTTTAGCTGAAAACTCCTCTTTGATTGGCTCCATACCTGCCTTATACCCTCACTCCCTTCCAAGATTTTCCTCTGAGAGCACTCCCTCAATAAACCACATGCAAAACTATCCCCACCTCAAGCTCTGCTTCAAGGAACCTGACCCAAGACAGTCTTAGGAATGAGTGCAATGTGTTTTAATGAAGAAAAAAGGAAAGGATCTTTCAGTAAGAGGGAAGTCTTCAATAAGAAAAATTATAAAGCTCCTGCTTTGTATCAGGCACAGCAGTCTGCCCTGAGAGAGGCAGATAATACACAATAAAAAAATGCTCCCAGCTTCAAGGGGGAAGAAGGGCTCACAGAGTTCTGTCACAACGGAGGGGTTTTGTGAGGAGGGATATACTCAGGATTGCACTTGAGGAAGACGCCCCTTGTCCTAACCAGGTCTACGTGGGATTCATCAGATTGGAAGAGGGAGAGACTAGAGGCAGGAAGATTGCATGTGAGAATGTATTACCATCCAAATGACTTAATTAGAGTGAGGACACATACTAGAAAGGAAAAAAGCATAACATTAAGGAAAAATCAAGTATTAATATTTTTCAAACTTCAATGTAATCTATTCCTGATGATGTTCCCTCTCCCCAACGAGTGTTTATTCTAGGACTCAGGGATATAAATGACTCTACATCCAATTCAACTGGAAACCCCCTGGGTTCAAGGGCCCTGTGCTGCATACTCATCCCTGTCCTGGAAGCACCCACAATCTGGTGGACATGAGACCAGGGGACAGCTGCCTCAAGGATCCAAAACCAAGCCAGCCATCACATTTTCCTTTTAATGTCAGCCTTCCCCTAGCCCCATCTGTAATACTTCTCACTTAATGGACTCTGATCCAATGTGTCATTGATAAATAATGTAATTTGGGCAAGACCAGGGAGTCCCAACAATACAGTGTTTTTTTGTAAAGGCTGCTGCAGTTTGAAAAAGGGATCCAAGATCAGAAAGACCTGGAATCAAATCCTAGTGCTGCTTCTCGCTGGAGGCAAATACTTTAACCTTTTTGAGCTTCATTTTCTCATTTGAAAATTGAGGACTATAAAATGTACCTTTAAAGGTATTTGAGAGAATTCAATAGGACAAGAGAAATAAAGTGCTTAGGACAGTGCCTGGCTCAAAGCAGATGCTCAATAAGTGGTCGCAATTTTATTACCATGATTTCAATCCTGCTTTAGTCATTCCCAAATGAGGACCAAGGGGAGATACCGATCTCCAGCCAGCTTCCTCATCTGACCTTTCAACTCCTGATTTGCCAATCACCGCGTCACTTGAAGAGCTACTGTTAAAAACGGATGTCACCATATGCCATGAGAGCTGGCATGTGGTTTGGGGACAATTATATAGGAAATATGTATCCTGGCGCAATACTCTGAGAGGCAAACCTTTGTTCTCTCCGCCACTTTACTTTCAAAGCAAAGAGGTGACATCTGTCCATGCTCCACATGCCTGGGATGCCAGAGAGCCACAGCCAATGGGTGTACCCCACGATGGAAGGGCCCAGCGTCTCAGCTATACTCAGAGACCAAGAACATGGGGGAAATGGGGCAATCACCTATGCAATTCCTGCAAGATCTCCTCTAGGCCTGCTGCAAGGAAGGACAGAAACCAAGGAGGCCATTACTGCAGCCCCCTACTCCCATCAGGATTCTAAGATCTGAAGCCTCAATATCTCTGCTAGTTTAGCTCAAGGAAGTACATCTGAAATCTCAGGGCCATGGGCCATTCTCCTAAACTCCAGAAGGTCCTCTGGACTCCATTTACTGCCACCCTATAAAGTAGTGAGCTCCCCATTGAAGGGGGAATGCAAATACTTCCTGGGATATTACTAAGCATATATGCAATCCCTATCAAAATTCTAATGACATTTTTCACAAAAAATAGAACAAGTAATCTTAAAATTTGTATAGAACCACAAAAGACCCTGAATAGCCAAAGCAATCTTGAAAAGGAAGAACAAAGCTAGAGGCATCATGCTCCCTGATTTCAAAATATATTACAAAGCTATAATAATTAAAAGAGTATGATATTGACATAGAGAAAAAGACCACATTCTGAAAGAATCACTTTTTCCTCAAAGAGCTGATGTTTTTTAGCTTCCTAAAGCTGTGTGAGGGAAGTCACAGAAGGACTTATAGAACCACAATAGGGTGAGGGCCCAATCCTGTATTCCACTCACTGTAATTCCCGCAAATTTTTCTTCAGTACCACAGATGTGTTTGCTTGGACCTGGGCAGGAGCACCAAAATGGGTGCAAGGTGGTGTCACATGGCAGAAAGGGTATGAGCTGAGGGTCAGGGGCCTTTCCTCATCTCAGCTCTTATATCAGGGCTGGGTGAATTTTGCCTGTTCTAGCCCTTTTTGGACATTAATTTTCTCCACCATAAAATAAGGCAATTGGACGATATTAATTTTTCCCAAACTTTTGTCAGGTGAGCCCATCTTCACAGTTTTCTGTATCAACAATATGCCACATTGTGCTTTTTGTCATATGTACTTCATCGGCACTGTTCATGTATTTGGTTAAAATGGCCTCACTTCACCTTTTTCTTCCTTGAAATTGATTTTAACAGGAAACTTGATAGAATTACCATGAAAGGAAACCACTATCACTTGCCAGAGAACAGAAGGCAGCCATAAAAGTAAAAACAACAAAAAGAACAATGCTTCTGATTATGTCTGGGAAGTGCTATCTCTTGAGGACGGGCTGCCTGAGATCTGCTGTTCCCGAAGCAGGGAGATTCATAAATGGTCAAGAGGGGTTAAGGACACCCCAATACCCACTTGAGACTTCCCTCCGATTCATCAAAAAAGACTGAAAGAAAACTTAAAAGGGAGTAACTTCTCACTACAGGACTTGATGATTATGTCCTATCCTTATCACCTAAATGATCTCAATATTCCTATGATTTAGGAAACAATTGATCATTTCTAATTTCATTTGGCCCCACTGTAGAGGAAGGGTGATCATAATGAGTGGAAAATTTGAGTTACAGACTATTCTGAGAGAAATTACTTTCAACATCTGAACATTGTCAGAAAGTTTTCCAATTAGAAGGAACTTGAATATACAATAAGCAGATAGAAATCATTTGTAATCATTTATTTTCAAATAAACACTTCTAAATGATTTGGTAATACCTAAAAAGTCATTCAGCCCCTTCAGTAATTTAAACACTACTCCCCCAAAATCTTGTTTACATTATCAACATGCTTAATGAAGCATTTTGTCAGGGGGTATGCAAAGATAAATTTAACCAGAGCCTATGTCATCAAATTAACACAACTTCCAAATTAGTAAAGTTCAGATGAATCATGACATCAGGGGCATTATTACATAAACAACATGCGAATGGATGTTTTGGCTGTATGTTCATTAGGATGAATTCATTAGATTCACACTGCAAAAGCTTCATTATAGGACTCTCCAAGGCACTCATCTCCTTGAAACCATTTAATTGTGATAATACTAGTCTTATTTGGACAGAGATAAAGTAAGGGAGGGCAAAGCACCTCAAATATCTCTGAATGAGCTTAGAACAGTTGATATGTTTAGCCTCTGAACCTTAGTTCGTTTCCTAAGTACTTGCCTTTTTGCTTTTGCTAATTCTTTGTTTGCTATTGGGCAGGTTCCTTTCTTTTTCTGGAATCCAATATTTAAGAAAAAAGGGAGAGGGACATTGGACTAGAGCAGAAGTCAGTAAACTTTTCCTGTAAAGGGCCAGATAGTAAATGTTTTCAGCTTTCTACACCATATGGTCTCTGTTGCAACTACTCACCCCCCTTTGTGGCAACAAAGTAGCCACAGGCAATATGTAAACAAATGAGTATGGCTGTGTCCCAATATAACTTCATTTACAAAAACAGGTGGTAGACCAGATTTGGCTCACTGGCCTATAGTTTGCCCTTCCTGGACAAGAGGACCTCTAACTTCCAGCCCTGATAATGCCTTTCACCTAAAAGGAAGGAAGTCGCCCAAGGTCTCTCATTTGACAGAACCAGGACTGAAACCCTGGTCTTTGAATTTTAAGTTCAAGGATCATCCCTCCATAGCAGGCTATGGACCTAACCAAGAAACCTCTTGCTCTAAGACAAAGTATCACAGGCCTTCATAGAAAATGGAAGAATTTACCACTTCGGGCATAATTAGTTTAAAATTACTTTAGCAGGAAGTCATTAGGCTCTCCGACTAAGGTGGCATTAACTTCTCCCCAGTTGCCCAAAACTGATCAGATTGAAAGAGCAAACTTCAAGAAGGCTGTTGAGGGAACAGATATGGATGTTCATCAGAGTCCCACAGCTAAAAGGAAACTATTTCCTCTTCACCCCACATGTGCATAGTATTATGTGGTTTATAACCAAGCATTTTCCTATCTGTTATTTGATTTCATGTTCACAGTATCTCTGTGAGACAGGACCCGCCGCTGTCTCTTTGTGACAAAAGAAACTGAATGCAGGGCGGGGGGTGGGTTAGCCTGGTGATGGGTATTAAAGAGGGCACATTCTGCATGGAGCACTGGGTGTTATACGCAAACAATGAATCATGGAACACTACATCAAAAACTAATGATGTAATGTATGGTGATTAACATAACAATAAAAATTTTTAAAAAAGAAAGGAAACTGAATGCCTGTGCTAAGGTCACTTAGTAGGTGACAGCAGAGACAGGAAACAATGGTCTATGCCACAGTCACCATTTATTCATTCACTTAGACAACAAACATTTGCCAGGCGATTGATAAGGCAGGGGGCAGGCAGTTAAAATAAGCCATATTGTCCCAGCCCTCGGGGAGCTCACAGTCCAGTATGGGGGGTAAGAGACAGTAACTAGAAAAAGAAACAATTAACTAAGTCATTACGGACAGTGCCAGGTGCCAAGAAGAAAACAAACATGGTACGGTCACACTGATCATAAATAGTGGGATCAGCTGTCCCTGGCCTCTTACGATCAGTCCAGTGAAAGATCAGAGACCCAGTTCTGCCCTACAAGGAAGGCCTCCCACCCGCACTGGTCCCTCGGGACCTGAGATCCCTGTGGAGGGGATCCCAGCTCTGCTCAAAGTAAAGATAGCATCCATCTAGGCTAGACAACGAGGGCTCCCAGGCCCAAAAGCCGCAGGCTCTCTCTACCCATCACAGTCCACAGTCTCCATCAGGAGCCCCCAGCCAGTCAGGTTAGCTAAGTACCTCCCTGCCCCGTGTTCCCTGTGCTCTTTCCCTACTCTACAAACAAGAACTCTAAAGCTCAGAGAACTGAAATGACCAGCTTGGAGATCACACAAATGGGAGGGGGCAGAGTCCTAATTCAAACACAAATCAGGCTGATTCAAAATCCACAATTTTGTCATCTCATGAGGCTGCTTCTCCTTAAGAATAGAAACATTTGGTGTAGTGCATGGCATTCTAGAGACTTCAGATCTTAATGAATAAGGTGGGATAGGATAGGGGTGGGGCAGGGTAGGGTAGCACAGAATAGTGTTTTCCCTCAGATAACACAAAAATTAGGCTGAGAAGCTGCAGTTTAATGCATTATATTAGTTTTCCCCCTTTCCACTTTCCTTTCTAACCTTTAGTTCCATCCATCTACCCCTTAGAGGTGCTCTTGAGAATCTCCCTAGAGATGCTTAAAGACTTAACTCAATAACATTTTAGTCATCTGTGGAATCTCAAAAGGAATTCTACTAAGAACCACTATTTATTGAATACCTACTACAAGCTAGATACTGTGCAAGGTATCTTCCTAACACTGTCTCATTTAATCTTTACAAAAACCTTACTAGGTGGTCAACATCGGCCCTATGGTAGACAAGGAAACTGAGGCCCCGAGAGTTAGGTTCCCACAGCCACAGAGAAAAGGCCAGAGCAGGGCTTCGACCCTGGACCTAACTCTAAAGCTGTCAGGCTACTTCTCAAGAAATCGAAGTGGCTTACTTCGCAGGGAGCGAGTGTAACCTGGTCCTTACTCACGTGCCCCTCCGGGCCAGCACCTGGTGACCCACCTGGGAGAGCTGTACACCAGTGCTACTCAAAATGTGGTCCCCCAACCAGCAGCAGGAGCATCACCTGGGGGCCGGTTAGAATTCACATTCTCAGGCCCCACTCAGGCCTCCTGAGTAAGAATAGCTGGGGGCAGGGCCCGGGACTTTGTGCTGGCAAGCTCTCCCATGTGTGCCCATCAAACACTGAGACCTTCTGCTGCATATGGCATCTCTGTGCTGTCAGTGGCAACCAGCACCATTAGCCAGCCACAGATTGAAAACATTAGACACGGAAAAGGAATGCATCTCCCTCTGAGGATGCAAGTCCCTTGTGGAATGGGGCATTGAACCCAGAAAGCCTCACTGGAGGTTCCGTTCCCAGAGTTAGGAACTCATCCATCCTCTGCAGCGAGAAGGAAGAGACGCTGACACTGAAACAGGCAAATCGGAATGTTCAGCGAAGCCAGTCCTGCCTCAGGAAACGCTGGGCCCGATTTTGCTTGCCCTCACAGCATCCTCAACTCACTAGGGGAATTCTATCTCTGGTCAATTAGTGAATCTAAACCTCCCAACAAACCAGGGCTTGCTTTTCTCTTTGTGGTTCTTTATTGTTCATTTGCGTGCTTTCTCACAGTAGATACTGAAAACAAAAGTACTCTTCTCAGTTTCCATCTTGGCAGTCCTTTTGCTTTTGAGTTTGTTGATTGCCTTGGGATTGATACTACAAAGTATGGATTACAGATGCTTGCAGAATATTTATTGACTCCAAGGGAGAAAAAAAAAGTTGTGAAATAAAGTAGTTATTTAAACCCATTTCTACTACTAATAACATCTTGCCTTGTTTTTCTTAAATCAACCTTAAGTGTGGTTAAAAAATATCTGACTTCACTTTATTTTGGAAACATCCTAACGATGGAAAGCAATGGCCCATTATCTCAGCACACTAACAGAATTATTTTCATTTTTGCCCATTCCGTTTCAGGCCTCGTTTTTATATTCATATACAATTTTGCATGGTAGTAATTACACAGAAGTGATCTTTAAGTCTTGTTTTTCTCCTGGTTAAAGCTTCAGCATATGTGAGTTTATGTATTATCTTCATGATGATCATTTTAAATTTCTGGACAATGGACTCATGGGTTGGCATGCCACTTAAGCATGCCAGAGTGAGTCAATAAGTATTTATTGGACTCCTACTATGTGCCAGATGTAAGTCCAGGTCCCCGGGAATCTAACAGTGACCAAGATAATGTCCCTGCTCTCAAGACCCCAGCAGCACACAACTCCAGAGGATGCCATTTATGTCCCTGTGTATGTGAATGACACCCCCAGAGTGCAGTGCACAGTCTGTATGGGCCACAGTAGGGAGTTGCTTACTTGGGGCAGACTCCTTTAATTCCTTTAGGGGGTAAGTGAATGGAACTAAGGGCCAGGAGCAGGCCTAGGGATATACATAGCTTCACTGCTTCTTGCTCTATATTACCAGATTGTTCTCCTAAGGCATTGTACCCATTTTCACTGCTCCTGGTAGACAGCAAATGTTCTGTTTTCAACAGAAACTCATCAGCATTGAGTGTCAACATTTTTTTTTTCCAAAAACTTGCCAACTGAGTTAGTTCACAATAGTCCCTGAAGAGAAGCTGTGGATTTAAATATGCATGCTCCCTGGTGATCATACTCTTCCTTCAGATGCTTGCTTCAGTATCTAAGATGATGCTGTCAGATGATGATGGTCAGAATTAAAATGGAACATTGAGATGTTTGAATCATCTTCCTAGAGCTAAAGGCAGAAGAAGGCTTTTTCACTGGCTTTAGGTTTACTTTATAGGCTAACCTGAACCCTTGTGGTGGACAGGAGAAGGAAGGAGAAAGGGTGAACAGCCTCCTCCCACAATTCTGACCATCTCCTCCTCCTCAACTCTGCTCCTCAGGAGCTGGCTCTCTCCTCTCTCATCACTGGCTCCTCCACCACCTTTCCATGACCTCAGGAGCCTCCACCCCCAGCCCAGACACTTCCTTCTTGGGCAGGTCTTCCCTGACCCCTGCCTGGAAGACAGGGCTGGATGTTCCCCACACCCCCTCCTTGCTGGGGAAGGCTTCAGCTGAAGCCCCTCGCCCTAGGTACAGTGAACTTGCCTTTTCATCTGGGTCTTCCCTATCGGACCATGGAGGCCAGGACCTGTCCTTGGACAGGTCCCCAGCAGTGACACGTGCCTGTTTCATGATGGATGCCCAATAGATGTCTGCATGGCCCAATGAAGCGGAGGGTCAGAGAGAGGATAATTATTCTGGCAGATTGATAATAGAAGATAAGAAGCCATGGCCACCAGTTTGATACGATCCTTGGCAATCTGGCCCTTCAGGAATTCCCAGTGAATTCAAGATTCTGGCTTCCTGTTTTTCATAAGCTCAGGGACATTAGCAATTAGCAGGTCTTGTTTATTTTTCCTACATAATCCAAATCACTCTTTTCTTTTTATGTTCAGTCATCCTTAATTCAGACTCTGTTATAGCTCACTGACATTCTTCAAGTTCTCACATTATTCTGCCTCATTTTTTTAACCCTACCTAAACCCCCATTCCAGGACAGAAAAGCATGTTTCATTGCCCTCGGGCTTCAAAATGAAAGAAATAAAGAGAGTCTCATATTCCACGAACACCTTACAGTAACACTCTCTTCTCAAACCTCACACCAACCCTGGGCAGAAGGTGGTATTAGTATCCCTTTTCACAGGAAGGGAAGAGAGCCTCAGAGAGGTTCAGCTACCTGCCTAAAGTCACACAGCCAGTAAATAGCAGGCAGGACTTAAGCTCACACAGCTGTGGGTTCTATCCTCTGTATTCTTGCTGCAATCAACACCACATGCCTCACATGTGTCAGAAAACTGGGCTCTTTTCCTGGGCTGGCCATGTACTTCCATGAGAATACTCAGAACCATTGCTTTCACATGGCAGGTTGCCCTGCTTAGCAAATGGAAATAAAATTGATGCTGTCCCAACGTCACAGGATTATAAAAAGGAGAACCATGGGCCCCAGAGCCAGGCAGGGGAGCTGGAGTCTTTGATGTATTCTTGTGTTGCTCATCAGAACAACTTGTTCCAAGGCATAATGTCTACTTTGAGAAAGCCCCAACAGGGCTCCAAGGGCTGGGCTCCTACAACACCCATAAATCACAGTGACATTCAAATGCACGACATCTCTGTCTGCTCTTCATAACCGGAATTCACACACCTCAGGTGAGTTGGAGAACTGGGCTTGTGAGCATGTCCTCTAGATTTGAAAGTGGAAAAATGTCAGCACTGGAAGGGTGTTAGAAAATACTCAGCCCAATCCTCTTGGTTTACCCATGAAGAAACTAAAGCCCAAGGTCCTAGCCCCACTCTGACCCTCAATCTCCCCATCTGGGGGTAGCCTGGACTCATTCCTCCATGAAGGCTCTTCCTTTTTTTTTTTTTTTTTTTTAAGATTTTATTTATTTGAGAGAGAGGAAGAGACAAGAGCATGAGCAGGGGGTGGGGGCAGAGGGAGAGGGAGAAGCAGACTCCCCACGGAACAGGGAGCCCGACACCAGGCTCCAGCCCAGGGCCCTGAGATGAGGAGCTGAGCCAAAGGCAGAGGCTTAACTGACTGAGCCCCCCAGGCGCCCCCATGAAGGCTCTTCCTAACTTAACTATCTGTGAGGCTCAAACCCAGCTCTTCTGACTGGCAGTATCCGGCTCCAGCTCAAGAACACAGCCAGAAACAAGAAACAAAGGTGGAGCTGAGAATGCTTCCTCTATAGGCGGGAAAGAGCAGCCAGCACACATCTGGGGCCACAGAGGAACATCCTCGGTTCTATAAAAGATAATGGATCAAGACCAGTTTCACTCCCCTTCCCATAAATAGTCCAAACTGTCGGACCAAGACGCAAGGTACTGGCCGAGGGTATTAAGTGTACAGAAAACAAAACGAAGGCTAAGCTTTGGGTAGCCAATTGACCAAGGCTCATCCCCCAAGTGGAGATCAGCAAAAAACCAAAAAGGATCCAACATTTTACAAGCCAGCACCACTGTCTTAATTTAAGGACAATAATTTGAATAGGAAAGGAATACAGGAGCAGGCCATTCATCAACTCTTAAATAATAAACGTAAAGTTGCAGAAGTTGAATCGCACACACTACTGGCTTGGAATAGGAGGAGCCCCCCCAAAAAAATCAGTCATGGAGCTCGCACGCCTCCTAGTGGCAATACTAAGGATTACTGCCGGGGAGGATACCTCTCCACCCACTTGGGAGCCATTAGGCCTGTCCAGGCTTCACTGTAACGCGGCCAATGGACAACAGTTGACAGCCTTGCACGTACCATGCTCTGGGATATGTGCCTTCATATACCTAGTCTCACTAATGCTCATATTAGGTGACTATCATTAGACCTATTTTATAGATGATGAAGAAGCTCAAAAAGCTTAAATCATTTGTCCAGAATTACCAAGCTAGTAAGGATTCCAAATAAGATCTGGGGAATTCCCGGTCCACAGCTCCTTCCTCAACATCACACTGAGTACAAAGTGTTGAGGACACAGAGATGAATAAGATCCAGCCCCCGTTGGGCTGTTTGATCTTACTGTGTTCCCATATTTTAACTAGGCAGGCCGACTCATATTAAATAATCAGACACAGAGTCCTAAGTGCTGTTCGCACAGAGGCAGGAACTGAGTGAGCGCAGTCACTGTGCTCAGAGCTCCCAGCCCTCCCCCACCCCAGGGCGTCCCAGATGAGAAGCCAGGTGGAGCAGGGAGCTGGTGTACGAACCTCTCTGCTTGTTAATGCTCATGGCTGGAAGAACGGCCTCCCGCCAGTCCGACACCTGGGTAAGAAACAAGGCCCTGGGCTGAGTAACTGCAAAAACAGACATCATTAACCAGCCGCAACCTTCAAACGCTCCAAGTCAAGGCAAAGTCGAAGGAGAGTTAACAAGGCTTCCAATTTGTCTTTTACGGGGTTTGACATGTCAGGTCAAGGAAGATAGGAACCCTGTGGGAAGTCGGCACAGAGAAAGTCAGGCTATTATTTTGGCTTGTTGATAGGAGTGACAGGTTAAGAAATGACTGTGGCCAAAAAAGACCTGGGCATCGATTTTTGCAAGGTACCAGAGTGCCATTTTCTGCCTGGCAACAGCAGCAAACCATCCCACAAGAGAGAAAAACAGTCACAGACTTCTTCAGGTGCTAACCTTCCCTTACACATACGTAACCTACACTGGGCGGCGGGGGGTGGGGTGGGGGGGTGTTCTTCTTTTGTTGATGCTTATAAACACATTTTATAGAAATAACATTATACTTTGGACACTATTTTGCAAATTGTTTTTTTTTACCTATATTGCAATTAATTTCTCAAATTAAATATTCCTCTCCCTCATTTTCTGATAATTGCCTAATGTTCCAATTTGTAGATATAACTAATTTTAAAATATATAATTTTAAAATAGAAAATGAAATTCATGTGGCTTCAAATTTTTATTATAAAAATATTTTGTAAAAATTCCCTAAAGCTAAGTCTTTGCTACATTATCATTCTCTACATTTAAATCTGTGTCTGACTCTTTTTTCCAAGTCCTTTAGCCAATATCTTTTATTCATGTAAGACAGAGGTTAAGGGTATGAACTTTGGTGTCAGGTTCAAATCCCAACTCTGCAACGTACAAACTAGTGGACTTCAGGCCCAGCAGTGACTGCACCTAAACCTCCTTCCCTTGTCTGTAAAAAATGGGCAATGATGGTGCATGCCTTCTGTGGCAAGAAGTAAATAACACAGATAATAGATAGTGCTCAATAAATGTTAGTTATTTCTACTTTTCCCTGTGAATTCAAAAATTCAAAATACTACCTTTATCCCATTCCAAATCTGTATACATACTGTGTCTTTTTCTGAGGCTTCTATTCTGTTCCATTGCTCTGCCTGATTACTCCTGCACCTTTTAATTATTTTATAAATGGTTTCAGTAAAACTGGGGTATGCCTCTCCTTGTTACTCTTTTACATTTCTGAGCTTTTCTCACATTTACTCCCCCAAAATATTTGAGAACCATTTTTGTCAATTCAAAAAAACTCATATTTTTTAATCAAAATTTTATTAAAGGGGCTCCTGGGTGTCTCGGTTGGTTAAGCATCTGCCTTCGGCTCAGGTCATGATCTCAGATCCCTGGGCTCGAGCCCCGCATCGGGCTCCCTGCTCCACGGGGAGCCTGATTCTCCCTCTCCCTGTGCTCTGTCAAATACATGAATAAAATCTTTTTAAAAAAAATTTATTAAAGTCAAAGGCTTCTTTTTATTAGAAAATTCCTCAAATCAAGTAATCAGAGAATATCTCATTTACTCTAGTCTTTCATGCCTCTCTATAACATGTCATAGTTTTCTCACACAGGCCTGCATATTTCTCAGATTTATCCCTTTTTTAAAATTTTTCTCTTGCTATTGTGTTTGAGACCCAGACCTTCCATGCCATCATATTTTCTAGCTCTTTTCGCTGGTATTCATTCATTCATATATGCACCAAAAATATCTATGGAGCACTCGTTCTGTGCCAGGTACTGGATAAAGGGCTTAGAATACATTTGTGAATTAAACTCTCTCTCTTTCTCATGTACACACACCTGCCTATGGAGCTTACATTCCTAGTGGCAGGAAGACAGAAAATGAAAAACAAACATGATCAACATAGGTAATATAATATTACAGAAGATGTTAAGTACTATGGGTGGGGCAAGGCAGAATAAGAGGAATCAGGAGTTTTGGGTAGAGCACAATTTTAAATTGGGCGGTTAGAGTAGGCCTCAGTGATGCAAAGCAAGTAAGGTAGAGTGCTCTAAACAAACGTTGCAGCCAGTGCAAAGGCCCTGAGTGGTGAGTATGGCAGCCAGCACGGAAGAGCAAGGAAGCCATGTGACTAGGAAAGCCAGCGAGTATTGTATAGTGCTTTAAGGACATGACTCAGTATCCATACTATTAGTGAAATCTTGGAAAAGGCAGCACCCACAAAGACATCCTTGATCCTCAACAGTCTTCATCCTTCAGAGGCACCACGATCACACCTCAATTGAACCTTATGACTCTGAACCAGGGACCCCCTCTCAGTCCTCAAATCCAACATTTCTCATTGTGGATGCCATTGATCTTTGGGGCAAAACAATTCTCCACTGTGCAGGACTATCTCATGTACTGTGGTACAATTAGAATCCCTGCCCCCTGCCTATTATGGGCAACACCCTTTGTCGCCATGACAATCAAAGCAATCCCAAACATTTTCCAAATACCTCCCAGCTGAGAACCCCATGTGGGACTCTCAGGAACCATTATCTTAGGCAAGTCTTGCTATCAGAATTTTGCTGGCGTATTCATGAAAAGTCATACTAGGTTGGTGACTCAGTGGGGAGCCCTGTGCTTCACATACCCGCCAGACTGGCAGGAAAACCGACATTATGCTTTGAAAAGTGGAGTTCAGAGAAGTGAAGAAACTTGTTTGTTCAACATAACATCGCTGGGAAGGAATCAAGACAGAAGCCCTTTTACACATGGCTCCTTTTACACTGGCTCCTTTTACACATATATGAAAATAGGACTATCAGCAATCCTAAATTCACTCAGCTCATTTCAATCTCAATAAAACCTTTTCACATAAAGAGAGAGACAAAGGGGGAAAAAATAGGCCTACTCCTATGTAATTTAACATTAATAATAATACAGCATCAATAATAGCTAATGTAGATAGAGCCAACTGTGCTAAGTGGCTTACACACATTTCCTACTTAGACTTCTACAACAGGTATAGTTATGGCCACTCTTTTAAAACTTAAGGAACTAAGCTTAGAAAAGTAACCTGCCAGGGTCACACAGAGAGAGGCAGAGCTGCGGTTTGATATCCATAACTAATCTCTTAACCATGAAACCATGAGGCTGCAGCACAAATATTCATGCTTCCTTATGCTTCTATAGCAGCAATTAATAAATCATACAGGAATATCATATTATGTTCTAATGGGCTTTCATAAGAAACTCCAATCCAAAGTCTCTTTTTGAAAAGTTTCCTGGGGAATCCTGGGTGGCTCAGTCAGTTAAGCCTCCAAATTTGGTTTCAGTTCCCAGGTCATGATCTCAGGGTCCCGAGATTGAGCCCCACTTTGGGCTCCGCACTCAGCACAGAGTCTGCTTTTCCCTCTCCCTCTGCTTCTCCCCGCACTCTCTCTCAAATAAATAAAATCTTTAAAAATAAAAAAGTTTTCTGTAAAACAAATCAGCCAGTCTAAACCACACAACACCAGAGTAGAGTCTAAAAACTAAATTATCCCCTAATTACCATTAGGAAAGTGGTTGAATTTAAGAGCACTTGAGAATCAATGGTTGCCTTTTGGTAACTTTTAGCATCTAAGTAATTTTTAAAAGCAAATCCAACTTAAAGCTTTTTATATGTCAAGTCATAGAGGTTTCATAGGTGTCAAGTGTGTTTTGATGAACACTGTGGATGAGCTATACCATGAATCAGTGCCATATGCTTTACACTTGCGTAGACACGCTGTACATCTGGATCTCAGCAACAAGGGACAAAGGCTTGCCAATATCCATCACTTCTTGCCAAACTCACAATATTCGAAAAAATTTTAAACCACACTGAAAGAGGTCTGAATTTACCTTTTTCTACTAAGCCATTTAAGACATTTAATAGCTGGAATAAATCATAAAATATAAAATTTTCAAATGGAAGAGTCACAGAAACAGTTTGGGACTTATTAAGAGCCAAAGGGACTTTAAAGATCATTTGGTCCAATCTTAGCTTGGTCTTATCTGCAAAAGGGAAATTATATTTTAAATAATCATGTGGTGATTATTTTTTAAATGATTGCACAACCTGGGACGCCTGGGTGGCTCAGTCAGTTAAGCAACCAACTCTTGGTTTTGGCTCAGGTCATGACCTCAGGGTCGTGAGATCAAGCTCCCTGTTCAGTGTGGAGTGTGCTTGAAGTTCTCTGTCTCTCTCTTTCTCCCTCTGCCCCTCCCTCCACTTGCACTCTCTCTCTCTCTCAAATAAATAAATCTTTAAGTGATTACACAACTTGTTAGCAGCAAAACTGAGATTGCTTAATATTATCTGTTTATTCATGTATTTGTAATTTTATCCCCAAAACACTTCCTCAAAAATTAGGATTTAAAATAGAAAGATATCATCTGGTAAAGAGAAAGAGGGAAATAAATGTATCAAAAGCCATAGCTAATGTGGCTAATAGAGTTACTATAATAAAACATTACATTTAACTTTAGTTATTTCTACCATCCAAAGCCAAAAAAAAGAAAGGTTATCGACTCTTATCGCCTTATAAAGAAAGACTGATTGATTACCCTTTTTCAGGTGAGATAAGCATTTTCCTGATACTAATTTCTGGAAGGAATTTATCATTTGGCACTTCATATGAGGGACACTGAAAATCATTCCCAATAGCATCCTCCACATTGATTCTAAAAGATATACAGATTTCTTCCAACGGTCATTTCTTATACTGACCATGAATAAAAGTCAAGGGCACGGGGGCGCCTGGGTGGCTCAGATGGTTAAGCGTCTGCCTTCGGCTCAGGTCATGATCCCAGGGTCCTGGGATCGAGCCACACATCGGGCTCCTGGCTCAGTGGGGAGCCTGCTTCTCCCTCTGCCTCTCTCCCTGCTCATGCTCTCTATCTGTGTCCCAAATGAATAAATAAAATCTTTTAAAAAAAATTTTTTTAATTAAAAAAAAAAGTCAAAGGCATGACATTAAGCTCTTACTTGGTGATGCTTTTTCCTTGCAGGTGGCTGAGTTACTACAGTCCAGGTATGCATGTTGATGCTGACTGGTTTTCAATGCTATGAGGATAGAGCTTAGAGTACAGGGATGAATGGAAGAAATGTCACTCAAATTTACTTCCTCGGGACGCTTGTGTGGTTTAGTTGGTTAAGCGTCTGCCTTCGGCTCAGGTCATGGTCCCAGTGTCCTGGGATCGAGCCCCACATTGGGCTCCCGGCTCAGCAGAAAGCCTGCTTCTCCTTCTCTCTCTGCCTGCCACTCCCCCTGCTTGTGCTCACACTCACTCTTTCTGTCAAATAAATAAATAAAATCTTAAAAAAAAAAATTACTTCCTCAAACTGCAACAGCCCTGGCCTAGCTCTGGACAAGGACTAGATCAGTTGTCACTGAGATATACTCCCTAGTGAGACCCAAAAGTGTAGCAACTCCTTTACTGGTTGGCAAGATACATACCCTTTGGTGGCTATGTTGAACAAAATAGTACGGAACAAGAAAGTGACAAAAGATTTTGAAAACTTCTGACACTGTGGCAGGAATGGTCAGTAATGGCCCCTGGTCACTCAGGCCTCCCCTTCAGGAGTCCCCTCCCATACTGACTCCAGGCTTGGCCATGTAACTTGCTTGACCAATGAGATTCGCCCTCAGACTGCCATATGCAGAAGCCCAGGTTAGCTTCCTGAGGAATGAGACCACACGGAGTAAAGAGCTGTCCCAGCTAAACAACCAGTTTCCTAGTCACCAGACATGTGAGTGAGGTCGTCCTACACCATCCAGCTCCAGCCATCTGGTGAGAATAGCTGACTACAGTTAACCACCAACTCATGAACAATAATAAAATCGTGGTTGTTTTAAGCCATTAAGTTTTGGGATGGTATTTATACAGCAATGTGAACTGAAACACAAGCAAATTCTGAAGTGAGAAAGAGATCTGAAGATATATTGGCCATTTTAATTTCTAGATTGAGTGGTCCTATGGCCTCAGTTTAGAAGTGAATGATGTCCCCACAATGTGTGGAAGTGCTGTACAGAATTCAAATGAATTTTCCCATAGAAACTCTGACCTAGATGATGATGGAGTTCCTAGGCTGGTCCATAAACGTATATTTAACCACTCTGAGATACTGTTGAAGAAATACATTAAGGTATAAAAATGTTTAAGTAATTATTATAATTAAAGTAGAAATGCAACTGAATATGCAAATTTAAAATCTGAATGATGGTGCTTGACAAAAACAAGTTCATTTTTAGATTTTTTTCTTAATTACCTAAGCCAGTGGTTTCTTTTTCTTTTTCTTTTTTAGATTTTATTTATTTATTTCACAGAGAGAGACACAGCGAGAGAGGGAAGACAAGCAGGGGCAGTGGGAGAGGGAGAGGCAGGCTTCCTGCCGAACAGGGAGCCTGATGTAGGGCTCAATCCCAGGACCCTTTGATCATGACCTGAGCTGAAGGCAGACACTTAACCAACTGAGCCACCCAGGCGCCCCAAGCCAGTGGTTTCTGTGGTAATCAGGATCTTATGTAGCACTCAGTGATCTCCCTTCCTGGTAGTCTTGCCATTGTGTAATCCGCTCCCTCTTTGGTGTTGGCTGGACCTAGTGAATTGCTTCTAATGAAAAGACTATGGCAAAGTGATGGAATGTCATTTCCAGGAGTAGGTCGCAAAAGATGGACTTCCATCTTGCTGGTATCTCTCTATTGCCTTCTCAGCTAACACACTTTGATGAAGCAAACTGCCACAACCAGGAAGGCTCATGTGGCAAGGAAATGAGAGTGGCCTTCAGCTAAAAGCCGTGAAGAACTAACTGAAGCTCTCAATCCAACAGCCTAGGAGAGATTGAATTCTGCCAAAAAACCATGTGAGTGATCTTAAAAGCAGAGCATTTCCCAATAGACCAGTGGAATGAGATCATAGCCCCAGAAAACACCTTGAGAGCAGCCTTTTGAGAGATCCTAAAGCAGAAGGTCTAGGTAAGCCATACCTGGATTCCTGGCCCAAAAAAAGTATTACATAACAAATGTGTGTTACATTAAACTGCTAAATTTTGAGGTAATTTGTTATACAGCAAAAGATTACATATTTTGGTCTCAAAACCTGTATGAACATCAAAATCACATGGGGAGTTTTTATGTTTTTTAGTCATATTTAATTTTAAAGTGTTGTTCTTTAAATTTTACAAGTAAAAACATCCTAATTATTTAAAATTTTTTCCCAAAAAAAACCACTTTCCTCTCCAAAAATAAACACTCTACCCATCTGAAGCATATCTTTCCATATCTTTATGTGATTACTTATTACATAATAGTATCATACCATATATATTGTTCATCAACTTGTGCTCTTCACATAACCCTATGTCTTAGAGACCTTTCCATGTTGGCAAACATAGATACATTTATTTTTTAACAGCTTCAGAGTATTCCACAAAATGAATGAACCATAATTCATTTAATCATTTCCCTACAAAAAAACATTTGTGTTTTATTTTTTACTATAAATATTTTAGGGGAGTCTAGGCGGCTTAGTCAGTAAAGCGTCTGACTCTTGATCCCAGCTCAGGTCTTAATCTCAGGGTTGTAAGTTCAAGCCCCACATTGGGCTCCACGCTGGGTGTGGAGCTTACTTAAAAAAAACAATAATGATGCTTTAGTAAATATTCTTAGACATGTCTCTTTGTTCATTTATCCAAATAAAGGATAAATACATTTTTTACTTTAACAAATAGAGCCAAAATGTTCTCCAAAAGGGCTACATCAATAATCACTTATTGATGCAAGATAATAGTGCATATTATACTTTATATATATCATTAACATAATAGTATATAAATTTCTCACCTTTACCCAAACAATAGATAATATGTCTGTTATTCTTGCCAATCTGATGGATGAAAAATGTTATTTCATTTTTAATCACGTTTTATTACAATCTAATAGCACTAAAAAAAAAAAGCATGTGGATTTCATTTTCCTGCACACAAGTGAATCACGACCATAAGTATTTTTATACATGTCTTCCAGGACTTTGGGAGTTTTTAAATTTATGGATAAAATAAAGAGAGATTTTTCTGAGGTAACTGACATGTGTTAGAAGATATAGAAAAAGGAAAAGAATTATTTAAAAATGGGTACAGAAGTAAAGTAAACCATGGACAGTAGGAGAAGAATGAGGTATTTAGCTCAGGGTGCAAATCAGGTGAAGGGGCAATGACAAGCCACCAGGTGATAAGAGGCAAAGTGGTTCGATTGGGAGGAGGGTGCTGTTGGCCTAGGAAAGGTATTTGTTAACTCAGGTGTTTAAAACTGTGGACTTTGAAAATGCCTACATTTGTCTCTTGGGACTATATGTGTCTGTATCAGTGATCCTTGAATTGATTCCTCTGAAGAAATTATGAGATCAGATTAAACCCAGGAAGAGCCACTTTGTCTTCTGATCATGTGAAGGGAAGATGTAGTATTTCTAACACCATAGTCGTTCCTCAAGGTACATGCTATTCTCCTCACGTTACAGATGGGGAAACTGAGGCTTGGAGAGATTTAGTAACTTTGCCCAACTTTACAGTCAGTAACTGACAGAGCAAAGGCTTGAACCCAAGCATGTCTGGTACCAACAACCTCAGTCTTTCCACCAGGCTCTGCTGTCTCCAGTCAGAAAAACTTGGTCCTGCTGCTGGTTTGTCCTCATTCATGTTGTGATCTTGGGAATACAACTGGATTTCCCTCTCTTTGGAAGAAAGAGGTTGAATCAGATCATCTATGGGGTTTCTTCCAAATCTAACATGATTTGACCCATTTACTATCTCCTGGATTACAACGCTGAGTTAGAGCTATGGGGCGGGGGGTGGGGAGAAAGCTTTCATCTGGAGACTAATTTTGCACAGCGTGTGTGCCTTTTAGAGACACAGTTCCAGAAAGATATGTCTTGCTCCTGAGAGAGAGAGAAATCATAAGTTTGGGAACGGGAATCAGAGCAGCATGGAGACAGTTCCAGGAGACTGTTCAGAAAGCGTGAAGTTTTGAGAAGACTTTTGACACTCAGCGGGATGCAACATGGTTCAGTCATGCTTATAGAAGAGAAGAAGACAGAAGAGGAGAAGGGAGAAATGAAAGGACTAACTTTTTGAAGTCTGATGAAAACTCACTTAATCTACATTTGTTTTGATGAAACTAGTTTTTCAATTACTATTATCTATTTGTAACGGTTTCCTGGAATGAATATGAAATCTCCCCTTAGGCAAAGTCGGAAACTAGAAATTAAGGATGAGAAAATGATACCATGTTTAGTGTGACAAAAAAAGAAAGGCATAGATCATCTCTTTTAGTGTAACCATTTTTTTTCATTATAAGAACAGAATATATGCATTACAGAAAATTGGAAATGGATAAAAATTAAAGATATAATCCTACCACTTCATCCTATACATGTGTTCCATTTTAGTTCTTTTCCTATGCACATGTTTTTAAAACAGAATTGGGATTCTATCATGCATGCAATGTTTCACTTAGATTCTTTAATTCAATACTATGAAAAGAGTGTCTTCTCAAATCATTAGAAATTCTTCAAAAATGGCATTTTTAATGGCCACATGACATTCTGCATTTTGAGTGTGACATGATTTACTGAACCATTCTTCTGCTGGGGGACAAAAGACAACATACCTACATGTCTAACAAATGACAGAAGCCAGAGAACCCTGGCATTTTGTGTTCTACGTACCTATTGCTATGCAACAAACTACCCCAAAACTTCGTGATAAAAACGATGCAACAATTATTTCTTTCATGAATCTGCAATTCGGGCAGGGCATGGGAGTGGGAGGTGAAATCAGCTGGGCAGGGCCAACAGCTGGAGGCTCATCTCATTATATCTGAAGGCTCTCTCATTTAATGTCTGGCAATGGAAGCTGCCTGTTAGCTGAGACTTTAGTTGGTCGTTATCAGCTCCAATACCCACACAGAGCTTCTCCTTGTGGCCTGGACCTCCCTACAACATGGTGGCTTGGGTTCCAAGAAGTTGTATCGCTTTTTCAAACCTAGCCTCAGAAGTCATGTACCATCCCCTCTGGCACATCCCATTAATTAGAAGTGAGTCTAAAGGACAGCCCATATTCAAAAGGAGTTTAGGCTCCGCTTTTAGGAGGGTAGTGTCAAGTAAAATGCAAACTTGTTTTAAAACCACCATTTTGGGTACTACCATAAAAGCCTCACACTGGAGTCCTTTCTTAAAGGCACACCTCCTAGCCCAGGGAGTGTGCATTCCTCTCCTTCTCAGTCCAGGCCAGACTTTAAGCTTCCTGGAGGAGAGAGCTGAGGACTTCACAGATGGGCCTGTGTTGGAATTAACCATGGATGGTTCTTGAATCCAGAGCCAGAAAGCAGGAAGGGTCTAGCCTCAGAGGTGTAAGTTTCTCCCCCTATGGCCCCATACTAAGCCTGCCACCCCATGAAGCTCTAGGGTTTTAGTTTTCTACTGGAAGCTTCTTCTAGTCCTATCAAGTTAGGTTCATGGGCCCAACTTCCAGGGCAGCCATGACAGAACTTAAACCATACACTCACAAGGGTATTACGCTAAGTAAGTCAGACTGAGAAAGTCAAATACTATGTGATTTCACTCACATATGGAATCTAAAAATAAAACAAATAAACAAAAAGCAGAATCAGACCTATAAATACAGAGAACAAGCTGATGGTTGCCAGAGGGAAGGAGGGTGGAGGGATGGGCAAAACGGGTGACAGGGAGTGGGAGATACAGTCCCCATTTATGGACTGAATAAGTCATGGGAATAAAAGGCACAGCCTAGGGAATATCATCGATATTATAACAGCATTGTACAGTGACAGATGGTAGCTACACTTGTGGTGCGCAGAGCATAACATATAGAGATGTCAAATCACTATGTTATATATCCAACACTAACGCAACACTGTGCATCAACTATACTCATATAAAAAAAGTTTGAAATCAGAAAACAATAAATTAAAATGAAAAAGACAAAAAAAAAACAAAACATAACCTCATGCATCCCACCTTGCTGAGACCTCTCTTCACCCAGGTACCCTTCCTAAGGTCCCAGGCCTCACCACAGTCACGGTCTAAGTCAACTCAGGCCAGTAGGACTGTCTCCTGCAACCTCTCCTTCTCTACTACAGGACTGGTAAAGCTGGCTAAGCCAAGTCTGATCCCTGAGACAGGCTCTGCATGTACAGTTCTTCCTTCTAGAGCTTCCAGACTCCTATCCTAGCCAGCAATCCGCCCCCCCCAGGGATGTGCAGGGACCATCTCTTATTCCACCCCATAAGCAGGTAGGTAGACTAAGACCCCCCTTCAACTCAGAGTGGTATCGGATGGGGAAACACCCATTACCTTGGACTACCTACCACTCCCCCACCCCACACCCTTTCCCAAAGATTTCAGGCTTTGTGAGGGGGGTCCTGACGACAGCAGACTGAGGCAGGTGGTGTGACCAGCAGGTCTAGTGGAGGGCCACAAACTTGAGGCAGGAGGCAGCCGGTAGGAGTAAGGAGGGAAACAGGCCAGGGGAAGTGGGCGGACACAGGCTGAGGGGAAAAGGAATAGGAACATTTTACAGAGAAGCTAAAATCTGACCTGCATCCTGAAGAAGGAGTAGGAAATATCACATCAGAGTAACTACCCTTCATAATCCCAGTTTGTTTATGAACTGCCAATCTGCTTTGAACTATGCTAACAGTCTTTGGTCTCACTCATTTTAAGGCCTCTCCGCCTTGGAACAGGATAATTTTGAATTACACCTTTAAAATGTAAGCAATATAACTGGGATTCAAACTTATAAATCCATTCACCATAGATGATCTTCCCTAGTCAAAAAAGAAAAACATTTTCTCTTAGCAGGTGACATCACACAACAACTCTTGATTGAAAGGAAAGGAAAGGAAAACCATTCCCCCACACTTCCTTTTTGTGCATCTGTTATAGAGAAAGTTTTACCAATAGGTCTCTGATTCTACTAAAGGAAACATTTAGATTATTATTTTTGGATGATTATATTTTAGATCAACTCCTTCATCCAGGATCCTCGTGAAGCTTTTTTCTTTGAACCTGGATATCACTCCCCCCACCACCACCCTTTTTTATCTTCAGTTTCAAGAGTTTAAGACTTCGTGGTTTGGATTTCATTCCAAGTTCAGACTGCTCAGAAGCCCGGTGGGATCACAACTTGGCAAAATATATCTCTGTTCCTGAAATTAAGCAACTGTTACAAACATCTGAGCTTCCACACTGGTGCTGTTGAAAGGGCATTTTCATACCACAAGTGGAGACTTCCTGCTGGGCCGTGGGTGGAGGGGAGAGATCAGGGGAGGCAGGCCCAGCTGAAACCTTTTCATCCCCAGAACCTTTTTAGCCACCCCCCACCACCCCTCACCTCCTCAGATTTGCTGGGTCTGTCATTTGAGGCTAGGTCATATAGACAAACTCCAAGTTCACCCAGGAATGTGGGCAAGAAAAGAAAACAGAACACACATTCTTACCACACTAGGCACCTAACATAATGGGAAGGGGAGGGGAGGGGAGGGGAGGGAAGGGAAAACATAAAAGAGAAAGACAGAGGAAGGGAGAGGAGAGAGAGAGAGGAAGAAGGGGGGAAGAGAGATTCTGAAGTGATTTTGAATAAATGCTTATATATTTATCCACACAGTGTTTCTAATACATTAATTATAAATAAAGTTGGCACTGTGCTAAACTTCACTACACACTCCAACACCATGAGGTGAGGCAAGAACCATTATTAACCCGATTTCACAGGTGAGAAAACTAAGGTTAGAGAGACTAAGTAACTTGTCCAAAATCCCACAACTAATGAGTATGGAGCCAGAATTTGGACTTAGATCTGATAAGAGTCTGACTGATTGATTCCTACCTTTTTTCCTTTTCTTTCCTCTGCTGTGCCTCCTCAAGGCCCCAGACCACTTTGTTTCTCTTCTTCTCACTCTTTTAAAGGGTGGTGCCCGCCCCAGCTCCCGGACACACCAGGTAAGCAATCTCACGGCACGTGGAGTTCCTGCCCCAGAACCTGAGGTCGGCCGTCTCACAGGCTAGGGGGGCTGACAAAGAGCCAGGCTGGCTCGGGCACGTCAAACTGAAGGAGCACTCCAGATTGAAGAAACAGTACTGTGAAGTTTCAAAGCAGGAAAAAATGTTCCAGAAACTGAGAGCACCCGGGCTGGCTCTAGTGACATGCACAGCGAGATCAGAGGGAGCCAGGGGCCACCGTAACAAAGATTTTACCCAGAATGCAACAGGAGACCGCTGAGGAATTTTAGGCAGATGAGCAATATGGCGCCATCTATGTTTTTAAAAGAATACTCTAGCTACCATGTGGCAATGGACTGGAGCCCAGTAGAGGCACTTTATGCCAGAAGTCCAGAGAAAACCCCTTGACCAATCATTCAACAAGCCTTCTGACCCCTGCTTGGTGCCAAGGCCACCAAAACGAATCAGGTCTGATGCTTGTCCCCCAAGAGCTCTCAGTCTAGAGAGGGAGAGAGACACATGACCAGAGTACTCAGTGCTGTAATAGGGGCCGTGGTGGCAGAAAGACCAGAAGTGGGATTAGGGGGACCCTCTACTGAGGAAGAAAAATTTGTTTGAGCTGGGTCCTAAAGAATGCATGCGAGCTCTGCAGGGGAATAAGGTAAGGCAGGCATTCCAGGCAGAGGGCAGAGCGTGAAGAGAAGCACGGAAGCATAAAACAGCACACTCCATTTAGGAAACTTGATAAAATTCTGTATAAAGGGTCAAGGTGGGAGTCAGAGGAAAAGCAGTGAGGGGGGAGGGCCAGGGGCTAGGGTCCAACACAGGCCCAGAAAGACCTTGTTTTAATGTCCTCCATGCTATTCTTTATGTTCTTACAAATAAGTGAAACCATGTGGTAATTGTCTTTCTCAGTTTGACTTATTTCACTTAGCATAATCTCCTCCAGTCCCATCCATGTCGATGCAAATGGTGGGTATCCATCCTTTCTGATGGCTGAGTAATATTCCACTGTGTACATAAGGACCACATCTTCTTTATCCATTCAGTAGTCTAAATTAAAGGAAACTAGAAAGAATGACAACCATACGTAATATATAATCTTTGATTGGATCCTGAAACAAAAACAATTGCAATAAACTGTATTTTGTGGAAAATTAAAAAAAAAAAAGACCTTGTATGTCATCCTGCAAGGATTGATTGTACTTTTCCTGAGGGAATGGGGAGCCATGGAAAGCCACTAAACAGGGGGAGTTTCCTTTTAAAACGATCACCCCAGATGAGAAGGGAGAAACACTGAGGGTCCATAGGAAGGGAAAAACAGAGATGATCAATCTCTAATCAGAGTGATCTGAGATCCACCAGCAACTACAATCCAGTTTTGAGCAGCTGCCCTCAGTCCACGGCTTCTCACTAATGCTCAGCTCAGAGGAATCCTCTCAGTCCTACTAGAAGCCAAAGAACCCTGGGGACAGAGATACTGCAGAAAACCATAAAGACACTCTGGCGCAAACCTAACTCAGAAGAAATCTGAGTCCTGTGTTGCTTCGATTCCACAAGCTCCACAAACAGGGTAGCTCTCCTGTTTGCAGAGCCCCTCCAGGCTTACCCCCGGGACCCTCTTCTACATCCCTGGAGTTGCTCATTTCCTGCGCTCTCCATGCTTTTTCCCAAGCTCAGTGTGGTGTGGTAAAAAGAACACAATTTTGCCCAGGAGACTGATGACCTAGATTCCGAAGTCCCAGTTCCAAACTTATTAACTACTCTCCATCCCTGGGCCTCAGTTTCCCTGTTTATATTCCTGCCTCCCTCAAAGAAAATAGAAGAGAACGAGCTTTATAGAAGAGCAAGTACCGTGAAAGTAGAAGAAATCCTCCTCCCACGTCAGAAAGTTTTTATACTGGATTTTAAATCAGATGCCTGATGCAGAGATATTTTCTTCAGCCCAAAGTATGGGTGCTCAATAAGGACCACTGCTGTAGAGACTACGGATTTTTCCAGAAGAACAGTTCTGAAGCATGGGGCTCACCATAGTTGTTCTGATGTTTCTATTTCATTTTATGGTCAAGACCACTTTAAGCCTCATGAGAAGAAGGAATAGACCCAAGTCACTTCCACCAGATCCCTTGAAACTGAGGTGACTGTTCCTTCTTCCAGTGCCAAGGACTTTAGAGAGAGAACCCCACCTTCCTAAGTCAGAGATGGGCCAAAGGCTATTCTGCAAAGGGAGGTCGGTTTCCTTGCAAGAAGGAAACCAGTGCGTGAGCACAAGCAGGCATTGTTTGCCCCTGGGGTCTGGCAGGGCTGAGCTTGAGTGGGCAGAGAAGTGGGCTGAAGGCTCTGGCAGCATGGGGGCAGCCTCTATGGTGGGGAGGGAAGCAGGGAGCCATGTGTGACAGCTGGGCTTACAATGTGGGCTTTGTTCCCTCCCTGCACTACATCTGCTCATCTAAGGGTGGAGGGCAGGGAAGAACTGAGTTGGGGAGCATCTGCCAGGGCTCTGGGAGAGAACTGTGCACTGCCCATCTAGAAGGAAAGGGAAATATTGAATAGGGCCCACCCATAAGCTGACCTGACAAAGGTTAGAGATGCATCAGAAAAGTACTGACTTCCTCTGCCACAGCCCTTCCCCACCCTGGTCTCTTTGATCCTTCCTCTTATTTCAGTCATTTCATACCACGCTGTGTTTTGCCTACTGTTGTAATTTTTTTTTTTTTTTTTTACTTTTTAGTATCTAAGCATTTCTTTTGCACACTGCAGAATATCCCTAAGTATCTGTTAATATCATATTGCCTGTTACTTTGACCTTTAAAATCATAAAATTCAATTCTGGTAAGTTGCATATATGCTTATATGCAACTGATGATTCTATCTTCTGAAAAAGAATTTGGTGATATGGATCAAGAAGAATAAAAACATCTATCCCCTTTCAACTAACTCATTTGAATATGCTATGTGCTAATACTTATGGTATCTCATCAATGCTCATTAAAATCCTATGAGGTATGAAACAGCATAAATCAAGTTTACAGGTGAGAAAACTGTAGCTCATGGACATGAAGTAATCTGCCCAAGATCACACAGGTAATAGATCAAAGATCAATCCCAGGTCTCTGACTCTAAATTCAGTGTTCCTTCTGGAACCAGCCTTCTCTCACCACCTAGTAATCTCACTCCAGGGGATTTTTGCATTTTGATCTTAAAGTCAAATATAAAAAATGTTCACGGGTCACCTGGATGGCTCAGTCAGTTGAGCATCCGACTCTTGATTTCAGCTCAGGCCATGATCGCAGGGGCCTGGGATGGAGCCCCACGTAGAGTCTGCTTGAGATTTTCTCTCTTCCTCTCCTCCTGCCCCTCCCCCCACGTGCTCACTTTCTAAAATAAAATCTTTTTTTAAAAGTTCACTGAAGTATCAAAAATGACACCAAAAATTGGAAGCAATCTAAATATCTAATTATAGAATATTTAAGCAAACTGTTGTAAATCCACTAGAAACACTATCACTTGACCGTTACAAATGAAAACTTCACAGATTGCAGAAACATGGAAACTTTTCAAAATTGAAAATGTGTATGTATATCATTTTGCACACAACTGTGCAAAAGTTTATCTATGTAAATAAGGACAGGCAGAAAATCAGACAAAATGAAAGTATTATTGCGGGGAAATAGAGTTCTGAGCATATTTTTTTCTTTACAAGTGTTTTTTAATGGCATGATGATGTCTCAACAATAAATAGGTTTATAATATCCCTGCTGATTTTTTCTTTTTTTTTTAGAGAGAGAGAGAGTGCACAAGTGAGTGTGACTGAGGATAGAAGGGGAGAGAGAGAATCTCAGGCAGGCTCTGTGCTGAGCATGGAGCCCGACGCAGGGCTCAGTCTCAAGACCCTGAGATTATGACCTGAGCCAAAATCAAGAGTCGGATGCTTAACTGATTGAGCCACCGAGGCGCCCCAAATCCCTGATTTTCTAATGCCAGATGTATGTGCTTTCCCAAATGATCTGTTCGAACTGCTGATTCCAATAGATTCAGTTTCGCTTTACAGAAGTAAACATAAAATGAAAACTTTCTTCAAACTAAGATTCTTCTACTTATATATTCATAGGAAATCTTTTATAATTTATCACTTTCTCTTTGGAACCTAGGAATATATCAAAATCAGGCCAATATCTATAGTTGCCCCTGCCTGTGACTACATTAATTGTGCTATAACAACCATTTGGCATTCAACCACTCTGGGAAAAGAGGAAGAGAAAACATCAGAAAGCAACTGGAACCTTGTCCTAGCTTCTGGACAACAAGGGGACTCCGATGGAAAGGTGCCTGCTCATTCACTGGGTCACCTGCCCTCAGGGCCTCAGCTAGTCCCAGTCCATAAAGATTCTGAGACTTCCAGTGTTTTAATGGTCACAAGGAGCAAGAATCCACTTAGAGTAGCTCAAAGTATGTGGGAGTTAATTATAAGCTTACTAGAGAGATCACTGATGCCCTCAAAGCACAGGAGGTTAGCCTAGCCCTGTGGGACTATGGAAGCCGTCGAACCCAGAACTTGTCTCTGCTCCTTGCTTTCCTCTCCCTCCTCTCTCCAGCCTGGATCCTAACCCCTCACTCAACTCACTGTTGGGGGGGAGATGCAGCCCCAGCCACCCCCACCCCCAGCATTTTCCTCTTTCTCAGGCCTAGCTTCCTCTGCTCCCTCCCCAACCTGTGCCTCAGCTCCTCAGAAAACATCAGGTTCTCTCACAATAAACAGGGTCCCAGTCTGCTGAGAATAAAGACTTAGCAGAAGAGTGCCCAGTGCCAACCCCAAAGGGGAGGTGATGGTCAAGGAGGCTAGTACAAGAACACCCATCCTGTCGGAAGAAACCAAGACTGGGTGAAAAGTCAGGAGTTGAGAAAATACCCAGGGGGGCAACAATCTGGAGGAGAGAAAAAGAATATTTATCCTCAAAATAAACACAAAAACAAGTAAGTCAGTGAATCTGAACAGAGTCCCAGTTAGTCTGTGTACCGGTTCTTCCATGTGCTGGCCCAGGCTGTGCAGTGCTAGGGCGCACCATATGGGGCCAAGTGCCAGCTCGAACTTCAGAGGAAATCAGGGAGTTAAGAGGTAAAAGCAATAAAAAAGGGACCGTAGGTGTTTGTTAGACAGCATCAAATGACCAAATACAACAGAACGGGGCGGCGGGGGGAGGGCAGAAAACTTGGCTCTGCCACTAACTGGCCGAGTGATCTTGAGTAAATCATTATCTTTGGGCCTCAGTGTCCCTATCTATAAGGTGAAGAGATTGGATTAAAGAACCTTGAGGTCCCCGAAGCAATGACCCTTGAGGCAGTGGTATGCTAAAGTCAGCTCTTACTGGATCATGAGAACCAGCTATTAAATTTGGAGGAACTTTGTGGCTGGTTGTGAAATATGGCTATTATTTTAAAAATTAAATAATATACATTAACAATTAAGTAAATGATATTAAAATCCAACAATGAATGGGGTGCCTGGGTGGCTCAGTTGTTAAGCGTCTGCCTTCAGCTCAGGTCATGATCCCAGGGTCCTGGGATTGAGTCCCCCATTGGGCTCCCTGCTCCACGTGGGGCCTGCTTCTCCCTCTCCCACTCCCCCTGCTTGTGTTCCCTCTCTTGCTGTCTCTCTGTCAAATAAGTAAAATCTTTAAAAAAAAAAAAATCCAACGTTGAAAATATCCCAAATTCACCACTTCCCAGTTATTTTACAACATTTTACTGTTATCTATGCCAGGGGTCAGCAAACTTTTTCTGCAAAGGGACAAATACTAAATATTTTAGGCGTTAAGGGTCAAAGACAGTCTGTCATGTGTTGCTTTTTTTTTTTTTTTAACAATGTTTTAAAAAGATAAAAACCAATCTTAGCTCATGGGCTGCACAATAGCAGGCCATGGGTCAGATGTGGCCTACAGGGCATAATTTGCCAATCATTGATCTATGTTCTTGAGGTGATTTACATCTATTTCACTCATATGATGGAGATACTATATAACTGTGTGCTCTTACACATCTCTGCCCAACTCCATTTTCAGGGTTATCACATTAGTAGCTTAAAAAAGTATTTACACTACAGAAATGGGCAAACGCTGCCAATCAAGGCTTCTCTTCCTGGAAGCTGGTTGTTAAAAGTTTACCAGTACACCACTGTCTTGAGGTCACTGCGGGAGAGAATCACAGAAAACTAAAGTGCTTTACCAACTCACCCAGGAAATCCAGACAGAGAAGCAAAATGTAAAGGGAAAATGCAGTCCATGGAGTCAGAGGAAAAGAAAGACAGGAAGACCCAGCCAGGCACGTCTGGTCATGGCTTAATTAACAGGTGGTCTTTTGTGACCACCCTCGGGATTCAGGCTTCCTCTTCTGTGACTGAGACGTATTCTATTTTTCTCTTTTCTCACTTTGAAAGTGCTATTTCCGGCTGTGCTGCTGCCCTGGATGGTAACAAAGCACCTGAGGTCTGCCCAGAAGGAGCCAGGGACAAAAAATGTACAAAGAGTTCATGGCTGTGAGGGAGACAAGTCCATGCCACAGGGAAAGGCAGTTTTATGTAGAGCAGCCACCTCTGCTGTTCTGGTGTGGATTTGGGGCTTCTCTTAAAATAGAACGATAAACGTGCAGGTCTAGACTAAGCAGCAATTTTGGTTTTAGGGAAAGCTGATACCCAGCAGGATAACTCCAAGAAAGTTTGTTTTAGCGTTTTGGGCTCTATTAACCAGGAAAAGTGCCTGGCAAAACAAAACAAAACAAAACAAAAACCAAAAAAACAAAACCAGGAGTATACCTTCAGGGTATTTATGAGATGACCCTCCTACAAATTCCCAGATTATAAGCTCTGCCTTTGAAGAAATGAGGTGAAACCTTAACAGTTCTGGAAGAAATCATCTCTGTGCCCTACTCCTCTCTTCAAGTCCCAGGAAAAAACCACCCTGGGTATTTATACTACCTCTCCACCTACTCTGCTTCTCCTAGCTGATCATAAGGAAAACTAATGGAAACCAGAAAAAAAGTAATATCTTTCCCCAGTTCCCAGTTGCCTAAGTCAAATAGCACAAAATGCTGGGAAAATGGAGGAGAGGAGAGAGCAAGGTTTGGTAGGGGTGGAAGATGAAGACAGAGCTGGTGAGAGACAGCTACATGGACAAAGTGACCCTTGAACTGACCCTTAAAGGAATAGGCAGAGAATAAAAGGAAAAGGCATTTGAGACAAAGGCAATGGAGCAGGTAAATTAAAGATATGGTTGTTATATTAAAAGGTGCTCAAGGTTCCACATCTAGGGGGTGGTTCTCAGTGCCTCAAGTTTCTGTCTGGTTCAGCCTACTTGCCTCCACTCCAGCCTCCACTGCATCCATCAGGGTGACCCAGAAGTCCTACAAGGTGCCCACCTCTGGTCCCTGGGCCTTCAGCAGCCACTCGTACACAAGCGTGCCTGGCACCCACATCAGTTGCTCGGCCTTCTCCCAGGTGGGCAGCAGGAGCAACTTCTGGGTTGGCCTGGCCACCAGCATGAGTGTGGTCAGGGGCTACATCGGGGCCAGGAGAAAGAGGAACATCACAGCTCTCAGTGAAACAGAGCCTCCTCTGCCCCGTTAAGCTGGAAGTGGACCCCAACACCCAGGCTGTACAAACCCAGGATAAAGAGATCAAGACCCTCAAGAACAAGTTCACCTGCTTTATCAACAAGATGTAGAACCTAGAGCAGCAAAACTGGATTGTGGAGACCAAGTGGAGCCTCTTACAGTGACAGAAAATGGCTCAGAGCAATATGGACAACATGTTCGAGAGCTACGTCAACAACTTTGGGCAGCAGCTGGACACAGTGGCCCAGGAGAAGCTGAAGCTGGAGACAGAACTTGGCAACATGCAGGGGCTGGTGAAGGACTTCAAGAATAAGCACAAGCAAGAGATTAAAGAGAGATCAAAGAGCATGCAGAGATGGAGGATGAAACTGTCCTTATCAAAATGGCTGTGGATAAAGCTTCCATGAACAAGGCAGATCTGGAGTCCCACCTGGAGGGGCTGACCGACAAGAACAACTCCTTAAGGCCACTGTATGAAGAAGAGAACCAACAGCTGCAGTCACAGATCTCTGACACCTCCATGGTCCTCTTCATGGACAAGAATGCTCCCTGGACCAGATGGCATCATTGCCAAGGTCAAGGCCCAGTACAAGGAGCTCACCAACCACAGGCAGGCCAATGCTGAGACCATGTACCAGATCAAGGACAAGGAACTGCAGATACTGGCTAGGAAGCATAGGGATAACCTCTGTTGCACGCACAAAGATAGACATTTCTGAGATGAGCCAGAACATCAGACAAATCCAGGCCGAAATCTAGGCCCTCAAAGGCCAAAGGGCCCTCCCGGGGGCTGCCATCACTGATGTAGAGCAGTGTAGAAAGCTGGCCATTAAGGATGCCAATGCCAATGGAGGGTGCCCTGCAGCAAGCCAACTAGGAAATGGCGTGGCAGCTGCGTGAGTACCAGGAGCTCATGAACATCATGCTGGCCCTGAACATCAAGATTACCACCTACCACACTGCTGGAGGGTGAGGAAAGCTGGCTGGAATCTGGGATGCTGAACACGAGTATCCCTACCAAGACCACCAGCAGCTACTCTGGTGAACTGAGCTCAGTCTATGGGAGTCTTATGAGCCTTGGCCTCAGCTACAGCCTTAGCTTCTTCCAGTCCAGCTTCAGCTCTGTCAGGGGCTCCAGCTCCTTCAGCTGCTCAGCTTCTCCAAGGCCATGGTTGTAAAGAAGATTGAGACCCACAATGGGAAGCTCCTGTCTGAGTCGTCTGATGTCCTGTCCAAGTAAACAGGCACTGCGGTCCCTCCCGGTCTCTTCTCTCCTGTGGCTGCCATACAGCCTTTGGGGGAATGTGCAGGGGAGTGATTGGGAATAGGGGGCCCACCTAAGGCTCAGCCCCACTCCTCATTCTACCCTTGGGGGTAGTCTACGGCCCTGGGTATCCTCTCTTGCCCATGCCCCTAACTAAAAGTCAATTCAAATGTCTTTTCCCAAATAAAGCTTTAGCTGGCTCTGCCCCCTCACCAAAAAGTGCTCAAACTCATTAGTCATGAAAGAAATTCAAATTAAAAACCACAGGGAGAGTTAGAAAGCCACAAGAGAACATACGGCAACAATGAGAGAAAACCAGACAATCTATAAAATCATAACTTCCCTTGAGCCCATCAGAGTATGGAGGTTACAAGGCAAATCAGAAGATCTGAATTCCTACAGATGACAAGCCCTACCACAGAGAGACAATACACAAGAACTGTTTCACCTTTGCCAGAGCCTCTTTGGAGGAACAGGGTAAGAAGAAAAGAGCTAGCATTATAACAAATTCTTAAAAGTAAAGTGTGAGTTGGCATGAAGTTAACAATCCATGGGAACCCCAGACAGAAGAGAGGTTCATATTCCCAAGCTCTTCTCCATAATCTCTACCAGGTACTCAAAAGAAAGGCTGAGGCAGGCAGGATAGCTGAGAGAGCCCCTCATTGGCCTATAGGCATGCAACCCCATCCATTTTCCAGAACCTTCTAAGAAGTCAAAACTTCAAACCACTAGGGGAGTGGTAGGCAACTCCCCTCCCCACCCCCGGAAGCCCAGGCTAAGATCCTCTGTTTGCAGAAGGGATAGACATAGCCATCTCCCTCTGGGGAAGAAGTGGGAAACCTCCCTATCCCCATGGTAACCCTTGCACTGAACAACAAGCAACTGCACTCTCCTCCTGGCAGGGAAGAGCAGAAAACCCCCTTGCAATCAGTCCTCAATAATGACCTACCACTATACACCCCACCAGAATGACTACAATTAATTAGACTGATGATGCCAAAAATTGGCAAGGATGCAGAACAACAAGAACTCCCCTATGCTCCTGGGAAGAGTCTAAACTGGTGCAGCCACTTTGGAAAAGTATTTGGCAGTACCGACTAAAGCTACACACATGTATATTCTATGACCCAGCAATTCCACTTCCAGATATTAATATAAGTGAAATGAGTAAAGACGTGAGCCAAAAAGCATATTAAAGAGCTTTCATGACAGATCTATTTGAAATAACCCAAACTGTAAACAAGCCAATAATCACCAATAGTACCATGTATAAATTGTATAATTATGGGTTTTTTCACACATTAGAATAAATACTATACAGCAAAGATAATGAATGAACCACTTCCACCTGCAGCATGAATCAATCTAACCAACATGCTGAACAAAAGAAGCCAATTAAAATGAATCCATGAATTCATTTATATGAAGTTTAAAAACAGGAAAAGCCAATATATGGGATGGAAACCAGACAGCAATTATCCTTTGGAGGGTAGTAAATGGACAGGAGGCGGTGAGGGGTGGGGAAAATCTGGAGTCCTGGCGATGTTTGACTTCTTATTCTAGTTCTGGTTATATGGGTGCGTTTATGTTGTGAAAATTCATTAAACTGTACCTTTGTGATTTGACCCCCTTTCCATCTGAACATTACATTTCAACTGAAAAGAAAAGTTTACTTTAAAGAAAAGTGGTACGAAATGTTGAACAAGTCAGCCCTGCTGAAGTGGTGCAAGAGGAGACTGAAGGCAGGTGAGAGTTGAGCCGGAGCATGGAAGGCCTTGAGTTCCAGACCAAAGGGTTTATCCTTTGGCTCCACAGGCAAAGGAGAGCCACCCAGTGTTTGTGTTTTGTGTTTGAGATAATTGTAGATTCATACGTTGTTGTAAGAAACATTATAGATGAATCCAACATAACCTTCATCCAGTTTCCCCCAGTGCTGACATCTTCTAGACTTACAGCCCAGAATCACAATTAAGAAATCAGCATTGATACAATCCACCCACCTTATTCAACTTTCAGCATTGTGCACCCACTCGTGTGTACATGTTTTGTTCTATGCAATTTTATCACGTGTGTATATTCATGCAGCTACCACCACAGTCAAGAAACAGCTCCATCACAAGAATTTTCTGTACTACCCTTTCGTGGAATGGTTACACGAATGGTAATATGTGTAGACCATGGGATACTACTCAGCAACGAAAGGGAATAAACTATCGACACACAGAGGAATTATGCCCAGTGAAAAAGCCCACCTCAAAACAACTGCAGACGGTATGGTTCCATTTATATAACATTCTTGAAATGACCAAATGAGAGAGATGGAAAACAGATGAGTGGTTGCCAGGGAAGTGGGCTGGGGGGCGGGTGGGGGGTGGGGGGCTATAAAAGGGAAGCAGTACCAGTTTTTGAGCAGAGGAGTGATAGGAAGAGCACAGACCAGAGAATCTCGCTCATTATGAGTGCCTCAGCTCTAACTTTCCAACACTTGAATCCTCCGCGCCCCCTCACCCATACCATACCACCCCTACCCCACCCCAGTGCCACTCTCAGCACCTGCCTCTTGTTGGTCTAATACCTAGTCAATTAGCAGTGGCTTGGGCTTTGATTAAAGGGTCCTGTTGCCCACGGGTCCTCCCCACTGGCAGCCCAACAGTTTCATCTGTCCAGGCAGTACAGGCACTCACCCCGCCACACAGTGACTCCTCCCTGGTTCTCCTGCAGGCCTCCTAGAGGAGCTGCGAGTCCTTAGACATACTTAGTGCATTAACCGTCTCAAGAATTTGGGAGGCTGTTTTGGGTTCTTTTCCCGCTCTTGTTCCTGGTTCTTCCCTGAATACTATTCTATTAAACTGTTGCAAAAACAAATACGTTGTTGTGGGGGGCTTGCAGGGGCGGTTAGCATGACACTTCTCTGTTATTTTGAAATGAGACCCATAGGATATCTCCAGGCACACAGTAAAATCTGACATAATCCAGCTACAAAAAAGGATTAGAGAGGCTGCTGATCTGGCATGAAGAGGCAACTCCCTTATGCACTAATGGGTGGCACACTGGGCGCCAGAAGCCAAATAAGGAGAGAAGGTGCATTTCACAAACACAACCAAGGAGAAAACCCATGCCCTATGGAGAGGCATGCCAGGCCTCAGGACCAACCAACCACTCAGTAGAACTTCAACTCTGTGAGCCAGGCCCTCCTGTACATCCAGCTGGGGACACCTTCCCTGCGGTAAGGAGACAGTTTAAGGTATCAGGAGGGACAGGCTTCTTAGAGGAGGAACTGTGAGCTGGGCCTCAAGGATGAGTAGCTTGCCTGGTAGTAAAGGGGAGGGGAGAGTGGTATAGCAAACAAAGGAGACGGCACGAGGAAAGGTACAGGCGTGGAGTAGACGCATGTGACTGGGAACTACGGCACGCGGAGGGGAGTAGGGCAAGTAGAGGCAAAGGGAGTAAGGTGGCCACTGGATCAAGAAGGATCAGGAAGGGCATCGGCCTTTAAGTGATGGGTGAACAGTGCCAGTTGTTTTGTTCTGAAGATGTATTTATTTTTGGGGGGGTGGGGCAGATGGGGAGAGAGGAAAGAATCCGATGCAGACTCGATGCTGAGCGGGGAGCCCAATGCAGGCTGATCCCAGGACCCTGAGATCATGACCTGGGTCAAAATTGAGAGTCAACTGCTTCACCGAGCCACGCAGGGGCTCCAACAGTACAGGTTTTGAAAGCAGAGGTACAACTCAGTACTTAAGAAAGATTACTCAAATGGTCCCATGCAAGCAGATAAATTACGGGGGTGAGACTCTAGTCTGAGAGATCAGTAAGGAGCCCACCACCTTCCTTCATCCTCCTAAGATTGAGCCAAAGAAATGATCCAACTTCCCAGGAGATTTACATGTTAAGGTGGTTTGACTGCAAGCACTGCCTTCTCTTGTTCGGACATGGCTTGTCAAAACAAGGATCAGGCTTTTGCTGAATGAAAAAACAAAAAAAGCATTGTTTAAAAGGAGTAGGGGCTCCCAGTGCAAGGCTGCAAGATTCAGGCCTTCCTGAGCCTGAATGGTGAACCACCAGTGAGCTGCAAAGCCACCCTGAGAAAGATCTAGTGCTGTGTCGAGGCTGGAGAGTCAAGATGCCTGCACACACCTGGCAGATGGGAAAAGGCTGACAGGTATCTGTATGGAGGTAAGCTAAGGAGCCTCCAGGAAAGGAACATACCCTGAGGGTAAGAAACATCCTGTTAAGCTGTAAGAAACTCCTAAGGATGGGAACATTCTGAGCTCAGCCAGGTATGTGTCCTTCTAATTTGCCTCTTGACTCAGCCCCCAGTGGGATCGTGTCAGACTTCTCTGTTGAGCAAAAGGCTGGGAATAAATATGGAAACACTTTGGAGCTCACGCAGCTCTGCCTGGGGAACCCTCTTCCAGAGTGTAGTAAAAGTAGAGGAGACGGTCCTCCTCCATACACTTCTGGCATCTGAGGGCCGCGGGGGCAGCCACCAGGGAAGAACTGTGGGAGAAGTCACAGCCAGCTACAGACAGGCACAGAACAGGGTCCCTGGCCGTGCCTACCTCAGAGCAGCGATGTCCACCACAGGAGTGGTCACGCCCTGCAGAGTTCTTTGGGGTGGCACAGCATGGACGTTGACAACAGTGGATATGCTCTGAGCTCATCAGAAACACACCCTGAAGAGTGGCTGGGGGCCCAAACGGAACCTCTGCATAGGCAGTCAGGGACCAAATTAGGTTAATTTGTGTCCCAGTGTGAAGGCATGACTGCCTCACCAAAGTGCTCATCTGTCAAGTTCTGAATGTTGTTCATACCAGAAAATATCAATACTTGTAGGACTATCTAATATTAAAGTAGAAATAAAACTTAACTAGGGTGGGGGGG